>NC_047047.1:67545229-70045229 GCF_011762595.2 Tursiops truncatus | reverse complement strand
AACTGCAGGCTAGTGAAGGTAACTGGCAGATGGATTAGCTAAGGGCAGGCCTTGTGCAGGGATCAGGGTTTGCTGAAGTCTGGAGGACAAAGTTGAAGAAACAGTCAAGTTTTTCTCTACTGGATAGAGAAGACTCAGGCTAAGAACTTGTGGGGAAACTGTTGCTCTAAGAGCATGCAACACTCTCCCTTCTACCCAGTAGAATAGGCTTTTAAAAACAGCACTACTGGGCTTCCCTGGTGGCGCAGTGGTTGGGAGTCCACCTGCCGATGCAGGGGACACGGGTTCGTGCCCCGTTCCAGGAGGATCCCACATGCCGCGGAGCGGCTGGGCCTGTGAGCCGTGGCCGCTGAGCCTGCGCGTCCGGAGCCTGTGCTCCACGATGGGAGAGGCCATAACAGTGAGAGGCCCACGTACTGCAAAAAAAAAAAAAAATCACTACTGTTCTCTGAGCATCATCAATATAAGCAACAGTCACATGTAGTCCTGATTGTCAGTGTGCACAGGTGCAGCTCCATGGGTTGCCAAGGGCTGGTCTGTTGGCTTCTGTGTCATATCAGTTGTTAAATACTTTCAATATCACCCCTGGGCATGTGTAAGTTTTCTATCTTTTTTGGTAAAATTTCTGTCAGGGGCACCAGCTAATCTTCTATTCAGTGTCATACAAAGATTTACATGATAAATTTCACTTGGCATTCAGAGCTCAGGATGATAAATAACTTTATGCTGTAGTGTACAGTTCCAATTAACATCAGCACTGAAGTCACCAGAACTGTCAGTTTCTCTATACGGCAGTGACTACTGACAATTTGTCTTGCTTTCCTGGATGTCATCCAGTACATTGCCCAAAGAGGCCAAAGCAGGTATCTGTGTTATATTTCAACCTCCTTCCTGCCTCTTTTTTTTTTTTTTCTTTTTTTATTTGAATCTAAACTTTTGCTACTGAGTACACAGGTGCAGCATTGGGAGGTTCCTTTATTATTCATTCATTTGTTTATTCCTCCAACAAATATAGAGTTCCTACTCTGTGTTAGGTACTGGACACGATGGTGAACAAAACCTGATATGGTCCTTGTCTTCATGGAGTTTATTTTATTCATTTACTTTTAAAATATTTATTTATTTATTTGGTTGTGCCAGGTCTTAGTTGTGGCAGGTGGGCTCTTTAGTTGCGGCTCGCCATCTCCTTAGCTGCAGCATGCAAACTCTTAGTTGCAACATGCGAACTCTTAGTTGCGGCATGCATGTGGGATCTAGTTCCCTGACCAGGGATGGAACCTGGGCTCCCTGCATTGGGAGCATGGAGTCTTATCCACTGCGCCACCAGGGAAGTCCCTTCATGGAGTTTAGAGTCAAATGGATAGTTTAATGGCAGGATAAATCAAGAAGTCATGTCTCCACTTATGGCTTTAATCTCATCCCTGTTCACTTCTGTTAAACGTTTCTTGGTCAGTTATTTTTCTTTTTTGCCACTTCAATCTCTTCTAATAAATGATCTTCCCCTCTGCCCACCAACGTGTCATATCTGCCTTCTACTGAAATGATAATCCTCCTGCGTTCATTAAAAATTTTTTTTTTTCTTTTTGGTTCACCGCACGGCTTGCGGGATCCTAGCTCCCCAGCCAGGGATCAAACCCGTGTCCCCTGCAGTGGAAAAGCGGAGTCCCAACCACAGGACTGCCAAGGAAGTCCCTCATTTAAGTTCTCGACTGCCATTTTCTCTTTCCATCAACAGACTTCACAAGTGAGTTAGTCTTGAGCTCCCAGTGCGCACTCACTTCTTTACCACTTGTAATCCTGCGTCCACGCCCACCTCTCTGGGTGACCAGGTGATTTTATTGCTCTCCGTGTGGCCTCTTTTTGGTCATCTGAGTGTTCTTCTTCCTTTTCATGCTCACAGCAAGCAGCAGGCAAGCAAGATCCTTTACATCTGTGAAACTTGTCCCAGAAAGCCTTCCCTCAGACTCATCCCAGCAAGAATGCCTCCTGCCGGAAGCAACTAACTAGCGGTTTGGACAAGTCACTTAGGTTCTCCAGGCCTCAGATGTCTTAGCTGTAATATGAGTAAGTGGTGCCAAGATCTCTTCCTGTCTTAGGAGTTTGGGGGTGTCGAAAATCAGATGAGGGAAGAGTCAAGGGAAAGAGTGCTCCCAGTGTCTCCTGACCCCAGGGACAACAGGAAAGTGAGGAGATAGCAAACTCTGACAGCTCTTGGAGAAGGGGTAGTTGTGGGGGGGGCAAAGAGAGGCTGGAGGGCAGTGATGAGGCTGGGCAATGGGGACGAGCAGAGGGGCAAAACAAACTCTTTCCTGGAATCACAGCTATAGACATTCTTGGAACAAGAAGCTCTGTGCAGGCTCTGAGCTTGTGGACCTAGGATTGCTGAGTTTGAAGCATATCATGTTTGACACATGCTAGCTCCATGAATGGTGATATGTACACTTCCCTTCCCCAAAAGAAGATATACAGTATAAGCACCAACTATCGGGGTTAGCGGAACACATGAAACTTCCCTATTAGAAGGTGATGCCTTGAGGGCAGGAAGCCTCTCTTTTCAGTCTTTATAGCTTCTCAGACAGTGTAGTAAGTAGCACTCAGTTCGTTAAATTGAACTGAAGAATATTCTTAGATCTTATTCAGCTTGGTACTGGAGGGAAATTCTGAGAGAAATCCAGGGTGTTTAATACATTGGATTATTTTAGCACTGATGCTTGCACTTTTATATTCTTCTTATATGAAACCTCTCCTCTTTTATTTACTTGTTTATTCATTTGCTATCTGCTTCTCCCACAATGTAAGCTTTTGAGGACAGACACTGCTTCCCCAGCATCCTCAATACTTAGAATAATGCTCGACACATAGTGGGCTCTTAATAAATATTTACTGAATGATTGCATGAACGAATCTCTGCATGAAATCTCTACTTATGATTCTTGTGTTTAAAAACTTAGGGGCTGCCAGCTTGCCTTCAGGACTGAGGAAGTATAGCTAGCAATATCCCCTTCTCTGCTTTCTTAACCCTTTCCTCTGCACAAGTGGCAGAGTTTGGGCAGCCCTGAAAGACGGGAGGAAGAGAGAAATCTGGCCACCCCACCAAGCTGAAAGAGTGGGACTTTGTCACTAGGTTGCCACCCAGAAGATTCCACAGCTGCCTACTTGAATCTGCTGTGGTCTGCAGCTCAGTGGTGAGTGGGAGTGCAGGAAAGGTTTGGCCAGGGGATGGCCAGCCCCACATGAGTTATGGGGCCTCTGCAGCAAGAATCCCCTCAGTAGGCCTGACTGGGGAGTCTTCTTCAGGGCACTAATGGGTACCACCATGAGCTCTCACCCATGTATCAGCTGCCTTGGCAGAGGTCCTGGTCCCCAGCACCAGCAGCCGGTAGGCCCCATCTTCATGGGAAAATTCACAGTCATCATTGGTCCGCAGAGATACGAGAGAATGAATTGGTGTATCAATAGCTATTGGTTGTACCAGTGTTTAAAGAGCAGCAGTGTAGGTTTTCCTTCTGAAAGCCAAACTGAATGAAAAACAAGGGGTGTTGGTTTTATCCTGGATGTGGAGGGCCCTGCCCTCATTGAACTTGCAGTCTGTGGAATCTATAACCTAAAGACCTAATGATGGTGGAAAAGGCTGACTCCTAGCAACCATTCCTGTTGCTCTCAGAAAGGCTGGCTGAATCACAAAGAGGGTGAAGTTCATCTTCGGTAGCCTCTGACTTCCCTCCCCAATACTTATCTATTCCAGTGCCCTTACCTCCCCAAAATGGGAAGAAAATCATCTGCTTCACTGAAATCATGAGCAGTCTAAGGCACATATAATTTGCTCTTCCTCCTGTATTTGAATTCTAAAAGAGGAGTGCTCAAACAAATAACAATTATGCCCTTTGATTTAACAACCTCTTTTGAGGACTTAGGTCCAAGGAAGGACTCCAAAAGTGAGAGAGAGGAGGAAAGACCCCAAATTTGGAATAATAGGGAATGGTGAAATCAATACAATTGAATACTATACAACCCTTAAAACCCAAGAAGTTTGAGGCATCTATAAGAAATAATGCTGAAAAAGGAAACTAGCACCTAAAATAGTTTATGCACTGATTACATGTCTGACTACTGATTTGTAAGAATATGTGAATTTTTATTCACTGATAGTGTGTTGTATATCACTAATCTGTGTGTCTAGCTCAACACTTTGTTCGTAGTAGGCACTTAGTTAATGTTTATTGAATGAATGAAGGAACCAGAAGTAAGTTTAGAGAAGTGCTTGGAATTTATATCATCAGATTTCTTTTACTATAAAGCTACTTTATTATTATTTTTAAAATTTATTTATTTATTTTTGGCTGTGTTGGGTCTTCGTTGCTGCACACGGGCTTTCTCTAGATGTGGCAAGCGGGAGCTACCCTTCGTTGCGGTGCACGGGCTTCTCACTGCAGTGGCTTCTCTTGTTGCAGAGCATGGGCTCTAGGCGAGAGGGCTTCAGTAGTTGTGGCATGCAGGTTCAGTAGCTGTGACTCACGGACTCTAGAATGTAGGCTCAGTAGTTGTGCCTCACGGGCTTAGTTGCTCTGCAGCAGGTGGGATCTTCCCAGACCAGGGCTCGAACTCGTGTCCCCTGTATTGGCAGGCGGATTCTTAAGAACTGTGGCACCAGGGAAGCCCAAAGCTACTTTAATGCGTGACAAAAGAGTTTCTAAAAGGAAGATCATCTTTTCAATTTTATGTATATTAAAGTAAAAGAAGGAAATACCAAAATATTAACAGTAGTGGAGTCTGAGTCGTGAACTACAGGTAATTTCTATCTTCATTTATCAACTTCTGTATGCTCTTGATTTTCTACAATAATAATAATCAGGGAGAAACAATTTGTTGAAAGAATCATCCTGAAATAGCAAGTTACAAACCCAAAGGAATGAATCTCTGTTGTTGAAAATTGCAGGCACGCTGGTAAGCTTGGGGGTGAAAGTACATCTGGCATCTCTAGAATCACACAACACAGGCCGCCACCAATCCAGTCCTCCTACGTATACAACTGAAATTGGCATTGAGACTTCAAAAGTAAGAAGCAGCGTTACAGCAAGTCTGACTGAAGTCTACATATGTGAGGGAGTCATACCTGTATTTTACATCATTAATGCTTGTCTGGGATATTGTCATCCCAGAACGGTGCAAAGAAAGCACCCATTGCAGTGTGCTTTTAGTAGTGAAAAATGATAAATAACCAAAATGTTCATCATAGAAAATATAATCCCCAAAATTCAGATGTAAAAACCAAAGATATTTTATGGTACCTTCATCTTTTTAGTTACAATTAGTATGCATGGATAATGCCCACCTTAAGAGAAACAGGACAGTTGTTGAGACTAAAAGGTATGAAGTGGTCATTCAGGAAAGGAACACTGTTTTTTAAACATGATCACACCTACATTTCCATTGGGTCTGGACACATTGGGGCTGCATATATCACTGGGGAATTTACTACTAAGCATGAAGCAAGATGGTGTTGCTAAGTAGTTAGCCCTGACAAATGAATTAACTGACGTAGGACCTAAGAATATTTTAGAAACTAACTGCTGTGTAATTTACAGGAATAAAGTTACAGTAACTAATCAACAAGACTTGGCAAAGAGATCAGAAATCCTGTTATTTGATAATAGAACACTATGACATAATTCGTTATTTATTTGACTTTAAAAAATCAATTGTAAAAAGTAAAATTGTCACTATTTGCAGATGACATGATTTCATAGCTAGAAAACCCTAAAGACTCCACCAAAAACCCTAAAGACTCCACCAAAAACCCTAAAGACTCCACCAAAAACTAATAAACAAATTCAGTATATTTGCAGGGTACAAAATCAATATACAAAAATTGGTTGCATTTCTGTACACTAACAATGAACTATCAGAAAGAGAAATTAAGAAAACAATCTCGTTTACAATTGCATCAGAAAGAATCAAATACCTAGGGATAAGTTAAGGAGGTGAAAGACCTGTACACTGAAAACTATGAGGCATTGATGAAAGATATTGAAAAAGACACAAATAAATAGAAAAATATTCCATTCTTATGGATTGGAAGAATTAATACTGTTAAAATGTCCATCCTACCCAAAGCAATCTACAGATTTCATGCAATCTCTATCAAAATTCCTATGGCATTTTTCACAAAAGCAGAACAAAGGATTGTAAAATTTGTATAGAACCACAAAAGACCTGCAACAGGCAAAGTAATCTTGAGAAAGAAGAACAAAGCTGGTAGCACCATGCTTCCTGATTTCAAACCATATTACAAAGCTATAGTAATCAAAAGAGTATGGTATTGGCATAAAAACAGACACATAGATCATTGGAAAAGAATAGAGAGCCCAGAAATAAACACATGCATATATGGCCAGTTCACTTATGGCAAAGTGGGCAAAAATATACAATGGGGAAAGGACAGTCTCTTCAATAAATGGTGTTGGGAAAACTGGACAGTAACATGTAAAAGAATGAAACTGGATCACTAACTTACACCATACGTAAAAATTAACTCAAAGTGGATTAAAGACTTGAATGTAAGACCTGAAACCTTAAAACTCCTAGAAGAAAACATAGCCAGTAAACTCCTTGGCATTGGTATTGGTGTTAATTTTTTGGATCTGACTCCAAAAGCAAATGCAACAAAGGCAAACATAAACACATGGGACTACATCAAAATAAAGATCTGCACAGCACAAGAAAGCATCAACAAATGAAAAGGCAACCTGCTTAATGGGAGAAAATATTTGCAAATCATATATCCAATAAGTGGTGAATATCCAAAATATATAAAGAACTCAGACAACTCAATAGCAAAAAACACAAACAAGCTAGAGGATCTGAATAGATACTTTTCCAAAGAAGACATGGAGATGTCCAACAGGCACATGAAAAGATGCTCAGCATCACTAATCATCAGGGAAATGCAAATCAAAACCACAATGAGATATCACCTCACACCTATTAGAATGGCTATCATCAAAAAGACAAGAAATAAGTGTTGGAGAAGATGTAGAGAAAAGGAAACCCTCATGTCCTGCTGGTGGGAATGTAAATTGGTGCAGCTACCATGGAAACAGTATGGGGGTTCCTCAAAAAATTAAAAATAGAACTACCATATGATCCAGCAATTCCATTTCTGAGTACTTACTTGAAGAAAATGAAAACAGTAATTTGAAAAGATATAAGCACCCCTGTGTTCTTTGCAGCATTATTTGCAATAGCCAAGATATGGAAACAACCTAGGGAGTTCCCTGGTGGTCCAGTGGTTAGGACTCAGTGCTTTCACTGCTGTGGCCCTGGGTTCAATACCTGATCGGGGAATTAAGATCCCGCAAGCCATGGGGTGCGGCCAAAAATAAATAAATAAATAAATTAATTAATTAAAAAAAAAGCCACCCAAGTGTCCATTGATGGATATCTGGGTAAAGAAGAAGTGGCATATATATATACACAATGAAATACTACTCAGTCATTAAAAAAATCTTGCCATTTGTTACAACATGGATAGACTTGAGGGTATCATGGTAAGTGAAACGTCAGACAGAAAAAGACAAATACTGTATGATTTCACTTATATGTGGAATCTAAAAAACAAAAAAAACAAAACAAAATCAAACTCACAGGTACAGAGAATAAATTGGTGGCTGCCAGAGGGGATGGGGGTTCAAGGGTGGGCAAAATGGGTGAAGGGGGTCAAGAGGTACAAAATTTCAGGTATAGTATAAATAAGTCATGGGGATGTAATGTACAGTGTGGTGAATATAGTCAATAATATTGTATTGCATATTTGAAAGTTGCTAAGAGAATAAATCTTAAAAGTTCTCATTAGAAGAAAAAAATATGTAACTTTATATGGTGATGGATGGTAGCTAGACTTATTGTGGTGATCATTTTGCAGTGTATACAAATATCAAATTATTATGTTGTACACCTGAAACTAATATAATGATACATGTCAATTATACCTCAATTTTAAAAAATCAACTTGCTGAGCAAAAAGTTTTGCCACCAAAACTGAAAGAAACTCCAAGAAACAATTCAAAAATCAGTATTATTTGGGGGCAAAAACCACTCAATTTGTTTAACAACAGCTAATTTAACAAATAATATTTTCAAAGTGTTAAAAAGAAAATTTTAAGATGCTCCAAATGAAACCCTATGTTTATGTAATATCGACTTCTATTGTACTTAATATCACACACTAGGAGATGGTAACTTTTCACAGAGTTTATATGCAATTTAAATAAAACAGCATTTATATAGGCTCAAAGTAAAGCATGGCTGTGTATAAAGGGGTCAAAATCCATCTGAACTGCAAGGTGGACCCAGGATACTATTGCTTTGGAAACAATAAAGTTAAGATAGATGCAGAATGTTTGTCCAGAAACCCCTTTATCTAAAACTCTACGCCTGGGTTTCAAATCAAGGCCGTATTTCTGTCAAAAAGGACTTAGATTCTCTAGGCAAGAGACAGATACATCATTCTTATTGATACAATTATGAACACCACAGTTTCTGATACTTATGATTGTGGAGAACAAGATTTCTCAGTGAGTAGGAGAGCAGAAGTCACTCGAAGAAGGTGGCTATTATGACATTTTACAGCTGCAGTATGTCCTTAGGGGACACTGCATCCTGTTAACTGTTCAGCTGGCTTTATCTGTGCCTATACTTCCAACTTGATGAATGGTCGGTCAGATTTTTACCTTCTTTGTTTGAGCTAATTTTCACTTTTTCACGGTCGATCCTAAGTAGTGAACTAAACGCTACTGAGTGCTTTGCATACATTATTTCATTCAATCTTTGCAATAACCCTTTGCTAGCATCCTATTTTACAGATGAGGACACTGAGGCTTGGAGGTGTTAAAGGGATTTGTTCAGGGTCACACCGCTAGTCAGTGGCAGAGCCATTTCAAACCCCAGTCTGCCTAACTCTAAACCTAGCTTTCTTAATGTCCATAATTCAAGCAAATGTAGAAATAAAAGTCTATTCAAAGGAAAATTGACAAAATCCTTTTTGTGGGGAAGTGGCAGGCTCATGCAAGGTAGATAGGACCATAGATTGGAACAATTTTTCTGGATGTCAATTTGGCAAATATATAGTAAAAAAAAAAAAATTAAACATGTACCCTTTGAGCCAGTAATGAATCTTGTATGAATTTAATGTAAGAAAATAATTTTCAAACCCTGGACAGGGGCATGCATTAGAATCACAGCATTATTTATGAAAACAAACACACAAACAAGAAAATAAATACAATGTAAACATTTCCCAGTAAGGGATCGGTTAATTATATGGCTAAAGAGACATACAAGGCAAGACTATTCAGCCACTTTAATGATGAAAATATATTGTATAGTAAAAGACACCAGATTATTTATGAGCATGTATAGTGTGTCTATTATGTAAAATAGAATACCATACTGTATTTATATGTGCAAATACACATAGTCAATATGTGGAAAGGTGCTCACTTTTTTTTTTTTTTTGGTGCTGACTTTTTTTTTTCTGGCTCAATAGAGTTTGTTTGTTTTACCTCTTTATACTTTTCTTTATTGTTTGGTTATTTTATGAATCAAAACAAAAAAACTATTTGAAATAAAGTGTCAATGTTAAATCAGTTCTTGTCTCAGCAAGTGGAGTGAGTTCATGTATACTAGCCAGATGCTTTATACAACTAGGAATCTATTATGCTTTGGAGAAAATTCAACAGGTATATGATAGATCCTGATCATGTAACTACCATGCTTCTGTTCCACCAAAGGATTAATATTAAAGTATGAGGTCAATAGGACCTGACTAAAACCAGACCTGTCTGGGCTATAAAAGTTAAATGTTGTCTTACATTTTCATTTAAAAAAATCTCTTCAAAACAGTTTTATTTAATTGAGGTCAGTCCTACTTGTTGACTGGCATTGTACTTTGGGAGTAAAGGAACTTTTGCTTAAATAGGTAAAGTAAATGGATTTCAAAGAGGCTGTGTGGGGTTCAGGAAGCAAATCTAACTGACAAATCTTTTGCCCCTGTATTAATGGCTCTGGGGGTAGGGGGTTGGTTGGAGTTAAGGAAGTGGGCCTGTTTAGGAAACTTAGATGGAGCCAGAGAGGTGTTGAAATGACAAGAGACCAACTGGGAAAGAGAAATGTGCGTTATGAGCACGTGAAAAGATGCTCAACATCACTAGTCATTAGGGAAATGCAAATCAAAGCTACCAGGGAATACCACCTTATACCCATTAGGATGGCTACTATAAAAAAACAGAAAACAACTAGAGTTGGCAAGGATGTGGTGAAATTGGAGCCCTTGTGCATTGTTGTGGGAATGTAACATGGTATAGCTGCTGTGGAAAATAGTATGGAGGTTCCTCAAAAAGTTAAACATAGAATTACCATATGACCCAGCAATTCCACTTCTGGGTATATACCCCAAAGAATTGAAAGCAGGGTCTCAAAGAGATCTCTGTACACATATGTTCATAGCAGCACTATTCACAATAGCTAAAATGTACAAGCAACCCAAGTGTCCATTGACAGATGAGTGGATAAGCGAAATGTGGTACATACATATGATGGAATGTTATTCAGCTTTAAAAAAGGAAATTCTGCAATATGCTACAACATGGATGAACTTTGAGGACATTATGCTAAGTGAAATAAGCCAGTCACAAAAAGACAAATACTGTGTGATTCACTTATTTGAGGTACTTAAGAGTAATCAAAATCATAGAGACAAAATAGAATGGTGCTTGCCAGGGAGGGGAAGAATGGGGAGTTAGTGTTCAATAGGTAAAGATTTTCAGTTTTACAAGATGAGAAGAGTTATGGGGATGGATGGTGCTGATGGCTGCCCAACAGTATGAATGTATTTAATCCACTGAACTGCATATTTAATAATGGTTAAGGTGGTAAATTTTATCTGTATTTTAACACAATAAAAAAAGAAGAAAAAAGTGGGTTATAACTGTTTATAAGTGATTATAAACGTAGAGGAAAGAGAAGAAAGTCAAAGGACCTTACTTATGAAGGAGTCTCACCCTAGAAAAGTCCTTTCTTTAGTGTCCATGGATGGCAAGATAAATAATACCTTAAGTTCCACTCATCATCCAACAAAATCTCAGCACTGCCTGTCCTGAGGATGTTTAAAAGTTAATTAAGACACTGGGCTGCAGAGTGGGGTAGGGGTGGGAGCTGGGAGAGGGAGATGCAGGTGTTATTAACAGTTGAAGCCGTGGAAACAAAACCAAGTCAATCTAAGTGAGAAGAGAGGTGGGAAAAAAAATTAAACCTTGAGGATACCAATGTTACATGGTTCTGTGGAAAAGGAACAGCAAAGAAAAGTGCTAGGGAAGGGAAGTTCAGAAAACAGGCAAAGAGAGAAGAGAATGATGTAGAAGACAGGGGAGGGGAGGAGAGTTTCAAAAAGGAGGACTTCACAGTATGAAGCGCTGTAGGAAGGCCATCTAATGGGGTGGGGGTTTGAAGTATCTACTGGACCTGGCAATCAGCAGTGACCAGCGTGTAGCCCCGACAGGAGACAGCGTTACCTGCACACATGGTTATGTTTGTAGGCCTCTTCATACAGTCTGGACTGGACTAGACTGGGAGGTATGTTCTACAGAAGGGGATTAACCTGGCGATTGAGAGATACATAGCTCTGGGTATTTTCAGTGATTATTGGGGATGGGGACTCTGTAGGTGGCTAGATGTCCTGCTAAACTAGTTGAGGGCCAGAGCTAATGAAATGCACCTAGGGCTCCAGTAATAAGAATCAAATTAATGAATATGTAAAGAGGTTTGTTTGTTTGTTTGTTTTTATTTTTGGCTGCATTGAGTCCTCATTGTTCCGCACAGGCTTTCTCTAGTTGTGGTGAGCTGGGGCTACTCTTCGTTGTGGTGCGCAGTCTTCTCATTGTGGTGGCTTCTCTTGTTGCAGAGCACGGGCTCTAGGCGTGCGGGCTTCAGTAGCTGTGGCTCGCGGGCCCTAGAGCAGAGGCTCAGTAGTTGTGGTGCACAGGCTTGGTTGCTCCACAGCATGTGGGATCTTCCTGGACCAGGGCACGAACCCACGTCCCCTGCATTGGCAGGCAGATTCCTAACCACTGCGCCACCGGGGAAGTCCCTGAATAAACGAATATATGATGAATGTGGGGTGTGGACTAAAGGTTGGTTTATGAGCAGTCCAGAATAGGATGATGAGCAGTCCCGAACCTTTTTGGCACCAGGGACCAGTTTCGTGGAAGACAATTTTTCCACAGACGGTGCGGGGGATGGTTCAGGGGGTAATGTGGGCGATGGGGAGCGGCAGATGAAGCTTCGCTCGCTTGCCCGCTGCTCACCTCCTGCTGTGCGGCCCAGTTCCTAACAGGCCTCGACCGGTACCGGTCCACAGCCCGGGGTTTGGGGACCCCTGATCTAGGGTATGGCAGTGAATGATGGCAGGATGGAGTACATGCCTCTGGAAGAAGTTGCTCACTGAATCAGAGAGGTGCCAGGGAGGTTGGTGTTTTCAAGGCAAGGTCAGGTTTCAGTTAGGAGGACTGTGAAGGGTTTAAAGATTTCTACAGGTTGCTCTCGAGTAGAAAACACTGAGAGACAACAACAGTAGGACAGGATTGAGGTAGGTGCAGACAGCTACCTGGGAATAAGAATGCAGGAAAGGCCAGCGACCCATTCATCCTTCGGACAACCCGGGGAGAGAGATAGGTATTATATTGCCAGCCTTTGGGATGAGGGATGCTTTCCAGATAAGGCTCGGAAAGCCTGTTCAACCGCTGTTTGATTCCTCTAATGACAAGGAACACTCCACTTTTGGAAGTAGCACTGCCATTACAAAATTTAAAAACCGAGTAGAAAAGAAGAAAGGTGTGGGCCCCCTTGAGGGGAAAGCTCTGTCAATGACAAACATTTTGGGTAATTCATGGAACTGCAGAGCCAGACGCGTCAGTCAGATCTTTTCATCTGTAAAACGAAGGGGGCAGATGATCTTTCTTTTCCCTTATCTAATAGCCTGTGAAATCATCTAGGCAACCAACTCCCAATTTTACAGAATAAAAAAAGGGCTGCGGATGTGTCTCGCTCAAAGTAATACAAGAAATTAGCGGAGGGACAGGCCAGAACCCACTCCACCCGGGTCTACTGCGCCCCTCGCCGCTCCACACCTTCCCGGACAGATCAAGCCAGCGGGAGGCTGCAGGCCGGGCGGCCTAGCTGAAAGCACCCAGGGGTTCGAGGCGGCTTCCCGGCAGCAGTCATAGGAACGCCCCGAGGGGAGGGGAAGAGTTCGGGCCTCCTTTCCCACACTTCGTTAGGACGGGGGCCGGGGCGGGACCGCGGCAGCCCTCCCTCGGGCCTGCGGCCGGCAGAGGGCGCGGAGCGACTCCTCGTTTCGCTGCCCGGCGGGCGGGGAACTGGCTGCCCCTGGAGCGCCGTCGGAGTTCGCGGGCACCGGATCGCGGCGACCCGGCCGGCCGGAGGGCGCAGGGGCAGCGCAGAGGGCGCAGGGGCAGCGCAGAGGGCAGGACGGCGGGAAGTGGGCGGGGCGGCCGGGAGCCGGCGGGGCGGGGCGGGGCGGGGCGCGGAGGGGGCGGGGCCGCGAGCGGGGGGCGGTGGCGGCGGCGGCGGCGGCGGCGGCGGCGGCGGTAGCCGAGGAGGAGGAGGAGGAGAACATGGCGGCCGCGGAGAGCGGCTGAAATGCCTGTTTTTCAGGCCAGGCGAGCGGGAATCTGAGGCGATTCTCTGAGCCTTCCCCTCAGACGGCTGAACCGCGGCCTCGAGCGCCTCGACTGCCCTGTTCCCTGCTGCTCCCTCGAGTGCAGCCTGCGCCCGGTCCGTTCTGCATCCCCCTGCGGGGGGACTCCTGCTCCGGAGGAGGGGGCCGGAGAGCCGCGGCGGCGGCGGGCTCCCAGCCCGAGCAGCGGCGGAGGCCGCGGCGGCGCCGCCACGGTCGCGGGCGAGCGCGGCGCCCGTCAGCGCGGCCCAGAGGCGGCGGCGGCAGGTGAGTGGCAGGCGGCGGGCGCCGAGCCTCCCGGTGGGTGCAGCTGTCACGAGCCGCGCGGCCGCCGAGGCCCTAGGGGGCGGGAGCAGCTGGTGCCCCTCCGCCCGCCGCTCTCCTTTCTCTCCTCTCCGTTCCCCCTCCCACTTTCCCCGACTTCTCCCTCGGCCTCGCGCGGCTGGAGGGGGCGGAGGTCGCAGCTGTCACGGGCACCAGCTGGGGGCTGCGCCGCGGATGGAAACTGCTGCAGCAGCGACTTCCCTGCCCCGTTTCCCAGTTGCCCTAGTTAAGAGCGGACGGGGCGAGCATCCGCGGAGGGTGCGCGAGGCTCGCGGCCGCCGGCCCGGCGTGGGGAGAGGCGCCCCGAGCCCGCGGGCGCTCCCCGCCGCCGAGAGGGGGAGCCGGAAGTCGGCGCGGGCGCCCCTCGGCCCCGGCGAGCGCGGTGACCTTGGCAAGCCCGGTAACCTCTCTGAGTCTCGCTTGCCGGGACTGCGAAATGGGGATGACCGTGGCGAGTCTTCTTGTAAGCGCAGCCTCCGACGGCGCTTCTGTTTACCCCCGCGCACTTGCTTTACCCTTCTCCAGACGAGGCATTTCGGAGGCAGAAACGGGATGGATAAGTGAGATTTTCCTGTTATGTTTAGGGTTTGGTCCCCTTCGTCGGATTCTGCTGAAAGGATTTAGAAAGGGGAGCAAACATGTTGGCTGGAAGACTGAGAAGTGGGATGGGTTAATGGTCAGCGACAGAACTCGAGCCATTCCCTAGTCGCTTGGAAGAGAAATGGAGAAACCGGACACCAGGGTCCCTGCTCTTACTACCCAGCTGTGTTGTTTTTTGTTTTTTGTTTTTAAAGCAGTCACTCCCATAGACTAGACACTGCCTCGCTTGACGATGTTAGAGGGAGACGGAGGGTTTGACAATAAAGCCTGTATGTGTGACAAGGAGAGTCCGTGCCGCTGTGGCTGCAGTTTGGTGGGGAGGAAAACTTTAAGCTGGAGGATCTTTTAGCCTTTCAGGCTGGGCTCTCTTCGTTCACTGTAGGTGTTGAAGAGGCAGGTGTCCTTGTGGAGAAGGTGACATTCTTTTTCTTTTGAGACGGTGACTTTTTAATGCTGAGCATGATGGTGGTGAATGAAGGGTTCTGGAGTGAATTGCAGTCCCAGCACCTTCTGTTGATGCCAAGAGTAATCTCTGTGGCGACGATTTGTGAGGGCTGAGGCTTTCACTTCAGTGATTAAGAAATCTTCAAGTGTCTGTGTAAAACATTGCTGCGGTGAAGCTTAGATTATACTGTACAGCTGAAGGGATGGAGTTCAGGGGTTAAATTTGTTTGAGGTTTGTCTTCAGTTTTGGAATTGGTTGAAGGTTAGTCTCAAAAAAAAAAAAAAAAAAAAAAAAGTTGGCCAAAGGGGCCTCTCAGCTTGTTTCACAGAAGCTGTGATGTAGTAGGAAGGAGGTCAGATTTCATGTTGAGAATAATATAAAAAGAGTGTTTGCTTGGGTCTTTTGGCTCTTGAATTAGAAATAGTTTTGGGTTAAAAGTAGCAGTGAGGTTTGATTCAGCTTAATAAATGGGCATTCCTTGAGCTATGTCATAAACAGATGCAACTGCAAGTGTTTCTTTTTTATCTCGTGTACTCTGTGGAAGGGTCTAATTTGGTTTTGTGAACTAGCGTTGGAAATGGTTTCCCTCTATTTCTTATTCAGATTTTATCCTTTGGGAACAATGGATCAAAAGGGGGGCCTGAATAGGGAATATATGGTTTGGAGAGAAAATGCAGGGATGCTGCTTATAAGAACAGGCATTTGGTTTGATTTTTGTAAACATTTTGCAGTGGTTATTTATTTCATCTATTTAACTCACAATGAAGTTTGAATTTTAAGGTGCAGAATTTGAATTTTACATAGTTTATAGTTGATCTTTTTCTCATTTCCTTCTGAGAAAATCTGTAGGATTGTGTCTTTTAAATTACTTTTTGTGTGGTTTAAGCCAAGGGAGTATTTTAGATCTGCATTTTTGGTAAGTGGTTTTATTGAAAAAAAGTGCTTGATGGAACTAATGGTGATTGTTCCACTTAAACTGGGATTATATAGACAATGCATTTTCCTGCCTCTTTCTGCCAACATTTGTTTTTCTTTCTCCTTCAATTCCAGGGTTTCATTTCTAGAAATCTGGGCTGGAAACAGAAGCAGCAGTTTGTATAATACCAAGAACTTGCTTATGCCAGGAAGCTGTAAGGGTAGCATGAAGTGGGTGTGGTATAAAGATACTGCCACTCTTTAAGACAATTTAACTGTTGAGGGAGTCCAGGGTCAAACTTTAATTTTTGTTGAATTTCCTGTTTTCTTTGTATGTGTTAATCTTTTGGTGGGCAGAGGATTGGGTTGCTATGGTGCTGACTGGTGTATATTGTGAAAGCACTGGCAAAATTTCATGCTTTTACTCTATACAGAAGGGTGCTAAACAAGCCTAAATAATTTAAAATGTTGTTCCCAGGATGGAATGTTCTCTGCATGTACTGTTGATCCTGCTAATCCAGTGATTGGTCTTCACCAGGACTAAATGTTGAGTAGGTGATGAGGGTGGTATAGAGGTGCTGAAAGGTGGAGTGGGGAAGAAAGGATATTGGACATTCTTTGAAAATCTTTTCTCTATTGGACTGTATATCAGAGTATGGTTTATAATTCTTTTTAAAGGACATCTCTGTCCTCATCGATTTCACATAACTTCTCTTACATACTACCTTTGTTCCTTAGTTAAGTTTGTCTTTATTGCCCTATCCCCCAAGGGCTCCACATTGTTTGAATATGTTGCATATTTTTGGGGTTGGTTGGTCTTAAACCATATGGCCTAAAATAGCTTTCATTTTAGGGCAAGTATGGGAGGTCAACACACACACACACCACCGAGTAGAATCTTCTTAAGTCATGGGGCGAGGAGGTCCCCAGGATTCTCATTATTGTCTTGGCAGTGATTTTTACTTTCTGCCTGTGATAATCACAGGAATTCTCAGAGGGCCATCAGCTGCTTTCCTAGCATAGGTCCAGGAACATGTGGTGGGCTCCATTTTACATTACTTCCAAATATCAGGTGCAGAAGAGTGTGGGATTGGGTGAAGTGCATGTGTTTCAGGAGTTGAATGACAGAGCACTATATCCAGTTTTGGGCTGCAGAACCATACAAATTTCTCCCCACCTTGTACAACTTTCCTATGAGTTGGACAGACTAGACTGTAGGAAAGGACTTCTTCATTGCTTCTCTCCCAGGTTAACCAGTAGCTTAGCTTTTGGTTATTGGTCACTAAGGATGGACCTTATGGTCTCTAACCTTTTTTCTTACCATTGGAGGTGAGGTCTAGTCATTTCAAGCCTTTCTGTCTCTCTTCTTTGTGTTTTACTTAGACTTTGCGCCTCTCTCTCAACATATGGGGTCAGAGGTCATAAAATGGCCTAATGGCAACTGTGTACCATTCTTGGTTGCTTAGTTTAAGGAGGAGATGCAGGTTTTTTCCTTTAGTTGAATTCCAGATGATGTTTTGTGGGTGCACAGTATTTGGATTAACATAAGTTATTATTTTATATTTCTGCAAGATACATGGTTGAATAAGAAGAATTATTACAAAACACTGACACCAACGTTTAAGTCCGGTTCTAGAAATGCAAGTAGAATTGGTTGTTGAATCCATGCTTCCTCCCCCATTCCCCCATCTGCAACACAGTATTTTTGAGGCTCCTTGAAATGACAGGCTTTTAGAAAAGCTTAGTATAGTTATCATATTTTGAAGATAAATAGCTTATGCCAAAACAGAAGCTATAGTCACTGGAGGAGTTGTAGAAGACTTCACATTAATCAGTCTAGTCACCCTCATCTTAGATATATTTTGATCTAATCTCTCCCCACGGGTATGTTTCAGTGTGGAGGGTGGGAAGTTGGGCTTTACTGAGAAGTCCTGGACCTGATCACTGGGAACAGACAGATGAGATCCATAACAATAGGTGCAAGCACAGAAGTGAAATACACCTATTAACAGGGCCAGAAGTCTAATAACACTGGTTTATCCAATGCTTCCAGAGTGCTACTTCATTTTTGCCTTGTAATTTTGAGGCAGTTTTTAAGCTGCTTTTGAGAATGGATGTTTGACTTCAGACACGGGAATGGTGCCCTGGCTCTTTTACTTAGTGGATGTAACCTTGGGCTAGTTATTTAGCCACAGTAAACCTCAGGTTTTCGTGCTTAAAATTGGAATAATGTACTTAAACTCATATTGTTGTGACCTTTAAATTAACTTATTGTGTTAAATAACAAGATATGTCTAGCATAATGATTGGCAGGTAGTTAAGACTTTAATAATGTTTTCTACATTTCCATAACCTAAACACATCACTGCCTAATCCATCATCAGATTATCTGATTCTTTTCTTTGCAGTTTCTTGCATCTCCCCCTTTATTTCTGCCTCTACAGTCTGGTCCTCCTGTCATTTTGCACATGGAGTAACGAGCGTCACATGAACTCTGTGGGCCTGAGTTTCTTTATCATTAGATGAGCATATTGGTCTGAATTCACATTTCTTCTTGTGCTGAAATTCTATGATTTGTAGGTTTATAGCTGTTTGCCTGCATGCATTTGCCTCTCTAATTCATCCTACATATAAATGTTGAAAAAATTCTTTGCTGAAATATTTTTTGATGTTATTGTTTTTAGTGGAGACTCTCTGGACAAATTTATCAAATGTAAATCATTTAAACTGTTCTTGTATTTCTCATTCCAGAAAATTTGCTGCAGATGGCGTATGCAGAAATGCTTTGTAAACTGTAAAGTGCTATACAAGTGAAGAAAGTATTATAATCACTTGTAGATATCTTGCTTCTTTGATTTTACATGTTTCGTTTCTTTATTTAAATTGTATTCCTTTTTCCTTTATCGCATGACCTTCAAGAACAGTCAAAGCTGGTATGTTCTCTAGAAAGCTTGATTTGTATCACACTTCTTTAGCATCGATTACCCAGTTTGTTCTTTTTTTTTCATTTAAATTAAAAAAAATTTTATTGGAGTATAGTTGCTTTACACTGCTGTGTCAGTTTCTTCTGTACAACAAAGTGAATCAGCCATATGCATACATATATCCCCTCTTTTTTTGGATTTCCTTCCCATTCAGGTCACCACAGAACACTGAATAGAGTTCCCTGTGCTATACAGTAGGTTCTCATTAGTTATCTATTTTATACATAGTAGTGTATATATGTCAATCCCAGTCTCCTAGTTCACCACCCCACCCCTTCCTCCTTGGTATCCAACATTTATTCTTTACATCTGTGTCTCTGTTTCTGCTTGGCAAATAAGGTCATCTATACCATTTTTCTAGATTCCACATATATGCATTAATATATGATATTTGTTTTTCTCTTTCTGACTGCACTCTCTGACAGTCTCTTGGTCCATCCACGTCTCTGCAAATGACACAATTTCGTTCCTTTTTATGGCTGAGTAATATTCCATTGTATATATGTATCACATCTTTATTCATTCCTCTGTTGATGGACATTTAGGTTGCTTCCATGTCCTGGCTATTGTATATAGTGCTGCAGTGAACATTGGGGTACGTGTATCTTTTTGAATTATGGTTTTCTCTGGGTATATGCCCAGGAGTGGGATTGCTGGGTCATATGGTAGTTCTGTTTTTAGCTTTTTTGTTGTTTGTTTGTTTTTGCGGTATGCGGGCCTCTCACTGTTGTGCCTCTCCCGTTGCGGAGCACAGGCTCCGGACGCGCAGGCTCAGCGGCCATGGCTCACGGGCCCAGCCGCTCCGCGGCATGTGGGATCTTCCTGGACCGGGGCACAAACCCGCGTCCCCTGCATCGGCAGGCGGACTCTCAACCACTGCGCCACCAGGGAAGCCCCTGTTTTTAGCTTTTTAAGGATCAGTTTGTTCTGTATAATAAATTTTTCTTCCTTTCCTTCTTCTTCTTCTTCTTTTTTTTTTTTTTTTTGGAAGAGTTTCTCTTTTTAGTGTATGTTGAATTGGCTTTCCTAATTAGATTAGAAAATCCTTGAGATGGCATGAACCACAACATTTAGAGCAAAGGGCCCTTAATGGTGATTTGGAACAACCTTGTTAATATTATAGATGAGAAGACTAAGGCCAGACAAATATAGTAATTTTCATGGGTCACATAGTTAGTGTCTTTACTTGGGCAAGAACCCAGGTATTTGGCTCCCAGTCTTCTTTATGAGAGTTACTTCTTGTATTTGAAAGTTATTACAAAGAGATTTAAAATTTTAATAATTTTAGTAAGATTTTGAGTAATGTGTAAGCTAGTAGGAAAGGCATATTTTTGTTTTTCGGCCAAAAATTGTCAAATATTGTAATAAGGTATTAATCAGGAATTAATTAAGGCTGCTGTCTCAAAAAGTACAAAAGTGCCTGGAGAGAAATGTTGGCTTTTTTTGTATGGCCCTCATTCAGAGTCAGCAAATATTTATTGAGGACTGTCTCCGAGACACAGTGTACTCAGGTACTGTGCTTGCTCTATATGTTACATTTTATAAGCAAGGAAAGGCAGCTCAGGGAAGTTAAGTGGCTGGTATAAGATTGCACAGCTTGTAGGTATTAGGGATGACATTTGAGTCCAGGTCTTCTGACCTGAAATCACGAGCATACCTCTAAATTGGCTTCTCTCCAAGGTGCTCCCCACACTTGGCCACACTGTAACCCTCTGTTACTTTCTGGACTCCTTTCTGTTGTCTACATGTGCAGTAGAGACTGCTGCCATCCCCATTGCTTTCTGATGATCCAGGAGCCGATGTACCAGTTACTTAATGAAAGTATCACTTTAAGATTTTTGTGCTGTTTCTGATCTCACCTTTGTACCTTAGTAATGTTGATTTTTTGGTGCTTCTGTCTAGGTAAGCTTATCTTTGAATGGTTGGTTTGGATTCTTAGCAATAAAATTCTGCCTTTCATGTTTTGTTAGTATTTAAATAGCTAAAGCTTAGGGTATTTTTTTCATTTGGAATAAATTGCTTGGTCATTCTCTGTGTTTCCACTTGTATTTTGAATGGTTGGTCTTATTCTTATAGCTTTAATATATTACATCTTACATTTTTAGTTTGCTTATATGGTTAAAACATTTACATGCTTTTATTATCAGGCATAGATTCGGTTGTTTAACAGTAGAAGATATTCTGTTGTGAGAGTATGTTTGCATATACACAGATATCATGCCATATTTGACCAGATAGTTGAAGGATGAAATGTCCTTGCCTTTTGAAAGTACCTGTATGTGTAATACTGGCTTTACTTTGCCGAGTTTGTTTGGAGGAAACCAGGGAAAAGATATTTGTTCTACAAAGTCTAAGTCCTCCCTCCTTCCCCATTCCAGATGGTACAGGAAGTCTGTAATTGAATTTCTAAGTAGCCACTCAATCATTCATTCAAGACATAGTTATATGAGTACCTACTTTGTTCAAGGTGCTGTGTTGTTAAAAGATAGGGAAGTTAAATGATAAGATATAGATCCTGTCCGTAAGGAGATGATGACCCAAGAGAGGTGATAAGACGACACACAGATACCTATATTACTAATTAAATGTGATGAGTGCTGTGGGAGAGGTACTGAAATAGTACTTTGAGGAATCAGGAGAGTGAGCAATTATTTTCATTTGAAAGGGATAGGGGCAGGTTTCATGGTGGACTTCCTGGTGAACAGGAACATTGAAGGCAGGGGATGATTTCTGTGTGAGTGAGGGGGAGGAGAGCAGTATATTCAGGAAGATTAAATAGCAAAGATGAAAGGACAGAGACGCTTGGGGTTATTTCGGGAATCATAAAGGGGGAAAGTGCAAGCGGGAGGGTGGCACCAGCTGAAGTGGGAGAGGGAACCAGATGTTCTAGGTGCAGTTGTAAGACATTGAATGATTTTAATGGAGGGAGGTGGTCAGGAACGGTGACGTTTGTAGATCTGGATGAAAATGAGAAGTGCCAGTTTTCCAAATCTATGTGGATCTTTTTCTGGCGGGTTTTACACCCCAAATCTTATATTTTCATAGTTTTTGAAATGATTCCATATGTAAGGCTTACCACACTGGGAACTTACGCATTTTTATGTATATTTGAGAACATACTTTTTTTTTCTTGATAGAAGTTAGTACAA
Source organism: Tursiops truncatus (assembly GCF_011762595.2). Taxonomy (NCBI): domain Eukaryota; kingdom Metazoa; phylum Chordata; class Mammalia; order Artiodactyla; family Delphinidae; genus Tursiops; species Tursiops truncatus. Next base: position 70,023,062 of record NC_047047.1, on the reverse strand, counting down.
AATCTTTTTCACTGTCTTATGCTTTTAAAAATTAAAAAAAAATTTTTTTAAAGCAGTAGCTATTTCTTTAAACAGTGTGTTACCATTTGGAATTCTTAAGATGATGCAGTGGGCTTGTTTTTCAAGTGTAAAAATGTCATCTCCTTATGTAAATATGTGTCACTGTATAAGTTAGATTGGTCATACAAGGTGAAAGCCCCTGGCTCTCAATATATTTCATGATTTATTTTACCGATTTATTTATACCCTGCCATGTTCCAAAAAGGATTTAAGGCAGGATATGTCATGAAGAGTCTTGGACCTTGTTCCAGCCCTGTCTATTATTTGACTGAATTGCTAACCAACATTACACTGAGGGAACAGTGTTGAAGACAGCTGATGTCATAGAATGTACTGCAGTTGTGTCTTTTGCCAACTGGTAGTAATTCAGAGATGGGTACAATATAATTAGAGTACCTTTAAAGATAACTCCTTTGAACTTCCATAGCATGCCAGGGAAATTGGTTGGAAGGGACTCATGGAGAGCTTTGACCCTTGGGAGCCCAGGCACATTTAGAGCAGTGGTCTCTACAGTAGGGTTTACATAAAATTATCAGAGAAATATTAGAGGTGTGTTAGTTTCTTTACTTTCAGTCTGCTGTGATGTTTTATAGTTTATAGGAGCCTGGGTAATTGCAGTTTTAGATTTATTATTTTAAATAGTAGACTAAACATATATTGTATTACAGTAGGGAGTCACCAAGCAGATTTTTTATAAAATATTTCATACAGGTTAACTGGTCATCTTGAGGTAAAGGACTTAAGAATTGTCTAATTTAAAGATGACTTATTAATTTTTCTTTCACAAAAATACAAATGTCCAAAATTTGTTGACATTTTTCTCTGACAAGTGTCTGTGAGTAGTATACTACCTAGCAGATATTTATGAAAATAAACCCACTAAATCTGTCCCTTTGGGATGATGGTAAATTCTTAACAGTGACTCAAAAAGTAACTACCTTTCAAAACAAAATAAAATTCAGTGTTTTGGAGAGAGGTTATTGAAAATGTATATTTGGGACTATTTCCATCATTATTGGATTTAATTGCTGAAAATGATGTTAAAACTTTAAGAATGTTTTTATATGTACACTTGAACTTGAAAACCAAATTTTCTAACCTGTATGAAGACCTTGTAAGAGACGCATTTTAGTGGTTTTGGGCCCATCTACTGAAAATATAAAAAAGGCAATACTATCTGATGAGTTAGTAAGAACAACTGATTGTCATCAGGAAATATGGAAATGCACTACCTGAATTTTAGCAAAAACTTTTACATAAATGGTGAAGAGGATTGAAAATTGAAATTCATGTTTTATTCAGTACAGCAAGTGATGCAGTTCTTCCCTTTGGTTATACTCATCTTTGTGAAGTATGTTTTTTGGCTATGATGACCATTAAAACCAAATAAAAGAGTTACTTATTATAAAAATGAACTGAATTTAGAGCTAGCATTTTAAGTTGCTGTATTACAAAATATGAAAGCAAAATTTAAAAATAATAGTGTTCATCACATTACTCTCACCAAAAATGGTGGTAGTATTAGAAACAATATTTATCAGGGAGAGCATAAAGCCGTGTCATCAATAGGTAAATTAAATGTTTAAAAATTGTTTATTTTATTATAATAAATGTCATTCTTTTACATATCCATTTTTGTGTATTCTTTATAAGGCACATAATTTATTGGTCTAGTGGGCAATGTATATAAATTATAAATAAATGTACATATATGGCTTCTTATTCAAAACCTTTTTAACTGTGGGGTATATGATAGAAATAGTTATCACTGTTTTATAAGAAGGATTTTTTTTTTCTCTGTAATATATTTATTACTCTGGTCTTACAAATCAGAAAAGGAGAATAACACTTCTCCCTAAGACTCAAAAGAAGCTCCAGCACCAGCACCCAAAGCTGAAATTCTACTTAAACTGCTCCTTGAAAAATTACACACGAACAGTGAAACATTATCATGTGCTATGCTAGTATTAAGAATATATTCTAGGGCTTCCCTGGTGGCGCAGTGGTTGAGAGTCCGCCTGCTGATGCAGGGGACACGGGTTCGTGCCCCGGTCCAGGAAGATCCCACACGCCGCGGAGTGGCTAGGCCCGTGGGCCATGGCCGCTGAGCCTGCGCGTCCGGAGCCTGTGCTCCGCAACGGGAGAGGCCACAACAGTGAGAGGTCCGCGTACCGCAAAAGAAAAAAAAAAAAGAATATATTCTAAATAATCCCGTTGCTATGTATTTTGTGCATTCGGTGATCTACCCAGTCATAATGTACTCACACATACGTGCTTTATCGTACATAATGCATACTGTGTATAATCATACATTATTTACCCCATGCACATAAGCACGTCCATTAAACTATTAATGTTGCATAATAGATAATTGGTTCACCGTACATACCATTCTTTACCACATAGATACCCATTGTGTAACATATACAATTAATATTACATAGAACACACTAATAATTGTACGTGCCCTATTAAGTCACATCATTTCCAGTCAACATGCTTGTTACAACAGATAATCAGTTCTTAATCACCAAGCTTAGGACGGGTTTTTAAGTAAGAACCCTTGGAGTTCATGGACTAAGAGTCTCTAGATAGGCTTTGTGGGGGGTGTCTGTGAACATTCTGAAATTATGTATATGCAAAATTCTATGAGTCTGTGCATTTCTCTGGAGAGAAATTCATAGGGTCCCAAAAGGGTCCATGACCTCCCCAGAGGTTAAGAACCTCTTTTTTTAAGGACTGGGACCTCAATAACTCCATTCATGCAGTCTTATTCTCTTGCCAAGTTTAATGGATATATCTGATCATTACTCAGGCCCACAGTATGACTGGATTTGCAGTCTGTTTTTACATTTTGCAATAGATGTGATCGCAATGCCTTTGGCCTTTACAGATGTTTGAGCTCCTATCTGTTTGTTGCACAATTACCTGGCCTTCGTCACTTGGCTGCTTTTATATATAATTTCCCACCTCTGTTCCCCCAAATCCCAGTGAAAAAGAGTGGATCTTTTGTATGAGTGTGGAGATGGAAATGAATATATGTATAGAAGAGCCCAGCATCAATTCAAGTATTGGGAGACCCTGCTGGGTAGGCTGGAATTCACAGTTCCTGTGGCTTTAACCTCTTTGTAGCATCTGAATCTCAGCTTTTTAGAGTCCTTAAGGTCTGATTTGACATATGCTGAAAACACTTTCCAAGTTCTGTCAGCTCTTTAGATCTATTCCTTTTCTCCTGTCATCATTCTATTGATACTTTAGGCCTGATATTTGCCATAGTATCCCAGGGAGGTCTCACTCTCCCCAGTGAGTTCCTTCTTCAGTGTGTCCTAAATTTTGTTTTGGAATGATCCTAATTTTGCTTTTCACTGTGTTACTTTGTTTAAACCCTTCAATGGCTCCTCATCATTGTCAAGATAAAGTTCCTTAGCCTGGCATTTAAAGCTTTCCAGTGTCTGGCACCAACTTGCTTTTCTGGTCTCATTTCCCACTAGTCTCCCCCAATAAACTGTTCAAAGTAAAATTGTCAGTTACTGTCCCTAACACATCCCTTGGGCTTCTCTGTTTGCACTCCTTTATAATTCCTTTCCTTGGAATGTTCTCCCTTATCCTAGTCTATACCTCTTGAAATTCTATTTATCCTTTAAAGCTCAGCTCATATTCCACCTTGCTTGTTAAGTGTTCAGACTATAAAATTAGAAAATAATCTCTTCCTTCTTTGAACTCTTTTAATATTTATTTTCCTTATTATTAATTTGACACTTTATACTGCCTTTATACTCCATGGAATTTTTTTGTTTTCATGTGTCCTATCTCCCAAGTTAGGGTATGAGAATGGCAAAGGGGATCATGTTTATATTCTGTCCTCTGCAATGTCTTATGCATGTAGATATTAAAATGTTTGGCAAGTCATATTGATTAAATCATGATACTACTTATTAATGTACTTAGAGAAATAGGCCTTTTTTTAATGTGTGCCTGGAATACTCATACATAATATCTAGGGATCCTCTTTACTGGCTTCAGGGTATTTGGGAAATTGAATTGGAAACCAGATATTGCTTGGAGAGCATGTAGTCCTACAGCATAAGAAGTTGGCTGTTAAGGGCTATGTTCAAAAGTCTGGGGTAACCTGGTGACTCTTTGTTTTCCAGTGTAGCGCTCCACTTGCCATGGATAACAGAAAAGCTTGTGTTCGTTCGGCTCTCTCCTTAGCCATGCCGGAGACACAAATTCCTTATGTCTTGAGGAATACTACATTTCTGTTTAATTTTTCAACACATTCTTCTCAATAGAAAATAAAGATTTATTGAATAATTGTTGTTTGAATGGTTAGTATGGGGCACCGTGAAGTAGTTATACCTTAGGGTTTCTGCCTTTCAGGGAGATAATGATCCTTATAAGGAGTCTCATTTGCTTTCAATCATACATGAATTAAAAAATAATATAAAAGATATCATAAGGGAGTATAGAACTAACTAGCTTACTTAGTTGCTAACTGAGATATGTGGAAACTCCTCTAGCACTTACTATTTTTAGCACTCACTTGAAATTTATTTATTATCATTTATATTTGTTTCTGTTTTGACATGTGTTCTTTCTCAGCAACCACATTGTACATTATAGAAAGTAGAGGCCATTTACTGTACTAGTTGTGTGCCAGTACCACAGTGCTTTTCATAGTTCTTTACCTGCAGTATACATATAAGTGTGTTACTGATGATGCCAGGAGCATGCTCTGGGTAGGCTTCCTGGAGGAAATGGAATTTCAGTTAGATTTCTAGGATTTGAAATGATGCTTATAGCATCATCTCATGGAATATGAAAAAAAGGGTTCTGTAGTTGAATAATAAAGTACATATGTTTGGTGCATTATCTGAACATGGAGCCTCCTTGGTTACTAGGCCTTTGGCCCTGAAGTGACCCATGTCACTTCCTCTTATAGCCCGTTGGCCAAAAGAAGTCACAGGGCACTACTTACGGAGCCAGGCATGTGGGCAAGAAATGAATATTCAATGAGCAGTAAATGTCTTTGCCTCACTATAGCAGAATTGGCTTTATTCAGAGAGATGAATACTAGAATTGGTAGGCCCTACTTGGAATCATTGAAGTAAAGAATTGTTTCTGTGTGTCAGTATAAATAGGGATTTTATTATTAAATTTATTTGTGAAAAGAACTTGTAGTGTTGACTGGTAGCTCTTGGGGTAATTAAAGGAGACATTTTTACTGTCTCTACTTTAGGTGTAGGTATTATAAATTGTTTTAGTTTAGATGGTTTGCTACCATCTTTAGAGTAGGTATTTGAAACAGGTAGAAAGAGATTCTTTGGCTTCAGTAAAACGGATCCAGAATATTTGTACATGTACTCTTAAGATTGATTGTAAGGTGAGAGAAGTGAGAGGGGGCATAAAGGGCTTTCAGATACTATTGAAGGCCATTTGCTCTCTGAGGATTTCATAAAATTTCTCTTTACAGTCCCTAGAGGTCTTTTCCCTCCCTCTTATCAACATATTGCTAATTAATTAAAATCTGTTTCCTCCATTTTTTTGTTTGTTTTTTAATACTTGGTTTGATAAGGACCGTTGGGTAGTGGTTAAAATGTTGGCCAAGTGTGGAGGACTAGGAAGCCCCCATCGTTATTTATACATGAGGCTTATTTTCCCCTCAATTTAATTCTAAACTGAACTATTTTTTTGTTGTTGTTGTTTGCGGTGCGGGGGCCTCTCACTGTTGTGGCCTCTCCCGTTGCGGAGCACAGGCTCCGGACGCGCAGGCTCAGCGGCCATGGCTCACGGGCCCAGCTGCTCCGCGGCATGTGGGATCTTCCCGGACCGGGGCACGAACCTGTGTCCCCTGCATCGGCAGGCGGACTCTCAACCACTGCGCCACCAGGGAAGCCCTAAACTGAACTTTTTAGACCTTAGGCTTTCTTTCTGATGGCATTCTAATAATTATTTCCTTTTTAAATTAAAAAATAAATCATATATAATACATGACTATATTCAAATAATAAACTCCAAGAAATGGGAGTACGTAGAGTTAAAAGGTGAAAGTCTCTGTAGTGAATCATATGATAGCTGGTAATTTAGGCTGTATAGATTTAGGCTGTCTAGTATTTCCTTTACCTCCTTTTCAGGTTGCAGTATCCTACCCCTTGGCCAGGGGGTGAGCATGTGACCTAGGCTTGGTCTGTCATAATGTTCCATTCCTCTGGACACAGTGACTGCTGCAGGATGGCCATATGACTAAAGCAGGTTCAGACCCCTTCCTTGAGACTGAAAAACAGATATTGGATGAGGGACAGGCTCATTCCTTTGGAGTTGCTAAGCTGACATAGAGTGTGCCTGGCCAAATGAAGGAAGCCTATGTGCCATGGGAAAGAATGAGGCCAACATACAGACTGAAGCAGAGCTGACCAACTCTCTCTTACACACAGGCACACTTAAAAATGCACAGTCATACACATTCTCACATGCTCGCATGTGTGAGCATGGGGAGTCATTGGAGCCTCTGGATCCACTTGAACCTTAAAGTAGATCCAGTTTATATTTCCCAGTTAAATGAGTTACTCAGTTGCCTGACTTGCTGGTGTGAGTTTGAATTGGGTTTCTCTCAGAACTGAAAGAGTCCTGACCATTTCAGACCTCTGTTGGCAGCTATCCCTCTCCTTCCCTCCCCACTACCCACGGGATCATACTTTTTGAATTGTTATAGGCTTTAAAAAACTTAATATCATGGGAATCTTTCTATGTCAGAACATGAAAACATGAAGGAGCTGTTTTATCTTTGCATAAAATGCTGCATAGCATTACATTAGATGTATATTCTATAGTTTTTTTTAACCATCTCTCTCTTAATAGACATTTAAAAACTAGTTTTTTGCTGTTGCAATCTATGTTTTGGTAAATGTCCCAGTTTGCACTTGTTTTTGCAGGTGTCTGAGAACACGCCTATGGAATTAATGGTTATGCCTATTTAAAAAATTGATGTCCTTTCAAAATGTTATTACAAAGGCTATATCACTTTATGCTTTCACCAAGAGTGTATGATAGTTGCTGCTTTCCCCTAACTTTATCAGCTTTGGATATTATCAGTCATTTCTATTTTGGGTCTATCTGATGGGTGAGACTGGTATAAAGCATTGTTGTAATTTGAAGTTCCCTGACTATTGATAAAGTTGATCATCTTATCAGATATTTATTGTATATTGGATTTTTTCCCCTAAGGCTCTCTTGTTCATACTTTTTTCATTTTCCTTTTGGGCCTCTTGTCTTTTTTGATTGCTTCCTAGCCATACTATACTTATGATGTAGTTTTTATACTAATTAGGGATGGTCTTGGTAAACAGCTGACCCTGTTACCTAGATATTTCAAAAAGAAAGATGTGAGATATCTACTAATCCAAAACTCACATCTTATTTATTTATTTACAGATATCCCTGAATATTTAATTGATTTATGCCTGATAACTTTGTATAGCTGCCTATATAACTTTGTTTAGCTAAGGGGTACATGTCTCAGTTGGATAGTCTATGCGTACTTAATTGAGGTGATTTTATGGCTGAGCTAAAAGTTGAGAAACTCTCATTTGGAGAATTTTCCAGGTCCAAATCATTGTGATTACATAGAATTTTGGGACTCAATTAAGCATTTGTCCATTGGTGCTGGATCAGAACCACTTTGAGAGGAAAATTTTGGCCCTATAAGAAACTATTTTCTTGGCAAACCCCCGTGGAGAGGTGGGTTGGCTGCATACTTAGATATCTTTAGTGGTTAGGTTCCTTAATTTTCCTAAGAGCATATTAACCTAACTCTGTACTTGATTGACTATGAAAGTGTATAGTTTACCTGTAATTGGCAGTACAGAATAGCTTTACTCCAGCAAGTATGTATTCACTTACTTTGCAGCCCAATTCTTATCAGAAACCTCGTAGTCAGAAACAGGACTCTTTGAGAATTGCTTAAATAGTACACAGTCAATCCATTGCTTTAGAAACAATCAGTTTTTGATTGAATCAAGCCAGAATACCAGAGCTACATATATTGATTGCATTGTTTTAGACCGGGGTAGAGTTACTTTTACAGAATTGTTATTTGGTGTAATGCAATAAACCTTGATTGAGGGCATTTAAAACAGACAGTTTTATAAGATTTAGTACACCTCTTATTGTAGAATTCTTGTGAGGATATTATCTCCTTTATCTCAGTGCCCTTGTTGATGTTGTAACTACTGCTACTACTATGACTATTAGCTGGTGATCTGGAGTACAAAGACAACACAAAATGAGCTAAGAGTTGATGGACAAATACTGCTCTTAGCTGATGGCAAATGCTTTTGCCCAAAAGGGAGGCAACATTATGGAAGAGGAGTGATATAATGGTTAGGGTTCTGGAGTTAGAGTTCCTGGGCTTGAATCCTGGCACTGCTACTTCCTAGTTGTGTGTTATTTAACCTCTTGGTGCTTCAGTTTTCTCATCTATAAAATGGGGATAATAATTGTACCTACCTCTACAAGGTTGTTGTGAGAATTTTGTGACTTTAAACATATAAAATGCTTAGAACGTGCCTGGCCCAGGACACATGCAGTGAAAATGAGCAGCTGTTGTTCCCCTCCCCCCACTTTTTTTTATTGTGGTAAGATGCACATAATATAAAATTTACCATCTGAACCATTTTTAAATGTATAGTTCAAGCTGCTATCATTTTTATCATCATCATCATCAGTATTGGAACCCATGTAAAAAGAATGTAAAAAAAATCATCATTTTTAATCATTATTATCATTATTAGAACCCATGTAAAAATGTGTAGTAAGTTTTTTTTCCCAGGTCTGGGTACCAGGAAAGCTGCACTTCCTTTGACCAGCCGGTTTGCTTGTATTACATAGTCATCGTGACTCTTATAACCTACGGTATTTCTCTCTTTGCAAGGTAGCTCAGTCAGCTGTGCAGCCCTTTCCTTGCAACTGTATAGGACCTTGTGGTACATAGTTTGTGTGATAAACTTACCTCTGACTTTATTTTCCTCCTTCGTTTTCTCTTTGCCCCATTCTTGTCATTTCTTTTTTGTTTGTTTGTTTTAAATAAAACTAAGTAGATTTTATTTATTTTTGATGTATTATTATTTTTTAACGGAGTTTTTTTTATTGGAGTATAATTGGTTTACAATGTTGCGTTAGTTTCTGCTGTACAAGGAAGTGAATCAGCTACGTGTATACATATATCCCCTCCCTCTTGGACCTCCCTCCCACCCCCTCTCCATCCCACCCATCTAGGTCATCACAGAGCACCGACTTCTTTCTTTTTAATTCTAATGCATTCTGTGAGCTGTCTCAAATCTTTTTTAGAATAATATGGAAATAAACAAGTAATCTTCATTATAGCATGTGCCCATGTTGAAACGTCAGATGAATTTTCATTTAATTTACCTTAAGCTGGCTGCTTCTTGATGACAGGGAGGTGCTATAATTTTCATTAAGATATCTCAAATCGCATCATAGGATGGGTTACTTCTGGGAACGTTCCTGTTGACAGCTAATCCTGTTGATGGTGTGGGTTTTCTTTTAAGCTTCAATTACAAAAGTGTTCCTCCTGACTTTTCTTGTTTGTTTTTTCCCTTGACCTTTGCTTCAGCCTTCTCTTGTAGATTTGGGGGGTGGGATTGAGGGGGGAGGATCACGTTAAGAACTTGTAAACCTGTAGTCTTTAAAAGTACGCTTCAGAATAAGACTTTTGTCATAGGTGTAACATAGGAAGAGTAAAGGCTGTATGTGTTACTGTCTTTCTTTTAAAAATCAGAATGCCAGTTTATTGATGTACAAGGGAAAAAAGGAAATGTCCCAAAGCCTAAAATATTCCCATATATTCTGGTTATGTCACTAGCATATTCTCTCCCTCAAGCAGAGATGTGTAATGGGGCTGATGCTATTGCCTTGTTGGGGAGAGAATTAAAAAGAAGTTGTTTTGACATCAGGATTGATTGAAAAGTCTTTTAAGTATTTTTTTAACTTGTAGATTTCTTCTCCCCTCGCCCTCGCCCCCCCCCCCCCCGCTTTTTTTTTTTTTAATTTGTCTGTTGAAGAATCGATCATAAGGATCAAAAAGTGGGCAGTGGCCCAATTCCTGGAAATCCCCACCCCTTCCTAAAATAGCTGGAATTCTCCTCCCACTCCTTAACCTATGAAATGACCCATGCCTATAAAAACTGACAACCCCATACCCTGGTGCCTTTCTCACCTTCTGAGATGGCCCATTCTCTGCCTGTGGAGTGTGTTTCTCCCAAGGCCTTTCTCACCTTCTGAAATGGCCCATACTCTGTCTGTGGAGTATGTTTCTCTATAAATAAATCCATTTCTTACCTATCACTTTGTCTCTCACTGAATTCTTTCTGTGATAAGAAACTGAGCTTCATTAAGTCCTGAAACCAGGTGTGTGACCTCAGTTGGAAGACTGCGAGTTTTGGCCGGGTTCAAGTCCTGGCCGCGTGGGTTCAAGTCCCAATCTGGGTTTAAGCTGGCTTTGAGTCCTGGCACGTGGGTTCAAGTCCCAATCTCAGGTGCACAGTTTCAGCTTGTCCTATAGAATTTCTTATAGTCTGGATTTCTGTTTAGTTTAACATGTTTCTCTACCCTCTTTGTATATCCTATAAATTGGTAATTTGATATAGAAGCTTGATTAAGGTTTAATTTGGGGAGGGGGAAAGATGACTTTATAGGTGGTATTATGAGACACACATAATGTCTAGTTGTCTTTTTGTGATGTTATCAGCTCTGAGTATTGCTATTAGCGTTCTATTCTTAAAATCCTAAAATGATCACCATGGTGTCTAGATGAGAATGGGGAAGCATTGCCTGGAAATGCTGGCATCTACTCTGTACAGATAGGACTCCTGGTGATCATTCGAGAATGATGCAGTGTTGTGTAGACTCGGAGACCAGTCTTGGCTTCCTTGTTTAGGAGCTGTTTGATCTTGCATAATTAACAACAATAACAGTAGCGGCAGCTATCATTCATTTATTGCTTATTTTACACCAGGTTCTGTGCTAAGTGCTTTATATATGTTGTGTAATCTGATCCTCATAACTACCCTGTAAGCCAGGTATCTTATTTTGCAGTTCACTTTGCTGAGAAGTAATGAAGCGGGGATTCAAGCCCTGAGTGACTCCAAGCTTGTGCTCTTAATTGCTTTGTTCTTCCATATCTGTAAATTGGGGTATAAATATAGCTGCCTTATCTATCTTGTAGGGTTAATGAGATATTGTGTGTGAAAGTGTCTTGAAAAATATTATAGATGTTAAAATGAGAAGTGTGCTGGATGGACAGTACACAAAGAAAGGTGGATAATGGAGGTCTTTGCCTTTGGCTAAGTGACAGTGAGAAGTTTGGACGGAAAGAACCCTCTGGTAATTTTCTAACTTCTGTTTCCATTACTATGGCTGTTGACATGTGGGAGAGTTTCCTTCTCTTGTTAAAATTGACAGTGATAGAGGTTTTATGTGTGGTAAATGTCACATGTCAGAGATCACTTAAGAGTCTCTGGGTGAATAGTGATGTCTTGGTTTTACTCCAAGGGACATGTGTATAGGCTTTGTACAGATATTTTTAACTGAGAGAACAAGAGTATATAGTCACAGTTCTTTTTCTAAAAGGATAATATATTTATTGAAAGTGGGGGGGGGCGTTAACTGAATTTGTGATGTCATATTTCTTTAGCTGGATAGTGGGTATGTTATGTATGTTAAAATTATTTCCCCCAAAATACCTTTTTTGTATGTCTAAAGTATTTTATAATTAATAAAACCAGTGAAGTGCAGAACAGTAATAATCGTATGTGTAACAGACCAAGAAAGAAATAGGTGTGAAGTTAGTACCTTTAGGTCTAACCTTCAGTAATTTGTTATCAATTATGATATTGGTCATGAGTACATGGAGAACTGTGTTGAGAAGAGATCTATGGCCATGCCCAGTTCCGTGGCAGAGGGTGTTGTGATTGATGACTGACGTCTGCCTGGGCCAGGCATGCAGAGTGTAAGGATATATGCTTTGTTTTTGCTAAATGTTGGTAATGTGTTTACCAGAAATCCCCAGGCCTTGACCTGGACTCATTTTCTTGGTTCTGTGCGTCTTCCATTTCTTCTGTTACTTTGGAAATCATGTTGCCATACTATATTTATTATGGCAAAATATCTAGGATTTCATTGTGATATTTCCAATAAAGGTTTCTCATTTATTATTATTTATTATTGTTTTTGACATGTAATTCACATACCATAAAGTCACCCGTTTAAAGTATACAATTCAGTGGCTTGTATATTTGCAAAATTACGTAATTATCATCGCCAGTACCAGACTATTTCACTCCCCACCACCCCCCAAAAAATACCATCGAATCATATACTATGTGACCTTTGGTGTATGGCTTCCTTCACTTTGCATAATGTTTTTAAGGTTCATTCATACTGTAGCATGTATCAATACTTCATTCTTGTTTTTTAAACGTGTTTATCTTTTCTTTATTATTTTTTATAAATTTATTTATTTAATTTACTTATTTTTGGCTGTGTTGGGTCTTCGTTGTGTGGGCGGGCTTTCTCTAGTTGCGGCGAGCGGGGGCTACTCTTTGATGCAGTGTGCAGGCTTCTCATCGTGGTGGCTTCTCATGTTGCGGAGCACGGGCTCTAGGTGCACAGGCTTCAGTAGTTGTGGCATGCGGGCTCAGTAGTTGTGGCTCGCGGGCTCTAGAGCGCAGGCTCTGTAGTTGTGGCACACGGGCTTAGTTGCTCTGCGGCATGTGGGATCTTCCCGGACCAGGCATAGAGCCTGTGTCCCCTGCATTGGCAGGCGGATTCTTAACCACTGTGCCACCAGGGAAGTCCCTTAGTACTTCGTTCTTTTTTATGGCCAAATGTTCTGTTCTGTGGATGTAGCACATTTTGTTTATTCAGATGTTGATGAATATTTGAGTTATTTCCATTTTTTGACTAATATGAATAATGATTTTATTAACTTTTATGTACAGGTTTTTGGATGGACATATGTTTTCCTTTCCTTTGGTTATATACCAAGGAATGGAATTGCTGGGTCATATAGTAACTCTATGTTTAACCTTTAGGAACTACAAAACTGGTTTCCAAAGTGGCTGCATCATTTACATTCCTATCAGCAGTGTATGAGGGTTCTTATTTCTCCACATCCTTGCAAATACTTGTTATATGGCTTTTTGATTCACACTTACATCGTAGAAAGTGTGAAGTGACATCTCGTAATTTTGATTTGCATCTCCCTAAAGACTAAGATGTTGAGCATCTTTTTGTGTGCTTACTGGCCATTTGTACGTCTTTCTTAGAGAAATGTCTACTCACATCTTTTGCCCACTTTAAAATTTGGTTAGTTGTCTTTTTATTATTGAATTTTAAGATTTCTTCACATAGTAGTCCCCTTTATCATGGTTTTGCTTTCAGTGGTTTCATTTACCTTTGGTTAACTGTGGTCTGAAAATATTAAATGGAAAATTCCAGAAATAAACAACTTATAAGTTTTAAATTGCACACTGTTCAGAGTAGTGTGATGAAATCTCGTGCTGTCCCACTCTGTCCAGGACGTGAATCATCCCTTTGTCCAGAATATCCTGCCCGTTAGTCACTTAGTAGCCGTCTCAGTTATCAGATTGACTGGTATCGTAGTCCCTGTGTTTAACCCTTATTTTACTTAATAATGGCCCCAAAGTGCAAGAGTAGTGATGCTGGCAATTTGGACATGCAAAAGAAAAGCTGTAAAGTGCTTCCTTTAAACAAAAACCTGGAAGTTCTTCACCTAATAAGGAAAGAAAAAAAAATCTTATGCCGAGGTTGTGAAGATCTACAGTAAGAACAAATCTTCTGTGAAATTGTGAAGAAGGCAAAAGAAATTCTTGCTAGTTTTGAGGTCACACCTCAAACTGCAAAAGTTACAGCCACAGTACATGATAAAAGCTTAGTTAAGGTAGAAAAGGCATTACATTTGTACAATAAGATATTTTGAGAGAGACCACATTCACATAACTTTTATTCTAGTATGTTGTTAAAATTGTTGTTATTTTATTATTAGTTATTATTGTTAATCTCTTACTGTGCCTAATTTATAAATTAAACTCTATCATAGGAATGTATGTATAGGAAAAAACATAGTATATATAAGGTTTGGTACTGTCTGCGGTTTCAGGCATCACTGGGGTCTTGGAACATATCCCCTTGAGATGAGGGGAACTACTATATTTTCTGGATACAAGTCCCATATCAGATAAATGATTTGCAAATATATTCTCCCATCATGTGGATTGTAGTTTCACTTTCTTGATGGTGTCCTTTGAGACACAACAGTTTTTAATATTGATGAACTCCAATTTATCTTGTTTTTCTTTTTTGTGCTTTGGTGTCATAGCTAAGAAATCCTTGCCTAATCCAAGGTCATGAAAATTTATGCCTCTTTTCCCCTAAGAGTTTTATAGTTTTAGCACTTACATTTAGGTCTTTGATCCATTTTGAGTTAATTTTTCTATATGGTATAATGTAGGTCCCACTTTTTTTTTTGCAGTAGAGATAAAGCTCATTATCTTCTGTATATACACATCAGCAAGACCTTCTGGTTCACATCACTTTGGTAATGTTTTAATTAGTATATGATTTTCTGCCAGTTCATTAGTTTCACCTTTGACTCCCTGCTAATGAGTATTTTGTTGGTCTTTTTTTTTTTTTTTTTTTTTTTACTAATTTTCATTGGAGTATGGTTGCTTTACAATTTTGTGTTTGTCTCCACTACACAACAGAATGATATCAGCCATACACATACAGATATCCCCTCCCTTTTGGACTTCCCTCCCATTTAGGTTACCACAGTGCATTAGGTAGAGTTCCCTGTGCTATGATTTTGTTGGTCTTAAATGGAGGGTTTTTGTGTTTTTTTTAAACCAAAGCCATATTATCCTTTGCACTTATCATAGAATGTAAGAATTAGGAAGAAGTTTATTGATCATATAGTCCAACCTCTTATCAGAGCAGAACCCTCAACGTCTGTGACAGAAGGGCTTTCAGTTTCCTTTTGGACACTTTTGGAGTTGGTTAGTTCACAAGTGTGTTGTACTATAGTGCAGTAGTTACATTAAGAAATCTTACTTAATCAAAAATAATTTTATAAATAAAAAGTGTTCCCCTTTTAACAAGAGTTACTAAGCTGCACGTCCCATTCCTTTGATACACCAGAGTTGTTATAAAAGTTGCTTTACAGGTACAGATTATGTGGGCTTTTCTCTGTGACTTATTGGCTCTGTGACCTTAGCCAAGTCGCCCAATTTCTTTGACCTGAATTTTTAAAATCTGCCAAATGGGAATAATGCCTCCATTTTGTAGTGTTATTGGGGATATAATTAGATTTGTGCATAAGGCTCTCACACTCCCAGATGGAAATAGGTCTTGTGAAAACAGTCTTCTGTTACAGGTGCTTCTTTGCTGGCTTTACTTACTCTTGGCCTGGTATTAACTGTTTGTTAAATAAAGTCCACCCGGTTCTCTTTATATCCTGAATTGATAAGAAATATTTCAAATATAAAGAATAGTAGAAAAATCTTTCTGTGTACTATACTTCCAGCTTATAACTTAATTGGATCTTAACATTTTCCTGTATTTGCTTCAGATTTTTTTTTAATAGAAGTAAAACACTGTGGAGTTGAACCCTTTATGTACTCTTTTCTTTCCCTCCCCGCCTTCGTTCCCCAGAGGTAAACACTATCTTGAATATATTTGTTTCCATAAATAATGTAATCGTTTTGCATGTTTTTCAACTTTTGATACACACTGTGCTGCTAAACACTCTTACAGTATGTTTTTTCCCTCAACATCTTTCTGTTGCATGGCTACACTATAGCATATTTACCCTTTCTCCTTTGGTTGATTATTAAGTAGTTTTCAATTTTTTTTTTTATCATTAGACAATGCAACAGTGAACTTTCTTGAACGTGCTTCTTGTGAACGTGTGTGAGTTTCTACAGAGAGCATGTAGGGGTGTGTGTGTGTGTGTGTGTGTGTGCGTGCGTGTGTGCGTGCGTGTGTGTGTGTGTGTGCGTGCTTGAATAGGATTGGAATCACTGGTTGATTAGTATATGGCTCTTCAACTTTGAAGAGTAATTTGACATTACTAAATAAAGTAATAATGTCTAAATTTAGACATTACTATTAATGTCTAATTAACAATTAGACATTACTGTTAAGAGTGTGAAAATTTTACTTTCCCCACATTTCCTCTACCAAGTTTCAGCATTATCTAAAATGGTTCTAGATGGTGAACCATCTAGATGGTTCTAGATGGTGAGCAGTTACTGGGTTCAGCAATTTCTCTGGACAACTCTAGAAACACTTGGTATGTGCAAGGAAACATTTATACATACTGTCAAATGAACAGGCTCCTGGAACTGTGTGGCTCAGGATCTGTGACTAACTTATTCTTTTAAGGCCACCTGTAATTTGACCAGTTCCCTGGTGGTCCAGTGGTTGAAAATCTGCCTTCCAATGCATGGGACGTGGGTTCGGATCCCTAGTCGGGGGACTAAGATCCCACATGCCACACCAAGTGGCAGCTAAGCCCGGGTGACGCCAACTACTGATCCCGTGTGCTCTGGAGCCCACGTGCCACAACCAGGAAGCCCGTGCACGACAACTAAGACCCGACGCAGCCATAAATAAATAAATAAATATAAAAAAGAAAAAGTCTAAAAAAAAAATAGCAGATTTTAATTTTTTAGCAATAACACAGTCACATAAGCATTGGTAATAGTCTTCATTACCTGTATTTTATTTGATTAATCTGCATGTGGGAGCAAGTAAGGTAAGCAAGATTCTAATCTCTGACAATTGTGACTTAAAATGAATAATATTAACAGATTAATAAAATTACTATAGGATACTAGATAATAAAATGTAGATATAAATATTTAAATTTTAATGGCTTAATTTTTTTTTTTTTTTTTTTTTTTTGCGGTATGTGGGCTTCTCACTGTTGTGGCCTCTCCCGTTGCGGAGCACAGGCTCCGGACGCGCAGGCTCAGGGGCCATGGCTCACGGCATGTGGGATCTTCCCGGACCGGGGCACGAAGCCGTGTCCCCTGCATCGGCAGGCGGACTCTCAACCACTGCGCCACCAGGGAAGCCCAGTGGCTTCAGATTTTGACATTGAAAGACATCTATAGTCATTTAATACAAAGTAACTATGATTAAGTATAGTAAAATGAGTCTCATATGAATCTGCAGAGTAGTTATATTAACTATCCACAGTTTAAAGGCAGAGATGGTATAAGTTCACTGGATTGAGTCAAGTGTGCAAGCCAGAAGTAAGAGTGCTTATCACATCTTGACCCTTGCTTGAACTCTTGGGATCAGAATAAATTATAGCTGTCAGATCTAATTTAGCATTGAGAAAGAGCTTATCTTTTATTTTTTAAAATTTAGTATTAAAAACATGTTTCGTGTGAAGATTCTAAATTATTGAAGGTGCATTTAGGAATAATTTATTTGGGGGACATTTATATTGGCACCCTTTTTAAAATTTATTACTCCTCTGGTATTTTGAGAGATTAGAGGTGATTCATGTTATATTACTTGGAGGAAGGCTGTCTTGGTTCCTTGATTGCTTGTTTTTGTCCCCTTATGTTAAGACAGGAAAATGGATTATTATGGAAAATAGGGGAAGTATTAAAAAGCAGAAGGGAGAAAAAAAAGCACAGAGCAAGTAAAATAAGCAACTAACCATATATAGTCCTGTCCCTAGACAAAAGCTATTAATATTTTGGTGAACTTTTGAAAGTTATGGTCTGGATTTATAATTTTATTCAGAATTTTGGGGTGTTTTTTCCAAAGCTAATAACTATTCTTTAAGTCATTGGATCAGGAGTTAAAAACAAAAAAACACACAAAAACAAATAGCACACAGAAACCTTCAGTGAATCTCCTTCTAGAAAGAAATTATTCTGTCATTGAGGAATAGCCATAGCAGCTCAGCCAACAGGTAATCAGTCACTCTCTGAGCTGTTTGAGTGTGACCTCCTGTGTGCCAGCTGCTTGGTGGTGAATAGGCGGAGGCTTGCTCTGCATGTTATAAAGGCACAAGTGACATGGATCCTGACCTATGAAATATATTTTTTACTCTTTATGATTATGAATAGGTTTTGCCTCTTTTTTTTAATTGAAGGGGAGGAAAGACAAAAGTTCATTAAGCTGTGAATACAAATAATTATGTCACTGTTGTTAACTGAACCAAACTAATGGCTACCCTTGTGAAATGATAGTAATAATTATAATAGTAGAGATAGACGTAAAAAAAAAAAAAAAAACTTGGCCTAACTCCCTCTAATTCTCAGTCTGGTGTCTGACCTTTTTCTCTCTTCTCCCACCTGTTAGTGTCATTTTTCTCCTTTTCTCTGTTACTCTCTTTGTTGTACCTATTTCTATAAAACTGCCTCTCTAACCTTTTTTCCCAATATACTCTCCTCTTTCTGTCCAGCTTTTTTCATTTTAAAATATATCTTTATATACCAGTGTTTTCTGTATGCACCCCTCCCCCCAACTACATATTCACACCATTTTGTTGGGACTACACAGTGTTTTAATATCTTTTGAATTTGAATGTTTAAGGGTAGCATGTATTCTGTTCAGTAACATATAGGCCACACTTCTTCCTATTGGCTTAAACTTGCCCCATTTACACGCTTTTGTTACTTTGGCTCTTGTAGGGATTTGAATTTGTACTTTTTATGCCATACTTTCTGTGACAGTCCAGGAATAGATCCATACATATGTGTTAAGTTGATTTTTAACAAAAGTACCAAAGCAATTCAGTGGCAAAAGGACAGTCTTTTAAACCAGTGGGGCTGGCACAATTGGATATCCACATGCAAAAAATTGGACTTTGATCCATACTTTGTATCACATTAAAAAAAAAATTACCTCCCAATGGATCGTAGAACTAAATGTAAAACCTAAAACTTTAACACCTCTAGAAAAAGCATAGTATAAAACCTTTGTAACTGTGGGTTAGGTGAAAGTTTCTTAGATTCAACACATTCAAAAGGCATGATCTTGTAAAAGAAAAAACTGATAAATTGGGTTCATCAAAATTAAGAATTATTAAGAGCATGAAAAGACAGTCATCAGAGAAATGTAAATCCAAACCACAATGAGATACCACTTCACACTCACTGTGATGGTTAGAATTAAAAACATAATAACAAGTGTTGATGAGAATGTGGAAGAAATCAGAACTTTCACACAGTACTGGTGAGAATGTAGAATGGTGCAGCTACTTTGGAAAACACTCTGGCAGTTTCTTGGATATCCCTCTCAACTCCTTCAAGTCTTGTGCAAATCTTGTTCCCAATAAAGGGGGGGTCTACCTGTATCCTATTTAGTATCACAATTTTCCCCTTCCCCTCCTCTTCACTCACAATCCCCTTCTCTGCTCTCCCCCCCACCGTATGTATCACCTAACATACTATATCATTTACTTATTTCATTGTGATTATTGTTTGCCTCTCCCCACTGGAATGTAAATTCTGTGAGGGCAGGATAGAATGGTGCCTGGCTTAAAGTAGCCTCTCATTAAGTATTTGTTGAATGAATGAACAAAAGCTGGGACTGACTTCAAATCTCATGTTCCTAATCACTGTGATATACAGTCTTTCTAACATTTATTATTGAGTTTTAATAATGACTTCGTTTTTAAATTACGACACAGTAACTATATAATTTGATACTTCATCTAGTTGTGCTATAATTTATTAAACTATTTATTGTCATTTAGATTATTTCTGAAGGATGGAATCATTCATTCAGCAAACATTTAGCAGCCTTTAGTGTTAGGCTTTGTGTGCCAGCCTTATAAAGATGAAGAAAATATGGACCTTGTCCTCAGGGAATTCTTAGACTATAGTGGCAGTACGTATATCAACAATTATTATAATGGTATCTGATAAGGGCACACATTAGAGGCATTTTGAAGGTACCAAAAGAGTATACCAGATGTAGTACACAACTCTGTGGGAGCTATAAGTTGGGTTCTGATTTGGAGATGGTGCAGAAATGGAAGGAGGAAGGACACCTGAATAAGACGCAGTAATCAAAATGTACATGGAGGTATGGTTTTGGCCAGATATTAAAATAGATTGGAAGAGGGCTAAATATTGTCAAGGATGAAAAGGGTGAAGTAAAACCTTAATCATTAGGAGTATAATAATATTCTCTAGTAATTTATAATCTAACACATCATTGGAGTAAGATTCTTGCTTTTAAAGATCTGAAAGGGGTAATGCATTTACCTTGTATTTATCTTAAAATATGTAGTATTCATACTCTTAGAAGAGGGTAGGATTGAGTATTTAGAATTCCTTTAAACTACAAACAGTGGGTGTTATAGACTAATAGTTGTAGAAGTGAACACTTTTTGAGAGCTTATCATATACTAGGTACTGATGTAAACATTTTACATGTGTTAATTCAGAATAATATATTTTACTTTCAGTTATATGTACGGTTAAGTCATGAGTATCTGTAGGTAGATTATCTGCGTTTGGATTATTCATCTATTCCAAAATATATCTTCATTGACTGTGTCCTTCTGTCTTCCCCTCAATATCCTTCTCCCAGTTGTTTTTACTGCATCTGACTAGCTTTTTTTTTTTCCTGAATCATCATTTATACCTATTTTTTAGAAAGCTATTAAATAGATTGTTTTTGTCTTTCTACCATATTTGTTGATATTTGATGGGTCATAATGAGAGAACAGATGTCATGTAAGCCTGAGAAAAGTATATAGACTCATCTTCCTCAGTCTTAGAATTTTCCTCACTTCCTGTTTCTTAATATTTCATTTATTTGTTTAAGGTTTTTCTCCAATTACCATTTGATCGTCTATACAAGTACCAATTGACACTATTTTCCTCAGTCCTACTTATTATCACATAGCCTCCCTTCTCCCTGTAAACCAGGGCTATAATTCTTAGAAACCATAGGCTTTTAAAGAATTTGAAGGCTCAGAACTAGAGGAAGGAGAAAAGTTATGAAACAGAATCCACTTATGGGAATTGATTTCAGACAAGGCTAATGATGGAAAATATCTTCACCCATATTGTCTGATGATTTTTTAATTTCACTATTATTTTGCCTGAAATTCTGTCTATTAAGCATTAATTTGGATAGACAAATACCTGCTTTTTAGATACTTTTGGTTAGGTTAAGAGTTTATAATGATTTTTATAAATTGTTATAGTCAGATTACCTTTCCACCCCTAGGTGTGATTAGAAGGGAGAAATGTGGGCTTCCCTGGTGGCGCAGTGGTTGGGAGTCCGCCTGACAGTGCAGGGGACGCGGGTTCGTGCCCCGGTCTGGGAGGATCCCGGAGCCTGTGCTCCGCAACGGGAGAGGCCACAGCAGTGAGAGGCCCGCGTACCGCAAAAAAAATAGAAGGGAGAAATGTAATTTTGTACATTAGAGTGCTATGGTAAATTGGAGCAGCCAGAGTAGGGCTATAGTAGGATACTATGGTATGGGGGGATGTGTGGAGAATGCTGTGCAGAAAGGTGGAATTTACAGAAGACAAATTGTTTCATTAAAAAAATTACTAAGGTTGGCAGTTTAGGGAGTGACCCTTTTAGGGGAAAAAGGACTTTTTTTTCTTTAAGTCTATCTTATCTGATGATCTGCTCACCTACTCAGAACTTAGGTTGATTCTTCAGTGTAGTCTCATTTTCCACATTTGGGAGACTGGTATGAGAAAGATGAAAGCAAACAAAATGGGACTCTGATTAATGTTGTAGTACAGCTTTGTAAAATAAGCTTTTGGGGACAAGCCTGTCAGTTGGACCATAATTCGTGACATTTATTTTATGGGAATATGCATATAAAATGTTAAGTGACTAACATGCAGTTAAAATCAAGGCTAAAATTTGTTGTAGAGAACAAAGACCTCATATGAAGGATAAAGATTAGGGAAACAGAATCTGAGGTTTGTAAGGGATCTTTGGCTTAAGTCTATCTCTCTTCTGCTTGATTATCTTTAGTAATAATGATCCTGAGGTTTACTTCTATATAATATCTACTTATTGGTCACAGCTCTACTCTTTGAAGTTGGATACAACAAATTGCTGTCCATTTTGGTACATCAACGGTTCAGATATTTGATGACTTCTTTGATGTCTCTATTTGATGATAGCTCTCTGTCTTCCCAGGTGCTTCTCTTTTCCAGAATAGTTTTGACAGCCTAATGGTTTCTTGTATACCATTATTTTCAGACTCTTGGAAATCCTAGGTGTTCTCTAAAGTAAAATCCTTTAAATCATAGTATTTAAAACCCCATACAATGGTTTAAGTGTGGTTCTAATCAGCTCAGATTAGAATGGGTCTATTTTAGCGGTGTGATTAAGATAGTTCAAGTTTCTAATTAGTTTTCTTTTTTTGTTTTTTGTTGTTTTTTTTTTTTTTTTTGTGGTACACGGGCCTCTCACTGCTGTGGCCTCTCCCGTTGCGGAGCACAGGCTCCGGACGCGCAGGCCCAGCGGCCATGGCTCACAGGCCCAGCCGCTCTGCGGCATGTGGGATCTTCCCAGACCGGGCCACGAACCCGTGTCCCCTGCATTGGCAGGCAGACTCTCAACCACTGCGCCACCAGGGAAGCCCTAGTTTTCTTTTTTTAATGACTGTATATCCCACTTTTTGTTCCCATTAACTACTTTGGTCATGTAACCCTGTAGATTTGTTTGTTTATTTATTTATTTATCTATTTATTTTTATAATTGATTACTATGCCAGGTTTTCCTGTCTTCATTTTAACTGAGGAATAGAGGAGAGATTGGTATAGCAAATCAAGCCATGAACTCTAGGGGCAAAAAGATTTGGTTTTTGCCATTTATTAGTAAAGTGTCCTTGGATTAATTTGACTTTTTAAAAAAATATATAGTAAGATCACAACTAACTGCTGAACAGTCATTGACAGGAAGGCACTGGAACTCACCAAAAAAGATACCCCACATCCAAAGCAAAGGAGAAGCCACAATGAGATGGTAGTAGGGGCGCAATCACAATAAAATCATATGGCATAACCACTGGGTGGGTGACTCACAAACTGGAAAACAATTATACCACGGAAGTCCACCCACTGGAGTGAAGGTTCTGATCCCCATGTCAGCCTTCCCAACCTGGGGGTCTGGCAACGGGAGGAGGAATTCCCAGAGAATCAGACTTTTGAAGGCTAGCGGAATTTGATTGCAGGACTTCGACAGGACTGGGGGAAACAGAGACTCCACTCTTGAAGGGCACACACAAAGTAGTGTGCGCATCAGGACCCAGGGGGAAGGAGCAGTGACCCCTCAGGAGACTGAACCAGACATACCTGTTAGTGGAGGGTCTCCTGCAGAGGCGGGGGCCGGCTGTGGCTCACTGCAGGGACAAGGACACTGGCAGCAGAAGTTCTGGGAAATACTCCTTGGCATGAGCCCTCCTGGAGTCTGCCATTAGCCCCACCAAAGAGCCTGCAGGCTCCAGTGATGGGTTGCCTCAGGCCAAATAACCAACAGGGAGGGAACTCAGCCCCACCCATCAGCAGACAAGTGGATTAAAGTTTTACTGAGTTCTGCGCACCAGGGCAACACCCAGCTCTACCCACCAGCAGTCCCTCCCATCAGGAAGCTTGCAGAAGCCTCTTAGATAGTCTAACCCACCAGAGGGCAGACAGCAGAAGCAAGAAGAACTACAGTTCTGTAGCCTGTGGAAGGAAAACCGCATTCACAGAAATATAGACAAAATGAAAAGGCAGAGGAATTTGTACCAGATGAAGGAACAATATAAAACTCCAGAAAAACAATTAAATGAAGTGGAGGTAGGCAACCTTCTAGAAAAAGAATTCAGAATGATGATAGTGAAGATGATCCAGGACCTCAGAAAAAAAAATGGAGGCAAAGATCGAGAAGATGCAAGAAATGTTTAACAATGACCTAGAAGAATTAAAGAACAAACACCTAGAAAAGTTAAAGGACAAACAAACAGAGATGAACATACAATAACTGAAATGAAAAATACATTAGAAGGAATCAATAGCAGCATAACTGAGGCAGAAGAACGGATAAGTGACCTGGAAGACAAAATAGTGGAATTCACTGCTGCAGAACAAAATAAAGAAAAAGGAATGAAAAGAAATGAAGACAGCCTAAGAGACCTCTGGGACAAGACTAAATGCACAAACATTCACATTATAGGGGTCCCAGAAGGAGAAGAGAGAGAGAAAGGTCCTGAGAAAATATTTGAAGAGATTATAGTCGAAAACTTCCCAAACATGGGAAAGGAAATAGCCACCCGAGTCCAGGAAGCGCAGAGAGTCCCAGGCAGGCTAAACCCAAGGAGAAACACGCCAAGACGCATAGTAATCAAATTGACAAAAATTAAAGACAAAGAAAAAATATTAAAAGCAACAAGGGAAAACCGACAAATAACATACGAGGGAACTCGCATAAGGTTAACAGCTGATTTCTCAGCAGAAACTCTACAAGCCAGAAGGGAGTGCCATGATATATTTAAAGTGATGAAAGGGAAGAACCTACAACTAAGATTACCCAGCAAGGATCTCATTCAAATTCGATGGAGAAATCAAAAGCTTTACAGACAAGCAAAAGCTAAGAGAATTCAGCACCACCAAACCAGCTCTACGACAAATGCTAAAGGAACTTCTCTAAGTGGGAAACACAGGAGAAGAAAACCACCTACAATATAACAAACCCAAAACAATTAAGAAAATGGTCATAGGAACATACATATCGATAATTACCTTAAATGTGAATGGATTAAATGCTCCAACCAAAAGACACAGGCTTGCTGAATGGATACAAAAACAAGACCAATATATATGCTGTCTACAAGAGCCCCACTTCAGACCTAGGGACACATACAGACTGAAAGTGAGGGGATGGAAAAAGATATTCCATGCAAATGGAAATCAAAAGGAAGCTGGAGTAGCAATACTCATATCAGATAAAATAGACTTTAAGGTAAAAAACATTACAAGAGACAAGGAAGGACACTACATAATGATCAAGGGATCAGTCCAAGAAGAAGATATGACAATTATATATGCACCCAACATAGGAGCACCTCAGTACATAAGGCAACTGCTAACAGCTATAAAAGAGGAAATTGACAGTAACACAATAATAGTGGGGGACTTTAATACCTCACTTACACCAATGGACAGATCATCCAGACAGGAAGTTAATAAGGAAACACAAGCTTTAAATGACACAATAGACCAGATAGATTTAATGATTTTACTTATAGGACATTCCATCCAAAAACAGCAGATTACACTTTCTTCTCAAGTGCACGTGGAACATTCTCCAGGATATATCACATCTTGGGTCACAAATCAAGCCTCAGTAAATTTAAGAAAACTGAAATTATATCAAGCATCTATTCTAACCACAGTGCTATGAGATTAGAAATAAATTACGGGGAAAAAAACGTAAAAAATACAAACACATGGAGGCTGAACAACACGTTACTAGATAACCAAGAGATCGCTGAAGAAATCAAAGAGGAAATCAAAAAGTGCCTAGAGACAAATGACAATGAAAACATGATGATCCAAAACCTATGGGATGCAGCAAAAGCAGTTCTAAGAGGGAAGTTTATAGCAATACAATCCTACCTCAAGAAACAAGAAACATCTCAAATAAACAGTCTAACCCTACACCTAAAGGAACTAGAGAAAGAAGAACAAACAAAACCCAAAGTTAATAGAAGGAAAGAAATCCTAAAGATCAGAACAGAATAAATGAAATAGAAACAAAGAAAACAATAGCAAAGATCAATAAAACTAAAATGCTGGTTCTTTGAGAAGATAAACAAAATTGATAAACCTTTAGCCAGACTCATCAAGAAAAAGAGGAAGAGGACTCAAATCAATAAAATTAGAAATGAAGGGCTTCCCTGGTGGTGCAGTGGTTGAGAGTCCACCTGCTGATGCAAGGGACACGGGTTCGTGCCCTGGTCCGGGAAGATCCCACGTGCCGCGGAGTGGCTGGTCTCGTGAGCCATGGTCACTGCACCTGCGCATCCGGAGCCTGTGCTCCACAACGGGAGAGGCCACAACAGTGAGAGGCCCGCGTACTGCAAAAAAGAAAAAAAAAAATTAGAAATGAAAAAGAGAAGTTACAGCAGACACCACAGAAATACAAAGCACCATAAGAGACCACTACAAGCAACTCTATGTCAATAAAATGGACAACCTGGAAGAAATGGACAAATTCTTAGAAAGGTATAACCTTCCAAGACTGAACCAGGAAGAAATGGTAAATATGAACAGACCAATCACAAGTAATGAAGTTGAAACTGTGATTAAAAATCTTCCAAGAAACAAAAGTCCAGGACCAGGTGGCTTTGCAGGTGAATTCTATCAAACATTTAGAGGAGAGCTAACACCCATCCTTCTCAAACTCTACCAAAAAATTGCTGAGGAAGGAACACTCCCAAACTTATTCCACGAGGCCACCATCACCCTGATACCAAAACAAGACAAAGATAATACAAGAAAGAAAATTACAGACCAATATCTCTGATGAATATAAATGCAAAACTCCTCAGCAAAATACGAGCAGATAGAATCCAACAACACATTAAAAGGATCATACACCATGATCAATTGAGATTTATCCCAGGGATGCAAGGATTCTTCAATATATGCAAATCAATCAGTGTTATGCACCATATTAACAAGTTGAAGAATAAAAACCATATGATCATCTCAATAGATGCGGGAAAAGCTTTTGACAGAAGTCAATACCCATTTATGATAAAAACTCTGCAGAAAGTGGGCATAGAGGGAACCTACCTCAACCTAATAAAGGCCATATATGACAAACCCACAGCAAACATCGTTCTCAATGGTGAAAAACTGAAAGCATTTCCTCTAAGATCAGGAACAAGACAAGGATGTCCACTCTCACCACTGTTATTCAACATAGTTTTGGAAATCCTCGCCACAGCAATCAGAGAAGAAAAAGAAATGAATCCAAACTGGAAAAGAAGAAGTAAAACTGTCACTATTTGCAGATGACATGATACTATACATAGAGAATCCTAAAGATGCCACCAGAAAATTACTAGAGCTAATCAATGAACTTGGTAAAATTGCAGGATACAAAATTAATGCACAGGAATCTCTTGCATTCCTATACACTAACAACAAAAGATCAGAAAGAGCAATTAAGGAAAACAATCCCATTCACCATTGCAACAAAAAGAATAAAATACCTAGGAATAAACCTACCTAAGGAGGTAAAAGACCTGTACTCAGAAAACTGTAAGACACCGATGAAAGAAATCAAAGATGACACGAAGAGATGGAGAGATATACCATGTTCTTGGATTGGTAGAATCAATATTGTGAAAATGACTATACTATCCAAAGCAGTCTACAGATTCAATGCAATCCCTATCAATTTACCAATGGCGTTTTTTACAGAACTAGAAAAAAAAATGTTAAAATTTGTATGGAGACACAAAAGACCCCAATAGCCAAAGCAATCTTGTGGGGAAAAAAACCTAGCTGGAGGAATCAGACTCCCTGACTTCAGACTATACTACAAAGCTACAGTCATCAAGACAATATGATACTGGCACAAAAACAGAAATATGGATCAATGGAAGAGGATAGAAAGCCCAGAGATAAACCCACACACCTGTGGTCAACTAATCTATGACAAAGGAGGCAAAGATATAGAATGGAGAAAAGACAGTCTCTTTAGTAAGTGGTGCTGGGAAAACTGGACAGCTACATGTAAAAGAATGAAATTAGAAAACTCTCTAATACCATACACAAAAATAAACTCAAAATGAATTAAAGACCCAAATGTAAGACTGGACACTATATATCTCTTAGAGAAAAACATAGGAAGAACACTCTTTGACATGAATCGCAGCAAGATCTTTTTTGAACCACCTCCTAGAGAAAGGCAAATAAAAACAAAAACAAATGGGACCTAATGAAACTTAAAAGCTTTTGCACAGCAAAGGAAACTATAAACAAGACGAAAAGACAGCTCTCAGAATGGGAGAAGATATTTGCAAATGAATCAACGGACAAAGGATTAATATCCAAAATATATAAACAGCTCATGTAGCTCAATATTAAAAAAACAACCCAATCCAGAAATGGGCAGAAGACCTAAATAGACAGTTCTCCACAGAAGACATACAGATGGCCAAGAGGCACCTGAAAAGCTGCTCAACATCACTAATTATTAGAGAAATGCAAATCAAAACTACAATGAGGTATCACCTCACACCAGTTAGAATGGGCGTCATCAGAAAATCTACAAACAACAAATGCTGGAGAGGGTGTGGAGAAAAGGGAACCTTCTTGCACTGTCGGTGGGAATGTAAGTTGATACAGCCACTATGGAGAACAGTATGGAGGTTCCTTAAAAAACTAAAAATAGAATTACCATATGACCCAGCAATCCCACTACTGGGTATATACCCAGAGAAAAGCATAATTCAAAAAGAGTTATGACAACAGTGTTCATTGCAGCACTGTTTACAATAGCCAGGTCATGGAAGCCCATCAACAGACGAATGGGTACAGAAGATGTGGTACATATATACAATGGAATATTAGTCAGCCATAAAAAGGAACGAAATTTGATCCTTTGTAGAAACGTGGATGGATCAGAGACTGTCATACAGAGTGAAGTAAGTCAGAAATAGAAAAACAAATGTTGTATATTAATGCATATATGTGGAATCTAGAAAAATGGTACAGATGAACCAATTTGCAAGGCAGAAATAATGACACAGATGTAGCGAACAAATATATGGGCACCAAGGGGGGAAGTGGGGGCGGGTGGTGGGATGAATTGGGAGATTGGGATTTACATATATACACTAATATGTATAAAATAGATAACTTATAAGAACCTGCTGTGTTAAAAAAATAAATTCCAGAAAAATATATAGTGACAATACCTCAGTAGGATTGTTATGAGGACTACATGAAATAATCTAGGGAAAGCACTTTAATATGCTTCATTCTAGTGATTTACTTACTCTTAATTTAAAAAAATGTTTTAAATAAATATTTAATAGATGCAAAAGAATATATTAAAAGATATGTAACTGATAAAGAATACTATACAGCAAGCACTCGTGTGCTTATCAGTCTAAAATTTATCTAGTTTGTTTTCAACCTAGTGTTCTACCCTTTAGATCATTTACCACTTTTAATTTTCATTTATTGCATTCCATAGCCTATTCAGTTTTGTGTTGTCAGCAGATATGATGAACAAGTTTTTGAATTATTGGAGCAAGTCATTGAAAAAAAGTTTAACAGGGCAGCTGGAGGCTGAGCGCTGAGGCAGGCCACCACAGCCCTGTTCATTGGTGGATACTGAGTGCTTGATCAGCACTTTCTGGGGCGGCAGTTTTATAGTCAGCTTCTTTTCTGCCTGGAAGTACATTTAACCACTTACTTTCTATGATTTTTTTTCTCTACAAAGATATTTGAGAGATCAATGTCAGATATATATTCTCTGTAGTACTAATTTCCTAATTTACCCACCTAATTTTTTTGATGGTTAAGCTGTGAAAACTGTGCTATTTTTTTGAAAAAAAACCCAGCCATATTTAGCATAATGATATAACAAACTCTTAGATATTTTAGCTAGTGGTAAAATATGTACATCCTTTGTTTTAGCATATTACAGATGTTTAAAAATTGGTTTTAAATTTATCATTTTTATTTTTTTTAGTTCTCAGTGTAATTTAACATGAACTAAGAAATTACTACTCAGAAATAGAATTTTATTTAATAGTTCGCACTAAAGATTACAAAGTTCATTAGAGTTGCAACCAAAGATTTCCAGTTTTAGAATTAACAATAGCTTATATCTTTGGTGCCACATTTCTAAGTCTTCTAGTGGTCAGCAGAATTATCTGAAGAAGTTTTGGACAAAAGATATTTAATATGGCTTTGATTTATACAAAAAATCAATGTGCTCACCATTAAGAGCTAGAGAAGGATCATTGTTTTAACAATTACATTCACCTTGCCATTTATTTATGGTATGAAATTGTAGTGAGAATCTTTATTGTGACTAACACAGTGGAATTTCTAGTTGATCAGGATATTTATTTTGGGAAATAAAGACTCATCTGATGAGCAGAAAACCTGTTTCTTATACTTTACTTTTGCAATAATATGGCCCTTGGTCTGTGTTTCAGATTTTTGGCTTTTGTCCATTTTGTCTCTCTGATGGCTTGTTGATTCTTTTTTCCTACTGAGGCCCATTATTTATTTGTTTTAATTAATTAATTTATTTATTTATTTTTGGCTGCGTTGGGTGTTCGTTGCTGCTCGTGGGCTTTCTTTTAGTTGTGGCGAGCAGAGACTACTCTTCGTTGCGGTGCGTGGGCTTCTCATTGTGGTGGCTTCTCTTGTTCCGGAGCACTGGCTGTAGGCACGCGGGCTTCAGTAGTTGTGGTGCATGGGCTCAGTAGTTGTGGCTTGCGGGGTCTAGAGCACAGGCTCAGTAGTTGTTGCTCACGGGCTTAGTTGCTCCGTGGCATGTGGGATCTTCCTGGACCAGGGCTTGAACCCGTGTCCCCGGCACTGGCAGGTGGATTCTTAACCACTGCGCCACCAGGGAAGCCCTGAGGCCCATTATTCTTAAGCTAGCTTTTGTTTTCACATAACTACTTCCCACTAGTTTATCATCTATATGCAGATTAAACATAACAACATGCAGTGGCATTCCAGTTACTCTGTCTCAAGATAAGTTACTTTGTACTTTGCTTTTACTTTGTTCAGTACTTCCTTTCAAATAGCAAAGTCCAGAGTTCACATGTGTTTAGACTTGGATATATAGGACCTTTGCAAATCTCTTCAGCGCTGGTAAGGAAAGGAGGGACTGAGAAATGTCTTGAGGTAGAAAAGTAAGGAAAAGAAAATATATTTATGAATATTTTAAATAGAGGATATCTTTTAAAAGGGGTTGATTGCTATGCAGCCAAAGTCCTGTAGGCATTTCTTATATATCAAATTTCTTTATACCCTCATCTCAGCAGTGTTCAAGCCTCATAATAAAAAATGATCTTACAGCTTCCTGAGTGTTATAGTGCAAGACTACTGAGAGTGGCCGTGATGGACTGCTCAGTTGAAAACTATCTTTGGTAACTTTTTGCTTCTAAAATAGGGGTGAAGGAGCAACCCACTATCAAAAACAAAACAAAACAAAACAAACTACTGACAAAAATCCCCTTTCCTTCCTTGTAAGCCCAGAAATATGCAGGTTTGGGAAATTTACCTTGCTTTCAATGTTGAGATGACTTTTTATGTTTTTTGTTCGTTATGGTGTCTAATAAAATTATAGAATGTAGCCACAAAAAGAGCAAGTCTTGTATCTGTGTTTGTTACTTGGTCACCTAATAAAATCAATATATCTGAATCATTTTGCTGCACACCAGAAACTAACACAACACTGTAAATCAGCTATACTTCAATTAAAAAAGAAAATCTACGGCCTGAATGAATCCTTTCCACCTTTCCTTCCCTAGCTTGAGCACTAGTAGCTGCCTGTAAGAGAAGTCTTATTCAAAGGCAAACCCTAGCCGAATGTTAATAGACTAAAATTTACGTGATAGTGCATGTTGGGAGAACTTTCATTTTCAAGCAGTATTGACCTGTTAAGATGGTATTACCCTAATCAAAGCCTTACATGATGTGAACAGTAATAGGATAAGCCAGTAAAATTGAATGAGCTTTGTAATGGGAATTATAAATTTATTTATTTATTTTTGGCTGCATTGGGTCTTTGTTGATGCGCCGCGGGCTTTCTCTAGTTGCGGCAGTCGGGGGCTACTCTTCATTGTGATGCGCAGACTTCTCATTGCAGTGGCTTCTCTTGTTGCGGAGCATGGGCTCTAGGTGTACGGGCTTCAGTAGTTGTGGCATGTGGGCTCAGTAGTTGTGGCTCGCGGGCTCTAGATCGCAGGCTCAGTAGTTGTGGTGCACAGGCTTAGTTGCTCCATGGCATGTGGGATCTTCCCAGACCGGGGATTGATCCCATGTCCCCAGAATGGGAAGGCAGATTCTTAACCACTGTGCCACCAGGAAAGTCCTTGTAGTGGGAATTAGAAGACTTGGGTTCTAATCCATGTTCTGTTAGAAGTTATGAGCTTGAGCAGATCACTTTACCTCTTTCAGAAGCAATTCTTTAATCTGTAACATGAGGGCTTGGATGTGATGCTTTCTTAAAACCTTTTCTGATTGAAAATGATTGCATAATTATTATACCTTCCTCACTACCTCTAAATGTCTTTGTACCCTTTTCTCCTTTCTTTTTCTTGGAGGAAAAGTTAAATGACTTTCCAAGACCCATTCATTTGATCATGAAACTGCCCTTTCCTAATTCCTCCAGTTTTGTTGTTGTTCATTCATTTATCCATCAAACATTTATTAGGCATGTTAAGGGTTTCAGGTTCTTTTAGATTCTGGCAAGAGAAAGATCTAGAAGATATAGATGCTGTCCTTAAGAAGGTCACAATCTAGTAGGGGAAGAAGAACATTCAATACAGTATAATAAAAAAGGGATGTAATATGGCAGGGTGATGGCACAAAGAGGAAGGGAATCTTTTTTTGGCTAGTCAAATAAGGGTTTACAGAGAAGGGGACCCCTGGCCAGAGTTTTAGAATTAGAAAAAGAAAAAAACACTTTTTTCTCCTCAATAAAGTATTTATTCTTTCTTTTTAAATTTTATTGGAGTAGAGTTGATTTACAATGTTGTATTAGTTTCAAGTGTACAGCAAAGTGATTCAGTTATACATATACACATGTTCATTCTTCTTCAGATTCTTTTCTCATCTAGGTTATTACAGAATGCTGAGTAGAGTTCCCTGTGCTATGCAGTAGGTCCTTGTTGGTTATCTATCTTATATACAGTAGTGTGTATATGTTAATCCCAAGTGCCTGATTTATCCCTCCCTCCTCATTTCCCCTTTGGTAACCATAAGTTTGTTTTCTGTGTCTGTAAGTCTGTTTCTATTTTGTAAATAAGTTTCATTTTGTATCATTACTTCAAGTTTTCCTAACACCATTTATTGAAGAGACTGTCTTTTCTCCATTGTATATTCTTTTCTCCTTTGTTGTAGATTAATTGACTATATAAGCATGGGTCTATTTCTGTGTTCTCTATTGTGTTCCATTGATCTATTTGTCTGTTTTTGTGTCACCACCATACTGTTTTGATTACTCTCGCTTTGTAGTGTAGATTGAAATCAGGAAGCATGATACTTCCAGCTTTGTTCTTCTTTCTCAAGATTTTATTGGCTATTAGTGGTCTTTTGTGGCTCCATACAAATTATAGAATTATCTGTTCTATGTCTATGAAAAATGCCCTGGGTGTCTTAATAGGGATTGAACTGAATCTGTAGATTGCGTTGGGTAGTACGGGCATTTTAACAATAGTAATTCTTCCAGTACATGAACACAGGCTATCTTTCCATTTATTTGTGTCATTGTAAAAGTAGTAGATTCTTAATGTAAAAATATTAGGAATATAGATAAGCAAAAATCAGGAAAACAATCACTATTAATACCTTGATGTGCATCTCTTTTGAAGATGCGTTTTAAAGGATGCCTAGAAGACTAAAAAGAAGATGGGGGAGGGAGCATTAGAGACAAAAGGAATGATGAATGCAAAGGTATGAAGTTCTGTAAAAGCGTGTTTTGTATGACCAATCATAAATAGTTAGGTATAGCTGGACCACAA
This sequence comes from Tursiops truncatus, assembly GCF_011762595.2. NCBI lineage: Eukaryota > Metazoa > Chordata > Mammalia > Artiodactyla > Delphinidae > Tursiops > Tursiops truncatus. The sequence goes on along the minus strand of NC_047047.1, from coordinate 69,989,179 downwards.
GGGGTATTGGATAGGGAAATGGGGAGATATAGGGAGTCATCAGTCATTTCATGGAGGACTTTGAATGTGATACTAAGGCATTTAGAGTCTATCTGTAGGAAGTCTGGAGCCAACAAAGCTTTTTAAGCTGGGAAAGGGACAGATTCATGATGTGATTTGCATTAAAAACAAAACGAAACTTATTCTGGCCAATTTCAAGAAATCAGACCGAATACTGACTACCTTTCTGCTTTCTTTCACCAAATCAATAGAAATAATAGAAAGATATATATGTAGCCACCTGTAGAAATAAGAAGGAGAATTCTCTGTAAATCAGAAAGTGTGAAGAATTTTTGAAAATAGATAGGAGGTCCTATGGGTAATGCTCATATCCAGAGATAGGGGAAACTGGAAGCAGAACGGGTCCCAGAATAATCAGTAGGGTGATTCGCTAGCATTACTGTGCATGAGCAGTCAAGCAGCTCCAACCTCTGTACATTCTAACACCAATTTGGACCAAGCGAAAGGTCTGTTTCCATGTGAGAACTGCATGTAGCAACCTGGGTCTGTGAGATGAGGAAGCACCCAGGGTAATTGGTTATACTCACACTTAGAAGACCAGGCACTGAGGCCCCACACCTGGTGGCATGTTCTGCTCCTCCTCTACTCCTGTTGAAAGCAGTATGAAATGAGTATTGCTTTCTGAATGAGGTATACCAACAGAAGCCAGCAGAATGTAAGAGAATCACAAATAAAAAGAATCTCCAAATGTTTCAGGAAAGTTGACACCATGATACAGAATCAACAAACAGAAGAGCTTAATGTCAAGTAAAAAGTGACTAGAACGGAGTTCTAAAATTAGTGTAGCCAATAATTTTAGAGACATAGGGAATTTATTATATTCTTAACAAGTGGTTATAAAACAAGGGTAGGCATTTATTAGGAAGAGTCAATTAGATATCTGGGGAATGAAAAATATGGTTGTTGAAATGTAATAATCTTTTTGGTGCCGGTGGAGGATGGATTAGAACAGTGCATGGGGCTTCCCTGGTGGTGCAGTGGTTAAGAATCCTCCTGCCAGGGCAGGGGACATGGGTTTGAGCCCTGGTTGGGGAAGAAGATCCCACATGCCACGGAGCAACTAAGCCCATGCACCACAACTACTGAGCCTGCGCTCTAGAGCCTGCAAGCGACAACTGCTGAAGCCTGTGCACCCAGAGCCTGTACTCCACAACAAGAGAAGCCACTGCAATGAGAAGCCCGGGACCGCAACAAAGAATAACTAGAGAAAGCCTGCATGCAGCAATGAAGACCCAACACAGCCAAAAATAAATAAATAAAGAAGTAAAAAAAAAAAAAAAAAAAAAAAAAGAACAGTGCATGATTGGTAGCAGAGAGAACTGGCTCTTTCTGGTGATCCAGTGATATAATGAGATTTTTTTTTAATTTATTTATTTTTGGCTGCGTGTGGACTTTCTCTAGTTGCAGTGAGCGTGGGCTACTCTTTGTTGTGGTGCATGGGCTTCTTATTGCGGTGGCTTCTCTTGTTGCAGAGCATGGGCTCTCGGCGCGTGGGCTTCAGTAGTTGTGGCTCGCGGGCTCTAGAGCACAGGCTCATTAGTTGTGGTGCATGGGCTTAGTTGCTTCCAGGCATGTGGGATCTTCCCAGACCAGGGCTTGAACCCGTGTCCCCTGCATTGGCAGGTGGATTCTTAACCACTGTGCCACCAGGGAAGCCCTATAATGAGATCTTGAACTAAGATAGCAGCAGTAAGGATAGAGCTGAGGAAACAAATAACAAGAGATGTTTAAAATATAGAATTAATAAGGCGACTACTGGGTGTGGGAATGAAAGAGAAGCAGGAATCTAGAATATTTCTAGGTTTCTTGTTTGGTTGAGTGAAGAGGTAATATTGCCGGAAACTGTGGTAGCAAATTCAAGAGTAAAAGCAGTTTTGGGGGTTGGTGATGGAGGATTCTACTCTCTCCCTTGGACCTGTTGAAATTGAGGTGCTTGTAAGACAATCAGGTGGAGAAGTGTTGTCTGTTAGACTAACGGATATATGGATTTGGAACTTAAATGTTTTGGGCTTGAGCAAGATTTGGAAGTCATGTATAGGTGATAATGGTAGTAGATCTCATGCTCCTGGGTAAGATTGCTCAGGAAGAATACACAGAGTTTGAGACACAATGACCACTGCCATTTAAGAGGTATGTAGAAGTAGCGACAGCACAGGAAGGGAGGGAAGACTGGCTGGAAGAGTAAGAGGTGCACCAAAAGTAATGTCACAGAAACCAGAGAAGTAAGGGAGTGGTCAACAATGGCAGACTACCAAAGGGTTAATAAGGGCTAAGTAGTGATTTGGCAATTGAGATTTGACCCAAACAGGAGGCGCTTCAGTGGAGTGGTGGGGCTAAAACCAGACTGTAGTGGGTTAAGGAATAAATGGAAGGTAAGGTGGAAGAGGCCATGGACATAGATTTTGCAGACATAGGTTTGTAGAGGAGTAAGATCTGTGAGAACTGGAATATGGAGGTGGGATGCAGGATTGGAGAGGAGGTTGTTCTGCTTTAATGGAGAGTCCTGTTTTCTTCTCTAGCCTCCCTTCTTTAGTAGTTTCTTACCCCTTTCTTATAAACATTGTCAGGTGTTTTCTTTCATTCTCTTCTAACCTTTTACCTCATTCCATTTCACTCTTAAACTTTTCTCCCAACTCTACATTTCTATAGTACTTATTTTCTCTTTCCTTTGTCTGGAAGGATTCTTATGATGTCTTACATCCTTGTTCATCTATATATATGCTCTGTCTCCTTAGCTACTTGATACAAAAAGTCTTCCAGTGTCTTTTTGTGTCTTTAGGTTGACCACAGTGTCACACTGAAGATGCTCAGTTAAGAGTTCTTTGAAAGTCAGTTGCACAAATACCAGATGGAGACATCCCATTTTGGTGTAGTTTTAAAAAAAGTGTGCATTTTATGGGCAGAAGACCTAAATAGACATTTCTCCAAAGAAGATATACAGATTGCCAACAAACACATGAAAGAATGCTCAGCGTCATTAGTCATTAGAGAAATGTAAATCAAAACTACAATGAGGTATCACCTCACACCAGTCAGAATGGCCATCATCAAAAATCTAGAAACAATAAATGCTGGAGAGGGTGTGGAGAAAAGGGAACACTCTTGCACTGCTGGTGGGAATGTGAATTGGTACAGCCACTATGGAGAACAGTATGGAGGTTCCTTAAAAAACTACAAATAGAACTACCATACGACCCAGCAATCCCACTACTGGGCATATACCGTGAGAAAACCATAATTCAAAAAGAGTCATGTACCACAGTGTTCATTGCAGCTCTATTTACAATAGCCAGGAGGTGGAAGCAACCTATGTATCCATCATTGGATGAATGGATAAAGAAGATGTGGCACATATATACAATGGAATATTACTCAGCCATAAAAAGAAACGAAATTGAGTTATTTGTAGTGAGGTGGATGGACCTAGAGTCTGTCATACAGAGTGAAGTAAGTCAGAAAGAGAAAGACAAATACCATATGCTAACACATACATATGGAATCTAAGGGGAAAAAAAATGCCATGAAGAACCTAGGGGTAAGACAGGAATAAAGACACAGACCTATTAGAGCATGGGCTTGAGGATATGGGGAGGGGGAAGGGTAAGCTGTGACAAAGTGAGAGAGTGGCATGGACATATATACACTACCAAATGTAAAATAGATAGCTAGTAGGAAGCAACCGCATAGCACAGGGAGATCAGCTCGGTGCTTTGTGACCACCTAGAGGGGTGGGATAGGGAGGGTGGGAGGGAGGGAGATGCAAGAGGGAAGAGATATGGGAACATATGTATATGTATAACTGATTCACTTTGTTATAAAGCAGAAACTAACACACCATTGTAAAGCAATTATACTCCAATAAAGATGTAAAAAAAAACTGTGCATTTTAGATAGAAGTTTGATATGACTGATGGGAAAATTTGGGAAGCCTTCAAATGCATTAATTGAAGCATTATATTCTGACTACAGGAAGAATTAATTATTCTACCCTAGTGAAAATACATGTAACAACTGTTGTTTGACTTTAATTCTGAATGTCATGATTAAGAGGAACAATTGGCAATCCAAGAACTTGTTCAGGAGAGGGAGGAAAATGGTGGAGTCCAGAGTGCTGTTTGTCAAACCAGTATCTATTCTCCCTTTCATTCTTAGTAACATATCTACACTATTGTGGGAAGATCACTAAGTCCAACTATAAAACATTATCTCTCAATAGCTGTAAACAGAAAACTTGGGTAGCACTTCTAGGAAAGCTCTTTAAAGGAGATAGACTCACTGGGAAGCCTCAGAAGGAGCTCTTGTCCCTTCCTCCTTCTGCCTAGGACAGAGATTAAATTTCTGGAGTTGCAGCGATCATCTTTTGACTATGGATGACTTTGAGCATAGATGCCATGGGGTAAGGCCGGCAGAGTGAAAAGATAGAATGAGTGGGGCTCCTTGGTGACGCTGCAGCTGCCAATCTATCCTGACCTACCTCCAGATCTCTTATGTGAGAGAAAAATAAACCTCTCTTTTCTATAAACCACATGTATTTGTTCATGAGCAACTGAACCTTATCTCAGCTGACACAGAGGGCCAACCCACTGACTAGATTAAAGCTATTACTGAGGCTACTCTTAGCAGGTGGAGAAGAGGTTATGGACTCAGCTGGTTTTGGGTTTCCAGGGTTGACATAGGGGGACATTTTTGGAAAAAGGTTTTAACACTGATCTAAAGAATTCTTGAGAGAGCCTTTCTCAGTTTCTGATTCTGGACATAATTTGAATTTTCATAGCAGATGGCTCTCTGAGAAATAGTTATGGCACTGCATGAGATGTAAAAAATTCAAATTCTTAGACTGAGATTTGATTGTTGTGAACAAAGGGAATTCTGAGAACAGGAAAAAGTTTATGGAAAACAAAATCATTAATATTGAACTAAAATAATTCATAATAGTGAAAAGTAGATTGAATACTCCGGAAAATCACATTAGTGAATTAGAAAACTCCTTCAAATGATGTACCAGAATTACGGAAAGATAGAGCTGGAGATAATAGGCACGGTAGATAGATCCGGGAGATCTGGTATACATAAATTGGGTGTTCTAGTAGGAAAGAACAGAGATGATGTATATGTGATCAAGAAATTCTCAAAGAAAATACTGAAAATGTTGCTAAACTGAAGACTTGTACTTTTTATAGAACTCACCAAATAGCAAACAAGATGAGTGATTATACTAGTCACATTTCTGATGTTCAAGAATAGGAGAAAATTCTCCAAGCTTTTGGGGAGGAAAATCAAATTATTTTCAAAGGGAAGATAATCAAGTTGGAATCTAGTCTTCTATTTCATGAAAAATACTAGATGAGAGGATTCCAGACCTTTTATGGAATTTATAGACTAATAAAATGCTAATAGAAAATCTGAGTGATTAACAAATTATCAAACTTTTTTTTTTAGCTAAACAAGGGTATAAAATATAAAATAAACAATTGAGTAGTTTTTGTTTTGAACAACACTGTCATCTTTTTTTTTTCTTTTCCATTATGGTTTATTATAGGATATTGAATATAGTTCCCTGTGCTATACAGTAGGGCCTTGTCGTTTATCCATTCTATATATAATAGTTTGCATCTGCTAATCTCGAACTCCCAGTTCTTTTCTCCCCAAAACCCCTCCCTCTTGGCAACCACAAGTTTGTTCTCTATATCTGTGAGTCTGTTTCTGTTTCATATATAAGTTCATTTGTGTCATATTTTAGATTTCACATATAAGTGATATCATATGGTATTTGTCTGACTGACTTCACTTAGTATGATAATCTCTAGGTCTGTCCATAATGGCATTACTTCATTGTTTTTTGTGGCTGAGTAGTATTCCATTTTATGTATATACCACATCTTACTTATCCATTCATCTGTCGATGGACATTTAGGTTGTTTCCACGTCTTGGCTTGTAGATAGTGCTTCTATGAACATAGGGGGTGCATGTATCTTTTCTAATTATAGTGTTGTCCGGATATATGCCCAGGAGTGGGATTGTTGGATCATATGGCAACTCTATTTTTAGTGTTTTGAGGAACCTCCGTACTGTTTTCCCTAGTGGCTGCACCACTTTACATTCCCACCAACAACACTGTCATCTTTTTTGATTGTACTGAGGACTAGTGAAAATTTAATCACCAAATAGTATTGATTCCTGTTTTAGAGTTTGGTAGCTACTACAGTATCTACAGTGTTGTGAGGGAAAAGGATTTATCCTCAGTTTTATACCTTACCACACTGTCATTTACATAAAAAGGCAAAAGAGAGATTTCAAGACAGACATGGTTTCAGAAATTACACTAGCTTTGTACTTTTTCTGAAAAAAAAAAATGTCCAAGGAGATACTCTGTAGAATAAGATAATTAGTAAACTTGATTTAACAGATTGATATTAAACTTTGTACCTACAGAAGATACTTCATTTTGATTACCTGTAATATAGTCATTACATCTAAGGTACAGAAATAACAAAAATAGAAATTCAAAAGTATTTACTTTAAGCATTTACTGTGTTCCTACTATGTATTAGGCAGGGAGCTAGGCTGAGGGTGCAGTGAAAAACAAGGTAATGTGATTTTTTTGCCCTGATGGAGCCTACAGCCTGGCAACCAATACAAGAAATAACTGGATAGTTACAATGCAGTGCAGTGGATGCTCCAGTGGATAGACTACATGATAGAATGTCAGAATAGAGCAGGAGCACTTAACCCAGATTTGGGGGAGAGGCAGAGGTGGCTTTCTGAAGAAGGAACATCTGAGATAAGACAGGAGAAAGAAATTGAGAAGATTTCAGATTAGTTGATTGCAGAGAATACAAAGTGAGTGAAAGGAACAGATGACACCAGAGAGGTAACTAGGGACAGTATCACACAAAATCTTGAAAATAATATCGAAGCAGTTGGGCTTTATTTTGAGAGAAGTGGGGAACTATTAAAAGATTTTAATCATGAAAAAGTGATATGATCTGGTTTGTTTTTTAGATAGATCACTCAGTTTATGGTGTGGAAAATATCGAATTAGAGCCAGTAAAATTGAAGGTAGTAAGATCAGTTAGAGAGTTGTCTTATTTATTCATTTGTTCTAACAATAAATATTTCTAGGTTAGAGGTGATGTTGGGCTGGCTATGGTAGGGTCATGGGATGGAGAGAAGTAGAAGGACTTGAGAAAGATTTAGGCTTTCATGGTAGGCTTTGGTGGTTGGATATTAGGAACATGTAGAAGGAAGAAGACAGACATGATCCCTAAATCTCTGGCTTGTGCAATAGGTAGTTGATGATGGTGCCATTTATTAGAGGAACCGTGGAGGAGAAGACTAAGGAGGGGTGATGAGTTCAGTTGGAGGTGCCTATGGGACACCTAAGTTGAGATCCGGTAGATAGTTAGATAAATGGGTTTGAAGTTTAGGAGAGACATCTGGGCTGGAGATACTGATTTGGAAAGTATCAGCATTTGGAAGGTAACTAAAATCATGGATATGAAAGATCACCCTGGTAGAAGGTACAGAGAAGAGATTTAGGTGAAAGATCTTAGAACACACACATCTAAAATGAGGATTCTTCTAATAAGACTTTTAGAAGGAATGGCTAAAAAAGTAGGACAAAATTCAGGAGATACACCTAAAACTTACATAATGATTAAAAAAATTCAGGAGAGTGGGGCTAACAAATTTGAAACCATGGTACATGTATACTGGTATTAAATAAGTAAATGGACGGTGCATTGTGGGAGCCAGGTTTCTCACTTTTGGTGAGTGAGGTTACAGACAACCATGGCAAGGGGAAGGCTAGAACAAATCACATGGTACTAGATTAGAGTTAGAGAAATCAGGATGAGTTCACGTTTAGGTTAATATAGATATGGATACAGAAACAATTATAGATATGTATGTATATATGGCCAAGTATACAGACATATATTTCCTAGCTCTACTAAAAGGGCCTAGAAGCAATGACACCCCAGTAGCATTATGCACACCTAGCACCAAGATCTTGATTTGATACCATTTTCCAATTTAAAAAAGTAAGCTTCTTGGAAAATAATTGATTCTAGGACTGGCACAGGGAATATGCAAGATGAACCTGGAACATTTTGTAGAGCTAGAAGGTAAGAAAATACTCAAAAGCCAAAAGGATGGGGCTTGGCAAAAGGATACAGGAGGCAACCTGAAAGAGCCATCAAATGATCAAAGCTGGATTAGTTTGAATAACAAAATAAATAACACAGTATTGGATTATAACCCTAAATGATTGAATAAGTAAGTGTCCCTCGCTTATTTATCCCATACAGAAGAGCTCCAGGTAATTTATGCAGACACTTCTCTCCCTCAAGGAGGTGGAACTTAACTCCCTAGGCTTTGAGTGTGTGCTGTTCTTAGTGACTGAAAGGGAATGGTTATTTATGCAGATGCTGTTTAAGGTTAAATAAGTTATAGACTAAGGCATTTTCATGGGTTATAGTATTAAAGAATATTTGTGATCTCAGTGGGAGCTGTTCTAGGGGAAAGGTAGATTTTTGGGCTATTAATGTGTATGACTCTAACCTTAACCTATCTTAGAGAGTATTCTGTATGTTCTTATTAGAAGATTTAATCACAAACTGACAGCTATTTAGTGTCTATCAAAAGCTCACTTAAAGTATCAGATATGAGAAGATAGTTTAATGAATATTTTAATTATGTATTCATCTAATTTCTTGTATTAGGTCTTCAGAGAACAAAAGTATCAAGATCATGTCACCTCAGTCTCCCCCAACATGAAAATGCCTGTACTGATTCTGCTTTAATGATATGCCGTCTGTCTATAAATAGATCTATAAGCAACATCATTTCAATGATGTGCATTTTCTAAAATTATGTTTGAAACTATAGTCCACTAGGTTCATTGTTCTTTTTTCAAGTACATACAGTTCAGATACAAAATTTACATGTTTTCTTCTTATCAGAGATGAAAACTTACAACTCTGGAAACATGGACCCAAATTTGACACTCATTGTTTATAATTTGCTGATATTATGAATTTGATAGTGTCTGTTTCAGTTGCCTATTGTCATTTAACAAATCACTCCCAAACTTAGTGGCTTAAAACAGCATTGATTTATTATTTTTACAGTTCTGTGGGTCAGGAATTTGGTCAGGGCTTGGCTAGGGGATTCTTCTGCTCTGTGTGGCATCAGCTGGGTGCATTCACTCAGCTGGTAGCTGGGCTGGAAGGAGGCTTCACTCACATGTCTGGCACTTTGGCGTGCCTCCAGGTGGCCTCTCACCAGCATGATAATTTCAGGGTATTCAGATTTCTTACATGGTCTCGCTTCCAAGAGGAAGAAAGGGGAAACTGTCAGTCCTCCTGGTCTGTGGAACTTCAGAATGTCACTTTTGGTCACTGTTGGTCAAAGCAAGTCACAAGGCCAGCCAAGACTCAAGGAACTGGGGTACAAACATCATATTCTCATGGGTGGAGTGACGTGTACAGAGAGAGGGAAGGACTTGATGGCAGCCATCTTTGGAGGCTATTATGTGGCCATACCAACTACCTACCACAGTATCTTTTTTTTTTTTTTTTTGTGGTATGCAAGCTTCTCACTGCTGTGGCCTCTCCCATTGCGGAGCACAGGCTCCGGACGCACAGGCCCAGCGGCCATGGCTCACGGGGCCCAGCAGCTCCGCAGCATGTGGGATCTTCCCGGACCGGGGCACGAACCCATGTTCCCTGCATCGGCAGGCGGACTCTCAACCACTGCGCCACCAGGGAAGCCCCTACCACAGTATCTTAATTTTTTATTTTATTTACAAAGTTTTATTGTGATTAATCCTCTTTACCTTGCGTCTTAACTTGTAACCAATTCAAGTCCTCTTGGAAATTAGATTATACATATTAAATAAAAATTATTACCTTAATTTAGTAGAAAAAATTGGGGGTAATGAGGGACCATGCTAAGTCTCACTCTTGTCATTGTCACTCACTCTAAATTTATCTTGGCTTAACAAGTATCTTGGATTACTTAGAGCTGAAAATCTTAGTTTCTCTGATCTGGAAGGCTTACTGACACATGTTCATATATATTTTTTAAGCCCTGATAAACTTTGTGGAGCACAGTTCTAGCGAAGGGTACCATAATTTAAAATTCAGATACTGTTTGACTCAGAAAGTAATTCCACTTCATGAGTACACAGATATTCTTTAGAGCATTGTCAGTAATGGAAAAATACTGGAAACAACATATGAGTCTGTCAATGAGGAACTGGTTTAACAAATCATGATGCATTCATATGATAGAATATCATGAAATTGTTAAAAAAAAAAGAGCAGGAGGGAATTCTATAAGGAATGATATGAAGTAAGTTCTAAAACACATTAAGTTAAAAAAAATCATGATGAGAAGCTGTATAGTATGCCATCACTTTCATTAAAAATACATATAGGGGCTTCCCTGGTGGCGCAGTGGTTGAGAGTCCGCCTGCCGATGCAGGGGACACGGGTTCGTGCCCCGGTCTGGGAGGATTCCACCTGCCACGGAGCGGCTGGGCCCGTGAGCCATGGCCGCTGAGCCTGCGCGTCCGGAGCCTGTGCTCCGCAACGGGAGAGGCCACAACAGTGAGAGGCCCGCGTACCGCAAAAAAACAAAAAACAAAAACCAAACATATAAATGCTTTTTAATGTATAGAATACGAATGAATACACAGGAATCAAGGGAAGGGAGCTGGATGACTAGGGGGGACTTTCTATTCACCATAGCCTGTTAGTACAATTTACTTTTTATACCAGGTACATGTATTAACTACTCTAAAACTTAGCTTAAAAAATGCTCTGACAGTTTTATTTTATTTGTTGGTTATCTTCTTGTGTAAGGCAGAATGTTGGGTGTTCCATTCAGACAGGAGCCTAAAGGCCAGTAGGAAAGATTAAACACATGTACCATATCAGCAGGCTGCTTGTTAGAGTTGTCATTTTTGCATTGTCCAAATACTTTGCCCATTGTTTTTAGTGGACTGTTTATTTTCTTATTATTGTACTGAAGATTTCTTTTATATTCCGGAAACAAGTTATCAGATATTTGTCTTGCAGATATTTTCTCCAAGTTTGTGGCTTGTCTTTACATTTTCATAACACTGTCTGTGGAAGAACAGAAGTTTGAAATTCTAAGTGCAATATCTCAATTTTTTCTTTTATGGTCCATGCTTTTTGTGTCATATCTAAAAACTGCCTAACTCAGGTGTTGGCAAACTACAGCTGATTCAGCCCACTGCTTGTTTTTGTAAAATAAAGTTTTATTGGAACATAGCTATGCCTGTTTGTTTCCATGTTCTCTATAGCTGCTTTCATGTTACAGGACAGAGTTAAGTCTTTGCAGCAGAGATGATATAGCCCATAAAGCCTAAAATATTTACTGTCTGACCATTTACAGAAAAAGTTTGCCAACCTCTGGGCTAACCTAGCATCCCCAAAATTTTCTCCTGTGTTTTCCTTTAGAAATTTTATAGTTTTGTATTTTAAAATATTTAAGTCTATTAATTTTTTAAAAAATATTTATTTATTTGTTTATCTTGGCTGCGCCGGGTCTTAGCTGTGGCATGTGGGATCTTTTAGTTGCAGCATGCAGGATCTTTAGTTGTGGCATACGGACTCTTAGTTGCGGCATGCATGTGGGATCTAGTTTCCCGACCAGGGATCAAACCGGGCCTACTGCATTGGGAGCTCGAAGTCTTACCCACTGGCCCACCAGGGAAGTCTCTAGGTCTATTAATTTTTATATAAGATGTGAGATGTGCGTTGAGGTTCTTTTTTTTTCCCTGTATGGATTGTCATTTGTTATAGCCCTAGTTGTTATAAAGACAGTTTTTTCCATTGAATTACCATGGTACTTTTGTTGAAAATCAAATCAATTGACCATAACAGATATATTTCTGGACTGTCTCTTCTGTTCCATTGATCTGTATGTTTATCCTTATATCAGAATTATAATGTCTTGATGACTATAGCTCTATAGAAAGTATTGAGGGACTTCCGTAGCAGTCCAGTGGTTAAGACTCTGTGCTCCCACTGCAGGGGGCCTGGATTCAATGCCTAGTTGGGGAACAAAGATCTCGCATAAAGCATGGCACGGCCAAAAACAGAAAAAAAAATTGCAGGTCAAGAATAAAAAGATCTTCATTAAAAAAAAAAAAAAAGGAAAGTACTGAAATCAGGTAGTATAAAATTTCCAGCGTTCTTTTTTTTTAGAATTATTTTTAGCATCCTAGGTTCTGTGCATTTCCATATAAATTTTAGAATCAACTAACCAGTTTTTATTTAAAAAATCCTTGTAGGATTTTTTTCTTTTTATTTATTTATTTTTGGCTGCGTTGTATCTTTGTTGCTGCATGGGCTTTCTCTAGTTGTGGCTTTTTTGTGGTGCACAGGCTTCTCATTGCGGTGGTTTCTCTTGTTACGGAGCACGGGCTCTAGGTGCAGGGGCTTCAGTAGCTGTGGCTCGCTGGCTCTAGAGCACAGGCTCAGTAGTTGTGGTGCACGGGCTTAGTTGTTCCGCAGCATGTGGGGTCTTCCCGGACCAGGGCTCGAACCTGTGTCCCCTGCATTGGCAGGCGGATTCTTATCCACTGGGCCACCAGGGAAGTCCCGTCTGGTGGGATTTTAATTGTGATTTATGTTAAATCTATACACTAATTTGAGGAGAATTGATATATTAACATTGATTAATCTGATCTTTGAAAACAGTATACTTCCATTTATTGAGGTCTTTGATTTCTCACTTGGTGTTTTGTATTTTTGAGCACAGAATTTTCCATTTATTTTGCTATATTTATCCTGTATCTTTCTTTTTTGATGCTAATGTAATTGCTACTGTTTTGTTAATTTATTTCTAATTATTAATTGCTGCCATATAGAAATACAATTAAATTTTGTATGTTGACTTTGTATCCTTCAATTTTGCCAAATTCAAAGCAAATTTAGTTTCAGTAGTAGATTCTTTGGGATTTTCTATATAGACAGTCCTGTCACTTGTGGACAAAAGACAGTTTTGTTTCCTTTTTTTTTCATCTCTAGGCTTTTATTTCATTTTCTTGCATTATTGTACTGACAGTACAGTGCATTGTTGAATAGGAGCGGTGAGAGCAGATGTTCTTGCCTTGTTCCTGATTTTAGAGGGAAAGCATTTAGTCTTTCATGATTATGTATGATATTAGCTTTAGATTTGTTGTATATTCATGTCTTAGGCTGAGGACGTTCCCTTCTGTTCCTAGTTTTCTGAGTTTTGAATCGTGAATGGTTGTGGGTTTTTCCAGAATTTTTTTTGCATCTGTGAAGATGATCGCTTATATTTTAGTCTATTGATATGTTGAATTATATTGATGGATTTCTTTTTTCATAATGAACTAATATTGCATTCCTGGGATAAATGCTATTTGGTCATGATATATATTCCTTTTTGTATATTGCTAGATTCATTTTTCTAATATTTGGTTAAGATATTTTGTGTCTATGTTCATGAAAGGATATTGGTCTGTAATTTATTTTCCTTACAGTTTTTTTTTTGTCTGACTTTTATATCAGAGTTATGCTGTCCTCATAAGATGAATTGTGAAGTGTTTTCTCTACATTTATTTCTGGAAAATTTATATATTATTGTTATGATTTCTTCCTTAGATGTTGGTAGAATTTACCAAGGAAGCCATTTGTCATGGAACTTTCTTCATGGGAAGATTTTAAATGATGAATTAAATTTTCTTAATATATTAAGAGCTATTGTTATTTAATTTCTTGAGTGAACTTGGTAGTTTGTATTCAAACTTCCAAGGACTTGGTACATTTTATCAAAGTTGTAGAATTTATTGCCATAAAGTAGCTCATAATATTCTCGTATTATCCTTTTAATATCTGTAAAATTTCTAGTGCTGTCCTCTTTTCATTCTTGGTATAGTTAATTTGTGACTTCTCTCTCTCTCTCTCTCTCTCTCTCTCTCTCTCTCTGGCCAGAAGTTTATTCAGCGCTATTGAAATTCTCAAAGAACTACATTTCAGTTTCATAAATTTTCTCTATTGCTTTTTTTAGTTTCATTTCTTCCTTCTAATTCCTTTGTGTTTAATTTGCTCTTCTTTTTCTACTTAAGGTGGAGGCTTAGATTATTGATGCAAGACTTTTGTTTTCTAATATAAACAGTTTATGTTTTATGCTGTAAGTTTTTCTAAAAACTGCTTTAGTGGTATCCCACAAATTTTGATATGTTCCACTTTACGTTTAATTCAATTAAAAGTGTTTTTTAATTTCTCTTTTTAATCTTTGGGTTATTTAGAATTGTGTTGTTTAATTTCCAACCTTTGATAATTCTTAATCTATCTTTCAGTTATTGATTCTAACTTAATTCTGTTTTGGTCAGAGAAAATGCATTATTTAACTTAAATTCTTTTAAATATTTTGAGCTTTGTTTTATGGCCCAGAATATGGTCTTTCTTGGTGAGTGTTCCATGTACCCTTGAAAATAATGCATTTTCTGTTCTTGTTGTGTAAAATGGTCTATAAATATCCAATTAGGTCAAGTCAGTTGATAGTATTTTCAGGTTTTCTATAGCTTAGTGATTTTCTGTTTTCTTGTTCTGTTGATTAATAACAGAGGAGTATTAATGTCTACAACTGTAATTGTGGATTTGTCTAATCTCCTTACAGTTTTGTCATGAATTGATCCTTTATCGTTAAGTAGTATTCCTCTTTATCACTGGTGATATTCCTTATTCTGAGGTCTGCTCTTTCAGATATTAATACAGCCATGCTGTCTTGCCTTTCCCTCCTTTTACTTTTAACCTGTGTCTTTGTATATAAAGTAAGTGGATAGCATACGATTGGATTTTGTTTGTAAAATTTGATCTGATAATCTCTACCTTTTAATTGGGTGTTTAGATAATTTCTATTTAATATAATCATTGACAGTTTGGATTTAAACCTACTATCTTGCTAGTTGTTTTCTATTTTTGAATCTTTTTTGTTTATTTTTTCTGCCTTCTATTGAATTAATCATTTTTCATAATTTCATTTTATCTAACTCTTGGCTTATTCTGTATGTTTATACATACACACATATTTTTGCGGTTGCTCTAGGTCATGGTTTCTTAACCTTGGCACTGTTTGTATTTTTGGTTGGATAATTCTTTGTTGTTGGGTCATGGAGGGGATACCTGTGTCCATTGCAGGATTTTTAGCATCCCTGGTCTCTATCTACTAGATGACAGTAGCACCCTTTCCCCACCCCCAGCCGTGACGACCAAAAAAGTTTCTAGACTTTGCTACATGTCCCTGAGGGGGCAAAATTGCTCCTGGTTGAGAACCCCTACTCTACGGTTTATTTTATTTATTTTATTTTATTTATTTTATTTTTGTTTTTTGGCTGCGTTGGGTCTTCTTTTCCGCACACGGGCTTATCTCTCTCTGGTTGTGGTGAGCGGGGGCTACTCTTCATTGTGGTGTGCAGGTTTCTCATTGTGGTGGCTTCTCTTGTTGGGAGCATGGACTCTAGGCACGCGGGCTTCAGTAGTTGTGTCACACGGGCTCAGTAGTCATGGCTCGCAGGCTCTAGAGTGCAGGCTCAGTAGTTGTGGCACACGGGCTTAGTTGTTCCGCGGCATGTGGGATCTTCCCGGACCAGAGCTCAAACCTGTGTCTCCTGCATTGGCAGGCGGATTCTTAACCACTGCGCCACCAGGGAAGCCCCTACTCTATGGTTTAAAAGATATATCTTTAACTTATAATAGTTTTTTTCACATTTTTTAAAATCACATTTTTTCTTTAAATAATATACTACTTCATGTGTCATGTAATACCTTATATACAGCATAGTTCAACAACTATCTTCCATCTTTATACTATGTTGTCATAAATTTTATTTCTATGTATGTTATTAACACATTATCATTTTTTGCTTTAGTTCGTGTTTAACCTTCTAAAATCAATAAAATATGAAAAAATAGTCTTTTATTTTTACCTTCTCTTTCTAATGCTCTTCATTTCTTTTTTGTAGATCCAAATTTTCACCTGGGAATTTTCACTGCTGCCTAAAGAACTTCTTTTAACATTTCTGGTGTCTGCAGGCAGTGAATTCTCTCATTTTATTTGTCAAAAAATTCCTTCTTTCTTCCTTCAGTTTTCAAAACTATTTTTGCTGGTTATAGAATTCTATGTTCAGCTCTTTTTTCTTTCAGTACCTGAAAGGTATTATATTCAATATTGTCTTTGGCTTGTATAATTTTCTGAAGGTAAGGAAATTTTAATCTTTGTTATTTGTATCTAGTCTTTCTTTTTTCTCTGTCTTAGAGATTTTTATCTTTGTTTTTCTACAGTTTGAGTATGATATACCCGTGTATGTTTGTTTGTGTGTGCGTGTTTTGGTATTTATCATGATTGGGGTTCTCTGGGATTTTTTGCTCTCTAGTTTGTTGTCTTAGATTCATTTGGGAAAATTCTTGGCCATTATCTTTTTATGTATTTCTTGTATCTTATTATTTTTGTTTTCTTCTCCTGGGGCTCCAATTAAATGGTTGTTATACATTTTGATATAGTTCCACAGCTCTTGGATGCCCTGAACTGTATTTTTCCTTCGTTTTTTTAAAACTGTGGTTTCATTTTGTATTATTTCTATTGTCCTGTCTTTAAGTCCACTGAGTCTTTCCTAATCTGTGTCCAGGCTGCTGTTGAGGCTGCCAAAGAAATTTTTCTTCTCTAATGTAAACAAAATTTCTTTTGTTGTTTCTAGCTTTTCTATCTTACTTGTTTAAAGTTTCCATGTCACTGCTGAAAATTTCCATCTTTTTATGCATGTTATCCATCTTGTCTACTAGATCATCTAACAGTTATTTTAGAATGTTTGATAATTTCAGTTAATGAATCAGTCCTGATTCTGTTGATTACTTTATCTCTTGACAAAGGGTTATTTCTTCTTGCTTTTGTGGATGCTTCATAGTTTGTGATTTAATGCTCATCATCATGTACAGAAGAATAGGAGAGACTGAAGTGATCCTCTTCTCTCAGGCTGTGTTTGTCAGAGGTTGAGTCGATCTAATCTTGAAGTGAGGTGGGTTTGGATTTTGTGGCCATCATTACCTTCAGTGTACCACAGGCTTCACATTTCTCCATTTGGCTGCTGTTGCCTTGTGTTTAGAGTGTGGCATGTGGTACTACAGGATTCTTCTGTGATCCTGTATCACCCTCATCTTTCAACAGTCTTTGCACATCTGTTTGCAGAGGGATTTCATGTTACTGTTTTTCTCCCAGTGATAGATTATTGTTGCTTGTTACCCAGTGCTATGCTTGTGGGACAGGGCAAAGTTCTGTTTTGTTCTGGTGCAGACTCAATCCTGGTCAGGCCCTACATTCCTGGGTATCAGTGGTAGGACTTTCTTAGCTTTCCTGCTTTCTCTTCCCTGTGGTGGTCAAACACTCATACATTTGTGGTTGGTCTTGGGCAGAAATATCCTTTCCCTCCCTTGTAGTAGTACATCTCTGTTGGTATTGGTGCAGGATCCTTTGCCCAAGACTTTTTCCTCTCCCCCTCCCCTACAGTGGCAGAGGGGGTTTTTTTGCCTCTACTTTCTCATAGCATCAATGTGTCTTTCTTTGCCTGTGTCTGGGAGCTTAGGAGTGTTTTCTCCCCATCTGGGAGAGGCATTTTGCTTCTGTTCTCCTCTGAAGCAGTGGACTTTTGCCTGGACCCTGGGGTGAGAGGGTTTTCTGTCCTTCCCCCAGTGGCTCTAGGCTTTTGCTCTGTGTTGGGGACGGGTTGGGGAAGCAGGCAGAGCTTCAGGCCTGTACTCATCACCTTGTACACACTTGCTTCAGTGATGAAAGGCTTTCTCTGGTTTCCTGTCCTACCTCTAACCTTTCTTGTGAGAATCTGGTTGAGGCATGTAGAAGAACTTGCAACTGAGTGTAAACTCTCCTTGTGTCTGGGGTTCTCAACCATTCCTAACTGACATAGTAGTTCATACTTGGTCTTAAAGAATTTGTTAAAATCTTAACTGATTTTTTTTTCTTACATACGTGT
The DNA here is from genome assembly GCF_011762595.2 of Tursiops truncatus. Taxonomy (NCBI): domain Eukaryota; kingdom Metazoa; phylum Chordata; class Mammalia; order Artiodactyla; family Delphinidae; genus Tursiops; species Tursiops truncatus. The sequence continues at coordinate 69,971,072 of NC_047047.1, read as the reverse complement.
ATGGAGGCCACTTCTTCTGATGACCTGCCAAAGGTAAAACAGTTTGTGTGTACAGCCTCTCCCTGGAGGAATTTGTCCCTCTTTGGTATTTAAATTACTTGGTTGCCTTCTGACTTCAATTCTTTATTAGATTCAAGAGAAGTTTTGATTTTATAAATCTGGCTTTTTCTCACTAGGGTGGGAAAACATTCTTTTCTGGCTTTCTGCATTCTAGGTGGAAGTGGAACTACTTAGAGTTCTTGACAGGGTTTGCTATTTCAAACTGCTGCTTATTCGGATCCCTCTTGAATGTTTTCTCTTGCCTTCATTTGCCTCTTGAGCACTTTGTCATTTAGGATTGAACCCAAGGGACTACTTCCTCCATGAAGCTTTTCCTGATCCCACTAAGTAGAATAGAACATTTCTTGAATTGTACAACTGCTTTGCTTCTTGTACAGCTGTGTTTCATTTTTGCAGACCCGTTGAAACCTTCATTAAGGTTGAGCAGCTTTCAGAATTCGAGACCTCTCAACCTGAGAACTGTCCTTCTGCCTTCAAAGTTTATGGCTGTTATGGTTGATAGATTTTAGGTAGGATCATAAAGTAAACTTGAGATAAAGAAATATACAAGAGAACTTACATTTATTAATATAATAAAATTTGTGAAATCATACCACATAGTTTCCTGTGTACAGTTATTGCTCTTGAACTAAATTATTTTCAGAAATAAGACTGAAATTTGTAGAATCTAATTTCTTAGAACTGTGGGCTTGGTTACACAAGCTAGTATATATTCACACAATGAAATATCATGGAGTTTTAAAAAACAGTGATAAAACATATCCTAACATGGTAAATCTGCAGGATATAATGAGTGAAAAAAAATAAGGTGCAAAACTGAATATTTTGTGTAAGAAGGCAGGAAGAATAAGATTATATTTGCAGTTAAGTGTATTTGCATAAAGAATTACTAGAAGGATATACATACAAGAAACTAATAAAAGTGGTGACCTGTAGTAAGCAAGGACAATGTGAGCTGCAAGTGGATGATATACAAATGAGACTTCTCAAACATGTTATGTTCCTTTTTACATCATTTTGATTTTTGATTCATGTGAATGTAGTATATATTAAGAAAAGTTAAAGTTAATGAACATTATGTGAATCTTAAAAGATAACAGGAAGATTTGAAAAATACTTTAGAGCTGATAAAATATGTTGGCCTATGAAATAAAAATTGTGTGTGAGATACCTTTATTTTACGTAAATCAGATTTTACAGATGAAAAGGTAAATACAAAGCATGGAGAATTGCAAAGATCAAGGTTTTATGAATCTGGCTCTAGATGAATAAATATATAGAAAGGCTGGTTTTCTAGCATGATTAGAAAGGTTTGGGGTCTAGACCCAATGTGGGTGATCCCTCAAAGCAGAAAGGAGCATTGTGTTTAGGCAGCAACTATAACAGAAACACAGAGTGCTGAGAGTGGACTGGGGAACAATTTCTTACTCATGAAACTACTGGGCATATCCTTGGAAACTGATAAAATGTATCTAACTATTGTCAGGAAGAACAGGAGATGAGAATACCAAAGAATATTCTTATTACAAATTAAAACATATAAAGAAACAATAATTACATTACGTAAATAGGTTATAGCCCAGAAATCAACCTTGTTGTAGACAAATGAAATGTATAAGAAGAAATTTATAAATCAAGGGGTGGTTTACTTAATTACTTAATGTTGTTAGGAAAACTGGCAATTTGGAATACAGGTCAGTTCAGAGTTAAATCTCTTTCCATACATCATTTGGAATGAAGTATTCAAATAATTTAGCCCACAGAAAAGTGAAAATCAGAGTATTTATCTGTTATCAAGAAATTCCTAAGCAAAGAAATAATAAAAGAAGTGAAAAATGCACTGATGGATAAATCTGGCCACGTGAAAAGAAAAACTTTTGTATTGAAAGCCAGCGATAGACTGAGAAAATGTTAAAAGTAGATGAAAGACATAGTATTTTTACAATATAAGTGGTTAAGGAAAACATAAAACTCCTTTCCTATTCTACCCCAGGTGGGGCTGGAAGAGGGAGAGTTGCACACTTGGGAACAAAGGCAGTGTGCGTTACGGGAGAAGGATCTGATTAATGACATAGATAGCGTTCAGTGTCTAACTAAATTTGAAGACCTTAATATTATAGCAGGATCAGTCCACGTGGTTGTGTGTTTTTTCTCTAGCAGGTGATTGAATTGACCCAGGATTAGGAATTTGAGAGTGGAGAAGTGGAAGAAAGAAAATAACGTACTTGGTGGACTGATAGCTTGGGTGACAACCAAGATTTTGAGATTGGTGATAACACAGAACTGGAAAGATGAGTGTAGGTAGAGTGCATCTAAGGGATTGAGACTGGACCCCGGTTAGAAAAGATAGAGCGGAATATTGAACGACAAAGTCAAGAAGAGGGTAGGACAGCCAGATGGCATGACCATGAGGGAAAGGGTGGGACTGCTTGTGAGGTAGGGTCTGGAAATGTTACTGTGGACAAGGTTGATTCCTATGGCCTTAGTCTTCACTCTAGAGGGTTCTTTTCAAGAGCCAGATTTAGCCCAGTGGTTGAAAGTAGTGTTCAGTGATAAGCTTGAGGATGTAGAGGTCTTTTGTTTTACTATGTAAAAGGGGTTTCCAGAGGTCCCTGTGGAAAAGGTTGGAAGGAAGGGCGGCAGTTGGGGAACACATGCAGTGACTGAGACAGCAAAGAGAACACTGTGGGCATGAAGACAAGAGAAAAGGTAGTCACAATGGTTTATGTTTTGAATAAAGCCCAAGGGTGACAGGGATGGGAGCCACAGGTAGAAGTAACTAGCAAGATTCCTGAATTGACCTGTGGTGTAATGATCGTCTCTGGAGCCTGATCCACTGTGTCTTTGTAATCTAAAGGGAATATTAGTGGAAAACTTAACTCTGGGTGGTATAACCTAAAGCAGTTAGGCTTTAAATAACGAAAGCCAGTGGGGCTCACATTTCTTAAGCATTCTCTGATGTCTGCACAGTCCCACTGTTTGGAGTTAGCTCTGAGGTAGAATGGGAAGATACAGTACTACCATTAATTTAGGAAAGTCCACAATTTGTCACGTCCTACTGCCAAGGACCCAGGAATGAATGATAGCCATCATATTGGGTGCTTCTTTATCATAGAGGTATCTTCTGCTGGAAATCCTGTTTCCTCCTGCTGTTCCATTTTACCTGAAACTGGGTACTGAGGCCACTGCTGCTGGGGTGACTTCAGCAACTCTGATGAGTGAGTCAGTAGCTTAGGTCTCTTGCCTCCTTGAATTACCAATGCAAAGCTCAATTTACTGCATACCTCCTTTGGGGATCAGAACCTTTTTAAAGCTAGTAACTAATTACTGCTTATCAACTTTATATTTGTTTACTTACTTAACCTTTATTCTTTAATTTCAGTTTTTAAAATCTGTGGTAGGGACAAGAATGGGAATTAGAATTTCTTGAACAACGAAAGCATCTGTTATAAGAATCTTTGTATGCTTATAGGGAAACAATGATGTGTCACAGTATCTAAAATCTAATGTTTTCAGTAGAACAAATGTCTCTTTTCTCCTACTTTAGATCTAATGAGATGTAACTGGAACCGACTCTGATGATAAAAATCAAGGACCATCAGGCAAGATCAGGCAGTAAGAATTTTTGCTTCCAAATGAAGACACCGACATTTAGAACTTCTACTTATTCTAAGGTATTCGAGGTACAGTTTTACTTTAATTTGACTCCTTGGCAGTCATTTTATAATGCTGATTTCTATCTATATAGATTTCATAAGTTTAAAAGTTTTTATGTTAGAATGGTTAGCTTTTGGGGAAGAGGCCACCCCCCCCCCGACACACACGTTCCTCCAAATCTGAGAAGAGATTCAGATTTTAAAGGGAGGTCATCCTTATAATTAGGAAAGCATGTCAATTATAAGAAATAGAATGGACTTCCCTGGTGGCACAGTGGTTAAGAATCCACCTGCCAGTGCAGGGGACATGGGTTCGAGCCCTGGTCCAGGAAGATCCCACATGCCGCAGAGCAACTAAGCCCGTGAGCCACAACTACTGAGCCTGCATTTTAGAGCCCGCCAGCCACAGCTATGAGCCCGCGTGCCACAGCTACTGAAGCCCACGTGCCTAGAGCCCATGCTCCGCAACAAGAGAAGCCACTGCAATGAGAAGCCCGCGCGCCACAACTAGAGAAAGCTGTGCACAGCAAGAACCAAAGCAGCCAAAACTAAATAAAGTAAATAAATTTATTAAAAAAAAAGAAGAAACACAAATGTAAGAAAATATATCAAAATGTTCATTAAAAATAAAGAAATACACTGAGTGCAGATTAACAGTATAGAAGAACTGGAATAAATAAATGTCAATTTAATAATTATTTTATTTATGTCATGACCCTCTGAGATGAGCAATTGAATTCAGCACTCTAACCAACTGTGCTTACATGATACAAGAGATCTTAGTGATTGTCCTTTAGTTTGATCTGGAAACCTCTCTTTCCTGTTTTCCTAAACTTACTGTTAAGAGTTTTCTATTCACCAAGAAATGTCACTTATACTCCCTGTAGACTGTTTCTATAGGACCTTGGGGATCTGACTGGTTAGTTTCACTTAGATCAGAAAAACCAGACGTGTAATTAAAGAGTCAAATGATACTTCCAAATCATTGGGTGGCTGTCCACTTTAAAGACTACATAAGACAATTGAAAACAATCAAAGGAAACATAGTATCAACAGAAAACATAGTGGTCTCTATTTTTCTAAAATACATATAAATTTCAAAGAGGGTACAGTTAGTTTGTTATTTAAAAACAAAATAATTTCGTGTTAATTGTATTTTTCCAAATAGGCAGAAAGTATGGAAAGATAATTATTTTTAGGGACAGTCAGAGTTGGTTGGTTCTCTGTATACATTATAGAGGTTTGTAAATTAATTTTGCTAGATTATAGAGAAGATGAAAATCTGAGAAAAATGTATCACTTATTACTTGGATTTTAAATTTCATTTTATTCTGTTTCGGAAGAAGAATATGTAAAACAGTAAATTCTAAAATATAAGAATCCATATTGAAAAACCTAAGACTGCTTCAGTTAAAATAAATGGATTACTTTCTAGAAGGCGGTGGTATAATTGAGCAGTTTTTGCCAAAGAAAAGTTACCTTGAGTCAAATAGCAGATGAAAAAGAGGTTGTTTTGATGAGAAGTTTTAAGACTTCTCTGGCAGCTAGCAGGTATATTGTACTTTTCAAAAATTTTTTGGTGTCAGTTTGAATCAAATGGTAATGATATTAAATATATAATTTGACTTATTACCAGAATCATTTTCCTTTTTAAAAAATTTGGATGTACTTTATTTTTTGGCTGTGTCAGGTCTTAGTTGCGGCACGCGGGATCTTTTGTTGCAGCGTGCAGGCTCTTAGTTGTGGTGCGTGGGCTCCAGAGCTCGTGGGCTCTGTAGTTGCGGCACACGGGCTCTCTAGTTGTGGCATGCAGGCTTAGTTGCCCCATGGCATGTGGGATCTTAGTTCCCTGGCATCCCCTGCAGTGCAAGACGGATTCTTAGCCACTAGACCACTAGGGAAGCCCCTCCCTTATTTTTTAAAGCTAGCTTTCCTGCTTACTTTCATTTAACAACATTAGTTGAATGTTCAGGCTTTGCGAAGAATAAGTCTAAATATGTGGAAGGATATAAATTATTCTATAACTTCATTATGAATGAAGTTGAAGACATCTTTCACTCAGAATGTTTACTCTGGGTCTAGGGAGGCTAAATACTCTCATCTGAAAACCATTTAAAAGCAATTTTGAGGACTTCCCTGGTAGCACAGTGGTTAAGAATCTGTCTGCCAATGCAGGGGACACGGGTTTGAGCCCTGGTGCAGGAAGATCCCACATGCCGCAGAGCAGCTAAGCCCTTGCACCACAACTACTGAAGTCCGCGCACCTAGAGCCCGTGCTCCGCAACAAGAGGAGCCACTGCAATGAGAAGCCCACGCACCACAAAGAGTAGCCCCCGCTTGCCGCAAGTAGAGAAAGCTCATGCGCAGCAATGAAGACCCAGTGCAGCCAAAAATAAAATAATTAAAAAGAAAAAAAAGCAATTATGAAATGAGCACATAAAAATCATAGTTTAGTATTCCTTTCTAAGTAATATAGTTAAGTTCTGTATTCAGATGTCAACAAAAAGAGAGTAGGAAATTCTGATCAATTGAATTTGGTGACTAATTGGGTGTGGTTGTCACCCATCTATGGTTCTACTTGTGAAAGTGCCATATAACCAAATTAGGTTGCTTAAATCCTTAAATTAGGGATTTCTATTCATCAATTTCTTATATTGCCCTGCGCATTTGCAAACTAATATTTGTCATTTTCCCTTTCAAAAATGAAGTAAAAATTTCACAAACTTGTGCTCAGAAGTTTTATATAATACATTTTGACAATATTTTCTTTCCTTCTTTTTTTTTTTTTGCTGTACGCGGGCCTCTCACTGTTGTGGCCTCTCCCATTGTGGAGCACAGGCTCCAGACACGCAGCCTCGGCGGCCATGGCTCACGGGCCCAGCCGCTTCGCGGCACGTGGGATCTTCCCGGACCGGGGCACGAACCCGCGTCCCCTGCATCGGCAGGCGGACTCTCAACCACTGCGCCACCAGGGAAGCCCTCTTTTTTTTTTTTTGACAATATTTTCTTAAAATTTTTTTGAGAGGATTTTAAGATTTTGAGATAGTGGGATTTTGTTTTTTTGGGAAGGGGGATTAAAACAAAACAAAATTAGTACGAGTTACAGCCCTAGAACATTTGTAAGGTGATGTCTTGGATTATAGTTTACATTAAGTTAAAACAGTACCTTTTAAAAATATTTTGTTTGGACTCACAAAAACATTTGAAAACATTTCAACAAGGTATAATTGAGGGAATAGGTATTCCCTTGCCACCATGATTTTCTCTATGGTGTGATGGAAAGAGCACAAGCTTTGGCTCTTCTACTTTCATGCTACCCTGAGGAATTGAATTAATATTTGTCTTAGTTTCCTTTTCTTTAATAGTTACTTTTTAGACTTTTGATGAAAAATGAAAAAAGTGTATAAAATTATATAAAATGATGCTTTTCAGTGTTAGATTAATGCACATTATTGCTAAAGATAGAGAAGACCACACTACTGAAGTATCATTCACAGTTATCCTTCTTCTAGCAAAAAACAGGTCAACTCACACTACTACTGAGAAGCTTGTCAAACCAGTTTCAAACTTAACGACAAATATTATGCTTGGAGAGAAAGTAAAATGAGCTTTTGGCAAAAATCCCTTATCAAAGGCATACCATCTGGAAAAGCAATTACTGTCATGTGCATGCTAGCAGAATTTTTTGTTTTTCAGTTGGATGAAAGCACTGATGTGCTGAGGACATACCAGCACTTCATAGAGATGTGTTACTGTTTAATCACTGAGAAATCCACACTAACAGAAGAGTTTTTTTGTTGATATTTTGTTTTATTGTTGTTGTTGGTGGTGGTGGTGGTTGGTTAGTTTTTTAAAGCCATTGTTGTCTGGAAAAGTTGCATTGGCTCCTCTGATCAAAACCCAACAACTTTAGCTGTAGGAGAGGGTGCACTTGGTCTGTGAATAAAAGAAATTGCACCAAGATATAAATTTATATCCTGCTTTTTTCCAGAGGAAAAAGTTTGGCATTTAGTAACGTGATTTCTGGTTGTGATTTAATGTTGAAAAAAACCAGTAAAAATTGTGAATGTAAGCAATTTTTGGCCACTAACACCGTGTCTTTTTAGGATTTTGGGAAGAAATGGTCAGCAAATATAGGATCCTGCTTTTCCACAGCGATGTATGCTAGCTGTGTAGGGTGACAGGGCTTTACATGTTTGTTAATTTGCTTTTTAGTAAAATAAGAAGAATGTTTCTTTACTACTGATAATGCCATTTCTATGATTTCAAGGAGGCATAAACTTACATCTACTTTTTCAAATAGTCAGAACTTATAACTTCATATTCACAGTATCATGAGTTTCAATGTTAAGGATGAGGTATAAGAATTTTATAAAAGTCTGAATTATGATGCAAAATAATTCTTATCTAAGAGTTCGACCATTTCCCCACACTTGATGATTTTATTGGGTTATCAAAGAAAAAACAACCAGTGAATTTTTATTGTACATGTTTAAAAACCACATCTAAATTTTGAAATAGAACATGAAGAAATACTTTCCAGAGCCAAAATGCCGGCAGAGAATATATTAGGAATCTTGTTGCTCCAGTCTCTCAAATTGAAGCATTTAACATCGAGTTTTGAGTGGGATATGCTCTTTTTTGGACCTTGAATGGAATGCTGAAAGTAGACTTGAGAAGGAAATATTTCTATAATTTCTGGGTCCATGTTCAATCATAATATCCAGAATGTATTCAATATAACACAGTTGATTTATAATTAAGAATTAGGCATTTTTAGTTTAGTAGAAATAAAGAATAAGAAAGGAGCTAGTTGAAATGGAAAGCAGCTTATGGTTAAAGCTGGTTCCAGAGCTGGGGCCTTGAACATCTTGCAAGGAAGCTATCATAGGGGGTGGCAAAACAACGAAGGTGCTTAATTGAATGGGCTCTGTCTGGCCAAAGATGAGACAATTTGAGCATTAGTAAGTATAACTACAATATATAATCAATCACATCCAATATGTTTAAACTGATGAGTTCATGATGATACTTTAAAGAACTCATTCATTTTCTTTGGAGTATGCTAAGAAACCAACTATACCTGAATGTGACCAGTAGTTGAGGAGAGGAAGTTTCTTTTCTCAGGTGTATTCTAGTTAGTAGTATTCTATTTACAGTTAAGGGGTGATAAATAGAACATTACCATTTCATAATGAATTCCAGGACGTAAGCAAAGATCATCAGTGGCTGCTAACATCACAGGAGGAGGGACAGTCGGACATTAGGTTTCTCTTAATGAAAGTTTACGATCCTTTCTGTGAAGTATCGTTGCCAAAAAAATTGAATTTGAATCTAAATCTGATCAAGCCTGTAGCTCCAATTACCAATTTACAGGAAACATAGAAGACAGGGAAACAAGGGAAATGATACCATGGAGATGCAGTCAGCAGAATCTAGACTATGGGGAAGTCTTTGGGACACACAACTTGGTTTTTTTTTAAACAAATAAATTGTGAGGAACAAAACAAGAGAAAAGAAGGAAGAAAACTGAAATTAATAGCAATGTTTGGACTTTATTTGGGTCCAGATTTTAATAAATAAATATTTATAAAATAATCAGGGAAATTTGAACACTGGATATTTTATATTAAGAAATTATTGTTAATTTTTAGGTGTGATAGATAACAGCATGTAGTTATATTGAAGAAGAGTCATCTTTTAGAGATACATAGTGAAATGTTGATGGATGCAAGGATTTGTCTGGGATCTGCTTTATTATCAGGAATAGAGGGAAGGCTGTGGCTGGGGATGAATCAAGCTTGGCCATGAGTTGATCTTTGTTTAAGCTAGGCACTTGTGGTGTTGGAGGGTGGGGTGGTGGTGGTGTAATTCTTGATATTATTCTCTAAGCTTTTTTGAAAATTTCCATAAGAAAAAGGTCCAGAAATTTACATGTTCTCTTTCTTGGCTTATAAGAATACAATTGAACTATGTGTATTTAGCAACCTGCCGAATTTTTATTTCTAATAATTTCTTGAGTCTTTTGGGATATATATATATAAAACCATATTGTACACAAATGACAGTTGTACTATATAGTGCTTACTGTTTACCAGGCTCTATTTTAAGCACCTATGCGTATTAACCCATTAGGTCCTTGTAAGGAAGAGCTCCAGTGAAATAGACATTAACTTGCCCAACGTTGTGTAGCTGGTATGTGGCAGAGCTGGGATTTGAATCCAGACATTCTAGCCCTAGAGTCTGTGCTTCTCTGTTTGTTTGTTTGTTTTTGCGGTAAGCGGGCCTCTCACTGCTGTGGCCTCTCCCGTTGTGGAGCACAGGCTCCGGACACGCAGGCCCAGCGGCCATGGCTCACGGGCCCAGCCGCTCTGCGGCATGTGGGGTCTTCCCGGACCAGGGCACGAACCCGTGTCCCCTGCATCGGCAGGCGGACTCTCAACCACTGAGCCACCAGGGAAGCCCGCTTCTGTGGTTTTTATATCTCCTTATAAGCTTTATTTTTAACCCCTTCACTCTAATCCTTGTACCCTTTATTTCTTTTGTTTGTTTTAGTGTACTGGCTAGAATTTAAACTTTTAAATACCAGTTTTCATTTGTAATTTTGATTTTGGAAGTTGTCTTAATATTTAGTGAATCCAGAGTCCAGTCAAATTTACTCCTTTATAAATACAAGGTACTCACCAAGAAACTAAGAATTGACTTAGTATGAAGCTAGAAGCCAAAGAATAAAGTGTATCGCTATTTAAAGTTGCCAAGACATGGAAGCAACCTACATTTCTATCTAGAGAGGAATGGATAAAGAAGGTGTGGTACATATATATACATTGGACTACCACTCAGCCATAAAAAAAGAATGAAATAATGCCATTTGCAGCAACAGGGATGCATCTAGAGATTATCACACTAAGTGAAGTAAGTCAGACAAAGGCAAATATGATATCACTTATATGTGGAATCTAAAAAAAAAAAACGATACAAATGAACTTATTTACAAAACAGAAATAGACTCACAGACATAGAAAACAATCTTACGGTTACCAAAGGGGAAAAGTGGGGTGGGGGATAAATTAGGAGTTTGGGATTAACAGATACACACTATTGTATATAAAATATATGTATTTTATATTCAGAATACATATTTTATATATATATATATATATCTCTGAATCACTTTGCTGTACCCCTGAAACTAACACAACATTGTAAATCAATTATACTTCAATTAAAAAAAGTAGAATAAAGTGTATAGTAACAGCTTCTAGTTTTTTTTTTCAAAATTAGATTTATCTCCCGATCTGCAAGCAGCCTATTCCTGGTCCGTTTGACTTTGAGTTACTTGTTGATTCCATTGGTCCTATTTGCTGAATTTCTCTGTGACTCTTTGATCTTCTTCCCCCGACACCCCCACACCTGTCATACAATTACTTCTCATTTGACTTTACATGGGTTCCTGAGATAAAATCAGGGGAAGCACTTAGCACACTGTCCAGCACATAACATATATCTAGTAAATATGCCTTTTGGTTTAAGAGAAAGCTACTTCACAGTTTTGTTTTAAAAATTGTTCTTATTTCTTTAATTAATTTTTTAAATGGGGAGAGGCGAATATGGCGTAGTTACTTTAAGAAGCCCGAGGCCTGGGACGTGGGGGAAAAACTGATGATAATGTGCTGTGGTGGTTTAATGAGTATCTTTGTGTTCTCTGTAAGGCACTTGCTTATAGTAGTCTCTCAGTTTGAGAAAGATTACCGAGAGAGTTGGATGCCAAAATAATACTTCTCTACTAGGGGGTGAGGTAGGAACAATTTAGGGGAAAATGTAACTTGTCCCAACTCCATGGGATATTTACATTTCTCTTTGGCCAGCAGCAAAATACATTATGATGTTGTAAGATAGCTAAGCTTCATGAAAGGAGGCATATACGCCTCAGTAAGGAGGACAATTTTTGGTTTCACCCTCAAGAGAAAGAGATTGTTCATAATTACAGATAACCTTTTCCTGAAGTTTGTGGAAGGTGACCATCTGAAAACTCGGTGTAGCTAGTTGAAAGCTGTGCTATTTTTCTGTCCTTCACTGCCTTGCTCCCTCCATCCCATGTGCTTGTTATTTTGTATAGCAATAAACTGAAACAACCTTTTAACATATCTTTAATGGTATTTTTGGAAATTATATGAAACTATTTGGAAACTGAAGGTTGTAGAGGCACAAGAATTTCTTCCATTTTCTAAATGACAGAATATAATTATTCAATATAATTATTGAATGGCACAGCTATTGAAATTGAATAACCAGTTACTTGACTGTTTTGCTTTTATGGACTAGTTTATTGGTAAGAAATAAAACATATTTTTTGAAGAATAAAATAAATGTGTGTGGTGGAAACTCACTCTTCTATCCGATCCTGAAAGCTTTGAGTGGAAAGATGAAATACTCTCCAAACTACACCTGGATGCTATGGAAACCAAAAGGTGATATGCAAGATTAAGCACAGTTGAGAGGTGCTCAGTTTAACATCTGTCATCAGTTAGTTGGTAAAGGCCTTGAACCATTTATTGTTCTGAAGATGATCTTAAATGAGGAGGCATAGCTAAAGTGGTCAATTACAGAGTATGGGATCAGTGAATTTAAGAGAAAAGAAAGCTGATAGGAGAAAACAAAAATGTAATAATAATAATAATAATAGCTAATATTTAGTGTTTGCTATGCAGCAGGCAATGTGATAGATACTTAAATATATATTTTCAGATACTATCCCAGTAACCCTGTGAAGTGTAAACTGTTATTACATATATACGTATGCAAATAAAAAACTCTGCATAGCAAAATAAAACACCAAAAAAAATTTTTTTTGTAGGAGGAAAATGAATCTTAATAAGGTGTACTTTGAAATTAACTCACAGGAGAGCCAGGATTCCTCCATCTCTTCATCTTGGAGTGAAACCAAAAGCTTGAGTTCAGAAACTGATTTTTAATCAGAATTGAAAAGGAAAGCGAATTCTAGTTTAAACAAGCTGCAAAAGCGTGGATTTGGGAAAACCAGGGATTTAGGGATTTTGCTAGTTCAGTATAATTTTATGATATGATAGGGCTCCTGAAAAGTTATTGTAGTCACTAATTATTAGTTGGAGTGTAGTGTCTCATACAAGAAAAGTCATAGCTCTATCATGCTAGTCAAATCACATTTTACTGTTTTAAGGAGGGATGCCTTATTGGTTTTGAAATGGTGTTTGATATGGAGTGACTTTCAAGTATTTTTATCACTTTAACCTCCTATTTCAATTAAAAATGAACATGGAAATGAATTTAAATAGCTATTAATATTTTCGAGAATTTTTGGACATTGCTTAGAATTAGAAATTCCTTATATTATTAAAAAACACTCTGCCTATGACAGGTCTAGCAGTGTAAACTAAAATTAGGTTAGGTGTAAGATTGAGAACGTCTGACCTTACTCTTCATATATGGATGCGTTTCCTGCTAGTAAAAATTGAAAGCCTGAAGTATAGTGTAAGACCTGTATTGCTTGTAACGTGGTTTATTTAGTTACTTATAAAGCTTCCATTTAAGTTTCGGATTAAGTATACTTTTCCAGTTGACTGTGCAACATTAAAAAAAAAAAAATTAGGTTAAGCCAGGAGGAAAACGTCAGTAAACTCCAGAAAAGCTAAAACTAGACATGTCCAATCTCTCACTATAACAGAAGTTTAAAATGTGCTACTCCAACCACTTGGAAAAATCAAACAGAAAATGTTCTTAAATCATATTGAATCAACCAGGAGATCAAGTATACAATAACTGATTATATAGCAAACTAAATACAGACTTAGGCAAAGACTGATATTGACCTTAGAAAATTGATTTTTGAAAAAGAAATGTACTCAACCTCAGATTTTAGTAAAACAACAAATAAAACCAACAAAATTAGTGCCTGGGAGAAAGGGAGGATATAAATAAGATAAAAGCAGAAACAGATGAACTGAAAAACAAACTGTAGAATTAAAAAAAATCTAAGAGCTACTTCTTAAGGTTAAAAAACAAAGTAAATATCTGACTGATTTTATCAAGGAAAAGATAGAAAACCAAAGTAAGGAAGAATAAACAGGACATAAAAGCAGAAAAGAGATTTTTAGAATTATAAGAGAGTTCTATTTAGTAACCATAAGCCAATTTATTTGAAATCTCTCTGAAATGAATTAAATGCCCAAACTACTTTAAGAAGAAGAAAATCTGGGCAACCCAGAAAACTATGGAAGAAAAGTTCGAGTAATTTTCTCAAAAAATTGGTTCTGGGGCCAGATTGTTTTGCCAGTGAGTCTTTTCTAGCTTTCAAGGAATATATAATTCCTATGGTGAGAAATAGTTCTGGAGATTATAAAAAGATGGAAATATGCCCAATTAATGTTATGAATATCTTCACAATGGTTACTTCATGGGAGTGAGATTCTTTCAGGGGATTAGTTTTTTAGTTTCTACTGTAAGCACAGATTTTTTTTGAAATTAAGACAATTGAGAAAAAAAAAAAGCAAATCCAGAAGTTAAAACCTTAGACAAAGATGTCTTTTTTTTTTTTTTTTTGCGGTACACGGGCTTCTTGCTGTTGTGGCCTCTCCCGTTGCAGAGCACAGGCTCCGGACGCGCAGGCTCAGCGGCCATGGCTCACGGGCCCAGCCGCTCCGCGGCATGTGGGATCTTCCCGGACCGGGGCACGAACCCGCGTGCCCTGCATCGGCAGGTGGACTCTCAACCACTGCGCCACCTGGGAAGCCCCAAAGATGTCTTTTATATCTATTAATATATTTACTAGTGTTACTAGTACTCCTCATTCCTTTGTGTAGATGCACATTTTGATCTGATATTCATGTAGATCCAAATTTTGATCTGATATTCTTTTCCTTCTGCCTAAAGAACATTTCTTTAAAAAGGTGTGCAGGGGCTTCCCTGGTGGCGCAGTGGTTGAGAGTCCGTCTGCCGATGCAGGGAACGCGGGTTCGTGCCCCGGTCCGGGAGGATATCACATGCCTTGGAGGGGCTGGGCCCGTGAGCCATGGCCGCTGAGCCTGCGTGTCCGGAGCCTGTGCTCCGCAACGGGAGAGGCCACAGCAGTGAGAGGCCCGCGTACCGCAAAAAAAAAAAAAAAAAGGTGCATGCCTTATAATGGATTTTTCTCAGCCTTTGTCTAAAAACATTTCCATAGTCATTTGGAAGTATATTTTAACTGGATATAGAATTATTTATTTATTTATTTATGCTGAGTTGGGTCTTTGTTGCTGCACATGGGCTTTCTCTAGTTGCAGTGAGCGGGGGCCACTCTTCATTGTGGTGCATGGGTTTCTCATTGCGGTGGCTTCTCTTGTTGCGGAGCAGGGGCTCCAGCGGTGCGGGCTGCAGTAGTTGTGGCTCTCGGGCTCTAGAGCGCAGGCTCAGAAGTTGTGGAGCACGGGCTTAGTTGCTCTGTGGCATGTGGGATCTTCCTGGAACAGGGCTTGAACCCGTGTCCCCTGCATTGGCAGGTGGATTCCTGTCCACTGCGCCACCAGGGAAACCCTGGATATAGAATTTTAAGTTGACTTTTTTTCTTCCAGTACTTAGCAGTGTCACTACACTGACTTCTCATTTGCATAGTTTCCAATGAGAAGTCTTTTTCTGTACATAATGAGTCTTTTTCCTTACCTCTGTCAGCTTTTAACATTTTTTCTTAATCAGTGGTTTTCAACAGTTTGATTATGATATTTCTAAGTGTGGTTTTCTTTGTTTATCTTTCCTGTATTCTGTTGAGCCTCTTTGTTCTGTGGGTTTATGGCTTGAAAAACATTTGCCTATTATTTCTCTACATATTTTTTTCTATCACCTTCTTCCCTCTAGCTTTTAGATCCCAATTACATGTATATTAGTTTGATGTATTGCTACAAATTATTGGTGTTCCCCTTCTTTTCCTTTCTCCCTCCCTCCCTCGTTCCTTCCTTCCTCCCTTTCTCCCTTTCTGTTTTTTCTTTTTGTGCTTCATTTTGGATATTTTCTATTGTGTGTTTTCAGATTAATTGTCCAATCTGCTATTAATCCCATCCAGTGTATTTTTCATTTCAGATCTTGTGTTTTTTATTTCTAGAAATTTCATTTGGGCTTGAAAAAAATCTTGCCCTTCTCACCTAAACATCGCCATGTCTTTCTCTGCCTTCTTGAGCATGTTGAGCATATATATAGTAGTTCTTTTAATAACTTTGTCCGCTTAGTTCCGTCTATCTGTTAGTTCTGTGTCTGTTTTTATTGATCTGTTAGTCTCTTGGTTGTAGGTCATATTTTCCTTTTAGTTTATATGCCTTGTAAATTTTCATTGGATGTCATTGTGAATTTTATGTTGCCGGGTGTTGGATTTTGTTGTATTCCTTTAAGTAATGTTGGTCTAAATTTGGCATGCAGTTAAACTTTTTGAAATCACTTTGATTTTTTTTGCGATTCACTTTGTTTTGAGGAAGCTTTGGTAGGGTGGGTCCTGGGCATCCTTATTTCCTTGAGCTAATTTAGAGTTGCTACTTTTTGAGGACTTTACTTAATGTTTCATGTATTATTAAAACCGTGTAACTCAGACTGGGACTTGAACACATGCAGCAGGGATTTGAATGCATGCGGCCAGGACTTGAACCAGGCCAAAACTCTGTTTGGGACTCCAACCCACGGTCTTTTAATTAGAGTCACTCACCTGGTGTCTGGACTTACTGAGACTCACGTTCCTTATGTCTTAGCGCTGAAGGAATTCCGCGAGAGGCAAAGTGATAGGCAAGAAGTAGATTTATTAATATAGGACGCTTGTAAGAGATGCAAGCAGGCAGGCAAGGGAGCTCTGCCCTGAGGATTAAGTGGGCTACAATTTTATAGTCAAAGGAAAGGGGGAGGGGAAAAGACTGCCTTCTTCGAGTAGACATGGGGCTTACATCACTAGTTCCTTCTTCGTATCATTCAGGAGAGTGTCTCACCCTATGAGGTCAATCTAGGATTATCATAGCACTTATTCAAGTCAGTAGAAGGGTGGTGACATTTTTCTTCCACCTAATGGCCTGGGGCATATCTTGTGCTTTTATTTATGGCTTTATAGTTAAGCAAGGCTGCTTCATTCCATGACGTTCCAATAGCTTTCTTGAATGATCATTAACTTAACAGTGGTCTCCCAAAGTTTCCTAGGTTTCCCTCTCTATCTATAGTCCCTTAGTGGGACTTCTACAACTACCTGTATAACTATCCTATTCTATCCCTATCATTATGAGGTCTTTTCACTCTACTTGGTGGGAATACAAATTATCTCTACCCTTGTATGAGTTTTGGGACTTCTTTGACCTATTTGTTTTTCATTGGTCCTTTCCCCAACGTTAGGTAGTTTCCTCTCGCAGATGACCTGTCAAAGACTTGAGGGGAGACCTCTACAGATTTCCAGAGCTCTGTGTCTGCAGGTCCCTTCTCTCTGGTACGCTTTAGCCAGATTCTGGCTGCTTTGGCTTCCCTGAACATTGTCAGTCTGTCTCAACTCTCTGAGACTGCCAGGCTCTGTTGAAGTCCTCCCTCTCTACCCTGCATCCTGGAAACTGCTTCAGGGGTGTAAAGTGAGGCAGTTGGAGGTCTCACCTAATTTTTTTCCCCTTTTCTCAGGGATCCCACTCCTGCTTTGACTGTTGTCCAATAGCTGAAAGCTGTTGTTTATTTTATCCAGTTTGGTTGTATAACCAGAAGGATTAATCAGGTCCCTGTTACTCCATCATGGCTGTTTGTAGAAGTACTCGATTATCTTTTCCTTCTTTTCTGTGGGTTAAGATGTGGACCTAAATAAAAGAAGCCAGGAAATCATTTGGCTTGTTCTCAGTGTTTCAGGTGTTAGGCTTAACTGTAACTGAGGCAGAGGAGTCCCTAGTTGCCTATGGTCCAAACCCTTTGATAATAATAAACAGGCAATTTTGGTACATCCCTTCTCACTTTCATTCTCTGGAACCTACTGCAGTGGTAGGGTGGTTGATCAAGAATTATGGTATTCTGAATCTTGGTTAGGTACTACATAGTTTTAATAAGTTCTTAATACTCTTATTTTCAACTGAATTAAGACCTATTTTTACTTACTTTTTCTCAGCTGTTTCAATTTGCTATTACCTTTAATTTTATCAGGGTTTTTTTGGCTATGTTATTTGCTAGTAAGTTATCTATCTGGTTGTCATTTTTCACTGGGTTGTATTTACTTCATCATGTGTTTTTCTGCATCACAGTAACCTTTAGGATCTTGGAAGGGTTTGATCTTTATTCATTATTATCTTTAGTTTTGTTCCTGCTTCTCTGTTCTTGCTTTCCTTTACCCAGAAATGAATGAGCAAATAAGTGACTGAATAGACATAGACAAATATATTCACACATATATACACACAGTGCATTTTCTCAATTCTAAGACTATTAATTGTGATATATACTATTGATTGAATATACTTTAAAGAAAGAAGAAACATTAAATTTATTTTTCACATCCTTCTTAGAAATTAATTGACAGAAGCATACATTTATCCATACAGTTTCTATACCATCTTCTTTGGAATCGTAATGCAAGAGTGTGTCTAATCCTTTTTCATACTAACATACTGATTTTCCTCACCTGTTGCTGCTTTTCTATACATTATGATTGTCAGTATAGTTTTGAGTCATATGGGAAATGTTTGGAATTTAACTGCTTTTCTTTGTTGGCTAAATTCATGGTTTCAGTTTTTCTATAAACTGTGAATTAAATAACTTCTTTTTTGAGTCAGCTGGAAACTTTTGACAGATATCCAGCCCTTGGGTAATAGTACTTTGTAAAATGTAAATTGGTCACACCAGTGTCTCCCAGCTCTGCTAATTCTGTGATCTATTTTGAGGGACTGGGTAATTTCTACTGCCTTTAATTGCTCTTGCTTGTCTCGCAACAGACAATTTTTGCATCACAATAGCTTTTTATTTCAGTGCTTTCTGAAAACATTTTCAAGCGACAGTTAGGCTTTCAGATTTAACTTAAAATTCAAAGGCTTGTGAGTTTATCTGTGCAGTAAATTCAGCTGTGGTGATATTTGGATAAACAGATACCTTCTATGGGAAGGTATTTCCCATAGGTTTACACATGGGCAAGCAGTTACATACATCACAACTTACTCTTTTGCTTAACTACTGGTACCTTTTTTGGACATTAATTCTGATACTTCTCCTAGTTTCAGAAACCTAAAAATATTATTTTAAGAAAAGCATTTTTAGAATTGAGAAAATATGATTTAGGAATTCAGTATACAATAGCAAGCATAAAGTCTATCAAGTGATAGAATTATTTCATTAATTTTTGAGGTGATCAGGTAGCAGTTAGAAAAATTAGTGTTGAACCTGTCTGTATGCAAATGTATGGTTAACTTTTTAAAAACTGGAAAACTAGTGAAACTATGCAAATAGTAACCCAAAATAAGAAGACTCAAAAATTGACTAAAAAATTAAGTACATCTATATGAAAAAACCAGCACAAAATTAAAAAGAAAAATAACAAAATGGAAAATATTTACAAATTTGACCTTAAATCCTATCTAAAATAACTATGAATATTTTAAAAATATTTACAACACTAAGATTCCAGTAAGTACATTGATAAAGTCGTGTCCATTAGGTCAAAATAGAGTTTACATAGAGTAAACAAACGTAAGGAAAAGAGTTCAACCTCCTGGGTAATTAACTGAAACAATAGTGAATAACCTTTTTGTACTTATTGAATAACTGTAATAAATTAGGGAATGAAGTACTCATGCATTGTTTTGGAATTGGTACAGCTGGCCTCCATAAGTACCTTTTTGTACTTATTGAATAACTGTAATAAAGTAGGGAATGAAGTACTCATGCATTGTTTTGGAATTGGTACAGCTGGCCTCCATGGTTTTCTGATGAGAAATTCCCCTGTAGGTAATGCATTGTTTTTCTCTGGCTGCTTACAGGATTTTTTTCTTTGTGTTTAGTTTGAGAAACTTTATTATAATGTGTGTATGTTTGGATTTCTTTGGGTTTAACCTGTTTGCAGTTTGCTCAGCTTCTTGAATTTGTTAGTTTATGATTTTCACCAAATTTGAAAAACTGTCATCCATTATTTCTTCAAATAAGTTTTCAGCCCACATTTTCTCTCCTCTTCTTCTGGGATTTTGATGATGTGAATGTTAGATCTTATGTAATTGTTCCACAGGTCCCTGAGGCTCCGTTATTTTTTTCAATCTATTCTTTTTCTTTTTCTCTTTTTCAGACTGGATGATTTCTATTGATCGATCTTTAAGTTCACTTTCTTTAAGATCGACTCTTTCTTCTGTTATCGACATTCTGCTGTTCAGACCATCCGTTGAATTTAATTTTGGCTATTGTATTTTTCAGTTCTAAAATTTCCATTGATCCTTCTCTATGTCTTCTGTTTCTTTGCTGTGACTTTCTGTTTTCCCATTTGTTTCAGTAGTGTTTGTAATTGCATTTTGGTTCATTTTACGGATAGCTGCTTTAAAATCCTCGTTAGATAATTCAGACATGTTTGTCATCTCAGTACTGGTGTCTGTTAATTGTCTTTTCTCATTTAAGTTGAGATCTTTTTGTATATTGCTTTATTTTTTCATGCATATAGTTATAAAAACAAGTTACGAGAATAAGAACAAAGAGGAAATAGAACTAATCTAGCTGTATAAACTCAATTTCTTTCCCTATAAAGTAGAAATAATAATATCTACTTCACAGATTTTTTATAAACACTACATGAGAACACATACATAAAATATCCATCTCAGTCCCTGGCATATAACAATGCTCAGAAAATACTAGTTAACTTTGCTTTTCTTTTTTCTGATTATAGTATTTTGAAATCATTACTGTCAACTACTTGGCATTTTAAGGGAAGAGGTTCTTTAAAAGAAGTCTTAACCTTCCTTTCCTAACTAGTTCTCTAAATTGTAATTACTTAATACAAAGATCAGCGTCTTCCACATTACTGTCTTAGCTTTTTTGTTGGGGGATGTACCTTTTTGTTGTTAAACCTAGATTAGTTTTCTCCTTGTCTAGGTCCTAGGTAATTCATCCACTTTCTTCTGTTCCTTAGAGACTCTTTTCTATCTCCAACACTTATCCAGGGCAGAAGTGGAGTGACGTATTGGCAGCTCCCCCTTACTTGCCAGCATGATAAGTACACTTTCCCTTTTTTGCTTTTAGGATTTTACAGCTAAGCTTTACGGGAAAGGTAGGAGTAAGAGGTAGAGAAGGGGTGCTGGTCATGACAGAAATAAACACAGAGGTGTGACAAAGCTTAGGAAATCCTAATAACTTCTTAAAGTCATTGGTAGTCTCTGACTCTTGCTGAGTTGGTAACTGGATGCCCTATTTCAGGGGTCCCCAACCTCCGGGCTGTGGACTGGTATCAGTCCACAGCCTGTTAGAAACGAGGCCGCACAGCAGGAGGTGAGTGGCAGGGTGGGTTAGTGAGGGAAGCTTCATCTGCTGCTCCCCGTCACTCGCATTACCGCCTGAACCATCCCCCCCACCATCCGTGGAAAAATTGTCTTCCACGAAACCAGTACCTGGTGCCAAAAAGGTTGGGGACTGCTGCCCTATTGGACTGATGCATCTTGATTTTTTTCTGCTTTCTCCTAAAACCTCTCTGACTTTCATGATGCAGAGTTTTTCCTGAGAAAGTGACATTTAAGCTAAAATTCTGAAAGATGAGTTAGGAGTTACTAGGTGAGAGCGGAAGAATGTGCAGGAAGACAGAACCAGCATATCTGAAGTTCTTGAAGTAACGAAGGAGCATATTGGAGGTACTAAAAGAATGTCAGTACAGAAATAAAAATGGTGTGGTATCGGCAAAGGGATAGATGCATAGATCATTGGAACAGAGTAGACAGTCCAGAAATAGGATCCACAGAAATATCGTCAGTTGATGTTTTTTTTAAAAGGGTAGAGTTAATATTTTATTGTCACTTATCAGATGGCAGTTAGGTATATAGTGTTTATACTTGACCTTTCCTTTTTGTAAATAAAAAATTACAAGTTTTAGACAGCCAATGGCTGTTTGCTGGTCATGTCTTCAGAAAACATGATGAGGTTAATTCATTAATGGTGGCTTCAAGGTTTTCCTTACTGGTGCCAGAAAATTCACCCACTTTCTGTTCCTTTTTAAAAAACTGGAAGGTTGCCATGCATTTGACTTCACACTCTGAAGCAACATCCTGACAGTCATCCACATCTACTTTGAGGAACACCACGTTGGAATACTTTTCAGAGAGAGAATGAAAGAAAGGCTTGATCATTTCGCAAGTCCCACACCATGTGGCTGAGAAGTCGACTACTAGGAGTTTCTCTCCTGCATTGTTCAAGGCCTCCTGAAAAGCATACTTTCTCTTAATCTGCTTCACCATTTTGGCTGCTGGGGTCTGATGAGCGACCTCACGGTGGAAGCAATGAAAATGGATCCAAGGGGCTGGACAGAGCTTTGGCCAGTTGATTTTTGACAAAGTTGCAAAAGCAATTCAGGAGAGAAACAGTGACCTTTTTAGTAAATGGTGTTGGCTTTGCATTCATATGCAAAAAAGAATCTTGATTTATACTTCACACTTTATATAACAATTAATTCAAAATGCATCATAGATCTAAATGTAAACTGTGAAACTGTAAAGTTCTTGGAAGAAGGCATAAGGGAGAATATTTGTGACTTGAGGTTAGGCAAAGAATACTTAGATATGACACCAAAAGCATGATCCACTAAAGGAAAAAAATTGATAAATTGGACTTCATAGAAATTAAAAGCTTTTTGCTCTGTGGAAGACACTGTTAAGAAAATAAAAATACAAGCTACAAAGTGGGAGTAAATGTTTGACTATCACGTATCCAATAAAGGACTTATGTTAAGAATATATAAAGAACTCTCAAAACTCAAGAGTAAAGAAACAAATAGCTAAGTTTAAAAATGGGCAAAAGACATAGACATTCCGTCAAAGAGGATATAAGGTTGATAAATAAATACATGAAAAGATGTTCAAAATCATCATTTCTTTTAAAAATCATTTTCTTTTAAAATCAAAATCATTTCTTTTAAAAAAAGAAAATTTGGAATTTGCAGAAAAGTTGCAAAGGTAGTACAGGGTGAAATTTGTTAGTCTTTCCTTCTTTTTGATAGCGCTGACACTTTTGAATAGTACTGGTCTGGTATTTTGTAGAATATCCCTCAGTTGGGTTTGTCTGATGTTTTTCCGATGATTACACTTAGGCTATAGTGTTTTGGGAAGAATACTACAAGAGGTGAAGGACCCCTTTCTTTACATTATATCGCGGAGTACAGTATCAACGTTATTATCACTGGTGGCGTGGTGGTGTTAACCTTAATGATTTTTTTTTTACACTTTGGAAAACAGTTTGGTACTTTTTTATGGAGTTAAACATACAGTACCATATAACCCAGCAACCACCCTCTGGGTACTTACTCTAGAGGACAAAAACTTAATTTCACATAAAAATCTCTACACAAATGTTCATAGCAGTTCTATTCATAATCACCCCGAACTAGAAACAACCTGATGTTTTTCTGACGGGTAAATAGATAAATGATGGTACATCCGTACAGTAGATTACTATTCAGCAACAAAAAGGAATAAATTATTATTTTTAATTTATTTATTTTATTTATTTTTGGCTGCATTGGGTCTTAGTTGCTACACGCAGGTTTTCTCTAGTTGCGGTGAGGGGGGGCTCCTCTTCGTTGCAATGCGCGGGTTTCTCATTGTGGTGGCTTCTGTTGTTGCGGAGCACGGGCTCTAGGCATGCAGGCTTCAGTAGTTGTGGCATGCAGGCTCAGTAGTTGTGGCTCACGGGCTCTAGAGTGCAGGCTCAGTAGTTGTGGTGCACGGGCTTAGTTGCTCCGCGGCATGTGGGATCTTCTGGACCAGGGCTCGAACCCATGTCCCCTGCAGTGGCAGGTGGGTTCTTAACCACTGCGCCACCAGGGAAGCCCAGGAATAAATTACTGATTCTTGTGACAACTGGATGAAATTTCTGTTGGGGTAATGGAACTTTCTGTATTGTGGTTGTGATGGTGGTTACATGACTCTATATGTATTGCTAAAACTCATAGAACTGTACATGCAAAAAAGTTTCTTTTATTGTATGATAGTTTACAAAATGTAATTCTTAAAAAGTGAAGCTAAAGTAAAAAGAAAAAAGAGTACATACCTGGAACACAGAGAACAATGGCAAAAATAGCAAAAATGGTACGACTGAAGAATGGAGAGTAACCACATCATTTAGTCCTTGTAGGACTTAATGGACTTTAAGCAGGGGAATGACCTGATCAAGACATTTTAAAAGAGAGGTTTATGAAGTCTCTTTGATCTTTAGTGTGGAGAATGCATTGATGGGAGATAGATTGAAGATCTAAGAGGAAGAATAGAAAATAAGACATTTCTTGCATCTTTCCCACAAATTTTGGTAAAACCCAATTCCTGAAGTCTATTTTTGGTATTAGGATCTTGTGATGATAAGAATAATTATAATTACAAGCACTCCTTTTGACTTTTTTAATACAACCTATATTTTTGTACATTATACTCTGCTTTTCATGTGAATAAATGAGACTCAGTTACCAACTAACATGATTTTGCCTAGTTGTGTCTATCCAATATTTTGGATTCAAAAGTGTTACCATCTTAAAAAAAATTACTTATGCAGTTCTTGGTATATTATTATATTTGCTCTTATTTTGTAAAAATGAGTAGAAGATTAAAGAAATTCAGCTGAGAATGATAAGTATGCTTATAAATTGAATATTAGTTAAGACCAAGATGAAAATTACAAATCTTTGGTTTCAGTCAGCGCTTATTGGATTAAAGAACATTAATCCAATATTGTGTGTGAAGTAAGAGAACAGATTTTTAAGAAAATGTGGAAACGTAATTATATTGTTGACAACAGGTTAGGTGAAATTAGGGACATACATGTTTTTGAAAAACTTAATAGTATCCCCCTTTTATCTTTTCACACATTTTAGTTTTCATACAAATTTTCGGGAGTAGAGTATATATAAATATAATGAATTTCCTGCAATGCTAGTGTTGCTATACGAAAATCTATTATGTCAAACTCATGAAATTGCCATTTTTTGAAGGCAAAAATGTTAGAATGTTGGCAGTTTTGTGTGGTTGAACCTAATATTTTTTTCCCAGATTGATTACATTCTTGTCTATAAGTTCTTGATTTAGAGAAGGGTATGTTTTATAGTTAATTTTCTAGGAGGTATATCTTGGTTCTGGTTCTGTACAAAAGTCAAAAAAGATTCATTGATTCGCAAAGAGACAGCAAAAGTGTGAATTAATGTTCTTTTTTTAAACATAAGTTTTACCCACAGAAGTAATTCTCCTTTTTGAAATGCTAAAAAGATTGGTGAAACTAAAGTCCATCTTGAGCATTTCTACAGTCCTGGTTCTTTCCTCTTCTCTCCGTGGTGTCTATTTGGTGTCTATCTTTTCAGATATTTTCAGTCCATTTATATTTATGTACTTACATATATACACTGATTTATATATGTAAGTATACATATATACACACATATTTGTAGGAAATATATAGTATTGTATGGATTATTTTTTGTAAGGGGTATATTTATATATTTTGGCAGTATGATTTTTTCACTCTCCAGCATGTTTAGATCTGTGTTTTGTTGTTGTTATTTTCAGTTTCTGCATTGTGTTTTGTACGATAGCTGTACCAGTTTTATTTGGGCCCTCAGGGTTTTTACTGCAGATTGTTTATAATTTTTTAAAACTACAAACAGTGGAGTCAGGAGTGTCCTGTATGTACTTTCTAATGCACCTGCATGATAGTTCCTTTAAGATAAAAAGAAGTGGAATTGCTGAACCGTATGGTATATGCACTTTAAATGTTTTATAGGGAAATTTTCAAGTAGACAAAATAGAAGAGTGAACTTCTACTCACCTTCAACAGTTATCATCCCATGATCAATCTTGTTTTATCTGTACTCTCACTTTATCCCTTCTCACATTTTTGAAACAAATTGAGATATCGTGTCATTTGATCTGCAAATATTTCATGTGTTTCTGGAAAATATAAGGTCTTTTTTTTTTTTTGGAGAAAAACACTATTATCACACTTGAAAATTAACAATAATTCTTTTTTTTAAATTTTTATTTATTTAATTATTTACTTACTGGCTGTGTTGGATCTTCTTTGCTGCATGTGGGCTTTCTCTAGTTGTAGAGAGTGGGGGCTACTCTTCGATGTGGTGTGCAGGCTTCTCATTGTGGTGGCATCGCTTGTTGTGGAGCAGGGGCTCTAGAGCGCAGGCTCAGTAGTTGTGGCGCACAGGCTTAGTTGCTCAGCAGCATGTGGGATCTTCCCAGACCAGGGCTTGAACCCGTGTCCCCTGCATTGGCAGGCGGATTCTTAACCACTGCGCCACCAGGGAAGCCCAACAATAATTCTTTAGTATCATTAAATATTCAGTCAGTGTTCAAATTTTAAACTGTTTTAATGTCAGAAACATTTTCTTCCATATTTTTTTACTTGTTTGAATTAGGATCCAGATGAGGTTTACAGTTTGATTGGTTGATACACCTTTAAAAAAAAGTCTTTCAAACTATTTTTCCTCTTTTTCTCCCTCCCTCTCTTTCTCCCATCCCTTCTCTCTCTCTTTCACTCCATCTCCCTGATTCCCCTTTCTTTCTCTGTCTACAGCTTCCTTTCTTCCTCCCTCCCTCCTTCCTCCCATCCTTCCCTCCCTTGTCTCTCTTTTTTAAATTTTGCAGTATTGATTGAAGAGACTGGGTGGTTTGCCCTGCACATTTTTTCCATACTCTAGCTCTTGCTTACTGCATCCCATGGCATTGTTTAACTTGTTTTTTGTTCTCTGCATTTTCTGTAAATTTTTAGTTAGGTATGGAGGCTTGATGTGATTCAGGTTTGATTTCTTTTTGTTAAGACTGTTTTATAGAAAGTGTTGTCATTTTCTATAAGGAGGCACATATATAGGGTGATGATACATGCAATTTTTTTTTAAGATTTTTTTTTGATGTGGACCATTTTTAAAGTCTTTATTGAATTTGTTACAATATTGCTTCTGTTTTATGTTTTGGATTTTTGGCCCCGAGGCATGTAGGATCTTAGCCCCCCAAACCAGGGATCAAACCTGCACCCCTTACACTGGAAGGCGAGGTCCCAACCACTAGACAGCCAGGGAAGTCCCGATACATGCAGTTTTGATTTGGAAGATATTGCCAGATTGTCTTCCAGAACTGTTGTTTCAGTCTATACCTTTATCATTAGGTTTTTGAGAGTATCATTTCATACACTTGTGAACTGTTACCGTCTAGCTTTCAAATTTTTTGGAAAATGTCTTCTTAGTCTTTAATATTTAATTCACTAATTACTAGTAAGGTTTTTTTTTCCTATTTTTTATTTTTTAGGGTTATTTGTATTTTTTCTAACGGGAATTGCCTATTCACAGTATGCTTTGTTTCTTATCCTGTTGGTTGTTGAACATTTTTCTTATTGATTTGTAGAATTTCTTTAGGTCTTTTGATTACTCATCCTTTTTTTCTTTTTTCCTGTTTTTATGATGCCAGATATTTTCTCTTAGGTTTTTACTAGTCTTTCATTTTGCTTATATTGTCCTTTGGTATACAGAAATTATACCAGTCAGGTCAATCAGTCTTTTCCTTTATGACTTATGTGTACTTTTTAGTTTATGTGAGAAAGGTTTCTTTGCCTAGAGGCATAAAAGTATTCACTTACATTTTTTTAATTATAAAGAACACGTAACATAAAAATTGCCATCTTAACCATTTTTAAGTGTACAATTGAGTAGTATTAAGTACATTCACCTCGTGCAGCTGATCTCCAGAACTTTTTCATCTTGCAAACTGCAACTTTATACCCATTAAATAACAATAACTTGAGATTAAGTTTTCATGTTTAGGTATTTTATCCTCTGACTTTTTTTTTTCTTTTTCTTCCTTTTTTTTTACTTTTGATATCTGGTAGGATAAATAAAACTGGTTTGTTGTTTTCATAATTCTCTTTGTTATTTAAATATATATGTATATGCATATACATGTCTTTTCTCTACGTTATTAATATACTTCGTAAGAGGCATGAAAAATTCTGCTAGGATATTATCTGGATTTATATATTAATTTGAGGAAAATTATTTTTATTAGGTATATTGACTGTTTCTACATTCAAACTCGAAAGTTTTGTTCTTTTGGAAACTTAGTTTTCTACTAGAAGACCTTACTCATATTCCACAGAATTCTTTATTCCTAGGTAATTTTTATTTTTGTTTCTTCTGGGACGGAGTGATTCTGATTTTTAAAAAAAAATTGTAGTCTGTCTGTTCCCAGTTCTGATTTCCCCTTTCCCTCCTTTATTTTACTTTACATTTTCACAGCATTTGTCACCTTCTAGCAGATCTGATAATTTACCTATTTAGTATGTTTGTTGTTATTACCTATCTTTCTTACCTTCTCCCCAAATCTAGAATGTAATTTCTACAAGGACAGAGATCTGTCTTTATGAGTTTTATATTCCCTTTGAGTTTTATAAGGATAGGTATTCACGTTATATGTAAATAATGACTTTTGGGGAGTCTTTTCCTTTCTAGCATTAATATATTTTTTTCCTTAATTTATTGCATTGGGTAAGCCTTCCAGTACTGTGTTGAATAGTACATGTGATTTCGCACATTATTAACTTGTTCTTAACATACATGAGAATGCATCTGTTACTTTATTCATAGGTATAATGTTTACCATTGGTTTCTGATAGGTTTTAACAAAGTAGGGAAGTTCATTTTCTGTTCTTACCTTGCCAAGAGTTTTTATTTTTGAATTTTGAATTTTATCAATGGGAAAAGGCACATAAATAATCCCTCGGGGAGTTTTCTCTTTGTAGATGATACCACGAAGAGGCAGGAGAGTTGAACATACAGTGGTTGCTAAGAAACAGAAACTGAGGAGACCTTTTGGTCATCTTACAGGGGTGGAGAGACTGTTGGAGTTCAGGGTTACCAAGGCATCTAGAGCTTGAATGACCAAGATGGTGAAGAGAATGTTAGCATAGAGAATTGAACCAAAAGCCTGAACCATGTTTCCACCAGAATTTGTTGCAGGTTAGTAAACTGCACAAGCCAATAGGCAGAAAAGTTGAGCTGAAGGTGACTACTAAGAGGTTGAGAAGCTAAGCAGAATTTTCAGCAGTCTCATGGTACTAAAGAGAGGAGTTCTGATACATATCTGAGGCTTTCAGTTGAGATCTCTAAATAACTATATCCTAACAGTAAGGGTGAACCAGAGAAGGAGACCAGGTCTTTTTTTTTTTTTTAATTGAAGTATAGTTGATGTATAATGTTACGTCACAGGTGTACAATATAGTGATTCATAATTTTTAAAGGTTATACTCCATTTATAGTTATTATAAAATATTGGCTATATTCCCTGTGTTGTACAATATATCATTGTAGCTTAGTTTATACATAATAGTTGTGCCTCTTAATTCCATACCCCTGTGTTGCCCCTCCCCTTTCCCTCTCCCCACTGGTAACCACTAATCTGTTCTCTATATGTGTGAGTCTGCTTCTTTTTTGTTATATTCACGAGTTTGTTTTATTTTTTAGATTCCATATATAAGTGTTATCATACAGTATTTGTCTTCCTGTGTCTGACTCATTTCACTTAACATAATACCCTCTAAGTTCATCCATGTTGCTGCAAATGGCAAAATTTCATTCTTTTTTATGGCTGAGTAGTATTCCATTGTGTGAGTGTGTGTGTGTGTGTGTGTGTGTGTGTGTGTGTGTGTGTGTGTGTACACATATACCACATCTTCTTTATTCATTTATCTCTTAATAGACACTGAGGTTGCTTCCATATCTTGGCTATTGTAAATAATACTGCTATGAACATTGGGGTGCATGTTGATAAGTCTTAATATGATTGAAAATTGGCTTCAAATTAGCTTAATCTCTGATTGGATTAGCTCCTGTTGCCTACCAGAAACTAAAGAAAATCTTCTATTGAAAAAGATAATATCAGTCACAGCCTCTACAGTTTTTGTTATGCAATACCTGACATTCAATCTCCAGATTCCAGGCATGCCAAGAGTCATGAACAAGAGAAAAACAGATATAGAAACACATGATCAGATGTGGACTTCAGTGCCACTTCCTTCACCCCTCTTTTGTTTTAGACAAGAAATCTATCATTTGATTTGTTTTTCCCCTATAGTTAAAGCATCATTTCTCTCTCGCCGTTTTCATTACATTTTCTTTGTCTTCAGTTTTCAGAAGTTTAACTGTGAACTGTCTTGATATGGATTGCTTTGGGCTTATGCTGTGTAGGATTCACTTAGCTTCTGGAGTCTGTAAGTTTGTGTGTTTTGCCAAGCTTGAGAAGTTACAAGTTTTTGTTTCTTAGAGGACTTTTTCAGTCTTACTCTC
Source organism: Tursiops truncatus (assembly GCF_011762595.2). NCBI lineage: Eukaryota > Metazoa > Chordata > Mammalia > Artiodactyla > Delphinidae > Tursiops > Tursiops truncatus. The sequence goes on along the minus strand of NC_047047.1, from coordinate 69,940,859 downwards.
TTTCTTCTCTCTTTTTGGGACTCAGATGACATGGAAGATAAATTTTTTTTTTTAAGATTTTAAAAAAATTATTATTTTTAAAAAAATAAATAAATAAATTTTTGGCTGCGTTGGGTCTTCATTGCTGCATGCGGGCTTTCTGTAGTTGTGGTGAGCAAGGGCTGTTCTTCGTTGCGGTGCACAGGCTTCTCATTGCGGTGGCTTCTCTTGTGGAGCACAGGCTTTAGGCGCGTGGGCTCTAGAGCGCAGGCTCAGTAGTTGTGGTGCATGGGCTTAGTTGCTCCACAGCATGTGGGATCTTCCCAGACCAGGGCTTGAACCTGCGTCCCCTGCCTTGGGAGGCGGATTCTTAACCACTGCACTGGGGAAGTCCTGGAAGGTAAGTCTTTTGTTGTAGTCCCACAGGACCCCAAGGCTTTGTTTATTTGTTTTCAGTTTTTTCTCTCTGTTGTTCAGATTGGGTAGTTTCTATTGTTCTGTCTTCCAGTTCAGTGATTCTTCCCTCTTTCCTCTCCATTCTACTGTAGTTCTCATCTGTTGAGTCTTTTGTTTCAGTTTTTATATTTTTTCAGTTCTGAAGTCTTTTCTTTTTGGTGTATTTTTTCTTTGTTGAGACTCCCTATCTTTTTGTTTATTTGTTTCAAGCATGTGCATAACTGCTCTTTGAGACATTTTTATAATGGCCACTTCAAACATTATGTCAGGAGGGGTGCCATCAGGGTTCTAAGCCAGGATCTACCTCTCAATAACTTTATGAATCCGGGCAACCTCTGGGGTTTTTATCTGTAATTTAATCTCTATGTACCTCACTTTTCACATGTGTAAAATGGGATTAATAACAGTAATTAGTGACAGTAACTGCTTCACAGAATTATGGTAAGGGTAGAGTTAATATGTATAATATATTTATAGCATTAGCTAAGCACATAATATATGTTCAGTAGATATTACTTAACACTAAAAAAAAAAGTCTTCATCAGATAATCTTACCATCTTCCTCATCTTGGTATTGGCTTCTGTGGATTGTCTTTTTTCATTCAGTTTGACATATTTCTTGTTATGATGAGTGTTATGAGAGTTCTTGTTATGATGAGTGATTTTTATTTGATACCTGGACATTTTGGATATTATGTTCTGCGACTCAGGATCTTATTTACACATTCTGATGTAGTTGGCTTCTTCTGGCACTGCTCCAACATGGGAAAGAGGGGAGTGCTCTGTCACATTACTGCCCAGAGGGGATAGAAGTCCAAGTTCCTCACTCTGCCTCTGTTGACTCTCAAGTTGGTGGGAGATTCCTCATTACTGCTTGTCAGGGATGGGAGTTCTGGCCTCCACTGACTTTTCCTTGGCTGGGAAGGCAGGTGTGCCTCAGTGTACACCTGTACTGAGGGGGAGGGGAGGGCCTTTTTACTGTTGGGCAGTGGTGAAAGGCCTGACTCCACTAGGCCTCTTCTGACACCAGCCTACACCAGGAAGGGGGAAGTATACCTTCTTACTGCCAGGTGGACATCTAAGCTTTCCATGTGGTCTTCACTGACACCAAGCGGAAGGAGGTCTCATTGTCACCTGGTAGGGACCAACTCCCAAATGGCCTTCTCTGACACCCCTGTGGTGCGGAGTATGGGGTGCCTTGTCACAGTTTGGCAGAGGTGGAAGTCCAGGCTCTCCACTTGACCTTTGCTGGTGATGCTGGCGCCACAGTTCTGTTTTGTTTTGTTTTATAGTGTTTGTCTGGGTATAACAGCTTTTTGTCTAGATTGTTTCTTTCCTGATCTTTTGGCTGGGAGAACAGGAATTTGTTTTGTTTGTTTGGTTTTTTGGAGGGTCTGGGCCTATTGGTATTTCTAGGTTGCCAGCTTCTTCAACTCCAAGTCTAGAATATATAGGGCACAGAAGAAAACCCATAGAACTCACCACCATGTTGTTTTCCTTAGATCTGGTGATTTCTACCTGATCTGCTTTCATTTCTCCACCTTTAGAGTCTTCTTTTTTTTTTTTTTCCCGGTACGCGGGCTTCTCACTGTTGTGGCCTCTCCCGTTGCGGAGCACAGGCTCCGGACGGGCAGGCTCAGCGGCAATGGCTCACGGGCCCAACCACTCCGTGGCATGTGGGATCTTCCCGGACCGGGGCACGAACCCGTGTCCCCGGCATCGGCAGGTGGACTCTCAACCACTGCGCCACCAGGGAAGCCCTTGCCTTTTAATTTTATATGTTTTCTTTCTTATGTATAGAAGTTTAGAAGATAAGTATGTATTCAGATTTCTTCTAATTTTTTCTCTTTTCTTTTTTCAGTGTAGAAAAATCCAAAGATTTGACACACTTAAGTGAATGCAGACACACACATATACTTAGACTTTTTTAAATTTTAAAAACATAATGGGAATCTAAAAGAAAAGAAAAGGAATGTCATTTAAGTTGCAATTATTTGACTTCTTTTTGTCATATGTTTATTGGCTGTTGGTCTTCTATCATTTAAAAATTTTTTTAACCATTTTTTAAATTGAAGTATAGTTAATTTACAGTGTTGTGTTAGCTTCAGGTGTACAGCAAAGTGATTCAGTTATATATATATATTCAGTTATATTCAGATGTGTGTATATATATATATATATATATATATATACACTTTTCCAGATTCTTTTCCACTATAAGTTATTACAAGACATTGAGTATAGTTCCCTGTGCTATACAGTAGGTCCTTATCTATTTTCTATATAGTAGTATATATCTATTAATCCCAAACTTCTAGTTTACCCTCCCCCCCAACCTGCTATACCCTCTAGTAACCGTTTGTTTTGTATGTCTGAGTCTGTTTTGTAAATAAGTTCATTTATATCATTTTTTTTAGATTCCACATATAAGTGATATCATATGGTATTTGTCTTTCTCTGTCTGACTTACTTCACTTAGTATGATCTCTAGGTTCATCCATGTTGCTGCAAATGGCATTATTTTGTTCTTTTTTTATGGCTGAGTAGTATTCCATTGTGTATATGTACCACATCTTCTTTTAGTATTCCATTGTATATATTATCCATTCCTCCATTGATGGGCATTTAGGTTTTCTTTCAGGTCTTGGCCATTGTAAACAGTGCTGCAGTGAACATTGGGGTGCATGTATCTTTTTGAATTAGAGTTTTGTCCAGGAGTGGGATTGCAGGATCATATGGTAACTCTATTTTTAGTTTTTTAAGGAACCCCCATACTGTTCTCTATAGTTGCTGCACCAGTTTACATTCCCACCAATAGTGTAGGAGGGTTCCCTTTTCTCCACACCCTCTCCAACATTTGTTATTTGTAGACTTTTTAATGTTTAATGGTGGCCATTCTGACTGGTGTGAGGTGATACCTCATTGTAGTTTTAATTTGCAGTTCTATAATAATTAGCAATATTGAGCTTCTTTTCATACACCTGTTGGCCATCTGCATAAATATTTTTTGTTTAATCTTTCAGAATTTTTATAATTATGTTATGTAGAAATCTAACTTTTTTCTCGTAAATTAGTTAATTCTTTCTGATAGCATTTATTGAATGTTTCTTTTCTTGCCCACTGTTTGAAGTCTACCTTTATCATATATAAGATTCCCATATATACGTGTATTTGTCTGTCTATATAATGTTCTTTTGATCTCTTTTTATGTTTATGCTTTTTTTTATGTTTATGCTATATATTTATACTCTTTTTTTTTACATAAATTTATTTTATTTATTTTTGGTTGCGTTGGGTCTTCGTTGCTGTGTGTGGGCTTTCTCTAGTTGCGGCGAGCGGGGGCTACTCTTTGTTGCGGTGCACGGGCTTCTCATTGCAGTGGCTTCTCGTTGCTGAGCATGGGCTCTAGGCACACGGTCTTCAGTAGTTGTGGCACGTGGGCTCTAGAGCACAGCCTCAGTAGTTGTGGCGCACGGGCTTAGTTGCTCCGCGGCCTGTGGGATCTTCCCGGATGAGGTCTCAGACCCGTGTCCCCTGCATTGGCAGGTGGATTCTTAACCACCGTGCCACCAGGGAAGCCCTGTCATACTCTTTTTTTTTTTTTGTGCGGTACGCGGGCCTCTCACTGCTGTGGCCTCTCCTGTTGCAGAGCACAGGCTCCGGACGCGCAGGCTCAGCGGCCATGGCTCACGGACCCAGCCGCTCCGCGGCATGTGGGATCTTCCCAGACCGGGGCACGAACCCGTGTCCCCTGCATCGGCAGGCGGACTGTCAATCACTGCGCCACCAGGGAAGCCCCCCATACTCTTTTAATGTTATATTATTTAATGTAACTTTGAAATTTTCTCTCACTAGACTTTCAAAAATGTTTGTCTTGCTCTTTTTTTTGGTAGTAATTCTTACAGACTTACTTTAGAATATATTCATCAAGTTAAAACAATAAGGATATGAAGGATTTTGATTAGAATTGCATTGGGTTAAAGATTCATTTGGGGGAAAAAATGATACCTCTTTATTATCTATACTTATGCACCTTGTGGAATTCTCTCTGTCTCTGTACTCTTGGGGACTTTGCTTATGTTCTCTGGCTCCCAGGGGTCTTTTCCTGGCCTTCTCATTAGAAAGCTGAAGTTGCTTTCTCTCAGAGTCTTGGTGCTACCCCCTCCCCCCGCACCTCACTGTTGCACAGTTATACCCCACTGAGGCCCTCCTGGGTTGAAAGGTTAGGGGGAAAAAAAGGAGAAGTGAGGAGTTCCCCCACTCCAATACTCTTCATACAACGATGGCTCCTTTTTCTAGTTCCTTAGGAGGTTGGGGCCAGTTTTCTCTTAGGCTTTTAGGTTTCCTGCCTCAGTAGTATAGCTTTATAACTTGGACTGTCTTCAGTGCGGGTCAGAAGAGAAAGAAAAGAAAAGGAACTGGAAACCTCACCCCCAAACGTATACACTTTCCAGCTTGCAGATGACCCTTTTACTCCAGTGAGAAAGAGGGGCTTTCTCTTGGAGTTTTTGCTATGTGCCTCTGCTGCGTAATTCTGGGACTCTACCCACCCTCATGTTAAAGTGGTAAACAAAGAAAGGGTTTTCAAAATAGAGTAAACTCACTGCCCTATTGCTTATTCTTCAAGTTTTGACTTCCCTCCCCAATGTGCCTGCCATTGTTTATTTTTCAGAGTTCTCAGGTAGTTGCTTTTAGGATTCTCTCCAGAGTTTTTACTAGTTATGCAGATGGCCAACTAGTGGGAGAGATGTAATGGGCTTACCATCTTGGCTGTCACTGAAAGTCACGTTATTTCATTTTGAAAATTATTTTTATTTTCTAAAAATTCTTTTTTGTTGGTTGCTATATTTTATGAACAGAGTTTTTTTATTTTATGGATATATTGGCCTCTTTTTTTAAAAAATAAATTTATTTATTTTTGGCTGCGTTGGGTCTTCATTGCTGCACGTGGGCTTTCTCTAGTTGCAGTGATTGGGGGCTACTCTTCATTGCGGTGTGTGGGCTTCTCATTGCGGTGGCTTCTCTTGTTGTGGAGCACAGGCTCTAGACACGCGGGCTTCAGTAGTTGTGGCACGCGGGCTCAGTAGTTCTGGCTTGCAGGCTCTAGAGCGTAGGCTCGGTAGTTGTGGCGCATGGGCATAGTTGCTCTGCGGCATGTGGGATCTTCCCGGACCAGGGCTCGAACCCATGTCTCCTGCATTGGCAGGTGGATTCTTAACCACTGTGCCACCAGGGAAGCCCCTATATTGACCTCTTGAATCTCTCTGAAGATACAAATATAAGCTAAACATCTTATTTCTTTTTTTTTGCTTTACTCTCTCTTCTGTGGGTCATGGTGCCTGCGCTTTTTCACCTTAGTGCCTCTCTTAGTTTTCATTAAGTAGCTGGTGATTCTTGGCTTTTCTTCTTTATAGAATTTTTAAATGAATGTCTAAATCAGTGGTTGCCCAACTTGAATACATGTAACAATTCCTTGGGGACCCAGTTTAAATGCAGATTCCTAGCTTCACTCACAAAAAAATCTGATTCAGTATGTCTGGGGTGCACCAGTATGATTCAGTATGCACTTAAACAGTTTAAATGATTCTGATGCTGGTAACATCTTGGTAACTGGTGTAATTTGGTACAGGTCAGTGTTCTCCTTTACAAAGCATTGTCTTCCACTGAATATCATTGCTGACCACAGGACTCTGCCAGTTGGTTTCCTACTTGCTGTGGTAAATGGGATGTGGATTCCTCCCCACCCCACCCCTTTTCTTTGCATTTGCAAAGACCAGGCTAACAAGCTTGTCCCTGTCCCTCCTTCAACTTCTGCTATAGGGAAGGAATTTATCTGCAGGGAGAGTTCTGATTAGTTCTGAGTTATCTTCCCTCGATCACAGGCTATCAAGATTGTCCTTAACCTGCTATTATCTTCAACTCAAAGTTCACACTATAAGCCCTCTGACAGAGACTTTAAACCCACAGTAAGTGCTGTGGCCAGCATTTACTCTTTATCATCAGAGTTGTACTGGTCATCTTCGGTGATTTTTCACTCATTTGTTCTGTGGCCTGGCATGAGGTGTTTAAGAAGGAGAAGAGATAGACGCTCAGTCTGCCATCTTGAACTGGAAGTCCATTGTTACTCTTAAAGCGATGTTGATTTCTATTACGCCAAGAAGTTTTTCTTTTGAATACTCACATAAAATAAACATCATAAAATCTGTAGCAGGATCACAGCTTACTCATACTCACTTAGGTGTGCAAAGAAAATATAGCTTCTTTATTTTTCTATAAGTCATCTCTTCCTTTTGATGAACTCTGGGAACTGGGTAACTGGAGGAAGAGTACCAGTCTTACTCCAAGCTGGTAAACTAAGTCTTATGTAGTAATTTAAATTGATCTCTTTGGATATTTCAGTCTCTGTTTGGATACTAGTCATTCAAGTATCATCTCTTCTCTCATGCCTTCCCACAATGGAATCCAGACTTATGGGTGCTTGTGTGACCTTGTAATCATGGAAGGATACCAGAACCCTCAATCCATGTGCTATCTTCTCTGTTTCTCACTGGTCTCTCCTTTAAAGTAACTGGTCAGGCTATTCCCTGGAATTGTGACTACTGTGGTGCTTTTGTCCTTGGGTATTCTTCAGATATCTGAAGCTGAAGTTTACAACTGATGTTACTTGAGATCTGTTTTCTTGGTTCCCAGGATGTATTGCCATCTTCCCAGGTGTCACAGGTAACCTGATGTCTGGCTAGGGATTCCCATTGACTCGCTAGCCAGGTGGTCTCTTTTCCAGGCCTCTGCTATGGAGCTACTTTGCCCCTATGACAATGACCTCTTCTGGCAAACTCAACATCCAGCATCTTAAGTTACCTTTCCTGAACTACTTTACAGCACCCAGGAATTTCCCAGAGCCTTCCATGGCACAGGGGAGAAAAGGGAGACCCCAGAGCCGATCTCACACCTTCCTCAATCTGATTGTGCTTCTGTGCCTATGCTTTGATGTGGCTCTCTCCAGCTTGTGCTAGATGTGCATGAGGGGAGGTAAAAGTTTGGTTGGGGGGCAGGGCAGTTGGGGCCGTGCAGGATGTTACTGGAAGGCAGTGACTTTGCACTTTCTCAACAGGAAGCAGAGCAAAATCCATTCTAACTCCCAGATTTCCCCACTCCTTCAAACATTCCTTTCCTTTTGCAACCTCCAGCTGGAGAGGGTAATGGGAGTACTGGGCTGATCACTTGCTTCTCCTGTCTCTGTTCTACTTCTTTATCCCACAGTCCTTTGGCCAGAATCAGGAATTTGAGGCTTTAATTTACAGTCTCTAGGTTTTATCCTCCTTCTACCCTAGGTAGTAGGCATTATGTTCTAGCTGTCATGAGCAGAAGGGATATCTGCTCTACAAAGTGGAAGAAACTGTACTCTGAGTCTTTCAGGCTTGGTCAGAAAATATTAGTGTTAAAAAAATCTTCCTTCTTTGGGAAAACCAGACTTTTAAGACAATCTTGCTGCAAAATCTTTTCTTTAATTCAGAAGGTGAGCATTAAATATTTCTCTTTTATATTTAAACTTCTCCAAGGAAATGGATGCTACTCATAGAATAGTAGGGAAGTAAGTAGAAGGAAATGCAAATGGGAAAAGCATATCAACAACTGCTTTCATAATCATTAGGATATATCTACCCTCATTACTCTTCTTTTTCAAAATTTCCTTGTTTTTTCTTACAGATTTACTCTTATTTTTTTTACTTTTTATTTACTCTTTGCTTATATGATTATGTTTCTAAAACACACTTTGGTTTTTATTTGACTTGTAATAAGCCTATAACTTTCAGATCACTTTTTATCTTTTTTTTTTTCCAACATCTTTATTGGAGTGTAATTTCTCTACAATGATACATTAGCTTCTGCTGTATAACAAAGTGAATCAGCCATACGTATACACATATCCCCATATTCCCTCCTTCTTGTGTCTCCTTCCCACCCTCCCAATCCCACCCCTCTAGGGGGACACAAAGCACCGAGCTGATCTCCCTGTGCTATGTGGCTGCTTCCCACCAGCCATCCATTCTGCATTTGGTAGTGTATATATGTCCATGCCACTCTCTCACCTCGTCCCAGCCTACACCTGCCCCTCCCCGTGTCCTCAAGTCCACTCTCCGTGTTTGCGTCTTTATTCCTGTCCTGCCCCTAGGTTCTTCAGAACCTTTTTTTTTTTTTTTTAGATTCCATATATATGTGTTAGCATATGGTTTTTTTTTTAAACATCTTTATTGGAGTATAATTGCTTTACAATAGTGTGTTAGTTTCTGCTTTATAACAAAGTGAATCAGCTATACATATACATATATCCCCATATTGCCTCCCTCTTGCGTCTCCCTGCCACCCTCCCTATCCCACCCCTCTAGGTGGTCACAAAGCACCAAGCTGATCTTCCTGTGCTATGCGGCTGCTTCCCACTAACTATCTGTTTTACATTTGGTAGTATATATTAGTCCATGCCACTCTCTCACGTCGTCCCAGCTTACTCTTCCCTCTTCCCGTGTCCTCAAGTCCATTCTCTACATCTGCATCTGTATTCTGGTCCTGCCCCTAGGTTCTTCATAACCATTTTTTGTTTTTTTTTTTTTTAGATTCCATATATACGTGTTAGCATATGGTATTTGTTTTTCTCTTTCTGACTTACTTTGTATGACAGACGCTAGGTACATCAACCTCACTCACTCAAACAAACTCAATTTTGTTTCTTTTATGGCTGAGTAATATTCCATTGTATATATGTGCCACATCTTCTTTATCCATTCATCTGTCGATGGACACTTACGTTGCTTCCATGTCCTGGCTATTGTAAATAGAGCAGCAATGAACACTGTGGTACATGACTCTTTGAATTATGGTTTTCTCAGGGTATATGCCCAGTAGTGGGATTGCTGGGTTGTATGGTAGTTCTATTTTTAGTTTTCTAAGGAACCTCCATACTGTTCTCCCTAGTGGCTGTATCAATTTACATTCCCACCAACAGTGCAAGAGGGTTCCCATTTCTCCACACCCTCTCCAGCATTTATTGTTTGTAGACTTTTTGATGATGGCCGTTCTGATTGGTGTGAGATGATAATTTCATTGTGGTTTTGATTTGCATTTCTCTAATGATTAGTGATGTTGAACATCCTTTCATGTGTTTGTTGGCAATCTGTATATCTTCTTTGGAGAAATGTCTATTTAGGCCTTCTGCCCATTTTTGGATTGGGTTGAGTTTTTTCTGATATTGAACTGCATGAGCTGCTTGTATATTTTGGAAATTAGTCCTTTGTCAGTTGCTTCATTTGCAAATATTTTCTCCCATTCTGAGGGTTGTCTTTTCGTCTTGTTTATGGTTTCCTTTGCTGTGCAAGAGCTTTTAAGTTCATTAGGTCCCATTTGTTTATTTTTGTTTTTATTTCCCTTTCTCTAGGAGATGGGCCAAAAAGGACCTTGCTGTGATTTATGTCATAGAGTGTTCTGCCTATGTTTTCCTCTAAGAGTTTTATAGTTTCTGGCCTTACATTTAGGTCTTTAATCCATTTTGAGTTTATTTTTGTGTGTGGTGTTGTGGAGTGTTCTAATTTCATTCTTTTACATGGAGCTGTCCAGTTTTCCCAGCACCACTTACTGAAGAGGCTGTCTTTTCTTCATTGTATATTCTTGCCTCCTTTATTGAAGATAAGGTGACCATATGTGCATGGGTTTATCTCTGGGCTTTCTATCCTCTTCCATTGATCTATATTTCTGTTTTTGTGCTAGTACCATACTGTCTTGATTACTGTAGCTTTGTAGTATAGTTTTTCATTTTCAAGATGGCTTTGGCTATTCGGGGTCGTTTGTGTTTCAATACAAATTGTGAAATGTTTTGTTCTAGTTCTGTGAAAAATGCCATTGGAAATTTGATAGGGATTGCATTGAATCTGTTGTTTGCTTTGGGTAGTATAGTCATTTTCACAATATTGATTCTTCCAATCCGAGAACATGGTATATCTCTGCATCTGTTTGTATCATCTAAAATTTCTTTCATCAGTGTCTTATAGTTTTCTGCATACAGATCTTTTGTCTCCTTAGGCATGTTTATTCCTAGGTATTTTATTCTTTTTGTTGCAGTGGTAAATGGGAGTGTTTCCTTAATTTCTCTTTCTGATCTTTCGTTTTTAGTGTATAGGAATGAAGAGATTTCTGTGCATTAATTTTGTATCCTGCTACTTTATCAAATTCATTGATTCACTCTAGTAGTTTTCTGGTAGCATCTTTAGGATTCTCTATGTATAGTATCATGTCATCTGCAAACAGCAACAGTTTTACTTCTTCTTTTCCAATTTGGATTCCTTTTTTTTTCTTTTTTTGTCTCTGATTGCTGTGGCTAAAACTTCCAAAACTATGTTGAATAATAGTGGGCAGCATTGTCATGTTCCTGATCTTAGAGGAAATGCTTTCAGTTTTTCACCATTGAGAACGATGTTGGCTGTGGTTTTGTCATATATGGCCTTTATTACGTTGAGGTAAGTACCCTCTATGCCTAGTTTCTGGAGGGTTTTTATCATAAATGGATGTTGAATTTTGTCAAAAGCTTTTTCTGCATCTATTGAGATGATCATATGGCTTTTCTCCTTCAATTTGTTAATATGTTTATAACATTGATTGATTTGCATGTATTGAAGAATCCTTGCATTCCTGGGATAAACCCCACTTGATCATGGTGTATGATCCTTTTAATGTGCTGTTGGATTCTGTTTGCTGGTATTTTTGTTGAGGATTTTTGCATCTGTGTTCATCAATGATTTTGACTGTAGTTTTCTTTTTTTTGTGACATCTTTGTCTGGTTTTGGTATCAGGGTGATGGTGGCCTCATAGAATGAGTTGGGGAGTGTTCCTCCCTCTTCTATGTTTTGGAAGAGTTTGAGAAGGTTAGGTATTAGCTCTTCTCTAAATGTTTGATAGATTTCGCCTGTGAAGCCATCTGGTCCTGGGCTTTTGTTTGTTGGAAGATTTTTAATCACAGTTTCAATTTCGGTGCTTGTGATTGGTCTGTTTATATCTTCTATTTCTTCCTGGTTCAGTCTTGGAAGGTTGTGCTTTTCTAAGAATTGGTCCATTTCTTCCTTGTTGTTCATTTTATTGGCATATAGCTGCTTGTAGTAATCTCTCATGATCCTTTGTATTTCTGCAGTGTCAGTTGTTACTTCTCCTTTTTCATTTCTAATTCTATTGATTTGAGTCTTCTCCCTTTTTTACTTGATGAGTCTGGCTAATGGTTTATTAATTTTGTTTATCTTCTCAAAGAACCAGGTTTTAGTTTTATTGACCTTTGTTATCGTTTCCCTCATTTCTTTTTCATTTATTTCTGATCTGATCTTTATGATTTCTTTCCTTCTGCTAACTTTGGGGGTTTTTTGTTCTTCTTTCTCTAATTGTCTTAGGTGTAAGGTTAGGTTGTTTATTTGAGATGTTTCTTGTTTCTTGAGGTAGGATTGTATTGCTATAAACTTCCCTCTTAGAACTGCTTTTGCTCCATCTCATAGGTTTTGGGTCATCGTGTTTTCATTGTCATTTGTTTCTAGGTATTTTTTGATTCCTCTTTGACTTCTTCAGTGATCTCTTGGTTGTTTAGTAACATTGTTTAGCCTCCATGTGTTTGTATTTTTTACAGATTTTTTTCCTGTAATTGATATCTAGTCTCATCGCATTGTGGTTGGAAAAGATAGTTGATATGATTTCAGTGTTCTTAAATTTACCAAGGCTCGATTTGTGACCCAAGATGCGATCTATCCTTGAGATTGTTTCATGAGCAGTTGAGAAGAAAGTGTATTCTGTTGTTTTTGGATGGAATGTCCTGTAAATATCAGTTAAGTCCATCTTGTTTAATGTATCATTTAAAGCTTCTGTGTCCTCATTTATTTTCATTTTGGATGATCTGTCCATTGCTGAAAGTGGGGTGTTAAAGTTCCCTACTATTATTGTGTTACTGTTGATTTCCCCTTTTATGGCTGTTAGCATTTGCTTTATGTATTGAGGTGCTCCAGTGTTGGGTGCATATATATTTACAATTGTTATATCTTCTTGGATTAATCCCTTGATCTTTATGTAGTGTCCTTCTTTGTCTCTTGTAATAGTCTTTATTTTAAAGTTTATTTTGTCTCATATGAGAATTGCTACTCCAACTTTCTTTTGATTTCCACTTGCATGGAAATGGAATATCTTATTCCATCCCCTCACTTTCAGTCAGTATGTGTCCCTAGGTCTGAAGCGGGTCTGTTGTTGACAGCATATATAATGGGTCTTGTTGTTGTATCCATTCAGCCAGTCTGTGTCTTTTGGTTGGAGCATTTAATCCATTTACATTTAAGGTAATTATCAATATGTATGTTCCTATTACCATTTTCTTAATTGTTTGGGGTTTGTTTTTGTAGGTCTTCTCCTTCTCTTATGTTTCCTGCCTAGAGAACTTCCTTTAGCATTTGTTGTACACTTTGTATCTTAATAATTTCCCAAATAGGAAAATAGTCTGTGTCTCTATTTTCCATATCTTTAAAAAACATTTATCATAAATTGATACAGCCACTATGGAGAACAGTATGGAGGTTCCTTAAAAAACTAAAAATAGAACTACCATACGACCCAGCAATCCCAGTGCTGGGCATATACCCTGAGAAAGCCAGAATTCCAAACCAGTAATGTACCACAATGTTCATTGCAGCACTATTTACAATAGACAGGACATGAAGCAACTTAAGTGTCCATCGACAGATGAATGGATAAAAAAGATGTGGCACATAGATACAATGGAATATTACTCAGCCATAAAAGAAACGAAATTGAGTTATTTGTAGTGAGGTGGATGGACCTAGAGTTTGTCATACAGAGTGAAGTAAGTCAGAAGGAGGAAAACAAATACCATATGCTAACACATATATATGGAATCTAAAAAAAAAAAAAAGTTCTGAAGAACCTCGTGGCAGGACAGGAATAAAGATGCAGACATGGAGAATGGACTTGAGGACACGGGGAGGGGAGGGGTGGGCTGGGACGAGGTGAGAGAGTAGCGTGGACACATATACACTACCAAATGTAAAATAGCTAGTGGGAAGCAGCTGCATAGCACAGGGAGATCAGCTCGGTACTTTGAGACCTCCTAGAGAGGTGGGATAGGGATGGTGGGAGGGAGATGCAAGAGAGAGGGGATATGGGGATATGTGTATACGTATGGCCAATTCACTTTGTTATACAGCAGAAGCTAACACACCATTGTAGAGCAATTATACTCCAATAAAGATGTTGGGGGAAAAAAACAGTTATCAATAAGGTTTTGTAAAATTTCGAAACATGGCTTTAAAATATAGGGCCCCTATTCTTTTTTACATGATTTTTTTCCTTTTTGATTGTGTGTGTGTGTGTTTGTGTGTGTGTGTGTGTGTGTGTGTGTGTGTAAGAGAGCAAAATCCAGTTTGCAGCTCAGTTCCTTCTGCTTTGTGGCTTTTTCCTGTGTGTTCCCATTGTACTTTGTCTTTTCTAGAATTCCTCATATTTGTGTTTACGCAGGTGGATCAGGTCAAGGCCAGGCGCTCAGGTATTGCTTGTCTTTTTTGCCTTAGTTCCTAACAGATTCCTGCTCATAATAGGCATGGGGGAATAAGCAATTTCTATACTTCTTCCCTGATTTATTTTTCTCCATAGTACTTACCATATTCTAACATACTATATTATTAACTTATTTGTTTTATTTATCATGTATCTCCTCCCACTAAATTATAAGTGCCACCATGGCAGGGATTTTAAACTATTTTGCTTACTATTATATTTCTAACACCTAGAAGAATACCTGGCACAAAGTTGACCAGTGATTATTGTGGAACGATTAATTAATGAATTGTTCAAATTTAGATAATTGCCTAAATTATACCATACGATCTGTAAAATATGATAGGTATAAATGCTGGAATGGAAAAAAATTTAAGTAATCATAAAACTGTAGAGTTTAGGGACTTCCCTGGTAGTGCAATGGTTAAGAATCCACCTGCCAATGCAGGGGACATGGGTTTGAGCCCTGGCCTGGGAAGATCCCACATGCCATGGAGCAACTAAGCCCATGCACCACAACTACTGAGCCTGCGCTCTAGAGCTCGTGTGCTACAACTACTGAAGCCCCCACACCTGGGGCCCGTGCTCTGCAACAACAGAAGCCACTGCTATGAGAAGTCCGCGCACGGCAATGAAGAGCAGCCCCTGCTCGCCGCAACTAAAGAAAGCCGGCGCGCAGCAACGAAGACCCAACACAGCCATAAATAAATAGATAGATAGATAGATAGATAGATAGATAGATAGATAAAGTAAATTTATATTAAAAAAATAATAAAACTGTAGAGTTTAAAAGCCAGGAAGACCTTAGTAACATGTAATTCTGTTCCATTTTGGGAAATGACCAAGAGGTGAAATGACATGATTTAAGCATGAAGTCAGTTAATTGTAGAGATAGAACAAGAATTTAGAACTCAGGTAAAATTTAATAATTAATAGTGGTGTTAGGATATGTGGGAGGCAAGATGTGTGATTGTGGGTAAGAAAAAGAACAGGATCTGGAATCAAGTAGATATAGGTAAGTGACCAGCCTCCCCTCCCATGCATCAGTTTCCTCCTCTGCAAATCAGGAATAATTCTACCTTTCTTATACATTGTTCTGGGACATGTATGAGACAAAGCATATTAACTTAAGAATGTACCCTGCCAGGCATTTAATGAAGGCTCAGTAAAGGTGGCTCCCATTATTCCTATTTGGAATATTTTGCTTGATATCCCAGTAAATACCATTTAGGTTTTTTTCCCTCGTAGCATGTTAACACAATTTGCAATTGTGTATTTAATGTCTGTTCTCCATTAGATTGTAAGCTCCATACAGGCATGAGTTGTGTCTCTTTTCCTTATTGTGCTGTATCCAATGTCTTATACAGTGCCGGAAACATGATAGGCCCTGTGTAAGTATGAATTATTTAATTAACTTGAGAAGGTTGCTAAGGAGTTTGAAAAGAGGAACATTTGATGAAAACCTTTATGACTAACAAAGGTTGAGAAGAATTAGGTGGGCAGCTTTATGTTAAAACCATAGGTACCTTCTTAGGATCAGAATCATATACTTCTACGGAACCTTGTGCTTTTAATTTGTTTTTCCCAAGTAAACTGCTCTGCTGGAAAGCAAATTGACAGACTTCCTGGCAAGAATATTCGTTAAGTTTATAAGATACTGTTCATTGCAAATGACTAAATTAGCTTTTGGTGACCACTCTTGGATAAGATAAAATGATCCATTGAGGTACTAGACCTGTGGGGCTGAGAGATCAAGCACCTCGATAACAGTCTTGAGGCCCTTGCGCAGCCATCAGCCTATCTATCTCTTGTTACTTTACCTAGTTTCATTTGATGAAAATCAAGAAAATTGTTTTTCTCTTCAAATTGCTATTCCCTCCTACTTTTTCTGTACTGTTTTGAAGCAGTAACCATAGTTACTAGTAGAAGCTCCTTGGAGCTTTAGAAACATCACAGCTGGAGGTAGAGTGATCTAGATAAAAGCATAAGAAAAAAAGCTTACTGTCGTTTTTTTTTTCCTCCTGTTGGAACTGAGTTCTTTCATTAGGAAGCACTTAGCATAAAGTGGAATGTTCTTTATTCCCACTAGAGTAGACAATATTTTCATTTAAATTAACAGTAGGTTAGCACCTGGCTCCTTTTTAGAGTCAGGAAAGGGAGGTAATGCTACTGCTCACCTGTCCTCCACCTGAATCTACCCTCTCTCTATCCTCTTCTTTGTCTTCTCTATTTCTTTACACCTTCCCGGGGCCAACAGTGAGTAATACTGACATTTGGGGCCCAGATGGATAAGGTTGGAAGTTGCACCTTTGGATTAATGTGGCTTGGAGCGGGGGAGGCAGGGAGGAATGAAGGAGCACTAAAATCTTGACACAGTGTACCAGGAACATATTTGCCAGGACCAAGAAGAATCAAGGGCCATCTCTTGTCAGAGGGCCAGAATGAGTGATTTCTAGAAGTAAGTTTGGGATGGCACTGTTGAGAAGAGAAAGGAAAAGTATATTTATTAAGCATCTAGTATGTATTGAATACCTGCATTGGTACATTCTACTGTATCACGTTCTCTTTTATTCTAGGCTGTGAAAGTACTCTGAAAATTTTAAAATACCTGGTTTATACCATCTTGTTTCTTGGTGTGATCTATACTGGGATTGGCAAACTACAGCCTATGGGCCAAATCCTGCCCACAGTCTGGTTTTTTGTAAATAAAGTTTTATTAGACCATAGCCACCATGCTCATTCATTTATGTATAGTCTGTGACTGCTTTTGCACTTTGAAGGCAGAATTGAGTAGTTGCTACGGAGACTGGATAGCCTGTAAAACCTGAAATATTTACTGTCTGGCTCTTTACAGAAAAGTTTGCCAATCCCTGATATAGATGGACTGGATCAGTTCATCTTGGACCAGGTATGGGAATGGTTATATTTGGAGTAAAGCATACTCTTAGGTTGTACTCCTTGTGGATATTAGAATAGTGGCATCATGAAAGGAGGGTGCTGGGGATTTGGATAAAAGTGGTAGGCTTTCTGGGCCTTTTTCAGTCATAAGTCCAAACCTAAATTGTGAAAGGAAACTTTAAATGTAAACTTTGTATTTTTTCCACATTTCTTTGCCATTTTCTAATCCTACATACATAACTGTGACTGTAGTCTCAAATGGACTTAACTCTAATTCTGTTACTCATTCATAGACTTCCATAAATGTAGACTTAACGTATTTTAATTGGAAATGACCTTGGAAATCATCTGCTCCAATATCCTTATTTTACTAATAGCAAAAACTGAGATCCTAAGAAGTTGTCCTATACCTGATGTCACAAAAGCAGGTTAGTGGCGAATCCTGCTGTCAGGCATAGAGGCATTTACTTATGAAGTCTACCCTGTAAGGTCTCGCCCAGTATGTCTGCAGCTCTGAGTAGGACTTCTTAGAAATCTAAAGAAACAACTGAAGAGGAGAGAAGCATTAAATCTAGATTCTAATTTAACTCTGCTACTGATTATCTTTGTGATTTTTAGTAAGTGTACCATTCTTTGATAAACAGAGGTGAGAATCTAGAAGATAAATTAAGCGCATAAGGATGACTGTAGACTAAATTCCAGATATTTGCTTCATTTCCTGGTAAATGTGCAGTTATTCAAGTAAACACAGTGGTATATTCACAATCCCCGAGTAATCTGTAAGTGAAACACTGGAGAATCCAGAATCCGTGTTGCTTTAAGTGGGGTATATAAATGTGTGTAAATGTTTTTCTTTTGTGAATTGTACAAACTGTAATTTATAATAAAAAGATCCAATTTATGACTTCATGAGCTAATGAGAAAGACTTCCTTAAGAAAATTAAATTAAAATTAAATATTGTTTAACTAAAAATACAAAAAAGGACTACACGAGAAATTGTGGACATTTTACTTTTATATTCCTGATTAGGGGTATTGCCATCACAATTGGAGCAGAGTCATTATTTTCCTTAAATTTAGTACTGCAAAGGCCTCTCCCTTTATTGCATCAGGAAATAATCATAGAATCTCTTCTTGCTAGTTCCCCAGGGACCCATTTTAGACAAGAGGAATCCTAACGGCAGCCTGTACAAAAAAATCTACACATTGGAACCTCTATTGTGAGAGCAGATATTAGTATCCGTTTGGCTTATTCTGTAGATGATTTGTAAAACCTTAACACCAGTATTAGTTGCATGTATTTAATTAATCTCTACAGAGTTGTATAGTTGTTTCTTCTTTCCCTCTGTGATAAGTCAGGCCCCTCTACTTTCTTTCCTTTTACATTGGAAAACTTAACATTTTTTTTCTTAGCAATATAAAATAATGAGCAAATTTATGTTGTAGCTTAATAGTCTTAACTCATCTTAATTATAAATTAAGATGCGATGAGACTGTGTTCAACTCTTAAAATACATGATTGCTATTTAATCTTTCAGAAATTTAAGCCATTTTAGCAAGTAAATATTTTGTATTTAGCTTATATTTTTATTGAAGGCCTATATCCAAATGGATTGTCCAAAAAAAGAATATCAAAAGGAACACGTTTGTTTAAATGAGGAATTCTAAGTAAATATTTTTATTACAGTTGGTTCATTAGAATTGAGATTGACATACAATCATAATGGTTTCGGGTATCACTTATCTGGAACTCTGATTTACCAGCATAGTTTAATTATCTAAGCTAGTAGTTTTCAGTTCTTCAAAACCATGTTTCTCTTTGGTAGTCATAAAAGTAATCAATTCCTCTTTACTATTATTTGAAATTTAAAATAAATTTAATTTGTTTTGGGCTTCCCTGGTGGCACAGTGGTTGGGAGGCCGCCTGCCGGTGCAGGGGACATGGGTTCGTGCCCCGGTCCGGGAGGATCCCACATGCCGCCGAGCGGCTGGGCCCGTGAGCCATGGCCGCTGAGCCTGTGCATCTGGAGCCTGTGCTCTGCAACGGGAGAGGCCACAACGGTGAGAGGCCCGCATACCGCAAAAAAAAAAAAAAAAAAAAAAAAAAAAATTAATTTGTTTTAAAAAAATCAAAAGATTTAGGTACAAAGTACTGCTTTGTTTTCAAACTCATTAACATGTCCCCAATTTATTGAATTCTGTTTAAACTTACAGAAATTTCTGAGTTCCATGGACCACTTCAGAGGGTCATTAAACTTTCCTGGCACTATATACAAAATTTTGTACACGTGAAAATTCTTTTGAGGTGAAGTGTCTAGCTTTTATTGAAGTCTCAAAGCTGTCCATCACCCAAACAAGGTTCAAAACCCTTTTTATAAGGCTTCTGAAGCTTCTTGCCTTCTGAAGGGATAATGAAGGTAAATCTGCTTTGCTTTCTAAAGAATCTTGAGTGACCAACCTCCATTTTTCACAGGTGAGGAAACTGAAGCTCCTAGAAGTTAAATGACTTACACAAGAATATTGTATGAATAGTTTAATCCTTGTCAAATTAACAGGGGTCCCTCTGGGGCTCTTGTGGCATCTTGATTTCTTAGGGCCTTTTTAGCCTTAAGGCTTCTGCACAGAGATTGTTGAACTTTCAGCTGGGCAGCAAGGTATTTGAATACAAAGCTTTTATGGGTGTGATAGAGATCTCTCCTAATTTGTTCCAATTATTTCATGAAATACTAGTGTGATACTAGTTATATAGTTTCTTAGAGGAAATCTGTATGGAGGGCCCCTAAAGCATCAAAGGAAAATCTCTAAGTCTTCATAAAAAAACTATACCTTTGGCAATGTCCATATTGAAGTAGAATTTAGGAGCAAGGTCATGAGACTTCAGACTACAGAAATTTCAGGCCTGTGAACCTTTCGTTAATTCATTTAACAGATGTTTATTGTGTGCCTACTATAGGGATATAGGTTTTACTAGTTGATAAAGAATACTTGTGGTAAAATATGAGATTGTGTTCATTTAGTAATATCACCAGTTTAATTAATGTTGGAAGATGTTTTTCTAATTAACCCAAAGGAAAAAAAATCATACAATAATATAGACAGCAACTTTTATATAATAGTCATTAGTATGCTAATCTGATAGAGTTATGAAACATTATAAATTCTCAGACTACTGGGAATTAAGGAGATCGCCTTATTTAAATACAAGACCAAAGCAAAAAAAGAAAAAAAAAAAGATTTTGTTTCATTTACCATTTTTCACTATCTAAGATTTAACTATTTTTCTTTTTGTAAAAACAGGTACAAAGTTTATTATTAGACACATAGCACAATAACAAGTGGGAGAACACGCAGAGAAACAGTTTAGTGAAGATAGAAGCAAGGCAGAGATGCACACCGGGAGAGGAAGGGTGTGGACGTCCTCCCTAAAGAGGAGGAGCGCAGTAAAGAGGTGGTTAAGTCATTTATATAGGGCAGTTCTTCCGGGTCTTTGTTTACCTTTGGCCAATTATCTGGTTTCTTTTTCTGCACCTGACGTGCCCTAGGACCCTTCCCAACACATGTGAGCAACTTTTTTCCAAGATGGATTACAGCCCAGAGGCCTTAGCATGGCTTTAGCATCACACATTATGGGGTGGTGCCCCCTCCTTTTTGACCCCTAAGGTGCAATGTTTCCCTTGCCCCAAGGATAGGAAATGTATGACCTCTTGATCTTTTAACAGGGTTTAGTCCCACTCTGTCCCTGCCATAAAAATGTCCAATGTCTGGTTATTTACCCTATTTCTGTTGCCGGTTTTTATATCGAGGTGCAGATCTCGAAATACAGACAGGAGTTGGTTCATAAATATGTAGTCCTGGAGCCCGTTTGTCTCTTGTTTCAGGAAATGTAAACAAGGGGCTGGTAATGAATGTCCGGCCTGGAGCCCATCTTCTTCTCACCCCAGGAAGTGTGAACAGGAGGCCAGTTGTAAATGTCTAGCCTGGAGCCCATCTATCTCCTTCCTCAAATCCCCCCTGAGAGATGTGAATCCCAATAAATCTTTATTGGGAGGATGAAGGGCGAAGGTCTGTCTTCTCCAGCTTCCTCATGTTGGCATGGGGCTCGTAGGCCCTACCTAGTTGGGGTCAGAGAGCTCTCGTCCTGTCTCATTAAGGGGCCCATGGTGACTTCTCTTGTTATTCTGAGGAGTAGCTAGAATCTGTGCATCACCGTCATCTTGAAGGGAAACTGTTGTAATCTGGAAGAGACAAACTTAACAAGTAGATTAAAAAGGCAAGGGCCAAAGATCAGTAAAAGAAATATTGAAACCAGGGGCTCAAGCAGGGGTAAGAACCAGGTTACATTTGATAGCGTTACTTTAACTGTACTCCAGATAGTGTTAGCACTTGGGTTACCCTGTCCAAAGGAATGAAGCCATTGAGCATGGTCATATAACTTTTTGACGTCTTTTTCTACTAACCCAGTGTTATTGATGTAGGTATAACAGACCTAGTTAGAAGTAGTTGGAGGAGTGACAACCTGAATGTCAATAGAGGAAATAGATCTCATTTCTTTTCAGGAGATAAAGCCTGAAACCCAGTCTGGACCTGGCACTTTGGGGTGACTTGTAGCCAGGTAGCCAGTTGTCTAGTTTCATCTAAGTAGGTTTTAACTTTTAATGTGGTATTAACACATAGATAACAGGTACTATTGGTCTGAAATTTTTCTCCTTAATAGTCAAAGCAGACATTACCATTAATGATGTTAGTGTTTTTCTAGGTATGAGAAGATGTAAGAATTTGGACTCATAAAATCTTTTTCTGAAAATATCTAACTATCTGAAGGCCTGTCCTGCCAGTTTTTCCCAGAGCACAGAGTGCCTCATTTCTGATCTCCACCCTGAGCTCCTTTCAGGGGGTGTTGAAGGTCAGCAGCTGCAGTGGCCATGATTAGTCCTTGTAGAGGTAGATGGCAAGTGTCAGTTTCCAGTCAGCAGGGCCCCTTCATGGTCATAAGTTTAACCATGGTTGGGGGGGCATTTCATGGCCATTTTATCCCATGGTGCGAGGAATGCTCACTCTCAGGTCTGGCGAAGATTTCGTTGACAGGCCACTCAATGTGCTGTTACTGGACTAGCTCTGTTAACAGTAGCCAAAAATCTCTGGACCACTTGTCTTACTAATCCCTTATGTCCAGGTGAATATTCCCTCTTGTTGCTTCTTCTCATATCTAGAGTTACACTATTACAGTCATTGATTTCATATGGAACTATATATCATTATTTGACCAGAGGCTCAGTCACACATGTGGTAATGTAATAAACAACAATTTTGTAAAACAGGCAATATAGAAAACAGTATAGCCAGCAGTATTAGTAAGGTCATAAGTACGAACTTAAGTCAAGAACTTCCATTAGTTGTAGCCCAGTATATACCCAGGTTATCTGACTTAGTCTGTTCTGTTCCAGCCCTTGATCTTTCAGGGAAATTGTATATTGGCATTGTTCATAAGGCATTTCACCCAATTTTCTAGTGTAACTAGACTGATTATCCTTAGTATGATTTAATTGTTCCCAGCATAGAGGAGCTGATAAAGCTGCTGGGAACCTAAGAGTTTCCAATCTCAGGAGGGAGCAGATAGAAAGATGAATGTTTTAATTTTACCCACAGGTGTAAATTACCAAACTGTTGTAAACCATAAGTAGCTTGAGGAGAAGAGCTTCTTTACATCTTGAACTCCCGGGTTTCGGCACCATCTGATCTCGGAGAGGCAGCAGTGAGTGGTGGCGTGAAGTGAGATCTTAATTCCCTGCCGAGGAATTGAACCTGGGTAGCCTGGATGAAAACTAGGAATCCTAATCACCACACCCCCTGGCTTTTGCCCCCCAGTGAAAAATGCATTTTTCATGGAGGCAAGACTGTAAAAACAGGTACAAAGTTTATTATTAGAGACACAGCACAACAACAAGTGGGAGAGCACACAGAGAAACAGTTTGCTTAGTGAAGATAGAAGCAAGGCAGAGATGCACACCGGGAGAGGAAGGGTGTGGGCGTCCTCCCTAATGAGGAGGAGCCTATTATTCTTAAGTTAGTGGGTTTTTTTTAATGTTTAATTTCAGTGGTCATATCTTACATTGTGAACATAGTTCACAAAAATTTTTATATTACTTGGTAATGTAAGGTAGCATAGTTGCAAGTGTAAAAGGTACAGCAAATTCATTGGAAGTATCCTTAAATGAACTTAAATTTCAATCGCTTTTCATATATACTTAAGATGCTTTCAAAATAAGGATTTAATATACATTTCAAAGAACTAAAGACTAATCCCACTTTACAATATTCATTTTACATAGTATGCTTGAGATTTATGAACTGTGAGATTCTATGTGTGTCTTTCCAATTCCAGTTAATCAGATTGGCTTTTCAAACTGGAACAAGATTCTTCAACATTCTAAATCTTACTCTCTTAAGATTCCTTAGCCAGTTCAGTTCCTTTTTTTTTTCCCCATAAATTTATTTATTTATTTTTGGCTGTGTCGGGTCTTCGTTTCTGTGCGAGGGCTTTCTCTAGTTGCTGCGAGCGGGGGCCACTCTTCATCGCGGTGCACGGGCCTCTCAGTATTGCGGCCTCTCTTGTTGCGGAGCACAGGCTCCAGACGCGCAGGCTCAGTAGTTGTGGCTCACGGGCCCAGTTGCTCCGCGGCATGTGGGATCTTCCCAGACCAGGGCTCGAACCCGTGTCCCCTGCATTGGCAGGCAGATTCTCAACCACTGCGCCACCAGGGAAAAGCCCCTCAGTTCTTACAAAGTAATCACTTCAGAGGAATATAAATGTAGTATTTGTATCGTGTTTGTTTTCACATTCTGTTCTTTTTAAATGGTTTTACTATATTTCTATATGTTTATGGTATGTAATTGATTTCCAAGGGTGATTATATGATGAACAATATTTTAGTTAATAGGCAGTTAAGATTCAGTTGATGCAGAAGCTTTAGTTATGTATGTGTCCCTTCCCTGTGCTCCCATGAATAGTGTATCCTGAGCTCAGAACCTCATGATGTTTATTGCATTTTTTTTTTTTTTTTTTTTGGCGGTACGTGGGCCTCTCACTGTTGTGGCCTCTCCCGTTGCGGAGCACAGGCTCCAGATGCGCAGGCTCAGTGGCCATGGCTCACGGGCCCAGCCGCTCCGCGGCATGTGGGATCCTCCCAGACCGGGGCACGAACCCGTGTCCCCTGCATCGGCAGGCGGGCTCTCAACCACTGCACCACCAGGGAAGCCCACCACTATATATTTTTACATGAATAAATTGATTGAGGGACATGAGGGACCTGGCTTTGTGTCCCCTATAGTCACCAAACAAGACTTTAAACTCTGGGGCACTGTATTAGTCAGGGTTCTCCAAAGAAACAGAATCCATAGGATGTGTGTGTGTGTGTGTGTGTGTGTGTGTGTGTGTGTGTGTGTGTATTAGAAGAGAGAGATTGATTGATTGATTGATTGATTTTAAGGAGTTGGCTCATGCACTTATGGTGGGTGGCAGGTCTGAAATTTGCAGAGCAGGCTGGCAGGGTGGAGACCTGGAGAAGAGTTGATGTTGTAGCTCAAGTCTAAAGGCAGTTTCCAGAGAGAATTACCTCTTCCTTGAGGGACTTCAGTTATTTTTCTCTCAAGGCCTTCAACTGATTGGATGAGGCCTACCCACATTATGGAGGATAATTTGCTTTATTCAAAGTCTACTGATTTAAACGTTAATATCATCAAAAACCCCCAAACAAACCAACCCTTTACAGCAACATCCAGACTGGTGTTTGACCATATATCTGGGCACTGTGGCTTAGCCAAGTTGACACGTAAAATTAACCATCATAGGTACCAAGTAAGTAATTAATTCCAGTGGGGGAAAAAAGATTCCATAGTATTTTCATAAATGAAATTAGCTATGAAAAAAATTGAAATTAGTATAAGGAATATTAACAAGTTAAAATTAAAAAGAAACATGCATGGCTATGGCCAGGAATATATTTGTATAATATAATTTTTATATTTAAGTGCAGCATAGGAAAACAAAGCATATGAACAAGTATTACAAAATATATAATAGAAAATTTTCAGGAAACAGTGATCAGAATGGGATTAAAGGCAAGTATTCCTAAAGAACATGAATTTCGATCAAATTTTGAAGGAAGTGTACAGCTATTCATATCTATGGAGTTGGGGCATAATCCCAAAAGTAAAATACCAAAACCTTATGAGAGGCTTGGAGAAGGAAAGACAGGGAAAAACTGAAGGGGGGCCTTGAATATATATTTTATATTTGTTTAGCTAGGCAATTAAAAAAAAAAAACTTCTGAGAGTTAATTAGGAGGGAAGTAATTAAATAAAACATTTCTTAAAGATACTGTTCTGCATGTATTAATGGACTACAGTGGTTTCTAAGGCTAAGCACGGGATGTCAGAACCTGGACAAAGATTTATAAATAGAAAGAGAATCCAGATCTCTTAGAGATTGATCAAGGAATTGACAGAACTTTGTGATTTAATGTTGGAGACAAATATGAGAGAGATATACTAATTTTGTCTAAATTGGAAGTCTGGTGCCATAAGAATGATGTTGTTAATTTTGACAGTGATGTGGAAATATAGAAAATGAGCAGGTAGAATATGGTGAATGTTACACACATATGACTCAAGGGATGTTCAATACGGTAAAAGTTACTACATCACTGTACTATAATATTCTAATATTCTACTCTGAGGCATAAAGTATAGTACCTTCTTATTAAGGAATTTTATTCTACTTGGTGAAACCAGCATACTTTTATTATAAACTTTATAGTGTGAAATTTAATATTTGAAGATATCAGACATGAAATTACTGGTAAATCATCTCTTAGTATCTACTGTGACAAAGACAATGAAAACTGTAGAAGTTCAAAGTGAGAGGGTATTTAAGGGTATTCCTATTTTCTGGGAAGGATTTATGGCAGATATCAGATTTAAGCTCCTATAGATAGGATTTGAAATGTTTTACATAATGGGGCTAATGGGGGCAAGCAGAAAGCCCCACATGTTGGATGCTTAGCTATGGCTAAAATGTACTATGTGTTTTAAAATAAAACTTTGTTAATTTGGATATCTTATACACAACCCTTTAATCTGCTTATTATATATAATCATTTTTATATGACCTGCGACTGTAACATCAGTCAGTTGTATAATTTACCTTTTTTTCTTTCACTCGCCATTCTCTTTAGTTTATGTCTCAAAAATCCATGAAAATATTGGTCACTTCTTGAGGGTAGCATTGAGATTATCTGTTATTTCCCTTTGGTCATTGTTTATTTTGTCATCACACTGTGATGTGTGATGATGTGTGATGTGTGCCCTTGTTTTCATTACTTTGCTTTGTCCATAGTCCTAAGAGTGGCATTAATTGGGCTGTTTCTTGGTCCAGAGCCAAGTATTCCTACTGTTGTCATTGCGCTTGAGCCTACCTTCTCTTGCTTTCTTTCCAGATAGGAGCTTCTTTGAATGGTGGTATTTCTTCCTGTGCCTGCTTCTCAAGCCCCATTCTAATTTCTCTTCTCCAAACCTCATTGCCTCTTACTGTTATCACTGCCGTGGTAAATTTCTTCTTTGGATTGCATTTATAGCAGTTTTTATGATATGCATAGAATTTGAATTACTGAAATAAAACTGTATTTTCTGTACCTCAGTTAATATTGGGTACCTCAGTTTTCATCAAGTCAGATAATTTTCTTAACAAGTTGTCAATGTTTTCAGGGTTTCAGTACAAGTTATCATCTTGCAATACAAAAATGATATCTGGTATTGTTAAGGTTTGTCACAAGGTTACCGGAGATGGAATATTTAAAATATCATGCAATATACATGGAAAACTTTCCATAATTCTAGCTTCTATATTTTAAAAAATAATACTGTTTATTTATAATCAGTCAATGAAGGTGCACTTTAAACAATACTGGGAGAAAAGGATTTAACAGCTCCTGAACATCCTAATACCACTTCTTTCCCTGACCATTTTATTAATTGGAATTCCTCTGGAGATCATTCTGTGGAAAACAACTCCTCCCTCCTCCCACCTTTACCCAAGAGGTCAGAATACAAGTATTCCTTCCTTTGCATGTACTTTAATCTTGCTTAGAGTTATTATGTCTTCCCCCCTTAATTGTTCATTGTTACTACTTCTGTAGTTTCAAAAAATACCCACTATAATTAAAATTCAGGAAGAGCATTGAGACTTCAATGGAGCTGTCAGTTGTTATATTAATTACAATTTACTGAATGGCCATATGATTGGGGAAGAATAGGAACAAGTAATTTGATGGTTAACTGGTACAATTTTTTTTTTTTTACAATTTTTAAATAAACTCTAAATTCTTTACTACATTTATGTGATAACTAGTAGTTTCTTGAATAGTAGTTCTCTAGGTAAGCAAGACAATGTATTTTGGTTAATAAGGAAATAAGAAGGGTTATTTGAAAATATTTAGGTTATTCTCCATAAAATACTGTTCTGTAATCTCCTTAGTCCATTTAATAAAAATTTATTGCCCTCCATTAGAAAGTAGATATAAAAATATTGTTTAGTATGTTAATATGAACCAAGCAGTAGTATGTATACCAGCCTAAGAAATGGAATTTTACCAATACAATGGAAACTCCCAGTGTAAACCTATCTCAACACATCCCTCTTTCTGTCTCCTTCTAAATGTAAACACTATACTGAATTTTGTGAGTGTTATTTTTTTAATTTAAAAATATAAGTTTTACATATATATCTATGCCTAAGTAATATAGCCTATTAATTTATTTTTGAACTTTATAAAAAATGGTACATTGTATGTATTCTTCTTAAGATCTACGTTTAAGTTAAGATTCATTTACATTGCTCTGTAAGACATTTATTTTCATGGCTAGATATGAATATGTGATGAATTATTTTATCATTAATTGACACGTTTGTTTTTTCTATTATGAACAGTACTTCAATGAGTATTCTTACAGATGTCTTGTGGTGTACATGCACAGAAGCATCCCTACCTAGGAGTAGAATTGCTGGGTCACAGAGTATATGCACATTCAGGGTTTTTTTTGTTTTTTTTGTGTGTTTTTTTTGCGGTACGCAGGCCTCTCACGGTTGCGGCCTCTCCCGTTGAGGAGCGCAGGCTCCGGACGCGCAGGCTCAGCGGCCATGGCTCACGGGGCCCAGCCGCTTCGCGGCATGTGGGATCCTCCCGGACCGGGGCACGAACTTGTGTCCCCTGCATCAGCAGGCAGACTCCCAACCACTGCGCCACCAGGGAAGCCTGCACATTCAGTTTAAATGCTAAATTATTTTTCAGTTTGGCTTGTGACACAGGGTGGCTAGATGTACACTAAAAATTTCCTCTTCTTCCTGGGCAGAGTTAGGTTGTATTTTCCACCTCCCCTGCATTAGGAATGTACACTTAAATGATTTCCAGTCTGTAGAATGTGAGTAGAAGTGGAAGCGCGGAGTCCTAACCACTGGACCGCCAGGGAAGTCCCTCCTTTTCATTTTTAATAATTAACATGTATCTTTTTCTTTCTTGATCTCAAGAGGAGAATTTTATTACTCATTTTAAAGAACTAACTTATGGTTTTATCATTCTCTTTATTGTGTTTTTTTCCATTTCATTAATTTATGCTTTAATATTTCTTCCTTTTCACCTTTTTTCTTTAGATGGGGTGGTTATTTTTTTAGTTAGACATTTAGCTCATTAATTTTCAGTCATTCTTCTTTCCTAATAAAAGCATTTATGAGAATACATTCTCTGAGTATAGCTTTCACAACATTTTATAGTTTTGAAATGTAGTATTTCTTTATTGTTGCATTCTTAGTTTAAAATTTTTTGTTATTTCTTGAGTTGTGAGTTATTTAAGACATAATTTTAAATTTTCAAGTGTATGGCAGCTTTATGTTTCTTTTTGACTTTTATTTCTTTGCATTGTGATCAGAGAATGTAGTCTGATAGTGATCGTTCCATTCTTTCTTCCATGTCTCTTAACCTCTCTTTTGTATTTTTCATTTCTCCGTGACTTTGTAGATGATTTTGTCATTTCTGTCTTACAGTTTACTGACTCCATTCAGTATGTTTTAGTTGTTATTTAACATTGTGATTTTACTTATAATGTTTTTCAGTTCTAGCAGTTCTATTTGTCTCTCTTTCAGATTTACCTGTTCATTTTTTATATTCTCTTGAATCTTACTGATGTTTACAATTCACTCTTTTCTTTCGCATATGTATTAAGCATATTTAATGTTCTATATTTGATATTTCTAATACCTGAAATTTTGCAGGATATTTCTGCAACCAATTTTGTTGTTTATTTTTGCTGACTTTTTTTACTTGTGTAAAAAAGTCAGCAAAATAAACTTGCGTGTTTTGTGATTTTGTTTCTGAATTATGAACTCATTTTGTATTGGAACCCTGTGTAATTATGGAAATTCTTTTCAGGTTGAGTTCAGGGTACATTGCTCTAGAGAGGATTTTTATTTCCTTCTACTGTGTGCTTGGAGATGGGGGTCTGTGAACCTGGATTTTAATTTAAAATTCGCACTCTTGGTTTTAAAGAATGTCCACATAGTATAGATGAATTCAGGCATCAAATTCTCATGTATTTGCTAAAGTTGAGGTAAATTTTCCTTGATGTTTGCCTTTAAGGTGTTTTTAAGGTGTTTGAATTCATTCTTTTCCTGGGTTATTATTTATCTTGGGCCCTGACTTTGTCTGTTGGTCTCTGATCTAACTTCAGGAGGCCTGAGCCTTTTTCCTTGGTTCCATGCATTCCTAGGTTACCAGGATCCACATATGCCCCCTGGAGTATCTGGCAGCTTCACTGCTTGCTTTTCTGTTTGTTCTCTTGATTTGTTTTTATTCTCGACATTAGTGATTTCCTATTGCATTCTTTATGGTATATCCAACATCGAAAAGGATAATTTTTATATTTTATTGAATAATTTTAAATGCTATGTACCAAAAATGTTTTAAGATCTGTAGTTTTTAGTTTATTTCAGGGAAAGGAAATCCTCTTAGAGAATTTTCAAAAGCATGGTTTCTAGAGCCCAACCCAGACCCACAGACCAGAAACTCCAGGATACAGGGCCTGTGGGTATTTTTAAAAGCTTCTTAGATGATTCTGATGCACTGCAAGGTTTGAGAATCACTGACATAGAAAAAGTTGACAATTTAGTTGTGTAAACTTAAATAATTAAATATTGATAGCTAATGTTTATTGAAGATAAGGTAACATACATAGTAGAATGCAATAATCCTAGCTATAAGTATTATTATTAATTAATTAATTAATTTGTTTGTTTTTTGGCTGCGTTGGGTCTTCGGTGTTGTGCGCAGGCTTTCTCTAGTTGTGGCTAGCGGGGGCTACTCTTCGTTGAGGTGCGCAGGCTTCTCATTGTGGCTTCTCTTGTTGCGGAGCACAGGCTCTAGGCTCACGGGCTTCAGCAGCTGTGGCACGCAGGCTCAGTAGTTGTGGCTCAGGGGCTCTAGAGTGCAGGCTCAGTAGTCGTGGCGCATGGGCTTAGTTGCTCTGTAGCATGTGGGATCTTCCCGGACCAGGGCTCGAGCCCGTGTCCCCTGCATTGGCAGGAGGATTCTTAACCACTGTGTCACCAGGGAAGCCCTATAAGTATTATTATTATGTGCTAGGCTCCATTCTAAATCTTTCACACATGTTGTCATTTATTCCTCACAGCAACACTATAGCTACTACTACTATCCTCATATTATAAATGAGTAAATTGAAGCACAGAGAATGTAGCACAATTGATATTTGAATTCAGATAGTCAGTCTAATTCCAGAGCATGTAAGCTTAACCCATCATCTTTATAGTCTTCCAGCTACTTCACAAACATTTTATTGATTCCCAGAGGGCATCTAACATTACAGAATATAGCAGGAAAAATATATTTGAATCATTACATATTCATGTTGATTCAGCATAGGTACTGGGGAAGGAGGATAGTATAGTAGAAATAGCTTCAACTGGTAGTGAGATAGACAGGCATGGGTCTTTCCTCATCTGCTTGCTGTGTAGCTATAAGAAAGTAATTTATCTTTTCTGAGCTCTTATTTTCTCATTGGTAAAGGAGAATAATTATTTTTACTTCATAGAGATTTTGAAGAAATAAAATTAAGTAACATATTGCTTGACATACAGTGTATGGTCAGTATCAGATTCAAGGTATCCCCTAAGAAAATTATGTTGACTCCCATACAGAATATTGTAGTAAGCTTTAGTCTGGGAGCAGTTGATGGTGCTGGTGAGGGCAATGCTGACTGTCTGTATTGAGAGTATACTTGATGCCAAGCACTGCCCTAGGCTCTGGAAGCCGTGAGTAAGACATAGCCTTCCTGCTCTCAAGGAGCTTATAGTCCACTTGGGGTGGGGGTGGATCCAGACAGATACACAGGCAAATACTTTGCTAGATGCTGTTATGGGGGAAGCATAGGGTTCTGTGGGAGCATATAGGTGGGTTACTCAGCCAAACCATAGCGGATGAAGAATGGCTTCCCAAAGGGAGGCGGATAATGATGTGAAGGATTAGACTAGTAAGTCTAGATAGAGGGCAAAGAGACGGCTGGTAGAAATTTGTCATTGCTACAAAGGTGTCCCATTCATTAATGAAATAGGTGTCCTCAACATTAGTGAAGATTTCAGGGATACCAGGAAAGTATGCTTTTGTCAGGTCAGTGTTGAAATATTAAGAGCCTACTTTTAGGTTTAGGTGTTACTAAAACAGTTTTTAAAAAGTAAAATAAGAAGGGCTCTATTTATATATAATAATGAAATTTCTATCAAATAGCACTTTCTGAGGTCTTGTATTCACATGGCCTACATACTTGTTATTCAACATTATTGTCACATTAGGTTATACTTACGGGGATGAGAGAGGGAAAGGCACAAAGAAACAGTGAACTTCAGAGGATGGAAATGATGATTTGTGAGTTGGGGTGAATACCGCTACCACTATGTGCTGTTTATACATTTCCCTTTCTCTCATCATCCTTACTCACATGTGATGAAAAATTATTTGTTTGAATGGCTCATTGACAGTTCAATTTTAATTTGGTGTAGTACACTGCTCTGGTGGTTTGATATTGATCAACAAAATTGTATATATAGGAGATAAGATTTCTTTCCATCTTTTTCTAGTGCCCCTTCCCAATAAAACAACCTACTAAAAATATGGAAGGGAAAGATCACTCCTATGGCAAAACTGAGGTAAGAAAATGCGAATGAATAAAGAATTCCTTGGAAGGGAAGGAATATGGGTCTAGAAGAAAGAAGAGGGTGTTGAAATAGGCTATTGTAATGGATAAAATGATATCAAAAATTAAAGGAATAATGAATGAGCTTGGTCTTTAAAAACACCTCCAAGGCAAGCACATTCTGGCAGCCTGAAGAATGTGACTTGATGTAAGAATAGATTTTGATCTCCTACAGCTCATCTTGTACATCCATATGAGGACTGTGGTTTTTGCAAGAGCCGTCCCTGACTTGAGCTGGGTCAAGTGGAGCAATTGATGTGGGTATTTGGAAACATTGGAAACCAGTTGTTGGGGTTAAAGCTGTTAGTCCCTGAGGGGTAAGCAGAGGGTAGAAAGAAAAAGGTAAAAAATGAAATCATGTTTGTGAAAGTAAATTCTGAAAAAGATACTTAGGAAAGTTTATAAAATGAGGTTGAAACTATGAACATGTTTGCTGTGATAATAAATCTTAGATACTAGGACTGGCCAAAAACTTGAAGAGAGAAAAACAGTTTTAGGCGCCCCCCTCCCTGCTACCGCCACCCCCCGAAAAAAACCCTACCAAAAAACAAACAAACAAAAATCCTTTATAATTCTGTCCCACAAACCTATGTAGAAATCTGCACTGTTTGGACCTTTATGGCGTGAAGTTGGGGGAGGGTGGTAGATACCTTGAGCATAAAAATCATGTAGGTTCAGTGATTGTGGTGGTGTTGGGATATGTTGAATTCTTGGTGTCTTTGTGGGGAAGTATTTGTGCCTCACTGGGTTTATTTTAGCAAGGACTCTTAACTACCTTTGGGTACTTTTCTAAGAGTTTGTTGTGTTTTAAAGGGATTGTGATTGTTTTGTCAGGTTCAAAATAATTCTCGAAACTGGACATTATGGTCTCTCTACTCTCAACTTCTGGTTTTCCTCTTACCTTTATTCATTTTTTTCTCTCTCTGTCTCTCTTTTTTTTTGTTGTTGTTACTTGATCTTCCAGCTTTAACTGCCCCCCTCCTTAAATATGGGAGTGTTTCCATAGTAATCCGTTCTCCTCTCTTCACACTTTTCCTTGATCATCTCATCTATTACATTATCATCAACATGTCCATGATTCGAAAAACCTTTATATCCCACTACTTTGGAGGTCAGCTGGATAAGATCTGCTTGGATGTCATATTCATAATTAATGTGTACATTAACTGAATAACTGAATTCATTAGCTTCTCCCTCAGACATCTCATCTCCTGTAAACTCAGTCTTGGCTGAGTGGCTTTAATATACATCCAAACTCCCATGATAGGTCACTTGGTGTTTGTAGAACTTCTTTAGAGAATGTAATCCTGAATGTAAATAAAGTTTTAGCCAGAAAGATGCCTCATCATAGCATTGTTTTTAATGCAAAAAAATTGGCACTAATCTAAAGTCCTGCACCACTGCCCTGCTTAAAAACTGACACACACACACACACACACATACACACAGAGGAATATTTTACAGGCAATGTAGAAAAATATTTAATAGCATGAGAAGTTATATATATAAATTTAGTGGAAAAAGATGCTCTTCATATGTACACTGATACCATAATCATTAAAACTATAAAAAGAACTGTGTGTCTATATTTGTAGAAGAATATGTATACAAAGGTTTGAATTAATTCTAGATGGAACAGTTTTTGGTGATTTTTATTTTATTCTTTTCATCTACTTGTATTTTCTAGACTTGTACAGTAAACATGAATTACTTTCATAATTCACACATGGAGACAATTTGGACTCTATTTTTCACCTCCAACTCTTGTTGATTTAGTCCAGTGTCTCATTCAACCCAGCTGTTGCTGCATGAGTTCAACTGCTCATTGTATCAGAATTAGACTATCATAGCAACCCCCTTGATTCCCTTGCTCAGCTGCCAGAGCTATCTTCCTAAAAATCTTAACTGGTCAGGTTCTTCCCTTGCTTAACCTTTCCAGTTTAGGTAGCTAAATGTTAAATCTCCAAAACCATCAGGAGTAGAGTAAATTTTGAATGTTTTCCCTTGTTACAGCTGACTCTGTATTTAGCCAACTCAGGATGTAATATAACGTTTTCTCTTAACCCTAACCAAGTCACCTTTGACCAGAGAGCAGATAGTCATGCCAGATTGGGGTTGGAGGAAGGGAGAAAGTGGGAGGGAAAATATGAATTGAACTCAGGTGTTTGCAAATCTTTGCTCTTTGCTTGTCCCTTCTGTTCTACCTCTGCAACCTGTCATATTTTGCCCTTGCTGGGTGGGGTTTTTGTTTGTTTGTTTTCTATTCAAAGGACAGTGTATTGGTTTCCTTGAGTATTTAGTCAGTAAGAACAAATAGCCAAATAATGAAAATCCACCAGTTTTAGTGCCAATTATTATATTAGCCGATCCTATTAGGAGTATTTATTGAAGCATGTCATGCTAATAGTCCCTGAGTGTAATTATACTTGCAGATTTTTCTTGCTTTCAGGGAGTCTCTAACATGTTCCAGATGGTTAAATAGGAAAGAGTAGACATTTTGTACTGTCTTTTCAATTATGATTAGGAATTTGATGTTACTTACTCCTTATGTTAATGTTATTGCTTTTGTTAGATCTAAACATGAGAGGAATTTAAACAAAAAAAATTTTTTTTAAACTCTTCTACTATGGTCAACAATTAACAGGAGTTTTCATAGATTCTTTTCCTCTGTTAAATTGTTTAATTAATTTAAGCATCATTAAAATGAGATAATTGCATCATAAGTAGTAATTCATTTATGAATATAGTCCTTAATTTATTCTTGGAAAGTATTCACTTGGGTTTGTTTCAGACTTAAAATTACATGGTGAACTTTCTTGAAACTTTACATGAGACTGAAATAGAATAATTTTCCAAACTGTTGAAGGTTCTTTGACCTTTTCCACAACCTAATATGACCCTAGATTCAAAATCAGTGGGATATTTACTTTAAATTTTTCCAGTAGTAGTAGTGATGACTTTCCTTCATGTATTCATATTCTCTTGTCTGCCATTAACGGACCATCCAGCTTCTCTCATTTGCAAGGCAGTTTACCAAAGATAGGCTTATAGCCTTTGAAATCAGAACAGAAAAGTTAATAGAGCATAGGGATCCAGACCCATAATCCTTGGCTTCATTATGACCTTATGTTAACCAATTTGCTAACTGGTTAGTTGACGTGAAGAAATATGTTGTTTTTCAATAAGAGATAGAATACTCTGTCATTCACTTTAACAGCCTGTATATTTTCATAATGTAATTGTTGAGGGAGGACAAATGGTTCTTCCATAGACTGCCATTCTCTGTCCTTGGAGCGTACTTCAAGAGTTCTTGCAAACTAGAAAACAAGTAAAAAACATAAAAATAGAATACCAACATTATTTTTTTAGTGATGAATGAAAGCATACTATTCCTAAAGATTTTGTTGGGATGAAGGGAGTAGCTTACATTCTATATCATCCAGGAAGACTTACTTCCTGTCAATTGCCTTTAAATATCTTTGTTCATTCTCACACTTTCCTGTTTCTCATTAAGCTACTGCATCTCTACCTCTTCTTGACCTTCTTTCCCCCAAACAACTTGCCACCTCAGCCTCTTCAGACTCCTCAGTGCTTTTCCTTCATGCCTGCTCTACAAATTCTTTATAGTTTTTCCAGGTAAAATTCTTATCCTTCTATAAAATTCTTTAAATTCCTTCCCAGCAAGATCAAAGTTAGCCTAAACCAAGACTCAGAAAAGCATATCTTTGAGGAGATGCAGTTCATCTTGCAATAATAAACTGGCATTAAATTGGGATTTCCATTTTCATGACTGTTGCCAAACTTTGTTATTTGGTTTGTTTAGCATGTGCAGCAAATGTTGTGATCAAGTTATTATTAACTATTCAACATTGTGAGTCTATCTGAGAATAAGAAAAATAATATGGACAAATTTAATTCATATTTTTGTGTGTTTTAAAGTATTATATATATTCATTTGTCTCATGTATAAAAATTTGATTTTATACAAAAATATGTTAAGATGGGATTAATTTTTAAAAGAATGATTCAGGGCTTCCCTGGTGGCGCAGTGGTTGAGAGTCTGCCTGCTGATGCAGGGGACACAGGTTCGTGTCTCGGTCCAGGAGGATCCCACATGCCACGGAGCGGCTGGGCCCGTGAGCCATGGTCGCTGAGCCTGCGTGTCCGGAGCCTGTGCTCCGCAACGGGAGAGGCCACAACAGTGAGAGGCCACGTACTGCAAAAAAAAAAATAAAGAATGATTCATACTAGGATTCCATTGAATGAAATATTTCAGTTTTACATATAAAGAATGAAGTTTGATTTATAAAATTTAGTATATGCAAGACCTTTCCAGGCATCAATATGAGTTACATGTATGTGATGAAATTCAGGCTAATTAGGGAAAATACCTCTCTGGGTTAATGGTAAGAGATGATAACAAGATATTTGAAAAGCAGTACTGCTATGGATTCTATCATACTATTACTGTGGCTTCTATGATAGTACCTGATACTATCTTTGATCTAGTTAATAACGAAACTAGAATTTTTTCTTACCCCTTCTTTGCAGTATCACAGCCTCTATCTCTTTCACCCACTCTACTTTTATCATGATGTGGAAAGAGCTGTTACTGTGATTCCCATAATCTTGGAGGCAGAGAGAATTTACTTATCCACCTGACCGCTTTCCTGGACTTTGATGCTTGAAACACTCCTGTCTTCTTCAAATATTTAGAAAATTGCGGTAATGGTACTTCAGTCCTCATCTTCCCTAAGGTTTCCTTTGTCCCCTTAATATACATCTGGTGGATTTAAGATCTCTTTGGGGACTTCCCTGGTGGCGCAGTGGTTAAGAATCCGCCTGCCAATGCAGGGGACATGGGTTCGAGCCCTGGTCCGGGAAGATCCCACATGCCGTGGAGCAACTAAGCCTGTGCACCACAACTACTGAGCCTGAGCTCTAGAGCCACGAACCACAACTACTGAAGCTCACACGCCCTAGAGCCTTTGCATTGCAACTACTGAGCCCACGTGCCGCAACTTCTGAAACCTGCACGCTCCAGGGCCCATGCTCCGCAACAAGAGAAGCCACCGCAATGAGAAGCCCGCACACCGCCACGAAGAGCAGTCCCCGCTCGCCGCAACTAGAGAAAGCCCGCGTGCAGCAATGGAGACCCAACGGAGCCAAAAAATAAATTAAATTTAAGAACAAAGAGAAAAAGATCTCTGTTTTTTTCTTTTCCCTTTGAACACTTTAACCACAGCACCTCAGTGTTTAACTGAACACAGGTACTGTCTATAGATTCAAATTTCATTTTGTGTGTGTATGTGTGTGTGTTCCGGCAGCTTTCTAAGCAGAGCTCATGAATTTGCATTCTCCATAGGTCCAGTTTGTTACTGGTTTCTATATTCCTGTGTCCTAGGAGGCTGTGTTAGGAATTAGTACATACGTTTATCTCATTTCCCCAAACCTAATGTATGACCTTACTCTGTTAGCTGGCTCAAGTTCTGTTCATGGCACGATAGGTGCATGGTAGTACTAGTGACAACTCTATTCCCCATGTGTTCTGACTCATTAACTGCGTGAGAGGCAAATGCTCAGCCACTCCAAGGAAGTCAGGCTGAATCAGTCTGGCAAAATGGATGTCGAATGTGGAAGAGGGAGAACCATAGAGCAGTTCGACCTTTTAGTGCACATTGTCCCCCACCTGCCAGGTACATAGACAGTCATTATACTAGAATTTGACATAAATAACAATTAATTTTCTTCCCTTCTGGGGAGGACGGAGCAAAGGTAAATGCAATGTTAAAGTTCTTGATTCTTCTATGCCAGGGTTTTTCAGTCTTAGCACTATTGTCATTTTGGGTCAGATAATTTTTTTTTTTGCGGTACGCGGGCCTCTCACTGTTGTGGCCTCTCCCGTTGCAATGCGCAGGCTCAGTGGCCATGGCTCACGGGCTTAGTTGCTCTGCGGCATGTGGGATCCTCCCGGACCAGGGCACGAGGCCGTGTCCCCTGCATCGGTAGGCAGACTCTCAACCACTGCGCCACCAGGGAAGCCCTGGTCAGATAATTTTTGTTGTGGGCGCTGTCCTGTGCATTTTAGAAGGTTCAGCAGCATCTCTGGCCTCTACCCACTAGATTCTAGTAGCACTTCCCACCCCAAATTGTGACAACCAAAAATATCTCCAAACATTGCTAAATGTTCCCTGGAAGATACTGTAGGTCCCAGCTGAGACCTGTTGTCCTGCACTTAATGCACTTTTGATTATATGATGAGGACAAGTTCTTAGAAGATTGCTTTCTATGTGCAATTTGATTATTTTGGCAACTCTAGAAAGCTGGTACCAATTTACATTCCTGACAATGGTGTGGGATATTGCGTATTTCCTTAGACCCTCAGCAGTGCTGTATTTTGTCAGTCTTTTTAATCTTTTACCTATCTGATAGATGAGAAATTACTTTGCCTTAATTTTAATTCAAACAATTAATTAGGTTGGATATTCTTTTCATTTTTATTGTCCAGTTGAAGATCATCTTATATGCATTGTTTATTTTTGTTCTTTGCCCTTCTTTGGGGGATGTTAACTTGGTCATTTGTGGGATTATGAGATTGTTTTCACTGTTAGGAATTTTTCACAGTTTCATGGTTAAAAATTATCACTTAAAAAAATTATCACTTTTTCTTTATAGCTTCCAGCTTAAATTTATAACTAGCTTTATGTTCATGTCTTTCCTAGTAGATTGAATTTATTGAGATGTCATATATAAGATACTCAATATACTTTTAGACTAAATTTAATGTAGAGGAGCATTGGTACTTCTCCAAGGAAAGAGTGAAATGTATACGTGCATGCAAGTGTTAGTGTGTGCATGAATGTGTGTATATATGTTTGTGCATGTTTACATGGGCACCTAAGAAAAGAAGGCTAAAACACTGAGCTGTAGGTATGTCTGCATTTGCCAGACATTGGAAGGATATTGAGAAGTTGATGGCAGGCAATATAGTTTCTTGGAATGCACCTGAAAGCTCAAAGAGAATATTGCTCTTAGAACTGGCAGAAGGTTCACTGTAAATATCCCTAGCCATACTCTAGAAGGTCAGACAAGAGATAAGGGTAGGGAGGGTTAAAAGGAGTTAGAGATGACAATTCAGAACAGTGAT
Source organism: Tursiops truncatus (assembly GCF_011762595.2). Taxonomy (NCBI): domain Eukaryota; kingdom Metazoa; phylum Chordata; class Mammalia; order Artiodactyla; family Delphinidae; genus Tursiops; species Tursiops truncatus. Next base: position 69,901,486 of record NC_047047.1, on the reverse strand, counting down.
ATAGTAAGGGTGTAGCTTAAACTTCATAGTGGAGTCTAAGTAACATAGAATTTGGGAGATGTAGGTGTAGGTTGGTGGGAGAGCCCAGCTTATATGGATTATCAGTTAAACTTTCTTACTTTTTCCATTTTTATCGGGGAATTTCTGTTCCTCAGTGTTCCTAGATATCATCTTATTTTCCTTTTCTAGGCTCTGGATCTTTTTCTTTGAAAGGATCTTTGCCGCCTTCCTTAAGAGCACAGAAAGAGATAAGAAGTATACGTCCAGAGCAAAAATTCACAAAATATGGTCTGTGGACTCTTGGGGCCCTGCGTGGGCTGCCATAACAGAATACCATAGACTTCATGGCTTAAACATGCACTTGAAAAGAATATGTATTCTGCAGTTTTGGGGCATAGTGTTGTAAAAATGTCAGTTAGGTCCAGGTGGTTGATAGTACTGTTCAAATTTCTAAGTCTTTATTGATTTTTTTTTTTCAGAGGGGTCTGCTTCTATCAGTTGATGAGAGGAGGGTGTTAAACTCTCCAACTCTAATGTGTGTTTGTTTTTCTCCATTTAATTCAGTCATTTTTTTGCCTCTTTTATCTTCAAGCTCTGTCATTAGAGGGTATGATAGATAATAGGAGACCTTGAATGCTAGGTAACAAGAGTGCAAATTCTTTATGGAAACTGTGGAAAAGCCCTCTTGAGTGGTGACTAGGGGTGTGACATTGTGAACATGGAGCTGTGGAGAATTGTTTAGCAGGATGCGCTGTGTAGGCAGACCAGGAGTAGAGGTTAGATATGCTGGTAAATTGCCTCAGACTTGGATTGCTAACAGTATGGAGTATAATGATGTTATTAATGGATTGAATATAAGAAATGCAAGAAGGAGAGGTGGGTTAAACAGTCCTAAGAAACTAAGTAACTGGCAAAATACTAGTATGGTTGCGAATGATAGCAGTGTACTTAGTAGTGACTTTGAGGGATAGTGATGAGCAATTTCTTTTTGGCCCATTAATTTGGGGTGTTGCCTGGATATACAAATATAGACATCATATAGGTAATAATGAGAAGCTCAAGATTAGAGAAAGAGGATAAGAGGTTCTTTCTGCTCCGTTTTTATTATACACATACTACGAAATCATTCATTTCTGAAATAATTTTGGGATTAAGTTTTTCTTATTTGTGGCCTCAGCTCGGATGTTACCCTCACATATAAACTCTCCTTACTCACTCAGTCTAAAGTAATTCCCCTAGTAACTCTCTCCCTCAAGTTATCCAGTTTTATTTACTGATCTTTTCCTCCCATTTGAATGTGAGCTTTGAAGAGTAGGAACTTCATCGCTGTTGTTCAGTGCTGTACCCCAGCAGCTGGTACAGTGCTTACCACGTATTGGGCTCTTAAATATTTGAGGATGGAATGACTCTTGTCTGTTACAAAAGAAATGATGTGTACTGAGTAAAAGAAATAAAAAGAAATGTTTTACTATTTGGTTTTAAGAATACCTTGCGAATGTTTATTACCAGTTTTTTTAAGTCATAAGGCTAGGCCTTTGGTTATTATCCACTCCCCCACCCCAAGATATGTCATGTTACTAATGGAAAGTTCTAATTAAATGTAACCATAGATTTGCATACCTCATTACATGATTATAACTTTGTATTCCAAAAAATGGAATTTATTAAAACCTCTAAGCACATATCCTGGTCACGTCTCTATTTTAAAAGATAGTATGTAATTTAGAAAGATCATAAAAAAGAAAGAGAAATAATCTAGATAGAAATAGTTTTATCAATTAACTTTAGTGAGTGTCTATCCTTGGCTACCCTTGAGAGGTACGAAGAGGTAGTAAAACCATCTTTGTCAATTGACAGTGTGGAGGGGTAGATAGTGCACATAGAACACTGTGTAATGCAAACATTCATCTGGTAACATATGTACCAATTTTAACTGTTACTAAAAATGATCAAACCTTTGCTTTGTTTTAGGCCTTAGTAAAATGCTATTTTCTAACACATATAAATCACGTATTGGGAATTAAAATCTGATCTGAGCACCTTGCTATAATGTTTTAGACATTTAAAATAGCTTAGTTTTGGAAATTCCCTGGCGGTCCAGTGGTTAGGATTCTGGGCTTTCACTGCCAGGGGCTGGGTTTGATCGCTGGACGGGGAAAGATCCTGCAAGCCGCATGGTGCACCAAAAAAAAAAAAAAAACACTACAGTAGCTTAGTTTTGATAGTCGTCGACAATTGCCTTCCAATTTAGTAGAGTTGCTCTTTAGGAAAGAACTAAACTCTTGTAGTTAAGGTGTTAAGTTTCATTTTTAGCTCTTTGAGTGTGGACTGTCTCCAACACGCTGGTGTTTTCTCTTGCCTTGTGGCAAAAACAGAGAGGTAAATTATATTGCAGAATGCAGCCACAGAAATAGGCGTTCCCCGATTAGTAGAGACTAATCTAGTAGTTTTACTACTTTCAGCATTCTTTCTTCCCTGTGTTCTCACCTCCAAACCTTTGCCTAATCCCTTATATTAATAATCTAGTATACCTCTCCCCGAGCCTCTGATACTCCTCTTGGATTTGTTTAGAAAGACTTGTAATGTCCTTTGACCAGTTTAATGATCCTCATTCTAAGTTTTTAACTGCACTACCATTCTTGAATTAGAACAGGTTCATTAATTCCACAAATTAACCTTTTAAAAGGTTAATATTTGTATACCTACTGTGTATACCTACTGTGTGCCCGTTAAAAAATATACACCTGGCATCTTACAGTATAGTGAGGGAGACTGGTGGTAAACACAATCACACAAACAAATATGTAAATAAAAACAGTGAAAAATGCTAAGAAGAAAAAGTAGAAAGTGCTATGAAAGTGTCATGGAGGGCTGATTTTGATTATGGGCTAAGAGAAGTAGAATTTTAGTTAAAGCTTGAACAATGAATAGGAACTGAGCAGGTGAAGAAGGTAGGAGGGATTATCCACAGCAGAGAATAGTAGTGAAGGCCTTGGAGTGGGGAAAAAAGATTGGGGAATAGAGAGGAACTGAGGATGGATCAGTGTGGCTAAAGTGCAGTGTGCTGTGAGGAGAGGTGGCTATGTCATGAGTTTTGGATTTTGTTATATGTGAGATAAAACTTCATGGAAGGAGTGTAAGCAGGAATAGGGTAGCGGATTTGTATGTCTGTGGATTGATGATTTATTTTTGAAATAGACTAGATGGGGCTTGGTGATTAACATATTATAGGTTGTGAGAGTGGAAAAGATTTCAAGGGTGACATCTGAGTTTCTGGTAGCAGCAGTTGGGTGGGTGTGAGGTGCCTTTTTTTTTTTTTTTTTTTTGGTGTGGGGGATAGGGAAGAGTCAAGGAAAAGGAAAACGGAGTTTAGTTTGTAACTCCTTAATAAATAGGCAGATGCTTGCAGGAATGGAGCTTAGAGTAGAGCATTAAAAATAATAGGAGCATTCTTTTGAGAATAGCTTGTCTCCAAAATAGATGTGTTTATACTATATCCAGAATTATTAGTATTAAAATCCACTAGTCTAGGCTTTTCAGTGTTTATCTCTTTAATGTAAATGTAAAAGTAGACGTACGAGTCATTAATATTTTAGATTCAGTAGTTGATATGCAGGCAGTTAAACACACAGTTTTGGTTTTAAGGTTATAATCTGCCTTTTTTTTTTTAGAGGAGAGCAAGAAATAGAAATTAAGATACAACAAAGTATTCAGGAATTGGCTTCTTACTGTACTTTAAAAAAATGATTTTTTTAATCTTTAAAACTTAGAATGTAAGTATTAGTATCTCCGTAGAAGCAGAATGAGAGTTAAAAACAAAAGCCATATGAAGGTACATACAGTTCCCTGAATATGTATTACTGAAACGAATAATTAAAGAAATGCATGATACCTTAGTCTGGCAAAAACTAAGGGAAAATATGATGGCTGCCATCATTTATTAGAAAGGGAGCTGCTGAGTTGAACAGATATTAAACTTGGTTGGCTATGGTCTATTTATTAATCAAACACTTCACAGTGTTTACCATGTGCCACACTGTCCTAAATAACTTAAGTATATTAAACGTTTAGTCTCCTAACAACTCTTGAGTAGGTACAAGTATTATCCTGCATTTTGTAGTTGAGGAAACTGATGCATGGAGAGGTTAAGGTCAGAAAGTTGGTAATGGAGTTGGGCTCTGCAGTCCATACTTTAAACTATAATGCATTACTACCTGGGTTGTAAGAAGGGAATGTGGTTGGCTTTAGGCAGATGAGGATAGCTAAAGCTCAGTTCATTTATTTCACAAGTGTGAGGTTTTACTGTATCAATACACTAGAGTTTACTAATCCCTGCTATTAATGATGGGCATCTAGGTTGTTCCTGTTTTTTGCTCTTAGACACATTGCTAACATGAACAGTTTTCTTCATATCTCTTGTTGCATATGTGCATGAAGAATTTCCTTGGGGTCACGGTTCTCTTTAGTGCTGCTTCACGGTAGAATTCTTGCCACTTACCAAGATCTGTTTCCCAGCTAGTGTCCCTTTGGAACTCTTGCTCTTACCATAGAGCAACATTTTTCATATCTTTCCAACATAATACAATTTTATCTTCAAACAACACCCATGAATTTACCCAGATTTTTAAGACACCCCAAAAATTGTGTGCAGAGATAAGTATTTTTCTGGAGAGAGATTGCAAGGTTTTCATAAAAGCATTTTGTAATCCTAAGAACAATGAAGTCAGCCTTCTAAAAATTAAAGATTAACAAGGAAAATTAAGTAAATATTGTCATTCTATTAAAAAAAAGTTCTGTCTTTAAAGTCTTCATTTTCTTCTAGACCTCTTCATAGATAGTGTTAATAAGAAAAAGCAACTACATACTATAGAGAAGTCAAATAAATACATATTTTTAATTTTTTTAACACTAGTAAGGATGGCTTGATTTCAAATTTTATTTAGATCATTTTTGTCTTTGATTTGGAGAGTCTGACTCTTGTGTCATCACTAATAGGAAAGTAAGTAGCATCATTTTTTTCTTCATTCTTTCAAAAATCTTTCAGTCTCCCAAGGAAAAAAGACTTATTTCTTCATACAATTTTTTAAGTGCCTTTTTCTTTCTTAAAGTTTATTTGGGGTAGAATTCATAAGAAAACAGATGTTACTATAGAATCTTAAGTCCATTTAACCAAAATAATTTATAATTGCCACTAATGTTAATGGTTTATTTATGACAATCTACTATAGGATGACTTGACAGCAGAGCTAAACTAAGCTATTAATCCCAGCACACTGGGCGTTTTGGCTAACGTTATCCCTTTCTCTCCTCATCAAAAAGTATATCATAAAGAAGGAAAGTTAAAGTAACTTTATAATAAAGATAACCTTCAATCTGCGCTAATTTTATTAAAGTAATTAATCTATAAACGTTGTAATTTTAACTGTTATTAGTAACAAGTTCCTTTCATCACACTTTACAGTTAATGTATGTGGGAGAGAAAATCTACTGCCCTTAGAGGTTTGAGAGTTTCTTTTATTTCCTTACAGAAAAGAGAGCATTAGACCACAGCTTCTTTTGACACTCAGCAACTGTTACCTTATGAGATAATGGAAGATGGATTGTTTTTTCCTGCTTTCCCAAAGTCACAGTCCGTGATATCAGCTACCAATAGGTGTATGGAGAAGTGTTCCATTGGTCTAAAGCTGACTCTTTTTCTGAACTTTCCTGATTAACTGTTGCATAGGACTTGCTGCCTATCGTTAATTCTGTTTCTGGCAGATAATTCTTGATATTATTGAGTAATTTCAATTGCTAATTGGTTCTTGAGGATGTCAGGATGGTGGATTTTAAAATTCTCAAAAAGATTAAGGCGTTAATAACATACTTGAAACAAAACCTTAAAAAGATTACAAAATAACAGGAAGATTAAAAATAAATAAAATATTAAAAATAGTATCATAGTATTTGATTCCAAAGAAATTAATAGGTTGAGCACACATTTAATATTGTTCCCACCCCAAACCATAGTTTAGTTGAACAACAACCAAAATAAGGTCAACAAGGGTTGTTGTTGTTTTTAGTCATAAATCAAGAGATGTAGGGAAATGGGAGAAAATACAGCAAAATTTTCGAGGCTGGAAAACAGCTAGAATAGTGAACAATCTTATTAAACCTAAGAAAACTATGTTTTAAGTGGAGAAAGCTAAGGACCAATTGAATTTGTACTGGTGACTCTTCAAAGGGCCCAGGCAGTGGTAGTATTGTGTACTTCTGGAAGTGGAGGCGAAGAAGGGAAGGGGATTAAAATAAGGAGGATTATTTAAAAACTAAGAAACAGATGCCTGGGTCTCGTCTATTCTTTGCCACTGTACTACTGCACTGCTCCCATCTTGACAGATGGGAGCCTTGAAGTTTATTCTCTAGCTTAAAACAGAGGACTAGTGAACACCAGGCACACTGAAGGGGGAGGGGGATTAGATGAGCATTGGCATTTTGAATGCTGAGAACTCTTGCTCTCATCTCCATTACTGGCTTCCCAAACTGAGTCCTTTATCCTCCAGGCAGGAAACAGGAAGAATCTTCTGTGAAGAATCTGACCATCCCAAGAAGAAAAACCTAAAGTCAAAAAGGAACTGTACTCTAGTTGGTAAAATTGTTTCTTACAGGGGTACAGGTTAACAATTCTGAAACTACTTTATATGTATACAGGTATTGAACTAATAAGTAAATAAGTGGTAGATAATGGGAACCAGGTTTCTCATATCAGTATTTGTGCCCTAACAGAGGGCCTGGCCAGATTGCCGTATAGTGAACGTCACAGTCAGTAGCCCCATGTACATGATTAGAGCTTTCAGTAAACTTTTTATATCCAAACAACTAAATAAATACCATCAGGCATCTAAGGAAAGCATCTACTGTGACTAGCAGGAATGAAAATAAACAAATAGAAAATACAAACAACTTGGAGAAAATAGACTATGCAGCCGAGAAAATTTTATGTATATGCACACATACATATATGTACACATCCAGCTGTATATAGATGTACATATATGCATATACCATATATACACATACATACATATCATATGTGTGTGTATAAAACAGCTGCAGAAAGTTGGGATGCTACATCTGTAAAGCAGAAATAGGGTATTTTAGAAAGAACATTCGGAGAATGAAGAATTCTTATAAATTAAGAATATATAGCAGAAAAAAAAACTCAATAGAGGTTTGGGTAATGAGTTGAGGAAAATTTTTTAGAAAGTAAAGCAAAGAGGCAAAGAAATGATAAACAGATTATAAAAGAAAATAAAAAGAAGGGTCCAGGAGGGTCAACTTCCTATTATTAGGAGTTCCAAAGAGAGAACAGAATAAATGAAGGGAAAGAAAAGAATAAATAGTATAATCCAAGAAAATTTCCCAGAACTGAGACAAAGTACCTATTGAGTACCCAGTATAATGGATGAAAAGAGACTAACACCAGTTGAAATAATAGGATATCCAAATAGCCAGCTGTGATGCTCAGTCTCTATAATATTCAGGGAAATGCAAATTGAAATGAGATCCCATTTTCATCTGTTAGACTGGTTAAAAAATAAAGTCTGACAATATCAAGTGTTGGAAAGAATATGGGTGCAAATGGTTCTCTTACACACTGCTAGTGGGAATGTGAAACAATCATTTGGGCAATCAATTTGACAAATGGTGAGTAGAGCAGAAGATATGCAAATACTACAACTCAGAAATTCCACTTCTGGATATTACCATTAGAAATTCTTGCACATGTGCATATGAAAATATGAAAGAGAAGCCATGTACAAGAACACTCATTGAGGCATTATTTATAATAATGAAAATTTAGACAACTTAAATACATGAATGACTGGGCTGAGATGTGGTATATTCACATGTACATATGAATGAAACACACACACACCTCAGCAGGGATAGAGCTCCAAAACAATATAATGCATGAAATCAGCAAAATGCAGAATATGTACAGTTTAAACATGTATATTTTAAAGCATAAAACATCAGTGTACATTGTTTATGGATGGATATAAAAAAATTGACCAGAGGATATATACTAAATTCATGATGATGGTTATCTCTTTCAAAAGGCGTCAGAGTGAAAAGAGTGGGCTTTGTGTGAGTGTGGGGCCTTTTGATTTTTGGTAATACTTCATTTCTTTAAAAAGAAAATAAATATATCAAAAATGTTTACTGTTACACTTATTGGTAGTAGATCCATAGATACTCCTTTGTTCTGTTTCTCTATGTATTTTAAAATTCTGACCCTGTACCTCTGCCTAACTCCAAAATAACAAAGGAGGAATGTTTGATAGATTTCCTTTATTACTCTATGTGTTAAGTGCTATAGGTACTCTTCTTTCACCTTGCTTCCTCGTCTGGTTCTTAAATCAGATTGAATATAAGAGGTTAATAAACTGAATAATTTAATAAATTAAATTAAAGGAATTGAGGTGCTGCATTAGCCAGCATTTGTGCCAGAACTGGAAGCAGATAATGAAGACAGAAAGGCCTTACCCATGAGGAGAGAATTGGAACAAGTAATGGGAAGCCTCCAGGCATGAGGATCTCCTAGGAGTTTGTACCATCCATATCAGGTCTCCTGCTTTGGGTTCCTGGAGGTGAGGGGGTGTGAGAAAAGACTTAAAATACTGAGCTCTGGATAGCACAGATAATACATAATAAATACTAGGAGTTATATTTTAAGAATAGTGAGCTTACTGATCTCATAATGCCAAACATCAGATCATCAGCACTGCTCTCTTTTTCTCCCTATTTCTTCGTATTCCTCCTGTCTTCTTTGGTTCTCTGTGTATCACCTGTCTCTTGATTTCCATATTTTTTTTTAATTAAAAAAATTTTTTTTTTTTTGCGGTACGCGGGCCTCTCACTGTTGTGGCCTCTCCCGCTGCGGAGCAGAGGTTCCGGGCGTGCAGGCTCAGCGGCCATGGCTCACGGGCATGGCTCACGGGCCCAGCCGCTCTGCAGCATGTGGGATCTTCCCGGACCGGGGCACAAACCCATGTCCCCTGTATTGGCAGGCAGACTCTCAACCACTGCACCACCAGGGAAGCCCCATATTTTTCACTTCTCATTGTCTACATATCTTTTTGGACTATGGATTTATCTTGTGCTTTTCTGTCTTCATGCAGTCCCTGAGTGACTATTTTCAGCCTCCCCCTCAGCATCATTCCTGTATTCCCGTTTGGCCTTGAATCATCAGGACCCCCTAAATCATTAGCAGGATCCATCTGGCTTCAGTTACTGCCTGACTTTGAAAAAGTACCTGTAAAAACTCTTAGGTTTTATAGAAGAGAGTGGCATTATTTCACAAAGATTATACCTGTAGCCTTAACTACACAAATGATTTTTGAGTAGTGCTCTTCCTTGAAAGTCAGAAAATGACAGAACCTGGGTTTGTGGTTGACTAAATGAACAATGCCATCTTTGCCATAGTCAGTTACTACTTACCAATTCTTAAGCAAATTTACCTAGGAACAAATTCAAAGATACAGTGCTTCACAGATGAAAGAACACAAAGTATTAATTAGGAGGTATCTTATCACCCAAGAAATGTCTTGGGGACTTAAGTTGATTACAAATGCAAATAAACTAGATATTATACAGTGAGAACAACCCAACTAAATATAATGTAAGTTGGGCTAACCTAACTATAAATTCCTTTCTTTAATAGTTTAAACTATGTCATTATGAAGAACTAGTCCAAGTTTTTTTGAGTTTTTGAATTGTGGGTTTAAATCAAGGAAAAAGGGAAAGAAAATCTTGAAAATACAAAAAGCACTCTGTTTAATTTAGAGGGACTATAATAGGTAAGCACTTTTGGATCCAGGTCATAGGATCATCCAATTTTCTAACATTAGATAGACATGCCACTTTAATGCGGAATTCAGCATTGGGGGGAATCATGATGTAGAGAAAACGTAGTCTTTATTTAAAAAGGAAAAGCCTAAAACAAGCATCAGAAAACCCACATTATAAATATATTATAAAATAAAATAAAAAAGATTTATATTCATTGATTGTAAAATGCACTAGATATGTAAAAAGTAAACCACTAATTTTATTTTTGAGTATTATATGAATTAATTTGGGGGAGAATTTACATCTTAATGCTATTGAGTCTCAGTGAACCCATGAAAATATTCAGTCACTCTTTTTTTTAGTCTTTTGTAATTTCAGAAATGTTTTATAATTTTAAGTGTATAGGTCTTACCTATATTTTGTTAAATTAATTCCTAAGTATTTTATGTTTTTTGATGCTATTATAAATTGTTTTGCACTTCCAGTTGTTTACTGTGGTTATATAGAAACACAATTGATTTTTGTATACTCACCTTGTGTCTTACAGCTTTGTCAAATCCCTTATTCTAGTAATCATTTTTCAGATTCCTTAGATTTATGTACCGACATTTTTTAATTGAATAAAGACAATTTTAGTTCTTCCTTTCTAAGCTTCCTTCTATTTGTTTTTCTTGACTTATTGCACTGATTAGGACCTCCAGTACGTCTATTACAATAATGAAGAGAAGTGGTTAGAGTGAACATTCTTGCCTTGTTCCCAATATTAGGAGAACTCCCAATATTTCACCGTTGTACTGAATACTAGCTGTAGGTTTTTCATGGATCCTCCTTATCAGATTGAAGGAGTTACCTTTAATTTTTAGCTTGCTGAGAATTTTATCATGAATGGGTGCTGAATTTTGTCAGATGTTTTTCTGTACCTATTGAGATATTTATATGCTTTTTATTCTGTTAATGGCATATCATCCTTATATATTGCTGGATTTAATTTGCTATTTTGTGTCTACATTCATGAAACTGATTTTCTTTTCTAGTAATATCTTTGGCAAGTTTGGTATTAGGGTTTTGCTGGCCTAGTAAAACAATTGGGGTGTATCTGCCTTTTATTTTCTGGAAAGTGTGCACAATTATTATTATTACTTCTTTAAATGTTTCATAGAACCCACCAGTGAAGCCATCTAGGCCTGGAGTATTGTTTTGTTTTAATTACAAATTAATTTCTTTAGTAGATAACATTCTGTTCATTTTTGTGGTTTTAATAATTTATATTTTTCAAGGAATTTTTCACTTCATTGCAGTTACTGAATTGATTTGCATTATGTGGTTTAGAACATTATATTTGTAGGACATGAAGTGATAGCTGTCCATTTCTGACATTGGTACTTTGTGTTGTCTTTCATTTTTCTTGATCATTCTTGCTCAAGTATTAATAATTTTTTTATCTTTTCAAAAAGTCAACTTTTGATTTTAATTTTTTTCAGTTGTCCAGTCTTCATATTGGGTATTGTTTTGACTTCAAGTTCACCGACTTGTTTTTGTGCCATCTCAAATCTTCTATTAAGCTTGTCCAGTGAATTTTAAAATTTCCATGTTGAACTAGTTCTTGAATTTTCATTTACTTCTATTTTATAGTATCCATTTGCTACAAGTATTTCTCATCTGTTCACTTATTATTATAACATCCTGATCATACTCATAATAACTGCTTTAACATCATTATCAGTTAATTTCAACTAATCATCTTATGGTTTCTATTGACCCCCCCTTTTTTTTCCTGATCTTGAGTTACAATTTCTAGCTTCTTTGCATGTTTAGTAATTTTTTATTGTATACTGGGTATTGTAGATAATATTGTGGATTATCTTTTTCTGAAGAGTATTGATTTTTGTTCTAGTAGACAACTAAATTACTGGCTGGTAAATATACACTTACTGTACAATCCAGTTGCATTTATGGGTGTCTGTTTATTTACTTATTTATTTGGTTGCATCGGGTCTTAGTTGTGGCACACAGGCTTTCTAGTTGTGGCACTCGGGCTCCAGAGCGCGCAGGCTCAGTAGTTGCGGTGCAACTTGTAGTTGCCCCGCAGCATGTGGGATCTTAGTTCCCTGACTAAGGATCAAATCCGTGTTCCCTGAATAAGAAGGGGGGTTCTTTACCACTGGACCACCAGGGAAGTCCCCATTTCTGGGTGTTTATCCTAGAGACGTGAAAATTCATATTCACACAGAAACCTGTACACAAATATTTATAGCAGCTTTATTCATAATAACCCCAAATTGAAAACAACCCAAACGTACTTCAACAGGGAATGGTGAAAAAGAAACTATGGTACCTTCAAACCATGGAGCAATAAAAAGCAACGAACTATTTGTATATGCAACATGTTGGATGGATCTCAAGGGCATTAGACTGAGTGAAAAAAGCCGGTACAAAATGTTTCCATACTATTCGATTCAATCTTTGTAATATTCTCAAAGTGACAAAATTATAAAAATAGAGGGCAGATAAGTAGTTGCTAGGAGTTAAGAAAAAGGGAGTGAGGAGTGTATGATTATAAACAGCAAAAGGGAATCTCATTTGTGGTATGGTTATATAGGGGTATTTGGATCAACCAAGGATTTGAGGAAAATCTGCATACAGAATTAAGGTCCCCCACCCCCTTACTGTACTGCCCTTCCTACCATGATTTTCTCCTCCTATTATCTAGCATTCTGTCAGCTCTGAACTACATTCTCTAATGCCTCAAGCCAGTGAGACAGTGGTTTTCTCCCTTAGGTCTAGCCTCCCAGTAGTACTTAAGGGGTATACTGGGAAGAGTTCTCTTAAGGGAAAGTCTTATAAGTATAGATCTTATTCAGTATGATTCCTTTCTTGCAGTGATCAAATTCCCTATGTTTCTGCCTGCTTTTAGTCACTTTTCAGTGTCTTTGAGTAATTTTTATTTTGTCCAGAGTTAATCATCGTTATCTGTGGGCAAGTTAGTCCAATACAAGATAGTTCATCTTTACTGGAACCAGAGCTCAATGAATTTTATTTTTAGGTATTAGGAATATATTTTGTAAACTTTTTCAATAAAAATTTTGAAAGTTAAGTATCATAGTAACTTTAATACATAGAAGTATTACAGAAATGAAAGAAGGAATTAAGTGCAAACTGAAAACATTAAAAATCAGAATGTATAGGTAAAAAGAAAGATAAACATACAAATGCAGCCAGAAAAAAATTTTAAAAGACATATAAATGGACCTGTCAGGAGATTAAGGGCAGAATGCAATTATGTATTACTCAAGCAGCAGTCTTAAATAAGAATATATATTCAGGTACCAGAAGGACTTCAGTTGTAAAATCAGATCTTCATCCATTGTCTTTTGGAAGTGTTTTTCCATTTGGCCTGAAAAGTTGTATTTTCTTTTTTTTAACCGAGCATTTCTGACCTTTATTATTTCTTAGAGAATAAAATGACAGTCTAACCTCCCTTCTGCTTTTGTTTTTTTCTTCTCCTTTGTTTTAGTTGTTTGCATAATTGGCCTTAGAAGAGGTAAGAGTGAAGAGACTCGAGCCATCTCTGGAAAATACCTTTCCCCCATTCCATTGGAAGCTACCCTCTGGAGCACCAGATTTGACCATATATGTTCTGAGGACTCACTATGAACAAAGAAGTCTCCCAGGTAGGAATTGTAGCTCTGTTTTTAAAGAGCTTTGTTTCTGCAAAAGTATGGTGTGAAAATGATTACTTGTTGACTCTTATTTTTTATGGAAATATGTCTTTGATCTGAGAAGCTTCAAGGTTATTCTAAAATATGTGCTGACATTCCTAAATGAAAATGTTAGAAAAGTTATAGATGATACTTTGTAAACCACTGTAATGCACATTGAAATTAATACTGGTTCAGATCAGTATCTTACTATGAAACCCTCAAGTCCTTACTGAATTAAAAATGGCAGCACACACTACTATATATAAAATAGATAACTAATAAGAACCTGCTGTATTGCACAGAGAACTCTACTCGATACTCTGTAATGGCCTATATGGGAAAAGAATCTAAAAAAAAAAAAAAGAATGTATATATGTACATGTATAACTGATTGCTGTACACCTAAAACTAACACAACATTGTAAATCAACTATATTCCAATATAAAAATTTTTTTAAATGGCAGGGGAAAAACTATACTGAACCATCCCCAGATTTGGTCTATACATTTTTTTTTAACATCTTTATTGCAGTATAATTGCTTTACAATGGTGTGTTAGTTTCTGCTTTATAACAGAGTGATTCAACTGTACATATACATATATCCCCATATCTCCATTTCTATTATAATCCAGTCATTAAATCTGTTTACATCTAGCGTCCATTCTGTACATTTGAGCAGTTTTAAATTGTTGTTTTCTAAGAGTTTGTGAGCTAACTGAAGGAATAGAACTAGTGTATCCATGAATATGACAATGGTCATAGCAACCTATAGTGAGAAAAATAAACATGTACCAAGCCGAGACTAGAAAGTTGAAGAGTAATCAGAAACTGGTAAACCAAGTAAGGGGAAGACTTCCAGCAGGAAGTTTTAATTGAATTATAACATATATAAATAAAAATCATAAATTTTAAGGGTATAACTCTTTTAATTTTATTTTTGGCTGCGTTGGGTCTTCGTTGCTGCGTGCAGGCTTTCTCTAGTTGCAGGGAGCGGGGACTACTCTTTGTTATGGTGCACGTGCTTCTCATCGCGGTGGCTTCTCTTGTTGTGGAGCACTGGCTCTAGGTGTGTGGGCTTCAGTAGTTGTGGCACAAGGGCTCAATAGTTGTGGCTCGCATGCTCTAGAGTGCAGGCTCAGTAGTTGTGGCACATGGGCTTAGTTGCTCCACGGCATGTGGGATCTTCCCAGACCAGGGCTCGAACCCGTGTCCCCTGTATTAGCAGGCAGATTCTTAACCACTGTGCCACCAGGGAAGCCCTAAGGGTATAACTCTTGAGTTATCATGTACTGAATGTATTTGTGTAAATGCCATCCAGGTTAAGAAGTAGAACAATATCAGTATCCCAGTAAACCCCCCTCATCTCTGACTCATTGCACACCCACCCACTTTTAAAAAAAAATAAATTTATATATTTATTTATTTTTAGCTGTGTTGGGTCTTCGTTGCTGCGCCCAGGCTTTCTCTACTTGCAGCAAGTGGGGGCTACTCTTCGTTGCAGAGCACGGGCTTTAGAATATATATGCAGGCTTCAGTAGCTGTGGCACGTGGGCCCAGTAGCTGTGGCTTGCAGGCTCTAGAGTGCAGGCTTAGTAGTTGTGGCACACGGGCTTAGTTGCTCCACAGCATGTGGGATCTTCCCGGACCAGGGCTCGAACCCCTGTGCCCTGCATTGGCAGGCGGACTCTTAACCACTGAGCTACCAGGGAAGCCCACCCACCCACTTTTAAAGGAGGAGACAGTTGTCACCCTGGAGTGATCGCTGTCAATTTGGAGGGTGGGGTTTAGCAATCATAGAAGTTAAAGGCAATTAAATTTGGTTGGCTGACAACCAATGCCTGTGTTTGGAATAAATAATGAATTTGGGAGACGGAGGCAAGACTATGAATTGGCAGAGAACTTTAAAGCAAGGACTGGTGGTGCAGCATGATTTGAGAAGATACTCATTTGATCCTACTACCTCTCTCTTTAAAACCTCATTGGTTTCCGGAACGAACATGTTCCAGATTTATGGCTTTTATTAACTGGTGATACATTGTATTTATTAACTGAAATTTTCTGTTGTTTGAAATCAGACTGTTGATTCTCCTTAAGGAGAGAGAAGTTAATAAGCATTCTGATTATTAAGAAAAAAGTTTTGCAGAGTAGGATATATTATAATTAAGAGAAATTTTAGTCATGTAGGAGAGTCCTCTCTTTAAGAGTTTTTAGACAGAAATGTTCATACCTCGACTTTATGAAAGAGAAAGGGAGAGAAAATAGAATAATCTAGTGATTGAACTCTGGGCTGGGTGTCTTTTTCTTTAACTCATTGTTCAGTGAGTGACTGTGAGAAAGTCATGTTTTCTTCATGTCACAATGAAAGTTTTTATCTTTTATATTTCTCCTTAACATTTATTCAAACCAACTTTAAACATACCAAATAGCTGCAAGATTTGTAGATTGCACACCTATGTGCCCATTGCCCAGTTTCACCAGTTGTAAACATTTTGTTACATTTGCTTTCTCTCTCTCTGTATGTATTTACTACTACTTCTCCTGCCCCTCCCCCTCCATCACCACTATGATGATGATGAATCACAGTTGAGAGTAAGTCGTAGACATTTATGATCTTTTACTCCTAATGTCTCCTACTTAACCACAATATAATAATCAAATTCAGGAAACTTAACATTTTCATTATTATTATCTAATATATGGTCTATATTACAGTTTAGTCAGTTGTCTAATCCAGAATCATACATTGCATAATTGTCACATCTCTTTGGTTCCTTTAACCTGGAATAGTTTACACCTTTTCTTTGTCTTCCATGATATTGACATTTTGAAAAAGTATAGGCCAGCTGTTTTGTACAGTGGCACTCATTTTGAGCTTGTCTGTCTCCATCTATGTTCCTTTCTAAAGAGACTATGATATGGGACTTTGGAGATTCATGGTTTTGTTACTGAGAATCTTATCCGGTAGAATGAAGCCCATGAAGATTTTTTTCAGGAGAAAGTCTGTTAAAACAATTTTATGTATGTGTGCATATGTATACATATAATCTTAGAATCCAAGATTTATAAACTTTTGGACAAATTAAAGGCAGAACTTTAGATTTTGAAGGAATA
The DNA here is from genome assembly GCF_011762595.2 of Tursiops truncatus. Lineage (NCBI taxonomy): Eukaryota > Metazoa > Chordata > Mammalia > Artiodactyla > Delphinidae > Tursiops > Tursiops truncatus. The sequence goes on along the minus strand of NC_047047.1, from coordinate 69,884,838 downwards.
GTACATTTACATTTTAAGGTGAATCACATCTTATAAGAAATAATTGGTTTTATTTGTAATGACCATAGAAGATAAGTCAGGATTAGGTATATGATTAATTTTATTTATTGCTATGTGATGTTTGGATGAAGAGTTAGAAAGATTCTCTGTTCATGTGTTTGAGAACTTTGTAAATAACCACCCAGTATTTTTAGATGTGGTATAACTTAATGTCAACTTTTCTGAAGACTTTCCTAATGAAGAAGCATTAGGTAAAAGCAAAATTTAGAATCTGTTGTTGACTTTTCTACTCATCAGTATGTAAGGTTAGGTTATATAGGTTAGTTATATAAGTTAAAACATAGCCAGATTCTGGAACCAAATTACCTAAGAATTGGTAATTTGATTTCTACCTCTGCTACTTATGATGTTGGGCAGATTAAGTAACCTCTCTGTGCCTTGGTTTCCTCATCTCTAAAATGGATTATAATACTACATACCTCATATCTTATGAGTACATGAATTAGTAAGGTTTATAAGTAAATACTATGTTAGATGCTTAGAATGGCACATAGTAAATCCTATAAAAGTGTTAGTCATCATCATTGTTGTCACCATCAGCCCATAGGTTCTCTATTAGTAAGATAAAACCATTGAACTCAGTCAGTGATTCTGTAAAGTGGAGATAATAATAATACACACTTCATAGGGCAGTTGTGAGGAATCAATGAGTTCATATATGTGAGATACATAAACACACAATATATATTATTACATTGTCATATCCTTTAATTGAATACATATTAATGGGCCTACGTTTTTCTGTGAACCTTTTTATTATTTTGTTCCTCTCAAATTCTTTTTTACTACTAACTTTATACTGTAAAAGTGGAAATAGGCAGGACAGGCATTTTGTATGTGCTAAGTAGTCTATAGTCAAAAAGTTGAGAAGCACTGTATGAGATGACAATTGTTAGGGTCCCTCTTCTGAAATTTTATAAGTCTGAGTCTCCAGTTTAAAATTTATAAGCATGATTTTCATAGTTATTATTTTATTGAGAACACTGGAAAGTGAAATTTAAGTTTCACTTGTTTAGAGTTAGTCTTTAGTTGGGTATTACACTGGAAGGGGTATAGCTAGATAAATTAGTATTTTATTGAGGAGATACTGATGCTGTTTAACCAGCTATTCACCTGAGATGCTTGGGAATTTTTTTTTTTTTTCATTTTTTCAATGGGTATCAATAAAGTTTTTACCAAATATAAATGAATCAAGTAAGATGACTTAGGTTTAAAGCTGGGCTTTTAAAAATGCATCTCCTTTCTATAAATGTGAGCAATGAAGATTGTAGCTAGAGTTGTATTGTGATTTAATTTATGTCCCTTCCCCTCCTGCTGGGGAGATGATCCTGAAATTAACTGAAGGTTTAACTTGACTCGATCATTTGCTAATGCCCTCAAAACACAACTCCATTATTTTGTCAGATTATTCTGACCCATGCAGCTCTATTATTTTGTTATTACTGCCACCTTATAACTTTAGAAATCAAATTTCAATATGATTTTTTTTTCTTTTGTTGGTTTATATATGTACATTTAACTCTGTATTTTAAAGTGAGTTTCTGAAATGTTCGAGAGAAATTGAACCACTTCTGATCAGGGGCTTAATTCTTTATTTTAGATATTGGAGTAATTTTATATAGTAAATGTGGTTATTTGGTTTTGGATAATCATCTGTGGATTATCTATGTCTAATGTTGATCTTCAGTCTCGTCTGGCCCCCGCTTTAGCTGTTTGTCTGCTCATTAGTATCTGAATCTGTGAAAGAGGGTGAAGTTCGTGGAAAAAGACAGAGATTGACATTTTTGTCACTTAATTTTTGTCTCTATGACCATCATTTTCTTTTTTTAAGGCTGTTACCTTTTTGCTAGATTACTATAAACTCTTCTCTGTGAACATGCAAGTAAATATCAAATACTTATTTTGTTGTTTATAGTTAAAGATAGCTATAGTCAGGAAGACTGATTTTAATCTTTTTTTTAATACCAACATATTTTTCACATTAGAACAATGTAGAACTGATTTTTGGAAGACATGTACAGTATATCTACAATTACCCAATGTCATTTTAAAATAACTGGAATCATCTAGCTTTGTAGATTTATAAGGAAATGTTGAGGATATTTTTGCCAAACTGTTTTAATACAATAGCTGCCATAAACATGTTTCATATGCTGACTGTTTTTCCTAAATAGGAGTATTTTAACAAGGCCAATGCATATATGTGTATTTCTTACCTTAAAAAATTAAATTTTAAATAAAGTCAATATGAGGAATTTAAACTTGGGGGTTTAAAACTTATTTGGTTTTCTTCTTCTTCCTATATATTTGCTAATAGAAAAGAAAGAATACTTTTTAACCTTTTTTCCAAATTATTCTTTCCATTTAGAAAAAAATAATGCAGAAAAAGGAAGCATTGTCTCTTGATCTGTAGAATAAACTTTTAGTAGTAAACATAAATTTATTAAATACATTGTTTCAAATATTATATACTTTTAGAAGCTAAGTTGCCAAGTCCTTGATAATGTCTTTATTATTAGTGTAATAAATTTAAAAGAGTTTGCACAGGATTTTCTTTTACAAAAAGCACTTTTAAAAAATCTCATATTTTATAGAATCAATGAAATAAGATAAAATGACGTCTGTTTTTAAGAACTCATTGCTTTCAATCTGTTTCTTTGCCTTTGCTTTTTATTCCTGGCCATAACAGTTAAGATATGGGCATGTTTATTGTAGAGGCTTATGTGGCAGGGACTCTTCTCTGGGCCAGGGATAACCATGATCTGAGTTTTGGTTCCTGCTTTGTGGGTTCAGAGAGAATTTTTGTTTCCAGATGTTTAAGGAAATCCTTGTTCAGTCATTAGCTTTAAAATATCTGTTTTTTGGGCTTCCCTGGTGGTGCAGTGGTTAAGAATCCACCTGCCAATGCAGGGGACATGGGTTCGAGCCCTGGTCTGGGAAGATTTCACATGCTGCGGAGCAACTAAGCCCATGCGACACAACTGCTGAGCCCGTGTGCCACAACTACTGGGGCCCACACGCCTAGAGCCCGTGCTCCGCAACAAGATAAGCCACCACAGTGAAGAGCCCATGCACCACAATGAAGAGTAGTCCCCGCTCACCGCAACTAGAGAAAGCCCACGCGCAGCAATGAAGACCCAGCGCAGCCAAAAATAAATAAAAGATAATAAAATAAAATATTTTAAAAAATAAAATAAATAAAATAAAATATGTTTTTTAACAAAAAAATTGGAGGCATACAAAGAAACCAAAAAAGTATGGCCCATACACAGGAAAGATAGCAGTCAGTAGAAACTGTCTTAAGAAGCCCAGATGTTGTACTTACTAAACAAAGAAGAAATAGTAGATAAGTTGGATTTCATCAAAATTAAGAACTCTTGTTCATCAGAAGTTACTATAAAGAAAGTGAAAAGATAATCCACAGAATGGGAGAAAATATTTGCAAATCATATATCTGATAAGGATCTAGACATGAATATAAAGAACTCTTATGACTTACCAATAAAAAACAGAAAATACCAATTTTTGGATGTGGAAAAATTGGAACACTTGTACATTTGATGGTGAGAATTTAAGATGGTACAGCCACTGTGGAAGACAGTTTGGCAATTCCTCAAAAATTTAGAGAGTTACAATATGACCTAGTAGTTTCGTACCCAAGAGAATTGAAAACAGGTTCACACAAAAATTTGCACATAAATGTTCATAGCAGCATTGTTGTTAAATAGCCCCAGTAATGGGAAACCTAAGTGGCCATCATTTGATGAATACATAAACAAAATGTGGTATATCCAAACAATGGGAAATTATTTAACCATAAAAAGGGCAATAGAAATCCGAAAGTCCCCATCCTTTCTTATCACATGAGAAAGAATTCAACTGTCACTGAAGTGAAAAGACAAAATTGAAAACTTTTTTTTAGAGAACCCTAGGTGTCGGACTCCAGTCTGAGAAACATCCTTTATGGCAGTTACCCAGTGCAGGAGCTCTTTATTTGTCACGATTTTTCCTGTGTGATATTATCAACTTGGGGAGGTTTAACTCTCAGAGTGTCCCTCTCATGTCTGTGCTTCTCTGTGCTAATTGCTTGCTAGCATTTTCAAGTATATTATTAGAGTTGTTTATTAACTAATTGTTACTTATTTTTCAAATGATGCAGTCCTCAGCTAAATCTGGGAGGTGAGTGACAAATTTCTTATGTAGAAATCTATAATTCAACTGAAATATAAAGCACTGACCTATTTCTTCAGCCCAACCTATTTGGTTTAGTCTGGTCCATTTGAACAGAGGTAGATGTGGTTTCTAGTTCCAAAAACTGCTCTCTAGAGAGTGCATGAGATTGTGTATAACTTAGCAACTCTTTTTAAATCAACAGCATACTTTTACTTAGAAACCTAACCTCTTTTTTTTAAAGGTGATATGTAAATTGGCTTCCTGAAACCAACATTTCTTTTCTTAATGAACCTTGTTTAAGTTCCCTTACTGCCAAATATAAAGCCATTCCACAAATAGAATAGCTGTAAAAGTTTTCACTCATCAGAGGTTTTGCATTCCACTATCTGTTTATTGTGTTTTGTAAATAGAAAGCAGGTAATACCAGAATCATATCATCAGCAAATTGTTGGTGACTTTCTCATAGCTTCTTACTATTGGCTCTTATTTTGGTAAGCCAGATATTGAATTGCTGTTGAATTGTTGTCTGATGTCTCCTCAACCCCAGAATTTCAGATAAATTTAGCAGATGTCAGTCTCCAGCCAGTAGTCTGACTTAGCATAGTCTGGGGAATCTCATTTGAAATCCAGATTTATTTGTTGCTCAAAATTATCCAAACTGTGAGATTGTATTGCTTATGTTTACAGTTGTGTAAATGCAACATATTTTTGTGTCTCTATCGTACTGTGAAATATAGTAGGAGGTTTCTCCAAAATAGATCTTAACCTTTTCAGAATTAGAAGAGATGTTCTCAAATTTCTAGACCAAGAAGGTGGTTGTTTTTTTTTTTTTTCCATTGAAAACAGGAGAACAAGGATTTCAAGAAAGCTCAATTTCTCAATTATAGAAAAGAATTCCAAAACATTATGAAAGATTCCAGAAAATATTTAATTATAAAAAATCTTAAATATTATTTAAAAAATTTAAATGTCATATTAGTAAAATAACTTAATCACTTAATTTATCACCTATTTTAGCTTCTGTATCTTTTAGACATTATGTTACATATTGGATATACAATGAGGAGATCTAGTAACTGTTTTTGAGTTCACAATCTAGAAGAGGAGACAAATAAGAGAATTATAATTTTATAGCGTATTATCATAAGAAATATATGCCCAGCAGTATTTTGAGAGCCAATAGAATTCAGATGGGTAAATTCTTAGATAGGTATAACCTAATGTCTTAGGAGGCAGGGAAGACTGGCAGCTAAGTAAAGCTGAGCATTAAGTAGGAGTTAGTTAACACTTCTTTTGGATTTTAGCGAACTCTAAAGTCTTATCTTTCATTTTCTTTCCTGTTCATCATTTTCTTCTCTCTTTTATTTCTACTTTTGTTGAAAAATTTAGCATTGATGCTTCTTTATTATTATGAATTTATCACATAATTTCATTTTTTGTTTTAATAAACTTTGAAATATATTTATATTTTATTTCTAAGTAAAAACAAAATTAAGTGGCATCTTTACTTCTGTGGTATCTGGTTAATCTCGTTTATGTTTCTATGACTCTCCATAGGAGAAGAAAGTAGCAGTCTTACTCATTATAGTAATATATCACTTAGCTGATTTTTCTAGTTCTGTATTTGAGAATGGATGCTAACAAAGCCATTGTCGGGTCTTTCAACATCTTTTTTGTTGTGGTGGCAAGTCTGGCATATTGACCTTTGCATTGAGGCTGTCCACCTTAAATTGTAATTATTTTCCTTGCCATATAGAGCCTTCCTCTCCCCCTGACAAGAGGTTTAATAAATGTTTTTCTATGATGACATTAATCCATAGTGCAGTTCATCTCATTTATGTGTCAGTAATAGAAGTCTGGAACTTAAAAACCCATCATGTTTTATACGTGTTGAATTTGAGGTGACGTGGGATATCCAAATGGAAATGTCCATTTGGCAGCTGGAAACTTATTTAGATGCCAAATTACTGAGATCAGAAAGATTGTGCTTATCGTTCATGGAGGAAGCCTTAGAATGAAAATCAGACCTTGTCATTCTTCTGTTCTTAATCCTCCAGTGATTGGCTAATTCACTCAGAGTAAAGCTAAAGTGTATGGCCCTTCCTCTGCCAGGAGCACTCTTCTTCCAGATGTCATTCTCTCTCCCTCACCTCCTTCAAGTCTTTGCTCATGTCTCACCTTGTCAGTGAGGCCCTTCCTAACTACTTTACTTAAAATTGCTGCCCCTCTCCTTCCACAAAACTAAGCCTCTGTTTTTGCCTTGTTTTCCTCCATAATACTTATCACCTTCTAATATACTCTATACTTTACTTTTTAATTTTGCTTCTCTCTCCCTCACAATAGAATGAAACTCTATGAGGACAGTGATTTTTTAATGTTTCATGCACAGTTGTACTCCCACTACCTAGAACAGAAGCTGGCATATAGTAGGAGCTCAATAAATACTTTTTGCTGAGTTTACTTGGGCTACCCACATTGAGATCAATTTAAAGTTTCTGACTCATGTTTACCTTTGCTGCGAAGATGGGATAGTATCAAGGATTTTATTTTTAAAGTCTTTCCTTAGTGTTGAAACTAAAATTAACATATATAATCTATATGTGTATATAGGGACTGTATGTAGTATATAATATATATAGTCTGTTTATATATTGTTTATATAGGTTGGGCTAAACTTGATTGGACAAACATTTAATCACTCATTCACCAAATTCTATAATGGACACACAATAGATGGGAACTGATGCAAACTTTGTATATTATGTTGAATGTTATCCTTTGGGCAGTGAGGATTTAGGGAAGGATTTTAAGCAAGAGATTGACATGATCAAACATGTTTTTGATAGCCTACTTTGGTGGCTCAGGGAGACCACCATAAAAACTATGATGTTTTTAATAGTTCAGCAACAGGTGAGAGGAGATTATAAGAAAGGGGTGCATTTTGGAAATATTTAGGAAATAAAAATGGACACATCTTACTGTTTGCTTGCATGTGGGGTATGAGAGAAAAGGGTAGAATGACTCCAGTGTACCAACTGAGAGAAAAAAAATTGCATGAGGAGGAGATGTTAAGTTCATTTGGAAAGATGAATTTGAAGTGCCTATGTGACCTCTGCATAGAGTTATCTGGCAAGGAGCGGGGTTATGTGTCTGAGACCCAGGAGATCTGGCTAGAGATGGAGATTCAGGGTAATTGGTTTAGAGATTTTTTTTCTTTGAAACCATGTTGAGTGAGTGATATCACTGCAGAATAATGTATAGTATGAGGGGAAAGGAGGCGTAGGACATTAGAACCATGAGGAAATCTAGCCCCGAAGAACTGGGCAAAAAGTACTGAGAATCAGGAAAGTAGAAAACCACACTAATTCTACTAATCTCTCAGGCTGTGGCTTAAACATCACTTCTTCAGAGAAGCCTCAGTTGATCGCCCAATTAAAATTAGGTCTCCTCTATTGTTTTTCTCTATGAACCCTACTCTTTTCCTTTATGATTTTATCACTATAAGAAAATTACATATTAATTTTGTGTTTTATTTGTTTATGTCTCCCACTCCGTGAGGGCAGGGACCTCTATTTTGCGGCCCGTGATTTTGCTCAGCTCCTATCACAGTGCCTGAGACATGATAGATGCTTGATTTATTTGTTAAGTAAATGAAGGAAGCATAGGATCACAGAAGTCAATGGATGACAATATTTTCAGAAGGAAACAGTTCAGATGCTGCTTCAAGCAGTCCAATAAAATAATAGTAATAAGTTAGCACTTATTGAGCATTAATGAGTGAAGGAATGAAAAGTGTCCATTGTATTTATCAATGAGGAAGTACGGGATGAGTTATCCACTGAGTGAACACTACTCCCCTCATGGAGCTCTTAGTCTAAAGGGGAGATAATAACAATAACCAACATTCTCTAGGAACCTACAGTGCACTCTTTACATGACTGTTCATTCAGTCCTCACAACAAATCTAAAGGTAGGTAAGTATAGTTATTATCCTTATGTTACAGATGAAGGAATAGGAGATTTAAGGAGATTAAGCACTTTGCCCAGGAACAGGCAGGTAATGATTAAGCAGGGCCTTTCTGACCCTAACGCCCATGCTTTTAACCACCATGCTGCAGTAGGGGAATCAAGCTGATTCCTTATCAGGGAAGTGATATCTTGAAAATGCCATTTGAGCAGGAGTGGTTTTGCTGCTGTTTATAGGACACATTAGAAGTGAGAGTGACTGGAATTGAGAAACAAGGTAGAAGGATCTTGCAGGAATCTAGAATGAGGTATTTGCTTCCAAATAAGGATCATAACTGTATCTGAGAATGAAGAAGGAGGGGACACTGTAAGATCTCCTGTTAATGAAGAATTGACAGGACGTGGATTCTGATACAAAATGAGGAGCAAAAGAGAAGAGTAAAAAATAATTGCGATCCTAGGAGTTGGAAATTTTCATGACCTGCACGTCTAATATGGAGAAATTAGAAATGTGCTTTTTTGGTTACATGGAATAATAAAGTCATGATTAGAGTTCTAGGTATTATTTTTATATTGAAAATGGGATATGACAATCTTTGGTACTGAGAAAGAGCTGGAGACAGAGGAAGTTTTAGGACTAGAGAAAAAGGATCTATTTCAACATATTAATTAAAGTCATGTGAGAAATTCTTATGGATCTCAACTTTACAAGCATGGCTGCTAACATGCAGCACTGTATTTATTTAATCATTTTAGAATTTAAGGAAAAGTTAAAGGTTTTTCCCATTTAACAAGAATTTCCTCTCCTTTTACAAGGGTAGATGGAATGGAAGAGAATGAGAGGTGTGTTGTTTGACATTAGTAAAATCTAAGTGATGGTGATGAGTCTAAGGCCAGAGATAAGCTTCCAAGTTTCGTTAGAGATTCTGCAGAGAATAGTGGTTGATAGGGATAGATCAGGAGGGATCTTTAAGCACAGCCACTGACTGGCACAACATGTAAGAGAGAGACCTGGCTGGCATGCTACGGGAAATGACTTTGTGTTCTCTGGCATCTATAACAAGATCCTAACGTAGACTAAACATTTGATCTTTGTCGCCTGACTGCATAAGCAAAAGGTTAGGAGTATGGAATTCAAAGTTGGTAAGTACAATACAAAATCCAAATCTAGTTCATCGCTTTAATTTTAATCATATATGTATTATTTCTTTTCCTATCAACATAAAATCCCAAACCTTATGAGTAAAAGTTGTTTTAAGTCCTTTTCAAAATAATCTGAAATAAATAAATATAAAAAAGAATCTATCTGACTCTCAGTTACACAGTTTTTACATTTACGTATGAAGTGGGTTTTTCTCTTTTAAAAAATTTCATTGTCTATTTAATTATTCTAACAATATTTTCATCCTAATTGATCTCTATGATTTTATGAAGGATGACTAATTTTATTTTACAGGTATAGAAAAGAAAGTGTAGAAACACTAAATAGCTGATGATTCCTGTGCTTTTATATAAATGTGGATGCTTTTATGATGGCTGTAATTATTCATTGAGAAACCACAGTATCTAGATATATTCTAACACAAGGGAGCTTCCTATTCCCATAGAGTTGGAAAGTTCATTAGGGTAGATTTCTTATTGTTTTCCTTCCTTTTTAGGTGTGAAGTTTTTCAACATGAGTGGCCTTGGGGACAGTTCATCTGACCCTGCTAACCCAGACTCACATAAGAGGAAAGGATCGCCATGTGACACACTGGCATCAAGGTAGGAACACTCTTTTTCTTAGTCTGTTTCTGGCAGAGCTGCTTTATCATTTTAAGTCACTTCAGAGCTTTTGCTTCATCTACTCCAAGTTTACCAGCCTTCTCTGAGTCCCTCATACTTACCATGTTCTCTTCCTTCCCCAGGGCCTTTACACATGCTGCTCCCTCATCCAGCTTGCTCCCTCTAGATTTCCTGTAGTCAACACCTATGCATTCTCCAAATACCAGTTTAGTCATTACTTTCTTTTTTTTTTAAATTTATTTATTTTGGGCTGCATTGGGTCTTTATTGCTGCATGCAGGCTCTGTCTAGTTGTAGTGAGTGGGGGCTACTCTTTGTTGAGGTGCGCAGGCTTCTCATTGTGGTGGCTTCCCTTGTTGCAGAGCATGGGCTCTAGGTGCACAGGCTTCAGTAGTTGTAGCACGCGGGCTCAGTAGTTGTGGCTCACGGGCTCTAGAGCGCAGGCTCAGTAGATGTGGCTCACGGGCTTAGTTGCTCCGTGGCATGTGGGATCTTCCCGGACCGGGGCTCGAGCCCTTGTCCCCTGCATTGGCAGGGGATTCTTAACCACTGTGCCACCAGGGAAGCCCTAGTCATTACTTTCTTAAAAGGAGCCTTCTCTTCCTTCCATTAACTATTAGGTCAAATCTCCCCTATTTGTATCTATTTCATATGTATTTTTATAGCTATAATCTGTAATTTCAGGTTTTTATTAGTTTGTGTGCTTATTTCATGAGTTCCCTGGCTTCTCTACTACAGGCTAAGCTGCCGTTTGGTAAGAACTTTGTCCTTACTCACCATTTTATCCCTAGTTCCTAGCACAATGTGTAACTTATATATAGTAAGGACACAGAAAATATTTGTCAAATGAATAAATGAATCCATTGTACATCTTTAACTGCTATTTCAATATATTATGGTATTAGTGGAACAAAGAAAAAAATTATTGATATCAGGACTTTAAAGAATGAATATTTGTGGAATTAAATATTTGTGTGTTAATAAGGAATGTGGTCATCAAATAGGCAAAAGAGAATTATTGCTAAGGAGACTCTAATAAATGCCAGATAGAGAAGGAACCTCAATCAGATCAAAACAGCAGCTTTCCTACCTGAGAGAAGAGTCGGGATTTTATTCCATTCACCTTCAAGGATCTGGAGCAAGGTTTCTCAGCCTCCACACTGTTGACATTGTGGGCAAGATAATACTGTGCTGTGGGAAGCTATCCTGTATATTGTAGGATGTTTGGTAGGATCCCTGGCTTCTACACACTAGATGCCAAATAGCATCTTTATATCAGTTATGATAACCAAAATGTCCTACCAGTTGTGATAACCAAAAATGGCTCCAGACATTGTCAAATATCCCTGGGGACAGGGAAAGCAATATGGCCCCCAGCTGATAATCATTGATGTAGCGCATAAAACGGCAGAAGACTCTTCTGTCATTGGATTACATGCTTTTTCTCATGGGGGGACAAAGAAAGAATTTTTACAGGAGAGTGCCAGGGCTTCAGGTTGGGGAAAGAAAAGTGACTACTTCTCTTAATCAGTTCAGAAAACTGTTACTGAGCGATGATAACCTAAGTACTCATAATCATAGCTAAGTGTCCAGAAGCTAGGAGGAATGCTGATATCAAGATGCAATTCAGTTTGTGTTGTCAGAGTTAATGTTCTTGTCTATTTCTATATATGTCAGTCCTTCTTAATTTAAGAATAAATAGATAAAACTATTGTATTTTACTTTAAATTTTTATTTGGGGAAAATTTTTTAACCTATAAAAGAATAGAGACTAGGAAACGATGTATACCCACCACATATAAACCACGTATTTGCAGTTTTGTTTAAATAAAAGTAGTAAGATGATTAATGACAAAATTGATTTGTCTCTAATTCTTTCAATCTGTTTTTAATGATTATGCATATATAAGTATCTGTGAACAATAGAGAATGTTTATTAAATTTATATATTACATAATACTATGTGTATTTTTCTACAGTATACTTTTCAGCATGGATCTTTAGACATAAAGATAACTAGATTTATTCAGTTCTGTTAACTTTTGATAAATATTGTATTACACGAATATACCGTATTTGAGAAATCTGTTTCCCTACAGATAGACATTCCCTATGGGTAAACAGCCATTTTGTTACAAATTTTCATTCTTGCAGCCAGCACTACAGTGAACATGAACATCCTCGTACACACCTCCTGTTTTATACGTAAGAGTTTCTTTAGGATCTGTGTACATTTTTATGTTAACTGGGTAATTATCACATTGTTCTTTAAATGATAAGCATTGAGAGTTCCTTTTTTCTTGTCTCCGCACTTCAACGTTTTGCCAATCTGATGGGTGTGGGGTTATAATTTTAAGTACATTATAAGAATCAAGACTTTATCAGATTTCTAATTATAATTTATTTGAACTCTGGTGTAGTATGCCTGCTTAATTTACAACAAACTTATTTGAAAATTCAAAGTTTCTATTTTAAGGAATTATTATTTGGAACATCCAATAATTTCAAATGCAACTAGTATATGTACTGTCTGCTTCTTTTTGATATCTAGTATTCATTTGAAATATTCAATGTATATACGTCACTGAGGGAATACGTCTGTGATGGCAGTCATTCTCTTTATGCTTTTTAGCTAGAATTGTTTTCTGCACCTTGATATTTTGTAATATTTGTTTTTTAGATACAATTTTAAATTGTTTTCTAAATCTGGTTTTATATTCTGGATAAAAACAGGAATCTCTGTAAATATATAAATATTAAATACATGATCAGAGAAGGAAATATGGTGGTAGAAAGTACAGTAACTGGATTTCCTTTGTGTAACAGCACTGAAAAGAGGCGCAGGGAGCAAGAAAATAAATATTTAGAAGAGCTAGCCGAGTTATTGTCTGCCAACATCAGTGACATTGACAGCTTGAGTGTAAAACCAGACAAATGCAAGATATTGAAGAAGACAGTCGATCAGATACAGCTAATGAAGAGAATGGAACAAGGTAAAAAAATGAACAAAAAAAACCCCTGTGACTGTGTGCTTTGTTATTAAGACATTTACAATATGTGATTTTATTTTTTTTCATTAAGAAATTGCATTCAATTTTGTAATCTTATTAAAGGAACATTTTTGTTTAGATGCTATTTATTTTAGAATGTGAATCTGAGACCCTTCTTTTACAACAAAGTGGCTTATTAAGTTATCTTGAGAACTGGTTGCCTTGAAAGGTTATGAGACCCAGTATCATAGGGGATTAAGTCAGGAGATACAAGTTGTGGTATCAGACCTGAGGCTCTGGCATAGGGTTGAAAGACAGCAACTCAGAGGTAGGAAAGTCCCTCCATCTGAGTTATAAGTTTGTCTCTGCCTGGGCTCTGGGTGGGGGAAACAGCCTTCTCTGAGAAAACCCTGATTTATTTTTATGGTTCATATTTATACTATTCATATTTACTGGGGACCCAACACCACACAACTCCTGGGTTGCCTACCAGAAACAAAGGCAAAGCACTTTGAAGGAACATAACCACACCTCGCCCTGTCAGGTTCCCAAAGAAAAAGTGCTTCTGAGGGAGATTTTGTGCTATAAACTTATATAACATAGGAGGAAATAATCCACAGTGAGTAAGAACACAAATAACAAACAGAAGGAATAGACCCCAAAGAACTTCAGATTAATAGCAGCAATGTAAAAAGACTATGAACAAATAGTATGTTTTAAATGGTTGAGGTGATAGGCTTTTAAGATTTTAGGAGTAGATAGTCTAGTGACAACTGATTTAGCAGACAGGAAAAACTGGTATTGTAGGTCTGCAGAGGGATAGCCAACAAGAGGCTGTATGGTACCTTCCTTACTCAATCTGGAAACTCTGACAGCCTGGCTCATACTCCCTCAGCTGAAAATGGGAGGATTCCTCTGGGGCAATTGAGCAGTCCAAAGGGAAAGACACACAGACACTGACAGTTGGAATTGATCCCCCAAGTGAAAAAATCAGCTCCTTGCTCTGTCCCCACACTTCACACATCTGCCAGTCAGGATTTTAGTACCTCACTCTTTAATATGAATAAAAATCCAGATATTTGAAGAAAGTCTTTTTATAAAAGAGAATAAATCAAGCAAAGGAACAGAATAAAGGGAACTCAGAGGAAGCAGAGACAATGCAGGGAGCAAAAGAAAATGTAAAGCCATCAAACAGTCCCTCAGAGACAAAAAGGAGGATATTTCATCTATGAAACAAGAATAAGATGCTATAAAACGAAACATTGGAACTTAAAATCAGGATAGCTGAAAAAAACTTTACCGTATTACCTTATCTTCTCATACTCTCTGCCCCAAGCATTCCAGGAACACTATGCCTCAGGTATTTGCACTTGCTGTTCTCTCTGGAATTCTCTTCCCTGGATATACACAAGGCTCACTACTGCATCCCTTTTATGTGTTGGTTCAAATATTTTTTCTCAATGAACTTGTCCCTCACTAACCTATCTAATACACACACATACACACACACACACACACACACACACACACACACACACCTCTCTACATCTTCCTTGATTTATTTTCCCCACAGTATTTTTTACATCTAACATATTACACATTTTATTTGTTTATTGCCTGCCTACCCCCACTAGAGCTTCATGAGGGCAAGGATTTTTCTTTGTTCACCATTGTATCCTTAATACCTGTAGCAGTTCCTGGGTACATAGTAGACTTTCAATGAATATTTGTTGAATAAAAAGATATAGCGTTGAAAGATAATTTGAAGAAATCCCATAGAAAGTAAAATAAAAAAGACAAGCAAAGGAAAACAAGAGAAAGATAGAAATGTATAGGATTAGTTCAGGAGGTATAACACATCATTAGTCCCAGAAAAAAAAAAAAAAAACCAGACCAAAATTATAAGAAATAATGCAAAGAAACAAAAACCAAAAAGTTCTCAGAATTAGGGGATATGGGTTTCCAGATGGAAAGCACACATGTAGTGCACAGCACAATGAATAAAAAAGAAAGAAAAAAACCTCACACACAATTTCTAGACACCAGAAAGAAAAAACAAGAGAGAGGAAAAAACAGACACATACTAGATTACTTTCAGGAGGGTGCGGATTTCCAAATAGGAACACTGAAAATGAGTATCCTGGACCTAGAATTCTGTGTTCATCCAAATGAAATATGAGTGCAAAATAAAGACATTTTCAGACATCTGAAGCCTCAAGAATGTTATCTCCTGTGTACTTTTTTCCAGAAATATCTATCAAGACCAAGGTAGTAAACCAAGAAAGAAAGGCATAGGATCTTAGCCCAGGGAAACCATGGAATCTTAACAAAAGAAAGGTAGAAGGAGACCCAGGGTTACAGTTGAGCAGCAGAGTAAAGAAGTAGCCAGTCCCAACTGGAGCAGGTGGATAGAGAACTCTAGGAGGAATATTTCTATGGGGAAAAAAATGGAACACATAGAGTATATGATGACTGACCAAATTGAGAGGAATTTTTTAGTCTGGAGGAGAGTTTAGAGATGAATCAAACTTCACAGAAAAACTAAAACATGAAATATGAGAATTGTAAATTATAGCACATACCTTGACTCATTTGTGGACTATATTTATATGGCCATAGTAACATAGATACTAAATACTGACTGCTCTAAAAATTATTGTAACTCTACTGGGAGTATGGGAAGAGGGGATATGTATGTGTGTCTAGATGGTTGATGTAAGTAAGTAAAATTCTTACCTTTTATGATGGCATGTTAATAGATTATGTCTAACATGGGCACAGTCAGGATATAGCAAATAAGCATGTTGTTGAGAAATACGGAATGTATTAGTTAGGATACAGACAAGGCTACTGTAGCAAGAGACCCAAAATACAGTGGCTTTAACAAGGTAGTCTAGGCATGTGTCAGAGGCTCAGATTCCTTGCATCTGTTTTCCTGTGCCATTCCTAGGGTATTGCCCTTACCCATGTGGTCAAACATGGCTCACCTGTACGTGTTCCTGATGACAGGAAAGGGAAAGAAGAAAACAGGAAGGCATGCTTCTGTCCCTTTAAGGGCAAGACTCTGTCCTTGCATGTCTCATCTGTTCACATGCCTTAGGCCAGTCATATAGCCACTCCTGCCTTGGGTTTTGCCTAAAATTTTGTTTGTTGTGCTTATCATGCATAGTTACTTAATGTACTTGGACTTGATGGTTTATGTATTTTGGAACTGTTTAAGAAACAAAACCTGTCTTAATGTTAGAAACACATGAAATGATGAAGGAAGTACATCTTAGAACTAAATGAGAAACTCCTATACCATAATAATTAAAAAATAAATAACCCAGTTAATTAATGGGCAAAGGCTCTGGGTAGACATTTCTCTAAAGAAAATACACAAATGACCAATAAACGCATGAAAAACATACTCAATATTATTAGCCATCAGAAAAATACAAATCAAAACCACAATGAGAGACCACTTTACACTTGCTAGGGTGGCTACAGTCAAAAAGACAGACAGTAACAAGTGTTAGTAAGGATGGGAGAAACTGAAACCCTCATACAGTGCTGGTGAGAGTGTAAAATTCTGCATCCACTTTGGAAAACAGCCCAGTAGTTTCTCAGAATATTAAAGATAAAGTTATCATGTGGCCCAGCAAGTCTACTTGCAGGTATATACCCAAGAGAAATGAAAACTTGTACACAAATGTTCATAACAGCATTATTCATAAATAGCCAATAAGTGGAAGCAAACAGTATATCAGCTGATCAATGGGTAAATAAAATGAGGTATACCTATACACTGGAATATTATTTAGCAATAAAAAATAGTGAAGTACTGATAAATGCTTCAACATAGATGAATCTTCAAAACATTACACTAAGCAAAAGAAGCCAGTCACAAAGGACCACATATTATATAATTCCATTTATATAAAATGTCAAAAATAGGCACATCTATAGAGACAGAAAGTAGATTGGTGGTTGCCTTGGGCTTGGGAGTGTTGGGAAAATGAGGAATGACTGCTAAAGGGAATGGGGTTTCTTTTGGGGTTGATGAAATTGTTCTAAAATTTATTGTGATGGTGGCTGCACAACTCTGTGAATACACTAAAAACCACTGAATTGTATGTTTTAAATCCATGAATGGTATGCTGTGTGAATTGTAGCTCAGTAAAGCTATTATTATAAACACTATATGAGATAACATTTTACACCCATTAGGTTCGCAAAAATTAAAAGCTGTGATGATATCAAGTGTCAGCATACAGAAAAACAATAACCCTTGTATGTTACTGGTGGTACATAGAGAGTAATTTGTCAAACTTAGTAATGTTGAAAATACACAGACCCTGTGATCCAGCAATTTCACTTCTAATATTTACCCTAAAGAAACTGTCACAAATGTGCAAAAGAGGAAATACTGAAAATAGTTATTACAGCATTGTAAGAAGTCAAAAGGTCTACCAATAGGGGACTAGGAAATCAACTGTGGGTTATTCATATACTATACAGCAGTTCAAATGAGCGTATGAAATTTATATGTATCAGTATAGTTAAATCTCAAACATAATGTTGAGTGGAAAAAGTTGAAAAAGTCTATATATTTTTATGTAAACATTAAAACACAAAACAATAATATATTTGTAAAAATCATGCATATGTAGTTGAAGTATAAAAACATGCTTAGAAATGTTTATGCTGACCTCAGAACACTGGTTACTTCTGAAAACGGACAGAGGAGGAATAGTGGTAGAGCTGTAGCTCTATTTGTAGCATTTTATTTATTTAAAAAGGAAAGACCTGAAGCAAATAATGTTAACATCTGTGAAAAATGAATGGTGGCTGTGTGACTGTATGCTATGCCACTTTCTGTATTTTTTGGAATATTTGAAATATTTCATATTTTAAAGTGAAAAAAATGAATCTCTATATTCAGTAATACTGTATTTGCTTTTTGGTGAGCTAATTAGTCTGACAGATTGGAAACTTTTATATAAGTATGCTGCTGCTTTAAGATGATGGATGGACTTTTCAACATCACCACACAAAAGAATTCTAAATCATTTAACAGTTGCAGTTTTATCAATCAGATCATCATGACATGAAGGTGAAAAGTTAGCTATTTCACGCAGGCTCACAGAATCGTACCTTCACTCTCTCTTAAGTGGCAATTGATCAAATCAGGAAAGGAGAAAGATGGAGGAAATAATTATTCTTTTACAATTTACTTATTTCTTTAAAATATTTGGTGTAGACTTTTTTTTAAAAGGCTGTATATTTTTACACCATTTTTTCCATTTGTTGGAACACTGGATTTGGTAGGTCAGAATTCAAATCCTCCTGCTGCCATTTATTAGTTATATCATTTGGGACACATTATTTAACCTTTGTGAACCTCAATTTCATCATCCACAAAATGAGTATAATTAAGATTAAATGTGAAAGTACCTACATAATGAATAAATATTTTTTGAATCTGAAATTAGGTAAATTCATGTCTTAATAAACTTGCCATTATGGAAATGAGCTCTTTTTGGATGTGTGACTTTTTGCTGCTTTGTTACAGAGAAATCAACAACTGATGATGAAGTACAGAAGTCAGACATCTCGTCGAGTAGTCAAGGAGTGATCGAAAAGGAATCCTTGGGACCTCTTCTTTTGGAGGTAGCTGTTCTCATTGACTCAGAAAGTGATCAGAATCTTTTTTCGAGCCAATTTGGTTTTTTTCTTTATCTTCTTTTAGGTTTTAACATCCAATTAATAAATTATAAAACAAAGTAAAGTGTTAAGGAACTTTTAATAATTATTTTATTTTAGAAACTATATTGACCATTGTTACTATTTCAAAATTAAATGTGAATAATGAACATGAGAAATTTTCATAAAGATGCTACCAGAAAACTACTAGAGCTAATCGATAAATTTGGTAAAGTAGCAGGATACAAAATTAATGCAAAGAAATCTCTTGCATTCCTATAAACTAATCATGAAAAATCTGAAAGAGAAATTAAGGAAACACTCCCATTTACCATGCAACAAAATGAATAAAATACCTAGGAATGAACCTACCTAAGGAGACAAAAGACCTGTATGCAGAAAACTATAAGATACTGATGAAAGAAATTTTAGATAATACAAACAGATGGAGAGATATACCATGTTCTTGGATTGGGAGATTCAACATTGTGAAAATGACTGTACTACCCAAAGCAATCTACAGATTCAGTGCAATCCCTATCAAACTACCAATGACATTTTTCACAGAACTAGAACAAAAAATTTTACGATTTGTATGGAAGCACAAAAGACCCCGAATAGCCAAAGCAATCTTGAGAAAGAAAAACAGAGCTGGAGGAATCAGGCTCCCAGACTTCAGACTATACTACAAAGCTACAGTAATCAAGACAGTAGGGTACTGGCACAAGAACAGAAATATATATCAATGGAACAGGATAGGAAGCCCAGAGATAAACCCACGCACATATGGTCACCTTACCTTTGATAAAGGAGGCAAGAATATACAGTGGAGAAAAGACAGCCTCTTCAATAAGTGGTGCTGGGAAAACTGGACAGCTCCATGTAAAAGAATGAAATTAGAAAACTCCCTAATACCATACACAAAAATAAACTCAAAATGGATTAAAGACCTAAATGTAAGGCCAGACACTATAAAACTCTTAGAGGAAAACATAGGCAGAACACTCTTTGACATATATTGCAGCAAGATCTCTTTTGACCCACCTGCTACAGAAAGGGAAATAAAAACAAAAATAAACAAATGGGACCTAATGAAACTTAAAAGCTTTTGCACAGCAAAAGAAAACATAAACAAGATGAAAAGACAGCCCTCAGAATGGGAGAGAATATTTGCAAATGAAGCAACTGACAAAGGATTAATTTCCAAAATTTACAAGTAGCTCATGCAGTTCAATATCAAAAAAACAAACAACCCCATCCAAAAATGGGCAGAAGACCTAAATAGACATTTCTCAAAAGAAGATATACAGATTGTCAACAAACACATGCAGGGATGCTCAACATCACTAATATTAGAGAAATGCAAATCAAAACTACAATGAGGTATCACCTCACACCAGTCAGAATGGCCATCATCAAAAAGTCTACAAACAGTAAATGCTGGAGAGGGTGTGGAGAAAAGGGAACCCTCTTGCACTGTTGGTGGGAATGTAAATTGATACAGCCACTGTGAAGAACAGTATGGAGTTTCCTTAAAAAACTACAAATAGAACTACCATACAACCCAGCAATCCCACTACTGGGCATATACCCTGAGAAAACCAGAATTCAGAAAGAGTCATGTACCACACTGTTCATTGCAGCTCTATTTACAATAGCCAGGACATGGAAGCAACCTAAGTGTCCATTGACAGATGAATGGATAAAGAAGATGTGGCACATATGTACAGTGGAATATTACTCAGTCATAAAACGAAACGAAATTGAGTTATTTGTAGTGAGGTGGATGGACCTAGCGTCTGTCATACAGAGTGAAGTAAGTCAGAAAGAGAAAAACAAATACCGTATGCTAACACATATATATGGAATCTAAAAAAAAAAAAAATTTTTCTGAAGAATCTAGGGGCAGGACAGGACTAAAGACTCAGACATGGAGAATGGACTTGAGGAAACGGGGATGGGGAAGGATAAGCTGTGACAAAGTGAGAGAGTGGCATGGACATATGTACACTACCAAATGTAAAATAGATAGCTAGTGGGAAGCAGCTGCATAGCACAGGGAGATCAGCTTGGTGCTCTGTGACCACCTAGATAGGGAGGATGGGAGGGAGACGCAAGATGGGGGAGATATGGGGATATATGTATATATGTAGCTGATTCACTTTGTTATAAAGCAGAAACTAGCAAACCATTGTAAAGCAATTATACTCCAATAAAGATGTTAAAAAAGAAAAAGAAATTTTGATAAAGGCATTCTAATGGTTGGATGGAAAACTGAAGAGAACTGTCTGGCTTTGCTACTTCTTTATTATAGTTAGGACTAGTTGGGAAAAATAAAACTTTTAGAACTATTTAGCTAGCTAGTGCTAATTTCTACTGTAGAATTTCACTTTTGAGTAAGGGATGCCTCAGTTTATTACAGTAGGTGTTTTCCTGACCAAAATTTTAAAACTATTTATGTAGACATTATAAGAGAACTTTTTAAAATGAAGAATTTTTAATCTTGAATTACTTTGTAATTACTGTGTAATTTCACCCCTTTTTTCCTATCTAATCTTTCCTCCCTCTGTTCTCAAAACAGATATTTTGTTTCCGAGCAGGCTCATCACCTTAAGTACTCCTTTTTCATACATGAATGTTTAAAAACACATATATGTGTGTATATATACACACTCATTCCCCACAAATTAGACTTTTCCACCTCTAGGCCTAATTTTATTTTTTTATATATGTATGTTTATTATGTATGTGCATATACTTAAATATAAATATGTGTATTTAAATCATACACATATTTAAAAATAAATATCTATAAAATTAAATAAATTCTCCTTTCCTGTCCTACCTCAAGGCCCTTCTTTCTGGTGAAGTCTTCCTAACACTCAAACTTGTATAGGTCTCTTGATTTTCTAACTCCTTTATACATTTTTTCCTATTACCCTAACTCTTCTTCTGTTTTTGTATGAACCATAATTCCCTCTACCGACACCGCTAATGTGAGAACATTCTCAAAATTTAGTGCTTGGTTTTTTTAGCCCAAGTAATATCATTTGCTTCATCTTTTATCTCTTTAGAGATGACTCTCAAATATGTACTTCTTGCTTTAACCTCTTTCCGAACGCTATTCCTGTACTTTTAACAGGCTGCTAAATATTTTTGACTCTCCTGTTAGCAAGTTCCCCCTCAAAACCTAAATTTCTTTTTCCCCTCCAAGTTATACAAGCGCTTTGTTACTTTAGGCTGTTGGTTTTAATGATTTTTATTAGGGGAATGAGCACATATTTTATAGTGTTGTAAATATAAATAAACATTGGCCATTGAAGCTGGATAGAAACTACTCTTTGGGTGAGTGTATAACATATAACTGGGAGAGGGGAAAGCCACCACATGTGATGGACTCTGATGTGTTTATTCTTTTCACAACCCCTTAAATAGATTGCATGACACATGACTGCCTTTTGGAAATAGTGTTATAATAAGTATAGTAAAAATGTTAATGGTAGAATCTGTGTGGTGGATATACAGATGTTCACTACAAAATTATTTCAACTTTGCTATATTTTAAATTTTTTAATATAAGCCATTAGAGGAAAATAAGTTAAAGAAAGAAAAGTACTTTAGGCTCATTTCCCGCTATCCCATCTCTTCCCCGGCCTTGGTTCCTGTCCGCATCCCACTACTTCCCATCCTAGGATGAGACCTGACCCATCCTAGGATGAGACCTGACCCATCCTAGCACTTATTGCTTATCTCCTCTACTCTGCAGGATATCAGTAGACTAGTCTCTTCATATCTTCTAGTTTTTCTGTTGAGGTTCTGTCTGCATTCTCGGTGTCCCTAAGTTTAAAACTGGCCTAAGAACTTTATATCTCCTGTCAATTCATTAAATATTTATGAAATGTATTTTCTGCATATAATGCCATTTGAGATACTGAAAAAGTATAAGGTATAGAGGTCCTTGAGATTTGTGGAGTTCCTGTAGAGAAGTGGTAGTCATTTAAATCCCAGTTTTACCACAGGTTCTTCAGAAACCACAGAGATCAATAAGGAGAGCAAATAGATTATCCACAAACTGAAAACAGCACAACTGGAGCCAGAGAATACTACTACTGCTTTAATTTACATAGACATTTGTTATTTCTGTGTAAGAAAAATCTATAACACTTTAAAATGAACAGAAAACGACAGGAAAACATCCATTCAAAACTGCTATAAGAAGAAAGCATTTTTTTTAGATGATGAAATTATTACCCTGAAAACCACTATGAATCAAAGGAAAACTGCAACACAACATTATACATGAATTACATGTCATTAGGCAAGCATTTTCAAATATGAAAAAACACATCAAATTAGAAGTTCCAAAAACTCAGAATAGAAATGTATTTAGGTTCTTGACTTCAAGGAGCTAATAATATTTTTATTTATGAGCTATACAGATGTGAAACTGAGACTGTAAAATAGAATTACATTTATAGACTTCCAAGTTACCTTTATCGACAACCTTTCCTCACCCTTCTTCTGTATCTCCCAGTCCTGCCTCATTGCCTTAAACTTTACGGAATCTAATCCAGGGCGGCTAAGAGAAGAAGTGGTAGAAAAGCCACCACGAGATTGTTCATTGACTTATCCAGGCTGCAGTCTAGAGCTGCACTGCTCAGTAAGATAGTTACACATGGCTATTCAAAGTTAAATACAATGAAAAATTCAGACATTTTTGCTGAATGTCTGGTGAGAAAAATTCTCACCAGCCACGTTTAAAATGCTCCATACCCACATGTGGTTAGTAGCTACTGTATCGGACAACACAGAAGAACATTTCCATCATTGCAGAAAGTTCTGTTTGTCATCAGTCTAGAGGGGCCTGCTCAGGTAGAAGATCTGCACATCTAGAAGGTGACCAAATAGCCATGATATTGTGAGAAATTCTCACCATACAATTTTCAGTATATTGCCCCCCTCCTTTTTCTTAAACATAAAAAGGTAGCACGAGTTAAGAATAAAGGTATTGGAGGTAATTTCCTACGCTTAAAGAGAGAGTGGTGGGACTTCCTTGGCAGTCCAGTGGTTGAGACACTGCACTTCCAGTGCACGGGGCGCAGGTTTGATCCCTGGTCAGGGAACTAAGATCCTACATGCCGTACGGTGTGGCCAAAAAAAAGACAAAAACAAAAAACAAAAGAGAGAGTGGTATTAGAATTTATAGGCTTTTTTTTTTTTTTAAAGCTCCTCATTCTCCAGTGTTCTTTGCTGTCTAAGTTCCTCTACCTCCTGTCAAGAGCTCTGCATTATCTGACTCTTAACGCTGCTTATTTCCTATCACTCCACAAGAAAATTCTGCCTTAGTCACAGAAGTCTCCCTATACCTTGCATGTGCGTTCAGGCCTCCTAAACTTGTATTATACCATTCCTTACATTGCTTTGTGGCTCTTTGACACTGTTGACCACCCACTTCCGTCTTCCTTAAAACTCCTCATGAGCCTCTTTTATAAAACTATCTCCTTGCCTCTCTGGCTGCTCTTTAGCCTTTTTCTCAGATTTCTCTTTCTTTACCTGCCTTTTAAATGTTAGCATCCCCCAAGGTTCTGGCCTTGGCTCTTTTCCTTTTGTTTTTTTATTCTGTGCACATTTCCTGGACAGTTTTATCAACATCTATGTCTCTGTCTATATGATGTGTTCGTGTGTGTGTGTGTGTGTGTGTGTGTGTGTGTGTGTATGTAAAATACCAATTAGGGTTTTCTGATTTGAAGCAACAGACACCAATTATGACTAAGTTAAGCAAATGTGAATTTATTGGGATGCTATTTGGATACCACAGAACTGTGCTTAGAAATAAGGTGAAACCAAGGCATCTTATGGAGGCTAGAAAGCAGAAACTGTACGAATGGTCTCTTCAAAAGACCCATCTGGACAGTGCCCGGCTGCCAGAATGAATGTGTTCCAGCCATGTTCATTCTTTTTGTAATTCTCAAGGCTCACATTTAGGGAGGAAGTTTCCCAATGGCCTGATTAAGAATCCCACGAGACTTTATTAAATGGAGAAGTAACTCCTCAAAGGAAATCACATATTCTGTGGAAGGGGAAAAGATGATTGTAGTTAAAAACAAACAAAAACTAAATGATACTGTATGTACCTGTAAGTCAAAAATGTCTGTCTTTGGCCCATATCTCTTTTCACAGCTTCCCTTTCATCATATCCTGCTGCCTTTTGAACACCTCTACCAGAAAGTTCCTCAGTCATTTCAAATATAACATTTCTAAAACTAAATTTATAATCGATCCCTTTATCTCCTGTTTGAAAAAAGAAGAAAAGTCAAAAAATTAAGAACTAGATTTTTTTTTCCCCATCGAATTCCCTTTGTTAGGGAAAGGCACTCATCTACCAGAACCCTAAAGTCATTAGTGAAGGATCACCCAAGCGCTTGTTCCCACAGCTGTTAGAGATCACCACATCTGTTTCTTCTGCCTCTTCTGTCACTTGCACTGCCATTGCCTTGATCCGGGCTCGCGCTTGAACTGGAGCATCACAGTGGCGTCGCAGTTTGTCTGCTTGCTTCCAGTCCACATGCCACACCCACTGCCAGAAGGGTCTTTGTTAAAGCAGATCATGTCAGTCTCCTGCTTAAAAACATTGCCTTCAAGATGATCCCCATGGCCATTTTTTCTTTCTTTCTTTTTTTTTTTTTTTTGGCTTTTCCTTGAAGCTTTTTCAAAAAAACTTTTTATTGTTAAATATAACACAAATATGACAAGTAAGTACAAGGTGATTTCTTCTTTCTTTTTTTAAACCTCTGAGCTGTTTCCTCTGTTTTGAATGTTCTTTCCACCCCTTGCCCACCCGAGTTACTGCTGTGTCCTTCAAGCCTCAGCTGAGGTGTCATGTGGCCTCCTCCCAGGAAACCTTCCCGACAACAGTCAACCCTTTGCCCGTTTGGGTGCTTCACTCTGTGCCTAACCTTTATGAATTCCTCCATTGTACTATAATGTGACTACACGTACTTGTTTTTTTCCCGTCAGAGGCTATAAAATTGTTGAGAATATGTGCTTTATTCCCAGAACTTTGTCCAGTGACTGACACTTAGGTGTTACTTAGTGAAGCTTGTGTAGTCATTTAAAGCGAGGGCCCTGTGAGAAGCCCTGGCCAGTGTGAACCCTGCATTGAGACCCAAAGTGGTCCTCTTCAAAGACTGATATCCTGGGCAGAGAGAAAAACCCCTCCAACTGATGACGCTGTACAGAATGGAGTGGCATTTGCTATCATCTCCTGTGTATAGCTCAGTGTCAGCCCAGCTGTCAGGACTTGGAGAAACAGGAAGATTCCTTCCTAGGAGCACACTTGGAAGTTAATTATATGCACAACATATGAGGGAAACTTGTAGGATAAGAACAAGTATTAGCAGGTTATATTAATCAGACAAACTTTTAGAAATTAAAGATGTTTAAAGATATTCATAGGAATAGTCTCAAAGGATTCCTTGAAATGTTACCAATCTCTTGGGGGTGGGATTTTGGCAGATCTTATACTATCTACTTAATTTTCATACATAAAAAAGTTTAAGTTATATTTCATTTATAATTTAAAAAAATACGCATTTCTAGCACAGGACAGGCTGTCTGTATCTCAGGAGAAGGTCAGCAGGACCTCTCTGCAACTGTGGGGCAGCCTCTGTTAACCTGTTTTCCAAGCCAACCTTTTCTGGAGAAGCTCAAAAGAAATATGATGCCCCAGACTTCTCAGAGGAAACGATGAGTCCATGTAACCGAGGCCAAACAGAGACCTGGTGAAAGTTCTGTACTCCCTGTAAGGCTGACCAGCTGCATATTCCAGAGGCCAGCTACTAGAATAACTTCCCAGCTTGGCACTGAGGTCAGGTGCAGTCAATGGGAGAACTTGGAGAAGTCCCAGAAAGTCTGGAAACAGGAGACTGCAGGGACTCCAGGCCTACTGCAAAGGAAGTTTAAATCCTTTGGATTTCACAAATGCCTTAAAAATAATTGCACCGAGTAGTCCAGGTGAATCCCTGGGCCTTGCTGGTGCTCGAGGTCTGCACCACCAGCCCTGTGCCCACTGCTGGACAGTCTTCAGATTGGGCAGAGATGATCCCAGGAGTGGGTCTCAACCTCTCCCAGCCCCTCGGCAGACAGTGGATAACTTCCAGACATAGTCAGAGACAGACATGGAGAGTGAAAAAAGCAAGGGAGGGCTTTCCTGGTGGCACAGTGGTTAAGAATCCACCTGCCAATGCAGGGGACACGGGTTCGAGCCCTGGTCTGGGAAGATCCCACATGCCGTGGAGCAACTAAGCCTGTGCACCACAACTACTGAGCCTGCACTCTAGAGCCCGCGAGTCACAACTACTGAAATCCACATGCCTAGAGCCCGTGCTCCGCAACAAGAGAAGCCACTGCAATGAGACGTCCGTGCACTACAACGAAGAGTAGCCCCCCACTCACTGCAACTAGAGAAAGCCTGCGCGCAGCAATGAAGACCCAAGGCAGCCAAAAATAAATAAAATAAAGTAAATAAATTTATATTAAACAAAGCAAGGGAAACTGTGGCTTTGAAGATAGACAGTGTCACTAGGGAGGCAGAGAGCAAGGAGCTAAAAAGGACACACTGAAAACTAGATGGAAAATAGAAGAAGGTAGTGCTTTAGAAGCTGGATGGTGTGGCCCTTGGAAGTGGTTCACCATGAAATGGCCAAGTTTTTTTACTTGCCTGTGTTTTGATATCAATCCTGTTTCTTGCTCTGAACTATGATACTTTG
Organism: Tursiops truncatus; assembly: GCF_011762595.2. Lineage (NCBI taxonomy): Eukaryota > Metazoa > Chordata > Mammalia > Artiodactyla > Delphinidae > Tursiops > Tursiops truncatus. Next base: position 69,857,412 of record NC_047047.1, on the reverse strand, counting down.
TTATACCCAAACTGTTCTTTATTAAACTCTTTTAAGAGACCAAAAAGAAAAAAGAAAGTTGAATTGTATTTACACTGATTCAATTAATAGCTAAGAACATTTTAAAGAATTTTTAGATCTTCTTTTTAAAAAATATGTCTGTATTTCAATTATCCCTATTTTAATATAAACTGCCAGACAAATATATATACATATAGATAGATAGATAGATCACCTTTTATGAAATTTATAGCTAATCTGACTTTAAGAAAACAATTAGATATGAGGGTGCTTTCCTGTGCTCATCTAAATCCAAAATAGTTTAGCAAAGGGTTTATCTAGTGTTGAGGTTTTTAGATTATTAATCACATCCCTCTCCTCTTTGCATTATGAACTAAATGAAAAATAGTCAACAGCAGTCAGGTGGAATAAAAATAGTTTTATTTCTTTTTGTTCTTGTTAAAGAAAGTGTTAGCAGTATTTTTAATGAGAACAATGCTGTACTTCATATTTTTTAAAATCTTGGTTGAATGCTTTGGGACGTAGTGATTTGAAGATGTAGTTTCAAGTTCAGTTTATTTTAATATTTGGCTTAAATTATCAGCTGTAAAAAACACCTCACAAAAATGAGGTAGATACAAATGGAAAAATATATCATTGGATGAGTTTACTAAGTCACGATACTCATTTTGAAATCCTATCTACCAATTATGTAAAGGTTTTTCTTCAAATTTCAAATTTTTTTTTTCTTGGCCACACTGTGCAGCTTGCAGGATCTTAGTTCCCTGACCAGGGATTGAACCCCTGCCCCGCAGTGAAAGCGCCAAGTCCTAACCACTGGACCTCCAGGGAATTCCTTAAATTCCATCTTTTTTGATCTCAAATAGTGATTCTCCAAATTAATCAAAAGGAGTTGCATTTTCCTTTTTTAAAACACGGGTTTTTAAAGCCCATCGAAACTCTTATTGGAAGAATTTTGCACAGGGAAAAGGTTTTGTTTCTAAATGTTTTACACTGAGAAGATAATTTTTATAAGTGTACATCATTTTCAGCAACAAAATTATAACTGTGGTAACATTTCAAAACATCCATTTTCACGTGCTGTCTCTGTAGCATAAGTGTCTTTTTGAAAGCAGTTTATTTTTTATTCATTGTTAAAATTTCATCTTTACCCTGAAGGAACAAAATTAGGTGTGTTTATTATTTGGAAAATACCTGCTTAGTAGGATATTATCATTAGCACCCAGCATCATAGAAAAGGTCAGCAAACTTGGGACACTTAACCTTTTTCAAAAACAAAAATGAGTAGCCCATCAACATTGCTGGATGGCTTAAGTCTTTTGCCACCAGTAACCAGCAAACCCCTGTATGATACAAAGGGTGGTTACATCTTGTTACAAAATTCTATAAATGTTCTACTTTTTAAAGGTCTTGATTTTATTGCTTTTATACATTCTATAGCAAGTAAACTGTAATATGTTGTGATAAACAGAAAGATTATAAATAAGGTACTGCTGTCAACCTCTGCATTCTGGATCTTCTCTCAGATTCCGTGGTTTGTGATATGTGACTAGACTGAGTGAGGCACCAGGGTGTTGCTATGTTAATTAAGCTTAATTTCTTCCTTGTGTTTTAGATTATGCTATAAATAGAGATTCCGACTTCTTTTCCCTGCACCCCTGTGGATCTTATGTCCCCTTGGGGCATGTACATCTTCTTTTGGAGGTCTCTGGCTCCATCGCAGTGCAGAGAAGGCCTTCTGTGATTTGGCTCCTGTCCACCTCTCCAGACTCACTGCCTGCCTGTGCCTTGTGCTCCAGCAGCTCCAAATGGCTTTTTTGTTCCATTATGTGCCATGTTCTCTCCTCTGCCTAGAATGTTCTTGCCTCATTCCTCCTCCCCTCTTCCACTATGCCTTTTATAACTCAGATCAGGGTCTGTAAGGAGCCTTTCTTTGCCCCCCACCTCGACCCCAAATAAGTATCCTTCTTTGTGCTCACAGAGTAGTCTGTGTATGGCTCTGATACTGCATTTCTCACTGGTATTTTATTATGCTTATGTCTCTCTCCCCACTGCAAGTTCCTTGAGGGTAGACACCAGGTCTTAACCTACAGTTTAGAGGTGTTTATGACTGACTGAATGGGTCAGTCATTTACTTCACATTTGCTGCCATAAAATTTCTTTCCAAGGAAGACATTTGACATATTCATTGATGCCTACTTGAAACATGAGTGTACAGTCTGTTTAAAAATCCTGTTCCCTCCACAGAGAACATGCAATGTTAAATCTTCTATTCAGTCCCCCGTTTTTTAAGTTGGCGTATATTTCCAATCTCTTTTTCAGTAGAGAAATGTGTATGTGTATTTTTCTTCTCTCTTTTAACCCCATAACCTCTTAATCGTTTTTTTGGCTTTGCAGGCTTTGGATGGATTTTTCTTTGTTGTGAACTGTGAAGGGAGAATTGTATTTGTGTCAGAAAATGTGACCAGCTACTTGGGTTACAATCAGGAGGAATTAATGAATACCAGTGTCTACAGCATACTGCATGTGGGTGATCACGCGGAATTTGTGAAGAATCTGCTACCAAAATCGTTAGGTAAAAGGAATGTGTTTTTTCAAAGAATGTGAACTCTCTATAGCTTCCCTTCACATAATATATATAATTATTATTATTGTATTTATAATATATAGTATTATACTAATATATATAATATACTAAAAATATTTTAAAATTTAATTTCAGCCTGAGATTAAATATGAAGGAGGAGTGTCATCAAATAGCTGATAGAGAGCATTCCTTTTATCCTCTTCCTCTAGATTATGCCACAATTATGTGACAGTGTTAGGAGGCAGAGCAGTTAGTTGCCTTGCCACAAAAAGCTTCTGCTTGGAATTCCCTTTGTTTTCAATTTTAATTATGTACAAGGAAGAGACAAATATATATAGTGTATCCTACCACCTTGCTCAAAGAAAAGAAAAAGAAGGAGGGAGGAAGGGAAGGAGAGAGGAAAGAGGGTAAGGAGGGAGGAAGGAATACCCTTCATATTACATACGTATTAAAATTAACATTTTTGGATGTGAGTGGTTTCAACTCAGTAGTTCTAAGTATGGTTGGATGGGTTGTTCACTGCTATAGGAGCCTAGCTGAGAGTATTGATGGGGCCTGATTTCCAGCTTGTGTTCTATGAACTAAGCCACGTGCCTAGTCTTTAGCTTGTATGTGCTCCAAAAGTTGGCGGAGAGTCTTGGCTAGAAATCCTATGTAACTAAACGAAACATGCAAATAAAATGTTATCCATAGCTCTTAATTTTCTATGTTGTTCACTCAATGAAGTGGAAGCCTGTTTCTTCTTTGAAAAGAGTAGTATGTGTTTATAGTAACTGGAAGCCTGAAACAATTGTTCCTCTTAAAATCGCTAGTTTGATACTTGAGTTACCAAGGGGTCTTAATGTGTTATAGAATTTTAGAGTGTAAGTGACTTTAGAGATAATACAAGTGGATTCCTTTATTTTAAAGACAAGGCAAAGATTAAGCCATTAACCCAAAACTCACAGCTAGTTCAAAGATGAACCAAGACTCCTTACTCCAGTATAGGTTTGTTTCCATGATTTCCTCTAACAGTTATAGAGTGATGAGATAGTAAAAAGGAAGGAGGTTCAACGACGAGGCTATGGTAAGAAATCTGTTGGGAATGGGGAGAGAATAGCTGAAAAACCCCTCTGACTGCCACCATGGTTTGAATATAACATTGTAACTGGGAAATGGTGACGTGCCACACAGTGATTCTCACTTGAAATGTATAGTTATCTTCTCTATAACTGAATTCACTTTTCTTATACTGAATCAGGTAACATTTCTGTTTTAACAGTCATTTTTATGTAATGATTACCCACCATATTCAAGGCATTGTAGCATGCAGACTGTGCAAATAAAATAAAGAGCAAGAAAAAATGATTTAAGAAACCAAGACTGGTCTCTGTATATTCTAAATATTTTTTTTGAGTCACATTTGAAAAACTTTGACTCCTCCAACCAAAAGGGTGCACACACACACAAGCCATCCTTAAGCATCCATGCCTACCAGGTTAAAACCCTTGCCTGACAACAGACCTGTGATTTTCAGTCATTTTTTTCATTGCCAGGGTATAGCAGGAAACAAGTGGGAAAGCTCATTAATTAACTGCTGTAAAATTCTGAGCAAAAGAGCAATAAGCTATTAACTTTTTAAAGCTATTAATTTTTAATTTTGTCTTTATCTGTTTATAAAAGCTGTTAGTGAATTAAGGTATTTGTAAGACCTTATCTTTGAGGGAGGAAATCCTATACAATTTCTTGCAAATTTTACATTTTTCTAATTGGTAAACATTTAGCTTTGCTAAGGAAGATTAAGTATCCTATTCCCTCAGGATAATGTTGGATCTGAGGAAGTCTGTCTTTTAATCTGAGTAGCTAATTAAGCAGATGAGTAAAGGTATGTCTTTTGTATCTTCACAGTTTGTACTTTTTCACCTTTTTCACAGGCATATAATCAATTTTTTTTTCACAGTGAATGGAGTTCCTTGGCCACAAGAGGCAACACGACGAAATAGCCATACCTTTAACTGCAGGATGCTAATTCACCCTCCAGATGAGCCAGGCACCGAGAACCAGGAAGCTTGCCAGCGGTATGAAGTAATGCAGTGTTTCACTGTGTCACAGCCAAAATCAATTCAAGAGGATGGAGAAGGTAAAAACAAAGGGTGATTTTAAGGTGTTTGACTGCTTTTTCCATGGTTTTAGGAACAGAGAGGAAATTGATTATAAACTGCCTTCTTCAGATAGTATTTTTGGTTATTATATTATATAGCATAGTAGCTATTCAATTTGCTCTGTATTTCTTAATACTTAAGAAAAAAAATTGCTAACATCTAGAATTACCCATTTAAAATGCCCCCAAATCCTCAGTTTTAAGCTGACATTCCCACTAAAATGTCAAATTCAAACCAACTTGCTGCCTAGAAATAAGAGCTGTAACTCACTGCTGCCAGTTGGAAATGTACCAAATGCAGCAGGCTGTTGAACAGCTCTGATTTTTAGAAAGTTTCAAGCTTAGAGTGTATGGAACACTGGAGAATAGAGTTAGTATTTTTGAGGCCATACAAGGTAATTTATAAGGAGAAAGCTTCTGAACAGATGAAAACACAGCTGAAGCTCTAATATGAACAGGGTATGAACATGGTATTAGTTAAATTTGTTACAGTGGATGACTTTTCCATGCAAGCTTAAACTGAGCTAAGTTAAGAACACCACAAATTGGAAATTGGAGTAAGGACTAGGGAAGGTAGCAGCCGAGAAGTCAGATGCAAAAAGGCCGTGTATGTAGTGGGTCTCACCAGGGAATGGGCGCCACAATCAACTGGGCACTTCTTACAAAATACACATGCAAGCCTGTCTTATATGACTGAAATTCTTATTTAGTTGTGTGATATTGCGTGTAACCTCTTAAAAAAATTTGGAAATGGGACTTGCAAAAAAAATTACAGATCCTAAAAACATAGAAGTCCTCTGTCAAAGGCAAAATAATGCTTCTTCAGAAACAGTTAAATGTTTTTTTCATATGATAAATTATTATCTGCACAGTGGTTATAGGAATGATCTTTGTAGCCATTAATGAATATAGGAAACAGACTAAAAAACTGTATTTTATAAACCACTATGTTGCTTAAATGTAGCCAAAACTACTTCTTCAAGTTGTTATCATCCAAGTACTTGAGATGCATCAGTCTCCGCTAGTTTATGTAAGAACATTCAATGGGAAGGGATAATTTATTCTAACTAGATCTCTATCTGGAGCTGCCAGTTTTTAGTTGCGAGCAATTTTATTTCTAATATTATACTATTAGATCAGAGTGACTCCAATATTGTGTCAGATCATATAACATGTACTGTTTTTATAAAAACCATTAATGGCAGGTGGTAGATGTGAACCGCTTGCTACCCTCTTTCCTTCAATTTCCCCTTCTTGTTTTGGGCAGATTTCCAGTCATGTTTGATTTGTATTGCACGGAGATTACCTCGGCCTCCAGCTATTACGGGTGTAGAATCCTTTATGACCAAGCAAGATACTACAGGTACCAGCTGCAAAGTTCAGAATGTTCTCTCAGTATTAATGATGTGACTATGCCCTTAAAACTAACTGTGTCCCTCTGTTCTCTGCTGTTCAGCTTCTGTTCACTAGTCCTGTACAGAAAACATTTCCAATGTGGTCTTGATTCTGTGCATTTTAGATACTGTCATCATTGTTATGGGAGGGTGCTGGGGAGAACATTATTTTGTAATTATGCACATGTTTATATTCTGATTATAAATTATTTTTCATAATCTATGGAAAGAAATTTGGCAATGTAGATATTAATGTATTTATTTATAAACAGATACAAAGAAGTGGTTTTAATATTGTGCATAAATGTATCTGGCTATTTCTTTTTTCCTTTATTCTCTGTCTTTAAATTTATTCAGCACATACTGATTGAATTCCTAGAAGTGCCTGTCACTACGTGTGATTGCTCAGGGTATACCTGATTGAGCAAAAAGCAATGATATAATTACAGATTTGTACTTTTTTGATGGAAAAGATGTGAAATGGTATAAGGGAAGCTAATAGGGAGGTCCTATTTTAAAATTAGCTGGTTAACAGAAGGCCTGTCGAGCTGATATCGCGCCCCTAGGCCCCAAAGGACGAGGCTGTGCCAGCTGTGCAAAGTGTGGGTGTTGGAAGGGCGCGTTGGGCATGGGGCATGGTGCAGAATTGGTGCTCCTGACTGAGGAGACAGAGCTGCAAAAAGCCCTAAGACAGAGGAGTATGTTAGAACTGGAAGAAGGGCAGTAGAGCCACAAAGTGAGTAATAGTGAGCATACCTGAAAATAAGCCCTTCTTTTTAAAGGCCTACTTCAGATTTGATTTTCAGCAAAAACAAGTTGTTACTGTTCTTTATAATTTATTTCTCATATACTGTTTAATCTTTTTTGATAATTTTTAAAATTTCTTAAATTTTAAAAAATTTTTGGCTGCACCATGTGGCATACAGGATCTTAGTTCCCTGACCAGGGATCAAACCCGTGCCCACCCCTGCAGTGGAAGTGCAGAGCCTTAACCTCTGGACCACCAGGGAATTCCCCTATATTGTTTAATCTTATCTTCACTTTGTCATGTTAGGTTTTCATACTTTTACATCAATCAGAATTGTATATGTATTACTTACCACTCTAGTCTTAAAATAAAGATAGATACTACAGATAGATTTTTTAGCAGACCAAAATTTAAAAAATCATTTCTACTGAATTTTATTCTTTGTGAAAGTTTAGTTTTAATGTCCTTTTTCACTTTACCATTATTTACAAGATCCTGTTACAATATTTATTAATTTTTTAGTCCCAGAAGTCTAATATTCCTGTGTTGTGTGCTTTATTCTTGTGTTCTTAAAGATAAACTCCCAACTGCTCTTACTAAAGAGTAGGTTAGGGATAAATTAGGGCAGAAAATATTGGTTTGGCTAAAAAGTTTGTTCAGGTTTTCCGTTACATCTTACAGAAAAACCCGAACGCACTTTTTGGCCAACCCAATAGAATATAACAAAGAGAATGTCTAGGAGCTTGATATCTAAGGGTAGTAATGATCAGTTTACTACCCTTACAGCATCTGTTACAGTAATGATCAATTACTACCCTTACAGCAACAATTACAGCATCTAAGGGTAGTAATGATCAATTCCCATACCTTTATTCATTCACTTTTTGAGTCTACCATGTACACGTTCCTTTCCACTTGCCACCGATGAACAACACTGGAAAAATTTAATAAGCCCTTACTGAAAATCCAAAATATTATTGCATGAAGGAAAAATAGGGTCTATTAAAAAATATAGCTGGTCTTTTGTGTCAGTAAAACCAAACAAGGGTTTGAGAGATAGCAGAATAAAAGCCTGTTGAAAAAGGGTGATGGTTAGGCCACAGAATAAATGTGGGAGACAAGGGAGGCCTAAAAATTATGAGGATAATTTAGGAACAGTATATTTCAGCTTTTCCTCATATTGCATTTCTATAAATTGAATCCTAAATTAGATTGTTTTAAAGAAGACTGTATTTTTCCATAGGAACAATGTTATAACTGGTAGTTTTGTTTCTGACCAAGGACCCAGCATTAAAATCTTAGATATACTTGATTTTAGAATAAATTTATAAAAATTAAAAAATTAAGCTCTGGATCATAAAGTAATTATAAATCTAGAGGGAACCTCAGAGATTACAGAATCTAGCCTGTCCATTTTACAAATGAGGGAATGGTGACTTTTCTAAAACCAGGCAGCTAATTGCTGAGGGCAGACATCTTTAGGCCCTAATATAGAACTCTTTATATTGCATTGCCTTCCACCGATGCACTATTTAAAGGGCATCACTGTACTGCACACACTTCTTACACGGAAGATACCAGAGAAAATATAAAGAAAATAGAAAGATGCCAGAAAAATATGAAGTATTCTTTTATTTTTAACATCTTTATTAGAGTATAATTGCTTTACAATGGTGTGTTAGTTTCTGCTTTATAACAAAGTGAATCAGTTATATATATGTCCCCATATCTCTTCCCTCTTGCATCTCCCTTCCTCCCACCCTCCCTACCCGACCCCTCTAGGTGGTCACAAAACACGGAGCTGATCTCCCGCTGCTTCTCCCGCTGCTATGCGGCTGCTTCCCTGAAGTATTCTTAAAATGTAAAATTAGCATCATATCATAGAGTTGATTTAGATAAAAAATAATAAACAAGCTATAATAAGTATTAGATATTTAATTCCTTAAGTTTTAGTAGTGCTTTCAACTCTACATGGAGTGGTTCATGTCCCTTAAAAAAAAGAAGTTTTCTACCAGGAAATGTTGAACAGTGGTTTATTTGGTTGGTTGGTTGGTTAAACTTTCCTCTAGCAAGGAGAAGTATTCTAAATCAACCTATTTATGATTCTCTCCTAAGATACTCATTGCATTACTGATCATTTGTTACCATTACTGATAATTTAATCACTTTCTTACCTCCAGTCCCACAATTACAGATGTCCTTGCTGTCATGTGGGTTAATACTGACCTTGAACACATAAACACAACCATACATTGCCTCGCTTTAGTCACTGCATATGAGGAGTATTATTGCATTTGAAGATTATATAACAGTGGATTCTCTGCTATAACGAACTCTTAGTCTCTTATATGATGAGACAAAGATTGAATGATTAAAACTCTTAGAAAATCCGAAATTATCTGTAGTTTCAATCACAGTGTTCATCAGGTTTTCCCCAAACTGTTCTAAAATAACAAAAATTCCCTCATTTAAGTTTTAATTTATTTTCTTTCTACATTTATGCCAAGACTTGGGTGACAACCTGATCAGACATACTTGGTTATATTAGATTCAAGACCCTATGTTAAAGAGGTCTAATAAATACTTTATTTCTGAACAAACCAAGAGAAATATATAAAGAAAGGATTAGTTAAAATGAAGAGGCACAAACAGTACAATAGATTTGAGTTGATTGTGTGAAAAAAGGGAAGATGAGGAAAAGACAACCAGGTGTTCACAGAAGAGGAAACTTGAGTGGTGAATAAAAATGAAAAATATTCAACCTCATTAATCAGGGAAATACGAAGTTAGACCATAACCATTTTTCAGCTACTAATTGTAAAAAATAAAGAAGCCCAACAGTACCAGGTGATGGAATGGATGTTGGATTAACAGTAACTCTTACATAAGTTTCTGGAAAACAGTTCAATATTATAAATTTGAACATTCACATAACCTGTGACTCAACAGTTCTATTCCTACATATGTACTCTAGAGAAACTGTTACACACATGCACTATGGAAAATGTGAAAGATATTCATAGCAGTATTGATTGTAATGACAAAAAACTGGAAACAATCTAGATAGACAGGAGAATATAAAGACAGAGGGATGTGACAAGTGAGGAGTACACACATAATTGAATAATATTGATGATATTGGTAATGTTCAAGTTTTGAAGTTGGATGGGGCTTTGTAAGTTTTCATCTTATTAATCTAATTCTTAATTTATATATACACACACACACACACACACACACATATATATATATATATCTTACCAATATTACTTTGTGTGAATATAAGATTGCATTAAAAATAAAACATCTGAATAATCACAAACTGGATTAATTGGCTCCTGATTAAGAAATAATTTGCCTGAATTCTTCCATAGTCATTTAGGAAACTTGTTCAAATGTGATAACAATGTCAAATCACCACTAAATTTTATAAAGCGTATGTTCTGTTTGCAGAATGCCTAGCAGATCTTAATGTTCTCACTTATCTTTTTCTGATTGTCCTTTTTTGCCTTCAGTCTTTATTCTTAAATGCAATATTGTCTATAGCCCAAGAGGAGGTAGGAAAGGAAAGCCTTCCTTACTTTCTCATATTCTCTTCACTTAATTATTGGAAATTAATTTAAACCAAAATAATATATTTCATCTCTGCCTCCCATCCCCAATAAGTGATCCAGTCATTAGTATATGTAGAGAGCAGGATCCAAAGAGCAAGCCAGAGGAGTTTGACCTACATTAGTCTCTGCAGCTTCAGGTCTTTATGATATGACTTTACTACTTGATTGGTATTGAATTTTAGGATATAATATAACGCACTCCAAGGCAAAGACAATTTTGTAATATCATGTCACTGATATATTCCGTTACCATATGTTATAAAAATTAATAGTGCTTTTGTCCATTAAACATTTGAGAGGTGGCAGAATATTTTTTAGATGCAGTTGTTAGTTTTGAAACACGAATGACTTGTATCAGGAGGCTATCATAAATGTAAACTTTCATTCTTTGTATAGGTAAAATCATCTCTATTGATACTAGTTCCCTGAGAGCTGCTGGCAGAACTGGCTGGGAAGATTTAGTGAGGAAGTGCATTTATGCTTTTTTCCAACCTCAAGGCAGAGAGCCATCTTATGCCAGACAACTATTTCAAGAAGGTAAGGTTTTTCTCTCTCAGCTATTTTCATTAACCTTGCTCTTTATTAATATTGAATAATTTATATAGAATTTATGGCTTGATAAGTATTTTTTCCAAATTACAGTTTTTGCAATAATCAGTTTTAGGAAGGAAGAAGTGGGTAAGCAAAGTAATTCATGAGTGGATCCTGAATTTCGGGATGCACATTTTAAAAAACAAGATATCATGTGGTGGTCACTCACTCATTCATTCATTCATGCATTCAGCAGACACGTATCAAGTTCCTCACATACATAGAACACTATGTAAGGTGCCAGGGATTCAGTGATGACAAAGCAGGGTTTTGCCCTCCAGGAGGTCAAAATCTGTTAGGAGGATATATGACAGTTTTAAAGATCAGTGTGGCCTGGGCTATAAAAGAGGTATAACAAAAGAAGAAAAAAATTAATTCTGACTTGGAGAGTCAGGGATGGCTTTAGAGAGGAAGTGATATTTTTGTCTGGCTTTTGACGATCACTCCCAGCAGAACGGGCATGTCAGAGGGCTTCTAGATAATACAGATCTATATCATGCATGTTTACTTCATGACTGTTACAGTACCTGACTCAGGTTGAAGTTTCAAGTTAAAAATATGTCATATGAAATTATTAATTAATAATTGAATAACTGCTGTGTCATAGTAAGTACTATGGGAATATGAAACAAGTATATTCCCTGCCCTTAAGGAACTTAACAGTATTATAGGAAAGATAGGGAAAATTAACTGAGAGTGAAGGCCAGAAAGTTTGTAAAGATTCAGAGATAAGGGGTTTTGATATATTTTAAAATATTGTCATGTAATTATGGTAGCCTAATACATCTTTCCCAGTGTAATTTGTTCTGTAATCTCTAAGTAAATAGTTTGTCTGGAAAGAGACTCTTTGTATGGCTATTCCTGAAAAACAATTTTTAAAATATTTTTCATTATTCCATCACCTTTCTTAATTTTAACATTTTCCCGTTAGGTTTCTTAAGTTTACAGATGATTTTCCATTCATTCCATTTTAGGTCAGCTGCTTCCTAATGGTATGTGAAGGAAGCAGCTTGACTTTTTTTTTTTCAGGAAGCCATCTGTATGAATCTCACTGGTCTGTTTACTTCTGGGACAGCTTCCTACAGACTAATGGTTCTTCAGTTGGCCTCTTACTAGACTGTTACCATCCCCAAAGATGGTATTTCAGTGGATATGACCAAGAAGTTCCCCAGGCAATCCTGAAGTGCAGTCAGGTTTGGAAACCATTACAGAAAGCAGTTAATGCCATCCGCTGGTTGCAAACTTTGTGACTCCCTCTACCAGCAATAGCACTTGACTTTTGCATAAGTGGGAAACTCAGAGTACTGTCTTCACTCATTGCCTAAAATGCTGCAGTATATGATACTCTTCTCTTTGATTTTTGCCTTAACTTTATAAGTTGAACCTTCCAAGGCTTTCCTTAAAAGACTTTCAGTTTTATTTGCCTATAATTTATATACATTTTGGCCAAGGCAAAGCAGGTCTAGATTATTGTCTCATTGTCCAAATGCCTAGGCTGCCCATAGATGTGATTGAGCTGTGGTTTAAAGTATGTGTTTCTAAACCATTGGAACTCTCTATAAAATAGATGGATTAAAGTATAATAAGTAACTAACGTATCATTAACATATGAAGTAAAACAATTTAGAGAGAAATGTAAAGAAATATAATTCAACACCTCTTCTCCATTACTCGTCTTAATGTCCTTTTCTTGTACTTTTCTTAGAAAAAAAAAAAATTCCTCAATAGAAATAACTTTTTTCTCAGAATTAAATTGCCCAGAATTCACATGACTGATTCTAGTGTTTTGGAGATTCTGGACAACCTGGTAAACAGCGTTCATGAATCGAGCACATCTTTTTCTTATATGTTATATTCAGCAGTCAAGTTATATTCAGCATCAAGTTTGAGAACCACTGGTCTATCAAGAATGGAGAGAGATGTAAATAGCATTTGCAGTTTCCTTGCTGCCTCTGCACTTAGGGACAGTGTAAAAGAATGAAACAAATTATGCCACTATATCCTCGATTTTGTGTAAAACTTTTAAAATGTAAAACCTCTACAGTAATTGATATTTAGGCAAGAAAATTTGTCCTCCGTCTTTTTTCCTGCCTTTAACTTACCTTTTGAAGGCAGCAGCTGGTATAAAATCCTCATATGCATTAAAAATTTAAGTTCTTACTTTTTAAGAAATATTACCTAAATATGTGGCTTGCTCAGTGTTTAATTGCAAGTTTTCATTCTTCGACTTTGAAAACGAGATTAAACGTTAGTATTTGTGTGAAAAAAAAAAGATTTAAGTTCTTAGCTTAGTTTTTCAGCTGCTTTTGACAAACAGCTCACGGACTGCTTTTAAAGGGTGTTGACCATTTTATTTTCCAGAATCAAATTTGAAAACATTTCAGCCAAAGAATATTGTGGGAGCATTCAGGATGAACTAGATTAAAGCAGTTGTTCTCCATTGAGACTGGGGGGAAAATGGGTATCAGGACCACCTGAGGAATTTTTTAAACTGGGAGGAAGTTCATAAAGGTATATAGTTTAGAAAAGCTTCCTAAGTTCTGTTCAATTCAGAATCATTCTTTTAGAGAATAGTCTAGGTTAAATGCTTCCCTAAGGTCCCTGATAAGATTCATTTGGGGCAGTTGTTAAACCAGATTTCTGGACTCCACCCACACTACTGAACCAGAGTCTATAGTCTAAGATGTTTTATTACAGAAAAGTTTGGAAAACATAAACATAGGTTCCACAAGATATTAATAGCTATAACTAGGAAATGATGTTTCATGCTGAATTAAATATGGGAAATATTTCAGTCTCCACTTTCGGGGATTCATAAGACATATTTAAGGTATTTAAGTTTCTGGGAAGTTCTACAATAAAGGTTCATGTTTGACTTTGTTACCTAGACTTATTTTTCCTCAGAATACTTTTTCCTGTAGCACATCTATTAGCACTTAAGGAGAGTACTAGTCGTGGGAAATGTTGGGCTAGATAGCCTAGAAAAGTTTTATGAAAGTTTTATTTACCTATTATCAATAATGTAATGTCATTTGGATCGTTTCTTCTTTTTGAAAGATGTCCATGATACATTGTTACATTAAAGAGTAGGCTAAAAAAAAAAAAAAAAAAGTAGGCTAAGAGGGGCTTCCCTGGTGGCGCAGTGGTTGGGGGTCTGCCTGCCAATGCAGGGGACGCGGGTTCCTGCCCCGGTCCGGGAGGATCCCGCATGCAGCGGAGCGGCTGGGCCCGTGGGCCATGGCCGCTGGGCCTGCGCGTCCAGAGCCTGTGCTCCGCGGCGGGGTGGGGGGGTGGGGCCACGGCAGTGAGAGGCCCGCGTACCGCAAAAAAAAAAAAAAAAAAGTAGGCTAAGAAAGCATGGCATATATAGTAAGATCTCATTCTTGTATATCTATTTATCCAATATTAGAAGGCTAACAAAATGTTAACAGTGGTTATCTCTGAGTGATGGGATTATACAACTTTATCTTTACTTACTCTTTGTTCATTTCTCTGTTAACTTTATAATCACAAAATAAAGTTATTTTCATTAAAAAAATCATGAGACAGTTGGAAGGAGTTTGTAGTATCAATCAGTTTGGAAGTATTGCTATAAAACGTAAGTTCCCATATGAATGATTAACCAGAATGTCCATGTTCTGTATAACAGAGTTAACTGAAAATCTTTTTTTTGTCTAACTTTATTAAAAATATTTAAAATATGAGTTTATTTTCCTTTTTGAGAAATTTCGGTATACTGAATAGAGTTTACACATTGGTGACTGAAAATCTTAGAGCATCTAGGGGTAATTTTTTTTTCTTAGTAACAATTTTTAAATTGCATTTTTTCTGCATATATCTAGGGAAATATCAAAAAGAAAGAGAAATCTCTTACAGCATTGATCTGTAGTACCCTGCCGTACATTTTAAACCTGCCCAGTTGGTTAACATCAGTAAGGCATGCTTGTTGAGGTTATCTCAGCACCAAATTAGGTGGAGTCAAAAACCCAAATAGCTCTACTTCTATAGCTGCTGTGACCAGAGAAAACAGTTTCCTTTGCTCTGTTTCCTGGCTTTGTTGAGGCCTACTCTGGGGGGACAAAAGCAAAAACGATTGCCATTTTAAAGGTTCTTTGAAGAGTTTCTGGGGTGGCAGTAATACCACATCAATAACATCCCTCCTCACTAAGTGTTCTAAAAATTTTAGAAATGGACACAGGAGTCAGAGATCAAAACCTGGGCAAACTAAATCAGGAAACAAAACCTGGTAAAACTAAATCAGAAAACAAGGTCAGGACCTGTGATCAAATGAAATTCCAAATAGTTTTGTTCAGGCACAGATCTTTCTTATGGGGAAAATTTGGTGTGTAGAACAGACGTTTAACCAACCAGTTCTGTAAAGAATTATGGCTTCCATACTCATGTCTTAATTCAGAATATTAGATTGTTGTGTAGGGTTGAAGCTATTAGTATAAATGGTATCTTGGGATTGGCTGACTGTGAGTATGACTCAGGACGTAGGTACTTTGGAAGCTGCTTATTTGTAGTTTGTGTTTTCTTTGGTATTTATTCAGGAAATATTCATTCAGTACCTGCTATGTACCAGGTTCCATGCTAGATGTTATCTCACAATAAGCTGGCTCCATTTTAGTGACAATGGGCAAAGGTTAATTTGCATTATTAAGTCCTAAACTTGTAAATGACAAAGTCAGAGTTCAAACCTAAATCTGATTCCTAGGCTTTTATGCTTTTCATTGACCTGTGCTGCCTTCCTTGTGCTGAGTCTTATTCCACACCTTATTATCGAAAATAAATAATCTAACTTCAAAACTTAAAGTGTAATAGTTTCCTGTATTAAGTTAGAAGGGATTCCCCAATTTTGGAATTTTCACTAGTTTAGATGTAGTCCTCCAAGTTAAGGAAGCATAATTACTAAAGGACTATTGATGGTTCTATAATCCACAGTATCTTAATATTCCCATGTTAGCCTGAGTTTCTAGTTCTTTCTCACTTTAAAAGCATTGTGCAATTTCAATGGAGAGTGGAAAATAAGAATGGGACACAGTACTAGCCCTTACGTTTATTCTACCTGAAGAAGAAAAATAAGTGTATAAAAGGTTTTCTACCTCCTGTTCAAAGAGATATAGAAGAAATGTTTATGAAACAATGAAAAATAAGATTGGAAAGCAAAATGAAATCAGATTGTATGGAGCTGTACTGTCCAATAAGGTAGCCACTAGCCACATGCAGCTATTGAGTACTTGAAATGTGGCTAGTGAGACTAAGGCACTGAATTTTAAATTTCTTTTAATTTTAAATTTAATTTACCCCGTCAATTTGCCACATTATGGAAGTGGCTGATGACTCCCATATTGGACCGTCAGCTCAGTGGTGAAGAGCCAGAGAACGCTTTCCAGCAGAATGATCCTAAAGCGCAATAAAGTGTGATGAAAAAATAGACAAAATGGCATCAGCAAAATAACGTGAAATATCTTCTGTGTCTTATCTGGCCATTTATATATCTGTAGCTTTCTCAATATCCCAGGTTAATAATTATCTTAAAGTGCCACTTTTTTGTTGTAGTTGTGTTTTCTAAAATATATTATCAGAAGATATTAACAGTTGGGAATTGTTAATATATTTTTAAGGTTTTGTCAGAGCAAACATTTAACTTATATCCTTACACAGAAATTATCGGTTTTCAGTAAAGACTTTTTCATCATTTATTATTTCACTAGATACTAAATTTCTCCATGTGTTGTATTTGGTAAATGTGCCAGTGATTTGGCTGAAATTGCCAGATGGGTAAGGAATCCTTGAAATTAACTTTATATCCTGGTTTTGGTACTTCGGGAGATTTATGTATGGCATAGATTTACAGCAGATTATGCCCTCTTCAGTTTATATGGTATACCCATGGCAATAAAGTAGAGCCTGCCTTCTCTTCACTTAAAGTAATATGTAGCTTCAAAAATTATTTATCAGTTGGTCATTTTGTCTTTCTCATGTGTCTTTAAAGTGTGACTGAAGCCCTTTCTGAAATGTCTTTGAAAAATAGGACTAACATTTATTACAGGCTACATTATAATAGTCATTTGTGGTAGTAACCCTTGTATTTCAGTGGATATGATTCTTAACCTTGGTATAGCTGAGTCTACCTATTAAATCTTTCTCAAAAAAGAATTCTATTGTATTACTGAAACATCAGTGACATTTTCTTACTTAGTAGTCTGGTAGAGCCTTTACATATTTCATAAATATTTACCAGTAGAGTTAGAATTTTATCTGTTGTTAATAAAGCTTTAGGACAAAAGTAAACCGTGTTGTTTATACAGTGATTTGACTGCTTTAACCTAGTTTTTATTTTATATTAGTAATCAGTGGCTTTATCTTAATTTGCTTACTAAACTAAATTCAAACATCAAAAATAATATATATGACTATAGTAATTTAACAAGTGGGGACCTTATCAATTCACATTCCTGAGTGAAAAATTAAATTTGAATTTCAGTTAAAGAGCTCTGCAAACTAATCAAAACTCAGAGGATGAATTTTATAGTATATTAATGACATCTCAATAAAGCTGTTTCTAAAAATCAGCCAGCCAAAGGTTGGGGGAGAGCTTGTTAGAGATAATACTGAGAATGAGAGGGGAGAAAATTACTTCTTGGTATTTTAAATGAACACTTAATAAATTTAAGGAGCTGCCCCATTATAGGGAAAGATTAAGGTTGATTTTTGTGTGGTTTGTGGTTTCTTCATAATTGTAATTTCTGTGAGGAGGCACCCGTTCAAGTAGGACTAAATTAAAACTTGTCATCAGATTGTATATTTCACCCAGAATCATTTTTCCCCCTCAGATATCTGCTTTATCTGACTGTATTTAGAGTCTGAGCAGGCAGCAGTTAGAAGGGCATTTAAATGAAGTTCTAGGTAGAAATAAGGCTTGGTAACTCTCCTTTGCCCAAAGCATAAGTGTCAGAATTTTAACTAGGTTTCTCTTTTGTTTGAAACAGTGATGACTCGTGGCACTGCCTCCAGCCCATCCTATAGATTCATATTGAATGATGGGACAATGCTTAGCGCCCACACCAAGTGTAAACTTTGCTACCCTCAAAGTCCAGACATGCAACCTTTCATCATGGGAATTCATATCATCGACAGGTACTACTTATTTGGAGAGCTTCATATGAAATAAGTCAGTTCACATATCTCTTCTTAGAGAAAAAAGTTTTATATTCTTGATGGCGAGAAAACAAATTTTAAATTAGGCATTAAACTAGCATGATGAGTATATAGTTAATATATCCATACTGAGTTTTATAGTTCTGTCGCCTAACAATAGCTTTGTTGTTTAAAAAGGGAGACAGGAAAGGTGTGGCTGAATATATGCTTAAGGGGTAAAAACCAAAAACGTGGCTAAGAATTTCCAACTTTCCATATGTGAACTTATGGTCATAAAAGATTTGAGTTTATTAGTATTGTTATTTTTTAATTTTAAAAGTGCTTTATTTTCATTAGGGCAAAACTCAGTGGCTCCTGAGTTCAAGTTGATAGCTTATCAAACTACAAATTATTAAACTATCCACTTGAGATTTTTTGAATGTCATTGCCTCTAATTTGTTCTCCTCTCAAAATATGTTTTGCACTATTATATATGGTAAATTCATGAAACCATTCTCTTATCCTATGAATTATTCAAAATCCTACATTTACAACTATTTAAAATTTAGCATTAAACAAAAGCAAAGACATTTTCCCTCACTTCATCTTTCTCTCATCTGATATATTTGCTTATGGGAACATGGTAATACCAGTCACAAATCTGTTGTCGTAATTATGGATTTGAGTAAAGAACTTGATGAAAATCTGAATTCAGTATTCTGCATTTTCTAATTTTAGTTTAATTTATGCTTGTGAGTGGAATTAGCACAGTTCTTTTTTTCATATTGTGATTTCTCTTTCAGAACATCTGCTATGTCTGCATGTCACCCTTTTTAATTTTTACATCAGTGACACAGTATTTTCCTTACCCAGTCTTCCTCTTTGGAGTTGAAATACTTAAAAGCTGTAACAAGGGAGTCATAAATAAATACCATAAATAAATACCAGAGAGGTGTGGAAAGTTTCTCTTTTAACTAAAAGTCTTATGTAGTGTTAATTATTTATATGAAATTTTGAAAAGTTTAAAAGTGCATATATTGGATTTTTTTCCAAGGCCAAGAAAGGTTTCTCTCCCATTTAACTGAAACCATTATCATATTTACAGGGTCTTAAGCACTATTGCCTATTAAGTGATGCTAATATTTCACAGTAGTACTAACAGTCCACTGCTTTTCTTAGTTTAAAGTGATACAGAAGCTTTTTACTTGATAGTTTGCTACATTAGTGAGATTAATGGTCTTGTTTTATAACATGCATCATAAAAATATTATAATGGAAAACAGTGAAGATCTTTGAATGTCTTTTCCTCCTCTAGGGAACACAGTGGTCTTTCTCCTCAAGATGACACTAATCCTGGAATGTCAATTCCCCGGGTAAACCCTTCCGTCAATCCTAGTATCTCTCCAGCTCACGGCGCGGCCCGTTCAGCTACATTGCCACCATCCAACAACAACGTGGTATCCACCAGAGTAAACCGCCAACAGAGCTCAGACCTTCATAGCAGCAGTCATAGTAATTCTAGCAACAGCCAAGGGAGTTTTGGATGCTCACCTGGAAATCAGATTGTAGCCAGTGTTGCCTTAAACCAGGGACAGGCCAGTTCCCAGAGCACTAATCCGTCTTTAAACCTCAATAATTCTCCTATGGAAGGTACAGGAATATCCCTTGCACAGTTCATGTCTCCAAGGAGACAAGTTAGTTCTGGATTGGCAACAAGGCCCAGGATGCCAAACAATTCATTTCCTCCTAATATTCCGACATTAAGCTCCCCCGTTAGCATGACAAGTACTGCCTGTAATAATAGTAACCGATCTTATTCAAACATCCCAGTAACACCTTTACAGAGTATGAATGAAGGACCCAATAACTCTGTTGGCTTCTCTGCCAGTTCTCCAGTCCTCAGGCAGATGAGCTCACAGAATTCACCTAACAGATTAAATATACAGCCAGCAAAAGCTGAATCCAAAGATAATAAAGAGATCGCATCCATTTTAAATGAAATGATTCAGTCTGACAACAGCTCTAATGATGGCAAACCTCTGGATTCTGGGCTTCTGCATAACAGTGACAGACTCTCAGATGGAGACAATAAATACTCTCAAACCAGTCACAAACTAGTGCAGCTTTTGACAACAACTGCAGAGCAGCAGTTACGGCATGCTGATATAGACACAAGTTGCAAAGAGGTACTGTCCTGCACAGGCACTCCCAGCTCTGCCTCTGCTAGCTCTTCAAGTGGTTCTTGCCCTTCCTCTCATAGCTCACTGACAGAGCGGCACAAAATCCTACACCGGCTCTTACAGGAGGGTAGCCCCTCGGATATCACAACTTTGTCTGTGGAGCCTGATAAAAAGGACAGTGCATCTACTTCTGTGGCAGTGACTGGACAGGTACAAGGGAACTCCAGCATAAAGCTGGAACTGGATGCTTCAAAGAAAAAAGAATCAAAAGACCATCAGCTCCTACGCTACCTTTTAGATAAAGATGAGAAAGATTTAAGATCCACTCCAAACCTGAGCCTGGATGATGTAAAGGTGAAGGTGGAAAAGAAAGAACAGATGGATCCTTGTAACACAAATCCAGCCCCAATGACCAAACCTGCTCCTGAGGAAATTAAACTGGAGTCACAGAGCCAGGTAGGTAATTCCTTGCTTCACAGAATGAACATTCCTAGTTATTTTTTTCTTTTCATTTATTTTATTCCATCCATAGACCATATTTGGATTCAGGCTATGTTTTGCCTATCCCTTGGGCATGTGTTAAAAGGTTAGTTTCAATGGTTGAGAAATTACGGGATGCCCTGAAAAGTTCTCTTTGGAACCTTGGAGGGCGACAATATTAATGTGGCATTCTAAGAAAGTAGATGTTTCTTTCTTTCTATAAAATTAGAGTTCACATCTTTGGAGGTTTAAAAAAATACCTTCCCTGCCCCCTCCTCCCATCTTCCCACCTATTAAATCCAACTCTTTCAGAATAGAACCTAGAAACCTGTATTTTAAAGACACTCCCCAGAGAACTCTGATATGTAACTACATTTGGGAACCTCTGATGTAAATGAAATGAGAGAGAAATGCGAGGAGGTGGACAAAGCTGCCTAGTCTGGCTTGCTTTGCTATTTAATTTCCTTTGAAGCATTTTTAAAAGTCTGTTTCCTTCTCATCTGATTCTAACTGCCCTCAGTCCACAACCCCCATCAGAATAGGGACTTTGAGTATTCTGGGTAGTAGGGTATATAACATGCCCTGAAACAGAAGTAAATACAAATAAACCTTTGCATAAATTGTTATGGATCAGGAACCTCTGTGTTTAGGCTGGGGTAGAGCGTGGAGTGAAAAGTAATAGGCAACTTCATTTATTGAGTAATTGCTGTGGACTCTGAAGGAATTTAAGAAAAACAGAAAATGTGGTTCCTCCCTGCTAGGAGCTTACACATTATTTAGACAGAATATAGACATACATGAAATAGCTGAAAATGTATTCACAAAGCAGTTTATTAATAAGACTCTTCATTGTGAAACAAGATTCACACTTAGTACGTATAGGTCCTACAGTTTCTTGAGTCAGCTTTATTTTGTGCCCTCATCTCACAGAAGTCTCTCTCTTCCCTCAGGCATACTGCATTCTAGGCACATGGAAGCCCTTGCCATTCCTGAGATAAGCCATGTCTCTTCTAAGCATCTTCTGCCTTGCTCTCCTTTCTATGTCTGCTGAACTTCTACTCATCCTTCACAAACAATTCAGACATCATTTCTGTAAAGCCTTCCCCAGTAGCCTTAGTTAAACATTCCCTTCCTCTCCACTCTCATAGTGCTCTGTATTGTCTCTCTTTACTATAACACTATTTGGGTTATTTCTTTACGTGTGTGCTCTTTGAGAAGGCTGTCTCTTGGTACAACTAAACTAGTGCTGTGTTTCTCAGCTGAAAAACAGCTTTAAATAATAACTATGTTAAAACTCTCATGCTTTAAAATTAACTTTAAAAGTAACAGCTTTATAAGAAAATACCATTGTGTACAATCTTGGCACATCTGTTTTAGTGCACATGTACATGTATTTCTGCTGAGTTTATACCTGGGAGTGGAATTGCAAGATCGTAAAATATGTATGTGTTCATCTTTAGTAGATAATGCCAGTTTTCCTAGTGTGTGAGAATTCCTTTTAGTTGTTCCATATCCTTGTTAATACTTGCTGTTGTCAGTCTTTTAAATTTTAGCTGTTCTGGGGTCTGTGTAGTGATATTTCGTAGTTTTAATTTGCCTTTCCCTGGTAAACATTTATTGGTCATTTGGATTTCTTCTTTTGTAAATAGCCTGTTCAGGTGTTTTGCCCATTTTCCCAATATGTTATATTTTTCCTATTGACCTGTAAGAGTTCTTTATGCATTTTGGGTGAGTCCTTTATTGTTTATATATTTGCGGATATCTTCTCTATGTTGTGCCTTGCCTTTTCTTTCTCTTAATGGTGCTTTTTGTTGGAGTGAAGTTCTTCATTTTAACATAGTCCAATTTGTCAGTTTTTTCCTTTATTGTTAGTACTTTTTGCATGTGCCACAAAAGACATGTTCAAAAATAGTCATAGTAGTTTAACTTGTATTAGCCAAAACCCAGAAAAACTCCCAAATCCATTACAGTAGAGTTGATAAATATATTGTAGCATATTCATACAATGAGATACTATTCAGCAACGAAAACAAAGTGATCTATTGCTACTTGCGACAAGGTGTCTAAACTTCAGAAATGTAACGTTAAGTGAAAGAAGCCACACTTTAAAAAAAAAAATACATGTAATTCTGTTACACAATCTAGAAAGAAATTTTTGTTGAAGTAAATAATGAAACCCAAACAGGTAGACATTTTATGTTGATGAATTATCTTAAGGTAACCATAGTGGAATAATACTGTGAAATAAAGGTCAGTTTTCTCCTGTGCATAGCCACAGACAGATGTAGGAACTCCCTACCTATGCTAGAAGATATGTTTCTTATTCTAGTAAGTACTTAAGTGGGAAGTGACCTTTCTGGGATCTTTCAAGCTAATATTTATTAAAAACTTTCCCAAACTTTTAAAAATTATTTTAAAAAACAGTGTATGTTTTGCACCATCATAAAGTAAGCCATTTTATAAAATTTTGAAAAATATGACAGAAGAGAATCACCCATGGTGCTATCGTCATAACACAGTACTCTCGATATTTCTTTCCAGTTCAGTCTTTTTCCAGTGCATACATTTTATACAGAGATATAGTAGATAAGCACTATGTGTATGTTATCTTATATCCTGTAGTATATTAATATCATAAGCGTCCACATTTTGTTCCAGTGTTAGGTCCTGTTATTTCAGTGAGACCCCAATCTTTCTAATTCTTCTTTCTTCATTCTCTCATAGTCACACTCAATTCATATAGTTTAAAGGAACAACTTGTTTTCTACATTGTTTCAGGTGAAAGTGTAGAATATATTTCCTCTAACTTTGGTTTCCATTCTTAGTTTACAGCTGACCTTGACCAGTTTGATCAGTTACTACCCACGCTGGAGAAGGCAGCACAGTTGCCAGGCTTATGTGAGACAGAGAGGATGGATGGTGCAGTCACCACTGTAGCCATCAAATCGGAGATCCTGCCAGCTGCACTTCAGACCACCACTGCCAGACCCACTTCCAGGCTGAATAGTATGTGTTGGGGACAGAACTTCATTTTAAATGTTTAATGATAATATGGATTAGTGCTTTGTCTCTCATCATTATTGCACAGACCTTTTGTTGGTTGAGAGTGAAATATCTTTTCATTAGTGCCACTATTAGTAATACACAGTTACTTTCAGACATATGAACTTCACTCATCATGTCTATTTTAAGTTACAGTATAACCTCTACTTTTTTGTAATTGATGTTAAGGTGAGCAGTTGATGTTAAGGAGAGCAATTTTGTGTTCTTACCCAAAGCATTCCACAGTAGGACTTTCAGAAATATAATATTGGATCAGATTATGTTTCCCAAAGTGTATTCCTTGAACACTAGTCCTATGAAAAAAAGGATTTTGTGCTAACATACACTGGGCAAATGCTACGTGACATATACACCATTCCTCTATTAAAATTCCATAGTGCATATTAAAGGTTTTAGGAAGTCCTGTGTTAGATGAACTAGTTTATGTATTTTAAAAATTGTTTTGCTTTATGTTTGTGCCAGTTTATTGTTTTTTAATTTAAAACAAAATTTTATACAATTTTTAAAGTTTACACTCCATTTACAATTATTACAGAATATTGACTATATTCCCCATGTTGTACAATACATCCTTTTAGCCTTACAAGTTAAATTTAAAGATTTCTTTAATCCAGCATTTTCCAAACTTTTCTTAATTATGGAATTCCTTTTCTCAAGTAATACATGTTACCCCACAGAATGAGTTTTTCATGGGCCACTGTTTAGGAGACATTTATGTTGAAATAGGTCATGACTCCTCTAGCCCATGGTAGCATTCTCCTACTTAAGAGACACTTTGAATAGTATACTTCCAATTCATGAAGATAGTTTTCACCCATCAAATTTTGAAGTTGAAAAAAATAGTGGTGATAATTCCATTGTGTGACCTTGAAAGTAAAGGAAACTAACCAGCTCACTTTCAAAATTTGCCTGTCCCTCTTCTAATGGGACCAGATGTGGGCCTTGTTTATTTCAGTCTGACTACAGCTTTTAGCTGGCATGACACAATTCCCAAAAGCTTACCAAGATTCCAGACATCTGGAAAGAAAAATCTCAAGTCATCTCTGACATTTTTGGAAGCAGTTTTTCAGCTGACCAGAACACTAGATGAGAGCAGGAGCCTAGGTTCAAGTCTCATATTTCCCGTTTATTAATGGTAATACCTTAAGCACATGAAATTTCTGAGTATCATTCTCTTTATCTGCAAAATAAGAATTAGATGAAACAACTTCAGAAGTCTTCTAATTGAAATAGAGATTCCAGACTCTGGGATATCCGGCACAGTTGGGAAGCAATGAGGTGTAAGGCTAAGAGTAGATAAAGTGAAAGTCTGCATATTGATTGGTTTCATCCTTGTCCTTCCCCTTCCAATGTGGGAGACTGGAGGGGTTATCTCAGGAGATACCAAATGGCCAGAAAGAAGGTGTCTGGATATTGGTATGTATGGGGAAATCCCTAAAATGCAAAGGTCATGCTACCATCTAAGCATCCAACAGTGAAGGCTACCAGCAGACACAAGCCTCACACTGAGCCTAAGCAGTCAGTGTTTTAGAACACTGTGTCTGTTTAGAATAGACACAGCCAAAGATAATCAGGACTTTGAAGGAAGTCTGTAACTTGAAAGAGAGCAAACAAAACAAGGTCGATCTTAACTTTTTCTTCCCTGCTTTCTATACGTCTTTTGGTCTTTTTGTTCTTTCTGACAGCTTTTCCCAGCTTTATTTTCTGATATTTCTCTTGCAATTAAAAAATTTTGGATATCTAATTTCCAAAAATTCTTTCTTGCTTTTTGTCCCTTTTTTTCTTCCCATGTTATTCATGGATGAAATATCTTTTCAAAAATTTTTTAATCCATACACTCATTGTATACTTCCTTGGCATACTCTTTTTTTATTTGTTTGACAGGTCCTAGAAGATATACTTCAGCGAACAGGGAGAAAACCAAAAAAGAAAAACAGGGTCCAGGGGAAACAGAGGAACTGAAGGGAAGTCCAGGAATGATCAGCAAGATTAGAGAACAAGCAGTGTTGATTGGAGCAGGGGGCCTGAGTCCTCTGGAAAGGTGGCCTCCAAGGGAGAAATTAAATTTATCTCTTTGAGTTTATAGGAAATATTAATGATAGATTTATGTCAAAAATGTTGAAGCATCCAAAAAATTCTCCTAGAAAAGCAGGAAAATGAAAAAAAATAATTGTTAACTCCAGCGAAAAGAAATCATGATATAAGAAAGGATGTTTGAACATAGTACATGACATGACTTAGCAGTGAGTAATATTTGTGTAGTCGTAAGAATCTAAATATTAACTTTTTATTTTATAAAGAACTGTGATCTCTGTTAGGGAATTGAGGGCACAGGAGGTAATAAGAGAGGTGATGTGAGAGAACTAAAACCCCATCTATCATGATGGGGAGTCAGAAATCTAAAATGGAGATATTTTAGAAATAATTAGGCAAATGCTAAAGAAAACAGCTACACAAGTTGTGGATGGTTGCCTCTGTTGAAAGGGAAATAGTTAAAGGATCAGAAGGGGCAAGACAGGAAACTGCTTTTATTCATTAATAGGCCTTTTGGTCCTGACTTTTAAATTTATGTATATGTGTTAATTTGATGAAAATTAAAGTTAATAAAAATAGAAGGGGGACTTACCTGGTGGTGCAGTGGTTAAGAATCCACCTGCCAGTGCAGGGGACATAGGTCAAGCCCTGGTCTGGGAAGATCCCACATGCCACAGAGCTACTAAGCTCATGCTCCACAACTACTGAGCCTGTGCTCTCGAGCCCACGAGCCACAACTACTGAGCCTGTGTGCCACAACTACTGAAGCCTGTGCACCTAGAGCCTGTGCTCCACAACACGAGAGCCACCACAGTGAGAAGCCTGCACACCTCTAGGAAGAGTAGTCCCTGTTCGCTGCAACTAGAGAAGGTCGTGTGCAGCAAGACCCAATGCAGCCAAAAATAAATAAATTAATTAATTAATTAAAAAAAAAAAGAAGGTGTCTTCTAGCTCTACAAGTCTGTGAAAGTAGAGTGTTTTTCATTCATAATCTGTCTTGAGGCAAATAGCTCTTTTTTCTTTCTTGAGATTTCCTCCCCTGAATACAGCTCCATGTATAAAAGTTTGTAGATAGGCCAGAATCTGTTAAACCCTGTGCTGTAGTATTGCTGAAGGCCAGAAGCATAGAGGGGAAGAAATTGAGGTAAATGAGGGGAGGGTGATAGCTGCAGACAGTGTTTACAAAGTTTCCATACCGACAAGAAAAAAGGTTTCAAGAGGCATAAGGCTAAGGAAACAAGTTGGGCAGGAGAAAGAAAAAGATAACAAAAGACTAGAGAAGAAAAAAGAAAGAAAAAAAGATGAGGACAAAAATATGATAGCTTATAAAGGGAAGAGAACTGCCTCTGATTCTCTGCCCCCTCTAGCATCTACACTGCCCACCACTACCTTTCGCTAGAGCCAGAGTCCATTATCCAGTAGCTGATTCCATGTCTTGACCTTGTGCCCAAAGGTCTCACATAGGACAGTTTAATTATCATAGTATTTCACCACCTGAGATATACCTATTAGAACTTCTGGATCTATCTGCCATGTCACTTATCTTTTCTGTCATACTTTGCACTGTATTCTGAGAGAGTCTGGGCCAGATTTTCTGGATCAAAACTGAATCTTCAACTATATCCATTCTGCTCTTCAGTCAATCTATTGAGTTCTTACAATTGTGGCGATCACGTTTTTAGAAATTTTTTTCATAGAAGTCTATTACCATTTATGTATATGATAGACTTTTAAATCTATGTGATGATAAATTTAGCATATTACTTTAGGGCTCATCTATTTTCTGTAACAACCCTTTTTCCTTCAAAGTTTCTTTCTCTCTTTGTCAAATTTGCTATCTTTCTTTTCTGCTGTTGACTTTTCTTGAATGTTTGGTAAATCAGGGCTGTCTGTCCATATACACTGAAAAAGACCTAGAATGAAACATCTTGGTAGCTAGAGTGTTTCTTCAGCTAAAGTGAGAGGCCTTTTGCTCTGGCAGTGTGAATGTAGGTTCTGATTATAGAGGCCCTGATTCTTAGTTGTCGTTGTGAAGGAGTGGGGGTTGGTGATGGGGAAATCCCTCGTGGCAGCCCTCACACCCACTTTGGGAGATTCCCTGGGCAGAACTCCCACACTGAGTCATGTACTCACCACTTTAATCCCATGGGCAGACGCCAGAGTCAGCTGCATTCAGAGCAGTGCCTGGTGGCAGCTGTTCAGTTGTCCTTTAATTATCCCAGCAATCACCCATGGCCTGTTCCTTTACACGCTCGAATGACCACTGAACCTGGAGTTGTTCTAGTGTTCTTCTGAGAAAAACCCCCTTTTTGGAAAATCTCCTCTTTGTCCTGATGTAAGGTTTTTAGTTTAGGTCAATTTCACCATCAGTTTTATCTTTCCATCTGTTTTATCTTTCAGAAATTCTTCATTGTTCTAGTCAGCTGCCATGCTGCTTCTTTTGCCTCTCCTTCAGCTGTAGATTTGTTTTCCCCTTTTACTTTTGTTTCAGTGATAATTTTACACATCAAATAAAATATAGATGATATATTTCACACTGAACCAGAAATTTTCCTTAGATCTATTTACATATGAGGAAACTAAGGTCATAAGTTCCAGAGAAAGAAAAGAAAACACACAAACAAAAACTTGCCCAAAGTTATCCAGTTAGTATATGCAGAACCAGGATTTAAATTTCAGTCTGCCTGGTTTCAAAACACATTGTGTATATATGCACACACACAACCATACTGTGTGACCAAGTGATTTAAATAATTTTGTTAGAAATGTACTACAAGAGCACATCAAGAGACACCTTAGGAGGATGTTGATCAACATATACAGAATGTGCTTTCTTGGCAGTACCTTCAGAACCTCTACTATGTCCTTTTTACCATCTTTAAATTTCTATCCCTTGAGGGTGGATTTGACTTTTGAAGTTTTGTGAAGTTATTTGGAGCCAAATTTGTTGATCTGAAAAGAATAATACTTTTTAAAACATCAGAACCAAAATTAGATGTAGTTATAAGGAGAAGTATTTTCTTGAAGGACTTGTATACTGGTTAAGACAGTTCTAGAAGAACTTCAAAAATATTTGAACATTGGCAACATCACTGAAGTAAGGAATGACCTACTGAGGTGCTTGTTTTTATGTTCTATGAACATATTCTGAGATGATAATTTTTAAAATCTTATTAATCTGTAGTACATTAATAGTGTTCATAACTAAAAATAATTGTTTCACATAAAACATTTTCAGTACTTCAAAACTCCATTTTTAGTTCCCTGTTTCTGAGGTTGTGTTTAGTGTGTTGTGGCTATCGGTAGGCATCTTTTGCCAGTACAAAACTAAAATGAATAATCTTATGTAGAGATAGTTGACCACATTTGAGAGTATATCTGAAATATAAATTCTGAACAGAATTGCTGGGTCAAAGGGTAGACAGATTTTGCCAAATGGCCTTTCTTATGCCAGTTTACACTCTAACTGATAATGTTCCTCTTTCCACACGTCCTTTCTAATAAGATGAATTATGCATTTTCTCATCTTTGCCAATTTGATGTGTTTTTTTAAGTATCTCAATGTAGTTTTAATCTGTATTTTTTTTATTGTGAATTAGGTTGATCAATTTTCAGTGATTTCATGTGACCTGTTTATATTCTCTGACCATATATCTATTGGGCTATTCAGTTTTCATCTTATTGATTTATAGTTCTTTTTGTATAGTAGAGAAATTAGTCAAATAAAACATTGTAACTGCTGTGAGTAGTTAACAGCCAAATGCAACACAAAACTGAACCAGAAATCTCTTTACCAACAGCTGAAGAAAATTAACTGTGAACATCACAATCACTAGATGCTGAATCAACTCTTAGTGGAGTAAAGTGTGCAAAAGCCACTCTCTTGATTAGACAATGCTTTCTACTTTGTGTGCAGAAGTTTTTAAATTTTTTAATAATATAAGCTCTTCTAAGCTGGAATCGCTGTGGCTCACAGGGATATAAAGTTTTCTTTTAACCATGTTTAAAATGGAGAAAATATGATGTTGAGCCCTTTGCTCAGATGATTAAAAAAAAGCAAAACCATTAATAGCTTGATCAGGAATCGCTAAGAGCTTGTTTCCTACCCCTGCTTCAGCTGCCTCTCTCCAACAGAGACTAGTAAATGCAGTAATGCGTCCCTTTAAAAATTACTATGCCTGTCTTGTGTAACATATATACATACTTACTCATGTTTGCAATAGAGACACAAACAAGACCAAAAATAGTAGGTTTATTCCCTGGACAAAGAGAGATAAAGTGTGTATTTTGTAAAACATTGCAGCAAATCCTCGAGTTTTTTTTATGTAAGTGAGTTTCTAAAGGAAGTCCTAAAAGGTTGAAGTGACTTTTAGAATAAAAACCAACTTCTTTTAAGCATACAGCCTATGCAAACAAAACTTTTAATTGAATCAGTGATTGATTTCTTTGGATTTTCCCCCCCTTTTCACCAAATTTAGCACGTGAATCTTTATTTTGAAAATATTTTATCCAACTTGTTTTCTTAACCTTTTTTCCCATCAAGACTACTAAAATGAGATACTGTGTCCTATTACTGAGTCAAATAAACTATCCTGTAATACTAAGTATTGATGGTAGACAGCCATGTAAGTTTTCTTTGACTCTTAAATATAATTATTTTGTTTAGGTTAGATTTCTAAAAAGGAATAAGATTGAAAAATTAATGTGTGCAGCAGAGCAATGAGACAGCTTTAGATAATCTTTAACCAACTTCCTGACTGAAGTAATGAGAGGAATTAAGGGATTACTTTCCTATCACCATTTATTGTTGTTGTTTGGTGTTTTTTGTTTGCTTTGTTTTTTGCTTTTTTTTCCCCAGAATCCTTTTAGAATTTGATTTCTCTATCATTTGTCATGATAAAGAAGAAAGTTTAATTGCAGGCTATAATTCTTTGCATGTAGAAGTGAATGTGCTTTTATATGGACTCCTATGTTTCATTCATACTAAATATTGAGTATATTTCACATAAAAGTGAGCCTAACATGTTTTGTGTGGTTAATAATGATCAGTATCCAGCATTAAATAAATTTGGGGAGCATCCTTAAATCTACTTATTCTCCATTCATTAGAATGAAGAATTCTACCTAATTCTGTTTTTTCTTAAGCCACCAAGGCTTTCTTAGTTTTTGTTTTTAGTTTGCTAGGGCTGCCATAATAATAAAATACCACAAACCAGTGGTATTTTATTGCCAGAAATTTATTTTCTCACAATCTGAAGGCTTGAAGTCCAAGGTTAGGGGGTTAGCAGGTTTGGTGTCTTCTGAGGCCTCTCTCACTAGCTTGCAGATGGCTTCCTTCTTACTATGTCCTCATGGCTGTCCCACTGTCTGTGTTGTCTGTGTCCTAACCACCTCTTCTTTTAAGAACACCAGTCATATTAAATTAGAGCCCACCCTAACGACTCTATTTTAACTTAGTCACTTCACTCAAAGCCCTGTCCCCAAATACAGTCATATTCTGAAGTACTAGAGGTTAAGGCTTCAACATATGAATTTTGTTCTCTTTAGAGATTACAAATAACCATGAGAAACACTAAAAGAAAATAAAGTAATCCTTAATCTCACAACCTAAAATCTACCAAGGATATATAGCCTACGAGCATTTTTTCTATTAATATATATGAAATAGCTTATAAAAACAGAATCATCCTGAACATAATGTCTTAGATTATACTTTTTTTATTTTTCATTTATCAGCATGTTGTAAATATCTATACCATAATTCATTAATCAATCAGCAAATTTCTGGTATTTAGGTTATTTACAGTTCTTTCCTACTATAAATAGTACAGAAATAAACCTTTCAAAACCATTGCCCACACAAAAACGTTCTAAAGTGCACAAACTATTTTCTTCTATTACAAGACATAATTCAACCCCTTTTTTCATTCATCATTATAGACATCAATTAATTATACTGTTATTGTACAGCTATATTCTCAGTTAACAACTGTAGAGTTTTGTCCCCAGACTGCAGTGCCCTTTAGTTTCTGTTCCTGCCTTTTATAGAACATATTTTATCTTTTACTTGCGGCTCTCACTTTATGACAGTAACACTGCCCCTACTTATAGCATATTCTAATATGGTGTAGACTGAATAAGCAGTCAACCAAATTGTTATGATTGTCTTTAAAATAAATAATTTCAGACAAAGTCCTAAGTGATTCTCTTATGGTAATACATAAAAACTTTTAACATCGGACTTCCTTTGATTCAGAGACCTTTTCTCACTTTCTCATTTACTTATTATGTGGTCACATTCTAGATAATTTAAGTTTCTGGATAAGTGACTTTTGTATCACTGAGGTAGTATTTTATAGGGGAAATCTCACTCTACCGTACAATATATTACTTCTTAAAAATATTATCATCTTATCTTCCATTGTAATATGTCCTGACTTCTTACCTTTTCTTCTTTAACCAGGATTACCTGAGCTGGAATTGGAAGCAATTGATAACCAGTTTGGACAACCAGGAAGTGGTGATCAGGTTCCATGGACAAATAATACAGTGACAGCTGTAAATCAGAATAAGCCAGAGGAGTGAGTAATACATTTTGTATATTATGAAGTATCAGATACCAACTTCTACAGCAAAGAACTACTTTTCCCAAACTAGATTCCAGTCTGTATTGGTATTTTGTGAGATATTAATAGAAGTGAAGGTTTAATGAAAAGAAAAGGACGGAGGAGGACACCGAATCAAACATTTATTTACTGCATGACTGCAAGGCTAGTGTACATTGTAATTATCAGGAGGCTGATATAGTGTGCAGCTGTTGTTTTATTTTTCATCTCTTACTTTTCTTTGATTGATTACCATAAAATTCCTGGGACCTGTGGATGAATTGGCCTCAGCGCAACAACTATGTTGCTCTTTATTTTGTCCAGCTTTTCTCTTTATTTGGAGCAAGAGTGGATAAGAAGGGAAGGTACTTTCCACCTCTACTCAGTGTCCCATCTTAATTGGAATTTAATTTCTTAATCCACACAGGTAGCCCCATTCCAACACATAGAGTGTATCTCATATATAGCAACCAAAGGATGAGTAGGTAATATTGAGTGTGGAGCCTTAACTGTGAACTGTAGTCCCATTTACCTTCCCAAAAGAAGAATCCTTATAATTATATTATTATACAAGTAGTATTAGTACTAGTATTATCTTCTATGTATTTCTAAGTTTTATGCATCAGTTGGTATCAGTTTGGATTAGACTACATGTAATCAACAATTTATTGCTTAACACTGAGCATGTTTCATTTTTCTAGTTTGATTTCCTTTGTAAATGATAATCATGTCATGTTATCAATATAATTTGATCATCCTTGAAAGTTAAGTAATATAATATGTACTGTTTTGATTATGGTTCAATTATCAATAATTAATGGCACCCATAGAATAAATAGTATAAATCTTGATATAGACTAAATGATTTTTTTCTGAGTTTTTGGTTGATTTTTATTTTTTACTTCTGTTAAAAATTATTTTCTCTTAACTATGTTTGGTTAATTTTTCAGGCTATTTCTGTAAGCTAACATGAAGAATATGGAAACAAAATTCACTGATTGACAAAATAATGAAAAATATATTCAAGCTACATACCAAACATTCATAAATTTCTGCCCATTAAGTATAGAAATTTTCATTGCATAAGAATTGGTTAAAAAAGCATTTCAACAGAGAATTTCCTAGAACTACATTTCCATATATGTGTGTGTGTGTGTGTGTGTGTGTGTATGTATTTGCATTCCTAAGGTTGAGTACTTACTTGCTATATCAGTCTTAAACTTTCTTATCTTTTGATTCTGCAGCCAGTGCATTAGTTCACAGTTAGATGAGCTTCTCTGTCCACCAACAACAGTCGAAGGAAGAAATGATGAGAAGGCTCTTCTTGAACAGCTGGTATCCTTCCTCAGTGGCAAAGATGAAACTGAGCTAGCTGAACTAGACAGAGCTCTGGGAATTGACAAACTTGTTCAGGTATTTACTAAAGTTGACATTATTTAAATGATGGAGCCCTGAAAGCTAGAAAATTATTTTTAAGCAAGACTTTTCCATATTACCCTCACTGTGTTTTAGCTGTTTTATAATTTACCCTTGTGAAAGTTATCAAAATATATAATAGTTAAATAATGGGCTTTTTAAACAAAAATATCATAATAATTAGAATTAGAGAGTTTTAGCCTTTTACTATGGAACATAATCTTACAAGCTCCCCCTAGAATAAAATCCATATTTTATAACATCATTTCTTATTTTAGGACTTAATTTGTCTTCCATTCATGCTACACTTCAACCTATATGTTCCATGACATTCCAACTTCCGGGTTAGCGTTTTTGAGACTTTGTAGTTAAAAGATCACTTTAGTGCATCATAACCAGTATATATATTTTTTAACATCTTTATTAGAGTATAATTGCTTTACAATGGTGTGTCAGTTTCTGCTTTATAACAAAGTGAATCAGTTATACATATACAAATGACCCCATATTTCTTCCCTCTTGCATTTCCCTCCCTCCCACCCTCCCTATCCCACCCTTCTAGGTGGTCACAAAGCACTGAGCTGATCTCCCTGTGCTATGCGGCTGCTTCCCACTAGCTATCTATTTTACGTTTGGTAGTGTATATATGTCCATACCACTCTCTCACTTTGTCCCACGTTACCTGACTCCCTCCCCGTATCCTCAAGTCCATTCTCTAGTAGGTCTGCATCATTATTCCTGTCTTGCCCATAGGGTCTTCTGACCATTTTCTTTCTTTTTTTTTTTAGATTCCATATATATGTGTTAGCATATGGTATTTGTTTTTCTCTTTCTGACTTACTTCACTCTCTAGGTCCATCCACCTCACTACAAATAACTCAGTTTCATTCCCTTTTATGGCTGAGTAATATTCCATTGTATATATGTGCCACATCTTCTTTATCCATTCATCTGTGGATGGACACTTAGGTTGCTTCCATGTCCTGGCTATTGTAAATAGAGCTGCAGTGAACATTGTGGTACATGACTCTTTTTGAATTCTGGTTTTCTCAGGGTATATGCCCAGTAGTGGGATTGCTGGGTCGTATGGTAGTTCCATTTTTAGTTTTTTAAGGAACTTCCATACTGTTCTCCATAGTGGCTGTATCAGTTTACATTCCCACCAACAGTGCAAGAGGGTTCCCTTCTTTCTCCACACCCTCTCCAGCATTTATTGTTTGTAGATTTTTTGATGATGGCCATTCTGACTGGTGTGAGATAATCTCATTGTAGTTTTGATTTGCATTTCTCTAATGATTAATGATGTTGAGCATTCTTTCATGTGTTTGTTGGCAATCTGTATATCTTCTTTGGAGAAATGTCTATTTAGGTTTTCTGCCCATTTTTGGATTGGGTTGTTTGGTTTTTTGTTATTGAGCTGCATGAGCTGCTTATAAATTTTGGAGATTAATCCTTTGTCAGTTGCTTCATTTGCAAATATTTTTTCCCATTCTGAGGGTTGTCTTTTCGTCTTGTTTATGGTTTCCTTTGCTGTGCAAGAGCTTTTAAGTTTCATTAGGTCCCATTTGTTTATTTTTGTTTTTATTTCCATTTCTCTAGGAGGTGGGTCAAAAGGATCTTGCTGTGATTTATGTCAAAGAGTGTTCTGCCTATGTTTTCCTCTAAGAGTTTGATGGTGTCTGGCCTTACATTTAGGTCTTTAATCCGTTTTGAGTTTATTTTTGTGTATGGTATTAGGGAGTGTTCTAATTTCATTCTTTTACATGGAGCTGTCCAGTTTTCCCAGCACCACTTATTGAAGAGGCTGTCTTTTCTCCACTGTATATTCTTGCCTCCTTTATCAAAGATAAGGTGACCATATGTGCATGGGTTTATCTCTGGGCTTTCTGTCCTGTTCCATTCATTTATATTTCTGTTTTTATGCCAGTACCCTACTGTCTTGATTACTGTAGCTTTGTAGTATAGTCTGAAGTCAGGGAGCCTAATTCCTCCAGCTCTGTTTTTCTTTGTCAGGATTGCTTTGGCTGTTCAGGGTCTTTTGTGTTGCCATACAAATTGTGAAATTTTTTGCTCTAGTTCTGTGAAAAATGCCAGTGGCAGTTTGATAGGGATTGCATTGAATCTGTAGATTGCTTTGGGTAGTAGAGTCATTTTCACAATGTTGATTCTTCCAATCCAAGAACACGGTATATCTCTCCATCTATTTGTATCACCTTTAATTTCTTTCATCAATGTCTTATAATTTTCTGCATACAGGTCTTTTGTCTCCTTAGGTAGGTTTATTCCTAGATATTTTATTCTTTTTGTTGCAGTGGTAAGTGGGAGTGTTTTCTTAATTTCACTTTCAGAGTTTTCATCATTAGTGTATAGGAATGCAAGAGATTTCTGTGCATTAATTTTGTATCCTGCTGCTTTACCAAATTCATTGATTAGCTCTAGTAGTTTTCTGGTAGCATCTTTAGGATTCTTTATGCATAGTATCATGTCATCTGCAAACAGTGACAGCTTTACTTCTTCTTTTCCAATTTGGATTTCTTTTATTTCTTTTTCTTCTCTGATTGTTGTGGCTAAAACTTCCAAAACTATGTTGAATAATAGTGGTGAGAGTGGGCAACCTTGTCTTGTTCCTGATTTTAGAGGATATGGTTTCAGTTTTTCACCATTGAGGACAATGTTGGCTGTGGGTTTGTCATATATGGCCTTTATTATGTTGAGGAAAGTTCCCTCTATGCCTACTTTCTGCAGGGTTTTTATCATAAATGGGTGTTGAATTTTGTCGAAAGCTTTTTCTGCATCGATTGAGATGATCATGTGGTTTTTCTCCTTCAATTTGTTAATATGGTATATCACGTTGATTGATTTGCATATATTGAGGAATCCTTACATTCCTGGGATAAACCCTGCTTGATCATAATGTATGATCCTTTTAATGTGCTGTTGGATTCTGTTTGCTAGTATTTTGTTGAGGATTTTTGCATCTATGTTCATCAGTGATATTGGCCTGTAGTTTTCTTTCTTTGTGACATCTTTGTCTGGTTTTGGTATCAGAGTGATGGTGGCCTCGTAGAATGAGTTTGGGAGTATTCCTCCCTCTACTGTATTTTGGAAGAATTTGAAAAGGATAGGTGTTAGCTCTTCTCTAAATGTTTGATAGAATTTGCCTGTGCAGCCATCTTGTCCTGGGCTTTTGTTTGTTGGAAAATTTTTTTTTTTTTTTTTTTTTTCATTACGCGGGCCTCTCACCGCTGTGGCCTCTACCGCTGCGGCCTCTACCGCTTCAGAGCACAGGCTCCGGACGCGCAGGCTCAGCGGCCATGGCTTATGGGCCCAGCCGCTTCACAGCATGCGGGATCCTCCCAGACCAGGGCACGAACCCGCGTCCCCAGCATCAGCAGGTGGACCCCCAACCACTGCGCCACCATGGAAGCCCCCTGTTGGAAGATTTTTAATTACAGTTTCAATTTCAGTGCTTGTAATTGGTCTGTTTATATTTTCTATTTCTTCCTGGTTCAGTCTCGGAAGGTTGTGCATTTCTAAGAATTTGTCCATTCCTTCCAGGTTGTCCATTTTATTGGCATATAGCTGCTTGTAGTAATCTCTCATGATCCTTTGTATTTCTGCAGTGTCAGTTGTTACTTCTCCTTTTTCATTTCTAATTCTATTTATTTGAGTCTTCTCCCTTTTTTTCTTGATACGTCTGGCTAATGATTTATCAATTTTGTTTATCTTCTCAAACAACCAGCTTTTAGTTTTATTGATCTTTGCCATCGTTTCCTTCATTTATTTCTGATCTGATCTTTATGATTTCTTTCCTTCGGCTAACTTTGGGGATTTTTTGTTCTTTTGTCTCTAATTGCTTGAGGTGTAAGGTTAGGTTGTTTATTTGAGATGTTTCTTGTTTCTTAAGGTAGCCTTGTGTAGCTATAAACTTCCCTCTTAGAACTGCTTTTGCTGCATCCCATAGGTTTTGGGTCATTGTGTTTTCATTGTCATTTGTTTCTAGGTATTTTTTGATTTCCTTTTTGATTTCTTCAGTGATCTCTTGGTTATTAAGTAGTGTGTTGTTTAACCTCCCTGTGTTTGTATTTCTTACAGGTTTTTTCCTGTAATTGATATCTAGTCTCATAGCGTTGTGGTCGGAAAAGATACTTGATACGATCTCAATTTTCTTAAATTTACCAAGGGTTGATTTGTGACCCAAGATATGATCTATCCTGGAGAATGTTCCATGAGTACTTGAGAAGAATGTGTATTTTGTTGTTTTTGGATGGAATGTCCTATAAATATTAATTAAGTCCATCTTGTTTAATGTGTCATTTAAAGCTTGTGCTTCCTTATTTATTTTCCTTTTGGATGATCTGTTCATTGGTGAAAGTGAGGTGGTAAAGTCCCCTACTGTGATTGTGTTACTGTCGATTTCCCCTTTTATGGCTGTTAGTATTTGCCTTATGTATTGAGGTACTCCTATGTTGGGTGAATAAATGTTTATAATTGTTATATCTTCTTCTTGGATTGATCCCTTGATCATTATGTAGTGTCCTTCTTTGTCTCGTGTAATAGTCTTTGTTTTAAAGTCGATTTTGTCTGATATGAGAATTGCTACTCCAGCTTTCTTTTGATTTCCATTTGCATGGAATATCTTTTTCCATCCCCTCACTTTCAGCCTTTACGTGAAGTGGGTCTCTTGCATACAGCATATATACAGGTCTTGCTTTTGTACCCATTCAACCAGTCTATGTCTTTTGGTTGGAGCATTTAATCCATTTATATTTAAGGTAATTATTGATATGTATGTTCCTATTACCATTTTCTTAATTGTTTTGGGTTTATTATTGTAGGTCTTTTCCTTCTCTTTTGTTTCCTGCCTAGAGAAGTTCCTTTAGCATTTGTTGTAAAGCTGGTTTGGTGGTGCTGAATTCTCTTAGCTTTTGCTTGTCTGTAAAGCTTTTAATTTCTCCGTCAAATCTGAATGAGATGCTTGCTGGGTAGAGTAATCTTGGTTGTAGGTTTTTCTCTTTCATCACTTTAAATACGTCCTGCCACTCCCTTCTGGCTTGCAGAGTTTCTGCTGAAATATCAGCTGTTAACCTTTTGGGGATTCCCTTATGTGTTACATGTTGTTTTTCCCTTGCTGCTTTTAATATTTGTTCTTTGTATTTAATTTTTGATAGTTTGATTATTATGTGTCTTGGCGTGTTTCTCCTTGGATTTATCCTGTATGGGACTCTCTGTGCTTCCTGGACTTGATTAACTATTTCCTTTCTCATGTTAGGGAACTTTTCACCTATAATCTCTTCAAATATTTTCTCAGTCCCTTTCTTTTTCTCTTCTTCTTCTGGGACCCCTATAATTTGAATGTTGGTGCGTTTAATGTTGTCCCAGAGGTCTCTGAGACTGTCCTCAATTCTTTTCATTCTTTTTTCCTTATTCTGCTCTGCAGTAGTTATTTCCACCATTTTATCTTCCAAGTCACTTATCTGTTCTTCTGCCTCAGTTATTCTGCTATTGATCCCTTCTAGAGAATTTTTAATTTCATTTATTGTGTTTTCATCTCTGTTTGTTTGCTTTTTAGTTCTTCTAGGTCCTTGTTAAACGTTTCTTGTATTTTCTCCATTCTATTTCCAAGATTTTGGATCATCTTTACTATCATTATTCTGAATTATTTTTCAGGTAGACTGCCTATTTCCTCTTCATTTGTTAGGTCTGGTGGGTTTTTGCCTTGCTCCTTCATCTGCTGTGTTTCTCTGTCTTCTCATTTTGCTTAACTTACTGTGTTTGGGTTCTCCTTTTCGCAGCCTGCAGGTTCGTAGTTTCCATTGTTTTTGGTGTCTGTCCCCAGTGGCTAAGGTTGGTTCAGTGGGTTGTGTAGGCTTCCTGATGGAGGGGACTAGTGCCTGTGTTCTGGTGGATGAGGCTGGATCTTGTCTTTCTGGTGGGCAGGTCCACGTCTGGTGGTGTGTTTTGGGGTGTCTGTGGCCTTATTATGATTTTAGGCAGCCTCGATGCTAATGGATGGGGTTGTGTTCCTGTGTTGCTAGTTGTTTGGCATAGGATGTCCAGCACTGTAGCTTGCTGGTCGTTGAGTGGAGCTGGGTCTTAGCGTTGAGAGGGAGATCTCTGGGAGATTTTCGCCATTTGATATTATATGGAGCTGGGAGGTCTCTTGTGGACCAGTGTCCTGAACTTGGCTCTCCCACCTCAGTGGCACAGCCCTGACGCCTGGCTGGAGCACCAAGAGCCTGTCCTCCACACAGCTCGGAATGAAAGAGAGAAAAGAAAGAAAGAAGAAGATAAAATTAAAATTATTGAAATTAAAAATAATTAAGAAAAAAATATTTTTAAGTAATTAAAAAAAAAGGACAGACAGAACTCTAGGACAAATGGTAAAAGCAAAGCTATACAGACAAAATCACACAAAGAAGCATACACATACACACTCACAAAAAGAGATAAAGGAAAAATATATATATATCGTTGCTCCCAAAGTCCACCGCCTCAACTTTGGGATGATTCGTTGTCTATTCAGGTAGTGCACAGATGCAGGGTACATCAAGTTGATTGTGGAGATTTAATCCGCTGCCCGTGAGGCTGCTGGGAGAGATTTCCCTTTCTCTTCTTTTTTCGCCCAGCTCCCGGAGTTCAGCTTTGGATTTGGACCCGCCTCCACGTGTAGGTCGCCTGAGGGTGTCTCTTCTTCGCTCAGACAGGACGGGGTTAAAGGAACAGCTAATTCGGGGGCTCTGGCTCACTCAGGCTGGGGGGAGGGAGGGGCACGGACTGCGGGGCTAGCCTGCGATGGCAGAGGCTGGCGTGACTTTGCACCAGCCTGAGGTACGCCGTGTGTTCCCCTGGGGAAGTTGTCCCTGGATCACAGGACCCTGGCAGTGGTGGGCTGCACAAGCTCCCGGGAAGGGAGGTGTGGAGAGTGACCTGTGCTCGCACACAGGCTTCTTGGTGGCCACAGCAGCAGCCTTAGCGTCTCCTGCCCGTTTCTGGTCTCCACACTCATAGCCGCGGCTCGCACCTCTCTCTGGAGCTCCATTAAGCGGCGCTTTTAATCCCCTCTCCTCACGCACCAGGAAACAAAGAGGCAAGAAAAAGTCTCTTGTCTCTTCTGCAGCTCCAGCCTTTCTCCAGGACTCCCTCCCTTCTAGCTGTGGCGCATTAGTCCCTTAAGGCTGTGTTCACGCAGCCAACCCCAGTCCTCTCCCTGCGATCCGACTGAAGCCCGAGCCTCAGCTCCCAGCCCCCGCCCACCCCGGCGGGTGAGCAGACAAGCCTCTCGGGCTGGTGAGTGCTGGTCGGCACCGATCCTCTGTGCGGGAATCTCTCCGCTTTGCCTTCCGCACCCCTGTTACTGTGTTCTCCTCCGCGGCACCGAAGCTCCCCCTCTCCGCCACCCGCAGTCTCCGCCCGCGAAGGGCCTTCCTAGTGTGTGGAAACCTTTCCTCCTTCACAGCTCCCTCCCACTGGTGCAGGTCCCGTCCCTATTCTTTGTCTCTGTTTTTTCTTTTTTCTTTTGCCCTACCCAGGTACGTGGGGAGTTTCTTGCCTTTTGGGAGGTCTGAGGTCTTCTGCGTTCAGTAGGTGTTCTGTAGGAGTTATTCCACATGTAGATGTATTTCTGATGTATTTGTGGGGAGGAAGGTGATCTCTGCGTCTTACTCCTCCGCCATCTTAAAGCTCCTCCTTCTCTCATAAAGAAGGCTCAGAAATTCTTGGGTGGGTCCAAGGGGGGCAGAAGGTGGCTGTGGGGTCAGCTGGTGGCCACAATTATCACATGGCTCCCTCTGATAGGTCTGCAACGCGATGTGGAATAGTGAATAAAAGGGTCAGTTCATCCTCAGGGTTCCTGTGATTCACTCTAGAGGCCGCCATCAGTATTTTTTTAATGGAGTAGAACAATGTAGAATACAGAGTATCAGAATGCAGAAAAAGGGGAAGTTATGTTTCATGAAACTCTGTTTTCAGTTACACACACACACACACACACACACACACACACACACTAGGTCACAATTTACATTACATTTCTTACAATGAGTAATAGTCAAAAAGTTTAACTATTGCATTCTGTTAGGTCAGCTATGAATTTTTTTTCAAATGAGATAAAAGCATGAATTCTGTATTTGAGATAGAAAAGTTAATCCCTCCTTTAGGAATCTACTTCTCATGGTAACCCATTAAATGTAACATTTGTTGATTCTTAGACTTTGCAGTGAGGTTCTTTTTAAACCGTTTAGCTTTATTTCATTGATGTAAGGCCCTTATTTTAACTATATTTTCATCTCTTTACTGAGATTTTAAACATCTCCGTTAATCTATTACTCCATTTCAGAAGTAACTTTTATAAGTGATTCCTTTAAGTAGCAAACTTCTGGAGAGCTTCATGAATTCAGCATGAATATATTATTATGAAACTTTCTAGAGATAACATGCCCTCAGATCCAAAATCATATAGAGAAGCATGTCATTTATTGCCAGAAATTTATTTGTAAAATGTTCTGGCTTATTTTCCAACAGGGAGGTGGATTAGATGTATTATCAGAGAGATTTCCACCACAACAAGCAACACCACCGTTGATGATGGAAGAAAGACCCAACCTTTATTCCCAGCCTTATTCTTCTCCTTCGCCTACTGCCAATCTCTCTGGCCCTTTCCAAGGCATGGTCAGGCAGAAACCTTCACTGGGGACTATGCCTGTTCAAGTAACACCTCCTCGAGGTGCTTTTTCACCTGGCATGGGCATGCAGACCAGGCAGACTCTAAACAGACCTCCAGCAGCACCCAACCAACTTAGACTTCAACTTCAACAGCGATTACAAGGACAACAGCAGGTGAGTACTCTTGTTCAGCTGGTGATCCTTTTTAAAGGTATGTGCTAACTCTCTCTCTCTGTAATAAGACAGCCCAATTGCTACAATAAAGGTGTCAAGTCTGCGCCCAGAACCTTTATGACTCAAAGTCATCCTTGGTCTGTTATGATAAGAATAAGGGACATTCATTCAATTACAGACTTCTAGCTCATAACAAAGTACTTTGACACCAACAGTTTGAAAGGAATTTACTTTTGTTTCTTGAAATAAATATTTAGGATGAACATCATATAATTATTAAATTAATAAAATTGAAACATTGATTAATTTCTAAAGTAGAGCATCAAGAGATACTGTTTATCAGACTCACAGACTTAGAGAATGAACTTACGGTTACCAGGGGGAAGGGCGGCGGGAAGGGCTAGTTAGGGAGTTCGGGATTGACATGTACACACTGCTATATTTAAAATGGATAACCAACAAGGACCTACTGCTGTATAGCACAGGAACTCTGCTCAATGTTATGTGGCAGCCTGGAGGGGAGGGGAGTTTGGGGGAGAATGGATACATGTATATGTATGGCTGAGTCGCTTTGCTGTGCACCTGAAACTTTCACAACATTGTTAATCGGCTATACTCCAATATAAAATAAAAAGTTTAAAAAAGAGAGAGAGATTGTTTATAATTGAACACAAAATGAAGTTTATGTTGTTTGTAGTTAGAGTGATTAAAGCCTAATGATGTCATAATACTAGGAGAACAGAGGAAGGGATAGTTTGGGGGTCCTGGGAGTTGTGGATGAGTTAAGTATTTTCTCTCATGACAAATAATGAGTAGGTATAATGATATAAATATTTAAGATTGTATAAGCAGCAGTTACAGGGATAATCATCAAGAACCCAAAACCCAAACTGTTAAAAGTATTGTTTCTGGGAAGCAGGACCGGGACTGTAGATTGTTGCTTCTTGTTATTAATCTTTTGTATTTTTTTAACCATATGTCTATATTGCTTTGAATTTTTAAAAAAACATTTAAAGAAATTCCCTGGAGCCTTACTAATAGACAAAGGAAGAGGAAGAAGGAGCTAAATTATATTAGACAGGCAGCATAATAAGATGGCTGTAAGAGTTAGCTCTAGTTTCAAGTCCTAGTTTTAACCTTATCTGAGGTGGGTTGATAGTCAATTTATTGAGCCTTTTAAAGCCTCTGATTCCTCATCTGTAAAAAGAATCTAATAAGTAATTCCTTTACCTCATAGGTGTTGTGTAGATTAAATGAGATAATAGATGTAGAGCATAGATGTAAAGCTCTTAGCACAGTGCCTGGCATGTAGTCCCACTTAGTAAATACTAGCTATTATTATAAAATTATATTCAGTAAATATAACAAATAATATAAAATGTGCTTCCATTCCACTTAAAAGGAGGAAGATGATGAAAGGGAGAAAGAGAGAGTTGACATAGGATGAAAAATTGTTTTTTTGGGTTTTTTTTGCGTTACGTGGGCCTCTCACTGTTGTGGCCTCTCCTGTTGCGGAGCACAGGCTCCGGACGCGCAGGCTCAGCGGCCATGGCTCACAGGCCCAGCTGCTCCGCGGCATGTGGGATCTTCCCGGACTGGGACACGAACCTGTGTCCCCTGCATTGGCAGGCGGACTCTCAACCCCTGCGCCACCAGGGAAGCCCAAAAATATTTTTAATG
Organism: Tursiops truncatus; assembly: GCF_011762595.2. Taxonomy (NCBI): domain Eukaryota; kingdom Metazoa; phylum Chordata; class Mammalia; order Artiodactyla; family Delphinidae; genus Tursiops; species Tursiops truncatus. Next base: position 69,812,899 of record NC_047047.1, on the reverse strand, counting down.
GTAGACTAAGGAATAATTTTTAAATGCTGGGGTGGAATAAAGGACACAAAGAGGAATTAAGGGAAGAGAAAGAAGAAAACAGAAACAAGGGAAACAATAATACGTTCTGAGTATTATTTAAGATAAACTACTTCTTGTTATAACTTGTCATTCATTATTAGATAGCACAATAAGAAATACTTAATAGTTCCCCTGTATTGAATTTTTCACAAAATATATTTAGGGGGACTATACTAGTTACTGAGATGAATACAAAGAATAAAAGATATGGGCAATTTTCAGAACATACAATCAGCTTGGGGTATTCAAAACATAGTGTACAGTCAGCCCTCTGTATCTGCAGGTTCCACATCTGCAGATTAAACCAACTGTGGCTCAGAAAGAGTATTTTTTGTAAATCCCAGCAAGCAAACGTTTCTGGCAATGAAAACTGCCTGATAAAAGAATAAGCTTCCTTAAAGAACTCTTTGTTTTGGCAAGAATGTATGTGGTGGCTGAATCAGGGTTCTCAACCTCATCACTATGAGCATTGGGGGACTGGTACATTGAAGGATGTTTAGCAACATCCCTGGCCTCTACCCACCAGATACTAGTAGCAACCCCTCCCCAAGCTGTGGTAACTAAAAATGTCGTCATATATTGCCAACTCTTTCTTATGGGGCAGAAGTCACCCCTGGTTGAGAACCTCTTGGCCAGATAATCATCTTTCAGGTTTACTGTAGAAGGGCTTCTTGCTAAGGCACTGGAAAAAAATCCATTCAGGCAGATAAAGTGACAGCAAGCCTGAATTGTGTATGTGTGCACATGTGTGCATTTTACGCATATAGGCTGGGTTTGTGCTCTTCCACTGGCCTCAAGCACCACATCTCCTTTAGTAACACAAGCCTGGCAATGTGACCTTTAAAGGCTTTTGAATTTGTGTAACCAGCTCTAATCTAAGGATTACCAGCTTCTCTCTTCCCACTCCCTAACCCCCAAAGGTTAAGGTTTTGGAGGAGATAAAGGGTATGGTGATCCTTTTAGGAAGACTTCCTTGGAAGAAGTAGAATTTGACCTGCTTACTGGAAAATGGGTAGCATTTTAGTAATCAGAAAGAAGAAGCAGCTTAGAGTGAGACTGTTGCACACAGCATTAGTTAGGTTGTACACACAGTCAAGGGGAGAGGAAGATAAACTGAGTTTTTCCAAGGGCAGGAATAATTTTTCTTTAACAGAAAGTCCTTGTAGATTGCTACTTTTAGAATAATTCCTTCTACTTCTAAAAGTAACCTATTTATTTTCTAAGGTTTTGATTTATTTTCTAAGGTTCTTTTCTCACTTGTACTACTTCTCAAGCATTTTTCCTCTGTCCCCACCCATTTCATTTTCATGTTATCTCACAATTCAAAGAATATATAAAGCTGTAAATTTGGAATCCCAACTCCCACACTTCTGGCAATTTTACTTCTCTTCATCGCTAAGTATTAATGTATTTTCACCTATCCTCATTGCCTTCTCTTCTGTTTTTAGACTTGCTGTTCTTTCTGCCTTGAGTTAACTCTGCCATCCTCTTTGCCACCTGGCATTCTCACCTTTCAAGGTTCCATTGAGCTCACTCATGCTCTTGGTCCCTGCCTTCAGGTCCTAGGCTAAGTTAGTTGCTCCCCCAGTGCTGCTCTACATATCTCTATATATGCAATATAGCGCTTGTGCGTTGCACTTCTGTATTGGCCTCTGCCACTGAACAGAGAGTTCCCAGAAAATAGAAATTTGCTCACTTTTGTAGCCTGAAAACTTTATATACTATCTTGCATATACTGAGTTTTTTGATAAATCTTTGTAAAACTTATGGTTCATTTAAACTTATGTGCAAGGTCTGTTGAGTTTAAGAAGTATGTAGATTTTCATACTTAAGAGCCTTTTAGAACCATAATATTGCTTATCTTTATTTTTGACGTGATTCTGAATGTTTTATCCTATTCCACAGTGCCTGAAAGTTGTAATTTTAATATTTATATTATATTGGGCTTTTCCCTCCAAATCAATTTGTTTTCTAATCTAATGGGAGTCAAAAAATGAATGAAACTAGAGTTGAGAATTGAGCTTTTTGGAGATAGCTGTTTGCAGCTCTTTGGATTCTCTTATAAAATTTTCATAGGCTTTCTAGTTTGCAAATAGTATATTAAAATATATTAAATGTATTAAATATGAATATAATAAAATACATTGATATGTCCGTGTATTTTATAAATAATTTATATATTATTAAGTACCGTATAAACACAAAACAGTATGATATTATTACTGTTATCTCTCTGAGAAGTTTATTCATATCAAATCATTGAGTAAGAAATCCTTTAAGCAATAGGTTGTTTATCAGGAGATATCACTTCTAAGGATGCTTGTTTTGTTATTTGATAAAGTTAAGGCATGCCAATGACCTGGAATCCTAAGCCTGATATAGATATTATCTTTCAAACTAATGTTCCATAGAAGATTGTTCTAGGAGATAATAATAAATGTTAATGGCTATATGTAAGAAAGAAAGGTTCATGATAAATAAATTGCATAGTTTATCCCCTTCTTGGGAGCTCTGCACTGTGCTTTGGCCAATTAAAGGCTCATAGAATTAATACAGTAAAGAAATCTGTTTCACCTTGTGTAACCCATTATTTCCAATGCTTAATACAGCACAGCATGCTATTTTCCTGGCACATCTATTAATATCCTGCAGAACAATGTTCTTTAGAACACCAATTTGGGAAATGCTGGTCTAAAGTAATTACTTCTTCTAGTTAAATAAATAGTCCATTTTCTCAGACCATTTGTTTCTTATATACTTCTCTCCAGCTAATGAAATTACGTCGGATTTTCCCCAAATATGTACCCATCAGACAGGTACCCTCCAAGTCAGAAGTACCTCAGCTTTTCCATTCATCTTCCAGACCTTTATAGAATGTTCCCTATTGTATATTTACTTTTTTACTCACAACAGTTTAAGATCTAGGGCCAATGTTTCTTTTCTCTCCATTATTGCATGTGTCTGAAATAACTAAGTTTTTTTAAAAAATTCTTATTGGGGTGTACTTGCTTTACAATGTTGTGTTAGTTTCTACCGTACAGCAAAGTGAATCAGCTATACGTATACATATATCTCCTCTTTTCTGGATTTCCTTGCCATCTAGGTCACCACAGAGCATTGAGTAGAGTTCCCTGTACTGTACAGTAGGTTCTCTTCAGTTATCTGTTTTATACATAGTATCAGTAGTGTATATATGTCAATCCCAATCTCCCAATTCCTCCCACCCCCACCCCCACGTCCCCCTTGGTATCCATACGTGTGTTCTCTAGTCTGTGTCTCTATTTCTGCTGTGTAAATAAGATCATCTATACCAGTTTTTTCAGATTCCACATATTATGCGTTAATATACGATATTTGTTTATCTCTTTCTGACTTACTTCACTCTGTCTGACAGTCTCTAGGTCCATCCACGTCTCTACAAATTACCCAATTTCGTTCCATTTTATGGCTGAGTAATATTCCATTGTATATATGTACCACATCTTCTTTATCCATTCATCTGTCAATGGACATTTAGATTGCTTTCATGTCCTGGCTGTTGTAAATAGTGCTGCAGTAAAAAAAAAAAAAAAAAAAATAGTGCTGCAGTGAACATTGGGGTGCATGTGTCTTTTTGAATTATGGTTTTCTCTAGGTATATGCCCAGTAGTGGAATTGCTGGGTCATGTGGTAGTTCTATTTTTAGTTTTTTAAGGACCTTCCATACTGTTCTCCATAGTGGCTGTATCAGTTTACATTCCCACCAACAGCACAAGAGGGTTCCCTTTTCTCCACACCCTCTCCAGCATTTGTTGTTTGTAGATTTTGAGATGATGGCCATTCTGACCAGTGTGAGGTGATATCTCAAGGTAGTTTTGATTTGCATTTCTCTAATAATTAGTGATGTTGAGCATCTTTCCATGTGTTTGTTGGCCATCTGTATGCCTTCTTTGGAGAAATGTCTATTTAGGTCTTCTGCCCATTTTTTGATTGGGTTGTTTGTTTTTCTGATACTGAGCTGCATGAGCTGTTTATATATTTTGGAGAGTAATCCTTTGTCAGTTGCTTTGTTTGCAAATATTTTCTCCCATTCTGAGGGTTGTTTTATTGTCTTGTTTATGGTTTCCTTTACTGTGCAAAAGCTTTTAAGTTTAATTAGGTCCTATTTGTTTATTTTTCTTTTTATTTCCATTACTCTAGGACGTGGGTCAAAAAAGATCTTGCTGCAATTTATGTCAAAGAGTGTTCTTCCTATGTTTTCCTCTAAGAGTCTTATAGTGTCTGGCCTTACATTTAGGCCTTTAATCCATTTTGAGTTTATTTTTGTGTATGGTGTTGGGGACTGTTGTAATTTCATTCTTTTACATGTAGCTGTCCAGTTCTCCTAGCACCACTTATTTTTTTTTTAATAAATGTATTTATTTATTTATTATTTTTGGCTGCATTGGGTCTTCGTTGCTGCGCGGGCTTTCTCTAGTTGCAGCGAGCGGGGGCTACTCTTCATTGTGGTGCACGGGCTTCTCGCTGTGGTGGCTTCTCGTTGCAGAGCACAGCCTCTAGACACGTGGGCTTCAGTAGTTGTGGCTCGTGGGCTCTAGAGCACAGGCTCGGTAGTTGTGGCACACGGGCTTAGGTGCTCCGTGGCATGTGGCATCTTCCTGGACCAGGGCTCAAACCCGTGTCCCCTGCGTTGGCAGGCAGATTCTTAACCACTGCGCCACCAGGGAAGCCCTCCCAGCACCACTTATTGAACAGCCTATCTTTTCTCCATTGTATATTCTGGCCTCCTTTCTCATAGATTAGGTGACCACAGGTGTGTGGGTTTATCTCTGGGCTTTCTATCCTGTTCCATTGATCTATATTTCTGTTTTTGTGCCAGTACCATACTGTCTTGATTACTGTAGCCCTGTAGTATAGTCTGAAGTCAGGGAGGATGATTCCTCCAGCTTCATTTTTTTTTTTCTCAACATTGCTCTTGCTGTTCGAGGTGTTTTCTGTTTCCATACAAATTGTAACATTTTTTTGCTCTAGTTCTGTGAAAAATGCCACTGATAATTTGAAAAGGATTGCATTGAATCTGTAGATTGCTTTGGGTAGTATAGTCATTTTCACAATATTAATTCTTCCAGTCCAAGAACATGGTGTGTCTCTCCATCTGTTAGTGTTGTCTTTGATTTCTTTCATCAGTATCTTATAGTTTTCTGCATACAGGTCTTTTGCCTCCTTAGGTAGGTTTATTCCTAGGTATTTTATTCTTTTTGTTGCAGTGGTGAATGAGATTGTTTCCTTAATTTCTCTTTCTGATCTTTCATTGTTAGTGTACAGGAATGCAAGGGATTTCTGTGTATTAACTTTGTATCCTGTGACTTTACTAAATTCCTTGATGAGCTCTAATAGTTTTCTGGTGGCATCTTTAGGATTTTCTTAGTATAGTATCATGTCATCTGCAAACAATGACAGTTTTACCTCTTCTTGGCAAATTTGGATTCGTTTTATTTCTTTTTCTTCTCTGATTGCTGTGGCTAGGACTTCCAAAACTATGTTGAATAATAGTGGTGAGAGTGGGCACCCTTGTCTTGTTCCTGATTTTAGAGGAAATGCTTTCAGTTTTTCACCATTGAGAATAATGTTTGCTGTGGATTTGTCATATATGGCCTTTATTATGTTGAGGTAGTTTCCCTCTATGCTCACTTTCTGGAGAGTGTTTTTTATCATAAATGGGTGTTGAATTTTGTCAAAAGCTTTTTCTGCATCAATTGAGATGATCATATGGTTTTTGTTCTTCAATTTGTTAATATGGTGTATCACATTTATTGATTTGCATATATTGAAGAGTCTTTGCATCCCTGATATAAATCCCACTTGATTATGATGTATGATCCTTTCAACGTGTTGCTGGGTTCAGTTTGCTAGTATTTTAAGGATTTTTGTATTTATATTCATCAGTGATATTGGCCTGTAATTTTCATTTTTTTGTGAGATCCTTGTCTGGTTTTCGTATCAGGGTGATGGTGGCCTTGTAGAATGAATTTGGGAGTGTTCTGCCCTCTGCAAGTTTTTGGAAAAGTTTGAGAAGGATAGGTGTTAGCTCTTCTCTAAATATTTGATAGAATTCTCCTGTGAAGCTTTCTGGTCCTGAACTTTTGTTTGTTTGAAGATTTTTTTTTTTTTTTTTTTTTTTTGGTTACGCGGACCTCTCACTGCTGTGGCCTCTCCCGTTGCGGAGCACAGGCTCTGGACACGCAGGCTCAGCAGCCATGGCTCACGGGCCCAGCCGCTCCGCAGCATGTGGGATCCTCCCGGACCGGGACACGAACCAGTGTCCCCTGCATCTGCAGGTGGACTCTCAACCACTGTGCCACCAGGGAAGCCCTGTTTGAAGATTTTTAATCACAGTTTCAATTTCAGTGCTTGTGATTGGTCTGTTCCTATTTTCTATTTCTTCCTGGTTCAGTCTTGGAAGGTTGTACCTTTCTAAGAATTTGTCCATTTCTTCCAGGTTGTCCATTTTATTGGCATATAGTTGCTTGTAGTAGTCTCTTAGGATCCTTTGTATTTCTGCGGTGTCAGTTGAAGCTTCTCCTTTTTCAATTCTAATTTTATTGATTTGAGTCCTCTCCCTTTTTTTTTTGATGGGTCTTACTAAAGGTTTATCAATTTTGTTTATCTTCTCAAAGAACCAACTCTTTGTTTTATTGATTTTTGCTATTGTTTTTTTTGTTTCTCTTTCATTTATTTCTGCTCTGATCTTTATGATTTCTTTCCTTCTAGTAACTTTGGGTTTTGTTTGTTCTTTTTGTAGTTGCTTTAGGTGTAAGATTAGGTTGTTTATATGAGATTTTTCCTGTTTCTTGATGTAGGATTGTGTTGCTATAAACTTCCCTCTTAGAACTGCTCTTGCTGCCACCCATAGGTTTTGGGTCATCGTGTTTTCATTGTCATTTGTTTCTAGGTATTTTTTGATTTCCTTTTTGATTTCTTCAGTGATCTCTTGGTTACGTAGTAGCACATTGTTTAGCCTCCCTGTGTTTGTGATTTTTACAGTTCTTTTTCCTGTAATTGATTTCTAACCTCATAGCATTGTGGTCAGAAATGATGGTTGATACAATTTCAGTTTTCTTAAATTTACCAAGGCTTGATTTGTGACCCAAGATGTGATCTCTCCTGGAGAATGTCCTGTGTGCACTTGAGAACAAAGTGTATTCTGCTGCTTTCAGATGGAATTTCCTATAAATATCAATTAAGTCTGTCTGGTCTCATGTGTTATTTAAGACTTGTGTTTCCTTATTAATTTTCTGTCTGGATGATCTATCCATTGGAGTGAGTGCTAAAGTCCCCCACTATTACTGTGTTACTGCTCAATTCCCCTTTTATGGCTGTTAGCATTTGCCTTATGTATTGAGGTGCTCCTGTGTTGAGTGCATAAATATTTACAATTATTATATCTTCTTCTTGGTTTGATCCCTTGATCGTCATGTGGTGTCCTTCCTTCTCTCTTGTGACAGTCTTTATTTGAAAGTCTATTTTTTCTGACATGAGTATTGCTACTCTAGCTTTCTTTTGATTTCCATTTGCGTGGAATATTTTTCCATCCCCTCACTTTCCGTCTGTATGTGTCCCTAGGTCTGAAGTAGGTCTCTTGTAGACAACGTATATACAGGTCCTGTTTTTGTATCCATTCAGTCAGTCTGTCTTTTGGTTGGAGCATTAATCCATTTACATTTAAGGTAATTATCGATATGTGTGTTCCTATTATCATTTTCTCAATTGTTTTGGGTTTGTTTTTTTTGTTTTTGTGGTACGTGGACCTCTCACTGTTGTGGCCTCTCCCGTTGCGGAGCACAGGCTCCGGATGCGCAGGCTCAGCGGCCATGGCTTACGGTCCCAGCTGCTCCACAGCATGTGGGATCTTCCTGGACCGGGGCACGAACCCTTGTCCCCTGCATTGGCAGGTGGACTCTCAACCACTGCGCCACCAGGGAAGCCCCTTGGGTTTGTTTTTGTAGGTCTTTTTCTTCTCTTGTCTTTCCTGCCTAGAGAAGTTCCTTTAGCATTTGTTGCAGAGCTCGTCTGGTGATGCTGAATTCTGTTAGCTTTTGCTTGTCTGTAGAGCTTTTGATTTCTCCATCAAATCTGAATGAGAGCCTTAATGGGTAGAGTAATTTTGGTTGTAGGTTTCTCCCTATCACTTTAAATATATCCTGCCACTCCCTTCTGGCCTGCAGAGTTTCTGCTGAAAGATCAGCTGATAACCTTATGGGGATTCCCTTGTATGTTATTTATTGCTTTTCCCTGCTGCTTTTAATATTTTTTCTTTGTATCTAATTTTTTGTTAATTTGGTTAATATGTGTCTCAGCATGTTTCTCCTTGGGTTTATCCTGTATGGGAGGCTCTGTGCTTCCTGGAATTAACTATTTCCTTTCCCATGTTAGGAAAGTTTTCGACTATAATCTTTTCAAATATTTTCTCACACGCTTTCTCTTTTTCTTCTTCTAGGACCCCTATAATTTGAATATTGGTGCATTTAATGTTGTGCCGGAGGTCTCTGAGACTGTCCTCAATTCTTCATTCTTTTTTCTTTATTCTGTTCCTCAGCAGTTATTTCCACCATTCTGTCTTCCAGCTCACTTATCAGTTCTTCTTCATCAGTTATTCTGCTGTTGATTCCTTCTAGTATATTTTTAACTTCAGTTATTGTGTTGTTCATCACTGTTTGTTCTTTAGTTCTTCTAGGTCCTTGTTAAACATTTCTCGTATTTCCTCCATTCTATTTCTGAGATTTTGGATCATCTTTACTATCATTACTCTGGATTCTTTTTCAGGTTTATTGCCTATTTCCTCTTTATTTATTTGGTCTTGTGGGTTTTTACCTTGCTCCTTTGTCTGCAACATATTTCTCTGTCTTCTCATTTTGTCTGGCTTACTCTGTTTGAGGTCTCCTTTCCGCAGGCTGCAGGGTTGTAGTTCCTTTTGCTTCTGGTGTCTGCCTCCAGTGGGTGAGGTTGGTCCAGTTGCTTGTGTAGGCGTCCTGGTGGGAGGGACTCGTGCCTGTGTTCTGGTGGTGGAGCTGGATCTTGTCCCTCTGATGGGCAGGGCCACGTCAGGTGGTGTGTTTTGGGATGTCTGTGGGCTTAGTACAACTTGAGGCAGCCCGTCTGCTGATGGGTGGGTTTGTGTTCCCGTCTTGCTTGTTGTTTGGCTTGGGGTGTTCAGCACTGAAGCCTGCAAGCAGTTGGTGGAGCTGGGTCTTGGAGTTGAGATGGAGACCTCCAGGAGAGCTCTCGCCAATTAATATTTCCTGGGCAAGCAAACAGCAACAAAAACAATTAAAAACAAACAAACAAACAAAACCCCAAACAAATGGTAAAAGCAAAACCAAACAAAAACAAAGAAAACATACACACATAAAAAATAAGAAACAAAAACAAGAAAAAACGAGAACAACCAAACAAAAGAACCTCAAAATGAAATCAAACAATTAAAAACAAAATCAACAAAAACAAAAAATAGAAAACAAAAGAAAAGCAGAATGGGAACTGAAGGAAAAAGCAAAGAAAACAAAACAAACACACAAAAATGATTTTTAAAAAATGATTTAAAAAAGATAAGAACAAATAGAACAAAGGAAAAAAGATAAAAAGAAAATAGAACAAAGGAAAGAAACAAAGAAAAAGAACAACAAAAAGTAACATAGAAATAGAAATATAAAACAATTAAAAATATAAAAAAATTTTTTAAAGCTAAATAAAAATAAGAACAAATAATAATAGAAAAACAGCAACAAAACAAAACATTAAGAAAATAGTAATAATTATATTTTCCTGGTCTCAGCTATCAGTGTCATTGCCCCCACTGTGAGTCACAGCCAACCTTCACCTCCCCGGGAAGCCCTCCAAAGCCTCTAGGTAGGTCTCTGGTCCCTCTGTGGACACTGCGGGGCAGCTAAGACCCTGACCTGGCCCAGCTTCCACGTGTACTATCCCCAAAGTCCACAGCTGCTAGAGCTAGGCCAGTTTCAGTTGTGGGAACACTCATGTCCATTCAGATATTCCATTGATGCAGGGTTTACCAAGCTGAAGGCAGGGATTTAATCTGTGGTTTGTGTAGCTGCACGGAAAGATTTTTGTTCCTCTTCCTTAGTCGATCTGCCTCTGGGGCTTAGCTGTGGTTTTAGCCTCACCTCTGCATTTTGGCCACCCACAGGAGTCTGCCCCCGAGGCTGCCGTGGAGCACTTGGGTCTGCCCTGGTGAGGACAGGGCATAGAGGTGGCACGACTGCCTGGGTCATGGGGGTCCTGGCAGTGATAGGGGTGTGGCAAAGCCAGTGGCTACAGGCACGAGAGATCTGGCCCCGGTGGGAGGCTTTCCTAGCACCTGGCGGCTGGTGCAAGAAGGTCAGCCCTGGTGGGGGCTTTTTTTAGCACCTGGAACGGCAGGGGCCCAGCACATGGGGAGAGAGAGGCTGCAGTGGCAGCTCCACCCCCTGTGCGTCACACAACAGAGGTGCCTTGCTTCCATGGCAGTCTGGGTTTCCTCCACAAGCATTCCTCGTTGTGGATTTCCTCCCTCCTGTCCCCTTAGGCTATCTTCTCACAGCCAACAGCAGTCCTCCCTGCAGGTTTGCTCTCCAGTCCCCATGTTCCAGCTCTCAGCGCCCATGTGCACCGTCAGACACACGTCCCAGTCTGGGGTGTGGAGGGCTGTGGTGCAGACCATCTGTGTAGGTCTGTCCTGTCTGCCACAGACCGGCCATTTCACCCTCCTCCAACAGCCTCAGATGCTCCCCTTCTGTCCCAACTGATTTCCCCATTGGTGAGGGGGCTTCCCTGGATGCAGGAACCTCTTTTCTGCTTCAGCTCCCCGCCAGGGGCGCAGATCCCGTCCCACTTCCTCTCCTCTTCTTTTTCCCTTCTTTCTTTCATCCTGCCCAGTTATGCAGGGATCTTTTCTGTCCTTTCCGGTGTCCAAGGTCTTCTACTAGTGTTCATCTGGTGTTCTGTGAGAATTGTTCCATGTATTCTTGATGCATTTGTGGAAGGAGATGAACTCCGTGTCCTCCTACTCCTCCACCATCTTGGTGAATCTGAAATAACTAAGTATTAACATGTTTTAAAAAGCATGATAAACATGTTTATGTGTATATATATATATATGTATAAACACTGCAGAACACAATATGGCAGAGCATTTAAAAGTAGAATACATACACATATAATATATTTATGCATGTAGGTATATATGCATTTATACATATGTATGTACGTATATATATATATGTATGTTGTGTGTATGTATTCTACTGTTTTTTTAATTAATTTATTCTTTTATTCTTGGCTGCGTTGGGTCTTTGCTGCTGTGCACGGGCTTTCTCTAGTTACGGCGAGTGGGAGCTACTCTTCGTTGCATTGCATGGGCTTCTCAGTGCGGTGGCTTCTCTTATTGTGGAGCACGGGCTCTAGGTGCACAGGCTTCAGTAGTTGTGGCACGCGGGCTCAGTAGTTGTGGCTCGCAGGCTCTAGAGCACAGCCTCAGTAGTTGTGGTGCACGGGTTTAGTTGCTCCGTGGCATATGGGATCTTCCCGGTCCAGGGCTCGAACCCGTGTCCCCTGCATTGGCAGGCAGATTCTTAACCACTGTGCCACCAGGGAAGTCCTGTATTCTACTTTTAAATGCTCTGCCCTGTTTAGAGTTTGGTAGGCAGAAAATATTTGATAAATGTTAGGAATTGCCAACCTTTTGGCAAATAAACATGGGAAGTAATCTTACTAAACCTGCAATACTAGCACCTCTTAATAATCAATACAAAGTTTGTGTTACTCTAAAAGGGCCATGCTATATGTTTATATGTAGAAATATATCTCATTGTTTCCATTTTTCTCTAGTTGATCCACCAAAATCGGCAAGCCATCTTGAACCAGTTTGCAGCAAACGCTCCTGTTGGCATCAGTATGAGATCAGGCATGCAGCAGCAAATTACACCTCAGGTAACGTGAGAAAACCAGGCATTGTTAGTACTTCTCTAACCCATAACCCAAACTGTATTTCTTAAAGTGTTGACTTGAGTGTCTTTGAAATGGTCTGTGAACTGATCTTTTAATGATGTTTGTACTGTAGCTTTCTTCTAGAATGAATTTATAATCAACTTGTGATACCCCTTACTGATATTTGATGTAAAGCTGAGGGTTCTTTGTTTCATTTTGTTGTTATTATTGTCATTGCTATTAGATATCAGGTGACTAAGTAGAAAACTCTTATTGCTGTCCTGATTAGTACCAGTATTAAGAAGCCTCGGATATGAAACTGTGTGTATGGTACCTGAAACCTGATCAAAACCCAGTCACACATTGCTTAGTTATCTTAACTACCTTGCGTTCTCCACTTAGTCTGAGCGTCAGCATTTTGGTTTTTATTTGTTTTAATGATCCTTGTGTAAGAACCCAGAGCCATTGGAACTAAACATAAAAAGAACGGTGTAGGCTTCTAAGTGTTATCTAGTGCTTCCTCCCTATTTAACTTCTGCATGTACTTTAATATTTTTGCTTCAACCACTTTTTTTTTTTTTGGCTGCACCACGCAGCTTGTGGGATCTTAGTTCCCTGACCAGGGATTGAACCGGGCCCACGGCAGTGAAAGCGCCAAGTCCTAACCACTGGACCACCAGGGATTTCCCTCAACCACTTTTTTTATGGTTTCCCAACAAATTACACAAAAATTTGGGGGATGAGGTATTTTAGAGAGGATTCGAACAAAACACTTCTCCATAAAATGAACCTAGAAGGATTGGGAGCAAATACTAACCAAAAGGATAAATATTGATAGAAACTGCTGTTTAGCAGCAGGTGTTGACATCTTCATGGATCCAGACTTGGGTTTCTCTGTCTTAAAAATCTCAGTGGTTAGCTCATGCAAGGGTAATTAGGTTATAAGGAAACAAGACCCCACTGTTGGAATTCACATAAAGACAGATTCTATCAGGAAGTCATTATGTCACAGTTTCTTCCAGAGTAGACTTCATCTGGTTGGCAATTTTCATTTTTATGGAGCTGTATGCTTTAATCAGCTCCTCAACCTGAACGGACATTTTCTGATGAAGGCTTTATTGACATGCCATGTTGCTTTGCAAGTTAGACCAGAAAGTGACTTCAACCTAATTTTACCACTCTTTCATCATTCATAATATTATAACTATTAAAACACTTACTCTAGTGCCTGGAGCAGTCTTACGCTGCAACAATAATATAAGATACCTGGGTTCATTTATTTCTGCTTATTATTTTGTTTCTAATTAATTATTTGCTTTTTAAGTGACGATTTGGCATTGGATCCCAGATTTCTGATTCTTCCTTTTTTAATGGTATTTGTAGATTTTTCTAATTGTGAAGATAATGCACATTCATTATAGATAATTTGGAAAATACAGAAAATTAAAATCACCTGTTATCACATTTCATTTAAGTAAAGTGGAATAAATGATCTCTAAGAGAAAAGGGAAAACTAAGTTTCACCATACTAGAAACACAGTGAATTTTTTGGAAATGAAAAAGAAAATGTCCCCTAACAACCTAATGCCAGATAAGATAGAAGTCATCAGGCACATTTTATTTCTCTTCTTTATGGTTTTCATGTTTCTCTTAATAGTTTTCATGGCCTATATTATAATACTAATCAATATATGCTTTCTTAGACTTTTATCAGTCCTGTGTGACTTTAATCTGTAAAATGTACTTATTTTCTCTCCTGTAGCTATTACTTAAGAGGTTTTCTTCCTTTTCTGTTTTAGTTTCCCTTGTACACTGATAATTGCTACATATTCTGTTGCTCCAAGCTACTAGTCTTAATCCTGTAAGCTGTCTAAGATAGGTGGTAATCATAATAATATTAGTAAGTGAGGATTTTTTTCTCTCTTTTTTAGCCACCCCTGAATGCCCAAATGTTGGCACAGCGCCAGCGGGAGCTGTATAGTCAACAGCACCGACAGAGGCAGCTAATACAGCAGCAAAGAGCCATGCTTATGAGGCAACAGAGCTTTGGGAACAACCTCCCTCCCTCATCTGGACTGCCAGTTCAAATGGGGAACCCCCGTCTTCCTCAGGGTGCTCCGCAGCAATTCCCCTACCCACCAAACTATGGTACAAATCCAGGAACCCCACCTGCTTCTACCAGCCCATTTTCACAACTGGCAGCAAATCCTGAGGCAACCTTGGCCAACCGCAACAGCATGGTGAACAGAGGCATGACAGGAAACATGGGAGGCCAGTTTGGCACTGGAATCAGTCCTCAGATGCAGCAGAATGTCTTCCAGTACCCAGGATCAGGTATGAGGATTACACCTTTATGTTGCTTTTATAAGTACAGTTGGCCCTCAGCATCCACAGGTTCCATACCTGTGGATTCAACAACCCCAAATCGAAAATATCCACCCCCCCCAAAAAAAAATTCCAGAAAGTTCCTAAAAGCAAATTTGGATTGGCTGCACTCTGGGAACTATTTACATAGCACTTACATTGTATTAGGTTTTACAAGTAATCTAGAGATGATTTAGTATATGGGAGGATGTGCATAGGTTCTGTTTCTCCATTTTATATAAGGGACTTGAGCATCCATGGATTTTGGTATCCATGAGGGTCCTGGAACCAATTCCCTATGGATACCAAGGGACGACTATACCACATACAGGCTTAGGTCTCTCTTTTCACATGTGTTTCAGTTCACTGACATTGAGGCAATTTGCTGAAGAAGAAAGATGCTGAGGGAGTTCCCTGGTGGCCTAGTGGTTAGGATTCCGGGCTTTCACTGCCCTGGCCTGGGCGGAACTGAGATCATGCAAGCCGCGGGGCACGGCCAAAAGACAGAAAAGACGTTGGTGTTGGAGTCAGGAGATCCAGGCTCTAGGTTCAGCTCTTGCCACTAAATGGTTGAGTGGTTTGAGGCTTGTCTCTTACATAAAGCTAAGATGATTAAATTAGAGGATCCATAAGGACCTGACACGAAAATTTTTAACGTTTTGTCTGCAAAGCATATTCTTACTTTCTCTCATGGATCCCTATAAGAATCTTATGAGAGTCCATGTCAGACAATGGGTGTAAGTACATTAACTCAAAATTTGCATACAAATTTTTAAAATTATCTTGGAAAGTTTTTTTGATAGATTACATAAGGATAATCAGTCTTCACAGATTATCTCAGACTTCTCATTGGTGTCACCACCCTTAGCTGCTTAGGTTGTAAGCTATTCCTCTGAAATATCAGGCAGCTTTCTGGCTTTCAAAAGCTTTGTTCTTTTTTAATCTTTCATTTGCAGTGTCTCTGTCCTACTCCCTTTGTCCTAGGTAATGATATCTTTTTAAAATTTTTCTTCTATCACTTGGAGATTCTAATAGGTAGTGGCAATAAAACACATTTGATTAATCCACCAGGTTTAATTAAACTTTGATGCAAAATTAATGGCAAATTCCTGGGAGAAAAATTGAAATAAATCCCTTCATTTTATAAATGAAAGAAAAAGTAAATTTTAAACCTGCTTAAAAATGAATTTCAATGAGAAAGCTGCTGTTTGACCTGAATAAAATGTTGAAGTTATATAGAGATTTTTTTACACGGCAGTATGCTTATCAACTTTGACAGCCAAATCAATTTAGACTTTTCATTCTGGTGGCAACAAGTGCTGAAATCCTTTGACTATTAAATTAAGTATCTAGGGAGACATGTGTCAGAGAGTACCAGAATTCTCTAAGACGTTTTAATCAAAATTATACCACATCAGTTTCTTTGTCCTCAAGACAATGAAGTCATCTTTGGCTGGTTTAGATCACTTACACTGTATGTGTGGGCAAGAAAAGTATTATAAATCCATATTTTAATTATAAGATTGTCTGAACAGGAGTGGCCTTCAAAAGAGTTGTATTTTCATGTGCCTTGTGATTTGTGTATGCAAAGATTTTGACAAGGTTCCTTCAGTGTATTCCAGCCTACAGAAGTACTTCCTCCAACATGAGAAGACTTACATAGTTGTTTCCCCATTGCTCTTCCAAAACGGCAACTTAGCCAAAACAGCAAATTGATTCTTAGTAGCATTTATGATACTGATTGCAGAGCCTTAAATCACAAGATTTATGTCATTCATTGGGGAAAAAAATAACCACAAATAAGCCAAACATTAGTAAATCCCCCAATAAATTCTCTTATTAAAAAAAAATAAGATAAAAACGGTACGTCTCAAAAAACTAAAAATACAACTACCATGTGACCCAGCAGTTCTACTACTGGGTATATAGCTGAAAAAAACGAAAACACTAATTTGAAAAGATACATGCACCCCAGTGTTCATTGCAGCATTATTTACAATAGCCAAGATATGGAAGCAACCGAAGTGTCCATTAACAGATGAATGGGTAAAGAAGCTGTGGTATATATATATATACAATGGAATACTACTCAGCCATAAAATAAATGATGATATTTTGCCATTTGTAACAACATGGATGGACTTGGAAGATATTTTGCTAAGAGGGAAGAAACTGATGATTACCAGTGGGGAGGGACAAGTTAGGGGTAAGGGATTAAGAGGCACAAACTACTATGTATAAAATAAATAAGCTACAAGGATATCTTGTGCAATACAGGGAATTTAGCCAATATTTTATAATGATTATAAATGGAATACAGCCTTTAAAAATTGTGAATCCTGTGTCGTACACCTGAAACTTATATAGTATTGTACATCAACTATACTTCAATTAAAAATTATTAACTAATTTAAAAAAAAACAAACAGTACTTCTGTCAATTTTCAGTCATACTGCTTAACGCTTCATCTCTGGAAAGCCAATAAAGGATGACTTCTATCTGCTCCTGTTTCTTGACTAAGCCTCCTGGAAAGGCAGTACTCCAAAACCCCATTTCCTATGAAGTTAACAAGATTTCCTTCAGGGTTGTGGGTCTAGTCTTTAATCTCTTGCAAGCCATATAGATGGAATACAGTGATCGAGATAATGAGTGGGTAGAGCTTCCTTCTTCTCCAGACAGTACAACCAGATATGTTACTACCCATTGTAATTGCTCTATCTGGTACCCGGATTTTTCTAACAGTCCAACTTTTTTTTTTTTTGTGGTACGTGGGCCTCTCACCACTGTGGCCTCTCCCGTTGCGGAGCACAGCCTCCAGACGCGCAGGCCCAGCGGCCATGGCTTACGGGCCCAGCTGCTCCACGGCATGTAGGATCCTTCCAGACCGGGGCACGAACCTGCGTCCCCCGCATTGTCAGGCAGACTCTCAACCACTGTGCCACCAGGGAAGCCCCCAGTCCAACTTTTGATTGACAAAAAGTGCTTTTCACAAAATAAGATTTTTTTTATAGAGTATCTGTACTACAAACAAACCCCAGAAGCTAGGCACAGTGGAGAGAGTAGTAGTTTTATCCAGTTGCAGTTTGAAATGAAATGGCAGAGCTTTCAGGTCTTCCATGAAAAAACAAAAACACAGGGGGAAAATTGTTTGTTTTTCTGGAGAGCATAAGAACATTTAAAGGTTCAGTAGTTTAAATTTCTTCCATTGCTCTAAGTTATAAACTTGCACTATCATGATCAGCAACCTGGTAGAAAGCTGCAAGATCAGCTTGTGTGTTGGTACAAATTCAAGTTCTGGAGAAATTCCAACCTTTTCAAATCAAGCCTTCTCCAAGAAACAAAAAGCACCACATGTTTTTATAAATAAAGTTTTATTGGGACTCATCCATGCTCATTAGTTTACATATAGTCTATAGCTGGCTTCACACAGTAGAGTTAAGTAGTTCTTACAGAAATGTTATGGCCTGCAAAACTGAAAATATTTACTATCTGGCCCTTTGCAGAAAAAGTTGGCTGATCCCTGTGTTAATTAATGATAGTAAAACCAAAGGATGAATAAAGTAGCTTTGCTTTAGTCCTTTGTTTTGGCATCTTTCAACTTAAAATAGACCCAAAGTAAACGAAGGAACATGTAGGTCATAATAATGACAGCGTATGCTTTCTTTTATTTCTGAAAACAGAAAATTATTGTAGACTATCATGCCATGATGATGAGTGCACAAGAACAGAATAAGACATTTAAAATTTATTTTATACTATGGTAATATTCAAGCAAAATATGAGAGAAATTTAAAAAGAAATTTTTTGTACCTATTTCATGAATTCCTTGGAGCCAATCCAGAGCTCCCTCTTCTGTGAACTACAGAAAACATGCTACTCTACTCACTTCTCCTGAGTGATGTCATCTACTCCTGTGGCTTCAATGACTTCTTCATGCTTATGACTTTCTTCTCTATATCTAAACCAGATCTCTCAGCTCATGTGAGAGACATACCTGAATTTTCTACCAGCACCCAAACTTGTCCAGAGCTAGGCTCATCAACTCCATTTCCCCTTCCCTCCATGCCTCAATGTGCCAGTTTAACAAACCTCTCAAGTTCCAAGAAAGAATATATACCTTGCTCTCTTTTACTTCTAGGCTTTTGTGTTTTCTGTATCCTTTGTCTAAAATGTCCTTCCCTCATCTGTCTCATTCCTGTTCCTCCCTCCCCTCAGAGATATCTCCTCTGGGAAGCCCTCCCTGACACTCCCAACCATAAGTACTCACCACTCTGTCTTTTTTTTTTTCTTAAAGTATGATGAGTTTTTAAAAAATTTTTATTTATTTATTGGCTGTGTTGGGTCTTCGTTGCTGCACATGGGCTTTCTCTAGTTGCAGCAAGCAGGGCCTACTCTTCGTTGTGGTGCGCGGGCTTCTCATTGCGGTGGCTTCTCTTGCGGAGCATGGCCTCTAGGCACGCAAGCTTCAGTAGTTGTGGCTCGCGGGCTCTAGAGCGCAGGCTCAGTAGTTGTGGCCCACGGCTTAGTTGCTCCGCAGCATGTGGGATCTTTCCAGACCAGGGATCGGACCTGTGTCCCCTGCATTGGCAGGCGGATTCTTAACCACTGCACCACCAGGGAAGCCCCACCCTCTCTTAGAGCCACGTGTTCATCAGCTGCCTTTCTTTTTTTTTTTTTTTTTTTTTTTTTTTTTTTTGCGGTACGCGGGCCTCTCAGTGTTGTGGCCTCTCCCGTTGCGGAGCACAGGCTCCGGACGCACAGGCTCAGCGGCCATGGCTCATGGGCCCAGCCACTCCGCGGCATGTGGGATCTTCCCGGACCGGGGCACGAACTCGTGTCCCCTGCATCAGCAGGTGGACTCTCAACCACTGCACCACCAGGGAAGCCCTGCCTTTCTTTTTAAACAGCAAGTTCCTTGAGAGAGCCAAGTGTGACCTTTTAAATCTTTGTTTCTCAAGTGCTCAGCACAGTGGTCTGGTGGGGAGAGTAGATGCTCAGTGAATCTTTTAATGGAAAAATGAATCCTAATTCTAGTTGCTGCTGCCAGTGAAATTTATGTGGTGAAATTTATGGTCCAGCAGGGAGACTTAACATAATCAAATATAGAACTGTAGAACTTTTAAACTAGAAGGAAGAATACTGTCTGGTCCAAGGAATCCAAGGTCCAGTGCAGTGGCAGAACTGGGGCCAGAACTCTACCCCTCCAAATTCATTATTCACAGACTGGTTCTTTCTACTAAAACTAGGTCATCTGATAAGGAAAACATGGGCAGTTAGAATGTGAAATGAGGCCAGAAAAAAATGTCAGAAAGCATGCTGGGACTTCCCTGGTGGCACAGTGGATAGGAGTCCACCTGCCAATGCAGGGGACACGGGTTCGATCCCTGGTCCGGGAAGATCCCACATGCTGTGGAGCAACTAAACCCGTGCGCCACAACTACTGAGCCTGCACTGTAGAGCCCACAAGCCACAACTGCTGAGCCCACGAGCCACAATTACTGAGCCTGCATGCTACAACTACTGAAGCCCACGCACCTAGAGCCTGTGCTCCACAACAGGAAAAGCCACCGCAATGAGAAGCCCGCGCACCGCAACAAAGAGTAGCCCCCACTCGCTGCAACTAGAGAAAGCCCGCGTGCGGCAATGAAGATCCAACGCAGCCAAAAATAAATTTATTTTAAAAAAAAAGCATGCTGATGTACTTGAAGTCTTACTTATTAACTTTGACCCCACAGAATAATAGCCAGAATGTGATAAGTATATTCCCCCCTCACGTATATATTTTTCCTGAAAGAAATTATTTTATCATAAATAAGATTAAAAATGCATTAGGAACAGATAAGTATTTTTTAAAGATCATAACCAAAATAGTTAAAAGTTAAAATGTAGAATTAATGCAAAGACAGCCAATATAAAAATGAAGATGATGGGGGGGAACCCACCCTCTAGAGTCATAAATGAAAAAAATAACTTCTCCATATATTCTAAGTCAAAATTATTTACCAGAGATTAAATTACATATGGAGGAAGCAGCAAGGAGAAAAATATGTAGCTTTTTTTTTAATATAAATTTATTTATTTTATTTTTGGCTGTGCTGGGTCTTCAGTTGCTGTGTGCCAGCTTTCTCTAGTTGCAGTGAGCGGGGGCTACTCTTTGTTGTGGTGCACGGGCTTCTCATTGTGGTGGCTTCTCTTGTTGCGGAGCACAGGCTCTAAGCATGTGGGCTTCAGTAGTTGCAGCACCCAGGCTCAGTAGGCTCAGTAGTTGTGGCTTGTGGGCCCTAGAGCACAGGCTCAGTAGTTGTGGCGCACGGGCTTAGTTGCTCCGCGGCATGCGGGATCTTCCTGGACCAGGGCTCGAACCTGTGTCCCCTGCATTGACAGGCAGATTCTTAACCGCTGCGCCACCAGGTAAGTCATTGTAGCTTTATTTATATAAATTTTACCAAGAAAACAAGTAGCTAAATGTTTAGTGAAAGAAAAAAATATAGAAAGTCTACAGTTGGCTCAACTTTCACAGAAAATTTAAAATATTTTTAAAACTGTAGCCTATAAAAAACAAAACTGAATACTTTAACTACATATCTGGCTAGTTTAACCAAACAGAAAAAAGAGAAAAATCATTGTATTAATAATAACAGAACACAAAATATACAGGAATCTACAGTTATGTTTACAAGGAGACATTAAGGGCATAGAGACATACTTATGATATAATGATAAGAGAAAGAAGCAAGCCACAAAGTTATGCAATATTTCATAGAGGAAGATTTGAAGGAATTATACTAAATTATGGGTAATCACATTATGATATTCTTTTTTTCTGTACATTTATAACTTTCTTTACCTCAACAGTATTTAACTGTGAAATGTATTTTGTCAGGAAAAAAATAAAAAATACAAAGTGTTAGCGTAACAGAAAACGTAAAAAGAAGCCCATTTTTACTCTTTTAAATTTTTATGGACTTCCACTTTTGGTCAAGATGGAATAACAGGGACGAGATTTATTCTTCCATTTGAAACAAACAAAAAATTGAACAATAGTTGTAGAAATTGTCCAGACTGTGGTGCAGGAAGGGGGAATCCAACAGGAGCGTGTAGTTTCCTATAGTTGAGGCAATGGCACTTAAGAGTCTGGGAAAGCCAAGGCAGGTAGAGGTTTTAGGGCACAGAACCAGAGAGAAGAGAGCCACACAGAGAGAGAACCATGGGGATGTATAGAGGGTCCTGCTCAGGTCTTCATTTGAGAACTGATCAGTGTGTGTGTGTACACAAACCGAGGCCAAGGAAAACCACCTGAAAAGAACTGAGGGAACATCTTCAGAGTTTACACAGGGCCAGTTCCTCTTCCCACCAGCCAGAATAGAAAACCTCAAAATTCACGGTGTCAAGTAGAATACTCAGAAATGTTTGTGCCTAAGTAGCAGGGCAAAAGAAGCACCAGGCTAAACCCTGCTCTTGTCTCTTTAGGCACAAGACCCAAAAGAATTAAAACTGTTACCATGTAACCTATCCATGACCCAGACAAAGGTCAAAAATTTAAATTTAAAGGAATTTTCAAAATCTAGCACCTAACAAGGTAAAATTCACAAGCCCTGGAATCTGAATTTTTTTTAATTACCAGACATGCAAAGATAAAGGAAAATAAAACCAATAACAAGAAGAAAAATCAGTCATCAAAATCAACCCAGAGGGCTTCCCTGGTGGCGCAGTGGTTGAGAGTCTGCCTGCCAATGCAGGGGACACAGGTTTGTGCCCCGGTCCGGGAAGATCCCACATGCCGCGGAGCAGCTGGGCCCGTGAGCCATGGCCACTGAGCCTGCGTGTCCAGAGCCTGTGCCCCACAACAGAAGAGGCCACAACAGTGAGAGGCCCGCGTACCGCAAAAAAAAAAAAAAATCAACCCAGAAATTTCACAGGTGTTAGAATTAAAACAGTTAAAAATTATACATTTATTCTGTATGTTCAAGAAGCTAGAGGAAAGCTTGAACGTGTTAACTAAAAGTATGAAAGATATAAATAAAACCAAAATGAAACTTCTGGAGATAAAAACTACAGTGTCTGAGATGAAAAATACACTGGATGGGATAAGCAGCAGATTAGACATTATAAAAGAAAAAGTTAGTGAACTTGAAGGTATAACAATGGAAACTATACAAAATGAAATCAGAGAGAATACTGAAAAGGTAGTAATTTACTCCAAATTGATCTTGTAATTACACAATCCGTATCTAAATATCAACATGCTTTTGGGAGAAATTGACAAGCTTCTCCTACAATTTATATGGAAATGCAAAGGACCTAGAGTAGCCGAGACAATTTTGCAAATTAAGAATAAAGTTGGGGGACTTCCCTGGCGGCGCAGTGGTTAAGAATCCTCCTGCCAATGCAGGGGACATGGGTTTGATCCCTGGTCCGGGAAGATCCCACATGCCACGGAGCAGCTAAGCCTGTGCACCACAACTACTGAGCCTGCCCTCTAGAGCCCACAAGCCACAACTACTGAAGCCCGTGCACCTAGAGCCCGTGCTCCGCAACAGGAGAAGCCCATGCACCGCAACAAAGAGTAGTCCCCACTCGCCACAACTAGAGAAAGCCTGAGCACAGCTACGCAGACCCAACACAGCCAAAAGTAAAAATAAATGGATAAATTTATATTAAAAAAAAAGAATAAAGTTGGTTGACTACCAGTTTCAAAAATTATCATAAAGTTACAACAATCAAGACAGTATAGTATTAGTACAAGTATAGACATACATATCACTGCAACAGAATAAAAAGTCCAGATATAAACCCTTACTTTTATGGTCAGTTGATTTTCAACACAGTTATATCAATGGTTACTAATAAGCACTATCCTGAATAGAAAGGAACAAACTACTGATAAATGCTACTTCAGCATAATGTTTCACTCAACATTATGCTGAGAGAAAGGCACCAGACACAAAAGACCTCACATGATTACATTTATATGAAGTTTCCAATAAAAGGCAAATCTGTGGGGACAGAAAGCAGATCAATGGTTGCCTGAAGCTAGAGGTGGGCGTGGGAATTGACTGCAAACAAACACAAAGGAATTTGAGATATGATGAAAATGTCTAAACTGGATTGTGGTGCTGGTTGCACAACTCTATAAATTTACTAAAAATCATTGACTTGTGCAGTTCAGTGGGTGAATTTGATGCTATATAGAGTACGTATCAGTAAAGCTTAAAAAAAGAGGCAGGGAAGGGAAGCAGTGCCCATAAAGACAACTGAGGAGGAGCAGCCGACAATACTTTCATTTCATGAGTGGGTTTTTCTTACCTTTTTCCCTCTTCAACTTATTTTTTTAAGCTTTTTAAAATTATTTTTATTGATGCATACTTGACATAACATTATATTAGTTTCAGGTGTATAACATGATGATTTGATATTTTGTATATATTATAAAACGATCACCACAGTAAGTCCGATTACCATCTACTACTGTACATAGTTACAATTTTTTTTTTCTCATGATGAGAACTTTCAAGATCCACTCTCCTAGCTACTTTCAAATATGCAGTACGGTATTATTAACTATAGTCACTGTGCTATACATTACGTCCCCGTGACTTATTTTTTTCTTCCCATTCTACTGAGATATAAGTGACATACAGCACTGTATGAGTTTAAGGTATACAGCATAATGATTTGACTTACTTCATACATCATGAAATGTTTATCACAAGTTTAGTGAACATCTGTCATCGTGTATCCTTTTCAACTTATTTTTATTACACAAGCAATCTGTCATGTGTGCTCATATTTTTTTTTTACACTTAAAAATTCATGTAGTCAGGGCTTCCCTGGTGGCGCAGTGGTTGAGAGTCCGCCTGCCAATGCAGGGGACACAGGTCCGTGCCCCGGTCCAGGAAGATCCCACATGCCGCGGAGCGGCTGGGCCCGTGAGCCATGGCCGCTGAGCCTGCGCGTCCGGAGCCTGTGCTCCGCAACGGGAGAGGCCACAGCAGTGAGAGGCCCGCGTACCGCAAAAAAAAAAAAAAAAAAAAAATTCATATAGTCAGAAAAGAACAGAAAAGAAAATCATACATAATCATGGTACCCAAATCAATATCTTGGTGAATGGAAACGTTCTTCCAAATCTCTTTTATATGTTTATTTGTCTGTTTATACTGAAATTTCCTGTTTTGTTTTTAAGGAACTGAAATTTTTCCTACTCTGTTGAATAGGCTGTTTCTAACTATATTATGACAGATCCTTCTGGGTTTTTTTTTCTTTTATGGGGTTAATAAATATATAGTATATTCACGTAAATTAATTTGTGTCAATTTGTAGGAATGCTTCCCCAAGGTGAGGCCAACTTTTCTCCATCTCTAAGCCCTGGGAGCTCCATGGTGCCGATGCCAATCCCTCCTCCTCAGAGCTCTCTGCTCCAGCAGACTCCACCCACTTCTGGCTACCAGTCACCAGACATGAAGGCCTGGCAGCAAGGAGCAATGGGAAACAACAAGTAAGGGGGCATTTTTATATATGAGCATCCCTGATACTCTGCAGCACATAAGAACAAATATGCCTTCACAATCCAAATAGAAGATTATTAGCTACTATCCATTTGCAAATTCAAGGAACTGAATTTTATGTTATCAGCAAATAGCGATTTTTAAGTCCTTTAAGTTTCAAGTCAATTTTAAGGCAAATTTGTGTGTTTACAGTATAGAAAAGTACTGTAAACCTTTTCATCCCACTCCCAGCACACCTGAGGAATATGATCGACTCCTATGAGTAACAGAGCTTCGCTGGGACAGATTTAGGGATGAGTACTTCTTAAAAAATCATTCTTTATAAAAACACTTAAAAATCTTAAAAATCTAAAGCAAGAATGGCAAAATGTTAGAATTCAATAGAGCTGAATAGTGGGCACACGGTTTCACTCTTCTCAGTATGTTTGAAGGATTTCATAGCAACAGCAAAGGTTTTTAAGTCTTCTAAGGTCATTCTACCTTACCTAGCTTTTTGAATCTCTGGATTTTCAGTGGCCTTGTTTTACCCATTTTACTGAAAATTATCTTACTAAAGTCATTTTTCCCCCCAAATCGTGGCTGCTGAACTTTTCACACATCACTTGAGTTTTATAAAGGTTTTAATTTGGTTGTGTCTTGATTCTAATGACAAGGAAGCCATTTTATCTGACAACATAATAAGTAAGGTAGTTAAAGTTGAAAACTTAAGACCATATTCTCTTAAAGTTCATTGAAAGGTAAGAGAGGAAATCTTCCTGTTAGAGAACTGTGTAGCTCTCAGTGAGGACTGATGTAAACTAGGTAGAAATGGAACAGTCTGTATGATGTGCAAGAACTTAGTCTTCTGCTGTGTTCTAATCCCAGCTTCCTATACTCACTTTAGATTCCATGGTCTATCTTTATAATTACTCCCTTACAGGCACTCTCAGCTCCCTTGCCCACCTCTCCCTCTGTTGCACTTATGCCTAGCAAAATGCTCCCTAATGAAATCCAACTAAACTCTCGCTCCATACCTACACCTAAGCATCTGAATGTGCCCTGAGGAAAAAAAAAACACAGTCATGCTGACAGATCTGCTCCCCTTCACAGTTAAATCCCTTCCTCTCCTTCCATTTCGTATTGAATCTGTCAGGCTTTCATCCCTACCTTTCCACCACAAGTATTCTTATCAAGGTCCTCAATGTCCTTTACAATGCCAAATGCAATGAGCATTGATAGCACTTGACATATTTGAGCATGTACTCTTTCTTGGAGCTCTGTGTTCGTTTGGTTTCTGGAACAACTTTCTCTCCTGAGAAAGGTGACTCTCTTCCTAACCCTCAGTCTCCTCTGCTGGATCTTCCTCATCTCCCTGACCTCCATTTTAGGGCCTCAGAGCTCATTCTAGGACCTCTTCCCCATATCTGCTTGCTCCCTTAGTTATATCATTCAGTCTTACTATATAAATGCCTGTCCCTATGCTTATGACTCCTAAATTTAAGTCTCTAGCCCAGACTTCTCCCCTGAACACCATACCGTATATACCACAGCCGAATTGACATCTCTACTTAGAAGTCTAATAGGCATCTCAAACATAACATGACAAAAACGAAAGTGATATTCTTCCCCAAACCTGCTCGTCTCATACTTTTTTCACATCTCAATACACAACTCTATTCTTCCAGTTATTCAGAAGACAACCTTTTCTCTTTCTCTCACATCCCACATCAAACATCCATCAGCAAATCACATCAGCTTCTTAGCAGCTCTCACTCCTTACTGTCCCACTTGTACACTTTAGCGCAAGCCAGCATCATCCTTTTCCTAGACCACTGCAGTGGCCTCCTGTCTTCCTGCTTCCACCCTTGCTCCACTACAGTTTAGTCTCCACATGGTAGCCAGAGTGATGCTTTTAAAACGTGAGGCAAGATATCAGCCCTTTACTCAGAACACTACAACTTATTCAAAATACAATATAGGGCCGCTGATGCCCTACATAATCTTGCTCCAGGATACCTCTCTGACCTCATCTGCTATTCTCATCACTCATTCTGCCGTACTGGCTTCTGTTTATTCCTCTGTTCCTCAGATGTGCCAAGTACATTGCAAACTCAGGGCCTTTGCATTTTTAAATCCCTCTGCTGGAATGTTCTTCTCTCAGTAGCCACATGGATTTCTCTCTCATACCTCAAGTCTCTTCTTAAAAAATGTCACTTTATTAGACATAGATATTGAATGTCACCATATTAAACTTCCCTGACCATCATTTCTAAACAGCATTTCCCACCTCTTAGTCCCTCCTTTCCCTTCTTTATTTCTCTTTATCATGCTTAACAGCTGACATACTGTGTGTTAGTCTATTTACGGTCTGTCTCCTCCAACTAGAATATAAGCCTCAGAAGAGCAAGGACTTTTTGTTTACTTGTATATGTCCATCCCTTAGAACAAGTAAGCACTTAATATACATCTGTTGAACAAATGAGTGTAGAGATTCCCTATTCCTACCTAACTCATTTTTTGGATGCAGATTCAAATATGAACTTGAGTTTTTGTTGCACTTTCTATAAACTTTTGACTTTCCCGAATCATTTGAGAAAGAAAATAGTTATCACCAACTCTTCAAACATTCACACTTGCTTATTTGGTTCATGTATAAAAGTTTATTAGTCAACACAGGCAATATATAGTTTGTGATCACTCACTGTCTCTTTTGCACAGTGCAAGATACCACAAGGAACTGGGGAAAACAGCCCCTGTTGTCAACTTACCTAGAGTGTAGTTAATGACAGGAGTAGGTGGGAGAGAAGTAAAACATGAAACAAAGACTCATTAAGCAGAATGATGTAATAGAGCTCAGAGACAGTGTAATTTGATTCTTTTTCATTATCTCTTTGGTAGCAAGAGAAATAAAGGGTTAAACAAACTTATTTGTCCAGGAACTGGACAGTGTTACTGTGTAACTCTAGTCACAAAGGAGAATCCCAGGGCTTATTAGCATTTTAAAGGCAGAGGTCTAACCTCTGTGGTTTAACCCTTTGTTTCTGAGACTTATTTGACCAGAAACTCCTCCTTGCTTGTTAATACCTGTAATATCTATGGAACCTACTTTAGGCCAAAGTTGTCATCTTTCCCTTTTCCCCCCATGATTTAAGGGCTACCAAATACCTGGTGCTAGCGTAAGGAAACTGTGATAACTGCCATGAGGCAAATCAGGAAAGCAGGTGAGGGAGGGGTCCAGGAAAGTGTGAGGAAGGGGGCCTTCATGCATTGGGCCTAAGGTGCCAGTGAACCCCACAGTCCATTCCAGGACCTGGAACAGTGATTGATGCTGCAGAAGGGCTTGATCTTCTTCCCATGAGGGAAGAAACTAAAATGGAGCTATTGGCAGGAGTAGTTTGAAAGAACTTAGGCTAATATACAGTCCCAAATATAATTTGAAAAGAAATTAAATCCTAAACTTTTTTCACTAAGTATGACATCATTGCAGTCCTTGAAGCTGCTGCATGCATTAACTTACATAGCCCTGCGCCTTCACAGTGGTGATTTATGTATCAGTTGCAAATGAGCACTGTCTAAGGCAGAAATGTTCTCATTAGAAAATGGGCAGTAGACTAATGGTTTTTTCCCTCATCTTTAGCTGTGGGGACACTGTCTGACAAGCATACACACTGTACAGACATTAATGGTCCACAGATGCATTATTGACCATTTCCTAGGCATATAATTTTCTTTGAGCATTTGTGTTTTATAATTACTTGGGGAAAATTTGCTACTTTTCTTCAGACATGATGAATAGGCTGTTTCTCAGCCTGTTAATTTCAGTATGATTACCTTAATTTACCAGAAGCTGTAAACGTTAGTACATCCTGCTTACCTCCCAAGAGCAAGCAAGGAATAGATAAGCCATTGATGGGATAAATAATTTTTGAAATCAAATTCTTCAGAATAAACATTAAAATAGGTGGAATTTTACCAGCAGCTTATTGTTTAAAAATTGATAGATAATCACAAAACATTTGGTGTTTTTTTTGGAACTTACCAAAGACATAGTTCATATTATTTTCCTTTAGATGTGTATATCTGTATCACTTAGAATCTGGGGGGTTCAGATATAAAGTTTCAAATTGTATTTACTTGGAGTTTATTCCATACTATTCTATCTGCTAATAGAAACTGGTTTAACATTTGAGATCCTTGGTGTAACCACAGTCCAGACCTTGGTGGTGAAGAAGGAAGTCTAAAACAAGCCCTCTGAAAACCATAACTGGCATTGCATTTTGCTTCCTAGAAAAGACATGAAGCTATCTTCAGGCCTGAGAAAACCTTTGAAGTCTTCAAAAATATTACATTTTCCAAATAAAAATATCTGGTATATACTTCTTGGTTTCCTCTTAGTTTATAGCATATTGAAAATGGCCAGAAGCTGAATCCTTGAGAAGTGACAGCAAGCGGTAGGACACTGAATAAAGGCTCTCGAATTCTAATGTGCGTAAGTAGTTAGAAATGCAGCTTTCCATACCCACCCCCAGAAAATATGATTTACTAGGGCTGGGGTAAGGCCTGAGAGTCTCAATTTTCAATGAATACCAGGGAATTCTCTTGCAGATGGTCTCTGGACTACACTTCAAAAAACATTGGTATACATACAGTAAAATCTATCAACAAAAGCAACCTCATCAGTTGACAGCACTGAGTAATAACCCATGTCCACAATTAATTCATTCATCAGATATTTACTGAGTGCCTGCTGCTGTATGTCATTTATTAGTAGAGACAAGGAATAAATGGAACAAAATATCATCACTTCCCCCAGGTGTTAAATCTAAGAGAATATACAAGCAATCACAATATAAGAATGCTACCTTTGAATCATTCATTCCTTTGTTAATTTATTCAATGAACATTTATTGAAGACTAATATATATGCCAGGTACTTTGCTTAAATAGGATATTCTCTATTTAAGAAGATAAAATAGTGTAATAAATATTAGAATGATTTTGATGTTTAAGTGGGTAAACCAGTTATCTGGAAGATTTACTTCTGTGGAAAACTTCCTTTCTTAGTTATTTGAATAATTGAAGTTTAACAACTCTGATACTAAGCCAGATAATTATGACTTAAAATGAGGTCTTTTTAGTTATTAAACCCCTTGAGCAGAGTTCAAAGTGCATCTGAATGATACTTAGTTCTTATATATTATAATAAGATAAAATCTTACACATAACTTAGGAATATAAAATATTTTCTTTGGAATTCCATCGGATAATTTAGAAAAAGAGTCCACACACATTATCCCCATGTTCATGATCAGTGGATGTAATTGAGATTGTTTTTGAGTTAACAGTGTGTTCAGTCAAGCTGTCCAGAACCAGCCCACGCCTGCACAGCCAGGAGTGTACAACAATATGAGCATCACCGTGTCCATGGCAGGTGGAAACACAAATGTTCAGAACATGAACCCAATGATGGGCCAGATGCAGATGAGCTCTTTGCAGATGCCAGGCATGAATACTGTGTGCCCTGAGCAGGTAAGTGGCACAACT
Source organism: Tursiops truncatus (assembly GCF_011762595.2). Taxonomy (NCBI): domain Eukaryota; kingdom Metazoa; phylum Chordata; class Mammalia; order Artiodactyla; family Delphinidae; genus Tursiops; species Tursiops truncatus. The sequence goes on along the minus strand of NC_047047.1, from coordinate 69,782,486 downwards.
GGCACACTTGCTACACACACACATAGTGCTCTATATCACACTACACTGCAATTCATTATTCCAAGGAAATCAGGAATGTTCAGTTACCTGTCAAAAATAACCACACTTCTTTTTCTTTCCCACTATCTTTTGCTAATTACTATTTATTAAGATAATACAATGGAAATTTTGACAGACCTTGTAAGATTTTAGTCTCACGAGATTTTAGTGTTTTAGATTTATTATAAAATGATACATATAATACATTGACTTGGAACTTACCCCTTTATATTTTGAACACATTTTCTTCATTTCTCCCTTTCAGTTCAACAAACTCAGTACTTACCATATACAAAGATAGCTCTGTGGGCAATAATATTAACAAGTTGGGGAGGCACAACCTGAACAAAGGATTAGTTGAATAATAGGACAGAACAGCTGTGTAAGAGATGGACCCCATAGGACTGTGCATATATTTCTGTCAGATTAGGGGTATATACAGTTAACCACAGAGGGTTTAAAAGAAAAAGGGTCTGATTAGGAAAGTCTTCATGGGAAATTTGCCTAAAGGAAGAGATAGAAAAGAATATTCAATACTGGTTAGCACAGCATGACCTAGACAGGAATAGATGTTGAAAAGCCTAATGAATGTTAAGGGGATGTTTATATTATATTTAGAGCAGAATTTAATTGGTAAGCTTTTTACGGGGTGTTGCAGGCCATCGAAATGTTTAGTTTATCTTGGATCCTCCTAAAGATTTTTAAGGAAAGAATGACTAAATTCAAAGTGATATTTAAAAAAATCTTTGGGTACTCCCTGTAGTTACTATTCTGTCATCAACCACAGAGTAGACTATAGTGACTCAGCTATGACCATATAGCCATAATTTATAGCAAGTCTTAAAAAACATGTAAACACTGATTACCTTTTCTATAGAATTCCTTTTTGATATGAATTTTAAAAAAAGTCCCCATTCACCAGGTATTAGCCTAATGAAGTTAGCAGGGAAAAAAATCAACAACTTAGGGACTTCCCTGGTGGCACAGTGGTTAAGAATCCACCTGCCAACGCAAGGGACACGGGTTCAAGCCCTGGTCTGGGATGATCCCACATACCACAGAGCAACTAAGCCCGTGCACCACAACTACTGAGCCTGTGTTCTGGAGCCCGTGTGCCTAGAGCCTGTGCTCCACAACAAGAGAAGCCACTGCAATGAGAAGCCTGTGCACCGCAACAAAGAGTAGCCCCCACTCGCCACAAGTAGAGAAAGCCCACACACAGCAACAAAAACCCAACGCAGCCAAAAATAAAATTACTTAATTAATTAAAAAAAAATAGAACTTCATTTTAAAAAAAACTCAATGACTTAGTGATATCTTTTAGCAAAATAAAAGAACTAAATAGGATTGTTTCTTGTCCTTGTTGTTATCTTGTCGTATTTCAATTAGTAGAATTATTCACTATCTCTAGTATATTAAGACAATAATAAAAAATAAAATGAATTAGGTAAAAAGAATATTACATTTAAAATGTATTTCTTATATAGTTGGGTCTTGCTTTTTTATTCAGTTTGACAATCTCTGCCTTTTAATTGGAGTGGCTAGCCCATTTACATTTAATGTGATTATTGATATTGCTATTGAAGGTTGAAATCTCTCATCTTATTTGTTTTCTCTTTGTCCCATCCTCCCTTTTTTGGTTTAATTGAATATTTTAATTCATTTTATCTCCTTTGTTGGTTTATTAGCTATAAATAACTCTTGTTTTACTGGTGCTTTAGAGTTTATAGTATACATCTTTGTTGCCATCTACCTTCAAATGCTATTATATCACCTCGTATAAATATAAAAATCTCACAATGGTTTATTTCTATTTCTCCCCTCCTGTGCTATTGTTGTACATACATATCATATCTACATATGCTAATACCCCACAATATGTTGTTAGTACTTTTTTACTTTACTTTTTTTACTTTAAACAGTCAATAATATTTTTTAAAGTTTAAATAAGTAGTTTTTATATTTCACACGTAGTTATTTCCAGTGTTCTTCATTCCTTGGTGTAGATCCAAATTTCCATCTAGTATCATTCTCCTTCTTCCTGAAGGTCTTCATTTTTTATAGTGCACGTCTGCTAGTGATGAATTCTTTCAGCTTTTGTATGTCTGAAAAAGTTTTTGTTTCACCATCATCTTTGAAAGTTCTTTTCCCTGAATTCTAGGTTGGTAGTTTTAGCTTTCAGTACTTTAAAGACATTGCTCCACTGTATTTCTGATGAGATATCTGCTGTCTGTGGCTGCTTCTAAGATTACTCTCTTTATCACTGGTTTTAGGCAGTTTGATTATGATATACCTTAGTGTGATTTTCTTCATGGTTCTTGTGCCTGGGGTTCAGTCAGCCTCTTGATTCACAGGTGTATAATTTGCATCAAATTTGGAAAAGTATTGGCCATTATTTCTTCAGATATTTTTTTCTGTCACCAACTCCCTCCTCTTCTTCAGAGACTCTAATTACACATATCGTAGGCCATTTGAGTTATCCTACAGTTCACTGATTTTCTGGGTTTGGAGTTTTTTAAGGGGGTATGAGGTCAGTCATTTTTTTCTCTGTGTGTTTCATTTTGGATAGTTTTTATTGCTATAGCCTCAGATTCACAGTTCTTTTCTTTTGCAATATCTGATAGTTTTATCTAGTATATTTTCATCTCTAGAAATTCACTTTGGACCCTTTTTATATCTTCCCTATCTCTAACATGTTCAGTCTTTCCTCTTTTTGAATATGTGGAATATGGTTATTATAATAGCTGTCTTAATATTCTTGCTTGTCACTTCTAGCATCTGCATCATTTTAGGATTGGCTTCAATTAATTGATTTTTCACTTAATTATGGATCATATTTTTCTGTTACTTTGTTTTTTTATTTTATTTTTAAAAAATTTTATTGAAGCATCATTGATTCCAATGTTGTGTTAATTTCTGCTTTTCAGCAAAGTGATTCAGTTATACTTGTATATACATTCTTTTTTAATATTCTTTTCCATTATGGTTTATCACAGGATGTTTAATATAGTTCCCTGTGCTGTACAGTAGGACCTTATTGTTTATCCATCCTATGTATAATAGTTTGCATCTGCTAATCCCAAACTCCCAATCCTTCCTGACCCTACCCCCTCACCCCCATGGCAACCACAAGTCTGTTGTCTATGTCTGTGAGTCTGTTTTTGTTTCGCAGATATGTTCATTTGTGTCGTATTTTAGATTCCACATATAAGTGATATCATATGGTACTTGTCTTTCTCTTTCTGACTGACTTCGCTTAGTATGATAATCTCTAAGTCCATCCACGTTGCTGCAAATGGCATTATTTCATTCTTTTTAATGGCTGAGTAATATTCCATTGTGTATATATACCACATCTTCTTTATCCATTTATCTGTTGATGGACATTTAGGTTGTTTCCATGTCTTGGCTATTGTAAATAGTGGTGCTGTGAACATAGGGGTGCATGTATCTTTACAAATTATAGTTTTGTCTGGGTATATGCCCAAGAGTGGGATTGCTGGTTATGGCAACGCTAATTTTAGTTTTTCGAGGAACCTCCATACTGTCTCCATAGTGGCTGCACCAATTTACATTCCCACCAGCAGTGTAAGAGGGTTCCCTTTTCTCCACACCTTCTCCAGCATGTATTGTTTGTAGACTTTTTAATGATGGCCATTCTGAACGGTGTGAAGTGATACCTCATTGTAAGTCATAGTTTTGGTTTGCATTTTTCTAATAATTAGCGATGATGAGCATCTTTTCATGTGCCTGTTGGCCATCTGTATGTCTTCTTTGGAGAAATGTCTATTTAGGTCTTCTGCCCATTTTTCGATTGGGTTGTTTGTTTCTTTGTTGTTGAATTGTATAAGCTATTTGTATATTTTGGAAATTCATCCCTAGTCAGTCACATCTTTTGCAAATATTTTCTCCCAGTCCGTAGGTTGTCTTTTCATTTTGTTTTTGGTTTCCTTTGCTGTGCAAAAGCTTATAAGTTTGACTAGTTCACATTGGTTTATTTTTGCTTTTATTTCTATTGCCTTGGGAGACTGACCTAAGAAAACATTAGTACGATTTATGTCAGAGTCTGCTACTTTGCATACCTGGTAATTTTTTATTGGATCCCAGACATGTGAATTTTACCTTGTTTATGTTCCTATAAATATTGAGATTTGTTTTGGGAAATGCTTAAATTACTTGGAAATAAACAGTTTGATTTTTTTCAGGTCTTGCTTTTTTGTTTAGTGGGACCAGAGCAGTATTTAGTATAGGGCTAATTTTACCCTACTACTAAAGCAAAACCATTCTAGTACGCTACCTGAATTATGATGTTTTCCACTCTGGCTGGTGGGATCAGGACCTGTTCCCAGCTCTGTGTGATCTTTGGGAATTATTCCATGTAAATCTTTTCAGGTGAATCTTTGCTTTGGGTAGTTCTGTAACATCCATTAGCTAGTTGATCAATACTAAGCTGCTACTCTCTGTGTTGTTCTCTCCTGATATTCTGCCCTGTGAATTCTAGCTCTATACTCTCAATTCAGGGAGACTGCCAGGTGCTGTCTGGTTCCCTGTCCTCATGCTGCAGCCTGGAAATTCTCTCTAGGCAGTAGGCTGGGGTAGTGGTAGGACTCACCTCAATTGTTTCCCAACCCTTAGGGGCAACTTTCCCCTTCATTGCCTTTGTCCAAGGTCTTGAGTGTGTTCATTTCATATATTTTGTCCAAATTTTTAGTTGATTCAGGCAGAGGATAACTCTAATCCCTGTTACTGAATCTTGACTGGAAGTGGAAGTCTTTTGCTAATTAACTTTCACGAGTGTTGAATTAACTTTTTATTGAAGTATCATCTGTAAGGATATACAGAAAAGTATACGACTAGATGAATTTTCGCAAACTGAACACATCTTTTTAACTATCACCTAGATCGAGAAACAGAACATTACCAGCCGCACCCCAAAGGTTCTCCCCACACTCCCTTGCATGTCTGTCTACTTCTACAAAGGGAACCACTGTCCTGACTTCTAACAGCACAGTAAATTTCTAAGCTTGTTATTTCTGCTCTCCTCCTATTACTTTTCTGTCAGTGAGATTGTTTTTCATTGAGGAATTTGGTCTGCAACGTAAACAACTAGTTTGTAATTTGGTCTTGTACTTATCTTTAATAGATAAATGATCCAGCACTGAGACACACAGGCCTCTACTGCAACCAGCTCTCATCCACTGACCTTCTCAAAACAGAAGCAGATGGAACCCAGGTCAGTAAGAAAACTCTAAGCCCAGAGCTGTCAAGTTTTCTCTAGATACACAGGAATCTCTGTGTAGCATCGCGGTTAAGAGCCTGACCTTGAGAGTCAGACCTGGTTGTGAGTCCTGGCTCTGCTCTTCTTAGCTGTGTCATCCTGGGCATGTTAGGGAACTTTCCTGAGCTGCCGTATAACCAACAGAACTGATGAGATACCTGCTTAGAGGATTATGAGAAGGTTAAATGAGATAAGCTTTCAGAAAGGTTAATCCAATGTTTAGACAGGATAAGCAATCACAAATGACCACTAATTGCTATTTGTAAATAAACACAGTGCTAAAACTCATGTGTAATCAGAATACCTCAAAAGAGTTCAATAAATTCAGACAAAACAGAATGCGTACTGTGTACTCTGCCTCCTTTTAGAAGTTTGTTTCAAAACAATACAAATAACAAGGGTGGCCACTTTCCTATATCAGCATAAATTAAGATATTTTTTAAAAAACACAGGCCTTATGCAAAGGTGGAGATACAAAGAAACGTGAGACATGTTTGCTCTTTAGGTGAACTGTGGGGAGAAGTGAGGAAAGGAAGCTTCATTTGTGGAATGCTTATGATTTGCCAGGCATTGTGTTAGGCACTATCTGCTTTATCTCATGTAAACATCACTGTAACCCTATGAAGGAGTTAGTTTTCCTTTTTTTTCACAGATGAAGAAACAGAACCTGAGGTGATATAACTACATATACAATTCACAAACTAGAAAGTGGCAGAGCTGAGGTTCAAACCCAGGTCTTTCTAACACCAAAGTTCATGCTTTTTCTGCCATACCACTTAGGGTCTGTCGAAAGATAAAACATACAGACAAATGCACGTAAATTATTACATAACCAAAGAAGGCAAACTCAAATTTATTACAAGTAACAAGAGCCATAAGCATTAAAAGAAAGGAGAAATTCCTGAGGTTGTCAGAGAGCATTTATGTAGGAGATAGGAGTGAACTGGGCCTTGAAGGAGGCAAGTGAAGGAGAAAGGTACTGTGGTTTTTGGAGGCTGAGGAAGGGGGTGAGCTTGGAAGTCCAGGAGATTGGAAGTTAGAGGGCACAGAGACAGGGAAACAGTAATATCAGCATAGTCCTGGGAAGCCAAATCCACTGAGCATAAAGGGTTTGTAATAAGAATTCACAGGAATTAAAATTGGTAAAGTAGATTGGATCAAATTTCCAGGGGCCTTGAATACTAAACTCTAAGGAATTTGGATTCAGTCCTACAAAGGAAGCATCATCCCTGAAGGGGAACAGTGAGAAGAGTGCTAGTTTAAGCTTCATCTTGAGGGGGGAAGAGGGAAAAGGAAGAGCACTGGACAGCCAGCTCAGAAAGAGGAAAGCCAGTTAGGAAACTATGTGCATAGTTGGAGCATCGGGAAATAGGATCTGAGTCCTGTGATGGTGAAGAGAGGATTTTGTGCTGAGGGAAATGAAGTCTTTATTCACTAGAAGTTTTTAAAAGTCTCCTACTTACAGAGACATATACTTACGACAAAACAACTAAGTTTTAAAGTTCCTGAGTCCTGGGATAGTACGTGAATTGAAGTAAAAACTATGTTGGAAAATCTTAAGAGGTTGGGACTCAGCTCTCACATCACTCTTCTCATTGGGCAAAGCATAAGTTTTGTTTTCGTGTTGCTTTGCCTGTCTGTGAAGGTATAGCAATATCAGAAGTCCTCTGAGGTCTGGTCTAAGTCACCATGTTTTTAAGTAATAATTCAAAAAGGCTGAGATGTGTACTTTTTGGAGTTTGGTATCTTTTTAATAAAGCATTCTTTTTAAAGCAGCAGAATTTTCTCTCCAGTTTGTTTTATCATGCCTTTATCAAAAATTTTTTAAGTGTTTGGGGGCACAAACACCTTATGCTCTGCCCCAGTATTTCATATGTTGAAACATATAAACATGAAATTTTATGTTAATTTTTTAAAAAATCAGTCATTGCCTAAATGCACTATAGTTTGTGCTCACGTTAAGTTTCAGTGGCAGAATCTTCTTTCTGTGGTAGCCCATCATGAAATCTCTATTTGCTCTAATGTTTTTGTATTTGCCAGACAAAAGCGGGAGAGTGAGTTGGATAGAAATATAGAAACAGATGTACAGAAAAGGAGACGGAAAAGAACAAGGAGAGAAGGAGTAGGGGAGGATAGAGGGCTAGCTGCACTTGGAGAGCTGGGATGGGGAAGAGGAGAGAACAGGAAAAGAACACAGAGAATAGAGAAGGCGGAAGAAGGCTGGTAGGGGAATTGTTGACATAGAGAGAGAGGAAGGCCAGGGTTGGAGCTCTAGAAGCAAAAGAGTAGGAATGAGAAGTTATAGAGAACAAAGGTGGGTGGAGGGCACAGAGGCAGCTGGGGAGTAGACTCAGAGCTGGTGTATGTTATGTACCTGAGGAAGAGCCCAAAAGAAGAAGAAAACAAATGGGAGCCAATGGGGACAAGAAGCAAAATTTGGGAAACTGGGGGAAAGAGGAGGATGAGAGAGAGGGTGAGGACAGAAACAATACGAATCTAAATAAAGGTTTAATTCATCAGACACTAAAAAAGCTCAGCTCAAGAACTATCTGCCTTATCCGACAGAGTAGAGTGGAGGTGTAGGTGCATCGTGAGGAAAAAACATCAGGGGTTAGACTGATGGAGAAATTGGATGGTCGGAACATTTGACAATTGGCCAATTAAGGTTGATGGAAAACAACTTTTGTTCAATTAAGATAGAAAAGTTTTCAGAAACACTGAGTGTAATTGACATGAATTTAGTGATGAACAAAAAAATCTATCACTAATCTAAAATACTTCATGAACCTATTTAAACATGAGACACAAGTTTGCCAAATGCTGAGACACTTAGATAGATGCACTTGGATACCTTAGAAAGCATCTCCATTCTTGGTCTGGAACATTCACAAGTGTGATATTGGCCTAATCAGTTCTACAGATGACTTTTTAATAAGGCTGATTGTTGAAGACTAACTTCTGGCTTTGTTTTCCTGATAGAAAATGTTAAAACTGTGTAACCTTAGACTTTTTAAAGGAATACATATATTATTACTGAAAGTAGTTAAAGGGAAAATTCACACTGTTCTCAGCTAGTAGTTTACTGTTATTTTTAGCTCATGTGTTTAAATGGATTGTCTATCAGGAAAAATAAGTTAAATATAAAATTTTTATTTGTTCTAATATTTTGCTGTAATTCTAAAGGCAATATGTAAAGGAGCTATGTAATAGTATATTTAGATACTACACAAATCTTCTGGACATTAATTTTGGTGATACTGATGTCCTATTTACTGAGCTGTGGTGGTTTTTATTTTGCTAATACTGGGTTAAAGCCCTTAATTTTCTAACATCATAACGATTTTTTTATCCTATTAAAGTCATCCGTAGAATGCTTTTATAACCAGTTTTCCAAATAATATACCTATTTTTTAAACCCACCACTGGATACCCAGACTGAAACTGGGCTTTTCCCAATCTTGGCAATATTAGCAATGATGCTCATTTTCAGTATTGATGGCAACCCTGTAGGAGGCTTGACCATTCCAATTTTGATTTTATTTTTAAAGTGTGAACTTTCCAGAACCCTGAGCAAAATGAGTGCAGCGATTTTCTTTTTGTAGGACAAGAAGACAGAAGAGTTCTTCTCTGTGGTGACTACAGACTAGAGGAATGCTCTAGTGAGTTTCCACTTCAAGTAGTACCCACTCATAAGCCGGGGGGGCAGACCCTTCTGTCTAAACACATCTTTTATTTGTGTTCCAGCAGGTGCAACAGGTTCAGGTGTTTGCTGACGTCCAGTGTACAGTGAATCTGGTAGGCGGGGACCCTTACCTGAACCAGCCTGGTCCACTGGGAACTCAAAAACCCACGGCAGGACCACAGACCCCCCAGGCCCAGCAGAAGAGCCTCCTTCAGCAGCTACTGACTGAATAACCACTTTTAAAGGAATGTGAAATTTAAATAATAGACATACAGAGATATACAAATATATTATATATTTTTCTGAGATTTTTGATATCTCAATCTGCAGCCATTCTTCAGGTCGTAGCATTTGGAGCAAAAAAAAAAAAAAAAGAAAAAAAGTTCACTTTCGTTGGGAGATTGAGAGATGTTTTTGTTTCTTTCTTTGTAAAGGCCTTGGATATTGAAAAAATAACAAGGCAGAACAGTTGGACAATCTCTCTCTTGAGCCAAATTTAATTATTCTTATTTTTGTAATCAGTCATTGGCTTCTTATCTGGATGAAGGCTTTTGGAGGAGAACCAAAATGACAAGTTCCAAGGGGAAGATGAAGCTCCGCCTCCGCTGGCTCAGTCCTGACCCTGCCAAGGAAGAAGGGCCCAGTGGGGCTTTGCCTGTGCCCATCCACCAAAGGCTGTCACAATGTCTCTAAATCAGCAGCCCTCCCCTTCCCAACCAGGCAGCTTGTGTGTACAATCAGCTTCTTCTAGCAACTCTATATCTGTTGGCTTCAAGAGAATATTTTGCCTCCACATATGTACCCCTTCTCCTTTTTTTAAAGATGGATTTAAACCAAGATGCCTCCAGGAATGAGGACGAAATGAGTATATTCACAGAAGAATCCAAAAAATACAGTTTGGGGGAAAATGCAATAATTTTTGATGAGATGGGTGAAGGACAAGAAGCGAGTTATGTCAATTATTGTAGATACAATTTTCTGATTAAATCTGGACAAAAGGCAGCCTGTTCTTTCTGCTTTTATTGTATTAACAGCTGAGGTAGCTAAAGTTATTTAAAATAAAATTAAATTTATGATCCAGTAGCTTATTTTTCCCTTTAAATCTCACTGTAAATATATTTGATTTCTTGTAGAAATTGATTTCCTTCTGTTTAATTTTATGGTTTTATTATCCTACTCTTGATTTTTCTAAATTTCTGTGTGTGAAATATAACACTGATTGAATTGCAGTTACATTTGGCTAGTAATATTTCATTATTTTAATAACTGTGACGCCATGTATGGATTTACTTTGGGTTTTACATCAAAATGCCACTGCCAGAAAGAGCTGTTCCAGATGAGCTAGAGCATACTGCCCTAGAGTGTCCCTGGGATCATCTAACTTGAGAGCAGTGCAAGGAATTATCACCAGAAGTGCACAGGCTACTTGTACAGAGAAAAATTAATACTCAAAGAAAACCTTCTTCTTTTTTTTTTTTTTTTTAGATTGACTTTGGGAATTTGAATTTTCATCAGTGCAAATATAAATCTCTCTATTCCTGCTCTGAGGCTAATTGATACCATATTTTCCCTTTGTGTCTTGTCACTCTGCCACGTCTTGTCTCATCCTGGCCTCTGAGTCAAGGACCCAGTGAACTGACTTTCTAGTTCTAGAAGTGCCACTGAAAGGCCAGGAAAGCTTGAGAAAGGTATTCTGGAAGAAGCAAAGGTAGAGCCCCATCACTCGCCTTTACTGCACCCCTGGGCCTGTGAACGATGACAACATCTGACATTGTGCACCAGCTACCTCTGCTTCCATGGCAGAGAAAAGGCCATAAGAACTAACAATGGAAGAGGAGCACGGACTCAGACATCAAGGAAGAAGCCATTTTCCCAGGTCCTCCTTTCTGCATCTCACCACCCCTAGTTACAAGTAACTCCATTGAACAGCATCTATTCAGAACCTGTACCGAATAAAAAGATTGATGGAAGGGCTCAAGTGGGTAGCAACTATTGAAACAGAAACAGGACACTCAGTTACAAACATTCTCTCTTTTAGTTTTTCAGAAAAATGCATCCCTGATTTAATTCATTCCCAGCTTGAAAGCCCAGCCATATTATGCTAGTCCCTCCCAAACTGTTCTAGGAGGTCATTTCTGTTTTGTTTGTGATATTTAGACGTGCAGACTTCAGGAAGTTCACCTTTAACTTCAGCATTCCAGATGAAGTTTCCTGACTCAGTACTTTTGCATAAGGAACTTAAAAAAAAAAAAAAGTGGTAAGGAAAATTGGAGATGCTAATATCCTCCCCCATCCCAACTGCACCTTAAAGTATGCATGTCACCTTCAAGGTTTTATAATTGCACTGTTTGTTTTATGTATGTACAGATTAAAATTATTGCTACATTTGAGGAAAATAAAATTGCTTGCTTCTATGTAATTCCTGTCATTCCACAGGAAATTCACTTTTCCAGCTACTGAATAGATGGGTTGCCTCTTCTTTTACAGGGAAGAAATGAAACCTACATCCTGCAGGAATTGTCAAAACCCAAAATGACTAACTATAATTAAAGGATAATAAAAGAAAGGATCCCTGAAGCTAAAGCTCCTCGAAGTCACCCTAATAAGAACCAGCCCAGTGAAATTTGAGAAGGTCCCAGTGAAGTTGAGATAGTAGGCTGTGAGGAAATGCTAACTCTGGCCACTTGTCTGATGATTAAACACTCTGGTCCTACTGTTTCTTGACCTAGGAGATCTGGTCCAGGCAGCACTTCTTAGCCACAGGATAACATCTCTCCCACAATCATTGGTTTTTACACACTAACATTTATTATTATTATGCAGATGTTGAATCTTACTTGAGGAGGCTCTTTCTTGACAATGCATTTTATGAAAATTAGGCCCTGTTTCTTGTTTGTGTGTTTTTTTTTTTTTTTAGGCAACTAGGTTCACCAACACTTGGCCAAGTAGGGCCGGCCAGGGTAAGGAGGGTGAGCAAATGTGATTCTAGAGGGAGGGGAGGGAGTTTATCGCACACACATTCCTACGCATAACTACACACAGATTTGGTAGCTGTTGTCTCAAATTATACTTTTGGGAGAACAGAACCTTTTTTCCAAAAGTCAGGATAAGGTAAAAAAAGATACTTAGGTGAGGCTGAACATTGATTTAAATTTATCCTAAGGTAGGGGTGTGAAGGCCATTAGAAAAACAAATAGTAATAAGTGAGGAAAAAGTGAGGTTGATATAGAACTTCATCTTCTTTATGGTTTTGCCTAGAGTAGTTTCCATACTTAGAAACTGTCTCCTGGGCCCTAAGAATCAAAGAAAAAGAAAGGACAGTTGTCTGTTTACAAAGGAAGTTGTGCTTATTTCCTTGTTGACATTAACTGCTCTTCCCAGAAGAGCTGCTCCACTTGAATAAAGTGAATAATTCAGAGCAAGCTCGATCCTTGACCATTCCTGTACCTCTGAAGAAGATCTTGATGATTTAATTAGGCCCATAAATTTTTTTTATTGGAGAAAACTGCCAAAGGAAGCATTCCTCCATACAGAACCTTTTCTGCCAGCACTAAATTAGTTTTCTTTTTATACTTTATATTCATTGCCACAAGAGCTCTTAACAAGATTGAAGAAACGCAAAGCTCTGGCCTCACTTAACACATTTTATTGTCTTTATCCAAGGCACTAAGGATGTGGAAGGATCCAGACAGATGTGAACCCTGCCCTCCCAGAGCTTATATTTACATGGGGGTACTTACATAGTTATAATCACAATTGGATTAAATGATATAAAGGAGAATCAGAAGTTGCTTTGTGAGTGAGACCTTGTCTGGAGAGTGAAAGGTTTCCTTGAGGAAGAAATGGCATTTGAAGTGAGGTTTGCAGGATGGGGAGGAAGTAGCTCAGTGAAGAGCAGGCTGAGAATTCTGAGGACTGGCATGTGTGAAGGAGGGCCCGGAGGCAAGAAGGAGCCCCAGAGAGCTGCTCTTCTAAACTATTAACCAGTGTTCTGAGTTCTCAAACATGTTATTAGAATTATGTTACCTGGTGGGCTGCAAAGTAATTTAAATCAGCTTTTGGCTCCAGGAGGGACATGAACGGGCTTTGGGATCCTCACTTGGAAATTGTGCCAGCCAGTAGCTAAGGTCTCTTCCCTAACTAGCCCTAACCAGCCAGAAGTGCAGGCTTTTATAGCTTTGACATGATCTGTTGGAGCTGATGAGAATAATTTTAAAAATTCAGGGAAAATCAATTTGCACTGTAACATTTCTAAGGTGCTTTTAGGTACATTATCTCATTTAATCCCCTGCAGTCCTTCGAGAGAGTTGTAAAGAGAAAGGTCAGGACACAAACACTGTCTTTCAGTAGAATTGGGACTGGAACCAGCTCTTCTAATTCCAAATTCTGGATTAACTATCCTGGACTATATGATTTAGGATGCATTTGGAGTCTGCAGACTTTAATCTCATTGTGTGACCTTAGGCAATGCTTTTTTACAGGAAATAACTTTTAAAAGCAGGCTTTGAAAAGAGGCCTGAGAACTCACAGGCTGAGAAGAGAGCACCTGGCCCCTTCTCTGGAGGCAGTCAGAGAGCCTGACCTTTGGAAGCCTAAAAGAGGGTGAGCTTTGGCATGAAGTCAGCAGGTGTCCCGATACAGTTTTGGGAGAGGCATTCTGTCCCTGCGTATCTTAACAGAAAATGAAGGAGGGGCTCCATGAAACTGCAGTGTCATCCCCTTAGCTTAAAAGAACTTTGGAAAATATGGGTTCCTTGTGGGGCAGGTATAAAACGACTGGCAGAGGACCCCTTTTGTGAGCTAAAAAATTTGGTTTCTTGGAGCGGATCATGGAAGCATTCACTTTTCTCTAACTCTTGATCCTTTTGCAGACAACGAATCTTTCTTTTATGCTGGAGTTTAGCTCTGGTCTAATCATTTGTGCTTATCTCAGAACTTTGGTAGTTTGTGCAACCAGCAGAACTAAGCAGTGTCTAGAGGTATTTGTAGCAAACCCAAGACATTGGCTTGAGAAAAGAAGAATTAAAATGTTAAAAGGAATAATTTCTATTTCATCAGGTTTTCCTCCCGCTCCAATGCCCAGAGGTCCTAAGGTACAGAATAAAACAAAAAACTTTAGACCAAGTTTTCAGTACTTATGACATTTTTGATGAGCTGTTGCAGTACAGACACTGTGATAGGAAGTGTGGGAAGTACAGAGACACTTGCCTGAAGCTGCCTCCTTCCTAATAATGGAGATTATTACAATCAGTTAAATACTTTCCAGGCAATATGCTAGACTAATACTCTTGTGCTAATAATTTCTTAGTTTGTACAGCACATTCACATACAGTATGTCATTTGATCTTCAAAATCCTATGAAGCAATTAGAATAGGTCATAGTGCCGTCTTACAGATGGTGAAACTGAAGCTCAGATGAATGGTCAGGTGGCTGGTAAGTGCCAGACCCAAGAGTCTATCCTTGGGTTTTGTGATGAAGCCTGCCGTTGTTTCCACTGCCCAATTCAACTATTAAAGATAAAAGCACCCTTAGACAGTGACACATAGAGACTAGGAATCCTGATGAGTTAAGAGTTTTTCTCTAGAATTCAATTTCCTTAAAAGCTTATAGGGGTTTCCATTTTGAAAATAAAACCTGGGCACTAATTTTGAATGTGTTAAAATACTGATTTTTTTTTTTTTTTTTTTGTATTTTAAACTTGTGTGAGGGTAATAGTTCTCAAGCAAGTCCCTGACTCTCGCTGAACAATTTCATCTTTTCCCTTGAACCCAGTACTGCTTACATTTATATGCATCTAAAGTCTACTCTTCTAGCCAAGATCTCTCTTCAAGATCCAGTCTCTAATTTCCAACTGGTGAACATTACCACGTGGATGGCTCCCACCCCACACTCAGCACCTCAAACTTAAGCCCCAAACCAAACAACTTATCTCCCCACAAACAGCTTCTTTGTCCCTTACCTGAATTAGTTGTACCATCATTCCGTTAGTGGTCCTTTTCAACAACTGCCTCCTACTCAAATTACCGAATTGCAAAAAGTTGTCTTTTGTAATGCCTCGGAGCTGTCTTCTCTTTTCTAAGCCTATTGATCAGAGATCGAATTCCAGACTCTTTATGGTGGGGGTGATTATAGTAACTACCTTCATGCCTTTTACATTCATCCATCACACCGTCATCAGAGAAGTCTCTCTAAACACAACCTTCAAAATCTGTTGGTGACTAATTCTTGCCAATTGTTGACCTGAAATCTACCAGCCTTTTAAGCTTCATGGCCCTCTACACCCTCTCTAAAACAAATGATCCTGCCACACTGATCTGGTCTTTATTCTTGGATTCACCGTTTGTGTTCCCACTTCCATTGCCACATTCATTCTCTTCCCCCCAACCCGTAATGCTCCTCCTTTCTCCTCACTACTCATCCTTCATGGCTTCAATTTATTTTTTTGAATTTTTGAATTTTATTTTTTTATACAGCAGGTTCTTATTAGTTATCCATTTTATACGTATTAGTGTCTACATGTCAATCCCGGTCTCCCAATTCATCCCACCACCACCACCCCCACCGCCACTTTCCCACTTTGGTGTCTATACGTTTGTTCTCTACATCTGTGTCTCTATTTTCTGCTCATGGCTTCAGTTTAGATGCCCTTTCCAAGAAGCCCTCCCTGGACCCCACACTTAGATTAGTCCCCTCTTCTGTACTGGCTTGTGCAGTGTCGGGGCCTCCATTTGGCACTTGGCTATATGTACGTGTTTCTCTCCACCAGATTGTAAGCTTCTTAAAGAAGAGGTTCACATCTCTCTTTCTTCCCCCTCTCAGTGCCTTCCACATAGTAGGCTCTCAACTGCTGATTGAAGAAATAGATGCAGAAGCAGTATTTTAAATAAGGGAAACGAGCTGATAGATCAGGTGCTGAGTTGTCTTCCTAGAGTCTGGATTGTTAAGCTAATGGAAGGTTGCAAAGTATCCAAGAGTTCAAGACAAGATCATGATTCTATCATGATGACTGTTTCTTTTTTTAATGAAATGTGAGCCTCTACATATTTGGAGAATTTACAGAACATTAGCAGTTATCTTTATTACTTCCATTTTTTTAAGGACCGTGTCTAAAAACAATTAATGCACATATAAGTTACTCAAAAGTAGTACTTCATTATTTACATGCTCAAGCTTTATATTTATCGATGATACATGCTGCTGTTAAACCCTTTACTTTCCTCAGAAATTACTTCCCCACTGAAGATCAGCTGATTGGATTGACTACACTTAATGAGAAAATAGAAAAAGACAGATCAGGAGAGACAGTCCCTTCTGGTTTTCCTTCCCAGAGTGAGTATATAGAATGTCCTACTAATCTTTCACCTACAATATAATGCCACTGAGAAGTGATTCATGATGAAATTGAACAAGAATAAGATGGCTTTTTGTGAAATTTCTAATTGGCCTTTAAAACCAGTGCCTCTGGAAACTGAGTGACTTAACTTGGTACGTAGACAGATGGGAAAGGTCAATGAGCAGGAAGACCTTCCTCTAACAGAACAAATGTCCTACTTGGAATTTTCCTCATACCTGAAGAGCCAGCCCTGCTCAGTTCTGCCTTGTTTGTTTTCAAATCTAAAGTAATTTATCATACACCTGCCTGTACTAAATTTTAGGCTGCATATTTCCTATTCATTGTCCTTTTTAACTTGCAAACTTTTATAAAATAGGTATTAATTTTTTTAAATTAGCTTTTCTTTTTAACATTCTTCTGATGTTAGCAATTGTGTTTTAAATGATAATTACTTAGTAAGCTAGACTTTAAAGTTCAACAAAAACCAACTGGGAAAAAGGCTCTACATAGAAAATGCTCTGTTTAAAGACTCGTGCACGTCTAAGCCTCGGCTTTAAAATTTCATCCTATCTTCTCTTGAAAACTTTTTTAAAGCTTTTTAAGAACATTTTCACGTGTATGTGAAAGTAGCAAGATTAGTATAAGGGACTAGTTCTAGGTTTTCAAATCAGCCTTTGATATGTAATTTTTATAACCCCAGATAAAGAGGTGGCTTCAGTCACTCTTTCCACGTCAAAAAGTAAGTTGTAGTTAGTCTTGGGAATCTTTAGACTTAAGGGTTTGTCTTTTAAAACATTGCACAATAGCTACTTTAAAGAATGAATATTTTTAATGTAATAGTAATAACAACATATATATTTTCAGTCAACAGTTATTCATTTAATACCTAGTATTTCCCAGGCACTATTCCAGGCACTGGGGCTACATCCATGAAGAAAATGAAAATCCTTGCCCTCATGGAGCTTGCATTCTAATGAAGCTTGACTGACAAATGAACAAAATATGTGGTGTGCCAGAAGATTAGTGCTATGAAGAAAAATTAAGTAGGGAAGGAGGGATAGAGAACACTACTGGAGGAGAGTGGTTGCAGTTTAAAACAGGAAAGTCAGGTCTTCAGAGAAGGGGACATTTGAGTGAAAATATGGAGAAAGAGCTTTCTAGGCGGAGGTGCAAAAGTCTTGAGGCTGGAGCAGAGTGAATGCAGAGACTTGTAGGAGATGAGGTCAAAGAGGTAATGAGGGCCAGGATGGTGTAGGGCCCTATAGACCAATGTAAGAACTTTGGCTTTTACTCTGAGATGGCGAGCCATTGGAGGATTTTAAGCAGGGGAGTGACCTGATCTCACTTGGGTTTTGGAAGGATCACTCGGGATTTTGTGTTGCACATAGTTGTGGAGAAGGCAAATGCAGAAGCAGGTAGACCTGTAGGAGCCTATTGTAATAGTACAGCTGCGAGAAGATGAGTGGGACCAGAATTGTAGCAGTGGAAATTGTGAGAAGTGGTGAGGTTCTGGGTGTATTTTGAAAGTAGAGACAACAGTATTTGCTGACATATCAGATGTGGAGTGAGAGAAGAATCAAAAACAACTCCAAGGTTCTTGGCCTGAGCAAACTGGAAGGAAGGAATTTCCATTAACAGAGATGGGGAAAAGAGGCAGGTTTAATTTATTTTCTGTCATGATAAGTTTGAGATTCCTGTTAGACATCCAAGAGGAGGAGATGTCAAATCTATTGGATACAGAGGCGGCTGAAATTTAGGGAGTAGTTGGGGCTAAAGATACAAATTTGGAAGTCATCAGTATATAAATTGGCTTTTAAAGCTAGGAGACTGAAAGGTAACTGGAACCCAGGTCTCTTAACTAGGCCATCTCCCTCATATTAAATAATCATGCCAAAGTAGGGTTTATTCCAGGAACAAAGATGGTTCAGTATTTGAAGTCTTACACTGCAAATCACCACAGTAACAATGGAGAAAACCCATATGATCATCTCAGTAAATGAAAAAAAAAAACACACATATGAATTTTTTAGATTTAGCAAAGCAGTGGCAGAAGGGAGCTTCCTTAATCTGATACAAAGAATTTGCTGAAACTTTCAACAAATTAACATACCTAACAGTGAAGATTTAAAAGCATTCCCATTGCAGTCAATAATAGCAAGTCAGGGATACCTATGAACACGGCTAGTATTCTACTACAGGTCCTAGCCAGTGCAAGGACCTGAACTGACCTCTCCATAATGCAATAAAATGAGAAAAAACATTGAGTATAATGATTGCATTGAAAGAGACTAAATTGTCTGTGGTGGTGATAGATATATAGTGCTTTTGTAGGGTATTGTTTAAATTGATCCTTAAATTTGAATTGATTAATTCCTGTTAGGAATTATTCACAGATAAAGAAACTCAAGCAAAATTGCATAGCCATAAGTAGCAGAGTTCAGCCTTAATCTCAAGTCTTCTGGGACTGTCCTCTGCCTTGCTCTTTCTGTTTATACCATAAGGAAGTAACACCATATTGCTTACGGCTCAGTTTTCATTTTGTAACCACATCATCAGTCTTGTGCCATTATTTCACACAGCTTCCTTACTGATGTCCCAGCTTTCCTCCCCATTCCCAGCAAATACATCTTGTACCTGTTGCCAGAACAGTCTTCCTCTTGGATCATTAGTACTTCTTCAGAATTCCTTACATCCAATGCTGAGGAGGAGGTGGAATGCCTTATCCCCACTTCTTCCTTTACAGAGTGAGTTTAATAAACATAATCCTATGGAGTCTGTTGTTCCACTCCTTGTTCTTCTTCATGCAGTTTGAATGAATAGCCTAGTTGGTGGCTGATTGCTTTTGGTCCATGTTTCTCGTTTGGGTGGAACTAATCAAAGCTTGATAGATTGAATGTGGGGGATTTTTTCTCTCTCTCTCTCTCTTCTCCACGTGACCAGTAGGAAGGAGCAACTTTCGTGAGTCTCAGGACAGGAAATTAGCAAGCCCATTCAGGCTATCACACAAAGCTCTATCATCTAAGCTATGGATAATAAAAGTGATATTTTGCTTTGTCACCTGCTTTTTATCTTATTTCTCAAAAGCCTAGGTTCAGGGCTTCCCTGGTGGTGCAGTGGTTGAGAGTCCGCCTGCCGATGCAGGGGACACGGGTTCGTGCCCCGGTCCGGGAAGATCCCACATGCCGCGGAGCGGCTGGGCCCGTGAGCCATGGCCGCTGAGCCTGTGCGTCCGGAGCCTGTGCTCCGCAACGGAAGAGGCCACAACAGTGAGAGGCCCGCGTACCGCAAAAAAAATAAAAAATAAAAAAACCTAGGTTCAGAACTTGGGTGCCACTTTTTTGGCCCTTGCAAAGCCCCCAAAGCTAAAACTTAGGCCAGCTTTTAAGACCTACCATATCTAGATCTCAAAGTAGAGGAGAAGCTGGGGCTGTGCTAACTTGCCCTCAGAGGACAGCTAAAACTTGTGAGGTCATAGTAGCCGAGGGCAGTGGTTCGTGGTTCTCAGCCATTTTTCCACACTGACACCTTCTCGTCAGTAACAGTGGTTCACCACTGCCATTATTCTCAACCAGGAAGCAGTGCACACCCGTAGGATGGCATCTCAGAACCTGTGGGGAAGATACGTTCATTAAACAACAATAAAATGAGACTTTAACATGGCCCCCTAGGGGAGCCCTGTGCGTTCTGCCAGCCCCATGAGAAGCAACGACCTAGGTGCTGATCCTCGGCTTTACAAGCTCAGAAGCTCAATTTTGTCAGCTCATCCACTTATAATTGGTCCCTAGAGTATTGAGTCACACAGCTCATAGTCACAGGAGACTGATTTATAATCCAGAATGTCAATTAACCAATATATAATGGAAGATACAGCTTCCCAGCGCTTGAACTCCTCGTGACCCCTTTTCAAACCACTCTCTAACTAGTATCTAGATGGCTGAAAATCAGAGGAGTAACCAGCTATGAGAGGTTAAGAGAAAATTGACTGACAAAAGGCCTGATTCTCAATCCCAGTCCTGCCACTGACTTTGATCTTGGGCAAGTCAAAGCCTTTCTGAATCAGTAACCTTGAGACAAGACTGCCTGCATCACAAAACTGTCAGGATTGATTAACACATATGGAAGCACTTTGTTCATAATAAAAGATTTTTTCACATGTAAGAAACTTAGCAAAGCATAGGAGACTCTTTTTCAAGGATTTGTCACCTATTCTAGGTCTTGCAGCACAGACTTTGCTCCATTGGAGGATCCGTTTTTTGTAAATTTGGTATACAAGGCCAGATACAGTGTACTTAGTGCCAGATTCTTCCTCTCCATCTTGACTCCTTCCTGTAAGCACATCATACACTATCCTAATGTGTTGATTGTAAATCACACACATTTATCGTACACTTTTTAGGTTGCCTGCCTCCTGGGACCAGGCTGCTTCTAGATAACACCAGAGTTTCCGATTCAGTAGGTCTGGGGTAGGGCCTGAGAATTTATATTTCTAATAAGTACCCAAGTGATGCTGATCTAGGGACTATGCTTTGAGAACAGCTGATCTAGTTCAGATGATAATGAGCTTAGCTGATTCTAATAAGAAAATCTGCCACTTCCCTGCTACTGTCTTGTTCTCACTTGGGTCAGCACATGAGTGCCTGTCCTTTCCTCACTTGGGTAGAAATTTATGCTATTTGTGCTCCCTGCTTTGGGATTTACCAGAGCGTTATTTCCCAGGTGTGTAGACACTCATCTCTCTCTGGCTTTCTCACTGTCTTACTGCAGAATTTGAATTTTAAAAAATACGTTAAAAAAAAATACAGTGTCATTTGGAAACGTTTTCCTAATTGTCTTGAATGGAAGTAGCAGGGAGTGGATGGCATCACTCCCTAGCAGAAAAGGAATTAGACTGGCTTACATGACTCATGGCTTTCCCTTAAGGAAAGCTCCTTAAGGGCCATGTCTTATATTTTTATGCTCAGGTTGTAGCACCAAGTGCCCCGGCATTGTTCCAAGGGATTTGTACATACTGACACATCTAATCCACATAGCACTCCTGTAAATCCCTGCTGTACAGATGAAGGTCCTGGGGCTCAGGGAACTCGAGTGAAGTGACTTGCCCAAGTTCACACAGCTGAAATATGCGAGAGCCAGGATTTGGACTCAGGCTGTTTGCTACCAGGGTCTGAACTTTAACCACTATGTTATGCCATGTAATACAGTGCTCAGTAAGTTTGTTCAGTGTTATGAAAGGCTATGTGCTTCCCGCTTCGTAGAAGAAAATTAAGTCAACAGGTATTTCTTCCACTATAAACTCATGTATATTCATACCTTTTCCCCACTTCTTTTCTTCTAGTCTCAGAAAAGGTTTCTCTCTCTCTCTCTATTCAAGGCCTGTCCTTCCTTATGCCCTTGACCCTACCACTTCTCATTTTTTCCTGAACTTCTTTTATCAGTTATTCCATTTAGTAACTTCAGTCTCTCTTCTCCTTCTCCTCCTTCTCACCTATTAACTTGCTCAAGCGTCTAAGTAAATTCCCCTTTGGGACCCAGCATTCACCTTTCCAGCCCCCACTGTCCTCTCTCCTCCCATTCAAGCTTCTTAAAATAGTCCCCACCTCTTACCTCCCCTCCCATTCTTGTCGGTAGGTTCCAATCTGATTCCCACCTCATATACTATTTAAACTGCTTTCACCAAGTTAATCAACATATTCCCAATTGCTAAATGTTTTCATTTCTTATTTAGTGAAATTCTGTGCTGCCCTTGATTGCTCTCTCCCCCTTGAGACTCTGTTCACTTGGGTTCCTGGGGTTGGTTCTGCCCTCAGCACTCTACCAATTCTCCCTGGGAGACCCTATCAACTCTCCTAGTTTCAAGTGACCATCTCTTATAAAGGAAAATCTTCCTATCTAGTAGCTTGGCAGTCTTGGTATCTAGAGGGTGGGGGGAAGTGTACCCATTTTACCTTGTACATTTCTCTCTGTATTAATATCTATATATCTGTCTTCTCACTAGATTCTTCATTACCTGAGGGCAAAAACTTTTATTCACCTTTGTATCCTCAGCTCTTAGTACAGCCTGCCACAGTAGACATGCAACAGATATCTGTTGAACAAATGACCCTTTATAAACTTTGCTTCACAGATGTCCAAACAATTTCAGTAGATATCTCCAAATGTTTATAGAAATATTTTAAGCACTCAACAGTGTTATAATAGATGTTCAGAGAAGGGAGCTATCATTTTTGGCTGCGTAAGACTTTGTGACAGTGATGGCACTTGAGCCACAAAGTTTCAGTCCAGAGGCAGGAAAGGGAGGGGGAGAGTACTAACATTCGACTCCCAGGCCAGAGACTAGAGGGCAGCAACTGGAGTCTTCATTGATACATCAAGTTTGGATCAGGGAATAGAAGATTCACCTAAAAAGGTAGGAAATATAAACGTGGAGGGCCTGAGGGCTAAGCTAAGGAATCTTGACTTTATTCCTGGGCAAGTTGGAGCCTATACTGAAAAGGGTGCTCAGTGATCCTATCAATATATGAACCTGGTGGCAGAACGCTTGCTGCCTTGTAACCAGGATACGCTAGGTGAGCAGACCAGTGGGACACTCGTGAGCGAAATGAGAGCCTGATTCAGGGTGGTGGCACTGGAAACTATAAGAAAATAGATGTAGCACTTCACATATTTTATTAAATCAAATAAATTTTAACATCTTTGAAATGAAATTACATGTCTCAGCTTAATTGGTAGCATTTCTTCTTTCTTAACAACACGTAAAATAATGGTATATCTCAAAGTTGATGGTGTCCAAGATTCAATGATTACAATACCTGGATGTGAGTAAGAAATAGGGAATTCAAAGGAAAAGTTTTAAACCTGGGCAACTGGAAGAACTCTATTATTCCTAACAAAAAAGTAAGGGTATTTCCTTGATCCCTATATAGGAGTCTAACCAAATCTTCTATTTGAGCAATGACCCATAGATGATAATGCTACTCACCTACTTTCCCCATCTGAACTTATAAATAATTAAAAATACTTATTAATGGCAACTTTAATATGAACATGTTTTGACCCTCAGGAAACTAACTGTCATAATTTAAAGGGAAGGGAATTGCCACTGAAAGGAGTACAACGGTGCTTAGGGATGGACGGCATGCAGTTTCTGGATCCAGCTGATACTCAAACATATCAAAGCAATTGATAACTTCAGTCATTTGAACAATCGGAACTTCTTCAAATACTGGTTCACTTCTTCCTTGGGGTAGGGACGGAGTGCAATGCAAGTGGGGATGTTCTCTGGCTGCTCCACCCACAGCTTGTGGTCAATGTTCTTCTGTTGCAGCGTCTCTGCCAGCAACTTTAAGGTGGTCTCATCTGGGGCCTACAAGGAGCAGAACACAGACTGAAAAGCCCATTTAGTAAGTGACAAAAGGCAAAGGAAAAAAAAAAAAGTATGGAGGGGGGCTCCTCTTAACTGAAACTGGAGGAACAGCTCTACCGAAGAAGGAACTGTAGAGCATGTCTCTAGAAACAACAGCTTCATTGCTCCATTTGCCGTTCACTCTCTGAAGGGGTGGGAGTGGGGGTGGGAATGCATTGTCAGTAATTATGCTCTACACATTTTCTAGTTCTGGTGCCTAAACAGCATCCCTAATCCCTCAGCCAGCTCTGACTTTAAGAGCTGACTACTGGAAGGATTTCTAAAATCACATCACCTCCACCTCCCTCCTACTTCCACCCTAGTCCACACAAACCTAGAAGGGTTTTCTTTCCGCCAGGATAGTTCCCAGTTTTTAACTCAAGCGTGGGCAAACTATTCTCTAGTGTCCTTCTGAAACTGTTTCTCATCATCTTTATCACCCATGCTGAATCCCATTACAGGAAATAGCATAGCTATCACTCAGAAAATAAAGATACTTAGTGTGTTATGTTGCATAAGGTATATTTTTTTGCCTATGAAGGCAGAAGCCACTAAGATAACTAGAGGTTTGTCTTAATCAAATTAGAGGATGCTGGGATTGCCACTCTTAATCTGCTGAGTCCTTTGGGCATGCTGAAGAAGAATGCATTGACTTCCCCTCCCTCCTCCTTCAGCACCAGGAGCAGCACAGTACAAGTTAGAGTGAGTCCAAACCCTTGCTCTACCACTTACTGATTTGTGTGCTCTTTGATAAGTTATGTGACTTAGCTGAACCTTTGTGTCCCTGTTGTAAAAGGGGATGATAATGCTTCCTAGTAGTAGTGAGATTCAATGAAATCAGGCTCAGATCTGTGCCTGACACAAAGCACCCAGTGAATGGAGTTAATCTTGGCACTGTCTTATATTTTATTGGTCTTTATGGCTACAGCACCACCTTTATTTAATCAGTGGTGACTCCTACGGCCCTTTCTTGAGTCATAGCTAACAACAGAATCATGAGATGTCTTTTAAATTCAGAGGAGTCACTTAATCTCTGTGGGCTTCAGATATCTCATCTGAGAAAAGGGGTAAATATTTTATCTGCCTGAAAGCAAGGGAGTGGGGGATGTCTGAACTACATGATTTCTTGAAGCCTTCCTATAAAATCCTATAAAAGGAATCTAAAGGAAAAAGCTATCTGTTTCTTTTCTGCCTACTTATAGATTCTCAAGACATTTTCCTACAGGTTACAGTTTAATGTTTCATTACCCAACAGCAATTTTTCTCTTGAAAAATGATCTGCTTTTGCCAGCTGGCCAGGAAGGAATTACCCAACCCCTCCACCCCAGGTTTATTTATTAAAATAAATAAATTTTATGAGAAGAAAATTGCTTTAAAATGAAAGCAATATTTTTTTCATTATAAAATATGTGCTTAATGTAGGAAACTAAAAAAAAAATAGAGAAGCATTACAAAATAACCAAAATTCCACTACCCACTCACTACTTAATATTTGGATATATTTTCTTAGTTCTTACTTTCAAAATCTGGATCACTTTGTATGTAGAATATATAGTTCAATTAGAATCGCATCATGAGCACTCTTCCATGCCAGGTAAATATGCTCCAAAAACATGATTTATGCTAGTTTCGTAATAATCCATTATAAGGGCATAAGTTTAGACAATTCATCGTACTGGAAATTTAGTGATTTCCACTTTTTTTACTATTATAAAATGCTCCTATCCTTGTACAACGCTCTTTGGGTGCATCTTGCTATTTTCTTAGGATACATTTCTAGAGGCAGAATTGACAGAAGGTAAGGGTAAGATCTGTTTGGCTATCTGTAAAAAGAACCTTACGTCTGATGCTAGGTTCAAATTATACTAGGGTTCACATTTATTTTCAAATAATTTGGCGTCAGAACCAGGTAAATGCTCCAGTTTGACTTCACTTGCAATAAGGAACCCCGCGTCCTTACCCTTCTGGATCGGTTTTGCGAAGAGGGTTAAGGACGGTACTTTTCTGCGCAGCCATTAAAAGGCCGGCGCAGTGCACAGGTAGAAAGGCGGGTGTCGCTCCACCAGCCTCCGCCCTCACAGGCATCTGTTTAAGAGGGACGCAGGTAAGACCGAAGGGGTGCGGGAAGCATGTATAACGGGCCCGATGTCCACTCGTCACACCGTCAGGCCCCGCCCAGTCAAGGTAAGGCTCCCTGGGCAATAGCTCAAGCCCCAGGAACCTTACCAAAACTTGTAAGTCAAACACCCCTCCCCACTAATGCCACACCCACTCCATGAAGTTAGGCCCTCCAACTCAAGACCACACCCTCTTCCGGTCTCGATATCCTCAGGGCCCCTCCCCCTCCGCCCGCGCCTCACCTCGAGGACCACCTTGCGCATGCGCCCCAGCTCCCGGAGGTAAGCGGCCGTGTGCGGGTGGTCCCGGTGAATGTGCAAGGCCGCGGTGGCTGCGTGACAAGCCTGTGCTACCAATGCGCCCGCTGGCCAGGAAAACGGCGCCTGTGATAGATCCTTTCGTAACACCAGGTACTGTACCAGGATCTGCGGCTCTGCGCCAGCGGCCGCCATCTTCCCGCACAACTTAAAGGCCAGGCCTATCCTCCGATGCATGCCGGGATCAGGGAGGGGCCCTGAGTGCTGCCATGTTTTTGTACGTTGGGAGTGCAAAGCACGCTGGGACCGGTTGGCTTGGATTTGAAGGCAAGCGGGAACAGCCAGAGGAGAGAAAGTAAGGGAAAGTAAGACCCAGTGGCGGTCGGGACCGTGATAGGGTGGAAGGCTGAGCGGCATTCTTACAGCTCCTTCCGTGTGCAAGGAAGCCCGGAGGAACCAGAGGCGCGGCGCCTTAGGAGCGCGCAGGGGCGGGGAGGTAGACGTGGACACCGCCGACTCGGACCCGGGGAGCGGACCGGGCGGGTCAGGGAAGGGGAGTCCTAGCGACGACACTTGGGGTGTCCGGGGCGCACGGGTGCGTACCAGCGTTGCGTGTGCCTGCCCTCTAGGTTTGTCTGAATATGAATCGATTCTTGACATTTTGTCTCCAAGGACAGCCCTATTACTGGTGCTTGGACAGCTTTCTAGCAAGGCTCTTGGAAATCTGAGGAGGAGATGGAGCTGGCGAATACTCTAAGTCAAGACGGCGAGTCCAGAGGAGGTATTCAAAGGGTCGCCTTTCCCCCCCTTACTCCTGCTGCCCAAACAACGCGCAGGTTGAAAGCCCTTCCCTCCTTTAACCGATGTGTGACCTGTCCTGTTTGGGAGCAGGATGGTGAAAGGAACTAACATTGAAGACTTAAAGGGACAGGCAGCTAAGATCATTGGAGCAGGAAAAATTACTTCACATATTCTAGGCTCTTATCCCTTTCTAGACCAATAGGTTGCATTCCTAGTATGCTAAGCGTTCATATTCAGAGCTACAGTTCTAGCCAATGAGCTTTCTTTACTCTTCCCAGGATTTGGGGGGAGCCATTTATGCATTACTCCCGTGGAAGAGGCAGTGACTGGTATTGGTCAGACCTGGGTTGGAGTCCTGGCTCTGCCATTATAAATACTGTGGCCTTGGGCAAGTTATTTTACTTTTCTCTGCCTCAGTGTTTTCATCTGGAAAATGGAGAGGAATAATAGCATTGTGGTGGTGGCTGTGGAAATTAGATAATTCTTTTAATGCTTTTCAAGTGAAGCATTTAGCACATGCCTAATGCATAGGAAATATTAAATAAATGCTTTAATTCTTTGCATGCTTTGCAAGTAAAGGATCTAGCACAAGTGTCTCTTTTTTTAATAAATTTATTTTATTTCGTTTTGGCTGTGTTGGGTTTTCGTTGCTGCACGCGGGCTTTCTCTAGTTACAGTGCGCGGGCTTCTCATTGCGGTGGCTTGTTGTGGAGCACGGGCTCTAGGCGCGTGGGCTCAGTAGTTGTGGCGCACGGGCTTAGTTGCTTCGCGGCATGTGGGATCTTACCGGACCAGGGCTTGAACCTGTGTCCCCTGCATTGGCAGGCGGGTTCTTAACCACTGTGCCACCAAGGAAGCCCCACAAGTGTCTTAATATGTAGGAAATGTTCACAGATGCTTCACTGCTAGAGTTGATTAGCATTATGAAACTGTGACCTTTACTATATTGGTCTTTAGTTAGTCTCTTAGGATCTGAGATTGCCTCTGAATTTCTATCTGTTGGTGAGCTTGTTTTCCTGTCTGATACCCAGTAATATTGGTGGACGGTTCCTTTCAGTGTGTGCCTTTATAGTCCTATGCTCCTAATACTTTTCAGAGTACTTATTCAAGCCTCTGTGGATGTCTAAATCCAGTTATGCATTAGCACTTTGGGAAAACATGCGTAAAACCAAGAAAAACAATTCTGCATTAAAAAAAACAATTTCTGAGAGAGTCTGAATTTGGTGACCCTGTTTTCCTCTGGGTCACTATTATCATAGATAACTGAGATTAGCCATTTTCAGATGATGCCCTTTTTGAACAGTGTCTTGGTCAGGGACTGCTTGTAGGTCAGTGTTCGGCCTAAGAGGTTGCTGATCACTGACTTCTGTTGTCAGCTCCTCCTGTTTTATAAATTGTTGGCAACATCTCCAGTTTAGCTGACCACAGAGTTCTGGATAAAGGGTCACCCTCTGTTCTTCCCTGAAGTGCTTCCCGTTCCTGGGGTTAGAAATCCTTAGCTTCTTGTGAAACTCCCTTTTTACTTCCCTCAGGTGTTTTAGCTCACTTGGAAAGACTAGAGACTCAAGTGAGCAGATCCCGTAAAAAAATGGAAGAGCCACAGAGTGCACAGGCAGAGGAAAGTGCTCTTGGAACCAGGATTCATGAACTGAGACGTCTGCGAGATAAGCTGAGGGCTGAAGTGAAACAACATCAAGCTAGTGTGAGTAGAAGGGTGATCGACGTTGGCAGGCTTTCCTAGAGTGTAAAAAACAAACGTGA
The DNA here is from genome assembly GCF_011762595.2 of Tursiops truncatus. Taxonomy (NCBI): domain Eukaryota; kingdom Metazoa; phylum Chordata; class Mammalia; order Artiodactyla; family Delphinidae; genus Tursiops; species Tursiops truncatus. The sequence continues at coordinate 69,753,814 of NC_047047.1, read as the reverse complement.
TCTGGGAATTAGCAAATTCGTGTAATACGTTTTACCTGTGGTCTTACTGGATGGATTTCAGTCCTTGATCCCTCAAGTGATCAAATCTGTAGAGTTGGCTAATGTCAATACCCGCTAACAGCTGGCAGGCATTACTGATGGGCCAGGCGAATTCTTCATAATAATCTCTTAAACCTGCCCTCATAGACATGAGCCTGTTACCTTAATCTCAGCCAGACTTGAGTCATTGGTACTTTTGTCATTAGCACCATCTTTCTATAACCCAACCTGAAACCTCACAGTAAACTTTGACTTTTCCCTCTTTTCAGCTTTCTCTCTAGCCCAGGTTCAGTTAGTAAAACCTGTCAAATTCTTCTTTACATTGTCTTTGTGCCCCTCCCCCACCCCCTGCTGTAGAGCACGTATTATCCACATGGGTCCTAAATATTTACCAGGTGATTTAGATGGCGGGATTATTGCAGCAGTCTGCTAGTTTGTTTTCTTCTGGTATTTATACTTCTCTGATAAATTCCGCACAGCCAAGAAAATCTTCATAAAACACTACATTTTTCATTAAATTACAAGTTTCCTTGCTCAAAGTGTCAGTAATTATTCATTCCTCCTGGGTTAAGGTCAGCCTTCTTTTTCTTGTCTTCCCTCCCTCTCTTCCTTTTCCCCCTTTCCTCCATTCTCTTCCTCCCTCCCCCCTTCCTTTTTTATTAAAGTAAAAATATATATATATATATATATATATATATATGTATACACATACACACATATGTGTATATATGTTGTGCACAAATCTGAAGATCCTTTTACAGAACGAACACACCCTGGTAAGTACCACACAGATCAAAGTGTAGACTACTACCAGCACCCCAGAAGTCTCCCTCTTAAATCCTCCTAGTCATTTCCCTCAAGGTAACTGCTATTCTGGTTTCTGTTACTATACATTGGTTTTACTTGTTATGGAGCTTTACATAAATTTAAAAAGTATAAACTCTTATGTCGGGCTGCTTTTGCTGAATGTTATCTCTGTGAGGTTCATCCATATTGGTGCATGCTGTGGTCACTCTTTTATATTGCTATATAATTATTCCGTTGAAGAAATATCCCACAATTGTTTTACTTATTGTACTTATTGGTGACATTTGAGTTATTTGGATTGTTTCACTTTGGGGCTATTAAGAATAATGCTGCTGTGAACATTGTTGTTCCTGTCTTTTGATATAAAAATATATACTTTTCTGTTGAATTGCTGGGTCACAGGGTATGCAGATTATCTTTAGTAAATACTGTCGAACAGTATTTGAAAGTTATTGTACCAATTTTACATTCCCAGCAACAGTGTATAAGGTTTCCATTGTTCTGCATCTTTACTGATACTTGGTGTTGTCAGTTTTAGAAATTTTTCATTCTAGATGTGGGAGTAAATCATTGTGGATTAATTCGCGTTCGCCTATATAACTGATGGTTTTAAGTACCTGTTTGGACACTTGAAAATCTTCTCTTGTGAACTTCTTAAGACTTTTGCAGAATTTTTATTGGGCTGTATATCTCTTATTAAATTGTAGAATTCTTTACACATTTTGGATATGAGTTATTTTTTGTGTATCTGTATTCCAGATCTTCTTTTATGTGTTTTTTTTTTTTTTTTTTTTTTTTTTTGCGGTACGCGGGCCTCTCACTGTTGTGGCCTCTCCCGTTGCGGAGCACAGGCTCCGGACGCGCAGGCTCAGCGGCCATGGCTCACGGGCCCAGCCGCTCCGCGGCATGTGGGATCTTCCCGGACTGGGGCACGAACCCGTGTCCCCTGCATCAGCAGGCGGACTCTCAACCACTGCGCCACCAGGGAAGCCCCAGATCTTCTTTTAAAGACTGGCTTGCCTTTTCACTCTCTAACAATGTGATGAGAAGTCTGCATTTTAATGAAGTTTGATTGAGGAATCTAACTTTATGCTTACCGTTCTTGTTTCCTTTTAATCTTTGCCTAACTTTAAGAACATGAAGATATTCTGTGTTATTTTCTAAAAGCTTTATTTTACTTTTTATTTTCAGAATTACAGTCCCTCTGAAATTGATTTTTGTGTATGGTGTGAAATAGAGGTCATACTTCTTTTTTTTTTTCCATATGGATATCCAGTTCATCCAGTACTACTTCTTGAAGACCACTCTTTTCCCACTGTATTGCAGTGGGTCTTTGGGTCCACTGTGGGCCCGCTTCTGAGTTCTGTTCTGTGCCATTGGTCTGTTTGTCTTTGTGCTAGTACCAGAGGTTTATTATTGAAAGTTTTGATACCTATAGTTTAGGTCTTCCTCAGAATTATCTTGGCTATTGTTGGCCCCTCGAATTTCGCATAAATTTGGGAATCGGCTGTCAATTTCCAAAAAGAAACCTCCTGTGGCTTTGATTGGAATTGCACTGAATCTATATATTGATTTGGAGAGGACTGAAATCTTTATAGTATTGTGTCTTCCAGTCAGTGTACATGGCGTATCTTCTAGCTTCTTGGGATGAACACTTATTGTTTTATAAGTCTTCTTTTCTCCTGTATGTGTTTAAGGTTATAAATTTCCCTCTAAGCATAGAATCTTAGTCCATATGGGCCACAATAACAAAAGTGCCATAAACTGGATGACTTATAAGCAACAAATATTTATTTTTTACAGTTTTAGATGCTGGGAAGTCCAGGATCATGGCACCAGCAAATTCAGTGTCTGAGGACTTAACTACCTCTTTGATTGTGGTCTTACTGTAACCTCACATGCCGGAAGAGGCATGCTAGCTCTTTGGCATCTCTTTTATAAGGGCACTAATCCCATTCATGAGGGCTCCCCCATCATGACCTAATCACCTCCCAAGGGCCCCACCTCCAAATACCATCACATTGGGCTTTAGGTTAGGTTTCTGAAGTTTGAGGGACACAAACATTCAGTTCATAGCACATGGCTTTAGCTATATCCCACAAGTTTTGGTATATCATGTTTTCATTATTTCAATTCAAAATATTTTTGATTTCCATTGTAATATCTTCTTTTTCCCATAGGTTTGTTTTAGAAATATATTGCTTAATTTCCAAAAATTGGGGGATTTGTTAGTAATTTTTTTAGTTACTGATTTATAGCTTAATTCCATTGTGATCAAAGAACATGACCCAGCATGTTTTGATAAATGTTTTGATAAATGTTCCATGTGCATTAAATGTGGGTTTTGCATTTTGGGGTACTGTATTCTCTCTATCAAATAGACCAAATATGTTCATCATGATGTTTAGATATTTTATATCCTCACTAATTTACTTGTCAACTTGTTTTATCAGTTACTGGGATAAATGTGTTGAAATCTCCTGCTGTAATTGTGGATTTGTACATTTTTTTCCCTTTCATTCCATTTTGCTGTATAGTAGGTCCAAACAAATTTAGGATTGTTATATCTTCCTGGTTGACTTAACTTTTATCATTATGAAATGTTCCCTTTTCTTTTAGTTAAACTTCTTAAAGTCAACTTTGTCAAATATTAGTATCACTACAACAGCTCTTGTTCTTGTAAGTATCAATAGCATATAGTTAGACATTTTTAATCCAGCCTGGCAGTCTTTGTCTTTTAATTAAAGTATTTAGTCCATGAACTTTTAATATGATTACTAACATATCTGGATCTTAGTCTACCATGTTATTATTTATGATCTTATTTGTTCTTTGTTTCTTTTTTGTCCTTTCTTTCCCCCTTTTGGATTGATCTTTTTTTTATTATTTCACTTCTCTAATTATACATGCTTTTAGCATTCTTTTTGTGGTTATCCTCCACAAAACATGCTTTTTTTTCTTACTAGAATATACTTTAGATTAGTACTTGTACCACTTTCTGGATAATTACAGAACCTTCTAACATCTTTTCTCTCCCACACATGCAGCCTTTCATGTTATTATTGTCATATGTTAATTCTACATATACTTAAAACTGTATGAAACACTTTTGTTTGTATAGTCACTATGCCTTTAGAGTTATATATATATATTTACCTTTTTCAGTGCTCTTTATTACTTGCTGCATTTCCAGATTTTCATCTGGGATTATTTTCCTTCAGTGTAAGTAGTCCCTTTTGGTACTACTTTCAGTGTAAATTTGCTGGAAATAAATTCTCTATTTTTGTTTGTCTGAAAATGCCGTATTTCACTATATTTTTCATGTTTAAAGGTATTTTTGCTCAGTATAGAATTATAGATTGAAATTTATTTTCTTTTATACTTTAAATACATTTTTCCATTGTCTTCTAGTTCCATAGTTTCTGTCAGATGTTAGTCTTATTGTTTGCATATAGTGTGTCCTTTGCCCTTTGGCTGCTTCATGGTTCTGTCTTTGGGTTTTAGCAGTTTTATATCATAATGTGGCTAGGATTGGTTTTCTTTCTTCATCCAGCTTGGTGTTTGTAGCACTTCTTAAATTAATTACTTGCTGTTTTTCATTTATTTGGAAAATTTGGCCAGCATCTTTCAAATAATGCATCTGCCTCATTCTTTCCTGTATTTCTGGGGCTCCCAAGTATGGAGTTTTTGTTTTGTTTTTACTGTGACCTATGTCTTATATCTTTAATCTAGATAAGAAAATATACCTATTTTCTACTTTTTCTATGTGTCCAGTCAGCTTTTAAACCTGTTGAATTCCTGATTTTGGTTATTGTATTTTTTGGATTTAGGATTTTCATCTGACTTTAATAGATTCCAGCCCCTTGGTGTGAGTTCTTCATCTTTTAATCTATTTTAATGACTATGCCTAATAACTCAAATAGCTGAATCCCTTTGGATCTGCTTCTGTTGTCTTCTTTTTTCTCCTGGTTTTCAGAGGTCTGTTCCTCTTCCCTGATATGCTGCTTTTTTTTTTTTCAGTGATGGGTATCGTATGAAAAAATATAGGGATTCTGAACTATGTCCTCTTCCTCCAGAAAGAATTTCATTTTTTTTCTGACAGGCAGATAGCATATGGGCATATCACTTTAATCGTTGAAGTAGTCTGTTTCTGGTTTGCCCTTACTCCTAGGGTGTAGTCCTTTGGTGGGGGGCGGGGGGACCTCACTTGAAAGCTTGGGTGTGTTGGGAACAGATCTGTCAAGATCCCCCTTCTTTGGCAGGCCCTGATCTCCAGAATCTCTGCTTAGCTTTTTAACTTTCAGGAGCTTCTTTCTGTTTTGGTTTCTAAGTACCCAGCCACACATAGGCAGTTTAGGATTTGGCAAGTGCCTGGAAGGCAAGTTGTATGCAGAATGTTGGGTTCCCTTTTCTATAGTTTGACCCACAGGAAGGCTGCTCTGGTAACCTTGATCTCCAGTTTTTGTTTCCCTGGCATGGTGAGACTGCTACAAAATTTAGCCTGCAGCTTTCTATTTGGCCTGTATGCCTTGTGATTAAAATCAGCAAATGCTCTGAGGGGGAAAACCTCAGGAAATCCCAGCTCACTTCAGAGCATTTATCCTTAGTCTTCAATCTGGCTATTTTGGTGATTCTCCAGTGCCTTCGGGCCATTTTCTGTTTGTTTACTTGCATGATTGCTTATTCCTCTTTGGTATTTGATCCAGCTTGTGTAGTTGTCTCAGAGGGAGAGTTAGTCCAATACCTCCTACTGGGCCGTATCTCCCAGCGTGTGGCTTAGAGTCAGTATTTCTCATCCTGGCACTTGAAAACCTGCACAGTCTGACCCAAACCAACTTTCCCAGCCTTGCCTCTTCGCAGCTGTTTTTGCTTCCTAGACTTTCCTGACATCCTTTTCTTTCTTCTCTCACAGTACTCTCCATGCCAACCAAGTTCATTGTTGTCCAGGCCAGCACAATTTCTACTTCTGATTCCTAGCACTAACCCACAAGATTCTTCCTCTGCTGTGAATTCATAGCACCAGGTGGCTGGCCACTGTAGCATTTCTTGATCGATTTATATAATAAAAAAACATTGTGCATTTAAATTTTTTCCAGGTAGGTGAGGGCATGGGATTTCTATTATGCCCCTTTGTACCCAGTTTGATCTGCTACATATCTCGCAGGTTAAAGCATCTACTACCAATGTAGAACCCGACCAAACATTAGAGATTACTGAGCAAGAAAGTTTGAAGAGAAAATGGGAAAACGTGAAAGCCATTCTGCAGGCATATCGTTTTACAGGTATAGTTTTTTTCTGACCTGTTTCAGTCTGGGTCTCTTGTCTCTAGTGAGTTAGTTTGCAAGATGTATTATAAGTCCTGGACTTACTTCATGAACATTGACTTTTGCCCCCTTCAGCACACACACACAAAGCTGGCATGCTCTTCATAGGCAACTTGCCCTACAGGACTGGCCCCTTTGTGCAGCAGCAGGTTGACTGGTGGCTGGCTTAGACTGTTCATTTTTAGCAATTTGACGTGTGCTAGATGGTGTGCTACAACTTCCTTTACTGCTGGCTTGCTTTATGCCACTGGTCAAATAGTTTGAACCCCTCAAGTCTCTGTTTCACCATTAAAATGAGGATTTATTTACCTATTATCTGTATCATAAGAGGATTGTGGGAAGACGTGGGGACTACCATAAATTATTTGACACTCAGGAAAAAAGAAGCATAGGTAAATTGAAAAGTTCAAAATCTCTTCCTCAGTAATTTAATATTTAGGATGCTCTTTCTTTCCCACCATTCTTCTGTGGTTTTATCAACTCAAAGTGAGCTAGAGTCAGTGAGAAGAAAGAGTCTGTTGTCATTCATTCAACGAGCATTTGAGCCCATGATGTATGTAACTAGGCAGTGCTGAGGGGACTGGGATGCACAGGTGAATAGGATACTGCCTCTGCCTGACATCTCTTAAGGTATCGTCTTATTTGTCTCAGGGATCAGTGGGAAACTGACCAGCCGAGGAGTCTGTGTCTGCATCAGCACTGCTTTTGAGGGGAATCTGCTGGATTCCTATTTTGTGGACCTTGTCATGCGGAAACCACTTCAGATACATCACCATTCGATTCCAGTCTTCATTCCTCTGGAGGAGATATCTGCAAAATACTTACAGACTAATATTCAGCACTTCCTGTTCACTCTCTGCGAGTACCTGAATGCTTACTCTGGGAGGAAGTACCAGGCAGATCGACTTCAGGTATCTGCGATCTTATAAAGCATTTTGTGAGCCCAGATGAGCTTAAAAGGAGAAAAAGGGACATGTTCTTTTTTTGTACTTTCAAATGTTTCATAACTCTGAGCCGGAAGTTTGACCACTGTCCTTCTAATGCTTGTTTCTTATTAATATACAAGCTATTTTCCACCTTCTCTTCTGTTGAAACTCTGGATGATGTTGAAGCATGGATACCAGTTAAGGGATTATTCACTCATGAATGGTGATTCTCAAGCTTTTGAACTTGACCCTTCCTTCGCCTCACAAAGTGGTAGGGTACAGTTGCTATACTTTTAATTCAACAGGAATTTATAGAGTACCTACTATGTGCCGGGTGTCTTGCTGAACCTTGGGTATAGGTGCACAGCAGAATAATGGTTTCTTGAAATACCACAGAGGAATACTCTCCATCTTTGCCTAAGCTCTGGCTTACCTTCTATTTAGGGTTGCAGTTGAGCTTAGGGTTGAGGTAAAAAGGGAAAAAAAAGGTAGGAAATGAATGCAAATAGGGAATAAGTGACTCTTAAAATAAGTGACTCTTATACCTCTTTATGCATTTGGAATGACTCTGAAGCTCCTGGTTGTCAGATAAACTTAAACTGATATGTAGCCTGGTTGTCAGATAAACAAATTGGTACGTGAATGTAGACATGAAGCATCTCAGCCATACATATGTCAATGCAGTTCTTGGCAGAAATAGTATCTCCCCTGTATCCCCAGCCCCTGGCCATTTACTTAGACTCTAGGCTGCTACCAGTTCTTAATTATCTTATAAATCTCTGTCATTTGTCCTTTTTTCAGGCCTTTCTCCATCCTTCATTTATTTCTGAGATTTAATTAATAGGCCCTGTTTTTGGTAGACATGTTTGAAGCGGCATAACCTATCACTGCCTTTGGAGTTGTAATTGTCATATACTTTGTGTCTCTTTTGATCCTCACCCCCATTAGAGTGACTTTGAAGCCTTTCTGGCTGGGCCTTTGCAGAGAAACTCACTGTGCAACTTGCTGTCATTTACTTACAAAGCAGAGCCGGAAGGCCAGTCCTTCCCATTTTGTGCTAGACTGCTATATAAGGACCTCACGACAACTCTTCCAACTGATGTCACTGTTACTTACCAAGGTAAGAGGAAGGATACCTCCAGGAAGAAATTATAATATGCCTGGGTTACTCAGATTGATTGAAACAGGGCGAAATAGACTACATCAGTTGGGCCTCTTGAGACACTTTCTTCTGTTTATGTACTATGAACAGAAAAATATGAAGACAGATACCAAGAATATCTTCCTTGTTTCTACCAAATTTTCTTCTCCTCTTTGTAAGTAGTAAACACAATTATCCTAGTTTTCCTTTCTCCTTTGCTCCATCCAACTCCGCTAGAGTTCTTTCAGCTTATGATTTGTTTTCATTGGAGACCCCTCTTAGACAGCTAATGAGGCTGTGTCATAGGGTCACTGTGGTGGAGAGAGCCAAGACTCGTTTCACTGTGAAACCAAGTAGACATGACAAGTCAGCATATACTTAGCTCTCCAGAGACTTCTCTAAATGAGAATTTTTCAGGGATGGCTGAGACATTTGCTATGACTTTGTTTTCGTTAAGTGTACCATAGTACATGGGCGATAATGAGAAAAAGGATAAAATGTTTTTACGAGGCAGAAATTTTGAAGCTGCCACAGGTTTCACATCATAGGCTTTTGATTTCTCTGGGCAGAGTTTCTGGTCTCAAAATTTCATTGGACCAGTAAGGGGCAAGCCTCTCTCAGCTCCAGACCAAATTAAAAAAAAAGTTAGACGTGTCCAGAATATTAGTGATCCAAGTTCTGATTCCTACAGTTGCACTAAATGAGATTGATAGGTTCTATCTTTTTCTAGGGACGGATGCATTATCCACCACACAGGAAGAACAGCGAGCAGCCCATGAAAATCTGTTTTTTACAAAGCCCCTACATCAAGTGTTTACTTCATTTGCAAGAAAAGGAGACAAGCTGGATATGAGCCTGGTCTCCTAGAATATTATTTTCATTGGGAACACATCAGAAGTGAGTAAACTAGTACTGACCATAGTTGCAAGCAAGGTCCTGGGAACTGAAAACTGTTGTAAAGGCTCAGACTCCTTGCCTGGGGACCGTCCTTGCAATGAGAACAGACACCCACCTCACCAGCATGGTTAGGGACAAGTTTGAGTCTGTAGACCCTGGCATTTTCAGACAGTTCTCCATGATTGCCTGGTCACTTGTTACAATGCTCAAGAGTATCTCTTCTCTTGAGATATTGATTTGATCATACATTTTAGCTAAAAATCAGAGTGGTCTGTGGGGGTAATAGAGGGTATTTTGTGAAAAAGGGAGTATGTACCATACAATTGAAGAGTATTTCTAGCTTTTATGATACCTTCAAGTAATTTTGCCTTACTTTCCTTATCTGTGACTTTTGAAAAGAAAGTTCTTAGAACACTCTAGGTTCATGATATGACATGAATCATATAGTTAAGAAGGGAAGTGTGTTTAATCTTTTGTTTGGAATGGAATATTCTAGGTCACTGCTTTACAAAGAATATGGCATGAGAAAGTACTATGGATAAAATAATGAGGGTTCCATGTATCTAATGTCGTTTCCTAGAACATGTTAGTAGAGCACAGAATGTATTAATAAGCTCAGCGGTAAAAAAGCATGATCAGAAGTCTCATAATTTGATCACTGCAGAGGGAAGCGGATCCCCCTCCTTTGTCTCTTCCCTCTCCTGCAAGCTGCAGGCCCTGGCTGTACATGTATCTTCCTCATCTCCTGGTCCAGTTAGGGTGCCACTTCTTGTAACCATGGCCTCTGCTCTGCTGGTGCTTTTTGTTCCTTGGCTTGGGAGTATACGCAGGGCTAGTGCTCGGATGTAAAAACCTGTCATGGCGCTATTTTAGTTCCTGTCCCGTTTCCCGCCCCGCCCCACTCCCCCAGTCACAAATAGGAGTCATTACCACCCGTACTGCCCAAGGCCAAGACCTGATGGCCACGCAGCAACCTGCAGGTGTGGCAGCCCCAGCTAACTCTGGGAGGAGCACAGGGGAATGGTCAAGCCAGCTTGGACCACCATTTAGAAAGAAGCAGCTTAAGAAGAGAGCAAGGTCCTAGTTTAAGCTCTTGCCTTCCAGGCACATGGTGAGGACCAGTGTGGGAGGCAGCAAAGCACTTCTCAGGTGAGGGCTGGTAACAGAATTTTCCCAATGATCATATTCAAGCTGAATAAAGCCTTTAATAAAACAAACAGTCGTCTTGTTCTTTATCAATACCTGTAAATTCGCTTTTAAAGCAGTAGCAAACGCGACTGTAGCAAGAGCTCAAAAGGCAAGGCAATATCGGAAAGTTTTTTAACAGAAAGTTAAAAATATAAATGTAGAAGATCTGTTTATATATTTTTCTTTCAGAAATAAAGTCCCTTTCCCTCCTTCCCTCCCACCAGGTAAAAGGAAATATTGCACTTTCTGCTCTCATGACTAAGGTGACTGACTGGGGTTCCAGAAGAACCTTTCAAGATTATCAGGACGAGGCCCATTCACGTAACTCGGACCACAGAGGCAAGCAGGTCTTCAGAGTGAATGCTTCCAAGTTCTAGCTGGGGACAGAGCAGCTGCCAGCCCTGTACGTAAACAGAGCTGCCCCACCTGTGCTCCCAGCCGGGCCCAAAGGCAGCAGCCTTGTTCTGCCTCTGGTACATTCCTGCTCACAGTGGCCACGGCCTCTCTGGGGGAGGAGGGCTGGTCGAGACCAGGGCTCTGGAAGGATCACTCCAATACTGTGCCCAAGAGCCCTGCTCTCTGGGGAAGCTACAGGCACTACAGGCACACCAAGGAATAGTATGGCCGCCCTCAGAGCTCACACATCCATAAACAGATGAAGGCTTGAGATTTTTAAACCTAACGTCTGCGTGAGTGTGCACCTCAACAGCTTGGGAATGCTGGGACTTGGTCACTTGTCCTTTCCCAAGGCCTGCCTTCGATTCCAGAAAATACCCTCTCCCTCCCGTGTGGACTCTCTGGGGGCTCGAGGCCATTCAGGAGTTGTCTACTACCTGGTGGGGCAGTGTAACCGAGGAGCCATTAGGGAACGTGGCTGGCTTCTCTCGCCCCTTCAAGAAGAAGGTTAGCAGCTCCCCCTTCCCTTTCACAAAGATGGGCCCTCTCCTCACAAAGCGGAAGCCGTACTCTCGAAGGATGACTTGAGTTTCTTCCACCACCTGTAGAGGGAGAACCGAGAGCGTCGGCTTAGAGAGTGAACCTGGGCCGAGGGGCCCGGTGCTACCCACGCAGGATCCCCATCCACAGGCTCCCAGCGCTCTTCTGCCCCTTCCAGCCTGTGTACCGGTTGCGGGGGTGGGGTTTGCCTGGCCCACCCCTCTGTAACCTTCGTGCTCCCTCTCCTAGGAGGTCAGCCACAGGTCGCCTTGCTTGGCAAGGCTGCTTTTCTGTCCCCTTTGCCCTTCTTGTGGAGCTTTCCTGCCAGAGCCAGTGATACAGATCAGGGTGGTTTTGGGGGGAGCTGTTGGAGGCCCAAGGGTCACTGGGAACCAAGAGGCAGGACATGCTTTTTTTTTTTGCAGTATGCGGGCCTCTCACTGCTGTGGCCTCTCCCGTTGCGGAGCACAGGCTCCAGACGCGCAGGCTCAGCGGCCATGGCTCATGGGCCCAGCCGCTCCGCGGCATGTGGGATCGTCCCGGACCGGGGCACGAACCCGTGTCCCCTGCCTCGGCAGTCGGACTCTCAACCACTGCGCCACCAGGGAAGCCCGAGCAGGGCATTCTTTTATCCAGAACTTAAACCTGCATTTTGTAAATGGGTTTGAAGTATTTTCTCCGTTTTACTGAAGCATGTCGTCCCAGTGTGGCCCTTGATCTCAGCATTGCCAACTTAACGTTCTGGGCCAACAGAAAGGAGGCAGTAGTGCCCTGCAAAACATGCATTATTCCGATTCCACTCCCTGGGATCTGAGCACACGGTCGGCTCTGTTGCTGGACGTACCTGAATGTTGCCCATGACCCCTGTGGACTCCATCCTGCTGGCTACGTTGACCGTATTGCCCCAGATGTCATAGTGTGGTTTCCGGGCTCCGATGACGCCAGCCAGTACCCCTCCTTTGTTCATGCCTGAGGTAGAGGCACAGAATTCAGCACAGCCCCATCTCAGAAGCCACCAACTCTTCTCACGGAATTTGCCACCTGGCTCCAACCACAAAGCTCCTAGTTATGTAACATACTCCTCATCAAGCCTAAGCTACCGGAGGACAGAAGTCACGTGTCCTTCTCACCCTCCTCGCTCTGTGCTCGGTAAATGTCAGCCACCCCAATATACTAACTCATTTAGGACAGAAGTTGCCAGTTTCTCTCTTGGCACACCTGGTACTTCAAGTCTCCTGTGACCTTGCCCAGGATCGAGACCCCCTTCCCAGTAGTGGGTGGCAGGTGACATGAATCCTAACAGGCTGGACTGAGGTGAACAAGGCCCTCAGGCACAGAAGATTCCCTGGAAAGGTAGACAAACTCAAGTCCCAGCCGGATTCAGAACGAAGGCCATCATCGTCAACAGCGTGGGACAGGGATGGCTGACCATTTCATCGCACTTTCAGTTCGATCATCAACCTAAAGACCCGTAAAGTCCCTTCCAGCTCGGTGAGTATGAACCTCCCCAGCCCAAACGCCTCAGGTGTTTCTAAGCCCCGTCCTCCCCGATTTGCCGAGCCCCCTGCACCAGGGGGAGCACGGCAGGAGTGGGCGAGCCAACAGGCCTTACCGATGCGCAACATGAAGTTATTGAAGGACTGGTTGTTGATGTTGGTGAGCGTGTCTTTCATAGCGAGCGCGAAGTCGGCCAGATCCGCCAGGTGCTGCCAGCGCTCCTTGTCTGACCTCTCCTGCACAAGAAAGCAACCGTGAGCGCCAGGGCCCGCCGGGCGCCTTCCTTCCCTTCACCTGCTAGTTACAGGCCTTGTTCTGCACTTCCTCCCACAGGGGAGCCAGGGACCTCTTTAGCTCTGACTTGTCACTGTGACAGCTCACCTGGGTCCCTCTGGGTCCAGGGCAAGGATGGGCAGAGGTGGTGGGTAAGGCAAATCCTTCCCAGCCCAGCTGCTGTCTGCCATGCGTCTGGCAGGGTCGTGTCACCACCCTATCTGAACCTGGCCTTTGAATTTTGTATCGTTGTCCTCATTTGTTTCTTCAAGTAATTGTAAGCACTTGAGGGTGATGACCATTCTAGATGTGTTTCTTTAACCTCATCCATAAAGTGGATATGGCAGTAGGACTTACACTGTACAGCAGTTGTGAAATAAACTAGGGTAACGTTTTAAGAACAGCCCTTGGGACCAGGGTCCCCACAGTTCATTTCCTCTCCCTCTGGCGCTAAGCACAGCTGGCCTCACAGGGCTGAGCCAACAGGAGAATAATCTGTCAGCCAGTGAGCGTTAACGACTTCCCTCTCCTAACAAAACCATTTCCCCAGCCCGGACATCTTCACTGTTACATAACTGTGTAGATAGTTCCTGCTCCCCGGTTCTTATGAAAGTATAGAGCATTAAGAGGGCATGGCCACAGGCACATGAAAAGATGCTCAACATTGCTAATTATTAGAGAAATGCAAATCAAAACTACAATGAGGTACCACCCCACACCAGTCAGAATGGCCATCATTAAAAAGTCTACAAATAACAAATGCTGGAGAGGGTGTGGAGAAAAGGGAACCCTCCTACACTGTTGGTAGGAATGGAAATTGGTGCAGCCACTATGGAGGGTCCTCAAAAAACTAAAAATAGAGTTGCTATATGATCCTCCAGTCCTATTCCTAGGCATATATCTGGAGAAAATTTTAATTTGAAAAGATACATGTACCCCAATGTTCACTGTAGCGCTATTCACAATAGCCAAGACATGGAAACAACCTAAATGTCCATCAGCAGATCAATGGATAAAGAAGATGTGGTACATATATACAATGGAATATTACTCAGCTATAAAAGAATGAAATAATGCCATTTGCAGCAACATGAATGTTGGACCTAGAGATTACCATGCTAAGTGAAGTAAGTCAGGAAGACAAATACCGTATGGTATCACTTACATGTGGGATCTATATGATACAAATGAACTTATCTATGAAACAGAAACAGACTCACGGATGTAGAGAACAGACTTGTGGTTGCCAAGGAGGTCGGGGGTGGGGGAGGGAGGGACTGGGAGTTTGGGGTTAGCAGATACCAACTATTATATAGAGAATGGTTAAACAAGGTCCTACTGTAGAGCACAGAGAACTATATTCAATATCCTGTAATAAACCATAATGGAAAAGAATATGAAAAAGAATGTATGTATATGTGTATAACTGAATCATTTTGCTGTACAGTACAAATTAACATTGTAAATAAACTATACTTCAGTAAAATAAATTTTTAAAAAAAAAGAGGATATGGCCACAGTTACCTAAACCATCTCACGCCCGGCCTAAGCTGTGGAACAGCAGTGGGGGGCCATGTGTGTTCCCCTCTCTCTGCTTATTAAACTCGTAAACCTGGTTTTATATTTGCACCGCGTCGGTTGTTGGGTGTGTGTCTGTGACCCCTTCGCACAACAGTACTTAATGGCAGCTACTTTTATTATGACATCGTTTCCCACGTGCTACGTGTGAGCTGCCTCTCTCTTGCCCCATCTCCTCTAGACATTGAGCTGGTTAGCTACCTTGTTGGAGCTGGTAAAGCCATTGGTGTTGACATCTGGGGTGACTCCTGAAGCTGCCATGTAGGTGCTGCCAATGGTTTTGATCTTGGTGATGACCCGAAACTTGGGATTGTCCAGGAGCTGAGGCCAGTAGTAAGGAAGACAGAACTGTCAGCAGTCGACGGAGATGAATGAGCCACAACTAAATGACAGATTTGCCTGTTTACAACAAGCCCAGGAGACATCTAAGATGTTTTCCTGTAACAGCTTCATCCAGCCGACACCTGCCACATGATCCTGGGCCAATGTCCCGATATTCTGAGCCTCAGTTTCTACCACCTTAACCCTGGGATGCAGGTGCCAGTCTCCTAGGGCGGGAGCATCTATGTAAAAGCATTTCCCCTGGTATACAAGTTACCTGATAAATGTCTACTGAACCTGAATCTGAGGGTAGGAGGAATCAGAGGGGCCTCGGGATCTTGTTTTGGCCAGACTTGTAGGTGATCTCCCAGGCTCTCACCTGGGACCCAACATCTCCAGATGGCTCTGTTATGCGGAGGGGCTTTTATGGGGAAACGCAGCCAGAGTAACTCTAACTTCCCTCTGACTTCTGCAGCCTTTCCTGGGCTGCAATCTGGAAGGGCTGGCTCTGTGGCAGGAGGAGGGGGGCGCAGGATGGTCACTTACAGAGTCAAAATCTGAGATGATCTCATTGAGGAAGCGCAGACACTCAATGCCACCGTTATTGATGCTCTCCTCTGTGTAGAAGTCAGCAAAGTTGGGCAGGGAGGCAAACATGACTCCAATCTCGTCATAAGACTGACTGTACAGCTCCTAAAAAGAGGCGGGGCCAAAGTGCTCAAAAAAGTCTAAGTGCATAATGTGCTATAGAAATGAACCTGTCTTCCATATGGATCCATGACATGTGCACTCAGCTTTTTGGACACACACGTCTCCCAGACTATCCCAACTTTGAATTATTAGAAAGTAGCTCATCACAACAATTAATAACTAAAAAAGAGCTTCACTAGTCCCTGCAACAGCTCCAGCTCTGAGAAGAGGGTGGGGTGGAGCTGGGAAGTGAGGCATGAGAACCAGTCTGAGATGATCACGGTCGGCAGAAAGGTGGGCTCCACCAAGGCCTTGGCTTCTGAAATGGGCCTCCCAGAGGTGTGTGGCCCATGGAAGCAATGTCTATGGCAGTGCCCTTTACCAAAAGCCTGTGAAATTCTTCTTTTGCTTCTAGTATTGTGCTGGGTAGGTCCAGCCCTACCTGGGCCCCCAGGCCATGTCATAAGAAGACAGAAAGCCAGAAGATGACACACAGGCTCGTGGCTCCAGCACAGGGCCACCCCTCACCTCGTCTCTCTTCTTGGACCCCAGGAAATGGCGTGCCACGTGCTCAGGCAACATGTTAGTGACCAAGGCCTCGTTCCAGCGTCTCATTTCATAGACACGTTCCTTCTGGTCGTGGACCTCAATCTTCCATAAGAACAGTGTCCGTGCCAGCTTCTCCACCTATGGACACAGACATAGGTAAGGTGTGAGCTCTAAGCTGGCCATCTGAGGGAATTCCCTCCTGGCCCAGTGGTTAGGACTCGGTGCTTTCACTGCCGTGTCCCGGGTTCAATCCCTGGTTGGGGAACTAAGATCCCACAAGCTGTTCAGCACAGCCAAAAAAAAAAGAAAGAAAGAAAGAGAAAGCTAGCCATTTGATAGGAAGACGAAAAATGTGAACTTATTTCCAACATGGGAAGACTGAAAGGAAAACGGCTAATGGCAAGGGAAATGAGACCCAGAAAGATTCCCTCATCAAAAAGGCCACCCTACAGGTGCAGTGAGGGTCCCAGCCCCTTTGGTTACAGGAAGATGTGAGAGGTATTCTGGACGTGTGGGGCGTCCTGGGACATAATTTTAGCTACAGGTCTGCCCTGTGGGTGGTGGCAGCAGTGGGATCTCCTAGCCCAGGGAGGAGGAGTCCCCATTTCCAGCAGGCTCCATTCGGTCAAGAAGTGGCTGGGGGTGGCTGTAGTTCCCCGACAAGCCACTGGGTGGCATCTGAGCTAACAGGGAAGTGAGTCCCTCACGAGGGTACTTCCTTCCCTCTCTTCCTCTTTTTCCTTTTAACCAAACAAAAACTTCATCAGCTTCTTTCCCTTTATTTTCCGGCTCCGTAGTCAGTGTGTTAGTGACCCCCAGAGCCTGGGTGAGTGGAGATCCATGAGCCGCTGGCCTAGGGAATAGAGATTTTATCCAGGCTTTTGTGCCCCTCCCCCAGGCTTCCTTCAGTTTCCCGCAGGAGGTCAGAAGGAAGAGGTAAGAACTGTTGCTCCTGTACTACTGAGGAAGAAACCAGAAACTGGCAGAGGTGGTGGCCTGACCAGGGTCACATGCCATGTGGGGTAAGGGAACCAGCATTCCCCAGGAGCTTGGTTTCCTAGGTCCTGGGGCTGCTTCTCCAGAGGCCCCAGCAGGTCTGCGCAGAAGAGGAGGGTGTGCAGGCACTCACGTGGCGGGAGAAGTAGTAGAAGCTGAGCATCATGACGAAGATCATCACCGTCATCGAGCACTTGGATGGCACCAGGGGCAGCCTGTGGGACCGAGGACAGTTCAGCTGAAGGGCACCGCGCTGCCCGCTGACAAGGGAGCCTTATTCCCTCTAATCTGACTGTGCTGTTTCCTGTCACCCAGAAACTTTTCTCAGCAGCTTAAGCACCTTCGCGTCAAGTCCGGATGCCCACCGGGCAGTAAAGCTTTCTGAAATCATTGGGTTTTTGTCTTAACAGCCAACCAACTCCTGGCTCCTCCCGGCTGCACTTGGAATCCACATCAGGCCTTCGGGGATGCTCCCCAGATGTTGAATAAACACTGCATCACCTGACTGATCACAGAAGTAGCTGCAACCATCTAGGAATCTGGAGACGGGAGAGACTGACTAACATCTCGGTGATGGGATGAGGGCACAGTGCCACCATGCTTTTGTATAACTGTCACCCATATTTTTGTGTGGAGCTGTACATCATTTCCATTACTGTACAGTATTCTATTATATGACTCTACCACGATTTACGTATCTGTTCATTGTTGATGTCATTTGGGTCGTTCTCATTTGTTTTGGATGTTTGTAGGTGTGTGTGGCTATTATAAACAATGCAACTGTGGACATCCTTGTTCATGTATCCTGGGACATATATACGTGCATTCGTTTCTCTGAGGTGTACACGTAGCTGTGGAATTGCTGGGTCATAGGTCTACTTTCAACTGTACTAATTAACTCCAAATTGTTTTCTAAAATGGTTGTACCAGTTTATACTCCCACCAGGAATGTATGCATTACCGTTATTATACAGGATGTGATCAGGCTTCTTAATTTTCGCCAAACTGATAGGGGTGTGATGGTCTTTCACAGTGGTCTTAATTTGCATGACCTCGGTTACCTGAATGCCTTTCATTTATTACTGCCCAGTTAGATTTCTTCTTTTGCGAAATGCTCTTCAAGTCTTCTACCCACCTTCTGTAGGTCATCTTTTTTTTTTTTTAAACTTACTTAAAAGTCTAGTCAAGTCACTGAATCATACAATTCTAAAACTTTAGAGCTAGAAGGGACCTTGAAGAACTTCTAGTCTGACATCCTCTTCAAGAGATGAAAACTGAGACTCAGGAAAAGTGGCCTGCCTGAGGCCCCACAGAGAATCACTGCGGCAGGGTTCAGAATCCAGGTCTTCTAGTTTGAATGCAACAGTGTTCCTTCCTGCTCCTGTTTCTGCCGTCTGTCCTGCCAGCCGGTAAACGCAGCTGTCCTCTACCTGGCTGCTCTCCTTTCACCTCAGCCCAGCCTGCTCTCTGTCCCAGCCTCTAAACCACACTGCTCGCCACACCTCGCTCTCTTTGACCCAGGAGAGGCCAGCGTGGCCAGATGAGCACTAAAGTCTGCTGCAGGCTCCCTACAGAAACACACACTCACTTCTCCGGCCTGACTATCCCACGTCACGTGCCTCTGGAAGGATGAGACCATGGGGCTTTGGCCTGTTGTATTCCCTACCTCTAGAAGAAAGGGGCCAAAAACACAGACCAGGACGGGAAAGCGGTCACCCTTACCTGTCAGTGCCATTGAGCCCAGGGCTGGAAAGTACCTGCATCTTCTCTAAGGCCACCATCGGAAAGCTGTTGGGACAGATAATAGCACACTCAGGCCCCATCGGGTACAAGAGACTGGTGCCCAGCCAAACACTGAGGTGACCCAGGTCTTCAACTCCTCAAGAAGGGGAAGGATGTGTCCTGGGATCACAGCCAACCAGTGGCCCGTCTGTGAGAAACCACAAACCCTGATTCCCATACAAGCCGTGGATGAGCCCTAGAGACAGATGGCCAGCTCAGTGCAGACCCATGACCTTGAAACGGGGCCTGGGGGGTGGGAGGAAGGAGACTATGCAGATCCCCAAACAGGCTTCATCTTACTCGTGTTCCTGGAAGCGTCTGCGGTCGTATTCATCAAAGATGGGGCGCCAGGCGTAGATGTTGATGACGGCCACAGCCCCTGCGATGAGCAGCATGAGCGTCAGCTTGACCATGTGGCTGACCTGCACCAGCATGATGGTGGCGATCAGGGACAGCACAGCGACGTAGTTGTAATACTTGGGGTTCTCCACGCAGCCGTCCTCTATCTGCACCCTTGAGGTGCCGTTGGTGGGTCCCATGTAGTACTGGAGACAGCTAAGCTGGAGGCCAGGACCGTAGGCGAGAGCACGGGGTGCAAGGGGACAGCAGACACTGGTCAGAGAAGGCGGGGCTGTGGCAGCTGCCACTTCCCACGGCTCCCTCAGAAACACCGAGAAAGAAGAAAAATTGACCAGGGCACAGTAATACAAAAGGCAGTTAATTCCTGCTAAGAGCTTTACCATCATCTCCTCTGAGGGTCATGAAAATTCTCTGAGTATTTTAGTGCTGCCACCATCAGAGGGAAAATTCGGAGAGGCCGCCCTTGCCCCAAGTGATGCAATTAGCAAGCAGCAAAGCCAGAACCAGGAGTCCGCTCGTTAGGTTTCAAACCCAACGTGCACTTGCCCACAGCACTCTGTTGCTTCCGGAGGGGCCGTGAGCCAGCCAGGCTGCCCCTCGAGCTTCACTGCGACGGCAGCCAGTCTCCACTCAAGCCCTTCATTTCTGGAGTCTGGTCGCCGGTCCCACGGCTGGGCAGACGTGGTCAATGGAAAGTGCATCCATAAACCGAATCGAACCTACTTTTCTTCACGTTCACCCACTGGCGCTTGTCTGGCTTTGGGGAGGCTCTCAGCGTGTGAGTCTAGCACGTGCAAAGTTTCACACCTCCCTGGTTTTTCTCCCCTCCACAGGACTTCCAGATGTCCTGCCAGTGTCCGTGACCCTGTCCAACAGTGGCCCCCAGACCTCGGCACCAGGCTCCAGGGGGGTGTCCTGACACGCAAGGGGCCCAGGCCTTTTCTTCCCTGCTCTGTGGCCACCAGCAACCCCTGGGCGTGTCAGGTTCTGGAGCTCCTAACTCCATTCCTGCTGGACTTTGGATCAATCGGCCCTAGGGCTTCTCACGTACACTGCTACCAGAATAAGTCTCCATGCTGACTTTCCTCCCATGCTTCAATTGTTAAAAATAAAGCAAATAATATAACATTATACTTGCAAAAAGCAGGACTCTAAGAGAGTGTATCTAGTACAGTACTACCAACACTGGAGGGAGCTGGGAGGCCTGACCAGAGAGCACCAGTGACAGCTCCAAGTGCCCAGTGCTCAGTGAACTGGCTGGTGGCTTCCCACTGCCATCCCTTCTCCCCAAGCCCCTGCTGCCCCCTCACGGGACCCATGTGAACTGAGGACAACAGAGCAGAGGATTTCGTCTACCGCTAGCCATCTGGGCTCAGTGAAACTGCCGTCCCAGTGACCCACCTCTGCAAGGTGTGGCCTTGTTCAAATGGATGAAGGCCAAACAGGAGCGCTCCTCTGGTGGAGCCGGTTTACCTCCCTCGTCCTGATGGATGCCTGATGCTAGCCACACTGTAGGGAATACTTAAGATACACAGAAAGCTTAGGAGTATTGGGGCCCCTGAACAGTGAGACATGGAGAGAGAAAACACAGGACGGGGATTTAGAACTGCTTCAATTCTCCACTCTGTTACTTACTGGCTGTGTGACCTAAAACAAGTGATTTAACCTCTCTGAGCATCATTTTTTTCACATGAAACTACAGATGATACCGACCTCTCGGGATTGTTACAGAGATTAAATGAGACAACATATGTAAACCACCCAGACGGGAGCTGGTGCCTGGCGCTGGGCTCCTGGACCCGGGGAGAGTGAGGAACTGGGGAAGACAAGGCAGCCTCAGAGGCATCCCGGGGAGAAGACCCCGCCGTTTGGCCAGGATGATCATTTAGGAACCTAAGTGCCACTCCAAAGCTGTGTCTACTGGGGGTGGGGAAATGGGCTGGCAACTGCTCACGCAGGCTAATCCAGAGAGTGGGCGTCCCTTCAACAGCACAGCAGGGGCTCACCATGTCCACGACGTTTGCCATGACCAGAATGAAGATGGCCAGCATGGCCCAGGTATTCCTGGCCCAGCGCGTCCGGTCGATCCAAGTTGAGAAGGCCACGATCTTCTTAGGAAAGGCCTAGAAGGATGGAATTTCCAGGCCCTTGTGTCCTGACGGCCTTCCTCCCTGTAAACACGACTGCTAACCACTCTGCTTGCTCCCATACTTCCCAGGAACCTGGAGAGTAGTGCCGCGTGTGTGCGTCAACCAAAACCTGGCCGCGGCAGAACCGAGAAGGCGCGCGGATCCCGGCTCTGTCTGCCCGTCCTGCTGGATGTGCAGGTGACACACCACGGCTGCCAGATATCAGAGCCCTTCCCAGGGCTGCGCGGCGACCGGCCTGAGCCTGTGGGCCGCACCACCAGCAGCAGTCCACTCACTGTCGCTGGGCGGCAAAGCCACGCTGGGGGAGAATTTTCAGGGCCGGCCGTCTTTGCCTGGCTACGTACTCCTGCTTTCCCTGGGTCAGGGTTACCTAAATCCCCCAAGTTACTCACAAGCCACCTGCCAAATTAATGTTCCTAAAATGCTGCTTTTCCCTTTTTTTTCTGATCAAAAACTCTGCCTGACACCCAGTGCTTATAGGAGAAAGTCTCAATCCCTGTGTGTGGCTTTCAGGGTCTTTCACAACTGGAGCCATTCCACCTTCTAGCTGGGCCTCCACTCCTTTTCTACACAGGTTCCCATTTACGTACACTCTGGCTCGCTCCGGGGCCTGGCCCAAAGTGGGTGCAGAGCCGATAATGAAGACGTGTGTAATGAACGGATGGATGAGTGCCTGAGCCAGCCCAACGGAAGTCCTCCACTTGTCAGGATCTGACAGGACACAGCTCCATCAATACGCACTTTCACGGGGAGCGATGCTCACTTCCAGACAGCTCTGAGCCAAAAGGAAAAGTGCTTCTTACCCGAGGAAAGATGGCAGCCAGCGAGCAGACGGTCAGGGTCAGGAGCAGGACCTCGCCAACCACAAAGGTCACATAGTTTGTCATCAGCCTGTGAGAGAGAGAAAACAATCCAGGAGAGGGCCAGAGGGAGTAGTGGGCTGGGTCAGGGGCCAGGACAGTAAAGGAAGGGAGACAGAGGGCAGGCCCCCTAAGCAAGGCACAAGCCTGTACCCGAGAAGTTCCACGTCATACCAGGGAGTTGCTGCCGACTGTGTGCAGGGCCTGGGGACACGGGACCCTCCCCAGCTGTAACTGTTCTGTGGGACATTTCTTAAAGAAGGACAGACTCACAGATGCCCTGGGCAGAGCCCAGTAACACCTGGGAAGGGATTCTTAGGAACAAGCATTCTGCCGTGTCGCAATGATGAAAGGGGAGAGCACAGAACAGAGCCGCTCACTGCCGAGGGCTGCTGAGGGTTTCAGCGTTCACCGCTGTATCCCTAGACCTTCGCCCCAGGCACAAAGCAGACAGCAAATATTTGTGAAGTGAATGAAGGAATTTGGTCCTCACAATAGTTCTGAGTTAGCGAGGGCAGGTTTTATGATCTTCAGATCATCATCATCGTCATCTTTCACTTTACAGATGAGTAAACTGATACTCCAGGATCCCTTAGTGATGCGCCCAAGGTCATAGAAGAAATAAGTGAGCGAGCCGAGTCCAGAACCTGGGACCACGTGACAAGTCCAAGGCTCTTTAAGTTCCCCAAACTGTGATCAGAAGAGGGCTCCACACCCCCTCCTTTCTGGTGGGGAATCCCTGAGCTGGAGGGAGCTGCTGATCGGCCACGGGGAGGAAGGGAGGGAGGGAGGGGGCAGCCATCCTTCAGCTGGGCTTCAGCAGACGGAGCAAGGATTCCAGAACACCCTGCCTTGCCCCAGAGGACCTGCTGCTGTGAGAGAGACCAGTCTGCACCCAGAGCCTGAAATCTGTCTTTTATAACATGAGCCAAGAAAGGGAGCCGATGAGCCGTGGTGACCGAGATTGAGGAGCGTCCCCGTCCTGTCTCCTTGTCCCAGAGCCACTCAGACCCACCCAGCCAAGGTCTCCATCCCCCCGGACCCTTCTTCCCTCAGCCTTCTCAACCCTGGTGTGACCCCCCACTTTGACGCGAGTGCTATTCTAGGACCCAGGAGCAGAGAGAAGGAAGGGGGTCCAGGGTGCAGTCCCAGCATTCCCAGGGGCTGCTCCGGGGGATGGGGAGCAAGGAACAGAGCCTGCGCCCCTGCGTCAGGCTCCAGCTGAGGCCCACACCCCGCAGGCCTCTGGCCTAGGAAGCTCGTCACCTTCCACCCTCCCCTGGCTGTCAGGGCCTGCCCTGCCCCTCCCTCACCAGGGGTCGATGAGAATCTCAACCAGGGCGGTGCAGAGCAGGACGACACAGGAACAGCTGAAGGCGGCCCCACTCTGCTTCTCCTTCTCCACCGAGTAGCGGGTTTCCATCTCGCGGTCCATGAACCGCATGGACAGGAAGAAGGTGTTTCTCTTCTTCACTCTGCAGTGCAAACAAGCCCTATGAGATGCAAACATCACATCTGTCTCTGCCCGCCAGGAAGGGGCCGTATTTACGATGACTGACTTCCTGGACCCCACGCTGGGGCCAGACAAGGCACGTGCCAAGGGCAAGGGGCCAGCTGCCTGAGGGGCCACTTACACCTGGGCGGACTCCCGCTCCAGCAGGGCCTCGTTGAGCAGCTGGTTGAGCTCGTGCTCATCCTCGGAGGCGTCCACCACGCGATCGGCCAGGTCCTGAAGCCGCAGCCTCCGGCGAGGGTTGGGGAACGAGGGGTTGTCAGCCTGCAAGGCAGTGTGGCAGAGTTGGGGGGCAGGCGGGATGGAGTGGGGAGAAGTTGACGAAAGACAGGGTGGTGTTGGGGGGAAGGGGAACTAAAGGGATCACACGAGCACCAGCCCCTTGAGTCTCAAGATCATTTCTCGGGAAAAGTCTTCCCTGTGCTGTCACATGGCTCCGTGCTGCAGTCCTTCCTGGTTTCCCTGGGACTCCAGGTCCCAGGCCCTGGGGCCCCTAAAAGAAGCTCTGCAGTGATCGCCCACTAACGGCGGCGTGGGGAGCAGCCACCGGGCGCCCGAGTGGGAGACCTGGAATTTGAGGCTGCTGCTGGGTCAGCGGGGTCCTGGCACCTCCTGCTACGAGGATGGGGGTGTCACACAGCCACACCCTTCGGCATCCTTGGGGATGTAGAAGACCCCCCACCCTACGCTTAAGGGCGCTCTTAAAGGAGCTCAGACCTGGCTCATTTGGGGGAGGAAGACCTGAGGGGGAAAGCTACGGAGAGAAAATAACATCCTTATTGCTAGTGGGGTGTAGGACTAGGGTACTCCCTACCATTTTCATTCCTGGTCAAGAAGGAAAAGCCTCCGCTCCAAACACATGAATCCAGACTATGGTCACACAGCCATCGGCCCAAATAACAACTGGGAACGGGCTAGCGCTGTCTGCACGGGTCTAAGCGTGTGTCTGGAAGCCGGAATCCAGATACCCTGGGCTTAAGCTCAGGCGTGCTGCTGGTTGAGTCTGACCCCGTATAATCCATGTCCCCCCAGCCCCAATTTTCTTCTCTGTAACATGCTGTGGACGTTCCGTTCCAGTACCAGGAACCTCTGTCCCTGAAGCGTGTCGGGAGCAGTGCAACACTGGCTAATTGTGAGGAAAGAAAACCTCCGGCCGCTAAGCCTCTGCGTCCTTCTTGTTAGTGAGTTACACTGAGTCTGTATTAACACTTTCCATCAAGAAACTCACAACAGGGAAAAGCTACTGAGTGCTGTGGTGCTCATGGAAAACCCAGTTTATCTTCAGCCCTCTACCCTTGTCTTCCAGCACGTGATCTACAGGCACGGGGCAGTTCTGTCTCCCCTGCAGCGAGACCAGCGGTGTGGCCGACCAGCTCACGGCAGCCTCCACGAGGCCGAGACCCGTCTCAGCACTGGCCTCTGTCCGTGGATAGACTCAGGAAGCTCTTTAGTAGTGGATGGATCCTGGACGCTCTCCCAAGGTGCACCCCATCCTCAGAGGGCCATCCTGTTCATTCCTTTGGAAACCCCTCATCCGTGCACAGGACTTGTGGGGTTTGGACCTAGCCAGAGAGGTGAGCCCAGCCCTCTAGTGTCACTTCTGAAACAGCTCTGGATCCTAGAGAAATTTCCGTGGGGGTCCTCACTGCCCTCAGATCTCTAGGATTCTGGGACACGGGAGCCAGACAAGGCCTCGGAAGTGAGCACCTCTTCTGACCTCAGCCACCTCCACCCCATGTAACTGACGAGGAGACAGTGAGGTCAGGGGGCGGGGCGGTGACCAGCCCAAGGTTACACAGCCACCGAAGACAGAGGCCAGGCTAGGGGCCAGGCCATCCCGGGCCTCGTCCCGCACGTACCTGGGCATCTGGCTCCTCGGACGTGGAGCCGCTGGTGTGGATGCTCCCGTTGGGCTCCTTGGTCTCAATGAGGGCAGGGGAGCCGGGCTTTGAGGAAGGTGGCGCTCCGTTCAGCAGAGCCTGCAGCAGAAGGGAGTGGTCGTCAGGAGCCCCCAGGCACTGCCAGATGCCCACCCAGCGTGGGGTTGGGCTGCTCTCAGCCTGGAATCTGATTCCAGGGGCTGATTAAACAAAATGAGAAAATGCAAGATCAGAACGAACAGGAATGCGTGTGGTTGTCACAAAGATACGTTTGACTGCTGCCCTATGACTTCAAGGTGGTCACCAGTACAACCAATTTGGGGGTAATTTTTTAAAGGAACAGCATTTTTAAATGTACTAAAAACGTTTTTTGCCAGAAATGGTAAATGTTCTGTCACTTCACAAAGGTAGCTGATTTCTCAAATTGCTGTCGATCACCATCTTGTAGAATAGCTTAGAAGATGCACTGTTCATTTGTTCCAGTGAACATACTGAAGTTGTGCGTGTAGCACTCTTTTTTTAAAAAATAAATTTATTTATTTATTTTTGGCTGCGTTGGGTCTTCGTTGCTCCACACAGGCTTTCTCTAGTTGTGGCGAGCGGGGGCTACTCTTCGTTGCGGTACGCGGGCTTCTTGTTGTGGTGGCTTCTCTTGTTGCAGAGCGTGGGCTCTAGGCGCGCGGACTTCAGTAGTTGTGGCCCGCGGGCTCAGTAGTTGTGGCTCGCGGGCTTAGTTGCTCCGCGGTGTATGGGATCTTCCCGGACCAGGGCTCGAACCCATGTCCCCTGCACTGGCAGGCGGATTCTTAACCACTGCGCCACCAGGGAAGTCCCCTAGCACTCTTAAAATATGAAGACTCAATAATTTTGTGACCAGGTCAAGTCTCATTTCATGGGGCTCCACTTTCCGCCGTGACATTTCCTAATTTTCTGCAGGACAGCTTCCTACTTTTCTGAGTTCTTTAGAGCATTTACTGTAGCTCAGACTTCACACTGGGCACGAAATACTTACCTCGTACTACCCTTTGCTCCAACACTCAGCAGCTAGCGAGACCTCTCATTGTCCTGCCAACTCTTCTACAATCTCACCTCCAATCCCTGCCTTTCCCTCCCCGCCGGCCCAGGGGGTGGGTGGAGGACTCACCGAGCCGCTGAGGCCATTTTGGGCAGCTGTCCTCTTCACCTCTGGCTTGGACGCAATGATGAGGTAGGTTTCGATGCCCTTCTCATCCAGGTAATCACAGCGGCTGCCCCCATCGCCTGGCTCCACATCGAACTCGCCTTTCAGGCAGTCCATGGTGCTCTGGGAGATGTGCACACGCCTGGGTTCGGGCGAGAGGGGCCCTGAGCACAGGCCCCGTGGCAGCCCCCGCCCTACCCCCGGGGACAGAGGCGGAGCGGCAAGTCCTAGCGCTAAGTGGCTGTGTAGGCGGCCCGGCACCTCCCCTTCTCTGAGCCTCAGCTTCAATCCATGAGACAGTTTGTCCTCAGGCTGCTGAGGGTATCAAATGAGATGAGGGATTTGAAGTCTGCTCTGAACACTAAGGTCGGAAGGCCTGGTTATCATCCACCTGGTGTGATTCTCCGCTGCAACACCTGCTGTCAGGGGGTAATAGCCCGTTTCTGGGGAGTCACCACCAGGGAGAGAACTGTCACTGCCTCCGAGAGAAGCCTCCTGACCCAGGCAGGGAAGGTTTCACCGCCTCCTTGGTCCACCCTGAGGGTGGGGCCTGCCCCACCTGACTGGCCAAGTCTGTAAAGAACTCAGGAAAGACGTGCAGGTGCCTCAGAGCCTGTTAGGAGACTCTCGCTGCTAATAGTGCCCTTCGGGGTGACCTGCGCACTGAAGGAGCTCCAGCCCTGACCTCAGAGCCCCAAGGCCCCGCAGAGGGTAAAGGGGGCAGGAGGACAGACTCCTGCAGAGCCCCAGGCAGGAAAGGCCCAGGAGGCAGGCGCTGGAAGAACACTGCTCCTGGGTGGGAAGGGCTGCTTCCTTGAGGCCCCTTGTCCCTCGTCTGGGCCACAACCCTGAGATGGATGGGACGGTCCCCTCCCCTGGCCCCGGGAAGGAACGCGTGCTCACCCGGGGATGCCGCCGGCCTCCATCTTGTTGGCCACGGTGACGTCGGTGGACCACACGTCGTACTGCCAGCGCTTCTGGCCCAGGACACCCCCCAGCACGGTGCCTGTGTGCACCCCGACTCGCATGTCCACTCCAGTCTTCGTCTTCTCCCGTACATACCTGCCAGGTACACACAGAAAGGAGGAGGGGTCAGGCCTGCCCACAGCCAGGTGGCAAGCCCCCTCCCCAGCCCCCCAGTGGGAGGAATTCTGCACAGCCTTCCTCCCCTCCAGGCTACAGGGCCTACAGGCTGCCCCCATTGCTTTCTGCCCACATCTGAGTCACCCACAGCTGGGGCTACAGCAGGCAGTGGCCAAGGCCAGACTCAGCAACCACAGGCCAGTGTGACTCGGGGTGGGGATGGAGGGGCAGGAAACAGCAGAGACCCTCTGCCCCTGGGGGACCTCCAGCTGTCCTCTTCCAGCCATCCGTTTACTCATGTGTGCAGCTGACCTGCACTGAGCGCCTACTGTGTGCCAGGCCCTGCACTACGTGCTGTGTGTGCAGAGGGGAAGAGCTCCTTGCTTGAGATCTCCAGGAGGAGACAAACACGAATTTCAGCACTTTGCCCAACAGTGATGGGAGTAGAGGTAAGAGTCTCTAAATCCTGAACTATGGCCCCAGGGGAAAGGCAGCATCTGCTTCTTTCCAGCCAATCCTAGAGGGGGTTTACCCTGGAAGACAGCAAAAATGCAAAACCACCCCCTTGGAGACGGTGGTGAAGCACACGCCCAACTCCTGGACTCAGCAAGGGGCTTGCGGGGGCTGATACCACCCAGGGCCCACAAGAGGCCTTGAGTCGACGGCAGGGAGCAACCCCGCCCCCCCAGGGACCTCCAAGCCCACAGGCGCAGTGACAGCAGTGGGGAAGAGCCGGGGAGGCAGAGTTCACCACCCTAGAGGCTCACAGTGGTGCAGGCAGGAGCCTTGGCCGGGGCTCAGAAGCCAGGGTTCTAGTCCCATCTCTACTGCCCAAACATCTCGTGACCTCAGCAGTCACTTCACTGCTGTACTCGGGCTTCCTGATCCAAGAGATGGGCATGGAGATCTCTGAGCCTATCTGTCCTGGGGGGTCACGATGAGAAAACACGGAGAGAAGATATGCTGGGGGGACACTTGGGAGGAAAAGAAAGCAAATGGAAGGTGGCAGAATTTCATGATGACCGCACCTTCCAGCAGAAAAAACTAGCGTGGACTAAAGCTAGAAGAGGATCCCTTGGAGGCTGTGGTTTCCCTCAGCGGTGAGGAAGGTAAGCCTAGCCCAACTTCCCAGAGCCTGGGACTGACCATGCCGCACCCGCCTCATCCCCTGACGAGCCCGGCTCGGGGCCTCGGGACGCACAGGGCCCACCGAGACAGAGCAGCGCGGCAGGCGTGCTGGTGCCGGAGCCGGGACCCACACTCCCCCCACTTACGAGATGGCCTCCACCATGGCGAGCCCCATGAGGATGGAGCAGACGGCGTGGTCCTCCCGGTAGTCAGGCAGCCCACAGATGCAGTAGTAACAGTCGCCCAGAATCTTAATCCGCAGCTGGTGGTATTTCTGAAAGGGCAGGTCCTGAGTCCCTCCTCGGCAAGGGGTTGTGAGGGGCAAAGAAAGCAGAGGACGGAGGGGTGGGCGGAAGTCCTGGGAGCCGGAGGAGGAGGGGAAGGCCCAGGTCACGAGGATGGCGCCCCCCACCCCTCCCCGGAGGGCTGGGCGAGGGTCAGGGCACTTACGGCCGCCAGCTTGTCGAAGCGGGCGAAGAGCTCGTTGAGGAGCTTCACGAGCTCTTGGGCGCTGCAGGCTGAAGACAGCTGGGTGAAGCCCACGATGTCGGCAAAGAGGATGCTGCGGAGGGGGAGGCAGGCCCCGGCGGTGAGGACCCAGGCGGCGTGCCGGGCTCCATGCTGCCCACCGCCAGCTCCCGCTCCAGCCCTCAGGCGGCCAGGTCCCTGCTCAAGCCCCGAAGTGGTGAGACCCTGGCACGTGCCGGGCGCACTCAGGACTCCGGCGTTTAGCTTATCTCGCGGGTGGCGTCTGTACAATGACGGGCCTGGACCACGGGACCCGTCTCGGCCCCGACACCTGGCAGCAAGGCGGCCCCTGCGGGGGCTGAGGGTCACACTGTGGGGTGGCCGTGTTTCCAGGGCCCGGGAAGACTCTCGAACCCCGCGGTGCTCCGCCGACCCCCCAAAGCCCCCGTCCTGCGCTCGGAGCCCAGGCCTGCAGCCAGCGCACCTGACATTCTCGTGGCGGTACATGTACATGGTGTTGAACTGCTGCTGGTCCTTCTGGCTCTCGTCCTTCTTCATGTCCTTCAGCATCTCGTCTGCCACGTGCTTGGGCAGGATGGAAAGCATAAGGTTCTCCTGTGGGGGAGGAGAGACTGAGTGGGGAGGGCAGGGGCAGGCGCGGACACTCTGAGAAGAAACGCCCTTATCTTGGTGACAGGCGTCAGCCAGGAGCCAGGTGACCCTCCGCAGAGACCTTGCGGTGCACACCCCTCACTGGGAAGCAGCCGGAGGCCCAGGACAGGCCGCCTCCTGCCCTGAGCAGACTCAGCACCGTGGCCTGAGCACCTTCGGAGCGCGGACAGAGCTCAGAAACCCGTGAAGAACCCCAGGCCTCTGTGCCTCCAAGGCACCCCCAATACCACAGGAAGGGTGACAGTGCCTACGTGTGCCCTTGAGGGCAGGGCTTCTGTGTGGCCCACCCCACGGTGCACAGGGCCATCACTCGAGAATCCAGATTCAACGTGACTGGAGACCTACGACGTGCCAGGTACCACGCCAGGTGCCAGGCTACAAAGACGAGTGAGTCCAGGAGGGGCCTTGGAGGGCCCCGTGCAGGGACGCCCTGCAGGCAGATGCTTGGCGGCTCAGAAGCCGCGGGTCAGACCCAGCAGCAGAACAGGAGAGAGGAGACAAGTGACGGCGGGGGTGCTGGAGGGTGGGTCAGAGGAGGGGGAAACGCAGGCAGCAGCAACTTGTCGGGAAGGAACCGCCCTGTGCCCCCGGGAGGGGAGGGAGGTGACGGTGGTGCCCGCTGGAGGACGGTGGGAGAGGCTGAGGGAGAACCTCAGGTGCAGGTCTGCAGGATGGAAACGGCAAGGGAGCAAGAGAACCGCGCTAATGGCGGGGAGGCGACTAAACCGAGGCCCGCGGGATGAGGCAGCGGGAAGTGAGGTCAGCCTGGGAGAAGTGTGGGTGCAGAAGGAGGCAGAGGGGGCTGGGGGAACAAGAGATGTGGCTGGAGGTCGCAGCCTTGGACCCCGGGGTGGAGCAGTTCCGGGTGACCAGGCCCGTGCTGCAGGGTCAGCCGCTGAAAGGGGAGGAGGGGACGGGTGGGGCGCGCGGATCCGGGGGTGCTATGTCCAGTGACCTAGGGCCGGGAGCTACCTGGGGCAGGAGGGGTGGCCAGAAAACTAAGACCCGTGTCCTCAGCACCTGGGGTCTGACCAGGGCTCAGGGGCCACAGTGAAACTCAGGCTGCAGGTCCCAGGCCTCGGCAGTGATGCCAGCCCAGCGGTACAGGAGCGGGGACACACCTCCGCCACGGGCCTGGACTCCTGCCCTTTGTTGTGTTCAGTGGGCCCTGAGGCCAGAAAACGCAGCTCTACCTGCCTTTCAGACACACCTGCTCTGGGGTAGGAGCCTGAGGTGTAGAGGTCGACTCCTCTCCTCTGGTGGGCGCGGCCAAGAGGCCCCCAAGAGTCTGGCGTCGTCCCTGGGCCTCTGTCCCCACTGAGCCAGAGGACTGGGGCCTCAGCTCCCCTGGAGAAGACGGCTCAGCTGTAGGCGCGGCCCCTCCCTCCTCCTCCTAGGAAGGTCTGCAGGCCAGAAGCCCCCACCTGCTCGCCATCACACAGGGAGGTAGGTCCCTGTGCCCTATCTCTGTTCTCACAGGGAGAACCAATCCTCTTTCCTGCGGTGAATACCACCGTAACAAGGAGGCCCCCTCTGCTCAGCATGCCTGACGCTGGCTCTAGCCTGAAGCACGGACAGTGGTTATTCCTGCTACCCTCCCATTTCCACAGCAATGTCTCTTCCACTGTTAAGAACCTCGCGGGTGGCACCATTACAGCTCAGGAATGAGAAGCCAAAATGACCCCAGTGCGCCCTGCCTGGCTCCACCCGAGCCCAGGAAGCAGCAACCGAGCCTCCCGGGGCCCTGCAGCCCAAGCAGAGCAGGTGGCAAAGCCGCTGCCCTGGCAAAGCTCTCAGCTTGGGAAGAAGATGAGCCTCCGGGAGGATTTTCAAGAAAAGCCAGAGACACGAGGCCCTGCCTGCTCTCGAGGGCGGCCTGTGGAGAGAGCTGCTGGGGTCCTGAGCGGGAGAAGGAGACGGGGCTGAGGGGCAGCAGTGAGGGCTGGGGCAGGAATCTCAGGGGTCCCAGCCCACCCCACGTGCGGCCCTGCCCGTGCCAGGCTGGCAGGGACAGGGTCTGACCGCCTGGCTCAGACCCGAGCCCTGCCACTCGCCACGCGATACCAGGCCATCATTAAACTTCCCCGTGCCCTGGTGTCCTCGCCCGTAAAACAGGAGGGCTGAGCGACTCATTACCATAAAGCACTTAAAACGGTGTCCACGCATGGCAAGTGTTCCATATACTTTAGCTGTTCTCGTGTCACTTGATGTGAAGTGTCACTGAGGCACTGAGACAGAAGGTGTCTCAGAAAGACAAAGTCTAAACTTCCCCTGAGGCTTCCAAGCTGGCCATAGATTTATCGATGAAGAGCTCCAGAGGGACGTCAAGGTCAGCAGGAAACGTTTTGGTCCCTCGGCCAGGCCCTGTGAGCTCTGTCTGGTCCAGACAGGATGATAAGGGGACACCAAGAGGGATCCTGCCTTCCATGCGCATCTCAGCCTTTCTCCCCTCAACGTGCATGCGGGATACATGCCAACGCAGGGAAGAGGCAGACACGTAAGGGGCGTGGGCAGGGCCTGCCAGGCTGGGAAGAGCAGAGGGGGGCCACGGGACACCGAGGAGCAGGAAAGTCACAGCGGGGCGGGGCCTGTCTCAGCAGCCACCCCCGACACAGGCAGGCCTTTCCCACGCCCCCCTCAGGCTCTTCCACAGAACTCTGTCCTCCCAGAAAAGCCATTCGGCTCCCTGGGAACCTTGGGGACATCAGAATGCAATCCAACCCTGTGAGGTGCCCGTGGCCCAATTTCCCTGGAAACAAGATGGGCCTCCCCGGAGGCAACCCGCACTGCCCTATCCTAGCACGGCCTGGGCTCCAGTACTGTCAACAAGGGCAGGATAAAGGCAGCAGCGGAAGCACAAAGCAGGGCAGCCCTGACACCCAGAACCCAGGTGCCTTGGAGGTCCACAGAGCGCGGAGGCCATGAGCTTATCTCTGGGGGTGCCACGTGGGGGATTTTCACTTTTTGCATCACGTGATTCTGTAACTTTTTGCAGGAGAAGAGATGAGTTCTGGGACTTCCCTGGTAGGCCAGTAGTTAAGACTCCGCACTCCCAATGCAGGGGGCCCGACTGATTCCTGGTCAGGGAACTAGATCCCGCATGCATGCCACAACTAAGGAGCCCGGGTGCCGCAACTAAGAAGCTGGCGAGCCGCAACTAAAAAGCCTGCATGCCGTAACTAAGACCTGGCACAGGCAAATAAATAAATGTTTTTTTTAAAAAAAGAGAGAATAGACGAGTTCTGAAAGCAGATAACCCTTAAATGTCAAATTTTCAAATAACAAGAAAGCAGCTGTGGTTGTAAAGGAAGGCTACCAATTGACCTGTGTGGTGTACGGCAACCCTATGGTCAACCTCAAAAGGTCAGCAGGCAGAGTCCACCTTAAGTCACTCTGATAAGACGAGTCTTAAATAAGAAGTAGGC
Organism: Tursiops truncatus; assembly: GCF_011762595.2. Taxonomy (NCBI): domain Eukaryota; kingdom Metazoa; phylum Chordata; class Mammalia; order Artiodactyla; family Delphinidae; genus Tursiops; species Tursiops truncatus. The sequence goes on along the minus strand of NC_047047.1, from coordinate 69,720,151 downwards.
GTACACAGAAAAAAGAACAATTTGTCAGATGAGAAAAAAATGCAACAGGCAGCTGCCACAGGACTGGACCGGAAAGAACATTCTAGTAGGTGGAGGGCAGGGGCAAGAAAGTGGCCGAGTGGGCAGCGAAGGAGGGGCCGGGCCCACGTCGCAACCCCAGGACCTTGGTGACAGCCAGGCTCTGCTCCCCTCCCCCGCCACCTTCCACTTCTGAACTTCACACCCATGGATGGCTCCCTACCCGCGTGCTTCTCCACGGCACCGAGGCCTCCTCCCCGTGACACCCACCTGCCTTCCTGGCCCCAGCTCCCCCGATTTCCTCGGTGCTCCCTCCTGGGTAGACAAGCAGGACTATTTGCTTTTCCCTGCTCTGGCGTCACTCTCTCTGGAACGGCCCCTCCTCACCCACCTGCCACCTCTCCAGAGCCCCCGGCCCCTGCCCAGGTGTGCTCCTCCCCTTCCTTACCTACACCCACTTCATACCAGTGTCTCTACTGATGCTGACCTTGTTTGCCCTTACATTTCAGAGATCCTCAACTCATTCCTGGATCCTGGCCTCTTTTAAGAGTGTATGATGCTAATGATGGATCTTCTAGAAAAATCCTCACACACACACAGAGGATCCTTAACATCCATCCTCAGAGTTGGGCTGAAGACCCCAACCTCCCTCATCCATGTCCTTGAAGAAGGAAGGAGGCTGGGATCCAAGTGCACTTGCCTGGCGGGTCCCACAGAGGGCACAGGGGTGGACAGGACAGGGGCCACCCACGGCATCCTCGGGGCCCAGAGCTGGGGGATGTGTCTTGGTCTCCCCAGCAGACAGGCAGAGCCTGCTCTCACTAACATAGCAGTTGCTATATGTTTTGGGAGTCATAAGAATGTTCTAAGCCTCTGACCCATTAATGGCTCCTCTGGGAATTTATCCAACAGAAATAATCCAGAAGAAGTAAGAAGATTTATGTGTAAGAACTTTAATGCAGCATCACTTACACTTGTGGAGAAAACTATAAGCAGCCCAAAAGCCCAGAAAATGGCTAATTCGACTGTGACACGTCCTCTGGATGGAAGATTATGCAACCTTAAAAATGATATTGGTGAAAACTGTTACAAGAAAATGATGAGAGAGAAAAGCAAGACATGAAATTGTATTCTGTGAAGGTGACGCCGGATGCACACGCATCGAAATAATGGCAGAAGGACATACGCAAGAGAGAAAAGGGTAACAATGTGAGAGACGGAATTAACAGAAAACTTTACATGCTTTTCAAAATTGCTATATGGTTGTTATACTGCTGCTGCTTCTTTTTTAAAGTATGTTTTAAACTGGAAATAAACACAAAACTTCCTGTTGCCTCCAGCTGTGACCCTGACCCCAGCTTGTCTGTAACTACCAGCTTTCTTAGAAATGGACCGTCCCTGCAAGGCCACTGAGCTGCCTCCAGACTCCCACATCTGCTTGGCTCTAACCTGAGAAAGGAGGCTGACGGTCAGGTGCGAAGCAAGCAGGAGACCAAAGCCCCCGGTGAAACGGGAAGGAGGCAGCGGCCCTCTCTTAGGGAGCCACGCGACAGAACCGGCGCCCTGGGCTGGCTTCTTTCTGCAGTTCTCAGAAGCACAGAAGTCGCCAGGCACGTGGACACTAACGACCAGTATCAAGACCGTCCCTCTTCTTCCCTAAAACGTTCTCACCTACCCAGTATGTTCACGAACACGTCATACTGCCTCCATCTTGCAGGCGCCCAAATCGAGGTGTGGAGGGGTTAGGTAGATTGTCCCGGTTCCTCGGCCGTAGGGGCAGACCCGGAACGTGGACCCAGGGCTCCCTGACCGATGGAACTGGTGGGTTTTTCTCCACCAAAAGACGTACTTTTCACACTCTAACTCTCTCACCTGCACCGGACGTTGTTCTGCTATGAATGTGAAGAAACAGAAGTGCCCAAATCTTATCTAGTGAAGACCTGACAACACGGCTCCCCTGGGGCTGAGCCCCGGTCCCTGTGCTGTTGTGTGGGACGGCGGGTCCTCTGTGGGTGCCTCAGCGTGCTGGCCCAGGCCCACCAGACCACAGCGGGGCACCGGGGAGAGCAGGCCAGGCCAGGGCAGCTGCTGGGACTCTTCCTGATGCTCAGCAGAGAAGGAGGGGGAGGGTGCTGCCGGGGCGGACGCAGGGGAGGCCTGGGCTCAGTGCCGGGCAGGCCAGGAGACTGCCCTGAGCCCACCCCCCTTTCCCCACAGGGCGAGGGGAGGAGGAGAAGGGGGCCGATGCTGAGAGCTCTGGACGTGACCAACCGTGAGGGCCCTGAGATGCTGGGTCACCCCAAAGCTGCAAGAGAAGCCAACTGCGGCAGCTCCAGAGGGGCTCACCTAGATGGGGGTGCCACCAGGTCTCCCCTACGGTCCAGTGAGCTGCCACTGGACTGACCGCAAAGGGCCCAGAGGTGCGTGGTTCCTGTGCGAACCTCGGCATCACTCGACGCTGCTACTGGAGGAGCAGAAACTTCTGATGAGTCCCTGGACGTCTAGGTGCTGGGAGGTCCCCTGGTACAGCTGAGCCCATCCCACGGGACCAAGGCCTCATGACCCGAAGTCTGGCCTGCAGAGGGGAAGTCTCAGCATCACCTGGGGCTCACCCAGCAAGGCCCAAGGATCCTCAGGTGACTGGTGACCACACTGAAGTTTGGAAGCACCATTTTATGAGCATTTGAGAAGGATCTGAAGGAAAGGAAAGCAAGGGGAAAGGCACAGTCATGGTCCTGTAGTGGAGAGGAGCTGATCGGTACACCCAGAGAGAGACCCTGCTGCCGAGGTCACTGCTGGAGACCCCCACCTCCAAGGCCATGTCCGAGCAGCAGGCAAAAACCTCAACCGGGACATGTGGATTAGAAAGAAGCAGAATAGGGACTTCCCTGCTGGTCCAGTGGTAAAGAATCTTCCTTCCAAGGCAGGGGATGCGGGTTCGATCCCTGGTCAGGGAACTAAGATCCCACATGCTACGGGGGGACTAAGCCCACGTGCCACAACTACTGAGCTCACGCACCTCAATGAGAGAGCCTGCGTGCCGCAAACTACAGAGCCCACGCGCTCTGGACCCCATGCACCACAACTAGAGAGAGAAAACCCACATGCCACAACTAGAGAGAAGCCCGTGCACCACAAAAGATCCCACATGCCTCAGTGAAGACCCTGCATGCCGCAACTAAGACCTGACACAGCCAAAAAATAAAAATAAATAAAATAAAATATTAAAAAGAAGGAAGATACTAAAAAAAAAAAAAGGGAAGAAAGAAGCAGAACACTTGAAACCCAGAGGATAGGACAGCAGTGTGATTCATGTCAAGGTGGAAATGGCAACACACCTCCAGAAACTTGGACTCATACGGTCAAAGATGCAGAGGTCCAACACTCACCCAGGCTCCTCCAGGAAAGCCAAATCCCACTGATGACCACAGTCCCAGAGAACTGGGAGTAAAGAGGAGGATGTGATCAAAGTTTATCAGGAACTAATATAGCGGGCAGGGGGAGGATGCTCAATAATTTGGATAATCTTTTCATTTAGTTTTTCTTCTCCCTTAACCCTTTTTTATTTTTTAAATTAGTTGTTTTGTAATATTTTCAAAACTGAATTGGAACTGTCACCCCCCCCCCACCTCTTTAAAACTCCTGGTATTTTGAATTCTAACGCTCAGCATTCATTATCGTGTGAATTCTTGTGATCAACTCCAGGCCCCTTCCTATCATCTCTCCTTTATAAAAATGACGTCAGCACAGAGGGCACTTTTCTCAGGACTCTGTCTTTTCAGGCTTGTGGTGCCCTGAAGTTCTGGCATGTCCTTGTTTCACTCTTGGACCATGACTTTAAGGAACACAGTGGAAGTTTGCCAGAAAACTGGACTGTGGGAAAATGACATTTCCTTACCTTGAAGCTACTTTTAAAATCTGATGGTCTGGACCGAAAGAAGGAATGGAAGTTGGAGGCTGAAGAGACAGACGTGGAGATAATAATGACTAACTCCAAAGCAGACTTTGCTGAAGAGACAAAGCATTGTAAAGATTTAAAAATCTTGTCAGAAGGAAGGGGAGTAGCTTTGGGGGGCAGAGCAAAAAAATCACTGAGCTGGGGTCGGGCCGCTAAGGCCCCTGCGACCTGGGGCATACACTTTGCCCCTTCGGCCTTGGTTGCTCATGTGTAAAATGGGTTCTCTCTTAAGGATCTCTTTCTTTGTTCAAAGTGGACATTTTTCCAGGAGAAACACTTGAGAAGATACAGACCATGTATCTATAAAGTGTGTGGATGGCATGTCACTAGGACAACTGGTTAATATGGACTTTACCCCAGAGCAATCTGCTAAAATGTAGAGAGGGTCAACTTCAAAAGGGGTAAATGTAATAACCTCTACTTGAGTCCCCAAAACCAACTGCCAGACGACAGGACGGGGGCGGGACACAGTGTATCAACCCTGGGGGAAAAGTCTGGCCATTTGAGATGCTATTAGATTTTAAATGAATTCACAGCATAAAATGATGCCTACACAAGCCCCTTGGCCCTCAATAGAAGTTAAGGTCCCGAAAGAGGAGGCGGTGGAGCTTCTGGGTCCTCCCCACAACAAAGAAACAGATCTCCTGGGCCTTGGTCAGCGAGTGACCCTGTGGTGAGGGAGCCGGAATCCGGTCACCTGAGGGTGGGTGGGAATCAGCCCAGAGAAGAGGGGGATCCGCCGCCCCATGGAGAATTAAAGTCTGAGGAATGCTGTTGTGCGGAAAAGGGATGAGTTTGCTCTGAAGGCCCCAGGAGGGAAGACTGCGGGGAACAGACTGCTGCTTCCCGCGGAGGGAGAATTCTCTAAAAGTCAAAACAGTGCAAACAAAGAATGTGCTGCCCCAGAGGTGGCGACCTCTCGTCCCCAGACACCGCGTGAGAAGGCGGCAGGAGGGGGCAACCACGGATGGAACCACCAGCAGAGGACAGGGACTCAGGGGCTCAGGGGCTGAGACACGGCTCCACACAGAGAAAGAAGGAGGGGTGAAGGGCCTCATGCAGCCTCTCGCCAGCCCTCAAGGCTCATCCTAAAAACACACGGCAACGGAAGGCAAGGCCCTGGCCCTCTGGGAAAAGAATCAGACACGGTCCAGAAAGAGACAGGAAGTTTCTAGTAGGCTTCACGGGTAGAGCAGAAAACTACCCAGATCCTGGGGAGAAGGGCCCAGGCCTGCCCCAGGCAGGTGAGCAGACTGGGTGGGGCAAGGGATCCTGGTCCCTGGGAGAAGAGACCACAGTGCCCCGGGGCAGGACGCTCGGCCTCCTGGGCTGGGGTCTCCTCATATGAAAACGGTTACATGCCGAGCTGCTCAGGTGAGCCGTGAGCCCGGCCAGGGCACTGTCAGCATGGTCTCGGCCAGGCTCTGGGAAGGGACGGATCAAGCACGCCAGGCCTCGCCTTCCTGCTGCCCCAGGACTGAGACAGAGGAGGAGGCCAGCACCACTCCGAGGGGCCCCGAGTTGTTACAGCTGATGCTCTGATGAGGCATATTCAGGAGTTAATTACAGCAGGGTGGCCGCCAGGGATCTGGATAAACGAGCTTGGCTGATGAGAAGCTAAGTTTCTACAACATCCTTGTGAAAGGGGCAGAGGGAGGAAGACAGATTTAAGTGGAGAGACCTACAGTGCCCAGGTGGCCGGTACGTGTGCATGTGCGTCTGTGAGTGTGTGTGTCCAGCGTCTGTACAAAGTAAGCCCGTTAAGTCCGCCTGTCTATTTAAAGAATGTGTGTGTCCTACGGGGTACACACACACACACACACACACAGACACACACACACACACATACACATACATGTCACCACAACAGGCTGTGAGCAGACCCACAGCTGTCTGCAAACGTGTCTGTTCTGGTCCTGATCTGTCCACGTTCTTGGAGTTTGCAGGCCACTTAGAAGCCAAAAGGTCACTGGACCCCCCCAGGTGCCCATCCTGGCCTGAGCACCTGAGCAGAGGAGGCAGCAGGAGGAAGGGAACGCAGGGTAGGACCTGGCCTTTAGCCCAGGGAGGTCAGGGCCCAAACAACTCCTCTCTCCCTGATGAGAGGACGCAGGACCGCATCACGTGAAATCTGGATGCCCCAGTGCTGCCGCTTCTATGGGAGCAGACAGCCGCCCTGTAGAGCAGGGGCCCACACGTGCTGCCCCATCTAAAAGACATGGTCATGACCTCGGTCACTCAAAGTCATCAAAGAACAATCACTGGTCATCTAGGCAAGTCCCCAAGCTACATGCTGTGAAGCTCAGAGGCAAACAGTACTCCCAAGAGCCTGGATGAGCGGGGCAGTCAAGTCACTTGCCGACTGGCTGGTCTCCCAGGACAGGAGTGCTTTGCTGTCTTCTGCCAGAGGCCATGAGAGTTCAGAGGAGGGAGAGGCCGTGTAATTCAAAGACCCGCCTATCTTTAAATAAGACCTCCATTGCAAAACAGGCTCCACGCCAGCAGCCCAGAGTCTCCCAGGTAGACGGGCTCCAAGGCGGAAGCAGGACCACATTCAATCTCAGTGTTGGGAGAACAGCCCGGAAACCACACAGACCCAGGGTCAGCCCAGAACCCTTACCCTGCTAGAGTGGGAGAGGGGATGCTGAGCCAGTGCAGCTGCTGGTCATCTGCCTGGCTCCTGCGCAGACCCCAGAGATGGGCCACTGTGGGCCAACGTGACCACTATCTCAGGAGACTGCCCTTTGGGCCCAAAGACAGCCCACACGTGTGGCATCTGGAGCCCTCACCAAGAGAGGCACAAAGAGGGCGCTCCTTAGAGGTCTGATGAGCTAATGAGCTGTCAACCAGGAGACGTGGCCCAAGAGGCAAGCCAGCACCCTCTAGAACAGCACTTTCTGCAGTCACGGAGATGCTCTGTAATTTGTGCTCTCCAATACGGTAGCCACGACGCAGCCACATGGAGCTACTGAGCACATGAAATGTGGCCAGTGCAATGGAGGAACTGACTTTTTTTTTAGTATTTATTTACTTAGCTGCACCAGGTCTTTGTTTCGGCACATAGGATCTTTAGCTGCGGCATGCAGGATCTTTAGTTGCGGCATGCAGGATCTAGGTCCCTGTCCAGGGATCAAACCTGGGACCCCTACATTGGGAGTGTAGAGTCTTAACCACTGGACCACCAGGGAAGTCCTGAGGAACTGACTTTTAATTTTAAAATTTTAACTAATTTTAATTTAAATAGTCACAAATGGCTATGCAGCTCTAGAACACTACCGCAGCAATTAAGTCCAACTCGGAGGAACAGAGAGCAGCTGCCTGGAGCACTGTGTTGAGAAGGATGCCGAGGTCACGTCTGTGATCAGTGGAAAAGATTGCTACTATGTCTGCCATGGAAGCACACATCACCTGCTTCCGTCTTGGACCCGAAGCAGCAGCTCACCTGCAGGCTAAAATCCTTAAAGCCATCATTGACTTCCCATTCTCTCATCTCTCGTTCTACCCAGCAGTAAGTCCTGTTGGCTCTGCCTTCAACATACCCAGAATCCTCTGTCCTCATCACCTCCATCCTGGTCTGGGCCATTATCCTCTCTCACCAAAATTACTGCAATGCTTCTAACTGGTCTCCCTGCTTCCACTGCTATCTCTTCTCCACCATAAGCCAGACTGATCCATTTAAAACCTACAACCCTCCAATGTCTCCCATTTCCCTCAAGGGAAAAGCCAAGGTCCTAATGAGGCCCTGTAGAATCTGGCCCCCATCTCCTCTCTGCCTCACCTCCTACCTCTCATTCCCTCACTTCTGCTCCATCTGCACTGACCACCTTGACATCCTATGAACATACCACAGGGCCTTTGCACTTACTGCTCATTTCTCTGATCACTGCATGGCTCACACCCTCACTGCCTTCAGGTCTCTGCTCCAATCTCATCTTATCAGAAAGCCTTCTCTGGCCACACGATATTAAACAGCAACCTCCCTTCACTTCTGGCAGGCTCTATGCTCCTTCCCCTGCTTTGTTTTTCTCTACTGCCTGTCCTACTTCCTAACACAGCATTTGTTTAATGATTGTCTCCCCCACTAGAATCTGTTCTGTTCACAACTGTATCCCTAGTGTTTAGAAGCGTGCCTCAAATATTTGTGGGATGAATCCTCTCTTTTAGACAGTCTGACAATCCTATTCTGTTCCCATTTCACGGGCAAAGAAATGGGGGCTCAAAGGGCATAAGTAATTGGCTCAAGGTCATGGTGCAAGTAAGTGGCCTGGCTCGGATGTGAATGCAAGCTTCACTCTGCACCCTGTGTTGTCAGACATTTCCATTTCTCAAGGCAGTCAGAAATACAAGTTTTTATATAGAATGTCCAAATTTTTAAGTATTAGAAATTTCTGAAGCTCTGGGCAGATCAAACAAAACAGAAACTGACAGGCCAGATGTAGTCTGGGGACTACTCACCTAATTCTCCTCAAGTAGATCTCCCAAATAGAGGCCCTCATTGGGAGGGAGGATCAACTCCCCTTCCGGGTTTTGTCATGATGATTAAATGAGATAATTCAGTAAAAACTCAGCTCAAGACTGGGCAGAAGTAATTGTTAAAAACAAAACAAACAAACAAAAAACGACTCCTATTACTAAACAAAACTTCATCTTTACAGCCAGATAAAGGTGGGGACGCACCACAACCCAGACCAGACTGGACCCCGACCGTAGACTCTACAACTGTGTGGAGAGAAGAACACTGCTGGAGGACGTCTCTAGGCCCAGGACCCTCCAGAGCCCCGCAGGGAGCCAGCGCAGAGGCCACAGCCCAGACGCGGGGCCATGCACTAGCAGTGCCACCAGCGCCCAGTCCCCCGACCCAGCAAATGTCCCCCCACCGGCAGGGGCCCTCCATGGCCTTAGAACAGCCTGTCCTCTGTGGGCTCGTCATGTGCATCACCTAACATGGGCTTGTTCTGCTACATCCTGGAATGTTAGAATGAAGAACATTCTGTGAAATCCAGGAGGTCAGAGCTGGAACCGACAGAAACACTCATGCCTACTTCACCATAGGAAATTCACCTTCTGGCTTTTCTCAAACCAAGAGGCCTCCGAGGCTAAACTTAAAACTAAAAAATACTCGTGAGCGGTTCTGTGAAGCAGTTAAGACAGCAAGCATCTTTGGAGGCTGCTGTCAGGGGGTTTCCTCCATGGCTCCCGTCAAGTAAACGATGGGTTTGCCCCGCCTCCATCAGCTGCGAGACATGCGGTGACACAGGAGGCAGGTCCCCAGCCCCAGCCCCACTGTTGCCAGGACGACAGCTGGCGCTTTGAGGGCTGACACTAGAAAGCCAGCCCCAGGCTAGGAGGCAGCCCCCTCATCTCTCTGTCTCTCCCTGTCACTCTGACTCCCCTCTCCCCACCAACGGAGGCTGAGGTCACTCTGCACCTTATCCTCACAGCTAAAGGTCTTGAAGGGAACAGTGAGGCAGGCTTGGCCAGAGGTCAGAGACCTTCAGAAAGACCAGAAACTGAGCTTTTGAAAGGGCAGCAGTCCCAGTCCCAAGCTTCTCTTACCAGAGAAGTCTGAGTCTCGCAATAAAGGGGTGACCTGCTCAAGGGCAGAAGGTCACCCACCCAGGGAAACACTCCTGCACAAAGAAGAAACACCACCCCTAGTCCAAGGTGCTCTGGGCCTTGGGCTGGAGTAGCAGGAGAGGCAGAAGCGACTGCTCTGTCTGCGTCCCCCCAGAGGTGAGGGCCCCCAGCGCTCACCCACACCGAGTTCCCCAGGGCACCATGGAAGAAGGTGATCTGACCCCTGGCCCTAGGTGGGTACGGGTGGCGGTGGATGGTTTTCTGGCCTAGAACCCCGCACAGGCAGCCTTGGGCTCTCCCCTCAGATGCCGGCTGCAGCTTCCTCCCCCAGGAGGGTGGGGACCAAGGGCAGCTCTCCTTCCCCAGGTGAGGACCAGGTTGGTTTCCTAACTGAACATGATCTGAAGGAAGTGCAAGCCTGCCGTGTGCCCCTCATCCCTCCATCCTCCCCCACACCCTCCTCCACCACCTCCCACTCCCTGGGAAGCAATTCCGAGTATGTGCTTCGGAAAGGCTCAGAAGTCTAGAGTTTGTACCTGGCGACGGGTGTGCACTGGGTGGATTTCCCCGGTGCCTGCAGCTGTCAGGTGGCAGTCGGGGTGCTTAGCAACCCCCAAGGTCCCCAACTAAACCCTCGTGTTATGGTCACATGGGAATAAAGAAAAACAACTCCAGCTCCCTCCTCTGGGCCTCCTGCTCGATCCTAACAGGCCCGTGGAGCCAAGGAGAAGCTGGAGACAGGCCTGAAGTCCACCGGACCACCCTGTGGTCAACGCCACTGGACGGCCTAAAGCACCAGATATGCGCTGGGCAATGCAACGAGAGCCCTCGCCTGCCAGGGCCACACTCACAGAGCCTCAGCTCCATGAGGTCCCATCCCTCCTGGCAGAGGAGACAAGCTGAGCACCTGCCAGGGACGAGGCCGGCGGCCCACCCACCGGGCATCACCCGCCGTCAGCAGGAGGCTGCTCATCTTAGCAAAGGAGAGCCCAACCTCCCACGTGACAGCAACAAGGAGGACAGAACCAGAGGATCGGGGTGGGCTCCTGATGCCAGAGAGGAGAGTGACGGCTGGAGGCCACACACAGTGCCTCCTCCCAAAGCAGTTTAGAAGACAAGATAAACACTCACCAGCAAAAGAAAGTGAGACACGGACCCTGAGAACTAAATTCTGAAAGGAGGTCTCCCCTGCAAATTGGGAACTTTTAAAAAAGGCATTTAAACAAATGTGAGTACATAGGTGGCCAAACCAGCTTCTGTTTCCTCTCCCACTAGGACTTTCTGCAGCCCCTTCCAAAACGTTTTCACATCTATTATCTCATTTTTATTCTCACGAGGGGCTTTCGCAGGAGGAAAGTGAAATGGGAGTGTGCAACCTCTCCAGTGGCCTGCACTCAGCTCCAGAGACACATCAGCTGACATTCCTGGGATGTAAAATCAACCCAGAGCCCACACCACTCTCCACGTCAGCCCTGACGCCTGGGGAGGGAGCAAGCTCTGTCCCGAATGGAACCATGGACAAGGATGCACCGGCCCCAGCCGGCTCCCATCCTGCCTCGTGGCTCCTCCTTGACCAGCGTCCCCTGGGCTGGGGCCATTGCCATGTACTAAATTGTACAATATGGTTAATGTTATGTTATATGTTGTTCACCTCAACAAAAAGGAAAAAAAAAATCCAGCAAACCTGAAAGTCTTTTCTCGCCGAGAACCCAATTTAACACACTTTTTTAAAAATTATTTTTAAATGTAACCCCTGGATTATGGGAGGTTTTATTCTACTTCTCTGTATCTTCAAAATGTATCCAACAACAATAGTATGATGGTAGACAGTTCACTGCCTACTCTTTAGCACTGTCGGGCATAAGACTTGAGTATCTGGTTCTGAACTGCTCCATCTGAGAATAAGATGTTACTTTTATAATCAGGGTGACACTCTTCCAAACACAGAAGAAGGAAAAAAGACTTGAAGGAATATGCCTCTATCAGTATTTTTTCTTTATACTTGTCTATTTTGATCAAATGTCATACAACATATACTGAAAAAGAAAAGAAACTCTTCCAAACCTGTGTTTACCTGGCTGTGACTTGAGCCAAATAAGGAAACAGCAGGCAACAGCCCACAGGATGTTACCACTGCCTTGGGGCCTGTTCCCTGCAGCTGGGGTTTTCAAATAGGCATCCCTGGGGGGAGCTGCAGGGTTCCAAAAGCAAAGAAGTCTTTTCTAGATAAACAAGGAAAACTTAAGTGCCTAAGTCCACCCTCATTCATTCCTGGGAAGAGTGTAAATTGTTTGAACCTCTATGAGACAATTTGGTAATATTTATCAACATGAAAAATGCACACGCCTGGTTCCTCAAAAAGTTCAATACAGAGCCACCATATGACCCAGCAATTCCACTTGGGTTTATACCCCAAAGACTTGGAAAGCTGGGACTCAAACAGATACTTGTACACCAATAGTGCATGGCAGCATCAGTCACAAGAGCTAGAAGGTGGAGCCCATCAACAAATGAATGGATAAACATGCTACATACATACAAGGGCACATTATTCAACCTTAAAAAGGAATGAATTCTGATACACACTACAACATGGATGACCCTTGAAGACATGATTCTACGTGAAATAAACCAGTCACAAAAGGACAAATGTTGTAGGATTCTACTTATAGGAGGTACCTAGGACAGTCAAATTCATAAAGAAGAGTAGAATAGTGGTTGTCAGGGGCTGGGGGAGCGGAGGCCGAGGAGTTAATATTTAATGTGTATAGAGTTTCTGTTTGGGATGATGAAAAGGCTCTGAAAACGAACAGTGGTGCTGGCAGCGCAATGTTGTGAATGTACTTAATGTCACTGAACTCATACACTTCAAAATGATTAAAATGGTAAATGTTATCTTCTGTATATTTTACCACAGTAAATATGCATATATACACACACATGTATATACATATATATAATTTTTAAAATGCACATGCCCTTTGATCCAGCAATTCCACTTCTAGTTTTGAGTTTTCAGATATATTTGTACACGTATAATATGGTGTCCCTATAAAGATGTCTATTACAGCAATGTTTGCAGTAGCAAAAAATTGGAAATAACCTAAATGTCTACCTACAGGAGCCCTTTTAACTAAATGATGTTACCTCTATACAGTGGAATACAGTACCGTCACAAAAAGCATGAGGCAATTGCAATATGGACTTAGAACCCTCTCTAAGGGATTAGGTGAATAGATGGAGTGCAGAGGAGTGAACATACTACCATTTGTGTGTGGAAAGTCTGTACAGGCACAGCTCAGAGATACTGCGGGTTCAGTTCCAGAACACTGCAATAAACCTAACATCGAGATAAAGCGAATACTGCAATAAAGCGAATACGTGAACTTTTTTGGTTTCCCAGTGCATATAAAAGTTATGTTCGCACTATTCTGTAGTCTATTAAGTGTGCAATAGCATATCAAAAAAACAACAATGCATGTATCTTAATTTTAAAAAAGACTTCATTGCTAAAAATCGTTAACAATCACCTAATCCTTCAGCGAGCCGTGATCTTTTTGCTGGCAGAGGGTCTTGCCTTGATGTTGATGCTGCTGACTGATCAGTGGTAGCTGCTGAAGGTGGCGGTAGCTGTGGCAATGTCGTCTTAGAACTAGACGGCAACGAAGTCTGCAGCGTCAACGGACGCTTCCTTTCACAAATGGTTTCTCTGTAGCATGTAATGCTGTTTGATGGCATCTTACCAACAGTAAAACTTCTTTCAGAACTGGAGTCAATCCTCTCAAACCCTGCCGCTGTCTTATCACTGAATTTAGGCAATATTCTAAATTCTTTGATGTCATTTCAACAACCTTCACAGCATATTTACCAGGAGTAGAATCTACCTCAAGAAACCATCCTCTCTGCTCATTCGTAAGAAGCAACACTTTATCCATTAGTTTCATCAGCAATTCAGTCACATCTTCAGCCTTCACTTCTTTTTTAAAAAAATAAATGGATTTATTTTGTTTATTTATTTTTGGCTGCATTGGGTCTTCGTTGCTGCGCACGGGCTTTCTCTAGTGCAGCGAGCGGGGGCTGCTCTTTGTTGCGGTGCACGGTCTTCTCACTGTGGTGGCTTCTCTTGTTGCAGAGCACGGGCTCTAGGCACGTGGGCTTCAGTAGTTGTGGCACACGGGCTCAGCAGTTGTGGCTCACGGGCTCTAGAACACAGGCTCAGTAGTTGTGGCACAGGGGCTTAGTTGCTCTGCGGCATGTGGGATCTTCCCAGACCAGGGCTCAAACCTGTGTCCCCTGCATTGGCAGGTGGATTCTTAACCACTGTGCCACCAGGGAAGTCCCAGCCTCCACTTCTAATTCTAGTTCTCTTGCTATTTCCACCACGTCTGCAGTTACTTCCTCCACTGAAGTCTTGAACCCCTCAGTCATTCTCAAAGGTTAGAATCAGCTTCTTCCAATCTCCTGTTAATATTGATAGTTCCACCTCTTCACATGAATCACGAATGTTCTTAATGGCATCTAGAATAAAGAATCCTTTCCGGAAGGTTCTCAATTTACTTTGTCCAGATCTATCAGAGGAATCACTCTCTATGGCAGCTATAGCCTTACAAAATGTATTTCTTAAATAATGAGACCTGCAAGTTGAAATTACTCCTTGATCCATGGGCCGCAGAATGAATGTTATGTTGGCAGGCATGAAAACAACAGTAATCTCCTTGTCCACCTCCATCAGAGTTCTTGGGTGACCAGGTGCATTGTCACTGTGCAGTAATATTTTGAAAGGAATCTTTTTTTCTGAGCATTAGGTCTCAACAGGTCTTAGCATAATTCTTAAGGGCCCTAGGATTTTCAGAACGGTAAATAAGCATTGGTTTCGATTTCAAGTCACCAGCTGCATTAGCCCCCAATAAGAAAGTCAGCTCATTCTTTGAAGCTTTGGAGCCAGACATTGACTTTTCCTCTCTAGCTATGAAAGTCCTAGATGACATCTTCTTCTAATAGAAGGCTGTTTCATCTACATTGAAAACCCACTGTTTAGTGTAGCCACTTCATTAATGATCTTAGCTAGATCTTCTGGATAACTTGCTACAGCTTCTACACCAGCACTTGCTGCTTCATCTTGCATTTTCATGTTATGGAGACGGCTTCTTCCTTAGAACTCAGACCTCAGGAACCAACCTCTGCTAGCTTCAGTCTTTTCTTCTGCAGCTTCCTCACCTCTCTCAGCCTTCACAGAACTGAAGAGAGTTAGGGCCTTGCTCTGGATTAGGCTTTGGCTTAAGGGAATGTTGCAGCTGGTTTCTTCTTCTATCCAGACCACTAAAACTTTCTCCATATCAGCGATAAGACTCTCTTGCTTTCTCATCATTCTTGTGTTTACTTAAGTAGCACTTTTAATTTCCTTCAAGAACATTTCCATGGGCTTCCCTGGTGGCGCAGTGGTTGAGAGTCCGCCTGCTGATGCAGGGGTCACGGGTTCATGCCCTGGTCCGGGAAGATCCCACATGCCGCGGAGCGTCTGGGCCCGTGAGCCATGGCCGCTGAGCCTGCGCGTCCGGAGCCTGTGCTCCACAACGGGAGAGACCACAACAGTGAGAGGCCCGTGTACCGCAAAAAAAAAAAAAAAAAAAAAAAAGAACTTTTCCTTTGTGTTTACAACTTGGCTAACTGGTGCAAGAGGTCTGGCTTCTGGCCTATCTTGGCTTTCTACATGCCTTCCTCACTAAAGCTAATCATTTCCAGCTTTTGATTTAAAGTGAGAAATATGTGACTCTTCCTTTCACTTGAACACTTAGAGGTCACTGTAGGGTTATTAATTGGCCTGATTTCAATATTGTTGTATCTCAGAAAATAGGGCACCCGAGGAGAGGGAGAGAGATGGGGGAATGGCCGGTCAGTGGAGCAGTCAGAACACACATATTTATTAAGTTTGCCGTATCATAGGGGCGCAGTTCGTGGTCCCCCAAAACAATTACAATAGTAATATCAAAGATCACTGATCACAGATCACCACAACAAATATAATAATAATGAAAAAGTTTGAAATACTGTGAGAATTACCAAAATGTGACCCAGACACATGAAATGAGCAAATGCTGTTGGAAAAAGTGGTGCTGATAGACTTGCTTGATTCAGGGTGGCCACAAACTTTCTTTTCCTTTTCTTTTTTTTTTTTTTTTTTGGCCACACCATGGTTTGTGGGATCTTAGTTCCCAAACCAGCGATTGAACCTGGGACCTCGGCAGTGAAAGCACAGAGTCCTAACCACTGGACTGCCAGGGAACTGCCGTCACAAACTTTCAATTTGTTAAAAAAATTCAATATCTGCACAGTACAATCAAAAAGTGAAGTGCAATAAAGCAAGGGGTGCCTATATACAATGACTTGGAAACAGAATAGCTCTGAAAGGATACACAACAGAGATGACAGTGGTTGTCTGAGGGATGGGAAAGTAGATGATATACAGAGGGAAACTTACTTTCCATGGTACAATTTTTTTCATACCTTTGTAATTTTATAATATGTACACTTCTGGCTACTCTGAAATAAACTTTAAAATATTTTAAGTAATGTCCAACTCTTGCTTCTTATAGAGGAGTTTATATCAGACCAACCCTTTAGCCAAGGATAAAAGCCAGATAAAACACAAAAGAACAGCTATCTAAAGGCAATAGGAAACAACCAACACAGCTAGGACTTCAGGACACAAGCTCTCTGAGGGAAGGGAGACACATTTAAGTGAGCCCAACACACTCTGCCACTTTTTCCCTTGAGACCAGGGTTGAGAGTCTGAACAGACAGCAATGGCTAGAGCTTCCGAGGGGCTGGAGAAACAATAACTGGTGAACAAGGATTCCAACGCAGAGTAGAGGGGTGAGATCCTGGACAGAAGAGAACCATAGAAGAGTAAGCCTGACTTTCTCTACAACTACTCCCCTTGAGGCATTTGCCAATCCCTAAGCCGTATGGGGCAAGAGGCCGAAAATCCAAGCAGAAAGTGACAGAAAAGAGACTAAAAATCAAAGGATAGTTTTGGCAGTCTCTTAATGTTGAGGAATTCAGGGTCCCTCAAGAGGAGGACATCCTTTCAGTCAAGACCCCTGAAGGGGTATTTCCTAAGAGTAGGCACAGAACAGAAACAGACCAGCTCACTGAACCCAGCTTTAAATCTTCTCACCCCCACATGGGATCAATCTGAGCTAACCCTACTATAACCATCTGCTGCGAGAAAAGTAATCCTGTCTGGAGAGACACAACATCATTTAGGGTTGCTATTATTTTCCATATGCAATATCCAGTGTTAATTAAAAGTCCAGGATGCCATAAGACAGGACCAAAAGTCAAGAGAGAAAAGCAGACCCATCAGTATTCTGATACCATGGTGGTCAAAGACTTTAAAATAAATGTTTAATATGGTTCTAAAAATAGATGACAAAATGGGGAACTTAACCAGAGAATTCAAATCTATTTTTTAAAATCAAATGGAAAATTTTTTTAAATAAAATGGAAATTCTAGAACTGAAAAAAGTACAATACGGAAGTTAAGGATTCAAGAGATGAGCTCAACCACTGAGTTGACAAAGCAGAAGAGAGGATTAGTAAACTGAAAGTTAGGTCAGTAAAAATATTCAGTCTGAAGCACAGAAAGAAAAAAAGGAAGATCCAGACATTTATGGAACATGGTAGAAATGTCTAATAAAGATATCTAGAGTCATAGAAGCAAAGGACAGAATGACAGAGAAGCTACAAAAAGATACTGGCTAAAAATTTTCATCAAGCCATCAATGCAAGAAGCTCTTTGAGAACAAAACAGGGTAACTTCAAAAGAAAACTCCTAGGCAAAAGTAAAACCAAAGACAAAAAAAAAAACCAGTAAAAGCAACCAGAGGAAAATAATACGCATTAGTTTAAAAGGAGCAACAGTATTATTGTACAACATGGGAAATATAGCCAATATTTTATAATAACTATAAATGGAGTATAACCTTTAAAAATTGTGAACCACTATATTGTACATCTGTAACTTACATAATATTATACAGCAACTATACTTCAAAAAATAAATAACAAAAGGAGCAACACTATGTCCTACAGCTGGAAGCCTGAGGATAATAGAAAGACACCTTCAAAGGGCAGAAAGTAAAAATCCAGAAACCTTCAATTCTATATCTGATAAAAAATGACTTTCAAAATTGAAATAAAAATAAACACACTTTGGGCTTCCCCGGTGGTGCAGTGGTTGAGAGTCTGCCTGCCGATGCAGGGGACACGGGTTCGTGCCCCGGTCCAGAAGGATCCCACATGCCGCGGACCGGCTGGGCCCGTGAGCCATGGCCGCTGGGCCTGTGCGTCCGGAGCCTGTGCTCCGCAACGGGAGAGGCCACAGCAGTGAGAGGCCCGCGTACCGCAAAAAAAAAAAAAAAGGAAAAAAAACCCAAAAAAACCCCCACACTTCTAGCAATTAAAAATGGAGAGAATTTAGTGCCAACAGACCGACTTGAAAAGCAATATTAAAAGGAATTCCTCAAGAAGATGGAAGCACAGCAATGAAGAAGAAATGGAGTGTAACTGAGAGGGTAAAATATGGGCAAACGTAGGTAATGAATATTAACTGCAGAAGACTATAACTTTATGAGACTGTTTTGTGGGGCTTAAAACATATGTTGAATTACATTACATTACAATTGAATTACATAAAATACATTACAATCGAATCACAATGTTGTACATGTGAAGCTAACAAAATATTGTAAATCATCTATACCTCAATTTTTTTAAAAACCTGAAATAACTAAATAATAAAATAAAATATATTACAGTGGCCAGAAAGTATTGGGGAGGGGAATTAAGTGTTGTGAGGTCTTTGCACTGTGACCAGAGACGCCAAAAATACTTTGGGGTAGGTGCAAATGAAATCTAATTGACATTTATTGACCTTATTTCATTTTTGAAAGGCATTTTGATACATTTTGTAGAATATACATTATTCTATTTTTTTTTTTTTTTTTTGCGGTACGCAGGCCTCTCACCGTTGTGGCCTCTCTCATTGCGGAGCACAGGCTCCGGACATGCAGGCTCAGCGGCCATGGCTCATGGGCCCAGCCGCTCCGCGGCATGTGGGATCTTCCCGGACCGGGGCACGAACCCGTGTCCCCTGCATCGGCAG
Source organism: Tursiops truncatus (assembly GCF_011762595.2). NCBI lineage: Eukaryota > Metazoa > Chordata > Mammalia > Artiodactyla > Delphinidae > Tursiops > Tursiops truncatus. The sequence continues at coordinate 69,701,432 of NC_047047.1, read as the reverse complement.
GCGGACTCTCAACCACTGCACCACCAGGGAAGCCCCAATATACATTATTCTTAACTGCATCAAAACCAATCACATACTAGGTCAAAAATCAAGTTTCAACAAATTTCAAAGGGCTAAAATCGTGCAGAGCATATTCTTTGACCGCAGTCAAATGAAACTAAAAATCAATAATAAAAAGATAACTTTTAAACAGTCCCCAGATATTTGGAAATTAATGTACTCCTAAATAGCTCATGGATCAAAGGCATCTCAATGGATTTAGAAAATATAAATTTTAGAATTTAGAAAACGGAACTAAATGACAACAGGGATATGACATATCAAAACTTGCGGGATAAAGCTAAAGCACTGTAATGAGGAAAATCTATAGCATACGTACACGTTTTAGAAAAGAAATGCTGGAAATTAGCTATATCAGTTCCATTTCGAGAAGGGAAAAAAGAACACTAAATTAATCCCAAAGAGAGGAAATACAAAGTTAGAAGCATAAATTAATGAATTATAGAAATGCAAAAGAACCAAAAAGGTGTTTCACTGAAAAGGCTAAAACATTAATAAACCTTAGTAGGACAAGTTAAGAAAACATTTAAAAACAGAAGGCACAAATTACCAATATCAGTAATGAAAAAAGAACTCAAATCCCATACACAATGACACATAAAAAGAAAATATAATGAACATTATGTCAAAAATATGAAAACTTAGATGAAATGGACAACTTCTTGAAAAAACAATAACTTTCCAAAATTCATGCAAAAAGAAATTGTAGAACGTTCTATCTTTAGATGAAACAACCTTCTCATAAAGAAAACTCCAGACCCAATAAGGCTCCACTAGTGAATTCTTCTAAACATTAAAGGAATAACCTAAATCTTCCTTAAACTTTTCCAGGGATTAGAAAGAGGGAACATTTCTCCAATTAATAAGTCTGGCATAACCATGATACCCAAACCCGTCAAGGACATGGAAAGAAAGTTAAAATGGCAAGCAGCTCTCATGTCCACAGTCACAAAAGCACACAGGGGTGGTTCTCTCAGCCAGACCCCAGGCTCCCCGCACTGATCCTGCCCAAAGGGGCATTAGAAAGTGGGCCTTGTGGCCTCTGTACCTCAGCCTGACCATCACTGTTTCCAGCTTTACTGGTTACAAGGCACCTCTGTGTTTCCCATCTGACCCTCAGCAAGATGAGTATCAACATCTCTACTTTGGAGTATCAATACCCCCACTTCACAGATGAGGGAAGTGAGGCTCTATGGGGTGGATAACTTGTCTAAATCATCCACCCAGAGACTAACAGATTCAGGGTGAGACTCACACCAGGAGGCCCCCACCAAGCACTGCTGAACGTAATTGAAGATGTCCTGGATTATACATTACGAGACAGACAAGATGAACACAGATGGGTATGCTGAAAACTGCACAGACTATATAAAAAAGAACTCCCCAGTCTAGCTCAGTGGTGACACACGCATTTTTTTTTAATGTAGAGAACCCAGAGGGCTGCCTCCACATTACGAGAGACCAAATGCAAACAAGAACCAAGACAGTATAAAAAGCAGAAATTAAAGAATGCCTTTGAAGGAACTCAATAAAGCCAGTAAAGCTTTACTAAGGATTCTTTAAATATGTTCAAGCCGCAGTAGCTCCTCAGTAACCACAGGATACAGGGCCGAGGAGAAGGGGGCGAATATGACGGGCCCTTTGTCACAATGGAGGTAGGAAGGTTCCCCTTCTAAAGCCCGTCTTCTGAAAGAGATGAGTCCGAGGCCCAGCTCAGGAGCTTCTAGATCTCATTGGTAAACAGAGAAAGAAAGAACCTCCCAGGACAGACAAAGCTAGGACACATCAGCTAAGTGACTCAGTGTGTGCCTTCAAATAGCACTGTCTAGAGAACATGAGGCCCACCAGTGGGGCCCCCCGAAACTAAGGCCCCACCCACCTGGGTGGCAGGGTCTATGAAAACGGCAATTTCAGTGAACCCACTGAACCCAGAGCAAAAAGCACCACCTGAACACAAAATGACATGGTTCCCAGAGCAGAGAAATCATATGTTTTTAACCTATTGAGTTTGTTTGTTCAGGGCAAGTCAACCTATGGATAACAGGAAACTGGTGGATGTAATTTCCGAAATCCTTCAAAAAGCATGTGAGATGAACCCAGACCAAAAACTATTTAAGACTGAGTCACACGAGAGCGGGGAGTCTCTGCAGTGGATCAGGCTGGAGTAAAGCCAGTAACAAAAGAGAGGGGACAGCAGGCAGGCAGTTCTCTTGATGGAAAAATGTAAACAGCGGGCTCCCCAGGGGCTGGGCTCAGTTTTAGGTCTTCACAAATGACTTAGCGGGAGAAGGCAGTGGGGAGATTTCCCTGAGCCTGTGGGAGGAGGGGTGAGGGGCTGATAGACTTCACACACAAGGGACCCGAGGCCAGGGGATGGGTGGCCCACCCCTACCCCACCGCAGGGAGAGGAGCCCTGAGAACAAAGTAGGTGAGCGATCTGCCCGGGGGGGTGTGGCAGAGGGAGCGGGGAGAGGAATAACACAGAGTGATGCCTCCAGAGAAAAAGAATTCACATGGAGCCCTGGGGTACCCACAGCAACTGGGTTCACGCCCTTCCGACAGGCCCCAAACCCAGGCTCCAGGCCGGCACTGCCCCAAGGCCACCCCCAAAGAGCCTCACCTGCTGCTGGCTCTGCTCCTCCAGGTTCATCTTCACCTCCAGCGACTGGCGGGCCTCCAGGAAGGCCTTGCGGTGCTTGCGGTCCGCCATGTAGTAGGACATGATGCCCACAACGATGGCGCACAGGTAGAGGAAGACATTGGCCAGAATCTGTATCCAGAGGAGGAAGAGAGGAAAGGACAATGGTCAAGGCATGTCTGCAGGAGAAGGATGGAGGAGGCGGGCAGGTGGTGACCAAAATCCAACTGCAAGTTGCCCACTGTCCAGGGAGGTCCCCAGCAAAGCTTCTGACCTCGAGGGGGTATTCAGATCCCTGAAGTAGACCCTGCCCCATCACCATGGATGAGTGAGGGGACTGCTGTTCTCCCTTCCACCTTTTCATGGTAGGGAAGCTGGCCAATCCTGCCCACCTGTGCAGCCTGAGCAGTCCTTCTGCTACTCATCTATTCACTCACTCACTTGTTCAACCACCACTTATTGCACCCTTACTTCATAGGCGCATTTAGGTACAGTGCTGATTAGCTGGGGAGGAAAGTGAACCAAGCCCAGATCTACTGGCCAGGGGTGTAGAATCCTAACAGCTGCAGATCATATGGAAGGTCACAGGAGACCAGAAGAGGTCCCGGGCTGATTTAGTTGTCACGATGCCACCTAACACGTGTGCCGCAGGCTACAGGCTTCTGGGATTCACATGCATCCTCTGAGCCAACGCCACCTGCCAGCAGGTGAGAGGGTGGCCAGTACCAACATCCAGGTCTCATGAAGAACTGAAGCTCCAGGAAGGGGAAGAGGCAGGTGGGATCTGACGTCTGTCCGGTGAGCTCAGTGCATTGGCACCAAGGGCTTCTTTGGGCATCGAGAACCTGCTCCCCCACCCCTGGCACCCTGCGGGCTGGCCTAGGTGTCCTTGGTCCCCAGCCCGCTCCCACAGGCCGCCAGAGGTAACCTCAGCTATGGACCTGACATTCAAACCCCACCTGACTTCCTGGTGCTGTCTGCTGCCGGCTCCGATCCTTGACCTGACTGGGCCCCATCTGGGGCTGGACCAGGTTCTAATTCCTCCCACTTCTCCAAGACCACTGACCATGAAGCTTCTCCAACAAGGCCCGTTTCCAGGTCTGGTGCCTCCCACTCCCCTGAGGCTGCCCCACGCTCCCTGCCTTGATTCCCTGAGGTCCTGCCAGAGGTGGACAGACCCCTCCTCCCGAGGGTGTGGTTTCCGGAGCAGAAGTTGGAAGTTGAGAGGCAGGAAGGGAGACAGAAGTTCTTAGTTTCTGACCCTAGGGGAAGAAAAGATTGGCCCAGCGGAACATAATAAATTCTGGGGTAGGTGAAAAATGCAGGGAAGTCAATTTTAGATGTTGAAACAGGACAGTTTAATAGACAATAAGGCAAGTTAATTCTAACATTAATTTCCTGGGTACTCTTGGTTATGCTGTATCCCTCTGACTGTTTTTATGTTTCATTGTGGCTTTTGGTCGAAACTAACCAGGAGGACCTACCACCCCCCGCAGAAGCTTCCTGAAGAGTCTGTACTTGGGCACCAGTCTAAGCCCAGGGGGCACTCAACAAAGGCCCGCTGAGCAATGAATTGATTAGTAGGTGAGGTGTGTCTTGGTGCGGGTCATCCAATCACTGGGTGAAGATTTCACGAGCTTCTTAGATGGCTGGTTCTAGCAACTAACAACCAGCTGTGTTCTTGGGCCTGGGCAGCCTGATCGCCTACACCGCCTGTGGGGCAAGCAGGGCATTTCAAAGTCCTGTAGGACGGCTCCTGCACCTTCTTCTGGACCGTGACCACCCATTCCCTTCGGAGTGGTCAGTAATACTGAGTATGCTCTCAGGCCACTTCCCAAACATCTGATGATCGGAAAAGCTGCCAATTTATCATTCACGTTCAGCGAGTCAAAGCAAATCACACAGATCGCTGGGTCTCAAAGCCAGTCTAGCCTGAGGTCTAGGAACCTCCACCTCCTGTGGGGTCCTTAGAAACCTGCGCAACTCCAAGTTCATGGTGCAGGAAGCTGTTCAAGGTCAGGCGCACCTCGTGCGTCCTCACCAAGCAGTGGCACTCCACTGAAGCCCACGTGGGGTCCAGACACAGCAGCCACCGGGCCAAGGGTCTCCGGGCTGATGGGGCTTGGGGTCCTGGAGGGCGAGGGAGGAGCCACACGTCTGGACCCCACACCTGCCAGTGTCAGCAACTGAACCAGGGGCTCCAGACAAGGCAGGCTGACCTGGGGCCACAGGCCTGTCTCTGCCCTGGCCACAACCAGCCTGGGCTGTCACACGGCTGGGGACAGAGCTCCTCACTCAGGGGTCTTCCTGACCACCTCACGAGGATGCATGAGGCGGGCTCTGTAAAATGTACAGTGCTGAGCTGCTGTCGTTCCCCACAGGGCATCCACCTAAGAAAACCAAACCTGCAGACAGGCTGTCAGAGAGCAACTCTAGTGGAAAAGTTTCAAACCAAAGATTATAATACAAAAAATAAGAGGACTCAGGGACTCCCCTGGTGGCACAGTGGTTAAGAATCCACCTGCCAACGCAGGGGACACGGGTTTGAGCCCTGGTCCGGGAAGATCCCACATGCCACGGAGCAAATAAGCCCGTGCGCCACAACTACTGAGCCTGCGCTCTAGAGCCCGCGAGCCAGAACTACTGAGCCCACGCACCTAGAGCCCATGCTCCACAAGAGAAGCCACCGCAATGAGAAGCCCGTGCACCGCAACCAAGAGTAGCCCCCACTCACCACAACTAGAGAAAGCTCGCGCGCAGCAACGAAGACCCAACGCAGCCAAAAATAAATAAATAAAAATAAATTAATTAACTTAAAAAAAAGAGGATTCAGGTTGGGTTCACGCCTGGGGAATGTCTAGGCAGGACAGCATTCCTTTCATTGAAGTGCACATTTTAAAATAAAATCTACTTTTGCACTCACTTGTAGGTACAGATGATCTAGAAAGTAAATTTAAGAGGAGCGCTGGACTCTGGTACTGCCCCTCGCTAGCCGGGTGGCTGCCAGGTCACATAACCTCCCTGAGCTCACTTCATCATCTATGAGCGAGGGAGGGACTGACTCATCTGGAAGACCCCTCGGTCCTGACACTGGTCCTCATCAGACCTCACTTCTGAGGGCAAAGGTTGGGATTGGAGATGAACCTGGTCCCGAGAGGCCAGGGGAAGGAGAGCAGGTCAGTTCCAAGTCGGCCAGAACGCCACGCTGCCTGCCGGGCCCTGGGCATCCCCGGACCCAGAGGCCTCATCCCCTTCCTGACCTGCACTCTCGGCTGCAGGGATGCGGAGGGAAATGGCCACATCTGGACCATGCGCTGCAGAGTCAGGTGGGTCCTGCAGGTGCCATCCAGGCCAGGGAACTCCCTCCTGCCTTCCAGTGAGCACAGCTGTTTCCAGACAATTCTCCCGACAGTCCCAGGCCTTGGGTCTCCTGGAGCTCCCCCAATTCTCTAAACTTGCCTCAGCTGAAGAAAGGGCCCTCAGGGCGCTGCTGCTCTGGTCCACCCGACCTGTCTCCAGGGCTACGAGGCCCAGAAGGAGTGCGGCAACCCCCCGGTGCCAGGCACGGGGGCGGGGGGGCGAGAGGCTCAACCTCCAAGTCCAGGGCACAAATCCACTAAGGCAAGGAGACCTCCAGCCGAGGAAGCAGGGGTTCGCTCTGGGGAGGAGGGTTGGGGACGGAGCAGGAGCTGCACTGCAACACGGTCCCCTGGGGTGATGGGGGCCCAGAGGTGCACAGGTGACCGGCGGGGCGGGGGAGGGTGTGGACAGCAGTCCCCGTGTGCAGCCAGGGCCGGGAGCCCCTGATCCTGGCCTGTTTCCTCGCCCGTAACATCCTCTCACATCACAACCTTACGTTCTAGACACGGTCACACACTTCACCCACCTCATCTCGTTTAATCTTCACAAGGCAGGTGACATTATTCCAATTTTACAGGAGAAGGAATTGAGATTAAGCAAGGGCTCAAAACTAGAGGATAAGGTTTCTTCCTGCACTCATCTCATTATTCTCTGGTGCAAAACCCCACCCTACAAGCACCCCTCAGCTAACTTACATATTTATAACCCCACATTTCCCCAGAAAGGCTATTAGATATTTTCTAAAACTAAAATTAAAATTTCCACCAAAATACCAGCCCTAAAGCACTTACTGTGAGCTGCTTGCATTTTTAATCTGAAACAAAGTAGTACATCTACAGATTTCCACAGCTTCCATACACATGGGTGGTCATTAGCTCTAGGCTCAGAAATTCCTAAATTATGCCTGTAAGTGTGTCTCACTTAGCAAAAGAGATGTGCTCTTCCTAACACGCTTGGAAAAAATGAGTTGTGCTCCTTCGGCAGTGAGCCCCGAACAACGCCAGCGCCGAGGAATCGACGGTGACCAGGACGCCACCGCGGAGCCCGGGAGCCCAGCGCTGCCGGAGCAGGTCCAGGTCAGGCCACGAGGATGGGTAAGCGGGGCAGCTGTCACCTCTCTAACACATCCGTTAGTACGGCCTCTTGCTACAGTTTAAGAGCTGCAGACCCAGGAAAACCTCTGGCCACCAGGAAAGGTTGAACCCTAGAGAGAATCCGAAATGTGTCTCTCACGTGACTATGACAAACGGGCTCCTCCCAGCTGAGCCTTGACCTCTGCAGGCCTGGGATGAATCTTCTGGTGCTCCCACCCCGGTGGGAGGGGCGAAGGGCTTCCTTGTCAGAACTCGTCTCTTCTCCCTCCAGGACTGCCTTCCCAGCACCCACTGCTGCGCGAATACCCTGCAACCCTCAACGCTCCAGCCACAGCCGACCCACCTGGCAGCCCCTCTTCCTGCTCAGCCTCCCATCTCCCTTCCCCACTTCTCCATCCTCCTCACACACGTCTGCCCCCTCTCTAACACCTGGGGCACCTGCTAAGGCAGGCCCTGCTGTCCTCCTCACCCCTGTGTCCCCAGAGCCCAGCCCAGGCCTCATCCAGCACCCGGTGCTCAGGAACCCAGAGCTGCTGGGCTGGACGGACCAGGTAACGGAACCACGTCACAGACTCACCCCTCACCTGACCCCTTCAGCCTCTGGCCAGCAGACAAGAAGCCAGCATAAAGTCCACCTCTGGCCCCCACCACCTCCCCGGGACCCGCCTTCTAATTAATACCCCATCTGCTGCACCCCACCCTAAGAGCAGAGAGGAATGGGGCTCGGTCACTCCCCCAGGACGGAGCAGACCCCCAGGACAGCAGGTGGGGGACAGTCCAGGAGATATCCAGAGTATAAGGCAGAGCGTACAAAGCAGTGAGAGAAGGGTGGGGATGGGTGGCGGGGTCTCGTTCATTCAGGAAGAGGTTAGATGGCTTCACACATGCGCCAGAGAGAGATGGGGTCTTGGAAACATGACGACGGGGCTCTGATACCACGGTCAGTGAACAAGCGTGGTCCGAAGGCTTCTGCCCTCTCTAGTCATCCAAACAACGTATTTGGAGAGTTTCAGCTCCACTTTCCAGTTCTGAAAGTGAGCAGGAGCCCCGATGCGCAGACCCTCACTCCTGCCTCTTCCCAGTGGTCCAGGGCCAGCGACGGCCGTCCACACTAGACGGGCAATGCCCGCCACATCTCCAAGACTGAGAAGCCCTGCTCTGGGGTGCCGTCGAGGTTAGCTCTTCGCGTCCCAGTGGGCTCCTTTAGACTGGGCAGCAGTCTTATTTCAAACAAATTGTTCTTTTTTTCTTTTAAACACAAGGTTTTAAAAATAATGAATAAAATGAATGCTTCTCCCAAGTGGGTAAACATTCAGCTTCATCTAACCCAGGGCAGCTGGATAATGTGTTTACAATACACCCCAGCTCAGAAATGCAACCGTGAGAAAATTCCTTTACAAGATCCTTCCTCTTGGAATCTGATGAGTCACAATGTCCCACACAGTTTCTAACAGCCCACAGGGACAGGCACTGCTCTTAGTGGGGCTTTAAAATGGAAGTCAGCCCATCAGAGGCAGGCTGGTGGCTCAAATGCCTAGGCTGACCTCTCCCTATAAACTCATTCCGGCCTGCAGATTCCAGAACATTCCCAAACAGGGGAGAAGAGACCGAGGGAGAGACAGCAGCTCTGGGGTGTCAGTGTCCATGTCAGCTGCCCTCGGAGACCTTGTGATGCTCTGCTGCTGGGGGGAGGCCCCTGTTCATTATAGCTAACCTAGATGTTTTCAAAAAAAAACTCTCCAAGGAGCTGCAGGGCAGGAAGGAGCGGGGAGAAGGCACCTCTGAAGGCAACCAGCCTCCCCAACCTAAGGAAGACTGGCCGGAGCGTGCGGTGGCAGCCACACAGTGCCCGTGGGGTCCCCACCTGTGGAGCCATGCTCCCTGCATACACTTGGAAGGGCCCAGTAGTGGGTGAACACATGGCAAAGAGGTTGGGCCACGCCATCACAGAGACCTCCCACACCACCAGCAGGCTGTGTGACCTGGAGCAAGTCACTTAACCTCTCTGAGACTTGGCTTCCTCATCCTCACCGTAACCCTGACGGCTGTTCCACTAAGATTAAAAGAGATTCTAGGCAACACCACCTAACAGAGGGCTTGGCGTAAAATATGTTCTAAATGACTTTTTTTTTACTTTTCTTCCAGAAAGGAGAAAGAAAATTGGGACCTAATAATAATACTTTAATGAAGTTTTACAAGAGACTTCACATTCATTATCTTATTTGTTTGTCACAACAGCAAAGTTTTCTTATTCTCATTTTGTAGAAGAGACTTGAAGCCCAGAGAAATTAGGTTATGAGCCCAGAGTCTCCCAGCAATGCTGAAACTGGAACCCAGATCTCCTTCCTCTTTTCTTCCCCCTACAAACACAGAATTTAAATTTCAAGACATTAAAAAAGCTCCGTCCCAGCCCAGAGGACTGAATGTCAGAAGCCAGCCTGACCAGGCACGTGTGGCCTGGGGGCAGATCCGCCGCTGCTTTCTTGGCCAGCAAGCACACCACCCAAACACGAGTCCAGGGCCCCCTTCCCTATGTTACTGTCTCCTTAGCTGTGTTGTGATGAGGGTCGGCAGAGGCTGGGCGAAGTCCTAGGTGCTGGAGGTCTCCAGGGAGCACAGAACCCAGTGAAGACCTGGAGCATCTCTGTGGGTCGGGGGGGTCCGTAGACAGTGGGGTGACGCTCCCGTGCTGCCCCAGAGCAAGCTCCAGCATCTCTCTGCCAAGAGGCGACTGGGGTCTCCAGTAAATACAACCCTGCTTGACACAATGCAAGGTTCAAGCCTTGGGGCACTGTGACATGCCCTTCCAAGCCAGACATTTGTCAGGTTTCCACCACGTGCCTCAAAAGGACTTCCAGAAGCTTCCTACTTGTTTAATACCTGGGACATGCCTCTGCTAAGAGATATGCACCCTCTTCCAGAACAAAGATGACTTCCAGATAGGCATCCACCCAACTTGACATGTGACACAAGGTCCCTCATGACCTGCTGGGTGGCCAGAACAGCTTCCCAGGTTGTGTACTGCACACCCCTAGGGGCACCACTCCAGACTCAGACACGATGGCTCCCCCAGAGACGTGGAACAGGGAAGCCCTGACCATTGGGCCCCAGTGTCACTCTTATGTCTTATATCTGCCCACCAGGCTCCCTTCACTCCAGCCACACTGGGCACCTCTCCAATCCTCTAACAAGATGTGCTATTTCAGGGCTCTACAGCTCTAACCAGAACATCCTGCCCCTGCTGCCCACACACCCCCGCCCTGGCCAATGGAGGGCTACACATTGCAAGGATGCCTTGATTTAACCAGGTCAAGCACAAGCACACACCACACACCTGGCCCTTAGTCATCCCTCAGGAACTGTTAGTTGTTGTTACTATTTCAAGATTATCTCCAACACCCCTCCCTGATTCCCCAAACGGAACCATCCAACCAACCATCTGTCCATCCATCTATTCATTCACAGATTTCCTGAATGCCCACCCTGTGCCAGGTTGGTACTTGGTATTTAGCAGTGAATGAGGCAGAAAAAGTCGCCGCTATCATGGAGCTGATGATCTGGTAACAACAGACAAATAAGAAATAAGTGATTCAACAATCAGAGTACCAAAATTCAGCAGACAATAAAAATGATAAAGTGACTGGGCGGCTGCTTCAGACGGAGTGAGGGAGACTGCTGGCCCATTTCTTCACTCCCCTGTAAAGTCCTGTTCAGCTTTGCCACAGCCTCAGGGAGAGCGATGTGCTCCTCCCTCCTGCTGACTCGGACTGTGCGATTGGCTTTGGCCAAATGGATGTCAGTGCGTATGACATAAGCAGATTTTTGAAATACACTTGCTTTCCCCTTTGTGCTTTTGCTGTCACCATGAGAACAACATGCACCAGAAGTTCAAAGGTCCAGCAGAATGAGAGGCTCGTGGAGCAGAACTAAACTCAAGCTGCAGCTTGTAGCCAAACCCAGCTGAGCCCAGCCTAGATCAGCCACACCCCAGCCAACCCACACACGTGTGAGCAAGAAATATGTGGTTGTGAGCCACTGAGCTCTGAGCTGTTTGTTACAAAGCATTAGGTGAAAACAGCCGACTACGGTTAGGTGGTTAGGACTGGTCTCCCTGAAGCAGTGTCACTTAAACTAGAATATGAATAACAAAAAAGTCCCAGTCACGGGAAAAATCAGGAGAAAGAGCCTTCTGGATGGAGAATATACCGGTGCAAAGGCCCTCTTTCCCATGAGACGCTCACCCACCTCCTGATGCATCTGCATATGTCGCCCCGACAAGGAGGCAAGGAGCACCTGAGGTCAGGGTGTGTCTTTTACATTTGCAGCCGCAGGGCCTGGCACAGCTACTGGCACAGAGCAAAAGTCAGCTGCACGAATGACTATAGTAGAAAGAAGCTGAAAGAACAGTCCATTCTCCACGGAGGTGTCCCCTTTAATGAGAGAGCTAAAATCCAGCTACAGAAAGGCTGAGCAGCAGTTCTTAACTGGGGTGGGGGGCGATCTGGGCCCCCTGAGGAACATTTGGCAGTGTGTCTGGGGACATTTTTGATTGTCACGACTGAGGGGGAGGATGCTCCTGGCATCTACTGGGTGGAGGCCAGGGATGCTGCTGAACACCCTACAGTGCACAGGGCAGTCCCCACAATGAGGAGTTGTCCGGCCCCAAATGTCAATAGATCTGAGGTCGAGAAACCCTGGCCCAGGCAATGCCTTCTTCCTTTTTGATTCCTGAGTCTTCACTTGAAACTTTCTCAAGCTTTTGGATTAAGGAACTCTGAGGACAAAGACGGCACAAGAAGATTTATTTTTATATCAGTCATAGACCTCGTGGGCTAAGAGGAAAACACTACTGATACTTGTTGGACATAAGGACACAGTAGCTCGATAAATGCACCCACGATGGAAGGCAGGCCCAAATCACAGGGGTAGAGACGACTAAGACCAGTGAAGACCACCTGGTCTGTCCCCCTGGAGGGGCAGCTGCAGGAATGAACATCTCACAGTTGGCATTTGATACTGACCAAGGAATTATTCGCTTGAAGTCTGTGGACCAGGTTAGGGGGAGTCAGTGGACCCCTAAAATTAGGGGCAAAGCGTTTCACCCTTTTCTGGGGAGCAAAGTCCATTGCTTTCACCAGATTCTCCAAAAGGTCTGTTAGCCCAGATGATTAAGAACCACAAAACGAATCAAAAGCTCCCCATTTCCTCTTGCAGCTTCTTGGCAGAAACAGAAAACATCAGGTCACAGCCCTTTGTGTCTTTTCTTACACATGTGACCCTATTAGTCACCTCGGTCTTTTTCTGCAGGCCAAATAACTCCCCTTCTACTTAAAGGAATCTATTTTTAAAATGTTTAATCACATTTGGCTTCAGATTTTTTTTTTTTAACTCCTGAGTTCTCGCTGAGTGGTGGACCCCATGTTGGGTCCTGGAAAGTAAAAAAGAACCTCAAGAGCTCAAATCTACTAGGGGTAAAGAAGCTACAGGAGGGACTTCCCTGGTGGTCCAGCGGTTACGCCTCCGTGCTCCCAATGCAGGGCGCCCAGGTTTGACCCCTGGTCAGGGAACTAGATCCCGCATGCTGCAACTAAGAACCCACACGCCACAACTAAAGATCTGCACGCTGCAATGAAGATCCCACGTGCGGCAGGCAGCTAAGACCCGGCCCAGCCAAATAATCAACCAACCCACCAGTATAAAAAAAAGAAGCTACAGGAAAGGGAGGAAGCATAGATTGATTCTGAGGTAGAGGAGGACAGGTCGGCAAAGGTGTTATTTTCTACTGTACAGCAGTTATTCAGTTATACATATATACACTCTTTTTTATATTCTTTTCCATTATAGTTTATCATAGGATATTGAATATAGTTCCCTGTGCTATACAGTAGGCCCCATGAGGGAGTAAAACAGGCTGGACACACTCAATTGTGGGTTTTCACAAATATTGACAACACGGAGCTTTCACATACATATTAATATATGGATGCTGGATGGTAAAAGCAATTTAGACCAATTTCTCACTGAGGACCACTGTTAAATAAAGGAAAGGTGAGCAGTAATAAACTATACGCTTATGCGAGTTACCAGAACAACGAAAGGGTTCCACACTGCCTGCTCTGGTCTTCTCACCTCTAAGTAATCCTACTTGCATTTAGTGCAGAGATCCTGACTTTGCGGAATTGTCTTTGAGTGAACTTGAGAACAAAGGTACCAGCCCAGGGGAACATGTAATCTGGAGACAGAAGAAGAGTTCTAGAATCCCAGCAGTATGATCATCACACAAACTTCGCAAAATGAGAAAGGGATCCCCAATTTCACAAGCACACTGAAGCCCCTGCAAATATGGAACAGAGCAAACTCGGGATTCCGAGGACTTCGTACCTCTCAATTCAAGATGACTCATATCTTGAGAGTAAAACTTTTTGCAGACTCTCAGCTGCAGAAACCAGCGTCACAGCTTTCTCCTTGGGGATTCAACTGCCTCTCTTCTCTCCCTGAGTGCTTCTGAGGGATTACTCAGCATCCCTCATCCCTGTAGCCTCTCAGAGCCGGCCTGGAGACATCTGGGATGTGGTTTCTTAGTCACTGGTTGTGACTTGACCCTTCAGTGCTTATTCCTTAGTTGCTATTTCTCTAGTTTCTGATCCAGGTGTGTTGGCATCCAAAGGAAAAATGATTAAGACTCAGGAATCTAAATGTCACACTCCCCCAGGTGATTCTCTTTTATTCATTGTTCTAGGGGGTGTAGTAAACAGCAAAACAAAGCCAAGATCCTCCAACCTTCCTGGTTCTTTAAACCAAACTATAAACACATGCGATCACTTTAAGTTATCTCCCTATGCCTATCGCCTCTTTTTCTTCCGTTTTTTCTCTTTCCTTTTCTAACAATCTTCTGATCGTTGGTGCACCCTCACCCAGAGTTACTGCACTTCCTTACCGTCTTTCCCTATCTGACCATCATCTCTTCCATACGTTCAAAGCCACATCCACTGAGATGTTTTCCATCTGTTCACCCTGTTTCATGTGTCCTACAGTTAATTCAGTTCCCTGGTTTTCAATTCAGATCTTAAGTCATTTTCCAAGTTTCCTTCTGACTGTCCCAACCCTGTCTCCCACTGCCCCCCATCTCCCTGCTCTTGGTAGAGTTAGTACACACTCGCATCAGACACTCCACAGCCCGGTCCTCTCCATGCACTGTCTTGGTCACATGACAAACAAAAACTTTCAAATTCCACAATCCGAGCCTCAAGCCCTGGCAAACTATCACCACTCCTAAATCTCTTCAGCCTCAAGTGTCTTGAATTAGCTCCACCTGAGTGGGCGCCCTCCCCCTCCCTCAGGGGCTCCCAGCCCTGCACCACCTGAGAATCACCTGGGGGCCATGCCCGGGCAGCATCCCTGAAACCTGAGGCCCAGACATGGCACCGTTAAAAACCTCCCAGGTGACTATATATGTGTAGCCCATGGTCAGTGGGAACACCCAAGTCTGTCACTGTCTCCCCAACCATCCCCGAGCTGAAGGTCCCATTTCTGCCTGCCAAGGGTTGGGACCAGAGCTCACCCGACTGTGCACCTCAGATAATTAGCACCCAGGCTTGCGTATGTCTGAAGTAACCCTCTGTTGACTGACTGTTCTCCCTGTCGCTGGTGCTCCTTTCTGCACCTCCAGTGGGTCATTCGTTCCATCTGGTCTTTCTGGGTCTTCCTCATCGACCTCCTCTTGCCATCACCTGGCCCAAACCCTCACCTCCCACAAGGCTGGGCACAGACTCATTTCCCTTGCCCCTCTCTGGTCCTGTTAACCCACCCCCTGGTATCAGGTTAATTTTCCAAACTTAGCTTTTTGCAAGTTCCACCACCTGCTCAAAACACCTCAAGAGCTGACAATTTTCCGAAAAGTAAAGTTCAAAATCCTCATTCTGGCATTCGAGGTCCTACACACTCTGGCCCCTGTGACCTTTTCTAAATATCGCCCACAGTCCCCTGATGTAAACCATCTGCTTTAGCCAAGGTGATGTCCCCAGCGTTGTCACCCAGCAGGCACTCCTGACCTCAGCATATGTTGCAGCCCACACTCCGAGGGCCCTCAAACTTTTCCACTGAAGTACGTGGAGAGGAAGCTTCACCTCTTCCCTTGCTGGGGCACGTGGATTTTACATTCTATTCCATAAAAATCCATGCTTGTAATTACTTTTTTTTTTTTTTTTTTTTTTGGTCACGCCGTGTGGCATGTGGGATCTCAGTTCCCCGACCAGGGATAAAACCCGCACACCCGTCAGTGGAAGCTCGGAGTCCTAACCACTGGACTGCCAAGGAAGTCCCTGTATTACTATTTTTAAACGTCTTAAAATGTTTGCCTTTGAGTAAAACACATGTGTCTGTCTGTCATATTACACGCTCTGCTAGGGTGGGGACAAGATCTGTTCCAATCACCACTGTGTAGCCAGCACTGGACAAACACCTGGCACATAGGAGGTGCCCAGTGACTACTGGGTGAAGGAATGAATAGTGGGAGAAGGAGGGAAAGGATGAAGGAAGAGAGGGAGAAAAGGAAAAAGGTGAGGAGAGAAGGGCAGAGGGAGGGCAGATGTTAACACCGATGCCACAGTTATCCTGAGGCCTCAAGTACACCATAGTCGTAGACAAGCACACCCCTGCATCCTCCAACGTGAGAAGCACCCCACCTGAACTGGCCCCCGACTGTATCCCCCATCACCTTCAGCCCTTCCCTCAAGATCTAGCTAAACACTGCCTGCTCCGCAAAGCCTTCCCGGATGGCCCCGCCCCTGAGCTATCACACTCTCCTCGTGTTTCTCTAGTTTCTTAACAAGGAAATAAGTGCAAGGTAAGTCATTAAGAGAAAAAAAAAAAGTTTAAATACACAGCCACACTCTGCTCTCATTCTCAGAGTAGAAATGAAACAGGGCAGGAGCAGAAACAACAAAACATCAACAGTGGTTACCGTGTAAGGGAGGGAGATTTAGGACGATTTCTCTTTTCTTCTTTTTGCCTCATCTTTCTACAGCTAATCTCTCTGTAGAGGCAAGAAAGACAAGGGGCACCATCTGAAGTTTCTACTGTTCCATCCACTCGCTTGGAACACCCTGACTGTCAGCAGACCTGGGGACCCTTAACATCTTTTTTTTTTTTTTTTAATTTATTTATTTTGGCTGTGTTGGGTCTTCGTTGCTGTGCACAGGCTTTTTCTAGTTGTGGCGAGCGGGGGCTACTCTTTGTTGTGGTGCGCGGGCTTCTCATTGCGGTGGCTTCTCTTGTTGCGGATCACGGGCTCTAGGCGGGCGGGCTTCAGTAGCTGTGGCTCGCGGGCTCTAGAGCGCAGGCTCAGTAGTTGTGGCGCACGGGCTTAGTTGCTCCGCGGCATGTGGGATCTTCCCGGACCAGGGCTCGAACCCATGTCCCCTGCGTTGGCAGGCAGATTCTTAACCACTGCGCCACCAGGGAAGCCCCCGGGGACCCTTAGAAACAGAGACTCCTCTTCACGGAAACTCCCTCCTTGCACTCAGAGGCCCTCAGTAAACACCCCGTGGTGGGGAGCCCCACCCCAGAGCCGCTGAGAACCTCCCCTGGGCACCTGTTTCTACGGGACACACCTCGCCTCCTGCCAGACTTCTCAAAGGGCCAGCTGCGAAGATAAACCTTCCGACAGCCTTCAAACAAGATCCGGGCGCAGCACCCGAGGGCCTCGCCCCCCGCCCTCCCGCTCTGCTCGGTGAAGGGCGGGGATTTGGAACCACCAGGAGTTAAGGGAGACGCCCCCGCCCAGAGCTGCCCAGCCAGTCGTCTGTCACTCATCGTTCAGTGCCAACACGTGCAAAGGAGGCCCCCTCTCGTAAACTGGAGCTGGTTATCCCCACAGAATCACCATCTCCTCTCACTAATGAGCCTTCCCTGGGGAAAGGCAGGGGCAAGGTGGCTGCAGTCAGTCGCGATGGTTCCACACAGAGTAATCGCTGCTGGCATAGAGGGCCTCTCGCCATCGCCCTCGAGGTCCCTTACAAACAACGCACACAGCTCACTTGGTCTAAGTTCTTTGGACCTGGTTTTCTTCCTCTTCCCTCAAATGCTTTGTCCACCCGTGAGTGCTACCCCCGTCCTTTCCCTCAGAGACCGGCCACCCAGCTGGCAGGGATTTTCTCACCCTGGGAACACACATAACCCAGGTTTCCAAAAGAGCTCTAAAACCATCCCCTGGCTTCTGGAGAAGTTCCCGACTTTAAAAATATTTCCCTTTGGTTTTTGCCTAATTTCCCCACTAATCGGCCTTACACTTTTTTTTTTTTTTTTTTTTTTTGCGTTGCATGGGCCTCTCACTGTTGTGGCCTCTCCTGTTGTGGAGCACAGGCTCCGGACGCGCAGGCTCAGCAGCCATGGCTCACGGGCCCAGCCACCCCGTGCCATGTGGGATCTTCCCGGACCGGGGCACGAACCCGTGTCCCCTGCATCGGCAGGCGGACTCTCAACCACTGCGCAACCAGGGAAGCCCGGCCTTACACTTTTGACACATAAGAGACCAGATCTTCTCCCCACCTGAGTGGAGGACTGAGGCCCACATCAGCATCACCAGTGGCCTGCCCACAAGGGCATCCGAGTCTCTCCCAGCTCACGGCCGGCACCACACTTCCTGTGGCATCCTTCCTCTATGGGCCCCCGAGAACCATCTGTCCCTACCCTTCCCAATTAACGCGCGCGCACACACACACACACACACACACACACACACACACACACACACACACACGCCATCTCTCAGTAAGGTAAACACTCAGGGACAGTAAAACACAGCAGTTAGAAACTGGGCTTGAATTCCAACTCTACCACCACTGGCTGTGGCCTTGGAAGATGTAACCACTGCTCTAAGCTTGCTCCCTCCTCTATGAAATGAGAATAACATGATTCCTACCTCAGGGTGGGTTTGAGAATTTGTGAAGACGATGATGTAACGCCCCTGGCACAGTACTGTGCTGGGCACACAGCAAGTCTTAATAAGTGTTGGCTATTATGATTAGGTGTATGATAAATTCCCAGAATCACCACAAAACTTTGTTCCCAATTCTCCAGCTCTCTTCATCTCCTTTAATACATCTTCTCAACACCTGGGAAGGCGGTAAGTACCAACGGCTCCCAAACCTGTTCTAAGGTTCTACCCTCAGACATTCTGCTTTAGTATATTTGGTGGAGGGCCAGGAATCTGCATTCTGAAAAGCGCTCCTCCCCCACCCAGGAGATTCCAACGCCACCAGTCCTGTAACCTGATTGCTGCATTTTACTATTTAAATACGATTCTGTGTCCCTTGGCGCTGTCCTGTAAAGTTCATCCTGATATGAACTCCCATTGTCCCTCCCTATGGCTCTCAACAGTTTTCCTGCTGCCACGGCCCTCCCCCATTGCCCGTCAGCTCTCCCCGAGTCCACTGCGTGCCGGCCGGGCTGCAAGGCTGCTGATGCAGCTCCATCCCAGGACCCTGCTCCCAGCTGAAGGGCTCAGTCCCTCTCCTGTCCCTCTGCCCAATCCCTATTGGGAAGCCCCTTGTGGCAATGCCAGCAGCTGCGAGAGCCAACTGCCCAGACCATACTTATCAAGTACTTTCCTAGCCCACAGTGCTCTGCCTGCTGTGTGGGGACACCAGTAAACCTTGAGCCATTCGTCAGCAAGTCCTCCTCCAGCCCCTACCCGGGAGGCAGAGTGACACCATGCAATGAACAACAGCTCTGGAGCCAGACAAGTTCCTAATTATCATTCCTTAGCAAGTCCCCTAAATCAGGGGCCCTGGTATATTGCAAAAGTTACCAAAATGGGACACAGAGACATAAAGTGAGCAAACGCTGCCAGGAAAATGGTGCCAATAGACTTGCTTAACGTAGAGTTGCCACAAACCTTCAGTCTGTAAAACACACAATGTCTGAGAACTGCAATAAAGCAAAGTACAATGAAATGAGGTATGCCTGTATGCATCTTCAACTTAATATAGTCTACTTCAAATATTATTACTTTACATATAGTATAACGGTATATTTTCATTTCTTGCCTGTCTTTTGTTCTATTGTTGTCATACATTATTCTTCTATGTTATAAACTCCACAGTACCTCATTTATATTTCTGCTTTAGTCTTTTAAAAAGAGATTAAAAATGAGAAAAAATAACTTTCATTTTCCCACAGATTTACTATTTAGAGGCCTATTCATTCTTCTGTGCAGTCCAAATTTCTATTTAGTATCATTTTTCTTCTGCTTGAAAAATTTTCATTAATACTTTTTGTGGTGCAGGTCAGCTGGTGATGAATTCTCTCCACTTTAATTTGTCTACAAAAAAGGCTTCACTTCACTTTCATTTTTTGAAGGACATTGGGTATAGAATTATAGATTGACCTATTTTTCAGTTCTATTGTCTTCTGCCCTGAATAATTTCTGGCTAGACATCTACAATCATTCTTATCTCTGTTCCTCTATGTAATGTGTCTTTTTTTTTCTTTCTTTCTGGTTGTTTTTATGAGTTCCTCCTTAACTACTAGTATTAAGCAACTTGATTATGATGTGCCTTGGTAGGATTCTCTTTATTTTTACTCTTTATATTTATCTGAGTTATTTTGAGCTTCTTGAACTGTGGGTTTATAGTTTTCATCAAATTTGGAAATTTTTTCACTATTAGAAAAATGCTTTTTCTGTCTTCTCTCTGTTCTTCTTCTGGGACTCTGCTGCTCGCACTGCCTACAGAATGTAGTCAAAGCAATCTCAAATCGCTTTCTAGGTCATCCACTTGAGATCCCAAACTGCCTTCCAGCCTTCTCTTTTACTATCTCATACACCCAATTCTGCAGTCAAAAGTTCTCTCTCTCTCTGTGTGTGTGTGTGTGTGTGTGTGTGTGTGTGTGTGTGTGTGTGTGTGTGTGTGTGTGTGTGTGTGTGTGTGTGTGTGTGTGTGTGTGTGTGTGTGTGTGTGTGTGTGCATCCTCACACCACTGCCCACCAGCAACTGTCTCTGCCCCTTACCAATCCAGGGCTCAAAATCTAATTTCCCCTTCATGGCACACCTCAGTACTGCCTCCTCCGTGAGAACTTTCCCAAGCAAGACAGAATGATGCCTTTTCTCTGTACTCTCACAAGTCTTGTCTGTCACAGTGGCTCCTTGAGAGCTTGCGGACATCCTGTCAAGTCATTTTGGGATGAGTCCCACCCTCAGACCCAAAAGAAAGAAAGCTATTGGACCCTGTGATGGGAGTAAGAGCGATGTTCTGTCAAAATGCGCCTATGCGAGACTTTGCTGAGGAAGAAGTTGAGCACACAGTATTTTAGGAAAGAGTGAGTCAGGCAGCATCTCTCCTTTTTCCAAAGGGAAAAATGAGACACACAGCAGATTAAGTCAATTATACTGAGCCAGAGGAAACATCCTCCAAGGATCTTCACTCTCAGACCAGTCTCTCAATGTAGCTCTCAAGAGCTGGAAAAAAAACATTCCAGCTTCCGACGTCCTTATAAAACCAGGGGGGCAGGAGTAGGCAATCATGATCCAGGAAGCTACTCAGCTCTTGGATCCAGGTCTCTGGGGAGAGATCCCTGGCCTGGTAAGGTGTGGGAGGCCCCAAGAAAGCAAACAGAATTCCCAAAATTAGAAGAACAAAAGCAAAATGGACCACGCAACCAAGAGCAGCTCACCAGCAGAAGACAAGAAGCCTGAGGCCATCCCAGTTTTACACTGGGAAGTCTTTCAATGGCCCAGAACGCCACACCATCCCTTCAAACACGCCCACACCAGGTGACCTGCGCTCCTTCCATCTCCACCTCTCATTCTCCCCACACAACCACATGCTCAACAGCCTCCTACCTGAACAACTTCCTCCTACCACCCCAATGGCCCCTCACTCACTCCTTTCACTCCATTACCCCAATGTCACCTGCCTGCAATGCCCACCTACCCCTCCCAGCCACCCGCCTTGGACGCTCCCGTCTCCACCTAAGTTCCCGAAGCAGAGCCACTCTGGCTACTTAGGAACAGACTCTCCATCTCCTGCCTGCTTCCTGCTCCTGTCACGGGGTCCCTGCCCCAGCGCACAGTGGCGCACAGTGGAGCACAGAGTGCCCTCTTTGAGGGGTCAGAAGAGTACTGGCCTAGGGGCCAGGAGACCAAGGCTACAGACAGAGGCACTGAGACTGTCTGTGGGGCCTCAAGCAAGTCACTTCCCCTCTGGGCCTCAGCATCCCCTCTGGAAACGCTCAGTAATATCTCCGAGGCCACCCCTCCTGGCATAAGCAGTATGGGCAGCAGGGGCAGAAAGCAGCAGGAACGAGATCCTCTTAGGTGCAAACCCCAAGCCCTCCAGATCTGTAAATACCACTCAAGCACAATGCAGTTTGGCACCTCCCAACAGGGATACAGTCTGGGGTTTTACACAGTGACAGATAAGCATATCATCATAGTAACACCTGCATCTGAATGGGGCTCTGTGGTTTACAAAGCGCTTCCACTCATCCTCTCATTACAACCTTGGCCACAACCCTGGAGGAGCGAGTGCGTATCACCAGCACGGCAAGATCATGAAGTGAGCACTAGTCTAGGAGCTTTATTAGCTCGTTGAGAGATTTAGTAACGAAGGTCCAGAGAGGACTAAGCAAGGTGACCAAGATCTCAGAGCTGGAAGAGGCAGATCCAGCCGCTGGAGCCCAGCACCCGGCCTGGCGGCTGGCTCGTGCTCACGGGGCTCCCACCCCCTATTCTCCTCACTTACCGAGGAGGAAACCAAGCTCAGCAACATCAAATGGTTTTCCTGAGACCTGCGCCCACAGGGGCAGAGTTTGAGCTCCACTCCTGTTCACTGAAGAGTTGGTGATAAAACAGGCAAAGTCACAAACACAAAGGATGTCAGCACTCGGTGGGTACGTGGATACGACGACGCTTCCTCTCAGCTAGAGGAGCGGCTGCAGGTGCACGCGAGGGGCCACCAGAGTGGACCCCATGTGGGGGCCCCTGGCTGAAGGAGGGAAGGGCTTCAGTTCATGGGGACACGTCACCACCTCGAGGGGGACACCAGCTACCGGAGAGGAATGTGTGGACGTTAGCGCTGACAGGTTTACTTCGCTGATCTGCCGAAACTTACATACACAACCTCTCAATCCTAAATGTACACATATCACATAACAATGCAAATTCACAGAATGCTCTCTGGAAGTATACCCACCACACACTTGGCAACGGCTGCCTAGGGTTGGGGGGGCGGCAGAGGAAAGGGGGGCTTCTACTTTTATGCTTCGTACTTCTGCCTCGGTTGAATTATTTCTTACAATAAGCACAACACATGATATAGAAGAAAAATCAATCGTCACATCTATCGATCTGTAAAAAGGGACCCAATGTTAACAGTAGGTATCCTTGAAAGATAATATCATGGGTAATATTTTCCCGTACTACTTAGTATTTCCCAGGCTTTCCACAATGAGCACATCTATTACTTTTATATTAAACAGAACCATATGAAGTGAAATTGCCATTGTTTGCACGTTGAAAGTGGTTGGATATTGGCCATTTCATGCGATTCAGCTTACTAAAAATTCATGCATCAACATTCATGCATTCAACAACTATTTATGGAGGGACTGCTCTGCGCCAGGTCCATATCCAGATGATTCTTTTTTATTTTTTTTTAAAGAAAGTAAATAAACCAGGACTTCCCTAGTGGCACAGTAATTAAGAATCCGCCTTCAAAAAAAAAAAAAAAAGAATCATCCTGCCAATGCAAGGGACACGGGTTCGAGCCCTGGTCCAGGAAGATCCCACATGCCGCGGAGCAAATAAGCCCGTGCACTGCAACTACTGAGCCTGCGTTCTAGAGCCAGCAAGCCACAACTACTGAGCCTGCATGCCACAACTACAGAAGCCCACGCACCTAGAGCCCGTGTTCCGCAACAAGAGAAGCCACCACAATGAGAAGCCTGTGCACTGCAACAAAGAGTAGCCCTGGCTCACCGCAACTAGAGAAAGCCCGTGCGCAGCAGTGAAGACCCAATGCAGCCAAAAATAAATATTTATTTTTTAAAAAAATGTAAATAAACCAAGCTGGGCCTCCCTTGTAGGCAGGACCCGAGGTTACTGTCTCTGTATCCCCAGGAACTTGTGTAAACATGTGTCCAGACCATACGTGTTTGGCTGAGTGAAAAGATAAATTTGTAGACAGAAGGACAATAGATGTCCATCAACAGGCACACACATGCAATTATACATCCTAAGTAATCAACAACAAACACAGTATCCCTGTAGGAAAAGAAGAGGGCAGACAAAGAAGAGGACGGGTCAGATTCTGGGTAACCTGATAATCGTGCTGATCTTTATTGCTCCGGCAGGGCGACAGGAACAGAGAAGCAGTGGGAAAGGGAGAGGTATAGGGGGCGTGCAGGCTGCAGAGGGACACGGCCGTGGTCAGAGGGCAGCCCAGGGAGGCAAACATACCTCCAGCCCCGAGCAGCAGTTCCAGCGGAACGGTCCCTGGGAACAAACAGTTCCTCAGCCGCCCCAATCCCTTAAACAGCACACCCTGCCAGGCCGGGAACATTCCGTCAGTCTCTGGAGAGCTGTCCTGCCACCTAAGCAGCAGTGGGCTCCTCTATATTAACTTCAATTTTCACGTGGACTATAATTCTTTTATTAAGACCTGATGCCTAAATTTTCCAGGAGTGGAGACCACCCTCCCCACCAAACCTCAAATTACAGCTGTAGAATTTTACCTCTAGCATTTGTGTCCTGCGACAAGGCAAGATGGGCAGGGTTCTTAGAGCAGGCAGGGGGAAATGCGTGTAAAACGGAAGAAGGTGGACTTCCCTGGTGGCGCAGTGGTTGAGAGTCTGCCTGCCGATGCAGTGGACGCGGGTTCGTGCCCCAGTCCGGGAGGATCCCACATGCCACAGAGCGGCTGGGCCCGTGAGCCAAGGCCGCTGAGCCTGCACATCCGGAGCCTGTGCTCCGCAACGGGAGAGGCCACAGCAGTAAGAGGTCCGCGTACCGCAAAAAAAAAAAAAAAAAAAAAAAAAGGGGGAGAAGGCACCCCAAGCACCACGTTTCAGTTTGCAGCCAAAGAGAAGTGCTAGCATGATGTAAGGTCCGGAAATGTCACCTGAGGACTTCTTGAAAAAGTTCAATGGGTTAGGCTGAAGAGGAGACAGAGAGAGAACAAGATGGCTGAACTCAAATATTAGGAGGGCTGCTGGGTAGAGAACAAGAGGCAGACGTGTGCACTTCCTCTGGATAAACTAGAACCAGGACCAGATGCTAAGAGGGGGCAGGATGGGGCTCCAGTAGGAGGACCAGGAGCAAAGCTTATCCACCCCCTGTAAAACCTGCTGACCTTACACACACAGCTGGCAGGATCCTCTCCAAAACTTTCCTGCACATCTGCTCCGACTTCTGGAGTGTCTCCCAAAAGTCAGTTGTGTTTAGTCCCAAACCTGCTTATGTCAGTTGTTTTTTGGTATTACATTTACATAACTTACTGAAGAACCTAAACAGATAAAATATGAGTATGAAAGACAGTTGTTATTTCTAAGAAAAGTAAAGTGAACATTTTGGAAGTTCCTGAATAAATGTTAAGTAGCTAATAGAAACTGCTGCTGAATTAGACGTGGGCAAAACTGCAAAAATTTAGCCCCCCAAAAAAAAGTCATAGAAATCTAGGATTCTGTACCTAGATTATTTCCAAGTGACTTTTAATCCTCCCTCCACTTTAAGGAAACTAGAAATTACAGAGGACACATCTTAGCTACAAAAGGCCTCAAGGAACACCAACAAGAGCACCCAGATGCGAAGGAAAGATTTTTCCTTTCCACAAAAGCAGCTAAATGTTTTCAACTGAAATAAGCTATTTTAAATGCATATAAATGTATATATTTATGTGCAATTTTTTGTGATTGCTGGATTCTACTGACTTTTAAAAATCTACTTTGTTGAGTTATAGTTTGCATACAATAAAGAGCACCCGTGTAAAATGTGTATTTTGGGAATTCCCTGGCGGTCCAGTGGTTAGGACTCTGCACTTCCACCGCAGGGGGCCGGGCTTCAATCCCTGGTTGGGGAACTGAGATCCCCCAAGCCACGTGGCATGGCCTAATAATAATAATAGTAGATAATAAAATGTATATTTTGATGAGTGTTCACAAATTCACACAGCTGTGTGACTACATCCACAATCACCACAGGGAATGCTTCCTTCACCTCAGAATGTTCTTTGTGCCCCATCCAAACCCCCCCTCGCCCCACAGTGTCGAAGGCATCATGGCTCTTACACACACAATGTGTCAAGGTCATCCAATGACCACCGGTGCTTACCACCATCTAGCTTTGTTTTTACTCCCTTTTTTCCCACATACAGTAAAATTCACTCTCTTTGGTGTATCATTATGTGTTCTGACACACAGCTGTGTGACCACTATCACAATAATTTAACTTTTTGCATTAACTGACCAACCACCTGTCTCAATCTCATCAGATTAGAGGACTTGCACTGCATTTGGACCTAGAAGGCTTGGGCTTGACACCAACCACACTGCATCTTCACTCTATCCTGGGCACTTTATTACCCCTGTAAATTGAACTGTGAGCTCCACGATCTTTTCTACCGCTAAATCCAGTGATAAGTGTCATGAGGTGTGCGTGAAAACGAACAAAATGAGGCCACCCAGGAGCAACGGGGACACCCCACAGCCCTGTGTCCCCTTTATTCGCAATAAAGGGAACAAGCTCCACACAGCTCAAGCATTCAACCTAATGGAAGAGCAGGTTTGACACTCCTCCAGTCCAAATCATTCCAGAGACTTCCTTCCCTGTCTCCCCCACCTGCCACTAAATTTTTTTTTAAACATCTTTATTGGAGTATAATTGCTTTACAACATTGTGTTAGTCTCTGCTGTACAATAAAGTGAATCAGCTATATGTATACATATATCCCCATATCCCCTCCCTTTTGCGTCTCCCTTCCACTCTCCCCGTCCCACCCCTCTACGTGGTCACAAAGCACCGAGCTGATCTCCCTGTGCTATGCGGCTGCTTCCCACTAGCTATCTGTTTTACATTTGGTAGTGTATATATGTCCATGCCACTCTCTCACCTCGTCCCAGCTTACCCTTCCCCCTCCCCGTGTCCTCAAGTCCATTCTCTACGTCTCCTGCTACTAATCTTAACTGATTCCTCCAAAAAGAAGGAATAAAGGAAGAAGATATTAAGTGAAAAGCCACGGCTGTGATGCAAACCAACAACCCTGCATCAAAAGTACAGAATTCTTTGTCCTCACAGGGAACTTCAACTGAAAAGCATGCGTCTCGTTTCTAAGACAACAACAAGAAAAATGGTGGCCCAGCAAAAAAATTGATAAATAAATAATGGGGTGATGAGTGTCTGATGACCCAATCCAGGTGCCCTGCAGACATCCAGAGCATGGAGCTGCTCTTCCCTCCCTTGGGGTTGGCCCCAGCTTTTTAAACATTCCTCTCCATCAGAGCCACTAATACTAATGACAGCGACAGCCAAAGCAACAAGCATTTTTCTAGCGCCAGCTGTGTATCCGGGCCTGCACCAACCAAAAGGACATGTTTTCATCGCTAGTGTGTGTTTCATCCCTACACTAACCCAGCGAAGGAGGTGTTATTAGGCCACTTCACAGAGCAGAAACTAGACTTAGACTGAATAATGTACACAGGATCCCCCAGCTGGTAAGTGGGGGGAGCCAGGAAGTAAACCAAGTCAATGACTATGAAGCCAGGGCTCTCAGATTCCCGAAGCAGAAAAGCCCACCCACGGGTCAGGCTTCTGAGGCCCCTGGGTTAGTTTAAAATGTAGAGGTCAGTTGGTCTGAGACAGGACACTGAAGGGACAGGACATGGTGGTTCCCTAAAGTAACCACCTACATTGGGCCCTTTACTGAAATAAAGAGGCAGTGTCCTAGATCTGTCCCCAGAGATGGGCAATATAATATTCACAACTGCAACCCCAATTCAGGGAAGGGGGATTAATGTGTCTTCCAGAGTGCTCAATACTGCACGATGAAAGATAAACTGTAATCATGTGTAGGAGTTTAGAAAACAGAGTGCTGACAGGTGAGAAACTGTGGCACTTTTCTGGCAATCTGGGGGAAGCTGTGTCTAGCTGAGAGCGTCGCCCAGTGCTGGGAAACGAGCCCGGGGGCGGCAGGGGGCAGCTCCCAGCCCCAGCCTGGGAAGATGACCGCCCCCCAGCACCAGGCAATGCCCTTTGCTCAGATCCCCCTCCAGGAAATTAGTGATGTGGTTTCTTAGGAATTTGCAGTAAATCTGTGCCAAGTAACAGAGTATTCCCCTTCCTGGGAGGGTGGGAAGGGCCACCTACCACCAGCAGGTCGGTGACTAAGCCTTGGGCTTATGGGTCAGTCTCTTAAGAATGAGACCCAGGGGGATCAATGCCCCAGGGCCTGGTCCCCTTGGGTGAAAAACTCAGCCTTCCAGGTGCAGCCGAGGAGCCCACCTAGGGCCGACTCTGGCCTGGAAAGGTGGCTGCCCAGCCTGACGCTGCCAGCTCTGATTCAGCTGGCCCCACGTTACATTTCATGGGGACCAGCCCTAAAATGACGCGGAACACAACCCACAACCACGGAAATCCCGCCAGGGTTCCAATCCAGTCTGCTTACGCTGGGATTTTGAATGGGGGTAAAGCGTGAGGTGGGATTTCTTCTGAAACGTGTCATTTTCTTTTCTGTTTACAACAAAGAAAGTGCTCTTGAAGAGAGGAACGGGAAAGGGGAAGACAAGGTTTCATTACTAATCAAAGCAAATTTCTTCAGAACCACAAAGAGGAATTTTGCTGGGAGAAACAGCTGAAAACGTGATCAGAGGAAGGAAGGAGCATTAGATATAAAATCACCAGGAGGGGACAGGAGAGAGGCCATGGGCCTGCTAGTATTACATACAAATAATAATAAGTAAATGAAATATAGATGATAAATACATAAAATTAATAAATTAAGAGTAACCAAATGCCCTACAGAAAAGGAACAGTTGAGTTAATTATGGTACATTTAGCCAACATCATATTATGCAGCCATTAAAAATGATGATTGCAAGGCTTCCCTGGTGGCGCAGTGGTTCAGAGTCCGCCTGCCAATGCAGGGGACACGGGTTCGTGCCCCAGTCCAGGAAGATCCCACATGCCGCGGAGCAGCTGGGCCCGTGGGCCATGGCCGCTGAGCCTGCGCGTCTGGAGCCTGTGCTCCGCAACAGGAGAGGCCACAACAGTGAGAGGCCCGCGTACCGCAAAAAAAAAAAAAAAAAAAAAGAAGTGGCAAAGGAGTACTGATTAGCACTCTTGAAGAGTTATATAAGTCTTGCTTTAAAAACATCATTCTCTAATCACTTAGGTTAGTACCAGAACATTTCCCTAGCCTGGATCTAACCAAAAATTTATCAAACTGTCAACCAGAGTTGATGAGGAAGGAAGTAAAGATAAAAGCAAAGCAGGAAGGTATTTATTCAACAAACATTTATAGAGTGACAGTCAGGACCAAGGCACTGCAAGGGGCTGCAGAGGGCCTGTACTATTGGTCTTACTCTCCTTGAGGCAAACAACAACCTGCTAGGAAGACAAATTCGACATGTTTCTGAAGGATGCACACTGGCAAATTCCCACCTCCTGGGAAAGGAATACCAACGCCAGAGCCAGGCTGCCCATCTAGCTGACATGTGGACAGAAAGGTCCGGCACTGGTGCTGGGGTCGTGACTAGTGCAGCACCCTGGACAGAGAGGGTATGCGTGCTGGAAAAGTTAAGAAAAAAATTCTTCTTCTGAAGGTAAGGTAAGGCAAAGCCCGTGCAGGTGAACCACGAGCCATCATCTTTTCATGTGCAATGCAGTTTCTAACTTTCTGAAAAATCTTAGAAATGATGTATTGGCTCTCAGAGAACCAATACCTTCAAAAAGTTATATACAGTCATCTCTCAGTATCTGGAGAAGACTGGTTCTAGGGGCCTCCGTGGATAACAATGGCATATATAAAATGGCATCGTACAACGAAGACAGTCGGCCCTCCGTATCTGCAGGTTTCACATTCACAGATACAGAGGGCTGACTGTACAGCCAACTATACAGCGGACCACATTTCTCACTTCTGAGGCATTCTGTGGTACCCCACCCAGACTCATGGCTCTCTTCATCTCTTCTCCCCAACATCCACCACGTGCCACCTGGTTTAGGAAACAGCCTCAGAAGACGGCTGCCCTCCATTCTTTCCTTCCCTGTATGTACATATCACCCTCATGTCAAGGTGTAGAATCCATTTCCCCTTATCTTGCACCTGGGTTACCCCTGTGATGTGCTTTGACCAATAGTGATGGGTCTAGCCTTTAAAACCTCTGAGAGCTACCACTGTCTCCCAGACACCACCATGCTCCACCATGCTGTGAGGAAGCCCAAGCTAACCCACTTGGAGGGGTCACTGGAGAAGCTCGACGGCTTTAGACATGTGAGTAAGGCCTTCTTAGAGCTTGCCAACAGAGCTGTCAGCTGAATGCCGGCAATGAATGAAACAGTCCAGGCAGCCAAGTGAGTGACCTCGGCCAGTGCCACGTGAGGCAGAGAAGCATCCAGCTCAGCACGGTCAACCCAGAGAATCATGAGATAAACTGTTATTGTTTTAAGCCAAGAACAGTTGTTATTGCTTTAAATTTTGAGGTTATATGTTATATAACCACGGATAACTGAAACAGGGTAAATGAAGGAATACATGTGCAGTAACGCCACTGAGAAACGGGCCAACCCACATTAGTGAACTTCCTAGAGAGCCCAAATGTAATCCTTATTTGTCCAAATGTGTTCTTATCCATTTCTGACAAAAACGTTTTTAGAATGCAGTATTAGACCTCACTTTATACTGACTGTAATTTAATATTCTCTTGAAGTGGGCGTCATGATTACAGATATTGGTGACTACAATGTCCTGTAATGTAACAATGCCTCCTAAAGGGGCATAAGGAATGTCGGCTGCAACACGGAACCCCCAGACAGCTCTGCTCCTTGATCAGTGGCAATACTTCTGCCCCTAGAAACACCTCCTCAACCCCCATGTTGTTCCTTCTTATGGTTGTGGGTGGAGAAACTAAAGACCCAATCCTGTTGGAACTGTATCTCAACAGACTCTTAGGGAAGATCTTTTATGACTGCAGAAGAGAAGGAACTCTGGAATCCCACTGACCTAGATTCGAACCCTGCTCCTCTACCTTCTAGCTATGTGGCTCTGGACAAGCCATTTCACTCATCACACATTTCAGTTTCCCCCTCTGTAAAAAGGAAATACTTTCTACCTCTTGCTGGAAAATACTTGACCGAAATACAGCAAGAGTTCAGTAAACTGAGTACCTTGTCCATCCCCATGTTCGCTGGGTTTCCACCTAGGGGTTATCTCTGAGCTCACACGTCTGAGTGTCGGTCAGGACTGTACCCGCGGTAAAGCAGATCATCACGAGTACATATGTTCATGAGGGGACAGCTGGGCGTTGGCTGAAGGTTTATTCAGGGTTGAAGCACCCTACTGGGATTCACTGCACATTGACGAAGAAATTGCAGAATAACCTGGAGTCCTAGCAATTCTGCCTCTTGGAGATTTCACCAGACCTTGGCATGGAGACTGGTGCCTGGACCTGGCCCCACTGACGCGGCCCTCTCCGGAAAAACCCGGCTGATGACAACGTGTTGATTTAAAATAATAAACACGAGGACTCCAATGTGCATGGCAAAATGTCAGTGAAATCACGTGGGTGAAAGGTGGGACCTAAAATGCATTTGCACGATGATGCCAGACTGGGAACACCCTGTTTACACACAGAAAAGGATCAGAAAAGGCCCCAGAGAAATGTGACCAGGGGAAGCACTGAGGGGGGAACTTCCTGCAAAGTTGTTCACATGTTCAATAATTGACTATTCTTCCCCCATGTGCAGCTGGATTCGATGGCCTCCTGGTCCCCTTCTGTGCATTTCCTTATTATCCCGGTTCCTACATGATACCCATCTGCACGCTTTTTGTAGAGGATGAGCCATCTGTGGGACAGGGGCAGAGCCCAGGGCCAAAGGACCAAGAACCGGGTTGGCTTTGCCCCCTCCCAGCCTGTGTCCTGCACACACGCCTCAGCTGCTCAGAGCCCCAGGCTGCTGCCTCCCCGCCCAGCTCCCGTTCCTGCTTCCCCCACTCACTTCTCATACACTCCTGGCCACGTTCCCAACAGGAACATTCTGTCACAGGCTTCTCCCTGCCCTTGCAACCAATTCCCAGGGTGAAACAGAGGGGCGCTTCCTATGATATTTTAGGTCCTCCCACCTCTTGGCACTGTTCTTCAACACTGCTTATAGCAAAGGCATCTGGGGGCAGCCACAGATGCAGGAAGGAGGCCCAGATGCCAGCTTCCAGAGAAAAAGAGGCTTTCAGGGAAGCCCCCTGCCCTCACACCCACCATCTCACTCACCAGTGATCCCTCCCCAGTTACCCAGCCCCTCTGTCTTCTCTTGTCCTCCTGAGCCTCAGTTTCCTCATCTGTAAAATGGAGCCAGTAACACCCAGGAGTGATTGAGACGATGTGTATGAACTTTAGCTCTGGCCTACAGACAGGGCACCTGAAGCATCAGCTTCCTCACACCCTCCCCACTGAAGCCCCCCGGAGCCGAATGTTCATTCACTGGGCGAACGATTTGCTCTGTGATTTGTAGGTGTGAAAGGAATCACACATCCGCTGCTCTATCATGTTCTCATTTGTGAATAAAGGTCTTAACAGGCTAGTAACTCCAAGAGAGAGTTTTGCCCCTAAATAGCCTTTCTGCTGTGAAATAAAGCCATAAAGTATTTTTCAGGGGTACCTCGCTCCTAGCTTGCCACAGTCTCACTCCTTTAAGGACCCTGTCAGAAGCTAACAGGTGTCTGTGGGCACATGTGAGGGTCTTGGGAGCAGCCATGGGCTGCAGGAATGTTCCCTACCTCGGCTGCATTTTCTCCCCACTCCCATCTCCCCCTTCATCCTCCCCCATCAGCAGCTGCCTGGTCCTGCCCTCCACCCCCTCCTGCTTCATCAGCTCACCCCTTGGGCAGCTCAGGGTGAGTAAAAGGCAAGCTGGGCCAGGAGCCAGGCAGGGGGAGGGATGTGGGAAAGGCCTGCCGGCCACAGCTTGCTCCTCTCTCCCTCCAACCCCACGCCGCGCTCTCCTCCACCACAGCCTCCGACGACATGATCTGACGCCCTTCAGTCCCAGACCCCAAAGGCTGCGAGGCCATACCTGTTGCTCAGTTAGAGCCACCCATTCACTGATAAACGAAGCCCCAGCATCGCCCCATCCCACAGCCCCGGACTCCACCTGCTGTTCAGTGGGAACCCTGACCTGCCTACCTCCCAAGAGAAGAACCCAGGCAGCGCAGGCTGTGTGGCTTGTCTCTGACGCTTCAGGCTACCCTGAGGCCCCTGTGTCCTTCTGTCTTTCTCCCACAGAGCCACATATGGGTTTGAGGGGATGAAGGGTGCAGAGGAAGAAGACTTGGGCACTGGAAAGGTTCCTTCGGTGCTGCCGGTGACAGCAGCACTTACCAACCCCCAGAAATCCAGTGTCTGCTTCCAACTGGGAAACTGGGTTCATCCCCCCACCAGCCCAGAAGGGGGTGGAGCCAACAGGTGGACGGGAGAAGAGAAAGAAAAAGGGAGTCTATGGGCAGAAGAAAGCAAAGCAAGGAGGTGCCGGGGGCTGGGGCTACTCTGATTGTGGGGGGAGGGGGGGTCTGGTTGCCGGTTCTCATATCCCTGTCCTCCAGCCCCTGCCCGCTCCTATCCCTGATGGTGCCCCATGCCGGGAGGTAACAGGGGACCAGGGGAGCTGCAGGCAGGGGAGCGAGCTTCATTCCATGGCCGGGGGGGGGGGGGGGGGGGGGGGGGTCTGTGTCTAGGTGCTCTCTCCATGACAACACGGGGCCACAGGGGGCTCAGAGTTCCACCGTATTCTGAGAGACCAAATGCAGGGACACTGTGACTTAAGACTTTGGTGAGTGGGCCTGGGAACCCAGGCACCTTTTAAAAAGTCACATGATGGGACCTCCCTGATGGTCCAGTGGGTAAGACTCCATGCTCCCAATTCAGGGGGCCTAAGTTGGATCCTGGTGGGGGAACTAGATCCCACATGCATGCTGCAACTAAAGATCCTGCATGCTGCAACTAAGACCTGGTGCAGCCTAAATAAATATTTTTTAAAATTGTTAAAAATAAAAAAAAAAATATATATATATATATAAAAAGTCACATTAGTCCCAAACAAGTGACTCAGAAACTTCTGGAACACAGCCCACTGAAAGCTGGGGCCTCCTGCATTCTATCTCGGGCTCCCAAATGGACCTTGGGAGTCACCTCTCCCTCCCCATCTAGTCCCAAAGCTGCACCCAAGGCACTGCCTCCATGTCAAGGTCATGCTCTCCTGGGATGCTAATATTGCTATTCTTGATTTACTTATTTTTCTATCTTTTTTTTCTGTTTCCTAATCTTTTGGAGTTTTTCTTAGCAGCGCCCAAAGGACACCAGCAATCAAGGGTTCAGCCTCTTGGGCTCCAGTGGGGAGAATTTCTGATTTGCTCCCTTCATGGGCAACAAAGCACATGGGAAACTCATGTGGTCCAGGGGCCCTGGCAGAGAGGAAAGGGCTAGAAGTGACTGTTCAGTAAAAGGAAAGGGTTCAGAGTTTGATCCCAGGCCCCAGAGGCTGCCATGCCCACCTATCTGCCCCCAAGCTGTGCTTGTCACCGATTCCTGATAGGAATGCCTCTCTCGCCATTCTTGCCCAGACAGCTTCCAACAGGGCCCTCAGCTGGCAGCAGCACAACCTTAGGTTCAACAACCCGGAAGTCATGAGGGGAATGGCAGGCTGTCACCCTTTACGCACAGGGCATTGGGAGAAAAAGGGACCTTTCTGTGTACCTGCACCAATCCGTGTGCACCAGCCCAGGGCTGGGCCCCTGCAGCATCAACACACAAAGCTTCTGTGAGAGAGGACACTGTGTGAGCCAGAATGGGAAAACAGGAAGAATATTGGTCCAAGAACTAGGAAAAATTTAAAACAGAAGAAAAACCTGTGTTTCAATCTGACTAAGCGGGAGGCAATGGGACGGCCCCACAGGTTTCTTGCATCAACCACCAACAGCACTGTTGCGCCCCTGGACACTCAGCCCCCAATCACAGGAGACTAATGGCTTTGGCCAAGATGGCGGTAGCAGTGTGACGTAGTAGCAAGAGCACTGAAATGGGAATCTAGAAATGGACATTCCAGCCGCTGACTGCCACAACTAGCTGTGTGGCCTCAGAGAGGTCACTCTCCATCTCTGGGCTCATATATAAAATAAGCAGGTAGTGGGTAGGACGCACAGCTGTGGAATTCATTGACTCTAAGCCCTGTGGAGCCCCTGCCCCCAGATAGGTTACCAGATAATAAGTGCAGAAGGCCAGGAATCACACCTCCCGATCTCTGTAGCCCCTCAGAACCTACTCAGGGTCTTGGCACCCAGTGGGACCACAAGACTATCTATTAGTTAAGCTGAGGCCAAAATTTCGCCCCTTCCACAGGAAGGCATCCTCTGGAACCAGCAGACACCCCCTCACTGTGGCCGGCGACCCTGGCCCCGTTTGCATCCCCATGACATGCCTTCTGTGGGGAGACCACCACTCCCTACATCATCTGACTGCTCGGGCACCCTGAGCTCCCAGCAGAAGTGGGATTTACGACAAACACAGTCCTTCACGTCTCCTTATCTGAGGTTACCCACAACCTTTGATCTTAATAACAACCACTTGAGGCAGGCCAACTCTGTCCCCATTTGACAGAGGGGCACTGAGTCCACACACTCAGTCTCTCGCCAAAACCAGTCAATGACAAGCTAGAGACCAGAAGCCAAGGGTGCCCTCTTTCCCCACAAGAGGTCTTCCCAGCAGAGCTCAACGACAAACACAAGGCTGCCTCGCTCAAGACCAGGCCCAGGCGGGCCTTCCTGCCACCCACGCGGGCTGGGCACACGTGACAGAGTGGCCAATGTTCAGAAATCCTCCAACCCCTAAGGCCAACCACAGACAAGCTCTGTTGCAAAGCCAGGGGTTGAGGGAGAGCTGGTCCTTCCTGCACAGGCAGATGAGAACCCTAGACCACGACCCCTGCCCCCCGACATTCTGACTCAAGGGCAAAGAAAACAATGCCACCCCCATCTCCAAAACGGGTACCACCTCAGCTGAGAGCTGCTGGGAAGAGAAGCCGCTGGGTGGGACAAAAGGTGGGACTCACCTCCCTCAGCAACTGCATCCCCTTCAGCCCGTCCCGCTGCTGCTGGGCCACGGTGACCCCCAAGACGAGCGTGTGCACGACGCAGGAGACCACAGAGATGATGACGATGGGGCTGAGGCTGAGGGGCAGCGTGATGAAGAAGGAGAAGACGAAGAAGGCCTGCCAGCCCACCGTGTCGCTGGCTGCGTGGGCGCGGGAGAAGTTCAGGCCCAGGTAGGAGAAGACCTGGGCTGTTATCAGCAGCCACAGCACGTAGGGCACCACTTTCCGGGTGACCCGGTTGGGCAGCAGCCCCTTTTTGCAGAGCACAAACAGGAGGATGTCCAACACCAGCCCGACCCCGGCCACAGCCAGGGGAGCCAGCTTGTCACTGGAGAAGACCACCGCGCACATGACCACCACGTAGCAGTCGAAGAGGGCCGCGAATACCACCAGCACCAGCAGCGTCTCGTGGCGCTGCCTTTTGAAGTAGGTCTGGTACAGGTTCTCCAAGGACTCCGGCACGAAGGTCAGCCGCATGAAGCGAGGCAGGCACAGGCAGGATCCCGAGTTCCGGACAGAGATCTCATGGGTCCGGCCCACCCTGCGGTCAGGGTCAGAGGGCAGGCTGACGGAGTACTCGGCTGAGTACTCGGCCGAGTACTCAGGATCGGAGAAGCCCTGGGTCCTCGGCATCCTGGCTGGTGTCTGCTTCTACTGGCTCTGGAGAAGCGGACGGTGAACAGAGGAAGGACTCTGGAATGGGCCACCTACCAGGGCTCTTGGGGACCTGGGGCAGGCTGACGGCCGGCCCGCTCGGGCAGGAACACAGAGCTGGCTTCCCTGGCACAGGCAGCACTGACCATCTGGAACTTAAAAGGACATCACTGAGTAGAAGCCCCTCTTCCTTCCTACCTGTGCTTTCTCCACAACCCACCCCAGCTGTCCTCAAAGAATCCTTGCTCCAAGGGGCTCCAGAACCAGGGCCATTCTCCCGCCTCCCCCATGCTCACTCCACCACCCGACCACACACACTTAGTCCTGTCCGCCCAAACACTCCCGTCTCCTGTCTCTGCCTACGGACGGGCCTGGCCACCTCTCCATCCGTCGCACCCTTGGTCATCTCGTCTCTCTCAGTCCCTGACTTCCTCACATAAATCTCCTCCAGGCCCAAGCCTTAGAAGGTCTAGATAAAACATGCTAGAAAAAAACCCAGAGCCATCCTGGGGGTTCCCGAATCTTCCTCTGTTTACTTCCTTTCCCATCCAGCCCCTCGGCCACTCAGGCTCCCCACCTCGGGGCACTGTTTGCCCTCCGGAAGGCTGGCCCTGCCCCTCCGTTTACCTGTGCAGAAACTCGGGAGCCGCGTGGTCCGGGCTGGTCCCCTCGCGGGCTGCGAGGTCGAGTCACGCGTGCAGCGGGAGGGGACAGGAGGGCTCAGCGCGCCCGGGGGCTGCTTCCCACGGAGCCGCGCCGCCCCGCCAGAGCCACGGTCCCCGGCCGGGGCGCGACTCTCCCGCCGTCAGGCCGGGAATCCGGCCGGGAGAGGCGCAGGACTGCCCCTCAGCATCCACAGGCGCCCGGCCGCAGGAGGAAGGAGGAGGAGGCGGCGGCGACGGAGGCTGGAAAATTCGGGGGCGCCCGCCCCTAGGGCTGCGGCTCGCGGGGCCGGCATGCGCGGCCGGCCCCCTCCCTCTGGCCCCTCAGTGGTCGCGACGGCGCGGCTACGGGCGCACCCGGGGCCCTCCGCGGCGGGAGCGAGGGCCGAAGCCGGGGAAGCCCGCCAGCATCCTCTGGCCCGCCCGCGCGCCGAGCGGAGCTAGCCGAGTCGGGGCGCTGCGCGCTGCACAGTGAGTCCCCGCGCGGCGCTGGCGTCTCCGGGGCCACGCGCGCTTCAGGCCCCGGGAGGCGGGCGGCGCCCCTCTCTCCCCGCAGTCGCCGCCCTCTCGGCGAGCGCGTCCGTAGTTGGGGGGGGGGGGGGCGGGGGTGAGGCGCCCGGCTCCAGACCTGGCCCGGCGCGGGGAAGGAGAAGCGTGAGGAGGAGCGCGGGGGCGAGTTGCAGGGCCCCTGGCGGCCCCAAGCTCCGACACCGGGCGGCGAGCTGGCGGCGACGGCTGCGTGGAAGCTCGGAGTGGGCGGTGGCAGGAAGGATGGGTTAATCAGCGCCTTTCCCCCCGCAGGCCCATCTCAGAAGATAAAAGCCCGGGACGTGCCCTCCCGCAGGTGAGGCGCGCTAGGGGCATCCCGGGCGCCCCCTCCTCTGCCGCAGCTTCCTTCCGGGCTCGGAGAGGCGGGGGCTGAGGTTTGCGGACGGCTCCCCCCGCCGGTGCGCCTGGCCTGTGTCCCCGCCCACCCTGGCAGCTTTCCGCAGAAGGGCCCGCAGCTGAGCCTGGTTCTTGAAGGAAGGGGGTAGGAGTGGCCCAGGAGGCACGTGGAATTGGGAGAGAATGCTTCAAAAAGATCTCTTGTGCACATTCCACCTGTTTGAGGCGTTTTTGAATTTACAAACTCTGTTAAAAACTCAAATGCTCTTTTGAATGGTTAAGTCGTTCAGTCTCTTACACGTTAGTATAAATTACTTTCCTTGGATTTGACAGAATATCTTGCCAAGCTCAACCACGGGCTTTAGGAATTTAGATAAAGGGAGAGGAGGGAGATAGGTTGTTTTGGAGCAAAAGTAACAATGTGGGGGAAAGAGTTGCTGAGGACAGCCAGCAGCATGAGAGGATGGGCTCCCTGGGGAGAGGAGGAGATGTAGGTAAGAGAAGGGAGAAACTCAGCCATCCAGGCCCTGGATGAAGATGCCTCCTGGACCTCTTGAGATCATCCTTGAGGGCCCTTTCCAGAACCTCAGGTGTCAACTCACAAACCTCAGGGAATAGATTCATCAGCGAATTGATCCTATCACAGCTGTTTCTGTCCGACCCTCATACTGATTCAGAAAAGCTGCCAGCCTCAGCCCAAACTTGTCGGGGCTTTGCTTCCAAACGTGAGGAATACAACATCAGATTTAGGAGGACGGTAATTTCAGTAAAGCAGCATTTCTCCCCATTGTTTCGGTTTGTTTGGAATCCAAACATTTATTTTGAATTGTTCTACAGTGTTAAAGGAGGCATGATTTTTATGTTTAACAAAGGGACATGTGTTAATAAAGGGGAAAAAAAGCTGCTAAATGCTTGGGCACAAGCGACACCCACATTGTGTCTTCTGTGAGTCCCTCCCCTTTTCCTGGCACACATGCCAACCCTTGGGGTTCTGGGGGGCTCCCCGCTCGGCAAGGCCACGCCCAGCTCCTGGGCCCTGTGGGTTTTCCACTGGGCCTTCTGCCACCACCTATGCCCCAGCCTCTCCCCGCCACACATCCCGTGAAGGAAGAGCGTTCCACACAGATACCCCTGGTAAAAACCCCGATCTCCTGCCCCTCCTGCCCTGACTGCTGAACTCACTGCTCCACTCCCTGCCCTTCCACAGTCCTCCTCTCTTGGCCGTGGGCACCTGTTCAGCAGACCTGTGCTGGGAGCACACAGGATGCCCAGCCGGGCCAGGCATCAGGAAAGACCAGAGAAAACACCCCACCCCTGCCCTCAGGATGCTTGCCAGCTCTGCCGGGGCACCACGTCCACAAAGACAGACCCTCAGTTGAGCACAGGTGACCTGAAGCAGGGCCTTTCAGGACCACAGGGGAGCATCTGGTTGGCTGGAGCCTCTGCAAAGGCTCAGCAGCAGGACAGTACCCACAGCACACTCCCGTCCCTGCTCTGCATTCTGGGTTATGCGCACAGCCCTTCCCTATGGATGT
Source organism: Tursiops truncatus (assembly GCF_011762595.2). NCBI lineage: Eukaryota > Metazoa > Chordata > Mammalia > Artiodactyla > Delphinidae > Tursiops > Tursiops truncatus. The sequence continues at coordinate 69,662,198 of NC_047047.1, read as the reverse complement.
GGGAAGCCCAGCAGGGCAGCTGCAGCCCCTCTCTGGGCCTCCCTGGAAGCCAGGGGCAACCGAGTGGATATTCCAGAGCAAGAGAGGTGATTGGGGAAAACGCAACTAGTCAGAGACAGGCAGTGGGGCCACAAGTCTCATCCGTCTCCCTCACAGCTGTTTCTCCAGGACATGGCACCTAGTAGATACTCAAAGCAGCCGTTGAATGAATGGATGGTTTCCTTAGGAAGAAGTGGCACTTTATAAGTGTCCCTGAGCAGACCAACAGGACTTATTCATTGATGCTGAACATGTCCTGGTCCAGGAGAAATTAAAAATAACCACACTCAAGTGAAAATGGAGGGAGGTGCCTTCAGTTTCTAAGCTATATATTTTGCACTGTCACCTGGAAAGCTGTCATGCATTGCTTTTGCAATCAAAAGGTACAGTAGGGCTTCCCTGGTGGCACAGTGGTTGAGAGTCCGCCTGCCGATGCAGGGGACACGGGTTCGTGCCCTGGTCTGGGAAGATCCCACATGCTGCAGAGCGGCTGGGCCCGAGAGCCATGGCCGCTGAGCCTGTGTGTCCGGAGCCTGTGCTCCGCAACGGGAGAGGCCATAGCAGTGAGAGGCCCGCGTACCGCAAAAAAAAAAAAAAAAAGGTACAGTAAATCTATCTTTAAAACACATACCAACACACACATGCACACAACCACACAACTGAAGGCCATGAATGGCTCTGTGAGTGACTTGCCTGTGGCACGTGTCCTAAAGTGAAGACAGAATCACGGGCTTGGGGAGAAGCTTGGAGGGTACCCCAACCCTAGCCCAGGATCCCCTCGGACAGGATACCTCTTTGCAGAAGGCACCTTTTGTTCGTATGGTTTGAGATTAGAGATGGATTGCTGAGAATTAATTATTATTGGATAAACAAGAGTGGTTTGGCCCCCTGGGGAAATGTGGTGGCTCCTGAATTCAGCAAACGAGATCAGAGCAGGACCCTGGTGTCCTGGGGAAGAAGAAGCGGGAGGAGAGACAGTTACCAGCTCCCCTGGTGCTGGGCCCTGGGAGAGCCCTGACTGGGGCCTTCCCTGAAAGCAAAGCCTGCATGCAGGTGGTTTAACTGCGAGAGTGACTGCTGGGGAAAGAAGTCAGGAAAGCCGGTAAATACAGGGGGCTGTGCCGGTGCGGTCACTGCCGTGGGCAGTGGGGCTTGATCCCTCTGGGACCCTCTGAGGGGCCTCGCAGAAGGCACCTCAGCCTGTTTGGCTGGGTGGCTGGAAGTGGGGAGTATTTATCCAGCTGCTTCCCTCCCACGTTGGTTAAGGGTCACGGGTTGGTGGGTTTCCTCTTGAGCACTTCCAGGTGCCTACAAGCCTCAGGGAGGCTGAGCGGTGGGCACCTGGGCAGGAAACAGGACACTCGTGCAGTGAGGCAAGGTGCCTGCAGGGTATACCCGCAGCAGTTGAGGAGTAGATGGAGGGGCCACAAGGATGACCCGTACAGCGTCCAGACCTTCATCAACTCCTGCCAGCTCAGAGGTTTGCAGCCTTCACCCGGGAGACAGGAGCCCTCAGTCATCAGCAAGCACAGCCTCGGACCCTGGCCTTGATGCTGAGGGGGACCTCAGACAAACGATTCCACCTCCCCAATTCTCAGCGTCCTTGTGGTGGGGTGACACAGACTGACCCTAGGAACAGGGGCTAATGGGCATCAGAATGGTTGGCAAGTCTCCACAGAACAAGTCAACTGGGTGTTACCGTCCAGCTCCTGGCCAGACGGCCCAGCTGCTCTGGCACTGCTGCTCCAGCGGGACCTGCTCAAGGCATGGCTGGGCGCCATCGCCCTTGGGCTGTCCCTGTGGTTACACCCGGGTCCCTCTCTTGACTCCACTGCAGTTTTCCTCTCTGACAGCATCGGCCCGAGTGCCACTTCTTTGTCTCTTTCCTTCTCTGTGTCTCTTGGTGCTTCTGCCTCCACGTCAGTCTCCCTGGCTCTGCCCCTGCCTCTGGGTCACTCCTTGGACCACTGTGGATGTGTACAAGTGTGTATTTGTGAGTGTATGCATACGTGTTTTGTGTTAGTGTGTGACCGTGAGAGTTACATGTGAGCGAGCATGTGTGATGAGTGTGATGGGTGAGCGTGAGCACGTGTGCACGCTCCTGGCAGAGCTGCACTGCCCCACCCTAGCAGGTGGGCTCTGGCCTCACCCCCTCCTCCCCCATCGGACAGCCCCGGTGCCCTGCTCCCTTCCTCGGGCCTGTCCTCTGGCCTGTGGGCGGGCAGGGGGAAGTGGAGCCCAAACAGTGAAGACCACATCCACTTTCCTGGGCTGGGGTGTTTCTGGGTCTGTCCCATCCTGGGTGTGAGCATCTCCTCAGGAGCCAGACCAGCTCTCCTGGTCCCTCCAGCCCAGCATTTGAAACAGGGTAGCGACTACGTAACCTGCGGTTGAAATAACTTCAATTTAACACTAACCATTCATCCCCCTTCACTCACTGATCCGTGCTTCCCAAAGGGCGGTGATCTTGCCTCCTGTGGGATCCTGCCTTCAGGCGTGGGGGCTGTGTGCTCTCCTGTAGCTCTATGACAGAGGTACTACTAACGTTCCCATTTTACAGGTGAGGAACAAGAGTTGACTTGCTCCTGAGCCCACATCTAGGAAGGGGCGAGTGAGGGCTGCAATCCAGGTGCTCCAGACGGCGCACGAGTGCGGCTCCAGCAGGAATCCTCAGGAAGCTTGCACCAGGCAGGACACTGATCTCAGACTCGGTGCCTAATATATGGCCAGGGGCAGCCTGCAGAATCGTGGCTCCCTGGATGTCAGAGCTGAAAGAGACTCGAAACAGCATTCTGCTCCAGCCTGGATGGGGAAGTTGAGGCCCAGACAGGTTAAATTGGGGGCGAGTAAGACACATGCCCATGGAGTGTGAAGCAACGTGCGAATGCTGAGTAATCCCGAGGCCTCTACGGAAATGTCACGTTTCCAAAAGCACTTGCGCCCGGGCTCCTCCGAGAAGAGGCACCATTGAAATATGTGCTAACAACCTCTCCCAGCATCTGGGGATTAGATGGAGCAGAAAAAGATTTTGAACAAGAGGTGGCTAGACAAGGCCCAAGCCGGCAGGAGATGGAGGCCTCCATCTCCAGGGTGCCCCTCCCTCCCTCTGGTCCCAATACCCAGAAAAGCTGAGTCCTGGGGTGGGGGGGAGGGTGGTCAGCAGGCTGGGGGCTTAGAGAAGGGCTGGCTCAATGCCCTGTTTGCAGATGTTAAAACCTAAACCATCCCAGCAGCTGTTTCCCTGCCCAGCACCCCATCTCAGGACTTGGTAAGCATCCTTGACCCTGCTCTTCCTCTCCCCTCCCCCCACCCATTCTCTACACCCCAACCAGGGCAATCGATTGGTCCAAATCCAAATCTGATCTTGTCCCCATCTTCTTTAAAAATCTTGTCACCGGCTGTCCCTGCCGAGGATAAGAAGACTGCCCACCTCTGCACGTGCCAGGGGATCAAACATGATACTACTTGGAAGGTGCTCAGAGGGCGCTTTCCTTTGAAGTTGTCCTCAAGGAACATTGGTCATTTGGGCCTGGAGATCTGTAGTGGGTTGGATGGTTCCCCCCACCTTCCCCCCTCCCCAGAAGATATGTACACCTCCAATTCCCTGGAACCTACGAATGTGACCTTATTTGCAAAAAGTGTCTTTGCAAATGTAATCAAGAGATGAGACCACCCTGGATTACCCAGGCGGCCCTAAATCTAATGACAAGCACCCTTAGGAGAGACACACAGAGGAGAAGACAGGCACAGAGGAGGAGGTGCTGTGAAGATGCAGGCAGAGGTTGGAGGGATGTGGCCACAAGCCCAGGAACACCTGGAGCCTCCAGAGGCTGGAAGAGGTGAGGAGGGATTCTCCCCTACGGCCTCCAGGAGTGCGGCCCTGCCGACCGACCACCTTGATTTTGGACTTCCGGCCCCCAGAACTGGGAGAGAATAAATTTCTGTTGTTTTATGCCATCCAGGCTGTGGTAATTTGTTTTGACAGCCACAGGAAACTAAGACAGGATCCACATTTCCATACCTGTACTTAACACTTGCTACGATTTATTGTAATTTTACATGACTGTCACCCCAATCACTAGACTTTGAACCCAGGGTCAAAGCCTTTATTCACCTTCGTACCAGGAATGCCAGCCTCCCAATAAACCTTGTTGAATTTTAAAAAGTCAGTCGGAAAAAAATAAAAAATAATAAAAAAAAAAATCAGTCGGACCCTCTTCTCCAAGTAGGGGACACATGCCCCCCTGATACTCCGAGACAGGCCAGGAAGTGGCATTTCATTGGAACAAATGACATGTCCTAACCAGCTATGTTCTTTCAGAGGGCTGATTTGGGATAAAAGGTGATTCAGAAAAGGATGAGATCATCAAGGGAAAACTGACAAGAAGGCACGAAATAATAACTACCAGAAGACAGTGGTCCAGATTTAAGTAACACTCTCTAGGATTCATTCCACAAAGTTCTCAGGCCCCACGCAAAAGATGTCGGGCTGACTTACACTCAAATTAGACACGCGCAGGTTTGTGGTTAAGCATATCCATGTGTTTCTGCAGATAGTGATTTTTATAACTATTAAATAACTCATGCTGGCATTGTTTTCCCTCTTGCATTCTTTAAAAAGATGCTGTTTACTGCTCAAGGGGTGACGGAAATAAACCAGCTACTCGCTTTGCCATCCCTCTTCCAATTTTGCTGTGCCACATGGGGGATGTCAGGCACCTTTCTGAAAGTGTTATATTCAGTGGGATAGGTGCTAAGCTTTTTCAAAACCAGACAAGAACTTGGTCCTTTTTTTAAAAAAAAAATTATAGCTTTTATTTTAAAATTTTCTTTTTTCACTCTATTAAAACTCATTTCAGTGAAATGAATTCAGGGTGGGTTTAAGCAATTCTCTCACCCTTCCTCCCCTCCTTGATGCCTCTGGCCTGCCAAGTGGGAAGCAAGTGATGGCTCTGGTCAGAGCTGAGCGAGGACCCAGAACCCCCCGTGTAAGGCTCTCTGGTCGAGACGGCTCTAACCCTTCCATTCATGAATAGCCCCGCACTAGCTGCCAGCTTTGCGATCTGTTTGGACAGGAAAACGTATAACTGTGCTCTGCTATTTTTAGCAGCTGCTAGCGTTGAGTCAGTCTTTCTGCTGGCTTGCAGCCCTCTGCTCTTTCTCGTGCTGTCAGACACTTGCTCACATCTCCGGGCAGTGAGCTCCCATGTCCCTTGCCCGCACCCCTCTCTTTATCACTTGCTTAGGGCAGGGCAGATTTTTAGGGGTCTGTATTTCTGTGCTTCTCTTAATAAAAGCCACCCCACAAGTCATTTACATTAATCTGGATGGAGCTGGAGACTTTCCATCTTGTTCACAATTTTGCATTAATGTAGCTAAGTGGGAATTCTTTTTAAGTCAAGTCTAAGTTCAAATATGCCTTTAAACAAACAAACAAAAATTACATTTAAATAGCTTTAGAGAGAATAATATAAAGGAGGATTTAACTGTTAGCTATAAATTGATACTCATTGTTCATTGTTGTTTTTTTTTTTAATCCCAGAGTCTAGGAGAGTGCCTGGCGTTGAAAAGGCACTTAATAAGTGCTTGATGGAGGAAGGAATGCTTAGGAAAAAATGGATAAATTCTAAGGTGTTACAAGCTCAGTACTTAATCCCTCTCAAGGGTAAAGCTTATAATTTAACACACAGAACTTTTAATAAATTGCAAATGGTGGAGTTCTCAGGTATCTCTCCTGGGATGTGGTCAGAGATGTTTTTGGGCAGTTGGGTTGTATTATAATTGTTGGGATGATTTCTGTCCTAAGTAACCCCAAACTTAACTCACAATGGCTTAACAGTAGAGAAAATGTATCACTTCTATGACAAGTCTTTGGATAGAAGAGGTCTAAGGTTAGTTATTCAGTAGCTCAAAACCATCTTTAAGGTGCATGTCACTTCCCGTCTTCTGCCCTGCCATCCTTAGGGTATCAGTTTTGCCATCACAGCCTAACTCTTCCCATGTTTGCAAGATGGCACCACAATCTAGCATCATATGCAGATACATTAATCCACAGAAGAAGAGAAACAGTTTCCTCCCACGCCTCTCTTTTTGGGAGTATGAAAGTGTTTCCTGGAAGCTCCCTAGAAGAATGTCCATGATGTCTTTTTGGCTAGAGCAGGGTCATGTGCCCACTGCCAAACCAGTCACTAGCAATAGAACTGGTACCACCGTAAACGGCTTCAATCACTCATTATTTACCCTGAGCCACACAGTGGAGGGATAGACACCTGGACAACATTAGGACTCTGCCAACAAGGAAGAAGGGGGGAATGGCCAGTACTGACTCTGGTGGGCCTCAAGGGCCAGACCTGATTCCCAGCAAAGCCAACTCTCTTATCATTTTTCCAAGGAACTTCTATAAACCTGGGAAATACTTAAATTTCACCGAAGAAATTATGCCAAGCTTTGATTGGTTAATGAGCAACATATTTGGGCGCGAAGGGCATCCACGCTTTTCCTATTTTCTTACTCTCCACTAGACCCCTTTTAATCAACATTCAGTTGTGTTCTGTGACTTTTTTCATAATCAGTTGGGAAACATGTGGTTTCAGTTTAGCAATTCATTCATTTATCAAACATTTACTATGCTTTTATTAGGCACCAAGGACACAAAGGTAGAAAAGATAAGGTCTTCGTCCGCCAAGAAGTAATACATTGGAGAGCCCCCGTCCTGCTGAGGAGAAAATCTATGAAATGTGCCTGGGCAGCAGAGGTGAGTCTAGAGAAATTTCAGAGGAAGAGGCATTTGAGTTGGATATAAAAGTTCAGTAAGAGTTTGCCAGGCAAAGAGGAGAGAAGAGCGAGGGCATGTGCCTTAGTCAGACTGCTATGACAAAATACCACAGCCTGGGGGGCTTAAACAACAGACATTTATTTCTCACAGTTCTGGAGGCTAGACGTCCAAGATCAAGGTACTGGCAGATCCATTTCTTGGTGAGGGCTCTCTTCCTGGCTTGCAGACAGCCACCTTCTTGCTGTGACTTCACATGGTGGAGAAGAAGCTCTGGTGTCTCTTCCTCTCCTTATAAGGACACTAATCCCATCATGGGGCCTCCACTCTCATGACTTCATGTAAACCTAATTACCTCCAAATACCCCCGAATCCAAATACTATCACACTGGGGGTTAAGGCTTTAATGCATTTGGAGGGGACACAAACATTCAGTCTATAACAGCGTGTCTGGTCGAGGGGGGCAGCAAGTACAAAAGCACAAGGCTATGAACAGCAGACTGTGTTCACAGAACACCAAGAAGTTCACTGAGCCTAGAGCAGGGAGGGCAGGGGCAGCAAGGAGATGGAAGCGTCGAGACAGAGGACGGGAGGAGGCTGGGTTATGCCAGGCCAAGGCAGTGTGGTGCTACAGCAAAGAGTGGAGGTGCTGAAGTCAGGCCCCAGTCTGAACCCAGGTTCCCCTCTTATAATAGATCAATGTTTGTTTTGGTTTCCTGGGGCTGCCATAACACATTTCTACAAACTGGGTGGTTTAAAACAGCAGAAATACATGTTTTCACAGTTCTGAAGGCCACAAGTCCAAATGAAGGTGTTGTCAAGGCTGGAGGCTCTGAGGGAGAATCCATTCTCTGCCCCTCTCCTAGCTTCTGGTAGCTGCCAGCAACTATTGGCATTCCTTGGCTTGGGTCTTTATAGCTCCAATCTCTGCCTCTGTCTTCACATAGCCTCCTTTTCTCTGGTGTCTCATTTTTTCCCCCTTCTTTTCTAAGGGCTTGTCATTGGGTTTAGGGTCCATCCTCACCTAGGATGAGCTCATCTCAAGATCCTTACCACAATTATATCTGCAAAGACTCTATTCCAAATAAGGTCACATTCTGAGGTTCTGGGTGGACATATCTTTTGGGGACCATAAGGCAACACTACAGTGTTGTAATATTAAACAGTTTACTTAACCTCCTTGAGCACATTTCCTTATCCATACTATGGGGATAGAATATTTATCCTGAGGGATCATTTTAGAGTCAAATAAAATGCTTTTAAGTTGCTGAGGAAGTACTTGGTCTATAGTAAGTGCTCGAGAAGTGCCAGGAACTTGGATTTTATCCTATAGGCAACAGAAGGCTTGAAAAGTCAGTGTCTGAGCAGGGTGGGGGAAAGGGTGTTACTTCCCAAATTCTTCCTCTTTTCAAAGGCACAGGGGAGCCGGGCTGGGCCCCCGATAATGTTGGACTCAGTCAGAGGCTTCCAAGGCAAGAACACTGCAGAGTTACATCTGTCCCTGAAAGGCAGTGGTGGAGACAGTGAGAGTTTCAGGGTGAAATGGACACATGAAGATGGTGGGGGGTGGAAGCTGCCGAGTGCCGCCAAGCCTGTGTGAGCTGTACATCTACCTGAAAACCCAGAGTTACTTAAACAGAGTCCCTCTCTGTCGTCCTGGAGATACTAAGGCTGCCCCAGCAGTAGAGGCATAGCCAAGGGCTGGGAGAAGTAAGGGAAATGAGTGAAATGAGAGAAGCCTGTAGACTTGCAGAAATGCTAGAGATGGGAGCAGAGGGACCTTTAAGAGACTCATTGATAAGGCAACAGAAGCCTGGAGAAGTCAGATGGTTGCCCAGGGTCACTGAGCTTTGATTGACAGACCCAGACTTTGAACCCACAATGTTCTCACTACGTGACGTGTTCTTTCCTACCACTCTGGTCAACTTAAGCAGGAAAGATTTAGTGGAAGGATGTCAGGGGACAATAAACTCTATGTTCTTTTAGAGCAGCCTGTCCTATATGAGTGGTTCTCAAACACTATAGTGCATCAGAATCCTCCTGTGGGCTTGTCCCAATACAGACTTCTGTGCCCCCAAGAATCTGGTACATAAGTCTGGGATGGGGCTCAAGAATTATCGGCATTTCTAACAAGCTCCCAGGTGATGCCCACACTGCTGGTCCCAGATCCCACTTTAAGAACCATTGTCCTACACATTTCCTCAGTTCCTGAAGCACCCATTATGCTTTGCAAATATCAAGTGCTCAATTCGTCCTTGCTTCAATGAATCACATGCTTTGGATTTAAAATACTATCAAAGACTTAATACCCACTGATGATGCTGACTGGAAGCTGCTAGTGAGTTACATCAGGTCCTCCTACCTAGTAATTTACATCATGATATAAATGAGTTTGATTTCAACCAAACCCATCCCACTAAATACATTTCACAGAACCCCAAGCCCTGCTGTATTAAAATTCCCTGGCAATATGGTGGGTATGCACTCTAGGAAAGGAGTAAAAAGCTTTGGGGCATTGGATTAATTTCATCTGGTCTATAGGGAAAATCACAGGAAGTGAGTCACCTTTATGCCTCTAATGGAGAGAGGTTTTAAAAGTCTTTAACAGTGATACAGCAATCAGAGAAGAAAAAGAAATAAAAGGAATACAAATTGGAAAGGAAGAAATAAAACTGTCACTGTTTGCAGACGACATGATACTATACACAGATAATCCTAAAGATGCCACCAGAAAACTACTAGAGCTAATCAGTGAATTTGGTAAAGTTGCAGGATACCAAATTAATGCACAGAAATCTCTTGCATTCCTAAACACTAACAACGAAAGATCAGAAAGAGAAATTAAGGAAACAATCCCATTCACCACTGCAACAAAAAGAATAAAATACCTAGGAATAAACCTACCCAAGTAGGTAAAAGACCTGTACTCAGTAAACTAAAAGACATTGATGAAAGAAATCAAAGATGACACAAACAGATGGAGAGATATATAATGTTCTTGGATTGGAAGAACCGATATTGTGAAAATGACTATACTGCCCAAAGCAATCTACAGATTCAATGCAATCCCTATCAAATTACCAATGGCATTTTTTACAGAAATAGAACAAAAAATCTTAAAATTTGTATGGAGACAAAAAAGACCCTGAATAGACAATGCAATCTTGAGGGAAAAAAATGGAGCTGGAGGAATCAGACTCCCTGACTTCAGACTATACTACAAAGCTACAGTAATCAAGACAGTATGGTACTGGCAAAAAAAACAGAAATATAGATCAATGGAACGGGATAGAAAGCCCAGAGACAAACCCATGTACCTATGGTCAACTAATCTATGACAAAGGAGGCAAGGATATACAATGGAGAAAAGACAGTCTCTTCAATAAGTGCTGCTGGGAAAACTGGACAGCTACATGTAAAAGAATGAAATTAGAAGATTCCCTAACACCATATACAAAAATAAACTCAAAATGGATTAAAGACCTAAATATAAAACCAGACACTATAAAACTCTTAGAGGAAATCACAGGAAGAACACTCTTTGACATAAATCACAGCAAGATCTTTTTTGACCCACCTCCTAGAGTAATGGAAATTAAAAAAATAAACAAATGGGACTTAATGAAACTTAAAAGCTTTTGCACAACAAATTATAAACAAGACGAAAAGACAACCCTCAGAATGAGAGAAAATATTTGCAAACGAATCAACAGACAAAGGATTAATCTCCAAAATATACAAACAGCTCATGCAGCTCAATATTAATAAAACAAACAACACAATCAAAAAATGGGCAGGGGCTTCCCTGGTGGCACAGTGGTTAAGAGTCCGCCTGCCGATGCAGGGGACACAGGTTTGTGCCCCGGTCCGGGAAGATCCCACATGCCGCGGAACGGCTGGGCCCGTGAGCCATGGCCGCTGAGCCTGCGCGTCTGGAGCCTGTGCTCCGCAACGGGAGAGGCCACAACAGTGAGAGGCCCGTGTACCACACACAAAAAAAAAAAATGGGCAGAAGACCTAAACAGACACTTCTCCAAAGAAGACATACAGATGGCCAAGAGGCACATGAAAAGCTGCTCAACATCACTAATTATCAGAGAAATGTAAATCAAAACTACAATGAGGTATCACCTCACACCAGTTAGAATGGACAGCATCAGAAAACCTACAAACAACAAACGCTGGAGAGGGTGTGGAGAAAAGGGAACCCTCTTTCACTGTTGGTGGGAACGTAAATTGATACAGTCACTATGGAGAACAGTATGGAGATTCCTTAAAAAACTAAAAATAGAATTACCATATGACTCAGCAATCCCACTACTGGGCATATACCCAGAGAAAACCATAATTCAAAAAGACACATGCACCCCAATGTTCATTGCAGCACTATTTACAATAGCCAGGTCAAGAAGCAACCTAACTTCCATTCATCAACAGATGCATGGATAAAGAAGATGTGGTACATATATACAATGGAATATTACTCAGCCATAAAAAGGAATGAAATTGGGTCATTTGTAGAGACATGGATGGATCTGGAGACTGTCATACAGAGTGAAGTAAGTCAGAAAGAGAAAAACAAATATCATATATTAACGTATTTATGTGGAATCTAGAAAAATGGTACAGATGAACCGGTCTGCAAGGCAGAAATAGACACACAGATGTAGAGAATAAACGTATGGACACCAAGGGGGGAAAGCAGGGGGTGGGGGATGGTGGTGGGATGAATTGGGAAATTGGGATTGACATAGATACACTAATATGGATAAAATAGATAACTAATAAGAACCTGCTGTATAAGAAAAAGTAAATAAAACTGAAACAGGATAAAAGAAAGTCTTTAATGGTGATATTGTTAAAGATTGTAATCAGTCAACAGAATTAATGAGTGCCTCCTGCAAGTCACTGCGACAAGTGCTATGAGAGATGAGGCTGAGACCCAAGCCCTGCCCCAAAGGGTTAACCGTCTGGTTGAGGGGATGAGATAAAAGGAAAGGATCTTGAGGGGTGGGAGGAGAGCTTATATATTGGAGGATGCATAAAAGCCCTGCCCACTCCCATGCTTTCCTGGGGTAAACCCAGAGCCAAGCTGGAGTTCGCTGTATCACGGCTCATGAAAGCTTATTGGTGCATCTCTTCCCAACTTGGAATCAACCATGAAGAGTATTTATACCATGAAAATTGGGCAAAAGCCACAAATCAGGGCTTCCTCGGCCCCCTCCTGGAGGGCCAGTTTACCAGCACACCAGGAACTCCTAGGGCATGATAAAGAAGTTCAAGGTGGCTTCCAAGGTGTAATCTGGGAGGCTGCAATTTACCAGGGAAGCTTGGCATAGAGTGGCGATGGCTGAAATAGGGGCCCTTGGGCCTCACTGCTGGGCTGAGGGAAAGTGGCCTGTGTTACAGACTGCCCAGGTGGGCAGGGCGTAGAGGTGCTAAGAGGACCAGGGAGTAGAAGAGGCTGAGGGCCTGGACAACTAGGAGGATGAGTGCTTGGACCTTGTGTCTGGAAGCCATGGCGGGACATGACAACAGCAGCAGATGGCAGACCAACTGGAGCCAGTGAGGCCACTGGGGTGAAAGATGGCAAGAGTACCAAACATATGAGAGGTAAGGTACCCTCGCCCCAACTCTGGATCTCCCCTAGGAACAGGAGGGTAGTGGAAGTATGAGGGGGAGGTGGGGACCTTGCATTTACCGTGTTTTAATCTTGAACTGATCATGGTTAAAACCAGAAGTGACTAACCTACCTTAAAAGGCAAATTTTAAGTTTTCCTGTCCTTGGTGAAAAATGTGAGCTTGGGAGCCAAGACAGCTTCCGTTTTACAAGAATAAAGATTATCTTTGAACATCTGAGTCTTGTTGACTTATTACTAAAAATTTCAGACCTGTGACATCATTTGCCTTTGTAAAACGAGATGCCATATCACAATTTCAAGTAGTAAGAATTTAAGGTTTTCTTTATTAAAAGAAATGAGAGGGTTCAACAATGCCTATTATTGCTAAGTTCAGGAAAAACTTAATTCACTAACGTTTTTCTAAATTGTTTTTTCTTTTTCTTTCTCTTCTTTTTTTGGGGGTATGAGTTGCACTAGAATTATATGCGAGAGGTCTGGGGGTCTAGTATTTATTGCCTTTGTAAAATTCCATAAAATAATGATCTTTAGAAAGGACCATAGGTGTTATCTAACCAACAGCCTCATCTAATAATGGAGGAACCAAACCTCAAGAAGGGGCCCCTGGCCCAAGGCTACTCTATTAATTAATAGATAAGCCTCTGTCTCAGGACTTCTCACTTCAATTCTACTGCTTCTATGTTATCTGAGAGAGTGTGTTTGCGGATATGTACCTACATTAAGTGAATCTGAAATTCCAGCCAGAGAGCGCTGATTGCTATGTTAGCTTTTCAAAAAACTTTTGAGTGACTAAAAGTTTTTTTTCCATTTTAGTCTCAAGTTTCTACTAATGTAAAGAAGTAAGATTTAATTATAGCCCAGAGCGCCCCTACTATAGAGTCCCCACACAAGCTTCAGAGTGAGTCTCCCTCTCTTTTTTAATCTGGTGCTATATTTAGTTTTTGGTTTCACATAACATTTTACATGATTAAAGTAGTTGACATTCACCAGGAAAACTCAAATAATACAGACAACCATAAGGCAGAAAGTCAAACCATCCTGACCCCATCCCCTAAAACCCACTCCCCGGACAATCACTCTTTACAGTTTGGTAAATATAAAGCAACTTTTCTTCCTGCAGTGCTGGCGATGCTAATACAAAATGCCACACTGAGCTTTGGGGCGGAGGGAGGGAGGGAGACAGCCCTCTACTAGCTTCTTCAGTTCTAACTATGACAAAAGAATAAGTTAGGGATGTGAAAATCACCCAGAAACAAAATCCTTAGGCTGACAAATGCTGTAAAGGGATCCTTCCGTTCCTGCCCACCAGTTATATCTTAGACTCTCAGGGTGGATGTCCCTTAAGACACAATTCTCAAGTGGTTCTGGAGGCATCATCGGCTTCTGCAAGAGTTAGTGCAAAATTTCACTTAAAAAAACCTCTTAATAAAAATATCCAGATGTATTATATTCCATATTTTAATTCACTGTTAACTTAAGTTGTCATGTTAACTCCCTCTTGGCTTGGGCACACCTCAGAAAGAAGTTTCTTTCATTCCTAAGCACATATATAGGATTTGAACTTGGGCCATGAAAGAGGAAAATTGTACCTTTGTGGTCTTTTTAAAAATGCAGGCCTATCATCAAAAAATCTACAAACAATAAATGCTGGAGAGGGTGTGGAGAAAAGGGAACCCTCTTGCACTGTTGGTGGGAATGTGAATTGATACAGCCACTATGGAGAACTGTATGGACGTTCCTTAAAAAACTAAAAACAGAACTACCATACAACCTAGCAATCCCACTACTGGGCATATACCCTGAGAGTATATAATAATTCAAAAAGAGTCATGTACCACAATGTTCACTGCAGCTCAATTTACAATAGCCAGGACACGGAAGCAACCTTAGCGTCCACTGACAGATGAATGGATAAAGAAGATGTGGCACATATTTACAATGGAATATTACTCAGCCATAAAAGGAAACGAAATTGAGTTATTTGTAGTGAGGTGGATGGACCTAGAGTCTGTCATACACAGTGAAGTAAGTCAGAAAGAGAAAAATAAATATTGTTATGCTAACACACGTATGTGGAATGAAAAAAAAAAAGTTCTGAAGAACCTAGGGGCAAGACGGGAATAAAGACACAGACCCACTAGAGAATGGACTTGAGGATATGGGGAGGGGGAAGGGTGAGCTGTGACAAAGCGAGAGAGTGGCATGGACATATATACACTACCAAATGTAAAATATATAGCTAGTGGGAAGCAGCCGCGTAGCACAGGGAGATCAGCTGGGTGCTTTGTGACCACCTAGAGGGGTGGGATATGGAGGGTGGGAGGGAGGGAGATGCAAGAGGGAAGAGATATGGGGACATATGTATACATATAACTAATTCACTTTGTTATAAAGCAGAAACTAACACACCGTTGTAAAGCAATTATACTCCAATAAAGATGTTAAAAAAAAAAAAAGAAAAAAATCCAAGCTCCACTGCTCACTAACTGTCTGAATGTAGGCAATCTCCCCCCTCAAAAAAAAAAATGCAGGCCTATTCACAGGGAACTATATTCAATATCTTATAGTAACCTATAATGGAAAAGAATCTGAAAAAGAACATATATATATATATATATATATATATATATATATATATATATATACACACACACACACATATATAACTGAATCACTTTGCTGTATACCTGAAACTAACACAACATTGTAAATTAACTATATTTTCAATATTTAATATTTAATTAAAATATTTAATACTAATGTTTAATATTTTAATTTTTGATATTCAATATTTTAATTTTTAAATTTAATATTTAATAAATTAACCATTAATTTAATAATTAATAATAATTTATTAAATGATTGCTATTATTAAATATTTAATAAGTTAAATATTAAAATTTTAATATTTAATATTTTCAATATTTAAAAAAGTTAATTAAAAAACCCTGCTAGTTCATAAAAACAACACACATAGATAATATTGCAGCATTTTTTGTAGTGACAAAAAGCTGGAAACAAAGCCTGTGTCTGAATAAGTTATGGCAAAACAACACCATTACTATTACTATTATTCAGCCACTAAAGAGACTGAATTAAATCTAAACCAATTGACTTAAGATTTTTATGAGGTACTGTTGAATGAGAAGAGAAAGATGCAGAAAAGTGTACATAATATGATCCCACTTTTGTAAAGCCAAAAAAAAAAGTCAACCCCCACCCCCCCAAAAAAGGAGCCCTATTTATATCCATGTAAGTAACATGGTACAAGCAGGAACAACACTATTTATGAGTGTGAAGCAAAGTATTTAAAAATTTGGAACTTTAGGCTGACAGTGTACACTGAGAGACTGGGTTCTGAAGTTGGGCAAGCTTGGGTTTGAATAGCTTTTTATTTGGCCTTGAGCAGGTCACTTAACCTCTCTGACCCTCAGTTTTCTCATCTGTAAAATGGGGATGATGTTATTAAAGACATTCATGTTCTTAAAAGTCCTTTGAATGTTTCTGTCACTGGGAACTTCTCTTTGGCTATCTTTCTAAAATTATCTAATAATTTTTGATATCTAATATCTTTCTAATAATCCTTTTTTGGACCCCAGCTTCCTGTCCCATCTCATCAAGTCTTTCTTCCTTTTCTTTTAGGCAGCCCCAACCCCTAGAAGTCTTGTTCATTTCTTATGAAGAGCAGCTCGGCTCCGTGCCTCACCACGCAAAGCCATAGTACTTTCCCTTATACCTAAAATTTCACTAGGATGCTTCATTAAACAGAGTTCCTGTCCAGCACTGCCAGCAGTACAGAGGGCCTGGCAGAAGCTCTTAACTTTCCTTGAACCTGATTACTTTCTTGGGCAAGGCACTCTCCTCACCAGCATCTGTGAGCATGAGGGAATAGTGTGGGGATTTACCACCTTCTGATATAAATACTGACGTCTCCCCTAGGAGACAGAACTGCCTGGTAGGTTGCTTTTATATGGCGTGATGTTAAAAGCTTGAACTTTTATAAATTTATCCTAATAAAATGTTGCTCTTAAATAAAAGTCTCATATCGGAGTTCACTAGAAATATAGGGTTCTGTCGATAAAAAGCACTTGACAACAACTGACTTGGGGCTTTTCTATTTTCTCCCTGCTAGTCAGATCCGAGATAGTTTCTTTTGTTTTCTTTATCTTTCCTTTTGAACAACTTGATGTCTTTCCTCTCTTTAGTATTTATTTTATTAACCTTTTTGTTTTCTCTCATGTTCTGAAACCAGCAGAATGTTCACATCCTGATATCTGAGGCATGTGGCACCTCAATTTCTCTCAGTCATAGCAGACTCTTAATTTCTCTTCCCTAGAACAAATGCTCTCATGGACTGCATCTGCTGATTTTATAATTATCACTAACAACTAACTGTTCTGGATGCATGGAGAAATAATTTTCCTAAAGTCAACTGATCACAATTTTAACCGGGTGATATCAGAGGTATACACTATTTACTTAATTAAGACAACAACTGAGATTCTAGATACTTTCCCCTCCAAATGAACACAACCTTATGAACTGCTGTGGAAGGATATATTACTATTTTAATTATTAATATAAAACGTATATAAAGAAACTCCTTAAGTCTAGTACTATTTCCTCCAGGCCAACAGGAAAAACAACTTTGTATAATGATAATGGTTAAGTTCTCAAGAAAAAAATTAATATAGCATTTTAACAACCTACATGATCTTTAGTATGTAGTAGCAATCAGAGTATTAATTGCAAAACTGCATATCTTGAAGAGCAGTCAGAAAATGCAAATCTGCCTCTTCAGAAATAAACCTACAGGAAAAAATAAACTTCTTCAAAACTTCACAAATGAAAAACAACAATGACAAGAATGTAAGCTCCACAGGGCAGGGACTTTTGTTGGTTCTGTGCTCTGTTACATCCCCAGTGCCTAGAACAGAGCCTGGCACATAGTAGGTACTCAATAAATGCATGGTGAATGAATATTTTAACAACGAAGTTTGATTAGAAATTTAAGATATTATGGGACTTACCTGCTGGTGCAGGGGTTAGGAATCCACCTGCCAATGCAGGGGACACGGGTTTGAGCCCTGGTCCAGGAAGATCCCACATGCCGTGGAGCAGCTAAGCCCGTGCGCCACAACTACTAAGCCTGCACTCTACAGCCCGCGAGCCACAACTACTGAGCCCTCATGCCACAACTACCAAGCCCACATGCCACAACTACTGAAGCCCGCGTGCCTAGAGCGCATGCTCTGCAACAAAAGAAGCCACTGCAATGAAGAGTAGCCCCGCTCACCGCAACTAGAGAAAGCCCACGTGCAGCAATGAAGACCCAACGTAGTCAAAAATAAATTAATTAATTAATTAACTAATTTTTTTAAAAAAAAGAAATTTAAGATATTAGAAGTGCCCCGATAGACAATGGGTCAAATGGAAACAAAAAAGCTAGATAAAATTGTGCATCTTAAATTGATTCTGAAACAAAATGAATAAACCTAATTTTTCTTCTCAGTTTACAATTGGTTATTATTGGTTTAAAACATAGTCCAAGGGCCTCCCTGGTGGCACAGTGGTGGAGAATCCGCCTGCCAACGCAGGGGACACAGGTTCAATCCCTGGTCTGGGAAGATCCCACATGCTGCGGAGCAACTAAGCCCGTATGCCACAACTACTGAGCCTGTGCTCTAGAGCCCGTGAGCCACAACTACTGAGCCCATGTGCCGCAACTACTGAAGCCCGTGCTCCACCACGAGAGAAGCCACCTCAATGAGAAGCCCGCGCACCGTAACGAAGAGTAGCCCCCGCCCGCCGCAACTAGAGAAAGCCCACGCGCAGCAACGAAGATCCAACACAGCCAAAAATAAATAAATTAAAAAAAAAAAAAAACATAGCCCAAGACTTTAGTTGAAAACACCAAGTACTTGGATATATTTTAATATATAACATGTCATAATATACTTATCAAGTACTGTACCAGTCTACAGACCATAGCTTTCTCATCCCTGCTCATGATCCTTAATGTCTATTATTTTCTAATATTCTTTTAGTTGCAAGTAACAGAAAACAAACTCCAGGAAACTTAAGCAGAAAAGAGAGGAGTGGAGATTTATTAGAAGGATTCTGGGGTGGCTGATGGGCTTGAAGAACAACCAGTTCAGGGGATCTCAGGGGACTAGAAGGAAAGTCTTAGCCATCAGGACTCTGACTCTTTCTGAATGTCTGTTTCATTCTCTCAAATTTTTTCTATGAGGTTGGAATCAAGGTTGCCAGCATCAGCAGGACTCCTCCTATCTTCCTCTCCTGAGAAGAAGTTTGTTTTCCTAGATCCAATTAGAAAGATCCCAGGGAGGGATGCCAATTGGTTCAGCTTGGGTGACATTCCCATCTCTTGGGCCAATCTCTGTGACCAGGGAGGAGGGCGGGTCATAGGAGGATGTGGCAGCTCCCCTTTAGAACACGTTAGCAGTATGGAGAGGGTAGAGCAGTTCCCCAAAAGAGTGGTGGGCATTCTCAGGTGATAACGAATGTCATTCATAATGAAAATTAAAGCTCTTGTTTGAAGTTTTCAGAGATAGACCGCCTTCTGTGGGTTGGCCCTACAAGGCTTTCACTTTCAAATTTGGGTTCACAATAGTCTGTTACTTAAGGATTCTTGTTGTCCAGGGACTCGTTAGCTGAATTATTAAGTTATTCAGCCAAGATCTGCATTATTAAAATGAGATAACAATAGTTTCATTTGAATTAAAAAGGCACACATAATATTAGTATCTTTCTTTAAGAGATCAAAACACTTTCATCACAATTTAATTAAGGTTAGCCTGAGGGACCAGTGAATAAAATTTCCTCCACTTTACCCACTGTCAACTAAAGCAAGTTGTCTTATCTATGATCTCAGTTGGTAAGGAACTGGATTGGCTTCTAGACTAGCATGTTCTACATTAAGGACCAGTATCTCAACAAATAAGTGCAGCCCACAGACCGGTGTTTGGCATTTGCCTTTACTTTATAAAAATACACAACTTAAATACATATGACACTCTCTATACAAGACATAAACAGCTGTTAGATTTAACATTTTCCGTTAGTTCAACAGAAAGCAAGTATGTCAATTACTTCGTAAGAGCAAAGGGTTTCTTTAGAGACTGTGCATTCCCGGCCCAAGGGCAGACCACCCTGCAGGCCACTGAGGCAGGAAGCTCACCCAAACTGTACAACTTTCCAGCGAGTCATTTCACCAACATGGCCTTTATTGCACGGCTTCCTATTGCACTGCTTGTCAGACATAATCTAACTTACCCACACCACAAGTTGAAGCTTTCGTCTTCTCTGGAAATGCTTAATGGAAAAACCAACGTATAAACAGTATTAACTGTCTCTTACAATTGTGCTAAGTACCAATCATGAGAAATATGAACCCCTCTTCACTTTGCAAAACTTGCAATGGAAGGTGGTTAGCTGTATTTCATGGCTAAATTCCTCTGCAAAAGTTTTACAAAAACGCTGGCAGACTCAGAGTGAGCTACATGGAGTGTGGTGGAGAGGGAGTGACATCCCAGGGCCCACTGAAATTGCTTATAGGACAGGCACTGTTCCTGTCAAAGTCAATGTGCGCACGGCCCTACCCTTTCGAACTTGAGACCGAAATACCTCCCTCCCCCTCGAGATTCTGTCATTGTTCTATGAGGAACAGCTACCTCATTACTGATTCAGAGCTTACAGGGGCTGCCCACTTACTCTGGCTTTCTTCCAGAAATTTAGCTGCCTTATCTGTGGCTCATTTAGCGAACAGTGAATTATGTACTAGTTTATCTGTATAAAGAAATATTTACCAGTTGAGAATTCATTGCAAAAAAAAACTATACTAGAGTGAGTTTCCTGAGGTAAATGTGAGCCTTAAAGATGAGAGTGCGATCTACAGAGTTATAGCAATTTATCTTGGGTGGCACCACAATACCCCCAAGTCTGGACTTCACTGGGCACACATTTATGTGAAGAAATAAAATGACAATGCTGAAGTAAAAGAAATGTTGACAGTTGAGAATATCAATTCAAAAGGAGGCAGGAAAGAGGAACAGAGGAACAAAAGGAGGGTATATTTTAAAGTTCTTAGGTAGGTTGGACAATTAATTTCAAAAGCCTGCAGGTATTTCTAACAAGTTTTATAAGTGTTCAGTTTTGGTGACTCAGATGCAGAAGAAATGGCTTTTCTTGAATAATAGCTGTTCGAACTTTTTATTCTTTTTCGAAAAACATGACTTTCTATAAAAATTTTTCTAGCCATTGAAATTATTCTGCTAGTTATTACTCTCACTGATGTATTATTGTGCAATCCTAACTGGCTGAAGAATTTTAATAAGGTTGAACTACAAAGTACATATTTGCACCAAGAATTTAAATTAATGCACAGAGGTCTGTAAAATTTTGTATGAAGTTACTTTTCATTGCAGATCAGGCTTCATTACTTCTTGATATTCTACTCAAGGATTATGGAAATCAGAAAAATTCTAGGACCCTGAAGCTTAACTTTCTTTTACATAAATGAAGTCGTACATGGCCATCCTTAACATTAATAATCAAGGTGCTGGGAACTGAGTCTCAAGACCTACGAATCAAGATCAGGCTAAATTTCAACAAGTCACTCATTATATAAGGATATGAATGGAAGCACTAAAGAACTCTCTCTGCTATAACTGCTCATCTGCACCATGTAGTTGAATAAGGCGACCAATCTAGTGTTTAATAACAGTGATGAAAACTGGCACCAGGTTTTACCCAGGGCCACATACTCAGTGACCTGTCATGTCAATTTGGGCTGACACCACCATGCACAGTCCCTCATAAACATGACCCTCCTAAGTCCTGCTGTAAGAACAGATCTATGTTTAATTACTTTAGGCATGATGAAGGCCTTAAGCAAGATTTAGGCCCTGAAGAACTTTGGGCTGGAGTTCTACAGGCCCAGAGCTAAACCCCACAAGAAATCATACTCGTATCTCAACTTATAGGAAAAAAAAAGCATTCAATATCACCGAGATGAAAATTCATACTAGAAAACAATGCTCTGGTTTCCTGACGACCAGCTCAGTGCAGCGCAAGGGCAGCCACACGAAGCAAAGCTGCTCTGGAGCAGGGAAGAGCCCAGAAGGCTGCAGTGGGCTTGAATTAAACGGGAGCGGCTTTTCTTCTCCGGGGTAAGGTGAATGCTCCTTGGCGACCAATAGGAATAGCTGTTTAAAATTCACAGACAGTAGTGTTTTATATACTTTAAAGCCCCTATTAGTGCAGTCTGGTCACAGCTAAAAATCTGAGTAACATGAGAGTGATGGTGTGACGAGCCAAGCAGTGGCACTGGCTCTGTAAGCTCTGGAAGAAAGGCTGGTCCTCACACTTGACCTTCATCCATCCCTTGGATACTGAGGAAGATACTACAGCAGGAGAATGTATTTCTCTATGTGAAATTAATTTTCATAATCTGTAGCTTAAAAATATTACTAATCAGAAATTTGTAACCCAAGCAAAAGTAACAGAGGTTCTTCTCACACAGGCCTTAAGATCTCTCTGTCCACCACCCGAAGGATCCACACTTGTCTCTGGTCAGCCAGGCCCAGGTGAAGGCTGCACAGGAGGATGGAGGAGTCAAGAGCCGGAAGGCACGGATTCAAGAAAAGAGAAATGGCGGCAGATGTGGACAGGAAGAGAAGAGGGAAGAGAGAGGGAACTAACACTGATGAGGAAGTGAAGAGGAGACCCGGCACCCCTGCCTTTCCCACCTGCTGTGATGCAGAACGTAATGTAGAAACAAAGAAGGCACAAGCCTCATATGGAGGCTCTCCTAGGGCATCAAACATGCCCGAGCCAGGCCAGCCGTGCCCTCTAGGCATGTGTGCTCAATCTAGTGTGACCTGCAGGCACTACTGTCTTGGAGTCTGACTCCTGATTCCTAGGCGATGATGCTCCCTAGAGCTACCAGCACCCACTTCCACGGCCAGGGAGAGGCCTCAGATTCAGGGGCAGGACTAGCAGCAGCCAGTGTACCAGAACTTGCGGCCGCCGTCACTGTCTTTGCTCTCTTAGGACTGGCTGGTCTCTCCCCCTGGTGGCTGGAGAAGGGGAACAGAGTGAACGTCACAAAAGGGCTGCTCAGTTCAGAACTGTATCACCTCGTTTCACTTCCAAAGGGCTGCCAAGAGTTCATTAACTATAGATTGATGCTTAAAATACTACCTAAGAAACTCACTGTAAAAGGGGCAACTTGCTTGTGAGGTCACCACACTTTCAGGGATTCTGCTATGTCTGCTTCCATTTTTGTTTTCTTCTCTGATGATGAATTTTTTTAAAAAGAAAAGGTGAAAGGATCCTCCTATCCTCCTTCCAGAAACCTCATGGGCTTTCCTGAGCAAACTGCCTAAGGGATGCTACACTGACAGAGCTAACAAACTCATGAGAAAAAATTCTTACATCATTCAGAAGTAGGAAATAAATGGTAGTGTATAAGTGGTGCTTGGTTCTCTTCACTTCATCTCTGCAAAATGTCTATGGCATGGTAACAGGCACCCGAATTACTGATTTACAAATGACAGCACATGAGTGAAAAGAGCTGTAAGATTTTGTGGAGGAAAAACCCATGTTGGCTACTTTACCTCTAGGGAAAGTCTGTTTGGACTCGAGGCCCACACTTGTCTTTTTTTTTCTACTTTCTATTTGATGTTTTTCAGGAGGGCTGTTCGGGCATTCACAACGGCTTTGAAGGCATCTTCACTACCAGGTGCTACACACTTGTCAGGGTGAAGCAGCACAGCAAGTTTCCGATATGCTTTATTGACTTCATCTCTACGAGGAAAAGCAAAGCTCTATGTCAGTATCGAGGTCAGCCCCCACCCTCCACCCACTGCATTTTAGCTGTTTGGATATCATAACATCTCTTACAGTAAGCATATCCCAAATAAATGTTACCCTTTCTCAAAGGCAGGACTAAAGGACTAGGAAACAAACAATGCACAAATAATATGTAACATTCAAGTAGAAAAATATACAATGCAAAGTGAGTACACAAACAAACATGATCAGATGAAAACAGTACTCGGCACTTCACAGGCACTCGGCATTTGCCGACGGAAGCAATGAGGACAGGGGCCATCAGGGCAGGCCCCCTGGAGGAGGGTTCTGGAAGAAGGTTGGGTTCAGGGATTGACACAGTGGTGGGGAATACAGAGCAGCAGGGAGAGAACTGGCAGAGGCCAGGAAGGGAGCCGGAGCCTGCATGCAGTTCCAGGAGGAAACTGCACTGGGAAGTAACAAGAAACAAAGTTGGCCAGGGAGCAGGGGTCAGTAAGTGAAGGGCCTTGAAGGCAAAACAACAAAAAAGTTGGATTTTTAACAGTAGGTGTTTCATGACAAAATGGTGCTGGGAAAGCTGTTTTTGGAAGTTAGGAGACAGGTAGGAGGTTGTTACAATAACCCAAGCATGAATACAAGGGTTTAGATTAAGGTGTTTGTGGAAGCCAACAAGGGAAGGCAAAAGAGATAACAGAAACAAAGTCCTGTGAACAGATGATGAGATGATGATAGAAGCAGATGATGAGCTGGGTATAGGGGTGGAGAAGACATGAGAAAAAGGGCTGAAATGAGTTCCAGGGTCATGGGGACTCTAAGGCCTCGGGGAGGATGGTGGCACCGCTGACCAAGAAAGAGCCACTGGAAAGGGGTACCTGAGAGTGTGAGCTCCCTGAGACCAAAGAAGAAACAAGAGAGAATGTACCGTTA
Source organism: Tursiops truncatus (assembly GCF_011762595.2). Classification (NCBI taxonomy): domain Eukaryota; kingdom Metazoa; phylum Chordata; class Mammalia; order Artiodactyla; family Delphinidae; genus Tursiops; species Tursiops truncatus. The sequence continues at coordinate 69,637,985 of NC_047047.1, read as the reverse complement.
TCTAGAGAGGAAAGGAGCAGTACGATCAGTGTTTCACCAAAGACCAGGAAGCCCCAGGAGAGACCGCTAAGGAGCAGGGACTGCTGCGGGTGGGGGCTGGAGACCACCGGGCCCTGCAATTCTCCCCGCTCTTCATATCCTCAGGTGTCAGGCCTCTGAGAGGCTTTCAAGTGCCCAGCCACTCCCCTGGTCAGAGTCTGGCTCTGTCTCTACCAGATGGTTTTATTTCCCACTTCCCTTTTGAATTCCTTTTGTAATTCAAGGTTCTTGTTAACTTACAAGCCTGGATTTGGTGCTTCCCCAAATCTCCTTTATTCTTTATCAGAAGGACTTCTAGTCTGGCTCGTCAAATCAGGGAGATGGTCTTTGATATCTTGGATGTGATATCTGATCATGTTTGTTTGTATACTCACTTTGCATTGTATATTTTTCTACTTGAACGTTACATATTATATGTGATATCTTACATGTCAGCTTGGGGAGACTGAGGTCATAGGGCTATGTTAACAGCTGTCCATGTCGTAGGCATACGTTCTAAGGCTTTTTCTGCTTTCTGATCTTAGGGGAGTCCTTCTGAATGTTCTTGTTTTACCTTGCATGTAGCTTTTCTACATAGATAATTTCGATATTAGCTAATAAGAATCACATTCTTCCTAAAAGACTCTCTGTCCTTGAGGCAGTAACAGCATCCTCTCTCTTTCCCATGAGTGGGTCTTGGGTTGGGCCCCTCTAGCCACTCTGTTGCCCGAGGAAACATGTCCATATGGGGTTAGTGGTTAGGCCTGATACCTTTCAAGAATTCTGGATAGCAGGAGAAACTTTCAAGGAAAATTTTAGAGAAACAAGACTGAGACAGGTGTGTAAAAAATATATTAATTCTACTGAAGATTTTTCTTAAAATTCAAGAATAGTAAACATAGCACTGAACAAACATTAAAACTCTCTATAACTTAAAAAAATGTTTTTAGGGAATTCCCTGGCAGTCTAGTGGTTAAGACTCCATGCTTCCATTGCAGGGGGCACAGGTTCGATCCCTGGCCGGGGAACTAAGATCCCGCATGCCGCACGGCATGGCCAAAAAATAAAATAAAGGTGTATTTAAAAGATAAAATAAAATAAGTGTTTTTAGGTTTTGCCCAAACGTGCTCATGCCATACAAATTAGTTTGATAGACCCAGAGGAACAAAGGTAAGAAAAGAACATGTTATATTGGTTAAGGATATGGAAATTATGGAGGTCCTGTACATTTTGGGAGATTCCAGTTAACCACAATGAATAAGTAAGAAACCAAAAGTTTCTTTTTTCCTAATGATTATTGTTCTAAGTTAATTAGTAAGTAATAGTTTCTTAGTTATAGAGCCAATATCCCTTGGAGATGAAATGGAAGAATTTAGGATGTGACTATGGAAGTCTAAAAAGACATTTAAAAGCCACCAATTAATTTTGTGCTCTGAGGTCATCTGAATTCCTTCAGGTGTTTAACAGCTCCTCAGTAATGCCTGGCAAGTCCAGGGAGACCAATAACTGTCTCCCTTTTCCCCTCCCCTCTTTCCTTCTGGACTCAAAGATATGCTATGAGACCAAAATGGAGGAGATACTTAATGCTGTTGACGCTGACAAGGCGATCTCAAGAGCTACTTTTTCTTTTGTGGGAATCAAGGTGAAAAAGTAGAAAGGGGAGGAAAGCTATAGTGCAAAATAAAAAGGTCTGAGAACTCTAATAATACGTATAGTAACAGTATTATTATAGCATTAAAAGTTATATAACAATTGAAAGTTGTTAAGAGAGTAGATTCCAAGAGTTCTAATCACAAGGAAAAAACATTTTTTTTGGTATCGATATGAGATGGCAGATGTTAATTAAACTTACTGTGGTCATCATTTCACAATATATGTAAGTCAAATCATTATGCTGTACACCTTAAACTCATACAGTACTGTATATCATTTATATTTCAATAAAACTGGGGGGAAAAGTTATATAATCATGCTGGATAATGATTTATTCTTTCACAAAGAGTAGTGATTGTATTTCCTTTTCTCCCAAATAATTATTTTGTTTTTTGTTTTTTGTTTTTTTACACAGCCCTCTCACTGTTGTGGCCTCTCCCGTTGCGGAGCACAGGCTCCGGACGTGCAGGCTCAGCGGCCATGGCTCACGGGCCTAGCCGCTCCGTGGCATATGGGATCTTCCCGGGCCGGGGCACGAACCCGTGTCCCCTGCATCAGCAGGCGGACTCTCAACCACTGCGCCAGCAGGGAAGCCCCCAAATAATTATTTTGGATAAAATAAAATAATTTAATATCAACACACACAGACGAGGAACTAGCAGGATTTTTGACAGAGATAGAAAGAAACAGAGACAGGCAGACACACAGTGCTCAGGGTCAAGAACCAATTCTACCACTAACTCCTGAGGTCCTTGACTCTGTTTTTAGTCTCACTGAGTCCCAGTTTTCCCACCTATGAAAAGAAATATTTGGACAGGTTGATTGCTAACATTCTTTCCTTCTCTAAAATTCTATGATTTAAGAATTCTCTTTTTTTTTTTCTTTTGAGGTTACATTAGCTTCAAGGCTCTTAGTCAACAAAAGCAGAGCATATAATTTCAGAAGGTACTTATATAATATACAAACCACATAGTTCCCACATTAAGCAGTTGTGCCCTCTGTTTTCTCCCTTTGGTATTCACTTAATTCAGTGAAGGAGCATTATTAAGTAATCTAAGATATTTCCACACATCTTCATATTTCTAGCCAATTACAAGAAGATATCGCACTATAATTCCGATGATTGAGTCTTTTTCTATAACAGAAGGCAGCACTAATATCTGAGAGCACTGCTTACCTTGAGGCCCCAGGTTTGACTCCCAACATGTCCCAACTATCTTTACTATTTCGAATTCTGCGAATGCTGTCTGCTTGTTCTTTGGTGAAACTAGCACTGCTATTTGTGATAGGACGTTTCCCGCCGTTTTCACATAAATCAACTATGGATACATAAAAGGTCTGCAAAAAGAAAACACATCCCAGAGGAGAACTGATTTTGAGAAAATAGGAATTCCTTCTAACCATCAACTTAAAGAATTTTAATATATTCCAGTAACTTAAAATTCACAATAAAGCAAATGTACTTTGGAAGATTTTTTTCTTTCATACTATACATACATATATGTGTGTGTGTATATATATATATATCTATATATATATATATTTAAGCACACAGTAAGGATAAGGAATAAAATTTCAATGGCTTATAATCCTACTCTCAGATAACCACACTTGAAATTAAAAACTAGTACATGAATATTGTTAGAAAAATTCAAATAGTAGGAAAAAGTGTAAAATGAAAACTGTCTCCCTACTCCTCAAGTTCCTCTCCTTGAGGTAACCATTGTTAATATATTATTTCAGTATCCTTCCAGAATAATTTTCTATCAGTACCCAGTCCATACACACATCCAAACCCTAAGCATTTACATAAAAGAGAGCAGATTAAACACACTGCTTAGCACCTTGCACTTTTTTTTCACATAATAATACATCTTGGAACCTTTCTCTAGCTGCATATAGACACTTTCTTCCTTCTTTCGTCTAGGCTTTTTCTTTTACATCTTTATTGGAGTATAACTGCTTTACAATGTTGTGTTAGTCTCTGCTGTATAATAAAGTGAATCGGCTATATGTATACATATATCCCCATATCCCCTCCCTCTTGCGTCTCCCTTCCACTCTCCCTGTCCCACTCCTATAGATGGTCACCAAGCACCGAGCTGGTATCCCTGTGCTATGCGGCTGCCTCCCACTAGCTATCTATTTTACATTTGGTAGTGTATATATGTCAGTGCCACTCTCTCACCTCGTCCCAGCTTACCCTCCCCTCCCCAATTCCTCCTTTTAGATGACAGTTCAGTATTCTACTGTGTGACTTACCATAATTTATTTAACCAACTCCCTATTCTTGGACAGGTCAATTGTTTCTAGGTTTTTTCACAAACAGTGCTTTAGTGAATATTTTTTTATGTGTATATATCTCTGCACACTTGTGGGAATACTGCTTTTGGATAAATTCCTAAAAGAATAACTACTGAATAAAAGTGTACGTGCATTTTACTTTTTGACTTTGACAACTTTCATACAAAAAGGCTACACCAGTTTATACTCCCATCACTGTGTATGGGAGTGCCTATTTCCCCACACCCTTGTCAACATTGGGCATTATCATACATCTTCACTTTTGCCAAGCTGATGTGTATCTCACAGTTTTTATTTCATTTCTTTAATTATAAGCGAAATTGAGTATCTTTTCATTTGCTTATCAGTCTTTTCTTGTTCTGTAAACTGTTCATATTCTTTTCCTATTTTTATAATGTTTTTCAAAGTGAAAACTATTTTTGATCCTGCTCATATTTCATGCTCTATGCACTATTATTGTTGTTGAATAACTTCACTCAAAAGACTAATTTAATACACTATGGCTGCTTTTAAATTGACTTATCTCCTCATCCCTCCATTTCTTTTTTAATCTCTTCCTCTTTTTTTTCCAGATATTTCTATAGTGCCTATTATCATCTAAAACTTTTATCCTTCTCTTTGACTCCTCTTTCTTATCTCCAGTATTAGCTAATCAATTTGGCAACCTAAACAAGAAGCCTTGACATGTGAAAAGGGGTGTCAAAGGAAAGGTCGTTAGATACCAAGACAAGAGAAGTGTTAACTTAGTTTTAGTCTATCTTAATACTGCTCTGTGTTAACAGTGTAAGATAAAACCAAGTTCCTTCCTGACATAAAGTGTCTATTAAATATATAGGAAACAAAGAAAGTATTGATTAAATTGAACCAGCAGGAATGCACGACTTCTAAGTACTCACAGAATAGTTTATTATACTCTGTTACCCTTTTTTTTTTAAAGACTATCCATTAGTTCTACCCAAGATTAATCTAAAAAAATAAAAGCAACCTAAAAGGGATCATAGTTCACAAATGTTTGCTTGGGTTACGTATCAATAAGGTTTTCTTCTAGTCTGTAAGTTAACCTAAAATATAAACACTCACAGATTTCTGAGGGCACAAGCATTTACTCATAACACGTAATGTTATAGAAGGCTAGCTGTGGTGATACAGAGAATGCTAGAACTGAAGTCAAAAGTCTGTTCAAATTCCTTGTCTGAGTGCCAGCCATGTTGGAGTACTGGGTACTGGACTGAACCTCCTGCCATAAACTACTATAAAAGTGAACAAATATATGAGGTAACTCTTTTCAGGTAGTGGACAACAGCAAGTGCAAGACTGCTCCTTGGTCTTCTACCTGGAGTCCATTTCCTGACCCTGTCACAGAAAGCCAGAGTCTGAGCAGACACAAAGTCCCATTGAGCTAAGGAGGTAGAGGTGAGAGCTTGAGGATGCTGAAGTGGCTAGAATCTGTGGAGCAGGGCCTCGGATAGGAGGGAATTGTGCAGGGTTGGGCCCCAGAAGTCCACGTGAGGGCTCCCTACTAGTTTGTAGCTGAGGGCTAGGCTATTAATACATAGGATGAGATCACCTGAGGCTTATCAGATAATAGCTACTAAGGGGTTGAGAACAGAACTGGCTAGTGGTGGGAACTGACTACTAAGGGGAAGAGCCATCCTGGGGACACCAGAATTTGGCCTTGTCAGAGGAGAGAGACTGCCTTAACATCTCATTAATACCCCTAGCATCTAGCTGAGACACCACAGAAAGGCTTTGCCTTAGGAGTTAGATTCATTCTAACAAAACCTAAAACCAAGAACGACAAGATCTGCAAGGGGGACAGAATTTGCAGGCTGAGTCCTGCCAAATTAGAAGGGCTTGGGAAACACTTTGGGTTTCCTTCAGATCCTTGCTATTAAAGCAAAAAGTCAAACCTGCACAAGTTCAATGTAATCTGCCAATAACTGAACTGCCTGCTGAAACAAAACCAACATTCTTCTGAGGCAAATAAACAAATGTAGAGTCTCTATAATGTATTGTCTACAATGTCTGGTGTTAAATCAAAAATCACTACTCATACAAAGAAACAACAATGTGATCCACAGTCAAGAAAAAAGCAGTCCATAGAAACTGAACCCAAGATGGCTCAGATATTGGACAAAGACTGTAAAGCTGCTATTATCACTATTGCAAAGAGATAAAGAAAAATATGTTCAAAATGAGTAAATAGAGAATCTCAGCAAAGAACTGGAACTACACAAAAGAACCAAATGCAAATTCTACAACTGAAAAGTAGTGAATTGAAAACTTCACTTGGTAGATTTAACAGCAGATTGAAATCAGATCAATAGAGACTATGCAATTTGAAAAACAGAGGAAAATGGAAGAAAAATAAACAGTCTCAAGGACTATGGGAAAAAACAAAATGGTCTAATATATACGTAATTGGAGTCCCAGAAGGAAAAGAGAGTGAAAATAGGGCCAAAAAAAATTGGAAGAAATAACGGTTTAAAAAAAAACTTCCCATATTTGATGAAAAACACCTGCTTACCAATCCAAGAAAATCAACAAACCCCAAGTAGGATAAATATAGAGAACCACACCTAGGCACATAGCACAACTGCTGAAAATCAAAGATAAACTCTTGAAAGTAGCTGGAGGAAAAAAAGGACACATTATATATAAAGGAATAAGAGTAGGAACAGGTGCTAACATCTCATGGGACACAACAGAGGCCAGAAGAGAATGAACCAGTGTCTTCAAAGCGCTGAAAGAAAGTTAATCTCTAACAGTTATTTACACCTCTTGGACAAATCACTACTACTCTTTGATGTCCTCATATCTGAAATGAGAATGATACCTGCCACACATTGTTAAGAGTCTCATATGAGTGAAGCATGTAAACTTCTCCAGAAGTTTAATTGGTTAATTTAATTTAAATGGTTAAGTATCATGATTGCATACATATAGGTACAAACTATGTACCTATATAGTCTATGTATTCAAAAGAATAGAAAAGTGGCAAACCAATATCAATCTTATCTGGTCTTGAAATAGACGCTACTGATGCCCAATTCAGCCTGTCAGCCAAGGATAAAACCTGTCTTCTAGTAGAAGGGGTGACATCTTGTTAGAAGGAAATTCAGCACAAAAGATTAAATAAAATCCCACTTGATAATTAAGAACAACTCTTTATAGTATAGCTACATTATTTGAAATGCTAAAAATTCCCAAAATATCAGATATATTCATAAGAAAAAATGCATTATTCATGCCACCACTTACTTTCGAATGTATCTATAATTAAGAGTTGACTGAACTTCCCTGGTGGCATAGTGGTTAGGAATCTGCCTGCCAGCCTTTCTCACCTTCTGAGATGGCCCACACTCTATCTATGAAGTGTGTTTCTCCCAAGGCCACTCTCACCTTCTGAGATGGCCCACACTCTGTCTGTGGAGAGTGCTTCTCTCTAAATAAATCTACTTTAGGACTTCCCTGGTGGCGCAGTGGTTAAGAATATGCCTGCCAATGCAGGGGACGTGGGTTCGATCCCTAGTGCGGGAATATCCCACATGCTGCGGAGCAACTAAGCCTGTGCGCCACAACTACTGAGCCTGCACTCTAGAACCTGCGAGCCACAACTACTGAAGCCCGCACGCCCTAGAGCCCGCGAGCCGCAACTACTGAGCCCACGTGCAGCAACTACTGAAGCCCATGTGCTCTAGGGCCCGCGTGCCACAACTACTGACCCTGTGTGCTGCAACTACTGAAGCCTGCACACCTAGAGCCCATGCTCTGCAACAAGAGAAGCCACCACAATGAGAAGCCTGCGCACCGCAACGAAGAGTAACCCCCACTTGCTACAACTAGAGAAAGCCTGCGCACAGCAATGAAGGCCCAACGCAGTCCAAAAATAAATAAATAAATAAATAAATAAAATCCACTTCTTACCTAAAAAAAAAAAGAATCTGCTTGCCAATGCAGGGGACATGGGTTTGAGCCCTGGTCCGGGAAGATTCCACATGCCATGAAGCAACTAAGCCCCTGCGCCACTACTGAGCCTGCGCTCTAGAGCCCACAAGCCACAACTACTGAAGCCCGCATGCCTAGAGCCCGTGCTCCACAAGAGAAGCTACCGCAATAAGAAGCCCAAGCACCTCAAAGAGTAGTCCCCACTCACCACAACTACAGAAAGCCCGCACGTAGCAACAAAGACCCAAAGCAGCCAAAAATTAATTCCTTTTTTTAAAAAGAAAAAAAATCTTTTTTAAAAAAGGAGTTGACTATAATTTGTTGTTTAGGTAGTCTCCCCCCTTAAAATTATTCTAGATTATTAAATTCTAAAAAATGACCATTTATTCAGGTTGCCATGTTAGTCCATCCTTCTATTGCCTACGTGATCGGTGAGACCGAACTTTTACGTATGAGAGGCTGGATTCTGCAATGATAGTCTCCTGGTCTCTAACTGTACCCCCATGGGCTACGATATAGGATTATATTAGCTATGGCAAGGCAATTTTGCCAAAGTAATGCCTTCATCTGATTATGCATACAAATGTAACCAAAGGTGGTTTTAAAGAAAATCTTTGTCCCATTTAAGTAAGTATATAGTAAGTGTTGTTAAACTTGATGATCATCAGGATCACCTATAGAGATTTTTCAAAATACAGGTTCCTCGGCTCCATCAAAACATTAAGCTTCCGGTAGGTGTGGAGCCCAGCAATTTGTATTTTGAAGAATTTCCCCAGTAATTCTGATGAGCAGCCAGATCTGGTCTAAAACAGACAGCAGACAAATATCACACATACACACACACTCATTCTCTCCCTCTCTCTCCCATTCTTTCTTTCTTACTAGCTTCGGAAAAGAAAGCTTATTCTAATGAGAAATTCCTATTACTATTTTGCTTCTCATAATTTACACTAAAATTTGGTATGGTCAGCCTTGACACAAACTCTAAAACAATAAAATGCCAGGTTACCTGGAACATCTCACTGATCCCTTCTCCAGTTTGAGCCGAGGTTTCGAAGTACAGGAACCCTTTGCTTTCAGCCCAAAGACGTCCTTCACTTTCATCAACACAGCGGTGCTTAGCACAGTCGATCTGAAATTAAAAGTTGGGGGCAGGGGGAGAGAAGATTCCAACCTTGTCCCACTAGCATAGGCCCAGTAGGTCTCTGTCAATCCTTTGCTGAGGCAAAAACTCTTCTTAAGTGAACCCCAGCACTAGCATATAAAATTATCAGGAACAAAAAAGATTAAAAAATTACTTATATTGAATGTGGACTGATTTTCTGTGGCGAAACCACAAGTGCCTGATACCAGCATTCTCCTTTGAGAACACTGCTGCTGCTCACCTCTGTGAAAGCTGGTTTCATCACATCTGCCACGCCTGAGGGCCATGGTCTGCCCTTCACACCTTCACACACAGTCCACATTTCACCTAATTGCTTCCCCTCCTCCAGTCAGGTCAGAGTGTTATTATTAGGCTCCACCTCTCCTGCTCAGTCACCAATATCCTCCCCAAGTATGGCACCAGTGAAAAAAAATGGATAAAAGTCCTGATATGCCAGGCTTTATTTTTTAACTGTTTTTGTTTTAGGGACCTTTGTTTTGAAAAGCTGTTGATTCCTGTATTACAGATTGCAGAATTTTTTTCTTTTTATTTATTCCCCAAAACTCAGCCACACTCTTCCCATAATGAACCTAGAAAGTTAAGCACGCCGTTTCCAAAGCAGTTACCTTGTTGGCACACACTGCAAATACAATATTTTCCATGTTTCCATGAGGTCCAAGATCTTGCTTCATTTCTGCCAGCCATGCGTCAAGGGCATCAAAGGAATCTTTCTGCCCAACATCATAGACCAGTATCACACCCTGTGTGTCCTTGTAAAACTCATTACGAACCTTTACATAAAAGAACAGGTGCACAAAATGTAGGTATTATGATTTTATAAAAGTATATCTCACAGTCATTGACTTAGCAAAGTGTGTTCTTTTGTGTATTCATAGTGTTTTCTAATTGTTACTACTGGCCTTTGGAGGGCTTTTTATAAAATCAAAGTAAAATAATAATAATTTTAAAAGTCTCTTAGTATAGAAGGACTTGTGATGGAACTGACGGCCTCCTGCCCCACCCCTCCTCACCTCCAGTTCCACTCCCCAGAGGCGATCAATCTTTCATTGTTGTTAGTAGGCCTTTAGAAGAACGCAAATTATATAGCATTCTTCTTAAGGAGAACTAGGAAGGTGAATGAATAATTTAAAAGAACTTAAGGCAAAAAATGACACAAGTATCAGCAGTAGGTACAGCCATTTATATATCACATCCCAAAGCTGGCTTCCCCCAGGATGCTAGGCAGAACCTCCCTATGACTCTTGGGTCTCTATAGCAACTCTAGAACTCCAAACTCTGAGTGTCTGTGTGATGCAGTGGAAAAGAGCATGGGCTCTGGAGTCAGATCTGGGTTTACACTTACTTACTAGTTGTGTGATCTTGGGCAAGTCACATAACCTCTCTGCATCTCAGTTTCCTCATCTGTAAAATGGGGATAACACTACTTACTTCACAGGGTTATTATGAGGATTAAATGAGATAATGAAGGCAGAGCACCTAAATAGTGCCTGGAAAACAATGTGTATCAGTACCTTCTCCTTTCCTTCCTTGCATTCATTCTGACTGTCCTCCTTTGATGTTCTTATTAAAAATGGCAACTGAGGACTTCCCTGGTGGTGCAGTGGTTAAGAAGCCGCCTGCCAATGCAGGGGACATGGGTTCGAGCCCTGGTCCGGGAAGATCCCACATGCCGTGGAGCAACTAAGCCCGTGTGCCACAACTACTGAGCCTGTGTTTCTACAGCCCACATGCCACAACTGAAGCGCGCGTGCCCTGAGCCTGTACTCCACAACAAGAGAAGCCACCACAATGAGAAGCCCATGCACTGCAACGAAGAGTAGCCCCCGCTCGCCGCAACTAGAGAAAGCCCGCGCACAGCAACGAAGACCCAACGCAGCCAAAAATAAATAAACAAATAAATAAATAAATGTTCCTTTTAAAAAAAAAAGGCAACTGACCTCTGGGGCATATCTTCAATTCTGGGAAGAGGCAACATGAAGTACAGGGCGCAATAAAGTGGTAGAGGCGCTAACGTGACAGGTTAGGCAGATAAGGAACAACACTGACAGACTGGGGTTTTCAGGCCAAAATTCCAGTAAGAATCCTGACAGAGGCCATGTATTATATGTTCTTTTCAGAAAATTCCAGTAAGTACTCAGACTCACGCTGGATATGTAGTAAGAATGAAGACATCTCTCACACATCTGGCATGAAGTGTCTATAGGTTTCTGAGCATAGAGAGACACCTGGACCAAGAATGTAAGTGCCTCTTAATTTATATAAACATAGAAAGCTATCCCCTAAAATCAAAACCAACAAAATTGGAACGAATTTAATGTGATGAAGACCAGGAAGGTGTCTTCTACCCTCAGTACTCATGGCCATTAGCCCTCCTGCAGGAGTTAAATAGAGTTTTCCCTTCTGTCTAGAAACTCCTGCTGCCTGGGCTCCCACACACCACATTCTCCTGGTTCTTAACTGATCTCTCTCCCACCGACTCCTCTTCTCTCCATTGCTCCCACTCCAGTCTGCCTCCACAATTCCAAACCCTGTCCTGGGCCCTCGTCCCTTCTTTGTTATCCTTCCTCCCAACTCAGCAAAATCAACCACTTGCGCGGTTTCAACTGTGAGAACCTCCAAGCTGAGTCCTTTCATCAGCTTCTAGACCCACATTTCCAATGAGCTCTAGACTTCCAGCTGAATGTCCTGTTGGAAACTCAGATTCCATCTGCACAACAGGAAACCCTCCAATTCATTCCTTCCTAAACTTTTCCTTCTCTTGAACTTCTAATGAAAGCAGCACACCCTTGCTGAACCACTCAGGTTGAAAGCCTGGTGTTAGCCTCTGCTGCTCTTCTGTTCCTTTGCCCAGCAGATTCAAACAGTTCTGTAGAAGCCGCCTCTGCCATGCTTCTTGCACTGTCACTTCCTTTCCATTTTCATTGCCAACATTATCTCTTGACTGCACAACTGCAAGAGTCTTCTAAGCAATCTCCCTAGCAACGTTATATATTGTGCATATGTATCTTTTTAAAGCCCCGGCTCAAAAATTCTTTATTGTTTCCCTACTGCCCACCCTCCAAAGTTCAAACTCTTTTAATTGATATTAACAGTGTCTGATCAGTCCTCCACCAACTTCCCAGCTTGATCCCCCTCCTGTTCCCTGTACTTCAAACTGGATAATCTCTCATTCCCCAAACCTGTCCTACACCTTCCTAACTCCACCTGGAAATGGATACCTCTTCATCTTTCATTTTCTAAGATCTAGCTATAATGCTGTATCTTTCATGTAGCTTCTTCTTCCCCCTTTCTCACCATCTAATCCCCTCCACCTGCAAAACAGAATGCAATCTCTACGTCCCCTGGAATACCACAGCATTCCGTACTTCTAATAGCACTCATGTCACTTCCTGTCTAGTTTCATAGTTAGTAGCATATCCAGCTGTCTTCCCCACTAGACTGTAAGCGACATGAAGGAACATATCTTTGTGTCACCCCCTGGGCCTAGCAGGTATAAGTATTTGTATAATCAAATGGCTGAATGTGCTATAGTAGAGAACAAAAGTAGAGGCCAAAAGGGAAAAGAATTCCAAAATCAGATCATGCTGTTCAGAGGGAGATTTGTGTGTAAAAAGAGAATTAAATGAGCTCAATGGATTTCTCTTTCAAGGGACTCAAGTTCAAATCTGGGTTCGGCAACTAGCTGTCATCTTGAGTAAGTGACTTTATTACCTCAAGCCTTAGTTTCTGTAAAATGGAAAGGTCAAAGTTGATGCCTCAGTGGTCCCTAGAGTTCCATGATTCTTACCTCCCCAAACAGCTTTCTACTGTAGTCCTGGCAGACTTGCCGCATCCGAAGTTTAATTAAATAGGATGCTAAGGGAACTGGAATTATTTAATTTTAAAGCAGAGATGGCAAACTTTCTAGCTTGTAGGTTAGAGAGAGTTGTTAGTTTAATATCACTCAGGCCTCAGAAAGTTTTAATAGACGCACTAACTCATCCCAATAAACCCCAGAATTCAGCTGTGTGCACCAGTGGAAGCAAGACTCGTGGTAAAATACAGGCCATCATTCTCTTGGGAGTCCCCTCGCTGACAATTTCCTCCGAGATTGCTATCTGACACACTAAGCAGACTGTCTTTTCTCAGCAGGCCCTTTGGGTAAAACTGTCAAACGGACTGGTGACAATGGAAGCTTCAATGGAGGACAGACACTAAGGATTTGAGGAAGCCAGGGACCTTGAGAATCACTGTGGATGCCTCACTAGGTGTGTGCTGGGCACAGGTGTACTCTGGTCAGTTTAGGGCTTAGAAAGAAGATGATGGCTTTGGTCTCGTCAAATAGGAGGGTTTGAGCTACAGACAGCAAATACTTGACCAAAAAGGAGAGATCAAGGCTATTTTGGAGAAAAGGTACTTCAGAAGTGGTGATTTCAAGGTGCTTCTATTAATTATACTTCTGTTTTTGTGAGCTGCTAAAAAATAGCTATTGCAATTTTGGGTTGCATTAATAAGAGTCTAGTGTCTAATGATAGAAGTAACAGAACGCTCAGTCTTTTTCACTAGTTAGACAATATCTGGAATGTTGTGTTCAGTTCTCAGCTCCCTATCAGCTACCTAGAGGTTATCCACACAGGATGCTGATTGGTCTAGCTGTGGCAGGAATAAAAAATGTTTTACCTGGAAAGGTGCAGATTAACAAATATTAGGAAGGTTCTCTTGTAGAAGCACAGACTCAGGCTATGTTGCCTCAAAAACAAGGCCAGAATCAGTAGCAAATTCATAGGAAGGCAGCCTTCATAACAGAGAAGTTGTTAATGTAGAGTTTTTAACTCTGTAAAAGATTAACTCATGAAGTAGTGAGACCCTATCATTAGACATACTCATTCTCCAAACTTAACAGTCTGCACCACTCAAAACTGTCCTGTGTATTATACTGTCCCTGGATTCCCACCAACCTACATAACTCTTACTTCTCCATCAAGACTCAGTTTAAATGTTGCTTCCTTCAACAGGATTTCCTGACCTTCCAGACAAGCTAGGTGTGGGTATTAAATGCTCCCAAGCATTCTGTCCTTTGTTTACTATGTGTCTTCTCTGACATAATTATGTGTCATGAAAACTGGGGCTGTGTATTTTCAGTGTGCAGCATAGAAACTGGCATACTGTTATCTGGTGAATGAATGATGGCCATCAATCAGGGATGCTACAGAAAGAAATCCTACAATGACAGAAGTCTGGACCACATAATTCTCAGGCATCTTCTAACTTTCCACTTACATGACTTTGGTGTAATCTAAGGTTTATGTTAGCATTTCTGGTAGTTAGAATCTATGTCAAACTTTGGTCACCTAGAGCCTCCATTCCTTTTTCACTGACAATATTCTACACTTGTAAAATTGATTTAATCCCCTGTAAGGCTTCACATTTGAAAGGAATTCATTTAACCTAAATATTTGGGTATATTCACAAGATGGAAGATTATATAGCCATTAAAAGTGACGTTTCCTGTGGGAAGATGGAGTACATGTGCTTTTCCCTATGCCTTCCGCTAAGTACAAGTAAAAATCCAGGATGCTATATATATAAAACATACAGAGACTTCCCTGGCGGTCCAGTGGTTAAGACTCCACACTTCCACTGCAGGGAGCACAGGTTCAATCCCTGCTCGGGGAACTAAGATCCCGCATGCCACATGGCACGGCCAAAAGAAACCAAAGAAAAAACCCCAAAAAACAAAAGAAACAAAAAGAAGATTCTGGAAGGTGGGAAGAAGAAGGCAGACAAGCTGGGTACCTCAGGACCTGAGGAATGACACAGCAGTGAGTTCCCTGGGTTTTCTTTTGCCTCATGTATCCAAACCTTAGAGCAGAAGTACAACCTGGAAATGCCAATGGGTACAGACCAATAAAAAGCCTAACAAAAGCCTGCTCTCTTTAGTGAAGGATCAGGAAAAATGATAACCACTCTTCTTCAGCCTGACACCTCAGAAAAGCTCTGTCTCACCACTCCCACCCACTTAAGCAAAGGCTGAGTGGAAATTTTAGAAAAATAAATTACTGAAAAATAGAATGAATGAAATAAAAAGCCTAGTATTACAGTTGGGCTGAAGAGCAGAATGGAGGAGACAGTGGAAAGAATCAGTGAAATGGAAGGCAAAACAATAATGACCTAATCTGAACAACGGAGAGAAAATAAACTAAAATAAGGAAAGAAAAGAAAAAGAAAAAAAGAAAAAAAACAGAGACTCACGGACCTGTGAGACTATAAGATCAGAGTCCTGGAAGGAGAGGAGAAACATGGTGGGGCTGAAAAGTACTTAGAGAAATAATGGATGAAAACTTCCCAAATTTGGCAGGAGGCATAAACCTACAGATTCAAGCTGAGAAAACCCCAAACAGGAAAAACTCAAAGAAATCCATGCCAAAAGACATAATTAAACCTGTAAAAATTAAAGACAAAGGAAAAATATCATGAAAGCGGTCAGAGAAAAAAATGACACCTCTCTGAACCTAAATAAGTTAACCTTCCCAATAAATATCCCATTCCTCAGAAACCCCACTTCTTCCCTGAGAGTGGTGAAATTACAGGGGATTAAGAGGCTCAGTGAGTACAAGAGGTGGCCTCAAAACCGCAAATGATAAGGAAATCTAAGTAGAGAAGAGGAATATTATCATAAGAGGAGAAATGATTCTCATATAACATGAAATAACTTTGCATGGTGCTCAAGAGAAATTAGAGAAAACAGCAAAGTAGGAAGTTTTCTGTGATATGTACTATTTTCCCATGAGATACAATGTTTAAAAAACTGCTCTTTCTTAAATGCAGAGTTGAAACAATTTTACGGCAGGAATTTCTAAGTTTAAGATGAAATGGACCTGATCTCATATAAAAAAGTATTGACAATGTTAAAAAAAAAATGGGGGAAAAAAACATTTCAAATGACAGCAGATTTTTCATCAGAAACCATGAGGCCAGAGGAAAGAAGCACACTATTTTTCAAGTGTTGAAAAAAAAGAAAAATTGTAGCCGAGAAAATTGTAACAGAGCAAGACACTATGGGGACTTTTCAGGACAGACCCCTCCCCCATATCCTCTGCTGTACCTCCTCTCTGAAGTACCTAGATAATAGTATCTGATGCACACTTCCTGACTTGTTTTACAGATGCTAAAACCACCAATGGAAGAAATTAATTACTTGATGATCATGAGCACAAAGGCCCCCAGACCTACTGGTGCCGAAGGATTGATAATGTTAATTCCTATTATTCTGCCCTGTTATCCCACCATCAACCAATCAGAGAATTGTGCACAAGCTGATAACATACCCTGTGCGGGGGGGTTGGAGGGGGGCGCCCTTGCTTTTAAAAATGCTTTGCTGAAATCCTTCGGGGAGTTCGGGGTTTCTTTTTCCAGCATTAGCTGTCCGGGACTACCTGCTTGGCACCCTGCAATAACTGCTGTACTTTCCTTCACCACAACCTATTGTCAGTAGAATTGGATTTACTGCGCACAGGCGAGTGGACCCAAGTTTGGTTTGGTAACAATATCAAACCAGAATCCCATAACCTGCAAAAAAAAAATTCTCCAGGGCCAAAGGATAAATCAAAACATTCTTAATCAAGGAAAACTAAGAGAATCTGTTGCCAGCAGACCTACACTAAAAGAATGGCTAAAGGAGTCCTCCACACAGAAAGGAAATGATAAAAGAAGGAACCCTGGAACATAACAAAGGATGAAAGAACAGAGTAAGTAAAAATACAGGTGAATTCAATATGCTTTCCTTCTCTCTTAAGTTCTCTAAATTATGTTTGACAGTTAAGCAAAAATTAAACACTGTTGTGCTTCTAATATACTTAGAGAAAATATTTAAGACAATTATATTATAAATGGGAGAGGATAAAAGGGCGTAAAAGAAGGAAAAGTTTCTACACTCCACTCAAACTGTTAAAGTAACACCACCAGTAGCCTGTGATAACTTATATAATAACTAGAGTATCCACTAATAAAGCTATGCAGAAAGATTTACTCAAAAACACTATAGAGGGGCTTCCCTGGTAGCACAGTGGTTAAGAATCCACCTGCCAATGCAGGGAACATGGGTTCAATGCCTGGTCCAGGAAGATCCCACATGCCGTGGAGCAGCTAACCCACGAGCCGCAACTACTGAAGCCCATGTGCCTAGAGCCCGTGCTCCACAACAAGAGAAGCCACCGCAATGAGAAGTCCACACACCGCAACGAAGAGTAGCCCCCACTCGCCACAACTAGAGAAAGCCTGCGCGCGGCAACAAAGACCCAATGCAGCCAAAAATAAAATAAAATAAATAAATTTATTTAAAAAACACCTGACAAATCAAAATGGAATTCAAAAAATGTTCAAGTAACCCACAGGAAGGCAGGAAAAAGAAAACAGAAATGAAAAATGGAAAACAAGGGCTTCCCTGGTGGCACAGTGGTTAAGAATCCACCTGCCAATGCAGGGGACAGGTTTGAGCCCTGGTCCGGGAAGATCCCACATGCCACAGAGCAACTAAGCCTGTGCACCACAACTACTGAGCCTGCGCTCTAGAGCTCACAAGCCACAACTACTGAGCCCACGTGCCACAACTACTGAGCCCACGTGCCACAACAACTGAAGCCCGCGTGTCTAGAGCCCGTGTTCCACAACAGGAGAAGCCACCACAATGAGAAGCCCATGCACCGCAACGAAGAGTAGCCCCCGCTCATCACAACTAGAGAAAGCCCGCGGGCAGCAACAAAGACCCAAAGCAGCCAAAAATAAATAAATAAATTCATTTTTTAAAAAAATGGAAAACAAACAAACAAAAATAATAAACTTAAACGCTCACATATCAATAACTACATAAGAGTAGGTGATCTAAGGACAGAAATTGGCATAATACATTAAAAAACATGATTGAACTATGTATTGTCTTATCATTTCAGATATAATGATATAAGCAGGCTGAAAGTGCAAGGATAGAAAAAGATGTATCATGCAAATATTAATCAAAGGAAAGCAGAAATGTCTATATTAATATCAGATAAAACAGACATTAGAAAGAAAATTACCAGAGACACAGGGGGGACAGGATATAATAATAAAATTATATAATGAAGGCATAGCAATCCTAAATGTATATGCACCAAACAAGAGAGCTGCAAAATATGTGAAGCAAAAATCAATAGAACTAAAAGGAGAAACAGACAAATCCACAATTAATGTTGGAAACTTCAAAACCCCTCTTTTAGCAACTGACAGAACTAAACAGAAAATCAGCAAGGATATAAAAGTACTCAACAACACCACTGACCAACAGGCTCTAATAAGTATTTATAGAACACTTTATCCAACAGTAGCAGAATATACATTCTTTTCAAGCACCCATGTAACATATACCAAGATAGACCACGTCCTGGGCCATGAAAAAGAAACCTCAACAAATTTTTAAAAACTGAAATCATATAGTGTGTTCTCTGATCACAATGAAATCAAACTAGAAATCAATAACAGAAAGATAACAGGAAAATTTCTAACACTTGGAAACTAAGCAACACACTTCTAAATAATCCACAGGCCAAACAGAAAATCTCAAGGGAAATTTTTAAAAAAAGCTGAATGAATGAGATGAAAATGAAAATACAACATATCAAAATTTGTGGGATACAGCTACGTAGTACTGAGAGGGGAATTTATAATACTAAATGCATACATTAGAAAAGAAAGTCTCAAATCCATAATCTAAGCTCCCACCTCAAGAACCTAGAACAAGAAGAGTAGAATAAACCCAAAGCAAGCAGAAGGGAGGAAATAAATGAAAAACCCAAGGAAGGAAAAACAAAAGATAAAGGCCATGAGATTGATTTTGAGACTACTTAGGACTGATAAGCAGATGAAAGTAAACCAAGTGAGGCTGCTTTCGCTTCTTCTGGGGAGAGAGCACACATGACTGAGGAGTGCACTGGAAAATCGCTCTAGAACACTGCTACAAAGGGTTCATTTCTGAATTCCTAAGTTCCTGTACCTATGTAATTATCTTTTCACATTCTGGGCTAAGGCACAAAGTAAAAAGCAACAGTCCTTTGAAGGTTAAAATATCTTATCTAAGTGTTTGAAACATTAGCAACAAAATTTCCTACCACTATTTAAGGGGACAGCACAGAAGACCAACAGATATCCATTAAGGTAAAGCTCCGAAGGGAAGCCACAAACACCAGCTAAATTTACCTATTTTTACACATGACTTGAATACTGATTGTTCGGTAATTCGGGATCTTTCCTTCAACCCACTGACAATACTGGATATAGGTTTTCTCAAAAAGTCTTTCTTACCTCGTAGAAGAAGGGATGTCCAGCCATATCGAAGATGTTAACTTTGATTTCTCTGTCTCTGACTTGTACCCTGAAATGTTCAAATGCAAACAATCCCAAAGAAGGTCGTGGCTTCTGTATTCATGTTAATATCATTTATGTCGCTTATGAATTTCAAAAGGTTATGTGTATGAAATTTAAAAGAGGTACTTTCTTAGTGCCTCTTCTTGATTCCAGATAATCTTTACAACAGGAGCCACAACCTGGCAGGTGGCTCCTGTTTTAAGAACCCTGAACTCACTTGGAATAAACACCCTCATTTAGCCTCACCTTACCTCGACACTTCAGTCCACACCCCGTAACAAACAAATAGTAGCTACTACTGTGGTGCTAAAAAAAAAAATGGATTAGGGACAGTAGGAGCAAGATGAAGGAAAACAAAATGTTTTACTTCACTTAGTAAGACATCGTAATTACTACTGGTTATGCTTGGTTACCATGCAGTACAATAAATAGTATAAAATAAACAGTATAAAGATGTATATTATTAATGTTGATTGTTTAATTTTCCTATGCCCTTCATCTGAGCAAGAACAATAGTCAATTTGTTTTCAGAAATTTTGAAATACAGAAGAGAACAAAAAGGGAAGTAACAACCATTCATGTTAGAATTAACTACTGTTAACATCACAGTATACTTGCTTCCAGTCCTTTTATTTTTTTAAAGAAAAATCACTATTACTGTTTCTATAGCAAAGGCGGCTGGTTGGGGATGGCTGACGGAGTAACGGGGCAGGCCGCGGGACCCTCGAAGGATTGTGCGTGACTGCAGGCAGCCTCCTTTGGGAGGCCGTTTCCATTCTTTTTTCACCTCGGTCCCCACCCCAGGACTCTGGGCCTCGTTTTCTTATCTGGAAAGAAGGGTGTGGAGTCGTCTCCCCGCCCACACTCAGTGGTGTTAGGGCAAACCGAGGGCAAGCTCCCCAGCAAAGGTGCTGACCTGGCATGCGGTCCCTGTGGCTCCTGTGTGGCCCCATTTCTGCCCTCTGGAGCAGCAGAGCCCACGCACCAGATGTTACAGAACCTCCCTATCTTGGCTGCCCATCTCTGCAAATATGTGACCAGACTAGAATGGTCAACCCCAGGAGAGGCTGGACACAGAAGGCACTGCCCTGCCTTTGAGAAACCTGGAACAACTGGGGGAGACACAGCTGTGTAGGTAAAGAATACCTGGATGGCAGAGGAGACAAGATTCTGTAGATAAACCCCACACTCACATCTGCACCCAACCAGGAGAGCAGAGGAGTGACTGGTCTCCACCATGGGGCCAAGGGCTGCCACCTTCCCTCCTCCTCCTTCTTTAGGACAGCTTTACTTTAGTATAATTGATGTACAGTAAGCTGCGCATGTTTAAAGTATATAATTTGATGAGTTTGACATATGTCTGCGCCTGTGAAGCCATCACCACAGTCAAGACAATGAACATATCACTCATTTCCTTGGGCCCCTTTGAAACCCCTCCTTCCTGCCCTTCCTGCCCTACTTAGCCAACCACTGATCTGCTATCAGTCACTATTAGGTCAGTTTACTTTTTCTAGAATTGGATATATGTGGAATCATACCATGTGTTCACTTTTTTGTCTACCTTCGTTTACTCAACATTATTATTTTAGGGTTTATCTATGTTGCTGCATATATGAATAGCTTGTTCCTTTTGTTGCTGAGTAGTATTCCATCATATGAATATGCCACAGTTTGTTTATCCATTAATCTGTTGATGGACAGTTGAGTTGTTTCTAACTTGGCGCTACTAGAAATATAGCTTCTATGAATGTTCACATACAAAAAAAAATTAAAATCACTATTGGAAAATGAATGAATGAAACTTCATAAATAATTCAAACACTAAAGAAAAGTAGAAAGATGAAAGTTTAAAAGTTATCCCAAATCCTACCACCCAGAAGAAAAACCTTCATTAATATAGATGAACATTACTGTAGACTTCTTTGTGTACATAGATAAGACTGATAGACATAAATATTTTTATAAAATTGGGATTATATTAATTTAAAAGCGTAAAATTTACATTTCACTGAATTTAACAAAAGAAAAAAAAAAGAAACTGATGTAAACTGGGAGGAATTATTGAGCTTTAAATATAAATGCTCTTTACTACAGAAACAGTATTTCCTAAAAACATTCCTGTAAGGTTAAAAATGGAGATTATTAGCAATAAATTAACAGATTAAAGTTATGTTTTTTTAAGTAGCATGTTTCAGTTTAGACAGCATTGATAAGAGTCCCTCCCATGGACTACAAGGACAGCAGCACCTGCTCCCACTGTTTCTATGCTACCTCCTGGCTTATTTATGATTATTGTTCCCTGTCCAAGTTTATAATATCCTCTATTACTTTTTTTTCACTTTTTTTTCTACTTTCTTTTCTGAAACCATAATTCCTACAGTTGTTTTATATTACTTGTATATTTCAATCAAACTAACTACTAATCATCATGATTTCTTCATTCCTGAATTCTCTGCCATATTTCATCAATTCTAAGATGCAAATTTGTTTTCATTTTAACATCTGTGAAATCAGGATCCATCTTACAAAAGACAGTGTGAGAACAGCAAAACAAAACAACAACAGAGTTTGAGAGCATCTGCATTAGATCTCGTGTAACAATTTATATTAGAAAGTTTTGCCAGATAGCAGCTGAGAAGGGATGGAACTGAAGTTTATAAAATCAGGAAGTAACACAAATGTGTTCACAAATTGCAACTCAAAAGAGGTCAATTTAATTCAGAAGTCTGACAGAGGAAATTACCTTAAGAAAAATGGTAATTCATTACCTCAAGCCAGTGCTTGCTTTCCTAAATTGTGGCCTGAAGACCACCTGCATCATTATATGGAAATATGGGGAGGGTGTTTAAAATGTAGTCCTGTGCCCCACCTCAGATCCCGTGAATCAAAATCTTAGTGGGTGGGTCTTAGGAATATTCATTTTCACAAACTCTACAACTAATTCTTAAGTATACTGAAATCTGAAGGATGGAGTGGGAATCTATTTTTGTTTTGTTTTGTTTTTTAACATTTTTATTGGAATATAATTGCTTTACAATGGTGTGTTAGTTTCTGCTTTATAACAAAGTGAATCAGCTATACATATACGAATCTATTGTTTTGACTGCCCAAAAGAGTACCCTCCTTCTCCCAACTGTGGTTTAAATGGGTTCTTCCATCTTCTTTTTTGATGCCACTCTGCTGGCCACAGCTAACTGAGCTGGGGAAAGGCACCTATCTCCACCTGGACAATCAAAACCTTACCTGGTATTTTTTAAATTTGTGATTAGTTTTGGTAAACTTGAGAGCTACCAGCAGCTGTGGAGAAGGAGCCAAAAGGTAGAGAGAGATACGTCATGAAAGGACCAGGTTATATTCTCTCCCTGGTTCCAGCTATCTCTGAGACCCAGCTACATCCTTATAATTGGATTATGTGAATTGATTTTTTTTTTGGCTTGAGTTGGGTTTCTGTCAATCATATTCTCCTCCTCACCATAAGACAAAAAATAAAAATAAAAAATCAACCAGAAACAATACAGTCAGCCTTACGGAAGGCTCTGTATCCATGGATTCGACTAAACTTGGATCAAAAATATTCAGAAAAAAATTCCAGAAAGTTCTAAAAAGCAAAACTTGAATTTGCCACAAGGTGGCAACTATATATTTACATAGCATTAACACTGTATTTAAAACTATTTATTGATATATTGTATTAGGTATTATAGAGATGATTTAAAGTATTGAGAGGATGTGCATAGGTTACATGCAAATACTACACTATTTTATATAAGGGACTTGAACATCTGCAGATTTTGGTATCCACAGGGGATCCTGGAACCAACATCCCTTGGATATTGAGAGATGACTGTAGTCTGTTGAATAAACCACAGTTCTAGGGCATAACATGATAACTCTTATTTCTTAAATGAATAAATTAGCTACTTAACATGGATTCAAAACAAAACTGCCTTGAATAGGATATCCTACCATATAACTGATGAAATCCTGTGCCCTGAAGTATAGATACACCCTACCACTTTAGTCTACCTTCTTGAATGTTGCCCTCATATTCTAATGTTGCAAACTTCCTCTTCAGATGTATCTATCTTACCTAACAATAATTATTTATTGAGTATCGACTATGTATAAGCACTGTAACAGGCACTTGGAGATAATTTATACTAATAGCCCCTTCTTAATGGAGCTTTAAATCTAGCAGGAGACATTAAACATATACAAACGATAACACAAGACAATTTATGCTAAGACCCATGAACAGCAGAGAATTTTAATATTTCTGTCATTTTCAACTAAAATGAGTCCTGACTGATAAAGGAGCTGTTCAGAAAGCTGTTCAGTTACACTTTATACCTTGAGGAGATTGACAGGCGGAGAGATGAGGGGAAAGGACATTTCAGGTGGACAGAATGAATGATGGCACTGAGATAGGAAAGTATGATGGCACAAATTCAGCATGGGTGGAGAGCAAAGTGTGTAAAAGAATGAGATAAGAGAGAAGGGAAGGGGCAGGTTGGGGTCTGAACAGTGAGCACCTGAAATTCCACCTTTGGGGATGTGCTGTCTAACCCAATTCTACTTTCCCCCAGTGTAATTTCCTGTTAATGTGACCCTATCTCCCCAAGCTCAACCCACCCTTGATTCATCTCCAAAACAATCCCCATTTATACCTAATTTTACTCTTCCCAGATCATTTTTGCTGGATTCTAATAGGATGTAAAGATCATAAAAGGAAGTTCTCTGATAGAAAATTTTCCACATAATATTTAGGCTTTTGGGAGAGAATATTTCAAAATTCTCTAAAAATATACCTGCTAACGAGACCTGCTTATATAGAAACATGCTTCCTGAAAAGCTACATCTGCCAGGCAGGCTTCGTGCAGACTTGCTCATCACCAGACCCTACACCCCACACGAAGCCTGGCAAACAGAAGGTACTCCATGATGAACAAATGATGTGATTACTACTATCTGTAAAGGTCTCATTCTTATGTGTCCCAGTTTATCTTCAGACTCTCCATTTCAAGACAGATCAGTTTAGAAGGGTTCTGAATTTCTATGTAATTTGCAAGCCCAAGGAAAGAATATATGTACTCACTTTGTGACTCCATAGTCAATTCCAATTGTTGCAAGGTATTTAGACACAAATCTTTTCTCACAGTATCGCTTTATAATACAGCTCTAAAAAGGTAAAAATACATGCTTTTAGTAAAGACACTCTGAGAACGTATACAAAATAAGCACATTTCTTCATTATGGTTTCTTCATTCACCACGAGACACAAAGCTTTTTCAAAAGCCAAAACTATAAAATAACTGAAACAAATACTAAAGGTGAAGATTTTAAAGAAAAATTATTTTAAAATTCTTCCCTTAATACCAAATATGGGTATGTTTTCAGTTTAGTGTTCAATCCTTGTTCTCTTTTCTTTTTTTTTTTTAATAAATTATTATTATTTATTTATTTATTTTTGGCTGCGTTGGGTCTTCGTTGCTGCGCGTGGGCTTTCTCTAGTTGCAGCGAGTAGGGGCTACTCTTCTTGTGGTGCGCGGTTTTCTCCTTGCGGTGGCTTCTCTTGTTGTGGAGCACGGGCTCTAGGCACGTGGGCTTCAGTAGTTGTGGCACATGGGCTCAGTAGTTGTGGCTCCCCAGCTCTAGAGCGCAGGCTCAGCAGTTGTAGCGCACGGGCTTAGCTGCTCAGCGGCATGTGGGATCTTCCCAGACCAGGGATTGAATCCATGTCCCCTGCATTGGCAGGCGGATTCTTAATCACTGAGCCACCAGAGAAGTCCTTCTCTTTTCTTCTGAAGACCTCTTCTGCTCGTATATTTTTAATAATAATACCAAAATATGTGTCTATCTTGACCTCCCTCCCCAGACCAGATCCACATCTCCAAATATCTACCAGACTAATTTCTACTTAGATGCCCCACTCACTGTTCCACAAACTCAAAATGCCCAAAAATGAACTAATCTTATACATAAACAGCGAATCCTGCTCACATCCTAGTTCTGTTCATAATATCACCATTTTCCCAATTACAGGGTATTAAATTATTAAAGTCACGTTTGATTCTGAGTCTTTCTAAATCTTCTTTTGAATGTTTCTTCCATCTTTCTCCTCACTCCAATTCCCACTGGTACCATTCTGGTTTAAGTCTTCATCATCTACTTCTGTACAACTGCAACTACAGGAAATTCTTTATTGGTCTTTATGTCCCCTTTCCCTCCCAACTTCAATCAGCACTGCATACCACTAATGTTATTTCACTTCCCTAACTCAAAAATCTTCAGTGGCTTCTCACTGCCAAGAGTTCAGCATCCAAATTCCTTTGTCCGTTATTCAAGATCCTCCATAATCTGGCCCTAATCTGTTTTTTCTGTCTAAACCCTTCAAATATAAACCCTCCATTTCTGCAAAACTCCCGGGCCTGACTTTTGTCATTACTTTTCTCTCTACTTGGAAAGAGCTTTCTCCCTTCTTTCCAAATCTTACTTATCCTTTAAGGTCCAGTGCAAACTCTGAGCTTCCAGGTTATAAGAGATCTTGCCTACATCTGAATTTCTCTAACACTTTTTATATACTATATGTGTATATAGTACATATACTATATATGTATATAAATGTATATATACATATATAATGTATTAGTTATCAGTTATTCACTGCCTTGTTATCTTTTCACATGTGCATATTTATCTTACTTCTTCAGCTAGACAGTAAACTACTTGAGGGCAAGCACCAGTATTTTACTTCTTTATATCTTATAACTTTATATCTGAGCAATTAGCTCAATGCCAATGAAAACCTGAATTAAAATGACTTGTACATTAATGGCAATCCTTAGCACTCATGAAACATAATTTACTTGAAGTGCTGGTCATGAAGCTTATTCTGCTCAAACACTTTCCTGATGAACCTCAATCTATATTAAATAGGACAGTTGCTTTAAAAAGTACTTAATAAGCTCATTGTGAACTGAAGGAAAAACTTCTTTGGAGTGAGTACTGCTAAGAGGCTATACTTTTAAAAAACACTTTATAGGTTGAAAGCACTTCTCAAATGTTTTCTCTCACAATATCCTAGAAAAATAAATACAGCCTTTTTCTAAATTATTCATGAGATTAAGGGATCTGGAAGTCCTTTAATTCCAGTACACTATTTAAACACTAGCCCTAAGTATTTAAAGAGATACACATTTAATTAATGGTATGAATAACCACTCCCTATAACCAAAGAGACAGGGTTCCTGGACCTTAGGATCTTATAAACTAAGTTAAATAACATAAATATAGAGAGACTTTTTTGCTTTCTCTATTTTCTTAAATAGATTTTTAGGTACTTTTTTAATGCAGTTCCAATTAAAATCTTAACCAATTAAAATCTTAAGTTTTGAAAAAAAATCTTAAGGTTTGAATCTTTTTTTGCCTAATAGAATTACCCTAAAATTCATATGAAAGAACAGTTATCCGAGAAGAACTAATCCAAGTATGAAAAACAGGAAAGGGGCAGGGCAGTAGAAAGAGGTGGGAATTTGTATTGACAAATATTAAAATATAGTCTGAAACTGAGAGAGTATTATACTGGCATAAGAATAGACAAGTAGGTCAGTAGAACAGAACAGAGAGCTCAGAAATAGATCCCATTATATATAAAAATTTAAAAAGTGACAAAGGTGATATTTAAAGTCAATGGGAAAAAAAAATCTATTTAGTAAAATGTTACTGGCACAATTGCATATCCATCAGGAAAAAATTTAAGTTGGGCCCTGAACTTCCCTATATACAAAAATAAATTACAGATAAATTTATGATTTAAGCATTTAAAAATAAAACAATAAAAATTTCAGAAGAAAATGTGCAATATATGTACAACCTTAGGGAAACCTTTTCAACCAAGAAAGAAAACCCAGAAACCATAAAAGACAGGCATAATCTGTATGTGTATGGCTGATTCATTTTGTTGTGCAGTGGAGGCTAACACAACATTGTAAAGCAACCATACTCCAATAAAGAAAAAAAAAAAAAAAAAAGACAGGCATAGCCAAAGCAATCTTGAAAAAAGAACAAAGCTGGAGGTATCATACCCCTTGATTTCAAGCTATACTACAAAATGACAGTAATCAAAACAGTAGGTTATTGACACAAAAACAGACACATAGATCAATGGAACAGAATAGAGAGCCCAGAAACAAACCCACACTTACATGGTCAATTAATCAATGACAAAGAGGGCAGAATATATAATGGTAAAAGACACCCCCTTCAATAAATGGTGTTGGGAAGACTGGACAGCTATATGTAAAAGAATCAACTGGACTACTTTCTCACACCATATACAAAAATAAAGTCAAATGGATTAAAGACTTAAATCTAAGTCCTGAAACCATAAAACTCCTAGAAGAAAACATAGGTAGTACACTCTTAGACATCAGTCTTAGCAAAATTTTTTTTGGATCTGTCTCCTCAGGCAAGAGAGACAAAAGTAAAAATAAACAAATGGGACTACATCAAACTAAAAAGCTTTTGCACAGCAAAGGAAACTATCAACAAAATGAAAAGGTAGCCTACTGACTGAGAGAATATTCTTGCAAACGATATATCTGATAAGGGGTTAATATTCAAAATATAGAAAGAACTCAGACAACTCAACATCAAAAAAATGAAATAGCCCAATTAAAAAATGGGCAAAGGATCTGAATAGACATTTTTCCAAAGAAGACATACAGATGGTCAACAGGCACATGAAAAAGATGCTCAGTACCACTAATCATGAGGGAAATGCAAATCAAAACCACAATGAGATATCACCTTTTATACCTGTCAGAATGTCTATCATCAAAAAGACAATAAATGACAAGTGTTAGAGAAGATGTGAAAAAAAAAGGAACCCTCGTGCAATGCTGGTGGGATTGTAAATTGGTGCAGCCACATGGAAAACAGTACGGTGGTTCCTAAAAAAAATAAAATAGAACTACCATATGATCCAGCAATTTCACTTGTGGGTATATACCTGAAGAAAACAAAAACACCAATTCGAAAAAATATATGCACCCCAATATTCACTGCAGCATTATTTACAATAGTCAAGATATGGAAGCAACCTAAGTGTCCATCCGTAGACGAATGGATAAAGAAGATGTGACATATAAAAATGGAATATTACTCAGCTATTTTAAAAAAATGAAATCTTACCACTTGTGAAAACATGAATGAATTCTAGAGGGAATTATGCTAAGTGAAATAAGTCAAAGAAAGACAACTAGCATATGATCTCACTTATATGTAGAATCTAAGAAACAAAGGAAACAAAACAGAAACAGACTCAGATACAGAGAACAAATGGGTGGTTGCCAGAGGGTACGGGGGATGGGGAAGTGAAATAGATGAATGGGATTATCAGGTACAAACCTCCACTTACAAAACGTAAGCTACTAGGATGTGTTATACAGCATAAGGAATATAGTCAATAATATTGTAATAACTTTGTATGGGGACAGCTGGTTACTAGACTTGTGGTGATCATTTCATAACGTATGCAAATGTCAAATCACTATGTAGTACACCTGGAGCTAACATAATATTATACGTCAACTATATTTCAATTTTAAAAAGATAGGCATAATTGAGTATATACAAATAATAATAAAATCAATTGTATGGTAAAATATAAAAGTTTTAAAAGACAACATACTGGGGCAAATATCTGTAACTCATATGACTGGCAAAAAGTTAATAACTCTAACGTCCCCCAACCAGAAAAACTGGTAAGAAAGACACATTATCCAACAGAAAAATAGGCAGGGACTATAAATTGAGCAATCCACAGAAAAGCAAATCCAAATGTTCAATAAGCATTTGAAAAGATGCTCAGCTTCATCTGTGGTCAGTGAAATGCAAATTAAAGTAACAATGAAATTACTTCTCACTAACCAGATCAGTAGCAATCAAAAGAATGACAATACTGTGTTGGCAGGGAGTTAGGCGGAAATGTACCAGCATATCACTGGTAGAAACACACCTTTTTGAAGAGCAATTGGCAATTGCTACTAAAATTTTAAAATGTGCTATTCAACTCAGCAGTTCTACCCCTGGGAATCTAGTCCAGGTATTTAAGGATATATATACCTATAGAAGTGTATTATAGCAAGATTGTTTGTAGTAGAGAAAAAGGGAAACAAGTGAATTCTCATCAGTAGAGGGGATACTCGCATGTCACGGACTATTATGCAACCATGAAAAAGAGTGATTGGAGCTATGTCAGATAATTGGAGGAATCACCACAATCTACTGTTAAGAGAGAAAAAGCAGGGCTTCCTTGGTGGTGCAGTGGTTGAGAATCCCCCTGCCAATGCAGGGGACACAGGTTTGATCCCTGGTCTGGGAAGATCTCACATGCCGCGGAGCACCTAAGCCTGTGCACCACAACTACTGAGCCTGTGCTCTAGAGCCCGTGAGCCACAACTACTGAGCCCACATGCCACAACTACTGAAGCCCATGTGCCTAGAGCCTGCACTCCACAATAAGAGAAGCCACCACAATGAGAAGCCCGCGCACTGCAACGAAGAGTAGCCCCCGCTCGCTGCAACTAGAGACAGCCTGTGCGCAGCAATGAAGACCCAACACAGCCAAAAAATAAATAAAATAAATAAATAAATAAATCCTGGATGTCATTTAAAAAAAAAGAGAGAGAGAGAAAAAGCAAACTCCAGAGAAGTATATATAATACTGTACGATGTGGGTACTTTTGACTGCAAGTAAGGGAAACCAATTCAACTGACTTAAGAGGAAAATATTTACTATAACTGGAAATCTAGAATTAGGGCAGTCTTCAGAGTTGGTTGATATGAAGAGTCAATGGTAAGAACATCAGGATCAGATCCTAGAGGACACTGAGAACTGGGCTGGGATTCTGGGGTAAATTGATGCCAATGCAGAAAGCTGAATTGGATATAAACAAAGACCACAGAGAAATTCCCCCATTGAGGGAGTTAAGCCCTTGGGAACCTCCTTTTTCTTATTGCATCTCCAGAACCTCTAAAACAATGCTGAATAATAAAAGAAAATAGTATGTATCCTTTTCTGCATCTAATTTTAAAGGAAATGGACTTACCATTTGGTATGTTTGCTGTTGGTTAACAGTAACTATAGTTTTAATAATAATAACAAAAAATATTGTTTTTCATATTTAAGTAGCTTCATTTTATTCTGATTTTGCTTAAAGTGTTTATTAGGTTGATTATATCATTTTTTTTTTACAGTACAGAAAATACTTTCTCTAGTAATCAGTTCATATAACAAATTATGTTGATTAACTTCTTGATGTTTAACCAAGTTTGCACTCTGTGGGATAAACCCTACTTGCTAATAGTGAAATTGTTTTGATATGTTGCTGAATTCTATTTGTGGATATTTAGGAATTATGCATCTGTATGTATATGTGAAAATGGTATATACTTTTCTTTTTTGATACTATATCAAGTTTTGCTATTTAAGTTATCATGACTTTACATAAATAAATTGGAGTGCTGTTCATCTTTTTCTTTGCCTTGGAATAACTTAACTGAAATTATGCGTTATTTAGAGCTTAAATAAAGCTTGTTCATGAAGCCATCTGATCCTGATACCTTTTTGGATAGTAAGTCTTTTAATTGCTTTTCCAACTTCTCCTTAAGTGACTGGTCATTTGTGTTTTCTACTTTTTGAGTCAATTTTGGTAATTATATTTAGCTAAGAAATCCTCCATTTCCTCTACATTTTGAAATGTGCTCCCACAGAACTGAATGTAGTAGTCTCTAGTCTTTCTTTCAGTTTCTGCCAGTATGTGATTATGTCTCCTTTTCAGTATTAATCTTGTAATTTTTTGCTTTCTCTATTTTTCTTAAATAAAATTTTAGGCATTTTTCTTTTTCATTAATCTTTCCAGGGAATTCTCTCTTTCTCTTGGTGAATTTTGTGTCCTTTTTCCTCTGTCTTAAGTTCCTTAACTTTTTAAAATTCCACACCATAATATACCATAATATTCATACTTTTAAGGCGTACAATTCGGCGGTTCTAGGCATATTCACAAAGTTGTACAACTATTATGTTCCTTTCTAGGCATATTCACAAAGTTGTACAACTATTATGTTCCTTTAGTTTTTAATCTCCCTTTTTTAGAAATGAGTAAGATAATGCATTTTCCCTTCACTACAGCTTTAAATTTGCCCTGAAGATTTTGGCATGCATTCTCTCCTTTCATTGCTTTCTAGTTATTTTGTCATTTGCTTTGATTTGCCCTTTGATGCAAGGATTATTTACTAGGGCATGCCTTAATTTTTAACTTGAAATTATTTATCTGTATATCTTCCTATATTTTCCAAATTCTTTAAAATGAGTATGTATTACTTTTATAACTAAGGCAAAATTCTTAAATTACATTTAAATCTTTTATCTGTGAAAAATTTATCTTTGAGAAAGGCATTCAATAGGAATCCACTCCACCCCCAAACAGTAGAAAGTTGTTGTAAAAGTGCTTATTAAATGGTCCCTACTTTCCCAGTTTAACTATATTTGTTGTAAACTGAATTTCCTTATATGTTTGGGTTCATTTCTGGACTCCATTCTGTTCCACTGATGTCCCTATATTTCCTCTCCAGTATCAATAGGAAAAGACTGTAACTTTAAAATATGTTTTAATATCTGGTAGTGTTAGTCTCCTCTCATTTCTTTTCCATAATTTTCTTGCTGATTCTCACATTTAATTTTTCATAAGGACTTTAGTACCTTTTACTATGTTCTGAAGGAAAAAAAAGTATTGCTGTTTTAACTGGAACTGAATCACATTTGTAGACTATTTTAAAGAACTGGCATCTCTAAAATATTGAGTGATCCTAATTAAGAAGAAAGTATATCTTTGCATCTATCTAAGTAATTTTGTGTCCCTTTGTAAAAATGTTTTTCATATAGGTCCTAGGTGCTCCCTTCATAAGTTTAAACCTAGGCCCTTTATTTTGGTTGTTATTGTAAATTAAAATAGTTTTTCAGGGCTTCCCTGGTGGCGCAGTGGTTGGGAGTCTGCCTGCCGATGCAGGGGACACGGGTTCGTGCCCCGGTCCAGGAAGATCCCACGTGCCACAGAGTGGCTGGGCCCATGAGCCATGGCCGCTGAGCCTGCGCGTCCGCAGCCTGTGCTCCGCAACGGGAGAGGCCACAGCAGTGAGAGGCCTGCGTACCGCAAAAACAAACAAACAGAGAAGCACAGACTCTAGGGCTAGAATGCCTGGATTCAAATCCCAGCTCTGCCACATACCAGCTACACAACGAGAGGCCACAACAGTGAGACCCACATACCGCAAAAAAAAAAAAGTTTTTCAATTATATAGTCCAAACAATTATAGTTTGATATAGTAAAGCTGTAAAGTTTTGTATATTAATTTTGTCTTTTCTAATAGCGTTTCAGTTAATTCTCTTTGGGTTTCCAGATAAACAATCGTATCATTAACAAATACTGATAATTTTGCTTTCTCCTTTCCAGCATTTTGTATGTTATTTCTTTCCCTTGTCTAATTGCATGGGCTAATAAATCTAGAACCATATTACATAAATGTGGTGACACACTGGGCATTTTAAGCTATTTCTAACATTGCACCATTAAGCATAGTAAAATTTTAAAAGTGAGCATACTCACTTAGCCAGCTTAGTACATAACCTTCTAGAGGTTTTATTCTTTTCTTTTCAATGCCTGGCACATAATTGACATTCAATAATTGTAGACTTTCAGCTATGTTAATACCCACATACACATAGATACATAAACAGTACAACATAATACTAAATGAAAAGAGAAGACACTAATAAACATTTACTGAGCATCAACTATGTGCAGGACACTGGCATAAACACTCCCATTAACAGCTTTTTTGGCATGTAGATCCTACTGGGAGTTGATTTTGACAGCAAATAATGATGGAAAGAGAGCACTGCAATGAATGTGAGCACCCAGGTTCTAATCCTGTCTCAGTCACTGATTTGATGACCTCGGAAGGTTCTTAACCAACAGCTTCCATTTACCCTGAAGGAGAGACAATTTGGGTGAAGAAGAGGCAGTCTTAGAATTCATGTGGGGAAAGACCTCCATTCACCTCTCGCCCTCCCTCCCCCCATACTATGGGAGAGCTTAGAGCTGACAGCCAGTAGAAGCAGCACAGAAAAAGGCAGTGGAACTAAGACTTCTTTGAGATAATGGATGTGGTGACACTACCAGAAATAAAAACAAAACAAACGAACAAAACAAAATAATGCAGGTTCCTTGACATCCATTGCACGTACCCTGTGAAACACCTTCAACATCAGTTATGCTCTCTTACAAATGAAATGTAGATTCTGGTCTCCACGTCTGCGGAGTAAATTTTACAAATCCCCATCCTCACACACGGCCCAGTAAGTTCCCTTCGGCTCCCCAGCTCTGCTGGGGGTAACTAAACTTTTTTTCTCCACCTCTGAGTCCTGGACGGGTCACCTAGAACGCAAATATGGTATCCAGGCAAAACGATCTGACATAAGGACCCAGGCCTCCTTACTCTCTTTGGGATACATTCAAGGGTTAGAAGACACTAGAAAACCTTCTTAGGTGTTGGAAGTGGGCAACCCAAAGGTCAAAAAGGATAGGAGAGTTTTCCCCGCCGAGCCGCAGCCCCCAGGACACCCAGGCCTGCTCAGGGGCGGGGAGGAGGCTGGGTCCCAAGCTGTTGAGTGGCCGCGTTCCCAGCCAATCGCCACGTCGCTCCGCCGCGCTGTGGTCCCGCCCCTCCCAGCGCGGTACTCACTTTTCCCACTTCAGCGTTGCCCATGGAGATGACTTTGATACGCAGGGATTTGCCAGACTCCTTCCGCTTCGGTATGTTGGCCTCCATTGCTCTGGCTCTCTCGGGGCCACCGCCTTGGTCTCTCCTTGCTCCCCACGCTGGCCCGTCCCTCAGGCTTCCTCGACCAATGGCGGAACTGCTACTCTCGTCACCACCCCGGCTCCGCGGCTTGCCATCCCTGCCTCTGTCTGGCAGCGGGCGCGGGCAGCTGGTGGTTTAGGGAACAGGGTGAGGGAGGAGAGAGTCTCGCGATGCTAGAAAGGGGCAGCGTGACGTCATCGCCAGGCTCCGGAGGCTGTTCTCTGGGGTCGCGGGATTTAGTCCGGGCTGCGTCCCTCGGCAGGAAGGTGGCTTCGGCAGGTTGCTGAGATTACTGTGCCGGGAGGGCACTCCCTTGTGTTCAGGGGGCGACAGGACATAGACATTTGTTAGGTTCGCAGCAGAGTGGTAGAAATTTATTGGCTCTTCAGGGCAGATCCTCGGACTGGAAGTAGCTGGAATTATGGGTTAGTTCGAGGGCCAGTGGCGCTAAATATTCGAAGTAGACCACGGTCCGTTTTGGGGTACTTTTTGTGTATGCTTCAGTACCCATGGGCCCATCCACTGACCCCTCTTCCAATATGATGTTTCCCTTCGGGCTTCCTGAGAGGACTTTCTCCTGAGAACTGGAACCAGGGAAGTGGGGAAGTCGGGCTTTGGTTCTGGAAGAGGGCCATAAGGCAAGATCTGAATCTTGTACCTATCATTAAAAAAAAAAGGTGGTCCATTTGGAGTCAAGACAGGTTTTAGTTTAGTCCTTGATCTTATATTACGTAGTTCTCATCTGCAGGCGGAAAGCTCAGACTAGACGTTTCTTACACTCTTTTAGTTCTATCAAGGTGTGTGTGGTTGTAGCTGTGTGCTCTGTTTACCTCCTTTCCCTGCTACTCATGTAAATTTAACCCCATCTTCTGTTCTCACCTTTCCTTTAGCTGATAATATAACAGTAGAATAATAATGAATTCTAAGATAACCACTCTATTCTGATTGCAAGCGATGAGAAGAAAAGCATCTGCTAGAATAGAAATCAGTCTGAGAGGAACTGTAGTTTTTTGAGTCAATATCTGTAGTTACAGAAGATAAATAGAACTTGACAAATGATTATTTAGTACCCTGAAAAAGAATGGCTGCCAATTTCCCGGTAAATTACGAGGGCAAAGGCAACATTGCTTCTGTTCTCACATAGCTTTAAGCATCATTAATACATTGCAGGAAGATAGTGACTAGAGGTTCCAAATTTTGTAACAGTTATTTTAAATTAGATTTTCAAGCATTTTAATTTAATTTTAAAACAGTAAATGCTTTGTAAGAAAATAGCTTATTTCGGATTGTTTTCATAATCAACAATATAACTTAGTTCAATGAAGCTTCTAAAATTCTTTACAAATATGAAATATAAGTCCTAGTTAGCATTTTGATAGTTTAAAGCTTAAAAGAATTGGATTTATACTGATTTTCCAGATGTTAATCTCTCAGTATGATTTGATAAATCAATAAACGTCTGTTTCTTTGATAGTTCAGCTCTGACCCGGTAATAGAACTGGTACTGTAGAAGAGTAATTGCAAAATGTCAGATCTTCAACTATTAAAGACTGGGTAGGTATAATACTATTGAGCATAAGAGCAGTAAAATGTGCTGAAAATTAAAATTTATTACCGTTTTTTCATACTGATGTTTTCAAGGTTTGAATATGTACAGCCATATTGTTTACTAGGTGTGTTAAGAGTTTGAAATTGAAAAAGCTAGAAAGTTAGTTAGCTTTCTCTCCCAGCCTAAGGTAAAAAGAAGAAAGAGAAGCATGAATTAGCTGTGTTTGGAGCTGGAAGATATGGTATGGGGGTTAGGAATGTGAGCTCTGGAGTCAGCCCTATCATACATTAAGTTGGCATGACATGGGCATGGAATGGTGGAAAGGGTTACAGGAGATAATGTACATGAAATACATGGTAATCCCCAATAAACAACAGCCATGTGCTTTCATTTGCTTGTGTTTTTTTATTTTATGTATTAAGAAAGATTCTACATATGTATTATTTAAAATAAATTATGAAATATGTTGGACATACTTAAAGATATTAAGAATAATGTGATGAATATCTGTGTATCCACCACTTAACCTTAACAAATAAAACATCAGCAATATTGTGTGTATTCTTCCCCAAATGTACATCCCTCTTCCCCCTCTACAAAGCATCACAACTATTTGAGTTGGTGCTTTTAATTTCCACCCATTTAAAAGTTGTTTTACTACATACGTATATACACCTCGAAATATAGTATTTCATCTTTTAGAAATCTTTATTTTGAAATAATTTCAAAAATTTCAAGAATAGTAGGGGGAAATAAAACCTTGTATACCACTTATCCAGATTCATTGTTAATATTTTGCTCATTTACTATATCAGTTGTGCTCACTATCTATGTATACACAAATATACACACATTTTTTTCTAAGTCATTTGAGAGTAATTTGCAGACATCTGTTTTTATTCATAAATACTCCAATGTTCATTTCCTAAGAACAAGGACATTCTCTTACATAGCAACAGTATATTTATCAAAATGAGGAATGTAACATTGATACAACACTATTATCTAATCCTGTGGTTCTCAAACTGTGCACTGGGTGCCCCACAGCACCACAGTGAATTCATAGGGGATATCTGCGATATCTTAATTCTAAATTCTCAAGGCAAGAAAAACTATGCAAAACTACTCACTGGAGGTTATGTACAATTTTAACAATAGATGGCGCCATATTCCCTGGATATGTCGTATATTTGGGAAGCTGGGTTTTCTGGTGTTTGTGATAAAAAGTACAGCGCAAAAATCAATGTAGAGCAGGAAATAAGTGTGGTCGTGGCCAATCTGATTCCAAGGTTTGAGAAGTTGTGCAGTGCACAGTAGCTGCATAAATCCCATTAGTAAGTAATTGTGGTTATTTAAGAATGAAATAAAAATATTTTTCTTTCAATTTATCTGTATTAGTTTTGCAAATGGCAACTAAATTTTTAGGGCATAAATATTTAATAAGTTGTTTGGAACTAGATTTTTTTTTTTTGGCTGAGGAACCCCATGAAAAAATTATCGAGACACTAAGGGCACCTTGAACCAAGAACATTTGGGAATCTGATCTAACTCACAATCCTTATTCAAATTTCACCATTTATTCTAATAGTATTCTCTGTAGCTATGTTCTTTACCCCTGGTCTGGAGCCTAGTCCAGCATCATTTAGTTGTCATAAACATCTTATGTCCTTTTTTATCTGAAGTTATTTTTAGGATACCCCTCAATTTGTATGTAATCTAACATTACTGATTAGATTCAGTTATGTTTAGTGGAAATACCACAGGAACGACATTGTGTCCTCTTAAGGACATCATATCAGAAGATTGGTACTGTCAATATATTCCACTTATTAATGATATAAACTTTAGTTAGTTGGTTAAGGTGTAAGGTAGTGTTCACTAGGTAATTCACAGTAAAGTGACTTTTTTCCTTTGCAGTAAGTAATTTGTAAGGGGATACTTTGAGATTATATAACTATCCTTTCTTCATTGAACTTTCACCCACAGATTTTTGTGATGATTCATGGCTGAAGAGATATTACTATGATGGGTGCAAAATGATAATTTTCTAACTCCACCTTTTGGCTTATATTTATTAGTTGGTAGTCTACCATAAGGGAGAGCTTTCCTTTCTCATTCATTCATTTATTAATGTTTATCAGGATGGACTCATTTATTCTTATTTTACTTCATGAATATTCTGCTATTATTATTATTTATTTTAATGCTCAAGTTGGCTCTTATATTTTTTTGATATGTTGCCACCATTTTTTTAGCACTTCCTTGCTTTCTGGCACAATAATGAGCTCTGGTTCCCTAGGTTCTTTTAGTGGAGAATGGTATTTAGAAACCAAGATCTGGGTGCTACACGTGCTTATTGATACTAGGGTGTCTTTGCTTTGGGCCCTTTCGGTTGACTGAACCAAAAAAAAAAAAATACATATACATACATACATGCATCTATGCATAATATGTGGGTAATAAATCCATATACTAAGTTATAGTTCATACTGATATCCCCAATCCATTTTAGCACAGCAGGATTTGTTCTAGTCCTCCCCCTTTCAATATTTATTACTCCCTTCTTCAACAATAGGAAACCTGGCTCTCATCTTCAATATATTTACTCATTTTCTCAATCCTACAATGCAGAGGAAGTAGTTTCAGAATTGCTAACCCATACCATGTCAAAAACCAGAAACACTTTGAGAAACAGTTCAATATTTGCTTATTGCTACTTTTGTCTTAAACTGACAAATATAGTTTGTCATATACTTTCATATAGTCTAAGTATTATGTTCAAAAGTTACTTGGGTTAATCCTTTGTTCTCCTCTTTGGTGTCATTATGATTTTCATTTGAAATACAATTAAGGGACTTACCTGGTGGTCCAGTGGTTAAGACTCCCAGCTTCCACTGCAGGGGGCACAGGTTTGATCCCTAGTGGGGGAACTAAGATCCCGCATGCTGTGCAGTATGGCCAAAAAAAAAAAAATTACAATTAAGTTCATTTGTTAATGTTTGTACTTTATTTTAGTTTTTTCCCCTTCATTACTTTTGACTTTATTAAGTTTTTTGAGTATGTAAAACATTAACATAGTTTCAAAAGTAGAATGATACAAATTGGTATACTTGCATAAGTATCACTTTCACCCTTTACCCCAATTCTCTTCACTGCTTCTCACCTACCTCCTGTGGGCAACCAATCATATTAGACTCTAGTTTATTCCTTCTTGTGTTTCTTTTTATAGAAAATAATCAGTTAAATATATATTTTCTTATTTCTCCTTATTTATTGCACAAAAGGTAACTCTGTGTGCGTATGTGTGTGTTCCTTTGAACTTTGCTTTTTTCACTTAACAATATATCCTGGAAAGCACTCCAGATTAGCTCACAAAAGTCATACTCATTTGTTTTTTACAGCTACATAGTACAGTACTCCGTTGTGTGGATATGCCATGGTTTTTTCAATCAAATATATTTATGAGCATTTATGTATTTTCATATTGTTGTCAGTGTGTCTTCAGGGTAAATTTCTTAAAAAGTGGAATTACTGGGTCAAAGGTAAATGCATGTTTACTTTTGTTATACATTGCCAAATTCTGTAAGGTAAAATTTTGAGAATTTTTGTATCAGTGTTCTTAAGTAATATCGGAACTAAGTAATATTTGTTAATACAACAATAAATTAAGTAGTTTTGTGAGAACTTTACCTGGTTTAAATATTAATGTTATACTTTCTTCATAAAAAAAATTTGGAAGTTTTGTTTCATTTTCTATTCTCTGGAATAATTTGTGACAAATGTATGCCTTTGCAATAGTAGAGAGAATAATGCAATCAGTGCTCTATGTACTCATTTCCCAGCTTCAGCAACAGCAACATGTGGCCAATCCTATTTCATCTATACCCACCTCCTTCCCCAGAGTATTTTGAGGCAAACATGTATAGCAACACTTATCTTTGTATGTATCTTTAGACAGCAAAGCTCTTAATTACAAACATGCCCACAATACCAGGGCACACCATGAAAAGCAGAATTCCGGGATGGCCTCCAAGATTCATGGCTACTAGTGTCCATATGTCTTCTCCCTGTTCATTAATTAAACACTAATCTGAATGTTGCCATAAAGGGATTTTGCAGATATAATCAAGGTCCCAAATCAATTGTTTTTAAGATAGGGAGATTATCCTCCCTGGGCCAGACCTAGGATTCCTAAGGTAAGTTCTTAAATGGGACAGGACTTTTTCTGGCAAGAGATATTCAGAGTGTGAGAGAGATTCAACGTGAGGGAGGTTCTCCATTGCTGGCTTTGAAGATGGAAGGGGCCACATAGCAAGGACCTTGGTGGACTCTCAGAGCTGAGAGCAACTCCCAGCCAACAGCTAGCAAGACAATGGACACCTCAATCCTACAACCTCAAGAAAATGAATTCTGCCAAAAGCCTGCATAAGACTGGCAGGAACTCCTGAGCTGCAGATGAGAACACAGCTAACTGATACCTTGATTGCAGCCTTGTGAGATTTCTGATCCAGAGAACCATCTACCCTGTGCCGGGACTTCTGACCTACAGAACTGTGAGATATTAAATGTCTGTTGTTTGAAGCTGTTGTTATACTGCAACAGAAAACTAATATACACACTGAATAGTTTTTATCTACAGATTCAGTTTCTTGAGAAGCTCTCTTTCCAGTTTGGCAGTGAAAGTCCCTGCAGATGAAGTCTTCCACTGCTAACTATAAACTGAAAAAAAAAATGCAGAACAACTACCTGGGAATTCTGAAGAGTAATAATAATCAGGCAGATGATGGAGGGGAGTAAAAAGCTTGGAGAAGCAACTGGCGTAGGATGAGTTTCTCCTGAGCAATACAAGGACCTTGGAAGATACTGACTCTGATTAGCCCTTTCTGTCTTACATATTAGTGTACAGGATTTTAGTTCTGAGCAAGCACTACAGCCTATCAAAGGACGTGAATATTATGCTGCCATATAGCCATCTACACACTCATCCTATTATCATCCCAAGGACTGAATGGGTGAAACAATATCTTCCATCTGATATGGTTTTTTTCTTTATAAAATTTACCATTTTTATAAAATTTACCATTTTAATCATTTTTAAGTGTACTGTTCAGTACATTCACATTGTTGTGCAGCCATTACTGCCATCCATCTCCAGATCTTTTCATCTTCCCAAACTGAAATTCTGTACCCATTAAACATTGATTTCCCCTCTTCCCTCCCCCTAGCTCCTGGCAACCACTATTCTACTTCTGTCTCTATGAATTTGACTACTCTCAGCACCTAATATGAGTGGAATCACACAGTATTTGTCCTTTTGTGACTGACTTATTTCACTTAGCATAGTGTCTTCAGGGTTCCCATATGATATTCTTATAATGGGACCGCCATTCCTCTCCTTGAGAGGTGTTGTCCGGGACAGGTCTATGTCTTCTCTCACTTGAATCTGGGTGGCCTTATGACTGTGTGTAAGTGATGTTATGACACTTTCAAAGCTAGATAATAAAAAGTGTGATTTCCTTCTAGTTCTCTTGGAACGCTCACTTTTGAAATTCTAACTATGCAGAAGTCCCAGCAGTTCGTGGAGAGGCCCACACAGAGAGGAACTGAGGCCCCCGACCCCCATCTACAGCCACAGCTGAGCTCCCATATGACACCTGACACCAATTTGCCAGCCGTGGGATTGAGCCGTCCTGAAAGTGCCAAACCAACGAAACAGGGATGCCAACAAGAAGCGGAATGTGGCAACAAGGAGTTTGTGGCAAGTGATAATCAGTGATACAGATACAGCTAGAAAACTGCCATTTACCCTCCCAAGGAATCTGAACTCAAAGCAAAGTGCAGATTCCTTGGAAGACATCCTGGGGTACCAGGTGAATTACTAGAGTGAAAGAGCTCCAATGCCATCGTCCTCCCATTCTTTGAATGCCAAGTTCATTTGAAGCTCATGGACTTTGTACTTAGTTTCCCTCTGCCTAGCATGCTCTTCCCCGGATCTCCAGGTGCTCCAGCCATACTGGTCTGGTTACCAGGGAGTAGAGATTTTGGCACAAACACGTGTTTCCATTTGCATAGCCTGTTGCAGTGAATGGCATCCAATAGCCTGATAACAAGTTTAAGAAAGAAAAAAGGGAAGGGAAGAAGGAAAAGGGAAGGGAATGACAAGAAATAGGACGAAAGAAAGAAGGAAATCCCTAGTGCTATGCCATACGATTCTGCTTTTTACCCAGCTGTCTTTAGCAGTTCAGGTAAAGATACCAGGGATGTTGGAAAAAGTTGTGGAGAACCGTTAAAATGTAGGAACTATGCTGATGAAGATGGACGACAGAGAGAAGGTGTGAAGTGATCAGTCTGCTACCGACTAGTCATGCCTATTAGCAGCTTAATGCAACTTTAACATTTTGCAGTTAAAGTCCATCAAAATTACTTATGTTCACATTTCTATGGGGTTGAATCACTTTGTCAAAGGGTACGTATGTGTTCAGCTTTGGTAGGTGCTACCAAACAGTTTTCCAAAGTGGCTTTATCGATTTACACTCCCATCAGCAGGAGATGAGCATTTCCGTTGTTCCAAATTCTCGTTGGCCCTCAACTTGGTCAGTCTTTTTCATTCTAGCCTCCTTTTATAGGCCTGTAGTGGTATCTAATGGTCGTTTTAATTTGCCTGTGCCTGATGACTGATGAGGTTCGGTGCCTTTTCATATGTTTATATGTTTCATATGTTTACTTCCTCTTTTTTTTTTTTTTGCGGTACACGGGCCTCTCACTGTTGTGGCCTCTCCCGTTGCAGAGCACAGGCTCCAGACGCGCAGGCTCAGTGGCCATGGCTCACGGGCCCAGCCACTCTGCGGCATGTGGGATCTTCCCGGACCGGGGCACGAACCCGTGTCCCCTGCATCGGCAGGCGGACTCTCAACCACTGCGCCACCAGGGAAGCCCTGTTTACTTCCTCTT
The DNA here is from genome assembly GCF_011762595.2 of Tursiops truncatus. Taxonomy (NCBI): domain Eukaryota; kingdom Metazoa; phylum Chordata; class Mammalia; order Artiodactyla; family Delphinidae; genus Tursiops; species Tursiops truncatus. The sequence goes on along the minus strand of NC_047047.1, from coordinate 69,595,095 downwards.
ACATGAAGTACTTGTTCAATTATCTCATACAATGTTTTATTGAGTTGTTTATTTTTTCTTATTGATTTGTAAGAATTCTTTATATGTTCTAGATATATATCTTTTATCGGGTATATATTCTTTGCCTAGGAATATTTATAGCAGTACTATTAGTCAAAAACTGGAAACAACGCTTTTGTCCCGCAGTGGAAGAATGGATAAATAAATTGTGGTATATTCTTACGATGGAATACTATATTTTGCTATACAATACTACACAATTGCTATGACTTTCTTAAATATAATGTTGAATTAAAGAAGCGAGACACAGAAGAGTATGCACTGGATGATTCCAATTACACAAAGTTCAAAAACAGATAAAATTAATCAGTGGTGTTAAGAGTCAGGATTCTGTTACCTTTGGGCTTAGTGAGTGAAAAGGGGTGTAAAGAGGGTATCTGGGTGCTGGTCACGTTCTATATCTTGATCTGGGTATGGTTACAAAAGTGTGTTCATGTTGTGAAAATTCACTGAGCAGCACACTAATGATTTGTGCACTTTTCAGTAGTATGTTACACCTCAGTACAAAAAGTTCACAAAAACAATTCCTACCTAATTTTCACAAGGGCTTAAGAGCTAAGCAAGCAGCCATGGCCTGATGTTTTTCTCTGCTCAGAGTTTCTCGTGCTGTTCCTGTGATGGATCTTGGTGTCTATGGAAACCAGACAGAGACCGTGTGGTGGGGAAGCAGCACATGAGACAAAGGAACAGACACTCGGCAGGCGTCTTCTCCCCCCTGTATTTTCAGATCCCACTCAAGCCACAGCCGTTCCCTGCTAAGGCCACTGTCTGCTTGTGACAACTGTGACCACTGCTTGTCATAACTTCCTGGGAATCCATCACATAACTAGGTCCAGCTCACCCTCCCCATGACTAGTTTCTGTTCTACTCAACCCAGAAGGAAAGTTGGGCTAGCAGGGAATTGAAATAGAAAAGGCCTTCTCTGGATGGGCACATAACACCTCACTAGCTTTAAGCTTTATGTGGTAACCTCAGCTCTAAAGTGGAACCTTACTGAGGGCACAGCCTAAAAAGGCCTTCGAGTAGTGAGAGTGAATGTTCCAGAGTCTGTGCACTAATGCAAAAGCACTTTACCTAGAGCAGAGTTCTTCAGATCCTTGCTCAGAACTTATAAATTCTTGTTTTAAGCATCATCATATCACCTTATTATCTGATTTTCCAGGTCTACAAAAAGATAGATTAAAAGTGGTTGGGCAGGTCTTCCCTGTTGGTCTAGTGGTCAAGACTCTGCACTTCCACTGCAGGGGGCACAGGTTAGATCCCTGGTTGGGGAACTAAGATCCCGCATGCCGCGGGATGGGTGAAAAAGTGGATGGGTGAAATTTGCCCCTAAGGGTGCACATATGTCTGGCTTTGCTAAGTTTGAGACTAATTATGGATACATCTAGATACAAATGTGTGCGTGCAAGTGCATGTGTGGAAATCTATGTGTATACCAATGTGTTGTTTCTGTGAACGTGCGTGAGAGAGCGTATGTAGCTTTGCATCCTGTGCATCTGTCAGTTGGTGTGTGTGTTTCAGGTGTATGATATGTGAGGACATTCATGCATGAGTCTGTCATTGCGTGTGTTTATATGCGTACCTGTGATCAGATGTAAACTATGTAAATGAGAATTTACACCTATGGGAATCTGTATAAGAGAACATTTGTGGGGCTGCATAAAAGTTTTTATCTTTGATCTAAACTGTAAATTTGTATAATGGATTTATGCAGGGATAGTCCTAGGCAAAGTTTTCAAGTCATATGTTTGGACCATATGGAATTGCCATTTTTGTGGATTAAAAATGGTTAAATATTCAGTGATTTTTGTATGATTGAACCTAATGTGTGTATGCATGTACATGTGTATGTATACATACATAAATTCAACCTAGCATACCCTCTGTACCACGTTAGTATTATTATCAGAGCCAAGAAGGAAATGACATCATGGGTGTGAGAACTGGGAAGAAATTTAACACAGATCTTGAAGGAAGGATAAGATATAGAAGGAATGATGCCTAACGCAACAGAACGTTGCAATAGGGGAATAATGAGAAATGACACAAAGTCCTTTACTCTGGGAAGCCTCCTCCACCACCTGTTTTTTACCCACGCACCCCAAGTTTGCCTCTGCCATAGGTTTCTACACTACCTGTGGACTTCCTCTATGATAACGTTTGTCACGCTGAACTGTAATTGTTGTTTTAAGTGGCTCTCTTCCCCACTAGACAGCAAGTTTGCGGAAGGCAAGAACTGTGTCTCTGTAGTTCACTTATTTCCTAGCTCTAAAGCTTGTTATAGAATGGAAATTCAATTAGTATTTGTTGAAGAATTGGATGACTAAAAGCAAGATAGAGACTCTGATAAAGCTGTGCACGTGTAACTTTTGTTCTGTGCAGCTGATAGACATTTTGGAGAAGGGATTAACATGCACAGAATACCATTTTAGAAATATTAATTTAGGGGGCTTCCCTGGTGGCGCAGTGGTTGAGAGTCCGCCTGCCGATGCAGGGGACACAGGTTCATGCCCTGGTCTGGGAAGATCCCATATGCCCCAGAGCGGCTGGGCCCGTGAGCCATGGCCGCTGAGCCTGCGCGTCCGGAGCCTGTGGTCCACAACGAGAGAGGCCACAACAGTGAGAGGCCCGTGTACCGCAAAAAAAAAAAAAAAAAAAAAAGAAATATTAATTTAAGAATAGTATAAAAAATAAAAGTAGCTGTGGTGAGCAATCAGAAGCCCAGTAGTCACCCAGGTGTAATAAAAAAAAACCTAAACTGTAGCGTCGATGGGAATGGACAGTAAGGGAGAGATGAAAGAAGGCCAGAAGAAGACTCTCGGCTATTGCTAGGTGTGAGGGAAACAGAGAAAGAGCAGGAAGGGGTGACCTCAAGTTTTAGAGCCTGAGTCACTGATAGAAATAAGGAGGCCTAAGGGTAAACAGTGTAAGCATTGGTGAGCTCTGTTTTGAACATGCTGAAAATTTTGGATTTGTTGGATATAAATTGAGGGTGACAAAAGAACATTCTAGTAAAGACCAACAGGCAGTTAAATATGTGACAAGAGGCCAGGCAGGAGGCCCAGGGGGTAGCTATTCAGTCAGTCCCTCAACACATATTCGCTCAGTACTTAACTATGTGCCAGTCAGTGGTCCAGGCCCTGGGCACAGAGCAGTGAGTAAAACCAAATTTCTACCAACTTTGAGAATTCTGCCTGCAGGTATTGGAAGCTATTCTTTTACTTATTTAAATATACTAAGCTTAATTATAATCTGTATCGAAGAGTTCTGTATCTGAAGTCTTTGCTGGTCTGTTTCTACCGCCTGTTGTTTCTGCTGAACCTTGCTCATGTCTTGTTTCCTTCCATGCTTGGTATCTTTGACTTTGGGTTGAAAAATTATTTGTAGGATTTTGTTAAAAGGAAATTTCCTGAGTATTTTTTTAAAATTAAAGTTTAAACATGTCAGTTCTCCTTAGATTAATCTATAGAATCAGTGCCATTACAAATACAATCCCAAAAGGAACCTGACAAGGTGATTCTAAATTTTATGTGGCTGAACAAAGTTGGGGAGACCTGCCCTATCAAACGGCAAGAATTATATTAGACCCTCTAAGATGAAATATGGGGGACTTCCCTGGTGGCACAGTGGTTAAGAATCCTCCTGCCAATGTAGGGGACACGGGTTCAATCCCTGGTCCAGGAAGATCCCATATGCCGCAGAGCAACTAAGCCCATGCGCCACAACTACTGAGCTTTAGAGCCTGCGAGCCACAACTACTGAACCTACGCACCGCAACTACTGAGCCCACGCGCCACAGATACTGAAGCCCGTGAACCTAGAGCCTGTGCTCTGCAACAAGAGAAGCCAACACAATGAGAAGCCCACTCACTGCAATGAAGAGTATCCCCCGCTCGCCACAAGTAGAGAAAGCCTGCGTGAAGCAATGAAGACCCAAACGCAGCCAAAAAAATAAATAAATTTTTTTAAAAGATGAAATATAAACTTATCATCTACATATTCAGATCGTCCGTAATCATTCTCTACCTTGTCTGTCCTACTTCATTGGCCCCTGCTCCTCAGCATGAAGTGTTTGTTCCAGTCTGTTTGATCTTCTCCTCATCTTCTAAATTTAGGCTATTGCCTCCCCTCTCTTTGCTCTTTCTGTTTTTCTTGCTTTTAATTCACAAATTCCACCTTTCTACCAACCCTGGCCAGCCGTCCTCAAATAGTACCTCCAAAATCTTCTTTTTTGCTCTTATCCAGCCCATATAAATTTCTTTCTTCTAAACGCTCATGTTCCTTATTGTTTCTGTCATTTACTTCTCTATTTTATCATACATAGCAAAAGAGAGGAGAGAAGGGAGAAGGGAAGCTCGAAATGGGTATTCAGAATTGGCCATATGTCGGCCTGCAATACCTCATCAGGAGGTAGCCAGTCTCCTTGAGCATGTATCCAAGATCTGACAGAAAGCCTGCCAAGCGTCATTAAACTCTCACCAGCTGATTTGTGTGGGAAATGTTGTACAGCCTGATAAAACCTTACAGGATGAACTGGCAACCCTGACACTGTTGCTGGTACACCAGAGCTGTTTTCACCTCTCTTCATCTGGTTACAGGTTTGATCATGAAAACAAAAACTAAAAGATCAATAACAACCTATTTGTCCATCGGGGAGGGTTTGGGTTCTATTATGGTACAACCACAGGCAGCTAGTGAAAAGAATGAGGCAGCTCTGTATCAGTGATAGACAGGAAAAGAGAAAGATAAGGAAAAAGCAAGGTGCAGACCAATGTCACCACCCACAATGAGTGAGTTTCTTATTTGTTTGGTTTAAGAGATATGGGGATATATGTATATGTATAGCTGATTCACTTTGTTATAAAGCAGAAACTAACACACCATTGTAAAGCAATTATACTCCAATAAAGATGTTAAAAAAAAAAAAAAAGAATGTGCATTCTCGTGGTTTTGAACATGCAGAGAGACTGGTAATTGTGGGTCCCTGAGGAGAGGGATGAGGGTTGGGAGATAAGAGTGGGGGACTTTCCACTGAATACCTTTCACTGAATACTTTTTTTACCTTTTGTATTTTGTACCATGCATAGCTATTAACTATTCAAAAAGTAAGTGTTTAAGAGAAAATAATAAGGAGCATCAATATTAGAAACAAACAGCAAATTAAAGAGCGCCAAAGAACAGAATTTGGATTTTTATTTTATTTTATTTTTTTGCTGCATCTTATGAGGCCAAAAGGAATGCTAGCAAGGGACAGCATACTCCTCATTAAGATGAAAATGAATGTGTTTCAGGGCAGACCTTCTAACCCAACCAAAAAAGATTTTCAACTAAATGTGAAGCAGAGGAAGCACAGAGCCAAGCTATACAGCTGCAAAATTAAATACCTCTGAAAAGATCCTGGCATCAGAATTACAAAAGGAAGAGAATAGATTGCTTAGCACTGGCTGTTTGGTTCCAGAAAGAGAACAAAATTAATAATCACACTAAACTGAGGAAGCCAAACACCCGCTCCCCACTCTGTGTAATTGCAAACCAGGCACTAATTTTTAACCTGCTTTCTGCTGGAAGGGGAGAGGAGGTCTGTGACAGTTGAAAGCTTCTGCCCAGCTCCACTGTGGAGACCAGATCCAGGGATCCACACCTGCTGTGGTACTTGCTATCAAGCAGGCTTTGGAAATGCTGCTTCAGGCGAATGGCTGCCAGAAATCCAAGAAATTTATAGAAAGGGCAAAGGTCAAGGATCTGAGAAAAGTACTTGAGTCATGGTCAACACATGCCGACTCACTGAAAAGGAGTGAAAAGCCTTGGAGGCAGAGAAATGCCACCAACCAAGTGACAACTTCCAGAGTCCCCTCCTGAGAAGGTGTTCATGGAGATCAAAAAAGAAACAGTGTTGGGGACTTCCCTGGTGGCTCAGTGGTTAAGAATCCACCTGCCAATGCAGGGGACACGGGTTCGAGCCCTGGTCCGGGATGATCTCACATGCCACGGAGCAACTAAGCCTGTGCGCCACAACTACTGAAGCCCACGCGCCTAGAGCCCGTGCTCTGCAACAAGAGAAGCCACCACAATGCGAAGCCCACACACCTCAAGGAAGAGTAGCCCCTGCTCGCCGCAACTAGAGAAAGCCCCGCGCACAGCAACGCAGACCCAGCGCAGCCAAAAATAAATAAATTTGTAAAAAAGAAAAACACTGTTACTTTGGTGTGAAGCTTCTTTACTCTCTAAAGAAAGTACAGCAGAAGGGATGGATAATTCGGGGGATTAAAATGTCAAATTCACCATGGAGCAACTGGAATTCTCATACATTGTTGGTGGGAGTTTGGGAAAATCTTACAGTTTTTCATAAATCTAAGTACACATATACCCTGGGACCCAGCAATTCTACTCCCAGGAAATTGTCCAAGGAAACTGAGATTATGTGTCCACAAAAAGTTTGTACAAGAATGTCCCTAGCAACATCATTAAAAATAGTCAAAAATTGGAAACAGCCCAGGTTCCATCAGTAGGAGAATAGATGAACAAATTATGATATATTCAGTTAACAATACTACTCAACAATAAAAAGGGACAAATTACTCATACATGCAACAGTGTGGATGATTCAAAATATTTTGTCCTGTGAAAGAAGCCATACATACAAGTAAATACTGTATGATTTCATTTGTATGTCATACTAAAAAGGAGAAAACTAATTTATGGTGGAAAAAAATTAGAATAGTGATTGACTCTGTGGGGAAGGGATGGGCATTGACAGGGAAGGGGCATGAGGGAATTTTCTGGGATGATGTAATGTTAATATTTTGAAAGAAGTTTTAATACATAGATGTCTGTGTTTGTCAAAACTGAGCAAAGGTACAGTTAAGATCTGTGCCTTTCACTGTATGTAAATTTTACCTCATAAGAAAAGAAAACCTGTGAACAAATATTGAACTTTAGTTAATGATATGAATTCTGAAATACTTAAGGGGATGTGTACTGATGTAGGCAATTTAATTTGAAGTGCATCAGAACAATCTAGGTGGATTGATGGATGGATAGATGGACAGGTATGTGATAAGAAAAGAAAAGTGTTAATGGTAGAGTCTATATAAGTGCTCGTTATAAAGTTCTTTCAACTTTTTTTGTATACTTGAAACTTTTTATTATAAAAGTTGGAAAAAAATAAAATCCAAATCTGCAAACTTTAAGTGAGAAATATGAAATAAAAGAATGCATGGGGGGCGGTGCTTCCCTGGTGGCACAGTGGTTGAGAGTCCGCCTGCCGATGCAGGGGACGTGGGTTCGTGCCCTGGTCCGGGAGGACCCCGCATGCCACGGAGCGGCTGGGTCCATGAGCCATGGCCGCTGAGCCTGTGCGTCCGGAGCCTGTGCTCCGCAACGGGAGAGGCCACGACAGTGGGAGGCCCGCGTACCGCAAAAAAAAAAAAAAAAAAGAATGCATGGGGACTTCCCTGGCGGTCCAGTGGTTAAAACTCTCTGCTTCCAAGCTGGGGGCGTGGGTTTGATCCCTTGTTGGGGAACTAAGATCCCACATGCCGCACGGTGCAGGGAAATAAATAAATAAAATAAATTAAAAAAAAAAAGAATGCATGGAAGACAACTATTTTTTTTAAATGTCAAATTCATAACCAGCAAGAGAAGGAAATAGGTCTACTGATGATGTGTTCATGCTAAAGTGGACTACTCACAGGGGTCAATTGAACAAGGTCTGAAGGATCAGGGGCACTTGAATCAAGATGATGTAAGAATGATTGTGAACTAAAAATATGTAGTAAAAACGTATCACAACCGCAAGGGTCCTATTGAATTCTCATAACTGGTGAATTATTCAGGGCTGGATAAGAGAAGAAGAAACCAGGATGGCTCTTAGAAAATGAGAACAGATGGAGGAGTTACGGTCTGGAGCAGCAAAGGAAGTGGTATAGCAGGGCCTCTGCCCCTTGAGCCAGATCTCTGGCCAGTGAGTCTCAGTGCATGGAGGTCAGTGGTCCTCCAACCCCAGTCAAGGAGCTCTGCAAGCCGTCTGGGCTCAGATTGAAGACTTCACAGCCTGATCTGCTTGCAGTGTGGTACAATGTGTCACAAGCTGTATCACTGTGAATACTTGGTCACCCATCCCTTGGCATTTTTAGACCCTAATTTATTGCCCATGTTTGGGACTTGGGCAGATGGAGGATGGTCCCATATTTGTTTGAGTTTTGGCAAAGAGGAACAGCTAGTGGGAACCTGCAGTCTTGCAATTTTTACCCAGTGAATATATTCTCTCTTGCATATTACAGTGCAACTTCTCCTAGAGAAATTCCCCATTCCTCAAGCCTAAGGATTTCAAGCAGAAACTGTGAATAATTAAGAATCTGACAGCAGCTCTAGAGGCCTTCATTAAGAATTGCACTCCCCCAGCAGGGGATAGGAGTGTAAATATAAAAGAAGGAAGGATGGTCTAAGTTGATGTGTATCACTCTTTTTGGAGAGTCACAAATGTTTAATTAGGGAGAGAGAAAAGGAGTTGAGAGTGGGGAAAGAGAGACATGAAGATCAAAAGGAATGAAGGAGAAGGAGATTTATATGACATCTGGTAAGTTATGGATAGGTCTTTATTAATAGTCTTTGAAGGATGCAAAAAGAGATTGCAATTTCTTTTAAATACTTTTTGTTGCTGGACTCTTGATTTGACTGTGACACCTGCAGAGGTGGAGGAGCATGAGCTCAGGCTGACCTCTGGGTGACACCAGGCTCCACCCTTCTTAGAAGCAGTGGGGAGTATAGGTAACAGACAGTATTCTATCGTTTACAAATACTTATTGTGGAATGAGTGAATGAATTAATGAAAAATTGCAGATAGCAAAGAGGAGAGATGCAATCTAAGAGGAACAGGCAGTGAACTGAAGGAGAGGTGAGGTTATTACATGGCGGTAGAGCAATAAATGAGCAAATGAGGGTCATTATTCTTGGAGGATGAGAAACTAGAAGAGGATTGAAATAGAAAATAGAAGCAATTGTGTGGCTTAGAAAAGCTAAGTCCAGAAGTAAGGAACTGGACATGGCTTTATTCAGCGGCCAGAGAGAATATTACCAAGATTCTTGCTGAAGGCATAGTTCCACGTTGGACAAACAGAGCCTTTAATTCATTCAGTCAGCAAACATTTATTAGATACTTATTTGACAGGAATTGTCCTAGGTCCTGGACATTAATTATAAACAAGGCACAGCCCTGACTCTGTGAATCTTACATTCTAATGCAGGGTTCAGCAAACTATAGCCCAAGGGCCAAATCCGGCCTGTTTTTGTAAACGAAGTTTCCTAGGAACACAGCCACACCCATTTGTCTACATATTGTCTATGGCTTTTTTTTTAAATAGTTTTATTGAGATATAATTCATATAAGATTCACCACTTTAAAGTTTATAATTCAGTGGTTTTTATATTCAGAGTTGTGCAAGCAGCACCATTATCTAATTTTAAAACATTTTCGTTACACTCAGAAGAAACCCCACACTCATTATCACTCCCCATTCTCCCCTCTCACCCAGAGCCTGGAAACCACTAATCTACTTTCTGCCTCTATTTGATTTGCCCATTCTGCACATTTCAAATGAAATCATACATTGTACAGGCTTTTTTACCTGGCTTTTTCTTCACTTAGCATATATTTGTACTTCTTTACATAGATCTACGGCAGCTTTTATGCTATATTGGCTGAGTTACATAGTTGCAACAGAGTCTATATGACCAGCAAAGTCTAAAATATTTACTAATGTTTATTAAATACTATCAAAAAGTTTGTGACTCATGGTCTAAGGGAAAAATAAAAGACATCTTAGAGTCTTAGAGTTGGAGTGTATGTCAGCAAGTTAATATCTCATTTAATTCTGGAATCTCTTTATTAGCATCCCTGCTGGAAGTTTTACTCAGCTGAAAGGACATCTGATTGACGCTTGACTTGCCTTGCCAACAGTTTATCAAGAAATACTGAGAGAGAACTGATTCCTAATATAGAAGTGGTGAGAAAATAGAGGGAAATGGTGGGGATCGGGGGAATAGACCAGTATCCTAGATTTTAGAAAACCAGATACAAAGAAAAGAAAATCTGATCCAATAGTTAAAAATTCAAAAAGGGCTCAGGGAAAATAAGTGGAAGGACATCCGTGCTCATGGATTGGAAGACTTAATGTTAAGATGTCAATACTACCCAAACTACAGATTCAATGCAATCCATATGACATTCTTTACAGGAGTAGGAAAATCTATACTAAAATTCATATGGAATCTCAAGGAACCCTGAACAGCCAAAACAACCTTGAAAAAGAACAGTCTCCCTGGGAGGTGTTTGGAAACCTGTGGGTGCATTTTGGTTGCCATGATGATTGAGGAGCCCCAGTGGCTTGGATGGCCAGAGATGCTGGACATCCCACAGTGTGTGGACAGTCCACACATGGAGGGCTGTACCGTCTCCCACACAATCCTCCAACGCCTGCCAGAAATTCACACAGGAAAAAAACCCTTCTATACTTATCGAAGCACAGCTGTGAACTCCATTTTACACATAAACACTCACAAAACATTTATGTGGTTTTACCATATACCGAATTTTCCACAAATGCGACTGCTAGTTAGATTGAGAGAAGATTGCATTTTGTTCTGTTGGCAACTTTACCAAAAGTTGCTCAAAGTTTCAGAAAATCATATCATTGATGGCAACGTTGCTTGTGGTATTTGAGTCAACACACCTGCATCAGCCTGTGTTTGTGTCTGTCTGATTTGTGGTAATTTTATGGATATGTAGAAATATATTTGTTTAATCTTTCTTTCTAAATATTAAATACAAAGATGAAAGGTCAACAGTATTCAGATGAATATCATCTTACTTTTCTTAAATGCAAACTTATTCATTACAAGTAGGCACAAGCATCTGCCTGCTTTACTATATCTTCTAGTTTAGCTGTGCCTGAGTATTTATGTATTAAAATACAGTTTGTTTTATTATACATTACTTTTCTTTATTGCTTTTTAAAATCACAGGTATACGTCAATTTTAGGAAATTATGTGATTATGTAGATTATGTTGTTTATGAATTTCATTTCGGTATGTTTCAAATATTTGTAATAAAAAGCTAACGTTAGGTCTTACAGGATTGAAACAACTGCCTTAGAATATTAAATGAACTTTTAAATATAGCTGTAGAACTATAGTCTACACACACACACACACACACACACACAGACATCAATATGTCCATATATACTGCACACACAAAGAAAATCCCCTCTTATAGCTTGTTGTTATAAGCAATCAGATATACGTCAAATGATATAACCCAGGACATAACAACTTCCTGTGGAAAAACTGAACCTAACTTGTCTCTAAATATCCTTCCTGGCCAGACTTCTATTCTTGGAATGGAACCAAACTAAAACCGTTTTGATGTATATTATTACTTTTCTAACTTAAAAAGAAGCATGGGGCTTCCCTGGTGGCACAGTGGTTGAGAATCTGCCTACCGATGCTGGGGATGCGGGTTCGTGCCCCGGTCTGGGAAGATCCCACATGCCGCAGAGCGGCTGGGTCCGTGAGCCATGACCGCTGAGCCTGTGCGTCTGGAGCCTGTGCTCCGCAACGGGAGAGGCCACAACAGTGGGAGGCCCGCGTACCGCAAAAAAAAAAAAAAAAAAAAGAAGAAGCATGATTCTTGTCCTTAAGATTTCACAGTCTACCTAACACCGAATTTGCATAAGCAGTATACATTATATTGTATTGCAAGTTACAGTAGTTACAAATACAGTAACACCCTTTAATAACTTTACTTTCCTCTTCCCTCCAAAGTGACATCAAACTGGACTACTACGCCGTTGTGTGAAGGTATTTCACGTCATCATGTTGTACTTCAACAACTGCAGAAGCCATGGGGGGAGAGCACCTTTATAGATTCAAAGTTCAGAGGGCTTTGTTCCTTTGCTTTTTTCTCCTCCCCCCCCCCCCGCCCCCTGTCTGTGTTTTCCTCCGTGTCCCTCTCCTCCCTCCCACTCTTTCTTCGATGTGCTGTCCCTCCACCCTTTGAGTCACAGGCTGCATCCCATCTTGAAGGCGTAATCATTAGTCAGGGATGCAGGCCCAGCCTTCCTTGGTTTTCCCTGGCGGCGGAGAGCTGTGTGCAGGCAGCGCTGGCTCTCTGCGGGCATCTGGGGAGACTGCAGGGACGGCTCTGCACAGCCCAGTTCCTCCCGGAGTTGTGGCAACAGGAGAACTGGTGCTGGAAGCGGACAGCGGCTGTGCAGGGGATGCAGGAGGGGCTGGGCTGCCTGGAGACTCCAACCTGCCAGCCCGGAGAAACCTCTGAAAGTGACCCACAGCCCAGATATTAAACTAATTATTAGGCCTGTGATATCACCAAGCCCCACGCCAAGCGCCAGGAGGAGGGAAAGGCCACCCCCAGCTGTGCCTGGGCCTTTAACCTTCCCTCTCTCTGCTCAATGCCTCAGTTCTCACCCCTCCTCCTACACCCTCTGGGGATCAGTGCTCCTGGTACTTGATAATAGTTGCTATGAGGTAACACTCTGGAATCCCCAGGTACCTGAATTACATAAATCAGGGGACTCAGAGGAAGGAAACGTGCTCTCAGTATCCAGTCCTGTAGGCAACTAGGAAGCTTAGTCTTTTTTCCTTCCTTTCCCTAAGTTCACCAAGCTGCACTTTTGAAACTTATGGTTAGCACCCTTGCGTGTCTTCTTCAACTTAGAGATCAGGGCAGAACTGGGACCCCTGCTTTGGTTGCATGAAGGGGGACACAAATGCTGAGAATGTCTGGAAGGGTGTGGCTTCCTGCCTGACAGAGATGTACCTCCTGGGGCACCAGGGGAACTATGGAAACAGGTTAGAAGAGAGAAATTCTGCTCTTCCCCATATCTCTTCATTGTTCTGAGCCAGGTTTCTGCCTCTTCCTTAGGGAGGGAATTTGGTAGCATGGGTCAGAAAAATGAAAGTCCACGTTTCCAAGCTACTTAAGGTTTCATCTCTACATAATTTCTCAAACATCAATAAAGAACTAAATGGGGGTGAAATTCATATTCTCCATCTCAGTTTACCTGCTAACCAAATATGGAATGTCATGGCGTCAGATCTTGCATATATGTCAGGATTTTGTCAACTTAAAGAGCAAGAGGGAAGGGAAGTGTTTACTCATGTGCCAGGAAGTCTAGAACATGACTCTTCACTGTCATATGATCCAGCAATCCCACTCCTGGTAATATATCTGGAGAGAACCATACTTCGAAAAGATACATGCACCCCAATGTTCATTGCAGCACTATTTACAATAGCCATGACATGGAAGCCACTTAAACGTCCATTGACAGATGAATGGATAAAGAAGATGTGGTATATTTATACAATGGAATATTACTCAGCCATAAAAAACAATGAAATAATGCCATTTGCAGCAACATGGATGGATCTAGAGATTAGCATACTAAGTGAAGTAAGCCAAACAGAGAAAGACAAATATCATATGATATCACTTATATGTGGAATCTAAAAAAATGATACAAATGAACTTATATACAAAAGAGAAACAGATCCACAAACATAGAAAACAAACTTATGGTTACCAAAGGGGAAAGGGAGGGAAAGGGATAAATTAGGAGTTTGGAATTAACATACACACACTACTATATATAAAATAGATAACCAACAAGGACCTACTGTATAGCACAGGAACTATTTACTCAATATTTTGTAATAACCTATATGGGAAAAGAATCTGAAAAAAATATATATATATCTATATATAACTGAATCACTTTGCTGCTATACACCTGAAACTAACATAAGATTGTAAATCAAATATACTTCAATAAAAATAAATTTAAAAAAAGTAACAGCTAGGGCAGAGTTGAAAATTGCCAAATTTGAATTTTAAAAAAGGTATGGGGCTTCCCTGGTGGCACAGTGGTTAAGAACCCACCTGCCAATGCAGGGGACACGGGTTTGATCCCTGGTCCGGGAAGATCCCATGTGTTGTGGAGCAACTAAGCCTGTGCACCACAACTACTGAGCCTGTGCTCTAGAGCCCACGAGCCACAACTACTGAGCCCATGTGCCACAACTACTGAAGCCCACGTGCCTAGAGCCCATGCTCTGCAGCAAGAGAAGCCACTGCAATGAGAAGCCCACACACTGCAACCAAGAGTAGCCCCCGCTCACCGCAGCTAGAGAAAGCCTGCACACAGCAATGAAGACCCAACACAGCCAAAAATAAATAAAATAAATAAATTTAAAAAGGTATGTTGGGTAAAAATAGCGATAGAAATACTGTCCAATGGAACACTATACAGCAATGAAAATGAAAAATCACTATGTGCAACACTACGGATTAAAAAATACATAAGACATGACTCTTCAGATGTGACTGGGTTTAGGAGTTTAAATAATGTCACTAGTTCTAACTCCCTATTGTTGGCTTGTTTGCCCTTGTGGCGGCTTCATTCTCATGTAGCCTCTTCACCTTGTGACAAAGGTGGACCTTGACAGCAATGGCTACTATATGGTTTTCCTTGCTTGTCTTTCCCACTAGCTCCTTCAGAAGTCCCAGGATGACTCTAATAGGCCTGGCTTGGGCCAAGCATCCTTACTTGAACCAACCATTGCAGCCAGGAGGATGAAGTAAGTCCTCTAATGTCTAGCTCACATTATGAGCCCACTATGTGTGGGAAGACCAGGCAAGGAATTGGCCCTCCTGTTAGATAGAGAAGGAGCAATTCTCCAAAGGAAAACATAAAATGGGCAGATAAAAAGTAATCCAGCCATACCTGCTTGAAAGCTAATTCAAATTAACAAGCAATAGGGTGAAAGATGCGAGCAAAACAAAGATTTATAAGACATGCTTTTTGTCCTTAAAAGAGCATATAATCTAGTTGTTCTGGAAGCTGGTCACATTCTCTAAGAATCTGAGGCAACATGAGTTACTTCATTGGAAAATATTTTCTGAGTGCTTACTTAACACCAGACATCATGATAGATTCTTGTCATCCAGAGATGAAAGGCAAACCTCTTCCCACAAAGAGCTTCAATCAGGTGGGAAAGACAAGCAAACAAGCAAACATTTTCAATGCGGGGCCACACATGTGATGATAGACGTGTGCACAAGTGTCACGAGAGCACCCCCGCCAATGGCACCTGTTCAACTTTAGGCTCAGAGGGGCTGAGGCATGAGCCAGAGCCGGAAAAACAAGTGGGGGGCGGGGAGGTCCGATGAGGTTGGAGGGCGGGGAAGGGTCTCGCAGGCTGAGGGACTAGGGGATGCAGAGGTCCAGGGGTGTGAAGTAGGGTGCTATGGTTGGAGAAGTGAGTGGAGTACATGAGGGAGTGCAGAGGCAGGTGAACCCAAAGAGGTAGGCAGGAGCCAGATCACAGATTTGAGCTGATCCCTGAAGGATTTTAAACAGGGCATGGATGTGTCCAGAGTCGCAATTAAGTGTGCTGCTTCTGGCAGCAGACGGAGTGGAGTGAGCCAGACTGGAGGCAGGAAAAGTAGTCAGAAGACGGCCGTGGGAGAGCACATGGGACGCAGTGAAGACTTCTGCTTGACAGAGAATGCCAGCTAATAAAAAAGGACAATTAACAAAAGCACCATTTTGCAACCCCAGTTCAGGCAAGGATTCTGATTATCAACAGATGCTAAGATATTCATATGGTCTCAGAATCTCTCCACTGATTATTAACTACAAAGAGGAAACTGTACCATTGCAATAGAAAGACCTGGTGGCTGCCGCCTTAACCTAGAGGTCAAATTTAACACAGTGGGACAGTCTGATGTTATGTGCCTTCTGATGTGATGCATTAAGAAACACATAACACCTCCTATATAGTATTCTTTTTAAAGATGTTTAGGGAATTCCCTGGTGGTCCAGTGGTTAGGACTCTGCACTTTCACTGCCGAAGGCCCAGGTTTGATCCCTGGTCAGGGAACTAAGATTTCACAAGCTGCGTGGTGCAGCCAAAAAAATAAAAAGATGTTTAATCCGAATCTAATCATAAGGAAACAATCATGCAAATCCAGAATGTGGGAAATTAGCTAAGAAAACCGGCTGGAACTCTTCAAAAATTCAGTGTCGTGAAAAACATAAATAAAAATAAAATGTGAGGGGACTTGTCTAAATCAAAAGAGATTAAAGAGACTCAACAGCCTCATATATATGTAACACTTGATGAGATCAATGACCAAAAATTTGAAACAGCTATAAAAGATATTTGGGGGACAACTGGAGAAATTTGAGTATGAACTAAATATTAGTTTTTGGTTTTTTTTTTTGCATTACGCAGGCCTCTCACTGTTGTGGCCTCTCCCGTTGCGGAGCACAGGCTCCAGACACGCAGGCTCAGCGGCCATGGCTCACGGGCCCAGCCACTCCGCGGCACGTGGGATCTTCCCGGACCAGGGCACGAACCCGCGTCCCCTGCATCGGCAGGCGGACTCTCAACCACTGCGCCACCAGGGAAGCCCTAGATATTAGTTTTTTTAGTTGTGATAATGATATCATAGCTATGTCAGAGAATGTCTTATTCTTAAGTGATGCTGGAAAATTGAGGAGTGAAGTGTTTTGCTGTCTTCAACCTACTTTCGAATGGTTCCAGAAAATATGTAATATATATATGTGTACATATATGATATACATGGATGCTTTTACATATATATGATATATATATGGCATGTATGGAGTGAAAAAATACTGATCAAAATCCAACCCATCACTTGAGGATACGGGGAGGGGGAAGGGTAAGCTGTGACAATGAGGTGGATAGACCTAGAGTCTGTCATACAGAGTGAAGTAAGTCAGAAAGAGAAAGACAAGTACTGTATGCTAACACATATATATGGAATTTAAGGGAAAAAATGTCATGAAGAACCTAGGGGTAAGACAGGAATAAAGACACAGACCTACTAGAGAATGGACTTGAGGATATGGGGAGGGGGAAGGGTGAGCTGTGACAAAGCGAGAGAATGGCATGGACATATATACACTACCAAGCGTAAAATAGATAGCTAGTGGGAAGCAGCCGCATAGCACAGGGAGATCAGCTCGGTGCTTTGTGACCATCTAGAGGGGTGGGATAGGGAGGGTGGGAGCGAGGGAGACGCAAGAGGGAAGAGATATGGGAACATATGTATATGTATAACTGATTCACTTTGTTATAAAGCAGAAACTAACACACCATTGTAAAGCAATTATACTCCAATAAAGATGTAAAAAACAAACAAACAAACAAAAACAGCTTGCTAAGCACACTGATATTAGATATTACTGGGCACCAAGAGAGTACAGAGGAGGAATACCTAACTCAACCGTAGATTGGTGAATTAGAGAGGACTTCCTGGAGGAGGCAAATGCCAGAGTCATAAGATAAGTAGGAGTAAGCCAGATTGGAGGGTGGGATGGTGGGGAGTGTGATGGAGACAAGCAGCAGCCAGGCGGAGGAGGAGAGGTGCGTTTATAAGAAGTTCATTATTGCTGGAGTGGAAGTGGAAAGCCAGCGACACTGAATGCTGACGCTTGAGAGCAGACGGAGGGCTAAACCAGAGATTCCTAGCTTGGCTGCTCATTGGAATCACCTGGGGACCTTTAACAAGCTATTGATGCCTGAGTCCCGATTTAAATGGCCTGTGGTGGGGCCTGGGTGTGGGGATTTTTTTTTTTTTTTTGCGGTACACGGGCCTCTCACTGCTGTGGCCTCTCCCGTTGCGGAGCACAGGCTCTGGACGCGCAGGCTCAGCGGCCATGGCTCACGGGCCCAGCCGCCCCGCGGCATGTGGGATCTTCCCAGAACGGGGCATGAGCCCGTGTCCCCTGCATCGGCAGGCGGACTCTCAACCACTGCGCCACCAGGGAAGCCCGGGGTGTGGGGATTTTTAAGAGCTCCTCAGGTGATTCTGATATGAAGCCAAGGTGGAGAAAAAGTCATGAAACTGAGTTAAGACTTGTTTCTGAGGGAAGCTTGGCAGGAGTTGGGGGTTGATGGGATGCGTGGTCAGGTGGAAGGTCAGTTTGACTTCCAAGTTTGTATCTTGGTGACAGGGCGGAATCATGGTGCCACCAGCTACAGTAAAGAATCGGAGTTGGGGGAAGATGAGTTTAGTTTTGACTGCACAGTACCTGTGGGACATCCAGATAGAATTGTCCAGCAGGTAGTGAGATATAATTAAGATATACAGCATCAGATATACATCAGCTGGTGGCATGAATGCCTATTGATAGTTTCTGAGCCAGTGAAAGTAAATGAGATGATTCAGGGAGAAAATAAGACCTTTGAGGGTATTTGTTGTGTATAGTGTGTGTGTGTTGTAAGAGAGAGAGAGAAAGGAAAGAGAGGGATGTGCCAAAATGTTACCAATTTTCTGTTTAGGAGAAGGTTACATGAGAGTTCTTGCACTATTCTTTCACATTTATTTGTAGACTTAAACACTATGAGAATGAAAAGAAGGAGGAGAAACAGGAAAAGGAGACAAACTAATGAGAGCTTGACCCAAGACCCAAGCAGTAGGTTTGGGGATGAAGGTTGGAGCCATGAGAATTACAGAAATATTGGGAATCTGTCCCAGTCACCTGGAGCGACGTTAGGGAAGCAGGCCCGTCAGGATTTCCACTCCTGGTCAAAGATTATGTGATGTCCTTTCATCATGCAAACAGCGGCAACAATCACGACGACAGCACTTAAACTCACCGCCCCGGGAAGCAGAGAGCCATGGAGTGGCTTTGAGGGAATGAGTTTAGCTCTTCTGAGGCTCTTTTCTGACAATGAGGAGATTGGAGCAGATGTCCTCCGAGGTCCTGTTTAACTTTCTCCAAATGCATAGTCACGGTTACGCTTCCTTACTAACGCTCCTCGGAGCCATCTGACCTAAGCATTAAAGGTTTTGTCACATGTGCCATGTCATTCTCTCAGTCCTGATTTATTTCTCCAGCCCTTTCCGGCCATCCTCTTTTGAGAGCCTGTCCCTGACCAGACGCGGTCCTCATTGAACTCCGCTCGGTAAGTGGAGCTCTAATAGCTGCCGGCCCCTGACCCGGCCGCCCCTCATGGCAGGGCTTCTTCCCAGACTCTTGGATATTGCTTTCTATTAACAACTCTTCTGATTTTCTCTCTGTGCTAAAGCTAGCACACACTTATGATAGAAAAGTGGAAACTTTGGGAAATTATATAGAAGAAAATTTAAATTACTCACAATTCCACCATTTCCCAGATAGCCACTATTAAAATTTTTTCCGAATGCATGAGTGTGTATGTGTGTTACATAGCTGATCTCTTATCATCTACATAGTTTTGTATTCTGATTTCTTAACTTAATAAGATATCTTGAGCACTCTCACGGAGGAGTGGGACAGATCGCCGTTCTGTAATTCTTTTGCAGTTTCACAAGCATCAGATGTCATTTAAGAAGCTCATTTTTCATAACTCTCAAAATAATGAAACATTATGTTTTGAGAAATGTAATGTTAAAATTCAATGTTTAAATATATTTCTTTATCATTATATGATAATGATATAATTATCTCCTTATATAATTAAAAGATTCACTGTTTTCATATAAAGTGTTTTCCAAATGATTTGGCAACTCTGCCCATTTCTTCTGGTTCTGATGTAAGCCTGACCTGTTACATCATCACTGGTACTGGGGAAACACCAAGCTAGGGAAAGGACAAGAGAAAGAAATAGATTTAGAATTTCTCAGTTTATGGTACCATATCATTAATGGCAGATCTGAGACAGGCTGGGACCTGGAACCTGGGACCCTTTGCTGCAGTGCTTGCACCTGGACAAACATCTCCTCAAGCAACAGAATACAAAGAAACTATAAGGGACTAAAAATAACTGTGTACATACACACTTCGGGCAAATTATGGATACCAAGATACACAAAGACCAAAAACCCAACTGCCACTTCTGAGGTATCGGGAGCAAAAGCAGGGTACCGCACAAGATCCCTGCACACAGCACTGCCGAGGGGGTGGGCAGACCACCTAAGCCACTCCTCTGGCCCGACCCATGGGTCCGCCCCTGCCCTTAGTCAATTTAAAGGATCAGCTCACCCTCCCATCCCCCCCATCCCCACTCAGAGAGCGAGCAAGGGCACCTGTTACTTGTTTTCGTTCCCTCCTGCTGCAGCACAAGTCCCAATAAAGCCTTGCCTGAATTTCTCATCTGGCCTCTTATCAAATTCTATTGATTAAGGAGTCCAAGAACCCTGGTCGGTAACAGATCCATAGAACCAGTTCTGGGTGGTGTTGGTGCAATTTGTAGGGTGTGTGTGTGTGTGTGTGTGTGTGTGGTGAGTGGGTAGCAGGAGAGAGCCAAGCGGGAGGAGTAAGGCAATGAATTAAATATGATAGGTGTGGAGGCACACACGGTAACTATGGAGATTCCATCTCTTCCTTTCTTACTAATGCCAAATAATAAGGTCTAATTTTAATGTACTGTGTACATGTGTGTATGTGTGTATATGACAGCGGGGGTGGGGGAGATGTAAGGAGGGATGCATTCTAGAATCTTAAAAAAAAAAACCCAACAGAATGACTCACAAGCATTTCCTAATGTCATAAGTTAATTAAATTAAAACATCCTAACAGTTGACACATGGATATTCTTCAATGTCTCCAAGGAAGTACCCGAACCATTCACCAATTCAAGCATCTAATATTTTCATCCAAGAAGTTCAAACCACTTAATTCATCCTTATGGTCTCCCTGGGAATCAAGGAGAAAAAAGAAATTGCTCTCCACCCCCTCTTTTATATATGTCTGTATACACTTTCTGTCATGCACTTATCTTTATAGAAAAGGAAACCCCATAAGCCAAGTACACCTCTCTGAAACCATTTCTAACCCTCATTAGAAGGTGCACATTCACTTGGAATTGTTGCCTACATACTCCTTGTCTTCCTGCATTTTTTCCAAATATACACATGTTGATGACCATCGCACTTACTATTTTTAATGACTATATAATATTCCATTTATTGACATGCCATCGTTTATTCAACCATATCTTTATTGTGAGAGATTTAGGAGCTGTTTCTAAATTATTTTGAGCATCATAAGTAATACAGTGAATGCATCACCGTGCAAATGTTTTTTCCTTTGGGATTCTTGAATCTGATGCTGGCTTTTATTATTTCACTTTTACTATACTATAAACATATAATAGAATCTCTAAGTTGTTTGATTGATATTTACCTAATTTCTATCAATAATTTAAAATTAGATAGTTTAATTTCTATCGATGATTTCTATCTATTTTCCTGTGTATAAGTCTATTCTTATCCTTTCCTACTCTGGTCAATTGCCAGGTAGAAGCTGATCAGCCATATACATTTTTATTAGATCCAGATTTTTTAGGAATGTAAACTTCTACGAGTTATATTTGTCATGAATCATTTTCACATTCCATGGTCTTCCTTTTTTAAACTTTGTTCAGTTACATTATTTCATATGATGTATTTTTAGATGTTAAGAAGGGATTGTAGAAGAATTTACTCACGGACTCTTTCCCAATGATTTCTATTGCCCTTGGAAAACTCCATATCACCCTGGCAAGTCCTAACAACTGAATCCTCTGATATTAGGAAAAAAGCATTGGGTCAAGGTTGAAGTGGGCCCTGGGACATCCCAGGAACATGGCCTCCTCCATTGGGAACGTGGCTAAGAGCTGGACTGTCAGTCTCCAGTGTTATTGCTACTAGCACTCTGCTTTCCCACTTCCTTCTTTGTTCCAAAATAGTCATCGTGATGTCTCAGAACTAAATCTCTGGCTGTCCCTTAAACCATGTGGCTAGGGACCAGCACTGGTTATTCCCAGAGCTGCCGGTGGGTCACATGGAGAAAGGAGGAAGGACAGCGTGTTTCCTTGACTCAGGCATGCTTGCTCCTGGCCACAGCGATGACACATTTGTCTCCTTTCCCATATCCTGAGCCTAAACCAGGCGTCACGCATTTCCCTGGCTTCAGCGTAGAGGTGTGAGACAGATCCTGGCTCCAAACAGAAGGTTATCTTTATGGTCATTTGAGTGTGTGTGTGTGTGTGTGTGTGTGTGTGTGTGTGTGTGTTGCCTGTCTCTCTGTATTCTCTGTTGTGTGTTGTGCTTGTGTAGCAGCCCCTTGTACACAGTCCTTGTTGGAATATGGAGCAATGGTGTTTGGAGAAATGCTTTGTCCCAGCAGCAGTGGGGAGGGAGGGTGTTCAAACGCTGAACCTCATTCACAGACCCAGTCATCCTGCTCAGCTCTGCTCAGTCTGAATGAAGTAGGTTATCGCTAGTGGAACTGAGCTCTAATTCTGCTGAGGTGTCAATAACACGACCTGGGATGAGAACTCGTTATGATGCTGAAAAGGCTGGAAGATACAGGTGGGCTCGAGAATGGGAGGGAAGGGGGGAAGAGTATGGGAATTACTGCGTTTCAAAAAAGAGATACTCTAAAGCTTTAAGATAAAAGAATAAGTGTTTTTTAAAAAACTAAAAAGGAAAATGCTGGGCTTCCCTGGTGGCGCAGTGGTTGACAGTCCGCCTGCCAATGCAGGGGACGCGGGTTCGTGCCCCGGTCCGGGAAGATCCCACATGCCGCGGAGCGGCTGGGCCCGTGAGCCATGGCCGCTGAGCCTGTGCGTCCAGAGCCTGTGCTCCGCAACGAGAGGCCACAACAGTGAGAGGCCCGCGTACCGCAAAAAAAATAAATAAATAAAAAGGAAAATGCTAAGAGCTCTGAAACTCATATTACCAGTCTGAATTAGAGGGGTGCCAAAACCAGTGTTGAGGAGATGGTGAGAGAAAGCTGTTCACACATAAGCAGAGCGAGAAATGTCAAGAACAAGACACAGAAAGACAAGACTTGGGTCAAACACTGTGTAGAGAAAGAGTTCAGGAGGGTGGGTAAAGGGGGCGGGCAGGACACGGCTGTTACTGGCAGGACTGACCCTAGACAAAGAGGTGCACCCAGCCATTCTGCAGCCTAGCTCCCCGCCAAGAGCTCTCTAAATACAGTGCCACCAGTATCATTATCTGTTTAATATTTTTAATTGACTTTCTTTTTAAAACTCAAGCATCTAGTTTCATATTAAACAATCCTGTCTGGGAAATCACAGGTTTGATATGCTAGTTATATATTTTTCTAATACATATTAAAAAAACACACACACAAAAAAAAAACCACACACACACTTAGTAAAGGGATGTATATATCTGCGAAGCACCTGAAGTAATAAGTATTGATTGATGGTATGCACACCATTCTTTGGAAAATCCATTCTCTATTCACCGCACAGCCCATGACTTAACCATCATCATTTCTTACTGGGATTAAATGAACAGCTCCCCTTTCCTGGTAAACTCTTTCTGTCTACATCCCTTTCTCTGGGGAAAGTGTTGACCGACTCTTCAAGTTTCAACGTGACCTTCACTTCCCGAGGAAATTCACCCCCACCCCCACCTGCTACCCCACTAGACTGGGGAAGATTTCCCTATCATATGATTCCATAGTTCCCCCTCTTTTTTTATTCACCAACTATATTTGCTACTATCACTTATTCTGTTATTCAGCCCTTCATTGGAGGTAAATTCTGCCAGGGTAAAGAAACGATAGCCTTTTTCTTTCTTTTTCTTTTCTTTTTTTTTCTGTTTTTTTTTTTTTTCTTTTTTGCCACACCATGGCTTGCAGGATCTTAGTTCCCTGACCAGGGATTGAACCCAGGCCCCAGCAGTGAAAGCACCAAGTCCTAACCACTGGACCACCAGGGAATTCCCATGATAGCCTTTTTCATCATTCTGTTATCAGGGCCTACCACATTGTCAAGTACACTGTAGCACTCAATAAATAGTTGAATGAATCAATTCTACTGTATAGCACCTGTGGGCAATTCTCCCTTTTATCAAAATCTTTTCTCAGCTGACTTTCAATTTGTAAAATATTTAGATATTTAGATTTAGATATAAAAGAACTATAAAAGTCAAGTGCATAACTGGTCTGTTTGTACAGGCCAGCTAACCAGTGAGATATTTCTCTGCAGAGGATCTGCTCAGAGTTCCTCAAATCACACATGTATGGTGGAGTCATATGTTTTGCTTTAAAATAGAGAAGCAGTGAGTGGGGTGGTTGACAGCTATCTCTGGGCTTGGACTACTGGGTTTCAGTCCCACTTTCTAGCTGGGTAAACTTGAGCAAGTTATCTAATTTCCCATGGCTCAATCTTCCCATCTGTAAAATAGGTATAAAGTTATACCTACTTCCTAGCTCTCTAAATGTTTTCAGTATGGTAGCTGGTACATAGTGAGCACTCAGTAAGTTATCATTATACCTTCCAGATGCCTTCTTTGCACTCCAGTTTGTTAATATCTCTTCTAAAGTGTAACCAGTCAAAATTAAGCCCCAAACTCTATTTAGTCTGACCAGGCAAAAGGTGCAAGGGGCCAACACCACCAAAGATCTAGACATTTTACTTATTTTAATACATTCTAAGACTACACTGTTTTTGTTTTTTAGCAGCCATATCATACTGTTAAGTTATATTGACCTTGCATTTAATAAAACCTTCAGACCTTTTTGTGTGAATTTCTGTCCAAATAGCACTTAACCTTCCTGTCTCTAGGCAGTTGATTTTTTTTTTTTAAACAGATACAGAACTTTTAAATTGTTCCTATTAGTTTTAATTTTGTTGGTTTGGACCCAGTGTTTTAGCTCATACAGATCATTTTGAAGTTTGATGACATTCTAGTATCATATTTGTCATCATTCTTAGATCTACGTCATCTGTAAGTTTGTTAAATAAGTCTTTTATTTATTTATTTATTTATTTAATTTTTGGCTGCGTTGGGTCTTCGTTGCTGCGCTCAGGCTTTTCTCTAGTTGCGGAGAGCAGAGGCTACCCTTCGTTGCGTTGCACGGGCTTCTCATTGTGGTGGCTTCTCTTGTTGCGGAGCAGGGGCTATAGGTGTGTGGGCTTCAGCAGTTGTGGCATGCGGGCTCAGCAGTCGTGGCATGCGGGCTCAGCAGTTGTGGCCCGCGGGCTTCAGAGTGCAGGCTCAGCAGCTGTGGCGCACGGGCCCAGTTGCTCCACGGCATGCAGGATCCTCCCGGACCAGGGCTCGAACCCATGTCCCCTGCATTGGCAGGCGGACTCTCAACCACTGCGCCACCAGGGAAGCCCTTAATGTTATATTTGAATCATCTATAAAATTGGTGACCAGAAAAAGACTAAGGGCAAAATCAATATAACTTTAGGAAAGTCTGTAAATCAGCATCAATGGACCAGCAGCATTCTTCATGTGTAATCCATTCAGGGTACAAGTTTCCACCTGGTCTATAATCATTCTATAAAGAAGACAAAAATTACCACTTCTTAATAAATATGTCTGCAGGACTTCCCTGGCGGTCCAGTGGTTAAGACTCCGGGCTTCCACTGCAGGGGCCGCAGCTTCCCCTGGTTGGGGAACTAAGATCCTGCCTGCCACTCAGCATGGCCAAAAAATAGGAAAAAAAAAAAAAGAAGTCTGCGAAAATGGGGCTCTAAGGATGTTTGCTGAGGTACTGTTTGTAAAAGCAAAAAATAGAAAAAAAAAACCCCTTAATGTCCAATGAGTCATTAATTAACTAATACATTTTTGTACAAACTTTCGATGAATTATTCTTTGTCATTGCAAAATAAAAAAACAGAATTCTGCAGATTCATGGTTTCCAAGCTTATTTTTAGCCATAGATATTGTAGAAATTTGGTGGGGTTTTCCCTCTAGATTTTATTCACTCTTCTAATAATATCACTCTGACTTTCTTCGGGGAAAATTTCCCTTTCTCACTGGGTACTTTTAGTGAAACTATCTAATAAGGTATCTTTTGCTTCCCTAGCCAGAGGGTGTATACCTGGCCCAACCTAGGACAGTTGGGCTGGTTCTGTCTTCTAGCACATAAAGGACCAAAGAAAAGTTGGAACTGATGCATCAGAGCAGTCATGCCCTGATCCAAATGGCTATTAATTCCTGCTGCCAGGAGCCCAGAGCTCCCCTGGCTCCTGCCCTTTCTGATTCTGATTTTTCACCTATGCTTTTTATTTGGTGAACTACCCATAACTTTCTAATGAATTGCATTTTTCTTAAGTTATCCAGTTTTAGTTTCGGTTGCTTACAATCAGAAATTCTAACTCTAGAACCCTTAAAAAAATTTAAAGACATTTTAAAAATCCCAATACGTAAAACAAAATAAAACAAGAGTGCTCTTGCATATGGGAGGTTTACCCAGTTGGCTACCCCTTGCCTGTACAACAAACTGATAAGGCTCTAAGTGTAAAATGTCATCTTTCATAGACATAAAATCTTCTCTCTTTGTTGATATAAAAAACAACAAAGAGCCCCATTTTCGCAGACTTTTTTTTTTTTCCTATTTTTTGGCCATGCTGAGTGGCATGCAGAATCTGTCTCTATATCCTACAAGTTCTTTTCGCTGTTTATTTGTTTTGTGTTTTGTTCTCTTTCATGTTAGATGCTTTTCTTAAAGGTCTGATTGGCTGATAGTTTATATTTAAAAGCAAATCACTAAAATGATTATCAGAAATGTAGATGGTCAGGGTTTGTACCTGTTTTCAACTCTACCCTTTACATCTGAGGTTCTTAGTGCCTTTGATTCCTGAGCCTTTCTGGGCTTCTGCTGCCTAAATTGTCTTTCATTGGCATCTTCTGTAGGCACCTGCTTTCAGCTTATTTTTCTCTGCCAAATCAGTTACCACTCGTCAATTTATTTTTCATCTTCCAAACATTTGTTGTCATTATTAATCCTTTTATCTCCTCTCCTAATTTCTTTATCCTTATGAATTTTTATCTTTCTTGTTCCCTTAGTGTAATTTTAGTGTTTTTCAGTGGAAAGGAAGCAGAGGTAATAGTTGGGGGTTATTAAACTAGAAAACTATCTACCTTTTCTATAATTACCATGTTTTATTTTTACACTAAAAGCAAATAAAGATATTTTTAACTCTAAAGTTAACAGTTTTTATAACAATCTCATGTTGTCCACCAATGGCCTGCAAATCTATCAATTGATTCAAAAAGGAAAAAAAAAGATGGGTACTATGATTTGTCCTTAACAAGTTCATACTGGCTCCAGCTGTTCACTTAATTACTTTTTAGGTGTTCACAGCAAGCAACTCTGTTTAATCAGGGGATTCTATTAATTGTCAATATTCACCACCAAGCTGGTAATTAGCAGAACCTACTCTTTCCTTTCATACAAGGTCAACCCAGTTTCAAGTCCTCTCTAGTTTCTCATGAATTTTTAAAGTTTATTGATAGCTGCTTTGCAATCCGTTTTCCAAGTCTTCTTAGCATCTTAGGAAGAAATTTGTCTAGACATGGGGGGTTTTGGTAATTAATTTTAAATAAATTAAAAAATTTTAAACGTATTAAAATAATTAACTTTATTAAATTACTTTGCCTACCTTAGGCTTTAATTCTCTCTTTGCAATGTTTGTTCTAAATCCTTTCCATTTAAGGACTACAGTAGACTTTTCCTGGGGGGAAAGGAGTGGGACCACCTAGCATCTAAACATCCTTCTTATCTGAGGGAATCCAAAAGATGTGGGAGACAGAGCTCCACCTCCCACTGTGGAAACCAAAGGGGACGGCTCTCCTTGTTCTCCACCAAAGGTATTAGCATGTGATCTAGGCTCAGTGAGCCAGATGCTACTGCGCAGGATTTTTAATATTGAATGAGGAATGTGAAGACACAGAAGGTGAGAGGTTTTATTTGTTGTCGTTTCGATGGTAGAAGAGTACAGATGTGGGGAGGGGGCATCCTTTGTGACACCAAGAGTGACAGCAGCCAGCAGTGGTGGTGCCAGTGATGGTGGCCTTATTCTGGTGGCATGATCTTGATCGTATTTGCATGCCCAATCTCTCTTGGTTCCTGGCTGGGTTTTGATCTTCGCCTTCCCGTTGACTCTGTGATCCTATACCATTCCAAGGAATTTCTTTTCTAAGTTAGCCGGAGTTAGTTTATGTTATCTGGACCAAGATCTTTGAGTAGTACAGAGAAATTGGTGCTGGGAGGTGGTTGCAGGCAACAGAACCTTGGGGAAATGGATGAGACAGGGAACCTGCTAGCTGGTTACTTAATACCAAGAGCAGAAAATATTCTGTTAGTCTATAGGGATGATATGTCCGTGACATAAAATGGTAGGAAAAATTAAAAGATAAATAAAGTCTCTGATTGCTGCTCATTAGAAGCAACTATTTGCTCCTGCCAAACCAGGAGAGTCAAAAAGAATTAAAGGACTACAGGATGGTGTCACTTCTTCTGTTGCATCTAGTTTGCTTAAACAAAAATAAATGGCAAGCTCAAATCCTTAAATTTTCAGATCATAATACAAATTGTAACGTTTTCTAAGACTGTACAAAAAAGAAACTCATTTCTTACAGCTGCATGACCGAGATAACTGAAAGCCAGACTCCATGAGTTGTCAGATTACAAAGTCCACTGAATTTACAGCCTCACCAGGTCTCTTATGTGAAAGTTAGGGCATTGATCAGGAAAGTGCTGTACCTCAAGAACTACAGTGGGGATATATGTGACTATCTGAAGAACTTGGGGAACCCTGTACCCCTAAACCTCACTGAGCCTCCATCATCAGCCATATCTAATGAGGTTATTATTGCTTTCCATGAAGATCCACCGAAGGGAGTCACCTTACTGAAGGAAGCCAATTATCCTGTGTTCTACTCCCTTCACTCCTCATTATCTCCAAACATTTGACTAAAATTAGGTACCAGCGCACCCAAGGGGCCAATTACAAGGTATAAACTGGGATTAGGGATCGGCACACACACATACACAGATGCACACACCAAGATTTGCTAATTTACATGAAAATGGGGGAAACACACATGAGGATGGATTCTTC
Source organism: Tursiops truncatus (assembly GCF_011762595.2). NCBI lineage: Eukaryota > Metazoa > Chordata > Mammalia > Artiodactyla > Delphinidae > Tursiops > Tursiops truncatus. Next base: position 69,566,114 of record NC_047047.1, on the reverse strand, counting down.
TAAGGAGGAAAAAACAAAACTTAGATTCAGGCTGAATTTATCGACAAGGGTGCATTTGCTAGAAATTTGAATTTAACATCTTGGCTTGAGTAGTTGGAAGTGTTTCTAAGTATTTTCTTCGTGGGTTGCCTAAAACCTAGTCACAATGGAGAATGCTAAACAAAGCTGAGGTACAATGTGGTATAACGTTGAGGAAGAAATTCAAAGACATTGGAAGATAGAAATATTGGAGGGCATTTATCATGTCTTCTTTCTATGTCTCTAAGGAGGCCCAGAAAAAGCTCATGAAAGAAACCTTTGAGAGTGCTTTAGTGGCTACTCTAAGTAGGCCAGGAATGCCTGTGATATGCTACAGATGAAAAGCTCCTCCCCCTCTTATTTCAATCACAGTGGACAGATCCTGGCTCAGCAGAGGCTATATGGGCACTTAATCGCCATCTGGGGCAGCAAGGTCAGCATGAAGTTTCAGACCTTCACTTTTTTTTTTTTTATCATGAGTCCTCAGTACCAAAATAAATAATTAGCCACTGGGATCCCATTTGATTTAAAATATATTTTTAAAAATAAATAATTTAAAAATTATTATTTTGAATAAATAATTCAAAAATTTCAAAACCAAACTCCAATCAAAAACATTCGATTCAAGTCAATACAATAGAGTGACAGCCCCACATCCAATTACTAGATCCAAGATTCCATGAATAAAGGGAAAGCCTGGGTACTTTTGAGGAACAACACTGCAGCCACCACAAGTAAAACAGTTTATATTTCCTCTACCCTTTCCCAAAGGGAATTGTGGCCATTTACCGAGGTAACTTGAGGGGAAGTAAAAGGATCATTTATGGGTTATTGGACATTGACTTTGAGCTAACGCTAATTCTTCAGAACACTTAATACTGCTATTGCCCACTGGTTGGAGTGGGGCTTATGGGAGCCAGCTCGTAAGTGGAATTTTGACCAGAATCTACTTCACAGTGGGCCCTAGAATCCCAGAGAAATCCCACAGTTATTTCCTCAGTTCTTGAGTTTCAAGTTGGACTAAACAGTCTCAGAGATTGGCATAATCATAGAAATGGATTCCTCACCTGTGGAATAAGGCTTATTAGGTAAACAGGGCCATGTCGAAGTACCTGCAATCCCTCCTACTAAACAAACAAACCAAAAAACAGTCAAAAGCAATACTACCTCCCCAAGGAAGTCATTAATACAGTTGCCACCATAATAGTCTTGTTAGCTGCACGGTACAGAGTTCTATCATATTTCCATTAACTCTTTAGTTGAGATAGTGAAGAATCTGGCTGGATCCTGAGAATAACATGGGTCCTCAGTACCCCTGGTTTATTATAAACTTAACTAGGTGATGCCTCCGATTGTATCTGCTGTTCCAGTTGGGGTCTCCTACTAGATAAAAACAATGTGGACTTTGGTACCCAGAAGACTGCAGCTTATCCCTAATGTTCTAATGTTTTTTTATCCCAGTAATTAGAAAACACCAGAGAAAAAGGTTGCTTTCACCTGGTGGGGAAACACACCATTTTCCTCAGCACTATGTCATCTCTCTGTTTCTGTACTACAATTTAAATGCATAAGACACTGATTGTCTTTCTATCCCATTGGACATCATGCTACAGTAAAATATGGATGACATCATGATGATCAGATATGGAGACCCAGAAGTATCAGGTACCCTAGGTACCTTGGTAAAAACAAACAAAAACAACAACAACAACAACAAAAAAAAAAACATGAAAGAAAGAGGGAGGCAGGAAAATTCTAAGAAAGTACAGGGGTCTGTTGCCTCAGGGATTTCTAGAGGTTCAGTGGTCTAAGTCATGTCAGGAGAGTTCATACAAAATGAAGAACACTTTGTAACCCCTGGTACTCTCATCACAAAGAAAGAAGCCCAGTGCTTACTGGGCCTTCTTGGACTTTCCAGGTAATATATTTCACATTTTGGTGTGCTTCTCCAAACTGTTTACCAAGTGACTTAAAAGACTTCCAAGTTTTGAGTAAGGCCCAAAGAAAGAAAATTTTCTCTAGGCTGCTCTCTAATTTCCTAGGCTGTAATGACCCAGTGGATTCAAAGGGTGCTTGAGTTATCAATGGCAGATTGAGTTGCTAAATGGAGCTTGTGGCAAGCCTAATTAAGAGAATCACTGTGGAGACCCCTATGGTTTTCCATCAATCTACGACCTCTTCAGCAAGCAACTGTTGTCTTTGTAAGAGATACTTCTCAGCCTGCTTCTGAAAAAGCAGTGAATGTCAACTGTGGAGCACCTGGTGACAATGCTATCTTGAGCTGTCCATCATGAACTTGGTATCATCTGAGCCACAATGCCATAAGGTTGGGTGTGGTTAGCAGCACACTAGAAAGCAATGTGTATGAGAAAATGTCCAAGCAGGTCCTGAAAGCACAATAAATTATTTGAGAAGTTTGCTCACACTTCCAGTATGCCAATTTCTGCTGCCTTGCTGCCCCTTCCTCAACTCCATGATCTCATATGGAGTTAGTTCCCTACTAGCCAAATCTAGTAGCAACCCCACTCAGATTAGTCCCAAAGGACAGTGGAGATGAAATATACTCCCAGTAGGCAGAACTTCACACAGCATATCTCTATCCAAAAGAAGAGATAACCTGAAGTAAGAATTTACAATGAGTCATGGGCAGTGTCTGGTGTTTGGGCTTTATGGTTAGGAACTTGGAACGAGACTGAAGGAGAATTTTGAGGAAGAAGTATTTGGACTGACATCTTGGTCAGAAATAGCACTGAAGTCATTTGGGGAAGAAGAATGTGGAAAAACCTAATGGAATGGACCCAATTAATCAGGTGAACAGATTACTCACTCTGAGAATATCATTCAGGTTCCTTCCCAAGCTACCCCAATGCCTGCTCAGTGGGATCAAACAAAGTGGCCAAGGTGGTAGGGATGGAGGCTGTACATTAACCTGACTACAGGGAAATTTCCCCTACCAAGTCCATTTTCACTGTGCTTCCTTCCCTGGTATACTAAATACTTTAATTTATCTACTTCAGGTAAATTCTCTCTAATTTCCTCTTCCTGTCTTGTCTATTTTATATAGCATATGCTGGTATTATTTAAAATAATCATTTAATTTATAGGACGCAAATATTGAGACAAGTCATGATGAAATAGAGGAACAATGGATATCACTCTGAGACGCTACACTTGGAGCTGAATTCAGTAACTGACAGGCTAGGACTTTCTCCTCTTGGGAAGGATATAGTATATTTTTAATTGTAGGAGGAATTGTTGCATTATATTAAGTAGGAATGCTTTTATGCTGGAAATTTGGGAAGGAAGATATATGTGGATGTTTGGCTCCCCAGGATCCAATCCTTTCAAGCGTACATGAAACATTCTCCAGGATAGATCATATATTGGGCCACAAAGAAGTTTTATATATATATATATATATATATATATATATATATATATATATATATATATCACATTTTCTTTATCCATTCATCCTTTGATGAACACTTAGGTTGTTTCCATATCTTGGCTATTGTGAATAATGCTGCAACAAACATGGGAGTGGAGATATCTCTTCAAAATACTGATTTCATTTCCTTCAGCTATACATTCAGAAGTGGAATTGCTGGGTTGTATGGTAATTCTATTTTTTTATTTTTTACACAACTTCCATGCTGCTTTCCATGCTGGCTGTACCAATTTACATTCCCACCAACGGTGTACAATAGTTCTTTTTTTCTCCACACTCTGACCGACTTCTGTTATCGCTTGCCTTTTTGATAATAGCCATCCTAACAGACATGAAGTGATATCTCACTGTGGTTTTGGTTTGCATTTCCCTGATGATTAGTGATGTTGAGTACGTTTTTAGATACGTGTTGACCATTTGTATGTCTTCTTTGGAAAAACGTATATTCAGATCCTTTGCCCATTTTTCTTTTTTTTTTTTTTTTTTGGCTGCACCATGTGGTTTGCGGGAGCTTAGTTCTCCGACCAAGCATCTAACCCGAGCCCCCTGCAGTGGCAGTGTGGAGTCCTGACCACTGGACTACCAGGGAATTCCTTTGCCCATTTTAAAATCAGGTTAGTTGTTATTATTATTATTTGCTATTAAGTTGTATGAGTTTCTCATATATTTTAGATATTAACCCCTTATCAGATATATGGTTTGTAAATATTTTCTCCTATTCCATAGGTTTCCTTTTCATTTTGTTGATTGTTTCCTGCTATACAGAAGCTTTTTAGGTTGATGTAGTCCTTTTGTTTATTTTTGCTTTTGCTACCTGTACTTTTGGTGTCATATCCAAAAAATTATCTCCAAGACCAATGTGCAGGAGATTTTTTCACTATATTTTCTTCTAAGTTTTACAGTTTCAAGCCTTATGTTTAAATCTTTAATCCATTTTGAATTAATTTTGTGTATGATGTAAAATAAGTGTCTAACTTCATTCTTTTGCATGAGGATATGTAGTTTTCCCAGCACCATTTGTTGAAGTGACTTTTCTTTCTTCATTGAATGGTCTTGGCATGCTTGTTGAAAATCATTTGATCATACATGCGAGGGTCCATTTCTGGTCTCTCCATTTTATTCCATTTGTCTATATGTCTTTCTTTATGCCAGTACCACACTGTTTTGATTGCTATCACTTTGTAATATAACTTGAAATCAGGAAGTGTGACGTTTTCAATTTGTTCTTCTTTCTCAAAATTGCTTTGACTATTCAGAGTCTTTTCTGGTTCAATATGAATTTTAGGGTTGTTTTTTTCTATTTATGAGAAAAACGCCATTGGAATTTCAGTAGGGATTGCATTAAATCTGAAGATCATTTTGGAAACTATGGGCATCTTAACAATATTAAATCTTCCAATCCATGAACATGGATGTCTTTCTATTTATTTGTATTTTCTTTAATTTTTTAAAGCAGCATTTTGCAGCTTTCAGAGTCTAAGTCCTAGAACTATTTTTATCTCTTTTCTGACATGTCATATTTCTGTCTTGACTTACCTTCTCTCCTAGAGTGTCAGTTTTCTGAATGGCAAGGACATTCTTAGTTGTCTCTCCTCACTGTGTCTAACAGAGTCTCTTGCATGTAGCAGGCTCTCGATAAATGCATGTTCTGTAAATTAGAACACAAATGAGTCCTAACCTAACAGACATCAGATATTAACAGGTTCAAAATCAAATTGACTTTTTGGGTATGTGCATGTTGGCCTATAGATGTCTGAGCTTCTCCATTATTTTCACCTGAGAATTGCTGAGCATCCTCTCATGAGACTGAAGTGATCTGTCATCCCTGAGCCAGAAAAGAGAAAACTGGGCTAGAGATTTAGAAGCTGATAATTGGGACTGATTATCAAAGAGGAGTCCTGCAGCCGGGCAGAGTCCAGGGAGGGGGAAACGGGCCAGGGATTCCTAACTGCAGGGCTGCCAAAAGCTGAGCCGATGAGTGTAAGTCAGCATCCTTTGGGGGAGAAGGAGGGGTGATTTCAGGGTCCAACGTCAATCTGAGGCAGTGAATAGACAAGGCCAGGGAGACTGGGTTTGGCTCAGGCAGGCCAGGGTAACTTCCTCGGAGAGCTGGCATCTGGCCCCAGTGAGGTCCTCGGGCTCTTCCTCCTCCACCGGCTCCACTTTCAGCTCTTAGAGCTCAGCATCTCATATGTCTTTCTGGTTTTTTCCCCAGTAGCCAGGTTTGCAACTTTCTGGAGCTGTTTTTCTTCCTCTCCTCCAATTTCATTTAAACCTTTCTTTAACCAGGTTGGCCAGCCCCTGGGCAAGCCTGTTCCTTCAAGGTTCCATCACATCTTGTTTGCTGCAGGTCTCCTCAGCTATGGCTAGGAAAGCCAGATTTGACCTTCTGAGATCATCTACCTGACCAGCTCTCCACTTCCCGTGTTTTCTAAGTCACGTCTATCAACAAATAAAAATGACACCATGGGCTTTCAAGTCCTTCAGAGCGTGGGTGGGCTTGGGTCCCGTGGGGGCAAGTATCACACTTGGAGATGGGAGGTAATCAGTGGGGAGCAGGTACCTCTTGACAGCCTGGAGCAAGGAGAGAGTGAAAGGACAGAGGAGTCAGGGTTAAGGGCATGATAATGCCTGAGTTTTTTTACCGGAAACATGGATTTGATCTTCAAGTAAAAGAGAAGCCTCTTTTCCAGGGACCGTAGGGAACAGCAGTAAATGAAGGCAGCCTGACCCTTCTCTGCAGAGTGAACACAGGGTACACAAAAGGCAGTGAAAATGATGGTGGCTGGAGATCTGCCTTAGTACATTTAAACCTCGACTTGTCAATAATCAGTATCCCAAACTTCCCTCACTCACTGGTGAAATCTGGTTTAGAGGAGGTAAAATCTGTCTGCAGCAGCCTTCTCCACCCCAGGCACTCAGGCCCTGCTCTCACAGCAGCAGGCAGCTTGGTGCCCCTGAGACTCTCCCTGCAGCCCGAGGCAGCTCTCAGGGACCTGGCCAAGAGCGCGTCCTCCTGACCTGGCTCCTGAGCTGTTTTGTGGGTTGTGGAGATGACTTCTTCAGCCCTTGGATACCCACCTGCTCCTATACTTGGGTATCGTTTTTAGAGGCTGTTCTTTCTCTGCGGCTTCTGAGAAGTAGGTCAAGGTACCGGCTTTAAGGGAGAAGTGCCAGGGGTTCAAGTCACCAGGCCGGGAGTCAGGAATCCCGAGTTCTGTTTCAGGCTTCACAGCTAATCGGCTACCTGACAATCTCAGGGGCCCATTCTCCCCTCGGCTCCCTCAGCCCTTCACTGGGTCGCTGTGATATTTTCCCCTGAAGCTGTATTCCCCAGGGCCGTCACTTTCTTCCCTCTTCCCTCCCTCTGGAAAAGGCCCTTTAAAGCTGTTGGCCGCTCAAGGCTGGTACCCACAATAAGAGCTGCTGCAGTTGTGTGGCTGTTGGGGAGATTAGAGGCTTTTGAGCAGACAAAGTCAATCCCCTGGGGGCCATGGGAGGCAGGAGCATCAGGAAGCCAGACTCCTGGGATAAAGGACAGGCCTGGAGGTGTGGAACCTCGGATGCAAGTGAGGGTCCTGGGTTTTATGTGATGACTGTAGATTGCCTCTTTCTTCTAAGCTGCCTTTCTCTGTAACTCAGGGCAATTCAGCCTCTAGTTCAAAAGGAAACTGTGGGAATTGTGGTGCTTGCTCACGGCAGAGGGGATCCTTTGAGCTGTCTCAACAAAGGACATTGTTCAGAGTGACTGTGGTAACCAGGGCAAGTTTGGTCAAAGAATAATCACCTTTTCTAAGGCATAGCTCCTCCGCCTGACCCAACTAGTCCCAGGAGGCCCTCGGGCTCTGAAGGCAGGTGAGGCCACAGGGGGGCCACCAATGATGGTCTAGGAATGGGGTGGAAATTAGAGCACCTGCTTTGGTCTGTTTAGCCCGAGACTCTCTCCAATCTCTACCCTCCAAACCCAAGTAATGAGGGAGTGAAATACGGGTGAGAAAGGAGTAAATGCAGGTAAATCAAGGGAAGGGGGCACGGTGCTTTAGACCATCTTAGAAGTTGTTGGGGAAAAAAAACTTCATTTAAAGTGCAGTTGCCTTTTTTTTTTTTTTCCTGGCCGTGTGCAGAACTTCCCCGACCAAGGATCAAACCTGTGCCCCCTGCATTGGCAGCACGGAGTCTTAACCACTGGACCACCAGGGAAGTCCAAAGTGCAGTGGTTATGTGACTCTCAGTGTGGACTGTAAGGCATCACAGCGTGGTGGAAAGAAAGTGTGTCTTGGGCAAGAGTTTCTTGGGCTTGAGCTCCTGCTCATTTACTAGAATTCCAATTCCTATGGTGGAGGGCCATAGAAGAAGCAGAGTAGAGCTTCACGAAGGAAAAAACTAAACTGCATCCACAGTACGGCCCAAGCTGTAAAAATTATGATTAAATTAGGACAGGGTCTCAGTTTCCCAGCTGTAAAACGGGAATAATAGTATGGATCTTGCAAGGTCGCCCAGAGCATTACATCAGATAACCTGTGTAGAGCGCCTGGCACAGAACCTGTGGCTCACGCAATAAATGTTATTTCTTCTCCACTTTCCTTACTGTCACGTTCATCCCATGTTTTGGATTTCCACAGCTAGAGTAAGAACCTAGTTAGGGTAGGAATCCCAATTCTGACTTTCCCTCCTTTCCACAGTTCACCCAAAGAGTTGATATCTGTTTGGCATCTTTTCATGGGCACACTCTTCTGGATATTGGGGCCCTTGGGTTCTGCACTTTTGTTTTAAACCGTGAGCTGGAGTATTGTGTTCCAGCTTCCTTGTACGTAACACCACTACCCTAGATTTCCACAGCACCATTTCCTGTACATATTTTATCTAAACATCTTGACTACCCCTCAGAGAAGCTGAGTATGGGCCGGATTCCTCCACCACTGAACATATAGACCCAGAGGGGCCTGAGTGCTCGGGCCAAAGCACCCATGGCAAAGGGTGCAGGTTGGCCAGAGTGACCCCATCCCTGTGCCCTTAGGGGCCACATACCAATGGGATCTAACTGGGAATACAGGTTGGGGTGAGGGTGAGGACCACTCCAGGCCTGGTTCAGTCATGAGGATCCAGGAGCACCCTCCCAAAGGATGGTGCTAACTAGAGTTGCCAGATAAAACATAGGTCCAATCTGAATTTCAGGTAAACAAAAATAATTTTTTTAGTATAACATGTCCCCAGTATTTCATGGGACATACACTAAAAATTATTCCTTATTTATTCAAAATTCAAATTTAATTGGTCATTCTGTATTTTCATTTGCTAAATCTGGCAGCCCTAGATCTAACAGGAAAGCCTTTGGATCGGTGCTCAAAGTCCTCCCAGCATGGCGCCAGACTACCTTCTCAGCTCCCCTTCCTACTTCGCCATGCAGCTTGTGGGACTTTAGCTCCCCAACCAGGGACTGAACCTGCGCCCTCGGCAGTGAGAGAGCGGAGTCCTAACCACGGGACTGCCAGGGAGTTCCCTTCCCTTCTTACTTCTGCTCCCTGTCCTAGACTCTGTTCCAGCCAGATGAGACTCCAGGCTGCGGCTCACATACTCTCTCGCCTCTACCATCCTGACCTTTGCAAATTGTAGTCCCTCTGGCTGGAATTATTTACATTATCTCCACATCTAGAAATCCTGCCCATTCTTCAAAGTCCATCTTGAATGTTTTTTTCCTTCCTGAAGCTCTACTCTGCTTCTTCTATGGGTCTCCACCATAGTAATTGTTACATTTTATTATCATTTTTGCATGTCTCCCTTCTCCTGAGCACCTTCCACAGTGTCTAGCACATAATATAAAGTGATCAGTAAATATTTGATAAAAAGAATGAATTAGGCTCTCAGCCCTCTGAACGTCTTAAGTAGAGGTCTGTGCTTCTCATGCACAATTTACCATATTCTTCCTTGTCATGTAATGTTTTTATCAGTATTTATTAGTCTTATACTCTCTGCTAGCGATTTCACTCTGTGAAGACAGACACTGCATTTCCCACTGTGCTGCAGACACCAGTGTTTAACGAATATCTTTTGTGTTGCACAGATTGCGGGGGTAGGGGTATCTCTGGGTATCCAGACCAAACTAGACTCAAATTCTCCCTTCTGCCCTGGTTCAAGGGCAAAAGTGACTCTCAGCGAATCTCAGAGTCACCTGTCCTGGTCCTCGAACTGGACATAGAAAACAGAGCTGCTTTGTGAACCATCTGAGGGTCTAGGTTAAATGTGAGCTCTAGGAACCTTCCCAGAGTTTCCCATGGGGCCTCAAGACTTGCACGTGCTGCTAAGAGAGGTAAAGAGGTAAAGGAACAGGAACAAAACTTGGAAACATCAAGAGAGTGGGAGGGGGTGTTGAGGCCAGAGAGAAATGGGAAACATGGGTTTGGGGCACAACAGAGAGCACTGTTCCAAGAGTCCAGTGACCTAGAGTCTCTCTCTGGCTCTGTCTCTGCCTTGGGTGAGGAAGGAAAGAAAATGAATACGTGAGTGCCCACTGTGTACTTGCATGTAGGTTTTATATAAATTTCCCAACAGTCCTGCAGGAAGCTGAGGTTCAGAGAGGGAGATGACTGGCCTATGGACACACAGCTCAGTGTATCTAGGAAAAAGGACACAATTTAATTTCTCACAGCCTCAGTTTCCTCTTCATTAAAATGAGAGACATGACAGCATCTTTAAGATTCTCTCCTCTCTAACTTCTACTAGTAGAATATTTTGAGGACAAAACCCCTCAACCTTGGGGTAAATGTGAAATGTAGAGGGGGCTGGGTGAGAAGCTTCAGGGAAGCCCTGAGCTGGGCTAGAATTTGTCTTCAGGCTGTGGACGTGAGCCTTCTGCCTCTCTGTGTCTGTTTCTCACTTGGTTCCAGAGGGTGAAGTCGGCCCTGGGGCACAGGTAGAGAGGATCCTGGTCACAAAGCATGTGAATTACACTTGTGAATCTGGGAGAGGAAAAGCAAGCTGACTTCCTGCAGCACTTGAGCGGTGGGACGGTGTGCGTTTCCTGCGTACCTGGCGGAGGAAAGACGCGCTTTGGTAGCGAGCACTTGGCAAGAGAGTGGCCATAGCTGAGGGCTTAATTAGGGAATGGGGTTTATTAAGGGGGCCAAGGGACGGCGGAAGGTTATGCCCCAATTCCTCTTCCTGGCGCCCCCTGGATCAGACAACGCATTCTGGATAAATTTGGGGGAGGGGCTACATATGCAGCTTCCAGCACCCCTGCTGACCCTCGGTGCCCGCGGGTTATGGGAGATCTCAGCTGTAGGCCTGAGCTTTCGGACAGCAGGGTGGGTCACTTCCCCTGCGGGACGCTGCCTCTGGAAAATGCGCCACCCAGCACCTGGGGGCGACAGCCTGGGAAAGGTGCTTCTAGGGATTTGGGTTTCTCGGAGGGTGGGAATTGCCGGGGGGCGAGGCGGGGCGGGGCGGAGCTTGGGCGGGGCGGCCCGGCAGTGGCCGAGCCCGCTGGAAGGGACCTTTATTAGCATAGCCTCCGCCCCTCTCGGCGCAGCCCTGCCCAGAAACCCGAGCCGAGGCCGGCCGCGCTCAGCCGGGGCTGCTGAATGGGCGTGCGGCTCCCGGCCCCTGCCCTCTGGCGTCCGGCCCCCGCTCTCGCTCCTGCTCCAGCTCCTGCTCCCGCCCCGCCCGGGCCTCCGCCGGCCGCCGCCATCGGCCACCCCGGCTGTGAATGAAAGGCCGGCGCCGCCGGGGGCTGGCTGCAGGCGACGCGGCCTCCCGGGAGGCACTCGCCCCGCCAAGATGTACGGTAAGGAGGGCTCTGCTTCCGGGCTCGCAAACTTGCAGAACGAGGACCATTGTCCCCCTGCGGGGCCCCGGCGAGGCCAGGGGCGCGGACTCGGTGCCCGGCTGGGCTCTTTCTGTCGCTCTGTGTGCGCGTCTGTGCTGGGAGGACAAAGATGCTCAGGACTGGGGGCTGTAGGGTCCTCGAGGTCCTTCGGACCTAGCTGTTTGAGGGCGCTGGGGCGGGTGGGCGGTGGTCCGTCGGGGTGCGGGGGGCTCGGGGGATCCGAAGCGGCTGGGTTCTGGGGAAAGCGAGTCTCCCTCGGAGCCGAGCAGACAGGGGGTGTCGTGACAGCATTTGCAGAATTAACAAAAGCAGGTTGTGCTGGGGAGTTTTATGCGGGAAGCCGGTCCGGGATTGCGGGGAGACGCTCGCTGCCTGTCTTGTGCAGGCTCCGAGCATGTGGGAGGCGGCGCCCGCGGTGCAGAGGGCTGGCCAGAGAGCCAGTTCTGGGAGCCTGGTCTCGCCGCCCCTGGATGGACCTGCCCTCTGCTTGCCCCTGCCGCCCGTGGCACCCAAGCTCCCGAACTTCCAGATATGCCCTCCGCAGGGATGAACGGGAGAGACGCTGCTGAGGGTGCCGGGCAGCTCTGGGTGGCCACCTCTGGCTGTCCCCTGACCTCTCTAGCCCCCTTCCACAGCCATCCCCTCAACTGATGTGCAACAGTTAGCCAGACCCTCTTGATACCCTGTTCTGCTTTAAAAATTTCCAGGAATTCCTCTGGTTTTGGAGGCAGTGTGGGTGAAGAAAATAGCACTCTGGGTCTCAGATTGCAGCTCTGAGGACTGGAGGACTGGAGACCCAGACCAGTTTAGAAATCAGCGGCATTACAGAGCCTCCAGATACTCTGAACTGGTGTGTGTGTGTATGAGAGACAGACAGAGACAGAGAGAGGATCCCCGTGGACCTAAGTCCATCGGAAATCAGGCTCTTGCAGCTATTTAGGGCCAGCAAAAGAGCTGAAGCTATGCTCAGCTCCCACCCCCCTGGCCAGGTAGAGGCTCAGGTGGCACCTGAGGGGTGAGTGTCGGAAGAAAAGCACATTCCCGATTTAACCCATCGCCAAGGCCGCTCAGCTGCCTCATTCTGCAAGCAAGCGCTATGAGTCACAAAGTTTGAGACACAGGAAGCTGAGAGCGTAGTACGAAGGCTCAGCAGTCAGTGGGCCTCGTTGTTTAGAGAGACACTCAGCCTTTTAATCAGCCTCCTTTCCTGCCCCATTGGTCACACATGTGCATTTCTGACCCAGGTTGGAACATCATCAGGTCCCTTCAAGCAAGTATCATCTCTTGGATGGGCCAAGGCTGGGGAGTGGGGTGGGAGGGGATTGACTTCCGAGCATGTGCTGCTGGCCAATGGGGAGTCTGCAGGAAGGTAGCAAGGCGGTCGTGTTTTATAAGCTAGGAGGCTGTGAGGTTCCCAGGAGACAGCTATATTTTCTTACTCTCTGTTTTCCCCCCGTTCTTTTCTGCAGAGTGGGCAGGCTAACGCTGCAGATCACTTGATAAAAGCATGTGACTGCAGGGGCACCTGCAGTGGGGAAGGAGTTAGGACGAGGCCCAGCAGAATGGGTAAGAATTAGGAACCCTAGTTCTGCTGGGTCACCTCGAGGCATTTAGTCCGAGACAGTTGGATAACTGATCCCAGGATGCCTGAGCGTTGGGAGTCCCAGTCTGCCTCTGTTGTGCGAAGCAAGTCAAGGGAGAGTTGGATGGTACAGAAAGGTGAACCGGGAGGCTGAAATATCTGCGTGCTATTTTTGGATACACCACAGATTTTTCAGTTCTGTTTTGTAATATGTTCTTATTCCTCCAGATGCAAACAGAGACGGTACTTACCCCTGAATCATGCATAGAAAGATTGCAATGAAGGAATCCTCTGCATACTTGCCTGCAGCAAAGTCATGCCAGTGCTGGTTGGGAGATGATTACTGAATCTCGCTTAGTGCAAAGCCTTGTCTTAGGAGGTGTGACAGGTGCCCACTCTCCAAGGGGAGGGCTTGTTGGCCTGGATTTTAGTATTTTCTTGGCTCTCATGAAAAGAAAGGGTCCGTGTCATACTTATAATCTTTCTCTCCTCAGCGGCAATCAATGATGAAAAAAGATGTGAATAGGGAGGTGGGGAAGGCATAGAATCATAGACTTCTTATATTTGGTTCTTGTTTTCTGAGTGATTTATCCAAGGTGACACAGTTAGATGGAAAAAGGCAAAATGAAAACAGGGGCTTCCTAGCTCAGTGCCCCTCCCCCTCCCCTGATGCCCTGGGTAAATGCTCACTGGGAAAATGCCACCAGGGATTTTATTAACTGATGGGCAGTGAGGCCCCTGTGTAGAGCCAACAGTCACGTAAGAGCTTTAGGTAAAGGTGTCCCTTGACCATCCACCCTGGTTACTGGATCCATTATCAGTGTGCATAATCTCACTCCCATTGCTGCCTCTCAGCTGCGTGGTGATGCTGGACAGATCTTCACCTCCCCTCTCGTCTCCTCCTCACCTTACCTCTGCCCCCGACAACTCAGTCTCCCTGTGTCCTCAGTTTCCCCCATCTTCTTCTTTCCATCTATGGGAGAATAAGGGCCCCTTGTCTTTGCTAGAGGACGCGGTACCATCTGGGACAGAAAGAATCCTAGACGTGGGGCCAGCCCATCTCAACCCACAGTCAGTTCATGTTTGTTTCATCTTAGACAAGTGGGTTTGTCTCTCAGAATGATATCTCTGTATAAAACGGCGAGAGGCCCATCTACCTCCCAGGTCTGTGTGAGCCTCAGAGCTGGACCGTGGATGTGACAGTGCATTATAAGAGGTTCTACACTCACAAGACAAATTGCTCAAGAGCCGTGCCCTTCAGGTCCTCCTGGACCTTTGCCCTTCTCTTTTTTTTTTTTTTTTTTGCCCTTCTCTTTTCCTCTCTGCTGGCTCCTAAAGATGCCTGTTTGCATAACCTCCCACCCCAGCTTAACACACAAGTCACCTCGACCTAGCTAGCCACTCAAGCCACTGAACTACTTCTCCTTCCCTTCCCCAAACTCACCCCAGCTGCTTCTCACCGCTCACTCATTCCTAAAGCCCAGCCACTTTCTGGAAGCGGCTCTCCGAAAGGACACAGGTGACCCCCCACACTCTTTTTCTAACTGAACACAGACTGACAAGGGATCTGGGAAACTATAAAAGCCCTTTGTACTCGGGTAGGAAGATTGTGAGCAAATTCTCTGCAAAAAATGGATTCCCATTAGGGTTTTTTTGTGTGTGTTAGAATTACATAATTAAAAGTTTCCCTCTGCTTCTCCCCTGGGATGGAGCCACGGTGGTCCCACCTAGGAGCGTCCCGCTTACGCACCAAGGCGGGGCCGAGCTCTCCAAGAAACACTACCCTCCGGAATCAGGGCAGCAGGCCATGAAGACGATTGGGAAGCATTTTCCCAGAACCACCATCTGTGTAGCCCAATCTCCCTTAAACAAAAGATGCACTAATGAATCCCTCCTCACCTCTAGGTTCTGCCTCATGCCCAACATAGGCCTTTCTTCATGCTTTGTGATTCAGAAAGCCGACTGTAGGGAACAGCACACAACTTTCTGTAAATGTGCGTTACAGAGCGCATGTGTGTGTGACTTGTGGATGGCGGGGAGAAGTGCAGGGTGGAGCCGACTCCACGTGCGGCACAAAGGCTCACCTTGGCAGACAGCTCCACAGATCCTGCTTCTCCTCATCGCAGGACACACACACACACACACACACACACACACACTCCAACCTCATCCCCCAAATCCTGACGCAGTCCTATGGTGCAGCATGTGGCTTGTTCAGGTGGGAGCTGTCCCCCCACCCCCTCCCTTCTCCTCCTGACTCCTTTATTCCCCGTAGCGGGGCGGGGGGTGGAGTGAGTAGAGCCTGTCTTCTCTCTGGCTGCTCACAGCTCAGTGATTTCAAACGGTTGCAGTTTCCTTATCACACATAAATAAAAACAAAAAGTTAATATCACCTTATGGAAAATCTGGAAAAGGGAGGAGGGGAAAAAAAACCATCCACAATTCTACCCACTAGAACCAACCTTTCATGTTGTTATGTAAATTACCCCTAAGATTTTGTGCTCACCTGCTTTTGCCCTTTCTTTTCTCTTTCTTGCCTTGCTCCTGGCGTGTTACCCTGGTTGTGATGGTGGCTCTGCCCCTCAGGTAACCTTGGACCTGACTTTCTGAGCCTGTTTCCTGGCTCTACAGGATGACAATGCCCACCTCCTGCAGGGATTAATCAGGATAAGAGAGCTGCCCGCACTTTCTCCTTCCCTTTCTTCCACTTTCTCTCTTCTCTCCATTTCTTATTTTTAAAAAGGGGCAAAAAAAAAAAAAAAAGAAAATTAAGCTTATGTCTCATAAACTTAATAACAGTGCTTGTGATACTGTTCCTGGTATAAACAAAAGAAAAATCTACTTTGAAAAGCATCTTTTGGGAATTCCCTGGTGGTTCAGTGGTTTGGACTCTGCGCTTCTACTGCAGGGGGCCCGGGTTTGATCCCTGGTTGGGGAACTAAGATCCCACACAAGCCAAGGTGTGTGGCCAAAAAAAAAAAGCATCTTTTTTTTTTCCCCCTGGTAGTCATCCAGTCCTTCTAGAAAATCTGGAAAACACCGTAAACAATAAACAAGTATAACTGCTTTTACTATTTTGATATCTTTCCTTCCATGCATTTGTTTATGTGGTTAGAATTATTCATTTCCCATAATTTGGTATTCTATTTTTTTCTACTTAACATTAGAATATAAGCATTCCCCCACCCCCAAGTTAACACAGAGTCACTGGCTGCCATTTTTAATGCCATTTTAATGCTATGTAACAGTCCACTGAATGGACATATAATTTCCTTATTGTACATTTAAGTTGTTCATAAAGATTCAGTGTTATAACCCTGGGAAGAGTAGCTGGTGCACAGAGCTTTCTCTGCACCTTGGAGTATCTCCCTAGCCCTCCAAATGGGTTGATCAAGGCATATAAACATTTTAAAGATTTGTTACATATTGTCAAATTGTTTTCAATTTGTATCGATAACACCAGCAGTTATAAGAGTACCTATCTCCTTGTACTCTCAAAAGCATTAAAGGTTGAGATTTTTTCCTAATCTTACTAATTTGATAAGAAACATTATATAATTTTAACTTGTATTCTTTATTACTAGTGAAGTTAAACACTTCCTATATTTTCTAATCTTTTGCATTTTAGTGAATTGTCATATGAGTATGATTAGTTTATTTATTGAGGACTTAACCATGGGTCTGTCATTTGCTTTATGCTTTGTATTTTGAAGGGAAATAGACATAAACTATCAAGTATTTGTGGAGTGTCAACTATATATGATACTACACAGGGCATCGTGAGGGATAAAAAATGTATAAAAGTTCCTTCCATCAAGAAGTTTCCAGTTTCAGTGCGCAAATGAGTTGTAAAACCTGCAAAAAATTAAACGATACAGAGACAGGTTCAGTAAAATTACACAGTTTCGCGAGGTAGAATGGAGCTACTCTTCAGATGGTCAGCCAGCAATATTTGGACGTGGAAGAGCCCAGTGGGAGGTGGAGCCATTAGGAGGGCTTCGCAGGACAGCAGGCATTTGTGTGACGTTCTGAGGGCTGGGGGGTAGGGGGCCGGGGAGCATGCCGGGAGACACACCAGGGTAAGTGCACAGAGGTGGGGAAAGAAAAGCCATGTCCAGGGATAGTTAGGGAAACTGCCAGGGATTGGGCAGTTTAGATGGTGAATTACGTGATGGAGTAGGAGATTTTGTCAGGATACGGAGTTTTCACTTACCCCTATGAGCAATAGGAGCCGGTGAAGAGTTGAAAACTGTCAAATGGCTGATTTGCTCAATTAATGTTTTAAAGAAATGAAACTGGGGGGCACTGTGCAGAATGGGTGGGGGGATGAGGGGAAATGAAGGAAAGAAGAGGAGATAGATGCTGAAGATGCAGGCAGTAGCCTAAGGAGTGAGAAGGCTTTGGACCAGTTACAATTGTGCATATGCAGTGGAAGATGTTTGCCCCTTAAAAAAAGAAAAAAAAAAAACAGTAGGACTGGGTGGGGATAAGGTGAACTGAAACTTTAAAAAAAATTCCCATGGTACATAAAATGTGGGTTATGTAAGCAGATATAAAAAATAGTTTATTGTGAAATAGGTGCTAAATTACCTAGAGCAGTAAATTGATTATAATCTAACTAATTCTAAAGAGGATATGGAGCATATATGTTACACACACACACCTGTGCTACAATAAATAAAGAAATCGGGCTTCCCTGGTGGCGCAGTGGTTGGGAGTTCGCCTGCCGATGCAGGGGACGCGGGTTCGTGCCCCGGTCTGGGAGGATCCCACATGCCGCGGAGCGGCTGGGCCCGTGAGGCATGGCCGCTGAGCCTGCGCGTCCGGAGCCTGTGCTCCGCAGCGGGAGGGGCTGCGACGGTGAGAGGCCCGCGTACCGCAAAAAATCAATCAATCAATCAATCAATCAATGCAAAGAAAATCTAAGAGTAAAACAGAAAAAAAAAAAAAAGCCAAAGATAAAGTTGTATCAGGGAAAAAACACCTATCAGCCCTGTTACAAATTCAGTTTTGAGCTTCCTGTAGGCCAAAAAAAGAGGAGAAAAGTCATTTGCAAAACTCAGAGCATCTTTAAACCTTTAAAAAAAAATGCAATTGCCTGGGACAAATACAGTTTTTTGAGATGCTAAGATCTGAAAGAAATTCCTCCCTGAGTTCCTCCTTAAAAAGGAGATATTTCAAAAATATTGGCCTAAATTAGATTTTTCTTTTGAAAATATAGTTCCCTTAATCAGCTGTATCCCAGTTTGTAGAGTATGAACACTGGTCCAAATACAAGTCTGTGGATTCTGATTCCTCCCTGAAACAGCCACGGGCTCTGCCGTCGGCTTCCTTCCTGGTTTGGATGAGCCAGGACCTGCCGAGGCTCCTGCCCCGCTTCGCAGCTGTGGATGTTACTTTCTCCTTCTACGGATGAATGGGAGTCTTTTGAGAGTGTGCTCCCTGGAGAAGCTCTTCCTGTCTCCACAATCCAGGGAGGGCTGTCTGTCCCTCTCGTTCACATGCCTTATTTTAATTCACTGCACAGCCATGGACCACAATCTAATATTCCTCTCCTCTGTGTTCCGCACTGCATCTTTAGGGCACAGAGCACTGCCTGGTATGGAGTAGGTGCTCAAAAACCTACTCATTCATCCTTGTTGAATGGGTGAATTCTGAGCTAGATGTCTTTTCTGAAATTTACCTCTTTATAACTTCTGACCCTCTCTGTATTTCAGCCTTAACTGTGTTTTGAATAACAGTACAATTACGCTTACTTTCGTTTCCATTCATTGGGCACCGCTATGTGCCAAGCAGCGTTCTAAGCACTTTTTAGGTATTTACTGATTCAATCCTCCCCAAATTCTAGGGGTTGGTAATTATTATTCTCACTTTAGAAATGAGAAAACTGAGGAGCTAAGGGTTTTAGTGACCCACCCGTGGCTACACGGTTATGTGATTGGGCTGGGATTTGAACCTCGGCATTCCAGCTCCACAGTGCGGACTCACCCCCCTCCTACAATGCTGTCCCTAGAATATTCTGAATATTTCAGAGAACATGGGTCTTTCCTTTGCAGAGCTCACTGCACCACAGAGACTGGCACATGTCAATTTGGGGAGAGAGGAGAGTGTGCGCGTCAGGGATGAACTGCTGAGGGGGATGTGCCTTCTCGTTGGTCCCAGGCCCGCCAGCAGGGAAGCAGGGAGCTGGCTTCAGGTTGGAGCCTCTGCCTCTTGGCAGCCTCTCCGCCTCCTTTATCATCGTTTTGCTTTGTCAGAGAGAGAAATGGCCCAGGAATAGTCTGGGGGACCTAGATGAGAAAAGGTAAGTAAGAGAGGATTCAGAATAGCGGAAGACAACGTAAGCACCAGTGGTGGCATGAAAAACAAGGGAGCTTGGGCGTGCATCTCAGAGAGAGAGACTGGCAGGCAGGCGGATGGGACCGTCATTCAACCAGCACTGAGTCACACACATGCCTTGTTGGCAGTGTTCTTAACAACATGGTCCATGGTCAGTGCTTGGCCTAGAGGACCCAGAAGGACCCCAGAGACTGAGACCTTCATTCACAGGAGGAGCTTCTGTTTTTCTGATAGTTTGTCTGTGAATTAAAACTCCTTCCCTACATCTTCAGGTCCAGCCAGCCTAGAAGCAGTGATTGCTGCCTCTGAGAGGTGGGGTTAGGACTGAGCTGTGTGTGTTAGAGAGGGACGGTGGTCCAAGTCCCTAGTGGCCACCTTCTAGCCATAGGACCCTGGACAGTTATTTCCTCTCTCTCTGAGCCCATTCCCTCCCCTATAAAACGGGGATAGTTTGCTTTGTAATGAGAAAATGGCCCCATACATGTATTTATGTTATAGGACATCATACCTATGAAAGGGGATATTATCATCATCTGAGCAATTCTTGTGGTTGCTTCTCGGACAAGGCCATGCCCTCTCCAGAAACAGTGACAGTCCCTGCTTACAAGGATGAGTATATCATATCTAGACTGTATTTGTTAAAATCCTTAGACAGAGGGGTCTGATAATAAGAATGTCAAACCATAGAGCTGCTACAGGATTGGCAAGCTGGGCCCCTGCCTCTGGGAAGCCTACCTGTCAGATGGGGACCCTGAACGGGGACAACCATAACGCTGATTCTGTCGAGCACTTTCTTGTCTCCTCGAGGACCATGCACAGATTGGTGGGCCGTGACTGTGTCCCTCTCATCCCTGTACCAGAAAGATGAGAAAATCTCTTAGACCACGAAGAGGACAGGTGTGACATCTTCATCTAAGTCCTTAGACTACGCTACATTCTTAGGCATTACTAAAATGTAGCGATGTTTATCCTGTGTCATTCTGTTCATTACCTCCACTCAGAACAACCCTTTGGTGGTGGATGTCATTACACCTGTGGTTGAGCTGGGGACACAGAGATTCAGAAGACCAATAATTTGCCCAAGGTCATGCAGCTGGTTGAAGTTCATTCTCCATTGTCTCTTAAGCAAGTGTTCACAGAACTGCATGTGAAATTAAAACACTGCTTTTGTACCTGATGGCGATTA
This sequence comes from Tursiops truncatus, assembly GCF_011762595.2. Classification (NCBI taxonomy): domain Eukaryota; kingdom Metazoa; phylum Chordata; class Mammalia; order Artiodactyla; family Delphinidae; genus Tursiops; species Tursiops truncatus. Next base: position 69,545,716 of record NC_047047.1, on the reverse strand, counting down.
CATGTGCCTTATGCCAAATGGCAAATTTCACCACGAGAGAATTCCAAACTGAGTCTTTCAGTAGATTGTACATAGTTTAGTTGTGGCTTTACGTCTAGGAATATGGGTGCCTGATGAGGACTTTGAAGCTCAGTGCCCTAACTCACATGCTGTAGTTTGCCTATAAATCTGAGAATTAGGATTCCTGGGCTCAAATGCCAACTTTCTCATTACCCTACAGAAGGACCCAGATAAATTCAAGCATCTGGGAACCAGGAGTCTTAGATTCTTAGCCTGGCAGGGCTCCAAGCTTCATCATAACTATTCAGAACAGTTTCTCTCCATGTCCCAACTTTCTTTTCAGGTGACAAATACGTGAAATAACATTTATAAATCATAAGTCCTAAGTTACAAGAACATATTTATAAAGACCTTGGATGAAGATCTCTTAGAAAGGCACTGCTTGTAATAAAGCGATGCATTCCCAGCACCTCCTAGCTTCTTACTGCTTGTGCAGGAGGTATGTTCCGAGAGCTGAGTCATACAGGATGGATGCTGAAAAAACCCAGAGCTGTGCAGCCTTCCCCAAGCCTTCTTTGTGTCCCCACTGTATCTTATACTTGGCTGTTATTTTTTTCATGTATTTATCAAACTGAATGTCATTTATTCCTTTACACACTAGATCTGTGAACCTCTTGAGGACACAACCTCTACCTTAATCTTCGTTTTTCCTAGCATCTAGGGAAGATCTTTGGTATGTAGTAAGACCTCAGATATTTGCATCGAACTATAAAATAATTGTATGTGTCATTCATCCAACCATAGGTACATACCTAGCAGCCCAAGTTTCCAAGGTACCAGTGATGGTGGGCTGGGGAATCTCTCTAAGAACAGAGAGAATCCTGTAGTGACAATAATATTTTACCATCTTACGGTGCCTTTCCGCATCGATCATAACTTTGTAGAGCATAAAGAATATGCCGGAATATGACCATTTGGCTTTTCCTCCAGACTTTAATGGTGTTAATGATGAGCGGTAACCACTTGGCCTACCAATGAGATGGTTAGGGCAGTTAGAGAGTCATTCTTACATATTTCTTTCTTGGTTTGTAGAGCTCGGAATAAATGTTATGATCATTTTCTTCAAAAAGGAAGGTTACTTAGTGGCATAATTCTGGGTAAATCTTTATTTTGATTTCCATTCATATTGTCTGTGCAGTATTCTTTCGCAAAACAAGAAAGATGAAAAGGCCTTTTGAGGCAAAGGCAATGAAATGTCTGTTTCTTGAAGCACTTGGCCAGAATGTTCCTGGATAAAGCACTCTGCACCCTTGTGCACCTTTGGTCTCAGGGCTAGAGTTCGGGGGCACCTGGAATAGCAGGTGTGCTGACTTTGGCTGAGGTTCCTATACAGGTAGAGTAGAAAAGGGAAAAAATACCAGGGTCGTCCCATTGCTTCCCTCAAACCCCTGATAGGGGCGTGGTCCTTGTAGCAGGCCTGGGCCCAGGGGCTGCTAAATAGAGTAAACATGTCTGATTGTCTATCTTGAGAAATTTCACACCAAAGATATTCCCTAGCACTGCTGGGAATGTCCTCTTCTCCCCCAGACAACACTGTCGGAGCAGAACAGGGCTGAGTGTTCTGGAGAGGAGTGGGTGGTGCTGGACATCATACAAGGCCTCCCTTCTGTTTTCTCAAGGACATTCATTTCTGCGCTGGGAGGGAGCGTTGGCCGTCGGGGTGATTCAGGCTCTGTTGCTGTGTGAATCTGGGCAAGATTCTCAACCTCCCTCAGATTTAGGTTCACCATCTGTAAGTTGGGAGAGCCGGACTGGATGGTCTTGAAGGGTTTCCCAGTTCTTACGTCTGCACCTGGGTTGGGGTGACTGGTCTGTCCTGTGGGTGAGACAGCAGGGACTGTGGGTGCATCCACAGCAGGAGATCCCAGTGGTGATGTAGGCACTGGGGTCTTGGGTTCTCTATGTAACCTGGCCAAGCACCCATTTCCTCACTGTTAAGACCAGGTAATGATCCCTTTGTTAATTCAAACAGTGTCTGTCCTGGGGTCCTGTGGAATGAAACGATGCTCCTGACAAGTATGCTGGGGTAGGCGTGGATAAGAGGCGTGTGCCTTCCAAGTGCTGGATGCTATGATTCTTGCCCTATGTACATTCACATTTCACAGAAATCCTGTGTGCTAAGTGTTCTTTTCCCCGCTCCAATTTTCATATAAAGATAATAAAGTCCAGGGCTTCCCTGGTGGCGCAGTGGTTGAGAGTCCGCCTGCCGATGCAGGGGACGCGGGTTCGTGCCCCGGTCCGGGAAGATCCCACATGCCGCGGAGCGGCTGGGCCCGTGAGCCATGGCCGCTGAGCCTGCGCGTCCGGAGCCTGGGTTCCGCAACGGGAGAGGCCACAACAGTGAGAGGCCCACGTAATGCAAAAAAAAAAAAAGATAATAAAGTTCAGAGAAATTAAATGCCTTGTCCAAGGTCATCCAGCTCACTGAGTGGCACAACTAAGAAAAGAACGAGGTCTGGGTTTTTTTCCCAACACTGTTTTCTCTTCTAGTCCAAGTGGACTCGTTTAAAATGCCATTATTAATTGGACCACATCAAAATTTAAAACTTTGGTGCACCAAAGGATACTATCAACAGAGTGAAAAGGCAACCCACAGGATGGCAACCTAGAGAATATTTGCAAATCGTATATCTGATAAGGGATTTCTATCCAGAATATATAAAGAATGCCTACAACTCAACAACAGAATAACAACTTGGTTAAAAATGGGAAAAGGACTTGAATAGACATTTCTTCATAGACAATATACAAATGGCCAACAAATACCTGAAAAGATGCTCAGTATCGCTAATTATTAGGGAAATGCAAATCAAAACCACAATGAGATACTATTTCACACTGATTAGGATGGCTATTACCAAAAAAACAGGAAATAACAAATGTTGGCAAGGGTGTGGAGAAACTGGGATCCTTGTGCACTGCCGGTGGGAGTGGAAAACGTTGTGGCAGTTTTTCAGAAAATTAAAAACAGAACTACTGTATGATCCAATAATTCTGTCTTTAGATATATACCAAAAGAAGTGAAAACAGGGCCTCAAAAAGATATTTGTACACCCATGCTCATAGCAGCATTATGCAAAATGGCCCAAAGTGGAAGCCACCTAATTATATCTTGACAGATGAATGGATAAACAAAATGTGGTATATACATGCAGAAGAATATTATGCAGCCTTAAAAAGGAAGGAAATCCTGACACATGCCGCAAAGTGGATAAACCCTGAGGACGTTATGCTAAGTGAAATAAGCTAGTCACAACACAACAGACCCTGTGTGATTTCACTTATATGAGGTACCTAGAGTAGTCAGCTTCATAGAATAGAGGTCAGCAAGGGCTGAGGGGATGGGTATAGAGAGTTGTTTAATGGGTACAGAGTTCTGCAAGATAAAAAGAGTTCTGGAGCATAAATAAGGCTAGGCTGATGACCTAGCATTAGTCACCTTGTTGCTTGGGGTGTATATAAAAGGAGACCCAGAAACTGACACCATCATAATCTTGGGGTCTTTAGAAAACTCCAACTTAAATTAAGAATATTATTAAAGTGCCATCTTTCAAAGGAAGAAAATTTGAATAATATCAAGGGCAGGTCTGTGGCTGCATTTTTGTGAAAGTGCCTGGAGGAATGATTATCAAATTTGGAGGTTCTGTTACAAATGGTCTGATTTAATGGCAAATGCATTATTCACCTTGTGGGGGAAGGTGCGTCTCAAGGAGCTAGACGCTGTCCTTCTGAGCAGTGAAACTGAGGTACCAGGAGAGGTCATGTGACTGCCAGTGGGGAAAAAAAGTGCCAGACACATTCCTCTGCAGAAAACAAGCAGTGAATTCAGATGTCGGCCCCAAATGAACCACAAGAGTTGGCGCTTGAAATTGCAGGTTGATTTTTGGTGAAGCTGCCTCTCACTACAGGCAACTCTAAGTGGCCTGCTCTGAGGGCAGCAGCAAGCTTTATTTATTTATAAAAAAAGCTAATGCCACGCTAGAAAGCCAGCCTGTCCTCAATGCAGGTACACGAGCCCTGAAAGAAACCCTCTACAATACTAACAGTGGTTATTTCTGAGTGATAGGATCCCAGATGATTTTTAAACTTTCTTTCCAAAACTATTTGGGGGCTTCCCTGGTGGCGCAGTGGTTAAGAATCCGCCTGCCAATGCAGGGGGCACGAGTTCGAGCCCTGGTCCAGCAAGATCCCACATGCCTCAGAGCAACTAAGCCCGTGCGCCACAACTACTGAGACTGTGCTCTAGAGCCCGCAAGCCACAACTACTGAAGCCCGTGTGCCTAGAGTCCACACTCTGCAACAAGAGAAGCCACCATAATGAGAAGCCTGCGCACGGCAACGAAGAGTAGCCCCCGCTCTCTGCAACTAGAGAAAACCCGCGCGCAGCAACGAAGACCCAACGCAGCCGAAAATAAATAAAATAAATAAATTTATTAAAAAATAACAAAAAATGAAAACTATTTGGACAGAAGTAGAGTTACAGATGTAGAAAACAAACTTATGGTTACCAGGGGATGCGGGGGGAGGCATAAATTGGGAGATTGGGATTGACATATACATACTACTATATATAAAACAAATAGCTGATAAGAACCTAGTGTATAGCATAGGAAACTACTCAATACTCTGTGATGGCCTATATGGGAAAAGAATCTTAAAAAAGAGTGGATATATGTATATGTATAACCAATTCACTTTGCTGTACACCTGAAACTAACACAACATAGTAAGTCAGGGACTTCCCTGGTGGCACAGTGGTTAAGAATCTGCCTGCTAATACAGGGGACACGGTTCGAGCCCTGGTCCAGGAAGATCCCACATACCGCGGAGCAACTAAGCCCGTGCGCCACAACTACTGAGCCCGCATGCCCCAACTACTGAAGCCCGTGCGCACCTAGGGCCCCTGCTCCGCCACCGCAGTGGGAAGCCTGCACACCACAACGAAGAGTAGGCCCTGCTCGCCACAACTAGAGAAAGCCCGGGCGCGGTAACGAAGACCCAACGCCCAAAAATAAATAAATAAATTAATTAATTAAAAACACATTGTAAGTCAACTATACTCCAATAAAAATTAAAAAAAAATTTTTTTAAACACAAAAAGCAAACAAAAAAACTATTTGGTATTTTTTTACGTTTTGTGTAGTGAGCATGTGTTTTAATGGCAGAACTAAATATAATCCAAAATGTTTTTCACCATCAAAGGCCTGTGGATGGTTATCTAACATCTTCTCATTATGTTTTAGGTACGATTAGGCAAGAATACATGCAAAAACAAATCAGTGATGATAGAAGTTAGAAATCAGATAGTGGTTGGGTGAGGGGCTTGACTGGGAAGGGTTAACTCTCTGGGGACATCCCAAATGTTCTCTCTCTTGTTTGGGTGGTGGTTACACAAGTGTATAGGCAGTTGTCGAAACTCAAGGCACTGAACTGGTAAGATCTGTGCATCTACTGCATGTTAATTATATTGCAATAAGACAGCAGGAAACCCAGGGAAAGAAAACATGCATGCAAACAATCGCAGGTCTGTTTTGCACTGCTGGCAGCTGGTGTGCCAGAAGACAGCCAGGGACCCGTGCCAGCCAGCACCGGGCTGTCACCCGAAGCCCAGCAAGGTCCCCAGCACCCCAGGAAAAGTGCTCATTGAGAGCTGCTGGGTGGAGCGCATGCTGCTAGAAAACTTGTGCTGAGCAGAGAGCGGAAGAAGCTGACCCAGGAAGTCCAGGCCGGCGTTGGCAGCTGGGAGGTTGATGGTGCTGGCAGGGCAGGGGGCAGAGGGCTCGTAAGGAGGGCCATCTGGTGCAAGGCCTTTGGAGCACTGCCATGGGCACTGCTGACTCTTGTTGGACCTTAAATGGCAGAACAAAGCCTGGCTTGACCAGGCCTGCTGGTGCCCGTCTCAGCACCAGGACCAGCACGGAGGGTGGCTGAGCAGAGCTGGGTGTGTGCGCAGGATTGATTTTTCCATTTCCTCCTTGGGGCTTCTGTGACCTCGCAGTGATGTCGTTCTCCTAAGAATGCATAGCCTTTAATGGCCTTATTATTCACCTGTTTCTTAATAATGTGCTGGTTTGTGATATCTCTGCACAAAGACCTACATCTCCCTAGCTAAAAATGGATTTTTTTTCCAATGGCACATGGAAGTGAATAAATCTCAGTGTCTCCTTTGCAGCCCTGGGGTTAAGTGTGAAGATGCTATAGTCAGATAGGCCTAGGTTTGAATCCCACTACCCCAAGTAACAGTTGTGTGACTTTGGATAAGTTTCTCTACTGTGTGTACTAAGCCTCATTTTCCTCATCTGTAAAATGGGGACATAGATTCCACCTCAGTGCTATTGGGAGGATTGAATAAAACAATTCATTCAAACCTCTTAACAGTTCCTGATGCATAATGAGAGCTTAATGTTAGCTGATGTTGATGTTAATAGGAGGGGTTGTAATACGTATTTTACTATCAACAGATCCTTTTTAATGACAACATAGCAGTAACAGAGCCACCCCTCCAGAGGCTGAAGATCTGATTTGAAGCTCGCAATCTCCACTCATCATTCAGAGCTTTTTAAGAAGCTGTCCCTGGCCAGCTGGGTTTCTGCTTTCAGGACCCACTCTGCTTAGCTGCTTTCTCAGACTATCTGCTTTTTGCTTCTTTCAATGTGGGCAGAACCTGCTGGAGGGACTTTCTTCCTCGTGCAGGTATATACTCAGTATGCCCATGCGCACTAGAACTGCCTCATTAAAAATGGGTCTTGGCTGTGCTTGGCCTGATGCTTACTTGGCATTTTTAGTGTGGCTCAACCTAGCACTTGTTTTGCTTTTTTTTTTTTTTTTGCCGAATTCTGGTGCTTGCTCCTAATTCTGATTTGCATTTCAAAAGTGTTGCTTCTGAAAGTCCCCTCTGGCACCATGGTCACCCTGGTCCTGACTTTATCTTTTAGCAGCTCTGGGGCGTGCCTGTTTTGTGTTCCATCACCACTGCTCATGCTGTGACAGATTCTCTGATTATATATTTGACCTTTTGAATGATTGATCTTGGACTCTTAGCCTTTAAGAGTCTGTGTCTTAAATCTGTTAGTTCATCTGTATATTTAAAGCACTCACACTTGCTCTCCATCATTTTGGCTCCATAACAATGAAGCTTCCTCTGGTTTCTATATTTGATACTGTGTTCATTTGGAAAGCTAGAGGTGAGTAACCTTGCTTTTTATAGGCTGCCTGGTGACCACAGTAGGAAACTGGACATATTATGGGAATGGGGAAAGCATTCATGGTATAAATCCTGAGTCCTGGTTTCCAGTTCTTAGCTTCAAACTTAAACCAAATCAGCAGTGAGATTTCAAGCACTCTATTGTTTTCATGGGATGGGTTCTACTCCCTATGCTGCAGACTCTTTGAGGGCGGGAGTTATCCACTGGAAACCTTACCCCAACGGTTCCTGTGTTCTTTTTTTTTTTTAAATCCTATTCTATTTTTTTATTTATTTAAATTTGGTTATTTTTTTTGGCCACACCATGCAGCTTTCGGGATCTTAGTTCCCCGACCAGGGATTGAACCCGGGCCCTGGCAGTGAAAGCCCCAAGTACTAACCACTGGACCACGAGGAAATTCCCCTGGTTCATGTGTTCTTAAAAAAAAAAAAAATTGAATGCCTCAATATGCCAAGTGGTAGGTATTCGATGGATAAATTCCCACAATGAGCTCAGAACACCTTACAGACAGCCATGCATATAGGCATTAACCTCCCACCACACCCCACCCCACCCTTGATCTCATTTATTAGGATTCCCTGGGTTTTGAAGGCCCACAAATTACTTCCTTCCATATATGTAAACAATACACTGCTTATACTGATAAACAAAGTTTATAAAGTGAGAACCAATTAAATTATAAAATGCCAACAATGCTCTGTTAGCAGTAATTCTATCATCAAAGTTACAGAATACCTCCAGGGTCCTGAGGCTACACTGGAAGCAGGAGGTCTCAGGGCCGCTTCGGAAGTTAACCCGCGTGGCCTGGGGGCCTACGCTGCCTCTGATAGTAGAAGCGGCCTGGAGTTTGTCCATTATTCACACCTGGTGGAGGCTGAGCCTGTCAAAGCCACGTGTCCCCGTGACCCAGGCAGAGGCAAGCCAAGCACTGCCGGTGGTGGTGTCATCTTTAAATCAGTGTTTCATATAATATTTTCTGGTGCTTCTAAACCCGCAATCACGGAAGCTGAGATTACGCCTCTCCTCTTCCCTTAGTAATCATTCCCCACTTGACTCGCTCTATTTGAGATTCCAAGGTCACCTCTACTGAAAACCTGTCCAGAAGGTCACCAGTGGAGGCCTGATTACCGAGCCCTTTGCCTTCGCCTTCTCAGTTCTTGCTGCTTTTTTCCTCTCCTGACCATTTTCACTTTTTGAAACTCACCTTCCCCGCTCAAACTGCCGGGACACGGTGCCCTCCGGATCCTCGCCTCCCTCTGTGATCGCGGGCGCTGTGCAGATGCCGTGAGGCCCGGCCATTCCTGTCTCTATCGTCGCCCCTAGAAAGCCCCTCCACTTGCCCCTCAGCTGTCAGCTCTGTTTGGTGGCCCTCACGTGTAAAGGGAGGGAGGGAGGCCGAGCTTAGCCTGCGTTCCACTCACCTCATCTCTGGTCTTGATCCCAAATATCATTCCTTGGCTCTGGGGCCAGTGAGACACCCATCAGAAGCCTCTGCTTCTTCCTGATTTCCCTTTCCATTTATTTCTGCTTTGCCACGGGCTGGAGACTGAATATGCCCCACCCCGCCGACCCGGGTCGCACACTCACCCTGTGTGACTTCCCCACGTTTGTCACACCTCCAGCTGGACATTCCTACTTCAAGGCCTCGTCCTGCTCCTCTGCCAGGGCTGTCACATTCTTTGTGGCCGCCCAGCAACGCCCCATCCATCTATCCACCGGAAGTAGATTCCTTACACATTCTGAGGCACAGTCAAAGATGACGTGGCTGTTAGTATAATGACAGTTCTCCCCTCTTGGCCTGGCATCCAGGGCATCTCACCACCCGGCCCCTCCCTGACACCCCAGCTGCCCTCACACTGCCCTGGACAGACTGGCCCGCTGACTTCTCTCAGAAGGCTCCCTTGGACATCGCTCCTCCGAGCTTTTGCAGATGCTGTTCCCACTGCCTGGAAAGCCCTCCTCTCTCCTCTTTGTCAACACATTATCTGTACCTCATTTCCATTGGGAAGCACCTAGACTGAAATGACACCTCCACCCTCTGACGTCCCAGCACGCTGGCTCTCTGACTCAAGTGACACTTGTCCTTTTGTTATGGCTGCTTGAACCCATGCCCAAGAGGACAGGGACTCACGCATCCTGGTTTTATTATTATTTTTTCTTCATCTACATCTAATGGACTCGATGCATTTGTTTTGCATGCCTGGTGTGTGCATGAATAAATGAGATGACTGCCAGGTCTTGAATCAGCTCCAGCAAGAACCAAATACAGAAAACAGTCCCTCTGTGTGTGTGTGTTTTAAACTCTTGGATTCCAAATCTTTGAACAGAAAATTATTCGCATCAGACTTTGTGAGGTGTTTCACCCTGAAGAGAAAATGGGAAAAAATTTTAAATTATATCTATTTTAAATTAAGTGAGGAGTACATAAAACATTTTTGTTGGGGGAGGACATTCAACTAAAAACTAAGGCTCTAAGTCGGATGCAAGTGTTCTTTATCTGCGCTGTCCGGTAAGGTAGCCACTAGCCAGTTGTGGCTACTGAACACATACAGTGTGGCTAGTGTGTCCGAGGAACTGAATTTTAAATTTGATTAGTTTAAATAACCACGAGTGACTGGTGGCTACCTCATCTCCTCATCCCACGCTGGAGGTAACCGCTGGTGACCCTGCACTGTGTGTCCTTACGGGTCTCTTTGTGCATTTACAGCGTATATTTCACACACATATTTGCATATGTGCCAAGTTTGTTGGGCCAGTAAGTGTTTCACACCAATGTCATCATGCCATGAGTTCCGCAGCCTCCTTTTCAATTAGCAGTGTGTCTGAAGAGCTATCACGGTGGTGCTCTCAGCTCTGCTTTACTCATTTCAGCTGCTGCACAGCGTCCGTTGCATGGATGCTCCCCGGTCTGTGTAGCCAGTCTCCTATTGATCAACATTTAGGTTGTTTCCAAACAAAGCCACCAATCCATTCTTACCTGCTTTCTTGTGCATCTGAGCAGGTGCAGGTACTGAGAATGGGATTTGTGAACCAAGGGGAGGAAAAGTACCAATATTCCATCTGTGGTCCTCCCAGCCCTGGTTCTCCTGGACTGAACATGCAGGGTCAGGGCCGACACGTCCTACAAGCCCCTGTGTCTGAGACAGTGCAGGGGAGCCGTTAATATTATTACTTTTTTGTAGGAAGCTGGCAGCCGTGTTCTGCTCTGATCTTTGTTCTCACTCCCCGTGCTGAGAAGCTGAAACCTAGATTTTATCCAACAGGCTGTGATGAGCTCTGAAAATACTGAGACGTTAATAACAATTTGAAGGTGACAGACACAGACAGCGTTCCTCTGCGAGCTGAGTTCACTGCAGACTTGAGGACAATCTGGAATGTCAAGTGCCTCATAGTTAGAGTTCCCCAACTGTGATCATTAGACCCATCTTGGGACACAAATATAAGATAAATGGGATTAAAGGTCCATGTATTTGCTTGCATTGGATATTAGATGTTGAGCAATGAGTAAAACAAAGATTCATTGTACGATCTGGATCAGAGTCACTTTGGAAATGAGGGAAAGGAGGTCCAGGCCTTGGGAATGGCTGGGAGTCAGTGTAAATTAAAGTGAGAAGAGAAACCGTTGCCTGCTTCTGGTGGTCACAGTGTAGCTCATCCAATACTCCCCCCACCCCTCCAATTTCAAAGCATGCTGAAATAAAATTTTTTTTTTGCGGTACGCGGGCCTCTCACTGCTGTGGCCTCTCCCGTTGCAGAGCACAGGCTCCGGATGCGCAGGCTCAGAGGCCATGGCTCACGGGCCCAGCCGCTCCGCAGCATGTGGGATCTTCCCGGACCGGGGCACGAACCCGTGTCCCCTGCATTGGCAGGCGGGCTCCCAACCACTGCGCCACCAGGGAAGCCCTGAAATAAAAATTATTAAAGATTCCACACCAAGTTTTTTTCCCAGTGGTGATTTAAAATTCAACCCTGGAGGAGTTAGTGATGGCTGAGCTGGGATGAAGAACGGAGGAAGAAAGTGGTAAACAGCCCGTAACACCCTTTCAGTTAGAAATGTCCCACCACAGCCAGGAGTGGGAATGGGCCCCTGTCCAACAAAGAGCTGGGGACAGAGAGGAGTGCAGGTGAGCACAGGAGAGTGGAGCAGAGGCTCAGAGGGAACAGGCCCTGCTCACCAGGCTTACAGACAAGATCAGGGCAGGGGGAATTGCAAATATCCATACAGCATTCATGGAAATGAAAACAAAGGAGAAAATTCACTGTGGTTTGATACACCAACAGATCAAGCTTTTTTCTTTTCTCCACATCTCTTGTCCTAATTTAATCATAATTTTCATAGCTTGGGCCATACTGCCGATATAGTTTAGCACATATATACCTTTCTTATTAAACACTCCATCCTAGGAAATTTTCCATGCTGTCACCTAGTCTTCAAAAGTATGCCGGTGAGGTTTGCACTTAAATTATTTATTCAAATACATTTCAGCCAGCTGGCTAAGTTTCACTGCGTTCCTTTGTTGACAGATGTCCTGGTGGCAGTGTATGCTGGGCTTATGGTTAGTAGACATCTGAAAAACAGAATGCTGATTCTGGAAGGCTTCTCTCTGTTGTTTGCCCTCCAGATTTGTAATCGGCTTTTGGTGCATTGATTTTGCTGGGCAGTCTTCAGACTCTGGCCCCAATCTACCTTCTTTCTCATGGCTGGTCCCAAACCTCGCGAGTCACTGTGGTGATGTGATGTTATTGATACTGCCATTCCACAGTGGCAGGAAGAGTTTCTGATCCCATTTCCAGGACCAATGTGGGCAGGGAGCCACCATTGAGGGTGAGGCATCCCCATTTCTGTCACTAATTCTAAGCTCCGGACTCCCGTCCCCTCTCTGTGCTGTCATTCACAGCTGGGCGCTGTTCTCATTCAGATTTGGCCCGTCTGGCTCTTCCTTTCTCTTTCTTTTCCCACCACCCGTATTTCCCTATGTCTTGGGGACATATTCCAATGGCCAGATTACTTTTGCTTGGTCTTCCTAGAATACACTAGTTTCATTCTCTTATACCTCCTTTTCAACAAACCCTTAAATAACTCTCTCTCACCTACAAGATAAAGTCTGGAGTCCTTACTGGGCAGTCAGAGCTTCTTGTGTCCTAAGGACTTGAGAGCCTTCTGTTTGGAACCTCCTCTCCATCTACCCTTGGCTTGGCCATTTCCTGTCCCTGAAGAGGCAGTTCACATTCTTGAGTCTTAAAAATATTCATACCTCTTGACTCAATTTCTGGAAATCTATCCTAAGGAAATAATCCAGAAAGTGAAAAAAGCTGTAATGTATACACACTCATTTCAACATTATTGTTTTTCCAATATTTATCTATTTATTTATTTAGGCTGTGCTGGGTCTTAGTTGAGGCGTGTGGGATCTTTAGTTGCATGTGGGATCTTTTAGTTGCAGCATGCACACTTAGTTGTGGCATGTATACGGGATCTAGTTCCCCGACCAGGGGTTGAACCCGGGGCCCCCTGCATTGGGAGCACGGAGTCTTACCCACTGTACCACCAGGGAAGTCCCAACATTATTTTTAAAGCATCAAAGTATAAACAAGATAAATGTCAAAACAGTTCAGTAAATGATTATAGATCTTCTCCCTAGAATTTTAAGCCACATTAACAATGGTAATTATGACGACAATTCAGCAACAGGAAAAATGCTTATGAAATAGGGTGAAGGGACCAGAGAGTTCACATTTATGGAGCACCTACTGTGTACCAGCTCATGCTAGATGCCTTACTCATCTCCCACAGATGAGGAAACCAACAGAGGGCTTGGATGACCTGAGGTCACACAGCTCATAGTCCCAGTTTTGCTTAATTCCAAAGCGTGTTCTTTCTATGCTATAAAACACAAAACTGTATCTATGTGATACAATTCCTATTTGGAGTAACAATACTGAGGATGAATCTTTTAAAATTGTTTTCTGTGAATATTATTTAAGTTATTCAACAATTTTATTGAATGCCGATTCTACACTGACAGCTAGATGGCAAGGAGCTAGCTCCTAGGCAAGCTTAGGCTCCAAAGCCATGTCTACATATAATCTTTTACTTAACAGTTTCTCTTGCCTGGACTGTCCCTCCCCCTCCCCTACACATCCTTCAAGGCTCTACCTAAATCCTACCGCCCCCAAGAAGTCTTCCTTAACCAACCAGCCTAAGCAGCATGCACTATGAACTCTCCTTTTTTTTTTTTTTTTTTGCGGTACGCGGGCCTCTCACTGTTGCGGCCTCTCCCGTTGCGGAGCACAGGCTCTGGACGCGCAGGCTCAGCGGCCATGGCTCACGGGCCCAGCCGCTCCGCGGCATGTGGGATCTTCCAGGACCAGGGCACAAACCCGTGTCCCCTGCATCGGCAGGCGGACTCTCAACCACTGCGCCACCAGGGAAGCCCATGCACTCTCCTTTGAGTCGCTATAACACATGAAACTTTCCTTAAGAAACATCAGTACACCTAGGCCGGCTTATATTTTATTAAGCGATTGTGCCTTTTCTCTGCAGCTAGACTGTAAGAGCCCCGAAAGCCAGACCTATGTCTTGTTAATGCTTCATATCCCCAGGAAGCCCTGGGTACAACTGAGGCCCGTAATAGATATTCAATATGTGTGTTGGCAAACCTTATTTCTCCCACAGTTGAGGCTGTGGGAGAGGCTCTGGCATGACACGGTTCTTGTGCCCCCCATGAGTAGATCAGAGTTCTCTGTCGAGTTCTTCTGCCAGTTACCACCTCCACTCATTGTTATATGCCACCTTTTTAAAAACTTCTTATTTTGAAGTATAGATTCATAGATAATTGCAAAGAAACGTGCAGGGTGGGGCCCCTGTATGCTCCACCAAGCCTCCTCTAACGTTAACATCTTTTTAAAAAAATTTATTTATTTATTTATTTATTTTTGGCCACATTGGGTCCTCGTTGCTGCGCGCGGGCTTCTCATTGTTGTGGCTTCCCTTGTTGTGGAACACGGGCTCTAGGCACGCGGGCTTCAGTAGTTGTGGCTCACAGGCTCTAGAGCACAGGCTCAGTAGTTGTGGCACATGGGCTTAGTTGTTCCACGGCATGTGAGATCTTCCTGGACCAGGGATCGAACCCGTGTCCCCTGCATTGGCAGGCGGATTCTTAACCACTGCACCATGAGGGAAGCCCCAATGTTACCATCTTGTACAACAATAGTTCGGTATCAATACCAGGAAACTGACATTGGTACAATCCACAGAGCTGGTCCAGATTTCATCATCAGTTATACATGACTTTTTAAAAATAATCCATCTTAGAAATTATCTTTTTCTACTTGAGCACATTTTCTTCATATCCCTGCCTACCATAATTACTCTTGCTTCAAATCGTCATACATACTATTGCTCTGAAGTCAGAGGGCCTTCCTTGTTCTGTTCCTGGCCCTGTTCCCTGCACCCTGAGCGCTCTTGGGCAACTTAACTAACCTCTCTGAGCTCTGGTTTTCTCCCCTGTAGAGTGATAATACCTCATGGGATTTTTTAAAAAACTGTAGTGCTTAAGTTAGGCACATGATCAAATAGGCACTCAGGAAATGTCCGTGTTTTCTTTCTACCCTCTTGCTACATGGAAAGCCCTCTTTTTCTCACAACTGAATGGAATCCTTTTATAAATAATGTTCAAAATTAGTCTCCTCTGACATGTTCCAATTCCATCTCTCAGCAATCCTGCTCTGTGTATGTGTGACATTTAATTAGAATGCTGCTGATTACATGGTCCACATTCCTGTTGAATACATTTTCGTTTCTATTTTTACCTATCCACAATATATGGTATTTGAGGACTGAGACCTCAGTGCTTTAATTTACAAGTCAACAAGCTGGATAAGAGCCTTTGGTGCCATCTGTAAAACAAGAATACTTGTATCAACCTCATAGACTTTTGTAAAGAGTAAATGAATGAATGCAGGTGAATCACTTAGGGTGGTGCCTGGCACAGACCAACTGAAAACACGGTAGCTGACCAGCCGCTGGTCAGGATGATCCCTGCTCAGTTGTGTTTCTACTCAGAGGTTTGTCCTTGGGCATTCGAGAGGGGATGTGTGTCTACCTGAATTTGGATTTAGATTTCTTAACAGCTGTTTATGCTTCACACTTCAAGTATAAAATGAAACCAAAAGACTTTAAGGGCCATTCTTGCTCTGAAATTCCATTTTATTCTATCTTGCCTTCTCTCTGCTAAGTTAGGGAAGAGATTTTAATAACAGTTACCATAGTAATATCGATGATGATAACAGCTAATATTTTTTGAGTGCTTATTAGATGCCAGGCACAGTTCTAAGAACTCACTTGTGTTAACTTCTCAAGTCTTCACCACAGCCCTATGAAGTAGGTTCTGTTGTTCCCATTTTGCAGATGAGTAGCCCGAGTCGCAGAGACCTTGAAACCTTGCCTAAGTTTGCACAGCTGTGAGAGCTGGAACTGAGGTTGGAAGTCAGGCTGTCTGGTTCCTGAAAATAGTTGGGATACATTTTTCCTGCTGTTAGTGTTTCCAAGAGACAAGAAATGGAAAAACATTCTGTTTATTTTTACCTATTACTCGCTGGAAGTGTGATACCCAAGCCCAGGGCAGCTTACAGTTAGGAAAGAATAGAAGCATTGACATTAAATCAGTTGGACACATTTCTCTGTTTTTCAATCCCCACCCTCAATTAAGGTGGCAATCAGATTAGCCAAGATTGGCCGGAAAGCAGTGAGTGTATTGGAAGTGAGGGAGTTCCAAAAGGTCAGGCTACTGACAGCTACTGGTTGTCTGTGAATTCAGACACAGTCTGGTCCAAACTGTCTCCCCACGGAGAATTCAGCTACTGTTTAATTCCACTTCCAATAAAATCTGTCTGGAAACTCGGACTCTGCCTCGTTCCCCAAACACATTTGTGTCAGCACCTCCTCTTGGTCTTTCAATCCCGAATCTTCCCTGGACAATGAGAGATGGGTCCTGGCCCTACAGATGTCCCCTCCACCGCACTACTGTCCCCACAGCCACATGGCGCCATTTGGTTTCCTTATCACCAATAAAACCAGACCAGGCTCTGCCTGTACGATTCCTGGCTTTAATTATCAAGGGCAAATCACTGCATCATTCAGAATAATGAAAAATTGGAAACAGCAATGGGAAATGATTAAATAAATCAGGGTCTTGTCAAAAGATGGAATAGTAAGTAGCCATTAAAATGAGGATCTGAAAAATATTTAGTGAGACAGTAGATGCTCACAATATAAGAAGAACATAGGTTTTTTTTTTTTTTTTTTTTTTTTGCGGTACACGGGCCTCTCACTGTTGTGGCCTCTCCCATTGCGGAGCACAGGCTCCGGACGCGCAGACTCAGTGGCCATGGCTCACGGGCCCAGCCGCTCCGCGGCATGTGGGATCTTCCCGGACCGGGGCACGAACCCGCGTCCCCTGCATCGGCAGGCGGACTCTCAACCACTGCGCCACCAGGGAAGCCCAAGAACATAGGTTTTAATGCTTTACTGTATGATCCCAATTTTATGTGCATATTTTCAAAATATGTATAAACACAGAAACAAAAACCAGAAGAAATACATTATAAGGTTAATCACAAATCGTGCGATTATAAGTGATGCTTACATTCATTTTTATTTTTTCCTATTTTACACTCGTATACATATAAGCATGTATTCCTTTTAAAATCAGAAATAAGGAAAAAGAGAAAAGGGAACCTTTATGGTTTTCTTAAAATTTTTCCCTTTGAAGTCCTGTTGACTTTTCCTTTCATGGGTTCATCAGTTCTTACCAGCTCTTTCCACCCATAGAGATCCAGCTCAGGTCTTGCCTCTTCCAGGAAGCCTTCCTGGACTCATCAAACTCCCAGAGATTTCTTCAGTTTTATGGACTTCTTAGTCTCATTGCGACACATCATCAACTTTAAATGTGGGTGGGTCTCATGTCCCCAGCTAGAGAGTAAGTTCTTTGATGGCAGAACCTATATATTTAAACTTTTTCCTCTTCCCCACCCCACCAGCGAGTACCGTACAAAGTGCTGAAGTTCAGTTCACATCAGCTGGACACAAGACCTGGTCCTCACGGGAGGTACTTGAACCTAACGCCCCTTTCTCTCTGAACTTTGTTCTGTTTCCTCCAATTCATTTGAAAGGAGTGTCAGTGCCATTAGCCTTGGGTTAAATTTTATTGTAAATTGTTTAAAAAGAATTCAGTTTGCTTTGGTAGGGACGAGCAAGTCCAGCCCTTGCCTTTACAAGGGGATTGTAAAGCTGAGAAAATAAATATGAACTATTTTAAGCAAAAAGGCATTTTTCTTGGTGAATGGGAATAATGGCATTGATGTTTATAAAAAGGAAACCAAGGTCTAGGAGAGAAGGTGACTTCCCTGGACCTCACGCTGATCAAAGGCATCACATGTCATGACAGTTTTCCTTGAGTCCTGCTGGGCTCCAGATACTGTACTGAGGTTAGAAGAAAATGAGACCCAAGGAATTTACAGTTTATCTTGGGGGGTAGAACATGCCATTCACTGAAATAACAGCCTGAGCAAGCAGTGGTAGAAGATTGCGTAAGATAATATGGTACAAGGGGTACCTTGTACCAGCTAACAGAAGTTAGCTGGCAGAGGGCAAGTAATGCCTAGAGTTGCATGTCTTCTAATGAGGACTCAGCACGTGCTGGGGTCGCCAGCGCCCCCCGTCCCCCGCAGTGTGATGACTTCAGGACCCCCAGGACCGTGACTCTGACTTTCCTGCTCCTTTACCATCTCCAGTTTTTGCCCTGTCCCTGTCACCTGAACATCCTTTCCTCTGCAGCTGTGGGGCTCTCCGTGGCTGAATGGCTCCCCCAGTCTGCTCCTCAGACCACCCAGCCCTTCTCACAGCTGGACTCTGATGTGGCTTCTGGCTGCTGGACAAGAGCTGTGCCAGGAGGAAGGACATGAAGACGGAACGACCCCCCTTTTACAGGGCATCCTTTGTTGAATGCCAAGTGGAAGGGTTGACGTGTAGTGTAATGGCGAGCCAGACAAACGGCTTAGCTGTGAAGCAAGCTAAATCAAGCAAAAATTTGCTTCAAAACTACCTAGAGAATGAATTGAAGCAAGGAGACTGGCCGAGTGGCATTTACAAGACTGGATACCAGGTGTAAGAGAGGGGTCCTAGTATGGTAGCTGTGGCAAAGGAGAGCACAAGATGAACCTGAGAAATTGTTGAGGCTGTATTTTGGGGAAAGTGATGGGAGAATTAGGGAAGCCTCACTGAAGAAAGGCACATGCTGTGTGACTTTGGGCAGGGCATCTGACCTCTCTGATCCTGCTTCTTTATAAAATAATAGTACAAACCTTAGTGTTTTGTTTTGAGTATTATACATACAAAATATGTATAAAGTTGCTTGGCCTAGTGCTTTGCACAGAGGAGGTGGTAAACCGTGGATTTTTTAGTTATTAAAGATCAGCATGACAGAGGCTGGATCAGTGATAAGGAGAGGAAGGAATCTAAAGGAACTAATATTATATCTCAGGGGGCCTGGCAGGTGATGCTGGGTTAGAAATAGGGAATTTGGGGGAAGTGGCCTAGATGTTGAAAAGCATGATGTGTTTAGTGTTTGAGAGTTTTTGCTTGTTACAGACCTCCAGTTGCCCCAGGTTGTGGGTAGCTCTGATCAAGCGGACAGATCAGTCGAGAAGCTAGGATCAGGCAAGCAGAGCAAAGGAGAAACAGGGCTGCAGTGTGCAGGAGGTGTGAAGACAGGGTTGCTGCCGAGTGAGCGGTCCAGAGTCCGCGGAGGCTGCCAGCAGTTGTGAGATCTGCCATCACATGCTGCCAGGCAAAGAGCTGGGCCAGCGCTTCTTATCCTGGCCGCGCACCAGAACCACAGAGGATCACCTCTGGCCCCTCCTCGGAGATGCAGGACTAGCCACAGGCCAAGCCAGGAGACAGCAAACGGTCTTAGGGGGTTGGGGGCCAGCAGGCAGGGGGCCAGAGGGAGGGAGGGGCAGGGCAGAAGGAGCCCTGATTCCAGGCTACCCACTGCCCAAAGTCCCCCTCCCCCACACACACCTGGAGGGGGATTGGCCCCAGTGAGCCGGGCTCCTAGCCACAGGTGGCAGCAACCCCAGAATCCCGGGCAGGATTCAGGAACTGGAGCCAACGGTTCTCCAATAGAAACGTTCCCTGAGTCCTCCTAGGAGAATATCCTGCAAGCACCCAGAGACCTTTTGCTAAATGCCTGAAATTCATGATCGCTTTCCTCCCAATCACACACTCTTTCTTCATTCAACAGATGGGTATGACTATTTCTCCCTCCTCCTCACCACAGGTTAGACCCTGTTCAGGCTCCGGGATAGGCAGGGACAAACAGGCCGGGCTTCTGCTCTTCAGGAACTTACCTTTGAGTGGGGGAGACAGAGTGTGGCCACATACAAAGTATGTCAGTTGGTAAAAAGTGCTACGAAGAGGAATAGATCAGGGATAGAAAATTAAAGGAGAATGATGGTCAGGGAAGTTCTCCACAGTTAGGTGACATTTGGGCAGACGCTTTAGAGAAATGAGCATGGGAGCCTGGAGGATACAGAGAGGAACATTCCAGATGGGGAATATTCAGTGCAAGGGCCCTGAGGCAGGATGGTACAAGGAGGCCCCTAAGGCTGGGGCAGATGAATTATCGGGAGATGGCAGGATGGGCCACTGGTGCAGGTCTAACCATGCTTAGAGTTTTGAAGTTGGAGGAAGCCACTGAGTGTCATTGGACACTCTGTTAATCCTGCTGATATGATTTTTTAGTAACCAGAGCAGCTAAATACATACTAGTGAAATTGACCATATCACATTTCCCTCTTTTTCTTAAAATAAGTATAAAAATATTAGGTAAGACAAGTCCTAGTGACAGAAGAGGATCCTTATTAAATTTACTTCTGGCATCCGTGCTTGGATATGCCAGACATGATCCCCAGAGAGTGAGAGAGGGCCCTGGTAGAGAGTGCTTCTCTCTTAGAAATAAAATGACTCATAATTTAATAGGTTCTCTTACAGGCAAATGGCGAGTTGAACTCCATATACTTCTATGTACAAACATTAAGAATAAATACCATTAGAAGCAAGACTAAAGAAATACATGAAAATATATTACTTAATCTCTCGTAACAAGGAACTGTTTTCAATTTCTTTTTAAATGTCTTCTATTCTTTGTTTTTTTTTCCCCCCTGGCCTGTTTGTGGCTACTTCGAATTCACCTTTTTCTGGTTGGAAGCTTTCTAGGGGTGCCTGTGGGTTTCTGTCACCTCCTGAACTGCTTTGGCACCCAGAGGCGGTGGGCTCCTGACCAAGCCCTCTGGCTCTTTGCCTTATCAGAGAGGAGACCTTTTTTTTTGTTTTATTTTGTTTTGGTTTTTTTGTTTGTTTGGTTTTTTTTATACCTTTATTGGAGTATAATTGCTTTACAATGGTGTGTTAGTTTCTGCTTTATAACAAAGTGAATCAGTTATACATATACATATGTCCCCATATCGAGGGGAGACCTTTATTTGCTGCTTTGATTACCTATGCAGGAAGTGTGGAGCTTTTCTGACTTCTGGCTGAGATTCCAAAAAATCTCTTTAGTCATATGATCGGTCCCTTTTTAAAGTAGAGCAGATAAGATGGTAAATAGCTTTAGGTTATTTTCCCCAATGATCCTTTCTTGTGTTTCTTTCCTTTAATCAGGACATGGTCACCTATATGGCTTCATAGTTGTCTGCCCCATTCTCTTTTGAAAATTACTGTGATTGCTTAAAAGCAAACAAAAAACTCTTAACTTTTTCTATACTTTCCCCCCCTCAACAAGCCTATTAACTTTGCTTCCCTACCTTATTTTCCTTAAAACTGGGTGTGAAAGGGTTAAAACACAAGCAAACAAACTCCAGAGCTCAACATATCAGAACAGTTTGTAGACACTTGTATACTGGTTTCCTCATATAAAACACCCTCCTCACCCAAATGTCTCCAAGGTTCAACTATTAGAGATTATTTTTTTCAGCCTTTAAGCCTTAATGCATATACCCTCTGAAAGACTATTGATCAGCTACTAGCCTCTCGTGAATTAGATAATCAGACGGGGGACTTTGAATTTTAGCAGGGGTGGGGGGGTGTGCCAATAAGGGCATGTTTTTGGGATGGAAACCGTGCACCTCAGATTGGGATTTGAACCCACGCGGCTTGATCTCAAACCCGGCCAAAACCCACAGTCTTCCAACTGAGATCACACACCTGGTTTCAGGACTTAATGAAGCTCAGGTTCTTGATGTCTCATTGCAGAAAGAATTCAGTGAGAGACAAAGTGATAGGTAAGAAGTGGATTTATTTAGAGAGAAACACACTCCACAGACAGAGCGTGGGCCATCTCAGAAGGCGAGAAAGGCGCCAGGGTATGGGGTTGTCAGTTTTTATAGGGGTGGGTAATTTCATAGGCTAATGAGTGGGAGGAGTATTCCAGCTATTTTGGGGAGGGGGCGGGGACTTCCAGGAATTGGGCCACCGCCCACTTTTTGATCCTTATTGTCGCCTTAGGACTGTCATGGCGCCTGTGGGTGTGTCATTTAGCTTCTGATGTGTTACAGTGAGCATATACTGAGGCTCAAGGTCTAGTGGAAGTCAACTTGGACTCCTTTGGTTCTAATCCGTTTATGTCATGTCCTCGGGCTATGTCATTCTTTCAGGGGTTGTGCCCTGCCCCCTTCCCTCCTGTTTCAGGATCAATGTGAACAGCATGAAGTCCCCAAATGCCTTAGCTTGGAGGGCCTTAGGGGATGGGCAGAGAAAGGAGGCAAAGAAAGGTGAAAGGCTTTACAGAAAAGTAGTGGGTGGGGAAGACAGGAAGAAAGAGGGAGTGGACAAGGCAGCCATCCTCTGGGGCTCCGCTCCTACTGCCCCTTTCCCCTGAGCAGTCGGGTCCTCTCTCACACACCAGTGGGCAATGAGGGCCAGTGACCCTCAGAGCTCCAGCCCTGGTCTCTCCCATGAGTCTCAGCCCTCCTCACAACTACCTGGATGATCCCACCTAGATGTCCCCACTCCCCCCAGCCCCAGCTACCTGTCTCTTCTCCATTTCAGTCAAGGGGGTTGTGGTGTCTGGTCGCGGGACCGAAAAGCCCACAGTCCTCTTTTGTACTTTCCTCCTGTTCCTCCTTTTAGAGCTCCTCAAGTCTTGCTGATTCTGCCCCTTACTCTCCCATCTTGATAACATCACTCAGTTCAGGTATTTGCCCCTGACCTGGGGCGATTCGCTCACACATCTCTGCCTTAAATCTCTCTGTCCAATCCCATCTTGCATGCCACCTCTGGACTGATCTTCGATGTCACCCACTGCTCACGAGGCTCCCAGAGCTCTCGGTTAATGTAGGCAAAGCCTAAACTCTTCAGCCTGTTGTTTAAGGCTGTACTCAGTCTGGCCCCCGCCTGGTCCTCTGTATCTTTCCTTCAAGGGAGTTAGAAAGGAAGAAGGAGCCAGGGAGATGTTATTATTTAATCCTCACCACAGCCCTCTGAGAAGGAACCATTATCATTTTCATCTTTCATATGAGGAAACTTGGGTTTAGGTTAAGTAACTTATTCAAGATCAAACAATAAGAAATTGGAAGAGCTGGGATGTCAACCTAAGCCTGTCTGACTCCAGAGCCCAAATTCTTAGCCACTGTGCTCTGGTGGCTTGCAGACGCAAAGTGTGGTCCCTGGGCCACGGCCATCAGCATCACCTGGAGTCTGGTGGGAATGCAGAGTCTCAGGCCCCACCCCTGCTCTGCTGAAGCAGAATCTGCATTTTAATAAGATCCCCAAATGATGAGTGTGCACTTTACAGTTTGAAATTATAGAGGAGGAAAAAGTTTTCTTTGACCCTCTGAGGGTCCCTGGCTGGGTCTGAAAATTAAACTGACAAAGACAGATTAACAGGAGAAAAGCATATAAATTTGATTGAATTTTTACATGTGCCTGGGAGCCTTCACAAGAGAGTGAAGACCCAAAGAAGTAACCAGAGCAGGAAGATTTTATACCTTTTAGACAAAGAAATAATACATTTGTGAAGAACTGACCAGACAAAGGGGTTGGGGCTATGGGTAGTGAATGGTGAGGAAAGAACTAGGAAGATAAGGGTTAGCTTAACAAGGTTTGTTTGCAGATTCCTCTGCTGACTTCTTAAAGTCTGTCTCCAGTAAAAGGAGCATTTATTTCCGCTCTTGAGGCAGAAAAGGGGGAGCCTTTCCTGCCTTTTGCTGCCAGTTAATTGCCTTCAGCTCAAGACAATTTTTATGTCAAAGAGGCATATTTGGGGTTGACATATTGTGGTTTCCCTCAAAATGCACTGCCCTAGTGGTCTTTCCCTTTCTGTGTAAGCCTTCCCTAGTTCCCTAGCTAATGCATCCCTTCCCTGGTGTAGTACTTAAGAACATCGTAGCCCCTAGAGGTAGATTTTGGGGTTCAAATCCTGCCACTTATTAGCTGTGTGGCTCTAGGCAGGTAACTTAACCTTTTGGTGCCTCAGCTTCCACATCTGTAAAATGGGGATAAAACAATACCTCCCCCATGGAGTTATTGTAAGGGTTAAGTGAGTTGATGCTTGTAAAGTATTTTAGCACTGTGTCTGGCACATAAAGAATAAAGTACCCACTGTCCTTTTCACCTCTGTGAATCCTGCCCCACGTCTTCTTGTCCTTCCTCTCCTGGGAAGCCTTCCCACAACCAGCAGAGCTCAAGGTGATTTCTCCCTTTCCAGAGTCTATTGCAAATGGTCTCGGACTTCAATCATAGAATTGTACCTTAGGGAAAATCTCCCCTTATTTTATATATAAATATATATATATATATATATATATATATATATATATATATATTTTTTTTTTTTTTCTGCAGTACGCGGGCCTCTCACTGTTGTGGCCTCTCCTGTTGCGGAGCACAGGCTCCGGACGCGCAGGCTCAGCGGCCATGGCTCACGGGCCCAGCCGCTCCGCGGCATGTGGGATCCTCCCGGACTGGGGCACGAACCTGCGTCCCCCGCATCGGCAGGCGGACTCTCAACCACTGCGCCACCAGGGAAGCCCTCCTCTTATTATATTGATGAGGAAACTGAGTCTCAAAGATCAAATGGCAGAACCAGGACTTGAACCCAAGACTCTTTAAACTCTAAGATTAGCAGTTTCCAATGTGCTCCATTTATAGTAGCATATACCTTTCTGTTCCCACACAGTAGCCAATACACATGCCTTGAAAAAAGACGATTAAAAGTATTCATCATGCTGCTCTTTGTAACAGTGAAAAATGGGGAGATGTTGATTTGAACAAATTTAAATAGATTTCTTTACCTTATGACTCTTCAGAGGCTGTAATAAGCTTATTTGCCTGCAAATCTGAAATGGGGGATTTGGTGTGCAAGGTTTCATAGATTTATTTGTCCACAGACCCTTTTTCTGATGAACGCTTGTTAGTTACCCACTGTAACTACTCTCCTGGCGACCCTCCAACGTACAGTCCTATGGGTGCTCCCCAGTGAGCCTCTTGCTTTATCTCTCGACAGCATTTGACTCCAGTCTGTTGTGTGTGCTTGTGGAGCTGACGCTGAGGCAGGAAAGTTCAGGGATGCTGGCTTTGAGAAGGTGACCAGGCAGTGACTGGAGGTTGAGGTCAGATTATCATTTCAGACCCACAGGCTAGTGAAGTTTGATCTTCTGGGAACGTTCTGGGATTCTTCCTTCTTAGGCCTTCAGCTGCCCCTTGACCTTGCTCACCATAGCTGAGTAAGTGGTCAGTGGGGAAGCCACGCTAAGATGTACCAGCCAGCACCGACCAGCTAGCAGTTCGGGAAGGGCTCAGCTGCCCTGGGCTGGGGAATGCAGAGGGGAGAGCAGCTGGCGGGGACCTGCACTGGCTGTTAGCAGGCCGGCCCTGTTCTGAGTGCTTTGCTGCGTAAACTCGCTGTGGCCTCACAGCAGCCCCGTGTGCTAAGCCCAGGACACCGCACACACAGAATGTCATTACCTGCCCAACACCACACAGCTAGGAAGCAGCAGTGCCAGGATTTGGTTTGAAACCCATGTTGCTGCCCACTCTGCCTCCCCAGCCCCTGCCCTCCAAGGGTCTGAGGAGGTTGGAAAGAAAGAACAGACTAGAAGGAGCTGCCAGGGTGTAGGTCAGGAAGCACCCGAAAGCAGTGCAGCTCTGCTGATAGGGGCACCTGCTCCCATCTCTTGTTCTCTGGCCTTCTCAGCTCTCCCCACAGGCAGGAGAACGCCCGGGCCTCGAATGCGATGGGTTCTCACGGAGGCCCTGCGTCGTGGCCTCTGTGCTGGGATGGGGAGCCCCTGCACAGAGGTTTCTACCCTGAGTACCCAAAATGGGCTTGTGCTTTCTCGACCAGTTGGGGTTTCTAACAACCCTGAGCTTGTCCTCTGTCCAGGGCAGGTCCCAGCTCGCGGGCCCTTCAGAAAGGTTTGAAGAAGGGACTGACAGTGGGGTTTGGGGGCCCTAATTTCTCATTTTCTCTAGTTCTCACTCCCTTAAAATGCAAAGGGCCGGTGTTCCTGTTTTAGGGAGCGTGTAGGGCACGTGCCACTGGGCATCCTGGGAAGGAGCGTGCCGACAGCCGCAGTGGGCAGAGAGAGGGCAGGAGGGCAGGTTTAAATCCTGGGCCTTGAGGCCAGGGGCCCCAGGGAGCTGTCCTGTCACAAGAAATAGCCCTGGATGCCAGCCAGCTGGAGCCTGGACACCTTCTCCCAGGCAGAGGCAGGGAGGAGATGGGGAGACGCCAGTAGCAGCCCAGCCCAGAGAGACCGAACCCAGAGTCCGGTTTGCAGCCGAGGACTAGGTCCACAATCCTCCCTGTGCCCGGGGTGGGTGGGAGGCTGAGGGCACAGTAGTCCCTGGATATGGCAAATCTGATATCCTGTCCTCAGGGTGCCCCTTGGCTTCTCCAAGGACACGCCCATCCCCTAACAACCGAGTCTCCCCTGGAGCCGGGATCCCGGTTCCTTTCTCCTCCTGGTGGTGCCGCCCTCATGCCCTCCCCATCCTGGTCCCGGAGAGCCGCCGTGCTCGCCGCTGTAAAGCTCTTTGTGGCTCTTTGTGTGATTTAAGTAATTCCCACTAAAGTAATTCATTCTTTTCTGAATGACCCATAGGCTTGATCCTTCCAGGGCACATTTGCATTTCAAGTAAAGCATTTGTACAAACAGATTTAAGCGTTAATTGGTAGAATGAGGAGGCAATTACTTTTTCTTTTGGGGGGGGACTTTCCCAGGCCCTTCCCTGCCATCCTCTCCCTTCCCCAATGCAGGGAGGGTGCGGCTGGGATGTGCCAGGGGAGTCGTCTGCGTCAGGAGGAAGGGAGGAGATCAGTGGTTCCAACTGAAAGT
The DNA here is from genome assembly GCF_011762595.2 of Tursiops truncatus. Classification (NCBI taxonomy): domain Eukaryota; kingdom Metazoa; phylum Chordata; class Mammalia; order Artiodactyla; family Delphinidae; genus Tursiops; species Tursiops truncatus. Next base: position 69,519,053 of record NC_047047.1, on the reverse strand, counting down.
TTTTTACGGTGGGACCTAGACTCATCAACTTTTTATTTTCCCCAGGTTTGTTTTATTATCACTGATTTCTTAATGCTGTCATTTCACAGCACCAAAATACAAAGAAGGAGCGCCTGTCAGTCTTCAGCTTTCTGAAAACGTGGTACATTATTCTTAGTTTTTTTTTCATTTTGCCCCAGACGGGTGAGAACCTCCTGGGGTGGGGGAGGGCTAGTGGTGAGAACCACCGACTGGGTGGCCCCCCGAAGCCCTCCAACTCTCAAACACCAAGGCTTTCAAACACCGCAGTCACGCTGCATTAAAGATGCATTTTCAAATGTTAATAATTAATGTAGTGTTAATTTATCATAGTTTCACATAACATTCTATAATGGAAATGGCCCCAGGAGAGAGGGTGGTAAAGGAGATTGAGGACCAGAGTAGACAAGAAGTGGGGATCAAGCGAGGGGGCCGGGTAGGTGCAGCAGCCGCTCTTCCAAGCTGTGTCCATCTTCCAGGACACTGGGGAAGAGCCTTGGGCTGCAGGAGACCGTTGTATAGTCTTCTCCCAGAGAGAGAGAGAGCAAGAGTGTGTGTGTGTGTGTGTGTGTGTGTGTGTGAGAGAGAGAGAGGGTGAGTGTGAGTGGGTGTGTGTGGGAGTGTCTGTGAGAGTGGGGGGTGGGGGAGTGGGGGTGTGTGGGGGGAGTGTGTGAGTGTGTGGGTGTGTGGGGAGTGAGTGTGTGTGGGAGTTTGGGTGTGTGTGGGGAGTATGTGAGTGTGTGTGTGACAGTGAGTGGGTATGGGTGTGTGACAGTGTGTGTGGGAGTGTGGGTGTGTGTGAGAGTGGGTGTGGGGGTGTGGGAGGGAGTGTGTGAGTGTGTGTGACAGTGAGTGTGTGTGGGTGTGTGGGGAGTGTGTGTGTGACAGTGTGTGGGAGTGTGGGTGTGGGGGAGTGTGTGGGTGTGTGTGGGGGAGTGTGTGAGTGTGTGTTACAGTGAGTGTGCGTGGGAGTGTGAGTGTGTGGGTGTGGGGGAGAGTGTGAGAGTGGGTGTGTGTGGTGTGAGTGGGTGTGTGTGGGGTGTGGGTGTGAGTGTGTGCGTGCGTGTGTGTACACACGTGTTCACACGTGTGTGTTCTATGGCCTGGCTTCCTGAACAGGTGCTGGTCTGCTGGCACCTATGCCTGATTTCCAAGCAAAGACACCCAGCGGAAAAGGCAGACATCTTGGAGTGGGGCTGGGGCTGGGGAAGCAGTGAGAAGGACCGAGGCCCTGGCGCTCTAAGGGAGGGACCCTTCTGTTTCCAGCCTGGGTCTGGTTTCTCACAAACGGCCCAACCTGGTCCCCTCGGCCTAACCAGGAGGCTTAGCTCCCCGGTGTTTCTCGTTGCCGTTGCAGGTGTATGTGGCTGCTGCGGTGCCCTGCGCCCCAGGTACAAAAGGCTGGTGGACAACATCTTCCCTGAGGATCCCGAGGTGGGTCTCGTCTCCTGCCGCCAGCATGCCTCTCACCACCTTACCCCATCCAGGGCCCTGGGGGCTGCTCCGAGGGAGGGTGGGCCCCGGGGCTCACTCAGACACACCAAAACCTCGGCCACAGCCCCATCGGTGACCAGAGGCAGCTGGGAGCCTGAAGAACGAGGAGCTTTGGGCCGCTCTGCGGGCAGCATCCGCAGAGGGCTCTGAAGTGTGTCTCGGTGCTCAGTGCTTCTGGCCACCGCTGAGCATTCTCTCCACTCATGTCTCTCTGGGTGATAGTTCCTTGAGCCGCTAACTCAGAATGCTACTATTTCGCTGTTGTCAGGTGTGAGCATTTCCCTTCTTGGGTTTTGGCTCTGGAGCTCATGTCCTCTCCACGCTCCCTCTGGTATCTGCCAGGTGTCAAGTTGGCACAGGGGACACCTGGCTTCTTGGTTTCCAAGCTGCCACTCTACGGTCAGGCTTCATTATGGGTTATGTGGTTTTGGAAAGGGTCTGATGTACTTGACTTCTTCTCTGGAAATCAATGACCTCTTCCTGATAGGCAGTGGAGGGTCACACTTCCAACATCCTCTGGACAATTCCCTGAAAGCTGCAGAGCTGCCTTCTTCCTGTTCACTTCTCGATGTTGGATATCCAATACGTTTTAATTCTGCATTGCTTTCATTGAAGACTTGTCATCCATTCATATACACACATATACACACACACATATATACCTCCATGTACATACACATATACATATGTAAATACATATAGTGTACACATGCACACACATATGTACATTTATATCAGTGACTATTTTTGCTTATAGCTAGCACACTTTGGGTGAAGTTGGGAGTTCCTGGAGAGCAGGGTCTATGTTTTAATCATCTCTAGATCCCCAAAACCCACATGTGTTTGTCGCGTACATTACAGGCACTCTGGTAAGTGTTGATTAAGTTGAATGACCATTTACCTTTAGACTTGAAGTCTTCTAGCCATCGCATGGCCACAGTGAGGATGATCTGTCTTTTACAGGATGGCCTGGTGAAGACCAACATGGAGAAGCTGACCTTCTACGCCCTGTCAGCTCCAGAAAAGCTCGATCGCATTGGCGCCTACCTCTCTGAGAGGCTCATCCGTGATGTGGGTCGTCATCGATATGGGTAAGTAGTATGGGAGGGTGGAGAGAGATTTGCAGAAATTATATATTTTCAGGGCAAAACATAGGGTCCTTTTATTTATTTATTTTTGGCTGCACCAGGTCTTCGTTGCTGTGCACGGGCTTTCTCTAGTTGCTGCGAGCAGGGGCTACTCTTCGTCGTGGTGCGTGAGCTTCTCATTGTGATGGCTTCTCTTGTTTCGGAACGCAGGCTCTAGGTGCACGGGCTTCAGTAGTTGTGGCACGGGGGCTCAGGAGCTGTGGCTCGCGGGCTCTAGAGCGCAGGCTCAGTTGTTGTGGCACAAGGGCTTAGTTGCTCTGCGGCACGTGGGATCTTCCCGGACCAGGGACGGAACCTGTGTCTCCTGCATTGGCAGGCGGGTTCTTAACCACTGCGCCACCAGGGAAGTCCCAGGGTCCTTTTAAGAAATGTTAATAGACTGGATTGTTGAACAGCCTGAGAAAATGGGGACTGGGAGTGAGGAGTGGGTTCCCTGTGCTTTTCCAAAGGTAAAATGTGATGCCCTTGCCAAGATTTGGGAAGAAGGGGGTGTTGGCTTCCTAGGAGCACCTCTGTTAGCCTCCATTTACCCCCGTGTCTCTATCCAGAAGCCCTCACACACCATTGAACCCAGAATGTGCCGTTACTCTCACCAAACCCACCCTGCCTCATTCAGCTTACTCTCTTAAAAAGCAAGGAGGGACTTCCCTGGTGGTCCAGTGGTTAAGACGCCACCCTACCACTGCAGGGGGCACGGATTCCATCCCTGGTGGGGGAACTAGTAGTTGTGGCATGTGGGCTCAGTAGTTGTGGCTTGCAAGCTCTAGAGCGCAGGCTCGTTGTAGCACATGGGCTTGTGGCGCACGGGCTTAGTTGCTCCACCAGATGTGGGACCTTCCCAGACCGGGGCTCAAACCCGTGTCACCTGCATTGGCAGGTGGATTCTTAACCACTGTGCCACCAGGGAAGTCCCTGATCAATAGATTAAACAGCCAAATAGGTAGATTGAAATACTAAGCTACCACCTTCACTTATCAAATTGTTTTTTTTAAAAAGTATATATAATTTCCAGTGTTAACCCAGGGATGGCAAAATGAGAGGCATTTTCATACTTTTCTAGAATGAGTACAAATTGGTTGAAGCTTTCTAGAAAGTAATTTTGAAATATATGTCAAGAGCTTCAAAAACACTTATGCCCTTTGATCCAGTAATTCCATTTCTATTCATCTATCCCACCATATCAATCTTATATATAATCTCACTGTACACACAGAGATGTTCATTATGGTAATTTTTATAATACTGAAAAGATGGAAGTAACTTAAATGCCCAACTGGAGGAGAATAGTAAATTATGGTGTTTATCGCTTCAGGAAATGTTACCTAGTCAATAAAAATGGTGTTTATAAACATACTTTCCATATAATATGGAAAATGCCATAAGTAAATGAAAAATAGAATACATACTTATATACACAGTATTTAAATCAAGTTAAAAACAATAACAAATCTCAATGCCTGGAAAATACAGTAAAAATAAATACGCCAAAATACTGAGTACTCTTAATATTTTGTGAACAAGGTGGCTGGGGTTTTTGGTTTCTATCTACACTTTTGTGTTTCCTAAATATTCTCTATTGAGCATGTATTACTTCCTGAAATGAAAAAAGTCAACGGCAGGACATACCATGTTTGTTACGCTACCGTCATGCCACAATCTGGAGCGGGGCTGGATGTAAAGAGAGCTCTAAGATGTCCCTGGTGGCACGGCTGTTGGAGCAAAGGGAAGGGTAGATCTAGGGCAGTTGTTCCTAAGTCCCATTGGTTCTGTTCTCTATGAAGCCTTTTATGTCCACCCTCTACTTTCCTCTGCTCCTACCTTTCTCCTGAGGCAGGCCCCGGATTATGGCAGTGGCCTTGAAAATTGTCTCCCCCCTTCCCATCTTTCCTCTACTGGCCCTTCCAGATCAACACTATGATCTTCAAAACACAGATCAAGCTATACTCTCCTGGCTTCTTTAGCGTACAATCCAAGGTCTCAGCTTGATTTCTGGGCTCCTCCACTACCTGCCCCCAACTTGCCTTTAACCCAGACACACCTGCCACAGCTGCTCTAAACCCATTCCAGATGGACTAGCTGACGATCCCCCCCCGACTTTCTGGCCTCTGAGCCTTTGCAGCGATCTCTCCCCTGGACCCTCTTTCCCCCCCTACGACCATCCATCAGCCCCATCACCCTCCAGGGTCCCTTCCTCCTGGTGAGGAAGGTGGAGTGAGAACCAGAGTGTAAAGATCTGCATTGTGCTGACAGTGTATAGAGGTCCACACCTCCACGGGACCCACCAGCCACGCTTACATCAAGCTATCCCCGGTATAAAAGCAAGACCGGAAACGATTCATTTCTATGATCCCTTTCTATAATAAAATTAGGTTACACACTCAGTCAAAAGGGCATGAATAGAATGAACGTGCTGATTATATAAATCGCCTTGACATATTATAAAGCAGGCTCAAGCAAGTAAAAATGACCTTATCCTAGACTGAACCTGAAACTAATATGCAAGCAATGCCATTAAACATTTAATACTAATTTTTCCTGCCCTCTCTGCAGTGATGGTTCTCTGAGTAAAAATGTCCTGTAGCCAGCAGAGCCACTCAGAAACATTCCACTGCCCTTAGCACTGCAACTCAAAATTGCTATCGTTCTGTTAAAAATAGCCATTGCAGCCTCTGAGCATTTAAAGCCTTGATGGCCTCTCTGGGGGCTCTAACCATAAACATTTGGAGAAGGAAAATCTGTTAGATCTGTACTCCTGTTCTCTCTCCTCTCCCTCCCCGTCTTTCCTTACCCAATGCCACATTCATCATCATTGTCCTAATCACTGGTGGCAGGTTTGGAAGAGTGAAATATTTACCTGCAGACAGTCTGAGGAGCTGTCTCCCTACCACCGTGCAGGTGTCTGTGTTTATGGTTTGACCATGTGGACGTGAACCTTGGGTGTTGGGCCCAGTGGCAGATCCACCCTCCTCTGCTCGTATGTGTTTAGCATCAAGGGTGATAACCAAACGTGGGCAGAGAGAGGATAAGATACAAATTTCAAGGTATTGCTACTCAGTGTGCGCCATAATGGGCAGTGATGTGCAGAGCAGCAAAAAGTGAGAATTCTTCATATTTTTCTTCTTCCAGTTCAGCCCAACTGCTAGAACACCCCTAGAAACTGGAGAGCAAGGGAGGTAACGGCAGTGCTGGGTGAGATTCAGGGTCAGCTGACAATGACCGTGGAGCAATGACCACGTTCAGAAGGCCACATTAGAATCTGTCAGGTTCCCCAGTGCCTGGAGGATGGAGACGCCCATGCCAAAGAGGGGTGGGCTACTCCCTGAGGAGCCTGACCCTGGAGCTGAGCTGGTGGGGCTCCCAAGAGATACACAGTCCCCAGAAGGACCCTGAACCTGGTTGGAGGACGGAGCTGACCCTTCAGACAGAGATGTCACAGATTCCTACTAGATGACGAGTCGATCCTTCCCTCCCTTGGCTGAGGTCAACCCCTACTTCTGGCTGCTAAAACCCAGAAGTTTCTGTCCAGCAGTGGGGACATGACTAAATACATTCAGACTGCCCAGAATAAGAGGTTCTTGGTCAAGGTTCTTTGAGTGATTCTTGGGCAATGGCTGGCCCTGCTAAAGCTGCCCCCTCTCTCTGTGTGCTGGTTCCCATCTCTGACCCTAGGTCTGCTTTCCTCTGCAACCACGTCTGGTTCTCAGACTTTGACTGCCAGTTCCTCCTTTCCCGGAGGCTCCTAAGCCCACTCCTGACTGAGTGAAAGGTGTTCACGCAGAAGCAGCTGCCTGCTCTGGAATTCAGTTCAAGGTATTTCCTGCCTCACTCCTACGCACCAGGCCCCCCCTGTGTATTTTCCTCACTTGTTATAACTCACCTTCTGCTGTGGTTGGCCCATGACTCTGAGTTCCTGTTGTTATAACCTGCTGAGTAGCCTCTCCTGACCTCACTTGCTGCCTGTGAACCCCAGTCCATCCCAGATTCCCTGAGTTCTGCCTTCTTCACCTACTGGGAAGCCCTACAAGTGGATCCAAGATCCTTGGTCATCACCTGCTGCTGTGGTCCATGCCCTACTCTTGCCTCTCCCTTGGGCCCCTGTGGTGGGCTGGTTCTCACCAGCTCCTTTCTTCCCCATCCTGTTCCAACTACCCAGTCAGGCCAGTTTCTCAGACCTATTACTACACTGGACTCCTTTCAGGATACCAAGCCCAGAGCAGATCTCTGCTGAGACTAACCTATTTGGCCCCAGTCCTGTTGAGTGGACATTACCCTGAGACGCCCGTGCTCTTTGAAAGTATAGACTTAATGGGTAAGATGTACCCAGGAAGGTTATGATAAGATAGGACCAATGCAGCGAGCAGGAGGTTCCAAAGCCCATTGACTTCTAATCTTCTAAGATACTTTGAAAAGTTCAAGTTTGCAATAATAATCCTTCCATCCTTAGTGTTGGGATCAAAGATGGGGATTGAAGGAGTGTGTATTCAGAGAACTAGGCCTTAAACTTTTTTACTTTTCTGTTTCACTTCTACCATCATTTTCACTTTCCATCAAAATTTCCTCTCTTGGTCAGTAGCCAATTTTTTTTTTTTTTTTTTCTGGCTAGCAAAGGATGGTTTTCCTTATCAGGATTTTCTGGGAATTTTTTTACAGGAAAGGGAAAAGCAGCAATCTAAGCTCTGGGGTTTGGGAGGCCTTCTGGTTTCTTCTCTTGCCAAACCCCACCCCGCCCCTTCCTTTCCCTCATTTAAACTCTATAAAATAATGGTGAAACCCTTCATGCAGAAGGATGCTGGGATGATTCATAGAAGAAGAGAATTCCATGCTGCCTGCTCCCATTTCCCATCCGCCATGTTTGGTTGCCAGAGTGTGTCCAGGTTTCTCCGCAGGGAAAACCTGTCCCTTTGGAAGGGCCCTGGCCCAGGTTGCTTCCCCAACCCTGCAGGAATCAGTCTGCTTCACGGCCTATACAGTGGACCCGGAACATGCCAGGCCTGGGTCTGCAAGGCACGACAGGTATCCTGAACTGTGGCTGTGACATCCTGTGAAGGGCAAGGCTATCGAGGACTGGCGGGCCCTCCAGAGCAGGAGAAAATGTGGCTTCAGTTCACCAAACGAGCCCAAACACCCAATGCTGCCTTTGTATTTGAAAGACACTCTGTAGATAAGAGCATGACCGGATCCATTTGTGAATGTGCCCAGAGACAGCTATTTAATGATATTTAATAATATTAAACAATAATAATAGCTGACTCAGTTCATATAAATAAAAGAAATAAACATTTTACAAAAGTGAGAAGGAAAATTTCAGAGTAGAGAGGCTGTTTTACTTACGGTTGTTTGGTAAAGAAGTTAGGGCAAGGGTACTGAAGAAATGGCGACTGATGTCTTTAAAAAAGGACATTTAGAAAACGTCATGACTGCTGTTGCTTTTATACACATGGATTTGCAAAGCTGGCTTATGTGTGCGGCAGTTCAGATGCACAATGTCTGAAACTGAGCGGCTGCCACGAGGGCTTTGTGGAGCTTTGTGTTGTGGTTTTGTAGTGTCTTCAGAAATCATCCTATAGTCATGCTTCCTGGACATTCTTTTTATTTAACCAAACTCTGTTTTAAAACAAAGACTAGCTAATTGAGAGTTTTGTACTATCTGCCTAACCTTCAAAGAGATATGATTTGGATCAAAACATAAAGAAAAAATCTTTTAATTCATCCCCTATTATGTACACGGCATATAAACCTGACACTAGGCAGCTTCTTCTTTTTTTTTTTTTAATTTGTATTTTTTCTTTTTGGCTGCTTCGGGTCTTAGTTGTGGCACATGGGATCTTCATTGTGGCACACTGGGTCTTTTGTTGTGGCGCATGGGCTCAGTAGTTGCAGCGTGAGGGCTTAGTTGCCTGCAGTACGTGGGATCTTAGTTCCCCGACCAGGGATCAAACCAGTGTGCCCTGCATTGGAAGGCGGGTTCTTAACCCCTGGACCACCAGGGAGGTCCCTCTCGGCCGCTTCTTAAAGAGAGGCCAAGTAGCAGAACTTGCTCTGACTTAGAAGCATCAGCCTGACTCCTTAGCACCCAGGTAGGTTTGGAGTTCTCTTCTCACTCTACCTTGCCTGCATTTTGTTTGTATCAGGAAGTACTTCCTGTGTTCCACATGGCTCTATGAGTAGAGGGGTCACCACCCTGTAATGGGCACATGACCACACTCCGAGTACATGGAGTCTGCCTGATCTCCCCTCTTGCAGGATGGAGTCATGTTCAGCCCTCACTTCTCTTTCCTGTGAGGGCAGTCACTTGAGTTGCTTTGGATCGCTCAGGATTCCCTTTTATTTGTGCCCTCAGGTTTCTAAAGCACTCCTAAACCTGATTATCAGATACTTGTGTTATTTAGGGTATAAAGAGACTTGAAAATACAGTGGCTCCAGCAATATGGAAATATTTTTTCTCTCTCATGCAATAGTCCAGTCTGGGTTGGTGGGCTCCGCCCATGAGGTCATCCGGGGCTTTCACCTCTGGCCATCTATTTGCTGCCACTCTGCAGCCAGCAGGAAGAGGGAAGAGAGGACCTGGAGGACAATCCTGTCTTTCAAGCAAGCAATGCTGACGTTGCTCGCATCACTCCCTCTCATTTTAATGGCAACATGTAAGTCACGTGGCCTCACCTAGCAGCAGGAGAGGCTGGGAAATGTTCCCAGTGGGCAGCCACAGCTCAGCTAAACTTCTAAATGACTAGTGAAGAGGGCAAAAATAGATTCCAGGGGAGACATTTAGCATTCTGCCCTAGACACCTAACTCCTTAATGGAAACTGTAAAGATTTTAACCAGAATAGTTTTGCAGAGTCTCCCTTATTAGAAGTTAAAAGATAACCTTTTTCTATGAATGTCTGCCTTGCTTTCTTTTTTTTTTTTTTTTTTTTTTTTGCGGTACGCGGGCCTCTCACTGTTGTGGCCTCTCCCGTGGCGGAGCGCAGGCTCAGCAGCCACGGCTCACGGGCCCAGCCGCTTTGCGGCATGTGGGATCTTCCCGGACCGGGGCACGAACCCGCGTCCCCTGCATGGGCAGGCGGACTCTCAACCACTGCGCCACCAGGGAAGCCCTGCCTTACTTTCTTTAGAATGCAAATGCTTGGTATGTAGGGGATGTATCTTTCATGATGTGCCTTACCTGACCAAATGCTCATTATGTCACTATCGTGGAACAAATGTTGGGTTTGAGCTTAGATGTGTATTCCTGATTCTCAGTAGGAATTTGATTTGTGACCTTTTTCTTGGGATTTAAGAGAGGCATTGAAGAAGACAGTAATTGGGGTTTGTCCTGCAAAGGCTAGTCTGGAAAGGACTGGGCATTTCAATTTTTTATTTTATTTTATTTTTCTGGCCGTGCTGCAAGCCTTGTGGGAGTCTTAGTTCCCCAACCAGGGATTGATCCCGGGCCATCAGCAGTGAAAGCGCAGAGTCCTAACCACTGGATCACCAGGGAATTCCCAGGATTGGGTATTTTTAGCATGGAGAAGAGAGGAACATAGTAAATGAGATTGTTGTTTCCGTGTGGTTGAAGGGCTGGCAGGTAGGAGAAGGTTCAGCTCTCTTTTTTGCTGCTTCTAAAAGTAGAATTGTGAATAAAGGATAGCGGTTATTAGGGTTTGCTTGAAATATAAGGAGGAGTTCATTTGGTTGTCAAAAAATGGGATGGGCAGCTCTTCACCATTGGATGTCGTGCGTTCCTAGTTTGTGAAAGTATTCACTCGGGTTTTAGTCTTTAGAATAATTAAGTGGTTAGAGACTTAGAATTGACACAGAGCACCTGCTGCATAAGGAGAAAAGAATTTTCATTCTGTCTTATTCTCCATGAGGTAAAAATGCTCCCTGGGCAAGCTGAGTGTCATCCAAACATGGTAACACTGTCAACCGTATTGTTTGAGTAGGACGTCATTATAGCACTTCTGAGGTCTTCAGCTACAAAAATTGCAATTTTATGTTCCTCAACATTTGCAGTTGGCTGGTCCTCAGGCCCGTTTCAGATTCTTCCTAAACTTTCTTCATTAAGTTCTTTGCTTCCTCCCCACTAGAGCCTCTTTCCTTCTTTGGAACCCTCGTGGGATGTCATTTTTTTGGTAACATTTCTTATTTTCCCTTTAGAGGAGATATCTGTGTATTTATCTTATCCCTCCCACTCTAGGCTCTTTAAGTTAAAGGACTTCTTCATCCTTACACCCCTGCGCTGACGAGGACAGTGTCAACAAACACGTCTTGACTTGGATGAGTAATTCTCTGACCTCACTGGGTTTGAGTTCAGAAGCTGCTCTTCTGGGCATCAGTTTTTTCTGCTTGTATTTCCTCATGAAATGGTGTACCTTGTCTGTCCTCAAGTTCTTCATGTGTAAAATAAGGGGCTGGATGAATTCATCTCTAGGCTCCCTTCCAGCTCTGCCTCATTCTGCTTCTCAGGGCTGGGCTGGAACAACTGTCCAGTCGTCGGCCACCCAGGGGAGACCTGCATTAGCTGGATGCTGCCCAGGTGGCCACTGCACTGCCGTCTAGATTGCCCCGGCCACGCAGTGGGGGTGGAACAGGCGCGAGGCTGAGTGACGGCAATGCTGCTGCTTTCCCCAGGTACGTGTGCATCGCCATGGAGGCGCTGGACCAGCTGCTCATGGCCTGTCACTGCCAGAGCATCAACCTCTTCGTGGAGAGTTTCCTCAAGATGGTGGCCAAGCTGCTTGAGTCTGAGAAGCCCAACCTGCAGATCCTTGGCACCAACTCGGTAAGGAGGCCCAAGGGGCTTTGCCAGTGGGGATGGTGAGGAGGGGGTGTAGAACCTCTGGGTCAGCATGGTGAGGATCCATTCCTATTTGGTTTCTGACTTTTAAAAATGATTTTTCCCTTAAATAAGTTTAGGTGAGGCCCCAATAGATGTAAAAATAGAAAGGGAGGTATTTCTTTGAGAGCAGGGGGTGCCCAGTGCCCTCAGAGCTTGGCCCCTGACTCCATGGGGCATCCTTTGAAAGCTGTCCAGGTTGTGCTTCTTTCGAAGACAGAGTAAACGGATGTTCACAGGACAGAGGGATCAGATAAGTGGGAAGATCACAGGGAAGCAGGAAACAGGGCTTCTGGCTTAGTTCTGCCCTTTCCTAGCTGGGTAACCTCGAGCGGGTTATCTTTCATGAGCCTGGCTTCTCATTGATAACCTGAGTGGATTGAACTCAGTCCAAGCTTTGTAACGTAACTGGTCTCAGTACAAGTGGCGGCTATCATGAGGGCTTATAGTTTTGGGAGAGAAGAGCTATCAGGTGTGTCAAGAACGCTCAGCTTCGCATGTATCTAACATACTTGAATATCCCGCTTGTTCTCTTCCATTTCTTGCTCTCTCTCTGTTCCTTCCCCTTCAGGGAATACTTTCAGCTCCAGGCCTTCAAGCAGCTTGGTATTAAAAGCCCTGACATGCAACTATTTTACAAATATCACCAGGAAAAAAAAAATAAGTTTAAGCTTTGTCTTCTTAGCCTTCCCAACCTGACTTTTCTGAGTGTTTGTTGCACAGGTCACAGCTGCTTTTCTGTTCTACTTAAGTTGATTTAACCAGAAGACAGTCTTTCAACTCTTCTTTCAAAGACCAAAACTAACAACCTATTCCCCTCTTTCCTCTCTCTGTGAGCCAGCTGCCTTTGACAAATTACATATACAGTAGCTGAGGGTAAATTCTTTTGTCATGTTGCCCTGGCAACAGCTTCAGTTACTGTTTCACTTGCCCTGTTTAAGATAACTATAGTCTAGAAGAGAACATGTACATGGAAACTAAACCAGTCATCAATGCATCCAGAGGGTATCTCCCCAGGGGTCGGCGGGGGAGACATAGAAACATGTGGCTGTCAGCGCTAGCGTTCCCTACAGCACATCCTGGCCCAGGGTAGGCATTTTGTTAGCTACAGGCTTGAAAATTCAGAATCCTGCCAATTCCTAGATTCCCCATCACAGTGAATCACAGTATTAGCAAGAAAGCAGTTGACTAATGATTACCGTACTGCAGACAATGGAGATTATGTAAGGAGAGGTGATTATAAGAAAGTTGAGTCAGATAATTGCAATAGATTCAGAGTTCAGCTTCAGAGGCAGGCTTTGCTGGCGGTGTCCCTCAACCAGATGCTCTTTCCAGCTCTCTAAGCCCGGGACCTCCTCTCTCTTTCTTTCTTCATCCTTAATGGATCTTTATCCAGCTTGTACTTGACCACCCCAAGGATTGAAGCTACAGTAAAACTTGTCAGCAAAAAGTCTGGTTTTGCTAATACCATTCCTGCACATCATCTGCAGTAAAGTATAATTTTTTAAATTGAAGTGTTGCTTTCAGGTCTTTAATGAGAATATCTGAACTTGGGATGACAGTGAGAGACCAGGAAAGTCAGGGGATGAGGGGGAGCCAGAGCCAGCTAAGCTCAATGATTTGCTTAGGGATTGGCTTCTGCATACCTGCCTTATTGCCTGAGAGGTCCAAACGTGTGTCTCAGGGACAGGGCAATGACCATGTGCCCTGACTTTCTGAGGTCACTCTGTGAGGATAAGCTGAAAATATTAAATCTGAGAATACCGAGGCCCTTCACATAAACAATCTCATATATTAGCCTAGTGTAAATAATAAAATTATTAGGAAGGATCACGGATTTAAAGTTTGTACTTTCATCCCTCCCTCACAACATATATAAAAATGAACTCAAAGTAGATTGAAGACCTAAATGTAAGAGCTAAACCTATAGATTAGAAGAAATACAGGGGTGTATCTTTATGATCTTGAATCTGGCAATGAATTCTTAGATACGATAATAAAAACAAAAGGAGCAAAAGAAAATATAGATGATTTGACTTCTTCAAAATTAAAAACTTTTGTGCATCACAGGACACTGTCAGGAAAGTGAAAAGACAACCACCAAATGGGAGAAAATATTTACAAGTTGTATATCTGATAAGGGTCCAGTAACCAGAATATATGAAAAACTCTTACAGCTCAATAGCAAAAAGAAAACCCAGTTAAAGTGGGCAAAGGACTTGAATAGACATTCAAGGAGAAGATACACAAATGGCCAACAAGCACATGAAATGATGCTCAGCGTCACTAATCGTTAAGGAAATGCAAGTCAAAAAAAACCCACAGTGAGATACCTCTTCACACCCACCAGGATGGCTATATTTTTAACAATCCTATAAAATGACATGTTGGTGAGGATGTGTAGAAATTGGAACCCTTGTACGTTGCTAGCGGAGATGTAAAATGGTATAGACACTGCGGAAAACGGTTTAGTGGTTCCTCCGAAAGTTAAACATATAGAATTACCATATGACTCAGCAGTTCTCTCTAGGTATATACCAAAAAGAACGGAAAATGCATACTCAAATAAATACTTGTACACCAACGTTCGTAGCAGCACTGCTCACAATAGCCAAAAGGTGGAAACAACCCAGAAGGTCATACGTTATATTTCCGTTTAGCTGAGATATCCAGAATAGGTGAGTCCATGAAGACAGAAAGCAGATTAGTGTTTGCCGGGTCTGGGAGGGAGAGGAACGGAAAGTGACCCATTAATGACCAAGAGGTGGGTTTCCTTTGGGGGTTTGCTTTAGTTGCAAAACATTGTGAATGTATTGAATGCCACTGAATTGTGCACTGTAAAAGGGTTCATTTTATGCTTTGTGAACTTTACCTGAGTTTTTAAAAATTGCTCTTTCGGGCTTCCCTGGTGGCGCAGTGGTTGAGAGTCCGCCTGCTGATGCGGGGGACGCGGGTTCGTGCCCTGGTCTGGGAGGATCCCACGTGCCGCGGAGCAGTTGGGCCCGTGAGCCATGGCCGCTGAGCCTGTGTGTCCAGAGCCTGTGCTCCGTGATGGGAGAGGCCACAACAGTGAGAGGCCCGCCTACCACAAAAAAAAAAAAAAAAATTGGTCCAAATAAAAATTTCCCTAATAGTCCTCACACTGTCTTGTATTGCTGTCTTTCCCATCAGGATTCAGTAAAGATCATGTGTTTACTTTGTTTTCTGTGTCTCTTATGTCTCTTAACCAGTCCCAACCCCTCTCCTGCCCCTCTTTGTTTTTCATGATATTGCCCAGGTCACCACTTTGCAGAAAGCCCCACAGTCTGGGTTTGTCTGATTATTTCCTTGTGGTGTCCTTCGTTTTGCTCTCCTGTCTCTTATACTTCCTGCAGACTAGAATTAGACTTGAAGGTTTGACTGGCTGCGGTTAAATACTTTGAGGCATAACACTTCACGGGGAATGCTGGGTCCTGCACTGAGCATCCCCAAAGGACCCCAAGTGTCTGGTGCCCCACTTTTATGGATGCTAAGTGCCATCCCAGGTTAGGGTAGTGACAGCTGGCTCTCTCCATTGTCAAAGGACTTTTTTGTCTTTGCAGTTAGAAATCTGTGGAAACCACACAAATAACCCATTCCTCACTCGTTTTTCAGCTGATGTTTCTATCTCTGGTGGCATTTCTCCCCGTTGATTGCACCTTCTTCACACTCCCTTGACCTCCTGGCCCTGTCATCCCAGCTCTTCCCACCTGGCCCACCCTTCTGCGTTTCTATGGTGGGCTAAATAATGGTCCCCCAAGTATGTCCACATCCTAATGCCTATAACCTGTGAATGTTACCTTACATGACAAAAGGGACTTTGAAGATATGATTAAGTTAAGGATCTTGAGATAAGGAGATTATCCTGGGTTATCCAGGTGGACCCCATGTACTCACAAAGACCTTTATAAGAGGGAAGCGGGAGGATCAGAGTCAGACAGAAGATGAGAGACAGAGAGGAAGAGATTTGAAGATGCTCCTCTGATGGCCATGAAGATGGAGGAAGGGGGCCAGGAGCCAAAGGATGTAGGTGGCTTCTGGAAGCTAGAAAGGCCAAGGAAACAGATGCTTCTCTGGAAGTGTCCAGAAGGAATGCAACCCTGCAGACCCATTTTAGACTTCTGATCTCCAGAACTGCAAGGTAATACATTTGTATTGTTTTAGGCCACTAAATTGTGGTGGTTTATTACGGCAGCAATAGGAAACTAATAGAGTTTCCTTCATTGATTCTCTTTCTCCATGTCCCCGTGAAATGTCTGTGGTCTCCAAGGTTGCTGCTCTGTCCTCTTCTCACTCACTCCAAGGTTGCTGCCTCTGGACGATTTTATCAACTCTTGTGGTTGCAACTTGTCATCTATAGACTAGAAATTCTCTCATCTTCCACACCACGACAGAAATCAGCACTGCTGGAGACCAGCAGCCTAGAAGTGGGTTCCATGAAGGGAGGTCAGGGCAGAACTGTGATGCCAGTGGAAGAGCTCAGGTCACGGGGGTCAGCGCCAGCAAACGATGGGGATCTTAGAGCAGAGGCAGCCAGTGCTTCCCTGGGTCCGCGCTTCCCAAGTGTAGGCCTTGGAGGCTGGCTAGCACGTGGGACTACTTGGGACCAGAGGGATCACCTTCTCGGGCAGCAAGACTGAGCTTTCCCAGGAGTTTTTAAAACCACAGTCAGTTTTGCGAAGAATCTTGAAGGAGGAAAGACGTAATATGGGTAGACAGGGGAGGATGTCCTAGGTCTAGGGAATCACTACACCCAGGTTGGCAGGCGATTTGCAGGGCACGATCATGTCACAGTAGGACTGTTCCTCTGGCTTTAGTGAAAACTGCTTCCGGGAGTTGCTATAAACAAGAGCAGTTGGGAGAACAGGGTAGGGGGTGTTAAAGTCAAAACCATGTGTCTTTTCCAGCTAGGGTTCATCTTAGTGCAACACAACAACCGTTCCCATTTTTCCTTATGTAGGTTAACACAGTGAAAAGGCCTGCAGTCCTACCATGAAAGAGTTAGGGTTCTCTCTATGCCCAGTATTTTATTTTTTGGCCGTGCTGAGCGGCACGTGGGATCTTAGCTCCCCAACCAGGTATCGAACCCGTGGCCCCTGCAGTGGCAGCGTGGAGTCTTAACCACTGGACCACCAGGGAATCCCTATGCCCAGTATTTTACAGTGTGGTTCTATTGTTGACGACAGGGAGTTGGGTTCAGAATGCCCATCTACAGAAGAGAGAAAGGCTGACTTCTGCTTGGAGAGACTTGGCTAGTGCTGAAGTGAGGCCGACCAGCTCAGCTTCTTCTCCAGACCCAGGGAGAGCTGGTTTTGCAATGTCAATATTTGGAGGTTGCTTTCTCTCTATTGACCCAGCCCCTTAGTAACTCTCAGTTTTCACACAACCGTGTCGCCTTCCTGCTTGTGCCAGAGGGTTGGGAATCTCCTCCAGCAAACTTGGCTGAAGAGCTGAAACTTTGGTCTTGGAAGGGTCACCCTAGTGCTGCCCTTGGCCTTTGAAGTGTCACATCTTCACAGTCTCCAGTTTGTTGCTATGGAGACCTTCCTCATCATTGCAATATCTTAAAAAACTAAAACCAAAAAAATCCAACTTTATTATTTCACAGTCTTGTGCATTAGGCAAGTAGCATTTTAACAAAAGCCATTTGTAAGGTATGACCTAACAATGGTAGGGGTGAAGTAGCCAGGAAGTTCCTGCTGTATCAAGTGTTTAAAACATTAGTGAGTCACACAGGTAAATGGGCCCAGTGGAAACGTATGGAGTGTTGACAGCAAGCCAGAAATCCACTGGGGGAAAAATGAGGTGATAACTGTTAACTCTGATGGGCTGGTCATACCAAGCCTATGAGGCAGCTGCTCTTGCTGGCCCCATTGTACAGATGGGGTGACCGAAGCATGGGGCGCTTAAGAAACGTGCCTCCTATCAGCCTCCTACTAAGTGGGAGGTGGGATTCAGAAATGCATTCTGGTTCCAAACCCCTTCTCATAATCATAACACTGTTCTGCCTCTAATAGGAGGGATGAAGGCTCTGTTTTATTTTATTTTATTTTATTTTATTTTTTTGCGGTACGCGGGCCTCTCACTGTTGTGGCCTCTCCCGTTGCGGAGCACAGGCTCCGGACGCGCAGGCCCAGCGGCCATGGCTCACGGGCCCAGCCGCTCCGCGGCATGTGGGATCTTCCCAGACCGGGGCCCGAACCTGTGTCCCCTGCATCGGCAGGCGGACTCTCAACCACTGCGCCACCAGGGAAGCCCCGAAGGCTCTATTTTAAACCCTAGAGTCTCAACCCCATCTCAGCCAGGTTTGGGCATGTTTCCCAAGTGGACTCCTACAGTGGGTGTGGTCCCATGACCAGGTCCCCCAGATTTGATCCTCTGAACCACAATTACCAAAGTTTCCATTTTGGCCTCCTCCCGTCAGCCCTGGAGGACTCAGGAGCAGCTTGAGGTGGGCTCCCTCGGAGCTGCCCCCATGGGGATACTGCAGGCCAACGTTCCCTGACCAGGTCATCTGGGCAGGTCATCTGTGCTGTCGTAGTTTCAGACTCAGGGAAGGGAAGCTCCTCCCGACAAGCTATCAAACCAAGGGTTCCCAAGGATGCTCAGAGCTCCTGGTACCAAATGTTGCCTCTTTTATTAGCCCTGGTGCCACCCGTAATGTAATAAACGGGGTTCAGTCCGTCTGGATGGCATCGAGTGCAGCCTCATCACCAGATCTCGTAACAGAGCAAGAGTCCTGGAGAGCGAGGCAATGGCCTGGCTGGTCGACAGCCTGAGCCTGGAGGCTGCAGCCTCCCGGGCCTCAGAGATGGACCCCTTGGTTCAACCCCAGGCCACCCCAGTTCAAAGGAGGTGGCCATCTCTCCAGCCTTGACTGGCCTCCGTTACCAAGGACAGGAGGAGGCCAAAATATATTGCTTAAGCTTTCTTCCTCCTAGCCTGCCTCGGATCATTTCCACAGCTACTGGTCCAGCTTTCCAGTAAAAGAACAAAGGACGTGGGGTCTGTAGATGCCCTGCCCCAGAATCTCCAGGGTAGGAGTTGGTGGGGTGGGGGGGGGGGGTTGTTCCAAATGCAGATGCCTAGGTCCTACCCACAGAGAGTCTTGTTCAACAGGCCTGGGGTGGCTCAAAAGTCTACATTGGCAGCAAGCTCCCCAGGTCATTCTGATACACAGTAAAATTTAAAAACCACTGGTGGAGGGCAGAGAGCATCAAAGTATCAGAATTCCCAAATTGGAGCCCCAGCTCCACTTGTCACGGGCGGGCTGACCTGAAATAATTCAGTCGCTCCCTTAGAGCTCCAGTTTCCTCATCTTCACAGTGGGAGCAATATCGCTCCTATTAAACTCGCTGGTTTGCCAAAAATTACGTCAGGTAATGGATGTTTCAGTAGGCTGGAAAATGGTCCCCCAAAAGATGTCCACGTGCCAATCCCTGGAACCTGCGAATGTCACCTGATACGGAAACAGGGTCTCTGCGGATGTGACCAAGTTAAGGATCTTGGGATGGAGAGATTATCCTGGATTATCCGGGTTGGCCCTAAATGCAATCACAAGGGTCTTAGAAGAGAGAAGCAGGAGGAGGTTGGACACAAAGGAGGAAACAATGTGCAGACGGAAGCAGAGACTGGAGGCATGCAGCCCCGGGAAACTAACATGATGCCTGAGCTGCAAGTGCCTTAGAAACATTTAATGTTGTCATTTCTCGGCATATAGGCGTCAACTCCTTCTTTCCCGGAGTGCTGCCATCCACACGTGGCGTTAGAGATGGGGCACGGGGCCTGGCGTGGCTCCTCCGGACACAAACTCCCGTGTCTATAAATAGCTTCTTCAAGGAATATTTTGAAGGCGCCCAACGGAACAAAGTATGAGTCAAAACAAAGCAAACATGCTTCACAATAACCATATTCGAAATTGTTTTTCTGGTGGAGCGGAGCGGCAGGCGCGTGGAGAGTGGCATGCTGTCTGCGAAGCAGTATCTTGAATGTATGCGGTGCTGAATCCTGCCGGACCGTAAAAAGTTTAAGCCTCTTAGAACTAGGAACCTCACTTACAGTAAGCCTTGAATTCACTCAGTTCCTGTTATCCCAGGAACTCAGGGAGCTTTTCTTAATTATCTCCACCTCATTCACATTCCTAGGAGGTGATATATGCCTTTTAAAGAGATGAAAACAAATGCTCGGCCACATCTTCCCGGTTTTGCTGTGCCGGCTGCCCAGAGCTCCCACCGAGCCCCACCTCCTTGTCTCTCGGTGCTGGGCTCTGTCCCATCCTATTGAACTAACTGACCTTCGGTTCCTGAAGGGTGCTTCAGGGGGCTTGGCCCTCATCTTCCAACTTCCCTGCCTTCTGCCACCGTCCTCAACTCCCACCCTCGGGCACCAGTTCATTGGGGTGGCTGTTAACTCATTTCCTTCTTTCCATATTCACACCTGCCCCCGGCATCCTGCATGGTCACCTGCATGGTTCACGCTGCCCATCTGGGCTCCTCCTCTGTGAATGCCTGGCTGGAAAGGACAAGGGTCACACTGCACCAGAGCCGAGGACCGGAGTTGATGAGCAGACCATGAAAGGCCCCTATCACCATGCTCACTGCAGCGCAGAGCCCTGAGCATTCCTCCGGGCAGGCTCTGCATACATCCCTCGTTTAACCCTGGTGACACCCCGTGGCATAGGCCCCATCACCCCCATTTTTCAGATGAGGAAACAGTGGCTCAGAAGCTAAACGATGTCCACAGGCACACAGGTGACAAGAAGCAGAGTGAGGACACGGCTGTCTGACTGTGGGCCCGGCAGATGTAGGCGAGTATAGTCCACTTAAATAGAGCACCATCATGTTAAAATCGAAAATGGAGAAGGAGACTCAAAACTAAGTTTCCAGGGAAGAAGACTCTAGAAAAGTAAAAATCTGGGGATGCAGAGAGTCACGAGAGAAAAGAGTGAGGGAATTTTCCAGTGAGCTTAGCAGCTGTGGCTGGCCCAGCTAGGGGAGATTCAGGAGTGACTGCTGGGCCGGCCTAGAAGAAAGCCTCTGTAGTTCTAGGAAAGGAATCCCCATGCGTGTTTTCTACCCTGCGTTACCTCTGTGGCTATCACAGAATGTTCCATTTTTAAAAAATTGGGGCTTCCCTGGTGGTGCAGTGGTTCATGGGTTCGAGCCCTGGTCCGGGAAGATCCCACATGCTGCGGAGCAACTAAGCCCGGGTGCCACAACTACTGAGCCTGCACTCTAGAGCCTGTGAGCCACAACTACTGAGCCCGTGTGCCGCAACTACTGAAGCCTGCGTGCCACAACTACTGAAGCCCACATGCCACAACTACTGAGCCTGCGCTCGAGAACCCGTGAGCCACAACTACTGAGCCTGTGTGCTGCAACTACTGAAACCCCCGCACCTAGAGCCCATGCTCCGCAACAAGAAGAGCCACTGCAATGAGAAGCCCACGTACTACAACTAAGAGTAGCCCCCGCTCACCGCAACTAGAGAAAGCCTGCACGCAGCAACGAAGACCCAATGCAGCCAATATAAATAAATAAAATTAATTAATTAAAAGAAATTGATTGTAATCTCCACTTTAACCTTGCAGCCAGGGCGTCGTAGTCGAAATCTTCAGCAGCCTGTACGGTGTGGAAAACAGTCAGAGCAGACTGGGCATGAACAGGGCTCCGGCCAGGCCACCTGACGCGCCACCAGTCCTTGAGGTTCCACGGCACTGGAGGAAGGGGAAAGTCAAGGTTGAAAGTGAAGAGGCTTGGGAATTCCCTGGCGGGCCAGTGGTTAGGACTCCGTGCTTTCACTGCCGAGGATGGGGGTTGATCGCTGCTCAGGGAAGTAGGATCCTGCAAGCCACGTGGCACAGCCAAAACAAAAAAAAAAGTGAAGAGACTTGATGTCACGTCCACAGAGATCAGGAATCGTTCCGTGAAGTATCAGCGTGGGGAGGGGGGCCAGAGGGAAGGGAGGCCGCCAGGTTGCCTGTCAGGAATCCTGCTGCGTTTCTGCCTCAGACCATCTAACAGATGAATCTCCTCCAGTGCTGACTCAGCACGTCTGGGGCTTGTGGCAGATATCTGCATGGTCACGGAGACCCCTCGACTCTGTTGTACCGCAGTGCTTGGAAACCAGTGGCCTCACTCCTGCAGCCCTCTTAAAAATGCCAGACTAAGGTCCCCTCTGGCGGCTTCTTCATCCTCTGTTCTCCCTGACAATATCCATCACCCTCGCCTCCCCAGAGCAACTCTCCTGGGTCATTTGGCCTGAGGCGCTAGAGGAAGCCAGGAGCAGGAACAGAGCTGGGGGTTTTCTGGGCAGAGCTCTGTTGGAGAGGCTCGTGCTTGAGACCTGGGTTTCTCCTGCAGGACCCTGGGCAATTATGTAACATTTGTGGGTCTCAGTCTCTCTGTAAAATGAGAATAATAATATTTCTCTAACTTAGAGTCATTTTAAGAAACAACAGAGCTGATGGGCAGTACCTGATACACATATGTTCTAAACATCGTTGCTATTAGCCCATAAACTCCTACACCAGTGACCGTGAAGTCTGATTATTCATGCTCCTGACATACATTTGGGTTTACACAGTCACTATATTGGGGACAAAGTCTTTGACTGTTTCTCCTTTATTACTGGCCTCTTTTCTTTTTCAGTCTTGTTTTGATTATTCTGAAATGCATGCACTCTCGCATACACATAGTCTTATCTTAAGCTGCCTCATCATATTTGAAGTAGATATAGCATCGATAAAAAAATAAAGAAATGTAGTGAACGAAGACTGGGCTGCTTATTTCACACATGGGAACACCAAGACAGGAGTCAAATGTCCCACTCAAAGGTCACCCACCAGTTAGAGGTAGATCTGCGGTTAGAACCGCATAGCTGCATGACCCTCTCAGTGGATGGACCAAGCCAGGCTTTGGCCGTGGGGAGTGCAGCCTGGGAACATCCTGTTGGTGGTTAAGAGCAGCAGTGCACCCAAATTTAGTTTCAGCCTCGGTATCAGCCTAAGTCTGTGTTCTAGCCCGTGGGGCTTAGGAAGATCACGTAGCCAAAGGCCAGCTCTACCGTTGTTTCTGGAACTCCTGAACTTGGGTCTAATCAATGATCTTGTGATCACATGGATTACCACTATGCCTCTTCTGCATAACCCCATCAATGATGCAAGCAATGTCATTTGGGTTTATTGCTAATATCAGAATACTTCCACATACATGTGTGCATTTTAGATGTAACTTAGAAGGGAAGATTTCCTTATCTGCTTTGCATGTTGAGGTTTTATGATTCAGCAGAAAATAAATGCATATTTATTATTGCAAGAACAAAACACTGTAATAACAAGGATGTTTGTGGAAGTTGCTAATTTTCATCCCCCCAAAATTTATTCACAACTTTTAAGTAGTTAAATGGGGAAACAGGTTGACAGTTGATACTGAATATTATGAGTGTGCTGATGAGATAATTTTAGGAATAACAGTATGTCCTCTTTGAACCAACGAAGGTTTGTAAAAATTATATAATAATACAAGGCAGAATAGTGGAGGATGTAGTCTAAGTTTAGTCCGTTTAGAGTTGTTTGTGGTATTAAATTCATAACATTAAACAACATAACCTATAAAAATTATATTTAACTTTTAGTCATTTAACTCCACTCAGTCTGTGATTCCTGCTTCTCTGAGAGACTCATTTGAAATCAAGTCCCTATTTAGAGCTGCAAGTGTGCGGCCTGGTGATGACAGAAGGAATCTAGCGGCTGAGAATGCTGAGCAAGGCTTAATGAACCGAAATTGCAAACGTTCAACGTGTACTCAAAATTTTAACAATAAAACGTAATTACAGTTTTAAATCAAATTTCAGCGCAGTCCTGGTTTCCCAGAATGCATTCCTGGGTGGTGCTCTGTGCTGTGGCCTTGGCTTTTGCTCAGTTTCCAGCGTTATTCCTCACAGCCTTTCAGCCTGTATGTTTGGGGCAGCTCTGGGTGTACATGGGAGGAGGAACTTAAGTGACTGAGCCCCCTTCTCTTTCTCTTCTCTTCCATCCTCTGCTCACCCAGCAGGGGAGGGCTGAGAAGGGCCAGGGGTTCTGCTCTGTTGTGTAGAAAGGAAAGGAGAACTCAGAAACTCAGATTTCCCGAGTGTGCTCTGGGAGGTGGACTATAGCCAGATCCTGAGATGCATGGTTCCTAAGATGTGTTTTCTTGTGGCTTTACTATGGCAAAGGGCCTGGGGGATGCCAGGTCCCCGAGCCCAAAGGCGAGGAGCGTGGCGGGTCACCTCACGATGCGTCTCCCCTCTCCCCCCCACACAGTTTGTGAAGTTTGCCAACATAGAGGAGGACACCCCATCCTACCATCGGAGCTACGATTTCTTCGTGTCTCGCTTCAGCGAAATGTGCCACTCTGGCCATGAAGACTTGGAGATCAAGACGAAGTGAGTATAAGGGAAGCTGAGGAGGCTGTGCCTCTAACGGCAGAGGCATTGATGGTCCTGCAGAGCTCCCAGCCCGGACTGCGTGTCTGATTTCACTGGCGTTTACCGAGGCTCTGATGTTGCTGGTGGGGAAGGGGCACCTGGCGGGACTTAGGTGGATGCGTGGGCAGAGCTAGGCTCCCAGCACATGCTTTCTAAAGGAACAGCCTCTGGGCACAGAAAACAGGGTGGGATGTAAGGTGACGGTCCTCTGAGCCCAATTTGAGAGCCAGTGACACACACATGTACACACCTGTGCTCTCTTTTGTTCATAAGTACAGGCCTTTATACACCCTAGAAACACTCCCACTCACCACTCTCCATCAAAATATACACCCACAAATAAAAAGCCGAGGTCCTCACACTGGCTGATCCCTGCTGTCCTCCTGAGTTTATCTCCTCCACTCTTCCCCTCCTCATTCCCCTTCGGCCACGCAGGCCTCCGTGCTGCCTTGGAAACACACCAGGGACATTCCTGCCACAGGGCCTTTCACGGTCTGTTCCTCTGCCTGGGATGCTTCCTCTGTGGAGCTGTACAGCTCACTCCTTCACCTCCTTCAAGGCTTTGCTCAAGTGTCCCCTTGTCAACAACGCCTTCCCCTGACCCTCGCCTTCTCCCTCACCCTGCTCTGTTTTTATTTCCCCATAGCACTCATCCCCTTCAAACATGTTCCATAATTTACATATGTTTCTCATTCATTGTCTGTCTCTCCCCACTAGAATGTAAGCTCTGTGTGGACGGGAGTCATTGTTTTGTTCTCTGACGCATCCCAAGTGCTGAGACAGTGCCTGGAGAGCAGCAGGCACTCACGACATACTTGTTGAGTAAGTGAATGAAGGAAAGGATGCTTTTCAGATCAACATCTTCAACTACAGAACACACTTTTACACACACATACTCACACTCACAAAAATACTTAACTTACAGAAATACACTCATTGACATAGAAATTAAACCCCTTAATGAAATCACAAAGAAATTCACACAAATATATGCTGATACCGATAGATAAAGGATGAGAAGTAAACCACTGCCTACAAAGAGTGCTTATCAACCTGGGGAGGCGAAATGAAACACAGGAAAAGGAGGAGGAAGGAGGGAAAAGGGCTGAGCTGTCCTTACCAGGCAAAGCTGCAGGAGGCGGAGAAGGAAGGGGCTGGGGGCTGAGGCTGGGTGGCCAACATGCCCACGGGAGACTGGGTCTCCATGGCTTTG
Organism: Tursiops truncatus; assembly: GCF_011762595.2. NCBI lineage: Eukaryota > Metazoa > Chordata > Mammalia > Artiodactyla > Delphinidae > Tursiops > Tursiops truncatus. The sequence goes on along the minus strand of NC_047047.1, from coordinate 69,493,878 downwards.
TTCCAGAGCTCAGCCCATGGCTTCTTCCTGCATCACGTCAGCACCGCAGCGGGCCCGAGTGCCCATGATACACAATGGCACGGTCCAGGAGCCCTGTGTGCCCCGAAACTACAACTTCGTCAGCACGGCTGCTGGCCTGGGTTGGAGAAACAGGACGTGAACCCCTCCATCCCCCAGGCTGCCTGTTCCCAAAGCTTCCAAGCTGTGAAATGGCTCCAGGGCAGGACCCTGTGTGACTGATGCAGTGTCCCTGCTGCCCAGTCTCGCCTGGACCAGCCAGGGGCTCCCTGGGGCTGTGCTGCTGCAGTGCCTCAGTGGGGCCAGTGGGGGTCACGGGAGGAAGGAACCCCTGTCTCCCCAGCGCTGGTTCCCTCAGCAGCTACCTCGCTCCAGAACGGCTGTGAAGAGGCAGAAGGGGCTGGAGCAGGTGGGGTGTGTCCAGAAGCAGGTGATGGGGAAGGGGGGGACTGTGACCAGGTGTGGCTGTAACAGGTGCTGACCGCAGGTAGAGCCCAGCTCCAGGAGGGGAGGGGACACTCCTCATGCTGCTCTACACACACTCATACACGCACAACCGCACACACACACTCCACAGCAGGGGAGGAGGCACAGAAGCAGACACGGTCGCACCGTGTCCTGATGGTGTGGGGAGCGACTGGAGGTCAGGAGAAGGGTGCTGAGGTTTGCTTCTGGCCACCGGGCAGTGCCATCAGCACCCACAGCTTGGCACCTGCCGCCCATGGAAGCAAGGCTGCCGGGTGAGGGGAGTTTCTCCCTTCGTGTTGTCTCCCATCCCTAACCTCCCTGCACCCCTTCTCCCTGAGCTCTCCCCCTGGTCCTTCGCAGCCTTTGCAGAGCTCAGAGCTCCTTTCCAAGAACTACCCTTGGGTCTCATGAATAGAGGTGTGTGTGTGTGTGTGTGTGTGTGTGTGTGTGTGTGTGTGTACTCCCCTTGGGTTCAGAGACTTCCCAGTCCCTTGCACGTGGGCAGGCCTCCACTGAGCCCATTATAAGGAACAGTAAGAGGCTGCTTCTCCCCCAGGCCTGATCAGTCAGCTCTGGGCATCATGGAATGAAATGTGTACCTATGTGGAAGGGATTCTGGGGAGATTGAAAGAGTGAAGAAAAATTAATTGAGTCACACATAAGGAAGCCCTGGGTAGAAAAATTTCCATCCCCTGGGCCTGGTTTCCTGCCAGCCAGGCTCTCTTGGGTGGGACATGAGTCCAGCATGTCTGGGATTTATTTCTGTAGTGCACTAGGGAGCACCTTTAACCTGGAGCCAGGAATAGTTAGCAGAATTGTAGTACAGTTACTTCGTCCTCGAGTCCGGACAACCTCAGCTCAGGGTGCTGACCTGGCTCAGGATTAGAGGAGCTAAGTGTTTGCCCGGGAAATCCTTGTCCGTTGCCAGCAGCCCTAATGGTCCTGGGCCAGGGGATGACGGTGCATTAGGCATCTCTCACCACCCAGTTATGGTCTCCGCGTAAAGCTCAGGGTAGCGCCGTGGTAACAGCACTTAAAACTGAAGCTGAAATGACAAATGGCAACTAAATATTTAGAAAAACTGCTCAACTCCAATAATCATCGAAAGGATACGAAGTGAAATCGCTACAAGATATGAGGATTTTTCTGAGCCACAAAATTAGAGCAGATGTTTGGAATGAGATCCCTAGTGCTGAGGCAGGCACAGTGAGGATGGTATTCTCCTGCAGCTTGTGCAGTGGGCGTGGGGGGAATCTGGCAGAACTGGGAGCCTTTCATTCCTTACCTTTCGATTCAGTCATTCTACTCATGGCAATGATTTGGAAGGTAGTAAAGTACTTTGTACAGCGATGTCCATTGTAGCATTATTACAGAAGCAGATTTAGAAACAACTTAAATGACCAATAGGCGACTAGTTCAGAAAGTTCTGATAACAGTGTAGCACATAACCATTCAGCATGTTTGTGAGTTAATGATGTAGGGAAATGCTTGTGATAGAATGCTATAGGTGAAAAAAGCCAATACGAATTACATATGCAGCAGGTTCTTGATCCTCTTATATATTATACACAGAGAAAGGAAAGACACCAAAATGCCAAGATAATTATCTTTGAGTGGCGATGGCATGGGAAATCATCTTTACACTTTTCTATAATTAGCATGTATTATGTTATAATCAGGAAAAAAAAAAAGGTTTGGTTAAAAAAAGGAACTTCAGGTTGAAATAAATGGCCAGTAAAGAGGGCCGCCTCCTGCAGGGCTGTGCTGATCCCTGAGTCAGCAGAGTGGGAACTGGGGATGTGCAAAAGGGGTCCCCTCTGTGCTGTTACTCATTTCCCCTCTGCTTTCTCAGCCAGCTTAGTCCCAGCCAAGACCTCTTTGTGCCTGAGAGCCTGACAGCTCTGTGCCTCCCCCTCCAGATGCCCTCCCCCTCCAGATGCCCTCCCCCTCCAGATGCCCTCCCCCTCCAGATCCCCTCCCCCTCCAGATCCCCTCCCCCTCCAGATGCCCTCTCCCTCCAGATCCCCTCCCCCTCCAGATGCCCTCCCCCTCCAGATCCCCTCCCCCTCCAGATGCCCTCCCCCTCCAGATGCCCTCCCCTCCAGATGCCCTCCCCCTCCAGATGCCCTCCCCTCCAGATGCCCTCCCCCTCCAGATCCCCTCCCCCTCCAGATGCCCTCCCCCTCCAGATCCCCTCCCCCTCCAGATCCCCCCCTCCAGATCCCCTCCCCCTCCAGATCCCTCCCCCTCCAGATCCCTCCCCCTCCAGATCCCCTCCCCCTGTAAGTTGCTCACAGCCCTGGTTTCTGCCTCGTCTGTTCTTGGCAGCACTTTGAGCTCTTATATCTTGGGCTCAAACTGGAGAAAACCCAGCTGGGTACTAAAGAGCCTGGAGAAGCTGGGCACCCTAGGGATGAAGCCCGGGTGGTACGGGGCAAGGGCTGTCTGGGAATCTCCAAGACAAGCCAGAAGACGTGGCCTTCGTGCTCACATCCACCAGCACAAGAAGGCGGCCAGCCAGGAGGCCAAGTCACATGAAGAGTAGAAGGTGGGCTCTGTTCTGCCTTTTAAGGGACGAGTGCATCCCTAATCCCCTCGCTGTGCTCCTCTCCTTGTCACAGAAGCTGGACTTTTCAGGGCTTGCAGACTTCATGGCCCCATGTCTCCCTTTTCCTTACAGAATCCGAATGTCAGGTATCAAAGGTCTACAAGGGGTGGTGAGGAAGACCGTGAATGATGAACTGCAGGCCAATATCTGGGACCCACAGCACATGGACAAGATCGTCCCATCCCTGCTTTTCAATCTGCAACATGTGGAGGAGGCGGAGAGGTGAGCAGGAGACGGGGGAGCTTGCACGCGGCCCTGCAGCCCTCCCAGGGCACTTGGCAACCACACGGCTGGGTTGGTTGGTAAAACCCAGCCCCAAAGTCAGGGCTCTTGGCTTTTGTGGCTTGTTCTGCAGTGAGTCCAAAGCTGCTTCCCTAGGAGCCTTGGCTCTGGCCTTCTACCAGCCTGCTGTACCCCTTAAGGTCTGCATTCCTGAAGGAGAAACAGTAATGGTGCTGGGCTCCCTGGGGTAAGTGTGTACTGAACACAAAGAACCAAGAGTCGGGTTCCCTTGGTCTTTCTAGAAGCAGCAGGCCAAGGAGGTTTTTAAATGCCTTTCATGGTTCCAGGTGCTGAGGAGGACCTTTCTTCTCTCTCACTTCCTAGTGGTGTTCCAGTCCCTTAGAAATGCCCACTTGACCAGCCAGCAGCCACTTGACACGAGTTACAGATACTGAATTTTAATCTGGGAACCCCTGGAAAGGATTCATCCTGTCCCTGCCCCTCACTCTTCCCCTCTGTGAAGTGGGATGGAGGGAGAGTTTCACGGTGCTGTCCACGTCGCCTGGGCATGACGCCGATTGAAGATATCGTGGGTTCCCCACTTTCTGTCAGTTGAGCCTGCGCTGCTAGAGCCGGTTGGGAAATTTAGTGTGCCCTCTGGTGGTTGTTCCTGGAATAGCATCTCACTGACAAGCTCCCTGGTGGTCTCAGGTGGAGGTGGGTGGGTACCACTGAGTCGCACCTAACTAAGCCAACGCCCGTGCCTTTCCTTTTTCCCCTCCTTCCTCTCTCCCCTTCTCTTCTGCTTTCTCCAACTCTGTCGGCCTCCCTCTCTTCTTATCTCATCTGTCGTTCCTTCCAAAGCCTTGGGGGCATGGAGACACTCGTGGTCTGCGCCTCCCCAGGCCCATGGTGCTCAGGGCATCTATCCTTCCCGCAGAGGCACATCAGGCCTATCCCTAGGATGTCCAGAAAAAGAACTTTATCCCTCCTCCCACAATCTTCCTCCACTGTGGGCTTCCTTACCCCCATTTAACTTCTGACAGCCTCAACACCTCCCCTGTGACCTAGTGCAGCCCACGTCAAATTCCTGCTTGTCCTACTGGGACCATTTGCGTGAAGGAAGCACAGAAGGCCTGCACAAAGCGACGCCCAGCTGTGCATTCCATCCCTCACCCGTGGGCTGTGTGTTTCCACAGCCGGTCCCCCTCCCCCCTCCAAGCACCAGAGAAGGAGAAGGAGAACCCTGCAGAGCTGGCTGAGAGGTGCCTTCGGGAACTGCTGGGCCGGGCTGCCTTTGGCAACATCAAAAACGCCATCAAGCCTGTTCTCGTGTGAGTGTTCCCCTTCCCCACCCACCCGCCTTCAGCTTTGAACAGTTTCAGGTCCGGCATCTCCTTGCTGACTCGGGAGGAGGGAAGGAGGTGTTATAGTTGTGGTGCTTCGGCCAAGTGGGTCCCTTCTCTGTGCCCATGTTCCCCACACTGTGGCATCAAAAGCTACCACATGGTGGGCTTCCCTGGTGGCGCAGTGGTTGAGGGTCCGCCTGCCAATGCAGGGGACACGGGTTCGTGCCCCGGTGCGGGAAGATCCCACATGCCGCGGAGCAACTAGGCCCGTGAGCCATGGCCGCTGAGCCTGCGCGTCCGGAGCCTATGCTCCGCAACGGGAGAGGCCACAACAGTGACAGGCCCGCGTACCGCAAAAAAAAAAAAAAAAAAAGCTACCACATGGTGACCGAGCACAGTTTTGAGGAGAGGAGTTGGGAGGAGGAAGGTGCCCGGCTTCATTCCTGAGCCCACAGCTATGGAACCCTGTTCGTTGACTTCTCGTACTTCCCTTCTCTCACCTACACCTGAAAGCCCTTGCTACTTACCTGGGAGCTTCGAGAGGGGCTGGGTCTCTCGGGGGGTGACTTTCTCCCACCAAGCTTCTCCCTCCTAACATCACTTGCGTTTCATAGTTACTCTCCATATTTTCTCCCTCACAGCCATCTGGATAACCATTCTCTTTGGGAACCCAAGGTGTTCGCCATCCGTTGCTTTAAAATCATCATGTACTCAATTCAGGTACGGCGGCTCCCCTGGTCCAGCCTGTCCCTCTGGCCAAGGTGGCGCCTCTCGGAGCGGAACGGTGCACACCTGGAGAAAACCAGCTGTCCTCTGTGACTTCTCCTAAGCCCCTAGTTGTCTAAACCCGCGCTGCTTAATCTAGTCGTGGAGAAGGACTAGTTTAATTTCCAATATGTCACAGACCCATACTTTATAAAACACAAAAAGAATTGTTAGAAAAAACAAATGACAACCTCATGCAAAATACAGGCCCACAGACCATAATTGGCTGCCATGGCTTCTGTCAAGTTGCTTACTCAACACTTACTCTCAATTTCCATACTTAGCTCAATGTACATGGGCATCAGACAGATCTTGACCTGGCACCAGACCACAGGCCACACTTTGAGCACCACTGGACTAAACCACCGGGCCTCTTGTGGCCCTAATAAGACCTGGGATCTGGGGAAACCGAAAAGGAAGACAGTATCTTAAAATTGACTTTTGACCCATTTGAAGTGAAAGGGCCCAGGGAAAATGTGGAAATCCAGGTCTTCATTGGGATTTGACTCAGCTCCTTGTTGGACCGAGGAGGGGGAGGGGCTCAGGAAAAGGACTGGGGTATCCGGGTGCCACCTCTAGTGCCTGCTAGCCTTGGGACCTCCCTTTTGTCCACCCAGCTTTGGGTCCTCGTCGAGGGCTGCCCTGGCTCAGAGGCCATATGGGGGCTGCTATCTGGGGACCAGCACCTCTCCCTCCCCCCCAGCCGCAGCACTCCCACCTGGTTATCCAGCAGCTCCTGAGCCACCTGGATGCCAACAGCCGCAGCGCGGCCACGGTGCGGGCGGGCATCGTGGAGGTCCTGTCGGAAGCTGCTGTCATCGCCGCCACGGGCTCTGTGGGTAAGGGGGATCCCGAGTGGAGTGGAGCCTGGGGACCCCCCCAAGGACAAGGAACTGCCCTTAACCGTAGGCTGCCTCCCCTTCCAGAAGAGGGCAAGGCACGATAGGGAGGTGTCAGAGCCGGCTTTCCTCAGGAGGAGAAATCAGCTGGGGAAGGTAGTGGGCAGAGGAAGCCCCTGGCTGGAAGGGGGCCTGGGCTTGCCCGATAATGCAGGGCAGGGGAGAATAAGGGAGGAGTGCCAGCCCCGGATTTCAGGTCTCCCACCCCGCTGTGCTCAGGGCCCACGGTGCTGGAGATGTTCAACACTCTGCTGAGGCAGCTGCGGCTCAGCATCGACTACGCTTTGACCGGGAGCTACGATGGGGCCATAAGCCTTGGCACCAAGATCATCAAGGAGCACGAAGAGCGCATGTTCCAGGAGGCGGTCATCAAGACCATAGGTGGGCCCGGGGAGGGGCGGGGCCCGGGGCCGGAACTGCGGTGGGAGGGGCAGGCAGGTGGGCAGGCTCCAGGCAGGCGGGCGGGAAGGCGAGGCCCCTTCCGCGAGGATGTTAGTCCAGGGGAGTGTAAGATTGTCATCCACTTAAATCGTGTTATTCACGGACACTGGGGGAAATGGAGTCAGCCTATGGCGCACACAGCTCACAGAGTGGCCTGGGCCAGGCCCGAGTTAGATCACAGCACAGTCTCCCTGGGTTTCTCAGCCTGAAGTTCAGATCAGAGGCTGAGACAGGCGAACTCTTCCCACACCCCAGTCCCCATTAGGGCCGCCTGATGCTTCCACGTTTGAGCGATTGGAGGGGAGGTGGGAGAAAGAAAGAGAAAAGGAAGGAAAGAGGACAGGGAGAAGGCCATGGATATGCACGTGGATGTGGAAGGGGAGAACCATAAAGCCACCATGTGCGTGTAAGGGCTCATCACTTTCAGAGCCCTCTGGTCCTAGCGCCACTGGAGCTTCGCCATCCCGAAGACCTTAACCACAGCCTCCGGAATAACACGTGAAGGAACGGGAGCCTGGAAGAGTCCTCTGCCGTCATCTAGGTGTCTCCCTCTGGGTCTTAATCGTCTCCCTAGAGAAGCAGCCCGCACTCTTCACAGTAGTTTGTTCAGCTGAAAGTTTGAGCGGAGACTCCAGCAGCTGCCGGCCTCAAACCCTCTCTTCTGTCTTTTTCCTGAAGGCTCCTTTGCCAGCACGTTGCCTACTTACCAGCGCTCCGAGGTGATCCTCTTCATCATGAGCAAGGTTCCACTGCCTTCCCTGCATCACCCCATGGAGATGGGGAGGACCGGGTGAGTCTGCCATGCCTTCCTCCCCCTTCCTCTCCCAGCCTAAATTCCACCTGACTCCCCGTCCCACGTTTTTGGGCTCTCTCCCTTCTCCACCTCAACTTTCCTGGTTCTGTCCTTACTTGTCTTCTCTCATTCTACTCTCAAATCCCTCAGCAGCCTTTAGTGGGCCTTTGGATCCTACAGTTCCTCAGGCTGTCCCACCAATAACAACCTCCCACCTTGGGGGGAGCCATTAGTTCCCTGGTCTGGAAATCACTGTCCTGGGTAACCCAACAAGATAAGCCTCATGGAGAATCTAATCAGGAGAAAGAACTGGGCAGGCAAGTGTGGGGTCTTTGCCTGTATCACCATCTTGGTGATCATCTGTGTCTCTGGTCTATAGGGAGAACAGGAACCGACTGACCCAGATTATGCTGCTGAAATCCCTCCTTCAGGTGAGCCTCTCCTGTCCCCATTCCTGCTCTGCCTCTGTAGGAGGCAGCTCCTTCCAAGGAAACAAGACAAGGCTACTACATACAGTTGTGCAGGTTGCACACTGCACAAACATGCCCAGCCAAAGGGGTGAGTAGGGGGCTGAAATCCAACCTGTGTTCCACTCACTAGCCAGGCTGGGTACCCACAGGGCTGGGTCTTCCAGAGCAGGCAGGATGCCTGTTTCTAACTTTCACAAAGGTACCTTCTCAGCTACTGATGGCCTTGTCACTCAAACATTATCTCTGTATTGAGGTGGACTCTATTGGTTCCTGCCCTTTTTCCCTCCAAGTATCTCCCCAGGTCCCTTCCACCTGTTTCTCCCTTGGTACTTATGACCACCTCAGTCCCCTAGCCACTGTCTTTCCCTTTATCCATTTAAAAAAAAATAATAGCCATAATTCTTTTATCTAACTTAATTTTTAATTTTTTTAAAAAATATTTTTGGCCAGGCCACGCGGCTTGCAGGATCTTATTTCCCTGACTAGGGATCGAACCCAGGCCCCGGCAGTGAAAGTGCCGAGCCCTAACCACTGGACCGCCAGGGAATTCCCCGCTTTATCAATTTTTTTACATTTGTCTTCTTTCCTTCTTTGCAGCCATCACTGGAGGCTAGATTTATTGTTCTCAAATGCTGTTCCTATGACCAACTTGTTTAACATATAGATTCCCTAGAGATTTTGAGCCATTAGTCTGAGGTCCTGGAATCTGTATTTGTAACAAGCTTCCCAAGGCACAACCCCAGCCTAAACTCTGGACATCTCAGAACTAGATTATTCTATAGTTGCTCCCTCCTCCTCACCTATCATAAATACAACCAGGAAGAATTTTCTAGAAATGTTGTTCTTCACGTGTTGCTCCTTGTTAAAGAGTACATCTCAGTTTCTAATTGATGTGCATCCAGATTTCAAACTTCTCAGACTGAAATTGGAAGGTCCTCAGTCCCCTTTCCCTCCGTAGACCCCCCATGTGACCCCTCGACCCGTCTCTGTTCTAACCCAGCCGCTCTGCACAGCCGCCTCACTCCCGCTCACGCCCTCCCTCCCCTCTCTCCAGCCCACACCTTTCATGTCACACTATTTTTATAAAGGTTTTTTGTGCTGACACTGCCCACATCTCGTACCTCCTTTGTCTGTGTACTCCTGCCATTTCTTTGCTGAGCTTACCGTCATTAATTTGTACCCTGCGTCTTACCAAGGTGACAGTTTGGGGCACACTCAAATACCTCCCCCTTCCGTGAACACTGACGTTTACTACCGATGCCACCAGGCTTTACCAGAGCCTCAAGGGCCTGCTGAATCATCAAAGGCATTGTTTTGCAATATGGACTTAACAGTAAATCTGGTTTGCTGCTTTTAACTACTTTGACACCATCATGGGTGAGGTGTCTCTACGCCTGCTGGCTTTAATCAGAAGACCCTCATTATGGCCGTGCTAGAAGAGATGTAAGCAAATGCTGTGTGTGCTCTCGGCTGTTGCCATGTCCGTGGGTTCTAATTCCTCAGCCCAGCTGTAAGTTCTTCCACTGTCTCTCCTTCTTTGTGACTGTTCGTCTTCTAATGAAGTGTGTTCATGGTGAATGTTCGCCATTTGTGCCCTAATGGGCTGAAACATTAGGTTCAGAGGCTCCCTGGCTTTTGCTCTCTTCTAGGGCTCATCCTTTGCTTGCTTTTAGTAACTTAATGTCCCTGCATACTGTCCCCATCCACTTAGCTAAGCTGAGCTGGGCGGGTTGCCTAGGTAGATGTTGGAGGGTTCCCAAAAGCTGCCTAAGGTGGAGGACAGGGAAACTGGGCTGGGAGATGTTTAGAGAGGATGGATGCTTCAGACCCAAATTCTGCCGACTGCCCCTCAGTCTCCTCACTGCTGCCAGGAGGGCCGGCGTTCGTAAGCACGTGATCCTGGGCTCCCTTGCAGGTATCCACCGGCTTCCAGTGCAACAACATGATGTCAGCTCTGCCCAGCAACTTCCTTGACCGCCTTCTCTCCACCGCCCTCATGGAGGACGCAGAGATCCGTCTCTTCGTTCTAGAGATTCTCATCAGTTTCATTGATCGTCATGGCAACCGTCACAAGTTCTCCACCATCAGGTGAACTTGGGGTCTCCCCTCTATTTGGTGTGTGATGGGGGAGGAGACTCCCATTAGGACCTCGCACTCAGGTGGGAAGACGATTCAGATCTTCAGTGGGAACCCCCCAGGGAGCTAATCATGGACATGGACCCTGGGGTCCTACAAGGGAAGGAGAGACTGAAGGGGCATTTGTGCCTGGTGGAGCAAGGGAGGGAGATTTGGGAGGAAAAGAGCAGGTACCCACGGGAGCTCTCAGGTGGGGAGGAAAGAAGGGGATGCAGGGTTATCAGTTGAGACTGGGGGGCTGAAAGGGAGGAAGGAAAGGGAGGAAGAGGGTAATCTGGATCAGTATTTAAGAAAAAAGAGACAGGAGCTTGAGAACTTGGGAGAAAGTGGAGATCAGGCTAAGAACCAGGGCAGGAGGACACAGGGAGGCATTGGAACAACTAACAACACTGGGATAGAGCCCAGTGATACCATGTGAGCTCTGCTGGCCTCGCAGAAGGGCTGACTGAGGTGGCCCCTCACGTCCCCTCCCAGTACCCTCAGCGACATCTCTGTCCTGAAGCTGAAAGTGGACAAGTGCTCCCGGCAGGACACCATCTTCATGAAGAAGGTTAGCAAGTGTGACCTCAAGACACAGTGAACCCCGGGTGGGTCAGGCCCTGCGGACCCCAGTTTTCCAGCCCCCAAGTCGCCACTGGCCATGCCCCTAGAACCCACTTCCTCCTCTTTGACTATGCTTAGTCCGGATGACCAGCCGACCCCTCTAGGGGATCAAGCCCCCAGGTCATACTTATCACCGAGCCAGAGTGAGGAGCATCCCTTGACTATGTTCTAAAACTGGATTTGGGCAGCAGCTTTTGTTGCTGGTTTCACTGGGCCCACCTTCCCTAAGCACATACTCCCGCACTGCCCGATTCCACTGGGGTCTGCTTTAAAGGCATCCTGTCCCTGAGGGCGGAGGTGGGGTACACACAGCTGCGTCGCCCCCTTCAGACTGCTCTTCCCATTCTCCTTGCCCCTCCTGTCCCCACCCTGCCCGCCGTGGCCTTGCCTCCACCCTTGTTGCCATCTCCAGCACTCCCAGCAGCTCTACAGACACATCTACCTGAGCTGTAAGGAGGAAACGAACATACAGAAGCACTACGAGGCGCTCTACGGCCTGCTGGCGCTCATCAGCATTGAGCTGGCCAACGAGGAGGTGGTGGTAGACCTCATCCGCCTGGTGCTGGCTGTCCAGGTAGGGGCCCCCTGTGGGCGGGACATAGGGGTTGGGATCGGGGGAAGGCACCTGTTTTGGCCAAGCACTAGTGAGAAAGCCAAGTAGCCACTGCTTAACACCTGTTCTGGAGCCCAGGAATATTGCACCCTTGGTTGGCCATTCCTCCACGAAGACCACAAACCATGGTCCTATTTGGGGAACCACCAAACGATGCTGAACTCATGGCTTTGGCCCATCCTCAGAGTAAAGGAGACCCGGGAAACAGGGTCTTTCAAAAATATCCCTTCACCCTAGTATTCTGGGTCTCTTGCAAGGTCTGAATGAGACTCCAAGGATTGCCAAGAGGGTACCCATAAGCCCGGAGTGATCTCCATACAAACTCATTTGTCTAAAGATTACCTAGTTCCCAAACCTGGCTGTGCTTCAGAATTGCCTTAAGCACTTATTAAAAATATATAGGGCTTCCCTGGTGGTGCAGTGGTTGAGAGTCCGCCTGCCGACGCAGGGGACATGGGTTCGTGTCCCGGTCCGGGAAGATCCCACATGCCGCAGAGCGGCTGGGTCCATGAGCCACGGCCGCTGAGCCTGCACGTCCGGAGCCTGTGCTCCGCAACGGGAGAGGCCACAGCAGTGAGAGGCCCGCGTACCGCAAAACATAAAAATAAAAATAAATAAATAAATAAAAATATATAATCCCAGTTCTGTCCCCAAGCTTGGGGATCTGGAGATTCAACAAGCTCCCCTCGTGACTCTCAGGCAGCCAGCGTGGCACTAGATACGGCTTTAGACTTTCATGGTCTGCCTGGGTGGAAGTCCACTGCTCAGGATGCTGGGAATTGGGGCGGGTCCTTCAGACCTCAAAGGCCAGGGTCAGCAGGGCCCCGAGGCTAGGTGGGCATCGTATCCTGAATGGTGGCGAGCCTGGAATTGTGTGGTGGAGACTCTTCAGCTACCTGCTTGATGGCGCTCAGTCCTGCAAGGCCAACCCAGATGCTCCGATCGTCCTCATCCTAGAATCTGAGATTCCTTTGTGTCCCGATCCCCTAGTGACTCACACAGCTTTGTCGGTTTAACATGTGAACCCAGCTTAGCAAGGCAATCCAGTCCTCCAAGGATCATCCAGGGTCTGTGGTGAAGGTGACGGCCTCCTGGAGGTGGGACTCATGAGGGTTTGGACGGTTCAGCTCCCTACAGCGGGAACTGCAGAGCGGGGCCCTGAGGGCGTCGCCTCTCCACTCAAGGATATGAGCCTCCAGCTCATGGATTGTTCTACAAAGGACCATTTGCTTCAGCTTTAATGAGGGCGACCTCTGTTCCCCAGGGAGTTACGGGGAAAATGCTGGAAAAGGCTTTGTCTTGAGTAGTGGGCCACGTCTAAAGGAGGTTGGTAGAAGGTGGCTGGAGGGTGGGGCACCAGCATAGTTTGTTCCCTCTGTGTTGCCACAGGACGTGGCCCAGGTCAATGAAGAGAACTTGCCTGTTTACAACCGCTGTGCCCTCTACGCGCTGGGTGCCGCCTACCTGAACCTCATCAGCCAACTCACGACAGTGCCTGCCTTCTGCCAGCACATCCGTGAGGTTGGTGTCCTCATGACCCTGAGAGCTCAGGAGGCCCTTGACTTGGGGTTTCCCCAGAACAACTTTTGCTTCATTGCATGAGCCCTGTGCTTAGTCTAGGCATGAGAACTAACGATGAGAGATTCTCAGCGGTAGTGACTCCTCCTGTACGACATGACATAGCAGGGCAGGGTCAGGCACAGGCAGTATCCTGTACCCCTTCCCAACCTGCTTGCTACCTGCCCTCCTCTACTTCCGGCCCCTCTATACTCCCCCCACTCCCGGAAGCGCACATACCCACATCTCTCAGGTCATCTGGGACTAAAGCTACTTTAAGGAAATTTTTTGTTATGAGAATTTTCAAATATCACGAAAGCAATATGAGTAGGGCAGTGAACATCTGCACAGCTGTCACACGAACTAAACAGTTACGAAGATTCGTCCACGTGTGCTTCATCTGTCTCCTTTTCTTTTTCTTTGCTGAAATGTGTTCAGACACACCTTGACTATCATGTCGTTCCACCTCTGCATATATCAGTATGTGTCCAAAAAATTATGGACATCTTTCCACCTAATTGCTATGCTATTTACATGCCTAATTAAATTATCGGTTATGCCTTGGTATTATCTTATACCCAGTCTGTAATCAAATGTTCTCAGTTGTTGCAAAAAGGCATTTTAAGACATACTGAACTATGTATAGGTAGAATGATATAATACGTAGGATTAACTTTAAAATACACTAGCAAAACAAAATAAAACTAAACAAGAAAGCTCAGGTCTCAGCTGGCCTGGGCTGGCTGTGGGCATGGAGGAAGGTGCTGTATTGCTGTGCCAGAGACCACCCTGAATGAGGCAGGATCTTCCCAGCCTTGGGCTGATCCAGGAGGGCAGGAAAGGCGATGCCCCCACATCCTCTTCAGTAAAAATAGTAGCATCGTGGCTTCCTCACCTCCTGCACATACTTTCATGCCAAGCGTCCTCCCACTTCTCAGCATCTTAATAACTGTCAGCTTTCTTGTCAAAAATTTGCAAAGGATGCTGAGGGAAACTCACCGTGTCACTCTCCATCAGGGTGTTTTTGCAGTGCACCTGGGTTTGGGGAACAGTGGGACCTATGCTCCCTTTTTTGCATTTAAACAGAAAACAGGAATAGGACACAGGAGCAAGAAACTGAACTCTCTTGGGAGCTAAGTCCCCTGCCTTTGGAGGACACTTAATGCATGTGTGTCACTGGAGACAGCCTGAGCAGTCCTCCTGGGCTTCACAGGCTGCCCTGACGTCCCTGTTGGTCTGAGTTTCTCCCTCAGAAGCCCAGCCATGGGTGCTCTTCCAGGGGGTTCGTGGGAGGGAGGAAGTGCTCAGGGGAGTGGGAACTCTTTCACTGGCCTGTTTGGATTTCCCTCTCCCTGCTGAACCCAGCTTTTCTCACGATTCCTCCCAAACCTCAGGTGATAGAGAGCAGGAAGAAAGAGGCTCCGTACATGCTCCCTGAGGACGTGTTTGTGGAGAGGCCCAGGTGAGAACACTGAGGACATGCTCAAGGACAACCCAAGCAGCTGAGCAAGGAAGTGGATGGTCTGAGGCCAGGGACTTGGGCTTCTATGGGCTCAAGGGCAGAAAGTGGACCTTATGCCTATGACCCAGAAGTCCTGGGTCAAGTGTGATCCCCTCACCTGACCATAATTCATGCCTTGAGCCATCTCAGCGTGTTGTACCGTAGAATATGGGCTGCATGCAGCCTCTGGGAACTTTGACCAAGCCCATGGGAACAAATCCTGGAGGAGTCCTTCCTGACAAGACAGTGCCGCCAATCCAAGTGGCCTTCTCAGCCTGCAGTGTGGGCCAACATCACCTCAGCATCAGAGGGACTCCAGGGAAAGATATTCTGAAAACAACAAAATATCCCACAATAGAGGATGGCTTTATAAATGGTGGCCCATCCACACCCTAGACAACTGGTAGCCCATCCAAAGTGTTTTTAAAGAATAGTTCATGTGAGATATTCACTGTACAATAGGTGAATAAAATAGATCCTAGAACAGGACAGTGGGGGCCGTGGGGATGTCTGTGTGTGTGCAAAAATGTGTGTGACTGAGGGACTCTGCACAAAATCTGAATGTGGAAAGTGGGACTGTAGGTGGCTTGTTTTCCTTTTGCTCCTCTGTCACTTTTGTATAATGAGTGTTACTTTTTTTTTTCCAGCCTTGCCGCGTGGCTTGAGGGATCTCAGTTCCCCGACCAGGGATTGAGCCCAGGCCACGGCAGTAAAAGCCGGGAATCCTAACCACTAGGCCACCGGGGAACTGCCTTGAGGATTACTTTTAAAATTAAGGAAGGTCGGGCTTTCCTGATGGTGCAGTGGTTGAGAGTCCGCCTGCCGATGCAGGGGACACGGGTTCGTGCCCCGGTCCGGGAAGATCCCACATGCCGCGGAGCGGCTGGGCCCGTGAGCCATGGCCGCTGAGCCTGCGCGTCCGGAGCCTGTGCTCCGCAACGGGAGAGGCCGCAACAGTGAGAGGCCCGCGTACCGCAAAAAAAAAAAGAAAAAAAAAAAACATAAGGAAGGTCATCAGGAAATCATTCTAGTCCCCCATGGTTCTCATCTGCCTCTTCCCTTCTTTGTCTCCCAGGCTGTCTCAAAACGTCGATGGAGTGGTGATTGAGCTTCTCTTCCGCCAGAGCAACATCAGTGAGGTCCTGGGGGGCAGTGGTTACAATGCAGACAGGCTCTGCCTGCCCTACATCCCTCAGCTGACAGGTAGGAGCCCTGCTTGAGGACTTCCGAGCCTGCCTCTGGCTTTTCTTGGCCAGGGCCTGAAAGGAAGGGACTTGTGAGTCCTTCGGTCACCTTCCATGGCACCTTAGATGTCACACAAGAGCTGAAAGACACAGTGGAAATCCATGGTGAGATCCTTGATTTTCCCACTCTCCTCTTCAGTGCAGGGTCCTTGGGAGTAACTGGCCCACGGGATAGCCTGGCCTGTGCGTGGGAGAGACCCCACGGTGCCGGAAAGAGCACACATGGGCTGTGGAGTCTGAGACCCAGTTCTCTGTAGCTTACTTCCTGAAGAATCTTAGACGAGTCCCTTGGCATCCCTGAGTCTCAGTTGCCTTGACTGTAAAGTAGGGATATTAGCAATACCTGCCTTAGAGGGTAGAGGCAGATGCCCGTAGTAGGAAATGCTACGCAAATGACAGCTGCTGGTGCTGTTAGCAGATGACCCTTGTGCAAGTTGAGATACGCTTTCTGGTCATAAGCGGCTTCTTTGTGCTCATCAGTAATTTCAAAATCTTAGCCCTAAAAAGCAAAACTCACCGCCCTAAGATGGGCGGTGAAGGCCCACAGCCCTCCATAAACTCCAGCTGTAGCCCCAGCGTATAAACTCCCTCTGAGCCCTCCGAGGACTGTGGACCAGGCAAAGGCAGGGGGGTTGGGAGATGGTGCTGGAGGCATGATCCTGGCTTGCTCTGCAGGGGCTGGGGACTCTAGCTTCTCTATCCTCCTTTCCCAGATGAGGATCGCTTATCCAAGAGGAAGAGCATTGGAGAAACTATTTCCCTGCAGGTGGAGGTAGAATCGAGGAACAGCCCAGAGAAGGAGGAGGTGAGCGTCTCATTCTTGATCCACTGTCCTGGTGAAGCTCAGCGTCCTCCCGGGAGGGGGCTCTTCCTACCTCCTAGGTGGTCAGACACTCCATGATCTAGACTCCTTTAGCCACCCCACACATTTAAAGTTGCACAGAAAGTAAATTTCTCAAGTAAGTCCTGTTTTCTTACTGACTCTCATCATACGTATCCTAGACATTTCCATCTGGAAAAAATTACCGAGTCCCCCCCACCCCGTACACTCCCATGAGCATGTTATAAAAGTCAGTCTTGAAAGCCTTGCTGGTAGTCATTCCCTATTCATGATGGAGGCGGACGTGCTCCATGTTGGAAATTGGAAGGCCTCACAGAAAAGAGGAGGGCAAGAATAGCTTTTACAATGTTTCTTCCAGATATGTCAAGAAAAATGCTTTTTTTTTTTTTTGCGCGGTAGTGCTTCTACCTCAGAAAATAAAGAAGGTGTACCCACAAGTAAGGGGGAATAAAGAATTTTAGTGGAAATACCAAATTTACTCACTAAAATGAAAAAGAAATGTGGGCGGGGCAGTGAGGAGGGAGAAAGGCATCCCGAGGGAACTGAAGCCTCAGGATGCGGTACCCTTGTTTTAAATGGTAACTCTGCCAATTAAGGGAGTTAATGGAGACAGAGACGCAGGGGAACCTTAGCAAGAAGCAGGGAGGATGCACATCTGGGTGGGACTGGGACAAGGAGACTTGTGAGATCCCTGGGCATGGACAGCCTGGAGTAGCTGTGAAGGACAGCCTGGACACCCAGCCTTTCCCCAGATGGGCCTGGAGCAAGGAGAAGTCAGTGGGGTAAAGGTCAAGCCTCCCCCTAACTGTGCCCTCAGCCATTCCAACAGCTCCTCGGTTACTAGGGCAGACCTCCAGGGCAGGGCTTTTCCAAGCTTGTCTGGAACCTTCCCATGGAAGGAAGGAAGCTCTGACTCAGGCCAATTGGAGAAGCAACATGAAGTTGAGCCAGGTGTCCTCCAAGGCCCTTCCAACTCTGCAGGGATGGGAACCTCACGTGTTAGGAGCACAGCGTGAGTTGACTGCTATCCCCTCAATAGTTGTAATTCTTCCTTCCCGAGAGTTGAGAGACCCTCAGGAATTGATAAGTAAAGTGAAGCAGAAGAAGGAAGAGAAATGCTCACCTGGGTACACAGCTGCCTGCTCCCTCATGGCCCCTCGGTCAGCATCATGGGTTCCTCCCCCTCAGAGAGTCAGCTTAGCCCGGGGATGGCTTGGTATCGAAAGCAGGGGTGTGGGAGCCTCCACCCTTCTGCCGTGCTGTACTTCTTTCCACTTCCAGCCCACCTTGCCCCCCCCACCCCTCCAGAATCTCACGGTAACTCCCTGTAGCCTCAAATGCCAGCCTCATAACAGACGATCAATAAATGCTGGTTTGGTTAAATTCCAAACCCAGTGCCTGGCATTCAGAGCCATTTGTAGTCAGGGATGCCCTCCCATTTCATTTCATCTCCCCTCCTCTCTGGCTGGTCTGCTCTCAGTCTCCCCCATGCTATCTCATTCACCTCCATGTCTTTGCTAGTGTGGAATCCCATGTCGGAATCACCCTTCCTCTCCACCTCTACGTTCTTGAATCGCCCATTCATCAACATCCAGCCTGGGGTCCATCTCCTCCATCAGCTCCTCTCTGCCTGCGTTTACCAAGTGACCTGTCTTCCTTTTTCTCCCACCACCACATGGTTTCCTATCACTTTACCCGTGAATATCTGACGTTGATCAGTGCTGACAGTGGATGGGTGGATGGATGGACGGATGGATGGATGGATGGATGGGTAGATAGACAGACCTACAGAGGATGAACCTTCACAGAGAATGAATCTTCAGAGTGAATGATAGTGCTCTTGCATGTCATTCCTATAGTAATACATTTTGCAATTTCAACTAAGTGACTAGCCAAGAATCCTGCACATAATTGGTGCTCACTTAATATTTGTTGGATGACTTTATCCCAGACCTACAACTCTGTCCTTTCCTACTCGAACAAGCATTTGTGGAATTCCAAGCTCAGTGAATTGTCTGAGTGTATAAAGTGGATATACGGATGCACTCACACCCAGATCAGGGACTAAAATGCTGTCCTCCAGGAGCCCTGCCTCTGCACCCCCTCCCCAGAGGGAGCCACTAGCCCAGCTTATGTCACTTCTTGAGCTTTATATCAATGAAATCATTCTCTCCTGTGTCTGCCTCGTTCATGTAATATTACACTTAACTAATAGAATATGAATAAATCATGGGTCTTGCCTCAAGGAGCTCACAGTCTAGGGGGGAATTCCTGGAATTTAGTCCAAACTCCTTCACAATTTTCAGCATCTGACCTAAGGCCACACATCCACAGAACACCCTTCTTTGGGTTTCATTATTTTCCACCTCCTTTTATGGGTTCCCAGGACACTGAGATCCTGTGACCCAGGTCCTTGGACCAACCTCAGTATGCCTTACCTTTACTGAATACTCACATCACCTTGGTGGATAATTTAATATCTGAAGTCTTCAAAAATGTTAGTCAGGGGCTTCCCTGGTGGCGCAGTGGTTAGGAGTCTGCCTGCCGATGCAGGGGACACGGGTTCGTGCCCTGATCCAGGAAGATCCCACATGCCGCGGAGTTGCTGGGCCCGTGAGCCATGGCCGCTGAGCCTGCGCGTCCAAAGCCTGTGCTCCGCAACGGGAGAGGCCACAACAGTGAGAGGCCCGCGTACCGCAAAAAAAAAAAAAATGTTAGTTCTTGAAATTTTCATATGAGATTATATTTGCTAACTGCCTTCTCTTGTTTCGAATATTTTCTGTTAAGTGCTCTGAAGATTTGTTTGAATTACAGTGTTTTCTTCCCAGGGAGCTTAACGGGACCCGCTGGGGGGCGAGGGGGGGAGGGGCCAGTGAGTTCTTTCAGGCCAGAGTTGTGACGATGAGGCAGTAGCCTCCCCTCCTCTCTCTCTCCCTGCTCTCCTTCAGTTGGAGGCTCTGTGCCTGCTCAGGCAGCTTCCAGAGACCCTAGTGAGAATGTGGGTGTCCTCAGGGAGTTTCTCCCTTCAGGACATTCTTCTGAGAAGTGAAGTGGCTGCCAGGTAACTGAGGAAGCCAAGGCTGCCTCCCCACCCCCCGCTCCCCCCTCCCCCTTTCTGAGCACTTCTGTTCCCTCTCCCTCAGCGCGTGCCTGCCGAGGAGATCACCTATGAGACGCTGAAGAAGGCCATTGGTAAGTGGGAGCCCCCAGGGAGGGGATCACAGGGCTGGGTCCTGGAGAGGTGTGTGGGTGTGCGCAGCTGTCTGCTGCCCTCGCAAGTGTGATTCACACAGGTGTGAGGGGAGAGGCTGGTGGCTTCCTCTAAACTCTTCACAACTACTGAAGCTGCAATTAAAAGTCCCCCTCTCTTAACGGGTTGGGGGGGGGTGTCCATGTCCTATGCCAGGAACCCTTTTTCTACTGACTGCTGCCATTAAAAGTGGTCAGTTGAGGGTTACAGCCAATCAGACAAATAAAAAGCAATTTTATTTTTAATTTTTTTAACATCTTTATTGGAGTATAATTGCTTTACAATGGTGTGTTAGTTTCTGGTTTATAACAAAGTGAATCAGTTATACATATGTTCCCATGTCTCTTCCCTCTTGCGTCTCCCTCCCTCCCACCTGCAATTTTAATTTGTATAAATACCTTGACAATTTTTTGGTGGCGTGTGATACAAAAGAAAAAGTTGAAAAAGTTCTTAGTGAAAGCCATTAAGAACAAATCCTATTAATATTTATTTAATAATGGCAATAGATTTTAAAATGCAGTATTACCTCGTCTAGATTATTGGGCAATGAAGTATCCCGAATTAGAGAATTTTTCCGATAACTGGTAACAGATCTTTATCTTTGTTGTCATTGATGGTACACTTTCTAAATGTTCCCACTGCTCTGCCTTCTTAAACTGGGCATGATGAACGTATTTCATACCCTTCCTTTTTTTTTTTTTTTTTCATTTCGGCTACCAAGAGGAATATGCAGAAGCCTTAAACTTAATGGCCTTCGACTGCTCTACCATAGGGGTTCTTCGTTGTCTTTTGTGGCTTTTCCACTGTTGATGTCCCTTTTCATATTCCCCCCAGAGTACTTCCTGTTCCAGGAACTTCCGTCTAAGAGTCCCAGTGTCAATGCAACTACATGGGGCTTTAGCCCCACTTAAGGGTCCACTCAACTAATTTTCAAACTCTTAGGCAAGGAAGGGGGCTGAGCCCTCAGGCAGATCAGAAAAGGGTCTAGCCCTCCCAGGGCCAAGTGATGGCATCGCACCCTCCACGCTACCCTGCCCCTCATCAGCAGAGTGGAGATCTGGGGGGAAATCTCAGACTGCATCACTGGGGTAGGACCTGAGGGCTGACCTGGCTCTCTGTGGCGCAGTGGACAGTGTGGCCGTCGAGGAGCAGGAACGTGAACGGCGGCGACAGGTGGTGGAGAAGTTCCAGAAGGCGCCCTTTGAGGAGATTGCAGCGCATTGCGGGGCCCGGGTAAGTGAGACGTAACGGTGCCCCTCCCGGGATCAAACGGACACTGGATGTGGGCCCAGGGCAGGACTGAGTTTCTAGGAGATCCTGGTTCTGTTGTCATCCAGAAATTAGGGTTTAGATCCCAACAGTGCCTTGGCACTACATTGTTTTCCCATGAACCTAAAGGCTATTAGTCATACACCCCTCCAGAGGTCACAGTTTTCATATAAGGGAGAAACCCTGACCTCAGGATCTCCTGTACCAAATAGATGATAATAATTATAATCATCAGAGCAGGCACGGAAATAGCACTTGCTGTTCATCAGAGCATCTTATGTTTATCAGCTTATCTCCTTCTCATGACAACTCTGCCAGTTTGTTGCCATTAGGGTTGTCACATTATGGAGTGATGGGGGAAGGGGCCAGGGCACAGGAAAGATGGCCAGCGTTTGCTAGAGGGCCCGCTTCCAACTGGGGGACCCCGGCAGGTGGAATGGAACGGCCTGGCCTTGGAAAAGAAACCTGAATGGGAGGGCGCCAGACGAGTAGAAAGACGAGTAGATGGCTAAGGGAAGAGCACAAACATTTCTTGAAAATGATATTCCGGGATTTGTTAGCCCCAGTGTCCATCTTCGTAACAATGAAACATAATTGTAAACATCCAAAGTCTACAAATAACTTATATTTTATTGTACTTTTTCCTCTCAATAAAAACACGTGTAATTTTCTATTATATATATTTCAAATATATATACATAAACTTCTCATATATTATATTAATTATATATAGTAATATATAAAAAATACATAAATTATATATAAAAATACATGTAAGTATAATATAGATTTTTCTGGGCCTATATTATGCTGACCTCTAGTTCCATCCTGAGAGGCAGAGGCTGCTCATTTCGTGAGCTCAGAGTTGAGCACAATCTCACTCTTCTGTGTACGTGGACTTAGGTGGAGCCGGAAGGGACCAGAGAGAACATCTTCCCTAATGCACCAACTTTGTACAACTGCTCCTTGGGAGTTAAGGAAAGAGCTGGAACCAGCTCTGAGCCTCCTGACTCTGCCCAGCAGGCCCTATTGCCCCACTTGGAGGAGCTAAGGGCTCTTCCAGAACTTTTGCTGAAGTCCTTCCTGGGGTTCCTGGCCTCTGTGCTGTCCCCGACAGGCCTTTGCTGGGCGGCTCTTTCTGATCTGAACCCACCGCCAGGGTCCACAGATAAGTGCTGGAAACGAGCTCACACCGGTTTCTTTCCTAAGGCCGCAGCTGCCCAGCACTTTCAGTGCATGGTGGGCAGGGGGGCTTGGGAGTCAACCCCTGGCTCACTTTCCCTCTGTTTGTGTCTAGGCATCACTGCTGCAGAGCAAACTCAATCAAATCTTTGAAATCACCATCCGGTAAGTGGCAGCCCTGGGCAGGGGATCCCCACTTCTGTGGCCCAGTGTAGGTACCCCTCCCCCCAAGTCCTCCTCTCGCACCTGTCTTCAGCCCTCCCTGCCCCCAGCCTCTGTCTCCAGGGCTGGAGTCGGCCACCAAGTCTCCCCAGATAAGGAAACAGAGACTGAAGGGAGAAAGAGACAGCTCAGTGAACCCTGGAAAAGAGCCGGGGGTCCTAGTGTCACGAGCTGGTACTTTCTATAGCAACAGAGTCGCTGTAGAGCCTGCAGTAAAGCTTGACTTCAAGCTGAAGATTCTAGAACAACTTGAAACCTGGGAACCACAGACTGACATAATCTCTGGTCCCTATTCAAAGAGAAACCTCAATCAGCTGCTCTGCTGCACGGGGCGGGACCCCAGAACCGTCCTCATGCCTTTCCCCTCCTTGTGTTTCTGTCCCAGGCCTCCACCAAGCCCATCAGGAACCATCACTGCAGCCTACGGCCAGCCTCAGAGCCACTCCATCCCCGTCTATGAGATGAAGTTTCCCGATCTGTGCGTATACTGAATTCCAAGACACAGCTTCTCGGAGGGGTGGGGCCTGAGGGAGGGGCTCGCCTTCACGCCCACCCCAACGCCATGGAGATCTAACTGGGATCTCAGAGAAAAAGCACCTTGGACAGCTAAGCCAGGTGGAGCCCTGGGCCCCCCTGCCCCCCTCTCGGCCTCCCTGCTTCCTCTTTGTCTTCCCTGAGGGAGATCTGTCCACGCTGGGGCCAATAAGCTTCCTACCTGTGCCCTTTGTCTCCTCTTCTGTGTCATCCTGGGGTCAGGAGTCATTGGGGGTCTCCAGAGAGAGGCTGAGGTCCCAGGAAACTCCTGCTTAGTGTAGTAAGTGAAGGGCTTTCACGGGGGTGGGTGTGCAGCTGCCATTCCCCCAGGAGGGAACTAGAGAGAACACAGTTGGTCAAAGGAAGCCGTAGACTGCAATCAGGAGGAGGCAAGGCCGGCTCCTCCCGTAAAGCAGTGGCCTGTGAGAGCTGGAAGATGGGGCGCTGATCTCCTCCAGAGTGTCCCCTCCTCCTTCCCCATTTGAGGGTCCAAAGGCCTTCAAGTCTCTGGTGTCTTTTCCACTCCCCTGCTCACCCTGCCAGTTGCCTCTTCGTGAATTGTTTCTATTGTTAATTAATACTGAGCTTGTATAACGGAAGCTGGGGTAGAGACACCGTGGGGGGCAGCAGGCCGCTGACAGAGGGAGCCCGTGTCCCCAGGCTGGCCGGCTGGGCCAGGGAGCAGAAGCACGGGCCGGCCTCCTGTCCAGGAGCAGCGGGCAGAAGTGGGCAAATCTGCGTCCCGCTGTAATATCTCCCCTCCTTTGTCCAGAGGGATGTATTTCTGAGTTGAGTTCTCCCTCTTTGATGCTTTTCTTCCTGCGGCTCCCCGTGTGAGCTGCCTCTGGCAGAGCCTCACCTGGGCCTCTTCCTGAGGCAGCTCCCTCTGGCCAAGAAGAGCCCTTTCCTTCTTCTTTTCCAGTCTAACTTCCCATAACTTTTCTGAGCTGATATGACTCACAGGAAGGTGAGAATAGTCACATGATTCCTTCCTGGAGAATTTGCTCTTGAAAAGAGGGAGGGTGAGTAGATTTCTTGACCCAAAGGAACCCCTTTTGAGGGTACCATATTCAGCAGCGTGGGGTGGGGTCAGAAGCGGGCTGATTCTGCTAAGGGGAGGGCAGTCTTCTCAGGACACCCTCTGTGCGTGGCCCTGCACAGATGCACTGTGAGAGCCTGATTATCAGGGCTGACAGGTGTATTTGTCCAAATTAGGAGAATCTTAACACATGGAATTCTCCTATTGCGTGTGCAATAATCTTGTTGGGTGTGGGGGCTACCTGACCCTCGTTCCTATAGTTTCCCCCCTTGGTTGCTGCCTCTGTGCTGTGGGCCTGTGGCTTCCAGAGGGTCTACATGACTACAGAGCCGAGGGGGCCCGGCTCCCGCCCCTCCACCACAGCCTTTGGCTCTGCTCTATGGCTTTTGGCTAATACTCAACCCAACTTTACAGGCATGAACCGAGATTTCTCTTTACTTTAATATCTCTTTATTAAGAAACCAAATTTAAAATAACTAGAAACAGGGCTTCCCTGGTGGCGCAGCGGTTGAGAGTCCGCCTGCCGATGCAGGGGACACGGGTTCGTGCCCCGGTCCGGGAAGATCCCACATGCCGCGGAGCGGCTGGGCCCGTGAGCCATGGCCGCTGAGCCTGCACGTCCGGAGCCTGCGCTCCGCAACGGGAGAGGCCACAACAGTGAGAGGCCCGCGAACCGCAAAAATAAATAAATAAATAAATAAAATAAAATAACTAGAAACAAACTTGAAGACAAATGACCTTTGGAAGAAGCTTCAGAGAAAATGTAAATCTTGAGCCACAAACATGTCTTTTCCTCACTGGATCTTCCCATCTTTCTTCCCTGCTCAGCTTTGACGCGAAGCCCTGTTTCTCTCTAGTGCTTCTCTGACTGTAGGGTCCACCCCCATGGCAACTGCACCCTGAGCACTGCCCTGGGGCCCTGGTTCTGGGACTTGGCAGTCATTCCCTGGAGCCTCTTTCTAGAACCAGCACTAGAACCAGAGACCTACATGTCCATCAGCTATCTCTCCCTCATCCCCACCCTGGGAACAGATCGAAGAAACAAGGTGCAGGATTCCCATTCTTCATATACTTCACTGCTGTTTCCTCTGTCTGAAGCAGCTTTTTCTTTGTGTCACCGCTACATAGCAAAGATGTGCTTCCTTTGGAGACATGGCCACATTTTGAGTGCCCTCCTTCTCGGTTTCAATTTAAACTTACACTCAGTAGAATATTAACTTGCCTGCTGACATGGAGTAGAATACGGATTCTGGCCAAAGATGCCTCAGAATCAGAAAGTTCATGATGAACATTAACTGGAACAATTACCTGGTAAATTAAGCCGCCTCCTTCACCCCACCCCTGCCCTCCCGAGCCCTGGGAGAGAAGGCAAGCAGAGTTTGGTGGGTGCCCCAGCCTTCAGCCTAGCACCACTCTTCCTGCCTTCCAAGCCCGCTGGCGTCTGGCGGCACCGTGTCAAGCAACCAGCCCTTTTTGCTATCCCCCCTCTGTTGTGAATTTCAGTTAGCAAGGCCACCCAAGCCAGTCACTCCCCAAAACTGCTGAAGACTCTTCCTCGTGGGCGAGGGGTAGGGTCGGTTAGCACTCTGCTGACAGAACCCAGTAGCACGGATATATTTGGAATTTCAGTGAACTTGGTTGAGTCACATAAATGCATAAGAAGCAGATGAGAGGAGAGCCCCAGTGTGACCCTGGAGGCTCCTTCCGGTTTTCCTTGCAAAGTGGTCCCCCATGGCCTGTGCCTGTTCCCATTTTCCTCTTTTTGAAAAGTAGAAATAAGTGATTTCTTGACTGCTAAACATCTCCTCCCCAGAGAAGTAGCCTGAGTGGGTCAGAAGAAGAAGGAGAGAAGTCCTCAGACATTCCCCTCTGTCCAGCCCTCCGCCTCAAGCATAAGCATAGATGGATGAGCAGTGAAAAGGTGGGGCTGGGACCATCTGAAGTGCTTGAAGTGCAGGGGTCCCAGGTGCACTGTCCTTTGCCCTGGGTGTTCTCAGTCCCAGAGGATATGTTTCAACTGGCCTAAGAGTCAGAACAGCCTTGCAGTTGTTTAGACTCCTCAAAGGCCAGACCTCCCGGCTTCACTAGGGGCCCTTGGGTCATGACACCTTCCAGTTGCTATTCCATTGTCCCTGGGGCTTCTCACCTGGGTACAGAGAGTCTCACTGAGAAGTGAGACTATTTCTCCCAGTTCCTCTTTATGACCGTGAAATGGCAGCTGGCCAGCTGGGGCCTGTGGGAAAAGACTAGACCTGAGCTGTTAGGCTGAATATTAAGTTTGATGGTAGACAGGAAAGTGGGCGCCTCTGAGCAGGCCACGCCCACTTCTCCAGACCCAAAGACCCTGGCAGGCAGTTGTGCTGAAACAAGGCAGCTTCCTTATGTCTGAGGAGAAGGCTTAGGGCAGTGTATTGCCTCTTCATCTCGCTAAGCCTAGAAATCTTCTAGTTAAAATACCCCGTATCCCAAATGCAGCCTAGGGCTGAAGCCTGCCGAAGGATGGTCTTGGTGGGGCCTGCCAGCTGGGGAAGTGGGGAGGGGACACAGGCCTGTGGGAGGGGGCTCTGCGGCCTGTTTTCCGTGCTCTCCTTTAGCACCAACCAGGTTGACCAGGTCTTTTCTCCTTCAGGAGCCCTTGGGACCCCAGCCCATCACTTTCCCCGTTTGAGCTCTTCCTCCGTGGCTGTTGATTCTGGCCTGTGGAGAGCAGAGCTGTAAATCCACAAATGCTGCAGCATTACACATACATTGTGACATGTCTGTGTCCATTTAGACGTCCATGACCTGGCTGAGTGTGTGTGTGCCCGTGCGTGTGCAAGTGTGTATAGTGTAGTTCATAGTTGACAGTGTATGTATATAATAGCTGACGTATTTATATGTGAGTGCAGAATTAGTGCCTGTGGCGGTTTTCTGTATTTTGAACTCATTGAATCAAATTAGTTTAAGGGATAGGAAGGAGGATTGGGGGGGGGGGGGCGGGGGTGGAACGTAGGAAGAAGGACTCTTAGCAAGATTATTCTTTAGGACTATTAGTCGTGATTTCCCAATGAGCCTTCATGATGCCCTTTTCAAATAAATGTTAATGTTGTCACCACACGGTTGTCTATTTGATTTCTTTAAAGTAAATGGTTTTTTGAGATGCAAACAGGATCTGAAAATGCCACCAGTATTAATCACTGACATTTAGCCACCCCCGCCTATCATTATTTACTTGCCTCAAAAGGAAGGAGGGAAAGGGAAAGGATGCTACCAAGATGTAAACACAAGGCCCAGGATTCCCAGCATAGGAGCATCCTCAGATGGGAAGGCCTGGGCCATTTCTTCATTACAGTGACTAGAATCTAGCCCCATTTCATATAACCCTCATTGAGGGAGACTTTATCTTAAAAGTCTGGCTTTCTGATTCCATCAGGACTTCCCAGGTGCATTCCAGTTTTCTTTAATTGTGAACTTCTAAGATCATCAAAATATGGGAGTAGGGCTTCCCTGGTGGCGCAGTGGTTGAGAGTCCGCCTGCCGATGCAGGGGACGTGGGTTCGTGCCCCGGTCCGGGAAGATCCCACATGCCGCAGAGCGGCTGGGCCCGTGAGCCATGGCCGCTGAGCCTGCGCGTCCAGAGCCTGTGCTCTGCAACGGGAGAGGCCACAACAGTGAGAGGCCCACGTACCGCAAAAAAAAAAAAAAAAAATATATATATATATATATATATATATATGGGAGTAAATATGGAAGTGCCACACAGAAGCGTTCCTCAGCTGGCTTTGATCTGCATCATCCCCTGGTATGTCTGATGCAATTGATGTGGAGATGTGCATCTCTGTGCATCAGTGTCTGTGAGTCTCTTGTGGATTGTAAATGTGTGTGACTGCAAACCAGGGGCCCCAACATCGTGAAAACATCATGGGTACGTACAAGAGAAGCCCAACCCCTGGCCTCTGCCCTCGTGGAGCTTAGAGTTTCCCTGAGAGAAAAGCACAAGACATGTGCAGCAAGAAACTTGCCATCTGAGCTGGTCTGCATGCCCCCCCACCAATGCAGAGGGGCTGACTGCAGAAACCCTGAAAATGAGCAGGTTCAGCTGCAAGAGATCCCAACTTTCCCAGTGGAAGTGGACTTCAGCCTGGGCTCATGTTGAAAAAAGGGTAACATTCAAAATGGAGGGGGAAGGTGGGGAATTCCAGGCAGAGGGTGGAGGAGGATGGTAGAAGAGTGAGAAGACCAGGGGAAGTGGGGTTTGGTAAGGAGAGTGAAACTGATGGACAAGGGCCCTTGTGTGTGCCGTGCCCAGTAGTTTGGAATTGATGGAAGAGTGGGGGTGGGGCGATTGTTTTGTGTCGAGTTAGGGAATATGGAGAAAGCAAGATTTTGTATACATTAATATGAAGAATGTGTACGATGGGTTGGGGAAGAAGGCAACTGGAGACAAGGGCACCAGTTGGTTAGGAAGCTGTTAGGATAGTTAAGGCCTGAGCCACGAGCGCTGAGAATGAAGAGAAGGCTGCAGCTGGACATGAGGAGAGAGCTTGGGCATGACAAGGGGGAAAAGATAGTCACACCTCAAGGCTTGAGCCCTAGGGACTGGAAGAAGCATCTGTGCATTTTGTGTTGTATTTAGACAGATGTGTCTCCATGGGTGTGTGTTTATGTGGGTGAGACCCTGTGTTTGAGAATATCTGCGAGTAGTCTGATAAGGCAGTCAAATCTGAACTGATACCAACCCTCAGCTCTCACATTTAGCCTCTCAGTGATAACATGATCCCATCCATTTTCTCATTAACCCTCACAGTAGCAAGGAAGAAAGGAGTAGATGAGAGAACTAAATCTTGGAGAAGTTCAGAAACTTGCCCAAGGTCCCAGATGGCTAGATTCACGGAGGCATTACCACAGCTTGCCACCTGAGCCCAGAGCGTCCTCCCAGTTTTGGTTGGGCTTCATCGGCTTCCCGCTGGCCCATGGAGTTGGATGGGAAGCAGGGTCACTTGGAGGAATCCTGCCTCTTGACACATCAGCCAGCTGAGCAGTCCTTCCCCATCCAATGGAGAGTGGGAAATGTAGCCATACTGAGCCATCACCCAAACTATTTGACCCCTTGAAGCCCCACTTGTCACGGGTGGGAAATACATTTTCTTTTCATTCCCACTATATCCTATGAAACATACTACCACTTGGTCACATGGAAACCACTATCGCTCCTTCAATATGTGTTGCTCTTTATCTGATGGATATGCATTTTTATTTTACTCGCCCAGTCAATATTCAAAGTCAGAGTCGGATGCGAAACTTGAAAGGTTTTATTTCCTAACTACAGACAGCTTTAAAAGGTGGAATGCCTGGCGCCATCACCGCCTGGGCGAGGCCTCACTCAGGCCGCGAGGCGGCAGGAGGGCAGGAGGTGGGGCTTTGGGGTCGACTTCCCAGGGAGAGAAGCCCTGCCCACTGCGCCCTCACTGGCCCTTCTTGTGGGCGTTCTTGATGATGGTGTTTTTGAACAGCGTGACCAGGGGCGTCTGGCTCTTCTCGGAGGTCATGAAACCGCCGTAGCGCTTGTCCTTGGGCGGGCTGCCCCAGCGGAAGTGCTCCATCTTATACGGCCCCTCGTCCTTCTTCTCGGCCGCCTCGGCCTCCGCCACCAGGCCGTACTCCAGCTCGGCCCGGGCGGCTGCGCCCTCGGCCGGGGCCTCGGGGCCGCGCACCGGCTCGGGCCGCTCCCCGGCCAGCTCCCTTTTGAACTCAAGGGGGAAGGCCTCGGCCGACTCGTCCTCGGCGCCATTGGGGTACACCTTCACGGGGCGCCGCTTCTTGCCCACCGGCTTGCCCCAGCGGAAGTGCTCCATGGAGTAGGAGCGCTTGTCCTCGCGCGGGCCCGGCTCGGCGCCATCGCCGCGGGGTCCCGGGCCTTCGCCCCCTGGCACCCCCTCCTCCTCGCGCTTCTGGGCCGCGCCGCCGCTGCTGCTGCTGTTCCGGCGGCCAAAGCGATCCCAGCGGAAGTGGCTCATGACGTACTTCCGGGGGTTCTCGGTCAGTGGCTGCTCGTCGCCGTTGCCGGGGAACACGGGCGTCTCGGCCGAGAGGTCTGGCTTGCAGGCCCGGATGCACGCCTGCTGGAGAGCGGCGAGCGCGTCAGGACCCCGCGCCCCGCGGCCCCCATCCCCCGTCGCGGCGACCTCACCACCGACAAGCTGCACCTGCGCCTCTGCTCCCTCCGCACGTGCGGGCCGCACAAGCGGCCCCAGTGCCCTGTGGATTCCTTGCCGAGGACGTCTGCCCACCCCCGCCTCTGGGCACCCACGGACATCTGAGACTCAGCTCGG
The DNA here is from genome assembly GCF_011762595.2 of Tursiops truncatus. Lineage (NCBI taxonomy): Eukaryota > Metazoa > Chordata > Mammalia > Artiodactyla > Delphinidae > Tursiops > Tursiops truncatus. The sequence continues at coordinate 69,463,543 of NC_047047.1, read as the reverse complement.
GCAGCGCCTCGTTTGTCCCCTGGTACCCCTGCCTGGCAGCTACAACAAAATCCTGTCCCACTCGGTGGTTTACTTGTCCCCTAGCTTTGTGGGCAGGGTCAACGTCTTAAACCTTATAAGCCAGATATATAGGAATTCATCAGTAAACGGCAGGTGGGTGGTAGTTGTTGGCACTTAGTGAATCCTGAATAAATGAACATGGTTCAGTTTGGTCTGGGAAGGGCATCGGGTTGAAATTTGGGAGAGAATCTCCCAACGTGGGAAAAGAAGTCCAGGCTTCTAGGGCCTGTATTTTCCATAATGCCTCCACCTTACCCCAGTGGTCTGCAAACCTACCTCATACCCTCCCCTAGCCATCTCCCTCCAAACTTTCCCACACCCATCTGGCACGCACTTTCAAGTCTTCTGAACTGATCCTATACTTTCCTCAATCAGTGAGCTTTGGGAAGAGGTGTCTCACTTCCCTGTCACCTTCTGACTGGAGGGAAGGGTAGAAAGTCAGGATTATTTCCATTGCAGGGGTCATAGAGCCTGTATCTCCTCTCCCTATAACTGGACAACTGTGGCACACATTTGCTTAGGAAAATGACCTTGGGGCTGCAGCCTTGAGTTTTTAGTTACTGGGAACAACAAAGGAGGGAACAGAATGATCGCACCCACTCTGTTGAGTTGGGGATTTCATACTCCAGGGATTTAGAATTATAACACTGCAGAATATTAACAGTGGAAAACAAAAATTATCTCATACTCCTCTCCCCTGGACACATAATGACACCCAATTTCTCAGAGAGGAGAAGGGAACTTGGCAAGGTTCCACAGCCCATTGGTGACAGAGCTGGGACTAGAACCCATGGGCCTGACCACGGCCAGAGCTCGTTCCCTGGTGAGCTCTCAACGGAAGAGGCTGTGCAATGGGTGTCAAGAGTCTCTTGGGTCTCTGAACTAGAGCTCACAGGATTCCCTAGGCTCTTTATTTCTATTTTATATTCCACGTGCAACCTGCTCTGTTTTTGAGAAAGTCTCTCTCCTCACCTAAACTCAGCTTCTCTACTGACAAAATACACAGAATGTAGTGCTATGCATTGCACCCTCACCAGGCAGCTACAGGCAGAAGGATGGAACTCAGTCACAGACACCAGCAGTGTGTCTTTTGCCTTGACTTGGTATTGTTTCTCATGTATGCCTCCCAATACAAATACACACACACACGCACACACACACACATAAACACACACACACATATAAACACACACACACATAAACACACACACACACACACACAAACACACACTGTGGTGACCTAGAGGGAGTTCCAGCCTGGCAAAAAGGGCCTTTATATGCTTCTGGAAAGGCTGCTGAAGGGTTTTTTCCTTCTCCCTCTAGAGATGGTTTATAGTACTACCTTCCTGGCTTTGTAACTTGTAGTAGATAGAAAGGGAAGAAAAATGGAATGGAAATGTCAAGTGACATGAGGTTATTTAAAAAGGAATAATTTGAGGCTTCCCTGATGGTGCAGTGGTTGAGAGTCCGCCTGCCGATGCAAGGGACGCGGGTTCGTGTCCCGGTCCGGGAAGATCCCACATGCCGCAGAGCGGCTGGGCCCGTGAGCCATGGCCGCTGAGCCTGCGCGTCCGGAGCCTGTGCTCCACAACGGGAGAGGCCGCAGCAGTGAGAGGCCCGCGTACCGCAAAAAAAATAAAATAAAAAGGAATAATTTGGGGGCTAAAAGATTGAAAGTATAGGATCAGTTGAGGGAGCAATTATTGTTATCATCATTGTTAGTATTGTTTGCTTTAATGGCACTGTCTCTAAATAGCTTAAATGAAGTGGGTCTCTATACAAGAAGACAGGACAGGAAGTAAAGATAATCAAGCAGAACTTGGAGACCAGACCCATCTCCCTGAAGCTGCTTCCTCCCTTCCTTGGCCCAATTCTGACTTCACTCTGGAGGTCTATTCCTGCCCTTGGATGACTTACCCATATCTCTGGGAATGAATTTCCCCTTCCCCATACCCCTTTCTTTGTGCTGTCCCAGCCCCAGTCCCATCTGATACCCAAACCAAGATGGCGACCACAGCCCACATACCAGCAGGTTAGTTTCCGTGGTGAGGTCCTGACACTGGCTGCTCTCCAGGCACCAACCACGCACCTCCATGGAGGCCTGAAGCAGCAAGGTCAGCAGCAGGACGCCCGAACAAGTGCTGCACAATCTCGGCATCTTCCAGGCAGGCTGAGGCTCTGCAGAGGCAAACAAGATTAATGGGACCCCTGCAAGGAGCAGAACAATGTTGGCCACTCATCAGAAAGGACCGTGAGCCAACATTAACAATATACTCATCTGTGGAGCTCAAGGCCTTTCGAGGACAAGCTCAAGGAGCAGGCGGTGTGCAGGGTGGTCGTGTGAGTTGGGATAGAGAGGAGGGCAGTGGGACCTGGGGAAACTATGTACAATTTCTCCTTTATCTCCTATTAAAAATCAGACCCCAAAGGACGTTAGAGCTGGAAGATATTTTAGGGGTCATTTGGTCTGGCCCCTTATTTGAGAGATGAGGAAACTAAGGCCCAGGGAGAGACAGTGACTCAGATGCTCATGACAAGGTAAGGCTAAGTCCTCCTGATCCAGCACAGAGCTTTTCTATTTTACCATCTTCAGGAAACTATAGTTCTAACACTCCAGATCGAAGGAGTAACTTGGGAAAGGCAAAGCACTCTGAAACTCCTGCTTGAGATGGTCTACTCCTCTCCACCAGGATTCTATCATTCCTCAGAAACCCTGTTTCCTATGAATAGTAGGTTTAAATAAAGGCAAATAAAATCTCTGTCCAGTTAAGCCAAAACCTCAGCCGACCCAATCTGATGTCCTGTACACACATCACTCAGGGGATCACTATTTCTCAGGCCCCTGTAACTTTGAAGAGATTTTTTTTTTTTTTTTCGATATGCGGGCCTCTCACTGTTGTGGCCTCTCCCCTTGCGGAGCACAGGCTCCGGACGCGCAGGCTCAGCGGCCATGGCTCACGGGCCCATCCGCTCCGCGGCATGTGGGATCCTCCCGGACCAGGGCACGAACCCGCGTCCCCTGCATCGGCAGGCGGACTCTCAACCACTGCGCCACCAGGGAAGCCCGAGATTTATGTTTAAATCAGACCCATTCTTTTAAAACTGGCTCATCTCCTGAACACATTACACGTCAGACCTCCTCTTGTTCTATGAGTCTCTCAAATGTAGTCTGAAATAGCTGGACTTGAAGATGCTGTAGGTGTGGAAGGGAAGGAGATGGTCACACAGGGCAGAAGGGAATTACCTCCCATTGTGAACACCTACCAAAGACTCTTTCTCAGAGAAGTCAGGAAGTACCTCTGGTCAGATGCTGAGTTCAAGGGGTCAGGATGCAGTAAAGGGAAGAATCAAGGCTGCATTTTGCCCCATGTATCTGACTCTTTCCCCAGCTTTCTAGCTTTCACACTGCCCTGTCCCCTGTCATGAAGGTCAGCCCTCTGAAATGACCCTGAGTTCTGTCATCAGCTCACCAACAGCTCCACAACCATTTTAGATTTCAGAAGATCTTTTCAACCAGCTGTTAGGAAGAAACCTAATTAGATAAGAAAAGTAATTCACATTAAGGTGTGGATGACTAATTTTCTCTCCTAATTTAAAAATATCTGCCTAAAGAAATCTCCTGTTTGTGGAGGCATAGGCCAAATCTTTTTTATAGGGAAGGCTCTGGAAGTGAAAGTTCCCCCTGGCTCTCATTGTCTACTTCAGGAAGCCACTTCCTTCTCTCTGTCCCACCCCACTCCTTCCCCCAAAAGCTGAGCCAAAAGGGCTCCCTTCTGAGTGGTTGCCAAGCACAGCCTGAGTGTTTTCAGAGCAGCCATTAGGTGGTGCTGGCAGCCAGTGGCCTAGCCTATCAGCGTCTCAGGGCAACTGGGAGAACATTGGTCAACCTTGGTGTCCAGTTGAGACCTGGGACAGGCTGCTCCTGTTGTAGACTTTTGGTGCTCCAGTTCAAGTACAAAGCCTGAATTTGGTGGACAAGGCAATTTATGTTAAAGCTCTGAGACCACACAACGCATTTTGGTCAGAAAAAAACGCCTAGGTTTACAAGAGAAGCAGAAAAATGACAGTTTTATATCACTATGGGCAACTGTAAAATAACATATTAGTAAAGAAGGAAGTAAAATCATGCAGGTCTGACAGTCCCCTCAACTATATTTCAGTTCTCAAAGTTGGCCATTCTGGAATGATTTCATTTTCTTTTTTTTTTTTTTTTTTGCGGTACGCGGGCCTCACTGTTGTGGCCTCTCCCGTTGCGGAGCACAGGCTCCGGACGCGCAGGCTCAGCGGCCATGGCTCACGGGCCCAGCCGCTCCGCGGCATGTGGGATCCTCCCGGACCGGGGCACGAACCCGTGTCCCCTGCATCGGCAGGCGGACTCTCAACCACTGCGCCACCAGGGAAGCCCTGGAATGATTTCATTTTCTAAAAACTTACCTCATGATTTCAGACCTTCCTGAAAAGCCTCAGAGAGCATTTCCTCTCCTGCTCCATTGGCTATGTGTACAACAGGGTGACATTCTCACTCCCCACCCTCTCAGAGCTGCAATCTCCTGCTAAAAAGTTAGATAGCTCCCTGAAAGCAACTTGTCTTCTTTCTGCTTCTGTATATTTTCTATTTTTCAACAAAACCAAATATTACATTGTGTTATTTTTTAAAGCAATAAAGTAAGAGGGAGCTGTCAAGTGTGCTTTCTGTAAGTAGAGAGTGTCCAATAATTGTGTTATTTTTTAAAGCAGTAAAGTAAGGGGGAGATGTCAAGTGTGCTTTCTGTAAGTAGGGAGTGTCCAATAATTGTGTTATTTTTTAAAGCAATAAAGTAAGGGGGAGCTGTCAAGTGTGCTTTCTGTAAGTAGGGAGTGTCCAATAATTGAAAGCCTGGAAAAATAAGTAGAAATTTGGAATTTGCTAATCTTGACATTAACTTTATAATAGAACTACACTTATTAGAAATTCATTTGTGTGGGTGAATTCTCTATGAGCTGAACAAAACTTTTTTTGTTTTTTTTAAATTTTATTTCATTTTTAAAGTATTCTTTTTCATTATGGTTTATCACAGGATACTGAACATCATTCCCTGTGCTCTACAGTAGGACCTTGCTGTTTAGCCATCCTGTATATACTAGTTTACATCTGCTAACCCCAAACTCCCAGTCCCTCCCTCCCGCACCACCCAAAACATTTTGTTTGTTAGTATAAAATTGCACACTGGCCATGCCCTTGTAAAGATTAGAGGAACAGAGGCGCAGAGCTTTGTCCTTGCACCATGATACACACGTATCAAGTCCTAAAACAGAATGTCAAAGGAACATTAAGTCATTACATAAGCCATAGTCTGTACATATCTCAACAATGGACAGAACAAATGCACACTTTTACTTTCCTTGGCTCCTTCCAGCCATTCTGTGGGAACCACCACCTCACCATTTATTCAGGAAGAATTTGGGGAATCCAGATGCCCTGCAGACTCTCTCTCCCTCCCTGGGAACCCACCTCGCCTGAGCCTCCATCTTGCCTGGGCTTCGATCGGCTCCTACGGCCGCTTCTGCCCTGCAACCTAGGGTTTGCGAGATAGAAGGTCCATTCTGAGGTCCTATTGAGGGAAGAGACGGGGTGGTTCAGGACCGTGGACAGTTCCCGTCCGGGCCACCTCTTTTTAACACCAGCTGCTGTTCGTAGAGGAGGCCATGTCTGTATCAGAGCGCGGCCCCGTCGGGTGCGCTGAGGCGGACAGGGAAACGAGGATTCAGAAATTTGAATCCAAAAAAGTCTGGAACGCAGGGAGTTTATTGTGACTTTTAGCCTCGTCTCTTCTGCCCCCATTTCCAACATCATATGGTATCTTTTAAGAAGTGACCCCTACCCAGAAAATCAGAAGAAAACCCGAAAGACTGGGTCTCCCGAGATCTCCCCAGAACGCGGTAGGAGCCTCAGGGGCCCTAGCAGCCCCCCTATCCGGGGGAGATGTGGCTGCCAGCTCGTGGAAGGCACCACTTCCAGCCGTCGCAGCCGCTCTCCCACCGTCCAGAGGCTGGGCTTCGCCGCCCCGCTGCCGGCGGATTCCCACGCTGCACCCAGTACAGAAAGTTTTCAAAGAACTCAGGACCGCGGCAAGTCAAAGATACCTCTGAGATCGGAGCTGGGCGAGAGCATCCCGAGGCCCCAGGGGCAAGGGATCCGGGAATAAGAGCGAGGTTCCGCGCCGTTGCGCCCCTACCTGTCGCGGGGAGGCTGCTCTCGGGCGACTCCCGCTGCGCCGGGGCGAGGATGCTCGGCGGCCTCTCGGTCACTTTTCTTCCCCTCTTTCTCTTCCTTCGCGCCGCCTTGTCCCGCTCTCTCTCCGCGGTCCTTATATACTTGCGGGGCTCGCCTGGGTGGGCGCTGGACGTGAGTGAACTTCCCGGCAGCGGCAGCGTAACAGGCAACTCCCCCGTCCACAGGAAGGGGGGCAGTGGGGCGCAGGAGGGGGTTTCCAGGTAGGGGCTGAGCGCGAGAGCAGACGTGCCCGGAAAGGGGGCTGGATCCCTGCCCCCGGAGGCTGGAATTAACACTGTCCTGCTGAAGGGCACACCTGGCAGCGGGCAGGTAAGAACTTAATTAAGGATGGTTTTGGGTCTGCAGTTAGGACGAGCGGGAGGCTTAGCACCCCGGTGTGGGGCAGGTCTAGCGCGCCCGCTGAGGTCGTTGAGGAGAGGGTGAAGTTACCTGTGTACGTGCTTGGGCTGGCATCCGCCTCCTTCGCATTTGGAGGTAAATACCACCGCCCAGGGAGTACGTCTGTGATGCCTCAGATTTCCCCAGCATTTGGAAACTGTGATGTGAAAATGTCACAAGCAGTCACAATCCCTCTGTTACAGGTTGGAGAGACCAGGGGCAGAGAAGGTCAGGAGTCACTCACCTGAGGCCCAGGACACGTTGCCTTCTTGGGGGTGTGAAGGTGTGTTGCACTGTCCCACTGGGGCCTCCTCTGCGAAGCCTAGTCCCTGGCAGGCTCCCTCCTGTGCCCTAACCCCCAAGGAAAAAGTGCTGTTAACCTTAGCCTATTAATGGAGGGAGGAGGGAGTCCTCTGTGAAGAGCGGCTGAAGTGCTTTCCCTGTGCCAATGAGCTAACAGAGTGGTCTGGGGATTCTCAGTCTTCTCCAAACCTGGTCTTGGAGGTCTGGCTTGGTGCTAGTCTCACATGTCAGGCCAGGGAGGAGAGGACAGCGCTCAAACCTGCAAGGGAAGAGTCTCTACCTTAACCTGGAGTAAAGAAGCAGAAGCAAATTGTGAGGGGTGGCAGGGGTGAGCAGGAGTGTTGGGACTAAACAACTTCAAGGTGCTTGTTTCATCTGTCATTTGCAGGAACTTCCTTTATTCCCAATCAGACGCCCTTTTAGACTCCAGGACTCCCTTGAGAATTTCTGGCTGGTGACATTGGCTTTATATTCAGCAATCCTTTTCTTTTGGGCCACAGGAGAGATTCACTCTCCTTAACAGTAAATAAGGTACTTTACTACCTGGGCTTGGCCTCTTTCCAGGGTCATCTCCAACCTCTCCATTTTGTGTCCTGGCACATCAACCATCCACAACATTCCCATTCCCATAGCCACTATTTTCTCAAAACCCCATCTCTTTGTCCATGCTATTCCCTCAACTAAAACACCCTTTCTCCTTTCAGCCACCTGGGAAAATTAGACTCTTGCATTAAGATTTAGCTCATCCATCATCACCTGTTCCCTGAAGCCCTCCTTGGTCACTTGTCCGACCAGGGCATGAAATACGGCAATCTCTGTTTTCCAGAGAAGCCCATTCCCATCTCACCTGTACACGTAGCTTTCACAGCTGGAACAAATTCCACTCGGTCTTCCATCTTCCCTCTTCCACCCGCTACTGCCCCTACCACTGCCAGGCTTACAAGCCCTCTCAGATTGTGATTTTTAATCTCATTTTTCTCTGTATTATTTTTATAACTTTAAGAGGCGGCTGATGGTAGCAGAAAAGCCAGACCAGGAAAAGTTCAGATTGACCCAGCCTCTGTCCTCCTCTGTCAGTCGAGTTCTTAATTACATGCAGCAAAACCGACTTTGGCCCATGTGAATTGAAGCTCCATTGAACCACATTTAGAATCCCTGGGAAGGTTGGGCAACCAGGATCCAAAAATGGGCAGAGACAAAAGGTGGCTGGAATCATGGTCACTGATTGGATCCAATGAGAAAGAAAACCAGATCACTCTTGGGACCAAGAGGCCACAAGCTGTACTGTCAACACCACAGGCATTGGACATAGATGTCACTTCTATAACCAGGTTGGGAGGTTGTCATTCCCACTTTGGCTGATATTACCAGAAAGGACTGACCACTGCCCTTGCTTCATTATATCACGAGCTCCTCTTTGAAAGCCTGGAGCAGGCGCCCTGATTGAGATGATAATATGATTTTCCCCTTTATTCTGATAATGTGGTGAATTACATTGTTGATTTTCCTACCATGCATTCCTGGATTGAGCTCAGTTTGATTATGATGTGCTACCATTATATAGCATTGGGTTAAATTTGCTAATATTTTATCTAATAGTTTTGCTTCCATGTTTATGAGATCAGCCTGTAATTTCCCTTTCTTGTAGAATTCCTATTAGGTTTTGGTATCAAAATTATGCTGTCTTCATAAAACAAGTTGGAAATCCCTCCACCCACCCCCATTTTTTCTAATTTAGTAGAAGAATTTGTGTACAATGGTGTTTATCTCTTCCTTATATGTTTGGGATGATTTGTTAGCGATGCTATCTAGGTTTTTAAGGTTTTTCATTTGTTGAATGGTTTTAAATTACAGATTCAATTACTTAAATAGCACTATTCCAATTGTCTCTTTCTTCTTGTGTCAGTTTTAGTAAGATGTGTATTTCTAGGCATTTGTCCATTTCACTTAAATTTTTAAAGTTTATTGGCTTAAATTTTTTATTATATCTTCTTATTATCTTTTTGGCACCTATGGAGTCTGTACTTATGGTCCTCTTTTATCGCTGATGTCGGTGATTTATGTCCTCTCTCTTTTTTTTGACTGATTTTCTTAGGGGTTTACCAACTTAATTAATTAATTTGTTTGTTTGTTTATTTATTTTTGGCTGCATTGGGTCTTCGTTGCTGCACGCGGGCTTTCTCTAGTTGCAGCGAGTGGGGGCTACTCTTCATTGCGGTGCGCAGGCTTCTCACTGCTGTGGCTTCTCTTGTTGCAGAGCACGAGCTCTAGGCGCACGGGCTTCAGTAGTTGTGGCACGCAGGCTCAGTAGTTGTGGCTCATGGGCTCTAGAGCGCAGGCTCAGCAGTTGTGGTGCGTGGGCTTAGCTGCTCCGTAGCATGTGGAATCTTCCCGGACCAGGGCTCGAACCCGTGTCCCCTGCATTAGCAGGCAGATTCTTAACCACTGTGCCACCAGGGAAGTCCTATTAGTATTTTTAAAGAATGAATTTTGATGTTGTTGATTTTCCCTATTGCATGTACATTTTTTCTATTTCCAGAATTTCTACTTGTATTATTATTTCTTGCCTTCTAATTCCTAATTAGCTATTCTTTTTCTATTCTCTTGAGTTGGATATTAAATAAATGCTTTTACTTAGATAATTGATATTCAACCTTTATTCTTTTTGACATGTGTATTTATGGCTATAAATTTCTTTCTAAGTATGGCTCTAGTTGCATCTCACAAGTTTTGATATGTCATATTTTTATTACCATTTAGTTTAAAACACTTTATTTTCATTGAGATGTCTTCATTGACCTGTGGGTTATTGAGAAGTGTTCTGTTTAACTTCCAAACCCTGGGGGTTTTCTAGTTCTGTTTTGAAACTAAATTTTAGCGTAACTGTTCTGTGGTCAAAGAACATACTTTGATTTTAGTCCTTTGAAATTTTGCGGGACTGCTTACTGGATGCCCATATGGTCCGTTTTGATTAATGCTTCCTGTAAACTAAAAAGGATATGTATTCTATGATTGCTCAAATATTCTATATCCTTTCTATACCCTTATCCTTTCTGATTGTCATTTTAATTCCATTAGTTACTAATAGATGTATGTTTTTTAAATCTCCCCGTTCATTTCATAAATTTAGCTACTTCTCCCTTTGGTCCTGGCATAAAAACAACTCCTTCTAGAAATCTAATGGTGAATGTGGGGCAGTGGTGGAGGGTAATATAGAATCAAGGATGAAGACGGCAGAAAACTACTAGAGCATGGTTGCATGCTGATGGAAATAATCCAGTAGAGAAGGGGAAATTGAAACCAAATGATCCAAGTCTTAAGTAGAGGTGAGGTGGGGTCCAGAGGAAGAACGTGGCGTCCAAACAGTGGAAAGCTTTCCTCTTCCAAGAAAGAAGGGGGTATAGACACAGGATAAGCCATGGGAAGATGAGTGACTTCTGTCTGTACCAAAGCCTTTACCTTTTGATCCAGAATTTCCTGAGGAAATATCTAACAGTTACCCTAAATAATGTTCAAGACTATTCATACAACATAGTTTATAGTAGCTGTAAAATGAAATAAACTAAACATCTTGGGTGTAATTATAAAAACAGTAAAATATACTCATAAAAATTATGGTAAATCTATGCAACGGAATATTTTGCAGCCATTCAAAATAAAATAGAGGTTTATTTCTAGACATAAAAAATGACCACTGATAAAATATAGATATACAGTTGACCCATGAACTACACAGGTCCACTTACACTCAGATTTTTTTCAGTAAATACATACTACTATCCTACATGATCATGGTTAGACCACGGACGTGGGACTGTGGCTAGAGAGGGCCAACTGTGGGACTTGAGCGTCTGTGGATTTTGGTATCCGAGGTGGGTCCTGGAACCAATCTCTCGTGAATATGGAGGGATACCGTAAATACAGAAAGAGATAGAAATAGAGAAAAAGATTAAGAGATACCAAAGTGTTAATAATGGCTGTTCTGGTTATCTAATATTAGATCACAAACTACCCCCAAAACTTGATGGTTTTAAGCATTTACGTTGCTCATGAATCTGCAGTATGGCCAAGGTTTGGCCAACACGTCCAAGTATGGCCAACACGTCCCTCCTCTACTTGGCAGCAGCTCAGGCAGCTCAAAGCCGACATCTATAAATCATCTGAAGCCGCTCACTCACACGACTGGCTCCTGGTTGGGAAGACTCAGCGGGGGGCAAGGAGAGCTGGGGCTCCTCACACACTTCTGTCTATCTCCATGCAGCCTGGCCACGTGACGTCTTCAGCGTGCAGCCTCAGGGGAGCTAGACTTCTTACACATAGGCACAGGTCTCCAAAGCATGCACCTGGAGGTGACTTACTCTTCCAGGTCGAGGGGGTGGGTAGTTAGCAAGGGCTTCCCAGAGAAGGGGATGCTGAGTTGGGCTGAGTCTTGATACAATAGGTCACCAGGATGAAGAGAGGAAAGTAATTCCAGGCAGAAGGAACAGCATGTGCAAGGATTCAAGGCAGGAAAAACCTTATGTTCACGGAATGCTTGTACAGGTGGTAGAGGGAGAGAGAGAAGACTGGAAACAGTCAGAGGTCAGAGGGAAGGAGGTGGGGACCATTCAGGGACTGAGTCAGAGGGGCCGTAGGACCAGCTTTCTGCAGCAGTGAGGAGAATGATCAGAGGGGAGGGAGCCTGGAGCCAGCATGGGGTGACCCAAAGCCCGATGCTCTCCTCCAGGGCCTGGAGGCCAGTCCAGCCAACAGTGGGAGCAGTGAGGCAAGAGAGGAGGCAGAGGCAGGTTCATGAACTACTAAAGTGGTGGCATCAATGTGGGGGAAGGTGTCATGAACACTTCCCCATCTGAGGTTACCGTGGCTGCGTGGATGGTACAGTGTGATGTCATGGTTCAGAGCACAGCTCTGAGCCAGACAGCTGGTCTTAATCCTGCTCAACCACTGCCTAGCTGTGTGGTTCTGAGCAAATTCCCAACTTCTCTGTATTAGTTGTCCCATCTGTGAAATGAAGGAAATGACTGCGGCTGCCATATGGACGCAATGAGGTAATACATGTAAAGATGGGAGAGCAGGGCCTGGCCTTAGTTATGGTTGCCCTTGTTCTTCTTATCATGGAAGTGCTGGTCCCAGGAGAGCCCACCTGGCGTGGAAGGAAGGAGGGAAGGAGAGGGGCGGGGTGGGGGGAAGGGAAGGAGGGAAAGGAGGAAGGAGACAGGAGCAGACATGACTCTTCGGCAGGGAGCTGATGTGCTCATCTGAGGGCCTGGGGCCGGGTGAGGCATCTATACCTGGCTGCGGGCCAGGGCCACGGCTGCTCTCGTCACCCCAGCTTTTCACCTTTGAGGGTTTAATTGGAAAAGCAATGTCACCAGGGTGTGAATGCACTACAAAGACAGGTGTGGAGGCAGACTCCTGGGGGAGAGGAAGTGCTGGGCAGACCGGGTGGCTGAGAGCTTTCACGGGAGGGGACACGGGCAGGGTAGACTAGCCCTCAGCTTCCAGGCCCTGGGGCCGGGCAACAGGGGACATTTCACTGGGGAAAGAGAAGACTTAGGGATGAGGCTGCCCTTTGCCTGTGTTCCGCAGACTCTGGGACAAGCCAACACTCAAGCCTTGAGGGTTGGAGTGAGGGGTGAGGTGGGGTGCGAGGGAATCCGAGCCTTCCATCTTGGCCGCTCCAAGTCTCAGGGGACAAGCCAGGGAGGCTGCCAGCCCTGCCTCAGGTCAGAACAACTGTCCCTTCTCAGGGCTCCTGGGCCCAGCCGGGGCCTCTGCCCGAGGGAGTGCTTCATTCCTGCTATTGTCTGGGTCGCACGGGCCTCAGGCCTGCTCCGCTGGTGCCCCTTGCCGGCAAGGGGACAGCTCCCAAGTCAGTGTATGAGAAGAACTGGTACTCAAGAGACTCCGCAGAGAGAGGGTTGGAGGGAGTGACTGCGGAAGGGAGACCCGCTGAAGCTTCCATTTGCAGAAGCTCATGCATGATCCTCTAAAACTCTCTCCAAACCTCCTCTGCACGATGTATGAACCTAAACTGACAGGTGATCTCCCTCCGCACAATGTGTCTGGATTAGAAATAGCCCCGCACCCGCCCCTTTATGTGTGTGCCTGCTGGGGACGGCGGGGAACGCTCACCCCTCCCCGGCTGCAGCAGCCCAGGGACTACGGGCAGCTTTGGGGTGGCTCTGGCCCCCCATGACCCCGACCTAAGTCACGGCAGGCTTCTCGCCTTCCAGGCATCTCCGCTTTCAGAGACAAGAAGAGAGGACACCGAGTGTCCTTCTACAGGGGAGCCTCCTGCCTGGTGCATTATGGGTGCCAGGGAGAGGGGCTTCCCGGTGAGAGAGTAAAGCAGATGTGGGGCCTGGAGTGGGCGAGGAGGGCGGGAAGCAGGACCCGGGGCCGCCCTGCACTGCAGAGAGGGGGTCCGTGGGAGGCACACAGAAGGGTGGGAATGTGAGCATGCTTCAGGCAGGGCCTCTCTGCCCCAGCGGTGCAGGAGGGAAGGGAGGGCAAGCTAGGGAGAGAGCCTGGAGAGGAAAGGACAAGCTGAGGGACCCTGGGAGGGAGCGGCAGAAAAGGGCCACGGCCAGGCCTTGGGGTCTGACTTGATGCCAGGGAGAGGGGGTGAGAGAAGGAAGTCAGGCAGGATTTAGGCATTTAGGCGTGGGGCTGGGGGAGCAGAGGGCAGGGCTAGAAAGCCGTGTGGGGTCAGGTGCGGAATCGCTAAGACACAGTGACTTTGAAGCAGCTGCTCTTCAATGCGCCCTTTGCCCAGCGCCAGTCCCCCAGTGGGTGCTCACACAGGGCTTACTGGGAGGTGGGAAAAGTGCCGGCTTGGAGGGCCCAGGTTTTGTTCTGTCACTCATTCACTCGATGGATGTTTATTGACCCCTACATGTACCGGGGCAGATCTGGTCTGTGCTCCCAAGAGGACTTCAGCTCTAGGGAAACCTATAACAAAGTAGTCCACAAATCATTACAAGCTGTGATAAATACAATTAAGGAAACAGAGTGGGAGAGGGGAGGGGAAAGGCTTCTTAGCAGAAGGAAGAGGATGCAAAGGCCCTGGGGCAGAGAAGAGGTTCTCAGCACTGCTGGAGTGGCAGCAGGGGAGGGGAGCAATCCTTGGGAGGAGGGACATGAGGGGCCAGGCCTTGGAGGCTATGAAGGTCGTCAGATGACGACTTAGATTTTATGCCAAGTGCAGAGGGAAACCATTGCTGGGTTTTAAGCAACAGAATGACAGGATCCAGTGGAATTTCTTGAAAAGATGGCTCTGGCTAATGTCTGGAGAACGAATCAGACAGCAAGCAACCAACAGCCTCTTTTGGGGAGTCAGAACCAATAGGACTTGGAGCAGACGTGCAAGTGAGGCAAAGGGGAGGGGGTTAAAAACGGTTCCAGATTTCTGGCTGCTGGATGAGGGGTGGTACCATTCAGTGATCTGGGGAAGACTGAGGGGTAGCTAGGTTTGGAGGTGGAAACAATGAGCTCTGTGACCTTGAGCAAGTAACTTAACCTCTCTGAGTTTCTCTGGGCACCTCCAAAGCCCCAGCTCACAGTGCTTAAGACTCATGAGCAGGTGCAAGAAATCCTAACTACCATTAGATTCTTGTCAATAGAAAAGCTAACTACAAATTCCCCCAAGGGGAGCCTGATGGGGTTTGGGGGGCAGAGGTAGGCCTAGTCTCCAAAAAAGGACCCTGAAGCCTGGAGCACAGCGGAGGAGAAGGTCTCTGGCGCCCCAGATGGTCCAGGGAATGGGGGAGGGTCCCACTGGCCCCATTTATCCCCTGCAACACACACTCCTATTGGCAACCCCTTTCACTGCACACCCCATTCAGCACTGTGGCCAGGCCACTTCAACGGCTTTCGGTTTGACCCCAAGGGCAAAGAGGAATCAATTTGTGCAGAGAATTGGAATGGAAGAGATTTCAATTGACCTTTGAATGGGGTTTTAATTTGCTTTGTTACAGCCGGAGGGGCCTCATGAAGAGACCCTTGAGACTGCTTTTATCTGCTAATGTGTGCACCAGTGCAAAGCCTGGGCCTCCGTCTGCATGCCCTGGATGGGGTGGGGGGGGGGCAGCAGGGTGCAAGGCCAGAGGGGCAGGGAACCAGAGTCCATGCCCCCCCCAGGAACTGGTCCACATCCCCCTTAGGGCCCAAAACAGTCAAGAGTGCAGGCAGAGGCAGTGGGAGGGCAGACAAGCCGGGTTCCAGCCCCAGCTCTGCTGCCCAGTGGCACCTCCCCGCTGGGCTTCAGTCTCCGTATCTGAACGGTGGCCTGGAGGCAGGGTGTGGACGAGATGGCCCCTCAGGTCCTTCCAGCTCTGGTGTTTTATGGTTTTGTTAGGGGAACCACTGACCGAAACCGCCTGCCCTGGCCAGGCAAGATAGTAGCCACCTGCATGCGTCGTCTTAGAACAGGAGGTCCTGGTAAGGAACGAGGAACTAACAAGCTACCACCAATGGGAAGAATTCGGGAAAGGTCAAAAGGAGAGAGGAGACACCAGTCCGTATGTCCTACCAACCTCCCAGAATCCTTCTCGCTGGAATCCACCTTGGCTGAGTGATGCAAACACCACCAGGAAGGACCCTGAGTCAGAGTGATTGGCCAGAGACAACCCAGAAACTAATCCCATCACCATAAAACCTGAGACTGCGAGCCACGTGGCAGAGCAGTCCTCCTGGGTTCCCTTACCCTGCTGCTCTCCGCCCGGGTGCCCCTTCCCAATAAAGTCTCTTGTTTTGTCATCACGTGTGTCCCCTGGAAGGGGTCCCCCTCCTGCAACAGTTTTAAGCTCAGATCTAGAGTCAAACTCTGTAGTAGAGAATAACTAGTCTTAGAGAATGTGGCCTAGAGTGGAGAGAGCAGAGCCCGCTGGGCCAAGGAGCTAAGCCCTCTCTGTCCGTCGGTCTCTTGGGCCTCCCTCATGCCCTATTTTTCTCTAAATTTCTACTTGAGTCCCCTCACATGAGTCAACCAGTTCTCTGTTCTCTCCACTACAAATTCCAAAGGAAGCCAGTGGGGTCATTTGACCGATAACCTTCTCTTCTACTGGGCAGAGCCCTGAAGGCAGCTATGTCGGGGGTCCAGGGAGCCTGCAGGTGGCCAGCCCCAGGCAAAGAGCCCCCTGTGATTGCTTCTCTATACAGTGCAACACCCCAGGACTGTGAGTTTGTGTTTACAGTCCTGTGTTAGAAATGTCAAGCTCTCCTCCCCTGCGCTCTATACACGGGTGTATCGCCACATGGAACCATGTGAGTGTTCTTCCAGAGCTACTCCGTTATCCTGATCGCTTTTTTTCAAACGGAGGGTTTGTTCCTGTGCAATCAGGGCAGACTTCTTGGAGGTGGGGTCTTGCTGAAGACATCGTGGACATTAAGAACACAGCAGACTCTCCAGCGCCCAGGCACCAACAGCCACCCTCTGATGCTGCAGTGGTCATAATGGTCCTTTTGTGGGGAAATGCCTTTGTGAGGGCTGCCAGCATGACAGCCACTTTTCCAGAAGGATGCAGAATTCTTCAGCCAAGGGTGGAGGTAGGGAGAGTGACTCGTGGCCAGGAGGGACGCTGATAATGTACATCCATTAGTGCAGCGAGGGAGAGGCATTCAGCAGCCCCAGACTGTCCTTCCTCCAGAGCCAACAATGGCTGCGTGGAGGGGGCTGAAGTGGCCTTTTTACAAGCACTCAGCTCAGGGCCATCTCTGAGCCCCGCCTGCTGGGTGCCTGACTTCCATTTCCATGCCCTCCTCAAAGCAACCAGGACAGCAAACTCAAGCAGCCGGCCTGAGGTCCAGAGCCCACACCACGCCCTCATGCCCCATTGCCCTGGGAGAGTGACGCCAGGCCCGGGCAGAGCTGGTGCACAGTGACCTGTTGTGCAGCAGCTCCAAAGCCCATGACTCTGCATCTGTACCCAAACACGCGTGTGCATGTGATGTGAGCTGTGCAAGGATATCTGGAAGGTAGTTTGGTTTTTAACAAAATGGCCAACACCTTTATGTCAGACGAAAGTGACTTCCTTCAAAACATCCCCTGGGCAGGTGTCTTTAATGCCAGAGATGGGCCTGGGGCTCAAGCCATTGGTGGACCCTCTGGGGAGGCACCTCCAGGACCAGTTTCTAAGTCACCAGAGAAGACCAGTCTTCTGAGTCCTGGGTCACATTTTTTTTAATGTAGCAATTATGTTCCTTTTTTTTTTTTTTTTTGCTGTATGCGGGCCTCTCACTGCTGTGGCCTCTCCTGTTGCGGAGCACAGGCTCCGGATGCGCAGGCTCAGCGGCCATGGCTCATGGGCCCAGCCGCTCCGCGGCATGTGGGATCTTCCAGGACTGGAACACGAACCTGTATCCCCTGCATCGGCAGGCGGACTCTCAACCATTGCGCCACCAGGGAAGCCCCAGTTATGTTCCTTTTATTTCTCCTTTTTATTATAGTTAGGTCTTTATGTTGAAACATTTTCCATTTATGATGGGTGTGGGAAGGTCATCTTATGCATAAATTTCATTTCAAGATATTAAATTAGACCTTACAGAATATTTGCTTTTAAAAGGAAGTTTTGTGGCTGGTTGGAATGTAAAATAATGTAGCGCTTTGGAAAATAGTTTACAGTTCTTCCCAAAGTTAAACATTGTTAAAAACAAGACAACAGGGACTTCCCTGGTGGTCCAGTGGTTAAGACTCCATGCTCCCAATGCAGGGGGCCCAGGTTCCATCCCTGGTAAGGGAACTAGATCCTGTGTGCTGCAACTAAGAGCCGGCACAGCCAGATAGATAGATAATTAACTAACTAACTAAATAAATAAATAAAACAAGACAACAGTCCCAAAATGGAGTTTCTTATGCTAAGCCCCACATCACCAGACCAAGACTTAATCTCCCGGAAATGGGATCTCAAACCAATCAGGAATTCAGGAATCACCTGACCCGCACTAGTTAGGTCATCTGCCTGATAGACCCCTGCCATCCCCTAAAGGAAAGTAACTTTGCAATAACCAACCTGCTTTTTGCTAGTGTAATCTCCTTGTTCCCAATCCCTTCTGCCTATAGAAGTCTTTTATTTTGGACAGCTCCTCAGAGCTCCTCTCTATCTGCTAGATTGGATGCTGCCCGATGCAATCAGTTTTTGCCCAGGTAAGCTCTTAAAGGTTTTAATATGCCTCGGTTTATCTATTATCAACATAGAGTCACCATATGACCCAGCAAGTCCACCCCTAGGTATATACCCCAAAACTTATACATGAATGTCCATAGCAGCGTTATTCATAGTATCCAAAAGTGGAAACAACTCAGATGTCCATCCACTGATGAATAAATAAGCAAAATGTGGTATATCCATACAATGGAATATTATTCAGCCATAAAAAGGAACGAAGTACTGATATATGCTACAACATGGGTGAATATTAAAAACACTATGCTAATTGGAAGAAGCCAGACATGAAAACCTACATATTGTCTGATCCAATTTATATGAAATGCCCAGAAGAGGCAAATCCATAGAGACAGAAAGTAGATTCGTGGTTGCCAAGGGCTGGGCGTGTTGGGAAGAATAGGGAGCGATTGCTAATGGGCACGAGGTTTCTTTTTAAAGTGATGAAGATGTTCTAAAATTGATTGTGGTGATGGTTGCACAGCTCTGAATATTATAAACATCAATTTATTGTACACTTTAAGTGGATGAATTGTATGGGAAGTGAATAATATCTCAATATAACTGTTATTTAAAAAGGGGGTGACTTTTTGAGAGACAGAAAAGTGACTACTTCTCTGAGAAAGCCATGCATTGTCTTTCAACATAGCAGAAGAGGAGGGAATCCTCCAGATACAAAGATGTGATGTTTTACCCCTTTGTGCAAGAAAAATCACCCACTTTTCCCCTCCTCTTTCTTTCCTGTGTGTTTCCTTTTATTACTCACGCTGAACACTTCACTTCTGACACTTCTGGTCACCGAATATGTGGGGGGATTTTCCCCACATCAAGCAATTCTCTACAACACCAGCCGGGCATCCTACAATTTCACTCAATTCTGATACTCTCTACCTGGAGATAGTGTCAGATCCCACAGGTTAAGGGCTCAGTCCCACAAGACTGCTGCCACCCCACTTCAGATGCCAATCGCAAGTAGTGGGTCCCCAGGTTTCCCACAACTTCCGTCCGATTTGGCTAAAAAACGGGGGTTCCTGTGACCTCCTCCTCAGGTTTAATTCGCTGCAGCCGCTCACAGAACTCAGGGAAACATTTACATTCACCAGTTTATTAAAAGGTATGATAAGGTACACAGATGAACAGCCAGATGAAGGGATACACAGGGCGAGTCTGGAAGGGCTCCAGGCGCAGGAGCTCCTGTCCCCACGGAACTGGAGTGCAGTCGCCTCCCAGTGTGGATGTGTTCACCCACCTGGAAGCTTCCAGAACACTGCACTGTTGGGATTTTACGGAGGCTTCTTCATGTAGGCAGGTAACTCCATTTCCAGCCCCTCTCCCTTCTCTCAGGGATGAAATTTCCAAGCTTCTGATCATGGCTTGGTCTTTCTGGCGACCAGTCCCCATCCAGGAATCATCCAGAAGCCCAGCCAGGGTCGCCTCAGTAGAACAAGAGATGCTCTTAGTGCTCTTATCACTAAGGAAGATACAAGCGTTTTAGGAGCTCTGGCCAGGTACTGAGGGGCAGAGGCCAGTATATATATATATATATATATATATATATATATATATATATATATTTTTTTTTTTTTCTTTCTATTATCTCACGCCCTTCCATGGGAACCTCCTATAGTAGCCTAAGAAAACCCATCCCATCTAAACGGGCAAAAGGAGAATTCCCTGGTGGTCCAGTGGTTAGGACTCTTCTCTCTCACTGCTGAGGGCCCAGGTTCAATCCCTGGTCAGGGAACTCAGATCCCACAAGCCGAGAGGTGTGGCCAAAAAAATAATAAATAAATAAATAAACAGGCAAAAGAAAATGAGGATATGGTCTAACACCTTAACGAGTTATTTCAAGGGGGGGGTGGAGCAGTAAGGACAGAAAGATGTGAAAGAATTCTTATTGAATTTAAAAATGTATTAGGAAAAAATGATGTTTCAGAGATAAAGATTAAGCTAGAAGAAATACACGAAAAAATAAACACAACCATAAGAGAAAATAAACATGATTAAAAGCACAGAAAAGGAATAAAGTATTAAAAGACATAATTAAAAGAAAAGTCATATAGAAAAAAGAGAAATAAGAGGGTTCTAGAGAAAATGACACATAAAGCAGCTAGACAAGGGAGACCTGATCCACCTTTTATTGGAACCCCCAGAAAAGAACAAACTAATATTTAAAATGATAATTCAAGGGAGTTCCCTGGTGGCCTAGAGGTTAGGTTTCTGGGCTTTCACTGCCAGGGCCCGGGTTCAATCCCTGGTCCGGGAAGTGAGATCCCAAAAGCCATGCAGCATGGCCTAAATAAATAAATAAATAAATAAATAAAATTCAAGGAAACATTGCTATACTAAAAGATTAAAAAATATAGACATACATATATTGTAATGCTTATATTAAAAGGGCATTTCATAACTTGAAAAGTTGACTCAAAATGTTCAACACTGACAAAATTTCAATACAATCATTGGGCTTGAGTATTAAGGAAAATATTCTCTGATCATAATGCAAAAAATCCAAATCCAGTATGAATCAAAGAAAAGCAAAAGAAAATCAGACTGGCTTCGGACTTCTTGGCAGTAACATTTCAATGGAAACAGCATTCTCACTGAAAAGTGTGCACCAAGGATTTCATATTAAGTTAAACTACTCTTCAAGTATAAAGGCCACAAACGACCAGGTATGAACATGCAGGAACCTACCACAGACCAAATTTAAGGAAACTGTGAAATTGTTCTGAAGCTTCAGCCTAACTCTTGGTCGGGTGGGGTGGGGTGATGTTAAATGTAACTGAAGAACTGAAACTAAGAGACGAAGCTACAGGTAAGTGTCAGATGCTCTGACACTGCAGGAATAATTCAACTGACTGAAAATGGGAGAACCAGAAAGGCGATAAGTACAAGCCAGAATAAGGCTTCTGACTGCCCCTGGTTATTAGGGGAGAATAAAACAATGTCCTTTGAAGTTGAAAAAATCAAATGATACTCATTTCAGATTACAGAGATAAAACCCTGAGCAACAAATTAGTTGACAAAGGAGAGAGAGAGAAGTAATCCATAACTAATGTCACTAGGGATCATTAGGAAATCAAGAGACAATATCTAAATATCTAAATAAAGAGATAACTGGGACTTCCCTGGTGGCACAGCGGCCCAGACTCCATGTTCCCAAAGCAAGGGGCCTGGGTTTGATCCCTGGACTAAGATCCCACAAGCCGTGTGACACGGCCAAGAAGAAAAGAAAAGAAATACACATCAAAAAAGAAAAAAAAAGGGGGTGATTTGGGAGGGAGACGGATGAAAACTTGTGGTGTATTCATAAGGAACAAACTACTGGTGAATGCAACAACATGGATGACTCTCAGAAACATGAGATTGAGTGAAAGAAGTCAGAAGAGTTTACACAGTGTGTGGGGGTCCATTTATACCGAGTCCTCGGACAGGCAAAGTTCATCTCCGGTGAGAGAAGTTGGATGAGTGGTTGCGCCTGGCGGGGAGGGCTGGGGGTGGTGGTGAGGGGTTGACTGGGAAGACATATGAGAGAACTTTCGGGGGTCAGGAAAATGCTCTATATTTTGATGGGTGTGGGTCACACAGGTGTATCAAAAGAGAACGAAAGTTATAGTCACCATGTGCACAGTTCTCTCTAGGTAACTTACACCCCAGTTTAAAAGAGAAGAGAATGGTGGCTATGCTTGCCCTCAAAGAGTCTCTGAATTCTTCACCAGCCCTGGCAGAACAGGGCAGCTTTCCCTGCACATCCAGTCACGTATCCCCCACTTCCCATCTGTGGTGACTGCGCCCCAGGGCTGCTGGTGGCCTGGCCTTCAGAACACTGGCCCGGGGACTGTCATTGAGGGGCAACAAACGTCGTCAAGGGGCCCTGGCTTTTCAGCTGAAGCCCCTGGGAGAGAGAGTGTCCCCCAGGCCCCGTCTTCCCCTAACAAAGTCGTGGCATCTCGTTGGGCAGCCGCTTGCTTGCTGCCTCCATTGCACAGGCCTAGATGGGGAGTGGGGAGGGAGCAGGGAGACAAAAACAGTAGTCGAGTCTCATCTTCTCTTTCTGCTTTTAAAAAGCTCAGGAGCTGAGAGCAGAAGTGGTTTGCTGGGCACTGAGTTGAAGAGGTCGATTTCCCAGATGGAGCTGGAAAGGGATGAGCTCGGGGAGGGGAGAGGAGCTTGGGGAAGGCAGAGGCTTTCAGGGGAGCCCGAGGGGCTGCATCAGCACCGGCAGGGGAGCCATTTGCCATTGTTTCCGCGGCCTTCAGCCCACTGTACTCCACTCAAGTGGGTGGATGACAAAGGCCCCAGAGCCCAGTGACTCTCGGCCCCCCAAATGTTTTAGACGCTAATGATGGTCAGACCAGGGTAATGGGATGTGAAGAGCAGGCGGGTGGGGGCAGGGGTGGAGGAAGGGAGGCGGGAGGCTGGGGTGCGGGGGCCTCTCAGAAGTTCTCAGGCTCCCTGAGGTCTCTGCTCCACAGCCCACCTCCCTTGCTGCCTACTCGGGGGTCTGCTTGGCCATCTGAAACAACAGACTTAAAACCTCAAGGCTTATACTCGGGAGGGGAGGGAAAAGGATGCGCACCGTCCCCCTGTCCTTGACTGGCCATAGCATGGGGCCCAGAGGGGTTGGGGGGCACGAGGGCCCAGAGCGGGGGTCTCCTCTGTACCACCCCCAGAGGGCAAGGCAGGGCCAGCGTCCCACGTGGATGAGAAGGTGGCTGCCGACCTGAGCACCCAGAAGTCTCTCCCACAGTAGAAAAATGTGTAATCCCGTGGAAAGACATTCCTGCTGTTATTAAGTGGTAAACAGCAAGTGGCAAATCAGTATCTATGGTGTAATCCCATTTTTGCTGTTTTAACACAGTCCATAGAAGAGAACTAGATCCTCCGAAAAACGTGCACCTCATGCTAACAGTGCTAATCCAGGGATTACTGGGGCGTTTTGTTTTCTTCTTTTCATTTGTCTCTAAATTTTCCAAATTCTCTAAAATAAACATATAGTCCTTTTGTAAGAAAGCATTTTTATTAATAATAAATTTTAAATGAACAACACAAAAATAAATATAAAGCTCTCTCTTTCACATCCTGCCACAGTATCTGATACCCCCAGATCCCATAATAATCCTTCAGGTCAAGGTCTTGCCTTAAGGAGTAAGGGACGCGGCCTTGAGGAAAATGTGTCGGAGCAGTTGAGTCCCATTTCATCATACTTTGGGACTTTGAGGTGTGGCTTCTCCACCAAAGGTGACTCAGTGAAGATGTGTCACCATCTGGGGGGGAGTGTGTGGTCACAGACAGGACCCTGGCGTGACAGCAAGAAGGGCTTGGCCTCCATGGTCAGGCTCCAGGATCTGTGCAAGGACTGGTCTTTGGAAACACTCTCATCCATGACCTTGAAGAGAGGGCGCCAAATGACATCAGCCCTTCAAGGCTACAGGTGACACGAAGCCCTACCGGCGAGTGAAATTCTGAGTTGCTCCCTGGTCCGGGAGGATCCCACGTGCTGCGGAGCAACTAAGCCCATGCGCCACAACTACTGAGCCTGTGCTCTAGAGCCCGCGAGCCACAGCTGCCGAGCCCGTGTGCCACAACTGCTGGGGCCTGCGCACCTAGAGCCTGTGCTCTGCAATGAGAGGGGCTACTGTGGTTAGAGACCCGTGCACCGCAGTGAGGAATGGCCCCTGCTCGCCGCAAGGAGAGAGGGCCTGCACACAGCAAGGAGGACCCAATGCAGCCAAAACTAAATAAATAAAATATAAATTTAAAAAAAATCCACTTGAAAAAAACCCCCACTATATACCTAACAACACAGCACAGTGTCTGGTACATGGCAGGCATTTGTTCAATGAAGGGAAGAACAAATGAACAAACATAATATGATGTTATAAAGCCTTTTGGAAGAAAGAGGCTGAGGTTGGTATCACTGATACAGAGAGACTGCCACAATGTGTTGGTGGGTAGAAAATACAGATCACGACCCAGCACGATGGAGTTGTATATACATTTGTTTAAGCCTGGAAGGATTTACGAGAAAACGGAACACCAAGGGTCTGGAAAGGACACGTTGGAGATTTTAACAGTGCTCATTGCTAGACGAGTTACATTACAAAGTGTTTTCTATTTGATCTTTTGTTTATATTTTCTGACTTTTCTGTAATAACTATGTTTCGATCTTATAAGACAAAACACAAGTTATTTTTTTTAAGTTACCATTTGACCATTTTTAAAATTTTATTTATTTATATTGGCTGCATTGGGTCTTTGTTGCTGCGTGCAGTCTTTCTCTAGTTGCAGCAAGCAGGGTCTACTCTTCACTGCGGTGCGTGGGCTTCTCATTGTGGTGGCTTCTTTTGTTGTGGAGCACGGGCTCTAGGCACGCAGGCTTCAGTAGTTGTGGCTCACAGGCTCTGGAGCGCAGGCTCGGTAGTTGTGGTGCATGGGCTTAGTTGCTCCACGGCATGGGGGATCTTCTTGGGCCAGGGATCGAACCCGTGTCCCCTGCACTGGCAGGTGGATTCTTAACCACTGCGCCACCAGGGAAGTCCCTATGTTAAGTTTTAAAAACAAATGTGGAGGTCAAGTCCTGACCCACAGAATCCTTGAGCATAATATAATATAGTGATTCCTCTGAAGCTGCAAAATTTGGGGGATTTAGCAGTGATAAGAACAAAACAGTGGTGATACAAGAGAGTATTCAACCTTCATAGCTCATTGTTTCCAAATGCTGAATACTATTCCATTATAGAGATATTCCACAATTTGCTGAACCAACCAGCCACTGGTGGCCATATATGTTGCCAGTTTTTGCTGTTCATTTATTCAGTAAATATGTATTGAGGATCTATTAGTGCCGGGTGCTGGAAATGCTCTGGTAAACAAAGCAGGCTTTGTTCTAGAAGCTTATGTTTCAACGAGAGACATTTAAGAAAGTGAACAATCAAGTAAATGCATAATTACAAGTTGTGATAAGCACCATGGAGGAAAAAAACCTGCTAAGACTCTCTAATATGGTACACCATTCAAAAATGATCAGGGTTGGGGCTTCCCTGGTGGTGCAGTGGTTAAGAATCTGCCTGCCCATGCAGGGGTCACGGGTTCGAACCCTGGTCCAGGAAGATCCCACATGCCACGGAGCAACTAAGGCCGTGTGTCACAACTACTGAGCCTGCGCTCTAGAGCCCGCGAGCCACAACTACTGAGCCTGCGTGCTACAACTGCTGAGGCCCGCGCTCCTCGAGCCCGTGCTCCACAACAAGACAAGCCACCGCAATAAGCCCACGCACCACGACGAAGAGTGGCCCCCGCTTGCCACAACTAGAAAAAGCCCGTGTGCAGCAACGAAGACCCAATGCAGGCAAAAATAAAATAAATAAATAAAAATTTTTTAAATGATCAGAGTTATGATGATAATAATAATAAACATTGCAGGGGATGACATAGGCAATTAGAAGCTCTAAGAAAAGCAAAAAGGTGTTTAAGGAAGGAAATATAATGAGAGTGCAAATTTGTCTTTGCGCCAAACGATATTTCCATAGTCCGAATGATTTAACTAAATGTAAAACATCAATTTGGGGATAATGGAAAAGAGGTAGCAGGGTCAGAGGAAGCTGATAGAAGTTTAAAATGGATAAATCAAAACAAGGCAGCAGTGCCATGTTATTTAGAGAAACCGAGTTAACTACCTGGGAAACAATGGTGAGTGGTTACCCCTGAGTTAGTTAGAGAACTGGAGGAGCAGAAAGAGATGAGAAGCAGAACAGTTGTTTTTCCTTCCTTCATTTATTCATTCAACACGTATCTACTGAGCTACTTTGGTGCCAGGCCTTGTTCAAGGCACTAGGAATACAGAAATAAACAAAACAGCCAAAAATGCAGTTTATATTCTATTGAGAGAAAGGGAGACAATCAATCAAATCAGTAAAATCCAAAGTGGGATACAGAGTGCTAAGTGCCATGGGGGTGGTGTAGGGAGGGGTGAGGAAGCAGGAGAGAAGGGCGGGATGGGGAAGAAGGGTTACAACTTTAGAGAGATGGGCCGGAACTGAAAACATAGGCACACAAATACTTGTACACAAATGTTCACAGCAACATTATTCATAACAGCCAGAAAATGAAAGCGATCCAAATATCTATCCATTGATGAATGGGTAAACAAAATATGGTTTACATCTATGGTATACGATGAAACCCTCTTTTGGACGCAAAAAGGAATGAAGTACTGATACACGCTACAACATGGGTGAACCTCAAAAACATTATGCTGCGTGAAAGAATGTCAGACACAAAGGCTATCTATTGCATGGTTCCATTGACAGGAAATGTACAGGATAGGCAAATCCATGGAGACAGAAAATAGATTAGCGGCTGCCTAGGGCTGACGGGAGAGGGTAACGGAGAGTGACTGCTCGTGGAGGCGGGGCTCCTTTTGGGGTGATGAAAATGTTCTGGAATTATACAGTGGCGATGGCTGCACAACCTGGTGAATATACTGAAAACCACTGAAATACACACTTCAGAATGGCAAATTTTATGGTACATGAATTACATCTCAAAAATAAAAAATAAAAAGGCAGTTGGCTGAATGAGACTGGAGCCACTGAGATGTCTTAACCAAGGGAGAGTCAGCGTAGAGACGGCATTTAGAACCAAGGGAACGGAGAGTCACACCCAGAGAGCACACAGAGGGGGAGAGGCCTCAAAGGTCTAGTGCCTGCAGAAACAGCCACGTCGAGAGCTTGGGTGGCAGAGGGAAAGGCCAGAGAGGAGGCCCCCAGGAGAGTGCAGAGTCACAGCGTTTCCACAGGATAAACCCTGGAGGTGGAATTCTAGGTTTAAGGACATGGCACTTGTAATCTTGATAGATCCTGCAAATTCTCCCTCTCACCAACATTGCATGAAAGCGTCAGTCACAGATCAAATTTATTTCTGTTCTGGATTCGGAGTGAGAGAACCAGGGGGCCTGCCAAGTGGAAAGAGGACCAGAGCCGGCTCAGGGTCCTGGGAGAACACAGCGAGGCTGGGGCTGCTGGGTGCAACCTGGCTGAGCTGGCGAGTAGCCAGAGCCACGAGCGGAGCCCCAGGCGAGAGGCGATTCATACTGTGGGAGCAGAGAAGGGACTGTCTGAGAGCCTGGGAAAAGGAACAAAGCAGCAAGAGGTACACAGTGCAGGGCAAGAGTCCTCATTCCAGCATCCCAGGTGGCCACTAAGCTGCTGTGTGACCTTGGATGAGTCACCTCACCACCCTGGGCTTCAGATCGCTCTTCTGCCAAATTCGAGGTCTGGCCAGGCATTTCTGGCCAGGAGCCTTTCCCCTTCAGAATTCTGGTTCCTGATGGAGAATAGGAAAAAAATCTTCCTTTTTATCCCACCACAATTGGGGCAGTTTTTCCTTTGGAGGTTTTGTTCCTGTGGTGCTTTTTCCATTCTCTGTAGCAGGTCAGGAGGTCATGATTTCAAGCAAGCTCTGAGCTCTGATAAGAATAGCTTAGTTCGATTCAGCAAGCGTTTACTGAGGGTCCCAGGTGTAAGGCCACCATCAGCTCACCCAGATGACCAGTCTCCCTGCTGCCACCTTGCGCCTCTGCAGACTATTCTCAGTGCAGCAGCTCAGAGCAAAAGGCAAAGTCTACAGCAGCCCACAGGGTCTGTGGGATCTTGCACCTCTCCAGAACCTGCACCCCCCCACACACACACATACACATTCCCACCTGAGCACACTCCTGCCTCAGGGCCTTTGCACATTCTGTCCCTTCTGCTTTCTCCCAGATGGCCACTAGTTCTGCTCCTTCACTTTACTAAGGTCTCTGCTCAAAATTAACCTCATCAGAGATTTCCCTGACTTCTTTATAGAAACAGCATCACCAGCCCATCACTCTCAACCCCCTTATCCTGCCTGTTTTCCTTCACAGCCCTCATCGCCACCTTCACACTCTGTATTTATTTGTCTGTACCCCCATCACCACCACCACCAAACTGTAAGCTTCACGAGGGTAGGGTCTGCTGCTTCCCCAGTGCCTGGAGCAGTGTCTGTGCAGAAGAGGGACCTGGTGCATATTTGGGGAGAATGAATGAATCCTCCCACCAGCCCCAGCCACACGCACCAGTACCACTCTCTTTTTGAATGGACACACAAATAAATAAGACAGGTTGCTAAATTAAGCTCTAGACTTTTTTTTTTTTTGCCAAGCTTGGCATCTTTCCAGGCCTGAGTTTCCCTGTGTGAATCTGAAGGTTAGCAGGCCTGGGACAAGCTTTGTGAGTGTAGGAACCAAGTCCTCTTCACTGCTCATCCCAGAGACGGCACTCAGAAGGGGCTCAGCACTCAATAAATTAAAAGCTGGTTCAGAGAAGGTGCAGGGCCCAATGGGACAGGTTGTGTTCTTCACACAAAAGCTTTTGCCTCCAATCTGGGGAGCTGAGAGCTGGATGAGGGAGAAATAGGATTGAATCCTGTCACCAGGAAGGTCCCCAGGTGTGTAACTAAACCTCCACATGACTTAAGGGTTTTAGAAGAAACTTGGTTTGGTGGTTACGGCCCCCGACAGTAGGGCAACCCTGCCCTCTGGTGGCCACCTAGTGTGGTGCCATCTCGGAAAAGCTTTGCCCAAAAAATGTAAGAAAAATTTTTTTCATTCGACAAGTTGCCTAACTCCGTTATAGACAACGGGGAAGACATCAAACAAGAGAATAAAAAGTAATCACATCACCTTAATACCCTTGATGCTACTGGAACTTCCAATCTTATGCCAATTTTATGCCTAGTTCATTCATTCGATCAAGTATCTACGGAGTACCCACCATGTCCCAGGCACTGTTCCAGGCAATGGCTGTGAACAAAACAAGTAAAAAAAATCAGTCACTGTATTTGTGCTGCTCACACCCTGCCTGTAATCAGTCTGTATTTTTTATCCTGATATCTTCACTTCTATCATAACTTATGTTGCCACACACACTTCATAAAAATCTCTGCCAGCCCACTGAGTTAATGTCTTCAGCCATTTGTCCAGTATATGGGCACCTTCTTCTTGAAATTAGAATGAGGCAGATAAGTCTCCTTTTTTGCAAGAGTCAGGTGCTGCTGGCTGAACTGCTGCCACATGCCACCCGCGTGGGTTTCTTACTGTCTGCAAGTCCTCAGTCCTGGACGTCTGAGTGCTCCAGACCTGAAGTCAGGGCACACGACTTCTATCTAAATACCACCTGCCGGCATTATTCTAGGGGCTGGGGATGCAGCCATGAAAAAGGCAGGCAGGGGCTTCCCTGGTGGCGCAGTGGTTGAGAGTCCGCCTGCCGATGCAGGGGACACGGGTTCGTGCCCCGGTCCGGGTAGATCCCACATGTCGCGGAGCGGCTGGGCCCGTGAGCCATGGCCGCTGAGCCTGCGCGTCCGGAGCCAGTGCTCTGCAACGGGAGAGGCCACAACAGTGAGAGGCCCGCGTACCGCAAAAAAAAAAAAAAGAAAAAAGAAAAAAGAAAATACACTGGATGAAGAGTCCATTCATAAGTGTAACACAAAGAGCAAACTATTCAGAAAGTCACTTACCCAGATGTAGGTAATATGTTTCTAAAGAAAAGCTGTAAACTTCACTGAGGAGCAAAAACGAAGACTCGAATAAATGGAAAGACACATTTTGTCTTGAACAAAAAGACAGTATTGTGAAAATGTGAAGTTTCCTTAAATTTATCTATACATTTGCCACATACATATAATATAACCTTCTGAACTATAGGGCCAGTATATTACACTTCCCCAACTCCTAGTACCTTCCCTCCACACCACATACCACAGTGTGATTAAATTACTTTGTAATTACATATTTCAGGCTGCTTACCCACTACACTGATAAAATAACATTAAAATTCATCTGGAAAAAAAACGAGTGCAAATGGCCAATAAATTTCTAAAACAGAACCTCACTAGGTAAAAATATATACATGATAAAGCTGGAGTAAATAAAGCAATTTGGCACACATACAAGAATAGGCAGAAAGATCAATAGAACACAATACAGAGCCCAGAAGTAGACCCAACTATACATGGAAATTTAGAATATGATAAAGCCGGAACTACATGGGGGGAATGGATTACTCAGTAAATAGTATTGGGAACATGGCTAGCCATTTGGAAAACCATTAAATGTGGATCTAGACCTCTCTCCTTCACATCAAAATAAATTACAGATGGGTCAAAGATTTAAATGTAAAAATCAAACCATGAAAGCATGAGAAGAAAGCATGAATAGATTTCTTCTGCAGCAGCAGAGTAGAAAATCATGGTACTAATTCCATAAACTGAGAAGGAAAGGATTAATTAATTTGATTCTAAAAAGCATAAAACTCTTTCATGGCAAAAATAAAGTCAAAAGACCATTGGAAAACTGGGAGAAATATTTGCAACAATATGAGAGACAATGTGCCTATTTCCTTAACTACAAAGAATGCTTGGAACTCAAAAGCCAAAGATAAAGAACGCAGCAGAAAGAACAGGCAAGGCAACTCAGCAGAAAGAGAGATTCATGTGGATAACAGATATGCTGGAAGCTCAGCCTAACTCGTAATTTTAAAAATACAATTTAAAAGGAGTTGCCAATTTTTACCTATCCACGTGACAAAGATATGGGGGAGCGTTGATGAGGGTGAGGAGAAGTCGCACTCTGGAAATGGAAATCAGAAGGCCATTCTGAGAGGCAAAGGTATCAACATTTTAATTGCACGTCTCCATTAAGCCAGCAATTCCACTTCTAGGAACTGATGGCACCGCAGCGATTTTTATAAGAGCAAATCACTGGGAACAATAGGGCAGCAGTCCTCGGATTTGGCGGTAGGAAAAAGCTCTGGCGCACTTGCAAGTGAAAAATGCAAGGTGCGGGAGTCTGCATTGTTTGTTTTTTAAGGTTGCATACATACACACCTGTATACATACATAGGCAATTATGTACACACACATATAAAAAAGCATTTATATGCCTCGAAAAAAATTGGAAGTACACGGAAGGAACCGGTTGCCTCTGGAAAGTAGGTCTGGAGGTTGCAGATGAGGGAAAGAGGGATCTGGTTTGGACATTTCACCATATATCCTTTATTATTTGAATTTTTACCATAAGTGTGTATTAGCTTTTGTAATAGTACCAAATTGTTTCATTGCTGTTGTTGTTGTTGTTTTAAGATCACTCAGGCTGCCATGGAGTGAACTGACCAAAGTCACAAGTCATGGCTTGTGGAGAGACATCTGGCCATCCAGATATGACATGATGGTGGCTGGGATGGCGGCGGTGCAGCTGAAAAGAAATAAATGGATTCCAGATTTACTTAAAAGGCAATGCCGACCAGAAGGAAGGTGAGAAATGAACCCCTTTGCGCTCCCACAGCAACTCTCCTGTCTCACCTTTCTGCCCTACAGCCACTAGACTATCAGCTCTGGGAGGACAGAGCCTGGAGGAGCCCAGGAAGCCGGTGTGCCAGCACTGGCTCTAGGAGCTCAGAGCCTCCAAGTGGGAGACGCCCCATGGAGCTGGTGCAGGGAAAGGCACAGAGCACGGGGGAACCTCGGGGAAGATGGCAGGGTCTGAGCCGGCTCTGCCCATCGACCCCCATTACACATCCTCACAAGTATGAGCTTCGGCACCTGCTGAACAAGTATTTGCATGGGTACCATCTACCCTAGATTCAGAAGGGTGTGTAAGCAGAGGCCGTTCCTGACAGGTACACCACCTGCCTCCTCCGCCACTCACTCCCCACAGCCCGAACCCTGGTTCCTGCCCGGCGGGAAGCATGACTTTATTGGCTGGGTGGACTTGGTCCAGGAGGAAGGGTACTCAGCCTTCCCCACCACATCCCTGAGCCCCGGTCCCCACACTCCCTGCCCTCGGCACCTGCCGTTTAGAGGAAGTGATCCTCTGGCCTACCCTGCTGCCCTTCCAACTAGGCCTCCCTCTAACCTTCAACACCTGCAGGCCCCAAATCCACTGAGCAGGGAGTCGAAACTCTGCCCTACAACCACCGGGAAAATCAGGATGACTTCTCAGAGGAGGCAACATTTGAGCTGGGCTTTGAAGCATGAAGAGGAATGAGCTTCTGGCAGATAAAAAAGGACAAAAAAGTGTGCACGGGGTATTCAAGACCCAGCAGGCTGCTTGTAGGGTGGGACTGGGAGCTTGATGGGCTGAGTTAGAGGCAGCCAGATTGTTAAATGCTCTAGGGAGTTATAGTCACAATTGTAACCTCATACCTTGCTGGACCCCCCATGCCCTGGTGTGCTCCCTTCAGAGGGTGCTTCTCACCCAGGTATATGTGTGATCCATCTTCTCTACCAGACTCTGAGTTCCTCCAGAAAGGACTGTCATCTCTGTCCAGAGTACCTCGCACGCCCTAGGGCATAGATGCACAACAAATGTTTGATGACCTAAAAGGAAGGGATATTTGCAATTGTGGTGATCACACAACTATAAACATAGGTCAAGACTCAGTGGACTGTGTGCCTAAAACTGGTGAATGTTACTGTCTGTGAATTACACCGCAGTAAAGCTGACAGGAGAAAGTACAAGCGAACAGCAGAGTACCTGTGCTTTGCAGTTCACCGGGCACTTTCCCATCACTCATCTCGTGTAATCCCGGCCATAGCCCCATTTCACAGATGGAGAAACCGAGGTGTCTGTCTCTTGCCCAGATCCCACAGTCACCAACCTGGGCCCCACCCTCAGAGCTTAAGGCTCACAGGAGATGAGCCCGAGGGACATTTTCAGAGGCTGTGTTTGGGAAAATCCAATGTGTTCCCTCTGCAGTGCCACTTAGTCCTCTTCTAAAATCTGAGGGGGGGACTTCCCTGGTGGCGCAGTGGTTATGGGTCCACCTGCCAATGCAGGGGACGCGGGTTTGAGCCCTGGTCTGGGAGGATCCCACATGCCGTGGAGCAACTGGTCCTGTGAGCCACAACTGCTGCGCCTGTGCTCTGGAGCCCGCAAGCCACAACTACTGAAGCCTGCATGTCACAACTACTGAAGCCCACGCGCCTAGAGCCCATGCTCCACAACAAGAAAAGCCATCGCAGTGAGAAGCCCCTGCACCGCAGTGAAGAGTAGCCTCTGCTCGCTGCAGTTAGAGAAAGCCCACGCCAGCAACGAAGACCCAACGTAGCCAAAAATAAATTAATTAATTAAAAAATAATAATAAAATAAAATAAAATCTGAGGGGACAGAAACAGTGACCGCAGAGGCTAGTACTGGGTTCCTGCTGTGATTCCTGCTATCTTGCTTTCTGGCCCCTACAGAGAGCTTGGGCACATCAGTTCTGTCCAGTGGGGCTCCTCAGGCCGGCCACAGAGGCTCTGGGTGACACACACTCCTGCCTCCTGCCCACCCCAAGTCCACACAAAATATGTCACTTTCTCTGTGTGAGTTATTGGGGCTCTCAGTCAGATTCCCTCCAAAGAAAGGCGTTCTACTGCAAATAGGGTTGCCAGATTTAAATAAAAATACAAGACAGAATATTTGGGACATACATATACTACACAGGGCATACTAAACAGGATATACTGACACTGAAAAACTATCTGTTGCTTATCTGAAATTCAAATTTAACTGGGTATCCTGTATTTTATCTGGCCATCTTAACTGCCCCCTCAATCAAATTAAATTAAGAAAACTTTAAATTATATTAAGAATAAAATAAAACAAAACAAATAATAATAAAGTACAATATAAAAAAGAAAGTGAAATGATAAAATTATTTTTTTAATAACATAAAATATAATACAAATTTTTTTTTTTTTTTTTTTTTTTTTTTTTTTTTTGCGGTATGTGGGCCTCTCACTGTTGTGGCCTCTCCGGTTGCGGAGCACAGGCTCCAGACGCGCAGGCTCAACGGCCATGGCCCACGGGTCCAGCCGCTCCGCGGCATGCAGGACCCTCCCGGACCGGGGCACGAACCCGTGTCCCCTGCATCGGCAGGCGGACTCTCAACCACTGCGCCACCAGGGAGGCCCTACAAAAATTTTTAAGTAAATATAAAATAACAAATTTTTGAATAATAAAATAAATTAATAAAATAAGATAAAGATAAAATAATATAAAATAACACACCCCCAGCGGGCGAAGGTTGGCCCCTGGCGCCCCGCAGGCTGTCTAGCCGGTGGCCTTGGCGTCTCCCGGGCCGCCCGCCCCGCCCTTGAAGCGCTCACCTGCGGCCCACCCGCGGCGGTGGCTCACTCCGGAGGGTGACGCAGGGCCCGCAGAAAGCTCTGGAAGAGCCGCTGCCCAGGGCTTGCCCTGCTGCGCCTCCCAGGCGGCGATCGCCCCGGAGAAGTGGGGGCTTGTCACTCAGGACCCCCCCAACACGGCATCCGAAGGACGCGGCGGTTTTTCAACCGCTTTTTAACCTAATCCAGTGTGTTCTAGAAATGGCTTTCTGCCGCTCAGAAAGAAGCGCCCGAAGAGGGAGCAAATGCCGCTCCGTTTTCCGGAAAGTCGCAGGCTCCGCCTCGCCTCTGCTGCTTTGTCTCGCCGGGGAGAAGGTGGTGGGCGCCAGCTGGGTTGGCGAGGTCCTAGGACGCCCGCCAAGGCCCCGTGGGAGGTGACGCCGGTGACAGCTCTTCTCGCTGAACTTTGCTGCCCCTGCATTCTGCCACTCACATCCCAGGTGAAGTTGTGTAGGTAGAAGAAGGTGGAGGTGTCCTTGTTTTTTTCCTACGAATCTGAATGCCGAAAGGCACAGCAGAGAATTTTCACTCACTTGGGAGAAAGCCAATCTGTAGGTTGGAAAAGACAATAATAAAGGTATCATAACATTAAATTAATAAAACACAATACAGCCACGAAGCTCCAGCCTTCCTTATACCCGATGCTCCCACTCCCTGGGAACTTATGCTAATGAAATAGTTCAAAAGAATAAAAGTGCTATACGCATAGCAATGTTCGTTAAGGCATTATTGACGGTGCCTAAGAATTGGAAACAACTTAAGATCTAGTAAGAAGGATGGTTAAGAAAATGATTTTACACCCTCAAGATGACACAGCTAGTAGGTGATTATTGCCAGGGTTGTAGAAACACAGGAAATGTTTACAATATCATCTTAGTGTAAAATAGTGTAACATGAAATGCTACTCATGGATCTCAGCTCCTTAGAAGTACTTTGTTTTTAATTGATGTTTTATTTGGATAATTGTAGATTCGCGTGCAGTTGTAAGAAATAATACAAGGGCTTCCCTGGTGGCACAATGGTTGGGAGTCCGCCTGCCGATGCAGGGGACACGGGTTCGTGCCCCGGTCCAGGAAGATCCCACATGCCGCGGAGCGGCTGGGCCCGTGAGCCAAGGCCGCTGAGCCTGCGCGTCCAGAGCCTGTGCTCCGCAATGGGAGAGGCCACAGCAGTGAGAGGCCCACGTACTGCAAAAAAAAGAAAAAGAAAAAAGAAAGAATACAAAAAGCTACCACTTTTACAGTTTCCCCCATTGGTGACATCTTGCAAAACAAGGATATTGACAGTGATATAATCCACTGACCTCATGCAGATTTCCCCAATTTTATTATACTCCTGTCTGTCTGTGTGTGTGTGTGTGTGTGTGTGTGTGTGTATTCTGTACAATTTTAGCACATCGGAATGGTTTTTTTAAAGAACGTGTCCATGTGTAGAACTGTGTGAAGGTGGTGGGATGTGAGAGATTTTCTTTTCAATATTTCTCATTAATGTTGCTATGTTATCAATTAAGAGGAAGGCGTGGACAGCAAAGGCAGGTCGAGAGAGGCGGGGGCCTGGGCCAGGGCTGCAGGAGGCTGAGATGCCCGCCTGGCCGGGCCTGGCCTAGCTCTGTGATCTTGGGCAAATCAAGCAACATCCCTGGAGCTGCAGTTGTCAGCAGCCGAGTGGCGCACATTCCCCGGGCCCTCGCTCTCTAACAGGGCTGCTGTGAGGTTGTTTTTGCCAAACTCAGGCAATGTCATCCAGGGCCTGAGCACAGTCAGTTCGCCAGCCCGGCCAGAAGATGAGCCTGGGACGGGGTGGCAAGGGCAGCTCCCGCAGGCTTCTTACCACTCACAGCCCAGCTACTACCAAAAAGGGAGATCTCGCCACCCTCCATCTCTCCAGCAGGCAGACAACGTGCTGAAGGGCTTCCCAAATATTTACCGCTGAAGAGGCCCTGTCTGTAGAATTGGACTGTCAGGCTCAAGAGCAACTCCCGTGGGGCAGCTGGAGGAAGACACGCCTGATAGGAAAGGAGCTCATGAAACAGTGCCCACTGGCCTCCTCCGATGCTCCCGAGAAAGTCGCCTGACTTGGGCTTTCTCCCCAGGGGGGTCCCTAAGGCGTCCAGACGTGCCCTGTGTTGCTTTGTGCTGAAGGGGTCCCACACCCTCTCCACTGGGGAGAAGAACCGAAGGCGCGTTTCTGAAGGTGTTTCAAAAGGAGATGCTCTGTGTTTTAACTCCAGCTCCTTCAAATGCCTTTTCTGAGACAGCTCCAGACTCACAGCTCCTCAGACGTCCTGACTTTCATCACGGTTAGCCTTCCTGTCCCCTCAGCCCAGGACGCCCCACAGCCCTGGCATTCTCCTCCTGTGGATTCCCCCCCACCCCTGATCCTTTAAGGAGGGGACAGCAAATATTTTCTGTAAAGGATCAGATGGTAAGTGTTCCACACTTGGCATGTGGTCTCTGTCACCGCTAGCCACATTTATTTATGGACACTTGTTATGGGTTGAACTGTGTCCCCCAAAAGATAGGTTGAAGTCCTAACTCCCCAGTACCTGTGAGTATGACCTTATTTAGAGATAGGGTCTTTGCAGATATCATCAAGTTTAGATGAGGTCATTAGGGTGGGCCCTAATCCACTATGACTGGTGTCCTTATAAGAAGAGGGACTTTTTTGATACGGACATACCCACAGAGAGAACACCATTTGAAGACACAGAGAGAAGATGGCCATGTAAAGATGGAGTGATGCTATCACAAGCTAAGGGACACCTGGGGCTACCAGAAGCTCAAGAGGCAAGAAAGGATCCTCCCTAAGCTTCAGAGGGAGCCTGGCACTGCCAACACCTTGATTTTGGACTTCTAAGCCTCCAGAATCGTGGGACAGTAAGTTTCTGTTGTTGTAAGCCATGCAGTTTGTGGTACTTTCCTATGGCAGGCCTAAGAAACTCATAGAGAGCTGAAATTTGAATTTGACATAGTGTTCACATGTCACCAAATACTTCTTCTCCAGGTGTCATTAGTCAAGCTAGAACACAAGGCAGCCTCGGGATCTGGCCCAGACACAAGTAGGCAGGTAAGAGCCTGGGACGAGGGCTGTCTGGCCTTTCCCCCAAAGACCGTGCCTCTCCACTGAGCCCTCTCTCAGGGCTTCTGAGACAGCCGGCCACACCCCTTGCTAAAACAAATAAAGGCTTCAGCACCACACAGCCGTTCTCCATCCCAGCTTATTGGATTAGCAGCGACCCCCATCCAAGCCGGGCGATCAGATTCTGTCCCAGAAACCTGGTGTGGAGTGAGAGACTGGGTCAACCAGGCATGATGCCTGGACGGAAGATTAGGAAGGTTGGGACACCAGCCCTCTAGAGGGGCCACGGCAGAGGTAAGGGAAGGAAACAGACAAGGAGGGGCCACGGGCAGCATGCACATGGCCCCAGGGAAGGAATCCTGGAGGGGGCCGCTGTCTGGGTGTCCCTCCGTACTCTGCTTCCTGCAGCTGGGTGTCCTGAAATGCCTGACTGCTGATTCCAGGGCCCCCTCGATGTTAAGTAGCTTAGGGGGCTTGCAGCTCGCCAAACCGGCTGCCCTGAGGCAGGCTCACAGGGAAGGCGGGACGGGGCGGCCCAGAGCAGGTCCTCAGAGCGCCTGCCCCCGTCCAGGGAGGTCCCACCTGCCTTCTCGGGCTGGGATGCCTTACTTCTGCCCGAGGAAGGCATCTGGGGTGACTTCTGGGAAACAAAGATCCCCCAGAAAAGAGGGAGGGAGGTGGGATTCCAGCAATTTCACTGGTGGCAGCATAGGTCAAAGACTAATACCATAACGTTAGATCTCGTTGACTGAGAACGCATACACGTGCCCTCTTGAACACCTGGCGTACACGTCTTAATCCTCACAACAGCCCTGGGAAGGAGGCTATCAGTTGTTCCCACGTTACAGGTGAGGAAACGGAGTCTTTGAAGAGGTTGAGCTGATTGCCGCACAGCTGGTAAAGAGCTGGGATTCTGACTCTGGTCCGTCTGCCTTTTCTGCTTTGCTGCACTGAATCCTTACCATTATTAAGATCCACAGTTCTAGATTTGATTCCTCCAGCTTCTGTGGCCTTGGAAATGTGAGTCAGTCAGTTGCAGGATAGGGGTGTCAGTGTTTCTATTCTAGTTTTTCCAGAAGCTGAGCAGTCTCCCGGCGGTCTGAGGGCAACCAGCCATGGGTACCTTCTACTGACCTCTCTGGCCTTCCCGTCTGCCTGAGTAGACTGTGTGTTCCGTGATGTAGACCCTCTGCCCTCTCCATCCTGGAAACCATGTGTGATGGCATCTGGTGGCTCTTGTTTTGGGTTGATCGGCCCCTTTCAACTCCATGTCCTTCTGGTACCAGGGGGTCTACCTCCCCCACCCCACTACCCTTCAGCCATATCACTCTGACTTGGCCAATCAAGGTACCCAGCTTCCTTGGACACAGTGACTGTACCCAGTAATGAGATGGTACAGCATTAAGCAGGACCAATCAGAATTCTTCCCTGAGCTAGATGGCTGTCAGCTGAGAGCATGTAAATTTAGGGCTGTCAGTGGCCATCTTTCCCCCATCTGGAATCAGTCTGTTTACAGAGGGAAGCCAGACACAGCCAAACAAAAACAACTGATAGAAGTGGAGAGAGCTCGAGAGAGCTGGGAGAGAGAAAGCCAAAGAGAGAGACAGAGAGAGAGCAGAGGCACCAAGCCTTGACGCCGGGTCTCGAGGTCTGTTCAACGCTGTGAATAATCAACCCGCATCCTTCCTAACTGAAAGGGTCTGTTTCCTTTTTGTTAAGCACATGGTTCTGTAATATGTCACCATGACGAAGGCAGTATGATTCACCCCATGAGGTTCAAGGGGTGGAGAATGAGCTGATCAGAAAGTTTCTCTCGTGGTGACAGCCGGCCACATCTTCCTGTTGGAAATAAAGACAGCCCCTGGAGCTCTGCCCCACTGTTTGATCTGTCCACGCTCTCTGCCCTTTGAACTAGATGGTGTGTTCTACACAGCCAGACCTGGAGATCCAGAACACCTATCAGACCTTCCCAGTGTGGGCTCCAGCCATACAGAAACCTGGATAGCAGTTCTTGGGGCCCTGCCTCTCTCCTAAACCCCATGTCAGTCCATGCATTTCGCCTCCCAACCCTCCACCCTTCACACCTAGTCCAAGCTCTGCCAAGCCCCCTTCTGTCAGTCAGACAGGATTCTGTTTCTTTTTGTGACCTAGCCTACCCCATTGCCATCCCTTGCCCCCTCAGGTGGGCCTCCCTCCCTGCCTGGGCCATCCCCAAGTTCCTGGACGTTCTCACTTCAAAGTCCTCTGGTCAGTGTTGCCTCCTTCCCTAGGCTCATACACAGGCCTGGCACCTCGTCTGCCCGGGGTTCACAGGGCCTGAGAGGCCCTTCCAGAAATGCGGATGAGAGAGGCCTGGCTGAGTCCAGGGAGAGCTGCTCTCGGGCTGCCCACCCCGAGTGACTGCTTCAGGCGGCACCGTGGCCTGGACGGGGGCCCAGCGTGCACAGCCCAGTTCCACAGAGTGGGCAAGACCTCCTGAAGGTGGAGAACGCCAGCTGCCGGCCACCTGCACGGAAAGCCTTTCTTCACGAAGGGCACACACGTCACGGTCCATTTTTATTTAAAAGACAAATATATATACATATATATATATATATACACACACACACATACATTTAGAATTTGAGGGTTGTTTAGAGTTTATGTACATAGGTTTATACATATACACACATTTACATATGTATATACAATAGAATATATACTATATATAAATAAAAATCTAGAAGTAAATATACTAAAATGTCAATAATGGTGGGAGTCTTAAAAATAAAAACTTTATTGAGGTATAATTTACATACAATAAACTGCACTGTATTTAAGAGTACAGCTAAATGAGTTTTGACAAAAATATACACCCATGTAACTACCACATGATATTTTTATTTTCTCCTTTGTGCCTTTCTTTAATTTCTAATGTTTTTAATTCAGTGGACAAGTATGACTTGAGTAATTGGATAAAAACATGTACTGTGAGAGAGGGAGAGAGAGAGATGGAGAGAGATAGGTCCCAGGTCTCTGGCCTTGCGCTCTAGGGGAAGCCAGCCCTTGGGTGGGGCAGGTTGACTGGGGGTCTCAATAACCATCGCTCCCGAGGGCTCTCCACAGCCACTGTCTGAGGACCTGGTTAAAGCAGAACATTAACCCATTTTTTGGATGAATAAACCACAGCTCGGGTCAGCGACTCTGTCCCCCACTATGTGGAGAGCCAGAGCCAATAAGGGATGGTCTTGGACCCCGAGTCCCACCCTCTTTCCATAGGCCTTACTCAGCTAGGTGTGTGGAGCCTGACTGACTGGACTTTCTCCAGGTGCGTTCAGGGGTCCCTGGCTCCCCAGAGCTGCAGGGAATGAGGCCATCGGCCTGTCTAGAGACAGCAGCCTCAGAGCCCGGCCCTGAAGGACAACGACCCCCTCTCTTTAGTCACCAATTTGATTCAGGTGGGGGATGGTGAAAGCTGGCCCACATCAGGAGACCTGCTCCTCTGGGAACCCACTGACACCTCATCCACACTCAGAACAGGTGAGCACCTGCCAGGAGGACCCACCTCCTGCCCCAGTCCCCAGCACGGTCAGAACTCTGCTCCACGGCAGCTAGGACAGGGAGAGCAGCACCCCCTAACCCCCGCACCCCAACACACACGTCCTCTCCGCTTCTGGGGAGCGATCCCACCACAGCTGATTCCCCTCAGGCTGCACACCCAGGAGTCATCAAGGCCCCCTCCTCTGACTCAGTTAACCTAGAAACCCAAGCGCTGAGGACTAACATGGGGGAAAGTGCACCGCAACCTGAGGCTTCCCTGGGAGGAGGCTGCGGACCAGGGCAACCTGTGCACATCCCAAACTGTCCATTCCGGGACACTACCCCTTCCCCCAACACACACACACACACACACACACACACACACACGCACACACACACGATTGGTATAGACAGCATTTACTGTGCTCCTGTATAGGCCAGCCCAGCCCTGTGCTGAGCATTTACACAACAGTTATCACCTGTAATTTTCACAATAACCCCGTGATTGCCCCTATTTTCCTAAGTGGCCGAGGCTCAGAGCATGAAATAACCTTCCTAGGGCCAGGGTTGCAACCCAGATCCTCTAGGGGCCCTAACCACTACGCTCCTGTCACCGGCCACCACCGGAGACCCCGTCCCCATCACCACACGCGGCGGCATCCAAGAGTGCTTCCTCGGACAACTGCGTGGAGACAGCCCCAAGCCCCCCCAGGAAAGGTGAGCCCCTAACGCCTCTGCCCTTTCTCCAGCTGCTGCTCCACCTGTCACACAAGCTCAGAGGGCCGGCCCTCGCGCACCCTCACTCACTGCAGATGGGAGCGCGCGGTCTTTCTGGGGCCAGTTTACTAACATAGGACGTGAGCCCTTTCAGCTGAAATTACACTTCAAACTGTTTAATGCTAGAGGGACTTCCCTGGCGGTCCAGTGGTTAAGATTCCACGCTCCCAATGCAGGGGGC
The DNA here is from genome assembly GCF_011762595.2 of Tursiops truncatus. Taxonomy (NCBI): domain Eukaryota; kingdom Metazoa; phylum Chordata; class Mammalia; order Artiodactyla; family Delphinidae; genus Tursiops; species Tursiops truncatus. Next base: position 69,421,614 of record NC_047047.1, on the reverse strand, counting down.
GCAGGTTCCATCCCTGGTCAGGGAACTCAGATTCCACATGCGGGGGACTGGGGGTGGGCAAAAAAAACACAAAAACGTTTATGCTAGAAAATGGCCAGCTATGGGCACAAGGCTGAACATGATCCCACTAGACTGCGTGCCCCTTGCAGACAGGAATTTGTCTCGGTCATAGGGGGACCTGGGGCATCCCAGCAGGTGAAGACGCCCACCTCCGCTACCTCCCCCACCTTCCCGCACCCCCGGGCGCAAGCCCCACCCAGGTAGGGAGGGCCCTCTCTGCTCTCAAGGAAGCCAGAGCTAGGAAAGTAGGGCGGCCGGCAGGCATGGAAGGCGGTGCGCGCATGCGTGCGAGGCAGAGGCCCACCCCCCTCCCGGAAGTACCCAGGCTGTGCGGAGCGGCGTCCGGGGCCTGCTGGAGGAAAAGCTGCCAGGTTTGTCCGGATCGTCAGGCAACACCGGGGAACCCCCCCCCGCACCCCGACCCAGCCAAGCTGCAGATACCCGAGCGCACCGCACCCCTCCCATCACGCTCTGCTGCTTTTCTGGTAACTATGCTGTGTTTTTTGTTTGACAAAAATATATGTAAAAGTTTGCTGATTAGTGAGGGAACACGATAGAATGCTCACTCCAACACAGTTTGATAAAATTAGCACCCTCCAAATAAAAGACAAGAAAACAATCTAAATGCCCAAACAGAGGATGGATTAAATAAATTATGGTATATCTAGCAGGTAGAATAGTATGCAGCCTTTAAAAATGATATTTTCAAATAATATTTAGTGATGTGGGGAAATGTTCACAATAAAATGTTGACAGAAAAATAATATCTGGCACACAGTAAGCTCTCAAAAAATGTTAGTAATTATTACAAAATGGTATGTTAATGAATAATACAATTTTAAATTAGTAAACTGTGTATGTATCTAGTGCAAAAGAAAAATAGTGAAACAAATTCCAACAGCAATTATCTCTGGGATATAAGATGATGAATAATTTTTTTGCTTTTTCCCTTTTTTGGTTATTTAAAAATTTGGTGCAATTAGTATAATTTTAGGCTGCAGGAGAAAAAGGGTCACGTTAGATTAATTAAAAAAAAAAAACCCATGGTCCACTCTCTAGGGCAGGAGTCCCCCAACCCCCTGGGATCTAATGCCTGATGATCTGAGGTGGAGCTGATGTAATAATAATAGAAATAAAGTGCACAATAAATGTAATGCGCTTGAGTCATACTGAAACCATCCCCCCTCCCCGGTCCTTGGAAAAATTGTCTTCCACGAAAACAGTCCCTGGTGCCAAAAATGCTGGGGACCGCTGCAGTAGAGGACAAAACAGAGTCTGTTTCTGCCCTCCTGGATTTCCATTTTAGTGAGGGAGTCACAATAAATGAGTAAATAAAACGATTACCAATTGTGGTAAGAACCACAATGGAAATAAGGGGCTGAAACAGAAAATTAGGGAGGAGGGCATCCAAATCTGAGCCTGGGCAGCCTCTCTTGGGGAGGAGGTACCAGTGGGAGTGTCTGCACACAGCTGGAACTATAAAATAGGAGATCTCTCCCTGAGGTACCCCTATGCCCTGGCTTCCAGCTCCTGCATGCCCCTGACTCCAAAGAGGCAGTCCCCTGGGGCGGTGGGTGGAGAAGGAGCCAGGACTAAGCAGGGAAGGGTGAGGGGCTGCACACCCAGACCCTTGAGGAGGGAGTGGGGAGCTGCCACAGAGACCCTAGGGGACCAGCCCAAGACATGTGAGAGGCAAAGCGGGGGCAGGTAACTCAGGCTGCAACCTGCAGCCTTGAGTGTGCAGACAGTTTTTGAAATTCGGACGTTGCCACTATGCGCCCTGTGACCATGACAGAGTATGTATCCCGTCTGTAAAATGGGATAATAGTACCTGGCACAGAGGGTTGTGGAGATGTTAGTACAGAATGATTTCCGGTACATACTGAGCACTCAACACATGTTAGTGATAACAGCGATTATAATAACTACAGAACGTTTACGTACCAGACCTGGTCTGGGCCGCGGGGATCCTGCTGAAACAGGGAAAAGTCCCTGCTCTTGCGGAACTTTCCTTTTAGCAGGGAAGATAAACAATAAACAGGTAAGCCAAAATAATGAGTCAGAATTTCAGAGGGTGATAGCTACAAAGATAAGGAATAAAATAGGAAGGAGTAGAAACAAGATATCCTGAGACAGAGAGTAGTCAGGGAGTGTTTCTCTGCCCTGAGACCCGAATGAGGGGAAACAGAGGAGGGAGACGAACAAGCTTTCCAGGCAGAGGGTGCAGCTTGCGCAAAGGCCCTGTGACAGGAAAGAGCTTGGCGCGCTCACGGGAAAGCAAGCCAGTGTGACTGGGGTGCTGTCTGAGGCTGGTGGGGCTTTGGAGACCAGGGTGAGAAGGTTTATTCTAGCTGCAATGGCACACAGCTGATGGGAGTTTTTGAGGATTTGATTTTTTCATGAGATTATTCTGTGTATTAAATGGACCGGAAGGGACAGGAAGAGAAGCAAAGAGACCTGTTGTGGTTTGATGGGGCCAGAGACCAGTGAGGAGACAGGTGATGGGGACCTGGGCTAAAGCGGCAGAAGCAGGGTAGTGAAAGATGGCTGCACGGAGGATATATTTAGAGGTGAGGACTGTCAGAGCAAGCCGGCGAACCAGATACGGGAAGTGACAGAAAGGGGGGAATCGAGGATGAGCCCCAGGGTTTTGATGCCAATTAAGCGCCGGTTACTAAGATGTAGAAGCCTAGGAGCCAGTTGGGAGGAGACCAAGAATTCAGGTTTTCAGGTCACAATTCAGATTTTCAGGTCACATTTAAGGTGCCTATTTAACCTCCAAGAGGGGGGGCGCCTATCACAGCTGGATATATGAACCCGGGTCTCTGAGGGAAGTCAGGGTTGGGGCGGGTGTGGGAGTCCTAGACCCTCCCACATGCAGAGAACAGGAGGAGGAAGGGACCCGGGGGCATAAGAAGATGCGGGGTGTGATGTCAGGAGCCCAGGTAGAAGGTTTCAGGGAGGAGGGGAGTCGTCGGTCCAGCTCCTGAGAGGTCGTGGGGATGGGGGTGAAGGCCCTGCCGGGGCGGTTGGAGGGGAACCAGAAGTGAGTAAGCAGAGCCGGCAAGGGCTGGGAGTGCTTTCAAGTTTTGCTGTAAAGTGGAGCAGAGAAACAGGGCATCTGGATGGGGGTCAAGGGACGGTATGCGTGTGTGAGATGATGGGCGGCATTAAGGAGATGCCTGGGGAGAAACGGAGAAGACAGAGGGAGCTGTGGCCCGAGCAGGAGGGCAGAGTGGGACTCAGGGCCGGGTGGAGGGAGGCGGCGCAGCACAGCAGGTCAGCTCCCTCTCGAGACAGGCAAGAGGGGTGGGCTGGGGGAGCGAGGACGGGAGATAACAGAAGTCCTCACACTGGGCCAGGCAGGACCTCAGTGATGGATTAAGGCTCACGTAGCTGTTACATGAGCCAAGTCAGGGCCAGGCAAGGGATGGACGCCTTGTGAGAGATCGGGGTATATTTCTCTATGCTGGTACCTTTCCTTCCTCCGACGGAGTGGAGGCCTTGCAATTCCATCAGAGGCGAAGCTTCTCAAAGGCCCCGGGTTCCCTCCCTCCAGCCAAGTGCACTGACCTTGGCTAAAGCCCTGGGCTCAGGGGGGCTGCGTGGTGGCGCGTCCCACGGGCAGGGCCCCTCCCCACCCAGCGCCCGTGCTGTACCCACGCTGGGGTTGGGGGTAGGGCACCCGAGGCCACATGCTTGACCACAAGACAAAACCCAGGTTTCCAAAGAGAAGACCCAGGCTCAGGATGGGTAGCTGACCTGCCCGAGGCCACACAGGATCCAGATCCGTGGGTTCTGAATGGTGGTCTTTCTTCTGAGACAGTTCAGGGCACTGGGGGCTTCGGGGTCGAGAAGGGGTGAGGGGTTGGCAGTGTCGCTCTCTGAGGTTTGAATCCATCTCTGGAAACTGCTGTGAGCTGTCCACCTCTCAGAGGCCTTCGCCCCCAAGCCCCCAGGCACTTCCAACCCAGCCGCACCCCCTCCTAGGATCCTAGCTGAGGGGAGGAAAAGGTACACTGAGGTGAGTGGGCCATGGCCTTTTAAGAAGGTGTGTTGAAACTTAAGAGAAAGGGAGCTTTGGGCTGATGCCAGGAGACTGTCCAAGGGGAGCCCCCGTGCCCCTTGCACGTGACTTCCCCGCGTCCCCATCTCCAACATACAGTTTCTTCCCCTCACTGCAGCCCCTCCTCCAACACCCACATCCCCCAGGAATTACACCCAGTGCCCATGCCTGCGCCTCTGGCCCTCTACTTATGGCTTTGGCTCCCCCAACCAGCCAGCGCCCCCAGGCAGCCTCTTCTCTCCCTCCTTCCTCTATTCCACCCCAGATCCACTGAGTCAAACATGGTGAGCCCAGGGAAGGTTCTCTTGAACCAGCCAGCCCGGGCCTGGTGGTGTGTGGCATCTCCTCCCCGCCTGGGGCCGACCCACCTGGGCAGTCAACCCTGTCACTCCCCATCTATCTTGACTCCTGCCCAGCCCTGACCCTTCCCTGTCTTTCCCAACCCCTCTACCATCAAGTGACACCTCATTTAAACCCAGGAACTTCACAGGATGGTTTTTATTAATGAAATGGCCCTAGCAGCTCCCTCCCATAAGCTCTAGCCAGACCTCCCACCCTCAGCTCTGACGACGCTGGGGTGCTCAGCCTTGGCTCTCAGAGCCAAAGGACACCAAAGATACCCTCCCATTTCTCCTTAGACTTGGAGCTAGAGTCTCAGGGATTCAGTCCGAATTCCACCCCCCACCATGCTTCCTCCAGGCCGGCACTCCAGGTGAGCTAATTTTCAAAACTTAAGTGACCAAATAGTGTTGCTTCCACCTCTGGCTTCTCGCTACAGATTTTTAGCTTCTCACACACACAAAGTGTCTTGAGTCTCTACTTTCCCACTGAGATTAACACATTTCTGAATTGGTCAAACTAAAGACTACATTTGTTTCTTTCTGAACTGAGAATCTCAGAGCTGAAGATACACTGTTGGCTGACCTTTGGGAGGAGATCAGGCGAACATGTCAGGAGCCAACCAAAATGTTCATCTACTTTGCCCCAGTAAGTCTCATTTCTGGTAATGTTATCTTAAAGAAAAAAATACAAAATATAGGGGGGAAAAGCCAACACATAAAGATATTTATTGCAGCTCTATTTATAGCTAAAATAAAATGCATATATATATATAGAAACAAACATCCAACAAGAAAATGCCATGCAGCCATTTTTTAAAAAAGAATTCTACATCAACATTGAAAAATATTGAGAAAAAAGTAGGATAACAGTTAAATATACATTTACAATTTTGTAAAGAAAATAAAAAGTGCCCATGAAAAAAAAGCCTGTTATTTTCCCCTTTTTCTCAAATTTCCCCCTTATAATTTCTTTCAAAGCTGCCAGCAAAGTGGTGCAGTCCTAAACCTCCCCCGAAATCTGCTGTAGGAAAGAAACCTTGAATAATCCTCCCTGAAGACAAGAAATCATTGGCGGGATCTGCTTGGCACTTAGGAAATGGAAATGCAGCATGGAATGCCAGGGGTCTTAGAGAGGAGATGTGATGGGAAAAGCCCAGTTCTTCTGTGTGTTCAGATCAGTCTCTTAGATGGGACAACAGGGAACTAGTAACTGCCAGGCAAAGAGTCACGAGGACAAAGGGGACATCATGTGTGAACGGGCTCTTCCAACCGCAAGGCACCGTCCACTTGCAAGATAGTGCTGAGGAGGGGTGGGTCAGCCAGGATAACCCAGACTTGGGGTCTCAAGGAAGGTCAGCAGGAGCCCCAGTGGCTGTCCAGCGCCTCTTAACTGACCAGGGCTTCACTGTACTCAGGGCAGCCCTCGGACTGCTGGCCAGTAGTGAAAAAGGATCTTCTTATGCTGAGCTGAAATAGACCGACTTCGGCCGACTGGCCCCACTTCCGCCTGCCACGTGGAACTGCCCCGAATCATCCCAGCCCCTTGGGCTCTCCCTGTCATTGTCTGCACCATTCTCTAAATTCTCCCATTTTGGGGGCCAAACACCTGTGTCTCCCAGGGTCCCTTGCACAGTCTAGACTGTCCACCACCCGGCTGCTCTCCTCTGGATGCCCTTGTGTTTTGGAGAAACCCCACACAGAGAGGAACGGTGCCCGTAACCAAAGCCCTCTAGCTTGTCTGACACAGGCACAAGGCCCACTCCTCTCCCGGCTCTAGTCTGAAAATTTCTATAGCTCAGCCTTGGACAGAATCTGCTCTTCCTGCAACCTTGCCTCACTCTAACTTATCTTCGAGCTTCCTGTCAACCAAACCACCCTTTTTTGCACCCAGTTTACAGTCCCTATTGAATGTTCATGCAGGTGATGTTTTTAAAGGGAGGAACTGCACTGTCTAGACCCAGTGCTAGGACCTCCCGGTTTGGGCACTTAACCCCTCTGAAGAAGGTTGCCAACAGTCATGTCAGGGGAAAGGAGACGCAAGACAAAAGGACATTATTACGGTGCTTTTTCCGTTTTTCTTTTTTGCACAAAAACAGTCCATTTATTCAAGTGTTCTCCAGCACAAGTACATTAGAAAGGAGCTTTATTATATGCTTCTGGGCACAAAAAAAAAAAAAAAAAAAAACAAAAAAAAAAACCAAAAAAAAAAAAAAAACGTGATGAAGGCGGAACTGACAGACTTTCTACATCTGCTGTACGCACTGACCTCTTTATAATTATTTCATAACAGCTATGTCACGAGCATCACTTACACAGAGATACAACAGAACACCAGGGCATGGGGGTGGGGACCCGTGCAGGGCCCTTTCACACTTGCCCCTCCCCGATGTCCCAGAACCAGACTGTGAAATGTACATTATTATTGTCAATAAATAGAGAAGCAACCCTAAAAAAAATACAGTGGTGAAAGGATGCTGGAACCAGGGAGAAAAAAAACAACAACAACAACAAAGAGTCAGAAGAGGAACTGAAGAGAAAGGAAAGAGGGTTGGGAAGGGAAGGGTCTGGGGAGTTAAGTCCTGCATTTAGCTGCGTGGAATGTGCAGTAAAAGTGCTCTCCCGCCGGGGTCAAAGCGAAATCGTCTGTAACAGTAAAAGTTATTACCAAATCAGCTACGGAGTTTATTCTTCAGTATGAATACATGATTTCCCACAAATAAGTAAGCACCCGCTACTTCAATGCCTCAGCTAAAACACATGAAATCGCTCATTTAGTTTTCAAGTACAAAGTTAAAATGCCTTTTTAATAATAATATATCAGAGTAAAATAATAGTCTCTTTTAAACTCCACTACAAGAAAACAAAACAAACAGTCATTGTCCAGACAGCAGACTTAATTTAACAATATATATTTTTAATAAAATGTTTTAGCACCTTGTTGAGTCACCTCCTCCCTCTGCGTATTCTAAGGAATTTCGGCATTTTTGTGGTTGGTTGGGTTCTAGGGCTGTGCAACCAGATCAGTCTGTGAAGTGAAATGGGACTCAGGTGATGCTTTCGGATCCCTGCTCATGTCCTCAGGCCCAGGGCTGGAGGCCGTGAGACTGGAGGCTGAGAAAGCCGCCCTCCCATGCCCCTGCGGGGCGTTTTCCAGTTACTGGAGTTACAGGAATCTGCGGGCCTCCGTTCGGGCGATTCGGCCGGCCACGACTAGCTAAGGACCTTCCATCCTTGCCCTCACTGCTTCTGACCTGCTTGTTTCTCCCCCTCCCCAGGCTCCACTGCTGAGGATCAGCTGGATAAACAACCCAAGGCCCACTCAGCCGGGTCTCTGGAACACGCCGGTGCAAGAGGGGCTGCTCTCGCTTCCTGAAGACCCCAGCCTTCCTTTACCAAAACGTAAAGACTCGAGAGCTTCTGCTAGAACAGTGGAGTCCATCCTGGATAGAAATCTATTCTCTTTCCTCTTAGATCCTCCAAACACTCATGGTTAATCCCTGCCTCAGCAAGGAATGGCCGGGAGAGCCATTCCAGCTCCACGCCAGCCCTCCAGAGGTGGAGGAAAGAGGGCAGGACAACTCCAGTGCCATCGCTAATCACAAGCGCTGGGAGGGGCCAGACTAGACCACGCCCGATGACAAATTCAGATTCCTCATCTCCTGCGATCAAAACGGGGCCTGGCTAGAAACCCAGTTCTCACCAGCATCTTGGCTCTGCTGCTACCCTGACCACAGGCAACGACCAGCCCTCATCAGATCACAGTGCGAGGCAGGACCCACGGCCCTAACCCTGCAAGTTTCTTGAAAACGACACCTCTGAAAAATACCAGTGCCACAGCCTCTCTGCCCCAAACAGAACAGCGACAGGAATTCAAAAGCGCCTCCAAGATCCACTTTATGTATAATGATGTCATCAGCGAGATGAAGGCTAAGAACATTCCCCAGGTGGCTCTGCTGAAATAGTTCCTTCCCTTGCTCCTGTTACAGACCTTCCTGTGCTGGAGACCGTGGGCTATTCCCACCTAATTCCCATCCCATCAATTCAGGCTTCCCCAGAATTGCCAGCTATGCAGGAAGTAAGGGGAGCCGGCCCTCATTAGACCAGTCCGATGTCCACCACCAGCCTTTCTTCCTGCTGGGTCTGCCTGTCCCAGTCTGCACTCTAGCGACTCACCAAAAACCCACAGGCATCTTCGCCAGCCGCCACTCCCAGGCCCGTCTCAAAAGCAAAGCAGTCCTGCGTGCTCTTTGGGGAAGTTTGCTTTCTAGAATGTTCAATAGCAGGAAGGTTCTGGGGTCTAGAAAGAAAAACAGACAGTGGCACACCTGGGTTGCCATCACTGACTGCAAGACCCCACGGGTCCTGTGCTCCTCGGTCGGCTCCCGGGAAAGGCAGGCAGCACCAGCCAGCTTGAGGCCCACGGGGCTCAGCGGCGCCGGCTGGAGACGAGCTTCCTCCTCGGGCAAGCGACCCAGGGCCCTGCGCCCTGCCGAGCCCCAGCTACCTACCCCCGGCAAGAGGCACAGGTCCCTCTGGCACCTGCAGCAAGTAGGGGGCATCCTCCTCAGTCCCTAGAAACCCTCGTTTCCAGGAATTTGTAAATTGGCCTGCTCTTCAGAAAGAAAACCCCACCGGGAACATACTCCAGAATTTTCCCTAGGCCTTCGTGGTTTCTCCCGCTGCACTGCCTCTACCCTGAGCCTCACGCACAACGAGTGCCGCGACCCCCCACCTGCATCCCCGCGCGACCTCACCTCAGTCCCCTTTAGAAGGGGACCTGATCACTGCCCCCAGGAGCACCCCCAGAGTTGGACAGCACCCCGGTGTGGCCAAGTTGGCACATCCCCAAGGTCCCCTGCACCCTACCAAGCTCTACTATGGGACCAAGCCCACGGGTGTGGCTGGAAGGAAAGCTGGTGATCGTTAACGCTCGTCCCTGCGAGGGTGCACCTGGCCCCTTCTGGGGCCTAGTCAGGTGGCCAGACTGCGCGCAACAGGTCCTCAGCCACAGCAAGCAAGCTGGCCGGCCCACGCCGAGCCCTCAGGCTCACCACATCCTTGGCTACCGAGCTGCTTCCCCACACCAAGCCCCTGGGTGGGGCTTGGGCCACTGGGAAAAGCAAACTCCTGCACACAAGCAGTGGACAAAAGGCCTCGGAGAGCCGGGAAGTCTGTCTGCAGAGGAAGAGACTCTGCCCTGACACTGGGGCTGGGAAGACCTTAGCGTTGGCCGCCAGGGGAGGGAGCACCTTGGACTGCCTGCGGCAGCCCTCCTCCCCCAGCCCTCCGGAGCAGTGCTGGTGGGCTCTGGGCCGGGAAGATGGAGCCTGGCTGGAGGGGGTGGGGTGAGCACCACAGTTCGGTACAGACTCCAACGAGGGAAGGGCCGAGGGCTTCCCCCACAGCTGCTCCAGCCCCGTGGGAGCCCACCATCACCACCTGGCATCACGGCACACAGCTGGCAGGAAGCAACTGGGTATCATCTTAAAAACCAATCTGACAAGGAAATGAGTAGCCCGGGGTGCGGGACTAAGCACCCCTAAAAGGAGCGGGAGACCGCGGCCACCAGCTGTGGGCTTACTCCTGAGCAATGAGCACGGGATTCAAAGCCTGGTTTCGTTTTGTCACCAAATACTAATTTGCTTTATTCAAAAGGTGAGGTTCACTGTCCCATTTTTTTTCCAATGGAAGCCCCCTGGCCAAGACAGCCCTGGACGTCAGTTTCGTTTTGGTCGGGGGAGAATAGGTAGGGGGAGTTGAGGGCTGACTGGACTGGTGCCTAGGGTTGCAGGTCAGTGTCACAGGTTGCTAACAGAAGAGTCTTTTGACATCACCAGGGGCAAAAGAGATAGAACGCTACCTGCTAGAGGAGAGCACCTGCTGAAAGAAAACCTCCTCCTTTTCCTGCCCTCAGCACCTAGCAACTTCTGGGATTGACAGTCTACCTGCAATTAGGGCAACAGAGGTAAAGAGCTGCAGGGCCGACTCTGCAAAGTCCTGAATCCTGGGGAGAAGAGCGCTGGGAGCTCCCTGGCTGTGTGTGTGTGTGTGTGTGTGTGTGTGTGTGTGCGCGCGTGTGTGCGTGTGCGTGTGTGCGTGTGTACGCGCATTCGTTACGCATCAGTATAGAAACATGTTCCTGTGTGTGCGTGTGGGACTGACTGATTGGTGTGGGGCCTGTCTGCAGTGGGGCCCGAGACTCAGCATTCTGAGCCTCCTTCCCCCGCTCCCCACTACAAAATATTTCTTATACGTGACCCTATCTATGTATTTATATAGCGCCTATCACCGTAGGCCCTATCTTTCTAGGGATGCGAACGTGGGACCATGTGCTTGGCAGCACCCCTGCCAGCCCTGCCAGTCCCAGGAGGTGCCACTCCCCCCTCCCATTATAAAATATATATCTCTATATGCCACATTATCTACACCCCATCTACCCAGGCAGGCATCTGCCCATTGGGCCCTCACCCTGGAGCCACACATGCCGTCCCTGCCTACAGCCAACACCAGGCTGCCTGCCTCGCCGGGAAGCGGAACCAAGTGTCGTGCACTTGGGGCTCCAGGTGCTGCTGACTCGAGGTAAGAGCACAGCTATCATCAGACCAAGTACTAGAAAAGAAATACACACCACTCCAATCACACACGCGAGGAGAGAGATGCCTGGTCCTCCCTCCAGCCCTGACACACGTGACTCGAGAGGAGGGAAGCAGAAGAGAAGAGGGACGCGCCCGGAAGGCCGGCCTCGGGGACCCCCTGGCCGACGCCCAGCTGTCGCAGCGCCCGGTGGCCCACCTGGCCCGAGGGGTGGGGAGCCAGGGCACCAGGGCCACCACTGACTTAGAAGCACCCTGCTCCCCGCACCTTGGTTTGAAACCTAAAGGGAGGGGGGGTTGGGTTTTTGTTTTCTTAAAGAAAATCTGAAAACAAACATAATTATAACCAGAACCATAAGAATAATTATAACAAAAGGTGTCATCAGCCTCCCAGTATAAAACTGCAGCCTTTGGAGATGACCAAAAACATCACATTCCAGGGGCCGGAAGCCGCCTTGTGCACAGAGGGTGGATGGTGGGGGCCTCATAAAAGAACACACAAAAAGCGACTTAGACAGGAAAGCACCAGTACGTTTTGTATGTTTTTTTATTTGCTCCAGGTGGGGTCTGAACTGTCACTTGCCCGCACTCTGGATTTTTTCTGACCCCACCGCAAGGAGCCCTCGAATCGGCTAATGTGAGAAATTGGGAATGAAGACCCCTCATCCTGCCATCTTGCCGAGGGAGTCTCCTTTTCTAAAAAAATCAAAAGGTTATCTCAGGAGCCTGGATGGATCCCACTCTCAGCTTTCCACGGTCCCGACCACTGAATTTCACCCCCTTTTTTGGCAGGGAGAAACGGGAGAATGCTGTTCCCAAATTCTCCTCCTTCACCTTGTTAAACACCAAGGGGAAATTGAAAAACCCCACCACGGTTAACAGTTCACCTCCAAGCTGTCTCCCTTTCTCCATCCTTGGTTAAAACCCTTTGCACATAAGGCAACGTGGAAGCTGATGTTTTTACTCATCTCGCTGTTGTAAAGCACCATTATGAAGTCGGGTTGTACAGTAGTTAACAGTACCTTTTATATATATATCTCATATCTATCATATATATATAAACTGTAAACAAGAGGTAACAGCGGCTTCTAGAAACTGATTTTCTTCAAGGTTTCCTGTGTGGTAGGCACCTGAATACTGTATAAAAGGGTCTTGTGTGGTGTTCTCGTCTCTCTGCTGCTAGTTGGGTTGTGTTTTGCATGACCAGGAATGGTGCTGGCAAGACAGCTCAGTGGCTGGGAGGGAACTCTGCCGCCTGAGTGTCTATTTTCTGTCCTCTGCTTGTGCTCCTATCTGATCAGGCTAGAGACAACAACAAAAAAAAAGATACATAGTAAAAAAAACAAAACAAAAACAAAAAAAAAACAAAAAAAAAAAACAAAAAAAACCCCAATATATAGATTTCTATAGAATTTCCTTCTTTCCTTCACTCCCATCTTTCCTCTGCAAGGTATGTTACTATTTTTTGTTACTGATTTTTTTTTTTTTTTGCTGCAATAAACCCTCTTGTTTCAGTCACAGCAAGAAACAAAAACCCAAACAAACAGAAAACCCCTCTGAAAAGAGTAGAAAACAAAAGGTTTGACCGAAAAAAAGGGGGTGGGAGGGTGGGGAGGGAGCTTGGTTTTGTTTTTAAATAGGACTGAAGATTAACATTGAAAAATCAGGAGATGATGTCCAACCCTTTTTACAAGGCAAAGCCTTCCGGTATTTCTGCCTCTGTGGGGTTTTTTTTTTTGTTTTAAATTCCTTTTCCTCTTCTGGGTGCTGATACTTCTCTCCATCCTCATGTTCTTGGTATTTTGTTGTGTTTTGTGTTTTTTGTTTGTTTGTTTAAACCTTGTTTCACTACCTCGGTTTGCCCTCACGTCCCTTACACACAAGCAAAATATTCCTTCAGCGGAGCGAAGAGGTGGCGGATGACGGGCACGCTCCACGACCGGCCCAGCAGTCTCTGCCTCGCCAAGCGGCTCATGTTGGAGACGTCGGTATAGTGGACAGGGAAGCCAAACACCCTGGGGAGAAAAGGCAGACAGGGCAGGAGTCAGCGCCAGCCTGGGCAATTCTGTGTCCTTAATAACCTGTTCGAGACTCAGGCGCCCGGCTACTCTCTGTGGGTCTGAAGGTATGTTAAGATGATCACTGCCTAGAGATTTCCCACGCAGTAGAAACAGAGTTAGCGTTTGTGAGAAACACCTCCAGGACACGCTCCACCTGAAATTCAGACCCACAGTGGGTATCTCAACTCTGTATGTAATAAAAATACATCCCTGGTATCTTCCCCCGCAGAGAACGGAAGACTCTGCAAGGGGGCCAAACCCTTGCCTGATGTCAGGAGTTCCTGCTTGCTCCGGCTGCCTGTGAAAATGGTCTCTTTGTCTGGCTAAATGGCAGTTACCCCAAGAATGAGGAATCTAGCCCAAGTCCAATCTGTGCCAAAGCAGGGTGCTGAGGCTTTAAGGCCCACCTGGTCCCACACTGTCCTGGTCTGCAAAGCACATAACATCAGCAAGTGGGACGCAGGGAAGCTCCTGCAGCCACAGTGCTTCCTTGGAGCTCAGAAGGACCGCTGGGAGCCAAGGCATTGGGGGTTGATTCCTAGACGCCCCCCCTTACTTTAAACCAGCCTTACAACGCACAGGAGTCCTCCCCCAGGAATCTGCCATGTTGGGAAATGCTTGGGAAAACCCACTGCTCACGGGGTATCCGCAGGGGATCCGAGTCTGGTGCAGAGGCGGAGATCCCTCCCACCCGCTCCTGCCCGACACCAGCGTTGAGTGGGTACCTTTCCATTTCAGTGCACCATAAGATGTCCTCTTTCTCATTCATGAAGACGGGGAAATGCTGGTCTTTGCCCTGCTTTATGGAGTTCGACCTAGTAGTAATGGTCCTCACTTTGCTGAACTAGAAGACGAGGAGAGGAAAAGAGAAATGAGTACTCATCTCCTGCCAGGCACCTACCAAGGACTGGTGCGTCCAAAGGTGACAAGGCCTGGTCCATCCAGGGGCCGAGGTCAGGCTCCAGTCGTGAGCCTCCACAGACCCCACTGCCCTGCTTTTCTTCCTACACTGAGGTCACCCGGCCATCCTCAGTCCAGTCCCACTGGCCAAGGGCTTGACAGACAGCAGCTTGAGCCACTGTCCTTCGTCAGTCTCCTAAGAATTGTTTTTTCCCAGGGGTGGTGACTTACAGGCAAGGGGATGCCAAATTACTCAGGGGCGCAAAGGCACCCCTGGGGTGCCAGCAGCCCCAGGAGGTTTCTCCAGCGAGAAAGGGAGCTTCCACATCACAGGAGAAGCTCTGCTCTGAAGGCTCGTGCAATAGGTCCTGGCTCAATCATTCAAAAGCCGTAGCAGACGCAGGGACCTTGGCAAAGGCGTCTTAGTGTCTGCCTCCCACAGGAGCAGCGGGCGAGCTCAGCACGGAAGGGCTGCAGGCAGCAAGGATTCCTGACCTCTCCCCCGGCCCTCCAGGCTTTCCCCCCTCGACCCTCCCGCTCTGGCCAACTGCATGCACGACCCCCTCAGTCGCATCCTCTGCAGGCGGGACACACAGCCCTGGTGCTGTTCCAGCCCGTCCTGCCCTTCTCCTTACCCCCAGCAGAGGGCTTGGATGCTGGGCTAACCTTGGCTATCCTGCCGTGCTCCAGACACTCCTGCAGCTCCAGCTTATCATTCACAGTGGATGCCAACGGCCTGGAAGGCAGAAGAGAGAGAGTAACAACAGAGACCAGGACGACGGCAGGGGCGCACCCAGGGCCCTGAGCCAGCAGCCATCTGACTCACACGGGGAAATCAAAGAGGACCCCGTCACCCACGTGCGTCGTAACCCCCCTCAGACTCCCCAACACATGCGACATACACTGCAGCCACTCACAGACACAAGTCCCCCAAGCATGAATCCTTAAAGGTGAATTCAAAAGTGGTCTCAAACTACAAATGAACAGACAACGCCTGCCCAGACGGGGAAAAGCCCAATTATTTTTAAACCTGTTACTTAAAAATAGACTGAGTCTTAAAAGCACCCATCACAAAGCAAGCTTTGGCATGACAGAATGGCCTGTATTTCGACTACGGTGATGGTTACATGGGTCTGTACACTGGATGAAATTCGTCAAACTGTACACCTGAAATGTACAGTTAGTTAACCAGACAAATTCTGCACAGTCCCCAGAAGACTAAAATTTTGTGACACGGAACGTGTCACTTCTCAGAAGGCAGACCAGATCACTAAATATCACCTGTGCTGCTGGCCTTTTCTGACATTTAGGATTACGTAATAAAGGTTTCACAGAGCGGTCCACCATCTCTGCATGGGAACCACCCCAGGACCCATGGTCAGATCGCGCCTCCAGGCTCCTCCCTGTTTAGGCGCATATACACTCTACTTGGTCCCTCGCGGTACCTCTGCTCCTCCTGGAAGCTCAGAGTTCTAGAATTTTAGAGTTGGAAGAAGCATGTGAGAACAATCCCCCCAAGGGCTGTCAGGGTACGCTGAGTTACTGGCTCCATAAAAATACTGGACTACATAAGCCAGTCCATTTTTCCAGTACGCACAGACATCCATCCCGGGAACATTAGGGAGACACCGAGACAGTTTTCAGGTCAGCTGCCCACTGACCCATCTCCTTCCCAGCCAACAAGCCCTCGCAAAAGACGGCAGCTTTGCCAAACAGGTATGAGACGGGGGAAGTTCCTAAAACTTCATGCTATTGCCAGAGAGGCAGATTAGATGACGTGAGGCCAGGTTAAATGATGTTCCCAATTTGTAGGTGTACCAAGGAGGCTTAAAATCCACACTCAAAACATGGTGCAAAGTATTTCTTTCCGTAATAGGTATCTAGATTGGGTGGATCTCCCTCTGCTTTTGAACCACTAACTCTCAACCAGAATTCCTTTCTTCACATACGCCTTTTTATAGTACGATTATTACGCTGAAGAAATGAAATTTTCTTCATTCCTGGACATTAAAATCTCTGTGTAACCTAAACGAAGAGCATCCTTCCGAAAAAGGACTTGAAGCCAACGAAGTGTGTGGATAATAAGTGGAGCAGGGCCCTCTGAGCTGCGAGGTGCCTGCTGCTTCGACACTCTCTCTCCTGGAGCCCGATGTGGCCCAGCTGTGTGCACCACTCTCCTTCCCATCCCCAAACACATCCTCCACAGCTTTACCTCAGGGGACTAGGGACCAGCTGACTCTAGACACATCACCAACGTAGGAGAACCAACCATATAACTCAGCAGCACGATGAGTCCTCTTCTGTGTCAAGAGTGTGCTTTTTAAAGGTCCCATTTGGGACCACTAGTCCTTGGTTTCTCAGGCAAGTATTTTCTACACCTGACTCCCCTTCTTCCTCAAGGAAAAGGAAACAAAGAAGAACACGGCAGAGCAGCAAGCTGGTCAGCAGGGGAGGCTGGCCCCCTCCTCGGGGCGTCATCCTGCCTGCAGACACCCACCCGCAGCCACCTGGGCACGGAGCTCTCACCAACCTGTTCATACCGGGAAGGTTCCCCCAGAAGTAGCGGGCCCTGTGTGCAGCCGACACTTCTTTGGCATCAATCATCACAGGGTTGGACTATAAAACAGGACAGAGGTTAAAGATGAGTGAGAGAGAAATGTAAGAGTGCCAGGAAATTTGCTAGTTTAGAGCCTCAAAGGCTCTTACTTCTCTCTCGAGAGGCCACACTGGGAGAGCCTGAAGGCCCCAGGAAAAGCTGGAATTAAAACCCAGCTACGTTCCACACGCTCCCACTGGAACAGTCTAGACCCGCACAGTCCACACCGCGATGATGGAAATGTTCTATCTGCACTGTTCCATGTAGTGGCCACTAGCCCACCAGCTGCAGATGGCGGAGTACTTGAGAGGAGGCTGGTGTGACTGAGGAATTTTAATGTCAATTTAAATGCCACACATGGCAGATGCCCACCACACTGGACCACACAGCTCCAGCTCGCCCGGAGGCTTTGAGAAAGAAAGTTCCAATGAGTGTGGATGTGTTCGCTGTAGTACGTCCACATTGTGAGCCAAACACACCAGCTTGAGGCGTTTGCCCCCAAGACCCGGGAGCACAGGCTCGGGCTCCCAGACTGCCCGCCCCAAGAAGGACTCTGGCTGCAGAAACCCTCTGTGCACAGCCCAAACCAGGCTCAGCAAGCTGGGACCCACAAAATGGGAAATAGAAACTGAGATAAGCTGTGTTTTCTTCCCAGGTGCCATAAAGCATCCGTCACGGTGCCAGGGAGCGAGGACAAGCCACTCTGGTTGGGAAAATTGCTTCTGGTATCTCAGAGGTTCCACCAGGGAAACGCCACACAGACCCCCAAGCCCAGGAGTCTGACACTCCACCCTGTTTACAACAGTCAGGCCCTCCAAGTGCTGAGGCCCACACCCACACACCACCTCTTACAGTGAGACCACGGGTTCTGTCCAAGGCGTGCTTCCTCCCTGTCTACTTGGGAAGCCCAGAGCTTCCCAAACGGGCCCCTTGCAAAGCGGAAGTCACCAGTCCCCAGCTCCACAATGCAGATGAGACAGGGATAAAGCAGCAGTCCAAGGTAGAAGCCATTAGTGAGCTGACCAAACCAAGGGTGCTGGCTATACCTCGAGAAATCGCGAGATGTCCCTCTTGTCACTAACGCCCATGGCCACCACATTCTCAAAGAGCCAGAAGAAGGGGCGATCATCTCCCTCCTTGGGCCGCGCATCATGCAGGAG
The DNA here is from genome assembly GCF_011762595.2 of Tursiops truncatus. Lineage (NCBI taxonomy): Eukaryota > Metazoa > Chordata > Mammalia > Artiodactyla > Delphinidae > Tursiops > Tursiops truncatus. The sequence goes on along the minus strand of NC_047047.1, from coordinate 69,403,838 downwards.
GCGGTAGAACTCAAAGAAGAGCCGGCCAGTGCCCTCTGAGAGGTCGGAAGAGAAAGCCATCAGCTGGGGCTGTCTGCAGGAGACAGTGGTGTGGCCCGGGCACGGGGAGGGCAGGGGAGGGCAGGGTCGTTGGGAGTAGCCGTCCCAGGGCAGAAATATCCAAGTAGGAAACTGACGTGCGAAAGCACCAGCTCAGAAGGTGGAGGGGTGAGCGCAGCACCTACCGTAGAGTCCCTTGCGGGCGGGGTTGACGATGGAGAGATCATTGCAGGGACTGCCCCCAATCACCAGATCGAACGGGCCCCACTCCTGGATCTGGGAGGATAAAGGTAATGTGATGGGCCTGATGTCCGGGGACAGAGGCAGAAAGGGAGAGAGAAAGGATCTGTGAATTTAGCAAAAAAGTACTTTGGCATGGGAGAGAAGAGACCCGGCTGCTTTGAATGCTCTCTACATACACACGTACATTCATATACACACACGCGCGCGCGCACACAGTGCAGCCACAGGCAAGTCACTGAGGCTCTCTGGGCTGTTTCCTAAATAATAAAGGGAAAGGACTGAACTGGACCATCTCTGAGGCCAGTGGGGAAACCAGTGTGCCCCCAGCAGGAAAAGCAGCCACTCAGGGGGGACAGCGGTCCAGGCTGGGCAGCTGAATGAAAGGTACTCTGTGCTCTGCGCACCTTGGGCAGGTGTCTGGACCATCTGAACCCCTCCATATGCCCTTCAGGATGCCTGAGGGCCTGTAGTTCGAGGTCGACATGGATAACTGGAAAAGCAAGGGGCCACTCAGGCAGGATCCCGCCAGATCCCCCCCTCCCCAAAATGGAGGCTGGCGAACCTTTCGCCAGCCGTACTGGGAGGATGGGAACCTCACTGCAACCCACAGCGCTCCACTCAAGAGGGCCCGGAAACCAGCCAGGCCCAAGAAGCCTGGCCCCCAATTCCCACTGGAATCTGCCCCGATCCTCTAGAGACAAGGAGGGAAATGGAAGAGAAGGAGGGAGAGAGTTCAACGGGGGAGGGGGGGAGAAAGGAAAAGAGCAAATGGACAAAATGAGAGGAGCTGGCGCTGTCCCCGGAGCTAAGTGACGTAGAGAAGGTGGGCGGGGCCATGGCGGCACTGACATACATGCTTCTGCGTGACGCTGCGGACGTCCCCGACGTACATGATCTTCCCCTGGTGCCGCACCATGCCCACCGTGATGGAGTCCTCGCACACCTCGGAAGCGATGTAGCGATCCACCTGAATGCCCAAGTCCTTCAGCACCAGAAGCCCTGTGCCAGCCAGCAAAACGCACCGTCACTGGGTCGCCTCCCTGGCACCCCAGTCTTTGCAGGGGGTCCCTCGGGCCAGCCGGACACATGGGTCAAAGGCAGGCCCAAGCCCTACCCTGCCCTGAAAGCCGCAGGAGACTTCTGGATCAAACTGGAGTATCAGTAACAAGGACATCAGACAGGCTGTTACGTCGAGGCTCTTTCACGCCTAATTTGATCTACTCAGAAAATAGTCAAGACAGGACAGCAGGGGGTTTCGGGAAGCAGGGACAACAACAGGTGACTTTTGGGTGGGCTTTGCTGTTTCTGTATCTTGCATACACTGGTCCTTCCTCAGCCCTTCTATCACCTCCCGCTGCAAAATTCAACCATCCGTCAAGACTCAAGGTAAATGCCACCTACTCTAGAAAGGTTTCACTGAGGCCCACCCCAGCCTACAGCCCCCGGGATGGCCTCCCCCCTTCTGCAAGGCCCAGCACCCTCTGAGGCGGCACATCCTCCACCTCAGAGCAGCTCGCACGCCTGAGCCAGCCCTTCTCTTGGGTTGCAAATGTCTTCAAGACAGAGTGGGCGGTCTCAGTCAGCGTGTTTCCTCCTGAACTGACTACTCACACTTCCTGACCACGGCCCTTCCACAAAGCCTTGCTGAATTGAGGCAAGGAAACAGAACAGGCCCTGTGTCAGGAGACACAGCACCATTCCCACTGCTCCCCAAAGACCTCCCCACAAGGAGCCTGCACGGCCTCTTGGGGTGTGACGTGGCTTAAGAAGGCTTCAAGGTCCTAGCCCAGGAAACCAAAGCTGTACATTAACTCCTTTAGGTTCACATGACATCAGCACTGAGCTGGGAACAGAAGACAGACATCTGGCCCAGGTGCCTTCCCCACCCTCTGGCCAAGGTCTCCGGGCCCAGCCTGCCCATCTATCTCCCTTTGGTCCCATGAAGACAAGTTCTAAGGAGGACTATTTGTTTCCTAAGGACTGAAGAGCCTCAGCCTTGGGGCAGGGCTGAGGGGTGTATATGAGTCTTCACGTCAAGAACCACATGAAATTAAAAACAGCGGCTACACGGTGACCCGGGATTCCCTAAAAGTTAACGGTTTAAGTATATAAAGACGCATGTTCAAGGATGCTTGTCACAGAACTGCTCATAGCGGCGGGGAAAATAGTAAACAACCCGATAGGGGGTTCATTAAATAAATTATGGTAGTGTCCCTCCATAGAATCCTAGGTAGCATTTATAAATAATGTAATTCTATATTGGCTGACATGAAAAACCAGTCATGATATCATAAATGAAAAGGCACGTTACGACACATTTTACTATTTACTATGCATTTTACTATCCTTTTGTCTTATTTATCTATCTACATATGATTATATAAACACACACATGCACAGAAAAAAAATTCTGAAATCTAAAAATGTAAAAGGACATATACCAAAATACCAGTCATAGGATTACGGGCGATTTAAATATTCTTTAGACTCTCTCGTTTAGAGTTTGTTTCTTCACTGCGACTTATAATCAAAGCACAACAGGACTGCCTATGATTTTGCTTTGGTCGCCAAGTCTGTCCTTTGAGGTTCTGTGAAAATCTTCCATAGTCTCTGACCAGCGATCGCTCTAACCTCTGCTGGAGCGCCTCCCTCCCACTGCCCCCGTTCCCGCCCCCCGACCCCGACCTCACGTCCCCAGTAAGGCAATGCCCACCAAACATGCTGGTTTACCACTTAGTTTTACTTTTCATTGAACACAGAAGCTTCCTCCTTACGGTAATATTTTAACAGTTGTAACGTTAACTGTCACTCTGTTTTGCCAAAGTTACGCACACACGGTCCCCTGAGCCCAGCTCCCACGTCCCAGGACGAAGACGCCCAAGACTCTCACCTGTAGCGATTCCGTCAAACAGGGACAGCACCCGGATAGGCTTCCTCTTCTCGGCTGGGACAGGTGGGTAAACCTTCGGAGGGTCCTAGGCAGCCAGCACAACAGGCCCGGTGAGTGTCCAGGAGTGTCCTACAGACCCGCACGCGGGGCTGGCCTCCCGGCCAACTGTGAGCGCTTGGGATTTCCAGACCTGCACAGCCCGCTCGTGGCTCAGGCCCTGCTGCCCGGCGCCCAGGCCCCCGACCGACCGAAGCGCTCTCGCTCTGGTGGAGTCTGCCCTCTGGCTTTGGCAGGCGGGGGGTGAGGAGAGCCACCCTCGGCCCAGCACTCACGAATTCCTGGTCGTGGTTATTGGCGAAGAACATCTGGAGCCGAGAGGGCCAGTCTTCTCGCCGCCGCAGCAGCCCGTAGGTGCCCTTGTGCCCGCACATGTAGCAGTTCCAGGGGTCTTCCTTAATGGCTGCCTGCGCAGCTCCCGGCCCCACCAAGAGATCCACACATTCAACGCAAAAGCACCTGGAAGGAAGCCCAGTGGAGCGGAGGGGACTCTCACCCCAAGGCCAGTCCCGGATGGAGTGTGGCCGCAGGGCAGGGCAAAGAGGGAGGGCCACTACGCGCGGGGGCGGGGCCTCACCTGCAGCAATTGTTGTTCCCGCACATGAGCACCTCGCGCCCCCCGCAGCAGATGGTGCAGTAGGACTGATAGCCGTCATCATCATACTGGTACGCGCACTCCAGGAAGCAGTTCTAGGGAGCACGGCGGAGGCTCAGAGACCACCGGGCAGCACCCAGGCCAGCCAGGGTGAAGGCAGGCTATGAACCCAGCCTCTGGGCTTTGGCCTTGAAACCTCGACACAGAGCCCTGGAGACATGACCCCGCTACCCATCCAGCCAGGGTCCAGCCCAGACCACAGATCTGGGAAGGGGACACCATGCCTCCCCACTGCAGTGGACAAACCAAGGAGAGGCGCGTGGGAAGGGCTGGAAAAGAAGGCCTGCACCGCCTTGTGGTCCCCCGCCCCAGGGCACAGGGACCCACCCATCAGTCTGTCCACGCCCACTTCACACTAGCAACTGTGAGCCCACATCTGGGGACATGAATGGGGCTTTAGAGGGGGCAAGGATCTCTCAGAGGAAAAGCAACAGCAAGTCAAACGCGTGAAACCCAAGGATCCATTTTATCAGGACTCTGCTTCAAGAGCAAACCTCGGAGTCACCCTCACAGCTATCCCAGGCGCCTGCAGCCCGGAGGCCAGGAGGTGTGGCCAGCCGGGGCCTCGTCTCTGCTGGGTGCGCCCCTACCTTGCAGTTTTGGCACATTCCTCCGATGAAAAGAGGGTGTTCCAGGGTGACGTTGAGGCTCCCACAAGAGATGCAAATGTCTGGAAAACAGAGGAAGCAGAGTGAGTGTCACAGAAGGGCCCCCTCCCCGCTTGGGCCCAAGCCCAGCTCCAGAAAAGCTATAACAAGGGGCGTGCTGGAGCAGCAGCCAGAAATGAAGGCAGGAAAGAGTCTGGGAGGGGCCCCATGGAACAGGGAGGCAGCGCGGCCCCGATCTCAGAAGCCCACTCATCTCCCTGAGCAGCAACGCCGCCTTCCAGGAAAGGCATGGTACGAGGGTCAAGAACCCGCTGTGAGAACGGGGCCTGACCCTGTGTCACTCTGGAGATGTCCTCGGGCAGTCAACCCTTAAGGCCTAGGCCCCTGCCCTCATCCTTCCTGGCCCTGAGGGCCCCGAGCTGGACACACCATCACTAGGCCAAGGGAGACAGATATGGGATGCACTAATGACCCCCAGATGAGAGAAGGTGAGGAAAGGTAAAAGGGCAAGTTCAGATCCAAGAGAGGCCACCCTTATCTGGCCCACTGGAGTGTCCCAAACCCTAGTGACCAGTTCCCACCACCGACAGGAAAGATCGTGGCACCGGAAGATAGATGTGTGTCAAGCAGGCTGGAGGTGGTGGGACATAAAGGACACATCCTGTCACCAAGTACTGATGTCCCACGGCATCGTACCTTCCTCGGTACCTATAGTACTCTGTGCCGGCCACCACCTTAGGGCCCAAGTGGAACAGACAATTGACTTCCCAGGGCCAAGGCCCAGCTGCCCCCTCAGGACTCACCCTCGATGTTCCGGCACTTCTGCCGCACCTCGTACACCAGCCGCTCTGCAGAGGGGAGGAGAGCCCGGCGTCAGAGGAGGCCTCGAGGGTCATGCCCATTCCTCTGAACGCCGGCCTCACCCTGCCGCTCTCTCCAGAGCCAGGCCAACTACCTCTTGTGCGTTCATCAATTATCTCCTTGACCTTGGGCTTTTCAGTTGTGCTCTTTCGGGGCTTTTTGGCTGGTGGGGGCGGTGCATAGGCAGCTGCCTCGGGTTCAACCCACATGTCTGTGTAAACTTCTTTGTAGGGGTTCTTCTCCTCTGGATCGGGAAAGCATGTGATGAGGTCATGGTTACTGGCTGACGAGGAATCCCAGCTCTCTTCCCCTGGACCATCTACCTACAACGGGGTGTAGCAGGGTGCGGCCCGGTGCCCAGCTTGTTCCTAGCTCCCAAGTCTCTGGTGCCAGCAAGCCAAGGGGGAGCAGGTTGTTCAAAGTCCCAGAGTGGCACTGGCCCTACCTGGCCCCAGGGAGGGGGAGACGGCGGCCATTCCCACTGCGAAGCTTCATGGAGGAGGCCTTGACGGCCCTACCTAAGCACGGCTTTCCGAGCCTGGGTGCGGAGCTGCTGGTGCACCTGCGTTTACCTTCTGGGGGCTCCAGGCCCTTGGGGCCAGAGGGCTGGAACCCTCCCAGGGCCCATTCGATCATCTGTTTGTTCTGCACCTCCACGGCCTTGGCAGTGTCGCTCTCGTCGCTGTCGTGGCACATCGGGAACAGCTTCCCCGCTCGGCTGCTGGCCACCTGGAGGGCAACACGTGTGAGGAGAGTAGCGAAGGTGGGCTCAGGCAACAGGTGGGAGAAGTTGCAGAAAGGAGACGAGTAAGGAGAGGAGGAGGCCCGAGGGCCTCCCAGGCAGACCCTCTGCCCAGGCCTAAGCCCTGTGCTCCAGCTTCCAGACCAAAAGTGGTCCCTGCCGTCTGAGCTCGCCCTGCTGAGTCCCTCGGAGGGGCACTGACCTGCAGTACTTCGTAGATGGCCTTGCGGTACATGGGCTGCTTGTTGTAGGTGGCCTGGTGGAAGGCGCTGCAGAAGGAGCTCAGCGGCATCAGCTTCTCCACACACACCTGAAGGCACAACCCGCCCTCGTTTGCTCCTCCTTCCACACTCACCGAGCACCCACCACCTGCCTGGCGTGATCAGGGGTGGGGGCATTAGGGCCCGGTCTCTGCCCTCAAGAGGACCGGATGCACCAGTAAATAATTACATGACGTAAAGGAGGAGTCCAAGCCCCGGTGTCGGGGAGGACCTGAATGCAGGTGGAAGGGAATTCTGGGTACAGGGCTCCTGGAAGACATCCGACTCTCGTTTGGAGTGCAACCTAATGATCTCAAGGGCTTCCTCCAATCACACATATACAAAGCGGGGACGAGCGGAGCCCCCTCCTACCATCCCAATTCCGAACCACGCCCCCAGCCAAAACCAGAGGCCCCGGGACAAAGACCCTTTCCTCCCCGCCCGCCCCTGCCAGGCTACCGCCAAACCCCAGGACTCACCACTGAGAACTTGCCATCTCCGAACCACATGACCCAACGGGTGCCTTCTGCTGCTCGGCTCCGGCCCGTCATCCACCAAGACACAATGCGGCCTGGCCACCAGGAGAAGCCCCGCAGTTTCCCCCACACCAGCTCCCCAATGCCAAAGCCCCGGCCGTCCTGGAGCCCCAAGGAGCAGAAGTCATTACATGGTGGTCACGAGGCCCTGCCACCCTGATTCCCCCCAAAGCAACCCCAGCCCTGGGCATCTGAGGGTCAGGACAGCCAGGAGGGAGCGCCATCTGAATGGACAGAGCGAGACTGGAGAGACAAAGAGGCCTGGGGTCGGGTAGAGAGAGCAGGACGGGAGGAGCTGGACGAGGCAGGTGAAGCCAGCCGCTCACCTCGTACTCCGGTTCATCATCAGCTGCTTTGGCGGCGTTCTTGTCCCCAGCGTCAGCCCCCACGGGCTCAGGCGTGGTGGCCACAGTGGGGGATGCGGGGTCGGTGGGCTGCTGCACAGCAGGAGGACTGGCCTCCTCCACCTTCTGAGACTCGGTGGACCCCTGGTTTTCTTCGACAGCATTCATTACTGCAATCACCTTGGCTTTCTTCTCAGCCTGGGGAAACAAGGAACAGAAGTTACCTTGAGCTGACACTCAAGGGGCTCTTCTCAATCTCTCCAGGGTCTGGAGACAGTGACAGAAGGTAAGGGGCTGGAGAGAGGAGTTCTTCCCTCATCAACTCAAGCAGCTTGCCACGGAAAACAGAGAGACGTGAAGTTGAGAGGTGAGCTCAGATCACTTGGCTCAACGCCAGCCTTCTCTGCCTCCTAGGAGATCTTCCTCCCTCGTCTAACCTTCCTCAATTGTCAGCATCATCAGTTGCCCATCTTCTGATACGGAGAGATCAATTCTATGCAGATACCAACGATGCCCCTTAGATTAGGCACAGGCCTTGGCTCCAGCCTCTCCTATCTTACTCCCCGATCTAGAAATGGATCCTCTTGTCCTTTTCTCCATAGTTTTCCTGGGCAATCGACCCCTTCTCTTCCTGGTCTTGGCTTCCAGACCACAATTCTAGTTTTGTTGTGATACGTAACGAAGAAATCACTGTTTTGTGTTCAGAGCGCACGGTTCCTTCCCCCTCTGCTCAACCACCACGAAAAGCCCCAGAAGAGCTTGCCTGCTCCCGTGCTCACACGCCATCCTGGAGTTCTCAGGATCACAGCTAATGTATGTTGTCACCAGATTCTACGCCTTCTTTCTACGTGCACCTTTCAGATCCATAAATACACTTATTCTTTCAACAACTATTTAGGGAGTCCACAGTATAGCCAGGCATCCTCTCTGCCATCCCACTGACAAATTAATCCAAACCCAAGTATTCTCCCAATTTGAACAGCCTCCATCCTTTCACCGTTCACCATCTCATGCTCATCTTTCAGGCTATGACCTGCATGCCCATTCCTTCTCCAAACCTGCTCCAGGATTCCCATCACCCTGCAGAGGAGAATGAAATACCTGATACTTAGCTCTGAGGGCCATTCAACCTAATCTCACCCATCTCACCCCAACGGCTGAATCTAGGACACGTGGCCCTCAAGCTTCAAGGCTCTGCACCCGTTTTCACCACACCAGATTCAAAGGGAAAAAAATCCCACCTTCAACATGAAGCTTTCCCTGAGAGCTTAGAGCTGTGAATACAAACCCACCCTCAAGATTACCTGGAGTATAAGATCTCTAAGCTGGAAGTCACAGCATTTATATTCCTGTCTTAGCCTTGCAACTAATTAACAGCCGACTTGGGAGCAGTCCCTTGAGTTGCTCCACCTAAAAAGGAGTTTGAACTGAAGGATTTCTGTTAACCTTTTCTGACTGGTTGAAGAAGTTGACGTATGTATGTACCAAGAATTCCAAGGCCTCTTCAAAGCCTGTCAATGGACCCCCAGGTCCCAGGTTAAGAAGAGCTCAATGGTCTACTGTCTCTTAGATTCATTTTAGTTTGATCTATCTTCAAGTCTTTGCCTCCTGGCCACAGACCAAATCTGCTTCTTGTGGCAATTCCTAAAACACGAGGATGGAAGTCTTAGTTCTTTCTCTGACTCAACAAATTCTAAAATGGGATAAAGCATCCTTTGCCCCCAGCCCACAAACAGCTGGGACAGAGAGCTCCGAGGTGGGGTGAGGGTGGAAGAACGCAGAGGACCTGCTCCTCCCTCCCAAGCCCCACCCTCACCTGGGGGATCCTGCCCCACCCCTTCCTAAAATCTACCTCCTCCCCTCCCACAAGGTGTGCCTAGGTGTGCACTCAAGCCTGTGGGGAGAGAGGCTCTCTCTCAGAATTGTCAGCTGCGGCTGCGCTATCCCAGGGCCAGATCTGCTCAGATAAGTGCCCTGCCTAGCAGTCTCTGCTCCCTTCCCTCCACCATGCCTCCGTGAACTTCAGGCACGGCCGCTGACCTAGACCAGGGTGCTGCCTTGGGTGGAAGGCAGCACCATTCTGCCAAAAGACCCAGTTTCCAGGGGCGACGGGCCCCCTCAGCCAGAACAAGGTGCGCAGGTGGCAGGAGGCGGCAGGGGGAAAGGATCCCAGCAAGCAGCGCTGGGGGGGCCCAGGGCACACGCGTCGGGCTCCCCCCGGCCTCCCCCAGTCTAGAAGGCAGTCGTGCCTGACACCACCCTCCTCACTCCCCCTCAGCCCCTTTGTCTCTCTTCTCAACCCCTCCACAGTGAGTTCCTGAACATTATTCTTCCCCCACAACTTCCCCCAGCTTGTCAGACGGTGCTGCTGACGGCTGTTAAGCGCCCCCAACCCAGTAGGTGCAGGAGAACACGCACCCAGCATGGTTTGGCAGGCAGGGGAGGAAGGGGCCTCCACCGGGACAAGGCCAGCAGGGGTGGGGGAAGGAAGAAGGGGGTGGGTCAGCAGCAGGAGGCAAGAGGAAAGGGGAAGAAGGGGCGAGAGGGTGGCTGGGTGGGGGAGGGGCTCATTAGAATAGACTTGCCTAGGGCAGTGCGGGAGGCCCCTTTTCCACGTTCATGCCAACCCCCCCGGACAATAGGAGAAATAAGGGTTAACTCTGGGCTGGGGCTTTTGGGCTAAAGGCTCCCCCCCACCTCAGTTCAGAAGGTCCTACCCCAGAGTAGCCAAGAGACTGGGCAGGATCAGGAAGACACCACACCAGCCCCACTACGGCGGCTCGAGGAGGCCACTTGGCCTGGAGTTTGTTCTGCCTGGAGAGCCACTGGTAACTCCACTCTGGTGGAGGCATGGCCTCCCCATCCAGTCCCATCTCCTCAGGCAGCTGTCCCGCCTCCACCTCTCTCTGCGACTCGGGCTGCTTCCCATTCCAAAGGTCAGAGGTCCAGGGACCCACGCGGACCCCGGGCTGTCCCAGGTGCCTCTCCCATCACAGGCCGGCGTCAGGCCACCCCACAGCCCCCTGTCAGGGCCACACTGCTCCCTCCCACCCTGACACCACTTTTTTCTGGTGGCCTGACGGTGGCTCCCAGGAACAGGCAGGAGAGGAAACTGTCCCTCTCAAGAGGCCACAAGCTTGGCACGGCCTGAGGACGGCGTGGTCCACCAGCCAGGAACACAGGTCAGCAAGGAAATGCCAACAACCCATCTGCCAGCCAGCTCAGCAAAACCGCCGCTGCTAGCCCGACTCCACGGGCCGGGGCCTGCCCCCAGCCTTCGCTGACCACTGCCCCAGGCTCACACCAGGCCTGCTCTTGCTGGCCCCTGAGCCGCCAGGTCCCACCTGAGCGCAGGAAGGAGTGGGGCTTGGGGCTCCTGAGGAGGAAGTGGGTGGGACAGCAGTAACTCAGCATCTCCAGAACTCAGGCCAGGCAGGGGAGCCAGCTCCTGCGGGCCGGGGAGGCAGACTTGACTCTTCTCAAGCCCAGAGGGCTGCAGGCCCAGAGATCCTCCCACCGGCCCCGGCCGCCTCCCCGCCCCCAGTTTCCCCAGGGCTCCATCCAGGAACCTACCCATAAGGCCAGGTGCAGCCCCTCTGTGGTCCGGCTCAGGTGTGAGCCCCAGCCCTGAAGCTCTGTAAGTAGCTGCCCGTCTGGGGGGAGGGGAAGGGGGCGATGGGGCTGGGGGGCGGAGGGGGCCAGAGAGAGGGGGAGGGGGAGGTGGGGGGGAGGGATTGAACATTTTCTTTGTCTAGAACTCCAGGTCACGTGGGCCCCGCTGGAGTGCCTGGTTGGCTGCGAGCGGGCCGGGGGAGGGGGCCGGCTCTCAGACGCTGGCAGTGGGCCAGCCCCTCTCCTTCGGTCCGAGGGGCGCGGGCCGGCGCTGGGGCCTGGGGGCGCGGCTGGGCCTCCGCCCGTTCCCAGGGCCCCGCCCAGGCCAGGCTGGAGGCGGTGCCCGCCCCCTCCAACCGGCCAGCCTTCCCCGCCCCCTCTCCTCCAACTCCGCCAGAGCCCGGCGCGGAGCCGGGGGGCGAGGCCGGGAGCCCGCGGGCCGCGCGGGGAGGGAAGGAGGAGAACCGGGAGGGAAGGGGCTGCCCTCCAGCTGCGGAGGTAAGGTACGAGCGCCCAGAGAGCCAGGAGCGCAGGCAAAAGGAGAGAGGAGCTTTCGGGCCGTCTGGGAGAGACAGAAGAAAGTTGTTAAAAGTGAGTCTCAGCAGCACAACCAAAAAAAAAAAAAAAAAAGGAAAGGCTTACAGATGAGCGAAGAGGCCCAGGAAACTGTAGGAAAACTCAGAGCACACAGAGATGGGCAGAAAGCGCCCGTACAGAACTGGGTGCGCTCCAGAACGGGAACTGGGAGCGTTGCCGGGGGGGTGGTCTCCTCTGCCTTAAACGGCGTGGCGTGAAGAGGAGTTCAGGCTTTGAAAATCACTTCCTGGCCAAGTCCCTGGGTCCCCTAGGTCACTCTGGGTCAGCCTTGGATGTCTCATTTTCCTGTTTGCAAGGTGCGGGGTTGGGGGGTGGGGAGGAGGAGTTCAAAAGTACAGCGATTCCTTCATTCCCAGGCACATACATCTGCTGCTCAAGACTGCACTCGTTCGGAGCCTCCAGGTGCAGCTTCAACCATTTCAAGTTCCCTCCTCCTGAGCAGAGGCCCCTCCCCCCAAGAAGAATATATATGTGTATATATATGTATATATATACACACATACATACATATACTCTCTCACTCTCTCTCTCTCTCTCTCCCTCCCCCTCTCTTTCCCTCTCCCCCTCTCTCTCCCTCCCTCCCTCTCCCTCCCGACATCAAAGAAGCAGACACTGTTGGCCCTGCCCTCAAGGAGCTGACAAATTCAACTAGACTTGGAGAGATTGGAAAAGATCGTTGAAAAGCATCTCTAAAGAGAACTACGCCACAAATACCAACCACCCTGATGGGCCAGGATGGCTTGGAAGCCAAACAAAAATAAGTAGTATCAATGATAAATGAGGTTAAGGAGGTCAGTGTAGAGCAGAGGCTGAACCTGGAGGATGAATCAGATTTGGAATGAGGCTGGATAGGGAGGAAATAAGAGATGTTAGGCTGGATGGGGAGGAAAACACTTGCCCACCTTCACCTCCCGCCCCACAATACAACTAAAGCTAAGGGGTGCGGAGAGAGATGTTGATGGATATATCCTATCGCAGTGAAGAATAACCGCGGGTTTTCTTACATGACAGGGTGAATGGGTATTTTGGAAAGATTAGCCTGGGGACCTCTCTGGTGGTCCAGTGGGTAAGACTCCACGCTGCCAGTGCAGGGGGCCGGGTTCCGTCCTTAGCTGGGGAATTAGATCCCACACGCGTGCCACAACTAAGATGTAGCACAGCCAAAATAAATAAATATTCCTTTTAAAGAAAGAAAGATTAGCCTGTTTTGTTTGCAAGATGAATTAAAAGGAAGAGGGGCTTCCCTGGTGGCACAGTGCTTGAGTCCGCCTGCCGACGCAGGGGACGCGGGTTCGTGCCCCGGTCCGGGAAGATCCCACATGCCGCGGAGCGGCTGGGCCCGTGAGCCATGGCCGCTGAGCCTGCGCGTCCGGAGCCTGTGCTCCACAACGGGAGAGGCCACAACAGTGAGAGGCCCGCGTACCCCCCCCCCCCCCCCGCCCAAAAAAAAAAAAAGGAAGAGCAGGGGAGCTGAGGGTAAATGCTCCCAGCAGGGCAGGGCTGTTTGGCCAGCCACACTCTCAGAGGATCTGGACTGGGGTTCTGGTTCTATCACTGTGACCTTGGACAAGCCACTTAACTCCAAGAAGTCTTTTTTCACTTGCAAAACAGGAGTGATGACATCTGCCCTCCCAGGCCCAGGAATACCAGCATCACTTAAGGAGATAATGCCCCCAGGTGCCTGGCTTCCAACCACAAGCTGCGGGAACAAACCAGCTGGAACAGGTGCTGGTATAAGGAGGTCAAAAGATGGGCTGTGAAGGAGAGTCTACCTACCATCCCTCCTGGGGCTCAGCACCCTTCTGGGCGCCGTCAGAACAAGCAGGCCCTAAAAAAGGAAGAGGACTCCAAATCAGAGCGAGCCTTCTCCAAATAATACTCAGGGAGTACAGACTTCCTCTCCCCACCCTGACTGAGATCCAGAACCCATACAGCAAAGACGAGCCGTTCCATAAAACACAGGCCCTATTCTGCTCCAGGCCATCTTTCAACCCAATCAAGGTACCTGCTTGGTATAATTTTTCAGAAGATCCCCAAGCAGAGATGAGAAGCCGTGAGTTTACACCTCCTGCCTGCTCCCACCCTTTAAGGAACATAGTAAGACTTACTTGGCTTCTCTCACTGATGCCTCCCCGGCATCCTCCCAGGCCACTTTAGACCTCACCCCAGGCCTCCTCTCAAAATGAAGTTTCTGATCCGGCTTGGCCGGCTCTTTTTAAAAACACTATCTCATCTATGACATCTCCTTTTCCATTGTTATGTGGCTAAACACCTTAGACTCTACACTCCATGGTCTTGGGACTTCTTCAGTAAGTAATGCTGCCTGTGCATGCAGTCAGGACTCAAAGTGTCAGGGTGGACCAGGGCCATCAGTTTCACTTTTTCTTGGCCCACTTAATAAAGGAGCCTTTCCCTCCAGCTGCCAAACTTCCTTATTCTCATTCTTTAAAATTAAGCTCAAATTGGGGGGAGGGGCAACATAAGAGTAGGGGATTAAGTGGCACAAGCTACTATGTATAACATAAACTACAGGGATATAGTATACAGCACAGGGAATATAGTCAATATTTTATAACAACTATAAATGGAGTATAAGCTTTAAAAATTGTGAATCACTGTGTCGTACACCTGAAACTTATATTGTAAATCAACTACACCTCAATAAAAAAAATTTGTTTTAGTAAAATGAAGCTCAAATCTTACCTCTTCCACACAGCTCCCAACTGAAGCAAAAAAAGCCCAATTCAAAGGTGTCCCCTCGCCACTTAGAGCACCGCCCCTCTCCTGTAGCTACACAGACAGGTAAGGTTACCCTTTTCTATACTGTAAGTCACTCAGACTGAGATTCGTGTCCTCTTTGTACCTGGTGGGCAGAGAGAGACCTCAACGCGGAAAAGACCCCGAGATCTAGGATAAGAGGTGACTTTAGCGAAAGGTCAGGAAAAAACTAGGGCAGCCTTCTAGGATCCTCAGGTCATATATGTCCTCGGCCTTCCAGAGTAACCCTCCCAGGGTGGTGACTGGGATAGGTCTTTTGATGAAGATAAAGATAGTCAACCTAAAATAGCAGGGTCATGTAAAGTGAGCCAGGTTCTTGGAAATGTTCTAGAAGTATGTTGAGAGGAGGAACCCCTGGACGAAAAGAAGATCTGGCGGATGTCAAGAGCCTAAAAGAAGCGCTGGAGAGGAAGCGTCCAGCATGGTCCAAAAGGGAGGGTGACCTGAAAGAGAGGGCACATTTCCTGTCTGGCAGGCCGAGAGCAGTGATCCAGTAGGCCTGATGAAAACACCTCTTAAGGACACCTGACTCTCAGCACTTATCCCGTGTTCATCAAGCAAACTTCTAACTTTAATTACATTTTCCAGTGACTCTGATACCAGTAAGCTGCCAGAAAACATCAGGACCACTAGGTCCTGTAGCACTAGGATCTGCGTTGAAAGGACAAGTCCTGTTATAAATCTGTAAATTGAACATCCTGGTGTACGTCACACTCCTGTCTCTGAAGAGCACGATTGTAAGATGTGCCGTGAATCTGACTTTCCAGCTCACAGAGCTGATGTGAGATGCTAAGTCGTGATCCTCCACCCAAGAGCAGCAACTCCCACAGGTGCAGGTGGGAATGCCACGCCTGCCTGACTGGTTTTAACTCAAAGTTCAGCGTTCTGTGGCGTGCTTTGTCATAAAATCCAGTGCTGGTGGGAGGTGGGGAGGTTATGTTGCTTCCCTCAAACAGGACATTACCACCTGAGTCCCTGTACTCAGAATCAGAGAAGCCGGGATCCCTAAGAAGCCATCTGCAAAGCCACATATTGGGAGGACACTGCATATTTTCTGCCACATAAACATTCCCACTGACCCCAAGACCAGCAAGACCTTATCCCGGCAAAGGCTACAAGATCAAGATGGATGTCTCTTCTGATCCTGGCCTGCCCTTCCATCTGCAGCCCAAAAGCCTCAGTACTACACAGTAGACCTGTGACTACCTGCTGATTACAATCTACGCTCCTTGCATGGCATTCAAGGCCCCCACAACCTGCAGCACTTACATCACACAGCCCACACTCTGCCCACCCACTTGCTGTTTCCCAAATATGCCCTTTCCCTGCCTCTGTGCCTTTGCTCGTGCTGTTCCTTGCTCTTCCCCTTCACCTTCCACTGGCCAAAATCCCACCTATCCTTCTAGGCCCAATTCACCAGTTACCTCCACCAAGAAGGTTTCTCTAGACCTGAACTGGCCAATAAGAGAGCCACTGGCTGCATGTGCCATTTAAATTCATTGAAATTAAATAAAAATTCAGTTCCTCAGGTGCACTAGCCACATCCCAAGTGTCCAAGAGCCCATGTGGGTTTTTGGTGCTACTGTACCAGGGACACAGATTTTAGAACATTTCCCTCATTGCAGAATGTTCTTTGGACAGCGCTGCTCTAGCCCCTCCCCCTGATCTTCCCCCACTGAAAAGTTACCCTGTCCCTCCTTCTCCTCCGTACTCCCAGAGCACTTTGTAATCCTCTCCTAGCACTTGCCAGTCTTTGCCTGTACTAAGCTGATTGTGTACTCATCTTTCTCCTCCACAAAATTAAAAATCCTAGAGGGCAGGGCCGGGATCTTACTCAGGTTCACATGCAAGCAGTGTGGACCAGAGCCTCTTGCACACTGTAGAGGATGAAAGCAGTGTTTGCTGAACTGAATCCAACATTGTCTCAGGAGCCTCATATGGAGTCCACTGACCAAGTTCCCAGATGCGGACAGGTACTTTCCACAGCAAAGTTCCGATCGGTGCTAAGAGGTCCAGGTCCAGGGCTCCCGAAAGAGGCCAGGAATCTTTGTTTTCCTATTCCCCTGCAATCCATATGGAGGTTGCAAGCAAATGACCAGGACTGGGCTGCTGGCAATGAAGCTAAAAATAGCCACAGAGCCAACAACAAGGAGTTAGCAGGACTTGTTGCTAGGGAGACCGGTCGCAGAGAGTGCAACCAAGCAGGGAGAAAGCGTCAGACCTGCACCCAGAGAGCAGAGGCCACGGTGGGGGGAACTCAAAGTTGACAGGGGTCCAAGGATCCCACCTAGAGATGTTCCGCCTTCTGGTAGCTCCTGACTAATGCACTGAGTGGGGCAAGTGTACCCCCGTCCCTCAGTAACCCATCTCCATGGAAACCACCATTGCTGGGGTGAAGTACCAGCCCCTGGAAGGGAGGCCTCTGCCTGGAGCCGGTTGTTATGGCAACCCGCCCCCCGCGCGCCCCCCCCCAGCCCATCATCCTCTCTCTCCTGGCTTCTCCTGTGGGGAAAAGGTGGGGGCCTGGTCTTGGCTTAGCCAGCACGACCAGGAAACACCGGCTTCCTGACAAGACTGACCTACAACGGGCTCTTCGGAAGCTCCTGGGACCCCGGTACGGCCTGTCAATCCTCAGCACAGGGCAGAGCTTCCTTTCCTTCCTGTGAGGGCCTCACGGATCACCTTGCCAGGAGAATCCCATGCTCATTGGGTTTATTTGTATCAGGATCACCCGAGGAGATTTTTAAAAATACAGATTCTTGGGCCCGACCTATGGAGATCAGCTGGCTTGGGGTAGGGCCCAGGAATCTATTAAAACCTCCCTAGGTAATTCTGATACCAGCCAGGTGTGGAGACCACCAATGGCCCTGGCTGTGACAAATGAGGAAACAGGCCTACAGGGGACTCAGCCCCCCACCCAAAGGGTCAGAGCCAAAAACTGAGGAGGAGGTAAACACACACCTGAGGGGAGCTGCCCACCTCCTGGGCCTGTCTCTCTTGCTCCCCCTTGAAACGAGAACACGCTGTCTCTGATATTGGACTGGGATTTAAAACTGAGCCTCTCAACAAACCGTCCCCTGTGGCAGAAAGTGGAAGGTAGTGGGGCTAGGCAGTCTGGTTCCCAGAGTGTACAGAATGGTGGCTGCCCAGGCAGATGATCTGGGCTGAAAGAGAAATCCATCCTCCTTCGGAAGGAAAGCGAAAGGGTCACCATGGCAACTGCAGGGTGTCGGCCCGGCTGGGCTTGGTGCCCTCCCCAA
The DNA here is from genome assembly GCF_011762595.2 of Tursiops truncatus. Taxonomy (NCBI): domain Eukaryota; kingdom Metazoa; phylum Chordata; class Mammalia; order Artiodactyla; family Delphinidae; genus Tursiops; species Tursiops truncatus. The sequence continues at coordinate 69,386,356 of NC_047047.1, read as the reverse complement.
ACCTGGGCCCAGGAGACGCACGGCTTTAGGCAAACGCCATGGGGCAGGGGCACCCCCCTCCCCCGCCAGTCTAGTCTAGTTTCAGAACTGTAAGGAGGCTGTGCTCTACCCTGGAGCCAACCTCTGAGCCTGCCCGAAACACACCTAAACACTAGGGTCCAGGAGCCCTAGGAGTCCCGAGCACATGCAGTAGCCAGGCCAGGAAGGACATGGAGGAGACGGTGCAGGAGATGGCCTCCACCCGCCTGTTACTCACAGCCTAATTGCGTGCCCAAGACCCACCGCACATGAAACCACAGCCCTCATTCAAGACAGCATGCAATTAGACGGTAAATTATGTGGTGGAGATGCTTCCTCCATGTGCTGAAGGAAATCCGAGGTGGCCCGGATCGGGAGAGGCAGGAAGCCTCAAGGGAGGATGAGAGAGGGTGAACCAGGGCTGGGCCCAGCCTCCCAGGTTTCCCAGACAGCACGGCCAGATCACCGGGGGCATCTGCAACCGCATTAGCTTCCCAGGGAGAAGCACGAGCACAGCTGTATGGACACCTGCTGGGGAGGAGAGCTGCCCGGGGCCTGTTGTACCATCCGCTCAGTCACAGAAATTCTGATCCAGAGCGTAAAATGCAGGGTCTGGGAGCCACCTCTTCGCTGACCCCTCACTTCTCCATCTCCCCGCCTCTGTCCCAGGCAGCCCTCATTCCTCCCTGGCTCCCCCATTCCTTCCCAGGTCATTACCACACTTCCCTAATGGGAGGGCTTGGAAGCCCCAACTCTCCAGACCTGCCATCAGGCTCCTGGAGCCTCAGCTGCTGCCTCTTCCCTCCCCGCGCCGATCCGCATCCTCTTTCCCTACAGCTCCGGGTCTGCTGCAGAGGGGGAGGCTTCTCCACAAACCCAAGTCTCCTGCCCCCAGCACTTCCATCCCCTAACCCGGAGCGAGTCGAGTGCAGGCTCTGGGCGGGGAGCAGGGGTGGCGGTGGCGTTGCTGCAGGTCCCCAGACCTCACCTGCCCCTCGCCAGGAGAAAGAACAGACGGAGCAGCATGTGAGCAGGGGATCCCAGCCGACGCCAGGACAGTCAGTGCGCCCCTAGCTTCTCTGTATCTTAGTTTCTTGATCGGTCTAATGGGACCACAGATATCTGCTGAACATTACAGATAAGATCAAAGGAAGTCAGGAGGGCATATCATTTAAAAGGTGGAAAGAATCTTACGACAGGTTTGCTTGAGCACAAGCTCATACTGTCACTTTGCTTTAAAAACTAGACTCTGGAGAGAAATGTTAATTTTATACCTGGGGTGGGGGGGGGGGTGTATCAACAGGAACCAGGTAAACCTGAACAGCCTGGGCTGCTTTCTCCTCCCCTCCCCCAACCCCATCTCCAGCCTCCAGGGGTCAAAGGGAGGGACCTCAGGGACCACCATTCAGATTCAGGCATGCAGACCCTATCAAGTTTCAGGGTCCAAAGAGAAGACCCAGGAGGAGCCCAGCAGACAAGCACTGCGGTAAACCTTTGCTGAAAACTGCAGGAACGCCTACCATCTCCATCCCAAAGGAAAAGTCCTTTCCGGTCTTCTCCCCCACCTACATTTGGAAACGGTTCTCTAGCTGTGCTGGCCTTAGAGCCCGTACTTCTTCCTTGGCTCCGTGTGTTCAAGGTCTGAGAGTCTCAACCCCACTGTACATTAGAATCACCTGGAGAGTTTTAGGAATGCTCTGGGCCAGGGCCCATCGTTAAATTCCAGATGCACTGGACCCAGAGGGAGGGGCCCAGGCAGCGGTGGTTAAAGCAAACTCCCAGGTGATCCGAATGTGCGGGGAGACCCCCGATGCGGGTGACAGGGTGGTAGGTGATACAATAAATGCATTTTTGGAGGACTCTCTGCTGTCAGATTTGGTTTACTTCGAATCATCCGAAGCTTTGTGGTTCTCAAACTTTCACAAGCCCCAGGACCATGGAGCCCTGACTAGAAAATCAGATTTCTCAGGAACAACACCAGAGTTTCTGCCTCCTGGTTTCAGAATGGGGCCTTGGAATGTGCCTTTTTAACGCACTGCCCAGGTAATACACAAACCTGCCCTTTAAGAAATACTGAATTCTAACAGCATCCTTGGTATATATAAAGCAAGTCCAACTCAATTTCTGGTTCTTTGTTTGCCCCATATAGTTGCCTTTTAAACAGTATCTAGATTCAAATATATAGGAGACTGCACTGTTTTATCCCTATTTTTGTTTAATCCATCTGAGTTAGAAGTGAAAAGTTAAAATATACTGCTCACTAATCATTGACTAGAGTCGTATGGCATCTGTGAAGAGTTGTTATTAAAGAGTGGCAAGTCAGAAAGATGGTAACATTCACACACACACACACACACACACACACACACACACACACACACACACCACATGCCAGCCAGCTGCTCCCAGAGGCCCCAAGTCCCTGCTGCTCCCTACCCGGGTCCTCTCAAGGCAGCGCTGCTCTCCACGCATTGGGCTCTTCCCTCCCTGCTCACCAGCCTGCACTTGCCTTCCAAGTGGATGACTCTTGAGGGCCTGCTAACCCTCTCCCCACCAACAGCCACCATGCTGGCTTCTCAAAAGCAGCTTGTCTAAAACCTAACTTAAAAGTCCACTCCCGGGCTTCCCTGGTGGGGCAGTGGTTGAGAGGCCGCCTGCCAATGCAGGAGACACGGGTTCGTGCCCCGGTCCGGGAAGATCCCACATGCCGCAGAGCGGCTGGGCCCGTGAGCCATGGCCGCTGAGCCTGCGTGTCCGGAGCCTGTGCTCCGCAACAGGAGAGGCCACAGCAGTGAGAGGCCCGCGTACCACACACACACACACAAAGTCCACTCCTCCTAAGAGAATATCTTCATGACCCTGGGGTAGGCAGAGAACTCAGAGATCACACACACACACACACACACACACGCACGCACCCCAATACAAGAAAAATTTGGTTAAATTGGACTTTATTAAAATGAAAACCTTCTGCTCATCAAAATACATCCTTAAGAAAATGGAAAGTCCATACCACCTTCCTGCCCCAAACCTGCTCTTCCTCCCTAGCTGAGATAATGCCCCCTCACCCCCAGCCCCCAAACCCCAGGCAGGTTTCTCTCTTCCTGCCAACCAGAGGCAAGCTGTATCTACCAAGTCTGCCTCCCGCTGCCTGGACCCTCCGCCAACACCAGACGTAATGTCCTCCTAATTGGTCTAACCTTCCCTGCTCTGGGCCCCCTTACAATGCGGCCACGGTTATCTTCCCAAAATACACATCCAGTTCTCTCACAATCCAGCTCCCTCTACACAGTGAAGCCTGCATTTCTCACTATGACAGGAAGACTGGTGACGATCTGACCATCTCCCTTTGTAGTTTTCTCTCTTCTTCCTCCCCAACTCCCACACCTAGTTACCAGATCTCTTGCTGTTCCCTAAACAACCCAGAAGCTTCATGCCTCCTTCTCTTTGCCCTCAGTGGTTCTTTTCCCTGAAACACCTTCTCTATTTATCCCTACTGGAATTCTCAAAGGACACCTCCTCCATGAAACTTTCCAGGAGTTCCTGCAGAAGCTCTCTCGCCCTCCTCGGTGCTCACCAGACTCTTGGTGGCAGGAGCACAGAACTGCATCTGACACAGCAGCTCATGGTGAGCACTCCTGCCTCCTCCTCTAGACCATGTGTGCCTTGGGACTGGGTGCAGCAGTCCCCTGCAGCGCCAGCACGGTGCTCTGTGTATCTAAGAAATACTAACACAGGTCCGTTCACTCCTTCATCTAGAGCGTAGGCTCCTTGACAGAGTCCAGCTGACCCCCGCCATGCTTGAGCCTCCCTGGACCTCCTTAACGAATGGTCTGATCTTTAAAACAAAGCAGAGAGAAGGGCACCGTTATGTCTTCTCCTGTTTGCCTCGTAGCAAGGGCTATGAGGATGTTTCCAAAAGCTGAACTAAATATGCAAGAAATCTTGAGGTGCTCTAGATCCCAAACTCCGAGAGGATTTCTTGGACCACCGACCTCATGATCCCACTCAATGCCCTGCCCCCACTGTCCCTGTTAGGCAAACTCCTGTCCCAGTGGCAGGCCTGCAGGATGTCTCTTCTTTGGCAAGCTTTCCCGGGCTCCTTGGGCAGGGCAAGTTAGCCGCTCCCATGGCCCCTTTCCTCACATTTCTATTGCAACCTATTGCAGTACTTACCTGCCTACCTCTCCCAGGGTGGGATTCTGACATTCCTTTAAATGTGTTTCTTTAGTGTCTAGAAAATGTGGGAACACAGTAGAGACCCAGATGCATGTGGAGTTTTCTGAAAGCCTGAGCACAAAGTATTTGCTCAGTCAAGGTTTGTAACTCTCTAAAATAATGAACAGGGACTTCCCGGGTGGTTCAGTGGTAAAGAATCTGCCTTACAATGCAGGGGACGCGGGTTCGAGCCCTGGCCAGGGAACTAAGCCCGCGTACCACAACTACTGAGCCCGCGCACCTCAACTAGAGAGCCTGTGTGCCACAAACTACAGAGCCCACATGCCCTGGAGCCCAAGCGCCACAACTAGAGAGAAGCCTGCACGCCGCAATGAGAGATCCCGAACGCCTCAGCGAAGATCCCGCGTGCCACAACTAAGACCCGATGCAGCCAAAAATAAAATAAATAAAATAATGAACAGATGATTGTGTGACTAATGAAAACTAGTGGTCAGGGGCAGACCTAGGAACATGGCGACCAAAGTCAGAACAAGGAGGTGAGTTCCTGAGCTAAGGAAATGCCCCAGGAATGTGTGCCTGTCAGACAGGGGTGCATTTGCAACATCAGCTTTTTTAGTGATGGATTCAAGCCCCTCCCTCGCCCAGGCCTAGTTAACGATGAGCTTCATGTCCCACCTTTCTGATCCTGGCAGAAAACACAGAGGAAGGAAAGGGGACCATCATGAAGAGGAAAAGAAAGCTATATTCTAGGGCTTCCCTGGTGGCGCAGTGGTTGAGAGCCTGCCTGCCGATGCAGGGGACACGGGTTCGTGCCCCGGTCCGGGAGGATCCCACATGCCGCGGAGCGGCTGGGCCCGTGAGCCATGGCCGCTGGGCCTGCGCGTCCGGAGCCTGTGCTCCGCAACGGGAGAGGCCACAGCAGCGAGAGGCCCGCGTACCGCAAAAAGAAAAGAAAGCTATATTCTAGCACAAAATGTGAACTTTATGGAAGTTTTTTTCTAAGCATCTTTATCAAGACGCTTTATGTATGTGCCTCTTGAAGAGGCATATATGTGAAGTCTGAGAATTCACTCAAATATTTAATTTAGGATGTACGTACAAGGTCATATAAGAGACAAAGGGAGCTACAGGTCATGACTCCAGTCCTCCTCTCCCTAAATTATGCAATTTCAGAATCTCGGGGGTCGGCTAGTCTATTTGTGTCACACTGCAAACGAGGAAACTGAAGCGCAGAGAAGAGAATGACCTTCTCAAATTGATCGGGGTAGAGGCTGAGCCCAGAAACCAGACCTCCTGAATCTCATTCCATTCATTTAAGCCAGTTTCACGACATCAAACATAAGATCATGAAAAAACAGTAATTCAAGGGCGAGGGCTCAGGACCAAATGAGGGGAGCAGGAAGTGTGGGAGGGGTCCCCAGGGTGAAAAGGACCCAAACCTGGCAAGACCCGGCAGCCAAGGTGGGGTGAGGGCGGAGGTGGGGTGAGGCAGCATGGGCAGGAGGGCTGGGCCACTGTGCTCCCTCCCACCCCATTCTGTTGTTTCAGGGGAAGCCAAGACTGAAAACCAGGAAGACCCGGTTCTAGTGGAGTCATCTGGGTACGAAACAGAAGCCGCATGCAATCTGGAGTCTGGTTTAGCCCATGGGCCTCTCCACAAGGACATCCACGTGGCTCTTAACCTCCTCACCTAGGGGAATCTTAGCTTCCTAATCGTAAAATGGGGATAAAAATTAGTTCTTGTAGTAATTGCAGGTAATATACCTGTCAAATGAAAAAAAATACAATTTAGTAACAAGTTTGATGTCCTTTATTCAAGGCAGAACAGTGCTTGGACTGGGGGAGTACAGCACCTCAGAGCTGTGTGCGCTCTTGACCAGGGATGCTGGGCGAGAGCGAGGCTCACCTACTGTTAGAAGAGCCACCTCGGAACAGGGCGTGATTGGCTAGGAGAGATGGAATTTCCTTAAAAGGCAGCCGGTCCTGTTTCCTAGGGGAAGGTGAGCTCGCTAAACTGAGTTGGAGGATTGTGATTGGTGGATGTTAGGATTCCTGGGCAAGAGTTTCCTGTAACTGCACTAACCTAGGTTTATTTATTTTATTTTATCCTTTAAACGTTTTTGGCTGCGCCACGAGGCATGCTGGGATCTTAGTTCCCCAACCCCAGATGGAACCCGTGCCCCCTGCAGTGGAAGCACGGAGTCCTAACCGCTGGACCACCAGGGAATTCCCATGCACTGACCTAGGTTTAGATTCCTGAACTGGGCTGGGCCACAGGGGTGGCCTCCATTTTGTGATATACAAATTAACTTTATCATCTCTCAGGACTGTGGCGGAAGTTAATGCTTTCGGCACAGTCCCTGGCGTGAAGTACGTGCTCACAAAGCTACCCCTTTGGCCTAGCTCAGGCTTGGCCGTGGCCGCTGGTGGACCAGACTCAAATTACGACCATCCTCCCCACTACTGTTTTCTCACCACTAAAAAGTGAGGGTTGTTCTAAGAGCTCTTCTCTCTGTGCCCCCCAGATGGAATGAACACGCCAGTGTGCAAACAGCCGGTCCATTTAAGAGACAATGGGGCGCCTCTATGATGACAGTTTCACAGCCCGTCCTAAAGGCCAGCCCTGGAGCTCACTACTGATTACGAGCTGTCACAGGAGTCCCTTTAAAATGTGTTCAGCCTTTTGGTAAAGTATACTTGTCATGCCTGCTCCAAATGGCATCATCTCCTTCAAGGGTGATGTTATTTTTGAGGCCATCTTGCAAGCGTTCAGGTTTTCATTAGTTTACATATAGTGAATAAGCAAGGACCGTCTGCCAGTCGGAATCCCCTAAAACTGCTACGCACATACTTTGCTAATAATTTGGTTTGAGTCCTTAATGGTCTACTTTGTGTTGCCATTTCTCACATCTCCTGTACTAAAGCCCAGGAGATCACACTTAATTCATCTCCTTATTCCCAAAGCCCCCAGCACAATGCCCCCCTGCCCCGACGTAGTAGGTGCTTAGCGGTTGCTTATTAAATGGAATATAGCACAGCAGGAGATGACATTCACAGGCTGGACGTTCACAGGCTGCTCTTCCCAGGGCCGACAGGAAGCACAGTCTGTTGAGACTGCAGGGTTATAAAGCCAGAGGAAGCAACATTTGCTCAGCTCACAGAAGCAGCAGCACAAATGGCGATAAACATATGAAAAGGTGTCCAACCTCACTTATTATCTGGGAAATGCCAATTACAATCATAACAAGACACCGTTTTCCCACCCGTTAGATTAGCAAAATATTGATGTTGGCAAAGGTGGAGATCTTCTCATACCTTGTTTACGGGAGCATAAATTGGCACTGCCCTTTCTGGAGGACGATTTGGCAGAGACTGTATCAAATGCAAGATATATATTCCTTTCAACCCAGCATTTCTCTTTCTAGGTATCTATCTTAGAGCAACAGATGCGCAAAGAGGCGTGACCCAGGATGTTCACTGCTGCAGTGCTTATGCAGTAAAATATTGTAAACCACACAAGTGTCCGCCAGTGAGAGAATGGTTAAATAAAATCGTGGTAATCCATATGGTGGAGGAGAACAGTAATTACGTGGCTTGATTGCCCAGATTTATTCTAAGCGAAAAACCAAGCTGTAAAACGAAACTACGGTGTGGTTCTATATATATTAAAAAAAGGAAAAGAAAAAAAAAGCAACTGTGAAGCAAAATTATATATTTACACACACACATAGATAGATAGAGAAAATCATGTCATATATACACCAAACTGATAGCAATAGGTACCTCTCTGATGGGGGAATTAAAATCACTGGGAAGGGATGGGTTTATTTATTTTTTTAACAGGAATGTATTTGTGTAATACTTATGTAAAATCAGTTTTTAAAAATTATTCATTTCTGGGAATTCCCTGGCGGTCCAGTGGTTAGGACTCCGCGCTTTCACTGCCAAGGGTGCGGGTTCAATCCCTGGTCAGGGAACTAAGAGCCCACAAGCTGCGCTGCATAGCCCAAAAAAACAAAAAACAAACAAACAAACAAAAAACATTATCCGTGTCCTATTATACGCTAGCCCTGTGCTATAAATGTTATGTAGTATACCTTATTAACCCACACAGCTCTGAGATTTGAATTATTCATTAATTCATTCAGCAAACCTTTACCTAGTACCTCCTGAATGGCGGCCCTGGGGGCAGAGGTGCCAAGAGGGCCTGCTTTGAACAAGCTCAGGTTGGGCAGAAGCAGAAAACAAACTGGTGAGTGCTACTCCCATGAAGATGAGACATGCCCAGGAGAGCAGAGTAGAGCCAAGTCTAGAAACAGCACAGGGACCTCAGCTGTGCTCAGTAAGTGATGCTGAAGGTCCCACATCCAGTAGCCGAGTCGGCATCTGGACTCACCTCCAGGAAAGAGGAGGCCGTGAGGGCAGCCTGTGAGGAGGGGAGGGGGGTCTGAGGGCAGGAGGGAGAGGGGAGGGGAGCAGATACTGTGATATTTGGACCACAGGTTATTCGTTATCAGTGTTTAATATGTATTAAGCATCTAATAAGTCTAAGGATGCAGAAGTCCTTCCTTTCGGGTTGGGAGCCAGGAAAGAAACCAGATCCTAGATCAGCAGGACACGGTACCTTGGCTCTAAGTAATTTAGAATCAGTTGGGGTGAAGAGATTAATGAGAGTCATAACATCACCCGGCCGTAACTGTGTCCTAAAGCCCTAAGCAGTGATACACACTGGGAGTCTGCAGGCTCTCTGGCTCAATGACTGTTCCAGCTGCTTGGCCAGGCCTCTGCCTCTCGGTAATGAGGGTTAACAAAGTAACACCTGTAAAAAGCCCTTCCTAAGCCTAAAGCGCTCCCTCAGGGTCATTCTGTTCTGAAAAGAGTCAGAAGGAGGAGCCTGGAACTGCCCCCTTTTGGGTGGAGGGATGCCTCGCCGCTGCCCTCCCAGCTGCCCAGGCCTGGGCCAGCTCTGCCAGGCCAAGGAAGGTTCTCCTCAACTCGAGCACAGCAGAGGCCCAGTGGGAACAGCAGGAGCACAGGGTGGCGAAGACTCAGCCACCGCCTTACCCGTGGGAGCCCACCCACAGTCCCCCAGCCCCACGCTGTTCTCCGGGTACACTTGTCAGGACCCCTGCAAACCAACGGCTTGGGCCTGAGCTCCCTGAGAAGAGGTCTCGTATTCACCCACCTCCCAACTGCTTAGTCAACCAACAGGTATTCATTGAGCCTGTTCTCCCTGCCCAAAATCAGGTTGGGCATGATTGGTGAAGACATAACATGTAAGAAAGAGTTAGTGAAAAATACTCTATGAAGTATAATTGATTGCTAAACCCAACAATATTAACAGTAAGGACTGCAGGGGTGCAGAGGAGGGAAGAGGTCAGTGTGGACTGGAGAAATCCTAGAGAGCTTCCTGGAGGAGGTAGCAACTCTGGGACTCAACCCTGAAGAATGGATAGGGGAAAGCACAGCAGGAACAACGGCAGGGAGGAAGGACGTATAAAGGGGAGACTGGTCCCTCACGGGGGACTACCTATTACAGAATGGTAGTGAAGTGGGATGGAGCCATTGTGGAGGTCACAGTGAGGGTTGAAGCCTTGAGAAACAACCAGAGGATTTCTGACCTGATGGGGAGACAGCGGAGAGCCATTGCTGGGTTTGTAGCAGGACCTGGTGATGACTAAAAGGACTGGCATAGAGATGCAGAGAATAGGAGATGGGACAGACACCAGCATCCCAGTTCCAGCAGGAAGCCCCACTTCAGCCTCAGGGAAGGAGGAAATGCCCCATTTTCCTCATCCAATTATTTAAAATTTCATTCATTTGTGATATTCTAAGTCTTCTTAATTTTTTTTTTAAAGGCCTGGGGAGGCAGATAATCTCAGATGGACAGCACAGTAAAGAGCAGACCTCACTCAGTAACTGTGGACTGACAAGGGTGGTCACGGGAAAAGGAAACTAAGCCGAGGGGTATGTTTTGAGGGAAGAAGGCCCTACAGGTGGGGCATGTGGACCAGGTACAAACTGGGATCGGGTGAAGCACCACAGCAGGGAACACAGGCCCTCAGGCCCCGCCCAGCTTCCCAGCCACACTCCTGCTGCTCTGAGCCCAGCACCTGCACCCTGTGCTCCATCACCCACCACCATGAACCTCCATTCCTGAAAAGGCCACACTGTCTTGTGCCTCCGAACCTTTGCACATGCTGTATGTCTCTTTCTGCAGTGCCTTCCTCCCGCTTCCCTAAATTCAAGTTCATCCTTTAAAAGCCAAAAGCCAACTCTTGCTGATTTGAGGATGACCCCAGGCCGAATTAGTCTAAGAGTCCCTTGGTGATGCTCTCCCTGAGGTGCCCGATCCCTCGCCCTGTCATAGGATAACCAGGAATCCCCTAGGCTTCTGGTCGCTCCAGTATCTTACTGGGCACTCAGACAGGGAGGGTTCTGACTGTCGGCTCAATGATGGTGCCCTGCAGGAACTTCAAAGGGCAGGCGTCACATTCTGAGGTTTGGAAATGCTGGCGGGACCTCCCAGGGGCATAGTCTGGGAAACAGCTTGTATTCGGCAGTAGGGAATGTGTCTTTTTTGGGAGTAGGATCTATGAGAGCACACAAGTGCTCTTGAGGGGACTTCCCTGGTGGGGCAGTAGTTAAGAATCCGCCTGCCAATGCAGGGGACACGGGTTCGATCCCTGGTCCAGGAAGATCCCACATGCCATGAAGCAACTAAGCCCCTGCACCACAACTACTAAGCCTGCGCTCTAGAGTCCAAGAGTCACAACTACTGAAGCCTGCATGCCTAAAGCCCGTGCTCCACAACAAGAGAAGCCACCACAATGAGAAGCCTGCGCACCACAAGGAAGAGTAGCCCCCGCTCAGCACAGCTAGAGAAAGCCCACGCGCAGCAATGAAGACCCAACACAACCAAAAAAAAAAAAAAAAGGTCTTTAAAGACTGGCTGAGGGTGGGAGCAGACATCTGGGGGTGCCACTATCAAGGGAGGGAGCAGACATCTGGGAGTGCCACAGTCAAGGGACAGAGGAGGATGCTAAGAAGATGCAGTTGGAGGAGATGGGAAGAATCTTGGGGACGAGGTCAGAAAGGCCTAGTGAGGCAGTTTCAGAAGAAAGGGCCAAGTGCCAGATAACTAAGAGGAAACTGCAAAAGGAGGACGGATTTCTTTCCCCTTGGTAAGCCACTTAGAAAACAGGCCTGACGAAGACAGTTACTGCTCTTTAGCCTGAGGGGCACTTGGGAATCTCGGGAGCTACCTGTGTTTCCCCACGGTTCTCTCTGGCCGCAAGGCATGTGGGATCTTAGTTCCTTGGCCAGGGATCAAACCCAAGCCCCCTGCAGTGGAAGCACAGAGTCTTAATCACTGGACTGCCGGGGAAGTCCTCCCCAATGCTCTTGTTACCTGTAGCTAGCCCTTCCCTAGTGCCCTGGCAGAGCCCAAGAGGGGCGAGTGTGGTCTCTGGGGATGGCCCCCACGTGGCAGTAGCAGCCTGAACTCAATCCCATTCCAGCCCCTTCCCTGTGCCCTGAGTAAGCTTGTGGCCAGCTCGTAACTCTGCAGCCCCAGCCCCTAGTCTGAAATAACGGGCTCCAGGGTTCTAGCGCTTGTACCGGAAGTCGTGGAAATCTTGAGTTGTATCATATGAACAAGGAACAACGTTACTAGCAGAAAATATATCCTGGGCGCAAGTCTCTACATCTCAAGTCACGCATCCCTAAAATATTGTAAATTAAATCAACTTTAAAGTTTTTCTGTTCACGCACATTGATGATCTTTATCAGTTGGGGGAAGCAGATGCCAAAGGTTTCTTTTTTCTAGAAAAGCTTTTAATGGTTGTTGCACTTTGGTGATAGGTACATGGGGGTTCATTATACTAGTCTCTCTATTTCTGTCTATGTCAGAACAGGTTCATAATAAAAAAAAAGTCTTTTTAAATTTTAGTGGAAATTTTAAAATTGAGAAAATGTATCTATTATCTTACTTTTCCCTGTGAGTTGAGAAAACACCTGCCTTTTTTATTGCAACTGAGAGCAGGCCTCCATACTGCTTCTTCAAGGGAGCACAGTTTGAGGATCACCAAATTTCTAGAAGCTTTTCAAGCGTAAAAGTCTTTATAGCTAGGGACTTCCCTGGTGGTCCAGTGGTTAACACTCTGCGCTCCCAGTGCAGGGGGCCCGGGTTCCATGCCTGGTCAGGGAACTAGAGCCCACGTGCCGCAAGTAAAAGATCCCGCACACGCACCAACGAGGTCCCGGTGCAGCCAAATAAACAAATAAATGTTAAAGAAAAAAAAAGAAGTCTTTATATCTAGCCTCTGGCCCTAGGGCTAAGGGAGAGCAGAAATACAGGCCACTCATAACAAGGGGTTAAAAAGCAAAGCCCCTCCCACAGGCCACAGGGGAATAGCCCCAGGTCCTGAATGAATTTCCATCCCAAAGACCACGCTTAATGCTCAGAGTCAAGCCTCTCTTCTCCCAGACCTTGGACAGGCTGTCCCTTTTCCAGGCTCCTCCAGGAGAGAAATTTCTGCCTTCCTGGATCCCAAAGGAACTGGAAACAATCAAGTAGCCACCCCACCCTGTACTGAACTTTCTCTAGAGCAAGTTCTCACACAATGCAAACGGGATAACACCATCCTTTGCAGGCCTGGGGTAAAGACAAGTGAGAGTGAAGTGAAAGGCCCCACATGGTGGCAGTTCGAGTTTCCCTTCCCTTCCTGGTGCCGGTAGGTCAACGGGCTTCTCTCTACCAACCAGACATACAGGAGAGCAGCCCCACAATGGTGCTTCGTAAACTGGTTTCGCCCCTTGGTCTCCACGGCATCACCTCCCCTCGCTACTGAAGCCCTCCCTGGGCTGGCTTTCTCCCTCCCAACCCGCACAGAAGCCTCTCTAAAAGTCACCAGCTACCTCCAGATCGGCAGGTGCCAACAGCCTGTCTCAACTCAGCCTCCGCAGGGCTGGGTGGCCACTGCCTCTGGAAAACCTTCTCCTTTCTCAGACACGGCTCTTCCTCCCTCTTCTTCCTCCCGGGCCCCTTCTCAGTCCCCCTCTCCACGTGGCTCTAAGTGTCGGCTTTCTGTGCACAGAATCCAGAGACACCGTCTCTGCTTTCTCCTCCTGTTTCCTACATGAGCTCACCAGTGTTCGTGGACTTAAACGCCAGGTTCTGCTCCTGACGCCGTCTCATCTTTGATTTGCAGCCTGGACCTCCCTAGGCTCCAGGCTCCAGGCACCTCAGCATCTCAGGCTAAACCCTTGATTCCCTCCCGTCCCAAACTCGTTCCTCCCCTAGTCTTCCCCACCTAAGGAAGTAGCACACCCATCACCCAGGCGTTCAGGCCAAACCCCTGGGAGTCGTGCTTCCATTCCCTTCCCTCCCCCACCCCGGCCATCCATCAGCAAGCCCTGCTGTTTCTATCTCTAAATCTCCGGATCTGTCCCTATCCGTCTCCATTGCTGCTCCTTTAATCCACATCAAATCACTCCCCTGCATAGAAACCTTCAATGGCTTCCCAGGACACAGCGTTAAACCAGCTTTCGGGGCAGCTTCCCCGGTGGCGGCGCAGTGGTTAAGAATCCACCTGCCAATGCAGGGGACATGGGTTCGAGTCCTGGTCCGGGAAGATCCCACATGCCGCGGAGCAACTAAGCCCATGCACCATAACTACTGAGCCTGCGCTCTAGGGCCCGCGAGCCACAACTACTGAGCCTGCGTGCTCCACAACAAGAGAAGTCACCACAATGAGAAGGAGCCCGGGCACCACAGCAAAGAGCAGCCCCCGCTCGCCGCAACTACAGAAAGCCCGTGCAGCAACGCAGCCAAAAATAAATAAATAAATAAATTTATAAAACAAACAAAAAAACAGCTTTCGGCCGGGACCTCAAGGCCCTGTATGACTGGACCCTGCTTACCGCCCAGCTTCATCTGACCCCACTTTCTCCCCTGCTCGGTTCACTCTGGGAGTATCGGTCTTTCACGTAGCCAAACAAGTCAGGGCCTCGCTTGTGCTATTTCCTCTGCCTAGAATGTTCTCCCCCACCCCACAACTCACAGAGCCAGCTCTTCTGTTCCTTTAGGCCTGAACTTAAATGCCACCTCCTCCAAGAAGCCTCTCCTGACCACCCCACCTAAAGCAGGCCTCTGTTAACCTCTATTTCAACCCCTTGTTTACTTGTTTCCTGTCCATCTTCCCCATCAGAATGTCAGCTCCATGAGGGCAGGAATTCTATACGCGCAAAGCCCAGGACACTGCCTGGTTACACGGTAAATGTCCAATAACATTTGTCGAAAGAACAAAGGACCCAGCCACTGCCTAGGGATCCAGCAGTGCCCTGTAAGTGCGAGAGGTTAACCTGAAGGGGAAACTGAGGCTCAGCCAGGGCCTGACAACAGCTGCAGACAGTGGCTGAAGCTAACTTCCGGTTTCCCAGTTCCGTGGGACAGGCTGGGGCCCAGGCCAGAAGGCACCTCACCTCCCTTTTCCAGCGTGCCAGCCACTCGTCCCGCTTGCGCTTGCTGATGTAGTAGGGGTCCCCCGCCTGGAAGGTGAGCCGCGGCATGGGCCGCTGGCGGAGGCTGGACTCCCAGCCCAGGCCACCCCGCAGCCGGCCCCGGGAGCCCTAGGACAGAGATGACAGAGACAGACCGGCATTAAGGTGAGCACGGACAGCCCCGCTGCAGGGTTTTTTCCTCCTGGAGGGGAAACCAAGGAGGCACTCACCTCGAGCAGAACACAGAGCTCTGACTCCTGGCCAGAGATGCCAGCCCTGCGAGTGCGGGCCAAGCCCCTGTCTGGGCTGGAGAAGTGAGGGACGTGGGGCAGGACATAAACTGGGAGGGGAGGTGCTTGGTCTTGAAGGGGGACCAGCTGGCTGCCTCGCTGGGGGCCTTCCAACCTCCACACCCACTTCCTCTGCTCCTCACAGAGGGACATGTAAAGAAGGGGCCAGGGGCCACCTTGGGCCCCTCACACACACTCGCCACAGTCGGTCAGAGCGGTGGCTCTCTTCTCCTAGAATCAGGATCCACAGAGCCCCTGGGGGTTGAGGAAAACACTTGCCTCCATTTTCATGGATTCGATGTTGGTCTCCTTCTGTTCTTTGCCTGTGGAGAGGGAAGAACAAAGGGACTGTCGGCAGAGTTACAGGAGTGGCTCAGAGGCCTCACCTTGTGCCTGGGGTCCCTGCCACGGGGATAGGGCTTCTCCAACCGTTTAGTCATTCCTGTGTCAAACCTGATGGCCTACTGTGTGCCAGGCGTCATGCTGGCCCCAGGACTCAGAGCACAGCCAGGGCAGAAAAAGGACTGGGGCAGGGCTGGAGGCCCAAATCCGCAGGAACAACAGAAAAGCCAGCACTGTGGCTTCTGGCCCATCGAGTGCCTCAGGCACACAGAAGGGATCCGGAAATAGCCCCCTTGCCTGCTCCCAGTTGCGACACAGCTCCCTTCCCAGAGGAGGGGCCAGACTGCACAGCTCTCCCTGGCCCTGGAAGGGAGCACTGGCTTGTATGTGTGGGGTGCAGCGAAGATGCTCTAGGGGGAGGGGGAGGGCACAGGGAGACAGCAGCAGGACTCTGCTGAAACAACTTCGTCTCTTTGAGACTCAGTTTCCTCATTTGGAAAATAAAGATGCCGGAAATGGTTTCTAAGGTGCTCCTGAAGTTCTCAATATTGCGCTTCTGTCCTGAATATCTGCTTCGGTACCCCATTCTCCGCCCATTCTTAGGTCCCTGAGTTCAGCCTTTATTCTAGAAGCCTTGGATTCCAACTGTCTCCATGTGACCTCTGTAAGCTTTCCAGGCCTTTTCTTCACTGAATCAAGGTACATAACCCTTCTAATGCTTCCGGAAGGCAGCGTTTCCCTGCTCCTCTTCCCTGCAGTTCCTCAATGGGCCCTGATTCCAGTTCCTGGAAGGGAAGGCTCCCCTGGAGGCTGAAGCCCCAGCAGTACCGTCTTTAAGGGTCCGGGGCGGGGGGCACAGAATGTCCCTGCGCTCCTACCCTGGTACCTACCCACTCTCCTACCCCACCCAGCTCAGGGCCGTCACCTCTCAAACGCCCTTCCCGGGCCTGGCTGTCGGCTGGGTTAATTATGCCTCTGAGCTTCCTGCTGGAGGATGGGGCTGGGCTGGGGGGTGAGGAGAGTGGGAGGTGAGCCTCCTCTCACCTGGGCCCCAGAACTCCTTTGTCTGAAGCCAAGAGTACTGAGCTCGGGCCCAAAGCAGGAAGGTCACTAAGGCTGGCTCATGGTCGCTTGGGGGGGCGGGGAGGGGGGTGTGAAGGGGAGACAAAGAGCCCAAAACGGAAAAAACAGCCCCTCCTGCATCTCCTGGCTCTGAGGCGGAAACCAGCTACGGCACTGAAGGTCTCTGAATCCTCGGTCCCCGAAGAGGATGTTTCTTTCCCCCTCTCTCACTGGGGAAGACCCGGGGCTCTGCTCTGGGCTTTGGCGACCTGGAGCCTGGGGACGGGGAGGGCAGGGCCAGCACCTGCGGGCGAGTGGGAGGTGTGGACCCCGCGGTGCCAGCTGCCCCCAGGGGTGGGAGGAAGTGGGGTCACGTGTACTCGCCAAGGCTGTGTACACAGCAGGCCTTTACGTCTCACCGGACTTTCTCTGTCTCCTCCTCGAGCTTCCTTTAGGCCCTCTTGTCTCACCACAGCCAGCTCCCCAACTTTTTCTCGGGCATCCTGGAGCCGGGCTTCCCCTCTTGCCCGCTCCGGGCCTCCCTCCTTCCCGGGGGTCGCCCCTCCTCTCAGATCCTCCGCGTTCTGCCCTAGTGAGGCTTTGGGCTGCCAGAAGGGGGCGCCCACCCTTGGATCAGGAGGCAGCCTGGTGCCCCCTGGCACCTTCCTTCGGGGGACCCTCCGTGGCATGTGGTTTACGGGGAATCATCTATTCATTAGAATGAAAGAAAGTCGGGGCTGAAGGAATTGTAGAGATGATGGGGTACTTGTCCAGCCCTTCGAAGGGGAAACTGAGGCCCCAGGAGCAGAGACGTACTGCCAGAGCTGAGATCAGATTTCAGAGCTCCTGACTCCCAAGCCGGCTAGCTTATTTCACACAGCACCACCCTGATGCCCCCCCTTCCTCATTCCCCAGCCCCCATGCTCCCCGAAACAGAATTTTTCCTCATGAGGTTTCCAACTGGCTTCTTTCTGGAATTTTCTCCCTGACATACTCTGCGCATGCCCACTTGAGTGATATCTCTCTCTCTCTCTCTCTCTCTCTCTCTCTCACACACACACACACACACACACACACACACTTTCCAGCCCGTCCCAGCAAAACAACCAACTGGGCGGCCTTAGAATGCAGCACTTGTCCTGAGTCAAGGGGGGTCAGCAGCTCTCTCGACACTCCCTCTGCAGTCCATCTGCTCCTGGCCCAGATCCAGGGTCACAGGCTGGGCCAGGTGGCTGTGTGCCTTCCAGGGTGGCCCTGGCAGGCTTGGACATGACCCTGGGGCATCTCATGTCCTGGGGGCAGGAGAGGCCAGGGTGCTTCTAACACTTACCTGTTGGTCTGAGGCTACACTCTGCCAGGGGCCACCCCCAAATTCCCTTTAAAGTGAACCCAAATCTCAATGACAGGGCTGAGGCCAGGCTGGCCTCAGAGGGCAGCCACTAGCCCAATGCTGCGTGTTCTGTCTAAGCAGAGAGGAGCTTTGTACTGACCCTACTCTGGTGCTGGTCCTTTACTGGTCGTATAATCTCGGGTAAGTTACTTAAGCTGTCTGAACCCTCAGTCTCCCCACCTGAAAAATGGGGGGTAAAAAAGTCTTCCTCAGATGCTAGCAAGGATTAAATAAGAGAATCACATAAACAGCAAAGTTTAATATGCATTGAAATCATGAGGATCTCTTTCAAATGTAGATTCTGATTCAGCAGGTCTAGGGTGGGGCCTGAGATCCTACATTTCTAACATCCCAGGTCATGCCAGGAGACGCTGCTGTCCATGGACCACTTTGAGTAGTAAGGACATAGAACACTCAACACATAGTTAATATTCAGAAAAAATAAAATAAATAAGATAAAATAAAATAAAAAAGAAAGCCACATTACCATCGTTACTACTATCATCATGACGGCCTCAGTGCTAAGAGTGCAGGAGCAGTTCCAGGGCCACCACCTGCCTGTCCAGGTGGCTCTCGTCCTTTATTACTCATCATCTCCTCTGCTCTTCCTTTCTCCTGGTTGTACTATCAAGATCTGGGGCTCCTGGGAGGGTGCCCAGGCCAAGACTGCCTTAAAGCCCTCCATTTTTCCTGTGTAGGAACTAACGAGAGTGCTTCCAGGACAGACGGATGGGGCCCCTGAAAAGAGACCTGGAATGAGGGGAACCGAAAGGAGACCATGGCCAATTCACTTCCACCCTGGGGCCTCAGTCTCCTTCCTCCTTGGAACCAAGTAGCTGCCTATGTGTTCTGTGTGGCTGACTGCTGGACCAGCAGCCGAGCCTCCAGTAGGCCAATGCCCACCCCTCTAGGTAACAGCTCACCAGTCTCAGCAACCAGGCGATTCACAGTGACCTTTAGGGACCCCAGCTCTGATCCCTGCCAGCATCCCCACTACCTGAATAGCTGGGGCCACACAGGACTGCTCCAGGGCCAAATTTTGAAGATCAAGGACACGTGGGATGTTTTTGCCCAGTGCACTTTGCACCAAGATTCTGAGAAGGATCCGCTCAATATGTGAAAGTCCCAAACCCAGGAGTAACCCTTGAACCATCTCTCCCCTTCCCCCTTGTGTCCCTGGCACGCATCCACAGCTCCCCAGACCCACCCTCCTCCCCTGGGCGCCTGCAGCAGCCTCCTAATCGCTCGTCCTGCTTCCCAGCCCCTCTGTTCCATTCCAGGATCCAGATGGCAAAGGGATCTTTTCAAAATGCAAAGCGGATCACGTCAACCCCTGAGAGGGCAGCCTTGAAGCCGCGCTGGTCCTGTCTGCTGTCGCACACCCCTCTCCCTTCCTCCCCCCATTCCAGACTTGTAGGTTTCTGTCAGGTCCCTGGATACCATGCTCCCTCCCACTTGTTCTCACCCCCTCCCGGCCCTTCGCCTTCCCTGGTGAACCCCAGCTCATCCTTCAGCTTAGGTGTAACAGCCCAGGCTGGCTGGCGTTCCTCTGTTACAGCTCCTCAGAAAACCATGTTTATTTTCCCTTAGAGAACTTATCTCCGTGTATAATCACACACTGGTAAGTGTGCATTTCTCATTAACATCTCTCTCTCCAGTGGACTGGGAGGTCCTCCAGGACAAGAACCAGGTTTTTGCTCGCGATGGTTTCCCCAGATCCCGGCACACACCAAATGGGTGTTTAATAAACCCCTGTTCACTGACCGAAGGAGTTGCTCTTGAGAACGAACAGAGCCGGGGAAATCCCAAACCGAAAGCAAACTCTCACGGGTTAAGAGCAGCCTTGGAGTGCTGGTTCCATCCCACCAGGCAGCAAGGGCTGCCCTGGCCCTGGGTGGCGGCTGGGTGCAAGCCATGGTGGGGTCCCAGGAGCTGCCTACTTGGTGGGCAGGGCCGATGGGTTCCCCGGTTCTGCTCTTGCACATCTGGCCGTTGTAAGGGGAGGATGGCGTTCTCTCCCTCTCCTCCAGTTTCACTCCACTCTGGCCCCTTGGCCACTCCCACCACGAGTCAGGACACACCCCCGGAGGTGCAGAGTTCAGGACCATCCCCCACTCCAAGCCCCACTCCAGAACAGCGGGGGATCTGGGAAGGGCACACCGACTCGGAAGCTAGAGACCAAGATGGAACGAATTCTGCATCTGCCACTGACAGGACTGGAGTCCCTGACCAAGTCACTTCATCTCGTTAAGGCTCAATTTTTTTCCACCTTAAGATGAGGATAGTAATCCCTCTTGAAGAAGATTGTTTGGAAGAGTAAATAAAACAACAAATGCAGAGTGAGTACCTCAGAAAGCGCTTTGCACATGGTGGGAGCGTCATAAATATTAGTTGAATAATAGACGAATGAAAGATATTTTAAAATAAATTTGGGAATCTCTTTTCCGGAGATGCTCTCTACCTTGCACGAATATTAGGTTTGAATGCATGCAAAATTAAGTTATGCCAATTAATCGATTGATTCATTCCATCATGTACACTTAGGAAGGAAGGCTTTTTGAAATTAAAATGCACATATGCAAAACAACCTGGCAGGGCCCTGGGAGGATCAAATGTGATAATGTATGAGAAAGTGCTTCGTAAACTGTGAAGCCCTGTACAAATGCTAGTTGTCCTCATTACTAACATGTTTACAGCTCTGTTGGCCCCGAAATCGCTGGCTTAACCTTAAAGAGAAAAGTGGGCAACTTTCCAGGACTCCAGGGCTAGGCCACAAAGTCCTCAGAGGAAGAGGCCTGGGCTGGGCAGCGCACACCCAACTCCCCCCTGCTCGTCCCCTCCCCCAATCTGTCACCACCAAACTTCAGTCCAGTCCACTCAACTATGGTGGGCTCAGGACATCTGCACCGGGAAAAGCTAGCTGGGCTTTTAATATCCACAAGGACATCTGCTGCCCTCGAGCGCCCAGGCCAGGGGCTACCAACGTGTGGACCCCAAAGAGCCGCAGGTCTCGCGGAAGAGTAAGCAGGCCAGGCAAAGGCTGAGGGAAAGCGAGGCACACGACCAGCCTATGGGGAGACAGCCATCACCCCAGTCCGGCAACCAATGGCATTCTGTAAACTCACTCTTGCCAGATCTAGCTGTTTTTTTCCATGAGAAGCCAAAACTCCAGATTTTTATGTGAAATTTCTTGATTCTTAAATATTGGCAACTCATTTTTTTTTAATGTTTAAAATACTACATGGGCCAAATCAAAAATGTGTGCAGGCTGTATGCAGCCTGCAGGGCACAGCTTTGGCAAGCAGACCTTCCGCTACCGTGCCCAGCCCAGGCCTCCTGGGACCCACTAAGCCCCGAGGTTCTAACCCTCAGGGGGATCCCAGCCAGCCCAGCAGAGGCTGCCCTGCTTTTGCCCAGGACTTACCCTCTTCTGCAGGGGCTCCCCGGCCATCCTTGGGGGTGCAGCAGCCATTCTCCACGGCTCTGGAGGCTTCGGGCGGGGTCTCAGCTGCACCCTCTCCCTCTGCTGGGGCCCCGCCCTTCTGCCCCCCAGCGGGGCTCCCCTCCTCTGGCTGGGGCTCACTCCGCTTCTCCAAGTCCCCGTTGGGTAACAGCTCTGAGGGGCCTGAGTCTTGGGCCATGGACGGGGACTTGGAGGTCACGGCGGGGTCCTTCGGCGTGTCACTGCTTTCCACCTGGAAAGATAAACGTGAGGGGAGAATTAGACCAGTGGTTTTAGCCCCTTTTGCATCACTGACCCATCTGAGATTCCGGTGAAAATTACACACCCGCTGTCCAGAAAACTGTGTGCACATAAATGTTTATGGAGTCAAATACACGCACAGTTGTTCTCTCAGATTCAAGGGGTTCACAGGCCTGACCCCCTGAAGTCAAGAGGTCTGTGGACTCCAGTTAAGAAAACGGGAGAAGAAACCGAGCAGGTTTAACAGCCTGGTCCCACTGCCAGCTGCGCCCCAGCCAGGCCATCCCCACTCACTGAGGTGACAGAGGGTGCCCAAGTCTTCTCTGTGGCCTCTACCGAAAACAGATGCTCCTCACACTATCCCTACTTCAAACCAGGACCCCTCCTCAGAAGATTCTAGTAACCCCGGGCTGATCTGACTTCTGTGCCAGAGCCCCCCTGGCTGTCCTCTTGGTCTCTCGAGCTGCTGCCTGGCCAGGTGGAGTGTGAGGGTGAAAGAGGGCCTCCTCTGGGCCCCAAAGCCTAGCACAGGTCCCTCCCTCAGCGTTGGCCCACAGTCCTCCCTGGGCGCTCAGACCCCAAGAGAGCCAAGGCCCCAGCCAGCAACCGCAGTCTCTGCAGCAACCCTCCCTGGCACGCGGCGCCACGTCCCCCCCAAGAGGAAGTGTCTTGCTTTGTTCCCAAGAGTCTCAGAACTGAGCTTGCTACAAGAATCACACTGAGAGTTGTCGGAACCGTCCTTCAGAAGTGTCACTGCATGGTGGGCAAAAGCTCCTCACCCCGTTACCCCTCAGAGCCGCTCGGCCTCCCTGGGGAGGCTCTCAGAGAATTTTGTGATTAGCTTGAGGCCACACACTTTGTGAGGACAGAGTGTGGCCAGCACTTGGTCCTTGGCCCTCTGGGGGCAGGTAGGCCAGGACATAGCAGAAGGAACGAAGGTGTCCTCTTGGGGCAGGAGAGACAAGAGTCCCCTATACTTGGCGCTCTGCCACATCCACGGGCACCAGGCCGCCCCCAGCAGCCCTGCCCATCGGCTCCCCTGCAGATCAGCCGCCTGGAGAAGGGCGGGAGCGGCACCAGCTCAGCAAACACCTCAGGAAGGCGCCGCTCAAGAGGGCGCCTCAGCTTCCCCACCTGTAAGGTGAGATGACTAGGCTAGACCAATGGAGGGTTTCCTTCTTTTCAAGTTTTTTTTCTGTTTATAAAAGTCAGACACACATATTATAAAAACACAAACCACACAAAAGTGAGTAGTATTAAAAGGTTAAAGCTCCTATTTCACTTCTGTGCCTCCAAAATCACTCCCCACAGGTGAGCCGTTATTAACAGTTTGGGACTTCCCTGGTGGCGCAGTGGTTAAGAATCCGCCTGCCAATGCAGGGGACACGGGTTCGAGCCCTGGTCCGGGAGGATCCCACATGCCGCGGAGCAACTAAGCCCGTGTGCCACAAGTACCAAGCCTGCGCTCTGGAGCCTGCGTGCCACAACTACTGAGCCTGCGTGCCGCAACTACTGAGCCTGCGTGCCGCAACTACTGAAGCCCGCGCGCTCTAGAGCCTGTGCTCGGCAACAAGAGAAGCCACTGCACTGAGAAGCCCGCGCACCGCAACGAAGAGTAGCCCCCGCTCGTCGCAACTTGAGAAAGCCTGCGCGCAGCAACGAAGACCCAGTGCAGCCAAAAACTAAATAAATAAATTTAAGAAAAGATTTTTTTAAATTGCTTGTTAACAGTTTGGCAAGTAGCTTTTCTCGACTTTTCTCCTCTGCATCTACAATCATGTGTAAGTTACATGTTTATACACATGCATTTATACACACATCCAGATCCAGGTTTTTTTTCCCCTAAGAAGGGATCATACGACTTATCGTTCTGCAACTTGCTTTTTCACTTAGCAAGCACCGCGGGCATCTCTCCATACCAGTGCGTGTGGATCGGGCTCATTCTGTCTCAGCTGCTCAGCATTCTATCGAACGGATGCTCCTTAATTTATTCAAACCATCTCCTAATGGTGGGCCTTTGGGCTGGTTTGCTTTCTCCTGCAGTGAACCCCTTGCACTTAACCGCTCTGCGCACCTGTGGATTTCTGTAGGCCAGAGTCCCAGAAGTGGACTGGCCGGGGGGAGAGGGCCTGCCCATCCACGTGTGAGTAGATCCTGCCAAATTCCCTCCAGAGAGTTGTATCCCTGAAGCACCCCCCAAAGCCTGAGAGAGCACTGGTTTCCCCAGGCCCTCCCTGCAAGGCCCGGCAGCCTCCAAGGCTGCTTCTGCTCCGAGGATCTACGATCTCAACTCTGAGCCCACTGCTGTATGGTGAGGAAACCCCCGAGGTGGCGAATAGGGACGTGGGCCTTGTTAAAAAATAACAAAAATAAAAACCAGCATCCTCCCTGGACGAGTCCCTACATGGAGCAGCTGAGGGCGAGCAGAGGGAACGCGCGGCCTTGCCGGGCTGCTCTCCTGGCCGTGTGGAGGGCTGTGTGGGACAGCTGGGGGCAGGCCTGCTTCCAGGAAGAAAACCTCCCGCAGAAAGCTACAAACGTGTGCGCGCCTCAGCAGCAGGGGTGGGGGGCCGCAGCAAGAGGAAGACGAGGCCTGTGGCCTCTGGCGGAAGGGAGAAGTCCTCCACTAGGGTTGGGCACTTGGGGCCGAAGCCGGCAGAGCCGGGAGGCCAAAGGCAGGATGGCCAGGGGAGCAGCCAGGCCCTGTCTCTCTCTTCAGCTGCCATCCCCAGGTGTCAGGACCCACACACCCTGTTCAGGACTCAGAAGGTCTTTCCCACCTCCCTGCTCAAGCTAGCAGGCTCCCTGGCCTAGAATTCCCCTCCCTGGATAAATCCTCTCATTGCTCGAGGCTCCTGTGTGTGTGAGAGTCGGGTGGCCCAGGCAACCCAGAGAGCCAGGCACGCCTGGGCCCCCACTGCTACCCTCAGGCCCGCTGTGCCAGCGCCACAGAGCCCCAGACGCGGCGCTCCCAGGGAGGTGGGTAGGGGATCCCGCTGGCCAACGCAGGCTGAGAAGTTTGGGCCAGCGCCAATCTCTTACCATGGCCGTGGTCCTCCTTTCCTCTAGCCACTTGCTTCCCCAGACACCTCAAGTCGAGGCAGGCTCCCAGCCCCACAAACTGCTCAGACAACTCCGCTGTCACTCACTTCCTGCCCGGGGACCACACGGCCTCTTCTCACCCTGGGACTCACTTCCTGTTGACTGCCAGCTCCATAGCATAGAGACCCAGGAGTACCTGCTCCGAGACTCAACCCAGCCCCAGGGTCCCAACCCACCCGGATCGGGCACCCCTCCCAGGCCTGCCCTGGAGGACCCGCCTGCAGCATGAGACACGCCATCCTTCCCGAGGTGGGCGGATGAGGGGTAGGGGAGCACCCTGCACAGCTCCAGCCCCGGGGGTAGCTCAGCGGGCTGAAATCCACCCCAATCTCACGAGTCCTCTCCCTCCTTTCCTCCCGACCAGCCCATCCCCCATTGCCCGCCCTCTCTGGTCGTGGATGACCCTGAGTTGACCAAAGCTCTGGGCTTAGGGGAGCTGCCGACTCTTGCCACGGTCAACCCTTGATCCATCTTACCCATCAAGAACCCCACACACACACGGCCAGTAGTGGCCCCTCACTGGCCCTCTCTCTGGAGTTCAGGGTAACTGGGCAGGTCAAATCCACCCAGAAGAAACCACTGAGAGGAAGGAAGGAGGTCCACAGGCAAATGGACTGACGCAACTCTAAATCTCCAGGGAGGAGCCGGGCGCTCCCTAAAAGGGCATCTCAGGTGAGAAGAGCAGACCTGGAAGCCACTAGGAGTGGCCACCCCAGCCAGGCCTGTGCCCTCCTTTCCCCCCACCCCCCACTAGCTTGTCGCCTCCTAGAGGCAGGGACTCGCTTTATTACGTTAGACTGGGCGCGGAGCAGGGCACCTGACAGGTGTTCAGTAGTCATGATTGATACCTTAATGCCAAAGACCAGGTTACGAGCGAGAGCATCCAGTTCACACGTCTAGAGGGAGTTTCAACTTTGTTCATGTCAAGCGTAACTGTTAAAAATCCTGTTTCTGTTTGCTTTTATTCTTTACAGTTGCCTTGAAAGGAGACACGGCACACCCTGAGACACTCATTGTTCCCATGGCGGGGAGGGGTAGCAGCAGAAGCCCCTGGTCCCTGTAGAAGGCACCTCCAGCAGCTAGAGGTGACAATTTGCACTCCCCTTCTTCTCACCTGTGGGGTACGGGAAGAGGGCGGGAGTGGAGGCAGAATGGGAATGGCAGCCACGGGCCCCCTCACTTCTCCTCCCTGGGGTGGTGGACACAACGGATCACGCAGAGTCTGTTCCCACCGTGCGCCTAACCCCGCCCAGGGCCCACCTCCCGGGGCCCCTCAGAGTTTGCCGATCTTTGCCTTCCTTCCAGGCAAGACCCCTCCACCCCAGGGAAATGCCTCCTGCTTCTCTGTTGCCCACCCGCTCCTCGGGCCCCTCCTGCGAGCAGCTCATCCCAAGCAGTGAAGGCAGTGGTTCCCCGCAGAGGACATCTGGCAATGTGTCTGAGACGCTTTGGGTCACCTCACTGTGGGTTGGGGGGACAGACAGTGGCTTCTGGTGGGGAGGGGACAGCCCTCACCACAAAAATTACGCAGCCCCAAACGTGGATGGTGCTGTTGTTGAAAAGCCCTGGGCTGAGGACGGGGGCGCGGACCAGGGACTTTTTCTAGGGACCATTTTTTTAAAACAAAAAAAAATTTTGGTAAAATATATGCAACATAAAACCCACCATTTTACCCATTCTCAAGTGTACAATTCAATGAAATTAAGTACATTCACACTGTTGTACAACCATTAACACTGTCCATCTTGAAAACTTTTTCATCATCCCAAACTGAAACTCTTGTACCCATTAAACAAAATTCCCCATCCCCCCACCCCCCAAGTCCCTGGCAACCACTATTCTACTTTCTGTCTTCTAAGGAACATTTTAAAATCTGTCTGTCTGTCTCTCACACACACCACCCCGGGTGGTATTTGTGCCAGGCCCTGGTCTTTGGAACCCTCAGCCTTGCCCCCAACACCCCCAAAGCCCCTGTGGAGCCTGGCCCTTAAGTTCACCCCAGCATTCACTCACATCCCCTAGCCCACCGCATACCACATTTGTTTACAAAGCACTTTCACACCCTATCTCATTAGAGCACTCCTCACATGTTACCTAATTATTTGTTTACTGTGTGTCTCCCTCCTAGACTGTGAGCTTTGCCTTATTTAACTTTTTATTTCTCTTCCTTCCAACCACTCCACTGACAGCTCCCCAGTGCTAAGCAGAGGACTCGGCATAACTATGCTTATACAATCGATCGACTTAATTATCCCAATTATCCTGATGGGTTGGTGTTACTCTCACTTTCCCAAGGAAAAGGTCTCCAAGGTCTGCCTCAGGTCACACGCCTTCTAAGTGGTAAAGCTTCCAAAATGACCCAGGTACAGGAGAGGCATTTGAAAGCTAGCCACCCCCTCTGGGTTGAGTCTCAGGAAAAGCCCAACCTCAAATCCCAAGGGATCCAAGGAGGGAAAAGGAGGCTTTGATGTGCCTGAGCAGGGCCAGGGAAAGGCTGCAGCTGTTTCCCAGGCAGCAGCCACCACAGGGAAAGGCCAGAGGCAAAGCCAGAAGTGTACCTGTCCAGGCCAAAGCCAGTCCCCCAGCTGCCCACCCTGCCCCCTTCCCCTCCCCCTTTGCTAGAAGTCTGGACCAGACCCCAGAACTCCAACCCTCCCTCAGGAAGGGAGGCCTTGTCTCCCAAGGTGGGGCAGAGTGCCGGGGCTCCAAATAGGAAAGGGATTTTGAGGCCTGTTTGACAGGTATGATACCTGCACATGAAAGCTAAGAGGCGAGGGAAATGATACAAGGGAGACAGGTCCCTGGGTCAGCTCTCCAGCACAGCCCCGGGCGCAGGCTTACCTGGGCCCAGGTGTGGAGGGGGGAGACCTGGGACCCTGTGTCTACCACTGGAAGGCCCTGGAGGTCGGAGCCACGTTCTGGCCTGGTTCTGGGCACCTGACTCACCCTCTCCTCCTGTGCCAGGAGCTGCTGCTGAAAGGGGCCTTTGCCCCCAGACCCCAGGGGAGCTCCGGCGGGGGGAGGCCCAGAGGCTGGCAGATGTGGGATGGCCTCACCTCGCCCTCCCCAGCTTTCCTGCCCTCCCTCCTACCCCCTCATCGCCATTGTGCCTTTAAGGCACTTGGAACACTCAGCTCTATGCCAGCCGGGGACCCTGGCGTCTGGCCAGCTATGGCCTCTTGATTAAAGACACACAGAGACGCAATCACATGCACAGACACACAAGGGGTTCACCATGGCCCAGAGAAACCCGCTCACCAGCCGCAGAGACGTGCTCAGATGCCCCAGAGTGATGTCAACAAAAACACGCCAACAATCCCCCTCCACTCGCACCCTCCGTTCACTCCAGTCCCTCGCAGACCCTTCAGCTCGCCGCCAACGCCCTGGATTTTCCCAAGTTGACTCTCGTTTCAGGAAACAGCCAAACCGTCCACGTAAGTGGGGCAGCCCTGTCCCCTAAGCGTTGGCACTGGGCCCGGGCTCCCCAGTCTCCTCTGCCCCAGGCCTTCCTGCAGCCCCTTCCCCTGGCAGCCCTCTGCTCTGATCGGCCGGAAGTGGCCTTGAGGCAGGGAGAGCCAGAGAGTTCCCCCACGCCCACTCCCAAGAGAGGCCCACATGCCTCCCTGCTCAGCCTTCCTGGGGTGAATGGAGTCGGACCCCAAGACTTTGGAACCAGGACCTTGACCCTTCCAATTTCCTTTTCTCTAGTGGAGTGGCCAAAAGGGCCACCAGTGGGGTCAAGGGACAGAAGGACCAGAGGCCAAAGAGGGCCAACTCTGGCAAGTCTGACCCCAGCTTGGGTATGACTTCTAGGTGCCACCATTTCTCTCACCACTGAGGCTGGGAGCTTCCTTCCCACCCTCCTCCCCAGAGATCTCTCCAGCGTGTGTGTGTGTGTGTGTGTGTGTGTGTGTGTGTGTGTGTGTGTGTGTGTGTGTGTGTGTGTGTGTGTGTGTGTGTGTGTGTGTGTGTGTGTGTTTAAGAAAGAGAGAGAGAGAGAGAGAAGAGGGACTCAGGACTGAGGAGAGAACTTCAGGGTGTGGCGAAGTCTTAGAGGTCACTCAGTCGGGGCCCCTGCTAGCTGTGACAAATGGATGCAAGAACTAGCATGCCTGGTGAGTGGCGGCCCATCCGGGGTTCTACTTCCAGCAGGGACACCTGTCCACCTGGAAGAGGGCCTGACTGTGCTCTTTGAAGTCAACCTCAAAGGATTTCAGGGTGAGCTGGAGCCTCCCTCGAAAAAGCCATTATGTAGAGAAGATCCAGGTCGTGTTTAAGTAAACCTCTTTCGCGGTTTTCTTCTGTTCTCAACCTCTACGTCCAGGCCTAGGGTGACAGGCTGGGTGAGAAGGGAACTCAGCATGGAAAATGGTGCTTTCCTGTCTATGCTTCACGAACCTTTCTAAAGTTTCTGATGTGTGTCTCCCCACCCCCGCCCACCCCCGCTGGGGCAATGCTCATCCTGCCCCACCCTACGGCGTGACTTCATAGCTTTAATCACAGCCCCGCTCAGCTTCATCTCTCCAGATTGGAGAGCCGTAAGCTCTCTTGTCTGTCCTCACTTGGCTGCCCTGCCTTCCCCTTCATCGATGTAGCTGCCCTTTCCTGGAGCTTTTCCATCTCTGTATATCTTTCTTGAGGTGGCAGGACTGAAACGCACAAAATTCTCTAGGTGAGGATGATGAAAGAAGGCCGACGTCAATAACTGCCCAGATGTGTGTGCGGAAGGTCCCTGCAGCAGCGGGAGTGGGGCAGGTGCAGCTCGGGCTCCGCAGACGCCCACGGGGTCCTAGGAAGCCCACGGGGCTCGGGACCGGAGGGAATGAACCCCTCTTGCTGGAGAGGGCCTGGAACATGTGGCTCTGGGGAAGGGACCGGGGAGGGCTGAAAATAAACAGGGGTTTTTGGAAAAACAAAATGGAGAGTCTGGGATTTCACTCAGATGCTCCCCCGATAAGACCAGATAAGTAGATCAGCCTCTGGAAAGGGCCCCTGCCAAACCTGCTCCCTTCCAGAAGGCTCCATCTCTGACAATACCACTGCCACTGGCCCTGGGGGCTGGCAGCACCTTCCTCCCTCTCCCTGGTCCGCAGCCCAGCACTGCAGGCCCTGCCAGTTCTCTCCCATCACGGCCGCCCCCCAACAGGCTCTGGGGGCAATTTTTGGCCCCAATGTGCCCCATCCTATCTCCCTGCATTCTCTTGTGCTCAACCCATCATGCTCACGGATGCCAGAGTGAGCTTCCCAAAACATGACGCCCATCACTTCACACCTCCCACCGTCTCAAAAATCCTCCAGATAAACACAGCACATTTTTGAGAGGATAAAATATAAACCCTCGGGCTGCCTGCAAACTACCTCTCCACCCAAGATCAAAGGTGTTCGTAAACGAAACCCTCGTCCACTCAGCCAAGCCAGTCCGCGCACGGTCCGGCCTCCCCCAAGCACGCCCGTCCCCGCGCACACTCGTCCCTGCATACGCTGCTCAGGAAGGTCCTAGGTGGGGAAACCTCCCACTTTCCCCGGCCACACGTCACCTCCCTTCGAAGGCCCAAGTCCAGCCCCTCCCGCCAATGTCTTCGGCACTTCAGGTCCAGACCACGGGCCAGGCTCTTGGGGTACTGGACGGCTCTGTGAGCGCTGGTTTGACATGATCAGCTGGGGGAATGAGCAGAGGAGTCTGCATGGCACAGTTACAAGGAAAGTCTCTAACCTCGCGAGATGTCTGACAGCCGTGTTTCCCCCACACCTTCAAAAGCATGACGACACAGGGCAACGGGCAGCAGCGGGCCCACGCAGGCTCACAGGCAGGGATGCCCCGTGAGGGGCCGGGGCCCAGGAATGGGAGATACCCTTTCAGGAAGTTTCGTGCATAAAAACAAGGGGCACCAAGTCACCGAGTCAAGGTTCCAGGGGTTAGTGAAGGAGCCCTTCTAACCCGGACACAAAGAGGGGATTTGATTTCTGTCTTAAGAATCAAACGGTCATATTAGGTGGGAAAATGAGCCGATACTGCAAAGGCCCAATAACTGAGGGAAACGATACTCGGCTGGCGTAAGCTGCAGTGGAACGGTCCCCCGGCTTCACACAGCTTACAGCACAAGTCTTTCGCTTTGAAGTGGAGCCGTTTGGCCCTCAGGAACTCACTCACGCAGGCGTTATGATGGAGGCCCAGCCTCCAGCGAGGAGCGAGGAGTGAGCTACGCGGCAGCGGGTCTGGCTGAGCTCGGTGCCTGCTCCCAGCCCCCTCTCCCCCTCCTCCCCTCCCCCTCCCCCCCTTTCTGGGTTATTCTTAGCAAGAGGTGACCTCAGAGTGCTCCCACTGAGCAAAAATAACCCTGGAGGAAGTTGATGAATATAAATTTTCAATGAATAAGTGCATATACCTAGTAAACAGGGCGGGGAGCCCTGAAGGGCCGGCCCCCACCCCAGGGTCTGGCGGGCAAGGGCAGATACTGTCCCTCCTGGAGCCCCAGCGGTAACCAGCACATAGGACAAAGGCGCTCGCAGGGCAGGCTGGGTCTGTGAGCAGGCAGGAACCAGCTTCGGACACCCTCACTTGTTACTCGGCAACGTCCTCGGAGCCGGTGAACAGGAAGATGCCTCTTCCTCCCAGCCGACGCTCACACCCACACACAGGCCCACACTCTCTGGCCAGCAGAGACCAGCCCTGCAGGCTGCTGTCCCGTCCTCTGGTCGCGGGTACTGGCCAGCCAGCAGGCCCTGCACCCAGGTGCCAGCTCCCTTTCTAGGCTCCGCCCAGCCCTGAGGCCGGCTTCCTGTTTCCTGTTGCTGCTCCGGCTGCGAGCATCCTGGCTCTGAGGCCAGTGCCACAGACCAACACTGCCGCCCGGTTGAAATGGGCCCACTGCTCACTCCTCAGACCACCGCAGCCTTCCCCACTTACCCGCAGACTCCCTGGTATTTGGGTCAATTGCCCTGCTCAGTTCTGTTTTCTCTGGATGCTTTTTGGACCAGGTCTACACGCTTTTTCAAACAGCCCTGCATTCATATGTTATCTTAAAGCGAATGTGGGATACCCAGTCTTCCAGATGGTGTGGCCGTAGTGGCAAGGGGGAATGAGCACCGTGGGCTCTGCAGTCGGGAGGTGTGGAGTCCAAGTCCAGATCGTCCTCTCTGAACCTCAGTCTCTTCATCTGAATGTGGGGATGGTAATGCCAGCGGCCTCCACCTACCCGACACAGGTTTGTCGCTGGCATCAGATGAGGTCACGGTGCAGAAAGCCCTCGCTGGCAACCGACTGCTGCACCACTCTGAGCCTTTCTTCGTGGTCGCTGACCTCAGTGAGTGGGTAGACAGTGCAATGGGGGTGCCTCTAAATGGCAGATCTGGTGGAAGAGACAAGGCCTCTCCACCAGCTTTTCTGTGTGAAAAGCCAGGCTTTGGTTTAGGTTTTTTAAGTTCCCAATCCACCAGGAAATGGTACTTTTGTAAAACACGAAATCATGACTGTGGATGTGGCGACAGTATCAAATTGATATAAAGGTTTCTAAATGCTGATTCTCAAGTTCTGTACAGACAGGTAGCAAAACAGTTCGCAGACTGGTGCTTCGCAGTCAGGTGTGTGGACCAAAGCCCGGGATTGGTGGGCTGATATCTTGTCTTACTTCTTAGTGTTCATTTTAATTTCACGGTCAGTTCAAAAGGGAGAGCCAGCGTGGGTCACGATGGCTGCACTGGGCTTCATTTGCAAGACAGGCCTTGGTGGGCTGTGATACCGGGCAGGTAGAGAGAAGGGAGGGCTGCGATACCGGGCAGGTAGAGAGAAGGGAGGGCTGCAGAACAGCTTACGAGGCAGCGGGACGAGCGTGCTTGGGGTGATCAGGGAGCAGCGAAGAGGCGGGGTTTCCTTGGCAAAAGAGGTGGCCGCTGAGCAGCAGTGCAGAGGCAGGAGGGGTCACATGGTGGAGGCAAATGGAGGGCTCCAGGTCTCGTCCCATGAGAAGAAAGCGCCTAGAGATTCTTGAAAGCGACGTGCCCCGGGCCGTGTTTAGTTAATTACGTGGGGCCTCCCCTCTGGCACACTAGGTTGAAATAAGTCTTATTTATTTGGCAGGTGCTCGGTAGGTGTAATGTGCTTGTCACCGAAAAAGAGAGGGCCGGGGGTTCTAGAGAGATGCTGGGGGCAGGTGGGGCCTGATCTGGGTGAGGGCGCAGCCAGGAGGCTGACACAGGAGCAGGGGAAAGTGGAAGGCACTCAGGGACAGGCAGGCCTCGGGGGAAATTCTGGAGACGATTTCACAGCCTCAGGCCGGGGGATGGTGAGGACACCACTGGATGCACCTCGTCCCACCCCGTCCAGCAGTGCATATGCAACATTTGCACAAATGTTTGCACTCCCAGCACTGCTCCCTCTGTTCCACCTGCCAGGATTTGAGCCAAGCCCACCCTCCCACCCCGTTTCCAGGCTTAGCTCGATGACACACACTCAGCTGCTTTAAAGCTCCCTGGTCAATCTGTTCCCAGGGCCACAGCTGCGCCAGGTCCCCAGAAGCCCTCCCTGCTGTGCTCCTCGGCTGGGGAGGGGCGGAGGCCTGGGCCAGCACCTGCTCCACAAGTGAACCAGGTGGCCCGAGGCCCAGGAGACCGTGGGCTGGCCCTGAGCTGCAGCACGAACTTCCCCCACGTGGGCTCCCTTGGGGTCCACGGGCCTGCTGCCGGGGAAGACCTGCTGGCTGTTCTCTGTTCCCCTCTACATGCAAGGCGTCCCTTTCACGACAGCTGCCTCAGCCCCATGCCTCCCCACGCACTCTCTCCCTTCCCAGGGCCTCACTTAGGACTGGACCACATCCACACTGACCTGCATGGGATGCGCACCGCTGCCCACTGGAGCTGCTGAGAGGCCGACGCCAGGCTCCCACCCGAAAGGCCTTGCAGACCCCTGGCCCACTGGCCCCTCCGGGGGTGGGGATGCCGGTTTATGACGCTGCTGGCCCTGTGCATTTGGAGCCCACTTTGCTGTTTGCACAGCACCCCTGGAGGTGGACAGGGCAGGTATTACCGGTAGCCGTATTTTACCAATGAGGAAGCAAAAGTTCAGAGAGGTTCAGTAACTTGCTAAGGTCACACAGCTGGGAAGCAGTAAATCCAGGGCTGCTGCTTCTGTCTCGGGTAAGGGCAGGACCGACCTTTGCTGACCACTGGCTCTTTGGTGTTTTAACCCATTTAATTCTCACAGGGGTCTAGGAGGAATGCATTTTTATCATCTCTATTTTTCAGAACGGGAACCCAAGCTTCAGGCAGTGACTTGTTCAATGTCACACAGGTGGTCTGTGGTGGAGCTGGGATTTAAACCCAGTTCTGCTGGATTTTAAAGACAGTGCTTTTCCCTCCATGCTGGGCACTGTTCCAGGCCAGGGGTGTATGACCCACTGGGCCGTGCCCCTCTTCCCTCTCATTGTCCACCTCTGGACGCACTTCCACACTTACCCCTGATTTCCCTGCACCCTCTGATCCTGGGGCCCCACCCCAGCTCTCAGTGACGTGCCCTCCCTTTGGTTCCAGGGACTCACAAGTGTGAGTCCAAGGGCTGCCAGGTCCCATTTGCTACAGGTGGTGGCTCCCATCCCCAGCACCCGAGCCAGGGAAAGGCGGGGTTTGCTCTGCAGATCTCGAGCGCACGTGCAGCTCAGATTCGGAATGACAGGTGGGCTCTGACTCAGCCTGCACCGTGCCCCTCCACCTTCTCCCGCCAGGTGCCCTGTGAGGGCGGGGAGGAGAGTGGAGGGACCCCCGGGGAATCTAGGAGTGCGGCCTGGAGTCCGCTGCAAGCTGAAAATTCCTTTGAAGTCCCGTTTTATCTTTCAACTGCATGTGAATTTTTCATTCCAGGCCATAAAATATCCATGTCTGCTTTAATATTAAAGTGTTTAAAATTACTTACCAGTTAAATGACTTAGCTTCTTCCCCCCTCCCCTCCAAATCTCCAAGCAGAAGTGGCAGTGGTGCACTTCAGTGCCCTGCAGATTCCCAGAGCTCCCGACTCCAAGAACCCCCCTCACCTCCAGCTGGTGCCGCCCGCCCTCCCTCCCTCCGCCGCCCCTTTCACTGCAGCCGCGTTCACCCTGCTCTCTGCCCCAAGGAGGAAAATCCTGCCCCGCTGAGAACATTTCCTTGAAGGGCTGAGTTACAAATGCGGGGCTCCTAGCTTCTCTTTACCTTCTTGCTCCAAGTTCCCCGTTCTCAGCTGGAAGGGTCGAAAAGAAAGGAACCAGCTGTGGCTGCAGCTGGCAGATAACTATTGTTCTGCCTCTGAGTTTAAGGCATAAGGAAGGCACGTTCCTGCCGCCCACGGGCCTTGCCCTCCGGAGCACGCCTCATCTTGGGCAACCCCAGAGTCCCCCCCACCCCGATTCAGAGGCAATGGCGCCCGGAAGCCCGGGGTCTACACTTCCACTGGACTTACACAGCGCCCA
The DNA here is from genome assembly GCF_011762595.2 of Tursiops truncatus. NCBI lineage: Eukaryota > Metazoa > Chordata > Mammalia > Artiodactyla > Delphinidae > Tursiops > Tursiops truncatus. Next base: position 69,351,331 of record NC_047047.1, on the reverse strand, counting down.
GCCCTCCTCCTCTCTTAACAGCCTGCATCTCTTCCCTACTCGCTTTGATCGGACTTCCAGACCTCAGTTCCCTTCCTCCAAGTTCTCCAGGTGGGGCTGAGGCCCAAGGTGGGTGTCTGGATGGGGAGGGAGGGGCCCATGCAGGCAGGCTAGGGAAAAACAAGTCCCACTCTCTTGCTGCCCTTCCAGAAAGAAGCTGAGAGTCAGGGGCCTGATTCAAGTCCCACAAGACCCACAGCGCAAGTCCCCTGGCCTCTAGGGGCCTCCAGTTCGATGCAGAAAATAGGAAAGTTTGGGGGTGGTTTTGGGGATCCCGTGAATGGGGAATGGAATTGGGCTCTACAGCTGGAGGGGTACACTCCATGCCCCAGTCTTGGCGTGCCCAGATCCCTGCGGGACACATCACTGGCATTTACAGTGTGCATGTGCGCGTGCGTGCGTATGTGCGCGTGCATGTTAGCGTTGTGTGCATGTGCGCGCATGCGCGTGTGTGCTGTTAGCGTGTGTGCGTATGCGTGTGTGCGCCTGCGCGCGCACCTGGGCTGGGGGTACGCCACCTCACTCACCGGAGGGTGCTTGCGCTTCCTCCCGGGCCGCCCCACCTTCCGGGCAGTTGTGCTGGGCTCCTGCCGCTCCTCCTTGCCACGAGCCTCCTCCTGCTCCTCTCCCTCCTGTGGGCACAGACACAGCCTGTAAAGCCAGGGCTGGACCCCAGAGCCCTCCCCAGTGTCCCACCCGCAGGGCAGCCACACTTCCAGGGTTGTGCCACGCTGGTCCCCCTGGCAGGGATGGTCTTCACCCGCTTTCTGACTGGCAGAGCTGGGCCACCCCTGAGGGCCGAGTCAACTTTACCCTCAGGGGACTTCAGAGCCGCCCCGCTGCCCCAGCAGAACGCAGCTCTCCCTTGGGTGGACACGTTCTCTGAACCACAGAATCATAACACATGCTCTGACAAAGAATTTGTTTCTGGATATGAGTTTATTTATATGAAAAAAATCTAAAACAAGTACAAAAATGATTAATGCCGTATTTAACGAATCACCTTTATTGAAGAGAATAAAATCACAGGAAGAGAAGCATGACATGTAGCGATGGCTACTGGAAGTACACGCAACCCTTGGAAGGAGGCGTACCACAGACCATGGAGGGCATTACAGCCCCTGTACATACACCTGCCCTGAAGCAGCTGCCACATCGCGTAGGCACTGCATGGGCCTGTTACCCCGCGGGAGCATCTCAGGGACCGTGTCTTGGTTCATCGTGATGCCCGTCCTTCGCTGAATTTTGGACCAGAGTTTGGTTTTGTTACCACCCTTCACCTGGCACATGCCAGGGCCGAGCCCTGCAATGCTTGTCTCGTGGGGCAGACACATAAACCTAGAAAGTCCTCCTGCCTCACTGCTCCAGCCTGGCCACAAACCACCCACAAGTTGCTTCTGACTCAGCCGGCTCCAGCATGACTAATCATGAGCAAAAACTGTGCTGGGGAAGGAGAGAGAAAGGGACCCTGACCCAGCAGAGGCCCCTCAGGCTGCCTGCCATTCGTGCCCTGCATGACGTCAGCAGCCACAGACATCTTCACAGTCCTCCCAGGGGAGGGCGCCAGCCCAGAGCCATGCTGGTGCCACAGAAAAGGGGAGGTGCACGGATTCCCAGGGGATTGAATCGAGGTGGCCCTCAATGTCCCACTCAACTTTCATTTTTTGTGATTTCAAAATAGCTTGTGGTTTGCCACATTAATTTTCAGGTGATGGTGGGACATGCAGATGGAAACCTACTGCGACCCGTCACAGACATGAGACCGATGGGAAGAGTGGCACTGGCCCGCTCTGTCCATCCATCCATTCAAGGCACATCTGGGACAGACCTGCCCAAGAAGGAGATTTAGGAGGGAGATTTAGCATTGCAGCTGAGAGTCCGGGAGCCCTCCGAGGACATATGGGTGGAAGATGACAGAGGCCCCAGGCCTTAGCACTGAGGGGAGACTCCAGTCAAGTTGCAGGAGGTGGAGAGAGTGTTCAGAGGAGCAGAAAGGGGACGCCGGTGTATTGTGGGTACAAGAAAAAAGGGAGTTGCCAACCCAAGAGGCAAAGTCGACAGATGCAAAGAAGTCGAGCGCAGAGAGATTTGGTTAGAGGTGGAAATGGTCAGCCTCAGAGGGAAGCTGTGCAGAATGACACGGCAATGAGGACCAAGGGGCCGGAGAGGGGCTGGAGAGACAGTTTAAGGAACCCAGCCGAGAAAGGTCTGGAAAAGAAGACAAGGACAGGGAGCCTAGTGCCGGCTGTGGACAGGAGGTGAGGGTCCAGGCTGCCCCAGGACCAGAGACCCTTGAGAGGCTCTTTTCAGGAAAACATGGCAGAGAAACTGTGAGGGCAGAAAGGCCGAGGTGGGGGACAGCCAAGTGGCAGGGAGGCCTCCATGACAGCTCTGTGGGCCTGGACTGGAGGGGGGCCCAGGGCCACATGCCCCATGGTAAGCCAGGCCTGCTGGTGCTGGGCTGTCTTCTGAGACCCTACACACACCCCCATTTAAGAAACAATCACTTGGATCACACAGAGAGAAAATATTACCAATGCAGCTTAACGTTGGTGAAAGTTCCAACTGAATCTACCCAAGTACAGTGAACTTCAGCTGAGGTGGTGCTTTTGGTCCGGTTACACCACGGCTAAAAGGGCGCCGTCTTGATCGTGCCGACCAGGTAACTCGGCATTTACAACACATCTGGAGGCCACGCAAGGTTGTGGAAAGGCATGGGGCTTAACGCAAAGCAAAATGGGTATGAGCCTGGCTTGGCCATGTGCTAGTTCCAGGACTGTTCTCTCTGAAACTCAGTTTCCTCATCCATAAAATGGGAGTAGGAAGGTGTCCATTCTGCCTGCTTCTCGGGTTTTTAAGAAGACAGATGACTAAGTGGTTCGTACCCTTGCCTGTTTTGTTCACTGCTGAATGCCCAGAGCCTAGAACAGACTCAGCACTTAGTGGGTCTTCCACATGCCCCTCGATGAGAGAGCTTACGTATTCCCCGGCAGCAGGAGGCCCACCCAGCCCCTGTACTTGCCTGCAGAGCACTAGGCCACACCTAGCCAAGCCTCTGACCACTGCTCGTGGCCGGGGCCATGGGCCTGGAATGCACAGGTAGCAGCCGAGAGGGGGTGCCGAGGTGGGTCAGGATCAGTCTGGGTGGCCATGGGGTCTGAAAAGACTCCTACCACCCAGAAATTCTGGGCTCTGAACTATTTCTTTAGCACACTGCATCTCTTACAGAAGAGATTCATCTGATTTTCTAACTTTTGCTCTGAACTTATCAGACACGGGAAAGCCAATCAGAGCCTCAGATCAGCACTAAGGAACCACAATTACCAGGCTGCCTGTGCTGACTAAAAACAAAGACACCTGCTGTTTCAGGAGCGCCAAGCCCCAGCTTCCATTAGCATATGGAGAAAGCCTTTGGGGGCCCCTGATAGGCAACCCCTGTGCCATCTGGAGACTTGCTGTCATTCCTCACCTCCACACGCGTGCTCTGCCTGACACACAGGAGATGCTCAGCACATCCTTCCCTGTTGAACTTAATTCAATGCAACACCCCCAAGAGGAAGAGGTGGAAGACCTTGACGCCAGACCATCTGTCCAGGTCCTGGTGTATTGAGAACGGGGAGCCCCCAGGGCCATGTCCTGAGCCTATCCCTCGGGGCCCAAGCGGGGAACGGCACCTGATGCCCAGTCCAACACTCTGCCCTCCGGGACCCCTGGGGTGTGCTTCGGAAAACGAGTCTCCACGAGAGTCCAGGTGGGGAGTCGCACCGAGGTCTGAGCGACTCTGGCCCATACCCTTTCCATCTAGCCCCGAAGCACGGCTTTGTGAAAAGCGTGCCGTTTTCGGTCAACGCGTCATTCTTCCGGGATACAGCGACATCGCGGGGCAAAGGGAGGTGGCGATACCTTCAGCTCTGGGTCTGCCTGCATTCACACCCACAAGTGAGAGGGGTAATACACTGAGAAGGGTGAGCAGATGGCTCGGGGCGTGCCCCTCAAGGAGGCGTATCAAGCGGTTCATTCTCGCATCTGTCGTGGGGCCTGTTTCATTCAATATCTTTGCTGATGGGCTGAGCAAAGGAATGTAAAATATGCTTATCAAATCTGCCAGTAGCACTGAGTCGGGAGGCGTCACTAATACTCTGAAAGGCAAGAGTCTGATCCACAGTGACTTGGAGCAGCTGGAAAACAGTAACAAATTCAGCAGGAACAGCCTTGAGCCCAGGTTGGTTTCCTCACCTGTCAAGTGAAGGGGCTGAATTAGTCAGTCCTTCCAGTGGGAGGAGGCAGGAATGGGCAGAAATTCTAGTGAGGTGGGCTTTGGGGCGGGGAGGGGGCAGGCTGGACTTTTTGCTCTGCTATTTACTCCCTAGTCCCTTCGAGCTATTTAACCTCTCTAGTCTAGCGTTCCTCACCTACAAAATGGGGATAATAATATCTACTTCATAGCAATGGTATAACAATTAATTGAGGTAATATATGGAAAGCTGACGCATGAGAGTCACTCAAGAATCGCTAACTTCCTCCGCTCCCAGGTCCCGACCAGAACTGTTCACAAACGTGCATCCCTGCCTCCTCCCCGTCCCTCCCCACCCCCATGCAAACCCCAGCTCACTGCCCAGCATATGCAGCCATCACTCAGTGTACAGACAAACCCCCACATCTGGCTGGTACCGCCGCAGTGAGATACTCAGGAACACTGGGGCTCCGCGATCCTTCCAAAATGCAAAGCTGATTACGTCACTCCACAGAGCTTAAGCCCTTGCTGAGGGGGCTCCCAGGGCCCTGCAGGATCAAGCCAAGCTCCTTGGCCCCGGTGAAGAAAGGCCCTAGGATCTGGCCGGCACTTCCCACCCATCGTAAACCGACCACGCCAGGTGCAAATGTGGGCTGCTCCCTCCCTGGGACATTGGCACAGACCCTTGCTTCTGCCTCACTTTTCCAACCTCACTTCCTAGATTCCCTTCCCCTGGGCCCCTCCTTCCCATACCCCACCTAGACTGAGTCTATGGGTCCTTCCTCTCCCACAGCACCCACTATCCAGCACTGCAACTGCCAGCTATCATCATGACCAAGCCAGAAGCCCCTCGAGGAAAGGAACTCTGTCTTATTCACCTTGGCTTCGTCCCCAGTGCCTAGAGCGATGCACCTGGCACAGGGCAGGCACTCAAAATACTTGATGAGTGACTGTCACATAGTAGATGTTCAATAAACAAGTCCATACACACAGAGAGAGGCACGTGTACGAATCCACAAACGTGCACGAATACAGCCAAGCAGGAGGATCCAGAGCCGTTCTCATCTTTATGACTCAAAGTCAGGAAACAGGATGACTAAAACGTATTTTCTAGTCTTAAACATAATCATGTCACTTCAATTTATGTAACGCTTTACAGTTTTCAAAGCCCCTCTGCATTTGGTGGCCTGTTAGATTAGGTGGTTACCATCAGCCTCTCTCAACTTCTGAGGCTATGCTTTGACCTACATTTTAACACAGCTCACTGGGTGGATTATTTTAGGCCACACACAACTTCGCATTCTGAGGAGCTGGGCCACGATGACAATAATCTCACATTGGTACAGTACATGGTAATTAACAAAGCATTTTCACGTACGTGATTTCATTTTACTCTTATGCTTTACAGAAAGTAGAGCTGGTTTTATTTTTTTCCATTACGCAGGCGGGAAATCTGAAGCTCAGAGTGGTTACCTAACTTTCAGAGATCAGAGAGCCAGCAAGGGAGGCCTTTAGAACCAAAATTTAAATCTTTTGATCCCCAGCCCTCGGGTCTTTCCACAGCAACATGCCACCATACCCTACGATGCCGTGTGCCCCTGACACGTGCACATATGCACGACGAGGAGCAGCCAGGCAAGCCAAGGTAAAGGTATGCTCTGGCATTCACACGCATACATCCACACGCAGTTGTCTCAGGGGCCTCATGCCTAGACGGGGACCCCTCCCGCTAAGAGAGACACATCCCACGAGGCCCTCACCCAGAGCCAGCCGGCCAGCCAGACATACGTGCTCCCTTCAGAGCGTACACCGGATGCTACTGACCCAGCATCCGCTGAGCAGATGTCTCAAGTTGGTGTTTGAGTCAAGGGGATGAACTTGCCGGATCTAGCCGGCCACTTGCCCGGGCCCCCTGGGACAAGAAGCACGTACAGCCTTTGCCAGCTGGCTGGCTGGCCTCCCAGGGCCTGTCTGTGGTCGTGGAATTCAGCGAGACGAATTGGCTTCTCTGGCAGGCAGAGCCCCGTTCTGGGTGCCTGGGTACCAGGCCCACGACTCCGCAGAGCACCCCGCACACACGCGCGCACACATGCACACGCACACGCATGGCAGGCCCAGGCCGGGCCGCAGGGTGAGCTGCAGGAGGACGGGCGGGGAGGGCAGGGGCACCGGGAATTGCTGTAGGTGCTCCCACTTCCACACAGCCCTCCCAAGCCCCCCGGCTTTTCTGTTCTCGGTCACCTCCCAAAGCTCATCAGTCCTTTGTTTCAACTACTCAACAATATTCAACAGATATTCACTGACCGCTCAGTGGGCTTCGTATTATAATTATCGAGGAAGGTCTTCCATGACTCCCAAAAGGCCATGCTCCCAGAAGGCAGCGTCCGTGTCCTGATGGCCCCTCCGACACCCGCACAGCTCCCAGGCACCTGCGCACTGTGGGCTTTCCCCAGGCCCTCTGCACCCCGTGCACCATGCTGGGGCCTCACCGCCTTCCGGAACGGAGACTCCCCCCAGCACATACCCAGCCCACTGCAGCCCAGCCGTGCCCACCCCTGTGGTCCTAGGGCCACCATAAGGCCAGGCCCATGGATGTGCTCAAAAACATTTACTGAGCACCAGCTATGTACCAGATATAAAGATAAGCAAACAGGGAATTCAGTTCAGAGGGAGAGACAACACATAAACACACAAGTGCCTGTGCTGTGCTGAGGGCTGGGATGGAGCGCAGCCGCTCTGCTAGCAGCCACCCCAAGCCCCCTTGCCCTCGCTCCTTCAGCAGCCCACCTGGGCTCTGCACAGCCCACCATCTCCTTCCCACCCCACCGGCCACCCTCCCTTGGTGGACGGAAAGAATCCAGAAAATCTACTTCGTAGCCACGTGACTGTTACCAAGTTTCTCAACCTCTCTAAGCCTCAACTCCCTATCTGTAAAGTGGGGATCCTCCAGCTACTGTGAGGATTGGGTGAGTTAATTGCCGGGCAAAGGAAACTCCTTTGGACGCCCTTCCACACCGTGCACATGCTAAGTGGGGTGATTGCAAGTAACAGCCCTAATAGCCCTGTGGCTCTCCGCAGAGGCAGCTGCAGGACCTGACCAGGCCCTGTGCCCAGTCCAGGTGCCAGAAAGGAAGGATATCTTCCCATTTCTCAGTCATCCTGGGACACCCACTCTTGCTCAGCTCCCCGCCGGCCCTCTTCCCTTTGCAGAGCTGAGCTCAGCTTCCCCGCCCAGGCCCTGTGGGGCCTGCTTCTTGGCCAGGATGGGCTCCAACCCCAGCCCAGACCTGAGGGACCTTGGGCCCGGCCGTGGCCCCGCATGCGAGCCTCTGAAGGTAGCACAGCCCCTGCCATCAGCAGTTAGGTCATCCTGGGACTTCCCTGGTGGCACAGCAGTTAAGAATCCACCTGCCAATGCAGGGGACACAAGTTCGAGCCCTGGTCCAGGAAGATCCCACATGCTGCGGGGCAACAAAGCCCGTGCGCCACAACTACTGAGCCTGCGCTCTAGAGCCCGCGAGCTACAACTACCGAAGCCCACGTGCTTTAGGGTCTGCGTGCCGCAACTAATGAGCCCGCGTGCTGCAACTACTGAAGCCCAGGTGCCTAGAGCCCGTGCTCTGCAACAAGAGAAGCCACCGCAATGAGAAGCCTGCGCACCACAATGAAGGGTAGCCCCCCCTCGCTGCAACTAGAGAAAGCCCGCACGTAGCAACGAAGACCCAACGCAGCCAAAAAAAAAAAAAAAAAAAAAGGAGTTAGGTCATCCTGCAACTTGCCTCAGTTTTGCTTCTGTTCAGTGGGTAAAGGGAGAGGGGGCCATAGGCCGTGGGCTCTCAGGGGACTTTAAACCCACACCATTCACACCCTCGTCTGCATTGTCCCCACTCTTCTCCCATGCCGCTCAGTCCTCGGGGCTGCAGTGGATCGTCACCACACATGTGCAGATAGGTTGGTAGACAGAGAGATAGGTAGATGGGGAGGAAGGTACGTAGGTAGGTAAATAGACAGCTGGTTAACTATCCAAAATAAATTACGAGACTAAATCCGTGCCCCTGTGTTGACCGCTCACACACACCACCTCACGGAAATCCCTCATTTCGCTGCTCAGCAGTCACCTAGCTGAGTCCACGTTCACACACAGGCCTATCTCCAGAGTCCAGCTGACCCCCACTTAAGACTGTATTGACTGCAGACTTAAACTTGACATGTAATAGCGGTTAACTTAGAGAATTTTAGAGAACCCGAACCCTAAAATGGAGGTCCGAGTCAGCTCTGGGGTGGGCGCTGTTTACATCACTTGCCTGCTCTCCATGCGCGAGCATCCAATCGACTCCACTGAGCTAAAAACGGGCGCGCCGTTATGATGATTAGCCGTGTTCCCGAAGGGGTGAGGGCAAAGCTGCCTTTACCGGAACTGTTTAAATGTGTAAGAGGGATGCTCCCTCAATGACCCCTATAGTGACGATGATAAAGCAAAGAGCAGGCCGAGTGACCGTGTGTGGGCATCTGAGTGCTCTAAAGGCAGGGCATGCCCGGGGCGGGCACCGGATCTGTGGGCCAGCAAGAACAGCTGAGCGTGGAGCCGGGAGAACCCCACCCAAGGATGCCCTTGAACTTCAGAACCGGAGTGCAGGAAGTGGTCGGCGCCCGAGGGAAATCAGTACGCCAGGCCTCTGGGTTGGACCTAGGTGAGAAGGAAGGAGCCCTGGCCACAGCACTGGCCATACGTGCATACATATACACACAGGCACGCACACACACACACACGGGCACACTTGCTGTGCTCCCCCAGCACAAATACATACCCCCCAACAGGCGCTTCTCCTACCCAGCAGGAGAGGGTGAGCTCAGGGCGAGCCGTCCAGGAGCGGCCTCCTTCCTCCAGAGGGCAGGCATGGCTTACCCATCCTTGTATCTTCCTATCCCCTTCCCTTTACTAGGTCCTCCAGCAAAGTATATTCAGTTCACCCAACAAACTCGTGGAGCCCTACTATGTGCCAGGTCCCTGGAAAGCTACCTAAGTCTGAAAAGGACGAAAGGAGGGAGGGAGGAAGGAGGAAGGGAAACAAGCAACATGTCCACAGCAGTGTCTTCCACACGTAAGAGTGTGTACCTGGTATGTGTGTGTATGTGCATGCGCACGTACAGCCAGTCACACACACTAGCCTGTGTACGTGAGCTCCTGCTGGAGATGAAGTGCTCCCAACAGCGACCCCAGGGCAAGAGCACTGCTATGCAGAGAAAAGCATTCTCTGACCATCCCGACTTTCAGAAGAAACTTGGATAGGACTATGGAACATCACAGCTCGGAGGCACCATCCATTCCATCCCCCTTCACATAAGAGGCAGCCTGAAAGGCACAGGAGCCTGGGTTCGAATCCCAGCACCACTACTTACTAGCTGTGTGGCCTTAGACAAGTGACCTAACCTCTCTGAGCATCAGTTTAGTCTTTAATAAGATAGAGTGATGAAAATAACAGAGCCTACCTTATGGAGCAGTTGTAAGAATGAAATAAGATAATGCAAGTACAGAGCTTAAAAGAGCACCTGGCAGACAGTCAGCACTCAATGCATCTGTTATGTTTCTAAGGCCCGAGGAAAGAGGGGAACAGCAAGATCAGGGGCCCAGCCCGGGGCTTGGACTCCTGGCCAGGCACTGATTCACATTTGGGGATCTGAGGAGGCCCTTCCAGCCCCGGGCTTGGAATGTTCTTGGTCCCCCGTCCTGCTCCCTCTGCCCCCCTCTCTCCCTTCTACACAGGGCCTGGCACCATATCTCCATGATCCCCTCTGAGCCAGAACCAAGGCTCCTGGACTTCCTGATGCTCACCTCCCTTCCCATCTCTCATAAGGCCAGCTCCCCCTCCCTTTTCTGTGGCCGGAGTCCCAGGGCTCAGCATCCCTCCTCGCCCCCCCCCCCCCCACCGAGCCTGCCTCCTCCCAGGCTCCCCAAGCTGCACCGTCCCTGCCCAACACATGGACAGTAGGGCTGGGGAGGCTGCTGGGCAGGTGCCACGAGGACACCACATACACAGCCCTCTGCACTGCCGAGCACAGGCGCGGCCGCCTCAGCCTACCACGCACACTCCGCACCCTGCCTGTTTGATCAGGGCGCTGGGATGGTTCTCCTGTGAAGGGGTCTTATCCACTCTCATTTTCCCCTCCATCCTATCCACAGGATACTTCCTGAGCACCTACTGTGTGCGTCGGGCCCTGAAGATCCACCCAGACGACGGTGGCTGGGGTCCTGCCCTCCTGGGGCAGCTGCGGGGCTAGATATTATCCACACCAGTACTTCTCAAATCCCCTAGAGGGCTGGTAAAAACAAGGATTGCTAGGTCCCCTCCCCAGAGTTTCTGATTCAGCAGGTCTAGGGTGGGGCCCGAGCTTTTGCATTGCTAAGCCTTCCAGGTGCTGCTGGTACCGCTGATTTAGGGATCACATTTTGAGAACCAAGGGTTCTCTCTGTAATTCAAGACAGACTGAAGCCAGGGCTTTGATCAGAGAGGAGAGAAAATTAGGGAAAGGGCACATCAGTCAGAGGAAGCAGCATAAACAAAGGCCTGGCAGCTCCAGGAAGTACTGGAGTGAAAGGTACAGGGAGGCGTGGCCGGTGGGGGGGGAGGGGCAGGCGGGAAGGGCACATGGGGCCAGGTGGTGAAGGGGCCAGTGGGCAGCCACACCCCTGCCCTCTGGCTCACCAAACAGTTCCTTTGTGCCAGGTGCCCCTGGAAACCCTGCCAGACTCCTTGGGCTGTGGCCCAAACCCATCTTCCACTCTGCAGCCACACGGCACCCCTGCCCCAGGCCTGGCTTTCACGGGCTGCCGTGGGCGGCTGTCCGCGTCTCTGCCTGCCCTCCTGGGGGCTGCACGGGAACCAGCCCAGCGGTGCCAGGGAGGTGTACCAGGTGAGCCAGCACGCACACCGGGGAGAGCGCCCCCCACACCCCAGCCCCCATCTGTCAGCTCCCTCTATCAGCACCAGCTCTGGGCCTGGGTGTGTGTTTGTTGCCTCTTGAGCCAGAACAGTTACTATGGGTGGATAATAATAGCCATCGTAATCCCTCATAATTGGACCAGACTTTGCTGTTTGCAGGGCACTCGCTCCATGCCCGTGACCTCATCTGACTTCCACAACCACCCCATAAAACAGGCACAGCTAGAGTTACTATCCCCATTTTACAGCTGAGCAAACGCAAGCCCAGAGGGCCTGAAGCCACATCTCCAATAAGTGACATCTTCAGGCCTGGGGCCTGGGACTCGGGACTCTCTGTCCAGTGCTTTTTCCCTGTCCTGAACTGTCATGATGGAGAGCCTGTCTGCGGCTCTCCATGGGAGGGGCCGGGGGCTCTGCGGCCCAGGGAAGCCCTGTCCAGTAACAGGAGAAATGTGGCTCGGCTGCCCCTCCTCCTCCAACTGGGGGGCGGGGGGCAGCTGACCACCAACTGCAAGTGCATGGACACAGAGCTGTGTCAGCACCAGTCGGGACATCGGACCGGGGGAGGGGTCAGGGTCACCTAATCTAACGGAGGAGCAAAGCCAGGCCCAAGGAGGGAAGGGAATTATCCATGGCCACAGCTGCCACTCAAGAGCACAGGTGGGTGCGGGTGGCCCTGACTCTATGGCGGCAGAGTCTGGGTCTGCTGCCGCCTGCGTCCGCAGGATCGGAAAGAAAGGGACTGACCTGTAAGCCCTAGGAGCCCCACCCAGTGGGCTGCAGCACGCACTTTCCTCCCAGCTTGGGGGTATACACGGTCCCCAGTCCCGTGGCACCCTGCAGGATCCTGGGCTGGAAAGACAGGCGTCTGGGCTTCGTGCACGCATCCGCGCACGTGCGCGCGTGCGTGCGTGTGTGTGTGTGTCCGTAACCATGCAGGTGGGGCAGTGAAAAAGACTCCGATACAGGAGAGCAGGCTCTCATCTGGACCCCCCACTGATAAGCTGGGCTCAGCTTCCTCATCTCCAAACCAGGGCCATCTGTCCTTGCCCCACTTGTTTCAAGGGCTGTCCTCAAGGACCAAATGGATGGAAACCACCCAGAAGGCAGAAACTGGCTCTAAGAATGAGCAAGCCCAGAAGGAGCTGAGCACGCGCGGCGGGAGGGTGGGCAGGGAGCAGGTCTCAGAACTGCCGCTGATGGCGGATCACCAGAGCTGACCCCCTCAGAGCGCTCAGTGGTCCCACACCTGGTGTCAGGTGTCCACCCTGGTTCCAGGAGGACAAACTGTGCCCCAGAAGCTCTCAGATACCACCAAGTATCACCACCCCTCACTGCCGCTCAGGGAGAGGAGAACAGGCAGAGGGAACTGCGGGGACCAGGGCATGGCAGACGGGACGCCCCGGGAAGGCCGTTGGCTGGTGCAGCTTCCCTGGAAGGGTGGCGGCAGGGTCTACCGTTCCACAGAAGGGAAAAAGAGTCCACGTGCTGGGGATTCGAATGGCTTTGCCTACAGGTGGACACGGCTTGGTGAGGTCCCAAGGTTGCCTGTCGAAAGCCGGCAGGGACACCTACCAGTCTGCTGGCAACTCCTCTAACTGATTTAGGCCCATTCTGGACTTGAGCAGAAGGGTGAAGAGGTCACCCCTCATGGGGCTCCAAAAACAAGGAGGTCACTAGCTCCATGGCCAGAAGTGACACTTGCTCAGCGCCAGGGATGGGGCAGGGGAGGGAAATCACCATCTCCACTGTGACTGGTGCCACCCTGAGCACACAGCACACAGCGCGCCATGCACCGCGGTGAGCCTCGCTGTCTGTGCCGCCGGGGGAGCCCTCACGAGGCCTGCCATCTACAGAGCCCCCTGAACTTGTCTTTGGCCTCCCCAAAGCTACAAACCCCCCTGGGGAAACAGAGGCAGCTAACCCAGGTAAAGTGACTCACCTGAGGACACACAGCTAGTAAGAGGCCGATCCAGAAAGGAAGCCAGATGTGAGGACCCTGCAAGGCCAGCCCTAACAATCGCACACGCCTGGGGTCTGAAGCTCTGCTCACACACGACGGGGGTTGAAGACTGGGTCCCGGAGCCTGACCACCAGGATTTAACCTCTCCAAGCCTCAGTTTGCTCATCACCAAAACAGGGAGATAGATCTTCCCTACAGGCCCGTGTGAGGACGGAGCGGCGCGGTCCAGCGCCCAGCACCCCCAGCAGAGCCGGCTGCTCACCTTGCGCTCCTCCTCCCCCCGCTCCGGAGCGGGGCCGCTGGCGTCCCCGGGGCCGCTGGCGGGCATCGCGGGCAGCTGGGCGGTGGGAGGCAGGCTGGGGCTGCGCGGGGCTGGGGGGCTGCTGGCCTCTGGGGAAGGAATTATCGTGGTCTTGGTAAGCAAGAGTTAAAACTTAAACATAGATCCCGGCGCCGAGGGTGAAACGCGGCCTCAGGCTGTCTGTGGGGCTGGGCTTCCCGTGGCTCCACCTGTGGGGGGAAGAGAAGAGGGGTCAGCAGGGCAAGCCACCTCCACCCCAGGCCCCAGCTGACAGCCACCGGCTCCCAGGGCCAGACCCTCGGCCCCGGGGCCCCGCTGGCCTGAGTCCTTTTCCCAGGCGCAGGCCGACCCGGCACCCAGCGATGCGGGCACCCAGCGATGCGGGCACCGAGGCCGAATCGGCAGGAGGGCCGCACCTGCCTCCAACGCGCGACAGTTGCCGAGGCACAGTGGGCGCCACTTGTGGGACTTCCAGCCGCCTCCCGCCCCCTCCCGTCTCTTCATTCACGGTTGTTCTTTCCTTTGAAAGCTTCCCGCAGCCTCCCCCCCCCCGCCCCCCCGGGAAATCCCAGAGGTCCCCAGCCGGCTACATTTTCCTTCTGATCTGTCCTCCCCGCGCCCCTACCCCCACCCCGCCCCCACCACGTGGAGGAAGTGAGCCGCAGTCACAGGATGTAGTGAGATGAATGTCACCTCACTTTAGGGCCGGCGCCTGGGCCCGGAGAAGGCTGAGGGTGAACCCGGACTGCGGCCAGGCTGAAGGCCTGCGTTTGCAGGGCTGTCCAGGGGACGCCCCGGGGTGGGGCGGGGGGCGAGGCGGCAGCCGCACCGAGCGAGGGAGGATGCCAGGCTGCTCCCCCGGCACCCCGCGAACCAGCCCCACCTGCCTTGGGGAACTGTGGGCTCCAGGGGGCCCTGCGAACGCACATGGCTGAATTTTAGGGGCTTTTCGGCCTCCCTGCTTCAGGTGCGGGCCTCTCGCCAGTGAACTAACAAAGGCTGGGCCACAGGCCTCAGCTGGGGCGGGGGCGGGGGGGGGGGTCGCGGCTTCACCCCCTTGGTTCGGAGGAGCCGCAGAGAGATCTCCGGCTCTTCGCCCCCCAGGAGGAGCCTGGGCCCAGCCCCTGCCTCCGAGGGCCAGCCAGCACGGGGAGGGGCCTGGCAGGAGGAGGAAAGTGGGAGGCAGGCTGGATCCGGGCCCACCCACACCCTTCCACTTCCAGTTCCCGGTTCTGCTTCCCCCGCTCCCCACCCCCCCAACTCCAGGGCTGCTTCTCCCATCCCCCTCCAGCCAGAGCTCCCTGGAAAACCAGGAACCGGAGAAGGTGCAGGCTTGGGTCTCCCACGGGTGCAGCCCCTCCCCAGGGATGGGCGCTGGGCTGGGAGGTGGGGGGGTGTGGAGGGGGAAGCTGGCGCTGGGAGGAGCCTCCTTAGGGCCCGGACACGAGGGGCCCCATAAGTTAGAGCCTGGACAGGCTGAAGGTGCTCCCACCCCCCACCCCCCCACCAGGTGAGCCCTAAGGAAGCCGCAGGTGTAGCGCTGGTCCAGGCTGGGCGCAGTGCTGGGCCGAGGAAAGTCTGCTATGTGGGTTCAGGAGGGAGAGCAAATCCGTGTGTCCCATGCGGTGCAAAGCCCGGGACGGGTCTTCCTCTTTGGGCAGCTACAAGTATTAGTACCATCTACTATTGAATCTAAGGCTGCAAAAGGCTAAGGCTTACCCGTGTTTCAGTATCAGGGCAGAGGCTTGAATGCAGATCTCTGACTCTAGGGCTCTGAGGGCGTCTCTATGAAGCTCCGTCCCCCAGCTTACACCACCCCACAGAAACAACCCCGAGAGCCCATCAGACAACCGGGCCAACCCAGAACTCCACAAGGCTTCTGACCGTCATCAGCCAGCCCGCGAGTCCCCCTCAAACCCACCCCTTGTCTGTTAGCACAGATCCCCGATCACCCACCACATCAAAATCTTCCAAAGGATGGGCAAGCTGAGAGAGGCAGGGTAGGCTGGGAAGAACACTGAACCCGGGAAGAACTTCTCTGGCCCTTAGCTTCCTCATCCATAAAATGGAAGAGGTCGACTAGATGATCTTCGAGAACGTCTCCTAGCCCTGCCCTGCCAGGCTGTTGAGGCCCCAAAGGCAAAGGGCAGGATCCTACGAGGCTGGGCCATCTCCAGGAGCCCCGAGAGCCCTAGAATGGAGTCCGAGCCAGGCACAGAGTACGTCAGGGGCAGACAGCCCTCTCCCGGGTATGTGTCTCAATGCTGCCCTGAGTCCTAGAAACATCCAGGGGCTTCTGTAAGAAAAAGCTTTCAGAGAACCTCTGGCGGCTAGTGACAAGAGGAAGGAAGCAGGAGGGAAACGCAGAACATCGCAGGGTGTTGACCCCGACGGCAAACACCCCGGAAAGGAAAGGAAAGGCTCTTTCCTCCGCCCCTTCCTCTGCTCACCCCTCCGACATGAGCTGCACGCTGTCTCACAGCAAACACAGCTGACCTGGGTCAGTCTTTTGGTTCCTTTGTGTAACTCAATGGAACAGACTTGTCAGTAAGTGTCCCTCAAAGCCACCCAGCATCGTCTAAGACCATCCAGCACATGGCTGGGCAGGCCATGCACTGCACAGCTCCAGAGGGCCGCACCTGCCCCACCGTGGTGGCCAAGTTCTAGGCCTGAACACAGCGCTTCCCGCCCGTCCTTAGAAGCTTCCTTCTTCTCCCAAGCAGTCCTGCCGAGGGAAGAGACCTTCTCTTGGGCCCACGGTCCCAACACAGCGGCGTGTGTCTACCGTGACATGACGGCCCTGCTGCTCCTGGCACCAAAGCGTCCTCCTCACGCATGCCAAGGGCTGCACCACAAAACCACCACCAAATAAAAACCCTTGCCAAGAGCCCTACCCCCACAACAGGCAGCTTTTAGTTTCTCCTTCATACTGCTAACATCCACAGTGGCCATGAATAATTTTAGAACAACTTAAAAAAAGTTGTTTTGAGGAATCCTATCATGAAAATGTCTTGGTATCGCGACTGACATGGTCACCATCCTCACCGCTCCAGTTACAAAACTGCTGTGGAAAAGGAATGGGATTTTGATTCTACACACCCAAGGGCGCTACCTTCTAAATCCAATGTAGTAGAAAGATTTTTTTAAAGAAGACATAAAGGGACTTCCTTGGTGGTCCAGTGGTTAAGACTCCATGCTCCCACTGCAGGGCGCACGGGTTCGAACCCTGGTTGGGGAACTAAGATCCCGCATGCCACATGGTGCAGCCAAAAAAAAATAAAATAAAGAAGACATAAAGTCACAAGATTGGGTTGAACAGAGAGGAGACACCACCAACAAGATGTGGGGGTCTGGAAAGCAGATTTGTGGCAGGCAAATTTCAGACAGCACATGACAAGTGATTCATAACAGAGTCCTTTAAAGACACGTGGCATGATAGCACCATGTATCTCCGGGACCAGGGGTGAAGAGGATGCATGTGTGAAAATAAAAAGGATCGAATGAAAGAAGTAAGATCCCTAAATCCACCTCCCCCAGAAGTCTGAGATTTACTCTCCAGAGAGCACAAAACAGAGGGTCTTTGCGCAGAGAGTCGACAAGCACCCTTGACAGCAAGAGTAATAAACAAAAACCAAGGAGATGAAGGTTATTTTCAACGCTGAGGTTGAGTCCCCCAGGCTAGTCCCCCACTGGGCTCCTAGAATAGTGGCAGCCAGACCTTACCTTCTTCTCTGGGGAATCTTACCAGTGCAAGAAGAAAGGCCTAAGGATACAGATATTGACACCAGAACCCAAATGGTTTCCAAATGGCTTGTTTAGGTCAGCCAATGTGGATCTGCAAGTCAGCCAGCTTCCAATCAGCTTTTTAGTCCCCTGTTCTTAACCCTGAAAGGACAACCAAGGACCACTAGACATCCGAGGGAAGACTCCAACTTGCAGTGCTTCCACCATGGAAGGGCACCACCATGCCCTCTACCACTGAACTTTTTTTTTTTTTTTAATTGAAGTAGAGTTGATTTACAACGTTGTGGCAATCTCTACTGCACAGCACAGTGGCTCAGTTATACATTCTTTTTTATACACATTCTTTTTTATACTCTTTTCCATTATGGTTTATCCCAGGTTATTGAATATAGTTCCCTGTGCTATCCATTAGGACCTTATTGTTTATCCATTCTAAATGTAATAGTTTGCATCTACCAACCCCAAACTCCCAGTCCATCCCTCTCCCTCCCCCCTCCCTCTTGCCAACCACAAATCTGTTCTCTGTGTCTATGAGTCTGTTTCTGTTTTGTAGATAGGTGCATTTGTGCCTTATTTTAGGTTCCACATATAAGTGATATCATATGATAGTTGTCTTTCTCTTTCTGAGAAAGTATGATAATCTTAGTGGATAGCATGATAATACTGTCACTTAGTATGACAATCTCATGTTGCATCCATGTTGCTGCAAATGGCCTTTTTTGTTCTTTTTTATGACTGAGTAGTATTCCGTTGTCTATATGTACCACATCTTTATCCATTCATCTGTCGATGGACATTTAGGTTGTTTCCATGTTTTGGCTATTGCAAACAGTGCTGCTATCAACATAGGGGTACATGTATCTTTTGGGGGTTTTCTTTGTTTTTTTGTTTAACATCTTTATTGGAGTATAATTGCTTTACAATGGTGTATTAGTTTCTGCTGTATAACAAAGTGAATCAGCTATACATAAATATATATCCCCATATCTCCTCCCTCTTGCGTCTCCCTCCCACCCTCCCTATCCCACCCCTCTAGGTGGTCACAAAGCACCAAGCTGATCTCCCTTTGCTATGCAGCTGCTTCCCACTAGCTATTTTACATTTGGTAGTATATATAAGTCCATGCCACTCTCTCACTTCATCCCAGCTTACCCTTCCCCCTCCCCGTGTCCTCAAGTCCATTCTCTACGTCTGCATCTTTATTCCTGTCCTACCCCTAGGTTCTTCAGAACCTTTTTTTTTTTTTAGATTCCATATATGTGCGCTAGCATCTGGTATCTGTTTTTCTCTTTCTGACTTACTTCACTCTGTATGACCGGCTCTAGGTCCATCCACCTCACTACAAATAACTCAGTTTCGTTCCTTTTTATGGCTGAGTAATATTCCATTGTATATATGTGCTGCATCTTCTTTATCCATTCATCTGTCGATGGACACTTAAGCTGCTTCCGCTGAACTGTTTTTTTTTTTTTGCGGTACGCGGGTCTCTCACCGTTGTGGCCTCTCCCGTTGTGGAGCACAGGCTCCGGACGCGCAGGCTCAGCGGCCATGGCTCACGGGCCCAGCCACTCCGTGGCATGTGGGATCTTCCCGGACCGGGGCACGAACCCACGTCCCCTGCATCGGCAGGCAGACTCTCAACCACTGCGCCACCGGGGAAGCCTGAACTGTCTTTTTAATCTGACAAAACTACAGGTGTCATTTGCTGTTTTTACTCTGTGGTCTGAACTCAGGAACTGAATGGATTTGGATAAAGATGAAGACCTGTCCTGGGCAATGGGCTCCAAACGGGGGAGTAAAACAAGCAAGAAGACATGGGCTCCAGAAAACAGGAATTCCAACCAGAAGGAAGGCAAAGGGAATGCCAAGGAGGACAACAAAAAGAAGTCACCGGACGGCAGCTAACTATGCCACACGCCCCGAGAGCAATAGAGCGGATAACTCAAAAAATGGAACTGAAACATAACACTTGATGTGACCGCCCTCATGGAAGCCATACAGACAGCTATTAGGAGGTGTAGCAGAAATGGGCAAAAGGTATAAAGAAAATAAGGCAGATAAAGAAACAAGGTAGGGGCTCCCCTGGTGGTCCAGTGGTTAAGACTCTGCGCTTCCAATGCAGGGGGCCCAGGTTCGATCCCTGGTCAGGGAACTGGATCCCACACGCAGCAGTGAAGCTCCTGCGCGCCACAGCCAAGACCCAGTGCAGCCAAATTAAGTAAATAAATAAATAAGTTTTTAAAACGACAAAAGTCAATTAAGAAAAAGAAACAAGGTAATTATTCATTTCAGGGGGAAAAAAGGAAACTATTGTAGTACAGTATAAAGCTCAGCTGTGAACAGTTGCATGAGTTGATTTAACAAGTATGTGTACATGACATACATAAGTATGCATGTTTGTATGTATGTATGTGGATGTAGACATATTGCCTGGTGTATTAATTTCCTATTGCTTCTGTTACAAATTACCACAAAGTTAATGGCTTAAAACAGCACAAATTTGTTTCTTGCAGCTCTGGAAGTCAGAAGTCCAAAATGGTTCTCGTCACTGGGCTGAAATCGAGGTGTTGGCGGGCTGCATGCTTTTCTGCAGGCCCTGGGGAGGTTCCATTTTCTTAACTTTTTCAGTTTCGAGAGGCTGCGCGCATTCCTTGGCTCCTGGCTCCCTTCCATCCTCAAAGCCAGCAATGGCCAGTCTTTCTCCCATCACATTACTCTGACCCTCCTGCCTCTGCCTTTCACTTTCAAGGATCCTGATGATGACACTGGGCCCACCCAGATGATCCAGGATAAATCTCCCCATCTCAAGATCCTTAACTTAACCACATCTGTGAAGTCTCTTTTGCCACATAAGGTGACACATTCACGGGTTCAGGGGATTAGGATGTGGCTGTCTTTGCAGGGCCATTATCCTGCCTGCTACACGCATACATATATGTATATTATTATAGGCATAAGACATTTTTGAAAGAACACTGGTAAGGTACTATTTATTTATTTATTTATTTATTTTATTTTTGGCTGCGTTGGGTCTTCGTTGCTGTGCGCGGGCTTTTCTCTGGTTGCGGCGAGCGGGGGCTACTCTTCGTTGCGGTGCGGGGGCTTCTCATTGCAGTGGCCTCCCTTGTTGCGGAGCACGGGCTCTAGGCACGTGGGCTTCAGTAGTTGTGGCACAAGGGCTCAGTAGTTGTGGCGCACGAGCTCTAGAGCGCAGGCTTAGTAGTTGTGGCACACGGGCTTAGTTGCTCTGCAGCATGTGGGATCTTCCCGGAGCAGGGCTCGAACCCGTGTCCCCTGCACTGGCAGGTGGATTCTTAACCACTGTGCCACCAGGGAAGACCCCTGGTAAGGTATTATTGATAGTATGTCTACCACGAGAAATATTGAGGGGGTTGGCTGGGTAGAATGCCATGGTTGGCCATATAAGAGAGCTAAATTCTTATTTACCAAATAGGAAATCAATGGAAAATGTCTACAATGGAAGAGTCAAAAATACGAACATTACTCAGACCCATGAGATGCAAAATCGCTAGAAGAAACAGGTAAAAGTGGGTGCCTCTGAGAAGAAGAAGGTGGAAGGAGACAAGGAACAACTGCATTTGGTGAAGAGATGTTAGTCCTGTTTACTTCTTAAATTATATGCATGTAATACTGTGAAGAGATAAAAAGTAATTTTTAAAAAGAGAGAATGGGTCTGGGAATGAGGGCTTACATCCAGCTGCAACCATTGGATGGGTTTGGCCTCCGTCCTCCTCCATAAGAGTGCAGCTAAGTCCTTCCACCTCTGTTACGCTACGAAACCGTCACGTCCCACAGAACACCCATCATCAGCTCCTCACCCCCACACAGAGTTCCATCATCCGCTCTAAAAGTGGTACCTCCCTCCCCGCCCCACCATCACATCCCTCACGAAATGTTTAATTCTCGCAACACATCATTTCCACCAAGTCCAGCCCATGTGCAGCATGGTGCACCTCCCTTATGTTCCCCCCTAACTGCATGTCGACATGCCATTGCTGCCCACATCCCTAACCACAGCCCAGCTCGCTCATCAGTCCATCTCAGACCCAAGACCCACAATTCAACCATCTCCCGAAGCCTCCAGACCGTCCTGCTGCATCACCTCCCACCTCTGCCACCACACCGTCCCCAGCACCATTCCCACCCTCCTCACCGATCCCAACCCCATCAGCACCCCCTGAGCCAATCAATCACCCCAAAGCCTCACCTCCAAGCCTGCTCCAACCAGCACCGACTAGATCGTCACCCCAGTCTCACCTCAACAAGGGCCGGCGAGGAATCATCCCCTTCCAGAAACAAAACCATAATTGCCCACAAACCCAGATCCTTCCTCCATCAAAAACAACCCTAATGTGACCACCATAAGAGCCCCTCCGGCTCCATCTCAAGTCCTCTCTTTGAATTGCTGAAAAATATCTGACCGTCTCTGCACCAGGTCCTTCTTCACCCCTCTAGCTGAAGTCTGCCCTTTTTGCAGTGGACTTTGCTGGTTTCGATCTAGTTACCTTCCCCTCCTTCCCAGTGGGGTTTTGTGGTGTTTGTGCCGACCCCACCCCTCACCCTAGTCACAGAGTGAGCGTGTGACCAGGCGGGGCCAATCAGAGGCCCCCCAGGAGAGTTTTGGTGCAAAGGAAAGATGCTAACGTGATGGGACGTGGGTCAGGAGCTGCTGGCTGCATTGGGGAAAGCTTGCCTGAGGGATGGAGATAGACGCTGGAACACTGAGGCCATTGTCTGGGCCCCCGGACCCAGCTGTACCTGGAGGCAGGGCATCTCTGAACCTCCCGGTAATGTGAGACTTTCCCTACTTTGGTGTGAGTGAGTCTGTGCCTTGCGGCTGACGGTCCTGACTCATATACTAATCTCAACCTCCTGAAGTCTTCCCTGGGAGGCCCGACTGCGTGGGTTCAAATTCTGTCTGTATTAGCGTCAGTTGTGTGACCTGAGGCATAACTGTGCATCAGTTTTCTCAGCTGTAAAATGGGGAAAATAACACTTGCCACTTCACAGGCCTGTTGTGAGAATTAAAGTGAGATGTATTAAAAATGCTAACAGGGAATTCCCTGGTGGTCCAGGGGTTAGGACTCCACACTTCCACTGCAGGGGGCCCAGGTTCGATTCCCTCACTGGTCAGGGAACTGAGATCCTGCAAGCCGCACGGCGGGGCCAAAAAAAAAAAAAAAAATAGAATGGATGAAATAACATTAAAATTATTTGCTTTAAGAAACATGCCAACAAGAGTGCCTGACACAAAGAATATACTCAATAAATTTTAACAGTTATTAGTCCCTGACTAACCCAGCCCACAGTTTTCTCTCCTTTGTTGACATCCCTGGAGTGCCCGTGAGTGTACTTCACTCCAATGGAGCTTGTACTGATTACGATTCTTACAACCCGCCAGGCCCTGTGAAAAGAGCTTTACAATTTCAACATCTTGTACATCCTCACACCTCACTCCAACCCTCTGAAGTGGAGACTATTTTTATCCCCATTTTCTAGATGAGAAGAATGAGGTATGGAGAGGTTAGCAAAGCTGCCTAAGGTCCCACAGTTCATGGGTGGAGGAACCAGATACAAACCCAGGTCTTTCCCCCGCTGAAGCCCACAGTTTTCCACTTCATCATGATCTCTTACAATTAGCACGTGACCATTGTAAACATGTTAACTTTCCCAAGGAATTGATCAGAAAACAAAGTTTCCAGTTAGTCTCCCTTTCCTGGTGAGGCCTGTCGGCTGTGAGGGCAGGGGGAAGGGTGGTAACAGGCAGTCCAAGCTTCTAATCATCGTGTTCAGTGCCCTGCCGATGAGGGAGTCATTCATTCATTTATTCATCCTACTATTTACTGAGCGCCTACCGTGTGTCCAGCACTGTGCTAAGGGACATGCATTGTCCCGTCTCATCCTCATAACCAACCTATGAAGTCTATGAAGTTGGTTCTACTATTATTCCCATTTTATAGAAGGATAAGCTGAGGCTTGGAGAGGTTAATTACCTCTCCAGAGTAGTGCAGGTCGAAAGTCCCAGGGCAGGATTCTGAGTCCAGGTCCATCTAACTTAAGAGCCCTTACAAACATGGCGACACCCGGTCACAGATGAGCACGAGTAACACAGACCCCAGATCAGCTCTCCGTGCCCCTGATGTGACACCAGCCTGTAGATAACAGCCTCACGGCTGAATTTCCTATTTGACCTTAGGAGGAGGTGCCAATGAGTCCTGTGGGCGACAGAAGACGTGAGAGTATCTTGTGCCCCACACCACCCAAGCATCTGCCAGGGTGGTGATAAGCTTGGTAAGCTGGGGGCAGCAGAAAGCCGAGAGGAGACATCACAGCCTCCCAGACAGAGATGTTTATCTGCCACATCTTCCCCCACCCTTGGTCACAAGACCGGGGCTGGATGAGGGGGAGGGGGAGGTCCCAGTGCCACTTTCTGATTGCTCATTCTCTCTCAACACGAGGGAGATGCGTGTCATCATACCGTGACTCTGACTTCCAGAAACGTCCTTCCCACCCAAATCACCAGCTGCCCGTAGAATACCAAAAGCCACTGGCGACAGGCCAGCAATCCTGCCATCCTGTTCCCACTTCAAAGCCCATCTGTCTGGCTTTGAAGTCACAACAAGATGACTTGTGGCTCTCACACCACCCTCGAGGCCAGAGCACCACCAGCGTGAGCGTTTTTAATCACACCAAATGCTGCCATTATGGTGGCCACACTGGCAGAGCCGAGCTGAATCAGACTCCTTTGCTCACACTTATGGTTACCATGACACAGCCCCAAAAGCAGGGAGGAGAGGGAAAAAAAAAGGTTTGTACCCAAAATAGACACTGGTAAGGAGCTGAAGTTGTTCTTGGGAGCCAAAATGAGCCAATACAGAGTTCCGTACAGGAGCACGCATTTCCGAACGTGGTGTCAGGAGGAGCCCTGCCGGGGGTCGGGGTCGTGTGTGCGGGGGCAGTCGATGGGCTCCCCACGCCCCCGGAGGCAGGGCACAGGGTCCAGGCTGACAGTCCACACGAGAATCAGCCATGTGGACCCTGGCGGGGCCTGCTGTCTGGACGGCCATGAGCCTGGGTCTGATTCTGTGCTCCCCTCCCCCCAAGCCGAGGTGGCCCACGGTCCACACCTGTGTGATGCTTGGCCCTTCCAGCCTCCTCTAAACAACGGTCCGCACGTGCCAGCTCCAGAGCCTCTTCACTTACTCTCCCCTTGACCCCTGCATCTGGTCCCCACTCCACTCCCGCATCTCTGACAAGGTTTAGGGGCTCTGAATGCTGTCTGCCAAGAGGACACCCCAATGGTTCCCCTGGAAGACGAGTCATTGACCTGGCTTTTGGGGACCCCCTTAATGCCGCTGAACCAACAGACAGGAAGGAGTTACTCCACAAGCTGGAGTGATTGATCCTAGTTACCAAGGAGAAATTGGGCCAGGAAGATAATTTCTGGAATCAGAGGATTCTCTCAGGTACCTCTTGGAACTTCCATGCCCCAAAGTAAGGGTTAATGAAAAACTACAGGAACCGAGAAAAGAAAAGGCAGGACAACCGAGGATTCAGATCCTTCAGGAATCAGGGTTTGGGTCACTCCACCAGGTAAAAGAATCCTGCCCTGCTGAGGTGCCAGCTGAGTGCAGAGGAGATGCAGGATGGGAAATGGGAGAAGGAAGCCGGAGGGCAAACGTGGTCTTGTGAACAAATATAGAAATGAGAACTATAGTAGTTTTGCATGTTTTCTATTTACTTGATATAGATGTGTGTTTATTTGTACATGGTAACACTTTTCTTCTTTTTCCTTCATCTTCCCATTATTTATATTTTATATACAAGTTGTTAGAAGTTAACGTTACAATTTAGTCTTTAGGTAACAGAATATTCAGTGAGACTGTGACTGAATGTGAGGCGTTGCTCATGTAGACAGTGATTGATACAATGAGTGCTGGGACGCCTCATTTGGGAGACAGGGTAAGAACGGGAAGCAGGATAGCTGTGTCTTGGTAGGTAGAAATACAACTATTTGGTTGTGGTAGGGGAGCCCACATGTGTGTAAAAGGGGGCAGATGCAAGCTGTGCAGCCCAAGCAGCAGACTGTGCCAGTTAGTTTATTCACCCTTCATTGCCTGCTCTGTGAGAATGAAGCTAGGCCCCTTAAATATGTCCCCTTTGCCAGCTGGCATGACATCAAACTCCCTCAGCAGAGGGCACTGGAGAGACATTGAAGGAGGAGGAGTTTTCTTTCCTAGAACCAGTGTGCTCTTGAAGGATTTCTGCATCGTATACAACTTCTCCAGCAGTCAGATCCTGCTGCCCCTGGGGCTCCCCTAGTGGCCAGGCCTGTCGAGTCACAGCTTCTCCAGTGCCTGGCCTGCAGCAAGGGTGCTTCCCCAGCACCTGGCTCCAGCAGTGTTCGACAGTCGCGAGCAGCCAGCAGCTTCACCCAATACTCCTTTTGGGTGGTTTAGAAGCATTGTACCTCCAGCAAGATACTTCCTCATGAACAACTTTCCTTGGGACCCAGAAGGATGGACTTCCAGTGAGTCCCGGGGGCAGGTTTCCAGCAAGTCCTGCCAACGTGGCACCACAGTGACTTCCCCGTCACCCAGGGAGCCAGGGGCATCAAGGCCAGGTTCTCAGCCCTGGGGGCCTCTTCCTTGGGCGCTCCATGGCAGCCCTGGGTGTAGCTGCTGTTCTCATATATGCTATTTCTGTGTTCTTTGCAGATCTTTTTACTTCTTAGCCAATCTCTCAATATTCCAATCTCCTGTTATCATTAATAAGTCTTTATATTAAACTTTGCCTGTTCAAATCGCTATGTGGTTCCTGTCTCCTGAGTCGGCCCTGACAGATACAGTCACCCACGGCTTCAAAGGGCCTTTTCCATCCTTGGCGTCCTTGAGCTCAGTTCAGCCTCCTTGCCAGCTAATCATTCCCTGCTTCAAGCACTCACCCAGCGATCCCTCATTGAGTGTCATTGCCAAGCTGGGCACTGGGGTGGACAGGAGACCCCTGCAAGTTCACAAACAAGGGGATTCTCTGGCTCCCTCTGCCCCCTTGGCTCCAAGCTCTTGGCCCTCGGGCCCCTCTGCTCTTTCTCCTGGCTGGCTGGGATCTTGCTCTCACTGCTGCCCAGTGGGCACCCCTCTCGGGTCCCGCTGTGATCCAGCTGTACCCTAGATTCTCCTCTGCTGAGATACGTGGGCTTAAATGAGTGCAGACTTCCTACTGCAAGGCCTCCAACTTTATTCTCTGGACATCCCCACCTGGATGACTTGCAGTTACCTAAAACCCTACTCTTCTAGAACCAGATGCTTCATGTTTCCTGTGGCTCCTCTCTCTACGTGGAGGTGGCAGCACCTTCCCCTCAGCTGCCAAAGCCCAAAACCCCGCAGAGAACTCAGGTCCCACCTGCCCCCTCAGTCCCCACGTTGCACCAGGCACCTGATCCTCGGGCCCCTATTCTCCACCCCTGCCCTCCAGGCCCTCGGGACCACAGGTCTAGACCTCGGCAGTTACCCTGTAACGCGTCTCACCGCCTCTGTGTCCCTCTCTCCCACCCCAGCCTCTTGGCAAAGGTTTTCCACACACGGCTTCCTCAATCAAACCTACGATGCCTGATGGAAATGTTCTGAAATTGTGGTGATGGCTGCACAGCTCCGTGAACGCACTACAAACCATCGAATCGCACAGTTTAAATGGGCGAATTGTATGGTATATGAATCATATCTCGATAAAGCTGTTATTTTTAAAAACCCGATGATGCCAGTGATTTTCA
Source organism: Tursiops truncatus (assembly GCF_011762595.2). Lineage (NCBI taxonomy): Eukaryota > Metazoa > Chordata > Mammalia > Artiodactyla > Delphinidae > Tursiops > Tursiops truncatus. The sequence goes on along the minus strand of NC_047047.1, from coordinate 69,324,319 downwards.
CACACTGTAAGATCTGAACTCTGGTCTGGTCCTACACTGCTGGCTCTCCGAGTCTGGCCTCAGCCTACTGCTCTGACCTGGCCCCCACCTCGCCTAGCTGACTCCATCATTCCAGGCCCCCAGCTCACATCCCCTGTTCCCACAGGCTTGTGTCTACGTTCACAGCATTCTCTCCTCCACGAGGGGGGGCTCTTTCCAGAGGGCCCCCAGCCCCCTTCCCCACCCCTCAGGACCCCCGCCCCCTACCGCTCCTCCTCAGCCACCCTCCCAGGGGTCTTTAACCAGTTTGTTGCGTAGTCATTTGGCTTTTCTCGTGTAGACGGATGTGTGTGTTTTCTGAAACAGATGAGGTCAGAGTCATGTCCTGCACCCTGCTCTTCTGCCACCGGCCCTCCCTGGTCTCCCTGTTCCGCCTGACCCCTGAGGCAGAGAGGAGGGGGTGAAATCACTCCCAGGCAGCCGCAACATCGCCAGCACGGCGCTGCGGTGCCTCGAGGGACCCCCCACAAGCTCATTCTAGGGGTCGCTTGCCAGAGCTCCCCAAGGCAGTGCGCCAACGGGAAGGGCCCTGCTCCACCTGCCCCAGGCCAGGACGTGCGCCTGCTACGGGGTCCGCAGGCTCAGCCAGTCCCCAGATGCCCAGGGTGCCGGGGGTCGTGAGGGACCTAGGTCAGGGTGTCTGTGAACCATGGGAAGCGGGGACAGCCGGCCTCCCACCCACCCAGGCCTTTGGAAGCTGGTCCCCCGCTTGCCTGGGGCCACTCTCTCCTCATACCATCCGTGCGATGCTCCCCCGCCCGCACCTTTTCACACTCCTCCCAGGCCACAGAGCTGACCCCCTCCCGGGCCCAAACCAGGAGGTCCCCCAAAAAGTCTTCAGGGTCTGGGAGCTGCTGCTGGAGCACAGTCCCTGCCCACCCAAGAGTGCATGAAAGAACCCACTGCTGTCAGAACTACCTGCTGCTCCCTGGGTTGCTTTCTCCTCACTCTCTGCCCCAACCGAAACCAAACCACTTGCAGGGTGGAAAGGGGGCCCGAGAGGAGGAAGAACCCAGGGTTCTGGGTAGCACAACTCAGAATCACTAGCCTCTGGCCCGGGGGCCCTGGTGCAGTTCATCCACCCCTTCAGCCCTAAGGGGGCTCAGCCGGAACCCACCTCAAACCTCTGCCGCTCAGACGCAGGCCACACTTTACCAAACCACACAATGAGAGTCCTTACCTCCTGAGTCTATTTTAAGATATGACAGAATTTGAGTCGAGTGTTTAGCGTGATACCTGGCACATGGTAGGCGCTCAATAAATATGAATTTTTTTAAAAAAGTACCTCATTCACAGATGTAGAGAACATACGTGTGGACACCAAGGGGGGAAAGCGGCAGGGGTGGGGGTGGGGGTGGGATGAACTGGGAGACTGGGATTGACATAGATACACTAATATGTATAAAATGGGTAACTAATAAGAACCTGCTGTATAAAAAAATAAATAAAATTAAATGCAAAAATTCAAAAAGAAAAAAGTATGTCATTAATTAGGGTGAAAGGCCAGTAAAGTGTCCTTAAGAAACCTAGACTCTCACTTCAGACAACGCCCAGGAATGGCTCTCGCTGGCTCCTGAACGGCTGCTGTGGCCTGACCCAGTGTCCTCTCTCCCAGCTAATGCCGCGAGGCCTCCCCTAATCCCCCAGCGCAAGGGCCTTCGCAACCAGAATAAATAACCTCTTTACCAGCACCCTTAACCTGCCACTGTGGCCTCAGGGGTCAGAGGCACACACAGAGACACAGACACAGACCCACACGGGCACACTCACATACACAGACACATGCAGAAAGACATGTTTGTGTGCGCAAACACACACACACACACACACACACACACACACACACACACATGCAGGCAGGCTCCAGGACCCTGAAGCAGGAGGATCCCAGGCGAGGCCTCCCCGCATACGCGTCGCACATTTCACCTAAAGTGTGGGCCAAAGAGGCATTTGGAAACCAGCTTGGGAACCTCATAACCATTCATAACATTGTTCTGAGAGAAAATACAAAACATTGCCCTACAAACAAACATTTGCAGTAGAATTCCTCCAAGAGCTAGGAATTGCCTGTGCTAGAGAACTAACGCAGCAAGAAGAAACAAACCACATAAGCGCAGTTCGCCTCTGCAAAACTAATACCAATCACAGAAACGTTACGTGAACTGCTCACCATGTACACCTAATTAGCATGCAGCACAATTCTGCATGCCATTAAGGGTATGCCGGATTAATTATGCTGTACATTCCGTGTGACTACACCACCACACCCTCGGTCCACACACACCAGCTTCCAGAGGGTGCCCCTGTGACAGGGGTGCAAGCGCAGGTCTGTACCAACCAGGGAAACACTGGTTTCCGCACTCAAGTTGACAGTGGTCCCCACCCACCCTATCCCCCGCCAGGCACAGCCTGACTCCGGCCCAGGCCTTCTCGCCAACGCCACCTCCACAGGAGCCCCCGCTGAGGAGCTAGCTTCCCACCCAGCCTCCTCCGGAGAGCAGAGATGCCTCCAAGGTCTCCCCGTGGCCATGGCTGCATGTCACAGGGGCCACAAAACAGCCCAATGGCCACCACGTGTGCCCGATCACAGAGGAAGCTGGCCTCCCCATCCAGACCGAGGTCACCCTGAGATCATCTCCCAGACTCCACCAGGGCCCTGCACCCCTTTCCCTGGCACAGAAGCCAGCTACTGGGCAAGGTCCTAGCCGTGGTCCGCCCAGGCCCTGGATGGGTCACAGCTTCTCCCTCCCTCGTCCTCTGCTCTCCACACAGCCATGGGCAGCTCTACACAGACCCGACCCTCCCCTCCATTAAAAAGAGACAAGGAACTGACCTCCTCCCCTAGTTCCCATTTAGCTCAGCAGATGCTCTTCAAATACACTGGGGTGACCCAGGTTTGGGGAACAAGAGAGTCAATGGAACATGATAAGTGGAGCTTCCCAGGAACATGGAACTCAAAACCCACTGGGGGGGGGTCAGGCCTCTCGGGAGGCAAAGAGCAAGAGGAAACTTGGCATGTGAGACAGCGGAAGAGGGGCGTGCGCGGTGGGGGGCTGTGCCTCTTCAGCGCCAGACAGGGACCAGGCACAGCTGAATTTTAATCCGCAAATACCAGGGAGGCCAACTGTAGAAGGATTCTTTTAAAAGACACATGACACAAAATATCCAAGTTTAGGGCAAGAAGCAGTGTTTGAAACAAACAAACAAACAAATGACACAAGTCTGGAAGGTTGTCTCCACTTTGCAGACGGCAAAATTGAGGCTAAGAGAGGTGAAGCGATCTTCCTGAGGAGGACTCAGTTAGGAGGTGGCAGGGCCAAGGTGAAACCACTGTCTGTTCAGCACCGAGCCTGGTGGCCCTGGCACAATGCCACGCCGCCTCTTGCCTCTGCCCGGGTTCAGTGATGCTGACCTGGTTCACGCCATTTTTCTAGAAATTCTTTGGAAACAGCTCTTCCTGTGACACACAAAAGACTCACATTCCTACTTTAGAGAAACAGTTTTTGTTTCTTTTCTGTTTGTTTACCAAAACTGCTGTGCCCATCTTATCCCCTCCTACACTGGCAGACCTGCCTCTAAACCCAGGGCGGATGGCAACTTTGCAATTCACATACCACTGTCAGAGGGTGATGACACTCAGACCAGGCTGTGCAGCAGGGAGTTGAGGAACAGGGTCTAGGCCTTGCAGCTCATCTTTCGGGGGAGCACCTGAGAAGCAGAAGCCCCTGCTCAAGCCCCCCCCAAACATCAGTATGCCCAATGTACGTGGTACAAATGCCTGGTTACGTTACTTCCGTCCTTAAAAATCTGCAGGGATTGCTACCAGTTACGGAATAAAATGCGCCTGCCTTTCTAATCCATCACCTGGACCCTGGGCCTTCCTGGGTCCCCACATCCAGGCCTGGTGACACAGGCCCTCCCTCTTCTGCAAGCCCGGCCCAGCCCAGGCTCCGCCTGCACAAATCCTAACCACCCTCAAGTCCCAACTCTAGCCCTGCCTCCCACGGGAAGATCTCTCCCAGACTCCCTCCAGCCGAGCCCTCTCAGCGGACGGATGGCACCTCCACCCACGCGGCGGGCTGAGCCAGCTCCCCTCACCCTCTCCATCACCCAGTCACTCCCACCTAAATGCCTCACAGAGCAGCCCTCCTCCACACCTGCACTGCGGCTCCCCTGGATTCCTGCACCAGCCTTCTGCCTGGGCTCCCCGACCCCAGCCTCAGCTGCCCAAGTGCTCCTCCTTGACGCCCCGGGATGATCTTCCTCAGACGCAAATATGGACACGTTACTCCAAGGCCAACGTCGACGAATGGGTAACATCCCGGCCTTCCGTGGTCCAGCTCGGCCCAGCCCTCCAGCCTCACATCCCATGATCCCCCATATCCCATCACTCGCACCACATCATGGGAGAAAATGCCCTGGACCACCTGGCTAACTGCCCCCTACGCTTTGAGACTCAGCTCCAGCCTCACCTCCTTTAGAAACCCTTTCCTGCTCTTCCCTCCCCCCTTGAATGAGATGTCCCTTCTCTGAGCCCCCGTAATGCTCCAGGTACACGCTGCAGAGCTCTCTCCACCCACCTACGATGTAATGGTCACCTTGCCAGACCCTCATCTCCCCTGCGGGGTCCTTGAGAACCAGCTCAGTCTCTCTTATCTTTGTAGCCAGTGCCCGACACATAGTAGGTCTTTAATAAATGAATAGATAAACATTATCTGTGAAGCTGAAGCAAGGGCCCTCTGGAGAGAAAACTCAAGAGCTGCCAGGCCTGCCAGCTTGGGGCCCCAGCATATCACCACGCTATCTCAGAGTCCAGGCTGCACAGAGGGTGTTGACAAAAGAAAATGCAGAGGCAATTGCCCTGCCCCACTGGGCTTTCCAGCTGGGCTTCCAGTACCAGGCAGGCCCTCAGGCCACCACTAGTTGGGCTGGGAACCACAGGCCTGTGAGAGGATGGCAACAAGCACCACATTGTTGCTGGTAATAAAACCATTAGGAACCAGTGCTGTGTGCCAGCTCCCAGGCCCGGCTGTGGTCAAGACCCTCCCATGCCTGTGGGCCAGGGGGCAGAGCCAGCCCTGCCAGCAGGCCCAGCAACCAGAGGAGAGGCCACTGCCTGCTCTGGACCCAAAGAGAGCAGAGGGCAGGAAGGGCGAGGGCCCAGGGCTTGGGGGACCTACTGAGTCCCCACTGGGCTTGGACTCTCAGGAAACTGACAGGAGTACATCAAGATTCAAGGCCCAGAGAGCAGATGGCCGGGGCTGGCCGGAGCACTCAGAGATCAACCAGCCAAATCGTGGCTTTACAAAGGAAGTGGAGGCCCTGCGACCCCTAAGGGGTGATGAGGATGACAGGCAACATTTGTGGGGTCTTGGAAGGCAAGGGGGCCTCCAACGGGGTCACCTCACCAGGTCCCCAGATTCACCCTCATGCAGCCCTGTCCTGACCCGACTCAGAGAAAAAGAACTCACACCTCCTGAGTACCTACTATGTGCTGGGTGCAGCGCTGACAGTTTTCACACCGTATTTCATTTGATTCAAGCAATACCAGCAAGATGTGAATGTGATTCTTATCCCTGATTCACAGATGAAAATCCTGCAGCTCAGAGACTTTTAGGTCCCTCTGTAGCTATGGTAGTAGCAGGGCTGAGATGCAAATCAAGGACTGCCTGCCTCGTGGTCACTTCTTTGCACTGCACGTCTGTCCCCTAGCAGCCTGGGGCAGGGGGCGGTCTGCAGAGGGACCAGCTCTTGTCCTTTTATTTATCTTCCTGCCTCACTGCAGGGGCGGAGTGGGGCGGGGCTGGGCCAGAGAAGTCCACACACCCTTTCTCCTGCTGTCTTTACCAGGGGCAGCCTCAGAGGGCAAAGCAAGCTCCAAGATGGCACCCATGGGCAGTGGCTGGGGGACGGGACTGTGGAAGGGGGAGGTGGGCACTATTGCCAAGCAACAGGCAGAGGAATTTATATCTGCCCCTCCTCACCTCTCCACCCTGTCACCTGGGTCACTGCCACCTGCTCCTGGGCCTCCAGATCACAGAGGCGGGCACAGCTTGAGCCCACATGCCAGACGAGTTTCCCAGGCATCCCCTCCACCCCTGGAGGGGCCTCCTGAAGCCCCATTTTGTCCTCCCTGCACGTGGCTCCCCAGGCCATGCCAGGGCTGGGTCACCTGAGGTCCACACCGAGACCATTTGGGTCACAACAGCAACGAGATTGAAGCCTTCAGGGAAGATCCTCAATGATTTGTTTCCCATCCTGGGTCAGAACTGAGAGTTTCCAGTCACCGTCCTATAAAGCGAACTTGGTCTGCTGCCCTGGAGTGAACCGGGGTGCTGCCAGCTGCCTGTTTTCCACTCTCACCCAATCCCTACCAGGCCAGGCCTTCGCTTGGAGACCTCAGGGTCTGCAATAAATCTCCCTGCAACCTTTCCAGAAAAGACAAGTACCTGAGTAGCCCCACCCTTTGCCGTCAGTCTCCAAGCCAGTTTCGTATCCATTATAAAAGAGTCCACCCTTCCAGCCCAAGGGTGACTCAAATTTTTATAAGTTCTTATCCAGAAGCTTTAAAAGTGTGGTTTTATTTTTGTTGTGGTCATTAAGAAAGGAATGCATGCGCCTTTATATTTTTGCAAAGGTTACGAAAGTGTATAAAGTAAAGTGGCAAGGCCTCTGCTGACACGTTTGCTGGGTTATCCTTCCAGAACGACTTTTTCTAAGCATCTGCTAGCCTATAAGTGTGCACACTGGCGTGTATTTTAAAGGAATTTTACGAAAATGAGATCACACTCTGCACCATATCACGGACATCTAACATGTCAGAATAGACACGCTTCCCATCTCATTTCAAAGCCACTGGGAGAATCTGATTAGATTCCTCTTTATCCACAAATTTAGGTATCCTTTCAGAATCTACAAAATTAATCACAAAGGACCATTCCTCAAGAAGCCCCTTGCCAACAGGTTCTGCTTGCTGGAGTGCCAGAGGATCCCAGCCGCCTGGCATGGGCCCGAGCGCCCTCGCCTGCCCCTCCTGGTGTCCTCTGGGGAACCTCTGAGGGAAGGCAGGCTCCCAGGTCCCCCAGCCTCCCAGCCCAGGCGTTCCCGGACATTCACCATGATAGGGCCCACATTCGACCCATGGCTCAGTAAGCCACAGATCTGACCCCACCGTCCCATAATGTCCCCTCTGAGCATCTTTTAACCTTTTCAAGGAAGGACCGCTGGCACACCGGGCTCTAGCTGATCTATTAGGTCTGGAACATCTTCCCCACTGACCCCTGGATCCGTCCACACAGCCGCAAAGCAGGAAGAGCACTAGATTAGGAGTCAGGACACCCAAGTTGCAGCCCTCCAGTTACGAGCTGTGAGAGGTGGTCCTCCATCCCCTCTGTACATCCAAACGGGGGCAGCTAACAACTGCTCAGAATTAAAAATGACCTTGACATTTGAAACAGAAACAGAGAGGGAAGATCAATAAGGATGACAGTGAGCAGGGCCATGACCTCAGGAAAGAGAAAATAGGAATCTGATTGCAGATGTAAATAAGGCTGGGAAACCTTGGAGGTCAGAGGGGACCAGAGCAGGATGGGAGTGGGCATTGCTGAGCTACAGTTGAAAAAATTTTTTCATTCCCTGCTGGGATGCAGCTAGGAAAGCCCCAGGTATCCACACCTCCTTCCCCTGTCACTGTCCTCCAGACAGGCCTGCTATGTGATCAGCAAGGGAGATGTGGCCTGGCGGGCCCTGCCCACTTGCTGTCCTTGCCGGGGCCTGTCAGGCACCTGCAGCCACACCTAGGGGCATGGCCGCCAGCCCGGGCACCTCCCCTCCAAGCTGGGGGCTCCGTTCAGCTGCACATGGAGGAGGGAGGGAAGAGGGCAGTGTGGAGTCAGGGTCTGCTGACGTCCCCTTTCGCTGTGCTTGCAGCCCTTACAGGAATGTTCTGGACGCTGGGGTGCCTCGGCCTGGGGAAGGGGATGCACAAACGGGGCACGGAGACCTCTGGGAGGCCAGGCCAGGGACCCTCCTCCGCCCATTCACATCATGATTGCCATCACTGACAGAGACCTTGCCCCGCTGGCGTTCCCCTTAATGGTCACGACCCCCCAGGGTTGGTGTAATTTAAACCCTGCTCTGTTTCCCTCCAAGTCTGAGCTCTTAAGCTCTAGTCTGCAGAATATAAAGGAATCAAGATCCTATACCAAATGAGCTCAGCCGGCCCCGTCCCCTCCCTCCCTTTCGTCCCTCAGTCTCCCCTGCCGTCCCTCACAGCCACAGGCAGGGAAGTTCTAGGCGATTCTCCACAGGCCACACGGGAGTTACAGAGCACAGGGGCCCACTCCCCTCAAATCAGCGTGGGGCCTCAGGCTGCCTCCGAGGCCCTGTTCACCGCCCTGGAGTCTCCGCCACACTCCAGCCACCCTGTCCCCGACAGCCTGGCTTCCTCTCCTTGGTCTGGAAGCCCCACCTCTGTGTTCTGAGGATCATCACAGGAGCCACCCCCTCCAGGAAGCCTCTCCTGATCCCTCCAGTTGGCTGTGACCTCACTGTCCTTTGAGCGTTTTATTTCTCCCTCTCCCTCGACCTTGGTCTGTGGTCATTAATTAGTTGGGCACACCCTAAACTCCCTCAAAGCTCAGCACAGGGTCTTGCCCAGCAAGACCCTGGTACAGGGCAACAAACAGACTGAACTCAGGACAGAATCCGAATAAAGAGCTGAAACTGTAGCACAAGGGGTTTAAGGTAGATACAAAGACAACCTGTTGACAGTGCGATCTGTCAAACTCTGGAACGGACTCCTAAACGGCACTGAGGAGCCTCCCACCTCCGAAGATTTTTCAGTCAGAATCAGCACTTTCCTCATCTGTCCAAGATTTTGCAAGAAAGGCAGGAAGGTGGACAAGACTTCACAGAGCACTTCCTGCAGTGCCAGGCCACACGAGCCGCCCAAATGACGACGCTACTCACGCTAACGCTGAGCGCCTGCACTCTGCTAAGAGCGGAAGCGGCATTATCTCAGCTAATCCTTACAACAACCTATGTGTAGCGCCTGGTCTTGTTTCCACGTTACAGGTGAGGAAACTTGGAGGCTCAGAGAAATTGCGCTACCCCAGATCCCACAACTGTGAAGCGTCCGAACGCCGCTCCTTCTGATTCCGGGGCCCTCTGTTCGGCTGCCTGGAGACAGGCTCATGTGCAAGCTCATGTCCAGGCTCTCTGTCCCCACGCGGCTGCAGGCCGCGTACACAGAAATATGCACAGACACACGTGCACCACACCCTGGCTTGCCCACACACTTAGCCAAGGGGAGGCAGGCTTGGAGACACACACGCGAATCTCCAACACTGCACGGATCTCGGATTTGGTACGTTTTTCTTGAGGGAAGAGAGTCAAAGAGAGAAATGACTGAAAACGAGCCCTCAAGATTTGAGTGGAAAGGAATCTGGCGCTTTTCGTTTACTATTAAGCCCTGCTCAGGAGCAGCAGAGTGCACAGGCCCACAGAGACGCCCAGCCTCCAAGGGCAGTCGGGCTCCTGACCGGCACTACCATCCATTAGACACCAGAACGGAAGTGGAAACAATTCCCACAGGCCATTCCGTGACCCTAACTGTTGCCTGTCCCCAAGCTACAGGCCAGAGACACACTCAACTATCCATGGGGCATGGGATGGGGGAAGAGGACACGGGCACCAAGTCAGGGACCCCAGGCTCAAGAGAGTGGAAGGTGGCAGGAAGTGCCGAGGGAGGGGAACATGTGACAGGCACACAGTTGGCCCTTCCGGCCTTGGGCTCTGGGTAGCACTCCCAGCCCTGGAAGAAACCGGGCCTGGCTCCACAACCAAACAGCCCCCAACCCAGCTCCAGGTGTTCTCAGAGCTTCAAGTTCTCTTTCAGCCCTAAACTCTAGGGCTTGGATTCTAACGGTAACGTTTCAGGTCAAGGATGGCCATTAGAGAGCTGGCAAGACTGTTCTCGGAGTCCCCTTTCTATCTGGTTCCCACAAAAAGGAGCCTTGATGGAATCCGGGGAAGAATTTAGGTTTTTCAGGAGGGCTTGAGCCTAAGGAACTGGCTTATAAGTAGGCGATGGCTATTCGGGGAAGGCAGAGCAGTAGCAAGCAGTAGAGAGCTGGGCACCAAGCCTGCCACTCGGGGGAGGACAGGGACGCAAACACAGATGTCCAGCAGACACTCGTGGAAACCCCACAGAATGTCTGATGGGGGACCAGAGGCGGCCAGGGCAAGGTCCCGTGGAGACCACAAACTGAGAGGAGAGACCAACACGCAGCGCAGGAGCCCGGGAGAGCTGGAGCAGGAGACAGTCTAAGCTCCCCAGAGGGCAGGCCTGGCCCCGCTTCTTCCCGGCCAGGTCACCCGGGGCAAGTATTTTATAGCTTGTCTGTCTCCCTTGCAGGCTTTTTCAGAGGCCCAATGGCGGTGATGTGTGACTGTGCTAGGGAAAGCACTGGGAGCATCTCTGGCTCTAGTGAGATAGATGACTCTGGGTGGGCTCCTGGATGCGGCCCGGTCACCAGAGAGACCAAGAAAGGATGAGGAGCTTGGAGTTTCAGCTTCAAGAAGGTCCATAGGAACGCAGGAGCTCACCGCAAACTGGACTCAGGGAGGAAACCTCAGAAATTACGCACACACACAAGTGTACACGTAAACCTACAGAAGGACACACACGTGCGAAGGCTTAACCAGAGGCTGCACTTTTACACTCCTGTGGAGTCAGACGTGACAAACCTGTCTCCTGAAGGGCCCTCACCCCTCACCCCACCCTCTCCTTTCAAAGGCCCAGCCCCCAGGAGGCCCTGCTCTCACTCAGGCCTCCTCTCCTTGGAAGCCATTCCTGATTATCTCTGTGAGGCGAGACCACCCCGCCCCCACTCCTGGGTCTGAAATTCCACCACTAGAATCAGAGCCATAGAATTTAAAAGCTGGAATGGACCTTCAAGCTGCAGTCCAACCCTCACCCCACAGAGGAATCCCGTCCGCAGACACCCTGACACATGGCATGGCTGTCCTCTTCTCTGCTTCTCCAGTGCTGGGGTTGGGGGTGGGGGCGGGGGGCAGCCCTTGCACTGTGGACCACACTCCTTGAGTCTAGAAGGAATTCACCTTCTCTAAGGTCGGCTTCCTGTTGCAGGCCCACAAGCCTGGGAAGGAGGACAAGGAGAGCCTTGGTCTACCCGAGCCAGGAAGTGTGCATTTGATGAGTAGCTGAAGACAAGCCCCAAGGAGCTGGACAAGAGGCTGGAGAGGGAGCCAGGGCCCAGACGAGTGGGGCCCGGGAAGGGAGGCAGGCAGGTGCCAGACCCGCCACACAAGTTTGCCTGGGCCACTGACTGCGCGCAGCACATGTGCACACATGCACACACACGCACACAGACTCACGCTTTCACAGAGCTCCCTGTCAAACAGCCCAACCAGGGCCTCAACGGGACCTGGAAGCAGAGGGGGACCACCTCGCCCCAGCAACCTAGCAGGAACTCCTAACAGCCCAAGCCTCCAAACCCAGGCAGCTCAGGAAACCACCAGGAAACGACCCCTGCCAGCAGAGGGGGCAGCCCAAAGAGGGTCCGCCTGACAGCTGGGCTCCCCAAATCCCAGAGGCCAGTCCTAGCTCTCCAGCATCGCCCAAAGAGAAAAGCTTCCCCGGCTGCAGCTGTCACATCTGCCTGGGAGGGAGGAGGCACAGCGGAGCAGCACCTGATCCCAGGATCCCTTCGCAGCCCGCCAGCCCAGGAGGCCGGTTCAGCGCTGGCAGCCCAGGGTGAAACATGAAGACTGAACAGTCCCCCAGGGATGGTGATGGCAGTCTCTGGGCACGGCAGCAAGGGGCAAGCTGGGTCACAGGGCGGCCGGCTCTTCTCCTGCAGCCTCCTGTCCCTTCTGGTTTGGAAGGGGGCGAGCTGTGTGGCTCTGGGGCCCGGGCCCTTCCTCCCTGCCTGACACAGGCCAGAGCTGCCCAGCTGGGTACAGGACGCCATCTTGGGTCAAGGTGCAACCACAGGGGGCTCCTCTCGCGAGCTGGGGAAGAGAGCCCCTGAGAACCAGTGAGCCCCTCACTCCCCACCCAAGGGGCCAACACCTACTCAACTGCCTTTGCACTGGAGAGTGGAGGAAGGACAGAAGGGATGCAGAGAAACGGGGGAACTAATGGGGGTGAGAGGGAAGGGAGTGGGTGCCCCCAAGAAGGGAGCCTCCAGGAAAGCGAAAAGCAGTTTGGCAGCTAGAGGGCCGCGGGCCCCAGCGATGGGGGGCTGGGGGAGGCCAGGGGCGGGCCCTGGACCCTTGCCAGCTCCGTCTGAGCCGAGGGGGAGGGAGGAGGGAGGGGGAGGGGAGCTGGGGTGAGGGCGGGACACGGACCGAGGCCGCCTGCGGCTCGGAAGCTTGGGGTCTCCCGGGGCGCTGGGACGTGGGGCCGAAGACCCCGATCCGCAGCCTCGGCGAGGCCTCGTCCTTCACCGTGCGGATGCGAAGCTTTCAAGGACACGTCTGCACCGGCCCAGCGGGGGTGCGTGTGCGTGAGTGTGTCCGCGTGCGTGTTGAGTGTGTGCAGGGGGGTGGGTGCTGCTGCAGGGGGCGACCCAGGGCGTCCCCACCAGCCACGCTCCGGGCCCAGGCCCTGAGGCTCCCACCCCTGCGTTTTCCGGCCCCCGCGGCCCCGGCCCGGGATCTTCGCCCGCCCCCGCCCCGCCCCCACACTGCGGCGCCGCCGCCGCCGCCGCCGCCGCCGCCGCCGCCGCCGCCGCCGCCGCCGCCGCCGCCCCGGCTCCCACGGCCCGCGGCGGGGGCAGGGAGGAGCCAGGCACGACGTCCCCCCCGCGCGCCACCCGACTCTCCGCGGAGAGGTGTGCCCCCCAAGTGGCACTCTCCCCACCCCCGCAGCCCCTCCCAGATCCGCTGGCACCCCGCTCCCCCAGCCACAGGTGGCCGGAGGAAGATCGCTGCGCAGCGTTCCCCGGTCCGGCCCCCAGATCACCCCTCGGCCCGCCCCCGGGGGCCTCCCGGGTCCCCCGCCCCGCCGGGCCGAGGAGGGCCGGGAGCCGGGGGGAGGGGCGGGGGGCCGGGTCGTGCCAGGCTGCCATTTTCTGCCGCCACCGCGGAGCCTGCGCGGGGCCGGGCCCCCGCCCCCCTCCCCCGCTCCCTGCGGGCCGCGGCGGGAGCCGATTATTCCGGGTCGGGGTCCGCGCCCTCCGGCGTCCCGGCCGCAGGCCCCAGGTTGGGCCCCGGGGCGGGGGCAGGGCCCGGAAGGCGGGGGCGGCCAGGCCGGGGCCCCTGCGGCAGCGCCTAGCGGGGCACCGCGGCTGAGGCCGGCGGCGGAGGAGGCCCCCCGCGGCATTGTATAGACTTGAACTTGAGCCCGGAGCCGGGCGGGGGCGCGGAGGGGGCTACGCGCCGGGAGCTGGCGGGACGGGAGGGGGCGCCTGTGGAGCCCGCGGGGACATAAACAAACCCTCAAATCCCCCGCGCCGCCCCGGCCAGCCCGGCCCGCCGTCGCCGCCCGCAGCCCTGGCTCCGCGAGCGCCCGGCGCCGAGTTGCGGGGGTCCGGGAGCGTGCCCCGAGCCGGGCACTGCCCGCCGCCGTGGCCCCCGCCCGGCTCCCCTCCTCCCCGCCCGCCTCCGGGCCGGCCTCCCGGGCCGCCAGCAGCGGCGCTCATTACCGTGTGGCCGGTGGGGTCGGGCCGGCCCGGCTGCGCGCCCTAGTGCCGCGGCGCCGCGTCCCGGCTCGTCCTCTGCTCTCGCCGCCGCCGCCGCCGCCGCCGCCGCCGCCCGCGCGCCCTCCCTCCCTCCCTCCCGGCCCGCCTGCCTGCCTCGCTCGCTCCCTCCCTCCGCTCGCTGTCGCGCTCCCTCTCTCCGCCTCCTCCGCCGGGTCCCCCCCTCCCACCCCTTCTCTCCGCCTTCCTCCTTCCCTCCCTCCGGCCGCCCGCGGGCCCAGGCCTCCGCCCGCTGCTCGCCCCCCGCGGCCGCGCTGGCCCCGGCCCTGGCGCTGCGGAGCCGGCCCGGGAGGCAGCGCCGACTTGGGGGCCCCGGGGCGCCGCGACGGGAGCGGCCTGGGCGCGCGGCCGGTCCTAGCGCCCTCGGCCCGACTTCCCGGCCTCTACGCCCCCGCTGGGGGGGGCTCCCCGCACGCTGCGGGTCGGAGGGCCGGACCTCGCTGCGCCCCGAGCCTGCGCTGGGCCCAGGAACCCCGCCTCGGCCGCTCTCCCGGCCACTCCGCCGGGGGCCTGCGGCAGCCCTCCCCCCGCGGGGCGCCCCGCTACCTGGAGCTGCCTCTGCGCTGGGTCCCCGCATCCAGCACTGGCCGCAGGGACAGCAGCCCCTCCTCTCCCGCGGCCGGTGTCAAGTGCCTCCCCCCGGCAGCCCGCGGAGCCCCCGGCGGTCTTCGCCCTGCAGTTCTCCCGACCTCCACCAGAGCCCACTGCACTCTGCCTGCCTCAGCACTGGGGCTGGGGACAGCAGCGCCGGCCCATCCGCGCCGCAAGCCCCACGCCACCCGCCACCCCCGCCAGGTGCCGCCGCCGAGTGGAGGCCGGCCCACTCAACAGGACCAAGGTCGGGGCGCCAGGCTATCGAGGCCGTCTGGGAGGCTCGAGCATTTCTATAGGATGAGCCCCCTTGAAGGGAGTGAGTTCCCCGTACCTTGAGGTGTCCAAGTAGAGTTGAGTGTCCTCAGTTGGTCAGTGGAAGACTGAAAGATTTCATGGCTCGGGGGTGGAACTAAATGACATTGAAGATCCCTTCCAGCTCTAAGATTCTGTGCACACACCTACACTCCGCCCTCATGCTTACTCACCCCTTTGCGGCGAGGGTTGTTCTCATTTCCCATAGAGTTCCCAGGGCTCCAGGTTTCTGACTCGGGGCATCTCTGTCTACTTTCATCAGCACAGCCACTCCTCTGCTCATCACTCTCCCAACTGCCACCGCTAGGGCTTGGTGCTGGGGCCCCTGATTCCCCAGCCTGGCTCCTTTCTTCTGCCTGTACCTCCACCAGTCATCTGCCACTGTGTACCCCCATTCCACCCAGTGCTTCAGCTACATGGCAGTGCCCTGAGCTCCCTGCCCCAGGCCATGGTGTGCTCCCTTCCCCAGGCACCAACCATCCCACTTATGGACACCCAGGCCCTCACTGCTGAAACCAGTCGTACTTTTCCCTCCACCACCACCAACTTCAACCCTCCAGGGGTCACAGGAACAGTTACCTAACTCTTTGGGACACAGAGCTGACCTTTCATCCAAGAGATTTCCTTCCAGAAGTCCTCTAATGCTTCCAGGTCCTTCAGTCTGCCCACTCCCTGTGCCCCAAGGTCAGAGGCCGCTCTCGACACAGTTGTCCCGGCCTTTTTCCCTGTCACCCTCGCTCAAGTGGTCACCCCATGCCGCTGGTGATAGGCCGTGCTATCCGTGGTCTCCACCTGGCCAGTTCCAGAGACTTGGGATGTTCCTTCCATGAGGACAGAGACCACCTCTGTCATCTCTGTAGCCCAGCACTTGGCACATAGTAGGTTCTCAATAAGCTTTGGATGAATGAATATGTACATTGCAGGTTCTGTGCCACTTTGCTTTCAGCATCAAGATGGGCAACCACAGACATGCTAAAGTTTGGCCAACGGGAGGACCATGTTTAGAAAAATGGTTGCGATACCGCTTCGTTCCTTAAGGGCTTGTATAATACTGCCCGCAAATAGCAGCGATAGTTTACTGAGTGTCTCCTGTGCGCCGGGCACCAGGTTGGCCCTGTTCCTTAGCAGCCCTCTGAGGTAGTTTGTGTTATCTTCACTCTATAGATGAAGAGACTGAGGCTCGGTCAAAGCCACACTGTTGGGAAGTGGCAGAGCCAGGATTCAAAGCATGTTTCATCTGACTCTGAAATCATTATTGTTACCTTAAAACATTACAGTTACTCTTTTTTTTTGACCATACCATACGGCTTGTGGGGTCTTAGTTTCTTGACCAGGGATTGAACCCGGGCCCTCGGCAGTGAGAGCACAGAGTCCTAACCACTGGACCACCAGGGAATTCCCTACAGTTACTCTTAACAAGCTGAAATTTTCAGGGTCAAGTGGGCAACTGCAAGTTTCTATTCAGGAGGGAATTCCTTGGCGGTCCAGTGGTTAGGACTCGGCGCTTTCACTGCCGTGGCCCGGGTTCGATACCTGGTCCAGGAACTAAGATCCCCCAAGCCATGTGGTGCAGTCAAAAACACAAAAACAACAAAAAAAAGCACGTTTCTATTCAGTAGAACTATTTATGATGAAATCATTGGGAGTCCATGATGTGTGACCTTGGATGTCTGTGTTGCTGGTGTCAAAAGGCCCAAGGTGACCATGTTGGGGGGTTTGCTCGTGTCCAGTAGGAAGCAACTGTGTGGCTACAGGCCTGGTTCCAGAGCCTGGCCTCGGCGTTTTTGGCATGAGGAGGACCCTCGAGGCTGTCCCAGGAAGAGACACGTTAATGCTGGCTAACCCAACTGGGCCCTTCTGACGACAAATCACACTGGGTCCAGCTCAGATTGATCTGCCTTTGGGCTCCTACAGCCCCATCACTTCTGTCTGGCCCACTGCGGCCCAGCCAGTATCCTGGTGGACTCTAGATCATCAAGGGTGAGGGGCAGCATCGGTCATCTGTAGTAACAAACAAGTGACAGGATCCTGCCTAAACCACCTTAAACAAACAAAAGGATTAAGTAGTATAGAGTTTAGACAACTGGGAAGACCAGGGCTGGGGATTCAGGCACAGGTAAATCCAGGGACTCGAGTGTCAGCTCCAGAGCCGGCTCTCTCTCCATCACTCTTGTCTGCTTCCCACTACGGTGGTGCTTCTCCCTACTTTAAACAAACTCCAAGATGGTGGGCAGCTGTCTCATGTTCACACTCTCCCAACTTAGAGCCCCAGTGGAAGAACATAATTTCCTTTCCTTCAGGAACCTCCTTAATGCTTCTAGGACATGAGGTTCCATGTCCTTTAACAACACCCCCCCAACCCCTGTGCCCCAAGATCTGAGACACAGTTGTCCTGTTTTGCGCTTCATTGTCACCCTCACTCACGGTGCCACCCCTAACCAGAAAGTCCCGAGGGTTACTTCAGTTGTTGTGACTAGTCACAAGCCCACTCTGAACCAGGTTCTACAGCCTGTGGGATAGCGTGGATCACATGCCCACCCCCTTAAGTGGGTGCAAGAGGTGGTTTGGGGATTGGCAGATCCAACCAGCACCCCATGGAAAAGGGGCAGTGTTGCTCTCCAAAGCAAGGGGCGCTGGGCAAACACACTGCACTCCACCCCATGGCCACCCAGCATCCACGTATACCCTCTTTTCCCCACACATGCGCTTTCAAAAATGGTCTTGCTACTTGATAGAGGTGGTGGTTGCACAACGCTGTGAACGTACTAAACGCCACTGAATTGTACATTTTCAAATGGTTAATGTTACGTGAATTTCACCTCAATAAAAAGATATATATATATACATTTGGAGGGGGGCTGCATTGGGTCTCTGTTGCTGTGCACAGGCTTTCTCTAGTTGCGGTGAGTGGGGGCTACTCTTCGCTGAGGTGTGCCGGCTTCTCATGACGGTGGCTTCTCTTGTTGCGGAGCACGGGCTCTAGGGCGTGCGGGCCTCAGTAGTTGATGCACGTGGGCTCAGTAGTTGTGGCGCATGGGCATTGTTGCTCCGCGGCACGAGGGATCTTCCCAGACCAGGGCTCGAACCCGTGTCCCCTGCATTGACAGGCGGATTCTTAACCACTGCGCCACCAGGGAAGTCCCTAAAAAGATATTTTTAACATGTTCCTTCTAAAATAAAGAACCCTTACCACGTACAACCAAAACACTTACTCTCCTTCCTAAAGGAAGACAGGATCCGAGTAATGTGCGTTCCTATCGATGGTCTACACGTGGCTTCTTATTATCTGCAACAGTGGCTAAGTTATAAATGTAACCATCCCCAAAACACCAAGTCTATGATGGTGGAGGTAAAATAGATTATCCACAATGAAGACTGACTTTGGAAGAGAGGAGAAGGGAAGGAGCACACAGGGGTGGCCTGTCCACCCTGCTGGTGGGGCAGCCAGGACTCACTCACTTCTCCACAGTGGAGCTGGGTCCTGGCCTGGTACCCTGGGAGAACCTTCCTGGCTCCTTATTCTCCACAGCTGTACCTGAGGGCCTGCAGGGAAGAGGTCCTCTTTGGGGAAGGCCAGCTCCTTATTGACATGGCCATGGCTTCCTGGGGACTCCTTCAGAGGCTGGGCAAGCACTAGGTCTGAGGACTGCAGTATCCCTTCCTTAAAACCTCAGCCGGCCGCCAGTCAGCTCATTCCCTAGGAACTCCATGGACTAGTAACTAGCTCCCTAAAGACCCAAAGCTGCTGAGTGGACACCTCTTCATGCCCACCACAGAAGTTGTGAGCGTTACGGCAAAGAGTGGAAATAAAAGTGCTCTGTAACCCATAAAATGTCATTATCCTCATTCACAGAGAAAATCATAGAGACATAAATTCATTCTGTATGGTTTTGTCTGTGCCGGGACACAGTCCTTTTATTCAATTCCTTTTACCCTCTTATTGGATTTCCCACAGCAACTGCCATAAACTTCCCTCCCCTATTTCTAGATGCTGATTCAGCCCCTTCCTCCCGGCGACAGCTGAGCCTCTGCCTCTCACTCTAGCCTGAGGCTCACCCTGTATATTGATTGGTCTGGAAATAAATATAGACGTAAAATATATTTGTGTATATTTTTTCCATTAAGAGAATTTTGTAAAGACCAAAAATAAATGGAAATCCAAGGGTGCGATGTGAATACAACGGATGAGTCAAAATTTCCCAGCCAAGCTGTAATAGTTTTTGCCTGGTCATCAAAGAAACAAGCGGTCTTGCGTTATCCTGATGAAGGTTATACGTTTTCTGTTGACTAATTCTGGAAACTTTTCATCGAGTGCTGCTTTCAGTTGGTCTAATTGGGAGCAGTACTTGTTAGAATTAATCGTTTCGTTTTCTGGAAGGAGCTCATAACAGAGGACTCCCTTCCAATCCCACCATATGTACAACATCACCTTCTTTGGATGAAGACCGGCCTTTGGTGTGGTTGGTGGTGGTTCATTTCGCTTGCCCCACTATCTCTTCCATTCCACATTATTGTACAGTATCCACTTTTCATTGCCCGTCACAATTTGTTTTAAGAAAGGAATGCTTTCCTTACGTTTAAGTAGAGAATCGCATGCGGAAATAAGATCAAGAAGGTTTTTCTCGCTTAACTTACGTGGAACCCAAACATCAAAGCGATTCACGTAACCGAGCTGGTGCAAATGATTTTCAATGCTTGATCTCGATATTTTGAGTGTGTCGGCTGTCTCCTGCGTGGTATAATGTTGATTGTTCTCAATTAATGCCTCGATTTGATCGCCATCAACTTCAGCTGGTCTACCCGACCGTGGAGCATCGTGCAGCTGGAAATCTCCAGCACGAAACTTCGCAAACCACTTTTGACACGTTCGATCGATCACAGCACCTTCTCCGTACACTTGCACAAATCTTTTTTTGCGTTTCAGTTGCGTTTTGACCTTTCTTGAAATAATAAAGCATAATATGCCAAAAATGTTGCTTTTCTCCTTCCATCTTCAATATTAAAATGGCTACACAAAAATTCACTAATTTTGATAAGTTTTTTTTAATGCACGCTGATATGACAGCTGTCACAATACAATCTAACAAAATTGTTTCAAATGAAGTTAAAGACAACTAAGTGCTACTAGAGCCATCTTATGGAGAAAACCGAAAGGACTTTTTGGCCAACCCAATATATGCATACATATATTCCTCTTTTTCTCTCCACTGAGAACACGTACAAGCAATTAAACCTCAATAGTGATGAGTATACCTCATGCCCAGATCTTGGTTTCTAAATACCATTCCCTACTAAAAGGAACTGGACCTTCTTGGAGAAATGGCAGATTCTAGAGTTGGGTCAAGCAAGGAACAAGATGAGCCCAGAACATGTCACACTTAAAAATCAAGGAAGTGCTCAAAGAATGATGGGGTACAAAAAAGTGCTCCCACTGGCAAAATATGGGAAAATCTGAGCACCAAAATAATGATACCAACAGATTATAAACCCACTGCGTAAAATGAGAATCCCTGAGTCCACAGTGCTAGAAATAAATAAAGGAATAAATTGCAAGTTCGATGAGGAATGGGATATTTGCATAGTCTTAAAGTACTTCCCAGCAAAATACTTTTTAATTGCAAAGGGAAAAAAGAATAACTTCACAATGGAAAAGCCCTTTAATCAAGTGATCAAAGCTAACCTCATCAGTAATGGAGCAAATTGAAATGATACACCACCTAACAGGATGCAGTGAGAACAACACGGCATCATTTCTGTGATACATATTCCAGCCAAAGATGCATCACCTGAATCTAATCTCAAGGAGACATCAGACAAACCCTGTCCTAGTCCCTTTGAGCTGCCGTTAAAAAGTACCATTGACTGGGCGATTTACAAACAACAAACACTTATCTCACAGTTCTGGGGAAAGTTCAAGATGAAGATGCCAGCAGATTAGATGATTGGTGATGCTTCCTGGTTCATAGACAGCCGGCTTTTCTCTGTGTCCTCACACAGTGGAAGGGACAAGCTAGCTCCCTGGGGTCTCTTTTATAAGGGCACGAATCCCAATCATGAGGGCTCTGCCCTAATGACCTAATCCTCTCCCAAAGGCTTCACCTCCTAATACCATCACCTTGGGGGATAGGTTTCAACATATGAATTTTGAGAGGACACAAACATCACACCATTGCAAACCCCAAATGAGGGATATTCTACAAAATAACGGACTTGTATTTTTCAGGAGCGTCCAGATCATGAAAGCCAGGGAAAGACTGAGGAAGTGTTCCAGATCGAAGGAAAGAAACTGAAGAGAGGGGGCTTCCCTGGTGGCACAGTAGTTAAGAATCCGCCTGTCAACACAGGGAATATGGGTTCGAGCCCTGGTCCCGGAAGATCCCACATGCCGCGGAGCAACTAAGCCCGTGCACCACAACTACTGAGCCTGCGCTCTAGAGTCCGCGAGCCACAACTACTGAAGCCCACGTGCCTAGAGCCTGTGCTCCACAAGAGAAGCCACCGCAATGAGAAGCCCACGCACAGCAACGAAGAGTAGCCCCCGCTCACCGCAACTAGAGAAAGCCCGCGCGCAGCAACAAAGACCCAACGCAGCCAAAAATAAAATAAATAAAATTAATTAATTAAAAAAAAAGAAACTAAAGAGACATCACAAGTAAGTGTGTGATTCTGGATTGGATATTTTTGGTATAAAGGACATTATTAGAACAATTGGAGAAATGTAAATTGGGTCTGAGTATTAGATGGTAGTAATGGATCAGTGCTACTTTCCTGATTTTGATGTTTGTACTCTAGTTATGAGAGTGTCCTTATTTATAAGGATATATTTCTAGTCTAGGATAAAAAGAAATATATCCTATACTAAAGTTTTGGGGGGAGACTGGGCACCATGTTGACACATTCACAAATGGTTTAGAAAAAAAAATAAATTCTTTTACCATATTTGCATCTTTTCTGTAAGTTTGAGATTGTTTTAAAATAAAAAGTTTTAGGGGGCTTCCCTGGTGGCGCAGTGGTGAGAGTCCGCCTGCCGTTGCAGGGGACACGGGTTTGTGTCCCGGTCCGGGAGGATCCCACATGCCGCGGAGCGGCTGGGCCCGTGAGGCCACAGCAGTGAGAGGCCCGCGTACTGCAAAAAAAAAAAAAAACCAATAAAATAAAACGTTTTAAAAATTACCCCCAGGGGTTGTAGCATTTTGCCTTCTCACCAGGAATACATATGAAAGAGAATGTTGCCGAGTATGTAGTCAAACTCTTGGACTTTTGCCCACCTGTTGGGTGAGCAGTGATCTCTCCATACACGTTTTGTTTTGCATTTCTCTGACGGTGAGGAGGTTGAACGTCTTTTCATGTGTTCAAGGGCCATTTGCATTTATACACTGAGCACTCTCAGTTTATCTTTTGACCACTTTTCTATCAGGTTGTGGGTCTTTCTTCTTGATTTTGATGACCTCTTCATGAATTGAGGAGGTTATGCCTTTGACTGTGTTACGAGCCAACCGTTATTTTTGTACTGTGTATTCAGTGCCTAGCGTTGCACCGAGGATCCTGGTGGGCTGGTCTCTGCTTGTGAGGAGTTTACACGTGACACAATCCAGACTGACGTTAGCCACTTAATCACGAGCTAAATTGTGAAGCTCAAACAAGAAGGGGTGTGGGCTGAAGCAAAGGTGCCCCTGAGGAAATGGAAGCTGAGCTGGGGCTAGACGATGGTTGGGTTATGGTCAGTGAGGGCATCCTGGGCTTAGAGGGAAGGCACAGTGAGGGCGAGAACTTGATCTGCCTGTGGTGACGTCCCCTCATCTCTCTCCTTCTGCCCCAGCCCAAACCCTCAGACTCAGGTACTCTGCCTTGAGGAACTTCCCTAAGTTCTTCCCGATCTTCACTGCTCCTCCAGACGGAAGAGGAAAGGAGCGCCAGAAGGGGGAGGAAAGTAGGTGTAGTGAGCCGGGTCTTATGGTCTTAGGCGAGCACGGTGGGCAGTGCCACAGTCCACCTAGCTTTCTGTGAAAAGTGCCACTCAAGGTCAAGGTAAAAGATTAGAAGCCTGTGGTTCTGTTACTACTTTTCAAACACAAACATTTTAGGGGGTTAAAAGCAGTGATTTTTTTTTTTTAAGCTACAAGGATATATTATACAACACAGGGACCATAGCCAATATTTTATAGTAACTACGAATGGAGTATAACCTTTAAAAATTGTGAATCACTACATTGCATACCTGTAACTTTTATAATATTGTACATCAACTACATTTCAATTAAAAATGGAGAAAAAAGAATTTTAAAAAGAATTATAGCTGGTCAAATTATTCAAAAAAAGCAGTGATTTTTTTTTTCATTCATACCTTCTAGGAATGAACGTACCTTCTAGGTAATGTAACTTCTAGGTTATAAGTTGAGTTCCATGCAAGTCAATAAAGGGGGTGTCTTTTCTTAATTAAACTTTTTCTTTCGAGATCAATTTGGATTCACATGCAATTGTAAGAACTACTACAGAGAAATCCCCTATACCTTATACCAGTTTTCCCCAATGATAGCATCTCTCAAAACCTAAGTGTAATATCACAACCAGGTTATTGACACTGACGTGGCCAAGTTTGAGAGCATTTCCATCAGCCCAGGATTCTGCACGTTGCCCTTTTACAGTCATACCCACTTCTCCCCTACCTCCCCCCACCGCCCCAACTGCTCATCTGGGCAGCTACTCATCTGTTCTCTGTTTCTGTAGTTTTCACATGTCAACAGTGTCATATACATGGAGTCATGCAGTATATAACCTTTGGAGATTGGCTTTTTTCATTCAACATAATTCTCTGGAGGTTCATCCCGGTTGTTGTGTGTGTCAATAGTGCTTTCATTTTTATTGCTGAGCAGTAGTCCATGGCACAGATGTACTACCTGTTGAAGAACATCTGGGGAATTTCTAGTTTTTAGCTACAGGATAGAAAACCGGGGCCAGGGAAGTGAACCAACTTGTACCAGGGTACACAGGCCAAATATGCGAGAGCTGGCATGTGGTGTGAGCCCTGGTCCATTTGCATGAGCCACATAAGGCTACTGGTGGGAAACACCAGGCAGCCTCAGCAGGAAGCATGGAGACTCAAGAGTGAGTGATAATCTGATGTCTTGAAAGTCATGTGTAAAGAAGGTGAGTCTCAATTGGAGGGAGGCAGCTCAGAAGAGACATTTGTGCTCAGCTCTGGCGGGGGATCCGGGGAGGCTCTGAGCCGCCTTCTGAAGGGAACAAACATCTACTGCTGACTGAAAACAGAGATGACGAGGAGGGACATATTAGCTGATTTGGGTTGTTATAGTAACATCCAGATAAAATATATATTCACAGGCCAGAGGGGAAATGGAACTGAACGCAGATGGGTGGGTAGAATGGGGGAAACGACTGGAAGAATATCTCCATAGCCACAGTGCTTACTCATTACTGAAGCCATGAGCAAGGGGCTCTCCAAGGAGTATGGAGACAGAGATGCTGGGGGAAACCCCAATTAGGTGGTGGGAGAGATGGCAAAGAGAGAGGAGCCTCCGAAAGGCAGGGGCAGGGAGTGGAGCGTGGGAACCAGAGGAGTGAATGAAGGCCAAGGCCAAAGAGACTTAGCACTGATGAGGCAACAGGGTTGAGGAGAAAGGAGGAAATACACATTTCCTGCCAAATGAGTATTTTTTATCTATGCTGCATAACAAATTAACCCAAATCTTAGTGGCTTAAATAACAACATCTATTATCACACAGTTTCTGTGTGTCAGGAATCTGTGGGTGGCTTGGTGGGGTCCTCAGGCTCGGGGTGTCTGACTGCAGTCATCCCAAGGTTTGACGGCGTTCGGTCCATTTCCAAGCTTACTCACATGGTCGCTGACTTGATTCAGTTTCTAACGTGTTGTTGGTCTGAGGGCTTCAATTCAATGCTGGCTGTTGGCTAGAGGCTGCCCCCAGTTCTTTGCCTTGTGGGCCTCCCACCGGGCAGCTAACATGATGGCAGCTGGCTTCGCTAGAGCGAACAGGAGAGAGCGAGAGTGTGCGGGTAAGATGGAGGACACAGACTTTTATTTTACTTAAAAATTTCTTATTATTATTATTTTTGGGCTACACCACGTGGCACGTGGGATCTTAGTTCCCCGACCAGGGATTCAACCCGTGCCCCCTGCAGTGGAAGCGTGGAGTCTTTTTTTTTTTTTTTCAAAATTGTTCTTTTTTTTTTTTTTTGCCTGGGGGTGGGGTGAGAGGAAAGGAGGGGGCTAGCAAATTTAGCACTCCTCTCTCGCCCGCCATTTGTGGCCTGAGAACTCTTTTTTTTTTTTTAGACGTTGGAGGTAGGAGTTTATTAATTAATTAATTTATTTTTGCTGTGTCGGGTCTTCGTTTCTGTGCGAGGGCTTTCTCTAGTTGCGGCGAGCAGGGGCCGCTCTTCATCGCGGTGCGCGGGCCTCTCACTATCACAGCCTCTCTAGTTGCGGAGCACAGGCTCCAGACGCGCAGGCTTAGTAGTTGTGGCTCACGGGCCTAGTTGCTCCGCGACATGTGGGATCTTCCCAGACCAGGGCTCGAACCCGTGTCCCCTGCATTGGCAGGCAGATTCTCAACCACTGCGCCACCAGGGAAGCCGCCGACACAGACTTTTATAACCGAGTCTTAGACGCTTTCGCCCTATTCTGTTCATGAACAGCAAGTCACTAGGACCAGCCCACACTCAAGAGGAGAGGATTATATAAGGGTCTGCATACCAGGAAGCCAGTTGAGCTGCAGTGTACTACAGGGAGCAAAGACAACCGGAGCCTCCCCCAAGGTGCCCCTGACAAGACAGTATTAGGAGAGTGTGAGGGGCAGACGACAGAATGGAGCGAGGCAGGTGGTGATGCCCAAATCCCAGCTGCCCCCAGCACTTCAGGGAGACATGGACAGACTCAGGAGCCCCACCCCTCTTGCTGCAGATGGAGCGCCCACCAGCTCCCAGAAGGTCCGAGCTGGGTTGTTTGCATGGGTCTGCTTCCTCATCCCACCCCGCGCCCCGCCCAGAGCAGAGCCACACAAGCAGGCACCTGGCTCACCATCTCCATCCCACCAACTGTCACTCACCATCGAGGCACAGCAGCATCTTCGGGGCATGGGGGGACAGGACCCAACTCCATAGCTCTTTCCACTCCCCAGGACTGACTCCCTTTCCGACTTGAATTCCTTTTCTAGCCCAACACAGGATCAGGGCCAGGGATGTTAGAAATGACCCCCAAGGATCTGGTAGGTGGCTGGGAGAGCAGAACCCCTTGCACTCTAAAAAAGCAGCTAACAGTACTTTTATCAGTTGTCTCACCCCTTCTCTCTATTCCTTGTCACCTAAGGGGACAGAAGAATGAGGAAAATACCCTCAATAGGACATAATCTTTGAGATGGGCTTTCAGATCAAGCTCTCACTAGATCCTAATTACAATCCCAGAGGCACTCAGGCCAGTGACTGTTACGCCAGTTTTAAGGAGGAAGCCACTGAGGCCCAGAGAGGCATCTCAGTGACCAAGCAGGACCAGACCTGCACGCCCAGCCCCACTCTGTACCCATATGGAGTTTCTCGGGGTGGGGCAGGGCTCCTCCGAGCACATGAGGATGGCCGCAACAGCGGACCCAAGCTCCGCACCCGCTGAGTATGGGCCTTCGGGCCCACAGCTCTGTCCCTGCCGCTCTAACCCTCCCCCTCCTCTTACAGTACCCTCCCCCCAGGTTCCCGGCATCCAAAGAGTATTTAGAAAACCCACCTGCCCCCGACGTCTTGAAATCTCTTTACTGGAGACCAAGCCTTTTATTCTACAATTAATGAATTCCCAGGAGCTGAACATGACTCATAGCCCTCGGGATATTGGGGTACATGAACAGGGCAGGAGAGCAGTGGAGGGGGAAAAAGAGGCTGGGGGTGGGGGAGAACCTGGGCCATGGGAGCCAATTTTTGTGACCAGCACTGGGGTTTGCATGTCTCTGGGGACAAGGGAACTAACAGGTAATCGGAACAATGAGGGGAAATAGAGGCCGTTAGGTGTCAGGCTGCACGAGAGAGGGAAAGGATATTTCTCAGGGGCGCCAACAGTGTCTGCCCCAGTTTACCCTCAGCACAGGCTACTTGACTGTGACCTCAGACCTCCTTTCAAATTAGGAACAAGGAGCATGAAATGAATAACGGTGATTTTAGTTCTGTGCCCTGAGCAGGTGAGGGAGAGCAGGGCTGACGGCCACCCAGTCAGGCCCATTCAGGGCGGGGCCAGCTGAAGACACGTTGGCGGCCCGGCCTTGAGATCTAAGTGCAAGGCCGCAGCCTGGGCTCCTGCCGGGACGTCTAGGCCACCAGCTGGAGGGCAGCCCCTGCGTCCCCACCCTGCTGACTGGCGACCAGGGAGAGGGCGCCACCCGCTCTCCGGGTGCACGCAGATTGGGTCCAAAAGAGATACTATTGAAGCATTTGCAAGCACTATTGTTTCACTTTTCTGAGCCGCTTTCCCTCATCACACCCATTCTTCAGGTCAAGCAGGGATAATTTACAACAGGAAGTAGCGGAAAGTTGTGGGAAAAGTCACTTGACTGAACAGGTTAACAGCTGTCGACAGCGCCTCAGCGGCTCCGCCTACAGTGACCCCACAGTAGCCCCCTAAACGGCCTGAGTGGTGCCGGGCGGAGGCCGCAAGTCTGCGGACCACGAAGCCCCGGGCCAGCTCAGCGCGCTCGGGCTGCCAGAGAAGCCTCTCGCTAGGCGCCGCATTTGTCCGCCTAGACCTCCAGGTGGCGCTGGGCTGGGGCGGAGCCTGCTGTCTGTCACCCATGTGGAGGGGGCGGGGCCTTGGAGGTGCTGACTTCTGATTGGTTGGACTTGGTCTTGCTTTCTTTCCGTGTCCAGAGGCAGGTCTTAGGGACAGCACCCAGAGCACCCAGTCGAAGCGCCTGAGCTACGCGGGAGGAAGTGTGTGCGTGCGTGCGTGTGTGTGTGTGTGTGTGTGTGTGTAATTTGTTTTTACAGTTAACTGAGGGTGTGTGAATGGGTGTCATGTTATTTTTTCTTTACAATTAACTGAGTTTCTATTTCTCATACCTTTATAAGACACCTCATAAATTTACACAGCGGGAAAAATTCTTGGTTGGACCTACTTATCATAAATATATCGTTGTAAGGAAGCTAAGGTTTAGGGTCTGCCACTCAGCCAAAACCACTTCTTTTTTCATGTTTCCTTAGTCTTTGACGTTGTATGTGTATTACCAACATAATTGTACTTGTGGGTGTACTATATTCGCACATCTGACAACTGTTTGTTAAGCGTCCACTTTCTGCCAGGCGTTGAGCAGGGTTTTGCAGTCACTGATGAACAAAACAGACCTGGGCCCTGCCCTCAAGTAGCTCACAGACACAAATCAGCAATTACACACACATGTCAAATTTTAGAACTCCCTTGTGGCAATAAATGAGAAGTGGCTGGTGCTCGGGAGAGGAGCGGGAGTTTTGAGGAAGTATAGCACTGAGTGCAGTGGCTGCAGGGCCACTCTGCCAAAGAGCACAGACTGAAGTTAAATTGATCTCATTTCAGAAGACTCCCTTGTGAAGGTGGGGAAGTCAGAGAGGAGTAGAAGGAGTTTGGAGGTGGTTTGGGGGATACCTTGGGGCAGCCAAGATGGGCTCCCTGGCCTCCTGTATAGTCAGGGTGGAGGAAAGTTCTGGAAAGTGTGTAACTTCCAGAATATTCTTTTTTTTTTTTTTTTGCTGCAGATAGAAAGTCATCCTCTGGGACTGGCTATGATGGGGGGACTGTAAACTTTGTCACAGGAGAAGGTGGTCAAAGAAGGACCGGCAAAACAAATACACAAACAAAAAACCACTGGGGTGTGCAACAAAGGCCTGGAGTCCAGGACCCAGGGGTGGAATGCAGAGAGAAGAAGGAGGGAAAACGAGGCAGGAAGGTAAGTCTGAGGCTGGACTAGTTGCTGGGAGAGTCTGGCCCAGGTGGCTGGCAATGGTGGGACATGATCCAGAGAGTCATAAACAGCGAGGACAAGAGAGTCTGTTCTCAACTGGAGACCTACCGGGGGAATTTCCTGCCAAATGTCAGTGTGTGTTTTCTCTTTGTTCACCTAAAAAGTAGGGGCAGGGACCTACACCCTGAAGAGCTCATGCATGACCTCTCCCCATGACTCACTCTCTCAACTTTCACCATGCTTCTCCCCCCTGAGCATTTACCACCCACCCTCACACAACTGTTGTCTGTCTCCTGCACTAAAATGTAAACTTCCTGAGCGTGGGCACCCTGTCTCCTTCTTTACTATATCACCAGGGCCTGGAATATGTGTGGCCCATAGTAGTTGCTCAACAAATATTTGGTAAGTGAATGAATGAAGCAGATTCTTCTTGGTCTGTAGAGAACCCTCCCTTAGTCTCAATGTAGCGGTGCAGAGCCCGGCATCGCCGGTGAAGGCTAAGTTCTTCAGAGAGGGCTCTCTTTCATCCAGGGCGAACCAGCCTTTTTGCCCCGGGAGAAAAGGCTGGGCTAAACCTTGGTGTTTCAGAGTCTTGAAAAAACTGCCTCACCTGCTGAGGGGCAGTTAGCTCCCGGGGAGGGGTGTACTTGATGGTGGGGGTGAGGTCTGTAAGGTGGCCCTCCCCAGCCTGTCTTGGTCCTTACCTGGCACTCCTGAGTCAGCTCCCACCCCCAGAAGTTTTTTTTCTGTGATGTAGGCTGCCACAGGGTTTAGAGGTTTGGCTTGGCGCTCCGGACCCATCCTCTGACCTCTGAAGGTGGCGTTTCACGTGTCTGTGCAGGGGAGATAAATCAGTGCCCCAGGCCTGAGCAGCTCTCGCCAGCCACTCCCTGGGGTGACTCTGAGCCACCTGGCATTGGGTGTGGGGCTTAGGTCCTGGCAGCACCAGGTTCCTACATCTCCATCACCGCAGCCTCTCACCTGTGAGTCCAGGAGGGCCTGGCCTAGGGGGTTCAGGAGCCCCTCCCAGAGGCCGAGGGGCCTGAAAGGGCAGCACCTGCGGTGTCAGAGGAAGGAAGGAGAGGAACAGCTGTTGACCGTTTGCTACATGCCGAGCACCGTTCCAGGTGTCTCACGTGTTTCAATATAATCTTTATAAACAACATGCAAGTTAGAATTATCTTCTCATTTTGTAGATGCAGAGAAAAAGGCGTGACCTGTCTGAGGTCACACTCTAGAAAGGAGCAGCAAAGTACAAATGATTTTAGGTTTTGCTTCAAAAATAGCTTTTAGTATGTGTTTTCTAACAACAAAGATGTGAACGGAGCAGACCAGGCATATTCAACACTTTACAAGCATAGGAAACAGTAAGAGAACTCACTGGAACTCCGTCTCAAAGCAGCCTTGGACATTCTGTATGAGAGCCAGTGAAGGAGGGAGTTTATGTAAGAAGAGACAGTATGTTGTTTCTGTTAATTTTGGGGTGTCATTTTATTTACCTCTGGTTGAACTCTTCTTCCTTCTCCGATTCCTGAGCCCTTTCCTGTGCTCTGTGTTTGGTAGTTCACGAGCATCACTTTGCATTGTTGCCTTTTTTCCCATACACACCCTCAGAGTCAGAGAGAGGCTCCCTGTGGGCTGCTGCTTGGGAATGGTGGGGGGCTGGGGTGGGAGTTCTCTGGCTGGGGCTTCGGAGGATGCAGGGACACCCCTTCGAGCAAGATAGAGCCCGACAGTTCCGTGCCCTCGGCGGCCCCCAGAGCAGCGCCCCAGGACACACAGGCCTGGCGATGAGAGGAGGGTGTCTGAGAGCCTTCAGCGGGTCTTTAGCAGGCCTGTTGCCACGGGGGAATCGTGGGATCAGTACAGCCAGATAGTCTAGCTTTTCCAGAGAAGCTGTAAATCTGGATTTTCTACGAAATCTTCTGATATTTCACCATTTGCAACCCACTAAATTGTTTTAAAAATACCTTCTGGGCCAAAGAAAATGTCTTTAAGCCACCCTCTGTTATACCCTCCAATTTGGTCCCCAAACAGCAAGCAGAGCGTCTGCCTCTTTAGTCCAGATGATAAGGCCTCAGCCACTGGCGTTGTGCTCCTCAGAGCGCTCCTTCCCCAGAGGGCCAAGCGGGCAGGTGAGATCGGGGCAGGCACAAGTGGCAGTGGCAGTGTGGGTCACCCGCTAACCCCCGCCCCAAGAGGTGTCAGCCCCTCAGCTGTGGGGCTGAGGAAGGAGCGTCCCCCTTCCCAGCCTCTGATGCCCATGTCCACGGGGGCCAGAGACCCCTCCTGGCCCAGCGTCTATAGTGGGCAAGGATGAGGGGGGCAGGCGACCGCAGGCCAAGTGGGTGCTTTCTCATCAGCCCGGCCCGATCCTGGGCCCAAGCAGGGGAAGAGGCAGGAACCCTCCAGGCCTGAGTCCAGTCCTGAGCACCCTAAGGCCAGGACACCGGTTTGTGCTGCCATTTCTTTGACTCCCCCACCACGGCGGGGGAAACTGAAAGAGATCCCCCTCCCCTCCCCGGAAGCCCTGTGTGCCCTCTGCATCTCCCTTTGCCCTAGTAATTTTTAGGGTAAATCGGCAAACAGATGTATTTATTTGCTTTGCGTGTGTTGTAGGTTGAGTTGGTTTTGTTTTGACACGTTGGTTCAAAAATAAGATTGACCCTTTGGAAAATCAACTTGCTAAAGCCATTTACTCCGCTTCAGCTTGAGGGGTTTAATTGAAAACAGGCGAAGCACACTGATACCCAACAGGCCTCCAGCCTGAAAGAGACCTCAGAGGAGGCGCGCTGGCTCGGAGCAGGGTATGCGCGACTTCAAAAGCAGGGGCCAGTGAAGGAAAGTTGTATCCCAGGAGGAAGGTTTTGCTTCAAAAATAGTGTTTAGTATGTGTTTTTTAAAAACAAAGACGCTAACGGGGCAGACCAGGCACACTGAAGATCTTACAAGCGTAGGAAACAGTAAAAGAACTCACTGGAACTCCATCGAAAAGCAGCCTTGGACAGGCTGTGTGTGAGCCAGTGAAGGAATGAGTTCGTGTAATAGGAGACAGGTATGTTGCTTCTGTTATTTCATATTTGGGCATCATTTTATTTACCTATGGTGAAACTCTTCCTCCTTCTCTGATTCCCTTAGCACTTTTCTGTACCCTGTGTTTGGTAATTAACAAGCATCACTTTGCCTTTTCTCCATATACACCCTCCTACTTTGGGCTGTAGCCTCTTGAGGGCAGAGACAACACTTTGCACACATGACTAAGTGTGGATGGCAAATTAGGAACTCTATTTTAATGCAACAAGTACCTATTTATCCCTCTAATCTTGCAAGATTCTTAAAAGCAGCAGAGAGGAGGGGATCCCCGCTGTAATTGCTGTAATCACCGGAGGCCATGGCTCCAGGCAGACCTTCCTCTCCGAAGGTCGATATCGTGTGTGGAGGGGGCCCTCTGTCTCACGGGTGGAAGAGCCTGGTGAGCAGACAGAAGCATCCTTGGCAGTTAATGAGCATATGCTCTGGGACACGGCTTAGGCAGGGAGGGCGGGGTGAGTGCTCAAGGGTTCACCTCCGACCAGGTTGTAAAGCGAGGTGTGGAGTGATTGGTCTGTTCTCATGGAGGAGCGTCCTTAAACACCCTGTCCTAACGTTCAGGATGATCCTAAACAGCGGGGCCAGTTCCCTGGGTGCATATTAACACAAGGGAGCCTGGAAGGACCAGCATATCCCCCAAGAGCTCCTCCATCACCTTCCTGTGTGGCCCCGGACCATTCGGTTTCCTTGGCGTCGTCAAGATGGCTTGTTCACACTCTAAAGCTCTCCAACTTGCCCTAACCTTTGAGTAGCAGTGGCAACGTCACAGTGTCTCTGTGGGGCTAACGATTACGTTCTTGTTGATGTCCCTCCCCATAGAGGGGATGGGGGGCCGGGCGGTTCTGCCACTGGGGCTCTTGCTCCCTTAGTGGGAGGCCTGGTCAGAGCTGAATGTGACAGGTGGATAGGGGGCCTTCCAATCCTGTCCTGCAAAGTCAGGGTGAAAATGGAGGTGCCCCGGACATTACTCGCCGACTGCAGGGTGGGCCTAGTGAAAGGCCACCCGGCTGAACCCAAGGCTGAGACTCCGCCTCTTCCTTCCCTGCGTGCATGAGATGACACGTGGAAGGCGCAGCGCCAGGCGCAGAACTCGCTCAGTCAATGTCTGCTGGCCCTGGAGGCAGAACATGGGGCTTAGGAGGTGCCTCTGGAGACGGCTTGCGTGGATTCCAGTCCCTGCCACTTGCCACCCCTGTGTCCCTGGCAAAATGCTTCTCTTGTTCCAGCTGTCTCATCTGTGGACAGGGGGTGATGGTGCCAGCCGTACCTTTTAGGGAAAGTCGTCAATGTGCCCAGAACGGCATGGGTGCGAGACACACAGGCGCTGGCTCATGCCATTGTCCCTTCCTTCTCTTCCTGCTGGATTTGGTCTCATAGAGCCTGTAGTTAGGGGAAAGCTAACGAAACCGTCTGGGGCAGGTAGAGGTTCCGTTTGCATTGACTAGGGAGCACAGGAGAAGGGTATGCCCAGAGGTGGAGGTGGCACTAGGAATTAGAGCCACTCTCTTGGTTAAGAATCTTTGCCTTAAATATCAGCAAATCTGGGCAATGATTTCTCCACTGTGGTTTTCAAAGCAGGCACATCAGGCTCTAGTTAAGGCAACTGACTCAACACTCCCCTTCCCTTGTCTGAGCCATCTCCCTGCTCCTCCTTTCCCAAACTTGGGATATTCTTCCTCTTCCTTGAAACTTTGCTGAAATTCTGCCATTTCAGCAGTCTGACATGGTGGGAAGTGGAGTCGCATCACAGTCAAGCAGATGGATGGGCTCGTCACTTCCCGGCTGTGTGATCTGGGGCAAGTTACTTGACCTCTCAGAGTCTTCGTCCTCTGAATTGATGAACTTACATCACAGCTTGGTTGGGCGATGACACTAAAGATCACATATGCGAACACACCTGGCACACAGCAGGTACTTAATATATGCTCGTTCCCTTCCTTTTAGAGCGAAGCCCTCTTGAAGAAGCCCACCTGGTTCTCATCACCCAGCAGCATCAGTAAGCTAGACGTTCATTCATCTAACACAACGGCTACAGCTGATTATGTGTAATTATCTTGTTTTCTCTGTTCTAGTATTTTCCTTCACTAGCTCCCTCCTAGATGTCTTTTTTTTTTTTTTTTTTTTTTTTTTTTTTTTTGCGGTACGCAGGCCTCTCACTGTTGTGGCCTCTCCCGTTGCGGAGCATAGGCTCCGGACGCGCAGGCTCAGCGGCCATGGCTCACGGGCCCAGCCGCTCCGCGGCATGTGGGATCTTCCCGGACTGGGGCACGAACCCGTGTCCCCTGCATCGGCTGGCGGACTCTCAACCACTGCGCCACGAGGGAAGCCCCCTCCTAGATGTCTTTAAGTCACTCCGTTGGCTGGTTTCTCAAGGCAGAGTTGCCTTTCCTTGGTTCCTCTTCACAGGGCCTGGACAGTGCTCTCCAGACAGGGGCCCCTCCAGGTCTCTGCTGGAGTTCCTGTCTCAGGTGTTCCTGGGTGGACCAAGCCAAAAGACCTTTGTGAGGGTAGCTCTGTGTCTACAACACATCTAGATGGTGACCTTGTCCAGGGAGCTGCCTCCCAGGAAAGCATATGCAGGGGAAGAAAGACCCAATCTCCATCATAAAACGGGGGCAGGAAAAGACCAGTTAGGAGCTGGGGGAGGTGGGCCACGGGCAGGTCAGGGTCGGCCACGGTAAACAGAAATGTTAAACATGGGCCTCTCCCAGCTCCACCCTGGCATTAAACCCCACGGTTTGCAAAGTTTGGCTCCAGAGGCCTCCCAGTGACCCCAGTCTAACTCCCCTCCACTCTCCAGTGATGGCTGAAGGCGGGAAGATAAGCAACTCCTTGAACCAGACAAGCCCCAGGGAAATTCCATCAGCCCCCTCGGAGGCTCCATAAATGGGCTGGGGTCAGGGTGGGATGTGGGGTGGAGGGAGGGGTGGGGAGATAAGGCCTCTGCCTTGGGGTGGGGGTGGGAGGCCAAGGCCTGCGCCCGGGGCAGGGGCGGTGCTAGGGGTAGAGGTCCCAGGGAGGCACAGGCAGCCCTGTCCCCAGCCTGAGTTCATCGGAATGGGGTGGAAAGCCAGTGGGGATAGTTAGGGTAAAATGTGGGGCTAGCGAGCCAGGGAAAAGGAACGAGATGCCCTTCGCCTAGGGCTCCGGGGCAGGCGAATCCACCCTACCCTGCCTCTTCCCAGCCTCTCTTTCACCGGCCTCTCACTTCCTCCATCCTGGTTTTTCCTGTCTCAGCCTGCAGTCCAGTCCCCTGTATCTCACTGTGAAACGTTCCCCCTCACCTTGGGCTCTGCCGCTCTTCCATCCTTTTCTTCCTCTTGCGCTCTCCTCCCTTGGTCCTTCAGCCCTCACATCACCCTGCTGCTCCCGTATTTCCCATCCTCTGTTCCCCTCCTCTGATGGCCGGGCTCTGGTCCCCCAGGATAGGCTGGCCACAAGGGTGACCCCAGAATGGTGGCCAAGGCAATGAGGAAAATAGGACAAATACTGACCCGCAGTCAAGGGAACAGGGGGACCTACAGAGGATCCCAAACCTGGAGTCCTCCCATCCCAAGACGCTGGCCCAGAGGGGCACTCAGGCTGGCTGTCTGGCCCCCACCAAGTCTCCCTCCCAAGCAACATCTGTACCCAGCTGTTGCCCCTTCCCAGAGCTGCTCTTCCAGCAGCCCTGGGGCATGTTCTTTCTTCTAAAAGACCAACCCCATCAGGGGAGCCCCAAAGAGGGCAGAGTTCCTCAGGTAGTTGATGAGGTGAACCAGAGCCACATGGCCTGTCGCCCCCCAGTGGCCATCAGGCTTTGTAGAGGCAGGAGGAGCTGCAAGGCCTGCTTTCTGAGGGAGCCTGGAGGGGCCTGGCCACAAGGCCTGGGATTCTGAGGAGATGTGGGGAGAATTTCTAGAGGCTTTTAAATTCAGGACCCAGACTGAATTCTTCCTCAGTGAGGGGCTGAGTGCCTGGTGGGCAAGGATACCATCTCTGTGGGGAGGGAAGGAGACCAAGTGACTGAGGCCTTGGACCAGGCGTGGTGGTGAAGGCGTGACCTGTAAGCTGGGACCCGAATGAAAAGCCCAGCGTGTGCAGCTGATCCTGAGGCCTGCTGTGTAGACGCTCTCCCGGCCCCAAGTCAGGTGCCGAGTCTAAGGCTTTGCTCTCCTCAGGGAAAACCGCAGTACCTGACACCTAAACCTCACAAGCCAGAGGGCCCCCCAGGTGCGAGTGTGTGTGCGCGTGTGTGTACACTCCCGTGCGCATGTGCTGAGGACTCACTGCGCCCCTCACCCAAGTTGGGTGAAGTGTGTCTGAGGACACTTGCTGGGGCTGCAGAGGATTCAGGCTATAACTGATTATGAACGATAACTCCTTATTCAATGGTAGTGTGCCTGGGCCCCAGGAGCTGTGAGGTTATTAGTCATGACCTTTAAATTCATGGGGACACCCTTTTCCCCGTCTCCACTCCATTCACAGGCCCAAAGATCAACATTTCTAAGTGACCATTTCCCTTCCTCCCTGCGGTGGCCTCAGCTGGACCCACTGTCCTGAGGCTGATGGGCTTCAGAGGGCAGTGCAGTCCCTCCAAGCCCACCCCCCACCCCCTAGTTATGCCCTCAGACAGGGCTTCAACCTTACACGTTAAGGTCCTGCATTCAGTGAGGCCTGGTGGCCGGCACACAGTGCATATCAAGTATCTTCTTGAATAATAGTCCCATGCTAGGCTACATGTCCCTTCCTAACCTCTACCTCTAGCAGTGCTAGGCTCCACTTACCTCAGAAAACCAAGCGTGGCTATCTGGTGTCTGCCTCTTCAAAGGACCCCCTCCCCAGCAAGTCCCAGCTCTCCTCGTGGCCTCCCTTCAGGATTCTACGTGTTCTAAATGAAAGCAGTCACACCCACCCAAACCTTCACAGAGCTGGGAAACTAATAGTGCTTTCTGGAATTGGTAAACCCATTTGATGTCATGCCTGGCCCTACCCCAGCTGTCCCCCCCCGTGGGGTGGGAGGCAGGAGGCAGATGGCGTCAGCACACGCCACCTGTTTGCAGACACACCCGGTGGGAGAGTCACCAAGCCCAGCGCTTAGAGCCCTGGTTTTCCAGGCGGGGTTAAGTGTGCAGAGAAGGTGTCAGAATCGTTGGCATCTGTTTGTAACCGGGAGGGGCTGCAACATCTATCAGGTCCTCTTCTCATGACTTTCTCTCTTAGAACAATACCCCAGGCAGTGGGAGCTCCAGGTAGGCCGAAGGTAAGCCGCCCAGCTGGGGCCTGAATATCGTTTAGTGGAGCATATGGTATTTGCATTCTGGGGAAGGCATCTTGGTGTAAAAGTGCCAACTGCAGGGGCCGAGTGCCAGCAACACCCCTTCTCCCCTCTTCTCCCTCCCTCCCGAGCCAGGCAGGTCATTGGTCTCCCTGACCGCTAAGATTCTAGACTGTGCAGGACCCACTCAGCCACTATGCCTGTGAGGTTGGTCTTCTGCAAGTTCAAGGCCTCGCCTGTGATGCTGCCCCCACCGTCATTCTAGGGGAAGATCTTTGTTTATTGATTGGTGGGGACCAAAAAGAAACAGTCTAGGATCACCGGTCCCCCGGGGATCCTGGCCGAGAGATGCGACTGCAGAGCCCTCCTGGAACGGGAAGCCGCTCCTCCCTCTGGAGCAGACAGCGGATGCTGGCCTTCTCCCACCTGACCGGCGGTGGCTTCTTGTACTGGCATGGATGCTTTTCTCCTCCTGAATGTGCAGCACAGTGGGCCTCACAGTGTGCTCTTCAGACCTACAGCACCACCACCCCCCAGGAGACTGTTCAAACTGCAAATTCTCCAGCTCCGCCCCAGAGCACCTGAATCAGGTACTCTGGGGGTGGGACCCAGCTCTCCATATTTTAAGAAGCCCCCCAGGGGATACTGATTCTCAGTTTGAAAACCACTGGCATTGCCTCTTCCACCTAAGAGGCCCTGGGAGGAGACCTCACTGGGTTTTCTGAACCACACACGGAGAACCTGTCCAGGTGCATGTGGCTTGCTGCGATGGAATATCTGCCCAAGGAAGGTGGGCTACCTACCTCCCCCACTCCACCTGTGGCAGTCACCTGACCCCTGACCCCTTCCCAGAGGAGGCTAGGGAAGGCTAGGTTTGGAATCTACCGCATGGCTCCTCACATGCCCTTTTCTTCCAGAAGGTGCAGCAGGAATTCAGATGGCTCCAGGCATTGCCATAGCAACTGTACCTTTCCGAAGCTGTCACGGGCTACAGGAGCAGGGCGTAAGCAATGCAGAAGAGGGGGAGGCCGCTGGTAGAGAAAGCACACCCGGCAGAGGAGAGGGCTGTGACAATAAATGGAACCTCAGCATGCCCGGGATTTACGAACCTGAGCTTGGTGGGGCCTCGACTCCCTCAAGACCCAGGATGCATCTGGGACCTCTCCAGGGGTCTTCACAGCTACAAATCAGCACCAGCCCATGGGGCCCACGATGCTGACAGTGTATGTCAGTTCTCTCAAAAGATCCTCTGCTAGGTTAAAGTAGACTGGCTCCTGAATGGTCACACAGCAATTAAGAAGTGAGCGCCCACTACAGGATGACCACCTGTGTCCCATTCCGGGTCAGGGTTGAGGAAAGGGACCCAGCTTCAAGCTTTTGATATGGGTTTGCATTCTAAAGCAGATGCAAAGCAGTCAGGAGGCACCTCAGGGGCCTGAGATGCTGGTAAATATTCTAGCTCGAAAAGAAATCAACTGTAGAGAATTTATTTAAAAAATGGACCACCCGGCACCTGAGTCGTCCCTGTGGCTCTCTCCAGTCCCCTTACCACCCTAAGGTGCTGGTAAAAGTGGGAGGCTGGGAGTTTGGAGCCTCTCCTGTGTTTGAAGACGTTGATTGGCAAAGGCCAGCAGAGAGTCAGCCCCGCGGGGCCAGGCAGGGCCCAGGGGACATTCGCACATGCACCTCAGCTGGCCCGAGCACCTGGCTGCTTTGAAGCCACTGGTGCTTTTAATCTGACCGTTCGTTTGAATCTTTCTGCCCTTTAAGAAGAAAGCAGTTCATGGGAGGAACCAGGAGGCGGGGATTCTGCCCTGTCCTCAGGGGCACAGCCTACAAAGTGAGAAGTCAGGGCTGTGGGGGAAGCCGTCACCCAACAGCGTCATCTGTGAGGCCCCGGCCCAGCCCTTCCCCACCTGATCTCCCCATTGGTTGGCACTAAGTGTCCCCCCAAAACCTTCCGTTTGCTTACTTCCCCCTTGCCCCTGCTGGCCCTCCAGGCAAGCTGGGATCCCCGTTTCCTGAGCGCGGGGGAGCACTTTTACACCAGAGAAACGTGCGGTTTCTCTTTCACCAGAGCCGCTGCGGCCTCCCCGGGGCCTCAGCTCACTGCTGGGCAGTGTGGGCTCGGCAGGCAGTGTGGGAGCCGCTGCGGGCGGCAGGCTCTCCCCCAGGTGCGGGGGCTTCTCCTGAGGCCCAGAGGGAGAGCGTTCTTTTTTACACCTTGGGGGAAACCAGCTCCCTGGCTCCCATTCTCCTTCCTGCACCCGTACATCTGGCGTGTTCCAAGCTGCGCCTGACCCTCATGCCTCGTCTTAAGACAACGTGGGGCCAGGCACCGTCCCCCATGCAGGAGCCTTGACCGCCTTCAGAAACGGGAGTCACCGAGGGGGGCGGGTGCATGGAGAGAAGGATGGAGAGCGCCCCATCCCGCTTTTTCACCCTGACTGCTCCCTCACGAGGCTTCCGCGTGACTCTCCGAGCACGGCCATGGGGTGAGCCCACGGCCTCTGCACAGATAGCGGGCAGGGGTCTGCAGGGGCGTGTGTGTTGGGGGTGATGCGAGAGCCAGCTGTGGAGCCTCTCACTTCATTCCAGTCACTGCCCTTTATAAATATTTATAGCAGTCCTGCTACTAAAAATAACATCCTGGAGCCCAGGGAGGAGGAAAAAATAAATGAAAATCACTGGGAATTGGGATTGATTATCATGTGTGCGGGAGCAGGATGGAACCCGGAGAGGGGAGAGGCTGGGCCACCGAGGCACCGGTACCTGGACGGTGCTCCCTCTGGTGGTCACGGGTCAGGGCGCCTGGCCTGGCTACTCTCCTGCCCTGGCTGGAGGAGGAGGAGGGGAGGGAGGGGAAGAAGGAGGGGAGGGAGGGGAAGGAGGAGGGGAGGGAGGGGAAGGAGGAGGGGAGGGAGGGGAAGGAGGAGGGGAGGGAGGGGAAGGAGGAGGGGAGGGAGGGGAAGGAGGAGGGGAGGGAGGGGAAGGAGGAGGGGAGGGAGGGGAAGGAGGAGGAAAGGGAGGGGAAGGAGGAGGGGCGGGAGCGGAAGGAGGAGGGGCGGGAGGGGAAGGAGGAGGGGAGGGAAGGGAAGGAGGAGGAAAGGGAGGGGAAGGAGGAGGGGAGGGAGGGGAAGGAGGAGAGGGAGGGGAAGGAGGAGGGGAGGGAGGAGGAGAGGGAGGGGAAGGAGGAGAGGAGGGAGGAGGAGAGGGAGGGGAAGGAGGAGGGGAGGGAGGGGAAGGAGGAGGGGAGGGAGGGGAAGGAGTAGGGGAGGGAGGGGAAGGAGGAGGGGAGGGAGGGGAAGGTGGAGGGGAGGGAGGGGAAGGAGGAGGGGAGGGAGGGGAAGGAGGAGGGGAGGGAGGGGAAGGAGGAGGGGAGGGAGGAGGGGAAGGAGGAGGGGAAGGAGGAGGGGAAGGAGGAGGGGAAGGAGGAGGGGAGGGAGGAGGGGAAGGAGGAGGGGAAGGAGGAGGGGAAGGAGGAGGGGAGGGAGGGGAGGGAGGAGGGGAGGGAGGGGAGGGAGGAGGGGGGGAGGGGAGGGAGGGGAGGGAGGAGGGGAGGGAGGGGAGGGAGGAGGAGAGGGAGGGGAGGGAGGAGGAGAGGGAGGGGAGGGAGGAGGAGAGGGAGGGGAGGGAGGAGGAGAGGGAGGGGAGGGAGGAGGAGAGGGAGGGGAGGGAGGAGGAGAGGGAGGGGAAGGACGAGGGGAGGGAGGGGAAGGAGGGGAAGGAGGAGAAGGAGAAGGAGGAGGAGGAGGAGGGGAAGGAGGAGGGGAGGGAGGGGAAGGAGGAGGAGAGGGAGGCAAAGGAGGAGGGGAGGGAGGAGAGGGAGGGGAAGGAGGGGAAGGAGTAGGAGATGGAGGGGAAGGAGGAGGAGAGGGAGGGGAAGGAGGAGGAGAGGGAGGGGAAGGAGGAGGGGAGGGAGGAGGGGAGGGAGGGGAAGGAGGAGGGGAGGGAGGAGGGGAAGGAGGAGGGGAGGGAGGAGGGGAAGGAGGAGAAGGGGGGAAGGAGGGGAAGGAGGAGGTGAAGGAGGGGAAGGAGGAGAAGGAGGGGAAGGAGGGGAAGGAGAGGAGGGAGGAGGGGAAGGAGGGGAAGAAGGGGAAGGACAAGAAGGAGGGGAAGGAGGGGAAGGAGGAGGAGAAGGAGGGGAAGGAGGGGAAGGAGGGGAGGAAGGAGGGGAAGGATGAGGAGGGGAAGGAGGGAAAGGAGGGGAAGGAGGGGAAGGAGGGGAAGGAGGGGAAGGAGGGGAAGGAAGGGAAGGAGGGGAAGGAAGGGAAGGAGGGGAAGGAGGAGGAGAAGGAGCAGGGGAAGGAGGAGGAGAAGGAGCAGGGGAAGGAGGGGAAGGAGGGGAATCGTTGGGGCTGCAGTGTAGAGCTCTCTCCCTGCTCCCGCTTCCCGCCTGGGCTGCAGTGCAGGCATCAAACAGGGCGGAAGCCTAAGCAGTGAGAAAGGAAGGAGGCTATTTTTAGCACCGTGGCCAGGGTGTGAATGTTGGTAGAACTGAGCAGGGCCTGAAGCTGTCTGCATGATAGAGGGAAGAAAACCTGTTGGTTTTTAAAGGTCAAAGGCCAGGTGGAAAGTTGTGTCCCCATCCTGGGGAACACCCCGAGTGCTGGCGAGACGCCAGCAAGAACTCCACCAGGTCACACACACAGGAGATTCGTGCTGTTTCTTTTCCCTTTTCAACCTCCAGTAAATTCCTGTTGCAGCGATGAGACCATGCCCAGAGGGGAGTGATGAAGATGCCAGTTCATGCAGGACTGGGCGAGGTGGGGGGGTGTGCCCGAGGCAGCACCAGCAGTCCCTCCCACTTCCCACCGTCTGGGCTCCCCTCGCCCCAGCGGGTGGTGACGTCTGGAAGCCTGCAAGCCTGGTCCAGGTGAGCAGCGGAGAGACGGACAGGAATGCGCCTCTGGGGGAACACCTCGCCTTCCTCCTGCCGGTGCCAGCTCACTCCACGTCCCCTGCGCCTGTGCAGGACAGACGCACTGTGACTCCCGGGCACTGCCAAGAGTCTCCGAGCAAAGGCTGCTGACGTCTGCTGGGGACAAGACAATGTGCAAGGATAGCGCTGCTGGGACGCTTACCTTTCAACTCGGGATATGCCAAGAGTGACAATACTCACACCCCCTTTTAGGGAAGGAGGCATTCTCTTTTCTGGGGGTATCTCGAGTCTTTGGAGTCCTTGCTTAGGTCACAGGGTCAGGAAATGTTTCCAGGAAAGAAAGAACTGTGTTCACAGTGCAAGGTTTGGAATGTGGCGGTTTCATGGGAAGAAGAATCGTGACTGAGGAGAAGGGCAGAGATGTGCTGAGAAGCGCTGAGTGGAAGGGGAGAAAGCCTAGCCGCGTGGCCGAGGACAGCAGAACTTAAGGGTCCACCTGAGTGTGCAGGCTTTCCATTTGACTCTCCACTAGTGGTGAGTTTCTCAATATTCCTCCTGGGGTCAGAGGACAGCACTAGGAGCAGAGGACCCAGCTCCGATTCCAGTTCCGGCACCGAGCTCCTGGGTGGTGGGCCTTAGT
This sequence comes from Tursiops truncatus, assembly GCF_011762595.2. Taxonomy (NCBI): domain Eukaryota; kingdom Metazoa; phylum Chordata; class Mammalia; order Artiodactyla; family Delphinidae; genus Tursiops; species Tursiops truncatus. The sequence continues at coordinate 69,281,831 of NC_047047.1, read as the reverse complement.
TTCCTCATGTGCACGAAGAGTGGTGGGCCAGGTGGCAGACACGCCTCTCCTCGTCCCCCAGTTCCTGTGTGCCCCGAGGAGAGGGGCTCTGACAGGCTCCCCGAGGGCAAGTCAGCTCCTGACTGCCTCGTGGCTGCTGTCAGGAAGGGTCTCGTCTGCATGCGCGGTGAGTTCAGGGAGAAGCCTGCCCCAGCCTTGGAGGGTCCGTGGTTTCCAGGGCAGCGAGACAATTTCTGCAGCTCACACTGCCCATCTTTAGCTTGCACGATCCCTGAGTCAGTGGAGGCTCAGAGACAGCAGGTCCTGGAGTGCCAGCAGGACAGAACCAACAGGTTGGTGCAGACGGGGGAAGGCGGGGGTGTCAGGAAAAGCCCGGAGGTTGCTCCAGGATAATACTGCTGAGAAGGGCCTGGGAAAGTTCCTTTTCTGGATCGTGGGCTGCAGCCCTGGCTTTTCTGCCTGGAAGATCTGTAACTGAGGAAGATGGCCTAACTTTTAAACACAAGAGGTGGGGGAGCGGAGGGAAGAAAAGACTGAAAAATAAAGAGAAATGTCAAGGCTGCACCCAAGGCATCTATCCTTGAAAGAACCCTTCTCTTGAACTGATTAGTTGTCCAATCATTTTCGTCCCTTCCTTTCAGTGTGCAGGGCATGCCCCGAAACTGCAATACCTTGGAACTGGAACTAGATAAAAGTTAAGGTCCTGAGATGGAAAAGCGTGAAAGACTAATTCCTAAAGGCAATGGGCATTTGCCGGTGAGGAAATCTGTACTTCTATCAATTTTTTTAGGAAGTGAGAAGGTGCAGCTTGGCCAGGCATCATGGGAAACGACTTGGTCGGCTTGGCAGAGTCAGTGTGATCCCACGCGGGCTGTGCTTTGGACCCCCAGAGAGAAATGATAGTGGCTGGGGGAAATCAGGAGCAAGGAGGCAGCGGCAGCCCCGGGAGTGACCTCTGACGCCCGCTCCCAGAGCCGGTTTCAGCCAGCGGCGTCTGGTCTGCCACCTGCATCCCAACACAGGTGACACCAAGGCCTGCCCGAGGCCCAGGCCCACAGCAGTGCAGGACGGGTCCGGGCCTGGAAATGCGGCCCAGCCGGTATGCTGGCGGGGCTGAGCAGAGAAGAGGAGCAGCTGGGCTCATAAAGGAAACCCCGACTTGGATCTCACGTGTCGGGGTGGCTCTGGCTTGGGAAGTGTGACGAGGAAAGGGAGGAGGGAAAGGGGCCGTGGGGCGGGCAGAGAACACCGTACTCACCCGCGCATCCTCTCTGTCCCGGCTCCTCCGCTAACCTGTGCAGCACAGACACAAACGATACACTGAGGTCACAGTCGGGGTCTCTTTGCCACCCGGATGTTCACCTGGGGCCTCCCTGACCCATGGGCTCCTGGGCTTGCCTCTCCCCTTTTGCTCCCCGTAGGTCGACTTTGCCCGACCAGGTATGAAAACAGAGGTGAGTCACCCAACCTACAACCAGCAACTGCAGCTGACCTAATAGAGCCATGGAAACAAGTGCCTCTCAGGAGGAGGAGGACGATAATACTAAAACAGAAAGGAATCTGCCTTAAACCTAAGGAGCAGTTACATCAGGGGGCACCGTCCGTGTGGTTCTGAAAGTGAACAAGGTGAAAATGGTCTAAACTATGATAGGAGCAGTAGTTCCTTCCCGCAGACGTATCTGCTTGGGATGCTAAATCACACTCCTGTTCACCCTGAAATCTTGAACGATCGCCTGGACCCTCAAAAGCCTGTATCTGTTCTCACCAAGGACCACTGCTGGCAGTCTACCAGACACGCACTAGCGTTAGGTGTGCAAACCGGATTTATAGCTTCCAACACCGTGGGGGCAGGTTCTGGGAGAGGTGATTCTGAAGGACACAGGGACATAAAATGAGGCCGTGGAGCAGCTGAGACGAATTTAGGGCTCTGAGGTAATATGGGGGAAGTTCTGTTAGCCTGCGTTTCATCTATATAGTCTTGGTTGTAAGTACTGACTCCTCAAGGTGAGGGGATGCAAAGTGGGAATCCAGCAGAGCAGGAGCATTCCCCAGGGTGCAGCCAGACAGGGAGCCAGGGCAGGCAGGGAGAGGCCGAGGCAGAGGTGAATGTGGTTGGGAAGTGTGGCTGAGTCGTGAGTTCTTCAAAAGTGCCCATTTGGCTCTCACAGTTTTTGCACTGAGCAGACTATGCCTGACAGGGTGCTGACCCAGTTGTGTTTGTATTATGTCAGCATGATTTCAACCCCAAAGAAGCAAATTGCTCTCTCTTTCTGGTTGATACTTATTGCCCTCTAATGCCTAGGTGACAGTAGTTACGGCTACCTCAGTCTATAGTAAGATCTCACGCCTAGATCACAGTGGAGAATCAGAAGGTCCGTCCATGGTTTTAGAACTATACCCACGTAACAGCCACACGTTAACTACAGGGACATATCCTAGGACCTTATACAATGCTGAGAGTCAAACATCCTTTTTAAACCCTACCCATCTCTCACCCCAACTCTTAATACTCTTCCCCTTGGGGATGACACCTAAAAGCCACAGAAACAGAAATTCAGGCATTCTCACGAAAACATTTCACACAGATGTACAAAGCAAGAGGTGCAAAGGAAGAAGAGATGTTGACAGGGCAACACAGGTGCCAGGACAGAGGGACCCTGAGGGCACCGGGTACCGGACAAGGGAAGCCACACCCAGTCCCTGTGTGAGACAGAGCCTACATCCAGACTTGAACCAGGTCTAAGGCTACAGTCTGTGGTCAGGGCAAGGCCCAGGTGGTCAAGGCACAGTCCTCTGTGTGCTTCGGGGGAGCGGGGCAGACTGAGGAAAGGCCATGGGAAAAGCTATTGGGAAGGGAGTGGGGTATAAGGGAAGAGAGGCCAAAGCAGCAGCTGTTAGGTCTTCAGCCAAGAACATTCCACATGAACGCCGGGATCTGGTGGGACCGTGTGTGCGTGCATGCGTGTGTTTGCAGCATGTGTTTACATAAGCGTAAATCTATCTCTGTGTGTCTCCTCTTCTCTTCACCTCTTGCACTACAACCCTCCTGCCTTATTCCTAGTCCCCCATCGGTATGCGGAAGTCCGTCTTCTCTCCATTTCTTTGCCGCATTTCTAGATGTTTCAAACACCGCTGCCCTCTACTGCTGACCTTTTGACGGCCATGCCAAATACTTCATTCTCAGCAATTCATCATAGCTATCGTCCACTTTCTCCCAGGCCTTGCTCTGACTCACTCGATGATTTCAGCACCTGGAGTACATTTTTCTTCTCTCCGTTTCTTCCTTGGCAATTCCAGTGTCCTTGCTGACAAACTTCAAAGACCTCACTCTCTTATCCGCACCAGCCACTATGGGCAAAAGCTCCGGACACACCCCTCCCAAGATGCTCCCCCTTTCCCATCACAACTCCCTTTCCCGTATCCACTTCTTTCCACCCTTCCTTAAGACTTCTCTCCCTTCACGTGGTCTCGCAGTCGGCTCAGACTAAAGCATGGGCACTGGTGTTAGAGACACCTGGGCTGAGTCCAGGCTCTGCCACTTACGGCCTCACGTTGTTTAACCACCCTGAGCCCTGTCTAGAAGCCTTCCCTCACGGGGCCGTGGAATCAAACAGGAAGAGTGTGTTACGTGCAGAGCATTTAGCAGGGACCCGAGAGAGCTGGGCCGGCTCCACCTCAGGCTCCACAGCCTCCTCCGGGCAGCCACCCACTTCTCTCCCGGACAAAGTGCTCTGCTGCCCACCAGCCTGTTTATTTCCTTACGTTTATGAATCTACTGACATCCCACTACATGCCAGGCACTGTTCTAGGCACTGGGGATACAACCTGAACAAAACAGACCGAAGTCTCCACCTTGTGGAGCTTATATTTTGAAGGAATCCAGCAACTGGACATATTAATACATCACAGAAGTAACAGCTAACTCTCAAATGTCCAAAGAGAATTGTGTTATCTGTTCAGGGTAACATAGAAACATGAAGATTAAGAGCATGAAGTTTGGAGTGAGAAAGACCCAGCTCAAATCCAATCTTTACCACTTAATAGCTAGTTGATCTAACTTTCTCTGCGCCTGTTTCCTCATTGGTAAAGCGGGGATATCATTATATTACATATCTCACCAGGTCGTTGAGGACTGAATGAGATTATACATGGAAATCAGTTAGCACAGCTCTTTTGAACATACATTATTTTTAAGAAGGTTTTATATACAATAAAATGAGGAAGCATTACTGTCCCGTGCTGATACCTTTCTCTGTTGCTTTTAATTCCTCCGAGAAGCCACAAAGCCATCTGGCTCTTCTGTCCACAATCATCTCTGCCTTTTCAGAAACTCTTCTTGTATTTATAATCATACGCTCAAAATTCGATGACTAACTTTTCCTGCCACTTCCTTTTATCTCCTATTTATTTTGCATATCTTAATTTTGCTCTCCTAACTGTATTACAAACTCCTTGAGGCAAGGGGTCACGTTTGGTGTTTTAATTGCATCTACTTCCTGTATCCCATCCGTCTATCATAGTGTCAGGAGATCAGGAAGCTTTTGTTGATCCACTGACACAACCACCTCTAGGGAAAAACTTGATGGTCAGTTGGGAAAAGTAGGGAGAAGGATCCGTGGGGGTCTGAAAGCTCTGGGGAAAGGTGGCAGCAGGAAGGAAGGCAGAAACAAAGGGGAGGGGGGATTCCGTTCAGGGGCTAGGGCTCTGGCTCCCATTCAGACTAGGGGTCCTGGAGCTGCCTTTAGCTCTGTCTTTCCCATTCTGCACCTTCTCTTCTTCTTCCTCTGCACCTTCCCCTGCTGTGAAAACAAGTCCAAGGAGGCCAGTGACCCTTCGGCACAGTAGAAGCATAGGAGGAGGGAGAAGTGAGTAGCTTAGGAGGCTTGGGAGGAAACCCTAGCTAAAAGCTCATGGCTTCAGGTCTCCAAGGGTGCTGAAATCACCTAGTCTGCACCCTGTGTGGTCCATGCCCCAGCATCATGTCCCCATAAGCCCTGAGCCCAGAGCAGTGCAGTCTGATGTCACCCACCCAGCTTCTGGCTCTATTGCTGGCTTCTCTAAGGTGATGATATCTACTAAGGTATATGGCTAATACCTTGCATTCAGGTTCAAGAAAACAATGATAAAAGTGTACAGCAGGGAATACCTAGATGAACACTGGCTTTCGTTAAAAACAAAACAAAACAAACATACAAAAACCTGGTTTTAGCTGATGACAAACTTAAAATGACTGAACAGTGCAAAGTGGCTGTGTGGAAAAAAGCTAATGCCATCTAAGGTTACTTTCCCTGGGGCCTGCTCAGGGCGGTGGCAGAGCTCACCGTGCTGGGGGTGGAGTGGGGGTCAGGGGGAAGACCCCTTGCAATGTGGAGACGTGCTCAGCCCTGGAAACGCACTTTGAACCAGGGCCTTGCAACACTTGGGCACACGGGATGGTCAAGTGAAACCCACGTCACATGAGGAATGGCTGAAGGAACTGTGAACGGCTGCCTAAAGAGGAGAGGCTGCGGGAGAGCCACGTGACCTGCCATCAAACACTGGAAAGGCTGACATGAGAGGAGGGGCTGGGCTCATCTGGGCAGCTTTAGAGGGTGGAATGAGGATCAGTTTGCTATAGAAAGGCAGATTTTGGCTCCCTGATAAGGAAGAACTTCCCAGTGAGGAGAGCTGGTCATGAATGAACTCGCTGGGAATATTCAAACAGAGGACTTTTATATCAGGCAGCAACTGGATGAAATGACTTCCAAGATCCTTTCCAACTCTAAGAGTCCATCATTTGTGAAAAGATTTCAGAAAAGATGAGGAGGGCAAGCTATGGATATAAACAGCAGGTCCACGCCGTACAGAATACATGGAAGATAATTTGAGCACCTACTCTCATCCTCATGAAAATCTCGACAGTGATGGTAAAAACAGGTTGGGGACTTCCCGGGGACGCAGTGGTTGAGAATGCGCCTGCCAATGCAGGGGACGTGGGTTCGAGCCCTGGTCCAGGAAGATCCTACATGCTGCGGAGCAACTAAGCCTGTGCGCCACAACTACTGAGCCTGCGCTCTAGAGCCCGCGAGCCACACTACTGAGCCTGCATGCTGCAACTACCGAAGCCCGCCCGCCCTAGAGCCCGTGCACCACAACTGCTGAAGTCTGTGCTCCTAGAATCTGTACTCCACAACAAGAGAAGCCACCACCATGAGAAGCCCGCGCACCGCAACAAAGAGTAGCCCCCGCTCGCCACAGCTAGAGAAAGCCCGTGTGCAGTAATGAAGACCCAATGCAGCCAAAAACATAAATTAAAAAAAACACATGTTGGTGTTGGGCTCTTCCACTCACTGAGAAACTGGCAGCCTGGCATGTAAAGGGAGTTTACCTCTGTGTTTGATAGAGATACTGGGCCATGTGTGGGGCTAGTCCACATCTACCATGGACCTAGAGTGGAGCATCAGTGAAAGGGGCCCTCGTGGGATTGCAGACATGATCCCTTGTCCTGTGCGGGGATAAGGGCAGTGTGGTGGTAAGAGCGTCGCTTAATGTTCAGACCTAAGCTCTAGGACCAGCTTTGCCCCTTCAAGCTGTGTAACTTTAGGCAAATCTCTTTTCTGATAATCACTCACCGCATTTCTAAAGTAAGGGGAGTGGACAGTGCGATCTCTAAGGTACCTTTCAAATACATTACATGGTTTTGTTAAAACTATCCTTTCTTACTAGGAGACATTGCTGAGTATCCCCGTACCCTTACTTATTATGAAGCTGTTTGGTCTCTATGTGCTTTGTGTTTAATGATGTCTAGTCACCTCCCAAACTAGTGTGATGAGCTCATGAACCACTCATTTTGCACAAAACCTAATACGTGGCCATGAGGCATGAGTGTGGTTAATTTCCATGCCTGAAATCCCCTAAGAAATTCCCTCCAGAAGTGGGATTTCTGGCATCTGTGGGAGCTATGTTAGGGAAGGGACTTTCTAATCACCCATGAGGTCATCTCAAAGGTGGTCATCTCTTCTGTTTATGTGTGTGTGGAGGGGAGCAGTGCTTCTAAAAGGGATTGAGAAATGGTACCAGAACGGAGACAGTGTTACTGTAATGCTGCCTGAACAGGAGAACTGGCATCTTAACTGTACTGAAAAAACCAACACAGGCCACACACTTATTCTCTTCTAAATGAAAACAGCAGATCTGAGAGCGAAGCCGTGGGCCAGACCTTGGCCTGGTCCCATGACAACACTAAAGGCATACGCTTTCTCCTACAAAGGTCTGAAGGAGTACATGAGGCTCGCCTTCCCTAAGCGCACGCACAGATGATTTCAATGTATTGTGTTTCAATAAGTACATGTGTCTGAATAGCCCACAGAAAACCTGCTTTATATTTTTATTCAATAACCTTGTTAAGCTAGTTCAAGGTATCCAAAAGCATTACATTAGGTGGAAAGACACAAAAGAGGGCCATCTGTATGAGTGACCCACAGCACTTAGGAAGGGAATGTGTTTGTTTAATATATAACACGGGAATCTGACCACCATAAAAAAGATTAGCAAAATACCTGACGGCTACAAAACTGATGTAATCATGGGGATTCTTGAAGACATGCTGATAATGGGAATGGCATTCTATTTTTTCTCTCCTTCCCGGGTATTATGTAAGAGGAAATATGCCATGAGGTAAGGGTCTCTGGAAAATCACTGAAATAGCTAAGAGACAGACAGACTGAGAAAGAAGTCATAGATAAGACTGAACATGAGGAACGAAGGAAGCAACAGACTCAGGTCATGAACTTCCAGTGAAATCAGAGCCTCGTCATGGACAAAAGGAGAGAATAGGGTTTCAAAACCAAATCAAATAGGAGAGAGCAGAAAGGCAGCCGGGAGAAAGTCCAGCAGCTTTTGCAGCTGATGCGGTTCCAGTCATCCAGGAACGCTCTGGAGCGAGACAGCTGAGCAGGCCTAAGGAAAGAGCAGCTGTGGAGGAAGCACAGATGGAAGACAAATTAAGGGAGGAAGGGGCCTAACTGAGCTGAATTTCTTTAAGGTCGGAATTGTGTTTGCTCCACAGGGCATACTCTTAAGAGGAACCTAAACGTGTGATTATCTCTATGTGATCACGTGTGGGAGAGAGGCTCCCAGGATGAAGGCATCCAGCGCATCCCTGGAAGGCAAGACGACCGCGTGGTGAAATTAGGGAGACGCTTTACCACGCAGTGAGGCGGCGAGGAGGGCGCGGAGGGGGAGGTGGGAGGCTGGGCGGGCGCTGTGGGCGTCACCTGAGTGGAGCTCCTTCACCAGGGATGACATGGTGCTGGTGATGGAGTCAGCGGCCACCAGCAGGTCATTGCGGAGGTCTCTCCTTGTACCTGAGGGCAGTCAGAGCAGATGGCGATGCCAGGTGGGTCGGGGGGAGAGAGCTGAGTGAACGCCTGGGTCGGCGGGGCCCTGGGACTCAGGGCAGAACTCCTAGGGGGAGATGGGCTGAGCAGCTCTGCCCGCTCCCAGGCCGTCAGGAGCACCGGTACCCAGGTCTGTCTGTGGTCCTCCTCCCTCTTCTCTACCTGAAGAGCAGGACCCTGTCAACTCCATACTTCTCAGCCACAATCAAAGGAGGTGGATTCTAGAACAAATGCTCAGGCAGGACTTACTCGCCAGCTCCACCTCCCTGCTCTTGTCTCCGCCCCAGAAGACTTCCTGAGCTGCCTCGTCTTCTCCCAACCACATAACATCGCTGGCCATTAGCTCCACAGACAAGGAGGCTTCAGCAAGGTCCTGTTTAGAGTTCCACTCCTTCTCTTGTTTGCTCTAAGGACTTTCCAGGCCGAGTGCCCGACTTTGGGGATGCTTCCATCCAATTCCTCCGGAGGAGGCAAAGCCCAGAGGACAAGGCACTTCCCACAACCCAGAAAAAAGAGCACAGAAGCCCAGGAGGCCTGTACTTCGCACATGTACAAAGCCTGCAGACCTTCTGTTGCAGACCAGCCCATCTAATGAGAAGGGGTCAGCGCTTGACTTATTTTTACTGTATGTGAAAATCTGATCATTTAAAGCGAAGTGCACAAAAGAAAAGAAACTGGGAAAACCTCAGTAGGAATCTTGTCCACGTTTCCAAACCCCCTCAGCGCTCCATTATACTCTGCTCCCGGACTCACCCTGGGCGAAGGCCTCCTGCACGTCCCCGCCAACTCCGCTCAGCGGGTCCTGCGGGCAGTGGGTGGGTGTGGAGCCAGCGGAGGTGGAGTGCACGGGCATGGGCATCGAGCGGCTGCCTCCGTGAGTGGGCGACGTCTGCGGCGATCCTGTGGCCTGAGCCTGGGAGAATCAAAGAGATAAAACATGTCATCTCAGGTGGCTTACCTCTTTGAGGAAGGGGAAAGTCCTTTTTTTCAGTCAACCTGAGCCAGCCCAGGGCTTCAGTTCAGTGGTGCAATGCAGTGCACGATCACATTTGAAAGGAAGGAGTCAGGCTGCCTCCAGCACTGGTGAGAGGAAGAAAAGGGAAGGAAAGGGAGAGAACAAAGGGCGAGGAGGGAGAAGAGGCAGCAGGAACACTGAAGAACGGACTAAAAGTGGGAGGGAAAGGGGTAGAGGCGTGCACAGGGAGGGGGGGCCTTCCAGGTGGACAGATGGAGCAGAGTAGCTGGTTGGAGGATCTGGGAGGGGCTGGGGTCACACAGCTGGGAAATAATATACAAACACCTTTGAGTTTTGTTTGCAAACACATTCAGGTGCATTATTTCATTTGATCCTCATAACAACTTGTGAGTAGAAGGGGCACATGTTGTTTTGTATTTATTTTACAGAAGAAAAACAAGGATGAAGAGAGGAAGAGCTCTGTGTCAGGCTGCACGTCTCGTCAGCGGGAGATGCTGGAACAAGCCCTCTACTTTAAGGGCAATGACACGTGTTCTGCGCCTCTGCAGCTGCCAGGCCACAGGGAGCGTGCCTGAGTTTGTGGGTCAGGAGTCTAGCTGCAGGCTGTTCCCAGGAGCCTGGTCATCTGGCCCGTCATGCTGCACTCGTCGTGCTGCACTCGTCAAGCACACACAGTGAGGTCTTCTGTGGGCCATCCCGTGGGGACTAGGTGAGAATGGACACACACATTTAGCGGAAACCAAACTTTCCTTGTGAGGCTCTGCCTCAGTTTTGGAGAAAGAGTGGAGCAATGGGATCAAATTTAAAAACTCCGGTTAAAGGGAGCTCGCTGAGATTTGGGCTCTGCTGCTCTTCAGAGGAAGGGCAACTGAGGGTGGCATATAGAGCGGGGTTTTCTTTGGAAGCAAAACTGGGAAAATATAACCCAAAGTGTGCAAATGAGTTCAAAGGAAGATAATTATCTTTTGGGATCTGGCTCACAAACCCCGCGTACAAACAGAACCTGCCACGTCGAACAGGCTGACAGGCTGGGTGCACAAAGCCCCAGCTCAACGCTTCACCCAGCGTGAGCACCGGACCAAACGGAAATGATCTGTTCTCCATCGTTCTTGCTTTGATTCGTGTCTGTGTGTTTTAATTTGAGAAACTTAAAAAAATACAGAAAGCTTAAAAGTGGAACATAACAGACCACTCAAATTGATAATTAATATTGTGTCAAATTTATTCCAACCTAAAAACACTGCAGATAAATCTGAAGACAGCTTTCACCACTAATTCTTTCCAGCCCCCTCCTCTCTTCCCAGCCCCCTCCTCTCTTCCCTTCAGAGGCAGCCACCGTCAAAGGTTTTGGTGTGAAACTTTCTACCTATGTGTACATATGTAATTATGAATAATATATGATATTTCGTGCCTTTAAATTTTGCATGAACGGGTATCATACTGCACATATCATTTTGCAACTTGCTTTTATCATCTAGCATACTTTAAAAAATGTTATTGAAGTATAGTTGATTTACAATGTTGTGTTTAATTTCTGCTGTACAGCAAAGTTAGCATACTTTTTGAGATCTTTCCATGATAAAAATAAATATGAACTTAGACCCTTACCTCACATTATATACAAAAACTAACTTAAAATGGATCATTCCAAATATAAGAACTAAAATTATAAAACTCTTAGAGGGAAAGATTAGACAGCGACTTTTCAGATATGACACAAAAAGTATATACTACAAAAGAAAAACAGATAAATTCGACTTCATTAAAATTAAGAACTATTTTTAAAGGACACCTTTAAGAAAGTGAGAAAAACTCAGAGGATGGGAAAAATTTTTGCAAATCATATATCTCATAAGGGACTTATATTAGGAATATCTACACAACATGGTAAATCAACTATACTTCAATAAAAAAATTGATTAAAAAAAGAATATATAAAGATCTCTTGGGACTTCCCTGGTGGTCCAGTGGGTAAGACTTTGTGCTCCCAATGCATGGGGCCCGGGTTCGACCCCTGGTCGGGGAACTAGATCCCACATGCATGCCACAACTAAGAGTCTGCGTGCTGCAACTAAGAAGTCCGCAAGCTGCAAGGAATATCCCGTGTACCGCAACTAAGACCTGGTGCAGCCTAAATAAATAAATAAATATTTTTTAAAAAAGATCTCTTACACTCAATAATAAAAGGACAGGTAACCTAATTTAAAAATAGGCAAAGGATCTGAATGGTCATTTCTCTAAAGAAGATATGCAAATATCCAATAAGCATATGAAAAGATGCTCAATATTATTGGTCATTAGGGAAATGCAAATCAAAACCATAATGAGCGGGACTTCCCTGGTGGTGCAGTGGTTAAGAATCCACCTGCCAATGTAGGGGACACAGGTTTGATCCCTGGTCCAGGAAGATCCCACATGCCGTGGAGCAACTAAGCCCATGTGCCATAACTACTGAGCCTGTGCTCTAGAGCCTGCGTGCCACAACTACTGAGACCACGCGCTGCAACTACTGAAGCCCACTCACTCTAGGGCCCGCGTGCCACGACTACTGAAGCCCACACACCTAGAGCCCGTGCTCTGCAACAAGAGAAGCCACCGCAATGACCGTGTACTGCAACGAAGAGTAGCTCCTGCTTGCCGCAGCTAGAGAAAGGCTGCACGCTGCAACGAAGACCCAATGCAGCCAAAAAACAAAACAAACAAACACAAAACCCAAAAAACCACAATGAGCTACAACTTCACACCCACTAAGATGGCTATAATAAAAAAGACAGATAATAACAAGTGTTGACAAGAATGTGGAGAAATCGAAATGCTCATAAACTGCTGGTAGGAATATAAAACTGGTGCAGCTGCTTTAGAAAACAGTTTGGCAGTTCCTCAAAAGTTTAAACACTGACTACCATATGACCCAACAATTCCACTCCTACATGTATATACTAGAGATAAATGAAGATCTATGTATATACAAAAATTTGTACACAAATGTTCATAGCAGCATTATATATAATAGCCAAAAAGTGAAAACAAACCCAAATGTCCAGGGACTTCCCTTGTGGTGCAGTGGTTAAGAATCCGCCTGCCAATGCAGGGGACACAGGTTTGATCCCTGGTCCGGGAAGGTCCCACATGCCACGGAGCAACTAAGCCCGTGAGCCATAACTACTGAGCCTGTGCTCTAGAGCCTGCGAGCCACAACTACCGAGGCCACGTGCCACAACTACTGAAGCCCGGGCACCTAGAGCCTGTGCTCCGCAACAAGAGAAGCCACCTCGGGACTTCCCTGGTGGTGCAGTGGTTAAGAATCTGCCTGCCAATGCAGGGGACACAGGTTCGATCCATGGTCCGGGAAGATCCCACATGCCGTGGAGCAACTAAGCCTGTGTGCCACAACCACTGAGCCTGCGTGCCACAAATACTGACGCCTGTGTGCCGCAACAAGAGAAGCCACTGCAATGAGAAGCCCGTGCACCACAACGAAGAGCAACCCCTGCTTGACGTAACTAGAGAAAGCCCGCACGCAGCAACGAAGACCCAATGCAACCAGAGGGAAAAAAAAAAAAAAGTGTCGGGGAGGGCATGGAGAAAAGGGTACCTCTGTGCACTACTGGTGAGAAGGTAAACTGGTGTGGCCACTAGGCAAAGTGGCATTTTTCCTCAAAAAATGAAAAACAGGACAACCATATGATCCAATAATCCCACTTCTGTGTATATATCCAAAGAAAATGAAAACAGGGACTTCCCTGGTGGTCCAGCAGTTAAGACTCCATGCTCCCAACGCGGGGGCCCTGGTTTGATCCCTGGTCAGGGAACTAGATCCCACAACTAAAGATCCCACATGCTGCAACTAAAAAATCCTGCATGCGGCAACTAAAAGATCCCACATGCTGCAATGAAGATCCCGCGTGCCACAACTAAGACCTGGCACAGCCAAATAAATTAAAAAAAAGAAAAGAAAATGAAAACAGAATCTTGAAGAGATATTTGAACTCCATACACACTTGTTCACTGCAGCATTATTCACAATAGCTAGGATATGCAAACAACCTAAGTGTCCATCAACAGATAAATGGATAAAGAAGATGTGGTATATATGTACAATGGAATATTATTCAGCCGTGAGAAAGAAGGAAATCCTGCTGTGTTATTTATGGTAAGTGAAATAAACCAGACAAAGAAAGACAAACACTTCATGGTATCATCAATATGTGGAATCTAAAAAAAAGTCACACTCAGAAACTGAGAGTAGAAAAGTAGTTGCCAGGGGCTGAGTGGTGGGGGAATGGGGAGAGGTTGGTAAAAGGGTATAAACTTCCGGCTAAAACATAAGGTCTGAGGATCTAATGTTACATGGTGACTACAGTTGGTTAATATACTATTGTATAGGTGAAATATGCTAAGAGAGAACAACTTAAATATTCTCACACACACACAAAAGATAAACATGTGAGGTGATGGACATGTTAATTAACTAGATGGGGAAATCCTCTCACCATGTATAGGTTTATTAAGTCTCTACAATGTATACTTTAAATATCTTACAATCTTATATGTCAATTATACTTCAATAAAGCTGAAATAAATATAGAATAAATTATAAAAAAAGAACCTATGTCTAGAACATATAAAAAAACTCTTGTAACTGAATAATAAGACAGGCAACCCAATTACAAAACAGGCAAAGACTTGAATAGACGTTTCATGAAATAAGATATACAAATGAGCTAAAAATTACATAAAAAATGCTCAACACGAGTACTCAGGGAAATGAAAACTGAAATCACAAAGAGATACCACTTACTGACTGAAATAGCTACGATCAAAAAGACTGACAAGGATGTGGGAAAAGGGAAAGCCTTGTACACTGCTGATGGGACTGTAAAATGGTACAACCACTTTGGAAGACAGTCTGGCAGCTTCTTAAAATGTTAAATGTAAACTTACCATATGACCCAGCAATTTCACTCCTGATATGTACCCAAGAGAAATAAAAACATATGCTCATCCAAAACCTGTACACAAACGTTTATTAGCAACGTTTAGTTTAATAGGCCCGAAGTGGAAATAACCCCAAAATCTACTGACTGGTGAATGACTTAAAATGTGGTTAATCCATATAATGGAATCCTACGAAATCTCTTTTTGATGTTTTTATCCCGGTTTAACTTTTTTTTTTTTTTTTTGCGGTACATGGGCCTCTCACTGTTGTGGCCTCTCCCGTTGCGGAGCACAGGCTCCGGACGCGCAGTCTCAGCGGCCATGGCTCACGGGCCCAGCCGCTCCGCGGCACGTGGGATTTTCCCAGACCAGGGCACGAACCCGTGTCCCCTGCATCGGCAGGCGGACTCTCAACCACTGCGCCACCAGGGGAGCCCCCAGTTTAACTTTTATAATAATTTTCCGTTGACAATTCAACATGTTCTATCTTTTGAAATATTCTCTTCTATTTTGCCAGTGGTTACAAAACATTTATTATTATTTAGTCTTTCAGCGTATATATCTTTTCTTCCCGACTAGTTTATAAACCGTAGGAGTCCGGTTTTGTCCAGATAACATTATCACATATTAATCACTGTATTTTGGGAAAAAACCTCCACCTTTCACCCTATAATTATCACCCTCTGTTTTTTTGGCCATTTTTATGGGAGAGGGAACAAATCATAAAGCATAAAATTCATTCTAGTTGGGAAAGTGCTTATGAGCAATCAGACCTAGCAGTTCCAGCCCCAATACAAACCAGATAAGGAAGCTGGGAAGAAGGTGAGAGAATCTACGGAGAAGGCAAGAAAGTCTGATGCAGAGGCGTGGCTTTGCAGGAAAGTCCTGAGCCAGCACAGTATGGGATGTAGGAGATCACAGAAGTGGTGGATACTGGCAATGCCCAGGCCTTTCCTGGGCCTTCCCAGGGCTGAGGGGAACAGAATAAAGGTCGTTTCTTGGGTTGCCTGGGCAGCCTCAAGGAAGGACCCCACGCAGCCAATAGCTTCCCATAGGCTGATACTGTGAGAAGTGATGAGCCCAAAGCTGTCTGTCCATCACAGAGGAGTTAGAGCCTCGGTGAGGTCAGGTGTGGACCTTGGATGCTGGGGGAGTCTACGAACTCATCAGATGCCTTAGCCACCGAATGGAGGGTGCTGCCCACGAGAACCAGGCCTGGCCAACAAGCAAAGGACATGATGGCTTCAGCACAGGTCAACTTGGAGCTATGGACACCCCTCCACTGAGGCCACAGCACCCAGCAAAAGGCCCCAAGGTGCAGCACTCATTTTGGGTGCAGGAAGGGGGATAAGAATCTCTGAAATGACTGGCTTCAGAGTTTTCCTAGAAATGCCCAGACTAAGTGCCCATCTCAGAAAGTGAGCGCTCAAGAGGGAAATTAAGGCCACTTAAATAATTTTTTTTCCTAAGTATGTGGCCTGTGAAACTCAAATTCACTTCACTGTATGACAGTTATCTGGACAGTTATCTGGACAGTTATGTGGTCCAACCCAGTATTAAACATGTGGCAAGTACTCAGTAAATCTCAGTGAGACTGGAGCCAGGCATCACCACCCAAGGACTGAGTGTCACAGTCATTAAGACCGGAGATGAACAAATAGGTTGCTTTTTAAGAACATGAAGCTGAACCTCTGCAAATATTTTAACAGGAAAATAATGACTGGGAATGAGGTAAGAGGGATTGACAGGGGTAGACAGCCACATGTGGCTAAATCTCTAGGATCAGGAAATGAAACCTACTGCCCACCATCAGCTTGAAAATAATCAGGCCCCCTTCCTGGGATCACTGCCCAGGACATGCCTTCTGAGGAAGATAGAAACCAGACTCCTGACATTGCCTTTGTTCAGAGCAGTAGAAAGAGAAAAGCTCAGACCGCTGGGAAGGCATAATTTTCCCCATGGATCTCAAACTTCAGCCCTTGGCTTTAGGATCATGTTGGATTAAAGCAATGCTAGGATGGAGCTGTCAGGAACCCTATGTGCATTCTGGGTCCAGCAGAGCAATGCCGGTTTGGCATCCTTGTGGGGCAGTAAATCCCAAAGGCCCCGGGAGAGGCACAAGTCATAGGTAATCGATATGCAGGTACTTCAGCCAGGCTCGAAGCTGAAGGATCCGGAATGAGGTTGATCTGGAATGAGGCATATGTTGGTGCAACAGAGGTCAACTGACTCTGCTCCTGGGCGGTTCCGACAACAACCATCTACTGAAAGGCCTGCACTCTCTCACCTTTAGGCCTCTACTAGCTGTTCACTCTGCCGGGAGCGCTACCCCTCTATGGTGTCTGACCAGCTGGTCTTCCAGCTGTCTGCTTCACTGTCACCTCCCTCAGAACCCTGTACAGCAGTAATCTCACCCCTCAAATTTATCTTCCTTACCATTGTGCTTACCACATGCAAAGGCTTAATAAATATTTGTTAAATGACAATGAGGTGTATCAAGTTTCTGACCCTTTCTCTTCTGTAATGGAAAGCGGGAACGTAGCCAGAGCGGGCAATGATCTCCGGGGAGGACTAAATCTATCGTCATCAATAAAGCTTTATGTGAAATACTTTAACTAGGTAACTAACTGTTGCAGGCAGACCTCTGAGGAGGCCTCCAGTGGCACCCTCCCTCCCTGCAGTCACCTCTGGTGTTATCCCCTCCCCTTGAACGTGGGCTGGGTGTAGTGACTGCTTCTGATGAATCAGGCCAATGGGATGTCACTTCTGAGATCAGCTGATAAAAGACCATGACTTCTGTCTTGTCCACACATACCCTCTCCCACTCTTGCCCCTGCTCATGCTAAAGAAGCCAGCTGCCGTCTTATGAGCTGCCCTGTGGACAGGCCCACCTGGCAAGGAACTGAGGGTGCCTTCCAGCCATCAGCCAGCATTGAACTGTGGCCCTCAATTCAACTACCCACGAGGAATCCTGCCTACAACGACGTGATCTGTTGAGGCTTGAGGTGACTGTAACCTTGTGAGAAACCCTGACCCTCAGCTTGTGAGGACCCAGCTAAACAGCGCCTGGACTCCTGACCCACAGAAGCTGTGAGTTAAGCTTGTTCTCCTAAGCCATTAAGTTCCGGGGTAAGTTGTTATGCAGCCATAGGTAACTCACGTGCTGAGCTTGAGTGTTTTCTTCCTGCATTACTAGATCAGTCCCATCTGAAGAGCATTTGACCGAGAGGGAGCAGGAGGGAGAATTTTGGGATGAGACCAGGCCCAGAGGCCTGCATGAGACGCCGAAGACCTTGGAAAGAGGACCGTGGATGAGAAGCGATGCAAGCATAGAGAATCAAGAAAAATTTTTCCGGATCTGAGAATGTGCCTGAGTCCCTCAGTGCATTAGCCTGTCCTGAGGCTGAAAGTTTCAACCGCTTTACTTTGTAATGAGTAAATGGCAGGGCCTGGAGACAATTCTCTGCTGCAAATCCAATGACTCAGAAGAGGAGGGGCCGCCGCAGGCGCCAAGAGGGGATCTTGCTCTGGCCACAGGCCCGGGTGAACGCTAAGGAGGCGGTGAGGTTCCGTGGGAGGGGCGCACCCTTAAAGTCTGGAGACCTGGGGTTTTCTTTTGACTGTACAGGACATGCATTTGAATTCTTCTGGAGTTCAGTCTTCTCATTTACAAACTGAGCGGCATCGAACTAGATGACCTGTGAAGCATTTTTCAGATATAAAATGCTATGATTCTACGACCTTCACCAAGTTACCTCATCTCAGAAATGCCGAGTGATCAAGGCTTTGCTTTGGTCATAACCACTCTGTCAGTGAAGGATCCCCCTCTGAGGGCTCTCAGCGGCCACCTCAGGGTCACGTAAGGCATGTTCTACTCCTAACTCTCCCTTCTCACGAGCGGAGTCCACGCCGGAGATGCTGCCTGTTCAGGTCTCCTGCACTCGCAGCTGGTGGGGAGGTGCAGGGAGCAGACTGCTGTATGCAGGGGACGGGCTGTCTCAAGGAAGACAGTTTGAAATAAGGTCCTCCTCATTACATAAGCACAGACTGGAGCGTCTGGAGCACACACGGCTGAAGGCAGTGCTGCAGTGCGCACGGCAGCTCTCCTGGCTCACCGACAAGTCACCTATAACCCGGTTAGAGACTGCTCATCCTCTGCCCACCTGACAGGTCTGTGCCGGATGGACACACTGAAGTCGGCGCAGAAGAAGCACTGCATTGAGCGACTGCACCTTGTCTCAAAGGCACAGATGGGTTGTACGTTCAGAGAGGCAGGCCCTCCCCACCGAGACTGCTGAGCACTCCACTCAGAGCAAACGCATCTAGAATAAGCAGCACAGTCAGAGGCTGGGGGGAGCATCGCTGCTGGAACCCAGAGATTATGGGGAACCTGAGGCTCACACAGAAATCAGCAAAGGTGGAGGGACTAGGGGGGTGGGGATAAGCTGTCCAACGAGGGTCCGAAAGAATCGCGTGCCTCTGGGTTTCAGCTGCCAGAAGAGGGGGGGGCGAGCCTAGAGAAGCTGGGGGAGCTTCACGACACGCTCCTTGGTGTTTTAAAGTTTCCTGAAGCAGGACAGTGGGACCTTGTTGAAATACAACTTATTACAAAGGCCTGAACATAGCAAAGGCCAGTCACGTGTCTAACCAACAACTAAACACAATAAATGCCCTGTAACTCAGGTTCTCTGAGGACAGAGGTCCCTTGTAGTTGGAAACAATTCTGCTGGAAAGACAGAGCTAGAGAAATGTTACAATCTGAGAGGCTCTCTCCTCTGCTGGCCCTTCACTGCTTCTAAATCAGCAAAGACTCTGAGAACCTGAGAAAGCTATGTATCGTGTTCCAAGAAAAGAGTTCAGAGGTTACGCTTGTAATGTCAGAGGGTTCGTGACCCCAGGAAAACAGCCTCTGTTTTAGTCCAACATTCATTACTGTATCTGAGGAGATGGAGGCCTAGAGAAGCCACAAGGTCACAAATAAATTAGTAGCAAGGCTAAGATGGGTACCTGGGTCTTCCAGGGGCCTTAAGCTGCTGGAATAACCCTAAGCACTTTGGGATCCCAAGTTTCTGCGGTCAGAAGGAACAAGGGTCAGGTGAGACTTCTCACTGCCGAGGCCAACCACGATTTTTGATAGCAACATAAATTAATTTCCAGCACGAGTGAGAAACGTGAGAAGGGAGAATACGGTGATTCCGACTCAGTCTTTTGTTTGAGCGCAAGTCTAACATTGGAGCCAAAACAGGTACAGAGAACGCCAGAGAAGGTGACTTGAGGACACTGTGAGTGGAGATGGGGACTCACACGCTGTGGCAGAGAGCGTGGCCGTGCAGGGGCAGAGGTGCTGTCTGCAGTAGGAAAATGACGATATACAGTCCTGGGCTGTGCTCAGCCAGCCCCAGCAGGGCGCCTGGCACACAGGAGGGGCTCCATAAATACTATTTCCTTCCCTTCTTTTTCCTGATGGAACAGGTATGAATTTTTTTTTACCTCCTTGATTATCGTCAGGTAATCAAACCCAGGGAGGCTTATGGCAAAAAGCCTGATTTTGAGAGTTAATGCCCTCGCCAGAGCACTATTAACGGCATCCCCTCCACACACACACCCAACGAAAACTCTGAGCTAAGCGGTTATCATGGTAACAGAAGGAGACACTTGAGTCTCCATTTTTCTCTCTCTGATTCATGGACACCTGCCAGGTAGCAGATGGCCTGTGTGGACAATTACCTTCATTTTCCTGCAATGTATTTAAATTAAACAAACTGGCCTCTTTGCTGCCGATTTTCAGAGGCCCGTTCGGAAAAAACAACAACAAAAAACCCAGAAAAACAATGTTGGGAGAAAGGAACTACAAGTCTGAAATTTAGATGAGGCAACCGTGAACATACAGAGAACTGGGATGTATACAGAATGGACTTTGTACATTTTTTTCGTCAACAAAAGGTAAAAAAAACAAAAAAAAAAAAACCCCACAGACTATTTTGAGCTGCTGCAGGTGGTGGCTCTGCTAGGAAAATGCAGCTGTCTCATCAAATGTGGAAGTAAAAGGAGAGAGAGGATTATCTGACGCTGTACTGTCTGTCCTGCTGCAAGATTTGAAAATAACTGCCTAACATGACAAGAGTTAAGACTGCTGGGAGTTAGGCCCAGGGGTGGAAGTGAGCACACAAGGAGAACAGGGGTGGAGGAGATGAGAAAGGCAGTCACGTGGCAGTGAGCAAAGCAGCAGCCGCGGGTCCCTCTGGGGCAAATTAGAAACAGGTAAAGAACACGCCTGGAGACCTTCCCCTCTCCCCAAAGTGTCCACCGCTGAGGTAAAGGGCGGTGCAGCTTTTAAGGATGAACTTGGCTTCTAAACACCCAAGAGAAGGGCCAAACAGTTCTATGATGCCTCTCTTCTCTCACCACCGTTAATACATATTTATCTATCATGTGTGTGTCTGCTGGAAGGAGAGGGGCCACCAAAAAGTCTGCCTGGAGGTCCCTCCTCAGAGGGCTGACACCTGTCTGTTCCCACATCACTTCAGGAAACTCAGGGCTTACCCATGACCTGTCACTGCCTGCGGTGGCTCTCAGGTGTCACTCCCTGTGGGGTTACTGTTGGACAGCAATGGCAGGACTGCTGGGTGTTTTGTGATCACACTGTTGGCAACGGGGAGGTGGTTATGGTTCTCATTCTCCATGATTCTGCCCCTATTCAAGCCAAACTGAATTATATAGAAGACAAAGCTTACCCGAGCCTGAAAGAGCTGGGGGGCAAGATGTCTAGGTATCTTTCTCAGTGGAAGGAGCAAAGCGTATTAAGTTCCTAAGACTGTCTCAGAAGAACAACCTCTTAAAATTCACCATAAACCCGAAGATCAAAAGAAAGCTGAAATTTAAACTTTTAGATAGGGAAGCTCATAAATTCCAAGACTAGAATTACCCTCTTTCTGTTTGTTTCTCCTAGTTTGCCCAGCTCTGTTTGAAAATGGTATCCCATTAGTTCTCACTGCAGGATTTTAAAGCTAGTTCTCAGCAAAATGATCAGGGGCCTCACTGAGGGAAAAATCCCTATAAAATGAATACCAAACACTCAGATTGCATGTTAGAAACCGAAAGAGGACAGGATTCCAGGAGAGCATGGTCCTTAATTCAGACATGAATTCAACGATGGGGCAGGCAGTCTGAACCTATCAATGATATTTTAGAGTTCAATGAGTCTGACTTAAATGCTGCTTATGGGTAAGTAAGTAAAACTTGTATGATGAGGTGTGGCACCTGATCCAGCACCACCCCTCTTTGTTGAGTCCCTGTTCTATATAATAAGGTGGTTAGAGTCCAGGCTTTGCAGTCAGATGGACCTAGTTTGGATTCCAGCTCTGCCATTTATTAGCTGTGTGACCTG
This sequence comes from Tursiops truncatus, assembly GCF_011762595.2. Lineage (NCBI taxonomy): Eukaryota > Metazoa > Chordata > Mammalia > Artiodactyla > Delphinidae > Tursiops > Tursiops truncatus. The sequence continues at coordinate 69,260,152 of NC_047047.1, read as the reverse complement.
AGGCAACTTACTTGACCTCTCTGAGGCTCAGATTCTTCACATGTAAAGTGGAGATAAGAATATCTTCATGGGTTGGTGAGGATGTACATAAAGTGCTTCACATGCTGGCTCAATGGGGTACTACCTGCCATGATTCCACTTTGAAAGGTGCAAAGTAGGGGTATGAAGGGGCAAGGTCTCCACTCTCAGCAGGCTCACAGCCTCCTAGGCAGTTTGGCATGTACGCAGCTAGCATACAAAGGAGGATGAAATCCGTACCGTAGCAGAGGTACAAAGGAAAAGGGGCACAGAGGCGAGAGAGTTTAACTGTGACCTTCTGGAACAGGGTAAGGTTTCACAGAAGAGGTGGCATCTGAGAGTGTCTTGAGGGGTATAATTTCAATAGGCAGAAGTGGCTCGGGAAGGGCAACCCAGGTGAGGAAAGGGCATGAACAGAGGCACCATGAGAGAGGAAGCTGTATGTGTGTGTTGCAGGGGAGGGGAAGAGCATGTGGGGACACTAGTATGCAGGGAGCACAGGAAATATATGGTGGGAAAGAGAAGTGTGGGCCACAATCATCCAGAGCCTTAAGTAAATGGTCATCAAGTTTATTTACTAGGCGATAGATGGGCAAACTATAGCCCGTGGCCAAATCCAGCTTGCCACCTGCTTTTTTACAGTCTGTGAGCTAAGAATGGTTTTTACATTTTTAAATGGTTTTATTTTAAATGGTTATATAAGTCCTTACATAATATCTCTGATTTGGTTCACAAAGCCTAAAATGCTTACTACCTAACCCTTTAAGGAAAAGCTTGCTGACCCCTGCTATAGGCAATGGCAGAGGGAGCCTGTGAAGACTTCTGAGGAGGGAGTGGTGTGGTCAGTCTGGTCTGATTTAGGAATCTGGCTCCAGGGCAAAGTGAAGGAGGGACTGAGAAACAGGAGGCAGGAGAGAGGGAGACCAGGTGACAGATGACAGAGGCTGGAATGGAGAATGGTGATAGGAATTGGGAGGAGAGAGACACAAGCAAGTTTTGGAGAAAAAGTTGACTAGACTGTGACAGCTGAGTGGGGAGAGTAGGGGACTGGAACAGAGCATGTATGTAGGGAGTGCTGGCAATGATGTTAACAGAAGCAGGACATATGGACAAAGGGGTGATCTGTGGGGGAAGGTGACTGGAAATCTTTTACCATCCATCCCATATCTAAACCTCAGGATAAGGGACGCTGAGAATGCCCCAAGGGCTCAGACTGGTATCACAGAGAAAGGTTCTCTGATCCTACTTCCCCCGACCAGGGATCCAACCGGTGCCCCCTGCAGTGGAAGGGCAAAGTCCTAACCACTGGACCACTAGGGAATTCCTGAGCAGTGGTTCTTCACTGGGGATAATTTTACCTGCTAGGAACCTGGTGTGGGTGTCAGTATGGGTGTGGTGCTCCCACTGGAATTTAGTAGGTAGAGATCAAGGATGCTGCTCGACATGCTGCAATGCATAGAACACCCCCCGCCCCAACCCACCCAAAAAAAAAAAAACGTAATCTGGCCCCAAATGTCCATAGTGCTGAGGATGAAAACCTGGCTGAGGGGGACAGAGTTACGAGGTCCTAAAGTCGGTGGCCTGTCCAGGGCTTCTTGTCCCAGGTGGTGAGCTCCTGCAGAAGGAAAGACAGGCCACCAGTAGCCTCAGCTCAGGTTAGAAACTTCAAGGGGCCAAGAATAAACTCTGATAATCTTCTGCACATTTGGGAGATGTCCTGGGGACAGCTACAGGCCTGAGAGTCTCCTAGATTCTCTCTTGGTTTCCTGAGGTCTGAGCTGGTTAAATACAGGAGCTGAAATTTGAAATGTGAAAGCAGTGAATAAACAGTGAATGTCATATATATTAATTAGAATACATAATAATAAAAGCACTGAAGGATTTACGGTTAGCCAGCTTTGTAGAGCAGTAGTGAGTTGGCATGGATTCTTATTAAAGGTAACTGTCTAGCTGCAGATAACTGTCTTTCTGCATTGCCTCTAATTTTATTTTTTTTTAATTAATTAATTTATTTTGGCTGCGTTGGGTCTTTTGTTGCTGCACACGGGCTTTCTCTAGTTGTGGTGAGTGGGGGCTACTCTTCATTGCAGTGCGTGGGCTTCTCACCGCGATGGCTCCTCTTGTTGTGGAGCACGGGCTCTAGGCACGCAGGCCTCAGCAGTTGTGGCATATGGGCTCAGTAGTTGTGGCACACAGGCTTAGTTGCTCCCCGGCATGTGGGATCTTCCCAGACCAGGACTTGAACTCGTGTCCCCTGCACTGGCAGGCAGATTTTTTTTTTTTTTTTTGTGGTACGTGGGCCTCTCACTGTTATGGCCTTTCCCGTTGCGGAGCACAGGCTCCGGACGCGCAGGCTCAGCGGCCATGGCTCATGGGCCTAGCCGCACTATTGCATGTGGGATCTTCCCGGACCGGGGCACGAACCTGCATCCCTGCATTGGCAGGCGGACTCTCAACCACTGCGCCACCAGGGAAGCCCGGTAGGCGGATTCTTAATCACTGTGCCACCAGGGAAGCCCCATTGCCTCTAATTTTCTAAAACATGCTTCTATATTTCTTTCTTCTCTCCTCTCTCTTTTTTTTAAAGCACTGGGCATCTATACTGCAGCTCCAAATGGGAGTAATTCTACTTGCCAAATTATGATTAGCAGCAAATGGAGAAGAGTGCAAAGGAGTCTATCATATCCTTTATAATATGCTTCTTTGGCTGAAATTAAGCAGATGTTCACTTCAGTTAAGGACTCTAGGCCAGGAAGCTCCCTACCTTGGCACTGCTGTTAATTTGGAACATCAGAACCAGCCTGAGGTCAGCTATAAAACCCTAGAGATTGGCATGGCATCAGGATTCGAGGAAATGCCTACAGGTGCTCTCCAAGTGGAGGGTCACAGATCCAATCTCATGCCAAGTGAGGATGCTGTGTGAGGTCTAAAAGAAAGAGAGTGGGAGGCATGGCCCAGAGTCCTAGAGATGAGCCAAAAGAGAGGGCATCATGCAAGCAGCTGATGTTTTCTTAGGATGCTTTCTTTTGTCTGGAAAAGTGGGAGGTAGATGGTTGGCATGAATAAACCCTGGGGAAGGAGTTGGTTAGAAAACCCAGACAAGGAATCGAGGGCCAGAGGATTTCAAAGTCACAAAAGGAAACATCAGTCAAATGAGCCCAGTTGGATTTCTGCAGACCCTTCTTGGTTCACAGCCTTTCCCCAATATATCGATTGGTATCAGTGATGAAAGTATCAAAGAACTGTGGATTGGAAATTTATAGATGAGAAAACTGAGGTCTGTAAAGGTTATATACATGGTGAGATAGAAGAGAAATGAGGATTTGTCAACAAGGTGCCGTGAGTCAGAACAATCTATTCACACGTAACCCAATAAGGCAGACTGAAGATATAACTCCCTCCTTCGTTGAGGTGAAACCAGTGGGGGTGGGGGTGAGGAGGTTGGACAAGACAAAATCAATTTTTCAGAGCTGTCTACACTATGCCATACTGAAAATTTCCTTTCCAAGGTTGCTGATAACTTCCTTATTGTCAAATCCTTGTCTTATTGCCTTATTAACTTTCTCCTTGAAACTTTCTGGTTTTTCATGAGAACCCACAGTCCTACCCTCCTACCTCCTCTTTCTTCATTTTGTCCACTATGCGTTTTCCCTACGGCCCATGTTTATGGTTTCAACACTAATTTTATGTTGAAGACTTCCAAATCTCCATTGCTAGCCCTGTTTCCCCTCTAACTTTCCAGCTGCCTATCCCTAAATATCTAAAGACCAGACACAAACCTTGACTGCCTGCCTATTCTATGTAACTCGGTATGTTCAAAATCAGATTAAAGTCCCCTTTCTATAACCCACATCATCTCCCCAGTTTCGTTTTTTCAGTCAATTTCCCAGGTTCCTGGGCTCAAAACCTAGAAGTCATCTTCTTTTCTGCTGATGCTTTGCTGAGACCCAGACTGTAGTATTCTGGGGGGACATACTGTGTCCTAGGAATTCATATTCCTCTAGTGGAAGGTGACTATCTCCAGCTTGGTGTGTGGAGACTTTTTCCCAGAGACCCTGGTGTATATTTTTCATATGTTGTATGCATTCTGGTCAGAACAGGAAAAGACATAAATATAGTACAGGGGGAAATAAACAAGCAGGTAAGGCAATCTCTCAGCTCGTGATTGATGAGTGATGAAAAACACTGGGGGTGCTGCAAAGACCCAAAAGCTATTTCCTCTATATTGTCAGACTATACACTCCCTCTTGGTGTTCAAGGAGTTTTGGGGGAGTGAAATGCAAGTTCCTATTTTTCAATATTGCTATGACATTTCCTCTTTTGGAGAAAACAAACAAACCCCCCCAACAAGCCACCAGGTCTCTACAGGGAGTACACGGGCCAAGACTGATAAATGAGCATGCTTTGTAGACTTCCATGAGGCCATCTATGGGCAGCTGGAGTCCATGTATACAGACTAGGACTGGGCCAGGCGAGGCTAAAGGTTTGGGGGTATAGTCACAGAGTACAGCACATTGATCTTTGTTTACCAAAATCCACTGGTGCAGCTTGCAAACTTGGGAGGGCAGCAGTGGTGCCTAAGCCTCCAGATATCACTGCCCTGGCCTCTGTTTCTGTATACAGGGCATCAGGCCACCCATGAAATAAGGATCATACTATTGGAGGGTGGGATTTGTGCAGGATTTCTCTTTTGATCCTCCAAAAGGCCAAGCTCACCCACTGCTCACTTCAACATATGTAGTAAGACATTGCTGAAGACATAAATAGCAATCCTTTGCTTTTCAGGAAGCAGTAGACTCAGGCTTCTATTTCAGAGTATGGTGGGACCAAGGAATCCAGAAATTTTTAGGGCGGCATGTGAATCGCTTCCCAATGGGATTGTGTCCAAAGGTTAAGTGAACCAAAAGGGAACCTGACCCAGGAACACATCAAGGGGTTTACCAGTAATCTCTTTAATGGACAAAGAGGAGGTTTTTATTTGTTGTTGTGTAGGTTGTTTTTTTTGTTTGTTTGCTTTGTTTTTTAAGTACTTTCTCTCAAACTTACTAAGTTAACATTCATTAGGTTCGTCATGGAGGCCTCATGGGTCAACCTGGCTAACTAAATGTTGAGTGCCCTTCCTCTGAGGCATATTAGGTGAAGCCGCGGTCAGAGATAGGGGTTTCTGACAGCCAGCCCACACCATGCTTTCTTTGGTTGAGTTGTGCTGGGGTGTTTGTCCAGTTCTGGAAATCAGAAAGGGCGTGGGGCAAGATCCGCTTGATATCCCAGCTGGCTGAAGTAGAAAGAGAGGTCCCAACTGTGGCCATGTTCTCTTAGTGGAATCCCAAGGTTCCTCCAATTACATAATTTTCAGAATACCACCTATATTACCCTCTGGACCACCACCCTACGAACCTGGATCAAGGCCACCCCTGCAGGAGCCCCCTATCCTTATTCATCACTGTCTACAGTTATAGTCTTTAACTCTGATGTTGATCTGTATATAAAAAGTAATGATCTTTTTTTTTTTTTTGACCGGCCGTGCGGCATGTGGGATATTAGTTCTCCGACCAGGGATCAAACCCGTGCCCTCTGCAGTGAGAGCCCAGAGTCTTAACCACTGGACCGCCAGGGAAGTTCCAAAAAGTGATGATCTTCTAATAGGAGGAACCGGAGGAATGTTTAAAGAAATACATCCCTCATGAATAAACTGAAACCTTGCCTTGGATAGCTCATTTTAGTTTGTGTCAGCAATCCAACAGTGAAATTTTATGGTATGTTGAGTCTGTGGGAAAAATGGAACCCTAAGGTGTCCCTAGAATAAATTTGTACATTGGAATCCCTCCAGACTAGGACTGGGATATTGTTTGACCTTAAGGGAGCAGCCCACAGCTCAACAGTAAACACCACTGCCAGCAGGGTCCTCACCAGTCTGTTGTGACTTTAGTGTACCCCTCTGTATACATTTCTGGTTGTGGGCATTGGGTTCTTACTGAGAAATGCTCAAAATATTTTCAAATGATACAAATAACTATAGATACCCTGCATTTTGTAGATTATCTGTGCTAAAAAAAAAGAGGGTTATTTTACTCTACATAACATATCTTTTCTTTAGACAGGAATAATAATAGAGTTAATAATACTACTAATATATTAGCTTGGTCTTCCTATTCTTTTGGTAACACTGCAGTTTGTTCTTCTGATTCTTTTTATAAGGGACATTTCTAACCATCGTTCAGTCTCTTGAATAGATCTACCTATTATACGGGAGTACCTTGAGCAAAATTATTGCCTTAGGTACTCGAACCAGTTATGTCCCTTACAATGAATAAACTTATGAATTCACACTGTTTTTAAGTTAAAATCTTATAAATCTGGTTAACAGCAGTTTTCATTCAGCCGCTATTTATTGAGTATCTGCCATGTGGCAGGCACTGGGCTAGCAGCAAGGGGATGCAGTAGTAAAAAAGGCAGACACGGTCTTTTAATTACAGTCTGACGATTATCATGGGCCTGATTAACCCTGACTCAACCGATACAATCTAATTCCTGAGCCTGTTAAACTGTAGGGTATGTCATGGGTCGAACAGTCACTCAGTGAAGTCTTATCTGAAACAGCCAGGCAGTTCTGCCCTTAATTATAAACCTTGGAGCTGAGAAAAGAGAAGGGGAAGGAGGGAGGGGGGGAGAAAGGGAAGACAGAAGAATTATCAGCTGAGGTACTAATGTCACTAAAGCACTGGAAAAGTGGCTGAGGTTGAAGGTAGAACCAGAGCCCCGCAAGTCACAGTTAAAGTCACAGTTATTACCCATTTCCCTCCAATTTCCCCTATGCCAAAATAATCCCTGAAAGGGAATGAGGAAGGCAAACTGCATAAAAAGTTCTCTATAATGGATTTACAGAGCCAGTCTGGGGAAGATGTCTAGTAAATTCTTCATTTAAAAAGTCTTACAATTATTTTATGACTCGTATAGGGTAATACATTTTGATAGGGAAGAAATTAAACTATACCAGCCAGAACCTGGAAGGAAGAAAGGGTTACGACGTAGCTCTGTGGTAAATACCTTTTGGTGCCTCACTCGGTAATGATATAGATTAAAGCAGACGCTTGAGTTCTGAAGCTCTATAGTCTTTCCAGCTGTACATGTTAAAAATGTTGAACTATGCAAAGCCATTCAGTTCACATTTGAGCCTCACTGCTGAGCCTTAGGTGGGTACAGTTTAAACTTGTGATGTAGACAGAGGAAATTTCTACCTATATCCACAGAGCAGAATGTCTTACCTCACCATAGTGGGGAAACATGAGGGAAAAACAATTTGTACAAATTCATGCTCTGGACGGTCCCCTGGGACAGTGAGAACTAGAACATGAGCTCAGGACCTTGGCCACCGAGAACTCCCAACACACACACACACAAGCCACCGAGAACTCCCAACACACACACACAAGCCACCGAGAACTCCCAACACATACACACAAGTGGCTCATTAGTGGCAGGCTTCAGTGATCTGGGTCTAGCTTCTCATTTTGCCAACCTCAAGGGGAAGATAATCTCACACACAATCAAAGGTCACTGGAATGAACATGTTGTTATTTATTTCCCTGTCTGCTCAAGATCAGCTTTAAATTGACCTGAAATAATATGACAGCAGTGATAATCTCTGGTTCTTGGAGTACACAGTAATCCATAAAAGTTTTAAAAAATGAAGTGTCTCTTGGAAGCCCTTACTGCTGCCATTAACATAAATATCCATCATGTTTGCCCTCCTCTGAAAGGTGTTCTCAGGTTGGGTGTGGGTGTGCCCGATTACATGCTTTGCTCTGAGCTGGCCCATTCAGCAAGGGATCATGAGATGCTAGTCTGGGTGGACTGCTGGAGGAAGTTCCCAGGAAGTGGTTTACCTGTAAAGCACATCTCTGGGGCGCAGAGGGATGAATAAAAGGAGGGGAATGCTGGTGCCAGAAACTACAGGTCAGTTGATACCCTGATCTGCAGGAAGGGTGTGGTCACAGCAAGGGGATGAGGCTGTCAGGGAAAGGAGGGGAGAAGGGAACAGGAAGAACAGATATTTTCTTTCCCTCCCTCCAACACAATCTCACTCATCCTCTTGTTTGTGGCAGGCATTACCAGCACTTGCTTCTCTACTTCTTCTAAGCAAACTGGAGGATTATACTTCCCTGCCTCCACTGAAGTTAAGTGTGGTCGTGTGCCTTGCTTTGGCCAATGAAATGGAGTGGAAGTGATGTGTGTCACTTCCTGGCAGAAGCATTTAATGGCTGGGCTTGACCTTCCATCCTGGTTTTCTCCTGCTTTGCCCATGTGAATGTACCTATTGACACAAAAGTGCCATAAGGTCAAAGTAATAAATTATGTGTGAACGAGGAAAAAACAAAACCAAATAAAGCGCAGACAAAAATAAAATTTTGTTACATTAAAGTCATTGAGATGTACAGGTTGTCGGCCTACCCTGACATCATGCTCTGTCTTCTTTCCCTCTTCCTGACAGTCTCCTTTCCTCTTCTCTTGCCTCCTCCCCTCCTTACCCATCTCTTCCTTCCTTTCCTCTCCCTTTTACCCTATGACTCCATTGCTTTCCTACCTGGAAATAATAGTAAATATAATGTTTTATATTCCTATTCTTAATCTGAAACATGGATACATTTGTTTTTTGAAATAAGAAGTGAGTACATTTTTTGAATTACACATTTCTTTCTTTAAAGAGAAGCCCTGAGGTAAATTAAAAATCAGCTTCAGTTCGTGTGAAAAATGTATGCTTTGAAAACCTTACTATATGATATAAACATATAGTCTTATCATTGTGGATAAGCCCTCAACTGATTTTCCTGTGTGGGTTAGTGGCTGTCAGGGAAAATAAAAACAAACATAAACTTTCCCTAAACACCTTGCGGCTCAGAAAAACCAGAGCTCCCTCTGGAGTGGGCTTTGAACAGGAAGTCACTTACAGCATGATCAGTCACTTAGTTTTCATTGGTAACTGTGTTAAGAAGGCTACTGGAGCTGGAACGTCCAGAAGACTGTTCAAGACTAAAGGACATCTAAAGTTATCAAAAGAACTACTCATTTTCATGCACAGTCATTCGTGACATCGTATTTAACCCTGAGGTCACTCCCACCACCCTGAAAATTGTTTCAAGCAATTAAAGTCAGCCTAATCATGAAGCAACAGAGAATGTAAGTGCAGGAAAATGTAACTGTAGCCTGGCTAGTCATGCATATTTAAATAAACACAACAGATGTGTACTTTGAAAACAAATTCAACAAGCTCTGGTTTCAAATAAGAACATGCTCTACTAGGTAAACATGACGTGGCCTTTTAGGCCATTTTACAACACCACGGAGAGAACTGCTAAGGGTTTTACACATAACCAGTTCCGCAGAGATGATCTTGGTACAGGGAGGAGAGGAGAAAGTATGTAACAGTTATATGAGGCAAAGGAGAACATGCAAAAGAAGCAAGAGCCAGGTGGGGAATTCTGAAGTTCACTTACTGCCTGCTTTTGCTCTTCCTCCTAGAGGTGGTGAAGACGAAAAAAGGCAGAGGGGAAAAAGGAGAGAAATTAATGCCCATCACCACAAAACAACCGGAAAAAAAAGACAGAAAAGGGCAAACCAGGCCAGGCCCATGGGTTCAGAGATCCAAGGGCCTGACCACCGTCAGAGCGTCATCAGTTGGACAGAGCAAATGGCAAGCCTCTGCCCCATCCAGTTCTTTAAATGCTAACTTCTAGAGTTAGAAGGAAAGAACCTTACAAACCCTCTAGTCCAACTTCCCCTTTTATACACGAAAAAGCCCTAGAGAGCCTGACTTGCCCGAGGTTATATCACTATTTAGGGTAAACTGAAAGAAGCAGCTCAACCATGACTCAAAAGCTCCGTGATCACTCTGTTTCACGATTCACCATATCCACATGTGTTAGGTACGTTTCTCTAAGTCAGTGGTTCTCAAAGTGCAGAACATAGAGAGACCAGGAGCAGCAGCATCTGGAAACTTGTCAGAGATGCATGCTTTGCCCCGTCTCCCCCTAGACCAATGGAATCAAAACTCTTGGGGTGGGGGCAGCACTGTTTCAGGAAACTTTCAGTGGATTCTGAATCCTGCTAGTTTGAGAACCACTGCTCTTAAGAACTTCCTAGAAACTGGAAATTCCATCTGACTACAGATTCTCTTATTTAGTCCCCTGTCTTCCACTTTCGGAGCTTTTGGCTGCTGCGTGGTCCTTTTCAAGGATGCACATACATCCCCTTCCCCCTATAAACTGGAACTGTTTCAAGGCCCTAAGAGGCTTTTCAAAAAGAATTCTTGACCTTGGTGTCTCATTAGTTGAACAAAGGTTTGTTTAATGCTCCCTATACATGAAGCACTGGAAACATGAAGGTAAGATATGGTCTCTGTCTTTCAGAGCCTTACAGTGACGGTGCTCAGAGCAGGCCCTTGCTAACTCTCAGCTCTCAGAATGCACCTCTAGACACTGAAGAAGGAAGCACGATGAAGATGAGATAAACACTTCCGAGTTCCTCTCTCCTCAGTCTTGTGCTTCTCAGTTACTCTGTCTTTTAATGGGTCTCTTTGTTTCCTTTTTCTGTGCCTCATCATGGGCAACTGTGGTCAGGACGCCTCTGCTCTTTGCCCCAAATACACAGATCTAAAATCTGTTGCAATGGTTCTATTTAAATTGGATCCATCCGTGCAGACTGCCTTTACTAAACATGTGTGTAGGAAGTCTTGGGAATGGATGAGTGCTTCTCAGTCTGCAGATCTGGGTGCAATGGAGAGAATGATTTCAGTAAAGCCAAGGAATTACGAAAGGGAGAGGGAAAGTAAGAATTTGGAGAAAGTCATTTTATTCCCGCAAGGGAGAGACATGCACTAGAAATTAAATGGGCACCAAGAACTCTCTTGAGAAGACTCCCAACTCAGTGCCGGAAGATGTTCTTCATTACCAAAACCAGCTGCTAGATGCTTGGCCAAACCTAATAGCACAGGCACCCAGGCAAAGAGGGCCCTGAGCGTTCGCTGAGTTAGCCTGAAGGAGTGAGCGTCTTTTAGCTTTTGCGTCTGGTATGCATGGCTCCAGGTAGAAGGGGTTAGAGTTTTACAGTTGGGAAGCGATCTCCCTGCCTAGTCAGGCTTCCCTGTGAGGCAGAACACTTTTCTTCCATTCACTAGGCAAAGCAACCAGCCGTAGAAGAGTTATTAAACAATTAAAAATGTGTTTCTATGGCTGGCACTAAATGTTGAAATGGAAATTGGTAGGGGAGAGATGGGGCAATCCTGACAAGCTGAAATTGCATCTGAGGTCAAAAGACCAGTACGTAATTTCTTAGAACTGTTTCTAAAACACCTCCCTATGTTCACTGTTTTCTCCAGGTTTGGTATTGGACACAATATTACCTTGGTTCAATAGAATAGAAAAATTCAGTGCTCGCTTCAGCAGCACATATACTAAAATTGGAATGATACAGAGAAGATTAGCATGGCCCCTGCGCAAGGATGATACGCAAATTCGTGAAGCGTTCCATATTTTTTTTAAAGCAATTATACTCCAATAAAGATGTTTAAAAAAAAAAAAGAAAAATTCAGAAGGCAATGCTTCATGTTTGTACATTTGGTGACTTTGCTGTATATAGTTTATCCATTGATATAAAATCATTATAATTTGCAGTAGACACATGTCAGGTTAGGATGGAGAGAGTGGACAGGTCAGTGTTTTCAGGACTTACAGGCCCCCCATGTGCACTGGGATTGGGAGAGGGTGGACTTTGGCAAAGTGTTACTTAGGATGGTGTTGTATAATCCAAACTCACAAAAGTTAATCAGATATAGCTTTGAAGGCTTTGTCAACACAGTAAACAGGTCAGATATAAGGTCTTAGAACCTTTCTGTTATCAATTAGTCAGTTGGGGTCAGTAAACATTGACTAGTGACAAGGTATAGGAGCCAACTTGATTTAAAGGGGGTAATAATGCCTTAATTATAAAGTGCAAACCTAGGACTGCTCAAGTCACCTAAAAACATGGGAGACCCGTCACATTGGGGATACCTGGCTAGATGGCCAAAGTAATGCCATAGCCACTGTAGGCATCTATATAAAAAAATTTATATTCAAAACCTCATTTGCATATGAGGTTAAAATTTAAAACTACAGAATTCATCTGGTAAATGCGTTTCAAAAGCAATACTGGAAAAATGGAAAATGAGGCAGAAAAATACTGGGAACGTAATTTAGAAACTAAAACACCATCACACAACTATTTTTAGATTAAATAAGTCTGAGGTAGAGGTTATCCATATATACTCATTAATCAGGGGAAAAAATGTAAAGAAAAGATACATTCTGAAACACGGGTACTTGAGTGTCAGTCTACATTATGTCATTAGGAAAAAAACAACAACAATAAGAAGGTCTCTGATACTCCTTGGTGACAGGGATTGAGTCTTAGTCACCATTATACACCACATACCCTAAACATGGCTCTTAATCAATGGATAAAAAGACAACATTCCTGGTTTATGTTTGCAATTCTTCTTCCCTTTCTGAATGACCTCAGCCTGTGAGGTGGGTAAATAATAAGGCTTTTAAGAACTTGATAGGATATCCTACAAAGCAGAGCAGTGGGGTCCTGGTTATTTTACAGAAATTATAACTGTAAGACAACAGCTGGAAATACAAAGAAACTCAGGGCTTGGGAATACAGTTCGAGACATCAGCTCATTCTGCTTAGGCCTTGAATGCAAGTGTCAGACGTACATGACAAGGTCTTAGGAAGGCACACGGGACCTGAGCCAGGAACTCTAAGGAACACTGAGGGCAATCAGCTGACGGGAAAGCTTACTGTGATACTTAGGGGAAATGCATTCTGACTTCCCTTCAGTTTGCATAAACCTTTTTGCCTTTTACAAAAAGGGTACCTTCCCATCTATGTTTGGGTAATATTTGAGAACATTCTTCTGAAAGGCAGGTGAATCCCCCATGACCTTCTGTCCTGTGGGTGGACCAACCCCACAACGGCAGGGCTTTCAAAGCCCCACACGGCTCCAGATGTTACACTGGCCAAATGTATTTAAGCACCTCTCTGCTCTCCTGGGTGGCTGATTGCGTTGCTCAGCTGGATACTTGACAACTATTGGAAGGATTTGGGCCAGGTTTTACGCATAAGGTTTTCTTTAAACAAGACCCATTTAGACAAAATATTTCTCAGGAGACATCCTGCTAACAGGGTTAATGAAGAAACATGTCCCAAAATACCCCAAATACCCAGGACCAAAGCTAGAAAAAAACTCAGCTCAAGACTAAAAGAAGTGATTGTCTTGAGCAAGCCAAAAGTCAGTTTAAAACACAAACACTCCGTTTACCCAAGTTGCTAAATACCCACTGGTTTTATTATTAAAGGACTGGTTTAGAATGGAGAAGTTGAAGCAAACTCTTCAAGCTGACATGCTCCTGGGCTACCCCTCCTAGCCTAGGCCCTTGTCACTTCGGGTCTGGAAGATTTCAGTAGCTTCCTATTATCCTTTAGTTTCTCCTCTTCCCAACCTGCTATGTACATTTTCCTAAACTATTGTTTTCAAAACCTTTAATGACTCCACTTCATCACAGGATTAAATCTACCCCCTCAGCCTGCCTTTTGAGGTACTCCACACTGTGATTTCCATTCTGTATTTCATACCATGAAATACAATGGTTTCACAGTATAGACAGACAGGCCTTAGGAATTTATAGCATAAACAAATATGTCCTTGTATTGCTGCTACAGAGCTGGGTAAGTATTTCTGTTCAGTGCCAGTCAAATCATCCAGGTGAGGACATTTAAATGCCAAGTGCGCCTTTGTCTGCTCTAGGGTGTAGGGGCTGTAATATATTTTTCACTAAAAACAGATAGTGAGGCCTGAATTATGCAAGTCCCAATATACCAAACCTAGAGCTATTTTATTGCTCCTAATAGAGTAAAATTATTGATTAGAGTTGGTTGATTACTTTGGTTTGCCTCTGTAATACTTATTAAAATAGGACACGATACTTGTTACGCATTTAGGTAGAATATTTGAAAACCTGTCTTAAAAGAAACTTTATGTAGTTGAGAAATATTCATTTCACATAACTAATATCCGATTTATAAACATTCTTATTAATTCATAAAAGCAACTATTCAAGGACATTAGTTCCAGATACTAATTTTTTGTAATCAGGCTTTACACTAATTTAGGTAGCTTTGATACTGAATTAGGTTAACTTTAGAGAGGTCTACCTGAAAACTGAGTCTAGGCAGCAAGAGTTAACCTTTTAGCCTCATCCTGTCTGACATCACAGGGAGGCAGAAGCTGAAGTGCAGGTGAAGATGGACAAGACGAGCTGGGAGGTGGGAGGAGACCTGAGCGGCTGCTGCTCTTACCTTCAGCAGCTTCATCAGCCCTTCCAGCTGGACCATCAGTTCCCGCCTGCTCTCCTGCAGCGCTGACATCCTCTGCTCCAGCTCATCTTTCCTCTGCCTGTCGGAGAGGAAAAGCTCATGAGAAATGAAGAGATGGAAGGGCAGTTAGATCACAAAAAGACACTGTAATTTAAAAATATTAAAAATTGTAATGTGCTACTGAACAAATATATAAAAAAAAAAAAGAAAATGAAGATAAAATGATCCTCAAAGAAGAGTCGAAGGCCAGATGAAATGGGTTTTGGACCTGATTCTGCTACTTACCAGTGTATGAGATGCTGAGCAAATCATTTAAGTTCTGATACTGGATACATAAAATGGTGCTAATATCTGTTTTGCTCACTTTTCTTTACTGCTGTGAGAATAGTATGTAAAAATGCTTTGGAGGGCTTCCCTGGTGGTGCAGTGGTTAAGAATCCAATGCAGGGCACATGGGTTCGAGCCCTGGTCCGGGAAGGTTCCATATGCCGCGGAGCAACTAAGCCCGTGCGCCACAACTAATGAGCCTGCGCTCTAGAGCCTGCAAGCCACAACTACTGAGCCTGCGTGCTGCAACTACTGAAGCCTGCGCACCTAGAGCCTGTGCTCCGCAACAAGAGAAGTCACCGCAATGAGAAGCCCGCGCACCGCAACGAAGAGTAGCCCCTGCTCGCCGGAACTAGAGAAAGCCCACGTGCAGCCACGAAGACGTAATGCAGCCAAAAATAAATAAACAAATTTATTTTAAAAAAATGCTTTGGAAAGTACATATTGCCGTACAGTGAAAAAGTATTGTTAATATTATTAAAGTGATTTAAAAAATTCTTTAGGAAGCCAAATGCCTCACTTATACATAAAACTAGTCCAAATTAAAATTAATAGTGGAAAAAAATGTATGAAAACTGCTCAGGGAAGACAGGGTTCAGGAGTCAGTGCTTCCAGAACCACACATCAGGTTCCAAAAGTATGACAGACATCAGGACGACTCTGTGTCTAAGAGAATTCTGAGGACAGATTTCTGTTTCCCTGAGGACAGATTTCATGTCAACAAGTCTAGCTCAATCTGTCCAAAACCAAACTTGAGACTTTCATCCCTAAATGGTTCTCTTCTCAATTTCCCTTTCTCTCCTACTTTTTCTTCTAACTGTCATGGCTGAAAAACTCAGTCCTCTTTGATACTTTCCTGTTCATTTCCTATATTCAATCAGTCACCCAATTCAGATGATTCTTGGAAATCACATGTCTATCTTTATATTCCCACAGGTTAAATAAAAGATAGTATTAATTTTTTTTTTTGCGGTATGCGGGCCTTTCACTGCTGTGGCCTCTCCCGTTGCGGAGCACAGGCTCCGGACACGCAGGTTCAGCGGCCATGGCTCATGGGCCCAGTTGCTCCACGGCACATGGGATCTTCCCGGACCAAGGCACAAACCCATGTTCCCTGCATCGGCAGGCGGACTCTCAACCACTGCGCCACCAGGGAAGCACGATAGTATTAATTTTAGTGACACCTATTTCCTTTGTTTTTCAACATGGTTGTTAGAAAATTTTTGGTACACATACGGCTTACATTATATTTCTATCAGAGAGTGCTGCTCCAGACCCTACCTACATTCCTATCCTTAGTTCCTTACCTCCCTTTCCCTTCCATGTCTGGACCTCCAGCCATGGTTCACTTTTCCCTAAGCAGACTGCATCATTTTACAAGTGATTATTCCCCTACTCTCTTCCAAATGTTATTCACTCCTTAGTGTCCCTCCCAAACGTCACTCTTTCCAGGAAGCTATTCCTGATTACTTCAGCAGGTATAGGATCCTGCTTATTTAATCACATAGCAGTTGGTGCTTCTCTGTGGCACTTAATATATTTTACCTTGTATTGCTGTCACTCCTACCATGATGCAGAATCCTTGAGGTCAGGGGATGACCTTACTCGTCTTTGCTTATATTTAATGATTAAGAGAATATCACGCATCCAGTGTGGACTCAATTAACATCTAGTGAACTTAATGAAATCATTATTTGAAGCCCTCCAAGGATTTCCAATGACCTATCACTTAAGGCTCTCAGAATCTGGTCTCAATTATCCAACTAATTTTATCTCCCATCATTGGCACTCTAAAGATTAATTCACTGGATGACTGAAAACAAATTCTTAGCTCCAAGGCTCCTTCTCCTGTCTGAAATGTGTCATACTTATTGGGGAATCTTGCTGAACCCCAACTCTGCTTCTAATCTTAAATGTTTTGTCCTACACGCCATTCAAACCACACCTACCTTTCATGGTCCAGCCCAAATTCCAGCACTATCAAGCGTCAAATTGCTTCTAGCCTGTGTGTGTGTGTGTGTGTGTGTGTGTGTGTGTGTGTGTGTGTGTGTGTGTGTGTGTGTGTGTGTGCCTTTCCCTACTCACATTTCTTCTAATATCCATACTATTTATTAACATTGTACAATATTATTTAACTGACTAGCAAATTATTTTAAGTTTTGTTTCCGAAACTAGATTATAAATTTTTAAGATAGAATCATTGTCTTCTCATCTTCATACTCCCTAAATTTCCAGTGCAGGTATAAACTCAATAAGGAGGAGTTGACTCATTCAACCTTCTAGAAAGCCTTTCTTTCCTGAACCCCCAAGGCTGGATGCAGTACTCTTTCTTCGTGCTGTGTATGATCAAATAATTATAATATGTGGCAAAAATGAATGAACTACAGCTACATGCAACAACATGGAAGGCTCCTAAAGAGTAATATTAAGGGGGGAAAATGTCCCAGAAGACTGCATGGAATACCATTTCTATAAAGCTCAAAAAACAAAAAGCAAAATTAGACACTTTATCACGTGGGCATACACACATACTTGACAATACTCTTTTAAAAAGCAAGGGAATTGGGACTTCCCTGGTGGCACAGCGGTTGAGACTCCATGCTCCCAATGCAGGGGGCCTGGGTTCGATCCCTGGCAGGGGAACTAGATCCCACATGCGTGCTGCAGCTAAGACCCGGTGCAACCAAATAAATAAATCAGTAAATATTTAAAAAAAGAAAAAAAAAGGGAATGATAAACCAAATTCTGGATAGAGGTTAGCTCTGTGGGGAAGGCAGAAGCGAGGAAGTGGAATAAGGGGGCACTTTTACAGATGACATGGCTTTAGCAATATATGAATTCTCAAGTAGGATGTGAGTTCCTGGGTGTTCATTTTATCATTATGCCTCATATCTCACACACTTGTCATATATTATTATAATAACAAATATACCGTTAAAAATAATGAAGGGGGAAAAGACAATCTTGGTGGTCAGGATTCATAACCACTAACCCTATGGATGAAATTCTCTATCTTGCTTTATTATACTAGCTGGGTATTGGCAGTTCCTGGATTCAGGTATATTCATCAAAACCAGAAGGATGTCAGAACCTACAAATGAATTTTGCCCTTTATGTGTCTTGTGATAAACAAAACTTCGTATATTAATATAGATGAATACACCAACTTCTTTCATGGCTAGTAATTCTGAGAAATTATATTTTCTATTCCAAAACCCTAAAGAAACTCTCCTACGTTTTCTTCTAGAAGTTTTAACATTTTTGTCTCCATGCTTAATGCATCCGGTGGTGTTTTTGTATATGGTGTGAGGAAGAGAGCCAATATGTTTGTCCTTATGCATGACCAATCGATCCGGCAAACTTATTAAATAGTCACTCTTTTTTCAGTGGTATACAAGCTGCTTTTGAGATTAAATACTTTCTGATTTCTCAGGATTTAGACCCTCCTTGTATTTAGATTAAATTCCTGTCTCTCACTGCCTTGTGTCACAGTGCTGGACTCAGCCCTTTGCCTACTAAATCTACAGGTTTTTCAGATCCCTCTAGCATAAAGAAGCCCTTTCAGCAATCCTAGTTCCAGCAATAGTTAAAATAAAGTATGACAGTTTTTTGCTTTTCTAGATACAAAATAGTCACTTGTGCCTGAGCTGAGGTGAGGAAAGAAAACAGCTGTATCTTACACTGATAGCTTAGTTATGCTCTACCTGAGTCAGCAGCTTTTGCTTTCCCATCCTCCCTAGTGTGACACCAACCATGCTGATATCTCAAATGTGTGACAGTGGACCCAGAGCAACCAAAATCTCAGCCCAGTTGCTAATCAATTTAGAAACTAAAATGAATTTTTAGGAGAATGGGAATCTCTGTGTCTCTAATGATTTTCATCTGCGTGGTTTAAATTCTTGATGAGTTGACCTAAGCCGAAGGAAGAACTAAGGAAGGACATTCGGCTATGCAGAATCCCAGGTGACAGCACGTTAAAAATCAACTGCAGAATGTCAAATGTTACAACCTAAACAGAAAGAACCCACTATTTGGAAATCTAGAGGTCTGGTGAGAATCAAGTCACTCACTCAGTTTCCATAATGTCTTCACTTACAAAGAGTATACACACATCTTTCTAAGACCGATAGGAAATAAGACCCTAATAACTTTGCTCGGATAACGCTCACGTTATACTCTCCTGGAAGATGCCCTCATTCCCTCCAAAACAGCACCGAGTGGGAGCTGACGTTGCTCTCTACCCCCATCCTGATCCTACGTCCTTAGTCTCTCCATCCTTGAGACAGTTTATACTTATGCTGAGGTAGAAAGTACCACAGCCATGGTGCGAGGGATTCCCGCTTGGTTTCACATCTCAGGGGAGTTCCCGCAACGGAATCCTGCTCTGCCTATGAAGCGCGGGAGAACATACTCAAAGGACAGGGAGAGCATTACTCCTGCCAGGAGTCTCTAAAGTCAGACTAATTTGCAAGATAAGAAGATTGAGTGCAGCACAGTGGTCTTCCTAAAGCAATCACAAAAGTGTAAACACTGCGCCTGGTGTTTACCTAGTTCTGAAATGAAGGCAGGAGATCTCACAGTGATTAATAAAGGGACTCAAACACCTGAAGCAGTAACAGAATGAGTGGAACGCTTTGGCTGTTTGTTCTAACATGACGAGTTAAGCCGATAAACAGATTCTAACCCACTAGTTTGGTTCCCTGGGATATGAACTCCTACTGTAGCAGACTATGACTTGGGGACAGCGGTGCAGCTTCCCCACTTACCTCAGCAGCCGCAGCTCTGCCAGCAGTGTGGGGTTCTGCTGGGCCTTCTCCGGAGTGGGCTGGGAAGCCTGTTCATGCTCTAGACGGAGACGCTGAATCTCCTGCAGGATCTCTCTAGAGAGATGGATGAAAAAGAGATGGCCACGTGCGGCTTCACAGCTCGCTCCCTCTCTTTTTTTCCGTTAGAAGTTTTTATTCTAGTCATGCTGCCTCTACCAATCTTGTTCTGATTGTTTCTGAATGACCAAGATGTGAAATGGACACCGTCTTAAAATTGCTGCACTCGGTATTTCCTCGATGAAACAATTCTTTGTGGTAGAAAAAGTCCTACAAACCCTCTTCTCAAGAACTTGAAAAATTTCCACAGAAGAAAAAGGACAACTATCAATAGAAGAGTCTGTTCCTGTCTGGGGGGAACTTGCAACCTTCTAATGCAAGTCTTGTGCTAACTCCCCTCAAGTCTTCCTCTGTCTCCCTTCTTCTCCTGAACCCCACTCCCACCCCGAGATCTGATGGTTGCCACTTCCTCCACTGTGCCTGTTACATTATGACCAATTTCCTTGTCCTGGTTTCTGCTTTTTCAGTGCATGATGGTGTGTTGTCTGGTCGCCAAGCCTGTAAATGGCTTTTTAGTGAGAGACCAGACAGTCGCGTGCTGCATCGTGGGCCAGGACAAGATGACAAGACACAGCAAAGGCTCCTGGGAGTAGAGTGGAGAAAGGAATGGGAGGGGAACACACTGGTGGGTGAGAAAAAGAATCTACCTGAGAGCACCTGAGCGGGGTTTTGGACTACCAGAATGAACAGCATGCAGAGATATACAAATTAGTGTCCAGGGCATGTACTGGACTTGGGCTGGCCTATCTTCACTGAGGTGGGATCTTCCTTTGTGGTCAAAACCCACCTAGACTGCAAGGAAAATGAGAATCAGATACTCACGTGATAATCCTGGGCTTCAGAAACTGGCTCGACCTCTGCATTCTTACCTGTTTTTGTTTTCCAGTTCTGCAATAAGCTGTCTTTGTTGTTTGTTGGCATCAAAGTTAAAGCTCAAGTCGGTGGGAGGACGGGTCTACAGTGAGGAAGAAGAAAGGTTTTTTTTTTTATTCAAATATATCCAGAGGCCCAGATGGACTGTTGATTTTTTTTAAAACAGATTTTTGAGGTATAATTTACATACCATAAAATCCACCCGTTTTAAGTGTACAATTCAATGAGTCTTCGTATATTTAAACAGTTATGCAAACCAATCACCACAGTCCAGTTTTAGAACATCTTTCATCACCACAGAAAGTTCCCTCATGCCAGTTTGTAGTCAACTTCCACTCCCATCCCCAACCACAGGCAACCAGTGATCTGCTTTCTGTCTACAGTTTTGCCTTTTCTAGAAACTTCATATAAATGGAATCATACAACATGCAGGCTTCCACTTAGCATGGTATTTCTGAGGTTCATCCATGTTGCTCCATGCATCAGGAGTTCCTTCCTTTTTATTGCTGAATAGTATTCCATTGTTTCCAGCTTTTGGTTAACACAAATGAAGCCGCTCTGAACTCTCATTTACAAATCTTTGTATTGATACATGTTTTCATCTGTCTTGGGTAAATCCCTAAGAGTGGAATTCCAGAGTTATATGGTTAACTCTGTATTTAACATTTTGAGAAAGTGTCAAACTGTTTTCCAAAGTGGCTGAACCATTTTACAGTCCCACCAACAATGAATGAGGGTTCTAATTTCTCCACATTCTCACCAATACTTGTCATTGTCTTTTTGGTTTTAACCATCCTAGTGGGCATGAAGTACCTAATTGTGGGTTTTTTTAAAAATTGAGATATAATTTACATGCCTTAAAACCTACCCTTTTAAAGTATATAATTCAGTGGTTTTAAACTATATTTATGAGGTTGTGAGCCCATCATCAGTATCTACTTCCAGGACATTTTCATCACCCCGAAAAGAAACCCACAGTCACTCCCCATTTCCCCTCCACCATCTTGTGACAACTTATCTAATTTCTTTATCTATGGATTTGCCTACTCTGGGCAGTTCATACCAATGGAATCATGCAGTATGTGATCTTTTATGTATGGCTTCTTTGACTTGGCAAATGATTCCAAGGTTCATCCACGTTGTAGCATGTATCAGTACTTCATTTCTTTTTATAGATGGGTCATATTCCACCATATGGATACATCACATTTTGTTCATCCATTCAGCAGCTGGGGGACATTTGGGTTCCCATTTTGGCGGGCTATTTTGCATAATGCTGCTATGTGCATTTGCGGACAAGTTTCTGTGTAGAGACATGCTTTCATTTTTCTTGGGTATATATCTAAGAGTGGAACTGCTGGGTCATATAGTAACTGCCTTTTGGGCAACTGCTAAACTGTTTTCCTACATGGCTGTAGCAGTTTACATTCCCACTAGCAATATATGAGGGGTCCATTTTTTCCACTTTCTGGCCAACAGTTGTTATAGTCCATTTTTTTGATCACAGTAATCCTAGTGAGTATAAAATGGTATCTTGTGATTTTGATTTGTATTCCCCTAATATGTTAAGCATACTTTCATGTGCTTATTGGCCATCTATATATCCTCTTTGGAGGAGTCATTATGGTTTTGATTTGCATATTCACTACTGGGTCTGACCCTTATACCTCCTTTAAGAATATGGAAGCCGGGCTTCCCTGGTGGCGCAGTGGTTGAGAGTCCGCCTGCCGATTCAGGGGACACGGGTTCGTGCCCCGGTCTGGGAAGATCCCACATGCCGTGGAGCGAGCCACGGCCGCTGAGCCTGCGCGTCCGGAGCCTGTGCTCCGCAACAGGAGAGGCCACAACAGTGAGAGGCCCGCGTACCGAAAAAAAAAAAAAAAAAAAAAAAAAGGAAGCCAATCAACACAAAATAGGAAAATGGATGACTAGGTGACATTTCCCTTTTATTGATTAACCAGAGTGGAAGCTCTTAATGAAGGCTCTGGTATAGTTACACTTCACTCCAGGTATTCTTGGTTCTTCCCAAAACATGATCTACGATGAAGCAGAAACCTTGTTTCCTGTCTAGAGTTTAAAGATGCAATAAGTAATTCTTTTCATGTGAAATTTCCTAAATAAACAGGGGCAAAATAGCATAGCAAATCTGGGTGGGAGCCTTTTACCCAATTACCAAGTAACTTCCTTCTTTAAAAGGAAAAAACCTGATCTTTCTTCCTCCAGAGAAGAGTAGACCAGCAGTCGACTGAGCAAGTTCTCTATATATTCTATTCAGTCTTGTGAGAGCCTGAGTTGAACCTCAGAAAAATAGCTTGCCTCAGAGTAAAACTGCTATGAATAAAAGGTTTACAATTCCTGAAGACTAGAGTTAAAACTAATGGCTCCTTATGAGAGTGGGACCAGGCAAAATTATGGATGAGGAAATGAGCTCTGAAAGGAATTTGTTTCATATAATGACAAACGACAAAAAACCCTACAGTATTTCACTGGAAATTTCTAAAGAATCCTTTTAGTTTTGAGTGTCTGACTGCAATGCTGAAGCATCTTTCAAAGAGGAAGTTAACATAGGAATCAAGAATTATTATCAATAGTGATTCCTAACCAGGAAAGATTCTTTGGCACCAAGAAGCATTGTTACTCAAATACAAAGAAGTAGGGGCGGAAAAAGATTCAAGCCCTTAGACAGCAGTCCCACCTGGAGCAGCCTGCACCCTAGCTCCTCCACCTGGACGTAACAGCAGGGAGCCCCCAGTGGACAGCTGAATGATGGCTTGTTTCACCCAGACAAATGTCAAACACAGTTGAGTGTACACTAAATAACAGAGAAATGTAGGATTTTATTTATTGACTATCTTAGACACCACAGTACTCTTTAAAAAAAAAAAAAAAAAAAAGCCAGGTATCCCTTCCTAAAATGCCCCCAGGACACTGAAGGGAAAAAGAGGGAACAGTTTATAAAGACATAGATTACTTTAGCCAGAAGATCCCTAAAGATGATTTCTTTCAAAAATTAGATGTTCATTCATTCATTTATCCAACAAATATTTCCTGAGGACTTAATATGTGTTCGATACTACTCCAGAAACTAGGGATGCGTTAGTGAATAAAATACAGCCTCTACCCTCATGTAGCTCACATTATATTGGGAGAGAATAATAAATAAATAAATGTAGGTGATATATATATATATATATATATATATATATATATATATATGGCATCAGTAGTGATCAATTTGATGAAGAAATATAGGGTTATGACACAGAATAAACTGAGACAGAAGATTTTTTCAATGAGATAGTTATGAAAGACTCAATGAACTTAGGAAGCAAACCAGGTGAAGGTCTGGGGGTTGGGAGGGTCGGGCTTGCTGGGCAGAAAGAAGGGCAAAGGCCTACAAGTGCTCCAGGTTGGTGTGTTCTGGTCAGTACTGATGGAGTGGTGCGGCTATGAGGCAGGGAGAGGTGATAAACTGGGAGGGCCCAGATCATGAAGGACCTTTTCATCATGCAGTGGAGTTTCCATTCCATTCCAAATGTGGTGTGAAGCCACTGTAGGATTCTGAACAGGGAAACATGGAATCAATTCCAAATAACATATGTACATACTCTGCCCTCAAGGAGGTGGAGCCTGACTCCCTGTTCCTTAAGCGTGGCCTGTCCATAGTGACTTCCTTCTAAAGAGGACAGTGTGGAAAGGGGACAAAAGAGTAACTTTATGTCGGAGACACCTGACAAAAGCTTCCTCAACCAAGTGATCAAGGTCAACATCAACAGTGATAAGTTACATTGATACTATATATGTATGATGTGATGTGAGGAAAATAGCACTTATCTCTTCCTCCCCAAAACCCATAATCCCAGTCTAATCATGAGAAAAACAGACAAATCCCCATTAAGGGACATTCCTCAAAACTGTCAAGGTCATCAAAAACAAGGAAAGTCAGTAATAAGCTATAATGGAAAATAATCCTATATATCATATAGGATTATCATATATATTAGCATATAGGATATAACTATATATATAGCTGAATCAATTTGCTGTACACCTGAAACTAACACAATATTGCAAATCAACTATGTTTCAATAAATAAAAAACAAACAAAAAAAAACAAGGAAAGTCAGAGAAGCTGTCACAGACCAGAGGAGCCTAAGGAGATATGACAATTAAATGTAATGTGGTATCTCGGATGGAACCCCAGAACAGAGAAAAGACATTAGGTAAAAACTAACAAAATCTGAGTAAAGCATGGACTCTAGTTAATAATAATGTATTGATATTGGCTCACTAATTGCAACAAACATGCTATACTAAGGTAAAATGTTAATAATAGGAGAAATGGAACATGGGTTATATGGAAACTCTCTGTACTAGCTTCATAGTTTTTCTGTAAATCTAAAATTGTTCTATAATGAAGCTTATTAAAAACAAACACTGCTTTGGCTACTAAGTGGAGGATTTACTGTAGTGGGATAAGAATGGAAGTAGGTGGACCACTTAAGAATCCAAGCGTTTGCTACCTAGTCGCATGTAAACCTTGAGTTACTTTATTTTACTATATACCTTTATTTTCTTGTCTGTAAAATGGGAATATTTATGGAAAGAGATGTGAAGAGGATCCCTTCCTCTGTTACACTAGTATTCTCTTAGGTTTAGGTAATCTCACAGAGCTCCATCATCTTTAATGAGATAGAGACACATCTGAAAAATACAGGATAAGGAACAAGACCCCACTGAGCAAAACTGGGCAAATATAAAACCAAGGAGAGCCAACATAGTCAGCAAACTGTAATCTGCTGGTATGCATTTCTGGAGCCTCCAAAAGAGAGACTGGAAGTTTCCCATCTGGATGAACTTGGCAGGATGAGTTCCACAGAGACGTGCCTGATGTCAACCAGACTTTCACCGCATCCC
This sequence comes from Tursiops truncatus, assembly GCF_011762595.2. Classification (NCBI taxonomy): domain Eukaryota; kingdom Metazoa; phylum Chordata; class Mammalia; order Artiodactyla; family Delphinidae; genus Tursiops; species Tursiops truncatus. The sequence goes on along the minus strand of NC_047047.1, from coordinate 69,234,718 downwards.
AAGGGCAGCCTTCCCGTCACCTCAACCTCGCTTAGACTAACTGGAGGGCTATGGATTATTAATACCTCTCTCTCTCTCTCTCTCAAAAACCCAGTAATGTTTTTTAGGAGAGTGGTTCCCAAGCTAGCTGTAAATCAAAAGACTGAAAGTTTTCTTTTTTTTTTTTTTAAACTAAAATCAATGGACCCTACTAAACCCAGAGATCCTGATTCAGTAGGTCTGAGGCAAGGCCAAGAATCTACATATATTTTAAGTGTTGCACAAAAGATTAGAATATGTAGCCAGGTTTGACAATGACTATTTTATAGGGGTTTTAAATCATTAAATGTGTGCAAAAGACCACATGAAAATACTCTTGATCTTTAATTCTAAGAGGCCGTAAGGACATTTCTGGAATGGTGCATGGGTGGAGCAGCTGACACGATGATGAGGCTGTGGAGTCCGGGACTGGGCTATGTGAAAAAAAAATCTCAAAAACGTGTAAATGTAGGTAGCATGACAATGGACAATGGTTTCCCTTTCCTTTCACCTTTCTTCCAAGTTTTCCATAATGAGTTTTTAATTTTTTCATAAAGAAAAAAAATTTTTTAATAAACAAAACCCACCTGACTACATCTAATGCTAGTGATGTTTGTGATGAAATTTAAGATTTGCTGCTATTACCATGATTTGCCACACACTGTATTTCTGTTGTTGTTGTTGTTGTTTTGCGGTACGCGGGCCTCTCACTGCTGTGGCCTCTCCCGCTGCGGAGCACAGGCTCTGGACGCGCAGGCTCAGCGGCCATGGCTCACGGGCCTAGCCTCTCCGTGGCATGTGGGATCTTCCCGGACCAGGGCACGAACCCGTGTCCCCTGCATCGGCAGGTGGACTCTCAACCAGTGCGCCGCCAGGGAAGCCAGTTGTTGTTGTTGTTTTAAAATGGAATTTAGGCACTTCAGGAAAACAAATTAGCTCTCCTGGCTCATCTAAGCAACCTACAATTTTTCTATCTGAGGGTCAGCCTGAAGAGGTTTCAGTGGCCATGTCTGCCACCTGGGGAGATGTGAGGGTCTGACGCTGGAGCATTTCACAGGGTGTAATGCCGGCTGCTAAAATGATTTAATGGTCTTTCTTGTAGAAGGTTTTTGAAAAAAAAAAAAAAATCAATACAAAGCCTATCTGGCAGGCTATAAATAAATTCTTTTGAGCACTACACCCACTTTATGCAAAGCACTTGTATCAGTGAGAGATTAGCAGATTAGAAGTCTTCTGTTTAATAGAAATCTAGTTAAGAAGAATCCTTCCTGAGAGACCCAATATTTATAAGATAACTACACTAAGGAAAATAAGATGAAAGGGGCCATATCAGTATTTAGTCTCAAGACCATTCTAACAATTATTTTCACATGAATTAGAGAACTGGCATCAGAAACTATCAGGTGTAAACAGATTTATCTTGTTTGCAGTAAAGGAGTACTAGGATCTACTTTTCAGGGTCAAACGGCTTTGGAGCTTTTATTTACAAATTTTAAAAAGTACTAAGTAAAGTCAACAAGACTACATAATGGTATTACATGTACTTAATTTTAAAAATCCACCACAATGCTATTCCATTTCAAAAAATTTAATTAATGTTATTTATAAATTTTAATTTCTAAAATAACAAACATTTGTGACTGATTGAGGGCATGTATAGGGTTTAACTAATTAAATAAAACTAGTCTTTTTCCCAGACATTTTTTCCCCCTGTTCTGTTCCATTTCATTAACCTTTAGAGTTGGAATGTTAGAGTCAGATGTATGCCTTAGTATTAGATTCTCAAGGAAAAGATTTTGAAGACTAAACAAACCCAAAGGAATAAATGACGTTTTGAGAGAGAAACAAAGCAAAACTCTATTGGCAGCTTTCATAACTCTCTTTCCCTGTGAAGAAGTAAACATAAATTAGTACACATTTCTAAAACTAACACTGTAGAATATTGTCCTGCGAGATCTTGGCCTGCCTGCCCTGTCTAATTTCACTCCAGAACAATACTGGACCTAATGGTTTGTGATTCTTATAACCTCTCTAAGAAATCTTTGCCTGCCCCAAGGTCATAAAGATATTTTTCTGTTTTCTTTTAATAGCTTTATGGTTTTAGCTTTTACATTTAAAGTTTATGATATATATCAAATTGGTTTCTATGTATGGTGTGAGGTAGGGGTAGAGGTTCTTTATTTTCATACAAACAGTTGTCCTTTCTTTTCATACAGATAAATAGTTGCTCCAGCAGCATTTGTTAAAAAGCTTTTCCTTTCCCAATTGAATTGCTTTTGTGCCTTGTTGAAAGTCACTTGACCTTATATGTGTGCATATATTTTATGCACGATTTGCCTATCCTTTTGCCAATACCATACTTTCCTGATTACTGTGCCTTTACAGTAAGTCTTTTTTTAAAAAAATATTTATTTGGCTGCGCCGGGTCTTAGTTGTGGCACGTGGGATCTTTAGTTGTGGCGTGTGGGATCTTTAGTTGTGGCATGTGGGCTCTTCTAGCAGGCTCTTAGTTACAGTATGTGGGATCTAGTTCCCTGACCAGGGATCAAACCCGGGCCCCCTGCATTGGGAGTGTGGGGTCTTAACTACTGGACCACCACGGAAGTCCCTAGAGTAACACTTGATGTCAAGTAGGGTTGAATCCTCCAACTTTGCTCTTTTCCAAAACTGTTTTGGCTTTCTAAATATATTTGAAAATCAGTTGGCATTTTGATTGGTACTGAATTTATAGACCAATTAGGGAAAATATACCATTTTACTAATACTGAATCTTTTGAATATGGCTATATCTCTCCATTTATTAGGTTTTCTTTAATTTCTCTCAGCAATATTTTATAGTTTTCAGTCTTGAACATCTTTCATTAAATTTATCCATAAGTATTAGATGGTTTTTAATGTTACAGTAAATGTTATTTTTCCTAAATTTAATTCTTAATTGTTCACTGCTAGTAGATAGAAATACAATCAATTTTTATATACTGACTTCGTATGCTGCAACACTGCTATAAAGTCATGTATCTGTTCTAGTAGTGTTCTTGTAGGACTTTCCTTAGGACTTCCTATATAGAATCAGGTCATCTGCAAATAATGACAGTTTCACATCTTCCTTTACAATATTTATGTCTCTTTTTTCTTGTCATGCTGCACTGACTGGGACCCCCAGGACAATTTTGAATAGAGGTGGTGGAAGTAGACATCTATGACTTGTTTGCAATACTAGGGGGAAATATTCCAAAATTTAACCTTTAAGTGTCATATAAGCTATAGGGTTTTTGTAGGTGTTCTTTACCAGGTTAAAGGAGTTTCTTCTACTCCTATGGTATTGAGAAGTTTTATCAAAAATGGGCATTGTATTTTGACAAACTTTTTCTGCATCTATTGAAATATTATAATTTTCTTCTTTAAATTGCTAATATGGTGAATTACATAGGCTGATTTTCATGTGTTAAATAAATTTGCATTCCTAGGATAAACCTCACTTGATCATGGAGTATTATCCTTTTTACATATTGCTGGATTCAATTTGCTAATATTTTGTTAAGGATTTTTGCATCTGTGTTCATGATAGAACTTGGCCATCAACTTTCTTCTCTTGTAATGCCCTTGTATTATTTTGGTATCAGGTTATAGTGGCCTGATAAAATGACTTCTTTCTCTATTTTCTGAAAGTTTGTGCCAGATTGTTATGATTGTTATTTCTTCCTTAAACATATGATAGTATTCAACAATTAAGCCATCTGAGCTTAGAATTTTTATTTATTTATTTATTGATTGATTGATTTATGGCTGCGTTGGGTCTTCGTTGCTGCACACGATCTTTCTCTACTTGCGGAGAGTGGGGGCTACTCTTCATTGCAGTGCACAGGCTTCTCATCGCGGAGGCTTCTCTTGTTGCACAGAACGGGCTCTAGGCATGCAGGCTTCAGTAGTTGTGGCACATGGGCTCAGTATCTGTGGCTTGCAGGCTTTAGAGCGCAGGCTCAGCAGCTGTGGCACACGGGCTTAGTTGCTCCACGGCATGTGGGATCTTCCCGGACCAGGGCGCGAACCCGTGTCCGCTTCATTGGCAGGTAGATTCTTAACCACTGTGCCACCAGGGAAGTCCCTGAGCTTAGAATTTTTGAAGTTAATTATTAATTCAATTTCTTTAACAGATTTAGGACTATTTAGATTTTCTATTTATTCTTATGTCAGTTTTGTTAAATTGTATCTTTCAAGAAATTTGTCTACGTCAGCTAGGTTGTCAAACTTACTGGCAAAAAGTTGTTCATAATATTCTTATCATCCCTATAATGTTTATAGGATCTGTAGTATGTCCCTTATTTCATTCCTGATATTGGTAATTTGCATTTTTTCTTCCTTCTTTTCTCTTTAAACTGAAGTATAGTTGATTTATAATATTGTGTTAGTTTCATGTATACAGTACAGTGATTCAGGGTTTTTGCAGATTATATTCCATTACAGGTTATTACGAGATAATAGGTATAATTCCTTGCGCTATATAGTAAAGCTTTGTTGCTTATATATTTTATGTATAGTAGTTTGTATCTGTTAATCCCATATCCCTAATATGTCCCTCCCTGCCTCCTTCTCCCCTTTGGTAACCACAAGTTTGTTTTCTATGTCTGTGAGACTGTTCCTGTTTTTGTATATACATTGATTTGTATCATTTTTTAGATTCCACATATAAGTGATATTGTATAGAATTTGTCTTTCTCTGTCTGACTTATTTCACTAAGCATAATATTCACCAGGTCCATCCATGTTGCTGCAAATGGCAATATTTATTTATTTATTTATTTATTTACTTATTTATTTATGGCTGCATGGGGTCTTTGTTGTTGCGTGTGGGCTTTCCTTTCTCTAGTTGTGGCGAGCAAGGGCTACTCTTTGTTGTGGTGCGCAGGCTTCTCATTGCGGAGGCTTCTCTTGCTGCGGAGCACAGGCTCTAGGCGCACGGGCTTCAGTAGTTGTGGCACATGGGGTCAGTGGTCGTGATGCGTTGGCTTAGTTGCTCCACGGCATGTGGAATCTTCCTGGACCATGGATTGAACCTGTGTCCCCTGCATTGGCAGGCGGATTCTTAACCACTGCGCTACCAGGGAAGTCCCGCGAATGGCAATATTTCATTCTTTTGTATGGCTGAGTAATATTCCTGTGTGTGTGTGTGTGTGTGTGTGTGTGTGTGCATGCGTGCACATGTGTGCGTGCACATCTCTCACATCTTCTTAATCCTATCATCTGTTGATGGGTACTCGGGTTGCTTCCATGGCTTGCTTATTGTAAATAGTGCTGCTATGAACACTGGGGTGCATGTACCTTTTCGAATTAGTGTTTTCATTTTTTCCAGATATACACCCAGGAGTGGAATTGCTGGATCGCATGGTAGTTTTATTTTTAGTTTTTCAACTGAGCCCACGTGCCACAACTACTGAAGCCTGCATGCCTAGAGCCTGTGCTCCGCAACAAGAGAAGCCACTGCAATGAGAAGCCCATGCACTGCAATGAAGAGTAGCCCCTGCTCGCCACAACTTGAGAAGGCCTGCACGCAGCAATGAAGACCCAACGCAGCCAATAAATAAATAAATAAATCTATTAAAATAAATAAATAAAGTAATGCAAATTTCTGCTACTCTACTGGAATCCTCTATTTACTCACCATGTTTCCTGCCTCTGCAGCCAGCCGGGCAGCATAGCGAGCTATAAGCCGGTGTTCCTCATCCAGTCGGCTAGGACTGTCCAGGACACTGCCAAGGAGATAAAAATTCAACAGGTATCTATTAAACATCCCCTACTCTTGCTTCTCTCTCAGAAAGAACAGATGGGAGAAACACTTGTGAAAAAGAATGGTAACAAAAGAAATGGAGACCTGAATCATAGATACTAATGGTCTTCTGAGACAAAGAGGATTTAGAGAAATGACGAGGCCACGCATAACATTTCTCTTCGGCAGTATATCCCTGTTGCTCTCACACCTTCAGAGGGGACACTTCTTTTTGAATGCAAGGGCTGAGAAAAGACAGGGCATCTATAAAGCTTGAGGGAGTGATTTCCCATCAACTGTTTTAAGAAAACCTCATGACTTTTAGATATAGGTCTTGAATTCAAAAAGCCCGAAAGAAAACTAAAGCATCTTGAAAAACAGAGGGCTGAGGAAAAGTACCCTTAACACTGGCTGAGCAAAACTGAGGAACCTAAGCTAAGGCAGGCTTACAATATGGTAAAGTTGGGGAAGATGCCGTCAAACGTTCCCCTTCAGTGCCTCTTTCTCTTCTTTTACCATGCTTGTTCTACAACTGGAGCCCCATTTTAGAGTGAATTAATTTAGTTCATTACTCTTAACAAGAGTTCCAGCATTCTAAAAATTTAGAGATCCAGTATGGTGGGACGTCAGAAAGTGCCTCACCTGAATAAAAGAAGGTTCTTGAGCAGGAGGCTAGCTCTGTGCATATGTGCTGCTCACATGGAACTTCTTGCTGATGATGACTGACATCTTTAATTTAGCATGTGATGTCAACTGCTGTTTATTTATATCAGGGCACTCCTAGATTAATCAGGACTGTGGCTATGTAATTCTTCTTTGTTTAAGTCTGACAGATGTTGTAAGGCAACAGTAATAATGATGACTAAGTGATGAGAGATGGCTGTCGTGGCTTGCTTCTACTTTGGCTCTAGGTTCTTGGAGTTCCACAAACCCCTGACTGGAATTTAACAGTATGACAAAATATGAAATGTGAAAAAAATTAAAGACATGAGTTCAATAGTCATCAAATCTTGTTATAATTACTGAGGGGAATCTGGGAAGGATGGAGTTTAATCAATAGAAACCTGTCTGGACTTTTCATGCATGAAATCAACTGTGTTTTTCCTAGATTTTTTTTTTTTAAGCATCCTATATTTCTATCTCTGTGGCTAACTCTTAAGCTTAACTTGGTCTTTCCTCTAGGATGGATTTTTTTTTTTTTTTTTTTGCGGTACACGGGCCTCTCACTGCTGTGGCCTCTCCCGTTGCGGAGCACAGGCTCCGGACGCGCAGGCTCAGCAGCCATGGCTCACAGGCCCAGCCGCTCCGCGGCATGTGGGATCTTCCCGGACCGGGGCACGAACCCATGTCCCCCGCATTGGCAGGCGGAATCTCAACCACTGCGCCACCAGGGAAGCCCTAGGATGGATTTTTAAAAAATGTGCTGCCACTGTCACTGCTTTCTGGCAATGACTTCTCAACACTATATAATTTTAGGTGTGCAAACGTCAGTCTCTAGCATATATAACCATTTTCTCAAAAGATGATCTTGTAATAAGAACATGCTACCATCAGTTGACTTTAATACTTTAGGGTCAAGACCCCAAGGTCAGGGCTGAACTATAATACTTGTGCCTTAAAGATGCTTGTCTGAAATAAAAGGACTATCTTTATATTGTAAATAACAACAAAATGAACATTTAACAACACAAGTGGATAACTACTATGGAGGAAACGGCAGCTTAAGAAGTGGGACTTAAAGTGGCTGACCTCTGTTTTCTGGCAAGGGACACAATAGGTTTCTCTGTGCAGAAGAGCTCCTGCTTCTCCACCACATTCCATGTCCCTAGGAAGGTTAATTTTATCTGTCATTCATACCCGAGTGTGGATGACATGATTGCTTTAACTGGCTATGCTTTCAAGCCAGAAACTAGAACTTTATGTTGATGAGAGGTTTTATGGTCAATGAAAACTATGAGGGAAATTAGAAAGGTTCCTTATTCTTTTGCCTGAGCTGATTTTCATTCTCAGAATTAGTTAGCCAGGAAATTTCTGACTTCTTTGAGGGAGTACGAAGCTCAGCTCTTTAGACTATAAATCAAGAAGAGATGCAGTACTCACCCAATCCTCACGCTCTTCCAAGGCTCCTGGCCACCAATTCTTGCTCAGGGAGCCTAATCCCTAAGCCATAAGACTTGAGGATCTCAGTTAAACTTAGCATAAATCTTCCTGGGCTATCAGCTAGTAGTGTCTGTTTAACATTCTGCTGCTATATTCACCATGGAAATTTTTAATAACTTGGACAATTGCCCTTACTGATAATAAATAAGCTGTCCTGCCAGCGTTAAGAAAACTCTCTTCCTAGAGACCAAGGGGCTGGGATAGAGTGCTCAGAAATCATCTGCTGGATGAGGAGACACTCTGTGATACAATGCACAATTATCAGGCATCCCTCCTACAGAATAAGCCTATTAAACATAGTTGGGAGGTAGGAGAAGCCAACAGTCTAAGGCTTTAGAGAAGGTAAACGCCTAAAAGTAATAACGCCACTTGGTCATACTGGGAAAACTATGTGAAATGCTATGAAGTATAATACTTAAAACAGTCCTTTTCAAGGATATATATTTTATTTTATTATTATTTTTTTAAATTAATTAATTTAATTGATTTATTTTTGGCTGTATTGGGTCTTCGTTGCTGCACGCGGGGTTTCTCTAGTTGCGGCGAGCGGGGGCTACTCTTCGTTGCGGTGTGTGGGCTTCTCACTGCGGTGGCTTCTCTTCTTGAAGAGCACGGGCTCTAGGCGCACGGGCTTCAGTAGTTGTGGCTCGCGGGCTCTAGAGCACAGGCTCAGTAGTTGTGGCACACGGGCTTAGTTGCTCCACGGCATGTGGGATCTTCCCGGACCAGGGCTCAAACCCGTGTCCCCTGCACTGGCAGGTGGATTCTTAACCACTGCACCATCAGGGAAGCCCCAAGGATATATATTTTAAAGTTGATTATTAATTTATTTTTCGGTTATCATGGCGAATAAGAGTTTCTCATGAAGCCATGGCATGTTAAGGGCAAAACTAAGATCAAAATTTAAGGTTCCAGCCTCTCTCATGTGTTTAAGTTTATAAAAATTACAGTTTTCTCTCTAAGAATAAGAATCTCAGGTTGTTTGGCACAGAGACTCTGCTGCTATGTAAAGGGGATTATTTAAACTTTACCTGCCATTCTCCTTGCAGAATGGTGGCAGGTGTGGGCATGGACTGGGCAGGAGGCTTTGGGCCTGAATGTAATGGCACTTTGTTTGGTATTAACTCTTTTAAAGGGTTAACTTTGCTATAGTTAGTGGTTATAGTGGTTATCAAATGTTTTTCCACCATAATCCACTGAGGGATCAGTCATATTCCCATATTAACAGTAGTTTCCAGGGAAAGAGGTATGTGAGTCTATTATAATACATATAATTATTATAATACACAGAGGTATACATAGTTTGGTAAAAGTCTCTCAGGTGACAATAACCCAATACCACTGTTGAAAATCACTGGTTTAAATAATCAACAATGATAGGTTTTGGGGAACAGATGAAGATGCAACATGTAAAGATGTAACAAGGTGATGGTGTCAAAGCCCCCAGATAAGACAAAGTGTGTTGACCAATCCTAAACTTTGAATGTCGACAGAAAGATTTCATTATTTAGGCAAGAATGAACAGTAAGAGTCTGCATCAAATACCTCTGTGAATACACATCTTTGGGACCGCACATTTCTCTGAGGTTTATACACTCTTTAAGTGTAACCTAAAGGAAGGGAACTCCACTTTAAAGAATTTCTGACTATATCTTTAGGTAAGTGCCTAGGTTTGGCAAGGCTCCTTCTCTTTTAGAAGCCAGTGCTTTAGCAATTATTTAAACTCCGCCAAACATAGCTGGTAGCTTCTCAAGAAAAACCCCACATGCAGAGCTTTTTCCAGCTGGCAACCCCAGGTTACAGAGCTCTCCCTCCCTTTGATCAGCCCTTGGCCACCCGCCTGCTGCTGCTCTACCACTGACCGTGCACAGTGCTGCAGACGGGCCACAAAGGAGGCTATCAGCGCATGCTCATCGGCCAGGTGACTGGGTATATCCTGGCTATACTGTAACCTAGGAACAACGGAGGCAAAGACAGCAAGCGTGACACAGACACAAGCAAGAAATGAACATGGATTAAAATGGGCAAACGTCAAAGAAAAACAGAAAAGAAAATCAAGATAAGGAAAACAATAAAAAACCACAATGCATAATGGAATGTGGTGCTAGACCACAGGGAATACATCACACAAATCCTTTAAACAAAACCAATCCCTTAGAAGAGAGCTTTGGCGGACTGACACTACAGCCCTTGAGAGGGAGAAACCAGGGAGGAGCCACCAAAGCCCCTTGCCCACCAGTTCTGGGCTCTGCAACGGATGCACTTTTTAGGAAATGCCTTCTGGCAGGAAAACTGAGGGAGAGTGGTTCCATTTAATCACTAAGTGGCCCCTTAATGCTTCCATAGTTTTTGTCGACATGTAAGAGTTTTCAGTGTTACCTCATAATACCAGTTAAGCCTTTTTATTTCTATAAGGACACTGCCTTTAGCATCATTCTATTTTCTCCCATAAAACTGGTACTTAAACCAAACTTGTTAGGATCGTATTTAATTGTAAGACAATGTTGCATATAATCTGAGTGAGGCTCTCTCTTATAGATACATGGAAGGTCCTTAAGCACATGATCTTTTTTTTTTAACTTTCTACTCTAGAAGTATTAAAATATGTGCAAAAATAGAAAGAGTAATCTAACGACTACCTTTCATGTACCCATCAGCAAAGTTCAACAAAAATGAACGCTGTCAACTTGTTTAATTTATTCTTCCTTCTCCCAACTTTTTGTGCAGGAGGAGGTGGCTAGAGTAATCCCAGACAATTTATTATTTCACCTGGGAATACTTGAGCCTGTACATCTATCAGATACAGAAAGAATTTATACAACCTGAACACCATTATCACACCTAAAAAAAAAAAATCACAAAAATTCTTTAATATCTCAGTCCATCTGAAAATGTCCGCAAATCTTAAAAAAAATACCCTTTGAAAGTCAAGATTCAAACAAGGTCTGCACTTTGCGCTTGGTTGATATGTTTCTTTTATGTCTGTGTTTGATTATATGTTTCTGTTTTTAATCTATAACAGTTCTTCCTTTTCCCTGTTTCTTCCATGTCATCTACTTGTGAATAAAACAGGTTACCTTGTAGCATATCCTACATTTTGGAGGCGTCATTTGTTTCTCTAGTCCCTGTGGGGTCAGATCTAGATGTTGACTAAAGTTTTTGCTTTTGTTTTGTTATTGAGAAGGGGCTAGAATCCATCATATGTAATATGATGTACTTATAAATCAAACAGGAGGCACACAATGGAATGGAATGTAAATACTGATCAGTGGATTCAGATGTTCTCCATTTGTAATGGAGAGATTCACATCTCTCCATTACAAAATCCTCCATCAACTTTTCACCTAATAATTTTAGCATTTTCTAATAGTTCTTGCCTAAATACATTATTTCATGAGGGGTTGCAAAATGTTGACTTTCCGATTTTATCATCTGTTGCTCATTTATTAATTTCTTCTATTGTTTATTGTGAAATACTGCTCATTCAGGAAAGGTAAAACCAAATGGTTGATATTTCTTATTATTTAACAACAACAACAGAAAAACAAGTTAGTGCCTTAGGAGGTTTTTTTTTTTTTTGTATAATTATGAACTCGTAGATTTTTATGTATCTGATGTGCTTCAATCCATTGCAATCATCTTTTTGGTGTTCAAACTGTCCTAACTGTGGCCAGTGGGAACCCCTGGAAGCAGGCTCTGGTGTTCTTCTGACATATCCATTAAAGCTTATTAGCTTCCTTGTTTGTACAATAAGATGCCCCAATCTCATCTTGTATATGCTGCTCCACACTTGGAATCAACCATTCTTCCCAGGATCCCAGGTTCCCTTTACTGAGAAAGAGCGCTCAGAGGCCACAGGCAGGGTACTAGAGCGCTTATGGTTCTTGACCCCAGTCAAGACTGACTTTAACAGTGGATAAAGCTAGGAAATTTTTATATTTTAAAGAGAATAAAACTAAGTTCTCTCACCACTTTCAGATGTCATTCCATCTTCTAGCTTGCATTATTTTTATTGAGAACTCATTGGAAAACTTTATCCTTGTTCCCCTGTATGTAACATGTCTTTTTTTCTCTAGCGGCTTTTAGTATTTTCTCTTTATCATTGTGATTTTTTTTTTGCGATTTGATTGTGATGTGTCTTGGTGTGTTTTTCTCTGTTTATCCTGCGTACTTATAGTTTGTTGAGCATCTTGTATCTGTGGGTTTATAGTTTTCATCAAAGACGTAAAAATTTATTTGGAAATTTGGAAAAAATTATTTCCTTGAATAATTCTTCTCTTCCCCCTCTGTTAGACTGTTTGACATTGTCCCAAAGGTCACTGAGGCTCTGTTCGTTTTTCAGCCATTTTTCTCTCTGTGCTTCATTTTGGATAGTTTGTATTGCTATGTCTTTAAGTTCAGTGAACTTTTATTCTGCAATTTCTAATCTACTGTTAAGTCTATCCATTGAATTTTTCATTTCAGGTATAATCCTTTTCAACTCTATAAGTTCTCTTTTTATTTTAAAAATTTTGATGGAAGTAGACTATATGTGCAGAAAGTTCCAGTAACATTTAAACTTGGTTCTTTTTTATTTCTCACATTTTCTCCACATTATGTTGATATTTTCTTTTATATTTTTGATACTTACCATGGCTGCTTTAAAGTCCATGTCTGCCAGTTGCATCACGTCTGTTATTTCTGGCTCTGTTTATATTGACTAATTCTCTCCTGGTTACGGTCATACTTTCCTGCTTCTTCTTATGTCTTCTAATTTTTCACTGGATGGTGCAAATCCTGAGTATTATGTTGCTGAACGTCTGGATTTTGTTGTCTTCCTTGAAAGAATCCGGCAGTAATTTAATTTCCTTGTGAACAGCTTGATCCTTGTGAGGCCTGTGTTTAAGCTTCATTAGCGCAGAACTCGAGTAACCTTTATTTAGGGCCAATTTCACCCTGCTCCTAAGATGTGGTCTTTCTGGGGTCTTTACTGAATGCCTCAAGTGTTCAATGATATCTCTCTACTCTGGTTGGTTGGAACTCAAACAACTATGTGAGCTCAGGTAGTTGTTGCACTTTCAAAACTCCAGGAGTTGTTCTTTCCCAGGTAGTTGTTCTTTGCTGGTCTTGTGAAATCTCATTCTACGCAAATACAGCTTAGTTTTCAGCCAAAGACTCAAGAGATCTGTCTTCAGATTTATTGAGCTCTTTCTCTGCACAATTCCTCCTCTCTGGTGTTTTGCTCAGCAAATTCCGGCCTCCCTAAACTCCAATCTCTACCTTCTTACTCTCAGCAAGACTGCCTTGCTCTGCTTGTATTCCGCACTATAGTTTGGCAAATGTGTTCTAGCAGAAAACCTGGGCAATCATAGGGCTCTCTCACTTGTTTCCCTTCCCTCAGGAATCAGTCCCATGCTACTTACTAATTCCTGAAAACAGTTGTTTCTTATATTCAGACCACTTTTCTAGTAGTTTATAGCGGGAGAGCTACTCTGTTACCAGTTAGTTCACCATGATCAGGGTGGAAGTTCTCGCTGTAGTAACTTATTTTTATCATACTTTTGTAAAGTATCAATCCACTTCAAACTAGAAATTGAAACAAAACAAAACTGCGTCTTTATGGCAGATAGATTGAGAAGTAGGCTCTATCACCCTGCACACCATTACAGAGGCTTTAGCTTTTACTGTGGTATTAGAAGTTACTGGAAGGTTTTGAGCAGAAGTGAGGTATGATATATTTTAATAGGATCGTCTGCTCTAGGAACAATGAAGTGCCAGAGGGCAAGGGAAGAAGCAGGCAATTTGAAGCCTACTGGACATTCCAGATGAAAGACAAGAGTTGCTAGGAAATAGGAGTAGCAGCAGAAGTGATAATAAATAGAAAGATCTTGGATAGGTTTTGACAGTGATTTTGGATAGATCTGACCTAATAATCTGACAGTTTAGATGGGGGAAGAATCAAGGGTTCTGACCAAGCAACTAGGAGAATGGGATTGCCATTCACTGAGATGGGGAAGATTATGGAAGAAGTACATTTGGTGGCAGAAGATACAGAACTCAGTTTAAAACATGCTAATTATGAAATATGTATTAAATATCCAAAGAAGATACTGATTAGGAGGAAGATATGCGAGGGAAAAAGGGAAAAGTCTGGGCCAGAAAAATAAGTTTGGGAGTTACCTGTATGCAGATGTTACTGAAAGCCACGAGTATGGATGAGATCACCTACAGTGAGTGAACACAGACAGAAAAGAGAAGTGGCCGTTCTGGTATGCTAACATTTACAGGTCAAAGAGGTATGGAAAAACCAGCAAAGGAGGCCAAGAAGGAATAGGAGGAAAACCAGAACACAGTATCTGGAGGCAAGTGCAGAAAGTGTTTCACATAGAAGGGAGTGATCATCTACATCAAATGCCACTGATAGGTCAAGCCAGATAAGTCCTGAGAATTCACCACTGGATTTAGCATGTGGAAGTCACTGGTCTCCTTGACAGGAGTGGTTTTGGTAGAGTAATGGGCAGTGAAAATCTGACCAGGGTGTGTTCCAAAGGAAATGGGAGAAGAGAAACCGGAAACATTTACTACGGAGGCAACAGTCCATTAAACTCCATTTTAGTGTTATATGAAGACTGCTATTCAGAACTACTGTTGTTTGCCAGATAATTAGGGATGGAAGCCAAAATGAGAAGCATTAACAATAGCTGCCTATGGTAAATAAGGAATTTACATGTCCATGAATTTTCTGACAATTTTGTTTGGGGCATGGATGTTATATCATTCTACTCACATTCAAAACTGTACCTGTTTTCCCAGATTTACTTTTTGAATTTAAACTCTTTCCTTTTTTGATTATGCATATATGCATAAAATGTGTTGCAATGTGTACATGCAACACATATACAACCAACTTACAAACAGATTTTGCTTTAGAAATCTGTTTTTCTAAAGCAGAGTCAATAGTTTGGAATAGTTTGGAACCCCATAAAATAATAAAAATAATAATTGTTCTATTTCTAAGCTGTTAAACATTAATTCAATCCATAAAAGTAGGTGATTTTCATGTCTGAGTATACAACAGTTTGAATAGCACTTCTGATGGAAATTGGACATTTGAGTCAATGTTTGGAGTACCTACTAGGCATCAGTACTTTGCCAGGAGATGAGGACACCACAGCAAGCAAAACCCAGACATGGCTGCTGCTTTCTTGATGCTAACAGTCAAGCAGAAAAGAGATGATCACAAAAATAAGTAAAATTGCAAATGTAATGAGGGTTACAATGAGAAGGACACTGTTTTCCTATGAGAAGACATAATAGTAGGATTTTACCCAATTAGGGAGATCAGCAAAAGCAAGGATGAGTAGAATGAACCAGACTTAGAGAGAGGAGTGACAATGAAATGAACACGTTTCTCCCCGGGTACCCTAAAGAGCGTTCTTTCCCTCACAAGGCATCCCCCAACTCTAAACCAATGGTAAAAATGAGCACAGTTGCGGCCAGAGGGTCCTGATGGGACTGGTAGGGTCAAAGGCAGCATTTCTTTTTTTTTTTTAAAATAAATTTATTTATTATTATTTTATTGTTGGCTGTGTTGGGTCTTCGTTGCTGTGTGCGGGCTTCTCACTGCGGTGGCTTCTCTTGTTGCAGAGCACGGGCTCTAGGTGCGCGGGCTTCAGTAGTTGTGGCTTGCGGGCTCAGGAGTTGTGGCTCACGGGCTCTAGAGCGCAGGCTCAGTAGTCGTGGTGCACGGGCTTAGTTGCTCCATGGTATGTGGGATCTTCCCGGACCAGGGCTCGAACCCGTGCCCCCGAATTGGCAGGCGGATTCTCAACCACTGCGCCACCAGGGAAGTCCCAAAGGCAGCATTTCTAAAAGTGCGTTTCCCCAGATTTCTTCCTTCAGAACTCTCAAGCTTTTACTGAATCAAATTATCTGGGAACGACGCCTGGGAATCTGCATTTGAAATGAGCTGCCAGTGCTCCAGGTGCACACTGCAGCGTGAGAACTGCTCTCCAAGATGATGGGGGCTTTGGAGCCTAGGTGATAATCTCCAGTGGTAGCAAGAGAGGGCGCATTTGGCCAAGGTTAAGAGCACACCTGTGGGGACAGGCAGCAAGGGGAAGGGATCTGAGGTGGGGGAGGTCGGAATGAAGGGTAAGCGGCGGTGGGACAAGTTCAGAGGCAGTACAAGCATGCGAGAGGCAGTGTGCAGCCCTGGTAGCGGAATTATTTACTAAGTAGGAGGCAGCAGAGCGTAGCAACTGAGAGCACAGGCTTCGGAGTCAGGCAGTCTTGGGTTTAATCCAAACTCTGATACTTATTAGCTGTGTGCGTTTGAACATTAACCTCTCTATGTCTTAGTCCTCTCATCTGTAAAATAATAATAATATAAAATCTGCCTCATGAAATTTACTTTAGAGAGTGCTGGGAGGATTAAATAAGATAACATAGTCATCATTACCAACAAAGTACCTGTGACCCATCAGGTAATTTTATAGGTCTTCTTTTGTTTGTTCTCAGAACAATCTTCCATAAAAGGTATTGCTGTAATCCTCACAACTTTATATTCCAGCCCTGACCTCTCCCTGGAGCTCTAGAATCATGTATTTGATGCCTGTTCAACATCTCCCCTTGAATGCCTAACAGGCATCTCAAACCCAACATGTTCAAAATAGAACTCTTGATTCTCCTCACCTGCCACTCCCCCAGACTGGCCAGTTTAAATAAAAAGCATCCCCATTTACCCAGTCATCAAGCCAAAAGCTGAGTCGTCGTCTTAATTTCTCTCTTTTCCTCATGCTCCACATCTAATCTCTTAACAAGTCCTGCTGCGCCACCAGGGAAGTCCCAAAGGCAGCATTTCTAAAAGTGCGTTTCCCCAGATTTCTTCCTTCAGAACTCTCAAGCCCTACTTTCAAAATAGCTCCCCAGGGACTTCCCTGGTGGCGCAGTGGTTGAGAATCCGCCTGCCAATGCAGGGGACACGGGTTCAAGCCCTGGTCCAGGAAGATCTCACATGCTGCGGAGCAACTAAGCTCGTGCGCCACAACTACTAAGTCTGTGCTCTAGAGCCTGCGTGCCACAAGCACTGAAGCCCGTGTGCCTAGAGCCTGTGCTCCGCAACAAGAGAAGCCACCGCAATGAGAAGCCCACGTACTGCAATGAATAGTAGCCCCTGCTCGCCGCAATTAGAGAAAGCCTGCCCGCAACAACGAAGACCCAACGCAGTCAAAAATAAATAAACAAACAAGTAAATAAACAAAACAGATCCCCAAACGGGCCACTCTCACCACCTCCACTGCTGCCATAATTTCTCGTCTGGAATTTCTCACCCAGTGCCGCTTGGTCTACTCCAAGAGCCTCTTACCTGGTCTCTCTTCTTCCACTCTTGTCCTCTACAGCTGAGCCTCCACACTGTGGAGATTTTTTAGCAACAAATCAATTCGGAGGGGTGATGAAGGTGTTCTAAAATCGGTTGTGGTAATGGCTGCACAACCCTGTGGATACACTAAAAACCACTAAATAGTACACTTTAAATGGATGAGCTGTATAATATATGACTAATACCCCAATAATCTGCGTAAAAAATAAATCAACGATTCTGAAACTGCCACACACGCTACTAGAACTGACCGAATAAGTAAACAGATGGTGACTGATGGAGTCAGCCTTCTCAGTGTTAAAGAGGGAAGTTACAGCTAACCAAGAGGGGACAGCTGGAGTGAGCCAGGTGCTACTGCATTAGAACCTGATACTCCAGGATAACTCATGTCCTTTATTTCTCAGCCCTCAATGAAACAAGCAGGCAATATTATAAGATGCTACGTGCTTGAAGTAACTGAAGAAGAAAATCCCTTTGCTAGCAGAAGAAGTGCTAATAAGAGGCAAGCAGCAAGATCTGGAGCAAAGGAATAGGTTCCTGGATAAAGGCTGGTGAGTCCTTGCCCTCAGGGAGCTAAGAGTCTAGAAAGGCATGGAACAAACAGGTAATTACAACAGTGGGATATGTACAAGATGTTACAGATCACAGAAGATGAACACTTAATCTAGTTTTAGGATTTAGGGAAGGCTTCCTGGAGGGGTTGAAGCTAAGTTAAGAAGGCAGAATTAGATGACAAGGAGAGGGGAGTAACAGGAAAAAGGATGGGAAGCACCAAGGCGGAAGCAGCATATGCAGAAACCCGCTTGGGGAACTGTGAGTGATTAAGTAATTCTGAGTGTAGATGCCAAGTAGAAAGAGTGGAATAGGTACGGTCAGCTCAGAAATGAAGAATGTGGGCTTTATCCTGCAGAACTGCACTGCCACTAGCCACATGTGGCTGTTTAAATTCAAATTAATTCAAATTAAAACTAAAAATTCACTGTGTTGCCCCAGTCACATTTCAAGTGTTCAATACCCACATATGGCTAATGGCTACCATACCAGTGAGCACAAAACATATCCATGCTCTTGGACAGCACTGCAGAAAGGAAGAGCCACTGGAGATTTTTATCCAGGAGAGATACTCAGACCTATCTGAGTATATACACATACTCAGACCTGCATTTCAGAAAAATCCCTTTGGTTGCAAAGACAAGACTGGATTGGTGGGGAGTACACTGGAGGTTTCCTAATAAGATCCAGGAAAAGGTAAGACCTTTTACTACAGCACTGATTGTTTTAAATGTCTGCTTATTAAAAGAAGTTGAAATATTTTAATAGTTTGATGTTAAAAGGAATAAAAAAAAAATGTACGTCTAAGCCAGATCGGCACAGGAATCTGAGCATTGCTATAGGAATTTCCATCATGTGCGCAAGTTCATGGAGCATCCCATCATTAGAAAGCAGCGCACTGCAAGTCAGCTGAGAGAGAGAGAGAGAGAGAGAGAGGGAGGGAGGGAGGGGGAGAGGGAGAGGGAGAGGGAGAGGGAGAGGGAGAGGGGGAGGGGGAGGGGGAGGGGGAGGGGGAGAGAGAGAGAGACAGAGAGAGCGAAAGAGAGAGAGAGAGAGAGAGAGAGAGAGAGAGAGAGAGAGGGAGAGAGAGAGTGAGAGAGAGAGGGAGAGGGAGAGGGAGAGGGAGAGGGAGAGGGGGAGGGAGAGGGAGAGGGGGAGGGGGAGGGGGAGGGGGAGGGGGAGGGGGAGGGGGAGGGGGAGGGGGAGAGAGATAGAGAGAGAAAGAGAGAGAGAGAGAGAGAGGCTGTGTTTGTGTGTGTAAGTTCTACTGGTCATTTGTTGGATCTCAGGACTGGTCTGCCCTTTGCTAGCATGAAACCAAGGTAGCTGGAAGGAAGTATCTGGATGACAAGAACTCATGCTGTGGTCTGGTTCCCTGGTGTCCCACAGGCACCTCTAACTCAACATAACTCTGCTATCTTCCTCCCAAAATCTTCCTCCTGTGTTTTAACCAAAGGTACCTAACTCAAGCCAGAAGGAGCACCCCAGCATCCGAAATCTACAGAGCCTGTCTTCACCCCCAGGATCCCTCAGGCATCTCAATCCAAGCATGACAACACTCAACTCACCATCTTCCTCTGCAAGCCTGTCCTTTCTTCCCCTCTGCTTTGCTGACAGTCCATAATAGACGTGATTCTCGCTCACATTTAGGACCTCAAGCCTCAGTCCAAAGAGAGGAGGAAACTATTCAAATTAAGGTTTTGAAGTATGGAATTGGAAATAAGCTTTTAGTCCGTACTGACCTGAGTTAGAACTGCTGAAGGGTTTACCTTAAATGCTTGAATGGAAATGGAATTTAATCCCAGCCCAGAAGCAGTTGAAAATTGGCAGGCTGCCCAGGCCATCAGACAAACTTTGGAAATCTGCCAACACTGAGACCCTGCAGTTCCATAAGATTATGTGTTAATTTTCAATTACTCTGCTTTTCTGTCTTTCCAAAAAAAAAAAAAAAAGATTGGAGGAAAAAAATAATTCCTGAGTTGCCTTGGAGAGGTTCTCACGAAGAATTCACACAAGGTAGTTGTTTCATGGCCACGCTGAAAACCTCATTAGTTCTTGCTTTTCAACCAAACTCTATTCTTCTCATTTCACAGAAAGAAAGACAATCAGTGGCCTGAGTCCACATATGAATAGTTTCTGCCTTGACCGATTTCATTTTGCCTCTTTTCTCAGTTTCCCCACACCTCTGCTGTTTTGTCTGAAAGAGCAGCGTGCTGTGGCTCCTGTCACTCCACTGTTTTCTGCAGATAACAAGATAAACCTTTTACCTTGGCACCCAGGCAAAAAGTCATTTTAACAACCCACCTCTTAACTTGGTCATGTTTCTACAGCTCAGAAACAGTACTTATATTGTAGCATCTTCTGGTCTTTAAAAACTGCTTTTCCTTCTTGTGAAGTATGTATTAAAGTAAAAAAGCTCTAATAAAATCTTGCCTTTACTTAAGATTCCTCACAATTGGTGGCTTACTCAGGGTCTGTGGCTCTCATATTTACCTGTTACCACCCAAAGATGGTGTTATGTCCCAACACAATCACCTTCATAAACTGAACAGAATAGAAAGAATTATTTAACCCTTGAGAAAAATAAAAATGAGGTGGTAGAGGAAAAAAGGTCTCCTGAAACAAATCTATGCAAATGGAAGTGTGATGTAATATACTTACACATGCAATTTTTTGTCAGAAACCACCTGAAAAAGAAGTTTATACCTACATGTCTCCTCAGCAACTCTACCTTCTCTGGGGGCAGCAGACCCCCCCCGCTATTTTGTGAACTGACCCCCACCCATTCAACCATGTTATTCTAGGCAGGACCACTAAACAGAAAACCCCAGGGTGGGTAACATGATCCAAGACGGATCAAAAGGAACTTTCACTGAAAGTTTTCAAATTGGATCCACATAGGGTGATGAGGTTACAAAATGTGAACACATGGGTCTCTTGGCTTTGTTCCCTGCTGCGTGAAAAGGTAGTTACCTTAGGGAAGAAGGAGCAGATGTGTAGTAGAGAGGAGCAAGGAGCATGGGCAGGGGGTGGGTTGGGGGGAAACACCTACATGAGTTAGAGTTCCCCTTGCTCTGTCATCCAGGAGGCCCAGCCGCATATCCCCTGCTTTGCCCACAGTCTGGTTACAAAAACAAAAAATCTTCTCGTTTTCCCTAAGCCAATTCACACTGAGCTTCTGTTACTTAACAGCCAAGAGTTCTGACCAAAATAGAAACTAATACTAGGAGTGGGGTATAACACTGATTGGAACTAGCTAAGTCAAGTTGAGGTGTCGATGGTAGCAAAACTCTCCATCCCAGGGAGGGAATAACATCAATCTTTGCTATACGGCTACAGAGCAAAGCCACTGGTTAAATTGTAATCTCTGGGATCCTGGGACTTAGACCTTGTGCCCCTTCTGGCTGGAGTCCCAGGCACTTTGAGAGGAATAACAGGATGCAGTAGTGATAAGTCTTTAATATGATATTGCAAGGAAAAGAGATGCGTTGTCTGGAAGCCAGTTGCCTCAGCCCACCAAGGTGAGATAATTAAGACAACTAGGGTTTTTATGGGGGTTGTATTATTCCAGAAACCACAAACATAAATCTCAACTCTGGCAGGTTGGGTAGCGGTAGAGGCCCAGTTATGTATGCAATCTGAGACTGAGACTGTAAGTGCTTCTTAAACAGACTATCAGCTGTTGTTCTGTATCCCTCCCTCAGAGCCTTCTAATTCCCGGGTGGGCTTTCCTCTGGGTTTCTCTGTTGGCTTAGGTTTTAATTCTCTCCAGTCTGGAAAATCAGTTACCACTCATCCATCTGCTTTGCTGCTTCCAAAATGCTGCTATTGTCTCCTTGTCCATTTTTCTCTGTGGTTGGTTTCTACTAAAGAAAATGTCTCGACTGTCACTTTCATGGTGTTTTAGGAGGAAACAGGCAAATGTGGCTTAATATGCCATGTTTTCTGTTACTTCCTTTTCCTCCCTTCTCTAAAATGCAATTATCCTATTTTCAGATTTCTACTTTTGTAGAGCTGTGAGTTGTAGAGATGTGTGAGTTCTTAAAACTTATGATTTGGTCCATGGTAGAACGGGTTAATGAATCACAAAAGATGCACCTAGACCTGATCCCGACAAATGGACATGACCCAGATATCGGGGACCCAGTGCTGTCTGCAGGAGGTGGATAAGACTCCTGGGAAAGGCCAGTATACATCTGCAGTCGTACTGCTGCATTGTCCGAGGAGGAAAGCTCTGGCAGTGGAAACGTGCATGGGAAGGGGTATGTGTGTGTGCATGTACATACTTGTGCACACATCTGTGTGCTTGGTAGCAAAGCAGTGCTCTGCCAACAAATTCTGTTATTTTTCTTTCCCAGGATCTCTCCTGTTCTTGACGGTAGAACCTTCTTTTGGGGAGATGCTCCTCCCTCTATTCTGATGATACAGGTCTAATGAGTGTGGCTTATCACACATACACAAGGATGGGCAGTAATGCCATCCAGGACAATAGAATTCTTTCTTGGAGTTTTCTAATCCTAGGGAGGAAAAGCACAACTTCTTGAGTGACAAGGCTGTAGATGTGAGTGAAGCCATTGGCATCTTGAGAGGTGGCTGTTCTGTAGGAGAAAGGAATGAAGACAGCACACTGAGAGAAGCCGAGAGATAGAGAAGCCACAGGTGGACATCCTGGTGGCAGTTCAGTTGCTTTGTGATCTATGGACACTTCTGCCCTTCCCTTCTGCTTTTGCCTTTGTCTTGTGGGTTTGTGCCTTTTCTTTTCTTTTTTTTTTTTTTTTTTTATTGTGGTAAGAACACACACAATCTACTCTCTTAACAAATTTTTAAGTGTATGTTAGAGTATTTTTAAGTATAAGCACAAGGTTGTACACCAGATCTTTGGAACTTTTTCATTGTGCTTAACTGGGTTTGTACTTTTAAAAGTTAGATTTTAATACCTGAAGTTAAAAGAGTTAAAACTACTATACCAATCAAATGTACCAAGCCAAAAGTTTCATACTGGAGGTTTTTGTTGCTGCCAACCTTATATGAAATGCCCACAGAATTGTAAACATTTATATCTGTATAAATAATTAAAGCCAAAGCTTTAGAAGACATTAAAAACATTAGCATCATTTTTCATATTGGTCTGAATATAAGGTACGACTTAAATAGTACAATAGTACAGAGAATAATAACATAATCACACTCTGAACCCTGGGGAAGAAGAGGGACAGAAGCAAGCCTTGGAGGAAGTCGGATAGTGGAGGGGCATTTTAAGTCTCTGTTTTAAAGTGTTGAAAGTTTGTTTGTTTTTATGTGTACTGTTCTGATTCTTTAACAGAAAGCAAATTTCCAGAAACTACTCAGTCTAAGACAAAGATGAAATTTCTTTTCTACTGTAGAAATGTCAATAAAAATATTACAGGGGGCAAATCCCTAGAGTGGAACCTTTCAGGAACATAATTTACAGTTTCTCACATGATTGCCAGCATCTTTGCCATTTATAAGGTTTTCTTCTGTACAAAGTAACCATTACATTTGAGATTATCTTTTATTTGGACTAATCAAGTATTGTTTTTCACCAATGGGGTTATCACTATTTTTAAAAAAAATATTTATTTATTTATTTATTTGATTGCACCAGGTCTTAGTTGCGGCAGGTGGGCTCCTTAGTTGCAGCTTGCTGGCTCCTTAGCTGTGGCACGTGGGCTCCTTAGTTGCAGCAGGTGGGCTTCCTTAGTTGCGGCTCCAGGGTTCCTTAGTTGCAGCTTGCTGGCTCCTTAGCTGCAGCACATGGGCTCCTTAGTTGCGGCAGGTGGGCTCCCTTAGTTGCGGTTCCAGGGCTCCTTAGCTGCGGCTTGCCAGCTCTTAGTTGTGGCAGGTGGGCTCCTTTGTTGCAGCTCACTGGTTCCTTAGTTGTGGCACATGGGCTCCTTAGTTATAGCATGTGAACTCTTAGTTGTGGCATGCATGTGGGATCTAGTTCCCTGACCAGGGATTGAACCTGGGCCCCCTGCATTGGGAGCATGGAGTCTTATCCACTGTGCCACCAGGGAAGTCCTGGGTTATCACTAGTTTTAAATGCACAGCTTATCGAAAAGTTAGAACCTGGAGCTCTTTACTTTTTCCTGCATTTTTATTACTGTGCATGTTCTTGTCTGATTCAGTGATTTATGTCTTATGCTGAGTTCTAAAGAAAACCTCTTATTTCTGGAGAGTAGCTTTGTGCCCCTTGAGAATTCTCTGCCCCAGCAGAGGAAGGATCTATGACTGGGATGACGTGCTGGGTTCCTGGCTTTCATCAGACTCTGGAGACAAAGGTCTGACGACATTCAGAGGAGAAAATAAAAACTGATGAGTCCTCGAGGAAGTAAATAGGATACTACCTGAAATTTATACCATTTAGAAACTGGGGCTATGAAGAGCCAAGTCTATGAATTATGCAATTCACGTCCATATGTTCTATCATAATCTCATCCTGAAAGTAAATGAAATCTCCAAAAATTCTAAGGACAGTATTGTTAGGACAGGGGCATCACGTCACCATGTAGCCTCTCCTCCAGCAACTCCTCTTCTTGCTAAGTTACAGAGCTCCACCTCTGTTCCGGTCTCCTAAGGGCTTTGGCTACGCTTGGTCCGCTGGTCAGCCCGTGGAGAGTCTGTGACAACCACCTCTAGCATTGACTGAGCCTACCTAGAAAGAGATGCTAGCTGAAATGCTGACTTTAAAATTAAATCTTAACCCAGGCTATACTATATTATCTGAAACAACTTTCAGAAATGGTAGATATTTTGTGACTGACCATTACAGCTGGCCACTGGCTACTGAGCTGGGGCTTCATACAGCAACATCAAGCCTAAAGGTTAGCAGTCCTCCTAGAGAGGAGCTGTGATGACTACTGCTCCCAAGTCCCTTCTTTCAGTCTCCTCAAGCAGTAAAACATCATCCAGAAATATGCACTCCCTCCAACAGCCTCTAGGAGCTACATCCAGCTGTGGTCACTGAATGCATGGTGCCCTTGATCACCATGCACTTAGGGCCCTCAGGGACTCGGGTGACTCAGTGACAAAAGGAGTAAATGAAGAGAACTCAGGTGAAGTGAAACCCTAATACATGGCATTGCTAAAACTAACATAAAACCTACAAGCTGACTTCTTTCAATAATCTACCTTGTCTTCCTAGTTTTGAAACAGAAACATTCCTGAGTTGATATTTAGATTCTAGGTCTGGGTCTGAATGCTATGGGTGTTCAACATAAAAAGTTAAGGCCAGCAAGGGTGGTTGTAAAATCTAGGCAGGTGGGAGAGGTTTAATTGCTTTGTACTCTTTCATAAGCCTCTGTTCTTCCTTGAGAGGGCATTAGCCATAAATTATTCTCTCTTCCCCACCTGTTCTCTCATTACCGTTTACTTCCTAAATAATGACAACAGTATGTTACATTCTCACATAAACCCCACAACATAGATACTATTATTCTCCTCATTCTACAGATAAACCAACAAAGATAAGAATCTTGTTCAAGGTCAGGTGATAGCCAGGATTCAAATGCAGTCTGGCTCAGAAGTCTGTGCTCAGTACAGACGGTGCTCATACCACTCAATTCTGCCCAAAAGAAGAGGCACAGCTACTGTCCTGCTAGTAGTGTCCCAACAAGTACTCCCAACAAGGCTGCGGACAAGTACTCTCACCTGGTCAGGGTCTCGAGTCTCCATGTGGATAACACTGTATTATCAAGTCACTCTCATTTGTTAAGTCCCTAAATCCTCTATTCCAGGGTGGAGGATTCTTGTAGTTTACTCCTTCACTTCTAAGGCTATTGCCCAAATCTGCTTGATGATAAGAATCACCTGGAATACTTGTTAAACGTGTAGCTTCCCAGGATCTCAGGATCCACTGGGTCTGATGTGATCTCAGACATGTGTATGTTTAGCAAGTGACCTGGGTGATTCTTCTCATCACTCAAGTTCGGGAAATATTGCCCTAGGAGTTTTACCCAATGGAACAAACATAGTTGATCTTAAGTATTATAATTATATATATTAAGTCAAAGTATTATTAAGTAAATAACATTTCTATAGCTAACTTGATCCAAAGCAATGGGTATGTATGGTTTTCTTCAGGTTTGCAGTACAAAGTGCTTTTCTTCAGGAAGGACTTGGGGAGTGGGTTGGAATGCCTTCATTCTTTTTCGTTTTGTTTTTTTGTTTTTTTTGAGTGATGACTGTTAGAAAGAATTCTTTACTGGTTGTGCCTTGAGGGACTTTCTGCATTGCTCTGGTGACAGAACAGCTTAAATCAGACAGAAAGTAAACCATCTCATACAGATCTTTTAAGTCTTGCCTAAGAGAATTCTGGAGAAGAGTAAACTAAATGAAGAGAAGAAAGGAGGAGACGGTTCTAGCTCCTTGAAGGACCCTAAGGAAACTCCCTGTGTAACTGAGAGGGACTCAGGCTTTTCAGCTTAAATGCTTATGAATTCTATGTGGAATGATTTAGAATGTAAGGAATTAGCTCAATTTACAGAGTCCAATCAGGAAGCAGAAATGATCTTTGACGCTTCAAGAACTCTAATGCAAAACTGTTGAAATTCGTGCTCATCAAAATATTGTTTGATGTTAAAAAAAAGAGCTCAAACATGCCTAATCTGCTTTGACACTATGTTCACTGCCTGTCACAAATGGAGAGCTTCCACCTCAGGCACCACTCCAAAGCAGCCTCCTTCAGTTGCTATATTTATAAGTTAGTAGGGAAAAAAAGGAAGATAAAAAGTCGAAAATAATATAAAAAGACAGTCAAAGGAGGGGAGGAAAGCCAGTCCTTTCTGCCCTGTGGAATGCTCTGCTTCCCAGGCCAGAGGCCAGTACCCAACGGTGAGTGGTAACTGCCGCGCAAGCATCACGTACCTCTTGGTGGGAGTGGGCGCCCCAGAGGACATGTGGCTCACCATGGTGTCATTCACATTCGTCAGAGGGCGAGGAGGACTGAAAAGAAAAGACGTTGACATTATATGAATAATTACCAGTGAGACTAGGGGAAACAAATGAAAAAGTGATGAGGGCAAAGGACCAACTATCATTCCTGATAAGCACAGTGGGACCCATAGGGAGTGGGGGTAGAAATTGATACTTTCAGCCTAAGTAAACTCAACAAGAAGGTCCTCTCGCACAAAGCCAAAGGACCCCAGAGCCATGTGCTACCCGGACAGGAGCAACGAACTGTACCCGCACGGCTACAGGGATATAGCTCCAGTGGCTCTTGTTTTACAGTTTTAGCACACAAGAATCTGCATTGTGCATTTCAGTTGTGTACAGGATCGCTAGGTGTGTGGCATCTGTGGTGTGTCACAAAGGTCACAACAGCAACATGCATGTTTTTCCTGAGATTTGGTGAGAGCTCACTGTCTTCCCTAAGATTTAGTTTGTATACTTTTTACCGAAACAATTAAATTGTTAAATACTAAGTTCTTTTATTAATCCTCTACTAGAATCTTAACAATGAGTTCATACCTGTACTCTGATTAGAAGGTTTTCTTTCATAAACTAATCCAAATGTAAATTTGAAGTAAGCATTTTTGATAACTTGTCTTTAGCGGCTGGTTTTCTGGACTCAAGGTCTCTTTCGTCCTCTTGTGAGAGTCTTGAATGAACAACTCCAAAATTATCAAAAAGAATCTGTGATTCTGCCTTTCAGCCCTTCTTCAGCCCCTCTCCTTCCCCACCAGGTTCAGTTACAAAGGGCTTCTGTTTTGCACTTGGAACCACATGACTATTGCTAAATACTCCTCCTGGGAAATCTCTCACTTCCTCTCCTAAACTGAAAGAAGTACTTTTCAGAGAAATCTGTCCATCAAGAGCAGAAAAGTGAAACAGAAAAGTCCTTCTCTCATATTTAAGTGTTTGGGAACTACCGCCTGGTTCCTCCTTATCTCTAAGAGCTGAGTTAACTATGAAATTGTTTTTTAGAGGTTATACTCAGCAAGTCCTGGTGAACATTAAGGGGCCAGAACCTTTATTGTTTTTGCAGGTTTCATAGTCCATTCAAACACAGGCTCAAGGGAAAATTTTCAGGTAGATCCAATGTACTTAGAGAAAAGTTTAAGAGGGACGGATGGATGGATCGACCTCTACATCTATCTATCTCTACCCTCCTTTTTAAAAAAAACCAACTTCACTTCTGGGTAGGGAAATATTTTTAATGATTTCTCATTTAATGGAGAGGATCAAAGATGGGAAGTAATTTGCAGGGAATCGATTTAGGTCTCTTGATTTTTAAGCCACAGCAGTATGCTGTGCTTAAAGCAGACACATTCCTCCCTTTGTGTGACAAAGTAAGACATTCAGAATTGAAATATGCCTTTCTAGGCTAGAATTAAATTCCATGTTATTTATCTCATTACCTACTTTCCAGGCAGCTATCCAATTTTGCCTCAAAACTTTCAAGCCTAAAGGTAGTGCTGTGCTGAGATATAATCAATTAATCAACTGTTTTAGGTTGATTAATAACAGAAGTGAACACAGAAACTAGCTTCATTTTAGCCCCAAATTTATATTTTTGCCTCTGATTCCTTTAAATCCATTGTCCAAAGGGAACAAGGAGACAATGCCTATGAAAGAAACAAATGCAGCATCATAACTTTTCATACAGAAGGCACCAGAAACATTCTGGTCCTGCAAACACAATGGCCTTTGCTTCTTTAATATACTATTATTAGCAACCCATTTCCAAAACAAGATAAGGACATATTCATGTTGATTTCAGAACTTATGTAGTTACCCAGTATATTTCAATATTGAAGATACTACTGCATTCAATTTCCTTTCTGACTTTCTCCGAGGAAAAATGACAATCGGGAAAAAAAAGTTTTTTAATTCCCTAAGCGTGGATCCATGTGATAAAATCCCATGATTTGTAGCATTTTGTTTGGTCTGATGCCACAGAAGTCTTTAATAATTACCTCTATCTCTTGGTAGACATCATGATCAATTATCATCTTACAGCACACATATCAAAGCCTCTTCTCTAATACTCAAAACCAGACAGTAATGATTACATTGTAAGTTGTAAACTAATCATAACTGCACCCAAATTTCATACCATTTCTGAACTCCTAATGTTTTGTTAGGGAAACAGGTATGAGTTTATAGTCCAAGATGAAAGAGGCATCTGAAAACTTAAAGCGGGTCTTTCCTGCAGAATCTACCACTAGGCCCACAATTCACTGTGAAAGCCAACAGCTTAGATGTGGTCTTAGGAGATGTAATACACCAAAAATGACTTCTGGCTTAAGAAAAAAAAAGAATGCTTCTAGGTGTGAAGCAGACATTAATGGTACCAGTTACAGAAACTTACGAAGCAGTAGAATTGACACAACTCACCACATCAGTTTTGTTGATCTTTAACATTCAAAACCTGCTCAATACCTTGAACATGTTACCAGATGTTCTATATCTTCCATTGGTGAAGATCTCAGCAAGGTATTTTTAGACACTAATGAGTCCCATGATACCCAAGTGACCACCAACCATCACTTGATACAGAGATTTGAGAGGTTCCTTTTGTTAATAAGACAGGCCAATTTTTTGGATGAGGAGATAGAAACAGATGAATGATCTAGACAGAAGGTAATTTGCTAGTTAGAAAAGGTGGGTATAAAAAGAAGACTTAGAATTTGTTCTTTTTTTTAAATATTTTTTTTAGAATTTGCTAATTTTTTTTTCTTTCGTATTTTTGGCAGTGCCGTGAGGCTTGTGGGATCTTAGCTCCCTGACCAGGGATTGAACCTGAGCCATTGACAGTGAAAAGCGCTGGACCGCCAGGGAGTTCCCAAGAGAATTCCTAACCGCTGGACCGCCAGGGAATTCCCAAGAGAATCTGTTAATTCTTAATCAAAAGGAAAGAGGCAAGCCTCCTGGGTGCCTACTCATACAAGATAAGTAGGACTATCTTTATCTTAATAACCTAACTATACGTATGTGAACAAATCATCACAATCCAAAGTAATGAGAGCAGCAACACAAGTATACACATAGTGTTGTGGAGTCACAGATGAAGAGCTGTTACTCCTGCCTGGAAGAAAAAGGGGTATAGTCAGGTGTAAGTGACATTGAGGAGAGAGTTTTCCAGATATAGAAAAAAGTTAAGGGCAACTTAGAAGAAATGGTATGGAAAAAGGCACAAAAATCCAAAAGTACATGGCATATTTGGGTGTAACTTATTTGGCTAGACTCAAAGGCCTTGGGAGGGGAGTAGTTGAAAATGCATCCGGAAAGGGAGATGAGGGCCCGGATGTGAATGACACCTGTCCTATCACAAGCAAAGTTTGGACTTTATACTATAGGCAGTGGGGGAAGCATTAGAACTTTTTAAGCCAAAGGACGATGTGACTATAGCAGGCTTTTGAAATGATAACTCCAGAAGCTTGTAAAATATTGGTTTTAATCCAGGTGTGCATTGGAATCATCTGGGAAGTTTTTTATATAATGAGAGATCCAACCTCTACCCTCAATTTAGTGAATCTGAATCTCTAGGGGCAAGAGGATTCTTTTTAATGTACATCCCCATTTAAAAATCATTTATGTGGAGAGGTTTGGAAGGAGGAGGGAATGGAAGCTGGGACTTCAATGAAGAGGTTATGGCAATTGTCCATATCAGTGATTATGAGGGTGGACAGTGGTAGTTAAGATGGGGAACAGACAAAAGGGAAAACACTGTGCAGGTAATATGGATAAGATGTAGTGACAGATTAAGTACACACGGTTAGTGAATAAAGAATAACTGAGATTTTTACCTCGACTACTGGGTAGATAGTGATAACATATCCAAACTAGGGAACACAAGAGTAGGAAACAGGATTTGGTGTTGGACTGGTGGGAGTAGAGAGAATGAGTAGGAAGGTAAGGGTGAACTGATTTCAGTTGTGAAGTCGCTGAATCTGAAGTGGCATTGGTAAGCACAGGTAAATGATATCTTACCTGCTTCCAAGTAGTTGGAATTAAAAGAATGGAACCCAGGTGAGATGTCAAGTTTGAAAATATTTGAGTGTCATCATTTAAATTGTAGCTGTTCATTTGAATACTCTGATCATTATAAAGATGGATTTTAATTTACTTTTTTTAGGTGGAGCAGGATAAGTTTGGGAAAATATCCAGTAATAGGGTGGCTTAGATAATAGGTATAGAGCTTCTGATTACTAGTTAAGACAAAACTCCTATTAGAAGGGCAGAGTCAAGATGGCAGTGTGGGAAGACACCGAGTTAGAGTCTCCCCACAACTAGGGCGCCTGTCGGCTGCTGGTGGAAAACCCTGACACCCAAGGAGACTGGAGGAACCCCCAAGTGAACCTGTAGGACTTTGGGGAACAGAGTAGGGAGAAGAAGTGGTCAAACAGGATCAGCGCCCCTGAGGCCAGGGAGATCAGAAGAGGCAGGCGGGAGGGGCCCTCCGGGAGGAGCAGAGGGCAATCACCCGGCCCACTGGGCCTGGGGGGGCCTGCTGAGCTCCCAGTCCAGTCCCCTGCCCTCCAAGGCCCCCCCCAACCCTGGCCACATTGGTCCTGGGGACGTAGGAGGGAGGCTGGGGAGATCAGAAGAGGCAGGCAGGAGCGCCCCTCCGAGAGGAGTGGGAGAGGAGCAGAGGGTGACTGCTCCGCCCACTCGGGCCCAGGGAGCCTGCTAAGCTCCCAGGCTGGTCCCCTGCCGTCCAAAGCTCCCTCCAGACCCCGTGAGTCCTGAGGGCACAGGAGGGAGGCTGGGGAGATCAGGAGAGGCAGGAGAGAGGGGTCCTCTGGGAGGAGGGGGAGAGCAGTAGAGGGTGTTTGCCCCACCCACTAGGCCCGGGGAGCCTGCTGAGCTCCCAGGATGGTCCTCTGCTCTCCAAGGTCCCCCCACCCCCCCTGCATTGAACCTGGGGGCATAGGAAGAAGGCCAAGGGGAGAACAGGAGAAGCAGGTGGGAGGGGCCCTCCAGGACAGGAAGAGCTGGAGAGGAGAGGAGGGTGTTTGCCCCACCCACTCAAGCCCAGGAAGCCTGCTGGGCTCCCAGGTGAGGTCCCCTGCCCTCTGAGACCAGGGTTGGGGGGCACACCTGGGCCCCTTCTGTTCCTTGAGCCTAAGCCCCACCCCCCCATAGCCCCTAGGGCCTTTTCCAGCCCTGCAGGTTCTAAGCATAGGCCCCGCCTACCACCCAAACCTCGCCCTTGCTCAGGCCTTGCCCTCCACAGCCAAGGCCTTTTCCCCGTTTTTTGTTTTCTCTTTTCCCTCGTCCTCTTCTTTGCTATTATGGTACCGTTGTACCTTCAGGTTGTTGATTCATCTATATTTTTATTTTTAAAACTAACATATCTGTTAGTTTCCTAGTCTAATTTTGTTTTTTACTTTGTTATTGTTCTTTCCTTTTTTTGCCACCCCGTGTGGCTTGCGGGATCTTGGTTCACGAGCCGGCGGTCGGGCCAAAGCTCCTGCGGTGGGAGCTCCGTGTCGGAACCAGTGGACTAACAGAGAACCTCAGACCGCAGGTAATATTCACCAGACTGAGGTCTCATGGATGTCCTCATTTCAGCACTAAGACCCAACTCTACCCAACAGCCTACAAACTCCACTGCTGGAAGCCTCAGGCCAAACAACCAGTAAGACAGGAACACAATCCCACTCATAAAGAAAAAAAAAAAAAAGAGAGAGATGGCAAAAAAATATGTCACATATGAAGGTGCAGGGTAAAAACCAACAAGACCAAATAAATGAAGAGGAAATAGGCAATCCGCCTGAAAAAGAATTCAGAGTAATGATAGTAAAGATGATCCAGAATCTTGGAAATACAATGGAGGCATGGATTGAGAAAATACAAGAAATGTTTAACAAAGATCTAGAAGAACTAAAGAACAAACAAACAGAGATGAACAACAAAATAACTGAAATGAAAAATACACCAGAAGGAATCAATAACAGAAAAACTGAGGCAGAAGAACGAATAAGTGAGCTGGAAGAAAAAATGGTGGAAATAACTGCCAAGGAGCAGAATAAAGAAAAAAGAATGAAAAGAATTGAAGACAATCTTTTTTTTTTTTTTTTTTTTGCGGTACGCGGGCCGCTCACCACTGTGGCCTCTCCGATTGCGGAGCACAGGCCCTGGACGCACAGGCCCAGCGGCCATGGCCCATGGGCCCAGCCGCCCCACAGCATGTGGGATCCTCCCGGACCGGGGCACGAACCCGTGTCCCCTGCATCGGCAGGTGGACTCCCAACCACTGCGCCACCAGGGAAGCCCCTGAAGACAATCTTAGAGACCTATGGGACAACACTAAATGCATGAACATTCGAATTACAGGGGTCCCAGAAGATGAAGAGAAAAGGAAAGGGTCTGAGAAAACATTTGAAGAGATTATGGTGGAAAACTTCCCTAACATGGGAAAGGAAATAGTCACCCAAGTCCAGGAAGCACAGAGAGTCCCATACAGGATAAACCCTAGGAAAAACATACCAAGACACATATTAATCAAACTAACAAAAATTAAATTCAAAGAAAAAATATTAAAATCAGCAAGAGAAAAACAAAAAATAACATATAAAGGAATCCCCATAAGGTTATCAGCTGATTTTTCAGCAGAAACTCTGCAGGCCAGAAGGGAGTGGCAGGATATGCTTAAAGTGATGAAAGAGAAAAGCCTACAACCAAGACTTCTCTACCCAGCAAGGATCTCATTCAGATTCAACGGAGAAATCAAAAGCTTTTCAGATAAGCAAAAGCTAAGAGAATTCAACACCACCAAACCAGCTTTACAAAAAATGCTAAAGAAATTTCTCTAGGTGGGAAACACAAGAGAAGAAAAGACCCACAAAAACAAACCCAAAACAATTAAGAAAATGGTAATAGGAACATACATATCAATAATAACCTTGAATGTAAATGGATTAAATGCCCCAACCAAAGACACAGACTGGCTGAATGGATACAAAAACAAGACCCATATATATGCTGTCTACAAGAGACCCACTTCAGACCTTGTGACATATACAGACTGAAGGTGAAGGGATGGAAAAAGATATTCCATGCAAATGGAAATCAAAAGAAAGCTGGAGTACAATACTCATATCTGATAAAATAGACTTTAAAATAAAGACTATCACAAGAGATAAGGAGGGACACTACATAATGATCGAAGGATCAATCCAAGAAGATATAACAATTATAAATGTTTATGCACCCAACATAGGAGCACCTCAATACATAAGGCAAATGCTAACAACCATGAAAGGAGAAATTGACAGTAACACAATAATAGTAAGGGACTTGCCACTTACACCAATGGACAGATCATCCAAACAGAAAATAAATAAGGAAACACAAGCTTTAAATGACACAATAGACCAGATAGATTTAATTGATATTTATAGAACATTCCACCCAAAAGTGGCAGAATACACTTTCTTCTTAAGTGCACATGGAACATTTTCCAAGACAGATCACATCTTGGGTCACAAACCAAGCCTCGGAAAATTTAAGAAAATTGAAATCGCATCAAGCGTCTTTTCTGACCACAATGCTATGAGATTGGAAATCGATTACAGGAAAAAAAAATGTAAAAAACACAAATACACAGAGGCTAAACAGTGTGCTACTAAATAAACAAGAGATCACTGAAGAAATCAAAGAAAAAATTTTAAAAATACATAGAAACAAATGACAACGGAAACACGACAACCCAAAACCTATGAGATGCAGCAAAAGCAGTTCTAAGAGGAAAGTTCATAGCAAGTAAATCTCACCTCAAGAAACTAGAAAAATCTCAAATAAACAATCTACCCCATACACTTACAACAACTGGAGAAAGAAGAACAAAGAAAACCCAAAGTCAGTAAAAGGAAAGAAATCATAAAAATCAGAGCAGAAATAAATAAAATAGAAATGAAGAAAACAATAGTAAAGATCAGTAAAACTAAAAGCTGGTTCTTTGAGAAAATAAACAAAACAAAACTGATAAACCCTTAGACTCATCAAGAAAAAAAGGGAGAGGATGCAAATCAATAAAATTAGAAATGAAAAAGGAGGAATCACAACTGACACTGCAGAAGTACAAAGGATTATAAGGGACTACTAAAAACAAGTATATGCCAATAAAATGGACAACCATGAAGAAATGGACAAGTTCTTGGAAAGGTACAATTTTCCAAGACTGAACCAGGAAGAATTAGAAAACATAAACAGACCTAACACAGGTAATGAAATTGAAACAGTAATTAAAAATCTTCCAACAAACAAAAGCCCAGGACCAGATGGATTGACAGGCGAATTCTATCAAACATTTAGAGAAGAGCTAACACTGACACTTCTCAAACTCTTCCAAAAAATTGCAGAGGGAGGAACATGCCCATATTCATTCTACAAAGACACCATCACCCTGATACCAAAACCAGAAAAAGATATCACAAAAAAAGAAAATTATAGACCAATATCACTGATGAACATAGATGCAAAAATCCTGAACAAAATACTAGCAAACAGGATCCAACAACAAGTTAAAAGTATCATACACCATGATCAAGTGGGATTTATCTCAGGGATGCAAGGATTCTTCAATATACGCAAATCAATTAATGTGATGCACCATATTAACAAATTAAGGAATAAAAACTATATGATCCTCTCAATAGATGCAGAAAAAGCTTTTGACAAAATTCAACACCCATTTATGATAAAAATTCTACAGAAAATGGGCATAGAAGGAACCCACCTCAACATAATAAAGGCCATATATGACAAACCCACCGTGAGCATCATACTCAATGGTGAAAAACTGAAAGCATTTCCACTAAGATCGGGAACAAGACAAGGATGTCCACTCTCACCACTCTTATGCAACATAGGTTTGGAAGTCCTAGCCACGGCAATCAGAGAACAAAAAAAAATAAAAGGAATACAAATTGGAAAAGAAGTACAACTGTCACTGTTTGCGGATGACATGATAACTATACATAGAAAATCCTAAATATGTAACCAGAAAACTACTAGAACTAATCAATGAATTTGGTAAGGTTGCAGGATACAAAATTAATGCACAGAAATCTCTGGCATTCCTATACACCAATAACGAAAAATCAGAAAGAGAAATTAAGGAAACAATCCCATTTACCATCGCAACAACAACAACAAAAATACCTAGGAATAAACCAGCCTAAGGAGGTGAAAGACTTGTACTCAGAAAAGTATAAAACACTGATGAAAGAAATCAAAGATGACATAAACAGATGGAGAAATATACCATGTTCTTGGATTGGAAGAATCAACATTGTGAAAATGACTATATTACCCAAAGCAATCTACAGATTCTATGCAATCCCTATCAAACTACCGATGGCATCCTTCCCAGAATTAGAACAAAAAATTTCACAATTCGTATGGAAACATAAAAGACCCCGAATAGCCAAAGCAATCTTGAGAAAGAAAAATGGAGGAATCAGGCTCCCTGACTTCAACTTATACCACAAAGCTATAGTAATAAAGATAGTACGGTACTGGCACAAAAACAGAAATACATATCAATGGTACAGGATAGAATGCCCAGAGATAAACCCATGAATATATGGTCACCTAATTTACAACAAGGGAGGCAAGAACATTCAATGGAGAGAGGACAGCCTCTTCAGTAAGTGGTGCTGGGGAAACTGGACAGCTACATGTAAAAGAATGAAATTAGAACACCACCTAACACCATACACAAAAATAAACTCCAAAAGGACTAAAGACCTAAATGTAAGACCAGACACTATAAGACTCTTAGAGGAAAACGTAGGAAGAACACTCTTTGACATACACCACAGTAAGGTCTTTTTTGACTCATCTCCTAGAGTAATGGAAATAAAAATAAACAATTGGGGCTTAATTAAACTTAAAAGCTTTTGCACAGTAAAGGAAACCATAAACAAGACAAAAAGACAACCTCAGAATGGGAGAAAATATTTGCAAATAAAACAACAGACAAAGGATTAATCTCCAAAATATACAAATAGCTCATGGAGCTCAATGTCAAAAAAACAAACAATCCAATTAAAAAATGGGCAGAAGACCTAAATAGACATTCCACCAAGGAAGACATACAGATGGCCAAGAGGCACATGAAAAGATGCTCAACATCACTAATTATTAGAGAAATGCAAATCAAAACTGCAGTGAGGTATCACCTCACACCAGTCAGAATGGCTATTATCAAAAAATCTAGAAACAATAAATGCTGGAAAGGGTGTGGTGAAAAGGGAACCCTCCTGCACTACTGGTGGGAATGTAAATTGATACAACCACTATGGAAAACAGTTTGGAGCCTCCCTAAAAAACTAAAAATAGAACTATCATATGACCCAGCAATCCCACTACTGGGCATATACCCTGAGAAAACCAAAATTCAAAATGAGTCATGTACCACAATGTTCACTGCAGCACTATTTACAATAGCCAGGACACGGAAGCAACCTAAGTGTCCAATGACCGACGAATGGATAAAGATGTGGCACATGTATACAATGGAATACTACTCAGCCATAAAAAGAAATGAAATTGAGTTATTTGTAGTAAGGTGGATGGACCTAGAGCCTGTCATACAGAGTGAAGTAAGTCAGAAAGAGAAAAACAAATAGCATATTCTAATACATATATATGCAATCAAAAAAAAATGGTACTGATGAACCTAGAGGCAGGGCAGGAATAAAGATGTAGACAAAGAGAATAGACTTGAGGGCATGGTGTGGGGAGGGGGAAGCTGGGGTGAAGTGAGAGTAGCATTGACATATATACACTACCAAATGTAAAACAGTTGGCCGGTGGGAAGCAGCTGCATAGCACAGGAAGGTCAGCTCAGTGCTTTGCAATGACCTAGAGGGGTGGGATAGGGAGGATGGGAGGGAGGCTCAAGAGGGAGGGGATATGGGGACATGTGTATGCATATGGCTGATTCACTTTGGTGTACAACAGAAACTAACACAGTATTGTGAAGCAATTATACTCCAATACAGATCTATTAAAAAAAAAAACTCCTATTAGAAAGTAAAAATTTAGCTTCCTGTACAAGTCATTTTCACATTACTTTTCTTATGACCAGACCACTCCAATTCATTCTGGTGGATGCTCTGGGATGTAGACTAACTTGAAATTAGAATTACTACAGAATCTCTCTCAAGGTTATTAAAGATAGGAAGAGATGAAGAATAACTGATCATGCCTTTAAAATCTTTCAGGACAGATTATATATAATTGTGTATTTCTTTCTTTCATTTATCAAATATTTGTTGTGTCTCTACAAAGTGGTAGGTACTGTGCCAACTGCTGGGGATAAAAATTAAAAGGATGAAAACTGAAGTTTTATGAAGAATAAAAATTCAGAAAAAATAATTATAATATAATGCAGTAAGTATTTAATAAAAGAAAAACTGTGACAACGCTATGGGGAAATATTGAGATCACCTCACCCCATGAAGAAAAGTATATATTTACAGTGTGTTAAAGAACTAAATGTAAATGTTTAATTGTACAACTCACAAGAAAACATATAAGTCTATGGATAGAGAGGATTTTCTAAGCTCAAAAGCAATGGAAAAATTAGGAAGAAAGAGACAAATTAATTCAAATGATTTAAAAAATCAGAAAAGAAAGAAAAATACAAATTTGGGGAACTATTTCAACAAATGTGACAGAGCAAGAATTAACAGCCTTAACGTACAAGGGATTCATACAAATTTATAAGAAAACTATTAAGATTGCAATTAGAAAAAGGTCAAAGTGAAAATACACGTTTAAAAAGAAGAAATACAAATAATTCAATTTGAAAATACTTTATGAAAAAGCAAAGAAATTTGTTAAAATTATAGACCATTTTCCCTTATAAAAAATAACAATGATATTTTTAAACTTTAAGGTAATTTTAAGGCTGGAGAGGATTTTATGACACAGGCTGTTAACTGTCTATTAGGTAAGAAAGAGTGAAAGTACAAAGTTAAGCAAAATTTCTAGAAAGCAATTTGACAATATGTCCATCAAAGATCTTTTAAAAAGTTCAAGTATTTTGACTCACTAATTCCCTTTCTAGGGATATAGTCTAAGGAATTAATCAGAAATGTAAAGACAATTTAAAAATATTTAGGAAAACATTATTTACAATAGAATAATTCTGGAAGAAACCTAAAATATTCAAATATGAGGGAAAGGAAAAGTAAACCACAGTACATCAATAAATATAGCATATTATGCTGTCATTAAAAGATAATGCTTACAAAGAGTTTTCTAATTACATGAGAAATAGCTTTCTAATTACATGAGAAATAGCTCATCATGAAAGAAATAAAAAGAAGGACAAGATAAGTGTCATACTAGCTAACAATTACTGAATGTTTGATATATAGCTATTAGACACAGTGTTTAGGGCTTTAAATATATTATTTATTTTATCTTCACAACAACCCTATAAAATAAGATAAAATTATTTATACATACACACAGCATGGTCTCACCTAAACAATATAATAAGTGTAAAGCAAAATATCTGAAGGAAATATGTCAAAATTTAAGAAAAGTGGAATTACGGGAATTATTTTTCTTGCTTATTTATACTTTCCTGTACTCCTCCAATTTTGCAAGTTTAATTTTTTCCTGATTTTCAGAGAAAAACATGCTTAATAGTTAAAACAGAAAAAAAACCTTGTTATACCACTGAGTCAAATTTTCTAAAGTGAGTCTGTACTGTTTCTGTTATCACTAAGAAAGCAAACCGAGGGCTTCCCTGGTGGTGCAGTGGTTGCGAGTCCGCCTGCCGATGCAGGGGACACGGGTTCGTGCCCCGGTCCGGGAAGATCCCACATGCCGCGGAGCGGCTAGGCCCGTGAGCCATGGCCGCTGAGCCTGCGCTCCGCAACGAGAGAGGCCACAACAGTGAGAGGCCCGCATACCGCAAAAAGAAAAAAGAAAAAGAAAGCAAACTGAGAAGGAAGGTGTTTTACAAACTTAGAGAGAACTTTGAGACTATTAGTAGAAGATGTTTTGAGTAAGTCCAAAATTCCACAACCCCCCAACATCCCTACCACCACATCCCCAAAAAAGAAAGAAAGTATTTTAGATCTGTCTACATTATCTCCTCTACTAAACTGCAGGAAATTTGTGTGCTTTTTTTATCATTGTATTTTGAGTAGCTAGCGTGGTACGAGACACGGATTAGGTTTTCAGGAAATACTGGATTATGAGTCAGCACCACGTCGTGTGGAGAGTGTGTAAGAAGTAACCTTTCTGTTATATTTAGCTTTGGTGAGACTCTTCTCCGAGAATGGAATTAGCATTATTAGTTGTTATATTTGGTAGGCATGTGTGGAATGTTTGTAGCCATGGCTAGTTTTCATCTGTGACTTATCAACAGAGTGGAGAGTGTCTTTCACAACAATAATAATACTTATTGAGTGCTTAATACATGCCAGACTCAGTTCTAACATTGTGCATGGATTCACTCATATAAACCTCACAACCACCAAGGGGGCAGATCCTATTATTAACTTTATTTTACAAATGGAGACAGTAAGGCACGGAGAGAAGTAATGCACCTGAGGTCACAGTCAAGACGTGTGGCAGAAGTAGGATTTGGACCAAGGCAGCATGGCTCTTGAGTCTGTGTTCTTAATCATTATGGTATAGTGTCTCTACTACCTTTGTTGCATTTTTAGAAAAACTTACTTAAGACTGTTTGGTCTATAAATTAAAAGCAACAGCATGATGTGAGAATCAGCTCTTGTAAAGTTGTTTCTATAGGAAGATGAGACAATAATAACCCCAGGGTATGATTTTGGGTGATTTATTCTTTCCCCTGTCACCTCAACAGAACTCTGTATTACATATGCCTCTCTGAACTCAAACCATTTGGTTGCATTTTTAACCACCTCTAGACTGTCCCAGGGGAAACAAGGTAAGCTAGTATGAACTGTTTCCTTCAAAAACATACCTCTAATTTATTAAAATGACTTTCAAATCTAGTCTTAATTTCAAAGATCTTTTGGAATCCTCATCTCAGCCTAACAAAATACATACATTTGATGAGGAAATTATTATGTCAGCCAGACTGTTGACTTAAAAAAACTTTAACGCTGGGCTCAGGACCAATACGGAGTGTGATTACTTGTTTTCGACTTTCTAAGTTGACTTAGATCAACTTAGGGGAAAACAGTTTCTGGATATGACCTTTCTAACCAAGGATGTGAACGTATAATATTGTTGTTTAAGCAAAGTTTCTACTTAAAAATTGTGAGTGAATAAAGGGGTACATGAACAAAGCCAAGTCTGAAGTCTGAGAGGACCAGTGAGATCTCGGGCACCTGTCACTTCTCCGTAGGCCCTTTGGTGTACCTCTTCTGTAGGAAGTCATCCATATAGACAGATACTTATCCCTACCCTATACTTTTAAAAGCATTAGCTCATTGTCTTGCTCTTCCTCCCAGAATATTTTTTTAGCTGTAGAGGTTATGGTTACAGTCCTGCAATTCTCTTTTACCTTGACGGTTATCTGCCAATCATGCATGTGGGGACTTTTTATCAGACTTTTTGGACTGTTTATTACTGTTAATGTGCAAGGAAAAAAGATTTTATTATGCCATATGCTTTCATTTAATTGATTACTTTTTTGTATTCCCCACAACCATGCTTTATATATGAGGTACTTAACCATTTTAGTTAAGTACATTTAATAACTTATTACAATTTTTGTAGCCAGTTATTTCACCTTCAATCCTAGATACTTGTGTTGTTTCTGAAATTATCTTCCTGACTCAGTTTGCTCATACTTTTCTCATCATTAAGTTTATGCAGCAGATTTCACTGTACTTTAAGACAAATTTAAAACCCACACTGTGACTACTTCATTCTTTTATCTGTCAAAACTCAGGTCTTCCACATCTTTCAAGCAAGTTGTTCATTCACTTCTTCTAAGCCCCTGCTTTCGAAGCTTCTCCTAGGTATCTATCCTGGAATGTCTTTCTTCATAGACTTGCCAAGGTTACACTCTCTCACTTTTTTTTTATGAGAGAAACGGCTCCAGAAATTTCAGTATCTCCATAAAGTCCTTCTGATTGCTACAAATTCCATTTAAATAAACAAGGGTCTTACCAATATACAAACAAACAAAAATCCATGGTTTATTCATGCCTGGCACTATTAGGGGCTTTGAGAAAAAACAAAAACAAGTTGAAGACTGTTCCTGCCCACAAGAAGTTTATATTCCAATTAGTCTTCATACTTAGTCTTCACAATAGGCGTTTAAGCTTCAGCTTAACATATTACAATTTTTAGGTCAAATCTAACTGATTTAGATGTGTAAAATAAATGTGTAATGTGTAAAATCATTTCTAACAAAGACAACTTAATTATTTCAAATAGTTAACCACAGACCAGTACAGGAAAACAATATAAAAAATCCCATGAAGTTAACAGTTACAAGATTTGCTGTGTATGTGCATATATTTCTTTTTAGAACACTGGAGAGGGTTGGGAGGAAAGGGGTAATGCACCTCAAACATTTGCTGAGTATGAGCTCTGCATCAGCCCTCAGCTAGGTCCTTAGATCCATTACCGGAATTCTTGCTACTACTCATGATGGTATTCTTATTTTACAAATAAAGAAATAAAGGTTAAAGGGGATTATTAACATGCTTAAGGTCACAAAACTAGTAAGTGGCAGGACCAGCATTGGAAACCACTTTTATCTGGTTCTAATGACATTGAATAGATCAAATCCACACATACACCATCCTAACCCAGGCATCTCTGTATTGTCCAAATGAATTTTTCAGATTAGAGTCCTCAGGGAAGAATAAATTCTCATCTTTAAGAAACACAGCCCTAGTTCAGGACCACTGGCTTCAAATCTAACTTGAAGTATCTTAAAAAAAAAAAGATGAATTTACTAAGTATCATAACTAAATGATAACTAAA
Source organism: Tursiops truncatus (assembly GCF_011762595.2). NCBI lineage: Eukaryota > Metazoa > Chordata > Mammalia > Artiodactyla > Delphinidae > Tursiops > Tursiops truncatus. Next base: position 69,191,939 of record NC_047047.1, on the reverse strand, counting down.
TTCATAACTAAACTTCATGAAGGGTGGGGGCTTCCAGGACACTGGAATGTCATTAGGACACTCATTGTTATCTTTGCTGAGACCTCATTTTGAATCAGAGTCTATACAGATGTCACAGCTTTTTATGCTTAACAAGAAACAACTTCTGCCTCACTTCTGGTAACGTCACCCTTGGTGAACAAAATCTCTTCCCTCATTCCAATTTGAGATTCCCAGAAAAGACTCAAGATGACCTACCTTGAGTCATCTACGCCCTCTGGTAGACAGAGGGCCCAATACTTTGATTAGCTGTCCTCTTAGAACAACACAGTTAGGACTGAGAGAGCACCACTTCTCCAAAGAAGTGGGTAATACTCCCCGAAAAAAGACTGAAGAGCAAATCAATGGAAAACATTCACTTACTTAAGGATTAAGTTTTATTGAAGGAAAAGTGTCAAATGACCGAGTCTGGGGTCCAGGCACTCCTGAATCTCTGCTTGGGGTGATAAGCCCAGATGACACTGCTTTAGGATGAAGGTGCTATTTGTTTCTCTCTTCTTAGTTATTACCCTCCAAAATTTGGTAGCCTATAAACCTATTCACAGACCTCCACATTGAAACAATATATGATCTAATATGAAAGTCAGTTTATCTAATTATTCCATTATAATGAAGAGGAAACATGGACTTATAATGATCTATAATAATGGCACACTGTAGCTCTGGTGAAATATTAAGGAGGGCAGATTCTAAGATCTCCTTAATCTCTAGGATTCTTTTTTTTTTTTTTTGGGCCTCACTGTGCAGCTTGTGGGATTTTAGTTCCCCGACCTGGGATCGAACCTGGGGCCCTGGCAGTGAGAGCGCCGAGTCCTAACCACTGGACCACCAAGGAATTCCCTCTATTACTCTCTCTAAAAGCACCCTGCCTGCCTCTAGAAAACAGTTATGACAAGCACAGCTCACTTCTATCCTTCACGAGTAGTGCAATGTTTTGCTCTTTATTAATGTCTATGTACCAGACCAACCATCTCCCGTCACTCCAGGAGGTTCTATGGTTATCTGCCAAAGCAAAGAGCTTAAACAAGCCAATGAAACTGCCTTTGGGAAAACCATTAAAAAATAACCATATGGTATTGTAAATGTAGCAAAATACAATATTATATATTTATAATGAGGTTTCTCTGACTTTTAGGAAAGTACATTTTACTTTATTGGTCACTGACAATTAATTAACCGAAAGAAAAGATTTAAGATTTCCAACACCAACTTCTAAATACATTGCAACTAATCCATTGATGTAAAAAAGACCTATCAACAAACACACATGCCTCAATTCCTATTTCTAGCAGTTCAGCATAGCCATTTGTGGTATAAGACTTAGAATGAAATATTTCTCAGGGAAGGAAAGGTTTACCACAGACACATTCTTATACAGAATTTTCACCACTAGATAGCATCTAGAGACACCCAGAGGAAGCCAGGTATCTTGCTCTCGCTCTGGAAAAGGATAGAATTGTAAAATGAGGCAATAATTAGCAAATTATTTAGTAGTATTGCTCAGTTTAATATGATTACACTGAAAAAGTAGGCAAAGGGTCCTATGAAAGAGATAATTAAATCGTCAGAAATGTACTATTTTAAAAACCTTTCCACAATGAATCCCTGAATCTTTCCTTTGTTGTTCTCCTTGTTCATTAAACTTAGAGAGGAAGTTGTGAATACTTTACAGACGTCAACTCCTATATTTCTAGAAAGATGAGAAAAGAGGACAAGTTAAATATCAAGTTTCTGCTCACAGAGAGGTCAATGAAATACATGATGCAATGTCATTTCCTGATCTGTTCATACGGTTATTACTGAAACCTGTCTTCAAAAATGGAAACAAACATATTATAGGAGACAAGCTGACTCTTGTATATTTTTAAAATTAACCAATTAACCAAGAAAAGATACAATGGGCTTCCCTTCTTTATAATAACTGGATGGGAAGTTCCAGAGGCTCTAGCATCCTGCCAAAAATAAACACAATCATCATCAGCCCAGCAGCTCAAGCAGCAGAAACATAAAGGCAAGGAAAAGCTATCAAACCTTTACATTCTGTAGCAAACGCTTCTTCTTTCTCTATGGATCTGGCATCTAATGCATTATTACACTGCTGTTGTCTCTCAGGAAACAGAATAATCACATGATGAAGAATCTTCTCTACAAGGTAGTATATCCCACAGAGCATTTTGGGAAAAAGCAGGTACAAGAAAACAATTCATTAGAAGGCAAGCACACGTCTGCACTCCGTCAGCGAGTCCATCAAGCAGTCGAATGCAGCCAATGACAGGAAGGCAGATGCAGCACACAGAGTAGGCACCAATCCTTAGAAGCTTAAACGTGAAACACATCCTCCTGCAACAGAATCCAAGTTCTGCGGCAAATCAGTGACCTAATTAACACAGTCTGCAATTCCATTCTGATGGGGATATTCAGGAGCACCCCCTTACCTCCTTTCTTAGGGCCTCTCCTAATTGCCAACCTCTTGATAAGAAAGCAGCTGGCAGAACTCTGCCAAGCCATCCAGGTAGGTAGCAATTGGGAGCTAGGAAGAACGAGCAAGCCTTGACTTTTCTGTTTTGTTTTGTTGAAGAGGAGTTAATGGAAACACAAGCAGAATGAAAAAAATAGAACCATGGTGTCTACCTACCTACCTTACCTACCTTTGCATCTACCTTAGATGCAAAGAGCTCCTTACTCCATAAAGGCATATCATCAGAGGGCAACTAAAAGAAAAGGGCTATACAGTGTGAGCTGTTGAGTAGGTGGGCTTTCAGGGACACCTCTAGGTGTCCAGGACAATCACCTGACGAGAATGTCCCTGACACTCAGAGTCATCCTGTGGCCTCTTTTCTATTTCATCTGCTCGAGAGCTCTTAAATCTATCTGCTCCTGGTCTCCACCATCTCCACTGGCATCATCACCTTTCAGCATGCATTTGGTTAGTGTAACTTAAATACCATAAAGGTTTTCTATTAGTCCACTGGTGTCCAGAGAACCTTTAAGCTATTGTTCATCTGATTTCGTTTTGTTTTGTTTTTTTTTGCGCTACGTGGGCCTCTCACTGTTGTGGCCTCTTCCGTTGTGGAGCGCAGGCTCCGGACGCGCAGGCTCAGCGGCCATGGCTCACGGGCCCAGCCGCTCCGCGGCATGTGGGATCCTCCCGGACCGGGGCACGAACCCGTGTCCCCTGCATCGGCAGGCGGACTCTCAACCACTGCGCCACCAGGGAAGCCCGGTCGTCTGATTTCTTATGGTTAAAATTACTTTCCTAAGCACAGGTCTCATGCTACCATTCTGCCCCTCATCATCAATTCTCTACTCATCTCCCAAGTCAGAACAAACATCTTTCTCTCCACAGTCACTAACCAGACACTACAGCCCAGGTCTCCTAGTCTACCTTAATTTTCACGACTTCTTTACACTTCCTAAGTTTCTGGGCAAATATGCTACTCCATTCAAACGCAGGCCCTGAACTTTTCTGCCACAGTAAAGCAAAAGTAAGACAAAATGGTAAACGATACACAACTATTTACACTAAAAACAGAGTAAGTCAAAATGGAAGCCAGACTAACAACCTAAGTGTTGTCAGGACTGGGAAAGAACCCTTATCATTTGAGATAAAAGAAGAGGCAAGAAAAGGCAACCCAACAAATCAGACCACTAGCTAGTTAACATAAACACTTTGATATCAATAATACAATTCTACAGAATGAAATGAATGCATGTGCTCGAATGCTTAGCAGAAAATAAAAGAGTAGATTCATACGGCATAGCAGAAATATAATAAAAACAAAACAGTGGTGGGATAACATCTTTCAAGGCTACAAACTGTAAGGATATACAAGAGGGATGAAAGCACGGAATATGAAGGGCAATGTGAACAACAACGGGCGAAATTAATTTCAGGGGGAAAAAAAAATGAACTACAGAATACCAGAGATTGAAATGCCTTCAGTTTATAATAAAAATGCATCAAAGGGGAAGAAGGGGCAGTGGAGAGTGGAAAGAACTCAAGTGTGGGAGAACTGGGTTCACCTTCCAATTCTGGTACTAAGCAGATGAAGTGACCCATATGACTCTGGACAATAAAGCCCTTTGTGCCTCAGCTAATTGGTCTGGGGATGGTTCTAGAACAGTGGTTTTCACATGTATTCCCTGGGCATCAAAAGATTCCACAAGGTGCTTCAGAATCCAATGAGGAGAGCAAGGGGATTAGGTGCCAACCTCATTTCAATAAGAGCAGCTCCACTTCCATTCCATGTAAGAGTTCATATAAATAAAATGTTCCACCCCTGTTTTAAAAAGTTTGAAAACCCCTTTCCTTACTACAAAATTTGAAATAGAAGTCTCTGCTGTACTCACTCATAGTATCCCTTTCTTCTCTTGTATAGCCCTCGTCACAGTTTGCAATTACATATAATTAGCATTTACTTTTTGACTGGCCTCACTCAAGAGGCTGTAAGCTTCATGAGAGCAGGGCCCATAGGGTTTATTCCACCACTGTGTTCACACTGCTTACCTGACACTGTGACTGACACATAGTGGGTGCGCAACAAATATTTTTCAATAGTGAAATTTTATGATTCTACTTTCCATTCCACTCTACGTGAAACAATGTTTTAGCTAAACCAAAAAGTACAAATTGGTGAAGGGCTCATGGAAGAGATGTCCTGATAAGGAAGTCAAAGAAGGATACCTGACAGGCCATTTGGGATGGTAAAAATTCTTGAGTGGGAGGAGTAATGATGACTAAATAATGTTCTCAGGAGTTTACCTGGACACAGGAAAACAGGAGTATTTCTCATATGTAATAAATGCATGAGGTCAACTCTGCCTGTTAAATCGGCCTTGGTATTTAATTTCTGGGCCAAAAGAATCTAAAAGTAATTTTAAATGCCCTAATACATTAGGGAGTTTGCCAGGGGAATGAAGAACCACACGCCACTCATTAAATGTGTATCAAAGTCTCTGCTAAAAAGGCCATACAGAGACCTTTGGAGACAGTGCTATGAAAGTGAATTATAAACCAGCTGAGGGGATAGTGTAGGGATTTCTGGTTCAAACTGGCAGATTGAGCACATGCTGAGAGCTCACCCTCCTGTACCAAAGAAAAAGGACTTAAAGATATAAAAATTAATTGATACATGCATAGCTAGAATCCAATTTTTTAAAAAAAGGAAAACTTTCTTTAAGCCTAAAAATAATGAAGACGTATCCCCCAAGGAAGAAAATAAACAAGAAGCCATCGTGGTGAGCAAGGGCTGTGCTGAGCTGCCATCAGCTACACACAGGATTGCAGGCCAACTTTGAGGAGGTTGGAAGAACTTAACCAAATCCCACCTCCCACCCCCCAAAAAAAAAATCCCAGAGAAAACAGAGCATCTAAAAAGGTCTTTAAAATGAGTATATTTAATACCCTCAGGCACCTAAAGGATAGAGTAGCATTCATTAAATGTTCTGAAAAATAAACAATTAGAGATTTTTTTAAATGAAAACCATAACTATTGAGATTTTTAAATTTTTTTTATTTATTTATAATTTATTTATTTTTGGCTGTGTTGGTCTTCTTTGCTGCGCACGGGTTTTCTCTAGTTGCAGTGAGCAGGGGCTACTCTTCGTTGTGGTGCAAGGGCTTCTCATTGCAGTGGCTTCTCTTGTCACGGAGCACGGGCTCTGGGCGCACGGGCTTCAGTAGTTGTGGCTCGTGGGCTGAGTAGTTGTGGCTCACAGGCTCTAGAGCGCAGGCTCAGTAGTTGTGGCACATGGGCTTAGTTGCTCCGTGGCATGTGGGATCTTCCCAGACAAGGGCTTGAACCTGTGTCCCATGTATTGGCAGGCGGATTCTTAACCACTGTGCCACCAGGGAAGTCCCTACTGAGATTTTTAAAAACCTCCACAGATAGGCTGAATATACAAGCCTGAATACTGCTAAAGGCTGATGGTATTTTTTTTTTTAAGTTAAGAAACATTAGAGCTAAATCCAGTTTTAAAGTCTATAACTCAGAGTTCCAGAGAGACCAGAGGCAATGAAGGAGAGGCAATAGTATCTAACACATCAAATGGATGAGAATTTTTCAGAATTGATGAAAGACATGAACCTTTAGAGAGTAAGAATTCTCTGAGTAGTAAAACAAATTAAATAAACTTTTTAAAAAACTTTGTATCCAGACAAATTATAGTAAAACTTCAGATTACCAATGTTATAAAGAAAACCATAAAAGTTACTAGTGAAATATGAGAGGGTCAACAAAAAGGAAGGGGAATCAGATTGTTATCAAGACTGGTTACAAGATAATAGAGGAATGATATCTTCAAAGAATGAAGGAAAAACATCTTTTGGCTAGATTTTAAACCCAGATAAATTATCATTCAACAGTGAGGGTATACCACAACAATTAGGCAAGAAAAAGAAATGAAAGATATCTAAACTATAAAGGAAGAAGTAAAACTGTCTCTATTTGCAGATGAAATGATCTCATATATAGAAAACCCTAAAGAATCTACCCCTCACCCCCCAAAAAGAAACTGTTAGAGCTAATAAACAAACTGCAAGGTCAATGTACAAAATCAGTTGTATTTCTATATACCAGCAATGAACAATCTGAAAATGAAATTAGGAAAACAATTTCATAATAGCATCAAAAAGAATAAAATTCTTAGGAATAATATAATAGCATCAAAAAGAATAAAATAATAGCATCAAAAAGAATAAAATTCTTAGGAATAAATTTAATCAAAGAAATGCAACACCTGTACACTGAAAACTACAAAACATCATTGAAAGAAATTAAAGAAGATCTTGGGCTTCCCTGGTGGTTCAGTAGTTAAGAATCTGCCTGCCAATGCAGGGGACACGGGTTCGAGCCCTGGTTCAGGAAGATTCCACATGCCGCAGAGCAACTAAGCCTGTGCACCACAACTACTGAGCCTGTGCTCTAGAGCCCGCACGCCACGACTACTGAAACCTGCCCACCTAGAACCTGTGCTCTGCAACAAGAGAAGCCACTGCTATGAGAAGCCCGCTCACCACAACGAAGCGCAGCCCCCACTTGCCGCAACTAGAGAAAGCCCAAGCACAGCAATGAAGACCCAATGCAGCCAAAAATAAAATCAATAAATTTATTAAAAAAATAATAAATCAACGAAGATCTAAATAAATGGAAAAACACTCCATGTTCATGGATTGGAAGACTTAACATTGTGAAAACAGTAATATTCCCCAAATTGATTTACAGATTCAGTTCAATCCCTATCAAAACCACAGCTGCCTTTTTTGTAGAAATGGACAAGTTGATCCTAAGTTCATATAGAAATACAAGAAAGATAGAACAGCCAAAATAATCTCCCAAAAGAACAAAAGTTGCAGGATACATACTTCCTGATTTCAAACTTACTACAAACCTATTGCAAAGTAGACTAGTTTGCTTTATGTTAGAAGATTCAGGGATATTCATAAATGTATCCATCACTCTCTGCAGTTACACAGAAATCCCTAATTAATACCTGAAATTATTGTCTTTGAAAAGGTTTCTAAGTCTAAACACTGTGTAAGGATTAAACAACAGTTCATGAAGGCTTTTTAAGTAGTTCTCTAACTGGTGCCCCTGTCAGCGCCGTGAACTCTGCTTCACACCCCACACCTCTGTTTGCATGGTTTGCTGGAATTCCCAGAGTAGAAGTACAGCTGATAATGGTACTCTTACAGCTTCTTCACTCAAGGTCTTCACTATTCCTCTGTCCCCATATAAAGGTTGGGGAAATGACAAATGGACAGAGTCACAGGAAGCTAAAGGATGGTGCTGTAGACAGAATGCTGAAAGTGACTTTGATGATGTGTTAGGAGGGGTCTAGAGTATTTTTCATTTCAAAGATGTTAAGCTTTTGGATCCACCAGTGCTTTTTCGCTCATGACTTACCGCAGTGTACCCAGAGCAACAAAACATTTGACTTGATCCATTTAAAGGTTTACGTGTTCAAGTTAGTTTTGGAGATCTTTCCTTGGGAAAGATCAAGTTATATATGGGATTGCTTTCCCTGTTTTTAAAAAAGAAAACTATCAAAAGCTTGCTGCCACTTATACTTCTCCTACTTTCCTATTACTCTCCTTCCTTCCACTGCTACTTATAACTTTAAGATCACAATAAATTAGAAATATAACTGTTTCACTTTGATGACTCAATTTCATCCAAACTCTCTAAATATATCTCTGACATCAGTATCTTCGTCATCACTAAAGGTTCTCTGAGTCATCACACAATTCTCCAGAGTACATCATGGTCATTTCTGCCCAAATTGTTTAGAAATAACTCCTCTGTATCTAATGCTCTCAATGGAAAATGTACTACAAGCTTCTCCCATAATATTAAGCCAGTTGGCATTTTCATCTATAATCACTTAATGCATTTTTATTTTTAAAATTAAACTTAATCTTTTCTACACACATAATTAATAAGCTTTATCTAATGGGAATATGGGAGAACACTGCGCTCAATACTAATCTGAGGGCTTCCCTGGTGGCGCAGTGGTCAAGAATCCGCCTGCCAGTGTGGGAGACATGGGTTCGAGCCCTGGTCCAGGAAGATCCCACATGCTGCAGAGCAACTAAGCCCGTGCACCACAACTACTGAAGCCCGCCCACCTAGAGCCCGTGCTTTGCAACAAGAGAAGCCACCGCAATGAGAAGCCTGCACACCGCAATGAAGAGTAGCCCCCACTCGCCACAAGTAGAGAAAGCCTGTGTGCAGCAATGAAGGCCCAACGCAGCCAAAAATAAATAAAATAAATTAAAAGAACAACAAAAACTAATCTGAGAACATTTTTAAGCATACAGAGGATGTTTAGAAAAATTGTTCAGATACTTGACCCTAAAAGAAATCTCAACTCTACCAAAGAATCAACATCATATAGAATACCACCTCCTACCAAAAGTCGATAATATCAGAAACCATCAAAAATTACCCTCCAAAGTCTCATGTGTTTGGAGATTTAAAAAATCACCTTAACTCTGCATATTAGAAAAAAAGAATTTTAAAAAATCAATTAACTGAATAATCATCTAAAGAAGTAAGAAACTAGTAACAGGGTTTGATCCTTACATGTTGGAAGGAAGGAAGGAAGGAAGGAAGGAAGGGAGGGAGGGAGGGAGGGAGGGAGGGAGGGGGGAGGGAGGGAGGGAGGGAGGGAAAAAGAGCCATGAATGCCCTCAAGACTTATATAAACTGCCTATTTGACATCTCTATTTGGGTATCAAAAAAACCTCAACATGTCCAAATGGAGCTCTCATTCTAGACAAACTTGTTCACCTGTAGGTATCCCCATCTCTATCTTTCCAATTGTTCAGGTCAAAGTGACATCTCTCTTCCTCTCATACTCCACATCCAATCTGTCAGCAAGATTTTTATCCCTACATATTATGCCAGGTCTAGATTTAAAGGCTGAGCTCAGAGAGATAACATAAATGGCAGTTTAATCAATTTCTCAAACTGAAGATGTTAAATATTCATCTCAAGAAACTCTACGGAGAAGCTCTTAACAAGAATGTTTTTCTTGTAATAAACTGGACACAGGAAATGAGTGAAAAATAACAGTTGGGCTTATACAGAATTAAACATGAGGTGGTGACAGCTTGGAAGAAATGGCTAAGAAGAATAAAGAAGTCACTTAAATTCCAAAAAGAATTCTACTAAAAAAGCGAGAAACCAATGGGGAAGATTATTCAATATGAATTAACAGAATATTTTCTTAAATTCATGCTTGGAGTCCATGTATCCAATTTTACCCTGAAAATGATCCCATTAAATTATCCAATAGGGAAAAAATAAGTGAGACAAAAGAGAAAGGTCCTTTTACCAAAGGAGAAGATACCTTACTTTAACCTTATCTTTATCTCTAGAATTATTTCAAGTAGTAAAATAAGAACCTCTCTCCAAAATCTAATAAAAACTAAGATTTTTACAGTCTGAGTAACCTTTCTTTAATTGCCTTCCAAAGCTTCAGTAAGGGCGTATCAAAGTCATTTCAAATAAACAAGTAGTAAAGGCCTATAGTGTGACCTTGTAGAGAAGGACAAGAAACTTGTCAAATTTAACCTCATTTAACTAGAATTTACAACTGGGCTCCATACTCCAGAAGTACAACAAATCAGTAGAGTTTAGTTCCACCAACACTGGAGTGTGCCAGTTACTAAGGATATACAATCCCAGACCTTAAGAAGTTGACGGTGCAAAGGAGGTGCTTACAGTCTTCAAGAAATCCAGGTTCAATACATACTCAAGAAATCCTTAAAGAAGGAGAGAGCACTTTATTGGGTGCCCAAACGACTAATAAAACAAGAGCTAAAAGAATCTAGGTAAGGAAAGGAGAGATTCATAAGAGTTAGCTGCCTCTAGGGTTCAAAGAAGGTTTCATGAATGCAGCAGAATCTAAGTTCAGCTCATGGACATATAAAGCATGGAAAGTCTGGAAGAGACAAGAAGGGCATTCAGGAAAAGGGGGTATTTGGGCTAGGACATCATGAGCCAGCTCAGAGGTATGGGAAGAGATAACATTTTTTAAAGGGTAGGAAGGAGGCAGGTCTGGCCGAAGTGAGGCTTTGTCCTGCAATAATTTAGCAGTAGAAGATAAGATTAAAAAAGGAAGGTGGGTCCTGATTACACAGGGCCTTGAATTCCAGCTTGAGGAGTGCCTCCTTAATTCTATAGTCAGTGGAGTTTTGTAGATTTTTAAATAGGGAAGTAATATGACAAAGGCAGTGATTCAAGAAGATTGATTTGTCAACTCTGTACACAGAGTTGAGGTTTAACAAGAATGAAAAAGGCTAACTTAGTAGGTGTTAAACTTAGTAGTCAAAAGTGGGCAAGACCTGTAAAGGTGCTAAGAAATATTCAGATTATCCTGAACTGCAACCAGATCACAGTATATACATTCTATTAAGAAATTTAACTCAATGAAATAAACTTCTGAGGCTCAATATCTGCAAGAAATTATGTTACAAGAATACCCTAGGTTTAACGAGGGGAGGAAAAAAGCTCAAAGAAAAGCAGACTTCTCCAATATTAAGGATTATTTTTCAAGGATTTTTTAGTAATCATAATGAATTGCAGGATCATGGCTTCCAACCCAAGAATGTTGATATTATTAGCTCTAGCTCTTTAAAAATACAATAAAAAGACCTGCTTCATCCTCACATACTGATATAATTTCTGGTATAGCCTGAATACTTCATGAAGATCACTGCTATTAGTAAGTTGTGAGCATATACACATGCATTTATTCATTCCACAAATATTTATTTAAGGTCTACTATTTGCCAGGTCCGTTCTATACCCTGGAGATACAGCAGGAAGCAAAATAAAGTTTTTGTCTTCAAACGGCTTACGATCTAGTGGAGTATAGATTATAAAGAAATACAAAAACGTATAAAGTAATGTCATATAACAGTGCCACGAAGAAACTAAAACAAGGCAATGGGATACTGACGATGGTGCTATTTTAGGTAAGACAGGTGAGATGAGGCTCTCTGAGAAGCTAACATTTAAGGAGAGATCTGAATGAAGTAAGGGAATGAGCCACATGAATTATATGATAATTAAGTCCACATGCAAAACAAGGGACTTAGACCCTTACCTTAAACCATACACAAAAATTAGTTCAAAATTAACACAAAAATGGATTATAGACTGAAATGTAAGGTTAAAACTATAAAACTTCTAGGTGAAAACACAGGAGAAAATCACTGTGACCCTGGGTTAGGCAAAAGTTTCTTAGATATGACACGAGAAGCACAATGCATAAAAGAAAAAAATTGATAACGTGGCCTTCCTCAAAATTAAGAGTTTTTCTCTTCAAAAGATCATTAAGAAAATGAAAAGATAAGACATAGACTGGAAAAAATTATCTGTAGATCATATATCTGACAGAGAACTTGTGTCCAGAATATATAAAGAACTCTTAAAATTCAGTAAGCAGACGACAATCCAACCAGTTATAAAACGGGCGAGAGAAATTGTCACAGGCCAGAGGGGCCTAAGGAGACATGACGAATAAATGTAATGGTACTCTGGACGGGAACCTGGAAAAGAAAAAGGACATTAGGAAACAAACTAATGAAATCTCAATAAAGCATGGAGCTCAGTTAATAACAATATCAATATTGGTTCATCTGTAAAATGTTAACAACAGGGGAACTGAGTGCAGGGTATACGGGAACTCTCTGTCCTATCTTAGCTACATTTCTCTAAATCTAAAACTTCCCTAAAATGGTGAAAGATATACATAGACAATTATAGAAAGAAGATATATGAATGGTTTATTAGTCACTGGGGAAATGCAAATTAAAACTACAATAAGGTACCACTACTCACTAGCTAGGATGGCTATAAATACAAAAGACTGACAATATACCCAGTGCACTGGTGAGAATGCGGAGAAACTGGAGCTCTCATGTATTGCTGGTGGGATTCTAAAAGGTACAGTCACTTTCAAGAAACAGTTCAGCAGTTTCTTAAAATGTTAAGTATACTGTTACCCTGCATGACCCAGCAGTTCTACTCCTAGGTATCTACCCGAGAGACATGTGAAAACATATGTCCACACAAAGACAAAGATGTTCATAGCAGGATTATTCATAATAGTCAAAAACTGTAAATGAGCCAAGTGTCCATCAACAGGTGACGGATAAACAAAATGTGGTATTCATATAATGGGATATTTTCAGCATTGAGAAGGCATAAACTACTGATACTTGCTACAACATGGATAAGCCTCAAAAATATTATGTTAAGTGAAAGAAGCCAGAAACAAAAAACTACATATGATTCTGTTGATACAAAATTTCTAGAAAAGGCAAAACTATAGAAACAGGATGTATATCAGTGGTTGCCTTGGGGCTATAGGTGGGAGCTGGGATACAAGGGAACTTTTTTGGATGATGAAAAAGTTCTAAAACTGGATGGTGGTGATAGGTGCAAAACAACATACATTTAGAAAACTCATTTAACTGTAACAGTGGGTGAGTTTTATGACGTGTAAATTATGCCTCAATAAAACTGTTTTAAAAAAAAAGACAAATCAAAACCACAATGTTCTATTACCTCATACCCATTAGGGTAACTTATAAACAAAACAAAACAGAAAATAACAAGTGTTGGTAAGGATGTGGAGAAACTGGAACCCTTATACTTTGTTCATGGGATTGTAAAATGGTGCAACCACTATGGAAAACAGTATGGAGGTTCCTCAAAAACTAAAAATAGAACTACCATATCATCTAGCAATCCAACCTCTGGGAATATAACCCAAAGAATTAAAAGCAGGATCTCAAAGACATATTTGTACACCCATCTTCATAGCATTATTCAGAAGAGCCAAAAGGTGGAAACAACCCAAATGTCTGTTGGCAAAGGAATGGACAAACAAAATGTGCTATATACATACAATGGAATATTCTTCAGCCTTAAAAAGGAAGGAAATCCTGACACGTGTTAGAACATAGATGAACCATGAGGACATTATGCTATATGAAATAAGACAGTCACATAAAGACAAATAATTTATGATTCTACTCATATGAGGTATCTTAGGTACTCAAATTCATAGAAAGAGGAAGTAGAATGGTGGTTACCAGAGGATCCTGGTAAAGAGGAGTTGATGTTTAATGGATATATTGTTTTCGATTTGCAAGTTGAAAAAGCTCTGGAGATCTGTTTCACAACAATGTAAATATACTTAACACTACTGAACTGTGCACTTAAAAATGGTTAAGATGGTAAATTTTATGTTATGTGTATTTTACCACAATTAAAAACAAAGAAAGAAAACCAAGGGATGGTGTTTGGGCAATGCTAGATTTAGAGTTTAAAAGCAGACTGTTTTATGGCAGTACAGTGCTAAACAGAGTGAGAAAAATCCCAAGGGGTGGGTGAAACTGAGCAGATCAAAGTCACAACCACTTATAAATAATTATCCTCGTAGGATTAAACCTTGAGTATGGTTGTATTAAATAATGCTATTTCTCCTTACTGCATCATAGTCCATCACCACATTTGCTGTTCACATGACCATGCCTCTCCATCACACACACACAGAGGAACCGCACATATACACTCAGGTGTGGGTTTCTGAGCATATGCAAGTTCTCCCGTCCCACACGCACGCACACACACACACACACACACACACAGAAGTTCAGGCAAAAATCTTATCCTATTCCTAGGACTATCTCACATGATGCATCACCCTTGGTACCAGTGCCCTCTGTGCTCCCTCCTTCTTTTTTGGAGAGATACACTTCCCGGGCCAGCTACCCAAAGCCCAGAAGAGAATGATTATCTGGGACCTTTAGCCTGAAATGGAGCCAAACAGACAACACCCAAACCAGAACTGAGTGAAGCTCAAGGCTCTAAGAGAATCTTGTGTTCCTCAGCTGCTAGGTTTTCAAAATCATCTCAGCAAAATAAGAGCCTTCACATTCTAGGTTATCTAAATAGAATAAAAAGCAGCTTTTCTTTTCTCAAACGGTCAAATTAGATAAACCTGAAATGTTAGATATCTGATGGCCCACTAGTGAGCAGACCGTGTCACCATGCCTAGGTTTTTCAAAATCATTACGGCAAAACGCAAGACAGAATTAATACCAGATGAGCTATGATCTAAGAGCCAAAGTATGACTTGCCTGTTGGAAATAGCTCAAAATTATAACCTTCCAAATAGGTTCAGCCTCAGGAGACCAGAATGAATCTGATACTCCTTTCAAGTGACTAGAACATCAGATTCACCTAGGAATCTAAGAGAAAAGTATCATCTTGCTGGTTTCCTCAAATAAGACTCTTCTCAGCACCCACAGAGCCCCACTCACAATTCACATTCAGTAAATACTTGTGGAAGACAGTGATTTCACTCCAGATCAACTTATCAATATCATAAATTCTATAACAATTTATTTTGGAATATAGTAAAAGCAGTTAATAACTCTCATTGAAAAAAAAACAAATCTGGCTCATAAAAAAGTTGCAAACAATAAGGCGTTTGGTTTGCCACAGGACAATTAGCCAGAAGTACACTTGTCACAAAAGTCATTTCAAATTCCAAATTCCTCCATCATTTGAAAGAAGTGTCAGAAATATGTGCTTAAATAACTAAACAACATAAACAAGAAGTTAGACCTGTTTTCTCATAGGGTTACAAATGGTCTTAGATTATTCCTGGTCTGGCGAATTCCTACTGATCTACTTAAAGTCATCATGAATAAGAACAAAAATGGCAGAATTTTTGCGTTATACTAAGAAGTTCAAAAACACTGAAAGCACCAGATGTTTAAAGCATAGTTGTCTAAAGTTCAAAAAACAAAAAAAATAAACTATGTCTTGGTATAGAAAAAGAACAAAGAGGACAGATACGGCTTGATTAAATCAAGGTAGTGCATATGTATAGTCTAAGTCAGTATTAAACAGAACAGTAGTTAAAATAGGATAATTAAGAGCCATACTGAAGTGTTATTTTAATTATACTTTTATAATTTAACAGTTTTTTAATTGTCTAGGTTAATTCTGTTTTGATACAAGGTGTGGAGGAAACTGGTTAGTTTAGCTGTTCAAACATGCTACACATGTATATAGGCACACGCTGCCAGAGAAACAGGAAGAAGGTAGTCTGGTTTCTAAGTAACAAACTTTAACCAAATGTTTTAACAGAAGAAGTTACCAAATTAACCTTTAAGCTTGGGTGGGAAAAAAAAAAACACACACACAAAAAAACCTGGACCATCAAACCAAAGAATATGATGATCATTCAGAAAAATGAATACCAAGAAGCACACAGTGCCCTAAATTTGCAGTTTTTATCAACTCTTTTTTAAGAGTAGGGATTGGCAAACTTTTCTGTGAAGAGCCAGATAATAAATATTTTAGACTCAATTTTGCCATTGTAGCCCCAAAAGCAGCCATAGACAATACGTAAAGGAATTAGCATGGCTGTGTCCCAATAAACGTTTACTTATGGACACTGAAATGTGAATTTCATATAACTTTCACAAAATATTATTCTCCTGTTTATTTCTCTTCAACCATTCAAAAATATAAAAAAATCATTCTTAGGTCATGGGCCAGACAAAAACAGGTGACAGGCTGGATTTAGCCTGTGGGCTGCAATAACCGCTGTTTAAGAGAACAGATCAGCCGCAGGTGTATCGAGGGGGATACCAGTCATGCTCTTCCTTGCTGGAATTCAGAGGAACAAATATACTGAGCTGACATCAGAAATAAATAAATAAACCATAAACTGAAATGTAATGGTGATGAATTGCTAATTAAAGAAATCTGATATAAGAATTATGAGGTTAGGGCCTCCCTGGTGGTGCAGTGGTTAAGAATCCGCCTGCCAATGCATGGGACACAGGTTCGAGCCCTGGTTCAGGAAGATCCCACATGCCACGGAGCAACAAAGCCCGTGTGCCACAACTACTGAGTCTGCGCTTTAGAGGCCGTGAGCCATAACTACTGAGCCCGCGTGCCTAGAGCCCATGCTCCACAACAAGAGAAGCCACTGCAATGAGAAGCCTGTGCACCGCAATGAAGAGTAGCCCCCGCTCGCCACAACTAGAGAAAGCCCACGCACAGCAACGAAGACCCAACACAGCCCAAAAGAAAATAAATAAAATAAATTTAAGAAAAAAAAAATTATGCGGTCAGATAATTAGATCCTAAGCACCAGCAAACTGCTTGAATTAGGCTAGCAGAAAGTTTATCAGACTCTTTAAGGGTCAGAAGTTTCACAAAAACGTTTTGACCAAAAGAAACAACTAATTTCTCTCAAAGACTTAGAAGGAAACTTGCTACAGTGTTGATGATAAGTAAACTGTTTTTTTTTTCTTTCGAGGTTTATTTGAAAAACGTTGTTTACATAATATTCTCAACTCACCAGAAAAGAAATACAATGGCTCAGTGGAGGAAATATGCCTGACATCTGGTGGAAGCCTTAGGTACTGTAGGTATGTGACCTATATTATTTACTGAAGGAAAAACAAACAAACAGAAGAAGGGGGATGGGGTAGGTGTCTGTTTATATAAATCATGTTTAGTGTCATTCATTAATTCAATACGTATTAAATGCCTACCATGTCCCAGGCACTGTTTTAGGCACTGAGAACTCAGTGAAGAACAAACAACACAGTCCCAGCCTTTGTGGAGTGTACATTTTTATGACATGCTTTACTTTATTCTGAGGAAAAGACTTTAAAAGTTTAGAATATAGTATTTATAACATCCTAACCTCTTACAAGCACTTTCAGATACATTATCCTTAAACAATATCCTGAGATAATTAAGATGAGTTTTATTACCACCATTTTACAGAAAAGTAAACTGATGTCTCTTGATTTTCAATCTAGTTTTTCTTCTGTCACATCACACTGCCTCCCTTATATTTTTCAACCAACCAAGTTACAGCTATTCGGTGTTCGCCCTTGATTCTAAACTTAACCACAGGGTTCAAACAATGGTTTGATTACCATATGTTTCTACAATAACAATTTCTTACTGGGTCAGCACGTTAGGAAACCAGGAAAGAAGGCTTGGCATGGAGTGAGGAGTCCCAGACTCTGGTCCCAACTCCAGCACTTTGTAGCTGTGTGATCTTGGGCAGGTCAAGCAACCTCCCCGATCCTGTTCCCTGATATATAACAGGTGAATGCTATGTATACTACAAACGTTGCTGTGAGGGTTAAATGAAATAACATACACGGAAGAGGTGAACAAAGGGCTCGGAACACTGTGGGTGTTCAATATCAAAACTTGAATCTCAAATTTGTGAGCATCTGAGTATCTCTACCCTATGCCAACAATGAAACGTAAGGAATTAACATTAAAATATACTTAATTGCAATTCCTGTCCCAAATTTCCACTGGAGTTTTAATTTTACTTCTAGGCATTTAATGGTAAAACCTAAGGTTTTTAAATTATGTTGGCCGCTCTCGCGCGTCAGCTGAGCGAAGGCGGCGAAAGGGCTGTGTTGTTAGGAGAGTTACTTTAGAAGTCACCCTTGTTACCAAAGCACCAGGTTCGATAGTTCTCTGCTTCTTAACCTTTTGCTTGGTTGATTTTCATGGAACTAGCTGATTTTTTTTTTTTTTTTTTGGTCTCTCTGCTAAAAAACTCCGTAACTTCCGTGTTCCGCTGACATTGCTGTTCCTGAAGTGCAGGTGTCAGTGGTCTGCAATCAGTTTTTGTTTTGTTTTGGGGGAGTCTAATCTCTTAGGAGTATTTGCACTCTACTGAAAGCCTTGCCAAACGACTTTGTAAACACAAGATTAGGAAAAGGAAAGGGTATTAGCCTGGACGAGAGTGCGGGAGACCCTTTTACATGCGTGTGTGAACATTTCCCGTGTTGACTTCAGACCCACGGTTTGTGGTCCACAATCTAGCCACTCCAGAGCTTCTGTTGACTCTTGCAAGTGGACACCTGGGTCTCAACTTCCCTGCTGTACGTTTCTTTGGGGGTGCAGCTAAAAAAATGGTGGTCTTGGACATGAGGTAAGAGGGTGACAACTTGGCCTCAGCCATCATCTGTCTTCTGCTGGCATTGGTTGAATCTTATCAAGTTCAGTCTTTGACGTGAAAGACCGAAGGCTCTTCGTGCGCCAGTCAGGTGGCACGGCTGTGCCTCTGAGGTGGGAGAGCCAACTTCAGGACACTGGTCCACAAGAGACCTCCCAGCTCCGCATAATATCAAATGGCAAAAACCTCCCAGAGATCTCCATCTCAGCGCCAAGACCCAGCTCCACTCAACGACCATCAAGCTACAGTGCTGGACACCCCATGCCAAACAACTAGCAAGACAGGAACACAACCCCACCCATTAGCAGAGAGGCTGCCTAAAATCATAATAAGGCCACAGACACCCCAAAACACAGCGCCAGACGTGGACCTGCCCACCAGAAAAACAAGATCCAGCCTCATCCACCAGAAAATAGGCACTAGTCCCTTCCACCAGGAAGCCTACACAACCCACTGAACCAACCTTAGCCACTGGGAACAGACAGCAAACACAATGGGAACTACGAACCTGCAGCCTGCAAAAAGGAGACCCCAAACACAGTAAGTTAAGCAAATGAGAAGACAGAGAAACACACAGTAGATGAAGGAGCAAGGCAAAAACACACCAGACCTAACAAATGAAGAGGAAATAGGCAGTCTACCTGAAAAAGAATTCAGAATAATGATAGTAAAGATGATCCAAAATCTTGGAAATAGAATGGAGAAAATACAAGAAACATTTAACAAGGACCTAGAAGAACTAAAGAGCAAACAAACAGTGGTGAACAACACAATAATTGAAATTAAAACTTCTCTAGAAGGGATCAATAGCAGAATAACTGAGGCAAAAGAACGGATAAGTGACCTGGAAGATAAAATAATGGAAATAACTACTGCAGAGCAGAATAAAGAAAAAGAATGAAAAGAATTGAGAACAGTCTCAGAGATCTCTGGGACAACATTAAACGCACCAACATTCGAATTACAGGGGTCCCAGAAGAAGAAGAGAAAAAGAAAGGGACTGGGAAAATATTTGAAGAGATTATAGTTGAAAACTTCCCTAATATGGGAAAGGAAATAGTTAATCAAGTCCAGGAAGCACAGAGAGTCCCATACAGGATAAATCCAAGGAGAAACACAACAAGACACATATTAATCAAACTAACAAAAATTAAATACAAAGAAAAGATATTAAAAGCAGCAAGGAAAAAACAAGAAATAACATACAAGGGAATCCCCATAAGGTTAACAGCTGATCTTTCAGCAGAAACTCTGCAAGCCAGAAGGGAGTGGCAGGACATATTTGAAGTGATGAAGGAGAAAAGCCTGCAACCAAGATTACTCTACCCAGCAAGGATCTCATTCAGATTTGACAGAGAAACTAAAACCTTTACAGACAAGCAAAAGCTAACAGAATTCATCACCACCAAATCAGCTTTACAACAAATGCTAAAGGAACTTCTCTAGGCAGGAAACACAAGAGAAGGAAAAGACCTACAATAACAAACCTAAAACAATTAAGAAAATGGTAATAGAAACATACCTACCGATAATTACCTTAAATTTAAATGGATTAAATGCTCCAACCAAAAGAAACAGACTGGCTGAATGGATACAAAAACAAGACCCGTATATATGCTGTCTACAAGAGACCCACTTCAGACCTAGGGACACATACAGACTGAAAGTGAGGGGATGGAAAAATATTCCATGCAAATGGAAATCAAAAGAAAGCTGAAGTAGCAATTCTCATATCAGACAAAATCGACTTTAAAACAAAGACTATTACAAGAGACAAAGAAGGACACTACATAATGATCAAGGGATCAATCCAAAGAAGATAAAACAATTGTAAATACTTATGCACCCAACATAGGAGCACCTCAATACATAAGGCAAATACAACAGCCATAAAAGGGGAAATCCACAGAGACAGAATCTTAGTAGGGGACTTTAACACCCCACTTTCACCAATGGACAGATCATCCAAACAGAAAATAAATAAAGAAACACACGCTTTAAATGATACATTAAACAAGATGGACTTAATTGATATTTATAGGACTTTCCATCCAAAAACAGTAGAATACACATTCTTCTCAAGTGCACATGGAACATTCTCCAGGACAGATCATATCTTGGGTCACAAATCAAGCTTTGGTAAATTTAAGAAAACTGAAATCGTATCAAGTATCTTTTCCGACCATAGGCTATGAGACTAGATATCAATTACAGGAAAAAATTGTAAAAAATACAAACACATGCAGTCTAAACAATACACTACTTAATAACCAAGAGATCACTGAAGAAATCAAAGAGGAAATCAAAAAATACCTAGAAACAAATGAAAAGGAAAACACGATGACCCAAAACCTATGGGATGCAGCAAAAGCAGTTCTAAAGGGAAGTTTATAGCCAAACAATCCTACCTTAAGAAACCAGAAACACCTCAACTAAACAACCTAACCTTACACCTAAAGCAATTAGAGAAAGAAAAACAAAAAAACCCCAAAGTTAGCAGAAGGAAAGAAATAATAAAGATAAGATCAGAAATAAATGAAAAATAAATGAAGGAAATGATAGCAAAGATCAATAAAGCTAAAAGCTGGTTCTTTGAGAAGATAAACAAAATGGATAAACCATTAGCCAGACTCATCAAGACAAAAAGGGAGAAGACTCAAATCGATAGAATTAGAAAAGAAATAGGAGAAGTAATAACTGACACTGCAGAAATACAAAGGATCACGAGAGATTACTACAAGCAACTATATGCCAATAAAATGGACAACCTGGAAGAAATGGACAAATTCTTAGAAATGCACAACCTTCCAAGACTGAACCAGGAAGAAATAGAAAATATGAACAGACCAATCACAAGCACTGAAATTGCAACTGTGATTAAAAATCTTCCAACAAACAAATGCCCAGGACCAGATGGCTTCACAGGCGAATTCTGTCCAACATTTAGAGAAGCGCTAACACCTATCCTTTTCAAACTCTCCCAAAATATAGCAGAGGGAGGAACACTCCCAAACTCATTCCACCAGGCCACCATCACCCTGATACCAAAACCAGACAAAGATGTCACAAAAAAGAAAACTACAGGCCAATATCACTGAGAGATGCAAAAATCCTCAACAAAATACTAGCAAACAGAATCCAACAGCACATTAAAAGGATCATACACCATGATCAAGTGGGGTTTATCACAGGAATGCAAGGATTCTTCAACATATGCAAATCAATCAATGTGATACACCATATAAACAAACTGAAGGAGAAAAACCATATGATCATCTCAATAGATGCAGAGAAAGCTTTCAACAAAATTCAACACCCATTTATGATAAAAACCCTCCAGAAAGTAGGCATAGAGGGTACTTTCCTCAACATAATAAAGGCCATATATGACAAACCCACAGCCAACATCATCCCCAATGGTGAAAAACTGTAACCATTTGCACTAAGATCAGGAACAAGACAAGGTTGCCCACTCTCACCACTGTTATTCAACATAGTTTTGGCAGTTTTAGCCACAGCAATCAGGGAAGAAAAAGAAATAAAAGGAATCCAAATCGGAAAAGAAGAAGTAAAGTTGTCACTGTTTGCAGATGACATGATACTATACATAGAGAATCCTAAAGATGCTACCAGAAAACTACTAGAGCTAATCAATGAATTTGGTAAAGCAGCAGGATACAAAATTAATACATAGAAATCTCTTGCATTCCTATACACTAATGATGAAAAATCTGAAAGTGAAATTAAGAAAACACTCCCATTTACCACTGCAACAAAAAGAATGAAATGTCTAGGAGTATACCTACCCTTGGAGACAAAAGACATGTATGCCGAAAATTATAAGACACTGATGAAAGAAATTAAAGATGATACAAATAGATGGAGAGATATACCATGTTCTTGCATTGGAAGAATCAACATTGTGAAAATAACATTACTACCCAAAGCAATCTACAGATTCAATGCAATCCCTATCAAACTACCAGTGGCATTTTTCACAGAACTAGAACAAAAAATTTCACAATTTGTATGGAAACCCAAAAGACCCCAAATAGCCAAAGCAATCTTGAGAACGAAAAATGGAGCTGGAGAAATCAGGCTCCCTGACTTCAGACTATACTACAAAGCTACAGTAATCAAGACAGTATGGTACTGGCACAAAAACAGAAAGATAGATCAATGGAACAGGATAGAAAGCCCAGAGATAAACCCACGCACATATGGTCACCTTATCTTTGATAAAGGATGCAGGAATGTACAGTGGAGAAAGGACAGCCTCTTCAATAAGTGGTGCTGGGAAAACTGAACAGGTACATGTAAAAGTATGAGATTAGATCACTCACTAACACTGTACCCAAAAATAAGATCAAAATGGATTAAAGACCTAAATGTAAGGCCAGAAACTATCAAACTCTTAGAGGAAAACATAGGCAGGACACTCTATGACACAAATCGCAGCGAGATCCTTTTTGACCCACCTCCTAGAGAAATGGAAATAAAAACAAAACTAAACAAATGGGACCTAATGAAACTTAAAAGCTTTTGCACAGCAAAGGAAACCATAAACAAGACCAAAAGACAACCCTCAGAATGGGAGAAAAGATTTGCAAATGAAGCAACTGACAAAGGATTAATCTCCAAAATTTATAAGCAGCTCATGCAGCTTAATAACAAAAAAACAAACAACCCAATCCAAAAATGGGCAGAAGATCTAAATAGACATTTCTCCAAAGAAGATATACAGGCTGCCAACAAACACATGAAAGAATGCTCAACATCACTAATCATTAGAGAAATGCAAATCAAAACTACAATGAGATATCATCTCACACCAGTCAGAATGGCCATCATCAAAAAATCTAGAAACAATAAATGCTGGAGAGGGTGTGGAGAAAAGGAAACCCTCTTGCACTGTTGGTGGGAATGTAAATTGATACAGCCACTGTGGAGAACAGTATGGAGGTTCCTTAGAAAACTACAAATAGAACTACCATATGACCCAGCAATCCCACTACTGGGCATATACCCTGAGAAAACCATAATTCAAAAGGAGTCATATACCAAAATGTTCATTGCAGCTCTATTTACAATAGCCTGGAGATGGAAACAACCTAAGTGTCCATCATCGGATGAATGGATAAAGAAGATGTGGCACATATATACAATGGAATATTACTCAGCCATAAAAAGAAACGAAATTGAGCTATTTGTAATGAGGTGGATAGACGTAGAGTCTGTCATACAGAGTGAAGTAAGTCAGAAAGAGAGAGACAAATACCGTATGCTAACACATATATATGGAATTTAAGGGAAAAAAAAAAGATGTCACGAAGAACCTAGGGGTAAGACAGGAATAAAGACACAGACCTACTAGAGAATGGACTTGAGGATATGGGGAGGGGGAAGGGTAAGCTGTGACAAAGCGAGAGAGAGGCATGGACATATATACACTACCAAACGTAAGGTAGATAGCTAGTGGGAAGCAGCCTCATAGCACAGGGAGATCAGCTCGGTGCTTTGTGACCACCTAGAGGTGTGGGATAGGAAGGGTGGGAGGGAGGGAGACGCAAGAGGGAAAAGATATGGGAACATATGTATATATATAACTGACTCATTTTGTTATAAAGCAGAAACTAACACACCACTGTAAAGCAATTATACTCCAATAAAGATGCTAAAAAAAAAAACAAACACTTCCCTAACGTGGGGAGAGTACCTAGGTCCAAGAAGCACAGAGTCCCAAACATGATGAACCTAAAGAGATCCACACCAAGACATATCAAAAAAAAACTTAAATTCCTAGCTCATATCTGACAACAACAACAAAGGAAAAAATACAGAAATAAGAAATTTATTGACAGAGGTATTTTTATAATCTTGAAGGGAGAATATTAATTTTAAATATGAAATAGAAGCCAGAAACAGAAAGAAAAAAATTAACAAGTTTGACCATTAAACTAAAACTTCAGTAAGAAACTTTATTCTCTACTCTGAGAAAGATCAAGCTTGAAATGGTCACAGATATACACATTGTAGCATGCTCCCTTGTTTTTGAAAATCTGTGAGCAAATAAGCATGCTATGTAAGAAATAACTATAAAGGGTGAGCCTACTTAAAAAGTGTTTAATTAGTGGCCTAGTTCAATCAAGTACATTGGTCATCCAGTCCCTATTCCCAACTCTCAACCTCCTTGGTAGATGGCATTCATCCAAATCAGGATTACTGATTTTTAGTAAAACAAATAAAAGCAACTTTAAGTGTCTGAAAATAATACCTGCAATGTGTAAGGACACCTGAAGTACAAGAATGTTGTCTATTTTTTGTCCAACCAAAAGAGGGCCCTTCTAAATTAATATAGTGAAACAATGATTAAAACAATCATGATCCTATCTAAATGAAATATTTTGCTGACTTTAGGCATTCAAATGTAGGAGCTACCTTCATCTCTAAGTGCAAAACAGCAATCTTTTTCTTTTTCCTGATCATGATTAAGAAATGTAGTGGCCCACTCCTCACAATTTTCTCATCTATACTTGTAACTTTTTCCTAAGGAAGCCAGCCGAAAACACTGTACTTTATAAAACTGGCTTCTTCACTGTCACTCAAACCTATTTGCATTGTAAGCAAAGTACTGTGTGAATACTGTTTGGACCTTGCATAATACCTGGAAGATCCTTAATAAATATTTGCTGAATGAATGGAAAATTTAAATTTCAGCAAGCATTAAGAATTGCTGTTCACATATTTATATTTCAGTTGTGCTCTATATGCATTTTTGGATGATTAATAGTGAATTCTTAGCTTGTTGTTCATATAGCTAAAACCATTTATGTTCTAATGAGGTGGTTCCATAATCTGATCAGATTCACAAGGAAACTTTTTCAAAAGGTAGATTCCAGGCCACCCCCAGAATAATGATTCAGTTGACCGAGAACGGAAGTAATCTAGTATTCTATACTTTTAAAAGCTTAGTGACCCTGGTATCAGCCAGGTTTGGGAACCACTGGTATGTGAATATATACATTAAAAAAAATCTGTTAAACATAGAACCTCGAAGTTGAATGCAACTTTAAAAGTTGTCTAGTCAATCCAAATCGGATTAATTACTCAAAGTTTCATCAGAATACAAAAGGGAAGCTATCACTGCATTTTCTAAGTGGTCTAGTGACTATCTACATGGCTTGGGAATAATTTAGATTAATAAATACCTGAACTATAAAATTTGAGTTCTAGGTTACACCTAGTCTGGAAATATCTAGTAAAGTTGAATACACTTATGGTATACATTACTACAGCTGAACAATATCTGGTTCTCCTCTCCTTCCTAGGTACACGGAAGGTGATCTATTCTTGAAGTTAGTACAGTTGTGAAGGAAATGACACGTGTCACCAAAGCACAGAAGAACTGATGTGAGGTCCCCACATGCTCTCTTCCCCAGCTGCAGTGACCAGTGAGGCCTCGTGTTAAGATGGTAGAGCCAGAAACTTCAACTTCAACTGGTCTACCCGACCGTGGAGCATTGTCCAGTGAGAAATCTCCAGCACGACACTTCGCAAACCACTTTTGACATGTTTGATCAGTCACAGCACCTTCTCCGTACACTTGCACAAATCTTTTTGTGAGTTTCAGTTGTGTTTTTACCTTTCTTGAAATAATAAAGCATAATATGCCAAAAATGTTGCTTTTTTTCTTCCATCTTCAATATTAAAATGGCTACACAAAAATTCACCGACTTTGATAAATCATTTTTTAAAGGCACATTGATATGACAGCTGTCACATACAATCTAACAAAATTGTTTCAAATGAAGTTAAAGACAACTAAGTGCTACTAGAGCCATCTTATGGAGAAAACCAAATGAACCTTTTGGCCCACCCAATATTTATAAAGTAGTAAGCTTACAGAAGACTATACAGAGCACGACCATTTATATAAAGTTTTAAAATATGTGATTTTAAGATGCATATACATCTAGCAAAAGTATAAAAACATGTACAGAATGATAGATACCAAATAAATGTTAGTGGCTACTCTTTGGGAGAGAGAAACGGTAATGGGATTAGGAAGGACATAGGAAGCCACAACATTATCTACTATGTTTTATTTATTTTTTTAAAAAAAGATCTGAGGGGCTTCCCTGATGGCGCAGTGGTTGAGAGTCCGCCTGCTGATGCAGGGGACATGGGTTCGTGCCCCAGTCCGGGAAGATCCCACATGCCACAGAGTGGCTGGGCCCGTGAGCCATGATCGCTGAGCCTGTGCGTCCGGAGCCTGTGCTCTGCAATGGGAGAGGCCACAACAGTGAGAGGCCCGCGTACCGCAAAAAAAAAAAAAAAAAAAAAAGATCTGAGGTAAATACAATAAAATGATAAGAGTCAATAAAGAAAAAATGAGGTTTCAATTCTTAGCTCTCAATCCTACACTGAATTCCTTACTAACAGAAACTAGAAATGGGGAGGCTTTTTTAATATACAGAGAAGAAATCTGAGGTCAAGTTCATCCTGAGACAAGGGAAGTGGAAACACAGATGACCATGAATGCTCAGCAATTAAAGATGCCTGGTGCCTCTGAAAGAGAAGTGAGGGGCTGCAATAGAAAGAGGGGGATTAGTTGAAAGTCTGCCTGTGACGCAGAACACATCCACCTCCTCCACCGGACTCCCCAGCAGCACACAGTCAGATGACTACTTTTTTTCTGGGCTGGTAAGAAACTAGAGGTTACCTGCTAGTGAAACTGACCAGAAAGTCTTCAAACTCAGGCACACCAGGGAGAGGTGTGGTATGAATTAAAATGGAGAGATTAACTGAAAGTCTACACTGAACTACTGGATTCCCCAACACACTTCTTCTGGTCAAGATGTACATAATCCTTCACCTAACAACTGTATTCTAGTTGTAAAGAAATTCTTACCCAGTTCCATTTGGGGAACATCTGAGGCATTTACTGCAGCATTATATGTGGAGGCAGAGATCTGAAGGCAACCCGGGTGTCCATCCCAGGGAGAATGGATAGGCAAAACATGGTTCACATACCACTTGTGTAAACTTTAAAAAAAGACATAGAAAACAATACCTAGTTTTCAAGAACAGGATTGTTCCTTATTGTAATCAAAGGATATACAATAAGCACATTAGAATGGTTACTCGTGGGGGAAAGGGTGACTAGAGTGGGATGTCACCCTTAAAATCCAGCTTACAATTTATAAGAAACATACTGAAAACCTAAGGACACAGAAAAATTGAAAGAAAAAGGATGGGAAAAGTTATACCGGGTACATACCTAGCAAAAAATCTTAAAAGGTGTGACTAGCAGATAAAATATACTAGAGAACAAATAGAATTATTAGGAATAAAGGAAGTCACAACTTAAGAATAAATTTTTAACTTCCTAGTGAAATATGTATAATTTTGAACAAGTAAGTAAGGCTGTAGAAGATTTGAGTAACATGGTTAACAAATTTGACTTAATTGACATACATTCATTTACTATAAACTCTGTACCCAACAAGCATAGAATAAACGTTTTCAAGTTTACTTGGAACATAATAAAAACTTGATCATATACTAGATAATAAGTATGTCTCAACAAATTTGAAAGAATTGAATAATACAGAACATTTTTCAGACCAAAATGAAATTAAATTAGAAATTAATAACAAAAAGGTAACTAGAAAACCCTCATTTTTTTGGAAATTAAGAAAGTATACTTCTCAACGAAGAAATAACAGAACTTAGAAAATATTTAGAATTAAACAATAAAAAAATTACATAACAAAACGTGGACATTACTCAGGTAGTGCTTAGAGAAATTTATAGCCTTAAATCCTTAAATTTGGGGGAAAACCTGAAATGAGTAAGCTAACCATATCTTTAAATAAGTTAGAAAAAGAGTAGCAAAATAAACCCAAAGAAGATTTAACAAAAGAAATAATAAAGGATGGAAATAAATGAAAATTTTAAAATACAATACATACAATAAAAGAATCGTCAAAACCAAAAGTTGGTCCTCTAAAAGCCTAACACATTGGACAAGCCTATGGCAAGATTTTTCAAGGAAAAAAAAAAAAAGGAAAAAACTATAAATATGTGAGAGTAGGAATGAAAAAGATGTTAGCACAGATACTATAGATAAATATTATAAACTTTGTGCCAATAACTTTGAAAATTAGATGGAATTGACAAATTCCTACATCTATAAAATGTTCCAAAGTGACTCAAAAAGAAATACAAAATGAAAATAGTCTTATACTTTTTTTAAAAGACTTTTTTTTTTAAACTATTAATGGAATTAATAGTTAAAAATCTCCCCACAAAGAAGGCTTAAGGCACAGATAGCTTCACTGGTGAGTTTTACCAAAAATACAAGGAGCAAATAATTCCAATCTTAAACAAGCTCTCCCCCAAAAATATAAAAAGAGAGAATTCTCCTCAACCTTTTGAAGACAGCAAACTGGGCAAACTTTGTCCTAAAAACAAAACAAAAAAATCAAGGGAAATTACAGGACAATTTAACTCATAAACATAGAAAAAAGCTAAACAAAATATAAGCAAGTGAAATCTAGCAGTGTATTAAAAGGAGGGTCAAATTATGTTTATTCCAGGAATGTAGGGTTGTTTAAAACACAGTTAATGTAATTCACTCTATTAACAGAATAAAGAAACTCAGGCTATCATCTCAATGCAGAAAGTCTTTGATAAAATTTGACATCATTCATGACAAAAAGAAAGCACTAGCAAACTAGGAATAAAAGGGAACCTCTTTTATCTGATACAGTTTCTACAAAAAACCAACATCAAAAGACATGCTAAAATGAATGCTGAAAGTGTTCTCTTTGGTATTAGTAATAATGCAAGAATGCCTATCAGACCATTGCATTCAATATTGCACTGGAGGCTCTAGCTGGCATAATAAAACCAAAAGAAAAAAACATGAGTATATTTAAAAGCATAAAGAATGGGAGGCAAGACAAAAGGCAATCATTATTTGCAGGTGATATAATGATTTATAGAAAATCCAAAAGAATGTGAGTACAAATTGCTAGAATTATGAACAAGTTACACAAGAAGACTACACAGTGGATTAAAATACAAAAGCAACGTGCGTGTCCAACACCAGCAACAAACTGTTAAGAAACATAATTCAAAAAAGATACCATCTTCATGACTGTACACATTTGCCAAAAATCACTGAATTGTACACTTAAAGTGGGAGCATTTTATTGCATGTAAATTATATCTCAAAATAACTGCAGAGAAAAAAGGCACCATTTGCAACAGCAGCAACACATGCGAAGTACACAAGAATTAATTTAACATGTACAAGACCTTTCTGAGGAAAAATTATAAAGCTTTACTAAATGGCACAAAAGGATATTTAAATAAATGCAAAGACATAACACATTCATGGAATGGAAGACTTAATATTATAAAGATGTCTGTTCTTCCCAATTTGATCTTTAGATTCAATAAATCTCTGATCAAAACTCCAACAAAATTTTATGAGGGACTCAATAAGCTGATTCTCAAATTTATATGAAAGAGCAAAGGGCAAAGAATAGACAAGACACTCCTAAAAAAGATGACTTAATCCCTTACAGTAATTAAGATAGCATGATATTGGCACAGTGATAGAAATTTTGACCAAAGGAACAGAATCAAGAGCCCAGAAACCAGACCGTGCGTATTTGCAAACTTCATTTATGACAATGGTGGCATTGTAGTTAAGTGGGGAAATGATGGATTATCCAAAAAATGGCATTGAGACAAGTTATTATTCAAATGCAGAGAGAGAGAGAAAACTGGATATTCCACATCACACCACACACAAAAATTTGTTCCAGATGAATTAAAGACATATGTAAAAAGGACATCTTCAAAGCTTAAAAAGAGAGAGAAATATCACTACAATGTTGGAGCAGGCAAGGGTTTTGTTTTGTTTTGTTTTGATTCAAATGAAAAACACTAACCAAAAAGGGAAGAGGTTAACAAATTTAACCAAAAAATGGATTACACACAAATAAGTAAAATCTACTATGGAACACAGTGGGAGAAAAGCCTATTTTTTCTCCAGGAAGAAGAAATCAATGGGAAACTGAAGGAAAAACAACCACAAAAACAGTACAGGAAAGTCAGTCCAGTTATAAAGTCAACAGGCACACTTTTGAGCAATCTGTGGTATATAAGAGAGAAGATCCCACTGAACTCTGACGAGAACAACTGCACAGGGATTGTGACACTGGAACTAAACAAAGGGTACACAGAATGACAGCACACTGCTTGACTTTGTAATGAATGGAATTAACTTAAAATGCTGTTATTTGGTTTTCAACTTTTAGATTGAGCCCTTAATAAACCTCAGACGACTTAGTTATGATCATAGGAGAGAACAGAAATATTATCGGCTTTGATAAAAGTAATGGCACAGATGACAGAAGTTAGGAGGCGAAGGGAGAAGCAGACAGAAGGTTAAAACTTCCTTCGTTTACATAGTAGAAGTCAAAAGAAGTTACAAGAAATAGAAGTTTAAAAATTACATTCAAGAGTACAAAGGTAACTGATTTTTAAAATGGTGATATAATTATGAAAAGATGAGGTGGGTTGATATGTAGAGTTATAAATGAGGTTGGTCCCTTACACCACAGAAGGAATTCAATAATGTCCAAAACTGATAGGCCAAGAAATGTGCTCTGAATATATTATTTAGCGATATGGAGGTATCCATTAGGAGATCTAAAAACCCAAACGAAGCACAATGAAACTGGGGAGGATGTACTGCGTTTTGTTATACGTATTGTTGTATTTTTTCTGTATTACTGAATTTTTAATCTATATGTGTGTATTATTTTAATAAATATAAAAGTTTTGAAAATTATTGAACGAAAGAGAAAGAAAAGATCAAGAACTCTAAGAGCTCATTTAATCAAACTATGTAATTTGAGCTAGGTAAAAGAAAATTGATGTCTACTGCAACAGAAAAACTTCTAAATACCTGAGTAAGACTAATAATCAAAAACCTACCAACTTTATCTAGCAGAGTATACTTAATATCATTATTTAATTCAGAGGGAAGAAATCAGTTTAAAAGCTGAATCTTATCCTTCATTGTTTCTCCTCCTCCTTACTTTTCCTCTTCATTTCTCTAGCTTTTTTGTTCCCCTCCAGCTTTCTTTTCCTTAGCAAGAATATTTAACTGAAAATAAAAATAAAACACTAGTTTTATTTATAGAGTTCAGTCTTGTGGTTCCATAATTTTCTCTCAATACAAAAAGAGCAAATTAGGTTGATTTTCATTTCCATGTGGTCTAAACTAACTTTTAAAATCTCTATGGTCATTAACTGTTGTAAAGAAGAAAAGATCTCTACTGCTGATTTAAGGGAAGAACACAAATAACAAAAGACAATCTTGTTAAACCCAGCACACTAATTACTCTTAACGTATTAAAGGGGACTGCTACATAACTTAGGCTTCAGGGCTCAGGAGCTAGGTTTCCATGCAGATATTTATGGTGATTTAAAGAGCTGAAAGCTTTAAGTATTAAGATCCCCAAAAGTAAAGTAAAAACCAGAAGGGGTGAAATGTTCATGTTAGGTGACATTCGGTTTTGACCCAGAAGAATTCAGCAAGGTTTCCATTTCAGTATAATCCACATCTATCATATACTTACACTATATTTGCAAGGTCAAGTGGTTTCTCTGGTTGTTCAGGAAAAACAGGATGCGGAGGTTCTCTGGTGGGTACACACCCCAAGGATTTACTAATTGCATGGCTCAGCTTCTTTGCAGGGGATTTCTGTGTCAAAGTAGAAAATATGGAAATAAGGAATTGAATTTTCAAAAGAATGAAACAGAATTTTAACTAAGTGACGAGAGCTGTAGAAAATATCTTTGCAAATACAAACTAAGTTGCATTACAGTCACCACTACTGAGCCTTGCAGAAAGGAACCTACGGTTGTTTCAAGGGGTTGTTTCAAGGTCGTTTGTGGCCCTTCGTTTCTGTCCTAACTCCCTCATTTCTACTATGCAGTCACACTATCCAGTTAGTGTTAACTTGCCTTTTGAACATCTCTGTGTGCCCTTTGCAGGAACTCCCTCTTTTGATGCTTCTGGGTCATTCTGGTAAGATGTTATAGTTAATTCCCTGATCAGAGTCAGAAATTCTTGCTAGACTAAAATACTAAAAGGTTAAGATAATGCTGAGAGCTCACGGCTCTTGAATGTTAGCAAATTAGCTGACTAACCCACATCCCCCCAAATATTAAGAGAATATTCCCCAAATGAACATGAAACAGAACATTTGGTGTTAAGGGTCTGGCTATGTATACAGATACAAATGAGTGCACTCACATACACAGGCAGCATCAGATCTGTGACTCTAAATTATGATATGCTGAAGGTACAAAAATAAGTCGGCATACTAATACATTTCCTGGGAAGGTGGAACAATACACACTAAATCCAAAGACTAGCAGGCCTAAGGTATAATAGTAAATATGCACAAAAGTAAACAATATGCCACGACTAAGATATGTAGAATATGAAACCCATATTTAAAGGACACTTTTTAAAAAATTAATTAGTTTATTTATTTATTTATATTTTGGCTGCGTTGGATCTCCATTGCTGCACGGGCTTTCTCTAGCTGCGGTGAGCGGGGCTACTCTTTGTTGCAGTGTGCAGGCTTCTCACTGCGGTGGCTTCTCTTGTTGCAGAGCACGGGCTCTAGGCGTGCGGGCTTCAGCAGTTGTGGCACATGGCTTCAGTAGTTGTGGCTCGCAGGATCTAGAGCGCAGGCTCAGTAGTTGTGGTGCACGGGCTTAGTTGGTCTGCAGCACATGGGATCTTCCTGGACCAGGGCTCGAACCCATGTCCCCTGCATTGGCAGGAGGATGCTTAACCACTGCGCCACCAGAGAAGGCCCCCAATTCCTTTTAAATAATACTGTTATCTGAGATTTTCTTGGCAGGATACTAGTCGCAAAAAAGTTTAAATATTTCATTCTTCTGTCTCTGCAGTGTATTACTGTAGTACTACTTTAATTAGAAAATAGACCTTGTTTGCAGCTGTGTGTCTCATCAGTAGCACATCTCCACTTAACTTTTATATGCTGCCTACATATATTTTAACAGAAAATAAGCCAAAATCTATTTACCTTTAAGACTATATAGGGAAAGTTACTTAATACCTTGTTTCTAACAGACTGAATAATACCATTCTCTTCAGAAGCTTCATATATTGGCTCCAAATCACCTACTACCATCCCCTTCAACACATTAAATTGTGGGGGAAATCTATATGTAATCTAATCTCCTGAAAATTATATGAAGCTACACAACGCAGAAATTCTGAACTTCCCCACAACTGCTCTCCATCATCCCTTTGCCCAATGACTAGCTGTAACATGACTCTGATTCTTCTTCCTCTGCTCCATCTTCTACACTGCCCCAGACATCATGCAGTCTTCTGCTTAAAATCTTGCAAAGGCTGATAATCATTTATAGACTAAGATCTAAATCCACGCCATCACAGCTCACTTAGGAGCTTTCATCTCCGGCTCCCCACTCTGTCCTCACCTCTCACCCCACATCAGCATAAACATCAGGCTGCTCAGTTAACCCAATGTACCATGTTCTCTTAGATCTCTGTACCTTGGCACGTGCCTTTCTGAGATCTCCCTTTCCCAATCTGTTTCTCTTTAAATTTTCTGCTCATCTCTCAAGGCTGCTTAGTTGCAAGCCTCCCTTCCCCTATGAAGACTTTCCTCACTGCTCTGTAAGTCGGCACCCATCTTTCCAAGCTACCCACTCGCCAAGTACACATTTCCACTGTTGCACTGTTCCAATGCTATGCTGCACTTTTAAATTTACATGCCTATCTCTGTTAGACCAGTGGTCTTGAAGGGTAGGATCTACATTTTACTCAGCTGTGTATTTCCAGAACCTGACCTACACCAGAATATGTTATTTGAATAAATTATTTGCCTAGATGAATTTTCTAGATTGCTTTTTCCTGGCTAAACCACATAAGCTTAATTTTTTTGAGAGTTATGATATGAGTAGGAGACCATCAGAGGACACCAGAGAATATCTTAATTCACCTTTACAACTAAACACTACATGTGTAATCCATGTACTCATTTCGTGATTTTTTGCTACATCTGAGAACCACCTGGGCCATTAATTCATGCATTCTATGTGAGATGGATTATAATAGCCATGAAATCACAGGTTTCATGTGTATATTTTACCATAAACATTAAAATAAGACTGTTAAAATAAAAAATGTTTCCCTTTGTATCACCTAATATTCTCTAGCAGCATGCTTGTTGTGCTTTCAAAAATACTGCTCCAAGTCAAGGTTTAAGATTAGATCCCATTTCAAGTCTCAAAAAGAAAGAGAGAAAGGTAACATCAATACATCAAAGCCAACTCCACGTAGAGTACATCAAGAGATGCTTGATATGTATGGGAAGGAGAAAAAGACTGGAAATAAACATATATAGGAATTATCTAAGGGCTAGGATCAAACCAAAAAGAACATTATCCTGAAAATTTAAAGATAATGCATTCAATTAGGCTGTCTAAATTGGTAGATAAATGATTTCCTTAAAAAGACCTCAATGCATGAATTACAATATGGGCCTAAAGTGATTTCATTGTGGAGCTACGTTAGGAAACTAAGATTAACTAAGTGTGAGCAAGAGTTCGAAAACCACTGTAAGTGCCGAGACAGGGACATTACCTCTTCTGGCTACTCGGCCCCCAGGACAATGCCCAGGACTTGGCAGTCAGTCACTAAGTATTTACAGAAGTGCAGGGAGTGAGGGAGGAAGAAAAGCAATCCAGGTGTAGGGACTGGTGACTCCACACTTCGTTTAAGCCACTAGGCCAGAGATGTTCTGACAGGTCTTTGTACCTTTCCCCTCACTTGAACCCTCACACTGATATACGGGGACGCCTTAACCTAGAAAATCAGATCTCCTCCAAACCCTCTTAGGCAATGATTTTCAATCTTTGTGCATTTTCAATACCTTCATCCACTTTACCTAATTTCAAAACATTTCCTACCATCTCTTAAAAATATTACAGGTTACATAATTCAAAAAGAGACATGCACCACAATGTCATTGCAGCACTATTTACAATAGCCAGGACATGGAAGCAACCTAAGTGTCCATCAACAGATGAATGGATAAAGAAGATGTGGCACAGATATACAATGGAATATTACTCAGCCATAAAAAGAAACAAAATTGAGTTATTTGTAGTGAGGTAGATGGACCTAGTCTGTTATACAGAGTGAAGTGAGTCAGAAAGAGAAAAACAAATACCATACGCTAACACATATATATGGAATCTTAAAAAAAAAAAAAAAAGGTTCTGAAGAACCTAGGGGCAGGACAGAAATAAAGATGCAGACGTAGAAAATGGACTTGAGGACACAGGGAGGGGGAAGGGGAAGCTGGGGCGAAGTAAGAGTAGCATGGACATACATACACTACCAAATGTAAAATAGATAGCTAGTAGGAAGCAGCCGCATAGCACAGGGAAATCAGCTCGGTGCTTTGTGACCACCTAGAGGGGTGGGATTGGGAGGGTGGGAGGCAGACGCAAGAGGGAGGGGATATATGTATACATAGAGCTGACTCATTCTGTTATACAGCAGAAACTAACAACATTGTAAAGCAACTCTACTCCAATAAAGATGTTAAAAATAAATAAAGTAAGGTCACCTTGGAAAAAAATTACAGCTTACATTAAAAAAGAATACTTCAAAAGTATATAAAATGTGGGTGTACAGTCTAAAAAGTGATAAAACAAATACCCATCTACCCACTATTCTGCCTGAGAAATATACCATTATGGTCACTTGGAAGCCTGGCTGTGAGCCCTTATCTAATACAGTCCACTCCCACCATACCCGCACCTCTCCTGGTTATCAGTATCCTGGAGTTTGTACTAATCATTTCCTTGATTTTACTATTTTAGCAATTATGTACTATAAAAAATACATGATTTATTTAATACATGCTTAAAACCTATATAGATTTACATATATATTTTTTCTGCAACTGGCTTCTTTTACTCAAAATTATGTTACAATTCATCCATGTTGATGCATATGTTGGTAAAATTCACTCATTTTTTCATGGCTTGATTGTATTTCATTGCTCAGTTACATCATAATTTATATATTTGGGTTGTTTCCCTTTGTTCCCTCTCAGTCACAATGCTGCTATAAAACTTTCTTGTCCGTGTCTCCTGCTGGCCATGTAAAAGAATTTCCTAAGAGTGGAATTATTGGGTCATAAATTATGACATTCAGTGTTACTAGGCACTGCCAATTTGCTTTTACAAAGTGGTTACGCTAATTTCCACTCCCATCAGCTATGTGAGGGACTTCCTGACTCTACATTCTGGCCAACCCTTGTTACAGTCAGACGTTCTAACATTTGCCAATCTGGTGGGTGACAAATGTTATTGGGCTTTTAATTTGCAATTCCCTTATTACTAGAAATATTGAGCATCTTTTCCAATGTTTATGGGCCATTTGTATTTCTTTGTCTGTGAAATGCCTGTTCCTGTCTTTGGCGTAGTGTTTCACTGGGTTTGTCTTTATCTTACTGATTTGTAAGAGTTCTATGTATTTTTGTATTTTAACCGTACAGAAGTTATATCTTACAAACAACTTTCACTTTAAGGTTTTTCACTCTATTGTTTTTAATGAATGGTCATCTTTAAATACACAGTAGTCCCAATTTATTAATCTTTTCTTTCTTATTTTGTGCCTTTTGTATCTTAAGAAATATTCCCCTCCCTGATGTCATAACGATATCCTCCCAGATTGTCTTCATTGTTCCATAGTTTTTATCTTTCATATTTAAGTTTGAATCTACTTAGAACTGATTTCTTTGATAGGTATAAGGAAATAATCCAGTTGTATCCAATATGGATAATCAGTTGCTTCAGGATCACTTAATAAACAATCCATTCTTCTCCTACAAGATAGATATTCTACTTCTATCCCTGTACCAGTATCATGATGATTTAATTGTTACAGTTTCCTCTTATCTTTTCAGGTAGTACCAGTGCCCCAAACTTTCATTCTTCATTAGGAGAGTCTTTGTTATTCTTGACCCTTCACACTTCCAATTAAATTTTACAATCAGTCTGTCCATTTACCACAAAAAAAAAATCCTGTTGGGATTTTGATGGGAACTGATCGAATATATAGACAATTCTCGAGAGAACTGACATCTTCACATGTCAGTTCACACACTGAACATTCCTTTCCGTGAATATGTTCATCCCCTCATGTATTTAGCCTCTTTTTTTTTTTTGGCCACACCACGCAGCTTGCAGGATCTTAGTTCCCCAACCAGGGATCGAACCCGGGTCCTTGGCAATGAAAGTGCGGAGTCCTAACCACTAGATCCCACTAGGGAATTCCCCTAAGCCTTTTTAAATATCTTTCAATAAAGTTACAGATTCTTGTTTATAAAGGATATATGTATCTGTTATTTATTTCTAGTTATAGAAAGATTTTATATTCAGAAACCTTGCTCTCTTATTTTTAAAAATTTTGGTAAAATACACATAACATAAAATTTACCATCTCAACCATTTTTAAGTGTACAGTTAAGTATATTGGCCATTTATATATCATCTCTGGAGAAATGTCTATTCCTTTAAATAATTCCTTTAGACCAATTTTTTAATGGGTTATTTGCTTTTTATTGTTCTTAAGTTATAGGAGTTCTTTATATAATCTGAATATGAGCCCCTTATCAGATATATGATATGCAAATATTTTCTCCCATACCATAGCTTGCCTTTTTACTATGTTGATGTGTCCTTTGATGCACAGGAGTTTTAAATTTTGATGTAGTCCAATTTATCTATTTTTACTTTTATTGCCCCTACTCTATTTTAATTCTAATGATTTGGAGATTCTTTCAATCTTTCTACATTAACAGTCATCGGTAAATAATGATAACTTTGTTTCCTTCCAATTAAAATACGTTTTATCTCTTTTCCTTGTTTACTCTGCTGCTTTAGGACCTCCAAGAAAATGTTGAATAGAAGTGGTGATAGCAAGCCTCCTTGTTTTGTTTTCAATCTTAAAATCTTAAGATTTCAATCTCAAAACAAATACTCCTGACATTTCATCAGTAAATATAATGGATACTATGTTTTTATAAATATCCTATATGTATTAGGTTAAGGAAATTCTTCTACCCCTAGACTGCTAAAGTGCAGTGTATGTCTGTGTGGATATGAGGTTTTAATCACTGTTTTACATGTCTTTTGAGATGATTATACAGATTTAATCCATCAACTTATGAATATGGCTAAATTATAATAATCTATCTTTAATTGCTGGAATAAAACCAGTGTGATTATGATCTTTTGTATACACCGCTGAGTTGGGTTTCCTAATACTTTGTTTAGGCTTTTATTTGCCTTCATTAGAATGGCTTGTAATTCTCCTTTCCTGTTGTCCTTGTAAGGTTTGGTACCAAGGTAGTTCTAGCCTCAAAAATGAAATCAGAATGCTCATTAGTTTTTCTAGAATTTGGGAGATTTTTATAATACTGGAATTTTTTTCTTTGAATGTTTGTTTAAACTTATGTAAAGTCACTAAGGCCTGGTTGTTTCCTTTGTAGAAATATTTTAAGCTACTAGTTCAAATTCTTTAATGATTATACTAATACTTGCAGGTTTTATTCTATCTTAGATCAGTTTTGGAAAGCAAGGTTGTTTTAGGAGTTTGTTCATTTCAACTAATCTTTCAATAACCAATGTACGGTTGTTTTCTTATCTTTTTGTTATTGATTCCTAGCTCAAATGCACTATAATCGACACTAATTCTTTTCTGAGACTTCATTTATGTGGTCAAGTTTTGTATGTTTGAAAAGAATGTGCAACCATTAATTGCTGGATACATTCGAATTTTCTACATTGTGTTTTTTGTCTAATGAGTCTAACAACTGTTGAGAGAAGTGCATTAAAATTACCCATTTTAATAATGTATTTTAAATTTCTTATTGTGCTCTTAATTTTTATTTACACATTTTAAAGCTATGCTATTAGTTGTATATCTATGTATAACTGTTAATGTCATCTTTTTATCGTTTGTAAACTTTACCTCTGGTGAAGATTTTTTTATTGTAATAAAATATATATAACATGAAATATAACATTTTAATCTCTTTCCTAAAGATTTTTGCCCTGAAATCTATATTCTGAGGTTAATATAGTTTCACCAGTTTTCTTTTGGTTAGTTCTTGGCTTGGTATGTCTTTTTTTTTCTTTTTTCTTACTGAAATATAATAGACATACAGTACTGTATAAATTTAAGATGTACAGCATAATGATTTAACTTACATACATTATGAACTGATTACCACAGTTAAGTTTAGTGAACGTTCATCACCTCATATAGATACAAAATAAAAGAAAAAGAAAAAAATATTTTTTCCTTGTGATGAGAACTCATAGATTCAAACAGAAACATAAGCCTATTAAATCCCCAAGAGAAGTCAGGAACCTCCTCTAACTCATTTAATGTGAACATTTTACCACCGTCTTAAACAGTATCTGTACTCTCATCCTGTAACTTCAAATCCTTTAACTCTAACCATGCCCCAACTATATTAATGTCATAGTTAATTAGTACTTTAGCTGCATCTTATTTTAAGACCAATAAAATTATTAGTCATTATTATTTACATATAGTGCTTATTTAAATTTACTCACATTTGCCAATTCTGCTGTGCACCATTCCTTCTTATGTTCCATTTCTTCCTTATTGCTTCAATTCATTTTTTCCCCAAAACATATCCTTTGTTAGTTTCTTTAGCAATGGTCTATTGGTGACAAACCCACTGAGACTTTTTCTGAAAATATATATTCCTTCTTTGCTCTTAGATTAGATAGGTATGGAATTCTAGGTAGACCTTTTCATTCTATCCTTCAAATCCTTCAATTGCCTGTCACATTTTCCATTTCCCTATATCTGTGTTCAATATTCTGTATCCTGGTTAATTTCCTCAGACTTATTTTCCATTCCCTAATTTTTGCTGTAGCTGTCTGTAATCTGCTATTTAACCCCTCTATTGAGCTTAACCTTATTATTTTTTATTTGTAGAAATTCAATTTGTTCCTTTTTCATCTTGACTTGTTCCTTTTTGAAATGTCACTATTCCTAGACTTACTCCTTTAATTTTTAAAGTGTACCATTTTCTGAAGTCCTTGGCATACTAAAGCTACTGTTTGTTGTGTTTGCTGATTCTCCCTCATAGTAGATTGTTTTATAATTGAGTTTGCAATATTTGATGATAAGCTCACCTTTAGCAGAGACTCTTTTTTTGTATGGGAGTCCTATTTGTACTATCTCTGGGCCACTGGAATATTTTTAGCCCCTCTTTCACAAGGAGGCAGCCCTTCTCAAATTCCAGCTTTTACAAAAATACCAGTTCTACTCATCTTGAGTGGACCCAAGTTACATTTCCTACTCCATGGAGGCACTAACCCCAACCACTGGCCTAAATCCAGTATCCCATCTGATAAATCCTGGGGACACCAATTTGGGGTTTAATTTTTGATAGCCAGGAATTTCTCTTTTATTCAAGTTCAATTCTGCATTTCAGTTTTGTTATATTTCATCCTACATGCATGTTTGTCACTGGGGATGGGAGGCTACAATTAGCTTAGTCTACCTTTACCCTGAACAAGATGGGAAGCTATTGGAGTGTATTGAGCAAGCAAGGATCTCATTTTTTTAACAGGATCATTCTGGCTGCTATATTTAAAATAAACTGAAGGTAACAAGGGCAGAATCAGGAATACCATTTAGAAAGCCTCGGCAGTAATTTGTAAATGTATAAATTTATACACATATATACATACTTAAACATGCAGTGTTATCAAGAGCAGGACAAACAGGCTTATAACTGATACCAACTCTTACAAATTATACTTTTTAGCATTTTAAATTCCCCACCTATGTCCGTTCCAATGTTGTTTGCCTTGTTTTGTCTCATACTAATATTTTATACTACCTTTTTCATCCCTTTATCATCAATTGTGTATCTTCTCTGAAAGAGCATGTGGTTTTTGTCATTTTGATAAATCTGAGAGTTTTTATCATTTTAGTAGGTGAGTTTAATTCACTTTCATTTACTTTAACTACTGTTACGTATGCTTAAATGTATTCCTAGCAACTTATTTTGTGTTTTCTATTTTACCATGATTTTCTCTTTTTCTCTTTTCCTGTCTTCTATTGGATTGGTCAAGGTTATTTCTGCTACATTTTTTCTTCTAATAGTTTTAAGGTTTATATTTTATATCTAATTCTTCAAGTGGTTACCCTTAAGTTTTTAATGCATATTTAAAATTATAGTTTCTTACAAGTTAGAATTAATTACATTTTATTATCCTCCTCCTGAAATCTTTAGTGTGCTTTTAATTCCCTTTATCACTCCCCCAACCACAAATTCCATGTTGCTATTTTTGTTGATTTAAGTTACAACTTACTAAAAATCGTCATATATTCTATAACCAATATTTATTTATATTCAATATTGTTTTTGATTTCTCTGCTTCCTTTTTTTTCTTAAATCCCATTACTACCTTCTTGGTTCATTTTTTTTTCTTACTGCAGTGTATCTTTAAATAGTTCTTTCAGCAAAGGTCTTTCAAAGTCCTTAAATTATGAAAATGTTATTGTAGTGTCCTTGCTGTTGAAAGATAGTTTGGGTGAGAATAGAATTTTAAGTTCAAATTTATTTTCTCTCAGCACCTTGAAGACATTCTGCTGTTGTTTCTCAAAACCAGTGATAAAGTCTAATGTCATCTGGATTCTTATTCTTTTGTAGACCATCAGTCTTTTCTCTCTACTGTCACCTAGGAATTTCTCTTCATCATTATCACTAGGATGTATGCAGGTGCTGACTATGCTGGTTCTTTTTAAAATGTATTCTCCTTCAGTTAGTAGGCCTTCTACCTAAGGGCTCATATTTTTTAAGTTTTGGAAATTTTTCATACATTATTTCTTCAAACATTGTCTCTTGTCAATTTTCTTCACTTGCAACTCCTATTAGATAAATGTTGGAACTTCTACATGAATCTAAATGCTTCAATCTTTGTTTCATACTCTCTTTTTTTTTTTTTTTTAAAGGATACTCTCTTACCTCTTGATGCTGAGTTTTGGGAGAATCTCTTGCCCTGATCTTTCAGCTCAATAATCTGTTCTTTAGCTATATCCAGTTTGCAATGCAGCCCATCCGGTGAGTTTGTTTGACAACTACGTTTTTCATTTTCATTATTTATAGTTTCATAACTTCCACTTCTTGTATTAATCATGAAAGTCTATCCCTGGTCCTCTAAGAAAATTAGATTGACCTATTTTTAAAGTTTCTTTCTGACTGTTCTACCCCACAGGGTGTAGTTCTGCTGTTTATATTTCACTGTGCTAAGCTTCCTCTGGGTTTTCATGGCCGTGTAAACATCTCCCATGGGACTGCTCACTTGCCATCTTAGCGAATAGTGGCATCCTGGCCAGAGGCTGCATGCTGAACCTGTTCTGACAAAATCAGCAGAGAGCTTCAGGGTCCTGGCAGTAGTGATGGCCTCAAACAGGCAGTGTAAGCAGTTCCTTTCTGCAACTTCTCCTTTAATGTATAACTCCTTCACTTAAAGATGTTTTATTGCTTCAGGTCAGGAATATTCCTTTTCTTTTCAATCTTTTTTTTTTTTTTTTTTTTTGCGGTACGCGGGCCTCTCACTGCTGTGGCCTCTCCCGTTGCGGAGAACAGGCTCCGGACGCGCAGGCTCAGCGGCCGTGGCTCACGGGCCTAGCCGCTCTGCGGCATGTGGGATCTTCCCGGACCGGGGCTCGAACTCGTGTCCCTTGCATCGGCAGGCGGACTCTCAACCACTGCGCCACCGGGGAAGCCCTTCTTTTCAATCTTGAAAGGGAATTTATTAATCAAATTAATTCTTTATCATTTCTATGGGTTTGGTGCAGAAAGGGTAAGAGGGAGTATGTGTTTGGTCAACCATCTTGAAACTGGATCTACTGCTTCTCTAAATATCATTTCCCTGCATTCTCTTCAGCCTCTTTCTGGAGTTCGTATTAGATGGCATTCCTCAATCTAACTTCCATGTCTTAATTTTTTTTTCTATTACTGTATCCTTCTGTGATGTGCTTAGGAACAATTCTCTGCTCCAGTATCCAGCTCACAAATCTGCTCTTAAGCTATAGACACAGTTAATCAGCCCAATTAATGAATTTCTTATTTTGACAATCAAAATTTTAATTTCCAGTATCAATACTTATTTTTGATACTGGAAATTGATAATTTCCAGTATCAATACTTAATTTTTGGTAGATAAAATAACTGCTCATATCTCTCCAAGAGTTCAACTGTACATATTTTTAAATCTAGTTCTGCTTATTCTATGAATTCTATGTCCAAAATAAACTCTCTTATCTCCTTTGCATGACAGTTTTTAGTGATTTTTAATGAAGTGCTCATCTTTGTAGTTAAGGCTCTCTGTTGAGACAGTCTACACTATCTGTGTGCACTGCTTACCTGGAGGGGAGAAGTAGGACTTGTTTTCAGTGAGAATGAAGGAGGGACAGAAGGTGACACCTCATGGAAAAGCTTTGTAGTTAGTCTTATGAACATGGGACCCCTATTCTCCTGGAATTCACCAAGCACCTGGACC
Source organism: Tursiops truncatus (assembly GCF_011762595.2). Classification (NCBI taxonomy): domain Eukaryota; kingdom Metazoa; phylum Chordata; class Mammalia; order Artiodactyla; family Delphinidae; genus Tursiops; species Tursiops truncatus. The sequence continues at coordinate 69,147,632 of NC_047047.1, read as the reverse complement.
CCAGCCCTGCCTCTCCAACCTAAGGTCCTATGTACACTACATCTGCCGGCGACACCTCATCACCAGGCTATAGTACCAGAGTCATTCTGTCACTTGCCCTGAGCCCCTCTCAGCTGCTCATATCAACTTTCCAAGCAGGAACATTCTAGATGCTACTCCTATCCTGAGAAGCAATAGTTTCCTGCCCTTGTTTTGAAACAAGGTTTTCTTTTGTAAACTGATCCCATACACTTTTCATGGGGGTTCTGCACATCTGGGAGCTGCTGTGGGTTTTCCTTCTTTTTTTCCCCTCTAGTGTACTTGCAAATTATTTTTAAAATCCTAATCTATCATTTCTAAGTATCTGAGGCAAGATGGAAAGGTGATAGCATGTCCTCAGACCATCACCCTGAAATGGAATTCCCAGTTCTTTTTTGTTTATTAAAGTTTATTTAAAATATATTTTGAAAATTCATAATATCCCTTATGATATATTATTTTTTAAACGATTCAGAATAACTGCTTTAGAAAGTAAAAAATTTACAGTTGCTAAGCTCCAGTTGAACTTAATTTGTAAAGCTATAATTTTGACTGATTAATGTATGAGAGAAATGTAATCCATGTAATTTTTTTTTTTTTTTTTCGGTACGCGGGCCTCTCACTGCTGTGGCCTCTCCCGTTGCGGAGCACAGGCTCCGGACGCGCAGGCTCAGCGGCCATGGCTCACGGGCCCAGCCGCTCCGCGGCATGTGGGATCTTCCCGGACCGGGGCACGAACCCGTGTCCCCTGCATCGGCAGGTGGACTCTCAACCACTGCGCCACCAGGGAAGCCCGTCCATGTAATTTTTATTACTCTTCCAAGATTTGAGAGTATGAGCTCTCTGACAGTTATGAGAATATGGCTAGGTAGAATAAAAAGTAATCAGTTCACATATGGCTTCTGAAACATGCTTATAAATTACAAGCTCTTGACCCACAAAAAAGGAACCACCGTTATCTCAAATGGTTCAATGATAGCTGAGGCTGGAGTTATGTAAAGAACAGCAGTAACTTAGTTTTTGAGCAGCAAATCGTTTCAGCCTCCTTTTCAGGAAAAAAAGAAACAAAAAAATTCCAACAAATACAGATCTGTTGGAATTCAACATCAACAGACTGACACTGCTAGGTGTGCCCTGACAGCCAATATAGTATTTATGGTTCCACACATACCAACCCTGGGTGTGGGAGGGGTACCCTTGAATTACCGATAATTGCCACATTAAGCATAAATAAGTTACAACTGAAAAAGCTGTGAATGTGTATAGGCAAAAACAAAGTTCAAGGCCAGACTTTGCTCCTAACTGCGCTGTGATATCAACCTGGCCTGGCATCCCATTTTGTGCTGGAACTCTTACCAGAATGTACAACAGGGGAAATGCTGCACTGAGAATTGGACTGCCCTTTAAAACATCAGTTTGATGACATGGACAGAATTTCCTTTCTCAATAGCTTTAACTGGCAGTTCATATTCCCATCTTCTTCAAACATTTGTTAAGAGTTTTGTTGCTCTGTAAGAGAATTAAAAGTAACATATTCCTTACAAATGAAGATGTGAATACATGGTAAAGCTCATACACTGCTGGTGGGAGTGTGAAGTAGTAAAGCCACCTTGGAGAGCAATTTAGTAAAATCTAGTAAAAGATACACACTCCTCTGGACTAAGGAATTCCACTCCTAAAAATTACCCTAGAAAAATTCCGCAGGCTGCACAAGATGACCTGTACTAGAAAATCCACTAAAGCTTTGTTTGGAAAAGTAGAAAATTAGAAACAAGTTGAATGTCAATCAACAAGAGAATAAATAAAATGTGGCATATTTATAGAATTGAATTTTATATGGCATTGAAAATAACCATATCAACATGGAGATCATTTTACAAACAATGTAGGTGAACAAAGGAAGCTGCAAGAGGATATATGTAATATGACACTATTTTGATAAAGTTTAAAAATATGAGAAACAATGCTATATATATATATATATATATTTTTTTTTTTTTTTTTGCGGTACGCGGGCCTCTCACTGTTGTGGCCTCTCCCGTTGCGGAGCACAGGCGCCGGACGCGCAGGCTCAGCGGCCATGGCTCACGGGCCCAGCCTCTCCACAGCATGTGGGATCTTCCCGGACCGGGGCATGAACCCGTGTCCCCTGCATCAGCAGGCGGACTCTCTACCACTGCGCCACCAGGGAAGCCCAATGCTATATATTTTAATGGCCACATACACATGTGTAATAAAAAAATATGAAAATATCAGTATGAATGGAAATATTGAGTACTAAATTCAAAATAGAGGTTACCTCTGAGGAGGGAGGAAAATGGGTATATACTATGGACCTCTTTCCACATCTGAACATATAAATCTATTTCACTTATTTTGACTGCTACACAAAATTCCACAGTTATAATTATATATATATATGTATGTATGTATATATACCATAATAAATTTAGCCATTTTGTTACTGTTGGAGATTTTGGCCATCTCTTCATACCAAAATCCTAATATACTTGATGCAAGGGTCTTTGTGGGAGAATTCCTATATGGGGAATTGCTGAGTTAAAGTTTATATGCATTTAAAATTTTATTTTTCAAATATTGTATCAATTCACACTCCTACCAACAATCTTCTAGAGTCCTCTTCTCTACACACTCTTGCCAAAATTGAATATTATCAATCTCTCACACTTTTTCAAGTCAGGAAGACATTCCCATGATCAAAAGTAGTTTAAAAACTGGAACTAGTGGGAGATGCCAACTTTATAATGTTCTTTAACAAACACAGGGGTATATAGGCTAATAACATACTAAGGAATTATGAGATAATAGAATATACAGACAAATGAACAGATAACTATAATAGCATGATAAGTGCCTTAAAAGAGGTATTCAGCGTGCCATAGCAGAGCATGAAGAGACATATAAATCAGCTTGGGGATCAGGAAAAGAGGCAATGGCTGAGCTGAACCTCAGAGGCTGAAGAGAAGTTGGCATGGGAAATTTGGGAGGATGGGGAGGAGAGGAGACAAAGGGAGATAGAACAACAGATTCAGAGACATAGAAGTAAGAAAATGTGGTAGAACAAGCAACTGGAAATAGTTCAATACTGTCATAGTGCTGCCTGTGAGTTAAAGCCACACATAAAAGTCCAAGTCCAAAGACAAAACTGAAGACGCTTTCAAAATGTTACTCCATAAGATAAAACCCCAGTGTGTTACAAATCATCTCTGATTTAGAAGCTGCTTCTAGAATACATTGAACAGATAGTTCTCTGGCCAAATGCAGCAACAGATTGCATGGCAGGATAGAATGAGGAAGGAGAAGTGTGACCAGTACTTCAGGTCTGGGTAAACAAAGGGTCTAGTCAGCTAAGACAAAAAGGAGCAGAGCACTCGAGTACGATGGAAAAAGATTTACAGGCAGCCAAAGTCCCACAAAAGGGAGGCTGGAGGTTGGAGAGAGCATGAAGGTTGGAAAACCAAGAAGACCCACCAAAGTGCTTCTTTGTATAGCAGCACTCTCTGGGGCCTGGAGCAGAACAGGCACTAGAAATGTTTACTGAACGATTACCAGGGCAGAAAGCTCTTTGCCTGGCTGAAATTTCCCCCTGGATGATGACACCTGGGCACCGGCTATCTCCAAAGGCTGTCACAAACACTGCCACAGGTGAAGGCAGGAACGGAGCCAGAAGTCAATTAACGTCACACATGATACAGATGCCCCACAGCCAGGAACTGAAGACCACCACCACTGTTACTTAGCTCTGAAACAGTGTCTCCCAAAACTGTCCGAAGATTAAAAAATTCCTGGGGTGTTTGTTTCAAAATGAAACAAAACAGATTCCTCTAACTCAACCCAGACCTACTAAGTTAAAATTCCCAAGGGTAGAGACCTGGTACTCTGTATATTAAACAAGCTGCCCAGCTGATTCTTTTCAAGCCATTTTGGGAAGCACTGATCTAGAAGTTCTTGCCAAAACAAAAAGGTTAAAAAAAAAAAAAAAGGTATAACTACTGGAAAATGATTGTTACTGTTTCCCACAGGCAATACAGTTACCTACTTAGAAGTCTAAGAAAATTGACTGAAAAAATTATTAGAACCATGTGTTGACAGAAAAGCTAGTGAGACTTCAAGATGGAAATGTCCATAGGACCACTGAATATAGGAGTCTTAACCTGGACCAGAAGCCTCGGCTGGAATTAAGAACTGCAGAGGGGGGCTTCCTTGGTGGCACAGTGGTTAAGAATCTACCTGCCAATGCAGGGGACATGGGTACGAGCCCTGGTCCGGGAGGATCCCACATGCCGTGGAGTGACTGGGCCTGTGCCCCACAGCTACTGAGCCTGCGCTATGGAGCCCATGAGCCACAACTGCTGAAGCCCAAGTGCCTGGAGCCCGTGCTCTACAACGGGAGAGGCCACCCAATGAGAAGCTTGCACACCGCGGCAAAGAGTGGCCCCCACTAGCCACAACTGTAGGGAGCCCACGTGCAGCAATGAGGACCCAACGCAGCCAAAAGTAAAAATAAATAAATAAATTTATTTTAAGACCCTGCAGAGGGACTTCCTTGGTAGCCCAGCGGTTAAGACTCCATGCTACCAAGGCAGGGGGCCTGGGTTTGATCCCTGGTTAGGGAACTAGATCCCACATGCCGCAAATAAAGATTCCACGTGCCGCAACTAAAGATTCCATGTGCCACAACTAAAGATTCCGCATGAAGCAACTAAAGATCCTGCATGCTACCATGAAGATCCCGCATGTGGCAACAAAGATCCCATGTGCTGCAATTAAGACCTGGCACAGCCAAATCACTAAATAAACAAATATTTTAAAAATAAACAAAAATAAAGTTAAAAAAAAGAACTGCATAAATCTACTAGTGTTGGGGGGGTTGGTTGGGGAGGGTCATCTAAAACCTGGTACGCTCAGAGGTTGCAGCAAGAGAAGAAAAGACAGCTCACTGAATCAGTGTGTTGTGCACCTGAAACTAACATAATATTGTAAATCAACCATACTTCAATTGAAAAAAAAAGAATAAGAAAAGCAGCTCAGGAAAGAATGCCAGGGAACACAATATCTGGTTTATCATAGGTAATCAAAAATTTCATAATTGGACATTTTGTAGCCACTAAATGGAGATAAAAGGTAATGAATATACAATACACGTGTATTAAGCGTATTTAGAGAAACAGTTCTACCATAAATCTGTATCTGTAGATCTCAGAATGTCCTAGATATACAGACAATAATCACTGATATATCTGTGTTAACGTAGAAACAGACAAGCAATTCACACTGCTGGGCCATACAGATTCCTCTAATCCTCTCTACACATGGAAGCTGGATACACATTCTCCAGTTCAGCTCTGGCAGCCACGTGTAATAATCAAAAAAGATGTAACACTGGAGAAAGGGCTGTGGCTAAGATGACTGCCAGAGGAAACCATTCACTTGAAGAACTGCTTGGTTTCGGTTAAGCCACACATTCTCTGCAATGGAAAATCTCCCTGTCATCTCTTTGCTCTAAAAATAATCAGGCTAGTTGAAAAAAACACCTTATTATTTCATAAACTATACATCAATACTTTGATAAGTATCCATCTTTTTAACCAGCTGGGTCCATTTCAAATGTTCTACTTTCAAACTCAGCACTTCTGCAGCTGTAAATGGGTTTAAGAATACACAGTGCATCCAATACCACAGCAGAACAGGGGCAATATTCAAACACTGAAAAGAACAATATTTAAAATATCTCACTCAACCTCCTGAAAATGCTGATAAATGCTGTCAGGATACCTCTAGCCTATTCCTTTTATCTCTTGGATGGCCTAAGAAATTCATAATTTCAGAGGGAAGGCCTTGGTCAGCGAAGCAGTCAGTTTAGCTGTGGTCAAGAGAATTTCAGGGCCATCTCCCCAGGTTTCATACCACCTTAACAGGAGTAAAGATGGGAGCCCAGAGCTCTGCTCACGCCTAGCAAGACCCTCTCCCAGTAATACTCACATTGACAGCACCATGATCTGCCTAGGAGACTATCTGGGGCTAATTCCAACACAACCTTTATCATAGGTTATGCCTGTTTCATAAGAAATCCTAGACTCCCCGCTTGGATTCTCATTCTCATAAGGCTCTGCACATAGCCTCACAAGACCCCATCTCTCACTAATCCTCCACTCTCAAATCCTTCAACTTATCTTCATAGTCTACCATCAGCAAAATCCCTTCTCTGGCTGAGAATCCTCTTCTCCGAGTGTTACTTTCACATAGAAACCTGGCTTTCCCTGAAGGCCTGGCTTCCTCTGCAGCCATTCCAGTGGCAGCTGCTTTCTCTCTCATACCCCTCAAACAGCTGGACCTCCAGGTGGGGAGATGTCCTCCCAGAACCTCACTGCCATTCTCAGATTATCTCCCCTTTTCCTTAAAACCCCCGTTTTGAATTTCATGTCATCAGACCAAAACCCTAAATATCCCTCTACAGTGGAGTCCAATATACTGTCATAATTCTTGTTGATTTCAACATCCACAGAGTTGACCTTTCCCATATACTATTGTGGTCAATTGAATGGAGGACCTCCCAAAAGATATGCCCACACCCTAATCTCTGGAATCTGAGAATATTGCCCTATATGTCAAAAGAGTAAATATTGCCTTCTATGGCAAAATATGTGATTGAGTTAAGGATTTGGAGACAAAGAGTTTATCCTGGATTATCTGGGTAGACCCAAAATGCAATTACATGTGTACTTATAAGATAGACACACAGAGAAGAGAGAGAAGAGGAAGAGGCAATGTGACCAAGGAGGCAGAGACTGGAGTGAGGCAGCCACAAGTCAAGGAATGCCAACAGTCACCAAAAGGTGGAAGAGGCAAAGAACGGTGTGATGGTTAATTCTGTGTGCCAACTTAACCTGTGCTACAGCGTGCCCGGATAGTGGGTCAAACATTACTGTGAGTGCTCCTGTGAGGGTGTTTTTGAATGAGATTAACATACAGATTGGTAGACCGAGTAAAGCGGATTTGTCTTCCTAATGTGGGTGGGCCTCATCCAATCAGTTGAAGACCTGAACAGAATAAAGCGGCTGACCCTCCCTCAAGTAAGAGAATTCCTCCTGCCGGACTCACTTTGAACTGGGATACTGGATTTTCTGCTTTTGGAGTTGAATTGAAACATCTGCTCTTCCTGGGTCTCAAGCCTACAGGCCTTCAGACGGGAACTACATTATCAGTTCTGGTTCTCAGGCCTTCAGACTCAAACTGGAACTACACCCTTGGCTCTGCTGGGTTTCCAGCTTTCTGACTCTTCCTGCAGATCTTGAGGCTTGTCAGCTTCCACTGCTGCATGAGCCAATTCCTTATAATAATCACTTCTTGTATAATTGTAAACCCTTTTGACTCTGTTTCTCTGGAGAACCCTGACTAATATAAATGGATTCTTCCCTGGAGCCTCCAGAGGGAGTATGGCCCTGCTCACATCTTGATTTCAAATTATGGTATCCACAGACAGAGAGAACAGACTTGTGGTTGCCAAGGGGGAGGGGGGGGAGGGAGGGATGGGCTGGGAGTTTGGGATTCGCCGATGCAAGCTATCACATACAGAATGGATACACAACAAGGTCCTACTGTATAGCACAGGGAACTATATTCAATATCCTGTGATAAACCACAATGGAAAATAACATGAAAAAGAATGTGTGTGTATATATATGTATAACTGAACCACTTTGCTGTACAGTAGAAATTAACACAACATAGTAAATCAACTAGATGTCAATAAAATAAAATTTAAAATAAAATAGAATTGTGATGTCCATAACTGTGAGAGAATAAATTTGTTTTAAGCCACCAACTTTGCAGTAATTTGTTACAGCAGCTTCAGGGAGCATATACAGTAGTAGCCTTCCCTGAACTCTCCTACAACAACGTTCCCCCACTCTGCGTGGGTCACCAGCTTCAAGTCACGTCCTAGAACACCGTACTGCCAATTACCGCACATTATCTAACATCTCCATGTCAAGCACTGCGCTCTCTTACCAACTTCTATCTCTCTAGATCACTCCTTCCAGTGCCCTCGAACAATACTTCAGCGCCGATGGGACCCGTCTCCACCGAGCCTGCTACCCTCACACAGTCCCTTGTCTCCCTCATGGTCTCATTTCTCTCTTCAACCGACTTATATTCCACAGCCCATTACGACATTCATGTCTTTGCCTACTCTCCAGCCTCTCTCGCCAACCCTCCTCCTTTGTCACACTCCTCTGTCAAAACCCCAACTCCACCCGCTCTGCTCCTCTACCCACACAATGAGGGGGCAGAAGTAAAATATACAACTACGCTGACTGGTCTGACTTTGAATTCATAACCACCAACCTCAAGTTAGTCATTCCAATCTCAGTTCAAATGTCACTTCTTAAAAAAAACTTCCCCTGACCAATTTTTAATAGCTTTATTGAGATGTATAATTCACATGCCATAAAATTCACCCTTTTAAAGTTACAATTCAGTGGTTTTAATCTATTCAAAACAGTTGTGTAACCATAACTAATATCTCATTTCAGAAGATGTTTTCCACCCCCAAAAGAAACCCAATACTCTTTTTGCCCACCCCACTGATCTACTTCGTCCCTATGCACTTGCTTACTGTGGGTATTTCATGTAAGTGGAATCAAACACTATGTGACTTTTTATGTCTGGCTTCTTTCGCTTAGCATGTTTTCAAGGTTCATCCATGTTTTAGCATGTATCAGTACTTCATTTCTTTTTGTTGCCTAATAGTATTCCATAATGTTGACATAACACGTTTTGATTATCTGTTCAACAGTTCACAGACATTTGGCTTTATTTCCACTTTTGAGGTATTTTGGATAATGTTGCTATGAGCATTCATGAACAAGTTTTTCTGTGAATGTATATTTTCAACTCTCAGAGGAGAATTCTCAATTCTCACCTAGGAGTGGAATTGCTGGATCACATGGTAACTCTGTTTAACATTCTGAGCAACTGCTAAACTATTTTTTCAACGTGGCTGCACCATTTTACATTCCCACCAGCAGTGTATTAGGGTACCTATTTCTTCACATTCTCAACAACACTTGTTATTGTCAGTCTTTATTTCAGGCAACCTAGTGGGTGTGAAGGGGCATCTCATTGTGGCTTTGATTAGTCATTTCCCTAATGACTAAGTAATGTTGATCATCTTTTCACATGTTTATTGGCCATTTGTATATCTTCTGAAATGTATATTCAGATCCTTTGCCCGTTTTCTCCTAAAGTTAACTTAAAAAAAAATTGTGGTGGGCTTCCCTGGTGGCGCAGTGGTTGAGAGTCCGCCTGCCGATGCAGGGGATACCGGTTCGTGCCCCGGTCCGGGAGGATCCCGCATGCCACAGAGCAGCTGGGCCCGTGAGCCATGGCCGCTGGGCCTGCGCGTCCGGAGCCTGTGCTCCGCAACGGGAGAGGCCACAGATAACATATTTCTGCTGTTTTAGGCTGCTAAGTTTATGGTTATTTACTATGCAGGAAACGAAAACTAAAACAGTGACCATAAATAGTTTACCCAGGATAATTGCAGTTTACGCATGTTGTCCCTGCATAATTAACAGTGTCCCCTTCCACTCTCACATGAGTCTGGATTATATGCTAATTTATACGGTCACTCTAACAATAATTTCACCTCCCAAACCCTAAAGATTCATGTGGATGTAGGAGAATAGACAGCCACCACCTGAAAGGGCTGCGAGAGAAGTGGAACACCTACAGGAAAGCCAAATTTCTATCAAGAAAAAGGGTTAAAAGAAATGCTTAGACAGCCCCACTACTGGGCATATACCCTGAGAAAACCGTAATTCAAAAAGAGTCATGTACCACAATGTTCATTGCAGCTCTATTTACAATAGCCAGGACATGGAAGCAACCTAAGTATCCATCAACAGATGAATGGATAAAGAAGATGTGGCACATATACACAATGGAATATTACTCAGCCATAAAAAGAAACAAAATTGAGTTATTTGTAGCGAGGTGGATGGACCTAGAGTCTGTCATACAGAGTGAAGTCAGAAAGAGAAAAACAAATACCGTATGCTAACACATATATATGGAATCTAAAAAAAAAAAAAAAAGGCTCTGAAGAATCTACAGGCAGGACAGGAATAAAGATGCAGATGTAGAGAATGGACTTGAGGACATGGGGAGGGGCAAGGGGAAGCTGGGACGAAGTGAGAGAGTGGCATGGACATATATACACTACCAAACGTAAAATACATAGCTAGTGGGAAGCAGCCACATAGCACGGGGAGATCAGCTCGGTGCTTTGTGACCACCTAGAGGGGTGGGATAGGGAGGGTGGGAGGGAGACGCAAAAAGGAGGGGATATGAGGATATATGTATATGTACAGCTGATTCATTTTGTTATACAGCAGAAACTAACACACCACTGTAAAGCAATTATACTCCAATAAAGATGTTAAAAAAAAAAAACCCAAACAAAACAGGTCAGAGCCACAGTGGGCAAGTCTCAGCAGTTTTTCTGAGGAGTGTGGGGCACTGACCTAAGGGACTAGATTTTGTAGCTTTTGTTTGGATTTTCTTCATGTGTGTATCTTACCTCCTGCTGTAACTTGCTACAAGTAGGTATACTGTCTTATGCCTTTAAAAAAAATAGTCCTCCTGCCTAGTTTTGCACCAGGTACAAAGTAGCTATTTAACTATGACATGTAACTATTTAGAAGTGAACAGGGGCATGGCCAAGAAGTGTACCTTTTCCCTCAATGAATACACATTATCTCTTAGAATTCTAGAGATGTGAGGAGAGGTATGCTGATCACATGAAAATGAAACATTGCTTCTGACAAAGTCAACAGTCTTAATTGTTCCAAGTCTATAACAACATAATTTTCTGACTCCTTAAAGTAAATGATTTAATATCATTAGTGCCCAAACAACTACACTGGACATATGTGAGTTGCTCATTAACATTTACTTTAAAAAAAAGCAATAATATTAATAGAGATTGTTAAACAAATCCAATACTTTGTCATTTATAGATTTTGAAGAACGGGATAAGTAACTTTGTTCAGAGGTGGAGTCTGCCATCTGCTGGGAAGAAAGGTGAAATTTCCATGTCATCAACTAAGTTATATAACTACCTCTACTGACAACAAACTGTACTGTGGTACAAGTGTATTGTGCACACACATACACACTTCCTGCCATGGAGTAGTACCCACATGGGAATTGGTCAAATTTCTCTTGGCAAAGTGAAGACAAGAATAAGTGGACACCTGAAAGTAAGGCAAGGGGGAAGGCAGGGAATGAGAGCAGTCTTGTTTACCTCCAGCCCTCCTTGCAGATCAGGAAAGGGTTAAGAGTTTCCGTTTGGGAAGATGAAAAGGTCCCAAAGATGGATGGTGGTGATGGTCGCACAACAACGTGAATATACTTAATGCCACCGAACTGTACTAACGTGGTAGAAAAACATGATAGTCTCCATGGCTGAACGAAAATCCTTGATCAGAATGGAAGGCTTTATCCGCTGGGTGGCAGACTGTATTTTCCAAACATAACTGCAGGGATCTCTCTCACCACCCTTGCTCCACTGTGATGGACTTGACCACCACCCCAGCATCATGAGATGAAGTCCCTTCTCCTTCCCTCCAGCCTTAGAGACTGTGACCAACAGAATATGGCGGAATGTTGCCGCATAACTTTACAGCCAGGTAAGACAAGGCCTTGCAGCTTCCCCATAGCTCTCTAGGGATGCTGGTCCTCCAGCTGCTTCCTCCGGTGATGCTCTCTCTTAAAATAATGTCTCCATGCTGTGAAAAGCACAAGCCACATTCAGAGGCCCACACAGAGGTGGGTCCTGTCGACCATTCCAGCCTTATGATCTGAACAAGGACTTCTGTTTAAGTGGTTCATTCAGTCACAGAGACTATGATGCTTTCTATTAAATTATACTTTTAAAAATAATACCTTATTCAAACCATGCATAATATTTTGTAGGATTTTTATTGCCATATTTAAATGATTCAGATTTGGAGGAAGATCCTGATACACTGCTGTTGTTGTTTTTGGTTTTTTTTAAATCACTGTTAAATGATGTTTAGCCCAAACCTTCCCCATCTCAGCAGATGGCAATTCCATCCTTCTAACTATTTGGGACAAAACCTTAGAGCTTCCCTGGACTCCTTTCCTCTCACAAGCCACATCCCACCCATGAAGCAGATTTATAAAGCATATCCTAATTCAGCTCTTTTCATCACCTCTACTGCTAACATCCTACCATATCTTGTTTTAATTACTGCAATCATCTCTCTGAAATGGTCTGCTTCTATCTTTTCCTTCCACTGTTTACTCTTTACATGGCATCCAGACGGATCATTTTAAAATATAAATCAACTCAAGCTATCTTCTACCCAAAGCTCTACAAAGATTCCTCCTTTCACTCAGAGTAAAAGCCAAAGCCCTTACAATGGCCAGCAAGGCCCTTGTCACCTCTCTGACCCCCTCCCTACAGCTCTCCTGCTGCTCCTTCTGCTCTGGCTACTCTGGCATTTTTGCTGTTCCCTGAATTCACATGCACACTCTTGCTGTACGGCCACGATCCTGAAAACTTCTGCTCTTCCCCAGATGTCTGCAGGCAGACATCTAAGACTTTGCTCAAATCTCACTTTCTCAACAAGGCCTATAAGACTATCCCCACTCCTACCCTTGATTCCTTTTTCTGATTTCTTGCTCATGTGAGAGTCCAGTGTACACTGGAAGAGGGGCTCTGATCCATGAATTCAGGGCCCCAGTCTCCTTTCATCTAAGGACTCTGCCTCTGTTAACTAACAGAGATCCTTTCATTTGGGCTGGTGTACATAGGGAGTGGGAAAGGCAAAGATAGAAAGAATGGAGAAGACACACCTGCTTTAAACTACCTTGACCCAGAAGTAACACAGATGACTTCCAAACAAATTCCATGGGTAAGAACTAGTCATATGGCCCATCCGGCTACAAGGAGGATGGCTATATAATCTAGTTACATATCCAGAAGAAAAGGAAAACATGGATACTGGTAAGGATTTCTAATCACTAAATATCTTTCTGCTCACTTTCACTACCCAAAGAACACACTCAAGCCTCTCCCACCGCCCAGAAGCAAACCTGAAGTCCCATTCAGTCAGCAAATCTAACTACAAGTGCAGGACCTCTGGCTCTGCCAGTTTCCTTCATCAAGACCACGTGCAGCTCCTTAAGACACAACCTATGAACTGAAAAGGCATGTTATTTGCCCCTGCTCTCCCCAGTCCCAATATACAAGAGTGGGACAGGAGGAGAAGGTTCTTCCTTACCAAATATTCTCCTTGGCCATGTGGGCTCTGGCACACCCTCCTGAGGGGCCGTAAAACCTTCATAACCCACCTCTTTCTAGGGCAAGTTCTGGGTCCTTAAAAATTGATTTTGTAGCTGTAATAGTCAGGCTCATGGTTCCATTGCCAACAGAATTCCGTCAAAAACTTAGCAGGCCTTTGATCTATTTGTTTCCAGTCGGCTCCATGTGCCAGTAACCACACACAAAGTTCTTCCCCAGACATGCCTCCATTCCTCTTGCTTTCAACTAACCGAAGCCACCTGGAGGCCACATGAAACAACAGGTCAGCAGTTTCCAACTCTGGCTGCAAAACAGAATCTTGGCTGCAAAACAGAACTTTCAAAAACTGCCTGTGTCCGGGTTTCATGTACCCTGGACCCATTAAATCAGAAGCTATGAAGGTGGGAGCAAGATGATTCTGATGAGAAGCCAGTTAAGAACTATACTTCATCTGATCTTTGCCACAGGACTGTCACATTTTTTTTTTCAACTGAGAACACTTACTAGGTCTTTGATGCTCAAAACCTCTCTCAACTCTTATCTCTTGCTCTCTAGAAATAGTCTGTTTTTCCTTTCACTGCCCCAACTCTCAGAACTTTCTCTATTCCCTTTCATTTTTTGCTGGAAAGCTAGCCAATTCTTTCCTAAGCTCATCTCTTTCATGTAATACCTTACCAATAAGAGTCAACACACACTCTGACCTTTTCCAACGTTTGACCTAGAGTTCGCTTGGCATGAAGGAAGTCTTCCAAATTATCATGGATGACAAATTTACCAAATTGGTCACCACTGCAGAACTTGGGTTTCTGTCTTTCCCAACTCCAATATCAGTGTCCTCATCAGCGTGCTTCCTGACCGCTAAGCCAATGAAACAAATGTTAAGGTTTTGTTTTGGTAAGTAAGGTTGGTAAGTACCAACCACTGTAGCAAAAACTAAAACCTCAGTAGCTTAACACAGAGTTTCTCCCTTGCTTCCATCAGAGTCACACGGGTTGGCAGCATATTCCTCTCCACCCATTGTTCAAGGACGCAGTTTCCTTTCATTTTATGGTTTCACCCTCTCTGGGTCCTAATGAAATTCTCTCCATTAAGCTGCTAGAGAGGATAGAAAAGGCACCCAGTTATTAACTGTCTTGTTCTGGGAAGAGACATATCACTCTGATCACATTCCACTGGTAACAGCTATTCACATGGTCCTTTTGGATACAGTGGGGCTGAGAAATGTAGTCTAGATGTGTGCCCAGCAAGAACAGGAAAACAGTGATGTTGGTGAGCCCTAGTGGTCTCTTTAACACCCTTAAAATTTAAGCTCAAACAAGGCAGGAATCGTCGTCTAGTTTGTTCATAGATGTATCTCACAAGCCTCTTACAGAGTGCCTGGGACATAGCAGGTGCTCAAAATATATCTTTTGAATAAATAATGAATGGACAGAATGAATTACAGGTATGGTACCATATGGCATTCTTTTCTATAATAAAGACAAATGAATGGATTGATGAATAAAAGAATGGCGAATTATACTGCACAGTTACTTAGATAAAACATTAAAAAGAACTTTTGGAAAAATCAAAATAAATTTCCAAGCACCAACACTACACATATCAAATCTACAATGCAAATTCATATACAGACTGGTTAAATGCACACTAAATTCATCTGTGGTGAACACAGAGAAACATTCATTCAAAATTTTAGTACAAACACAGTGGACAAACTTCAAAGAAATTACTATTAAACTGATAACACATTTTTTTGTTAGGTGGAAATTTCTTTACCCACAACAGCCTCAAAATTCATCCATATCTTCCTCAAAGAACAAGGGCACTGCACACAGAGTCCTAGTCTTAAAAGCAAGTCACACACAGACATGTAAAAGACCTTACCAATATGCATCTACCATCATAATGCAAATACTCATCAAAATTCAGAACTAATACATTTATGATACCAGCTTCAAAATTATGCATGCTGATAATACTTGATTTTTCCTTAACTCTTAAGTCACTATAACAAAAATAAATTAATAAACTAGAAAAAAATAACAAAGCTGAAATAAAAATAACAATAAATGGCGATAAGACTTACTTCACAAGAGTGTTGTGAGGATCAAACAGAAATGTAAGAATTCACTTGTGATTTCTGTACTTTCCTTTATGTAGGTTACAGATCAACAGAGTATATGAAAAACTGCTTTGTAAATCATAAAGCAATATTCAAACAGTCACTTATCTTTAAATAAATGTAAAATTCCCATTTCTATATGGGTTTTAAATTAGCTAAATGAGCAAGTTCAAACTAAGGTGAAAAAGAAGTTCCTCATCCTCCTAGCCCCAACATCTAGAAAAACTTTCAGTAGATACATTCCAGAGAATCCAGTCATTATGAAAGGTAATAAGGCAACGAGCCTTCTCAGTGTAAAGAGTTAGACTCTAAACAAAAAACAGTTGAAAAATATTAATAAGTCATTTAACACAGCGGGATACTTGTACTTTAAGAAGAAGAAAAAGTAACAATTTGAAAATCTATAAATTCTCTCTAGTCAATGAAAAAGAGAATAAACTACTGGGTTTTATTTTTTGTTTTCCCTTTGCTTGTTTAAAAAATTTAAAATAATGACTCCTCAACCAAAAGAAATATTGGAATTTACAACGTAAGACCCAGGATAGGAGGTTCAGTTTAACAAAATTTTATGTGTTAGCTGTAACTGAAAAGCCATCTAATAAAAAATTATCTCTAACACATTATCAGAGATGTAGGAAGTAAAGTATACACCTGATTAAAGTTTGTTTCTTGGTTTTAACTAATCCCTGATATAAACTTATTTGCTTTTTTCTTGGTTGAGTTTTAAGACGGTTAACTAGGAAAAAAAAGAAAATAGAAAAAAAACCCTGCTTATTGAAGCTTTCTAATACTTAAAGTCTAATAGGATGACCAGGCTTAAGAACCTAGATCCTGAATTATACTTATGACCCTATATATTTTTCTACCTTTTAGCAAACTAACCAACCAACAAACAAAAGCTAGAGGAAAAGGATTTAAAGCAAGGCTATAGCAATTTAGGAAATAAAAATATGACATTTTTTAAACTCTGGAAATAAACTGAGAGAAGGGAAGAAAAAATGATTGATATTAAACTTGTTACATGATTTATAAACACCACAGAAAAACCAGACATTGACCTCTACCCAAATACTGTTATTTAAAAGATTGCTTTTGGGGCTTCCCTGGTGGTGCAGTGGTTGAGAATCTGCCTGCCAATGCAGGGGACACAGGTTCGAGCCCTGGTCCAGGAAGATCCCACATGCCACGGAGCAACTGGGCCCATGAGCCACAATTGCTGAGCCTGCGCGTCTGGAGCCTGTGCTCCGCAACAAGAGAGGCCACAACAGTGAGAGGCCCACGCACTGCAATGAAGAGTGGCCCGCGCTCGCCGCAACTAGAGAAAGCCCTCACACAGAAACGAAGACCCAACACAGCCGAAAGTAAATAAATAAATTTATATTAAAAAAAAAAAGATTGCTTTTGAAAGTAAAGACATCAGTGTGGCAATTGTAAAATACAGTATCTACCCAACTTTAGAGAGGTAAAAATTTAACTCCTTCATCTCATGCAGCTTTCCCTGCAACATTTAAACCCTATAAGCATGAATAAAGTTTGCTTGAAAAAAAGAACTTTAAATCTTCCTTAAAGCTCAGAGAGTAAGTCTTCTGGGGTGGGGGTGGTACCCCCTTGTACAATTTTAAAAGAAGACACTTTTCGGGCTTCCCTGGTGGCGCAGTGGTTGAGAATCTACCTGCCAATGCAGGGGACACAGGTTCAAGCCCTGGTCTGGGAGGATCCCACATGCCGCAGAGCATCTAGGCCCGTGAGCCACAACTACTGAGCCTGCGCGTCTGGAGCTTGTGCTCCGCAACAAGAGAAGCCGCGACAGTGAGAGGCCCGTGCACCGCGATGAGGAGTGGCCCCCGCTCTCCGCAACTGGAGAAAGCCCACGCACAAAAACAAAGATCCAGCATAGCCAAAAATAAATATTAATTAATAAAAAAAAAAAAGACACTTTTCACTGGGAAAGCGAGCACTGCAACATTCCATTTTACTGAATAAAAGGGACCACATCAAAGGTCATAATATCTCCATCTCCTAGAACTTTAAAAACTCTCCTTTTCAAATCAAGTGATGAAGCACAACATATCTGCAAGCCCCATCATAAATGTAAGGGTTAATATTTTATGACACCACATCCTTATTTGATAGGCATCTATCAGAAAAGTGGCCCTGGTGCTGTTATGGATGAAACAGATAACCACTGGGGACACAGACTGAGACACAAAGCAGTTACCCAAGAGGAATGCTCCTTCATCTGGTGCTGGTTGCTGTGAGGGCCATTGGCATGGCCACGCCAAAAGCAATTTTGGCAGAGCTGGTAGTTGTGGCACTGCTGGCATCGGTACCGGAAACCCATCATACTCTCACACCGGCAATAGGAGCACTCCACGGGGTGGAAGACTTGAGGGATGAGGGCAGGGAGGAGAGGGAACCAGAGGGAGAAAGAAGTCATTTTCATTTGGAGAATAAAGTCAGTACAGTGGAAAACCAAATTTAACATAAAAGCAAAGGTGAAAACAAAACTAGAAGTGAAGAATCTAAATTGTCTTCAATTTAGTTAACCTAACCAGCCATTCACTGGAATAAAAAGAAAATAACAAAATTTTCCATTTAGAATAGATTACAATCCACCTTAAAAAACAACTAATTTCCTTCTTTAAAATGACATTCGTGTCTCAAATTTTAGGTAAATAAACCAGTAAGGAGGAGAGACACCCTCATTCCAAAATTTCTCTTCCAAACCTATTTTTTTAAAGAGATGTATATTGTTAGTTGTGGACATATGTTTCCTTCACTAACATAAAATCTGTGAGAGCCAGTACACCATGCTTTATGTCTCTGCTACTTGCAAGTGGTATTTCACACAGTCCTTTGGACTGAAGGCCTCCAAATGTTTGCTGAACTAAATACTACAGGGACTTTCCTGGAAGTCCAGTGGTTAAGACTCCGAGCTTTCAACGCAGGGGGCACTGGTTCAATCCCTGGTTGGGGAACTAAGATCCCACATGACACACAGCACAGCCAGTAAATAAATAAATAAATAAATACTACTACATACCTGGGTGCAAATGGTAACTGGTAAAAAAGTAAGGCTACCATATCAAAATACTAGTTTTAGGTAAGAGCTCCAAGTATTGGCATAAAATAAGGTGCTCTAACCAATGAAGGGGCAGTGATTTGGAGAGAGGGAAACTCAGGTGACCTGAGACTCCTTTCTCCACCTCACACAGCATCTTACCTCAGGAAAAACCGCCAGCCGGCAGTCAGGATTTATGGGGGTTACTGGGATTCTCTTATAGCCTGAAAGTCCAGTTTACTCAGTGGAAGTGGGCAATAAATGCACAACTGTATATTACAGATTGTTATTTATACTTTTTTTTTTTTTTTTTTTTGGTACGCGGGCCTCTCACTGCTGTGCCTTTTCCTGTTGCAGAGCACAGGCTCGGGACGCGCAGGCTCAGCGGCCATGGCTCACGGGCCCAGCCGCTCCACAGCATGTGGGATCTTCCCGGACCGGGGCACGAACCCGTGTCCCCTGCATCGGCAGGCGGACTCTCAACCACTGCGCCACCAGGGAAGCCCTGTTATTTATACTTTTAAATGTTGACAGCACGATTGTTCCCTCTGGCAATTCAATTCTGAACACAAGAAATGGAAGTCAAAGGAAAGAGGGATATAATATTCAATATTCATTTGAACAACTCTTTCTAGCACTGTGTATACAAAGGCAGTGTTGTCTCAATCATAAGGATTTTTAGTCCTACTTCCAAAAATGCATATTAACTAGAGAATCAAGTCTCAAAACAAACAAACAACAACAACAAAACCTGAGCACTAGGTGAGAAAAATAATACAACAAGATCACTCAAGAATAACAGAAAACTAAAATCTGGAATGAGAAATCCAAAGGACATACCTCCTCTAAGAAATTTAAATTTTTGTTATCAAAATATTTCTAAGGAATAATGAAAGTGTTAATCACATAAGAATGTAATTTATAAATAATATACTACATACAAAGTCACAACAAAATGTTCATACGGATAACACTAGATCTCGACAACTGAGATCCTCTCTACTTGGGATAGCAGATATGAAATGATTTTATGAAAATGAGCTGGATATGAAACTACAAAAACATTTAGTGCTATAAAGGTATTGTCCCTCAAAAGAACCAACACTGTAATAATTTAACAGCATAAATCTCTATCCAAAAATCCTGTTTAAAAATTTAGCTGTTTGGGCTTCCCTGGTGGCACAGTGGTTGAGAGTCCACCTGCCGATGCAGGGGACATGGGTTCGTGCCCCAGTCCGGGAAGATCCCACATGCCACAGAGCAGCTGGGCCCGTGAGCCACGGCCACTGGGCATGCGCGCGTTCCGGGCCTGTGCTCCGCAGCGGGAGAGGCCACAGCAGTGGGAGGCCCGCGTACCGCAAAAAAAAAAAAAAAAAAAAAAAAAATTTAGCTGTTTTAGTCTACTCAAGAGATTCCAGGACTTTAGGAAAATAATCTTGAATCTAAGGACTTGTGAACTAAAGCCATGACTGAGTGAAAGCCTGAGAAGTTTAAAAAAAAAAAAAAGGTATGAGTAGGAGGGAGAGAAAATAAAAAGAGTACGGTAGCGTTCTCTCATTCTTACAAAATGAAAAAAGAGGACTCTGCTTTTTAGCGCCGCTCAGCTATCACTCCTTCTCTTTCGTGGAATGAGGAGAGACAGGCAAGAAGAGCCTTGAAAGAAGGGAGCTTCCAGAGAAAAGCTAGGACCTTTCCTTTAATGAATTCAAACAACCTAAACAAGGAGATAAACTGATAGCAATAGCAGAAAAACCTAAGTAGTTACTAAGAGATAAGTACCATTTCAATTTCAAGTGAAACAAAGATTTAAGTCAAACTACTTGGGAAGGATACTGAGAGTAATTCAGTGGTAAAGGAAAAAACTGAATATGGGTGAAACCCAGTACCAAATTCTATCTTGGCTATTTTCCTTTAAACTATTCCAAAATTTTATAGTGTTAGTGGTTGATATTGAATATATACAATTTTTTGGAGTTATGCTTTTTATAAACTAAAGGAAGTCATGGCTAAGTCAGGTGGGTTTAAGCAGAAAACAACCATCTGGAATCTTGGGGGAAAAGCCTGGCGTTTGAACCACAAAGTTTTCTGACCTGATATTACTACCTCTTGGTATCCTATCTAAGTATAATAAGTCCTCCCTCCCTTTTTTTTTTTTTTTTGAGAAATAAATATTCCTCTTTTGGAAGCTAAAACCACAAATTCAAATGATGGAGTGCCAGCAAATGTCAACTGTAATTTTCAATGATAATAACTAAGGACATTACAAATACTGTCAGTTCATATACTTCCTATAGCACAGGGAACTGGATGATAAAAGTTCTGCTTACCATTCTCAACGTGGGCAAGCCTATGCATGAGAGGTAGCCAGACAAGGCACTGGGGAGGAGGATCGGCCATCATGGTGTCTAAAAACGTATTTAGCATTATCTTTTTCTGTGAAGAGAAAAAAAAACAAGTATACTTCATATTTTTCAAATATCTCTGAACTCTAAGATTAAGTTAACTTAGGATTCTCCCAACCAAGTTGTAATGAATTACATGGGAAATTTTATAGCAAAATAAATAGTATTTTGCATTACTACAGACAATGCTACACACTATCCTATGTACTACTGCTATATTCAAATGCATTTCCACTTACATTATTTTATTTGAATCTTAAAACAACTGTAAAAGACAAATAGGCTAGGATGGAATTACTATGTTGTACACCTGAAACTAATACTGTAAGTTAACTATATTTCAATAAAACATATGAAATGAAAAAAAGATAAATAGGCTAGGTATTACTATCTTCATTTTACAGATGAGATAATAAAGGAATGACGCATTTAAATGGTTTGTAAAGGTCCTACCAAAATCAGGACTACAACTCAGGTGTCCTTCAAATGACTATTTCTGAAGAATTCTGAAGGAAAGTCTCAGATCCAGGACAGAGACTGTAGGCCAGCACTGAATGGAGGGAGGGAAAGGTTCTCACATATATGTAAGAGGGCTAAATGAGGGTGATTAACACTAGGAAGTTACCGTCCAAAGGCCCTTATACATAGCTATGCATTGACGGTGTAGTTTGAGAAATGCCTACTCGAATAGGCTAAATAAAGTTTTCCAAAGTGTTTTCCATCTCAGGCATCCAAGCTACTAATGTTTCTGAGATTTCAGTGGAATCTGAGAGGAATGCGTGAGCAACGTTAAAAATAAAAACAGAAAGTCACCCAGCATTTGAATGGAGGTTCAGACGTGGAAAATGCCTCTTATAATGGATATGCAAATAACTGCAATAAACCAAAATGAAATTAAAAGTGTATACTTAAAATTGAGAAAGAAGATGCTAGGAAGTCTTTAGCTAGTCAGAGGTGGTTAATATACGTTTGTAATTATATCACTTATCATAAATGTAATGTTTAAATTAATGTTTCTGTATCCTCTTATATTTGTTAAAAATTACACTTTTACAAATCCACTTATAATCCTAATGCTACTTTCCCTAAAAGTTTTGATTTACCTATCATGGAGTTTTGTGTGGTTTCTTAAATCTTCAAGATGAAAAGGAATTATACTTGATATCTCAGAACTCCCTCATAAGTACGCTCAGGATCAGTTTCCAAAAGTTGTCCTAAGTCATACTATAATTTAAGTCCTCCAAAAGCATGAGGAATGAAACCAGAAGAACTGTGTCCCAGTGCTCTGTCTTCCACTAACTACGTGATTGGGGGGAAATCACCTAACATTCTGGTTTCAGTTTTCTTATCTCTCAAGGGCTAGAGCAGTGGTTCTCGAAGTATGGTCAGAGGTCCCCCTGCAAGGTTCCTAAAACATTTCCAAGGAGCCCATGAGGTCAAAACTATTTTCATAATAATATTAAGACATCATTTGCTTTTTTCAATCTGATTCTCTCATGACTGTACAGTGGAATGTTCCAGAGGCAACGTGGCATATCCACAATTATCTGCAAAAGCTTTTAAAATATTCCTCCCTTTTCCAACTACACAGCTGTCTGAGACCAGATTTTCTTTCCATACTTTAACCAAAACAACATATCACAACAGACTGAATGGATAAGCAGATATGAAAACCCAGCTGTCTTCAACTGAGCCAAATATTAAAGAAATTTGCAAAAAATATAAAACAATGGCATTCTCATTAAATTTTTTTGCTTTGGAATATCTACTTTTCATAAAATATATTATTTATGTTAATATGTAATCGGTTTATCACTGTTCTTTTTAAATGATTTAATATTTTATAATTTATCAGTTTTGATTTCTAATATGGAAATACTGATAGATATAACTCATATAAACAAAAGCTCTCTGGGGTGCTCAAATATTTTCAGGGGTGTAAAAAGGTCCTGATACCAGAAAGTTTGAGAACTTATGGGACAGAATTCCCAGCTCTAAAATTCCGTGACTCAGTAAATAACTATGTGAAAGACAGACTCTTTCACTCTTCTTCTACCTTTTGTTTTGTTTTATTTTGGTTTTGCTCCTGAGTTGAACACATTCTTTGCATTTCTCTTTATTTTTTACAACAGAATATTTATAATAAAAACTATAATAAAACTGAAAGTAATGAACATTCTTGCCACAATTCTCATTTTTCTGTATTTCCCTCCAAATGCGTGTTTCTATATAATTATGTACATAGGGTATATAAAAATATATAATCTGTCTTTCCACTTAATATTTTTTCTTTTTTAAATAAATTTATTTATTTATTTCTGGCTGAGTTGGGTCTTTGTTGCTGCGCGGGGGCTCTCTCTAGTTGTGGCAAGTGGGAGCCACTCTTTGTTGCCATGCGCGGGCTTCTCATAGCGGTGGCTTCTCTTGTTGCAGAGCACAGGCTCTAGGCGTGTGGACTTCAGTAGTTGAGGCACATGATGAAGCACAGGCTCAGTAGTTGTGGCGCCCAGGCTTAGCTGCTTCGCCGCATGTGGGATCTTCCCAAACCAGGGCTCGAACCCGTGTTCCCTGCATTGGCATGCAGATTCCCAACCACTGTGCCACCAGGGAATCCCCCACTTAATGTTTTATTAAATACTTTATTGTTTTGCTACAAGGTCTTCTTTTCTAATCATTTTAACAGCTGCCTCATCCACTGAGCAAAAACACCATGATTTATTTATGCTTTCCTCAATAAAACATTGAGCCTGTTTTTATCTTTGTATGCACTCTCATATTTTTCTTAGAAACCAGTGTTTCTGTTTTCTGTCTACTTCCCCACGCTTTGTTATCCTAATCATCAATACTGACAATTATTAGTCTAGATGGCATTTGACTTCCCTCCCTCCACTCTTGGCTACAACTTTCCTGTTTTAAAAGAGGGGAGAAATCATCTCTTAAAAGTGAGAAATCCAGTATCACTAAAATAACGTGAGAAAACAAGTAAAATAATTTAGCATTAGGTCACCATAGCTGCAATTTCCAATCTCATCTTTTCCATTAAAAACTCCTATTTTCTGGGACTTCCCTGGTGGTGTAGTGGTTAAGAAACCGCCTGCCAATGGAGGGGACATGAGTTCAATCCCTGGTCCGGGAAGATCCCACATGCCGCGGAGCAACTAAGCCCGTGTGTTACAACTACTGACCCCACGTGCCGCAACTACTGAAGCTCACACGTTCTAGGGCCCACATGCCGCAACTATTGAGCCTGTGTGCTGCAACTACTGAAGCCTGGGCGCCTAGAGCCCGTGCTCTGCAACAAGAGAAGCCACCGCAATGAGACGCCCGCACACTGAAACAAAGAGTAGCCCCCACTCGCCACAACTAGAGAAAGCCCGTGCACAGCAACAAAGACCCAGTGCAGCCAAAAACAACAACAACAAAAACAACAAAACAAAACTCCTATTTTCTTATGGGCAACAGGGAGATATTTCTTATCCATTGCCCTACAACTTACTTGGTAATCAGTTATCAATGTATGACATTTAGCTAAAAGACTTAAAAACAGCATTTTTTAAATCTTTCAGATTAAAATGTTTTTATACAAACTTTTTGTGTAAAGTTATAGAAATACTTTGTCTGACAAGAGCAAACACACATTAACTGGTTACAGGACCAGTGCTATGGGTCAGCCTTTCAGTTATTATAAGATACTGAATCATATCACAGATTTATTCTGGACTTTGAAAATTAGAGTACTTTGTAATGACACAACAATATAGTGTTGCTGTGCTTTTTATCGAGATACTTTTATTTATTATAGCTTTTTTTAAAAAAGAATGGAAAAAGTCTTCAAAAATTCTGAAATTCGGTATTTTCCTCATTGCAAAGATTGTCTCATTTGAGAAAATTATGGAATAATATCAGTGAAAACAACAAGGTTGCAATCACATCCATGAGCTTTAAGCTTGCAGTAAGAATTCAAGCCCAGATACTTACTCATGCCATAATAGATTTAAAACCACTACTCAATCAAACTACCTAGTAAGCACTGATGATTTTCCAGACACTGTTAGTAATGGGGATTTAAATTTGAAGGAGACCAAGGTGCATCCCTCAGGGCATAAGTGAGCTAGATGTAACAGGCCAGGGCCTGTAGAAGAGGAAACAATTAATCCTACATTGAAAGATTCAGAGCAACAAAGACAAGGAAATATTTAGCTGTGACTTGAAATATGAGGCCCTTGTTGGAGGAGAGAAAGAAGGTCGGGGTTACTGGCATTTCAGTGAGAGCTAACAGCATAAACAAAGAAGAGAAGTATACCACTTTCACCTACTCAAAACAAGAGAAATTCAAATCAAAACTATGCTGAGATAACACTTCTCATCTCTCAGATTGGCAAAAATTCCTAAATGTAAGAACATGTGCTGTTGGCAAGGCTGTGGAGAAAAAGATGGACTTACACACTGCTGGTGGGAGTGTAAATGGTACAACTCCTGTGGCACTGGGGCAATATCTAAAAAGAATCCATGGCATCCTGAGGGATGGGGTCTGTGGGGGTAGGAGGGATCAGGAATGAAGGTGAAAGAGAGGCAGGGGTTGGATCGATAAGCAACACCTTGTCTGGCTAACTACATTATCCAGGAGGCAGCGAGGAGTTAGTAAGGTTTTTTCAAAGCGAACTAGGGACATCAACAAGGCTGTTTTTTAAAATGATGGCTTAAACTCAAATTTGCTTATGATTAAAAGGAATAATGGGGAGGACCTTCAAGATGGCAGAAGAGTAAGACGTGGAGATCACCTTCCTCCCCACATGTACATCAAAAATACATCTACAGGGCTTCCCTGGTGGCACAGTGGTTGAGAGTCCGCCTGCCGATGCAGGGGACACGGGTTCGTGCCCCGGTCCGGGAAGATCCCACATGCTGTGGAGTGGCTGGGCCCGTGAGCCATGGCCACTGAGCCTGCGCGTCTGGAGCGGGTGATCCACAACGGGAGAGGCCACAACAGTGAGAGGCCTGCGTACCACAAAAAAACAAACAAACAAACAAAAACATCTACATGTGGAACAACTCCTACAGAACACCTACTGAACACTGGCAGAAGACCTCAGACTTCCCAAAAGGCAAAAAACTCCCCACGCACCTGGCCGTGTGGCTGATAGGGTCTTGGTGCTCCGGCTGGCTTTCAGGCCTGAGCCTCTGAGGTGAGAAGGCCGAGTTCTGGACATTGGACCACCAGAGACCTCCTGGCCGCACGTAATGTCTATCAGCGAGAGCTCTCCCACATATCTCCATCTCAACACTAAGACCCAGCTCCACACAATGACCAGCAAGCTACAGTGCTGGATACCCTATGCCAAACAACTAGCAAGACAGGAACACAATCACACCCATTAGCAGAGAGGCTGCCTAAAATCATAACAGGTGCACAGACACCCCAAAACACACCACTGGACGCAGTCCTGCCCACCAGAAAGATAAGATCCAGGTTCATCTACCAGAACACAGGCACCAGTCCCCTCTGCCAGGAAGGCTACACAACCCACTGCACCAACCTTACCCACTGGGGGCAGACACCAAAAAAAACAGGAACTACAAACATGCAGCCTGTGAAAAGGAGACCCCGAACACAGTAAACTAAGCAAAATGAGAAGACAGAGAAATACGCAGCAGATGAAAGAGCAAAGTAAAAGTCCACCAGACGAAACAAATGAAGAGGAAATAGGCAGTCTACCTGAAAAAGACTTCAGAATAATGATAGTAAAGATGATCCAAAATCTTGGAAACAGAGAAAATACAAGAAACGTTTATCAAGTACCTAGAAGAACTAAAGAGTGAGCAAACAAACAATGATGAACAACACAATAAATGAAACTAAATATTCTCTAGAAGCAATCAACAGCAGAATAACTGAGGCAGAAGAACGGAAAAGTGACCTGGAAGATAAAATAGTGGAAATAACTACCACAGAACAGGATAAAGAAAAAGGAATGAAAAGAATTGAGGACAGTCTCAGAGACCTCTGGGACAACATTAAATGCACCAACATTCGAATTACATCGGTCCCAGAAGAAGAAGAAGAGAAAAAGAAAGAGACTGAGAAAATATTTGAAGAGATTAGAGTTGAAACCTTCCCTAATATGGGAAAAGAAATAGTCAAGTCCAGGAAGCACAGAGAGTCCCATACAGGATAAATCCAAGGAGAAACACAACAAGACACATATTAATCAAACTATCAAAAATTAAATACACAGAAAAAAAATTAAAAGCAGCAAGCGAGAGCAACAAATAACACACAAGGGAACCCCCATAAGGTTAACAGCTGATCTTTCACCAGAAACTCTCCAAGCCAGAAGGCAGTGGCAGGATATATTTAAAGTGATGAAAAGGAAAAACCTACAACCAAGATTACTCTACCCAGCAAGGATCTCAATCAGATTCGATGGAGAAATTAAAACCTTTACAGACAGCAAAAGCTAAGAGAATTCAGCACCACCAGACAAGCTTTACAACAAATGCCAAAGGAACTTCTCTAGCAGGAAACCAAGAGAAGGAAAAGACCTACAAACACAAACCTAAAACAATTAAGAAAATGATAACAGGAACATACATATCGATAATTACGTTAAATGTAAGTGGATTAAATGCTCCAACCAAAAGACACAGACTGGCTGAATGGATACAAAAACAAGACCCATACATATGCTCCTACAAGCCACTTCAGACCTAGGGACACATACAGACTGAAAGTGAGGGATGGAAAAAGATATTCCATGCAAATGGAAATCAAAAGAAAGCTGGAGTAGCAATTCTCATATCAGACAAAATACACTTTAAAATAAAGACTATTACAAGAGACAAAGCAGGACACTACATAATGATCAAGGGATCAATCCAAGAAGAAGACATAAGAATTGTAAATATTTATGTACCCAACATAGGAGCACCTCAATACATAGGCAAATGGAAACAGCCATAAAAGGGGAAATCGACAGTAACACAATCATAGTAGGGGACTTTACCACCTCACTTTCACCAATGAACAGATCATCCAAAATGAAAATAAATAAGGAAACACAAGCTTTAAATGATACATTAAACATGATGGACTTAATTGATACTTATAGGACATTCCATCCAAACAAAATACACTTTCTTCACAAGTGCTCATGGAACATTCTCCAGGATAGATCATATCTTGGGTCACAAATCAAGCCTTGGTAAATTTAAGAAAATTGAAATTGTATCAAGTATCTTTTCCAACCACGATGCTATGAGACTAGATATCAATTACAGGAAAAAAACTGTAAAAAATACAAACACATGAAGGCTAAACAATACACTACTAAATAACCAAGAGATCCCCAAAGAAATCAAAGAGGAAATCAAAAAATACCTAGAAACAAATGACAATGAAAACATGACAACCCAAAACCTATGGGATGCAGCAAAAGCAGTTCTAAGAGGGAAGTTTATAGCAATACAATCCTACCTCAAGAAACGAGAAAAATCTCAAATAAACAACCTAACCTTACATCTAAAGCAATTAGAGAAAGAAGAACAAAAACTCCCAAAGTTAGCCGAAGGAAAGAAATCATAAAGATCAGAGCAGAAATAAATGAAGGAAACGATAGCAAAGATCAATAAAACTAAAAGCTGGTTCTTTGAGAAGATAAACAAAATGGATAAACCATTAGCCAGACTCATCAAGAAAAAAGGGAGAAGACTCAAATCAACAGAATTAGAAATGAAAAAGGAGAAGTAATAACTGACACTGCAGAAATACAAAGGATCATGAGAGATTACTACAAGCAACTATATGCCAATAAAATGGACAAGCTGGAAGAAATGGAAATACTTAGAAAAGCACAACCATCTGAGACTGAACCAGGAAGAAATAGAAAATATAAACAGGCCAATCACGAGCACTGAAATTGAAACTGTGATTAAAAATCTTCCAACAATCCGGCCTCCCTGGTGGCACACTGGTTGAGAGTCCGCCTGCCGATGTAGGGGACACGGGTTCGTGCCCCGGTTCGGGAGGATCCCACATGCCGCGGAGCGGCTGGGCCCGTGAGCCATGGCCGCTGAGCCTGTGCATCCAGAGCCTGTGCTCCGCAATGGGAGAGGCCACAGCAGTGAGGGGCCCGCGTGCCGCCAAGGAAAAAAAAAAAAAAGGTTATTAAAAAAAACTCATTAGGGAGAGTAACATATGTCTAGCAGCAATAAGAAAAATACTTTACCTTAAACATTGTTCTTGAAATTTTTAGTAATTTAAAATATTTCAACTGTTATCATTTTTTCAGAAAAGACTTCCCTCCCCTCTTCCAAGAAAAGAGTTCTCAGGCGAATTTTTAATCCCCCCTCTCTTCTACATCCTCTCCTCTGACTTAAAAGTTATTTTCCCTCCCCTACTCAAGACCTATATTCCTAGAGTGAAGCAATCTGGCGAAATCTGACAAAAGGTGGAGGGGTGGATGAGAGCTCTTCTAATCCTAGATTCTATAAACCCATCCTTACCTGCTGTGGAAAACAGGTGCGGACTGAGTGCTCTGTGTAACCAAAAGATGGCCCTTCAAAGACAGCTGTTGGGAGCTTCAGAACTTCCTTCAGAAACTGGTCAAACTTGCTAAATATCATTAAGCCATTGGAATCTGACATCTGGGAGAAAACATCTATGAGAACAAAACCAAATAAAGTCAAACTATAAGGAAATATCAACTCTTAATAAACAGCTCTATGTCATTTGTATACCAGTCCAAAAGCATCATTAAAAAGTATCATAAAGTTGTTATGATTTTTAGTTAACACGAATTCTCATTCTCATTAACACTGTGTGGTTACTTTGCTGATGAGGCCCCTCTTTCCCACCCACTTAATATTCTACCTAAACATCACATAACCACTCATGTACGTCTACCTACCTACTCTTTTCGAGCATACGTAACTGGATAACGTATAACTTTTTATTTTATCTATTTACACCTCACTTTATTCCAAGAAGAATTTGTAGCAGCATATCTTTATCTCTTACATTTGTGTACGTATTTATATAAGACATATACATCTTTGAGTGTATGAATATATTTGCATATTGGTGATAGGGTATGAAAGAAATTGTATCGTATTTGCATATTATTATACTAATGATGTAATATATTCCTGTGTAGTATGTTTATTTAGAATATTCCATTTAGTAAGTTCCAGAGTAGAATAAAAAGAACTCATATAATCTCTTCTATCACAAGATACTCTGATACTATAAGATCCTATTTTTATATAAAGTCTGACCCAAGCAGCTAGAAAGACAGTTCCAGTAATACTACTATTTCTTTATCTCCTTGTAGAGAGTTTCCTATCTCCAGTTAGTTATTTCTCTCTTCTCACCCATAATTGGGGAGAAAAAGAAAAATAACCAGGAGCTCAAAACAACTTGACAACTTTAACCTAAGCTTTCTTTTCAAACTATTCAGCTTTCTTACAAACAAATCAGTGAGTTAAATATGCAGAGAAAAATAATTTCCTGAGGCCTTTCCAAACATGGCACTTTTAAAAATCATATTCTGGGCTTCCCTGGTGGCACAGTGGTTGAGAGTCCGCCTGCCGATGCGGGGGACACGGGTTCGTGCCCCGGTCCAGGAAGATCCCACATGCCGCGGAGCGGCTGGGCCCGTGAGCCATGGCCGCTGAGCCTGCACGTCCGGAGCCTGTGCTCCGCAACGGGAGAGGCCACAGCAGTGAGAGGCCCGCATACCACAAAAAAGAAAAAGAAAAAAAAATCATATTCTATATATTCATAATGAACAGGTATATTAGAAATACATATGTATCCCAAAGCACCAGATATAGGAAAAAAACAACCATTAAAATACATTAATCAAAGAAAGATAAAATTTAGATCATCAAGTCAGGGTAACTTTTTAGGCATTAGAAAACAGGAAATTATCAAGGAATGAAAATCTCCAGTACATTCCTCTCATGAGAGCTGCTAGCTTGTAGTTGAGGGAAAAGTATTAAATACCCATGAGGTGGGGAAAATCCAACAAGAGGCTAAAAGAAGTATAGTCCTAGTAGAAAGTAAAATCAATTAATTACCAAATACATACTAAGTTCTTACTAAGTAGTCCAAGTGCCAAGTACTCTGCTAGGTGTTTTGAAAAACAACAAAGAAGTTTGATCCATGGTCCTTATCCCCCCCAAGAAACTTTCAACATAGCTGGAAAAAATAAGATACACATGAAGCAAAGAAGAATAAAGCACTAAGCTGACTCTAAATAGAACAGAAAGAAGGGAGGCGTAAGATATTTGTTAAACCTCACCATTTGCCTGGCACCACAACAGGTAACTATGGCTGAGTCTGCTGTAGACACCCAGTATTCTTATCTCCTTCCTTAGTAACAGAACACTAATTTTATTTTGTGCAGCAATGTACCCAACTAAGAGATTAAACTTTGAAGCCTTCTTCTAACAAGTTGCAGTCATATGACTAGGTGTTTGGACAATGAGACTATAAGCAGAAGGGTTGTGAGAGACTTCCTAGAAGGCTAGTTTTAGGCAGCTTTTTAAAGAAAGCTGACTGCACTGGAAATAGATCCTTTCTTCCTTCCTCCTTTTGCTATCTGGAATGCAGCTATGATGGCTGGAGCTTCCAGCAGCCACCTTGGACTATGTGGTAATCTCAACTTTTATGTAGAAATCATACACTAGAATGATAGAAAAGAAAGATATAGAAAGCCTGGGTCCCAGATGAACATGAAACTATCATACCAGCCCTGGACTACATACTCCTGGACTTCTTTTATATACGAGAAAAATAAACTTCAACTTTGTTTAAAATACTGTTACCTTGGTTTTTGTTTTCATGTAGCAATCCCCAATATTAAGTACTACTATAGTTTACTAAACATTACCTCATTTTACTGTCACAAAAAGGTGTGTACGTACACATGTGTATGCACATAATTGTTAAATTTTATAGATAAGGAAAGTAGCTTAGAAAGGTTAACTTTCTTAAGGTCAAAAGTTACTAAGTGGCTAAATCAAGATTTAAACCCACACTTATCCGACTGCAAAGACATTCCATTACATCACACTTCTTCAAAATATAGTGTAGAGTAGACACAAAAACACATAGGGGGCTTCCCTGGTGGCACAGTGGTTGAGAGTCCACCTGCCGATGCAGGGGACACGGGTTCGTGACCCGGTCCAGGAAGATCCTACATGCCGTGGAGCGGCTGGGCCCGTGAGCCATGGCCACTGAACCTGCATGTCCGGAGCCTGTGCTCCGCAATGGGAGAAGCCACAACAGTGAGAGGCCCATGTACCGCAAAACAACAACAACAACAACAAACAAACAAACAAGAAATTTAGAGGCCTGGCCTTGAAAAACAGAATTTGGAATGATGAGGTCAAAACAGCTGGGGGGTGGGGGTCTGGGGACACAACTAGAGAAGAACAGGAAAAATAAAACGAATGAATAAATATAACAAAACAGAAACAGACTCACAGATACAGAGAACAAACTGGTGGTTACCAGTGGGGAGGGGCAAGATGGGGGTAGGGAACGAAGAGATACAAACTACTATGTATAAAATAAATAAGCTGCAAGGATATACTGTACAACACAGGGAATATAGCCAATATTTTACAGTAACTTTAAATGGAGTATAATCTCTAAGAATATTGAATCACTATGTTGCACACTTGAAACTAATATAATATTGTAAATCAACCATACTTCAATCTAGAAAGAAAAAAGGAGAGTAGGATAAAAGTCTCTGTGGCAGGAATTTATAGAGTGTGTCTGTTAGTGGTGGCAGGCAAGAAACAGTGCATCAAAGAGAACATTCTATGATAATTTATATTGTGAAGTAAAGGTAAATAGAGATTGAATACGAAAAGTATGTTATTGGGCTTCCCTGGTGGTGCAGTGGTTGAGAGTCTGCCTGCTGATGTAGGGAACACGGGTTCGTGCCCCGGTCCGGGAAGATCTCACATGCCCTGGAGCGGCTGGGCCCGTGAGCAACGGCCGCTGAGCCTGTGAGTCCGGAGCCTGTGCTCCGCAACGAGAGAAGCCACAACAGTAAGAGGCCCGCATACCGCAAAAAAAAAAAAAAAAGAAAAGTATGTTATGAATGAAAACTTTGAGAGAGGAAACAATTTGGATTTGGTTTAAAAATGCTGAAGTAGGGAAGAAATATTTAGAAAGTTAGGTTTCAAGAAAATTAGACTGCTAATGATTGGCAGAATGAATAAAAGAGGAAGAATAAGATTGGCGACATCAACTAGAAAACCCTGTAAATAATGCACAAGTAAGAAAGGAGAGTCAGAATTACAGCAGTGACAGTATTGAGGGGCGGGCTTGGTCAACTCCAAGACATTTCAATGCAGGAAACTGAAGTTGATGGCAAACTGGATTAGAGAACAAAGGAATTTCTAAAATTAGGATTATTTTAAGCTTCTAGCTCAGAAAAATGCTGACAACCCTGACTGAAATAACCAAATTGAAGATAAAGACACTTAGCTTTGAACATAACTGTATTTGAACTAATCAGCAAATTTCCAAGTAGAACCATCCTGCAGGCAGTTAGAAGCAAAGTACTGGGCCGCAGTTCGAGACAGCAGATACAGAGTTTTGCAAACATTACCAATTATGTGAATAACTGATGCCCTTTGAAGGAGGGAAGAGCATCATGACTTAATTTTCAAATAGCTGGCTGCTGTTCTCATAATGAAGAAAATAATCATCCACTAAATCTGAATGAAAACTAAGGGGAAATATGGGATGTGGCAGACACTGCAAGGTGCCTACTACTCAGTATCTATTTTCCCATTTTCACTCCCGAACTGAACTCTGATTAGAATGGCAATGTGTTCCCCTTAAAAATTACTTCCCAGACTCTTGTGCACGTCGTAATTCTGAAGTGAATTTGTGGAAAAGCTTTTGCTTTCCTGATACAGGCATCTCTTTCTTCTTTCTACTTAAAATGAGAATAAGGCGCAGTAAAGAGCAGTCACTTATAATCCTAGGAGGAAAGCCATATGGCAGAGCAGGAAGACAGGAGGAACCCAAGTCTCTGATGACATCCCTGAGTCATGGTACCAACCTTGAACTTGCCAGCCTCTGAATTTATTGTTGCATGAGAAAAATAAATCCCAATGGTTTTATGCCACTGTTAGTCAAGTTTTCTGTTGCCACTCAATGTATTCATAATGGAGAAACTAGCAAGTTAATGGTAGAAATATTCAAGACCAGAGACTTCAGCTACCAAGTATATATTGATAAATACACATATGTATAGCTTCCAATCACAAAAACATACGTGTATACATGCACACCACCAAATCTACACCTAACTCATTCAGAGCAATAAAGGAGTGATTAGATAGTGAAATGACTAACTTCCCCCTCAAAGAAAGTATTACTTTCAGTTATATACTTAGTTACTAGGTCATAAAATAGATTCAAAGTAGTAAAAAAAAATTTTAATCAATGAAAAAAGAAACTATAACTTAATAGGCCCACATTACACTAGTAAGAGAACAAGCAGAAACATGTTTGTTGGTTGGTTGGTTTTAAAAGAAAAACTGGTAGACCTCAAAACTATTAAGTAATTACTTAGAAGTCATGACTTCTAGAGTTACTTGTTTAAAACAGTTTGTTTATTTTTAGATTAGGCTTCTCATATCTGTAACAAAAACACTGAAAATAATTGCTTATTTTTTATTGTAAATGAAATATAACAATGAATCTAAGTGTGATTTACTATATACATATAAAAATACCTTACCAAAGAAATAAATAAGAGACAATTTAATAAAAACATCCCCAAAATTAAACTAGTCCTTTAATTAAAGCCCTAAACCCTTCTGGCATTAAGAGAATAAACTGCTTCCCAGATCACTGGTTAATTTCCCCAATAATTCTCTTTCTATTTATACATCTCTGAAAGAAAGTATGCTAATTTCCCATTAGTTGTTTCCAGATAAAAATACAGGCTTTCTCCCTTGTGAAAAACCCACAATCAAGCCCTTACATGCACACGTGTACAATCTTTTAAAAATATTCTGTCCTTTGTGTAGTGGCAAAATAATGTTACTTTTCTACCATCTTCACATATGTTTCAAATTTTTTTCTGGTGATAATGACCCTGGCTTTACTCATTGCATCTATCCATCTATCCACTCTCCTCTCATCCCCACATGACCAACCATATACTTTTGCAAGATGATAGGGCTGTTTACAATAAAGACTCAAGTCTATAGAAAAGAAAGCCATTTTCTTCTATATGTTAGTTTTCCTGGCAAATGTCTCTCATCTTCTCCTGTCATCTTTCTACCAACTGAGCAACCTAACCCACAAAAAATGTATACACATCTGCATGTTTATAAATATCTGTATGTAACTAAATCCAAGTGCATATTTTATTCCCAAACTCATGAATATTCCTACATCATTCATTAAGTCAGAGTGAGGCTGGAGGATGGGATTCAGCCATGCCTTGGGCTTCTAGTGTTGATTGAGTCAGAACTACCTTAAACAAGCCTCCAGGCCTTCCTTGGTTTTTGTTTATCTTTTTCTTCTTCATAAAATGCAGATGTACGACTCATTTCTTACTTGCTTCTAGCTCTAAAACATTTTGGTTATATGAGAAATGTGAAATATGGGCAAGTATTCAGATTAAAGAGTCACTTCAGGCTAATGAAGGGAAGAGATGATTAACAGAAACCAGTCAGGATAAATATGCAGTGACAAGTGGTTAGAAGACTCTAAGAGAGGATGCTAAATTTTGAACAGGTGAAACTGCTTAATTATAACTTCAAAGGTTGGCTCCCTACAGTCTGTTAATGAAACATCAAGGAAGCAAACAACTGAAATGTCAGAACTGCCTGTTCTGAGAAAAAACACCTCAGGTCATCTTTTCTCCGGCTGCACAAAGTGTGGTCTATCAAAAACACGCAGAAACAATAATATAAATTATTATTATAAAACCATTTTATAATATTATATAATTATAAAACCATTTATGCTATAACCCAGAGAAAACACCTAACAGTGTTATCATTTTGGTATATTTCTTTCTTTTCCTATGTGCATAATAAATTTTTATTTAAAACTATATTACATTTATGCATTTTGATCTGAAGCATATTTTTAAAGGCAGTATATCCAATCACGTCGGTATCCCAAAGTGTAACTGAGCTCTCACTTTTGGACACTAAAGCTGTTTTAAGTCTTCATATATTATAAAAAGTGTTGCAACAAATATATGTAAAACCTAGGGCACACCTCTGATTAATTCCTCATGATAAACTCTAGAAGCAGGCTGAGTCACTGGGCACAAATATTCTTATAGCCTTTCTGACACACTGCTAGACTGCCCTTCAAAACGGTGGCACCAGTTTTCTAAAGGATTTAAAAATAAATTGCATGAATCATCTGCTCCTATCTTTCAGTGCAAGACAGATGCGGTTTGCATAAGAGATAAGTTTCTTAGAAAATAGCAGAATTAGACAAAGTAAATAAATCACATAGCTAAATTAGCTGACAATTAGTATGGTTTAATAAACAATGGGTTTTACAGGCTGTAAATTTTGTTTCTCTGAGTTATTTTTTGGGTTTCTGACATTACTGAGTTTTCATCATGCTGATAATCAAAGTCTGTACTCTGATTATAAATCATTGGTATTTAGAATCCTGACTTAAGTTGCCTTTGAATCTAGGATACAGTCCCTAATGGCCACAACAGTTAACAATTTATCTATAAATGAATGATACCTGGGGACAGAAACTCTCTTAAGAGAGACCTGAAAAGTCTAATTAAGAAATGTTTCTGGACTTCCTTGGCAGTCCAGTGGTTGGGACTTTGCCTTCCAATGCAGGGGGTGCAGGTTCGATCCCTGGCTGTGGAGCGAAGATTCCACACTGCCTCACGGCCAAAAAAACAAGACATAAAACGGAGGCAATATTGTAGCAAAATCAATAAAGACTTTTAAAAAAACGGTCCACCTCAAAAAAATCTTAAAAAAGGAAATGTTTCAAACTAAAAACACAAGTATTGGTTAAGTCATTTTAAATGCCATCTTGACACTAAAACAAGCAAACAAAGACAGATCAAGGAAAAAGGGGAAAAAATTAAAGGAAAAAATTCTAAAATAAGAGGTAAAAAGCAAAAAGATAAAAATAAAAGTAGAAATGCTGAGGCATATTCCATAAATTAGAAAAATCTAACTTAATGGGAACATTAACAGAGGTAACAGAAGTAGAGTCAGTGGGAGGAGGCTGCAGAAACTAAGAACAAAGACAAGGGAACAAGTAGGAAGAAAAAAGTGAATAAATGGTCAAATATCATTTTATGTTACAATACAGTGTTATAGCTACCTTCTTCTACACTATTATTCAGCCACCTCAACTAAGTAGGACATAGCTGTGACTAGAAAGCAAGGGAAAAAGGATTCTCACAATAGCCAAAACTACTAAAGTGAGTGCTTCTCTCAATACGAGTAATCACTTCGTCCATACTCTAACAGAATAGAATGTTAAGAAGGCTGGTTATGTTTTCTCTGTCAGTAGCATATGAAAAGTATATCAGAAGCAAAAGGAGACTGCTTGAGACGGGTACACTGATAATACCATCACATTTACCAGAGATAAAGGACACGTACACACACATACACACGCATACACCATCACCACCACCACCAATGACAGAAAGTTCAAAAGCTGAAAAAACACAGCAGTCTGAAAACATGAGAAGGGGCAAACAACCCAGAGCCTCGCAATTAGCCCTAAATGCATCAGAGAATGACACCCCTAAGAGGTGAAAAATATTTAAATTGTGATCAGTGAGCTCTGTTTAAAACAGAAGGCACAGACCACACTTAAAGCAGTTTCCACCCTAGATGATTAAAACAAAAAAGTGGAGATAGGCTTCAATGCCTGAAAGTGTTACTTAGGTTAAACATCTCACTCTCTAGTCAAGATAATTACAGTACAATAAAAATAAAGAAACGGGGGGACTTCCCTGGTGGCACAGTGGTTAAGAATCCACCTGCCAATGCAGGGGACACTGGTTTGATCCCTGGTCTGGGAAGACCCCACATGTCACGGAACAGCTAAGCCCGTGAGCCACAACTACTGAGCCTGCGCCCTAGAGCCCAAGAGCCACAACTACTGAGCCCACGTGTCACAACTACTGAAGCCCGCGTGCCTAGAGCCCATGCTCTGCAACAAGAGAAGCCACCGCAGTGAGAAACCCGCGAACTGCAACAAAGAGTAGCCCTCACTCACTGCAACTAGAGAAAGCCCACGCGCAGCAACGAAGACCTGACGCAGCCAAAAAAAAAATTAATTTTGAAAAATAATGAAACAGAGCAACAGATGGTAAAGAAACCTTAATTTTGAACGTGAAGAAGATAAAGAAACCAGATTTTAAATCTATCTGAATCATGTAAACATGCTACTAAGTGACCTAGTGTGGCTTGTATTTCCGTACACAATGTGTAACGATACGGTGTTGAGAGCACACTGACGTGTCACATTTGCCTAGGTATGTGTACTTTTGTGCCATTTGAATATTGGTCACTTGTGCTCCTCTAAGAAATTCAAAAGCCACATAAATAAACAAACAAAAAACCCACCTGCTATCACCTGGATCCCTTCAATACTTCACACAGAGCTAGGATTTGCACCTTTTCACTAATAGTTACAACAGAGAGCTGCAGTAATTTTAGTTCTCAATCAACAATTTATATTTGGCAAAATTTTAGCACTTACTATGGGCCAGGTACCAGCTCTATGTAAATGTAGCAAATTTAATCATAGAAACTTAAAGAGTCCAGAATCATCTAGAATGTGCAGTTATATAATCAATTTTCTATTTTCAACCAGTTTCTCCAGTCCTAATAAAAATGGCAATGTATATTTCTTTATCTGGTATCATCATCGTTAAAAAACAGACAAAATCCCAACTTTCTTTTTCTCTGTGAATGAGATATAATTTTATCTGTATTATATTATCATCCTCAGAAAAACACCATGTCAGAATTAAGAAAATGTTAAGAAATTTCAGCCCAAAAGAGTAATATTTTGAGATACCATGTGAAAAAAACTCAGAAGAGTATTTAAATAAAACTATACTTTTTTTTCTGCCAAAACTTTGTTTTACAATGCAGCTGATTTTGAAATGAGATAACCAGATAACATTGACCAAATATACTAAGACCTTTCTTTAGACATCTAAATCTATATCTAGTGAGCCTTCTAGCTTTCTAACTTTTAATGTCATGGTAACATGTAAGAAAAAGCACAGAAAACAAACATGCACCCATGAAGTAATCTTGTCCAAAAGCCTGTACTTGAATCTGTTGAAGGCTCTGTATCTTTCAATTAAAACAAAAAATGTAGGGCACAGAGGAACACCACGGGGATGCAATCATCAAAATCTAGTCCATGAGAAATGCCACAAGACAGATGACCCAGTTTCTTAAACAAATCAATCCACAGGTTTTCTCAGCACTTCATGAAAACCCACAGCTTCAATCTCACCTCTGTGAAACGTGCTAGAGTTTCTTACTCCATGGATACTTGTATTAGGGCACTTTGAATGTGGGTCTCCCACTACAGGATGAGCATAGTGGAGTACAAAAGAGTAGCTTAGAAAGGGCTCTGAAGCTACAGCCTGAGTTGAAATCCCAGCTTCACCCCCTCAGTTAACTCATCTACAAAACAGAGAAAATACCACCTGCTGCTCAAAGAAATTTTAAGGATTCAGTGAGAAAATATATGTACAGCACCTAGCACAATGCTTGGCATATCTTAGGCAGTGAAGGACTATCTAATGAGTGAATAAATGAAAATGATAAGCAGAAAAATTAAGTAATTGTGAATTTTATCTCCTTCAACTTCATCTAACCACCTTCTAATAGTATCTAGTGAACAGTAAAATGCCAAAATGGTAAACAGTAAGAAAAAAATTAAGGAAAGATAAGTGAATAAATAGGTTATCAATTTCTAAATAACTACACTTGAATCTAAGGTACTAAAAAACAGTTTAATCATAAGAAATACCACCTGATAAAGCATCGAGTGATTAAGAGCTAAACTTGACCAAACCCGGTAAAAGTGATGAAATTTATTTTCTAATTAAAAGTGATCAACAAATCACCTTCAAGCATAATTTTTAACAATATGGAAAACATTTTTAAAGAATTTTTTAAATGTCCACATTACTATTCTGAATCTTTTCAGAGTTTTCTTGTTTTAACCTAAAAAAAAAAAAAAAAAATTAAAAAATGAATTCAACCAACTTTTCCATCTGAACAGTAGGTGGCATAACTTACATACTCTGAGCCAGTTGCTGTAAAATGAGTGGTATGGTAGTAAAAAAACCAAAAAAGTTCAACAGACCATCATCCAAAATTCTGAAAACATTCATTTAAAAGTGTTTAAAAGTCTTAATTTGAAAATAAAATCTTTCAAATAATATAAAAATACTTACATCTCAATTTGTCCAGCATTTTTCCACCACACATGGTTGCTAACATAGCTTTAACTGAAAATACCGTCAACTTGCCTCGGCCCTCACTGCAAAATAAATTATATTAGAAATAATTGCTATCTGGAACCACAAAAGCAATCAAATGTATCACCAGTATATTGATTCCTGCCCTTCTGTTACAATATTACCACATTTAGAAACCTTGGATTCTTTTTTTCCTTTACAGAATTAAGGCTTCACATATGCTATGTGAACAGTGTTAAAACTAACCTGGTTTATTTGGCAATGAGTTTAGAAACACCCTATAAAGCAACTTCTGTTGGCTTTGTAGGCAAAGGCCAAATGAATGAACCTAAAAAACATCCTACCAACTTAGCCCATTAAATCCACAGCTGAGGTGTTTAAGTATTCAAATCTGAGGCACCACCTGGTTTGAATAATAATTCAAAAGTGTGTTCTTCCATCAGGATATTATAACAACAGTTTATTGTTACGTACTAAGGCAACAGGATGCATGTTGCTATAAAGATTTTATACTACCTTCATCTTTGCTTGTTTTCACTGTAACAACCTTTATGTTACCATGTGTTTATTCTAAGAAGTTCATCTGTCTCATCTGAGACATCTGTGTCAGATCTCCTGCCACCACTGTGAGAAAAGTGAAGGGGAAGGGACAGTATTATGAATTCTTCTTCAGGAACTAGAAAGATGAAATGTAGACCATAAATGAACTACTCAAGGTGACGCTATACACCACCTGCAGAGCCAGGACAATAACAGCAAGGCCCCAACCCCTGTGGCCACTGCTCCAACCATTCAACTATGTCCTGGTTTCAGAGAAGATGAAAACTTCCCTAGCCGGTTTTTAAAGTCACATATGTAAATTAACAATGGGCTTTTGTGTTAATTTTATAAAGCTTGTGCTTACAAAGTTTCACAGTGACTTAGAGTAAAATACCTTTGCAATAATGAGAACTATATCATCTTGGTTTTGAAAAGAAAATGTCATCCTATTTATATTTACTAATGGTCCTAAGAGTGTCTCCTATTTTCCAAACCTTCTTTTTGTATACAGTAAGATCACATCTGAAAAAAGGCAAATGGTCAATAAGCCAGAAAATTCTCAGTGAAAATACTGCCAGGAGACACCAATGTTTGTTACAGCTGATTTTTAACTATTACATCTCATTAAGTTTACTCATAAGATAAAACAGGAATTCCCCCAAAACTAGCTAAAATTAGAATGGGACTTTTAATATACATAGATCATCAGAAATACAGATTCTGTTCCATGTCTTATATAGCACCTGGCAATATATCACCTGGAAATGATAAAAAATAGTCCTATGTCAAATACTCATTGCATTATATGAGCAACGTGAGTGTCTATAAAGAGCAACAACTGTGTTAAAAGTGATGGATTTCCAAGACTTGATACAGACCTTTTACAATGGACATTTCTTTTTGGTCGCCAACCATCCAAATGCTGAGTCTACATTTAAGCACACCCTACCTTATATGACAAGTATATGTCCCACTACCAAAGTATGAAGAAGGAAGAAAAAAAAACTTTCCCATCTTTCTTTGAAACTAAGACAGGGGCACATAATACAAGCTCCGCCAAGAAGATGCACCGCTCTAGACCTCAAATAGAAAACAATTAACTTGTAGAAGTAAGAACTCCAAAGAATCCACCTGGCGAGGATGTCAGCAGTAGGAGCAGTACATCCAGTGTCCTGAGAGCTGGGACAGAGATTCTCATGGCAGCAACCAGAGCCCAGCATCAGTGGCTTTTGGAGCACAAGCAGCAGTATCTATGCCCAGCTTAGCTGCAGAGGGACTTCCTGAGACCAGTTTTGTGGTATGATTTTGAGCTTTGTTCTTGGCAGTGTGGTCATCAAGCCTACTTTCCCAACCTTCTTAGAAAGCCGACTGGTCACCCATATCCTTTTAATGAATTAGCTAGGGATGGTTCCTACTGCTTACAACTAAGAATTCTGATGGATGCAGCTTCTATCCTGAAGTAAAGTGGCCCAGAAAGATGAAGTGACAAAAGAAAGTATTCCTGAAGCTCACAGCGAGAGTAAGCAAGCCTGATGACCAGCAGAGCAAGGATGAGGAGCAAGTGCTCACCAGCAGGAAAGTCAAGCCTTGCTCACAGCTAACGACATTTTTTAAGGTAAACTTGCTCGAAACATTTTTTGCAGACACAGATTTCATGACTTAAGAATACCCAGGAAATTCCACAGGGGAAAGTAAAAACTAATCTTAAAAGAGATTTCCACAGAAATCAGGATACTGATTACCTCTGGGGGAAGAGAGAGGAGTTGTAACACAGAAAGGAGAACACAAGGGGCTTCTGGGGTGCTGACAACATTCTATTTCTTGGCCTCTGGAGTATTTATATGGATATTTGTTTTATAGCAATTCATTAAACTGTACTTTGTTTTAGGTATTCTTCCGTAAGTGTTTTCTATTTCTGAATAAAAACTGTTTTAAAAAATGAATCCCGGGACTTCCCTTGTGGTCCAGTGATAGAGAATCCGCCTTCCAATGCAGGGGACGTGCGTGCGATCCCTGGTCAGGGAACTAAGATCCTACATGCCACGGGGCAACTAAGCCCACGCATCACAACTACTGAGACTGCGCACCTCAACTAGAGAGCCTGCGTGCCGCAAACTACAGAGCTCACGTGCTCTGGACCCTGCGCGCCACAACTAGAGAGAGAAAACCCCCATGCCACGCCTAGAGAGAATCCAGTGCGCCACTACAAAGAGCCCACGCCACAACAAAAGATCCCGCATGCCTCAATGAAGACCTCGCATGCCACAACTAAGACCCAACGCAGCCACAAAAAGAAATTTAAAAAAAAAAAAATTTTTTTAATGAATCCTGAGGGACTTCCCTGGTGGCACAGTGGTTAAGAATCCACCTGCCAACGCAGGGGACACGGGTTCCAGCCCTGGTCTGGGAAGATCCCACATGCCGCGGAGCAACTAAGCCCGTGCACCGCAACTACTGAGGCTGCGCTCTAGAGCCGGCATGCCACAACTACTGAAGCCCGTGCACCTAGAGCCCGTGCTCTGCAACAAGTGAAGCCACTGCAACGAGAAGCCCGCGCACCGCAACGAAGAGTAGCCCCCGCTCACAGCAACTAGAGAAAGCCTGTGCACAGCAACAAAGACCCAACACAGCCAAAAATAAATACTAAAATTTATAAACAAAAAAAGAATCCTGGGAAAGTGAGGGTTACCATTACTAGACAAAGGTAATGGTTTAAAGGAGAGAATAATGAAAGGGAAAAATACAAGCTAAAAAACATTTAAGATATATAAACTGCAATGCATAAAATTTTCCATAATGAAAATTTCCATAATAAAATATATAAAAAGAATAAAAACATTAAAAACCCCAAGGCCCTGGCCCCAGCTTTAGATGTCTATTAATAGAAGACTGGCTATTAGGCTATCATAGAAAAGAATGATAAAAAAACATACGAAAGATAGAGAATTATATCCAAGATAGATCACTTAAAAAAAAAAAAAAGCAAGGCATGGAACAAAATAATTGCTAGAATGCAATCTAGCAATTATGTTAAAAAGGAGAGAGTAAAAATATATTTTCATATATTTGTATATGCATAAGCTGTCTGAAAGGATACTGACAAAATAACATTAGTTGCATCCAGGGTCAAAAGCAGGCAGCCAAAGGAAAGCAATGAAAGAGTGGGCACTTTTCACTTTACAAATATTAAATGTTTATACTAGAAGAGAAGGTTCTTAAGCCAATAACCTAAGCTTCCATCTGAAGACTCAAGAAAAAGAACAGCAAATTAAACCCAAAACAAGCAAAAGGCAAAAAATCGTATGAGTAAGAACAGAAATCAATGAAATTGAAAACAGGAAATCAATACAGAATATTAATGAAACCAAAAGCTGGTTCTTTGAATAAACCAATAACATCGATAAATCTCTAGCCAGACTGACTAAGAAAAGAGAAGACACAAATTACCAATATCAAAAATGAAAGAAGGGATATCACCACAGGTTTTCTAAACATTACAGAAATAATAAGGAAATATTACAAAAACTTTATGTCCATAAATTCAACAACTTAGATGAACTGGAGACACAAACTACTCCTTGAAAAATAGAAACTATTAAAGCTCACTCAATAAGAAATAGGTAGGGCTTCCCTGGTTGCGCAGTGGTTAAGAATCTGCCTGCAGGGCTTCCCTGGTGGCGCAGTGGTTGAGAGTC
Organism: Tursiops truncatus; assembly: GCF_011762595.2. Classification (NCBI taxonomy): domain Eukaryota; kingdom Metazoa; phylum Chordata; class Mammalia; order Artiodactyla; family Delphinidae; genus Tursiops; species Tursiops truncatus. The sequence goes on along the minus strand of NC_047047.1, from coordinate 69,102,935 downwards.
CACCTGCCGATGCAGGGGAAACGGGTTTGTGCCCCAGTCCGGGAAGATCCCACATGCCGCGGAGCGGCTAGGCCCGTGAGCCATGGCCACTGAGCCTGCACGTCCGGAGCCTGTGCTCCGCAACGGGAGAGGCCACAGCAGTGAGAGGCCCGCGTACCGAAAAAAAAAAAAGAATCTGCCTGCCAATGCGGGGGACACGGGTTCAAGCCCTGGTCCAGGAAGATCCCACATGCCACAGAGCAGCTAAGCCCGTGTGCCACAACTACTGAGCCTGTGCTCTAGAGCCCATGAGCCATAACTACTGAGCCCATGTGCCACAACTACTGAAGCCCACGTGCCTAGAGCCCGTGCTCCACAACAAGAGAAGCCATGAAAATGAGAAGCCCGTGCACCGCAACGAAGAGTAGCCCCCACGCGCTGCAACTAGAGAAAAGCCCACGTGCAGCAACGAAGACCCAACGCAGCCAAAAATAAATGAATTTTTAAAAAAAGAAGAAACAGGTAATCTGAATAGGCCCATATCCATTACAGAAGTTGAATCTGTATTTTTAACCCTTCCAAAAGAGAAAGCTCCTCATTCAGAGAGCTGTACTGGCAAATTCTAAACATTTAAAGAAATAATTGCAGTTCTACTCTCTTCCAGGGAATAAAAAAGGAGGGAACACTTCCCAATTCTTTTATGAGGGCCAGCATTATCCTGATAACAAAAACGCATACATACATTACAACAAAAGAAAATAATAAGTCGGTATCCCTCATGAACCCATACACAAAACCTTCAACAAAATGTGAGCAAATCGAATGCAGCAATATATAAAAACGACTTAAAAAAAAATCACAACCCAGGGGGCTTTATCCCAGTGATGTAACACTAGTTTGACATTTGAAAATCAATCAGTACAAAGAGAAAAGCTACACGATCATCCAAATAGATGCAGATGACAATGATACTCAACATCCATTCCGATAAATACTCTTGGAAAACCAGGAAAAGAATTTCCTCAGTCTGATAATGGGCACCTTCAAAAAAAAAGTAACAGCTAATAACATCATACTTAATGATGAAAGACTAAGTACTTTTCCACTGAGATCAAGAACAAGCCAAGGATGACTGCTTTCACTACTAGAATGCAATACCACACTGGAGAACACAGCTGGTGCAACAACGTAAGAAAAAAATATAAATGCATACAGACTGAAAGTTTAAAAATAAAACTATCTACTCCAGACAATATGACCTTCTGTATAGAAAATCCCAAAGAACCTACAAAAGAAATACATAGAACCTACCAAAACACTACAATAAGGGACTTTTTAGCAAGGCTGCAGAATACAAGGTCAACATAAAAAAATTCAAATTTCTATAAATTAGCAAAAGAAAATTGGAAATACAATACCACCAAAAATATGAAAAACAGATAAATTTTTTTTAAACTTATGTTCAAGATGTGTATGCTGAAAACTACAAAATACTGATGAAAGAAATCAAAGAAAATGTAAATAGATACACCATGTTCATGAAATGAAAGACAATATTGTTAAAATGTCAATTCTCCCTAAACTGATCAGAATCCTGTTATGATTCAATGCAATCCCAAATTCACAATAGGATATTTTTGTAAAAATCAACAAGATGATTCTTTGTATTTCCTTAGAGTTCTAGATCCAAATCTCAATAAGGTATGAGAATAGAAGATACTATTCAGATGCCTAAACCTCACCCTGTTCTTGGTACTTTTAAAAAGTTCCTCATGTTATTTTAATATGCATCCAAAGCTAAGAACTACCAACACAGATCTTCGAATGCAATTCTAAGACTTTGGCTTGTATTTCACAGGCAACAATAAATCAAAGGACATGACCAAAGATGAAAGACAATTGATCATATTGTGTTTGTATAACTCCTTCTGGCTCCAAATCTCATGTTCTTCCTTCATAGAGACAAAATAATATCTATCCCTTGCTGCAAAAAAAGAAACTAATGTCATCTATGCAGACAGGAGAGTGTGGCAGAGCCCAGCATACTGGCAAGAGATCCAGGTGAAAATCAACTCTGTAACTGAAGAAAGTGCTCATCAGTAAATGCCATAAAACAGGTCTTAATGGGTCTATGACATCTTTACTTCTAAAAATTATTATAATAGCATTTAAACAGCACTTTTTCCAAATCTTCAAAATGCTTTAGAAACACTAATATTCTCAACACTTTGCATCCCTTATTCAAATATTCTTTAACTCAACTCTGTTGCAAATAATAGTCCTGGATTCAGAAAGTCTTACATTTAAATACAGAATAGCAGCTGTATTTCTCAACTGACCTGGCTCAGCACTACACACCTGTGCTCTCCTCTACTCATTAGGATTATTACTGGTCTCAACAGCTGGTCTCAGGTCAAGCAGTCTGTAGATGCATTAACAGAATAGTGCATTAACTCCTCAACTAATTATTATCAGTAACACGTGGCCCCTTAACTCGTCATCTCTCGTTATCTATTTTCCAACCACTTTCCTATTCACAGCAGCCACACAGCAATCTCCACTCACAATCTCCCACCTAGCCAACGGTGGATCTTTTCTCCTCTCTGCCTGCATGCTCTTCTGAGTCTGCAAATGTATCTGCACTTAGCATTGCATGCTTCACTGAGGGTGAGGGGATATGCATCTGAGTGTCAATACGTAACCCAGTAGGATAGAGGGAATATATGTCAGGTTGCGGGTGCTTTAAGTATGGGGGAAAGGAGAGGTATCTGAGATTAAGGGTCATAGTAAATGTGAGGGGGATGAATCTGCAGGCAGGAGAGATTTGGAAATGATGCTTAGTGAACCTTTTTGTTTAAGAACCTGTTTATACATATGTAACTGTGCATCCTGAGAATGGGGGAATGGGCCTGAGCCCACTCTTAATTATGAACTCATCTTTCCCACTTATAATGCTTACCATCATTTACAACTTTAGGTTCACAGTTTCATCTACCAAAAGGTTTATTCACCCTTCGAAAGGAAATATTAATATAAACAATAAATGATATATTTAAAGATACTCATAAATATTTATTAAAGATATTTATATAAAAATCTAAGTATAACAGCATGAAGACACAATCATCCAATAAAATTAGTGAATGGGTAGCCTCACAATTCTTCCTCAAATCATGTTATTTTTATTTTTCTTCAAAAAGAAAAAAAGTTAGCTCCCTCCTTGCAACTATTTGCTTTGTAGGTCAAACTTCAGCATTTACTCCTTTGCTCTGAATGCTTTTCTTCGCATTGAAATCCCTCAGTCTACTTTAAGCCTAACTACAACTTCCTATAACTGCCCCCAAACACAGCAAAGCCAAAGTGGCACTTTTACTTCTGTAATGTTTGGTTGGAGCTCTGCATTCTTCCTCTGCAATTAGAGGCAGTAGGGAGAAGCTGCAGTCACTTAGCAGCCTAATCCCCTATGATTCCGTCCTTTATCTGACTGATTACTTCTTGGAAAAACTCATTCTTGATCCTGCCCACCATACATCTGAATTTAATCCACATACCCTGGTCAAGTTACATTTAAAACTGAATAGTCAGCTGCCCCTGGCCATCGCACATATAACCTCACCAACATCCATGTTTTCAGTACTTCCAAAGTCAAGTCCAAGTTCATACCGGAATCAGTTCTCTTCAAACAAGATCTGGAAAGATCTTTAACCTGGTTTCATCATAAAAAATGTGAGTCACTTAAAATCTGACCTAGCTGGAAAGTTGGGTATAACTTTTTTTTAAAGGTATTTAAGGTATAACACAATTAACAATGAATATTAACCCCTACAGAAAGATGCTAAAATGAAAGGATAAACAGGTAATATGTGTTGAAGGTGACAGCAGAGAGGAAACTTATTATTTTAACCCCACCCACACAGAATCCTTCTGGGGAGCACCCTCCCTCAATAAGGAACATGATGATTCTGTCTCAGACTTCTCTGCATGATTCACCTCCATAGATCCATCATTTTAGAGTCTGACAATAAACCATGCCCATGACTTCTAAAGAGAGTTCTTATCACCCAACACTGAGAAAACACCATGATTAGGTCTGCGCCAAGCTAAGCAAACAGTGAGTCACCCTGAATAAACACTGTTGAGTTTTGACATGCAGGTGCCTTCAGAAGTCTCTGCACTCCTCACTTGTGCCATCTGGATGGGAATTTGCTCATTTCAGTTTAGTAAAGTCTCAAATTTTTTGACATTTAAACTAACCCAGGGACTTCCTTGGTCGTCCAGTGGTTAAGACCCCGTGCTTCCAATGCAGGGGATGGGGGTAGATGCCTGGTCGGGGAACTAAGATCCCACATGTCGCACAGTGTGGCCAAAAAAAAAAAAATATATATATATATATATATATATATATTTAAACTACTGGATATAAAATAGATGACCAACAAGGACCTACTGTATACCACAGGGAACTATACTCAATACCCTGTAATAACCTATCATGGAAAAGAATCTAAAAAAAGAATGCATATATATGAATATATATGCTGTACACCTGAAACTGGCACAACACTGTAAATCAACTATATTTCAATAAAAAATTTTAAAAAATAAACTAACCCAAACTGGATGGTGTTTATAGCTTTGCACTATCTAATAAGAGCTTGCTATTCAAATGAATACTTTTGAAAACAGGACTGTAGGGAGCACTGTTTACTTAAGAAAACAGGTGTTTCTACACTTTTGGCAAACAACTGTAAATGCTGTCAACCATAAATGAGTACTTCTCACGTGAAAAATAGACTTCTACTTCAGAAACAGTATTACCAGTCCAATTATCGCATGTAGCTAAAAGTAATGAGAGCATTTCTCCTTGGTTTTCGAAAACTCATATTTTTCCAATTAATCTTAATTTACAAAACTTCACAGTGAATGGATTATGCAATAATTAACGGCAAATCAAGAATCCATTTGACAAATGTCAAACAGTTTAACCAAGTAAAATCAACACAGAATATTATTCAAATTTACCACAATCAGAATGCCTGCTAATTTTCATTTCAATCTTACAAATACTTATTAAGAATCCAGCATTATACACTTTGCTGTACAGCAGAAAATAACACAACATTGTAAAGCAACTATACTCCAATAAAAATTAAACAAAACGAATCCAGCATTACATTTATCGAGGAATCAAAGAAATATAAGGTAGAATCTCTGCTCTCAAAGACTTTCAATCTTATTTGTATAATTACAAAGCAGTTGAGAGCATCATACATTCGAAAGTCAAAATAATGATACAGATAAGTACTACAGGTCATCATAGGGATGAAAATGGGGTTGGTGATTATAAGGAAGGCTACAGGGTAGGTAAAAACCAGGGGAGGTGGGGCAGGACACCAACCAAAATACATGGAGAGAAGAAACGAACATGTCATATTGGAAAACCTGAAAAGTGCCTCAAGCAGCTTAATTAGAGTTTGGTGTGAGCAGGGAATTAAGGACTGATAGAAACTGAGGCGTACAAACTTCATTCAAAAACCACAGGGAGGGGCTTCCCTGGTGGCGCAGAGGTTGAGAGTTCGCCTGCCGATGCAGGGGACACGGGTTCGTGCCCCGGTCCGGGAAGATCCCACATGCCGTGGAGCGGCTGGGCCCGTGAGCCATGGCCACTGTGTCTGCGCGTCCGGAGCCTGTGCTCCGCAACGGGAGAAGCCACAACAGTGAGAGGCCCGTGTACCACAAAAAAAAAAAAAAAAAAAAACCACAGGGAATCTTTGAGGGTTTCCGAGGAGGGAAGTTGCATGATGAAAATAGTGTCTTAATCAGATTACTTTGGAGGTGAGTACTGAATGGACTGGAGAAGTCTCTCTGTTACTTCCTCTCTCCTTTTCAGAGAAAAACAAAGACAAAGAAAAAGCAACACTCAAAAAAAGTATTCCTCTTGCCCTTTCTTTAAAAAAAAAATTATAAAAAGGAAATAATAAAATAAGACCAAAATAGCAATCCAAAAAATTTTTTTAAATCTGAAATATTACCTAATGGTCAAACCTTTTGCAGGTCTGCATATCCTGAAATCAAACAGAGTCCTTTTTGAAAATTGGCACAAATGCATGAATTCTCTTGGGAGAGAAGAAAAGCTACAAAATTTAAAGAGTAAGTAAGTGATGGGAAAAGTAATAAGTGAACTGAGAAGTAATTCTGCCACCAAGCACTTAGACTGGGGCTCGGTGAACTGGTTTTGGTGATGTCACATCACACAATCCACACGACAGCGGCATCCTGAAGGGTAGGGGATGTCGTGAGGGCACACGGGCTCCACTCCCTCTTCCACCAAAGTGGCTGTTGGTCTCCATTGTGCAATAGGTTTCCCCTTAGGATTTCACATTTTTAAAACATTCAAGACCCCTAGCTCGTTCTCCACCATCCCCTGGAAATTTCCTTAAAAAGCTATGATCAGATCTTTCTAAGAGTTAAATGTGTTACTATCGAGGGCATCAAAACCTTCCCATTCAGCACTAGTTCTCTCCTATTTTTTTTTCTCTCCTATTTTTATTCGGTTTTTTCCTGTCATCTTGAATCCATCAAAGAACAAGCAGGGATATTAGTAAATACTGTATATAAATAAATGAAATGTCTGTGTTTCCCAGGAAATTATAGTTTTGTTTAAAAATCACTAATGAGGAAGACTGTAACCCAATATTATCCTTTTTCAGCAATGTCCATTCCATAATATGCTAGCTGGGCACATTTGGAATTTAAGGAATACATTTCCTTTTATTTAAAGTGAACTAGTTTGGTTTTGCTTTTTTTTTTTTCTTTTATATTGCTTTATTTTTTGCATCCAGTATTAAAAGGGAACTATGGAAACTTTCAACATATCCAAATTAAACTGCTAAAACAAGATTTTAAAATAGTTCTCAGCCATAGTTCCAAACTACACAGGAACTTTTTTCATATAAAATCACCATAAATTAGACATATAAAAGTCTTTACCCTAAAGGAATCTTTAGAGTGTTCAAATTTGAGAGAGTGTGTTCTACTATTATTTTAGATGGTAAACAATAACCCTGAGCCTTTCATTGGTACATTCAATATTGATATGTTTTGAAGATTTTATCCAAGCCTAGTTTCATTAGATACATGATTTTTTAAATAGGTTTGTTCCATTAAAGGTGGAGTTTCATTATACCTCAGAACCAACATGTTTGGTGAAGGCCACAGACTCTTCTACAAAACAAATCCTGATGAAAAAAGTAAGAGGGAAAATAAGGTTCAATAGTCAGATAAAGTGTAAAAGGAATTTCTCAGGAAGTCATTAGAGAACATTTTTCTTTCTTACACAGGGAGTGGAAAATGCAGAATACAATAATTATCCAAGAAGAATGCCCTATCAGGATTAAAATATAAAAGTTTACACCAGCAACTCAAAATCAGATAAGTCTTGTAGAAACTAAACCTTTTGTCAGAAATCACATGGCCTAATCAATAGCTGGTACCAGGCCTGCCCCTACAGCACCATGATTACAAAAAGAGGCCCATATACGTATGTCTAAATATTAAAGTTATCAATCAAGCTAATAGATTAATTAAAATATGTTCTATCTCTGTACAATGACTAATACACCTTCAAAATGGCCTGGAAAGTCAAATTCAAATCTAGGATTCTGAGACACTTCATGCCCCCACATGGGGAGAGTCTGGCCCCCTTTTCCTGCCACCTCCAACACACCCCATACTTCAAAGAACCATATATGCATGTGGACACTCCAGCCCACGTGTCCACGTTTTGCCCACATCCACTGCAAATATCCAACCCAAGACCACTCCTCGGACCCAGGGGGTACAACTACCTTAAAAAAAAATCAACGAACAGGACAACTTATACCAGTTTCAAAAGCATAAGTATTAGAACAAATGGACCAGGAACTTAAAAATAAACATAAATATATCAAAGAGACATATGAAAACAGACATTTTCAGGGAAATGCAAATCAAAACCACAGTGGGATTTCACCTCATGCATCTAAGAATGGCTATTATCAAAAACAATAAATAACATGTGCTGGTGAGGATGTGGAGAAAAGGGAACCCTTGTGCACGGCTGGTGGGAATGTAAACTAGTGCAGGCACTATGGAAAACAGTATAAAAATTCCTCAAAAATTTAGAAATAGAACTACCAAATGATCCAGAAATTCCATTTCTGGGCATTTATATGAAGAAAATGAAAACACTAACTCAAAAAGATACATACACCCTCACGTTCACTGCACCATTACTTACAACAGCCAGGACATGGAAGCAATCTAAGTGTCAATCAGTGTATGACTAGATAAAGAAAACATGGTGTGTATCTATGTGTATGTATATGTATACGTATACACATACACATACATACATACAAGGAAATATTAGTCATAAAAAAGAAGGAAATCTTGCATTTGCAACAACATGGATGGACTTCGAGGGCAGTATGCTAAGTGAAATGTCAGAAGGGAAAAGACAAATACCATATGATCTCGCTTTTATGTGTAAACTAAAAAAAAATTTTTTTAATAAAAAAAAAAAAAAATCCCCTGTTCAGAGATATAGAGAACAGATTGGTGGTTGCCAGAAGCAGGGGGTGGAGGGTGGGCAAAATGGATTAAGGGGGTCAAAACATATAAAATTCCAGTTATAAAATAAGTAAGTCATGGGGATGTCATGTACACCATGGTAACCATAGCTTAAAATACTGTATTGTATATCTGAAAGTTGCTAAGAGAGATCTTAAAAGTTTTCATCTCAAGAAAAAAAACTTTTTACAACTATGTATGGTGATACACGTTAACTAGACTTATTGTGATGATCATTTTACAATATATACAAATATTGAATCATTATGTTGAACACCTGAAGCTAATATAATGTTATATGTCAATTATATTTCAATTAAAAAATAGAAATAATAAAAGTCAAACTAAAAGAGATATTAGCAATATGAAATAAGAACCATAAATCATGAAAAAGAATGAATCAGATATTCTAGGTTTGAAAAATACAACAGCTAAAAATTAACAATAACAGATGAGACAAACAGTAGAATGACTCTAAACAAAGAACATATTAATGAGTAGAAATGCAGACTGATAAACTCTTCTAAAAGAAAGCAGAGAGGGCTTCCCTGGTGGCACAGTGGTTAAGAATCTGTCTGCCAATACAAGGGGCACGGGTTCAAGCCCTGGTCTGGGAAGATCTCACGTGCTGTGGAGCAACTAAGCCCGTGCGCCACAACTACTGAAGCCTGCACGCCTAGAGCCCTTGCTCCACAAGAGAAGCCACGACAATGAGAAGCCTGCGTACCACAACGAAGAGCAGCCCCCACTCACCACAACTAGAGAAAGCCCATGCACAGCAATGAACACTCAATGCAGTCAAAAATTAATTAATTTAAAAATAAAAATAAATAAAAGGAAAGCAGCAAGTTACAGAATTGAAGCATATGTGAGAAACAATAGGAGACAGAGGAAGTAGATACGACAACATTCCAAAAAAGAGCAAAAAGAAATAAAAACAGAGGAAATATTTGGTAGTGGCAGACTAGTTAATTCTGATCACCTCTTCCTCTGAGGAAAAGTAGTAAAGATGGGAAAAAAATTGTTTAATCTTCCTGAATGCAAATGAGGACTAACAACTGAGTTACCTAATACAAAGGAGCTGGATGCCCAGGGAGGTGAGTGCAATGACTGAAACTACTTTTTCCATGCAAGGGATTTTCTGATTTCAGAAGGGAACCAGAAAGGCTGAAGTACAGAGTAGTAACTCTTTGATAGTATTAAGGGGCTAGAAGAGAGATGTGGAACGTTGAATCCTGATGAAACTGCCTACTCCTGCTCCCATTACTCTGGGTTGAAAGCCCAAAGGCTGCACCTAAAAGCACTAGTGTGCAGAAGTAAAACAGGGCCTCACATGGGCTGAATTGCAAATAACTCAGGTGCTTCTGGACTGTTATGGTCTCCAGGCACCTAGCAGAAGAAAACATAAATACAAAAAAAAGAAAAAAAAAAAAGAAAAGAAAACATAAATACTCTCTGTAGGAAAACATTATCCTAGGCCTCAAAGTATTTCTGCAAATAATTTTGCAATATAATGACTGGTACATACTAAAAATAAAAAATAATTTTGGAATGTTTCTCACATAATAAAAAATAACAAGGCAGAGAGGAAGTAAGATGACATGAACGAAAAACAGAAATAGCAAACAGTACAAAAAGAACCATAGGGAACCTAGATATTGGATTACAAGCACAGATCTTACAGTAACTCTGCTTATTATATTTAAGGATTATGAGATAAGAATGATGCATCTGGCATCATGGTAATATTGCTGAAAACCGAAAGAAAAAAGAAAAGAAAATAAAGAATATCTTAAGAGTTGCCAGAGGAAATTGACAGATTACCATCAAAGTGGCTAAAATTATATCCACTATTGATTTCTCATCAGAAATTATGGAAGCTAAAAAAATACTAGAACAATATTCTTGAAATGTTGAAAGAAAACAACTGTCAACCAAAAACTCATATATCAAATGAAAATATTCTTAAAGTATGAGAATGAAATTTTCAAACGAAAATTAAGACGACATGCCACAATCTAACTTGCAGAAAGGAAATGCCAAAGGGTGTTCTTCAGGAAGAAAGAAAAGAATTCCTGACGGAAGCTTAAAAATGCAGAAGCAAGTGAAAAACAACAAAACTAGTATATTTAAAATTAAGCAGACACTATTTTATTATAGTCAACATCATTTAGTTTACCTATAAATTAAATAATGCTCACTGTATAAAAAAATTAATAAGGCCTGCTTGATTTTAAATATATATAAAATAAAAATACACAATCTCAATGACATAAAAGAATGAGTAAATGAAATTAAAGCGTCCTAAAACCAAAATGGTATAGAAACACATCAGTCTTCGTATTACCTAGAAAGAGAGTAATGGTACCAATTAATCTTAGACTTTGAAAAATCAAGAATACATACTGTAATCTCTAGGGTAAAAAGAGAGAGAAGAAGGGAGAGCCTACAGATTAAAAGAATCTTAGAATATCAATTGCAGGGAGACCTTCAAGATGGCAGAGGAGTAAGAAGTGGAGATCATCTTCCTCCCCACAAATACATCAGAAATACATCTACATGTGGAACAACTCCTACATAACACCTACTGAAGGCTGGCAGAAGACCTCAGACTTCCCAAAAGGGAACAGATGCCCTCAGGCGACCTACAAGCAGAGGCAGGGCCAAATCCAAAGCTGAACCCCGGGAGCTGTTCGAACAAAGAAGAGAAAGGGAAATCTCTCCCAGCAGCCTCAGGAGCAGCGGATTAAATCTCCACAATCAACATGATGTACCCTGCATCTCTGGAATACCTGAACAGACAACAAATCATCCCAAAATTGAAGCTGGTGGACTTTAGGAGCAACTGTAGACTTCGGGTTTGCTTTGCGCATCTAATTTGTTTCCGGTTTTATGTTTATCTTAGTTTATATTTAGAGTTTATTATCATTGGTAGATTTGTTTATTGATTTGGTTGTTCTCTTCCTCTTTTGTATATAGATAGATAGATAGATAGATATAGATATATACCTTTTTTTTTCCTTTTTCTCTTTTTGTGAGTGTGTATGTGTATGCTTCTTTGTGTGAGTTTCTCTGTATAGCTTTGATTCAACCATTTGCCCAAGGGTTCTGTCTGTCCGTTTTTTTTTTTTTTCTTTTTAGTATAGATTTTAGCACTTGCTATCGTTAGTGGATTTCTTTCTTGGTTTGGTTCTCCCTTCTTTCTTACTTTCTACTTTTTTATTATTTTTTAATTATTTTTATTTTTAATAATTTCTTTATTTTAATAACTTTATTTATTTATTTTTTCTTTCTTTCTTTTTTTCTCCCTTTTCTTCTGAGCCATGTGGCTGACAGGGTCTTGGTGTACTGGCTGGGTGCCAGGCCTGTGCCTCTGAGGTGGGAGAGCTGAGTTCAGGACACTGGTCCACCAGAGACCGCCCGGCTCCACGTAATATCAAACGGCGAAAGCTCTCCCAAAGATCTCCATCTCAACGCTAAGACCCGGCTCCACTCAATGACCAGCAAGCTACAGTGCTGGACACCCTATGCCAAACAACTAGCAAGACAGGAACACAACCCCACCCATTAGCAGAGAGGCTGCCTAAAATCATAATAAGGTCAGACACACCAAAACACACCACTGGACACAGTCCTGCCCACCAGAAAGACAAGATCCAGCCTCATGCAGCAGAACACAGGCACCAGTCCCCTCCACTAGGAGGCCTACACAACCCACTGAACCAACATTAGCCACTGGGGGCAGGCACCAAAAGCAACAGGAACCATGAACCGGCAGCCTGCAAAAAGGAGACCCAACCACAGTAAGTTAAGCAAATGAGAAGACAGAGGAACACACAGCAGATGAAGGAGCAAGGCAAAAAAACACCAGACCAAACAAATAAAGAGGAAAAAGGCAGTCTACCAGGAAAAGAATTCAGAGTAATGATAGTAAAGATGATCTTGGAAACAGAATGGAGAAAATACAAGAAACAGAAGAACTAAAGAGCAAACAATGATGAACAACACAATAAATGAAATTAAAACTTCTCTAGAAGGAATCAATAGCAGAATAAATGAGGCAGAAGAACGGAAAAGTGACCTGGAAGATAAAATAGTGGAAATAACTTACCTCAACATAATAAAGGCAACATATGACAAACCCACAGCCAATATCGTTCTCAATGGTCAAAAACTGAAACCATTCGCTCTAAGATCAGGAACAAGACAAGGTTGTCCAGTCTTGCCACTATTATTCAACAGAGTTTTGGAAGTTTTAGTCACAGCAATCAGAGAAGAAAAAGAAATAAAAGGAATCCAAATCAGAAAAGAAGTAAAACTGTCACTGTTTGCAAAGGACATGATACTATATGTAGAGAATACTAAAGATGCTACCAGAAAACTACTAGAGCTAATCAGTGAACTTGCTAGAGTAGCAGGATACACAATTAATGCACAGAAATCTCTTGCATTCCTATAAACTAATGATGAAAAATCTGAAAGAAAAATTAAGGAAACACTCCCATTTACATTGCAACATAAAGAATAAAATACCTAGGAGTAAACCTACCAAAGGAGACAAAAGATCTGTATGCAGAAAACTATGACACTGATGAAAGAAATTAAAGATGATACAAACAGATGGAGAGATAAACCATGTTCTTGGATTAGAAGAATTAACACTGTGAAAATGTGTATACTTTCCAAAGCAATCTACAGATTCAGTGCAATCCCTATCAAACTACCAATGGCATTTTTCACAGAACCAGAACAAAAAATTTCACAATTTGTATGGAAATACAAAAGACCCCGAATAGCCAAAGCAATCTTGAGAAAGATAAACAGAGCTGGAGGAATCAGGCTCCCAGACTTCAGACTATACTACAAAGCTACAGTAATCAAGGCAGTATGGTACTGGGACAAAAACAGAAATATAGATCAATGAACAGGATAGAAAGCCCAGAGATAATCCCATGCATATATGGTCACCTTATTTTTGATAAAGGAGGCAAGAATATACAATGGAAAAAAGACAGCCTCTTCAGTAAGTGGTGCTGGGAAAACTGGACAGCTACGTGTAAAAGAATGAAATTAGAACACTCCCTAACACCATACACAAAAATAAACTCAAAATGATTAAAGACCTAAATGTAAGGCTAGACACTATCAAACTCTTTGAGGAAAACATAGGCAGAACACTCTATGACATAAATCACAGCAAGATCCTTTTTGACCCACCTCCTAGAGAAATGGAAATAAAAACAAAAATAAACAAATGGGACCTAATGAAACTTCAAAGCTTTTGCACAGCAAAGGCAACCATAAACAAGACCAAAAGACAACCCTCAGAATGGGAGAAAATATTTGCAAACGAAGCAACTAACAAAGGATTAATCTCCAAAATTTACAATCAGCTCATGCAGCTCAATATCAAAAAAACAAACAACCTAATCCAAAAATGGGCAATAAACCTAAACAGACATTTCTCCAAAGAAGATATATAGATTGCCAGCAAACACATGAAAGGATGCTCAACATCACTAATCATTAGAGAATGGAAATCAAAACTACAATGAGGTATCACCTCACACCAGTCAGAATGGCCATCATCAAAAAATCTACAAACAATAAATGCTGGAGAGGGTGTGGAGAACAGGGAACCCTCTTGCACTGCTGGTCGGAATGTAAATTGATACAGCCACTATGGGAAACAGTATGGAGCTTCCTCAAAAAACTAAAAATAGAACTACCATACGACCCAGCAATCCCACTACTGGGCATATAACCTGAGAAAACCATAATTCAAAAACAGTCATGTACCACAATGTTCATTGCTGTTCTATTTACAATAGCCAGGACATGGAAGCAACCTAAGTGTCCGTCAACAGATAAATGGATAAAGAAGATGTGGCACATATATACAATGGAATATTACTCAGCCATAAAAAGAAACGAAATTGAGTTATTTGTAGTGAGGTGGATGGACCTAGTCTGTCATACAGAGTGAAGTAAGTCAGAAAGAGAAAAACAAATACCTTATGCTAACACATATATATGGAATCTAAAAAAAAAAAAAAAAAATGTTCTGAAGAACCTAGGGGCAGGACAGGAATAAAGACACAGATGTAGAGAATGGACTTGAGGACATGGGGAGGGGGAAGGGTAAGCTGGGACAAAGTAAGAGAGTGGCATGGACATACATACACTACCAAATGTAAAATCGATAGCTAGTGGGAAGCAGCCGCATAGCACAGGGAGATCAGCTCGGTGCTTTGTGACTGCCTAGATGGTTGGGATGGGGAGAGTGGGAGGGAGACGCAAGAGGGAGGAGATATGGGGATATATGTAAATGTATGGCTGATTCACTGTTATAAAGCAGAAACTAACACACCATTGTAGAGCAATTATACTCTAATAAAGGTGTTAAAAAATAATAATAAATAAATAAATTTTTAAAAAAATCAACTGCAATACATGGACTTTATTTGAGTCTCAAATTAAACAACATAAAAATAAAAATTTATAAGGGAATTAGTGAAATGGATACTTTAACATATTAATGAATATTTATATTAATTTTCAGGTGAGATAAGGGCATTATGGTAATTTTTTTAAGGCATCCCATCTTTTAGAGATATGTATGCACTGGAATATTTACATAGGAAATGATAACGACATGTGAGATTTGCCTCGAAATAAGTCAAGAAAGTGGGGAGAAGGGAGGTGGAGAGCCTGGGGATATAGATGAAATAAGACTGGCCATGTATTGGTAATTACGGAAGCTATGTTACGGGCACACTGTTACTATAATATTCTTTCTATGTTTCTATATGTTTGACATTTTTCTTTAAAAAACATTTTATGAAGAAGACATCTTAAGAAAAGTAAAAAAAAATCAAGCTATAAATTGGGAGAATATATGTGCAACACACATAATCAAGAAAGGATTGTTATCTAAATTATAGGAAGAACTCTTACAAATCAATATAAAAAGAAAATATAACACACTAGAATAATGGGCAAAAGACACAAAGAGGCGTTTCACAGAAGTAATAAATATGGCCAAGAAACATATGAACATGCTCAGTAATCAAGAAAATGCAAATCAAGGTAACAATGAGATGTCATTTAGCAAAAACTAAGAAGTCCAAGAATTCTAAGGCTTACAGAATGTGAATCAAAAGGATCTCTTATGTATGGGTACAATTTGGAAAAATAATTTTATACTTTCTAAATATCAGTTCAGAGTAAATCTGAGCTTTCATATACCCCACAGCTCAGCAATTCTATTCCTCAGTTTAGAACCAAGAGAAACACTTGGACACAAATAAGAATATTCGAAGCAGAGTTGTTTCTTAGAGCAAAAATCTGGAAAACACCAGAATGGTATAGAAACACAACAGAATGTTATATAACAGTTAAAATAACTGAACTATAGATAAATGCAACATGAATGAATCTTTAAAATATGTTACTGGCTGAAAAAAATAAATCAGATAATAGTACATTAGTATGACACTCTTTTTATAATTGTAAAAATATTTAAAATTAAACAATACTTTATTTATGTCCATACATGTGAACAAAAATGGTTTTTAAGACGCAAGGAAATGATAATACAAAATCAGAATAGGGTTCACCTTAGTTAAGTGCAGTTCAGTGGGATGGGTTAGGAGATAAATGTAAATTATTGTCAATGTTCAAGTTCCTGGGTCAGATAGTGGGTTGGTGGATGTTTATTATTTCTAAGAATGAATGAGGGAAAAAAGAGTATATGAAAAAAAAATCACTTAGAAGCTATAGCAGTAATCCAGGCGAAAGATGATGCTGGTGGTCTGGGATGGTAGCAGTGGGGATGGAGAGAAGTACATAGACCTGAAGGATATTCAAGAGGTAGAAATGAAAGAACTTGGTAACCGACTGGATGTGGGAGATGACGGAGAAGGAAGAGTTATAATGACTCTCAGGTTTAAGGAACTGGATGGAGAGTAGGACTATTTAACAAGAAAGGGAACCACAAGTTTATAATGCACTTCAAGGAGTTTAGTAGTGAACACTGTGGTCATCACCTTCATATCTAGTCCAACCATCCCCATGATGAGGCAACACAGGGTGAGGGTGAGAATTTAACCATCCTCTGCCCCAAAGGCACAAATCCTTTGTTTCAGCTAAAAAGCCTACCACTTACACATACATGGCCCAAACGCACATATCTGGTGGAGGCTCAGGTACTTTTGTTCAGTGTTGAAAGAAAACTGGCTCTCTCCCTCACCTAGACTTGACAGGAAGCATTTTAGTAGCTGTAGCAGGCATTTTTTGAAGTCAGCATAAGGATGAAGCTAATAGAAGAGAAGGTCAAAGCCAAGACCACTATAAAGACACGCAGGGATTTCCCTGGTGGCCCAGCGGCTAAGACTCCACGCTTCCAATGCAGTGGGCCCAGGTTCGATCCCTGGTCAGGGGACTAGATCCCACATGCCGCAACTAAGAGTTTGCATGCCACAACTTAAGATCTCGCATGCCGCAACTAAAAGATCCCCCATGCCACAACTAAAGACCCGGCGCAGCCAAATAAATAAATATTTTTAAAAGAAGAAGAAATGCAGCCAGGGCCCTAATTCAACCACAATCCTGTCTCTGGCTCCTCTGTTATGTGAGCCTATTGCTCCAGTTACTGTGAAAGCCCATCTGAGTAGGCTTTCTATTGCTTATAGTTGAAGATGTGGAACTAACACCGAGGTTGGAAACAGAAAGGAGGTTTATAAATCCCAAGCTCTAAATCACTAAATCAGCTCAACTGAAGAAGAGGAAGGAAGGTTTCCTACCCTCACACTGGGAATCTGGATGTCCTTGTTATCAAAAACAAAAAAAAGAAGAAAAAAATGTTGGTTAGAGCATCACCTGTTGTACCTTCGGACCAGACCATGTACCTACGGTACTGTAACTGTGGTACTGAGGACCTGAAACAGGAAAAAACTGAGGCTAACAGAATGTTTTGGCTATTCCTCTTAGCTTAAAGTCTACACACAGATGTTTATAATATCATTCTTCATACTTTTCAATGTTTTTAATTGTCCAATGTGAAATATTTTAAATCTAAGTATTAAAAAAATTAATTCCTAAGAAAATACATGCTTAAGGGAGAAAGTCTTAGATCCTATTTGTTCCTGATGATTGTTTTAGGGTCTCACAATCTATTATAAGAATCAGAAACAACCTGACCAAAAATGTGACTATGAATTTGGAGGTGAGGGAATTTAATAATTAAGTTAATTGCTGTATTCAAATTTTAACTTTGAGAAATTATGAAATACAAAAGCTTGAAAAGATCAGTTAAAATAATAGGAATTCTACATACCAAAGGGACTCTCCAGCCTAAATAACAAAGTGGCCAATCTATAAAGAGACTACTACTTTTGGAAGTATTTAACAACAAAATGCCCTGATTTTCAAAAATAAAATTCTGATAACCAGACCCTTTCTTTTTTCCAGTACATGAAAGCCAATTTCAAATTTCCGGAGAGCTAACTAAATAAGCTCTTATCATATGAAGAGTTCAAGGTCAGTAAAGATGTGACGATTTATTCTGATGCCCACGGTCAACATTTTAAACAGGATATGACTTGAGAATTACCAAACTTACCCCTGCCATACGATATTCTTTACTCTTAGCTCATTCATCTCTTTTTGCTTTCCTAGTTCTCTTCAGAGTGCCCTCCTGCTGATTTACTGTCTCTTTTTTCTTTTCCTTTGTCTCTTTCTGCCTGTGTCCAGCTTTCTCCAACTGTGTCCCAGGACACCTCTGTACCTTCTGCCCTTACCTTTGGTCTTCCCATTCTCCCTTTTGCTATCTCTTCACTCTCTCTTCTCCTCCCTTCTTTAGCCATAGTACTTATTTGATATAATTATGGAGTCAAAGTTTATAATCTCTGCTTTATCATTTTTAGCTCTAAGATGACTTTTATTTCTGACTTTAAAAAGTTTCTTAAATTAATTTGTGTTGTGTGGCCCTGAAGTGACTTACTCAGTGAGTCAGTGTCACGATAAGGTGCTGCTTACTCACCACAGAATAATGGTTTTTACTAAGGTTTTTCGATCAGAAGAGTCATTCCTTGGACAGTATAAACTTAACCTACCAGATTAACTGCTAAAAAAAATGGCATTAGAATTCTGGGACATATGCTACGTGTACACTCATGTTTTAAAAATTCAAATTTCTTTAAATAATTTTTTATTAAATGGATGGAATATCTAATTTGATAACATCTTATAAAAATGTGGGGGCTTCCCTGGTGGCGCAGTGGTTGAGAATCTGCCTGCCAATGCAGGGGACACGGGTTCGAGCCCTGGTCTGGGAAGATCCCACATGCCGTGGAGCAACTGGGCCCGTGAGCCACAACTACTGAGCCTGCGCGTCTGGAGCCTGTGCTCCGCAACGAGAGGCCGCGACAGTGAGAGGCCTGTGCACTGTGATGAAGAGTGGCCCATGCACCGCGATGAAGAGTGGCCCCCGCTCGCCACAACTAGAGAAAGCCCTCGCACAGAAAGGAAGACCCAACACAGCCAAAAATAAATAAATTAATTAATTAATTATTTTTAAAAACTGAATTTAGTGAGTGCCTATGTTGTGACTTGGCCTTGACATTTGTATGGTTTTACCATTAATTCACAGAACCCTCAATATTATGAAGTATAACTAATAGCATTCTACAAATATATGAACTCATTTTCCTACAGAGAGAAAAATGAAGCAGAGAGAATTAACCCATCCAAATCACATTGCTGATAGTACAGCAGGGATCAGACATCTGAACTCCTGGTTCCCGGAAAATAAATATTAACCTCTGTGCTTCCATCATTTATGATTTCTTTTTTATTTTTTATCATACCAACTTAATTCTCCATAAATACAAATATAACAACTCATTTCTGTTTTAATTTGGAGGACATTTAGTTTTCTTCTATTGTTTTAAGGTTTAGAACACAATGTTCTACATTGAAAAGAATTAAAATAGACTCCTAAACATAAATAAAGAGAAAACAAGGTACTATATAGTCCAAAGGCAATTGCTATCACATAGTAAAGAAAAGTTAGTTTAAAAGTCAAATAGAAAGCCTCATAATCAAATGTACCACTTGGCTATATTTCACTGGATAGAGAACAGCTATATTAAGGTACCGACAATTTTACCAAACAATTATGTCTCAAGTGTTGTGAATCTCCCTAATGTTACAGAGGTTAATATGCGACATGCCCCAAGACAGTAAGTCACTCTGGCATTTAACCAGTCTTTAGAAGGGACTTGTACTAATTCATTTCCCTTTTAACTGTGATTCTAAGTTGACAACCCTTGGCAAGGCAGTACAGAAGAAGGATGATTAGAAGAGAAACATTCTTAAAATGGATTAAGCAGGGCAGGTACTAGCCTGTCATATGCAGCAATCATAAAGTTGAGGAGGAGGCTGATGGACTGTTCCACACTGATTTGGTGAGTAGAAGGAAGGCGCTTGTTCAGCTGGTAGTAGATGGATGAGATGACGGTCTCGAGGCGAGACACACTGATCTCAGTGGTATGGTCCAGTGTATTAAGGCCATTGTCTCGGAAGGCTTCAATCATGTTCCAAATATCAACAAGATGTACTGGAACACAAAGAAAATAAACTTTGTGTTTATTTTGTCAACACAAACTTTGTGTTTATTTTGTAACTTTTTCAACAATTCAAAAGTTTTAATTCAGCAGAAAGATATAAGAACTTTACATTTACTTACATTTAATAGAATAGTGAAGGGTGGCAGAATATGTCATCCCAAGATATGCCACTTTGGCATACAGAGTAGTTTGAGCTAAAGACGCCTGGAAAACAACAGATGCCAAGAAGGACACTCTGACCTCCCCTCTTCTTCCCAAAAGCAGGAAGTAAAAGTCCCATGTGAAAAACGCCCTCCCTATTCCAAGAGGAAAGAAACATCCTCATCACCAGAGACAGTGAATTGAGTCTGAGTGAAATCTGCAGACTTCATTAAAATAGCTCTTATCTTTAGTCTCCTGACATATTTTAGTTATTTTTCCACAACTGCCACTCTTTGTTCAACTTAGGATATAAGCACTTAGGCCCACTCACTCCTTTGGGTTTTCATTTTCCTATGGGGGCTCCCATGTACACGTAAAAATCCATATGCTTTTCTCCTGTTAATCTGTCTTATGTCAATTTAATGCTCAGGCTCCGCTGGAGACCCTGAGAGGGTAGAGGTAAAGTTTTGCCTCCCCTTTGTAGCTTCAAAAATACACAATGAGGGCTTCCCTGGTGGCGCAGTGGTTGAGAGTCCACCTGCCGATGCAGGGGACACGGGTTCGTGCCCTGGTCCAGGAAGATCCCACATGCCGCAGAGCGGCTAGGCCCATAAGCCATGGCCGCTGAGCCAGCATGTCCGGAGCCTGTGCTCCGCAACGAGAGAGGCCACGACAGTGAGAGGCCCACATAACGCAAAAAAAAAAAAAAAAAAAAAAAAAAATACACAATGAAAATGTAACAGAACCTCAAAGAGACAAATTCACAGGCTTTGTGGGAGATATTGACACACCTCTCTTAGCAAGTGACAGAGCAAACATACAAAAAAAATAAGTACAGTCATAGACAAACTAACAAGGCAGGCATAATGGACACTATATGAAGTCCTGCCCCCAGTGGTTAGAAAATATGCTTTATTTTCAATAACACAAAGAACATGTAAAAAAACTGACCTTATCCTGAGTCATAAAACTAATCCCAATAAATTTTAAAGGATTAAAATCATATAAGCCATGCTCTATGATCAAAATGAAATTGTCAGAAATCATTATCAAAAAGAAAACTTTTAAAATAAACTTTATCTTTAGAAATGAATAAACACACTACTTGGAAATTTCCTTAATCTGATTAAGGATATCTACAAAAAACTGCAGCAAACATATTACTTAATAGTAAAATGTTGAAAGCCATTCTTCTGATACTGGGAATAAGATAAGAAATGCCCACTGTCATCATTCCTATCGTATTTCAAATCCTAACCTATATAAATATGCAGTAATTATCAGTACAAGTACTGGAAATAAAAGTAACTGTCATTATTCAGAAATGACAAAATTACACACATTGAAAATCATAAAGATTCTGCATGTATATCACTAAAATTAATATTTGAGTCTAGAATGACTGCTAGGTACAAATCAAGATATGAAAGTCACTGTATTTCTAAATATACACCAGGACTCAGGAATAAATCCAATAAAGGATGTGCAATATCTCTACCAAAAAATATATAAATTAGCAAAACTTAAAGACCTAAATAAATGGAGGGATATATCAGGTTCACAGAAATGAAATCTCAACACTGGAAATACATCAATTCTCCCCAACTTGATCTACAGATTCAGTGTAGTCCCAACAAAATCCCACAGGACTATACATTAAAAGGATGAATTTTATTATATGTAAATTATACTTTAAAAAAAAAAATGAAGGAAAGAAATCCCAGCACAAATCTTTGTTTTTGTTCATTTTTAGTAGAAATTAACAAGCAAATTCTAAAATTTGTGTGAAAATAAATGTAAAAAGGCCAAGAATGTCTCAGACAATCTTAAAAAGTAAAATAGAACAAAAGTACCCAGAACATACTATAAAGCTCTAACAGTGATTATTGGTGTAAGGATAGACAAACAGACCAATGGAACACAAAGAGTCCAAAAGCAGATCCTCTCACATATGGACACAGCTATGAACATTCCTGTACATTTCTCCTAATGAATATGAGAAAAAGATTTTTTTAGTAATGAAGAAAAAGGATGGTCTTTTCAATAAATAGTGTAGGGTCAACTGAACATATATATGGAAAAAATTGAAATCTGACTCCTACTTATAATCTGGAGTAAAAAAAATTTCAGGTGGACTGAAGAATCATATGTGACGAAATAAAACTGCTAGAACAATGCATCTTTTACTTTATATTACTAACGCCACTAGCCTGGCTCAGCCCACACATAGACTATTGTGTTCCAAGAATAATTATGGGAAGAAGTATAAAAATGGTAGTTCCTGTAGGACAGCGGTTTTCCAACTTTTTGACAACAAGATGCAAATATATTTAAATCAACACACACACACACCTCTAGATATATAAAAAACACGTTTCACAAAATACTTTACCACATAAGCTACGTTCTGACTTTTTTTTCTTTCTCTTTTTTTTTCTCCATTACATGCTTTAAATTCTGGCTACAGCTCACCAAAACAGTTTCAGGAACCATTAACAGGTCACAACCCATAATTTGAAAACAATGCTTTGGGAAACCAGAGAAGAAACATGACTTCAGTCTAGGATGGTACGGTAAACTCTTTGGAGAGAATTTTAAGCTAGGATTTTTGAGTAGGACTTAAAGTAGTGTAGAAGTATTTAAATATAAAGTGACTTGTCCAAGGTCACGTGTTTATAATAAATGACAAACAAAACCTGGAGTAAAACAGGTTTTCCCATTCTAAGGCTAATGTTCTTTCCATTACACAAAACAGTTTTTCATTAATACACACACACACACACACACACATCTGAGAAAAGTACAATAATTCTAAGTCAGTTCATCTGCACACAAATTAAGAAAGATTTTATATGCATTTTACAAATATTTTAATTTACGTATTTTATAAGTAGCAATTGTGGAAACAACTGCTTATAGAAAAGGCTGATTTGTGTCATATTAAGTTTAAACAAGAAAGTTAATTTTTATTATGCCTTTATCAAAATATTAGTTTTTCTTTCTCTCCAGAAGCTGATAAACTGTATTAATTTTACATAAAACTTTGTATTAAAAACAGTGACAAGGAGAAATGAATTCTCCCATTTAAAGAGTTAATTAATCTTGGGACTTCCCTGGTGGCACAGTGGTTAAGAATCCGCCTGCCAATGCAGGGAACACGGGTTCAAGCCCTGGTCCGGGAAGATCCCACATGCCGCGGAGCAACTAAGCCCGTGTGCCACAACTACTAAACCTGCACTCTAGAGTTTGCAAGCTACAACTACTGAGCCCGAATGCCACAACTAGTGAAGCCCGCGTGCCTAGAGTCCATGCTCCACAACAAGAGAGGCCACTGCAATGAGAAGGCCGTGCACCGCAAGGAAGAGGAGTCCGCACTCACCGCAACTAGAGAAAGCCCACGCACAGCAACAAAGACCCAACACAGCCATAAATAAATAAATAAATCATTTTTTTAAAAAATAAAGAATTAATTAATCTCAAAACTAGTTACCTTATTGAGTTTCTTAAATTTTTTGAGGGACACCCAGAATAAATTAACAAGCTCTTTCCATTACAAAGCTTATATTCTGATAAACACTTTAGACAAAATAATTCAATTAACATTACAATATGACTAAAACACATTAAAATCTTCTATATTATCAAGAGCTCTATCCAGCTATCATAGAAATGAGTAGAAATGACTTACGGTTGCATCGTTTTTGCACAAATCGCAATTTGCAAGCTGTTCTGTAAGTTGATAGTCGTATGACATCAAAATTCTGAGCACCTGAAAAGGGGCAAATAAAAAATCTTCAACTAGATTTACCATTTAATTTCCACATGCTGGGAAAGTGACTCTATTCCATTGTGTTGGCACAGTCTATACACAACATGTCAACAAGGCTCTCTTTGGATAAAACACGAAGTGGGGAGGAAGGGTTAAAAATGCTTTCTGCGTGCCCACTCCATGCCAAGCACGATGCCAGTAGTTTTGCCTATATCATCCTGTCTGCTAGCCTAAGAAAACTCTGAGGGGAGGACCACTCATGACTTGAGTGAATGAACTACGTATTCCGCAAAATGAAAAAAAGTGGTATAGTAGGGAAGACCCTAGCCTAGAGTCAGGAAAGCTAAATTCCAGCCCAGTCTGACCACCAATCACAGGCCATGACCGTGGCCATGTTACACCCCTTCTTCTCAGCCTCAGTGTCCTCATCTATAAAATGAGGGAACTGGACCAGATGATCTCTAAGTTCCCCTTCCAGGTCTGTGGCAGCCTGTGTTTTTCAAAAAAGAGACACAACAGTATTTCCAGACCAGTATTTTTATGTGCCTCTAGTATGCTGCCCCTCCCCATCAAGAACTAAAGATTATTTCCCTCCACTTGCACCTGAGGACACTGTGACTGCCTCAATGAATAGAGTGTGGCAGACGAACACTGCCTGACTTCTGAAGGTGGGCGATAAAATGTGGGACAGCTTGTCTGTGCTCTCACTCTCTCAGGATGCTTGCCCTAGGAACCTGGACACCATTGCTGTGAAGCCCAAACTAGCTGATATGGAGAAACCACACAGAGACACCGATACCCAGAGAAACTGAGTCCATCAGCTGAAAGTCAGTAGCAATTACCAAACACGTAAGTGAGCAAGGCAACAAATGACCCAGCCCTGAGTCTCTGAGTCTTCCAACAGAGGCCTGAGACATCATGCAGCAAAGTCAAGACATAAGCACTGGACGCTGTTCTAATTTTAGACCCAAAAAAGGTATAAACAAAATAAATGACTGTTTGGGGATAAGTAATATATAGCCCTAGTAACTAGAACAAAGCCTAAATTATATGAATCTATAAATCAAACTTTGTTTTCATTTCAAAATTTGCTGTAGGGCTTCCCTGGTGGCGCAGTGGTTGAGAGCCGATGCAGGGGACACGGGTTCGTGCCCCGGTCCGGGAAGATCCCACATGCCGCGGAGCAGCTGGGCCCGTGAGCCATGGCCGCTGAGCCTGCGCGTCCGGAGCCTGTGCTCTGCAACGGGAGAGGCCACAACAGTGAGAGGCCCGCGTATGGCAAAAAAAAAAAAAAATTGCTGTCTTGAATTTTAAGGCCACTTCAGGGAACTCTGGCCTCCAGCGTGAGTTTTTTTATTTCACCTATGCTGCCTTGTAAGATCTGGCAGCAACTTTTGATTCAAAAAAGGGAAAGTGAACCAGCACAAATTATCTTATACCAATATTTACAGTCATCTTTCATTTCTGCTTATAGAAAAAAAAAAAGGAAGGATTTTTCCAGGTTTTTGGTAAAAGTAATATTTATTGACCAAAAAGTGAAGCAAAGATTTCTCTTAATCTCACTTCAATCAACCCTTACCTTGATGTCACAATTAAAATTATTTCCTCCATCACCTGGTTCTCACAAAATTTCTACCCTTCTATACATACACGTTATAGTCCTATTTTCTTTTTTTTAATATAACAGGTTTTTTGAAATATAATTCATCCATTAAAGTATTCAACTTAGTTGTGCAACCATCACCACAGTCAGTTTTTCATTATCTCAAAAAAGAAACCTCTTCCCCTTATGAGTCACTTTGCCCATTTTTTAATTGAGTTGTTTGTCTTTCATTATTGAGTTTTAAGTACTTTATATGTTGTAGATACAAGTCCCTTATGAAATATATGATTTGCAAATTTTTTTTCCCATTCTCTGAGTAGTCATTTCACTTTCTTGGTCGTATCTAATGGGGCACAAAAGGTTTTAATTTTGATAAATCCAATATATCTATTTGTTATTTTGTCACTTGTGCTTTTGGTGTCATACCTGAGAAGGCTTTGCCTAATCTAAGTTTATGAAGATTTATACCTATGTGTCCTTCTAAAAGTTTTACACTTTTAGATCTTACATTTAGGGCTATGATATATTTTTAGTTAATTTATTATGCAGTATGAGGCGGAGGTTCAAATTCATTCTTTTGCATATGGATACCCACTTGTCCCAGCGCCATTTGTTCAAAATACTATTCTTTCTTCATTAAATGGTCTTGGTATCCTTGTGAAAAATCAAGTGACCACAGATGTATGGGTTTAATTTTTAACTTTCAATTCTATCCCACTGATTATATGTCTATTCTTATGCCAGTACCACACAATCTGGATCATTGTGGCTTTGCAGTTCTCAAATTCGGAAGTGTGAGTCTTCCAACTTTGTTCTCTTTTGAGACTGTTTTGGCTACTCTGGGTTGAATTTCCATATGAATTTTAGGATCAGCCCATCCATTTCTTCAAAACAGCCAGTTTTTTTATGAGGACTGCAATGAGTTTGTGGATCAATTTAGGGAAAAGTGACATCTTAATGATAAATCTTCTGATCCTCTAATACAGGATATCTTTCCATTTATTTAGTCTTCCTTAATTTCTTTCAACAGTGTTTTGTAGTTTTCAGAGTGTAAGTTTTACACTTCTCTTGTTAAATTTATTCAGTCTGATTTTCTTTTACTCATTTAGTTTCTATATTACTATCTCAGCCTAAATATTTTAAATTGGAACCATTAAATATTAATTATTCAAAACCAAATAATTTTAAGAAAGAATGCCAACACATGTCCAAGAACATTTAATAAATAACCCGTCATTAAATCACTGCAGGTAATTTTAATGTCTAAACATTTATTTCTATGAAATATTTTAATGAGAAACACTGATAAAACGAATGTTAACAGCTAGGAAAGGAAAGTTCCACCCCCATCTGATCAAACAGAAACATTACTAATCTGATTGATCAGACTTTTTGCAGGGTATTTATTAGGCAATGCTTGCTAGTGGAAAAGTAACTACAGGAAAAAGGTAGTGCACCTGGTATAACTCACTCTTTTCAGACTCCTTCTCCAGTGCAGAGTCAGATTTGTCACCACAAAAGATGAAATAGAGCAGATATCACACAAGTCCAAAGCTAACTAGTTTAGGAAAATAGGAAACTCCAAATGCTTCAGACCAGTTTGCCAGAAATCTCTACACTGAAGTTTCAGGAACTAGTCAAGAATCAAGTATCACTCTGCTTCCCTTTGCCAGTCTGATCCTTGTGAAAATACATCACTCTAAATGTATTGAGGAAAATGTAGAGAGAGCAGTGGGATGTTACAGCATTCAGAAATTCTAAGAAGTCCTGGCCAGAGCATCATTTTTTAAAAATCTAATAGCAGTCCAAATCCAAAAATAATTTCTAAAAGTTAAGATATAATTAATAACCTTAGAATTTTATTAAAATACTATTGTACCAATATTCAACCAAACTTCCCATATGTTTCCCTTCTTCTGAAGCAGTCATCTTCCCTGATTTATATAAGGAGAATCCTCATACAGTGCCTAAGAATAGCCTTCATTTTTTTAATACTTCCCCTATGTAAATGTCACAGTAATTTCCTGATCAGAAAATATGGTAGTTTGGCAAATACAAAATAGAAAAGCCCCCAGTGAAGAAACTGAAATGACTGGAATATCACTTTGGGAATTCTGAACTAGAAATGATTACTCTTCATTATCATTCATTTCAAGAATATTTCATTAAAAGAAATACAATAAAATGTCATTTTTATACTAATGTCAGACAATGTTTCAAGCCCACCCAGAAATTACAGAGGTTTTCCCTGGTGGTGCAGGGGTTAAGAATCCGCCCGCCAATGCAGGGGACACAGGTTCGAGCCCTGGTCTGGGAAGATCCCACATGCGGCGGAGCAACAAAGCCCGCATGCCACAACTACTGAAGCGCGCGCACCTAGAGACCGTGCTCCACAACAAGAGAAGCCACTGCAATCAGAAGCCCATGCACCACAACAAAGAATAGCCCCTGCCTGCGGCAACTACAGAAAGCCTGCGTGCAACGAGGACCCAACGCAACCAGAAATTAATTAATTAATTAAATTAAAAAAAAGAAAAGAAACGATACAGAGAGCCCTAACTAAATATCCAGGCAGAACTCTGGCCCCAGTTAGAAAGCCCAGTGAAATTCGTGAACAGACAGGGAACCAATGGGACACTGGGTACCCAGGAGGTACAGGAGAAAGATAGGGAAAGGGTAAGAAAGGATTAAGCCTTCTTTGCACTTTATGGCTCTCCTTATTCATGAGAATGGGATATGAATGTTCTATAGTATAACCAAATCCCAAGGAAAGCAAAGAGTCAAATGCAAGGGTTTTATTGTACCTGTTTGTATCAGAAGCTTATATCAAAACCCCCAGGGGAGGAAGCTGGAATCTTCATTCTTAACAAATGCCCCTAAAGACTCTTATAATCAAGCTAGTTTGGGGAAACACAGGACTACCCAACTCAATTTAAAGGTCTAGCTCATGCACCTCTCACATTTTACCTCACACTCCACTCCAATCAGTCTGGACTACCTACAGTTACCCAAACATACCGGGTCCCGTCACCTCTGGGCCTTGGTAAGTGATAGTGCCCCAGCCCTTCCTTCACCACATTATTGGGCTGACTCAGCCAAGACATCACTTCCTCCCAGATTCCTTCCTGGACCCCCCTTGCTTCCCCCATCATGGCTCCTACTGCTATCATCCCTTGTTCCCACTTCCAGGAAAACAAAATCCATGAAGGCAGAGACCATTTTACTGTTGTATTATTCATTACTGTATGTCCCAAAGTAGGACACAATAAAACTAGCACCTAAATATTTATTGAATGAATAAATAACTGAAAACTGGGAAGTTCTGGGTTGTCTGATATAAAAAAGGCTTTTTCCCAAAAATTTACAAAGGAATGTCAAAAGGATATACAGCTGCAGACACTAGCAAGGAAAGGCTCATGGTGGGAGATGACAAAAGTAGTGGGGAAGCCAGTTCCTTTTCCTGTGTAAACATGTTGATGCTTTTAACTTTCCTCAGGTAGGGCAGAGCACTCCAAACTGTGTTCCAGGAAGCCACAGGATTTGATGGACGTGCTCAGCAGACGAATGACAGGGATAAGGAAGTAAATGTACTTTGCTGAAAATCGAATCTAACTGGGGAGATGAGGAGGAAGGAAGGAGAAAGGGGAGAAGAGATTATAAATCTAATAAATGTAAGTACAGTAACATGTCTGAATTGTCTAAAAACTTTCACAAGCAGTTCTAATTAGGAAAAAAAATTTTTTCAAAAAAAACATTAGTCTGAATAAGCAACAAATATGAACACGAATGACTTCCTCATTTTTTTCTTGGCAGTACACTTAAAAACCCTAGGGACCAAAGATGAAGCCAGAGGTCCCAGCAGAGAGGAAGGTACAGATAACACCAAGATCACTGAAGGGTGACTCTCTCAGTGGGTGAACTAGGAAAAAAAGTTTTAAAATCCCGCAAAAGGAAATGGCTGTGACACATACCTGGCTCCACCAAGATCTGGATTTAAATTTTTGTAAATAATGGCAAACAAACAAACTGATAACCAAATAGGTTGGATAAAACAAAAATGGATTATACAAGATAAAAATAAAGTCTAATTTGTGGAGTTCAAAAGATAATACAAAAAAGAGCATATATTTCATAAAGGAGGTACTCTAATACATCCTAAAAATATTCTTGTATTACTTTGAACAAAGTTATAAATATTGATATGATTTGGGCTTCATTTTTTTTTTTACATCTTTATTGGAGTATAATTGCTTTACAATGGTGTGTTAGTTTCTGCTTTATAAAAAAGCGAATCATTTATACATATACATATGTTCCCATATCTCTTCCCTCTTGCGTCTCCCTCCCTCCCACCCTCCCTATCCCACCCCTCTAGGTGGTCACAAAGCACCGAGCTGATCTCCCTGTGCCATGTGGCTGCTTCCCATTAGCTATCTATTTTACGTTTGGTAGTGTATATATGTCCATATCACTCCCTCACTTTGTCACAGCTTACCCTTCCCCCTCCCCATATCCTCAAGTCCATTCTCTAGTAGGTCTGTGTCTTTATTCCTGTCTTACTCCTAGGTTCTTCATGATGTTTTTCTTTTCTTAAATTCCATATATATGTGTTAGCATACGGTATTTGTCTTTCTCTTTCTGACTTACTTCAATCTGTATGACAGACTCTAGGTCCATCCACCTCATTACAAATAGCTCAATTTCATTTGTTTTTATGGCTGAGTAATATTCCATTGTATATATGTGCCACATCTTCTTTATCCATTCATCCGATGATGGACACTTAGGTTGTTTCCATCTCCTAGTTATTGTAAATAGAGCTGCAATGAACATTTTGGTACATGACTCTTTTTTTTTTTTTTTTTTGCAGTACACGGGCCTCTCACTGTTGTGGCCTCTCCCACTGCGGAGCACAGGCTCCGGACGCACAGGCTCAGCGGTCATGGCTCACAGGCCCAGCCGCTCCGTGGCATGTGTGATCTTCCCGGACCGGGGCACGAACCCGTGTCCCCTGCATCGGCAGGCAGACTCTCAACCACTGCGCCACCAGGGAAGCCCCATGACTCTTTTTGAATTATGGTTTTATCAGGGTATATGCCCAGTAGTGGGATTGCTGGGTTATATGGTAGTTCTATTTGTAGTTTTTTAAGGAACCTCCATACTGTTCTCCATAGTGGCTGTACCAATTCACATTCCCACCAGCAGTGCAAGAGGGTTCCCTTTCCTCCACACCCTCTCCAGCATTTATTGTTTCTAGACTTTCTGATGATGGCCATTCTGACTGGTGTGAGATGATATCTCATTGTAGTTTTGATTTGCATTTCTCTAATGATTAACGATGTTAAGCATTCTTTCATGTGTTTGTTGGCAGTCTGTATATCTTCTTTGGACAAATGTCTATGTAGGTCTTCTGGCCATTTTTGGACTGGGTTGTTTGGTTTTTTGTTATTGAGCTGCATGTAAATTGTAAATTTTGGAGATTAATCCTTTGTCAGTTGCTTCACTTGCAAATATTTTCTCCCATTCTGAGGGTTGTCTTTTGGTCTTGTTTATGGTTTCCTTTGCTGTGCAAAAGCTTTGAAGTTTCATTTGGTCCCATTTGTTTATTTTTGTTTTTATTTCCATTTCTCTAGGATGTGGGTCAAAAAGTATCTTGCTGTGATTTATGTCATAGAGTGTTCTGCCTATGTTTTCCTCTAAGAGTTTGATAGCTTCTGGCCTTACATTTAGGTCTTTAATCCATCTGGGCTTCATTTTAATTGATGTTAAAATTTCTGGAGTAACCACAAAAAGAACAGAAAAAGAACATACAACTCACAAGTAAGTAGAGGGAAAAAGTAGAATGGAGGGAAGCTCAATTCATCTAATAGAAGTCAAGAAAGGAGGGAAAAAAAAACAGAGAAAGGACAAAACTGAAGTACAAAATAAAATGGAAGAAAAATGAAACATATCAGTATTCATAAAAAAGGTTAAACAGGGCTTCCCTGGTGGCGCAGTGGTTGAGAGTCCACCTGCCGATGCAGGGGACACGGGTTCGTGCCCCGGTCCAGGAAGATCCCACATGCCGTGGAGCGGCTGGGCCCGTGAGCCATGGCCGCTGAGCCTGCGTGTCCAAGAGCCTGTGCTCCGCAATGGGAGAGGCCACAACAGTGAGACCCCGCGTACCGAAAAAAAAAAAAAGGTTAAACAAAATAAAGTCTTCAGTGAAAAAGCCAAAATTGTCACAATGGTCGTTTTGGTTATTTTTTAAAATAATCTAACTTATGCTGTTTACAAGAGATACATATATAACATAAGGATACAGGGAAAAAAATTAAAGAATAAATGGATATATACTGAAAAATCTGCAAACAACAAATGCTAGAGAGGGTGTGGAGAACAGGGAACCCTCTTGCACTGTTGGTGGGAATGTAAATTGATACAGCCACTATGGAGAACAGTATGGAGGTTCCTTAAAAAACTACAACTAGAACTACCATACAACCCAGCAATCCCACTACTGGGCATATAACCTGAGAAAACCGTAATTCAAAAACAGTCATGTACCACAATGTTCATTGCAGCTCTATTTACAATAGCCAGGACATGGAAGCAACCTAAGTGTCCATCGACAGATGAATGGATAAAGAAGATGTGGCACATATATACAATGGAATATTACTCAGCCATAAAAAGAAACGAAATTGAGTTATTTGTAGTGAGGTGGATGGACCTAGAGTCTGTCATACAGAGTGAAGTAAGTCAGAAAAAGAAAAACAAATACCGTATGCTAACACATATATATGGAATCTAAAAAAAAAAAAATTGTTCTGAAGAACCTCGGGGCAGTACAGGGATAAAGATGCAGACATAGAGAATGGACTTGAGGACAGGGGTAGGGGGAAGGGTAAGCTGGGACGAAGTGAGAGAGTGGCATGGACATATGTATACTACCAAATGTAAATTCGATAGCTAGTGGGAAGCAGCCGCATAGCACAGGGAGATCAGCTCAGTGCTTTGTGACCACCTAGAGGGGTGGGATAGGCAGGGTGGGAGGGAGATGCAACAGGGAGGAGATATGGCGATATATGTACACGTACAGGTGATTCACTTTGTTATACAGCAGAAACTAACACACCATTGTAAAGCAATTATACTCCAATAAAGATGTTAACAGAATAAAAAATAAATTAAAAATAAAAAAGATATTTAGTGTACTAGGCATGCTAATCAAAAGAAAGCTGGTGGGCTTCCCTGGTGGTGCAATGGTTAAGAGTCCGCCTGCCGATGCAGGGGACACGGGTTCGTGCCCTGGTCTGGGAAGTACCCACATGCCGCAGAGCGGCTGGGCCCGTGAGCCATGGCCGCTGAGCCTGCGCGTCCGGAGCCTGTGCTCTGCAACGGGAGAGGCCACAACAGTGAGAGGCCCGCGTACTGCAAAAAAAAAAAAAAAAAAAGCTGGTATAGATATATTAATATACAACAAAACAAACTTTGAAGCAAAAAAGCATGACTAGAAAAAAAAAGTGTACCTATATAATAATAAAAGATTCAATTTCCCAGGTAGACAGAACATTTTAATATATATGCATCTAAGAACAAAAGCTTCAAAACACTGACCGAACTACAGGGGGGAAATTTTAAATCCATGATCAAAGCAGAGATTTTTAACATCTTCCAGTAATTAAGATCAAGCAGTCAAATCAGAAAAGACAAAAAGATTTTAGTAAAACATAATGAGCTTGATCTAGATAATACAGAAATCATACACATGATTTTCAAGCACTCATGGAATATTTAGAAAAACATACAAATATCAACAAATACAAAGATTCTAGAAAATCCCTCACTCCCTGACCCATAATCCCATTAAGCTAAATATCTTTATTATTAAAACAGACATTCATTTACGAATTTAAAAGGATACTTCTCATTAATCTACAACAGAAATTAGAAAACACAGAGATCTGATAATGAAAATAGTATATATCAGAACACATGTAATACAAAAATAGAAAATCACGGAAAAGTATATTCTTCAGTGCTTACATAAGAAAGAAAAAAGTCTGAAAATAAATGGCCTACATTAGAAAAAGAAAAATACAACTGCCTAAAGTAGAAAGAAGAAAATAATAAACCACGTAATAGCATGATATAATGACACAGAAAACAAAGATACATAGAGAGGACCAATAAAGCCAAAGTTCCTTGAGAAGACCAATAAAAGTGACAAAATTCTGGAAAAGGAAAAATTCTGGAATCGCTGAGCATGGAGGCCTGGCATCAAGTATTTTGCAGACTCATCTAGAAAGTTTTTACTTTGGCACCAGAGTCGAGAGATTATCACCCTTCCTTTTTCTTAGTAATGTTACATCATGTAAAAATCGTAAACGATCAAATTATTTGTACGTAATTTAGTCTACTCCTCCTTTAATAAATACTTATTGAATTGCTGGGGCTACCATGATAAATACATGTGATTCTTACTTTCATGGTGCTTAGAGTCCAGAAGATAAAATATTAAGCAAAGAAAGAACAAACTGATTTCATCACTGTTCAAAATAGGAAATTAAAAGATACTGTCTAAAAATAGAAAGGCTTAAGAATACTACTGAAAGGCACAACAGTAAAGGTAACACAAGATAAAAAACACAAGCTATCTAAACTATTAAACTCCTATGACCGCTTTCATGCTACAACAGCAGAGTTGAGTAGCTATGACAGAGAACTCATCATATGGCCTGCAAATCCTAAAATATTTACTTTCTGGCTCTTTAAGAAAAAGACTGCTGGCCCCAGAACTATGTATGTTAAGGAGAAATATATTATATGTCACTGTATCATCTCAAGAGAAGCAGAAAACAACTGATAAAATTCTATACTCATTCGTGATTTAAAGAAAATAACAGTAATAACTCTTGGTAAATTAGGACAGAAAAGTAGATCTTTCACCTGGTGAAGGGTACAAAACCTACAACAAATATCATTTTAATAGTGAAATATTACATCCATTCCCATTCAAGTCAAAAACAAGACAAGAATGCCTGCTATCTTCCCAACTCTTAAATACAATATCTGAGGTCCTAACCAGTACAGTAGGTCATGAAAAAGAGGTATAAGGATTGCAAAAATAAGAGTCAAAATGGCCTTTCTTTAAAAATAATGCAGTTCCATAGAATGTACATCACCAAGAATGAACCCTAATGTAAACCATAGACTTTGAGTGATTATGATGTGTCAGTGTAGGTCCATCAGTTGTAATGGACGTGCCACTCTGGTGTGGGTGCTAATAGTGGGGGAGACAATGCATGTGCCAGGGCAGGGGGTATATATGAGATAGCTCTGTTCCTTCCTCTTTCATTTGGCTATGAACCTAAAACTGCTCTAAACAAATAAAGTCTTTTTAAAAAATGATGTACATGTAGTTACCTACCTAAGCAGAAGTCTAAACTAACCATTAATACTAATGAAAGAGTGGAGAAAGATCATTGGATTCAAAACTGACATACTAAAATCAACCCAATACCTAGATGACAGGGCCAAGTCATAAGGCTGGCAAATGGTGATTTCTGCATCCTCAGAAAGTAATTATAACGCAGATTTGGGGTGATGCTGGAAATGAGAGTGGGGCTTCCCACAGCAGATACCATTGCCACCAATGCAATACCTCCTGTGAAGAAATAGCGGAGGCTCAAGAAGCCATACCCACCAAACATCTCCCAGACTGTTCATATCCTTGAGTTTGCTACAGAGAATGGTAATTTATATGAAGTTATTGTGTCAGTGATAACATTCACTAAGTAGTAAACCCAATTCTTTGCAGAATACCCAATTTCTACTTCAAATATCTACCCCAGTCATGCTCTCTCACATGCCCATGTGAGTGCACCCCAGGTAATTCTTAGTATGAGGAATTATTATTTATTTGGTTTCCATATTTGTCGGTTTCCCTTTTAAAATGTAAGTGGTATGAGTGAAGTCAGGGACTGTGTTTTGTTCTCCCCTATAATCCTAGCACCTAGAATGGTGCCCGGAATGTAACAGATTCTCAGTAAATGTGTTAAAAATTAAATGAAAAGATGGTCCTTTTGCTGAGTCTGGAAGGGTAGGCAGGAACAACAAGCCAGATGAAGGTGAAGGCAACCCCATTAGCAACAGCACAGGGATATGGAAAACACGATCTATCTTGGGGAAAGCCAGTTCAGAACTGCTGGGAAATGACACACAAGGCATGTGATGGAAACTGGGAACCAAGAAAAAGAGTCCAGAAGGGCCTCATCTGGCACACTGTGGAGCTTGGGCTTTCTCAGGACCGTGATGACGAGCCTGAAGGGTTTTAAGAAGGAAGTAACCTAGAATAAATCTGGGTTCAATCTGGCAGCATCAGAGATCACCGATTTGAGAGTGCCAAGACTGAAGGAAAGGATCAGAAACCAACTGTTTTAGTTTAGAAAAGTAACAAGGATAAAAATATTAATAATAAACACAGCTTAATGCCACTGAACTGCATATTTATAAATGGTTAAAATAAATATGATTTATGTATATTTTACCACAATTAAAAAAAAGAGGAATTAAAAAAAAACACAGCTAGCCACATTAAATAACTACTTATCTGGGAAAGGAATGTGCTAAGTGCTTTAGTCACACTATCTCATTTAATCTTCATGATAGTTCTATGAAGTAGGTACAATTCCCATTTTATGGATGAAGAAACTGTAGCACAGAGAGAGAAAGTAACTTGCCCAAGGTTATACAGCCAGGAAGTGAGGGAGCCTAGATCCAAACCCAGGCAGTCTGACTGCAGAGCCTGGATTCAACACCATCATGGTATGAGGAACAGACAGATTCAAGACTCACTTTTGAGGGAACACTCAGCTGCACTTTGCCATTTCCTTGGAGGTGAAAGGTGAGGTGGAGAGAAGTGACTCCAAGCTGTCTGGCTTAGATGACTAGCAGTTAGCGACTCAGAGCTACAAAAGTCCTTAAAGGTCACCCAGACCGACTGCCTAACCAATGCCAAAAATTTCTTTTCCTCCTTTAACGAACAGTTATCTAGGCTATGCCTGGCAGGACAACGTAGGTCTGAGTTGAGTCAAACTCTGCCTCCCATTACTAAGACTCTAAAGACTTAAAATAGCTTGATAGTTGGAAGGGTCTTCTGAGACTTGATCTGCTGATTTTCACTCTGTGGTAGGTAGAATTCTAGAATTCTGCAACTGCCTCAGGGGCCATCTCAAGCTGACTCCTACTTCCCCCCCCCCCACCCCCCCCACCCCCCCCCCCCCCCCCCCCCCCCCCCCCCCCCCCCGGCTTCAGCCAAGCAGAACGAATTTTATGACACTCATGTTGAAGGTCCTTGTAAGGAGCACAGTGCTTTTAAAAGGTTTCACAATCATTGGTACAAACTAATAACCTGATTTCCTGGCTAAGGAATTTGAGGTCCACCAAGTGTGAACGCACTGGTCAAGGTCACACAGACAAGCAATCGCAAAACAAAACAATCCTTCAAATACTGGGAACTGCCTACTCTTCCTGGCCATCTTTTTCTTTGAGTTTCATATAAGAAACATACAAGAATATAGGAATATATGAGAATAAATAAGAATACATCAATATAAGAATTTTTTAACAGAAGATTTCAAAGGGTATATAGTAAAGTAATATACCAAAGTACACATTCCTGCTTTTACTTTTTCCTACAGTTCTAAGTGTTTCCTAACACTTAGTCCTCGCTACCTTAGAATCTTTATCTAGTGTAAGGTAATTTACACAATATAATGTATTAATTATCTATCACCACCTGCAATCTCATGGTAACAATGGAGTTACAGCAAGAAGTCTAAATTGACTGGCATGCCTTAAACTCACAGATATTTTAGGTAACATTTCTGCCTTTTTATTTATGACCTTGAAGAAAGCAATTCAAGTCAATTCAATTAAAATATATGCTCTGGCTTGGTGTCCTCCAACTGCACGATTCTTTAACTCCCATTCTTCCCTTTCTAAAGCTTGTAACATAAAACTTATGATTAATGCTATGACTTGATCGGGGAAAAAAAAAAAACATTCCCACACATACAAACAGGATTCCAGAAGCACTCAGGACTCACGCATTTCTATGAACAGCTGCCTCTTCTCTGCCATGGTCTTCCGCTTGTTCCCACTTTCCTCAATCATCCTAGAGACAAAGAAGGATACAATAAACCAATGTGTAATTTGACAATTCCACCAAGTGCTTATCAGTCTGTTGTGAAGAGGTACAAGAAACCAAGCTGTGTATGCATACATTAAAAGGATATCAGTAAAAATAAAGTAGAAGCCTGATACAGAAAAAAACAAACTGTTGTCCCTTTATTTGATAGCTTCTAAAATATTATAAAGTCAATACTTAAATGAGCTCATACACTTGCTTCCTGTGCTGAAAATATGGGGCCACGTCTTATTTCTAACTTTGTTTTCTCTGCAGAGTCCTGGATTAGTTGAGACATCTTCCCCATATTCCTACTGCTTTACATAGATAAACATGTTACTAAAGATGATTTAGGTAATAATTATAATGAAAGTCTATAATAAGGAACATCAGGATAATTAGCTTATACATAAAAAGTATAAATAGAATCTTTTATTTTTATATTAAAAAGTATTAAACAAAAAAGGTATTCATCCACAAACTCAAAGAACTCCTAAATGTAAGTTTTTAATCACATGACTTTGGCTATGCCAGTCACTTTGTTTAAGAAAAAACTCTTTCCATGCATTATCTCATTTAATCCTCCCAACAAGTCTGGGTGCTGGCATTATTATTATCCCCATTTTACAGATTAGGAAACAGATGCCTAGAAAAGAACACTAACTTGCTCAAGGACACACAACTCAGAAGCGGTAGAGTAGAATCCCAACCCTTTCATTAAACTTCTTTCATAATTTTTGCCTCTAGATGCATATTTTCAAATCTTTATGCTTAAAAAGCTAGAACACAATAGCCCATTGCATGGACCCTACTGATGCAAAATCTGTGACATCTCAGCCAAACTTCGCCTTACTCTATGAAGAAAAAAATATCTAAACAAATAGCATAAGCTAAATATCCCTAAGAAGATTAAACTGCTGTAAATCATGGAGTGATTTATATAACATTGTCGAATACGTCAGAATCACGAATTAAATGGTGACTACACAAATTACATATCTATTAAAGCAAAGTGCCTGCTGAAAGTTTAGTTATAAATATATCCTAAAGAAAATTTATAATGTAAATATATTCCTTACCATTCTGCAATTAATATTTTGATCATTAAAACTATCCCTTTCCGGGCTTCCCTGGTGGCGCAGTGGTTGAGAGTCCACCTGCCGATGCAGGGGACATGGGTTCGTGCCCCGGTCTGGGAAGTTCCCACATGCTGCGTAGCGGCTGGGCCCGTGAGCCATGGCCGCTGAGCCTGCGCGTCCGGAGCCTGTGCTCCGCAACGGGAGAGGCCACAACAGTGAGAGGCCCGTGTACGGCCAAAAAAAACTATCCCTTTCCTAGATCACTGAAATGTTACCAAATAGGCTTCAATGTACATGATGGTTACCTAACAATTTGCCCCCAAGAGAAAACAGTTTTAAACGGAAAGAAAGTAAGCCAAAGAAAAAGCAACCAGAAACAGCAAACATCTAATGAAATGTCGGTCCTAGAGAAAAAAACAAGAGTTGGTACCAGGAGCCTATAATTATAATGAAACGAAGATATTCAAAAGCCTCCTCCCTGTCCCCAAACTTGGTCTCCCACTGGGTAATACAAATTTTAAATGCTAAACACAGATTAAAACAGAGAATCATAATGTCCTTTATAATATATATCATTTATTATATACTTCTACTTTTGCTATTTCTTTAAATCACTTTTTCTCAAAGTAGAATTATGAATTCCTGGAGATCCCTAAGTTTTTCATTACAGTTTTCTAAATTTTGTCTTTATTTCCAGATTAATCTTCAAAAAAATTAACATAAACATATTTTAGATCATCTGGATGACCACGAAACTACAAGTACTGCCGATGCCACTTCAGAGGCCACATCTGCATGTGTGATTACTGTGGCACTGGAAGCAAGAGAGCACGCTAGAGAAACTATAGTACCTGGACCAGATCTGACCTGCCACCTGTTTTTGCAAATGAAGTTTTACTGGAACACAGCCAAACCTATTCATTTATGTATTGTCTAAGGATGCTCTCATGCTACAACGGCAGAGTCGAGTGTTTTCAACAGAGAGCATCTGGCATGCAACGTCTAAAATAATTACCATCTGGTCCTTTAAGTAAAAGCATGCCAACCCAACCTAAAGCAATAGTAATTAATACTGCATTACTACACGTCTGGCTTTCCCATGGTGCCTGATAAGAAATCCTTTATTAGCTACTTTCTTCTCTGTCTTACTTCTCCACTCTTCTACCAGTATTTCCTAGGATCTTAAAAAAAAAAAAATTTTTTTTTAATTTGCATTTGAGCCCTTATAGAGCATTTGCTTCTAGGGTAACCCAAAATAAGACAGATTTGATCCTGTAAAACAGTCCTTCAAGATGAATTCTGTAAGTGGATCACTCGCCAACAGATGACAAGGATCCCAGTGCTGGTAGTAAGTAGCTTGGTGAGAACCCCTGGTGTGCTGCTGCATGGATAGTACTAAGACTCATGAAGTGGTGGAGCTAGTACGGGACACAGGTAGAAGAAGATAATTGGCTTATACAATAGCTTTAGCATTTGAGAGAGACAGGAGGACCGGGAATTTTAAAGACAATTAAATGGTTGAGCTTTTGTTAAGTAGGACGGATGCACAGAAGAAAGAAAATGTCAAGGCTTAAATCAGCCAAGTACCAACTCAGAGCATGCTATGAGAGCCAGAGACCTCCATGGCAGCACTTTTTAAGGAACCCTCAGCTCCCACAACTTGAGAGCAGATTGTGCTAAAAATCAGGCTCAAATTCTGTGTATGAAAGTAGGCAGCTTAACAAAGAAGACTGAATTCATAGTCCAGCCAAGATTCCCCTGAACCCTATAGGCCTGAAGAAGTGGCTCTCTGCTCTTGCTACAAGGGCAGTCTCCTCTGCCTAAAGACTATGCAAAGTTCTCATCTGAGATGCATGCCTAGAAAGATGCTGACCCTCCTCAGGATCTGTTTCTACCTCCCTCACTGCTTCTACGCTAATAACTAGGGTCAAGTCTTACATCATCAGAAAGGGAAGGTACTGTCCCTGCTTTGGATGGAAAAGGGCTGATTCATCAAAACAGCTGCTGGACCTGACGATATGCACTAATAGGAACTGGAAGAACATACCTGGGAATGGACCTTGAGAGTGCTGAACTTGAGCCAAGTGTAAAGTAAGACAAAGTTTGTTGCCATGGCGGTACTCAACCCATGACCCAGGATTTAATATTCTGAAAAGGACACCTGGCGCCAGTCCTAATATGCCACTAGACTGGCTCATTTAAGCTGGGCATGCGGGTTTTGGTGGCCTAGAGAAGATGAACTGGAGATGCTGGAACTGCAGAGCAAGTATTAAGGAAACAGTTAATAGGGTGTTCTCCTTCCCCATATCTCCTGGCCTTTACTGAATCCTTCTATACTGACTGACAGCATCTGCATTTTGTTTGTTTGTCTGTTTAAACAGAGAAACGAGGCTTTCTCTGACCTCTGAAGTCCATTTTGTTCCTTGCATGTCAGGCCTGAAATGCTATAAATTTACCACTCCCTAGAAACAGTCTTAACCAATGACTGACTTAGTTGGTATATACTCTACCTACCTTGCCTCCTAAAAGGGTATAAATCTGAGGACATGTTTTACACAGGCTCCTAGAGTTCCCCAGTGGGAATAAGCTGCTGTCACCCACAGTGGTAACTTGCTTGATAACAAAACCCTTATCTGCTAACTTCCCTTCCCCATCTCACCTCCCGGTCCCCTGCTGATGTTTGCAGAGGTAACCTCCAAAACAAAATACTTGCACGCAAATCCTTGTCTAAGAGTCAGCTTCTGATAGAACTCAAACTAAAATATTAAGTCTTTTCATTTCAACCAAGCTTATAGTTCAGATTTCATAAAATCCAAATGTATGGGGTACACATAAATTAAGATTACTATAAATGATTTCCCCAGGCCTCAGCATGACTCCATTTCAGTGCTCCATGGATCCTCATACCTCCATCTTTGTAATTATGATTTTAACAGTCCACACTCAACAAAGATCTGACCCTACTACCACACCTGATTACGTCCTTGTCTTCCTGATACAACTTTAAAGATCAACAGTTACATGAATGTAAACACATGTCTCTTCTTCCTTCCACTTGGACTCCTGGCACTTTGCCTTTTCTGAGCCTCATAATCTAGAAGTAACCAACACCTCCTTATCATTCACTTCACATACTAACTCTGATTTCAAACACTGCCATTTCCTTCCTCATAATCACTCTCACATCCACCTTTTTTTCCCATTTCAACTGCCAAAAATCTTTGTCCACATGAATGTACAAATAAAATTCTCTGACGCCTTGATCTCAGGACTCTGCAACCCCTTCTTCCTGTGGTTCATCCTGTGAAATCTACTAGGTACATTTATTCAAACATGTTTGATCTTCACAGGATCCTGATCACCCTACTTAGGGGCTTCATTCCACCCAATTAAAAATATCAGAACACAAAGT
Organism: Tursiops truncatus; assembly: GCF_011762595.2. Classification (NCBI taxonomy): domain Eukaryota; kingdom Metazoa; phylum Chordata; class Mammalia; order Artiodactyla; family Delphinidae; genus Tursiops; species Tursiops truncatus. The sequence goes on along the minus strand of NC_047047.1, from coordinate 69,060,540 downwards.
GAAATAAGCCAGACAGAGAAAAGACAAATACTATGTAATCTCACTCATATGTGGAATCTAATAATACCAAAAAAAAAGTCAAACATCACAGAAGCAGAGTAGATTGGTAGCTGCCAGGGGCTGGGGGGTGGGAGAAATGGGGAAATACAAAGCATACAAACTTTCAGTTACAAGATGAATAAATCCTGGGGATCAAATGCACAGCATGGTGACTGTAGTTGATAATACTCTACTGTATATCTGAAATTTGCTAAGAGAGTAGATCTTAAACCACCACCGCCACACACAAAAAAGAATGAGCTAATTAACTTAATTGCAGTAATCACTGCACAAGGTATACATTTATCAAATTATGTTGTACACTTTAAACATATACAATTTTATTTGTCATTATAGCTCAAAAAAGGTGGGGGAAAACTTTAACAATATATTTGAACACCTTTCCATGTCACTGAATACTTTTCAAAACCACAATTCTGAATGACAGAATGGAATTTTATCACGATCATTCATCCAAGTCTTGACTGTTGACAATTATTTCCAACTATCTACTTCTGCGAACAATGCAACAGTTAACATCTTTAAAGTAAAATTAAAAAAACGAAGAAGAACCAGAGTACAGCTTTAGTCTACAAAATGAAAGAAGACGAGAGTCCTAGCTATGAGAATGTAAGCAAAGTTTCTTCCATCTGAAAGGAGCTGAAACTGTTAGGTTCCTAGAAAAGATTATTTAATGACCCAAGCCCAAGGTCAAACTGAAAAAATGCACGATTCATGAAAGGAAAAATTGATAAGCTGCATCTTATCAAAATTAACTGCTCTGCAAAAGATACTATGAACAGAATGAAAAGACAAGCCCCAGAGTGAAAGAAATATTTTCAAAACACATATCTGATGAAGAACTTGTATTCAAATTATGAAAAGAACTCTTAAAACTCAACAATAAGAAAACAGCCCAATTTTAAAATGATCAGGGCTTCCCTGGTGGTGCAGTGGTTAAGAATCCGCCTGCCAATGCAGGGGACACAGATTTGAGCCCTGGTGCAGGAAGATCCCACATGCCGCGGAGCAACTAAGCCAGTGCTCTAGAGCCCTCAAGCCACAACTACTCAGCCCGAGTGCCACAACTACTGAAGCCCGCGCACCTAGAGCCCGTGCTCCGCTACAAGAGAAGCCACCACAGTGAGAAGCCCGTGCACCGCAACGAAGAGCAGCCCCCGCTAGCCGCAACTAGAGAAAGCCCGTGTGCAGCAACGAAGACCCAACGCAGCCAAAAAATAAATAAATAAATTTAATGATCAAAAGATCTGAACAGATACCTTACCAAAGAAATTATACGGATGGTAAGCATATGAAAAGAGGTTCAACTGCATTTGTCATTAGGAAATTACAAAGTAAAACAACAAGATACCACTATACACCTATTAGAACAGCTAAAATCCAAAAAACTGTCAATAGCAAATGATGACAAGAATGTAGAGCAACAGGAACTCTCATCCATTGCTAGTGGGAATGCACAGACAGCCTGGTTGGAAAACGGTTTTGCAGTCTCTTACAAAACTAATCATAGTCTTACCATACAATTCAGTAATTGCACTAGGTATTTAACCAACTAAGTGGAAAATGTATATTCACACAAAACTTGCACCCAAATGTTTATACCAGCTTTATTCACAACTGCCAAATACTGAAAGCAACGAAGGTGCCCTTCAATAGGTGAACAGATAAAGAAACTACTACTTTCATAAATGGAATATTATTCAGCAGTAATAAATAAGCTATCAAGCCATGAAAAAACCTGAAGCTTAAATGCGTATTGCTAAGTGAAAAAAGCCAGTCTGAAAAGGCTACATACTATATGATTCCAATTTTATGACCTTCTAGAAAAAACAAAGCAATACAGATGGTAAAATAATCAGTGGTTGCCAGAGATTTGGGAAGAAGGGAAGAGGAATGAATAGGTGAAGCACAGGGGAAGTTCGAGGGTGATAAAACTTCCGTGTGATACTGTAATGGTGGACACTGACACCACACATTTGTGAAAACCAAAGAAAATTACAACACAGAGTGAACCTTAATGTATGTAAAAAAAATTTTTTTTAATCCTTTAGGGGGGGCTTCCCTGGTGGCGCAGTGGTTGAGAGTCCGCCTGCCGATGCAGGGGACACAGGTTCGTGCCCCGGTCCGGGAAGATTCCACATGCCGCGGAGCGGCTGGGCCCGTGAGCCATGGCCGCTGAGCCTGCGCGTCAGGAGCCTGTTGCTCCGCAACGGGAGAGGCCACAACAGTGAGAGGCCCGCGTACTGCAAAAAAAAAAAAAAAAAACAAAACAAAACACCATAGTAATCCTTTAGGGGGTCAAAGAACCCCAGAATGAAATGGAGAATATAACAAAACAATCTAACTGTATTACAAATGTATGAAACAGCCTCACTGAACGGTGGGGGGAAAGTATAGTAACCTAAGTAACTCTAGAAGTGAACAGAGTCTGTTAAAACTAAAGGCAAAATAAAATATATATAAGTACTGTACTCTGGTTTCCCACAGGCTATGGGTTAAGAATTCTAATACTGCTATGCATGTATGCATAACTGAACAATTAAGTAAACAGATGGCAGATGGTGAAGTGTGAGGTTACAGATAAGCAAGGTGAGAAGCTATAATGATCCAGGTGGTAATGGAATGGATTACAATTGGAGACATCAGTATACCTTCATGGTTTACTCAATATAGATATATGGATAGTTACATATAAAAGCATTTGTAGGTATGTGTATATGCATTAGTATACACATATACATGTCCTTGCTCTGTCAACTGAGAGGGCCTAGAAACAAAAGTATCCCAAAGCACTCAGCACATTTAGTGGCCAAATTTTTGTTTATACCACCATTCTTCAATAAAAGGAACTAGGGCTCCTCCGAGAAATGCCTGAGGCAAGAAATATACACAATGAGCCTGGAGCATCTTGTACTATAGAAAGTAAAAAAGTCCTGGGAGGAACAAAACCATATGATAGGGGTATATCAAAGGGACACAGAGGCTAACTGAAAGAGCTCCCAATGGCCAAAGTTGGAAAAATTTCAGCAACAAAATAAAGTATTAAATATCCTTAAGTTGATACTGATACATGAGAATGAAGAATCGACAAATATCCTGTACAGAAAAATTCCAAATAATTGACATGGAGACTCTGCCCTGAAGAAGGTGGAACATAACTCCTCCCTCCTTAAGTGTGAGCTGCACACAGTGACTTCCTTCCAAAGAGGTGAAGGGGGAGGGGGAAATAACTTGACAGTGGAGAAACCTGATAAACACTACCTCAGCTAGGTGATCAAGTACAACACCAACAGTGATAAATTATGCTGACAGTATGGACCCTTGACACGATGTGATGAAAATGGCATTTTACCTCTGTGGTCTTCCCCTCCAAAACCCATAAACCCAGTCTAATCATGAGGAAAACATCAGGCAAATCTCAATTGAGGGGAATTTACAAAATACCTGACCAATACTCCTCAGAAGTGTCAAGTTTCATCAAAAACTTGACCAGAAAAAGCCAAGAAACCGACAAACCCAAGAGAAGTCTAAGGAGAGGACAACTAAATGTAATGTGGTATCCTAGATGGGATTCTGGAACAGAAAAAGGCCATTAGGTAAACGCTAAGGAAATCTGAAGAAAGTATGGATTTTAGTTAATAATGATGTATCATCACTGGTTCATTAACTGCAAGAAATGAACCATACTAATGTAAGATGCTAATAACAGAGGTAACAGGGTGTAGGATACATACAGAAACTATTATTGTTCAATTTTTCAGTAAATCTAAAACTGTTCTAAAAAAGTAAAGTTCAGTTTTTTAAAGACAGTACAATTACATATTTCTTCTCCTTTATTCTCTTAACTGACTTAAAAAACAATTGCTTTTTAATACAATATAGATAAAACAATACAATATAGATAAAACAATAAAATTGTATTGTTGGGCCTCTAACATACAGAATTATTTAATAAGACATAATCTTAAATGTCTCTGTACCTAACCACAGTACTTTAAAATAAGCAAAAATTGATAGAACTGAAAGGAGAAAGAGACAAATCCACTTATACTTGGAGACTTCAACACTCTTCTATGCTCAATACACGTAGAAAGTCGAGATGAATATGGAAGGACTCAACTTCACCATCAGCCAACTAGATCTAATTGACATTTGTGGAACAACCCACCCAATAATGACAAAATACAAATTCTTTACAAGTGCACATAAAACATGCATCACCAAATTCAGAAAAGCAAAGTCCTCTGGAGGTGGAAGTAGAATAATGTGACTGCAGAGGAATACCAACTCTATTAGCTATGATTTATTTATTAGGCAGGGCTGTGGGTACACTGTACTATTCTTTATGCTTTATATGCCCTATTTCATAATAAAATTTTAAGTCATTAGAGTATATTCTCTGGTAAACTTTTCCTTTAGTGGTCTGGAGGGTTAAAGAGGCAGGTCTCTATACCTTTTGTTATTAAAATGGACTACACCAAAAACCATAACCTCTGAACTTTTATCGAAATATACAGAAACGCTCACAAACTCCATAACTTGGTATAATATTTATTATTTCAAAACCTCAGCAATGTCTTCTACGAGTATCCCAACAGTATTGCTAACAAAGGATGGATTTTTAGTTTGTCACCAAACTAAAATTGTTATTTTTGTCTATGTATTATTTCAGCCAGTTTTACTAAAACGGGAAGAAGAAAAGTTTATGGCTTTTTGTCTTTTACTCCTGAAGTAAGAAATCTCCAAAGAAATTTCCAAAAATATATCATTAAGTTAATAAAATTTTAAGACATTAATCAGGGACCTCTCTGGTAGTCCAGTGGTAAAGAATCCGCCTTCCAATGCAGGGGGCATGGGTTTGATCCCTGGTCGGGGAACTAAGATCCCACATGCCTTGGGGAAACTAAGCCGCGCGCCTCACCTAGAGCCCAAGTGCCTCAAACTACAGAGCCCACATGCTCTGGAGCCCGCGTGCCACAACTAGAGAGAAACCCTTGAGCCACAACTAGAGAGAAATCCGCACGCCACAACGAAGAGCCCGCATGCCGCAACCAAGACCTGATGCAGGCAAAAAAAATAAAAGATAGTAATTAGCACACAACTATAATCATCACTGAAAAAAGCTCAGTAAGTTTGTCTTCATATTCGGAATGCTTCATTTTAAAATACCTCAACTGACCATATTAGCCTCATAATATCATTAAGCAAATACCTTAAGGCACAATATACTCAATGGTATATATAAACCCATACATCAAATAGTATTTTTAACAATGTTAAGGGTTTTTTGGGGGGTTTTTTTAGTGATTCCTTTTCAATCTGCTAAGACCATTATTGTTTTGTACTTTGCATGTGACTGAAAACAAGCTCCTAATATAAATAGAAGTACCAGCTCCGTTTGTTTCCTGCTGTTCATGTGTCCTTGCATTAGCACTTCAGTCTTCAGTTGAATCTGAAACTTCAATCCGCAGATTCTTTGCAGGAATCTTTTTAAGCCCTTTGTCTATTCATTCAGCAAGCTTCATTTCATGCAAATCAGATAATATAATCCGAAAGATCCCTAGACCAGGTAGAGGTTAACTGTAGTATGTCCAAATAGAATGTAAGCAAACAAATAAGGTGGCTCACACTGTCGGCCCCTCCAGGTTGTGGCGTGCCCATGATCCTCCCTTCAGGTTACCTCACTTTCCGTACCTGATGTATATCATCAGACATACAGACGGAGTAAAGTGTCAAACTATGATTTAAATATTAGTAAAGTTAATTGCCCATTTTTTTTCTTGTTATACCCTGCCTAGAAGATCATTTTGCACGCCTCCCACTTTGGAAACCATTACTCTTAAAAAAAACTAGAATGAAAAGATGAGACTGTGCTAGGCTTGAGGAGCAAATAAGGAATGTGAATGGCAGAATCAGATGAGGAAATTTAGAGCCTAAGTGGTTAGTTAACTTGGCCTAACATTCCAAAGCTAGTAATTCGTGGAGTAGGCAACCAATCTGACATAAAGCCTATTCTCTTTCCACTGTGCCACATCACCCCCTCCAGGGCAAACACGACGACTCCAGGACTCAGGAAAGAATACAGGTCCCCAAGCCCTGGTGCTGCGCAGACCTTAGGTCACAGTTAAACAGGGTCAGGAGGCTAGTGCAGCAAAACGTCTGGACCCTCATTAGCCCTGTCAGGGAAGCAATGTGTTCCAGAGCTAGACTAAGTCTGCAGGCAGAAGTTAAGTAAATCCCACAGTAAAGACTAAAGGAAAGAAAGCAGGCTCTAGAAATGTTTCCAGAAAGTCTCTATACTACACCTAAGTGTTAAGTAACCCTCACTTCCCCTGAATCTTTTTGTTAATGTCTTAACTTCCAGCTCTCAGTTACTTCAAAGCACCTAGGTGTCAAAACTTCTTGTGTAAGTTCATTTTCTGCCAGCAAAACTCCTGTCAGTTTTTCTCCGGATGCTCCTTAAATTTAGAAGTCAGAGATCACTGTGCTTGTCACTAACACGTTCTTAACTGGAACTAATCAAACTCCCCTATAAGAGAACTAACTTCCTTGCTTATTTCAGGAAAATTCTCAACTATCCTTCCCCTAATACTTCTTTTCTTTTCTCTTCTCTTTCAGATTAAAAAAAAAAAAAAAAAAAAGCCAGGGAAAGTAAACATTGGTAAAGCCCTAGAGATTGGGTTTTTTGGTTTGTTTGTTTGATTTTACAAATCTGAAAAAGTTCTCTACGTTCCAATAAAAAATATTCAGTGACTGCACTCCATTACTACAGAGTTCTGAATAGCAAATACAACCTCCCAGGGCTGTGGTAACTGGTGTTTTTGATTTTGACTGGCAGCTTGCGGGATCTTAGTTCCCCAACCAGGGATCAAACACAGGCCCCCTGCAGTGGAAGCGCATAGTCCTAACCAGGAATCCCCTGCGGTAACTGTTAAATAAATTATGTAAAGCATTTAGCACAATGCCTGGCACAAAACAAGAGCCTAATAAATGTTAGCTGCTATTATTATTATTATTGATATTATTATGTAACTACCCTCTTGAATGATGCCTAGACTAGAATTCTATTGGCAAGACTCTTTTTCCTTAATTTACAGTTTTTCTGATTTATTTAAAAGTATAAAAATATAGAGCTGGAAGAAGAGAAAATACTTTTTTATCAATCATTTACAACATTTTAAATCTGGAATAGAGGGACTTCCCTGGTGGTGCAGTGGTTAAGAATCTGCCTGCCAATGCAGGGGACACGGGTTCGAGCCCTGGTCCGGGAGGATCCCACATGCCGCAGAGCAACTACGGCCATGCGCCACAACTGCTGAGCCTGTGCTCTAGAGCCCACGAGCCACAAATACTGAGACCGTGTGCCACAACTACTGAAGCCCATGCGCCTAGAGCCCGTGCTCCGCAACGAGAAGCCACCGCAATGAGAAGCCCGCACACCGCAACGAAGAGTAGCCCCCACTCGCCGCAACTAGAGAAAGCCCGTGCACAGCAACAAAGACCCAACGCAGCCAAAAAAAAAAAAAAAAGTCTGGAATAGAGAAAGGGTTTTAACAAAATTGAAAGGCGGTAAAAGAGCTAGAAACGCCGTGTGCCCAAGGAATCAGAAAATAGAATATAAGAAAATTGGGGCAGGGGAGTTCCCGGGTGGTCTACTGGTTAGGACTCAGCACTTTCACTGCCATGGCCCAGGTTCAATCGCTGATCAGGGAACTGAGATCCTGCAAGTCACATGCCGCAGCCAAAAGAAAAAAGGAAGGAAGGAAGGAAGGAAGAAAACTGGGGGAAAGTAAGGCACAAAAAGGAGAAACACACCTCTAGTCTGCTAAAGACAAACCTCATAGTTTTTCCTAAAACCTGCCATGGGCTGCTTAGTTCATAAAGACGAAATTTTAGTTCTAAGCAAAGATACTAAACTACTTACCTAATAAGCAAATATTAAAACCATATGAACTGGGCTTCCCTGGTGGCTCTGTGGTTAAGAATCTGCCTGCCAATGCAGGGGACATGGGTTCGAACCCTGGTCCAGGAAGATCCCACATGCCGCAGAGCAAATAAGCCCATGTGCCACAATTACTGAGCCTGTGCTCTAGAGCCCATGAGCCATAACTACTGAACCCATGTGTCACAATTACTGAAGCCCACTTGCCTAGAGCCCATGCTCCGCAACAAGAGAAGCCACCGCAATGAGAAGCCCGCGCACCGCAACGAAGAGTAGCCCCCGCTCGCCGCAACTGGGGAAATCCCACACATGCACAGCAATGAAGATCCAATGCAGCCAAAAATAATAAATAAGTAAAATAAATAAATTTATAAAAACATGAACAATAAAGAAAAGAGTACATTCTTGAAATGACACAAAGCTTTAGTTTTCATAGTCATATTTCAGGAAAAAAGTATCCTTGTTAGTTATTTCTATAGTTATAGTTAAAAAAAAAAAAAACCCTAAAGGGTGTTTTAAAAAGATATATAAGAATTACTTTTTCAAATGACTTTGGAATTAGTGAAAAAAATAAGACCAATTAAATGTATTCCAACCTAAATCAAATTATTTGTATTTCTTTTTGATCACATACGCAGCATGCAGCCTTCATACCAAAATCCTGGATGTTAACAAAATTTCATTTCTGAGTTCTCATATCTTTAATTTCAGTTAACATGTTGGTAGTAATGATTAATTATGAGCTACAAAAACCACAGGCAAAGCAATGGAGAATCAGAATGGAAGGGCTTAGAAATACCCAGGTCTCATATTTTGCACATCCAAATAAATAAAATGTCTAGTCTCAGGCTATAGTTGTACTTCACAATAAAGGCATGGAAATAGAAACCCAGAACCCCTAACCCCTGGTCCATTATACCACCTTTCTATATGTGAAGACACTAGGATAATTTTTCTGCCTGTGGTCTGTAGGTAAAATTTCATAAACAATAAATTAAAACCACAAATCCAAAACTTAAGTGCACCAAAAGATCCTATGTTTTTTTTTAAGTTTTAAAAGAGAAGCCACAAACTGGAAGAAGAACTTTGAAGCCATCTATGTGAAATATTAGCATCCAAAATGTATTTTAAAATTATAAATCAATCTGAAAAAGACAACACAACAGAACAGGTAAATGATGAAAACCAGCAAATCACAGAAGAGGAAAACTTAAGAGCCAATAAAAACATGGAGCAATGTTCAAACTCATTAGTAATCAGAAAAACATGTAAGATTAATATAATAAGATTGCATGGTACATCCAGCAGATTTGCAAAAATTATAAAGCCTAAAACACCAACGGGTGACAAGGCAGGGAAGGAACAGAAGCCACACATCGCTGGTGTGACTGTTAATTGGAAAACTACTTCAGAGTGGAATTTAGCAATACACACGGAAGTTGAAGATGTGCATGGCACACATACCAGTAGTTTACTCCTAGTACACACTCTAAAAACATGCATGTGTACACAAAGAGACGTGACAAGAATAGCAGCATTATTTGTAGTAACAAATAAAATCAGAACACATTAATTGCCAATCCACAGGAAAACATAAAACTGTGATATAGCCCAATAACAGAATCCTATTCAGTGAAGAAAATAAATGCACTAGAGCTACATATATCCATATGGATAAGTCTCACAATACTGAGAGAAAAAAAAATAAAGTTATAAAAAGATATAATTAATACTGTTAATATAAAGGGGTTTTTTTAATGCAAAACAATATACATTTTAGGGCTACTTACATATGTAATAGCAGTATGAAAATATGTACAAGAATGAAAAGTATCAAATGCAGAATAGTGGTTCCCTCAGAAGGGGAGGAGAATACAACTGGGAAGCAGTAGGGGTTCAACTTTAAAAGGAGTCTAGTGTCTTAAGTTAAGTGGTGTGTACACAGGTATTCACAATTCTTATTCTCTATACCTTTTTGAGGGCCAATATTTCACAATATTTTAAAAGTTAAAGGAAAATAAACTCAAGGTCCAAGCAACATAGTTTACTCCAGAGCCCACATGCTTAACCATGACACTATTTATTCTTTGTTTGTGCAGTTAAAAAAGGTTTAGTCATTTTAAGAAACTGCTCAAGGACATGTAAAACGTCACACCGGTAAAAAGCAATGAAGTACCTGACTAAAGGAAAATTTTCACACAAATCATATTGGAGACACAAAGTGGTCATATCACCACACGCAGGAATCATGTGGGTAAGCCAAAAAAACAAAACCCTTGTTGAACTTGGTTGAACTTGGTACATAAAAGTTGAACTTGGTACATAAAAGTCTTGTTGAACTTGGTACATAAAAGTCTTGTTTAGAGAGAGCATATAGAAAGAATATGGGCTTTGAAGTTGGACCTGGTTCAAATATCACTCCTGTCACTGATTAGCTGTGTGGCCCTAAACAAGTTTTAACTTCTCTGAGCTCAATTTCCTCACCCAAACACTGGAGATACCATACCTAGCTTCCACAGTGGTAAAGATTACAGTGTAGCCATTATCTATGAAAATCTCTTGAATACAGTAGCCTCACACTAAATAACAGTTGTTATTACTTGCAGAAGAAAGTCTCTCTCTGGCAAGAGGAGACAGAGCAAGCAGAGATAAAAATTAAAAGGAGAGAGTAAAGAGTCTAGAAAAAGAAGCCAGGAAGAAGCTTGAATGGTTAGGGACTGAAAAAGTCCTTATAGAGTCCCTAAAGTTACTCCCGCCCCAAAAAATTTTTTTTTACTGTACACTGTTTGATTATAGTGAGGCTTAGTTACAGGAATATTTGGTCCAAACCTAATTATTGCTGAAATGCCATAATGTATAGCATATATATATAATATTATAATATATAGCTTATACATAATATTGTTAATATACAAAAATTCAAGATCAAAATGTGTTTTCTTTAAAAGTTCATTTTTTGGTTGTTAAAAATGTATTAACAAGTAAATCAAATACAATATATCTGTTTCTCTCAGTTATCTGCAACTCAGAAAGGTCTGTCCTACTCTTAACATATTAAAGAGAAATCAATGATAATTTCAACAAATGCCAAAAAGCAATAAAATTCAACACCCAGTAAAAATATAAACCAAGAATAGAAGGAAACCTCCTTAAATTGACAAAAGACACCTACCAGAAACCTTTAGTAAGTATCATATCTAACAGTGAAACACTGGAAGCATTCCCATTCAGGAAAAAGATTAAAATGCCCATTATCATCACTGCTATTCAACTTTTGCACTGGAGGGTCTAGGCATTGCAATAACACAGAAAACAAGATAAGTGGTATCAAGTTTAGAAATTAAGTCTTCTAGTCAAAGCAGCCCAGTAAGTAAACACTTCAATGCATCCCCTCTGCTCCAAATACACAGTAATAGATATGTTTAAATATATTTTTTAAGTTACTAAAAAGGCTCAAAAACAAGACAACCCTCCACGTGGATCAGAAACAGAACAGATACACAAAACTGTGAGCAGGACTGAAGCTACAGGCTTGCTGGACTCTGAGTCTAGAAGCAGGTGTATACTTCCTTCAGGGCAACAGTGACACAGAGTGAAAGAGGTGGAGAAACAGGAGACATCTGAGCCAGATTCACTGCTTAAAGCCAAGGATGAGGCTAGAGCTGAAAGGAAGTGAAAAAGTACTGCTGTCAGTCTCTGCCTAGAACTATGGTTTATGTGGTGCTCTGAAAAGTGAGAAGATAAAAACACAGCCTCATGACCAGGAAATGAACCAAGACATTCACACACTCTGTGAGCAGATCTAAAATAGCCCCAATTACCTCAAAGAGCAGGACCCTGACCATTATCATATCTGATTTCTTGACTAGAGTCCAATCAGTGGAAGCACCTGAAATATCGCCACACAGAGAAGGGTGAGCACAGAAATAAGAGAAACAAAAGCAAAAGTACTCACCCTCAAATAAGTCTGTAAATCAAAACTTCAAAACATATAAAGAGGGCTTCCCTGGTGGCGCAGTGGTTGAGAGTCCGCCTGCCGATGTAGGGGTCACGGGTTCGTGCCCCGGTCTGGGAAGATCCCACATGCCGCAGAGCGGCTAGGCCCGTGAGCCATGGCCGCTGAGCCTGTGCGTCCGGAGCCTGTGCTCCGCAACGGGAGAGGCCACAACAGTGAGAGGCCCGAGTACCGCAAAAAAAAAAAAAAAAAAAAAAAAAAAAAAAAAAAATATATAAAGAAGTATAATGCTAAGAAAGACAGCCAACAAAAGCAACAATTAGAATATAAATTCATACCAGATGCGGTTTAATTTTACAGAACAGTCTGACAAAGATTTTTTTAAGTACATTTAGGGTGCTAGGATATACAGTTTTAAAATTATTGGGAATGCAAAATTGGACAGGCAGTTTCTTACAAAGCTAAAGATACCTTTACCATACGATCCAGCAATCACGCTCCTAGGTATTTACCCAAGAAAGCTGAAAACTTACGTCCACACAAAGACCTGCACATGCATATTTATAGAAGCTTACTCATAACTGCCAAAAACTAGAAGTAACCAAGATGTCCTTCAATAGATGAATGGATAAACAAACTGTGGTACTTTCATACGATGAAATATTATTCAGCAATAAAAAGAAATGAGCTATCAAGCCAAGAAAAGACAGAGGAAATGTAAAGGCATAATGCTAAGTGAAAGAGACCAGTCTGAAAGCCTAGAATACTACATGATCCAAGCCATATGACACTCTGGAAAAGGCAAAACTATAGACACAAGGCTTCCCTGGTGGCACAGTGGTTAAGAACCCGCCTGCCAATGCAGGGGACACGGGTTTGAGCCCTGGTCCGGGAAGATCCCACATGCCGCGGAGCAACTAAGCCCATGCACCACAACTACTGAGCCAGCGCTCTAGAGCCCGCGAGCCACAACTAGTGAGCCCACGTGCCACAACTACTGAAGTCCACGCGCCTAGAGCCCATGCTCCGCAACAAGAGAAGCCACCGCAATGAGAAGCCCGCGCACCACAACCAAGTGTAGCCCCCGCTTGCCGCAACTACAGAAAAGCCCGTGCGCAGCAACGAAGACCCAATGCAGCCAAAAATAAAATAAATAAATTTATTTTAAAAAACCAAAAACTATAGACACAGTAAAATGATCAGTTGTTATCAGCTCAGCAGGAGGGAGGGGGGAATGAATGGGTGGAATACAGGGGATTTTAGAGCAATGAAATTATTCTGCATGATACTGCAATGACATTACATGAAATGTCATGTGATAACATTTTGCATTTGTCAAAACCCATAGAACTGTACAACACAAAGAGCAGAAGCCTAATATAAACCATGAACTTAAGTTAATAATAATGTATCAATATTTATTCATCAGTTGTAACAAATGTACCACACTAATGCAAGATGTTAGTAACGGGAAAGTGCCCCTGAAGAAGAGGGGGTTTATAGGAACTCTCTGTACTATCCACCCATTTTGGTCATATTCAGTTATGTACATAATTTTTTTAATATCATGGACAGTTCCACTTCTGGGTGTATACACAAAAGAATTGAAAGCAGGGATTTGAACAGATATTTGCACACCCATGTTCATAGCGGCATTATTCACAATAGCCAAAAGACAGAAGCAACCCAAGTGTCCATTGATGGATGAATGAATAAGCAAACATAATGTATGCATACAACAGAATAGTATTCAGCCTTAAAAAATAAGGAAATCCTGGGAATTCCCTGGAGGTCCAGTGGTGAGGACTTGGCGTTTTCAATGCCGAGCACCTGGGTTCAATCCCTAGTCAGGGAACTAAGATTCCACAAGCCTCCAGGCGGGGTCAAAAAAAAAAAAAAAAAGGAAATCCTGACACATGTTACAATATAGATGAACTCTGAAGACATTATGCTAAATGAAATAAGCCAGACACAAAAGGACAAATACTGTATGATTCCACTTATAGAAGGTGCCGAGAGTAGTCAACTTCACAGAGACAGAAAGCAGAATGGTGGTTGCCAGGGGCTGGAGGGAGAAAAGAATGCGGAATCAGTGTTTAATGGATACAGAGTTTCAGTTGAGAAAGATAAAATGTTCTGGAAATGGATAGTGATGTTTATACAACAATGTAAATGTACTTAATGCCACAGAACTGTACAATTAAAAATGGTTAAAATAGTAAATTTTATGTTGTGTATATTTTGCCACAATAAAAAAAAATGAGGAAAAGTGCTGAAAAACTGGTTTTCCAAATTGAAAAAAATATATATCACTTCATTACACCATATAGAAATTCCACACAGAAAGCAAAACTTCTTTTTTAATTTTAGAAGAAAATACAGATACATAGAATTCATACCCTGGGGTAGAGAAAATTTACTTAAACCAGACACAGAAACAAATTTTGTTAATTTAGTGTGAAATTTTCCATAAATATAACATTAAAATGTAAAACTTGTATACAACTAAAGACACTGTTAACAAAAGGAAAAGGCAAGCCTCAGACTGGCAGGATGCTTTGGCAACACATAAATCCAGCAATGAATTAGTATCCAAAGTAACCTAACTGCCCCACAGTTAGTGGAGGATACATAAACAGTGATTTAAGTCTACAACTGAACACTACTCAGCTTTTAAAAATAAATGAACCAGATCCACAAGTGGCAACATGGTTAAACCTCCATCAATTAATTTAAAGCATGCACCCCTTTGACCCAGCAATTCTACTTTGCATTCACTGCAGCAATGGTGAAATGGCAAACAGCTTTAATGGCCATTAATGAGGAGAGGATTAAATAAACTACAGTACAATATATGCTATGTATGGTATTGTGTAGTAGTCAAGAAGAACCAGGTAGATCTTTATGTTCCATCATGGAAAGATCTCAGACATTCTGTTAGGAAGAAGTTGCAGACCAATGTCTACAGTATCATGTCATTAATGTGGGCATCGGAAGAAACCCTACTTCTTCCCGTATTATCTATATATAGATGAAAATGCATAGAGAAAGGTCTGGAAGGATCACAACAAACTGATAACTGCCGTTTTGGTGGAGAAGGGAGTGGGTCAAGGAGCCTTGTATTCTGTCTGTAATGTTTGAGCATTTAATAAGACAGTGTGCATTCATGAGCCATTTGCAGAGCTGCAGTACACAGCCCCAGACTGCACAATACAACTCCAGGAGCTGCCATTCACAGGCACTCCGATGTGAATGGCATCCCCTAAAATTGGGCAGTATACTTCCTGCACTAGATGCCACAGCCCTGATACTTGTATAACTAGAAATAAATAAAATGAGAGGTGATGAGAGTATTTACTGCAAACCAGCATAAGGGAGTTTCTACCGTGATGTAAATTTCTATATCTTGATTGAGATAGTGGTTACAAAGTATAGACAGTCCCCAACTTACAGTGGTTTGACTTTAGATGGTGCGAAAGCAATACACATTCAGTAGAAACTGTACTTCAAATCTGAATTTTGATCCTTTCCCTGGCTAGCAATATGCAGTATGATACTCTCCCGTGATGCTGGGCAGCGGCAATGAGCCACAGCTCCTGGTCAGCCACAAGAGTAAACAACCCAGATACTTACAACCATTCTGTTTTTCACTTTCAGTACGGTATTCAATAAATTACATGAGACATTCAACAGTTTATTATGAAATAGGCATTGTGTTAGATGGTTTTGCCCAACTGTAGGCTAATGTAAGTGTTCTGAGCATGTTTAAGGTAGGCTAGCCTAAGCTATGATGTTCGGTAGATTGGGTGTATTAAATGCATTTTCAACTTACCATACTTTCAACTTACAGTGGGTTTATCAGACAAAACTCCACTAGACCAGCTCTGCACAGGACATCTGTGCAGACACCAGTAAAGCTGATTTCAAAATAAATGTAAATTAAATATATAAATAAATAAAATACAGTATCACTGAGAAAACCTAGAACAAGGCATCCAAAATTACAGGATCTAGGCATCCCAAAATAAGAACTAGTAGACACCTGCTGGTTGCACTCTTAAGTACACAGTCATAAAACTAAAGAGAAATTAACTTAGTTCTTCAAGGCTTACTACACAATGCCAAATTTGAATTAATATTTTATTTTTATATAAGGAAACCTAGGTCCTGAGAGATTTATACTAAAGATATAAAACAAGTGGTAACTTGGCATTCTATTGGTTTTAAATCTGATTTCCTAACTAAGTAGAAATTTTGTCTCTCACACATAGTGGACACTCAAAAGCCTTGCCAACACTACCTTGACTACACAATCCCCTTCAAAAGTAATTCCACTTATGTACGATAAAAATTCTCACAGAACTCATAAAAGGTCAAGTTTTAATTTGGCAGGCAAAGTAACCCAACAGGCACTGCAACCCAGGCAACTGAAACAGCAGCCTGGAGCTCGAGAGTCCAGAAATCCAACCAAGGCAGAAAAAAGGCAGAATCCCAGCCCTTACAGAAGAGCAGAGGTACATCCTCTTATGACAGATCTAAGATCCAAGAACCAAGATAAAAATGAAAAAGTGTTTTCTAGACAAAAGCACTCTCCTTCCTCAAGTGATAGAAACAGGCCAGAATGGGATGATTTGAAGCAAGGGCCCAAGGAGTAAGCTCCTGGCAGCCAACATGCAATAAAGATGTGAAAGTGGCAGCATGACCACAAGATATGACAACTCCATCACCTTAGCCATCACTTTAAATGCCCAGACCTAAGAACCTGGGTTACCTCACACGGCAAAAAAAAAAAAAAAAAAAAGAGAACCGGAGGAACAAGGGAAGTCCATTCAGCCATCCCTAACACCAGACTTATCAATAGTGCTCTGTGTAAAATAGAGCAAAACCTTGCTTGGTTCATTCATTCAGGCAATAATACGTAGGTATTTAGTGCCTGCTGTGGGTCAGGCACCGTTCTTGTCACTGAGGATTTAGCAGTTAATAGTCATGGAGCTTCATTCTACCCGGGAAGAAAGGTAACTTCTTTTCTCTTTCCAATTTCCGTTTCCCTTCTCTCTCTTTAAATGTTACGCAGAAGTTCCTTCAAAACTCTCCCAAGTACCTCCCACAAGCTTCTTTGACCCTCCTGCTTTAATCTTCAAAGCAAGCAATTTTATGGCTCCAATTTCCCAATACTGGGGAAAAGAGACCTAAAGTGGATGAGACAAAATTCAATGTTGCTTTGTACTTCATACGCAAACCTTTACAACCGAATTGCCAGCACTTAAAGAGCAAATGATGGTTGTGTTTTACACAATTTTGTGGCCCCAGTGCTGACCACGGCTCTCTCCCCAAGGTACCTAACCAATAAACGTTTGCTGAGGCTGCTGGAAGGTCTCCCTAATCCCAAGGCCTGGCACAGGAATTTAACAGCAAGCATTCGTTAGCTGCATCCTTCCTCCTCTCAGGACACTTTCCTTTAACGGGTGACCTCGGTGCACAGGTTCACTGATAGGTGCCTCGGGAAATAGTGTTTTGAGGTGATGTGAAATAAATTCCTTTCCCTCTGCCAGGGCCTGCCTGCCTCACCTGCCCTCTGCCAGGACCTGCCTCCTTCGTCCCCTTAAACACCTAAGGCAGAGCCTCCTCCCTGCGAGCCGGGCACGGGCAGCATCAGCCCTACGCCCGCACCCCGGCTCGGCGCCCTACGACCAAAGCGCGCTCGGGACCCCGGAGCCCCCTCCGCGGCCCGGGGCTCAGAGCCCGGCGGCGGCGGCCCGGAGCTCCGCTCCATCCCCCGCGCTCGCCCCTCCAGGTCCGGGCGCGCGGCGCCGTCTCCCCTCACAGCGCGCGCTGTGCAGCGGCCCCGGCTCCCCGCGCGCCGTCTCCGCCGCTCCCGGCCCTGCACCCCCGCAGGCTCCCGAGGTAAGGGCGCTGCGCGGGCTCCTTCCCGCTTCTCGCGGGCGCGAGGCTCTGGCACCGCGCTCCTCTCCCGCAGCCTGCGGCGGCCGCCACAAACCCCCGCAGTACTCACTTCCCGGCCGGAGCTGGGGGCGTCAAAAAGGTCTCCGGCGGCCGCAGCCTCCTCCGCCTCCTCCGGCCCGGCCTCCGAGGCTGAGGCGGTGGCGGCGCCCGCTCAGGCCCCGGAGCCGCCCCCGCGGCGAACGTTCTCAGGAACCCGGCTCGCGCCGCTTCCCCGCCCGGCACGCGCAGCGAGCCCGCCCCCGGTGCGAGGGCGCGAGGGCGCGGGGGCGCGAGGGCGCA
Organism: Tursiops truncatus; assembly: GCF_011762595.2. Classification (NCBI taxonomy): domain Eukaryota; kingdom Metazoa; phylum Chordata; class Mammalia; order Artiodactyla; family Delphinidae; genus Tursiops; species Tursiops truncatus. Next base: position 69,042,340 of record NC_047047.1, on the reverse strand, counting down.
GGGCGGGGGCCGGGCACGCGCCGCCTGCGCGAGCGCGCGGCTGGGGGCGGAGCTTCCGCCGCGCCGAGGAGGGGGCGGGCCAGCGGGCAGAGTTCCCCTCGAGGCCCGCCCCCTGCGGCCGGGTTCCGGGCGGGCGGAGTAAACTTGCCCCCTCCGGGCTTTTCCCGTGAGCCAGCTGTGGGCGGCGGAGTTGCGTTCCAACTCCACAGGTATGTGCCCCGCCGGCTGGATGCTCGGCCCGACGTGACTACAAGGTAAAGAATGCAAAGAACCACCCCCATGAATCATTCATCCGCACCTCGAGCGCGAGACCCTGCCCTGAGTGATCTTTCCGTGTTAATTCAGCTCAGCAACCGTTAACTGAGCACCGACTCCGTGCCTAGCGCTGTAGCACTGTACCAGGTGCTGTGTGGGTACACCGTCAAGGTCCCTGGTCTCCAGGAGCGCGTAGCTTAGTGGAAAAGCGGCCGTGTAAACAAGCAGGTCTGGTGATCCGTGCAAAGCCAAGCCACGGTGAGATGCTGTGGGAGGGCAGAGGAGGAAGAGATTACTTCCGCTTGGAGAATGCAGAGGGCTTCCTAAAAGAGGTGGCATTTGTATTCAGCCTGCAAGGAAGAAAAAGAGAGAAATCCTAGGAGAAAAAAAGGGAGGGCATCAAAAGCTAGGTAAACAGCTTGGGCAAAGGAACAGAGAGTGACCAAGGTTTACGATCTCAGCATCAGCTTGTTTGTTTTAATATCCGTTTTGCTAGAATCCTTTCCAAACTATGTGAAACAGGAGATGATGCCAAATGAGGAACAGCAAAGCTTTTTTTTAACGGCTCAAAGGATCATTTTCTCAACTTTATTTAAGGCTCACGACAGCAGTGTCCTTTAAGGACTTTTGATACGTTAGTGAAGGATGTAAATCTCTAAGCTAAGAGAGCCCAGGCCCCTGTGCTTTGAGTCTGGTTTTTCACTGCTTTTTGGCACCTTATGGCAAGGCAGATCGTACCACCTTCTGCTGCTGTCTGTCTGCCTGCCTGTCTTTAGGACATCCTCTTCCTCCTCCTCTTATCTTCCTATTTTTAAGCCCCTGTGGTGAAGGAAATGCTGGTAACCAACTTTGTTAAGTGAGAGTAAACAGGTTACTCCAAAACACTGGCATCACCTATCACTTATGAATTTTGCGACTATTTTGCATGCTTAGAAGACTTTTTCACTTGTATGCAGGGTCTTAACTATGTTTTGAATATGTTAAGATACTCAGAACACACGTAAAAGACACGTTGTTTATTCACTTACTACTCATTGAGCACCAACTGTGTGGGAGGCATTGAAAGGGTAAAACACTGATCCTGCCCTCTGGAGAAAAGAGGTGTAAATGATGTAAAACAATATGTAAATATGGTTCGTTCTGTTTGCTCTACTGACTGAAACCAAAGTAATTTCAATATGTGGACTAGCCATTCTGGGAATTAACCACTTTAAATATATTCATGTTAGCATCTCTCCATCTCGGTTCTGTTTTTCATCACCTCACACATCCTCAGAAAACTTCTTTCAAACATATTGCAGTCACCACTCTCTCTCCCAAAGTTACCAACTTCTTTTACCTACTTGTCCTTTTCCTTCACCATCTATTCATGTTCAAGCTTTTCCTGTCCTAAAGGAAAAGGAGGAAACCTCTGTCATTCTAGATCATGCTCCAGTTACTATTCCCTCCCTGTCTTTTAAGACAAAAGTCTTAAAATAGTTTACACTCATCTCTGCCAACTCAGCCCCCTCTCACTCCCCGACCCATAGCTGTGTAGCTTCTGTCCCCCCACATCGCTGCACTGCTCTCAGTCAGTAAGCGCTGGCTTCATCCTAAATGCCCCAGGCCGTTTCTGAGTCCTCTATTACTAGAGCTCTTGGTGGCATTTGACGACACAGAGCTCTCTACTCTTTTTGACACCCCCTTGGCCTTCACAACGGGACTCCTCTCCTAACCCCTCTGACCACTCCTCCGTCTACAAGGTTCTGTTCTCAGCTTTCATCGCACCCCGTACATTCTCCCTGAGCCGTTGCATCCACCCTGTCTTCATCTGCCACATATATCGGCAACTCCCAAGTACATTATCTAGCTCAGACCACTCATCTGAGTTCCATGTACACACAAGCCTACTAGACTTCTCCACCTGGATGTCCTAGAGACCCCTCAAGTTCTACTTGTCTAAAACTGTTGGACCCTTGGTTGCCCAGGACCTGGGAGTCATCCTTCATCCTTTACCCACGCCCACCCCCGCCACACCCAACAATCCCATTGATCCTCCTCAAACATAAGCCTACACTCTGTCCCTCTTAGCTCCTCTTACCTAGGCTAATGCAATACCCTTTTATCTTGTCTCCCTCCTGTAGTCTTGTTCCTTCTGATCCATATTCCACACCGCATGTCAGAATTGTTTTTTTTTAATTTGCCGCTTGTGGTGTCACTGCTGGCACACAAGACCTTCCATCTATCTAGCCCTTGTCCACTCCATCTCTTGTCTCTTCCTACACATCCCCCATCCAAACTCCTGAAATGTTCCTACTTTCCCTTGCCTCCATACCTTTGTGCTTGTTTCTCTCTCTCTTTGGACTGTCATTTGAATACAAGCAAAGAAGGTCCAACATATATGTAGCCAAAGTTCCACATATGATGAAACTATAATCTAAGAAACTTTCTTGAAAGAAGAAAATATAAACCTACAAAATGAAAGGACTCACATGTACTTGGGGAAATGACCACAGAATGATCAATTTTGAGAGATAGTCTCTTAAAACTATTAGATAGGGTCTTCCCCGGCAGTCCAGTGGTTAAGACTCCGTGCTTCCAATGCAGGGGGCGCAGGTTCAATCCCTGATCAGGGAACTAAGATCCCACATGCCATGTGGTATGGCCAAAATTTTTAAAAATAAAAAAATAGGACTTCGCTGGTGGCACAGTGGTTAAGAATCCCCCTGCCAATGCAGGGGACACGGGTTCGAGCCCTGGTCTGGGAAGATCCCACATGCCGCGGAGCAACTAAGCCCGTGTGCCACAACTACTGAGCCTATGCTCAAGAGCCTGCGAGCTACAACTACTGAGCCCACGGCCGCAACTACTGAAGCCCGCGCACCTAGAGCCCGTGCTCCACAACAAGAGAAGCCACCGCAATAAGAAGGCCCCGCACTGCAACGAAGAGTAGCCCCCACTCGCCGCAACTAGAGAAAGCCTGCGCACAGCAACGAAGACCCAGAGCAGCCAAAAATAAATAAATAAATTTTTAAAAATAAAATAAAGGGGCTTCCCTGGTGGCGCAGTGGTTGAGAGTCCGCCTGCCGATGCAGGGGACGCGGGTTCGTGCCCCGGTCCGGGAGGATCCCACATGCCGCGGAGCGGCTGGGCCCGTGAGCTGTGGCCACTGAGCCTGTGCGTCCGGAGCCTGTGCTCCGCAACGGGAGAGGCCACAGCAGTGAGAGGCCCGCGTACCACAAAACAAAAATAAAATAAATAAATTAAATTAAATTAAATTAAAACTATTAGCCAAAAAATAACAATGATAATCTTCAAGGCTTCCATATAAAAAGTTCAAGTTATTTAAAAGTGTAAGAAAATTAGGCTACAGTACATTAAAGATGACTGTATTTTCTGTATCACTTCTTTTGATCCAGGCTGGCCTAAGCAAATTGCTTGACCGATAGAATATGTGATATTATGAGACTTCCAGGCTTGGTCATAAGAAGTCTTGAAGAGTCCACCTGGGTCTTTGGGAACACTTGCCCTTGAAGCCCCGAGCCACTCTGTAAAATATCTAACTCCCTGTGGAGAGGTTCTGAGACTACGTGGAGAGGGAGAGGGGTCTACCTGATCCTAGCTGATATGAGAGAAGTCATCATGAATTCTCTGTATCAGTCCAGCCATCAGCTGAATACCACAGAGTGGTTCCAGTTGAAGCCACGTAGAACAGAAGAATCACCCAGCCAAATCGTACCCAAATTCCTGGCCCCAAATGTTGTGAAATTACAATCAAAATGGTTCTTTGTGCCGTTCCTTTTAGGCTAGTCTGTTATGGAGTCTGGTAACCAAAATATTTGGCATCAGACTTCTTAAGAGCAAAGCAAGGCTATAGTGATGCAGCATTTTCAGCATTTTCTAAAAACTCAAGGAAAGAGAATACACGCTAAGGATTTTATATCCACCCATCCATGCTGTTTTTCAAGCACCAAAAGCTATCGGAAATGGGCTTCCCTGGTGGCGCAGTGGTTGGGAGTCTGCTTGCCGATGCAGAGAACACGGTTTCGTGCCCCGGTCCGGGAAGATCCCACATGCCGCGGAGCAACTAAGCCCGTGAGCCACAGCTACTGAGCCTGCGCTCTAGAGCCTGTGAGCCACAACTACTGAGCCTGCGTGCTGCAACTACTGAAGCCTGTGCGCCTAGAACCCGTGCTCCGCAGTAAGAGAAGCCACCGCAATGAGAAGCCCGCGCACCGCAACGAAGAGTAACCCCCCCACCCCGCTCGCCGCAACGTGCGGCAACGAAGACCCAATGCAGCCATAAATAAATAAATAATTTTTAAAAATAGATAAGCAACAAAGCATATCTATAAAAAAAAAGAAGAAAAAGACACAATGAGATACTACTTCACCTCCACTAAGATGGCTGTAATCAAAATCAGACAATAACAAGTTTTGGTAAGGATGTGGAGAAACTGGAACTTTGATGCATTGCTGATAGGAATGTTAACGGTGCAATTGCCCTGGAAAACAGCTTGGCATTTCCTCAAAATGTTAAACATAAAGTTATCATATGACCCAGCACTTCTACTTCTAGGTATATACCCAAGAGACTTGAATAGATATGCCCTTACAAAAACCTATACACACATGTACATCGGGTCTTACTCCTCCTAACAGCCAAAAAGCGAAAGCAACCCCCAAATCCATCAACTGATATATGGATGAACAAAATATGGTAAATCCATTCATACAGTGGCATATTACTCAGCCAAAAAAAAGAATGGAGTACATGCTATAACATGGATGAACCTTGAAAACATTATGCCCAGTGAAAGAAGCCAGTCACAGAAGACCACATATTACACAATTCTATATATGTGAAATGTCCAGAATAGGCAAGACCGTAGAGACAGACAGTAGATTAGTGGTTGCCAGAGGCTGGAGGGGTTGAGGGATTGGGAGAGGACTGATACTGTGTATAGGGTTACTTTTTTTTTAAGTGTATCGATTGATTGATTGATTGATTGTGGCCGCGATGCACAGCATGTGGTTCCCTGACCAGGGATCGAACCCGCATGCCCTGCATTGGAAGCATGGAGTCTTAACCACTGGATCGCCAGGGCAGTCCCTGGGGTTACTTTCTGAAGTGATGAAAATGTTCTAAAGTTGATTGTGGTGACAGTTACACAACTCCGTGAACATACTAAAACCCACTGAACTGTACACTTTAAATAGATGGATTGAAAGTGAATTCTGTCTCAATAAATCTGGTTCTTTGAAAAAAGAGAGCTATAAAAGAATCTTGAAAGACACAAAAGTATACTTGAACAAGACATTCCATGGTTTTGGTTAAAATATCTCAACATAGTCAAGATGACAGTTCCCCTTATGTTAACTTATAAATTTAATATGCTCCTGCAAAAAATATAAACAAGTTTTTATGTAGCTAGACAAATTGATACCAGAGTTCATATGGAAAACTAAACACTCAAGAATAGCTAGTAACACACTGAAAATTAAGAGTTATGAGAGGTGACTAGTCCCAGCAAATACTAAAACATACTGCAGAGTGAAAACAGTGTGGTTCTGACACATGACGAGGCGGACCAGTGTAACCGAATGAAAGGTACAGAAATCAATCCAACTACGTATAAAAATCCAGTATATGGTAAGTAGTCAAATGGCTGCGGCAAAGAAGGACTTTCTAAAAAATGGTGTTGGGACAACTAGACAGACCTACACAGCCTCACTCTGCTGGTGAGGTTACAGGGAGACGTATTACTAGAGGGAAGGAAAAATAGTACAACCCCTATCAAGAGGTATTTGGCAATATCTACTGAAACATTTGTACATTTACCTTTCAACCTAGCATTCCCACTTCTGGGAATTTACTGTAAAGATGATATCTCCAAAAATAATAGGTACCCTTACATATGTAAGCTTCTTCATTGTACCATTAATTGTATTTGCAGAACATTGGAAACTACCTAAATGCCCAAACACAGAAGACTGGTGGAGTACAATCAATCGGGAAGCACAATTGCACAGAATCAACTGGGAAGCAATGAAGGATATCTTTATGAACTGATATGAAGTAATTGCCAGGGTAAATCATTAAGTTATAAAAGCAAAGTACAAAAGCGAATGTAGTATATGTTACCTTTTGTGTAATAAAGACAAGAAATAAGAAAATGTAATGGATTTGCTTATTTTAGTAAAAACAATCACAAGAACAGTAAACCAGAAAACAATGATATTGCTTGCCTGTAAGAAACTGGGTAAGGGAAGGGGTTGGAAAGGATAGGGGAGGGAGGAACAATTCTGAGTGTATCTTTTTGTGTAGTTTTGGCATTTGGAAGCATGCTAATGTTACATACATTCAAATAATAAAATTAAATCGACAAGCATAGGGAGGGACTTCCCTGGCGTTCCAGTGGTTAAGACTCCGTGCTTCCAGTGCAGGGGGCGTGGGTTCTATCCCTGATTGGGGAACTAAGATCCCACATACCCTGCAGCAGCATAGGGAAAAATTAAAATCTGTAACTAAATGCAAATAGAAACAAATGAACCCAATTGTATGTCAAGTGGATGACATACCACAAAAGAAGTGGGAGAAAGAAGTAAACCAAAGAATTTCGAACATAGTACTTAGATATAACTTTAGTCTAATGCAAACAATAAACTGGGGAAAAAAGAATCAATACCAGGAAAAGAAAAAAACACAAGGGATAGTAAATATATTTTAATATCAATTATTAATATTAATGTTAATATTAATTGATAATATTGATTACCTTTATTGCTAATATTTACAAATTAAATTAGCAAAATATTTGAAATTTAATATCCAGTGTTAAAGACTTTTTTGAAGAAATGTAAATTTTACCTTTCTGGAAGGTGATTTGGAAATACATATCAAAATCTTTTAAGGGCTTCCCTGGTGGCACAGTGGTTGAGAGTCCGCCTGTCGATGCAGGGGACACGGGTTCGTGCCCCGGTCTGGGAGGATCCCACGTGGTCTGGGAGGATCCCACATGCCGCGGAGCGGCCGGCCCCGTGAGCCATGGCCGCTGAGCCTGTGCGTCCGGAGCCTGTGCTCCGCAACCGGAGAGGCCACAGCAGTGAGGCCCGTGTACCGAAAAAAAAAAAATCTTTTAAAATATTGACATCCTTTGACCCAGAAATCCAAATTCTTGCAACTTATGTTATGAAAACATTCAGTGATGTGTAATTACATTTATGCATTAGGATATCTTACCAGAGTTAATTCTAAAAACAAAAATTGGGGGAAAAAAAGATACAGGGCTTTGATTAATTATGAGATGTCCATGAGAAAGAATATGCCACAGCCATTAAAATCACAATGTAAAAGAATGTTTCATGTCTTGGAAAAGTGTAAAATGGTATGTGTAGTATGATTCCAATTTTGCTTAAAATTATGTGTGAGAGACAAACAACCCAGTAGAAAAAAGGACAAAAGTATATAAGCAGACATTTTATAGAAAAGCAAACATATATGGCAAGTTAACATATGAAAGGATCTTCAACTTCATTAGTATTCAGGAAAATGCAAATTAATACTCAGTGTTACACACCTATGAGAAAGACAAAAGTTTTAATGTCTGACAATTTCAAATGTCAGTCAGGAGGTTGATCAGTTGGGAACTCTTATGCACCAATTCTGGGAATGTAAATTGGTGCAACCATTTTGGCAATGCCTTATAAAGGTGAAATTTTGCATACTTTATATCAAACAATTTCACCTCATAGGCACTCTCAACATGTGCATCAAAAGGCATGTACAGGGGCTTCCCTGGTGGCGCAGTGGCTGAGAGTCTGCCTGCCGATGCGGGGGACGCGGGTTCGTGCCCCGATCCGGGAAGATCCCACATGCCGCGGAGTGGCTGAGCCCGTGAGCCATGGCCGCTGAGCCTGCGCGTCCGGAGCCTGTGCTCCGCAACGGGAGAGGCTTCAACAGTGAGAGGCCCGCGTACCGCAAAAAAAAAAAAAAAAAAAAAGGCATGTACAAGCACTGCTTATAATGTCAAGGTACTAATAACAAACCAAATGTCCAGTAAGAGAAGAATGAATAAATAAATCGTGTATATCTTCACAATGGAAATATTAAACAGCAAAAATGAAAGAACTATACATAAATAACATGGTAAAGTGAACCAATGTATTCTTTGAGTGAAAAAAACTAGAAAGAGAAGGCTTCCCTGGTGGCGCAGTGGTTGAGAGTCCGTCTGCCGATGCAGGGGACACGGGTTCGTGCCCCGGTCCGGGAAGATTCCACATGCTGCGGAGCGGCTGGGCCCGTGAGCCATGGCCGCTGAGCCTGCGCGTCCGGAGCCTGTGCTCAGCAACGGGAGAGGCCACAACAGTGAGAGGCTCGCGTACAGCAAAAAAAGAAAAAAAGCAAGAGACATTATAATATGATACCATTTTTTAACAGAACATTGGAAATCAATTATACTTCAATAACATAAATTTTAAAAAAATATGATACCATTTTTATAAATCTTAAAATCAAGTAAGGCCAAACAATTTGTAAAATTACTTTTATAAAGCAAGGGAGTAATAAACGCAAACTTTGAGAAAATAGTTATCCTGGGGGAGGAAATGGTAGGCTGAGAGAGCACTTAGGTAATTGACATTATTGCCAATTATTTGTGATGTTTTTTTTCTTGGTGTGTGTGTATAATGTAACATATATTTTTGCGTGTCTCAAATACCATATTTTAAAAAGATAAAGGGAAAGAGTTTGTGTCTCTGTGTGTGTTGTACTCCCTAAATAAAAGAATGGAAGACTATAAACCAAAATATTAGCAGAGATGATCTCTGGGTGGTAGGATTAGGAGTGATTTTCATTTTCTTTGTTTATATTTTCAAAATGTCTTAAATGAATATGTACTTTTTTGAAAACAGGAAAACATATTTTTAAAAATCAATGCTAGAACCTGTCCCATTTTCATTCTGTAGTCTGAACATCCAAGTCTTAATTTCCATGATGATAGATGATTCGGGGAAGAGGCACGCGGTGGAATCTCCAAGGTCGTTTGTAACACCAAGTTTAGCCAGGTAGTGAGCTGACAATAGCAGGAATCAATCTGCAGAAGGATGTACAGAACTGTGTAGGAGGGCGACACCTGCCAGCTGAGTGTCAGCATAGGCAACAGGAAGGTAGTATCAATTCAAAGAAAATAATTTCATGAACCTGAAACTATTCCTTGAAGTCATGAGTTTACTGTCTTGCCCCCATCCCCCACCAAAACCCCCAATATCATGCAGATAAGAATACTAGAAACTGGGGATATATGTATACGTATAGCTGATTCACTTTGTGATACAGCAGAAACTAACACACCATTGTAAAGCAATTATACTCCAATAAAGATGTTAAAAAAAGAAAAGAATACTAGAAACAAAATATCACAATCCCATCCTTACGTCAAATTACAGTAAATTGACACCATAATGTGTGTCATTCTGTTCTGGCACTTACAGATTACATAACAGGACTGGAAAGGGTCCAATAGAGAGCAATTAAAATGACAAGCTGAAAGCGTGTCCTTTACATAATGGCAAGCAAAAACCAAACTCTGGCCTTCAGAGGAAGATAAGAGTTTAGGGCTTCCCTGGTGGCACAGTGGTTAAGAATCCGCCTGCCAATGCAGGGAACACGGGTTCGATCTCTGGTCCAGGAAGATCCTACATGCCACGGAGCAACTAAGCCCGTGTGCCACGATGCAGGCTCTAGAGCCCGCAAGCCACAACTACTGAGCCCGTGTGTCACAACTACTGAAGCCCATGCGCCTAGAGCCCGTGCTCCACAACAAGAGAAGCCACTGCAATGAGAAGCCTGCGCACCACCACGAAGAGTAGCCCCTGCTCGCCACAACTAGAGAAAACCCGCGTGCAGCAACGAAGACCCAACACAGCCAAAAATAAATAAATAATTTAAAAAAAAAAAAGTTCAGACATGATATGCCTAAGGTGTGCATAGCTGGAATACATATGCCGTCACCAGATCTTAGAATACCAGCAGTAAAGGGTAGCTGGTAGTGACCGAAAGAGGCAGATTTGAAAGAAACACATAGGAACTGCTGTTTTGCACGGTGAGGAGCAATGAAGAAATCCTTTCCCCCAGAGGCTGAATCACCGGTTCTCAGTCCTATCCACTGCGGTATGAAGGTGACGCAGAAGACAAATTGGGAGACTCCGGTTGGGGATGGGACAACCAGGAGGAGAGGCAGTGCTGGAACAGGGCTGTGCATCTCCATAGTATCCCGGGGATTCTGCGAGTCTGTGACAAATTGCATGGAAAACCTTTACGAAGGAAACTTTCTAAGATTTACATCACGGATGCAGTACCGTGTTTCCACAAAACTGTCCTTCTGGGTCATGATGAAGATTGGACTGGACTGGATATTCCACTGTGGTATCTTCTGTGTGCTTACGATCACAGGCCTCGTCCATTCTGCCATATTGTGGAAGCTCAGGAGGCCAGAGGCTAAGTGACACCCCGCAAAAGATCCTCAAGAATTACCCCAAGAAGGCAACCCAGAGGACACAGTATCCCAAATCTCCTAGGCTTTGCTAGTTCACCAAAGGCTGATTATTTATGTGGTGTTTTCAGATACCCCAAAGATCAACAAATTCTGGGTTGACTAAACTTTCTAAATTGGCTCAAGTTTAGTCATTTCAGCTCTTCTCAGTCTGGCTACATCCCAATCACCTGGTATGCTTTTGCGACAATGCCTACATCTGGGACCCACCCTAGGTGAACTGGATTTTTTTAAAGTGTCCGCAAGTGATATAACATGTAGCCGAAGTGGAGAACAACTGAGCTTCTCTACATGTTAAAGTTAATTATTTGAGAGGTTCTGGCTGCAGGAAGAGTGCAAAGGGCATTGGCCAACAAGCCAGGGTGGAAGAGAAAAGGCGATTCTGCCAGCTCGCTTGTGCCCTCACGTGCTCGAATGCTGTCCACGCTCTTGCTGCATGGGTGATGGGGTTGGGGGAGGCTGAGCTGCTTTATGTTCCAGAATGTTACCAGGCAGCCTCAGACATTGGAAATACAAGCTTCTCGGGTCCCTGCATTCATGTGAAGGAGGAAAGAGAAGAGAGCTATGTGTTCCCCTCTCTCTTCTAGGCCCCAGTTCTGTGCCCTCCCTAGAACCGGAGAGGAGGACGTGGGCACAGAAAGTTGCTTTCTTGTCACTAATGCTGAGGTGTTCCATCTTCTTGTGCTTCTCAACATTCACTAATGTCCTTGTCCTGGGTTTAACTCTTCTGCTCAGTTATGTTCCTCATCTCAGCATTTCAGAGCTCACGAGCAGCCCAGTGCCTTTCCTTGTTCCACATAACAAATTCTTTTAGGGCCTAGATCACCACTGTTAGGGCTTCTCAGGCCTACTCAGGGGACTCTAGCTTCATTTCATGTCATATTAAATAAAGGTGCTTCCAGTTCATAGCAGCACTATTCACAATAACCAAGACATGGAAGCAACCTAAATGTCCATTGACAGATGAATGGGTAAAGAAGATGTGGTACATATATACAATGGAATACTACTCAGCCATAAAAAAGGATGAAATAATGCCATTTGCAGCAACATGGATGCAACTAGAGATGATCATACCAAGTGAAGTAAGTCAGAGAAAGTCAAATACCGTATGATACCACTTATATGTGGAATCTTAAAAAAAATGATACCAATAAACTTATTTACAAAACAGAAATAGTCCCCAGACATAGAAAACAAACTTGTGGTTACCAAAGGGGAAGAGGGGAGGGATAGATTGGAATTTGGGAAGAATGGATACACACTACTATATGTAAGATGGATAAAAAAGAAAAACACAAAGACCTACTGTATAGTGCAGGGAATTATATTCAATATCTTGTAATAGCCTATAGTGGAAAAGAATCTGAAAAAGAATATATATATGTGTGTGTGTGTGTATATATATATGTGTGGATATATATATATATACATAAAATACCTAAAACATTGTAACTCAACTATACTTCAATGTTTTAAAAAAAAGGTGCTTCCAATATAGGTTAGAACCACTGTGTGCCAAGAAAATTCCTCTCTTTCCTCACATTGACACGTTTCCATCTTTTGTAAAAATGCAGGAGCAATGAGCCCAAATTGCAAACAGGAAAAATGTCACCCAGTTGGAACCGGAGGAGCCACTGCAGCTTTAGCAAACCATGCGGAACACGGGGTAACCCCATGGCCCTCTCCCTGCGGGCAGCTTCCCACCACTGCTACGCTGAGCCCGGGGCTCCCCCTGCGGGCAGCCACCCCACCTTCTCTATTCCTCCCTTATATCGGCAGCACCAGCTCTTCAACTGCTTCCAATGCAAAACCACTTCACCGTCGGGTGAGGAACTCTCCAGAAACAAACCGCATCCGCAGAAGCAATCTCGGATGACCTACTGGGTACAGCTGGACTTGATTTGCTGAGGCTTTAAAGGCACATCTATCACCTCACTTATTCCCCAACCCTTTTCGTTTCCTGCTCCCACGGTCTGCTTACTCTCTTCCACACCTCACATGCTGACGTCCTACCTCACTCATTTGGCTTCATACCTTGACCATCTCCATCAATATCTGTCCACACGCAGTTTCAAGATCCAACTCAGGCTTCACCTTCTCTGAGAAGGCTGCTTCCTTCGAGTTACCCTCGCTCTTTTCTGGTTGCTTCCATGCTGTATCTCCTTCACATTCAGGCCCTATTGTAGTTTGGGTTGTTTCCTATGTGCCCATTCTGTTCCCTCAACTAGACTTCAAGTTCCTCCAACCCAGGGCTCATGGTCAGAACACAGGATAATTAATTTAAGAGGCCTCAGGTTTGGGTTGGATCTCAGAGGGTATGCACCTGGCTGGGGTGCAGGTATTGCGTGTGATTGTGACAGAAAAGATGCCCAGATGGTAGCTACCAGCTGCTGGATGTCTTGACCCATCAGGCCTGCATATCCCCCCACTGAGTGAAGGTTTTCAGGCCAAATCAGCAGAGGAACCACTCAGCCAGGCCACAGAATCATAGGGAAATTATAAGTCATTGTGAAAGTAAGAAGTTTCAGGATGGTTTTGTTAGGCAGCAATAGATAACTGATAACACAGGAAGATGAAAAAGCCTTCTAGGAGGAGCTGGTATTGAAGGTCAGAGAGGATAAGCACATAGAGAGCCAGGGCGAGGTTCTTCCCGGCACTGCAAGAGAAGGTAGGAGAGTCAGCAAAGGCATGGAGGGAGGGCAAGGGTCAGGGCATCACAGGCTGCTTCACGCTTAACATGCCACAGTCTGCAGGAACTACTGCAAGAGGGGTAAAGGAGCCCCTTTTTTAGAAAACAGCACCTTTAAGTGTTTCATTACTCAGCGGAGATCTTGGCTCAGCCGTGCGGACTTAAAGGTCCAGAGCTTTCCCACCCCTACTGCCCAAACACATGCCGTGGGAGAGACTGTCAGGCTGGTGGTGGCCAGAGGACAACCACACGCTGTCACTTCTCAGCCACTCATTAACAGGAAATAAACAAACATCCAGACTGCACCATCTGGGCGGGATAGAAAGGGCAGCGGACTCGAGGCCCCCAGATTCAGGTTTACTACATGCAATGTGCTACTGTTTTCAAACTATGCAACCATGAACACTGCACATAATGTTTCTCTGGGTCTCATGTCTTCCTTTGTAAAATGAGCAGATGTCCTCCAACTCTGAAAGTCTAAGGTTCTAGGATGAGATTTCAATTTATAAATAAATATGTAAGTGCCTCCCACATAATAAGTAGTCACGCCTGTGTTGATCTGAGTGGGCCTTAGCGATCAAATGGGCTACGGTACCCCTGAAACACTGTTATCTATAAATCGCTGCAACCCTTTTGGAAAGCAATATGCGAGTAAGAGTCATGGGCTTCCCTGATGGCGCAGTGGTTGAGAGCCTGCCTGCCGATGCAGGGGACACAGGTTCGTGCCCCGGTCTGGGAAGATCCCACATGCCGTGGAGCGGCTGGGCCCGTGAGCCATGGCTGCCGAGCCTGCGCGTCCGGAGCCTGCGCTCCGCAACGGGAGAGGCCACAACAGTGAGAGGCCCGTGTACCGCAAAAAAAAAAAAAAAAAAGAGTCATAAAAATGTTTATCTTTTGACTCTGTAATCCCACTCTTAGGTATTCATCCTGTGGAAATAACTAAACATAAGATAAAACCTATACGTATCACCTCAAATGTAAAAAAAAATCAGAAATAACCTAAATGTCTAGTAAAGAGGATAGACAAATTATTGCCTGGGCAATATTGTGGAGCCATTACAAGAATTATTAGAAAAGCTACAGAATCATAGGAAAGTGTTTATGATTTCATAATTAGTAAAAAAGGCAATATATATATATATACACATAATATTACTACATGTAAAAATAGGCTCTGCATATGGACAAGGCTAGAAGGAACATGCAGACACAGAAATAGCTGCATGAAGGAGCTGAGATTATGGAGTTTGTCTTCTCTCTTACGAGTCAGCCTTGTAATAAGCTTTCAGCCCCATTATCTCCCTCTGCTCTTCACTCTCCTTCCTGAAGGAGGCACAACAGGAAAGCCCACCACACTCGGCCGGGGGGTGGGGGGGCCGGAGCCCTCCAAGCCTGACACGAGCACGAACATCTCCTGGCAGTGTCCAGCAAACCCACCAGGGACCCAGGGCTGACCAGGAGTCCCTAAACTAGGAGAGGGTAATTTAGGCTGCCTATAACTCCACCAAAGACGGCGACTCAGGAAGAGAATGCCAAGGTAATTCTGAGAAACCCTGACGTGCCCCGCCTCTTGTCCAAGATGGTTCTGGCAGGAGACAGAGAAACAGGGAATGTGCATTGCCTGTGACCTCGCCAAGGTGTTTTTGTTGCTGGAAACCGGAGAGAGGTACTGAGAGAAGACACATCACCTCATCCCCCCATCTGAAGTTAAGGGCATCTTCTCCATTCAAATCAAGCAGCGTTTCTGAGCATCTACTTTAGAGAAGACACTGAAGAGGATACAAAGATGACTAAGACAAGGCTGTCGCTGCACAGAGCTTGCATCCCAGCGTGGGAGCAGGAAGAAGGGAGAGACAGAAAGGGTTGTGCTCTAAGGCAGAACATTTAAGTCAGGAAACCGGTGCTACCAAAGTCAGGAAGAGGAAGAGGTCATGTCCAGCTGGAAGGATCACTTGTGCTGGGACTTGAAGGATGGGTTTTGTCAGAGATGATGACTTGAGAAGGCGTTTCAGGCCGAGAAGACAGTGGAAGCCAAAAGGCAGAGATGGTGGGGGGGAGCCCTGGGGCACTTGGGTAGCGGTGAGGAGTCCAGGTAACCTGCACCGAGGACACACAGCGAGGACAGTAAGAGATCTGGTAGGAAGGGAGATTGGAGCCAGGAGCGGCTGCACCTTAAATGGTCTGCCTGGCTGTGCTTTAGGATAACGCACAGTGACAGGAGCGTGGAGACAGAATCGGAGTTGGGAAGGCAGGAAGCTAGCAGCCTGGCTGGGGTTTCAGCGGCTCAGCAGAAAGGAAAGGACAGGGGTGAGGGACCCTGCAGGGACAGCACTGGTGGAATTTGGTGACTGACTTGGGTGGGAGGAAGGAGTCGTGGAGAGCTACGGGGCTTAAAGCCTGGGAGACAGAGTACTTGAGGATGCTGACCACGGGAACAGGAGACCAGGAGAAATGGGCTGGAGCAGGGAAGGAAAGAGAAGGATCTAGCCTGCGATAGGGTGAGGTAAATGCAAGTGGCCACGGCCAATAAGCAGGTGGATGCTAGGGGTGAGCTTGTTAGTGCAGTCAGAGTTAGATTTGAGAGCCATCCATGGAAAAGGCTGCAGCTGGAGAGGCAGAAGTGTCTGGGGAGAGGCCTTGCAGCAGAAACTTAGAGAACAATGTGTAGGCGTCAGAGGAGAAGAAGCAAACAACAGAGAAACTGGACGACCAGAGGGAACAGAGGAGACATGTGGTCCTCAGGGCTTGGATGACAAGTGTTGACTGTGATGGTGCAGGGGTTAAGGCAGGTGGGGTGGGGGGATGGGGTCTCAAAGTGAGAATTTAGGACGGAGCACAGACTCTAAGAAGCAGAGAGCACAGTCACAGGGCGGGGACAGGCTCTGATAACTTTTTCATTAAGTTTGGTGGTAGGGAGACAAGAGTTGGATGACAACCCGAATGGTTAGCAGGGTCAAGGGAAAGTGTGTTTTAGGGTGTTCATCACTGAGTATGTTTGTAGGTGAGAAGACGGTGGATAAAAGAACTGAGCATCAATGCCCTGGAGAGGAGGGCATGGGAGCGCTGGTGAAGTCAGCTCCATCGCAGGAGATCACACCTGATCCTCCAAGGCAATGCTGTTCAAAAAATTTTTTCTTAACAGAAACTTTCCTTCAGGCAAACTTTATTCAGATCCTGAAATATAAAGTCATTGATGTTGGGTCACGGTAGGGAATGGAGAGGGTCAAGAGAAGGCACTCATTGCCCTGGAGCATTAGCTCCAAGCAAAACAAAAAGGGTGAGTGGAGACCAGATGGAGAAGAACAGAATAAGTTAGTAAGGAGAAAGGGAGATGTTTTGCTGTGGGCCTGATGGGGATGTTGAAAATGGTGAGCTTAAAGAAAGCAGAAAGAATTTGCAAGAGTCACAGTGAAAAATGAGCTACTCATTGCATTTGATCTGGGAAACATGGGATTTCCAAGCAGTACAGAAGTCCCTGTTGAGTTGGAGAGCGCGAATCAGAAGTGCAGCCAGCTGGCACTCAGCTTTTCCCTGGCAAGGTTGGCAGCCTCACACAGAAGCAGCATATGACGGTGATTATCCAGGCTGGGGTTTGACACAAGTCTGATGGAAGGGTGGGATGGGAGGGGCTCTCAGGAGCTTTCAAGGATGTGCTCGAGAGAGAGGCAGCCTTTGCTGGGGTCTCCTATCTGCCAAGCCGGACAACAGGGCTTTTACTTGTGTCCACAGATGTTTTCCCTTGGCTGTTATCAGTGGGAGAAAAGGCTGCTTTAAAGGATGCGACACGAACTTTGAACTGAGATTTTCAGTGAGATATTATTTTAATTTTTTAAAAATCATAGTAAACTGAACTTAACATAAAATTTACCATTTAAGCCATTTTTAAGTGTATAGTTATATGGTGTTAAGTACATTCACTTTGTTGTGCAACCATCACCACTGTCCATCTCTGAAACGTTTCTATCATCCCCAACTGAAACTCTGTACCCATTAAACACTAATGCTCCATGTCTCCCTCCCTCCAGCCCCATAACCGCTGTACTACTTTCTGTCTCCGCGAACTTGACTACTCTAGGTATCTCAGATAAGTGGAACCATACAATATTTGTCTGTTCATGTCTGGCTTAGTTCACTTAGCATGATGCCCTCAAGATTCATCCATTCTATAGCACGTGTCAGGATTTCCTTCCTCTTTAAGCTGAATGATATTCCATTGAATGTATACACATTTCTTTTATTCATTCATCAGTGAATGGACACTTACATTGCTTCCACCTTTTGACTATTGTGAATAATGCTGCTATAAATATTGGTGTACAAATATCTGCTCAGTTCCTGTTTTCAATGCTTTTGGGTATATACCACCAAGTGGAGTTGTCCGTAATATGTTTTTAAAATGATGTACATAACTGAATAAAAACAGATCAATGCAGGACTTCCCTGGTAGTCCAGAGGTTTAAGACTCCACCCCCCCAATGCAGGGGTCGTGGGTTCAGTCCTTGGTCAGGGAATTAAGATCCCACAGCCAAAAAATTTAAAAAATAATAACAATGAAATACATAATTCTCAGAAAAAATAGGTCAATGCAACTTTGACCAAAATGGGTGGTCCCAGACCTGTGAGAGCATGCGACTACGAGACCTGGGCACCAATGCCCCTGCCTGGGCAGGGCTGATGGCATGGCAGCCATTCATGCCCGTTTCTGGAGCCCTAGGCTGGGATGTCAGTCAGTCTAAAAGGATTCAAGAACAGTTGACTATTTCACTTTTGGGGGAAAAAAGGAACCATGCCAAGCTCCCAAAGCACCATTCCTGGTAAGCAAATGCACACAAACAGCTGTGTTTTGGGCACAGCTGATAAGAGCAGAGCTGGTTATTGGTTGTTTTTTTTTTTTTAAAAAAAGCCAAATTTTAGTGAGGCACCCTAGACTTTCCTTTCTGGCACTGTTTGTATGTCAAAGCACAGACTTTGGTGTCAAGACAGCCTTCTATTCAAATCTGTGCTCTGCTAGTCTTAGCTCTGTTGGACAGGTCATATTACCTCCCTGATTCTCAGTTTTCTCATCTATGTATTGCGTAGCTAAAAGGATTAGTGAGACGTGTATGTGTAAGTGCTTCACACAGAATCTAGCGCACAGCAGCCCATCAGAAAATGCCGGTTTCCTTCTTTTCCCTTCTCAGTGGCTTCCTTCACTGCCCCCCCCACCCTCTTTTGAACTTGGGGAGCCTAGAACCCCTCTGCTTTTTGGCACCTTCCCAGGTAGTTTTAAGCAGCCCAGAAAAAGACAGGAACACCGCACCTTTGCCTCCTAGTGGTGAAAGAAGCCCATTGCATGGACAAACAATAAACTGCACATTCAAACTTTATTCGTTTATGAATCAGAGGTCGGGTCTCATTTATAAACACGTACCTGAGTCATCAGCAATATATCCCTGTAACTAGAGTTTACTGATTACTATTCATGGCTAAATACCACCTAGCAGAATAATTAGAAGGCATCGTTAAATATATCACATTCATTTGCTCTGCAGACTGACGAGAGCACTGACTCTGTATATTTCGTCTCATGTTCATCTGCTTATAAATTTTAAAGAGCTGATGACCGAGAAGAGCAAGAGGCCCCTGTGTAGTGCAGTGTGGACTTCTTTTTTTTTTTTTTGGCTGTGTTGGGTCTTCGTTGCTGCGTGCGGGCTTTCTCTAGTTGTGGTGAGCGGGGGCTACTCTTCGTTGCGGTGCGCGGGCTTCTCACTGCGGTGGCTTCTCTTTTTGCCGAGCTCGGGCTCTATGCGCGCAGTCCTCAGCAGTTGCAGCACTCCGGCTCAGTAGTTGTGGCTCGCGGGCTCTAGAGCGCAGGCTCAGTAGTCATGGCGCAGGAGATTGGTTGCTCCGCGGCATGTGGGATCTTCCCGGACCAGGGAATCGATCTCGTGTCCCCTGCACTGGCAGGTGGGTTCTTAACCACTGTGCTACCAGGGAAGTCCCCCAGTGTGGACTTCTTAAGCCCAGAGATATCATAACATCCTAGTCAGGAGCACAGACAAGGGCACCGTGGAGACCTGGAAAAGTGTAACTTTGGAGGTGACCCATGAAGGATTCGATTGACTGAGAGTGGGATGCCCATGCTGTCTCTCCGAAAGGCTGAAAAAATGGGAGCTGGAAGTAGACTCAGCCGCTGCCCCACGCAGCATTCAGAACAGCTCCTGGCACGTCTGTTCTCAGTTCTGACTGGAGAGCAATTCCTTCAGAGGCAGGATGGGCCTGGCCGAGAGGCAGTGGGACCCAGAGATCAGACATGCTTGGGGGCTGATGTTGAGGGGGTACGTGGAGTGGACCCAGCAGCGGGAGAGAGGAGGAGGCCCCTACAGTATCCGGTGTGTGTGCTGGGGAGGGGAGGGAACTGGAAGCTAGGAGACGTTGCAGATTGGTGGGTGTCACTTCAAGTGGTCAGCTGGTGAGTTTGCAGACAGCCCAGCAGTATAGCGGTGCTTGCAATGCAGAGGTCGTGACCCATATTCCAGCAGGCAGTGTCGTGGAGTCTGTGAGCCAGTCACTGGGCCCAGCCAGGACTGGGGAGGGGCAGAGGAGCTAAGCAGAGCCCCGCGTCCTGAGAATGAGGCAGAGGACACCGGTGGGACCCAGCTGTAGCATCAGGAGTAGGTTCCAGGCAGAAAGCAGTCTTGACTACAAGTCCTGAGCTACGTCCTAGGGCAGTGTGTCTCATATCCTGTTGACCATGGTATCAGGATTATTGGCGGACCTGTCAGGAATGCTGGTTCCTAGGCCCCCGCCCCAGACCTACCATTCTGGGGGTGGGCACTAAGAATCTATACTTCCAGCGTTCCTCCTCAAGGTGATTCTTACCACACTGAGGTTTTCATCTTTTTTTTTTTTTTTCACAGTACGCGGGCCTCTCACTCTTGTGGCCTCTCCCGTTGCGGAGCACAGGCTCCGGATGCACAGGCTCAGCGGCCATGGCTCACGGGCCCAGCCGTCTGCGGCATGTGGGATCCTCCCGAACCGGGGCACGAACCCATGTCCCCTGCATTGGCAGGCGGACTCCCAACCACTGCGCCACCAGGGAAGCCCCACACTGAAGTTTGAGAATCACAGACCTAAGGCTAATTAACTCTCCCTTGACCAGCAGAATGAGGCCAGGTGCTTGGGCAGGACCAAGCAGCTGTAACTATGAAATAAGCCTGTACACTACCCACTGCACAAACCCCGAGCAGAAATGCCCGTGGCGGCCACACTCATCCTGGGGCCAAATAAAAGTTTCACCACATGGTGACCAGTACGCTCTGGCTTTTGGACTCCAGGGCACCATTTGATTGATCCAGTACTAAAGGTGAGACATGTATCAACATGTTTTTCTTTCCCTTTTTTTTAAAGGATGAAACATGAGTCGATATACACAGAACCAGGGTTAGTCTCTGATAAAATAGGTGAGTGGTTTGTTTTGGGCATTGTCTTAGAAGCCCATCCCCAAGATGCCTGTTGCCTTCACATGACGTGAACACCAGAACCCCTCACTGTGGCATCCCTCACTAACCCCCTGTGGAGCTTTGCATTCTCTGGCATCTTCTTCAACTAACTTCCGCAAAAATCTAAAAATGCAACAAGTAAGGAAGCGTTATGTCATCTGTGATACACATCAACTCAATGAATTAGGCAGTCATTAAAATTATTATTATAAAGATTTTGTAGAAATTTAGGGAAATATTTATTAAATGTTATTAAGTAATTGTATTATTAAGTGTAGAAAATATCTACATCGTTATAGCTAAAAATATGAAAAACAATATGCAAAAAATAAAACTTGTGAGAGTTGTGACAATCTGTTTGCAGGTCAGGAATAGAGACGCAGACATAGAGAACGGACGTGTGGACACATGCGGGTGGGGGGGGGGTGGGATGAACTGGGAGATTGCGACTGGCATATACACACTACCATGTGTAAAACAGATAGCCAGTGGGAACCTGCTGTATAGCGCAGGGAGCTCAGCTCGGTGCTCTGTGGTGACTTCGATGGGTGGGATGGGGGCGGGGAGAGAGGTCCAAGAGGGAGGGGGTATATGTATACATACAGCTGATTCACTTAGCAGAAACTAATGCAACATTGTAAAGCAACTATACCCCAATAAAATAAAATAAAACTTTAAAAAAATGTGTTACAGTGTAACAGTTAATTAAAAGCTAATTTTCTGCTGTTCCTTTTCTTCTCTGAATTACAAGATGATAAACTGTACTCAGGACTGAAACCTACAATAACATAACTGTATATAGCTGCTGAGTATTCACTAACCTTGAAAGGTCAAAAATATCCCCGGTGAAGTCCACAAGACATGGGCTGGCTGGCAGCACTGAGCCGCCTGTTCAAGGAGCTTGTCAATGGCCTGCTGCAGGTGCAAGTGCAGATGAGCAGCCCCTTAGCAGCTGCTTAAGCAGCAGGCTGGGAGATGCACTACTGACAGCACGAGAGGGATGATGTCTGGGCTAAGTGGTGTGAAGAGCTCAAACTCTGACCTTTTATTTGGACAACTTCTGCTTGAGCTAGATTGGGAGTTGATTCGTGCCTCATCCTGAGCCGTGCTCCAGAGCAGCAGGTTTCAGCCTCTGCCTGTATGTGGACATGGGGAGAAGTAAGCTTGAAAGTGCCAACTTCCTTTCACAGCCTCTGAGGTGAGGGGAGCCTTGATAATAGCCTATAAATACCACAGGATGGAAATGCCAGCAGCTGGCCACTCCAGGGTGCAACTGCATAAACAAGGGGTGTTTATGCAAAGAAACGCAGTCAGAGAAATAGTAGCCTGAATGTCAAGTTTTCCTACAGTGAACTCAGCAAGACGGCAAAACCATCTTCCCCTGGGGAAAGAAGGCAGTAGGAGGAAACGCCAGCTCCTGAGGCATAAGGAGAGATCTGGAGGCCTTTGTTGGAGAGAGGAAGCCAACGCCTGTGGGTATGCAGGGCAATGCCTGTGAACCGGAAGAGTGTTAGTACCACTGTGATGCTGGGCATTTCGGGGAAGAGAGCTGGGAGAAGGTGATGAGAATTATATTTTCAGAGGGAAACAATAGGAGGTTCAGTCTCATTGTGACGCTTCCCTTTTCTGCCTTTGGCTCGTCTGATCCCTAGGAATCCTAAGGCTATAAATGCTCTATCATTGAGTTAATCCCACTCATGGGTCTTAAACAGTGGTTCTGTAAAATGGAGGTGATTAAAGAAAAAGTTGCTGGCTTGCAGATAAAACTTGAAACAGTGATGCACTGAAATGAAAAATAAAAATTTCACATATAGTCTTACAATTGTAAGGTCTACTGAGGCTCCTCTTCTTAAGCACAGCAACTGCAATTTGAGTATCTGAGGAGAGGTACGCAGTGGGGTGGAGTTTTGGTCCCATTAGCACTATTGTAAGCCGTAACCTAGGCATGAACAGCTAAAAGAAAAAAGAGGAATTTAATACACAATGCCTTTATACACTCTATAAACAAACACTATAGCTCTTAAGTCATGGCTACTAGTTGATTATTCAGTAAATTACCCTCACTCTTTAAAGGTGAGAAACACATTTTTATACATTTTTATCTTCAAAATTTTAGTTACCTACATAATAAACTCAAGTCAAGCCTCAACATACAATAATTTGTAAAGAATATTTAGTACAAGATACCAAAATTTATGGGATGCAGCTAGTGCAGTGCTACCTGGGGAGGTCAAGCCCCACCATTAGGCAAGAAACTGAAAGAAAAGACATCCAGATTGGAAAGGAAGAAATAAAGAAAATTTAAGTTTTAATTAATATTCTAAATATAAGTGTTATGGGTTGAATTGTGTCCCGCACAAAAGATATGCTGACATCCTAACCCCATGACCTAAGAATGCAACCTTATTTGGAAATAGGGTCGGTGTAGATGTGATTAGCTAGAATGAGGCCACACTGGCATAGGATGGGTCCTTAATCCAATACGGCTATGTCCCTAGAAGAAGAGAAACCAGAGACACACAGGGAGAAGGCCATGTGACAGCAGATATTGAGACTGGAGTGATGCAGCCATGAGCCAAGTATAGCTGGTGACACCAGAAGCTCGAGAAAGACATGGAATAGATTCTCCCCTAGAGCCTTGGGAGAGCATTGCCCTGCCAACACCTTGATTTCAGACTTCCAGCCTCCAGACGATGAGAGAATAAATTTCTGTTGTTTTAAGCCACGCGGTTTGTGGTCATTTGTTCCAGCAGCCCTAGGAAACCAATACAATAAGCAAACAGCCGAAAGACACCCAAGTTGCCTCTCCCTGCTTGGTCATGAGCAGACCTCTGCTCCTTTGCATACGCCCAAGGCCCGTGGGCCCCGGGGCCACCCACACTGAGCAGATCAGAAAAGCAATTGGACTCTTTTACTGACTCTCTGACCTCCCACATTGTGACAGAGTCACAGAGTCCCACATTGTCCCCCATTTCTTCCTCAACAAAGTTGTCCCCTTATCTAGCCTCAGTACTGCTCAGGGGTCTTCTACCTGTCAGAGGAGACAGCCTTACCCCCCGATGAGTCTCAGACGACGCAGTGATCCCATTCCTCTTGCCAATGACTGGTTTAGGGACGGGCAAGTGAGGGGAGCCCTGCTGGAGAGTTTCTGCGAATGGTTTTCTCACCTTTAATGAGCTGTCCTCTTCTTCCACAGCACATCGTGATAACTCACCATGAAATTGGGACGACAGCAGACTTCCCATGATCAGGAGTAAGGCCGAGGTCAAAGCTGAAATGCTGAGGATGGCCAACTGTACAAATAGGAAGGTCACTTAGGTGAGAGGTGAGAGATTGCAGGTGAGAGATGATGGTGTCTTGGCCAGGGTGGTGACTGGAGGTGGGGAGAAGTTGCGAGATTCTGGGTATATTCTGAAGATAGTGCCCAGAGGATTTAGAGGCTGGATGTGGAGCGTGAGAGAAAAAGAGGAGTCGAGGAAAACTCAAAGGTGTTTAACTTGAGCCCCTGAGAGGACGGTGCTGCCGTTGGCTGAGATGGGAAGAGCAGCTTTCACGGGGAACAGGAGGTCAGCTTCAGGGGCTGCGTTTGAGCTGCCACGTCCAAGTGGAGATGTTGAATAAGGCAGTGAGACACGTGTGGGGTACAGGAGAGCGGTCCAGGCTCTTAAAGACATGTGACTGAAATCACGAGCAGAGCCAGAAAAGGGAAGAGGCCTGAGGACGGGGCCAGAGGCAGCACACAGACTGGGAAAGAGCTGCCGTGTGGATAAAATGAGAAACAACCCTTGACACAAATACATAAGAAAAAGCACATATATATAAGGTCAATAATAATAATAGCTTACTATATGCCAGGCTCTGTGCTGTGGTCTACATATAGATTATGGAATGTAATCGTCATCAAACCGCATTTAGCCATTTTAAAATACCAACGAAATGATTCCAAGGCATCATCACGCAAACCAAAATAAATAAAAATGAAATTGTTTAGATGGGGCTGTGGGAAAACTGATGTCCTGAAACGAGGCCAGTGGCACTTTAGCAGGAGAGGATCTGGAAGCAGTGTAACAGGAGCTCTAAAGTCATTCCACCTTTTGACCTTACTTAAGAAGGAAAAAGTAACTCTTACATATGTTCCTTGTAGGTCTATCTGTAAGCGTAAAAATCTGGAAATGACGCGAGTCATTGCGAAACAGGCTACGAGACATTAACATGAAGGAATGGCCATTGACCCGTTAAAAATGACAAGTATGTGGACTGTGTTGATACAGGTAATGGTGATTTGTCTTGGTTAGGGATTGCTTCCTTTTGAGGAGAGAATTCCAGACAGTTCGCTTAAATGAAGGAAAACTTATTTTGAGAATACAGAGGTATCTCAGGGCTCCCAAGAGCAACAAAATAGATGCAGATCTCTCAAAGGACTGGGACCTGGACCTGGCAAGTCATCAGGGGCGAGACAAGGCACCTGAATGGTGACACCAATTCCCTCCTTCACCAAACTCAGCCAGACTCCTCTGAGCCCTTTCCCAAGGGGCCTCAAGCTTGGTCTGTAAGGACTTGAACAAACACTAACATGGTATCTAACAGCTCAAGGTCACATCCTTAGGGTGACCCTAGGCCCCACTAGAAGTGCCTGCCTAAGAAAACTCCTGGTTGCCGAAGGAAGTTACAGCTTGTTCCAGCAATACCCGAAGTTAGAGCCCCTTCTCCCAGTCTCTGTGGGAGGGAGGGAAGCTCACTTTGATAAGTCAGTGTTTAACTTTGTTAGTTTGAAAAAAAATAAATTTACTTATTTATTTATTTTCCGCTGTGTTGGGTCTTTGTTGCTGCGAGCGGGCTTTCTCTAGTTGCGGCGAGTGGGAGCTACTCTTCGTTGCGGTGCGCGGGCTTCTCATTGCGGTGGCTGCTCTTGCTGCGGAGCACGGGCTCTAGGCGAGCGGGCTTCAGTAGTTGCGGCACGTGGGCTCAGTAGTTGTGGCTCACGGGCTCAGTAGCTGTGGTTCACGGGCTCAGTAGCTGTGGCTCGCAGGGCCTAGAGCGCAGGCTCAGTCATTGTGGCACAGGGGCTTAGTGGCTCCACAGCACATGGGATCTTCCCAGACCAGGGCTCGAACCCGTGTCCCCTGCATTGACAAGCGGATTCTTAACCACTTGCACCACCAGGGAAGTCCCTAACTTTGTTAGTATTTAACTTTGGTAAGTTTTCTGAGAAAAGCTTAAACGATACATACAAGATAGGCATTTATCAAATTCCCGTGTTTTCTGTAAAAATTTTTGTACTCAAAATTTTAAAAGTACATTTCTGAACAGTTATATAGTGGTTTCTACATACGTGTGGAGGGAGAAGTAGTCAACTGTCACTAGGTTGTATATTAATAGGGAATAAGACTTAAAAGGTGGATTTAGAATAGAAGAATTTAAACAAGGCTGGGTGGCCGCTAATTTGAGGCCAGTAGATCTATATTTACAAGGAAATTGGCCCTCACCATGAATTGCCCGCTTCTGGTTTCCACACGTGACTCCCACCCACGCTCTTTCGCCATGAAGCTTAGTGTTAATTTGTTAGTGGAGCCATATCAGGGGCACAGCCACCTGTAACGTAAAGGAGAGGGCTGCATGAGGCAGACTGCAGGCTGCTAAACAATGCATTTTCATCACTTCTCTCCTCTGCCTGGGACATGTATTCCTTCTTCTCGCTGAAATTCCTGAGCATCCTTCAAAGCCCCGATCAGATGGTACTTCCTGTATGGAGCCACCTCTGATCCGCTAGTCAGAATTAATCCCTGCCCTGTGTTGCTGTGGCATATTCAATCCTTCTGTTATGGAATTTTATATGTTGCTTTGTAATTAATGGTGTGCACATTTGTCTTTTCTCACGATCAGGGAATGTGCTTAATTATCTTTGGCTCTCTGGTATCAATACAGTGCTTGGCAAATTGTAGGTGCTCAGTAAATGCTTGCTGACTGGCTGAATTCCCTGTGTATTCATTCACTCATTTATCCTTTACAGAGCCCTTATTTGGCTGCTAGGGAATAGACATCAGGACTAGTTCAGGTCATTCCAGACCAGTTCTAGCCTGTCCAGGTCGATGCGGCACCTCTCGGCTGGGAGTAGAGAGAGGCAAAGAGGTGAGAATTTAAAACAAGGCAGGAGGCAGAGGATATAAGGTTAGCAGCTGGGGAAAAAGGAGATCAGATTCCCACTCTTACATGACCTTCCTTCTCTAGACAACCGTGTCTTTCTGGCTTTCCAAATAGAGGGCTGCCCTGCAATCAGATAGAAGAGATGGAAACGGAATGAGAAGGATTCATACATTTTTCCACTGGGGGGGTGGGTCTAGGTGAAAATACACATTTATTGGTTTCCTATCACTACTGAAAAAAATCACCAAAACTCGATGGCTTAAAATAACACAAAATGATTCTTTTATAGTCCTAGAAGTCAGATGTCCAAAATGAGTTTTACAGGGTTAAAGGTCAAGGCTTGCAGGCCTATTTCCTTCTGGAGGCTCTAGGAGAGAATTCATTGCCTTTCCGGTTTCTAAAGGGTATCCTCATTCCTTGGCAGGGGGCCCCACCACACACAGCCTTTTTCCTCCTCTGCTTCCATCATCCCATTGCCTTCAACCTACTTCAATCCCGTTTCCCTCTTATAAGGACTTTTGTGATTACATTGGGTCTATCCGGATAAGCCAAGATCATTTCCCCAGCTCAAAATCCTTAACTTAATCATACCAGCAAAGTCCCTTTTCCCTTTTGTCATATACGGTAACATTCACAGGTTCCAAGGATTAGGATGTAGACATCTCAGGGGGACCATTATTCAGCCTGTTACAACATGCTTAATGTGAACATCTTCACCATAACAAAAAAGCCCCCTTATCCAAAAGGCTCTTACCTCGGATTTCTAGCCTCTTTAATAACTGCAGCAAATCAATGACACAACTGACTCATTGATCTTTCGTATAATTTAACATTGCTGGACTTTAACATTGCTGGGAAAAAAGTGATATGGCCCAAAACCAGCCCATTGAAAACATAATAGCTTAAGAGATAAGAGCCACTGCTAAAAAGATACATGCACTTAAGGTTCACCGTCTATCAAGGACCCAGAGGAATAGAAAGAGTATCATTTATAATGAGCTTCACAATACTATACAGAACAATAAGTGCAATAATTTGGGAAATTATAAAGCATTGTGTCAGTTTCAGGGATATGATTATTCCTAAGTGGAATTAGTGTGTTTACATGTATGTTTCTTTCCCACTGTACTCCCCCATCGGAATGTCAGTGCCAGAAGAGCAAAAACCTCATGTGTCTTATGTCCCTAGGATCTTGAATTAACCTTAGAACATAGCAAATATCAGTATCTGAATACATTTTAAAAAATATATGCTACTAAATTTCCATTCCTTAAGAAATAAATGAGGGGACTTCCCTGGTGGCACAGTCACTAAGAATCCACCTGCCAATGCAGGGGACACAGGTTCGATCCCTGGTCCGGGAAGATCCCACATGACGCAGAGCAACTAAGCCTGTGCGCCACGACTACTGAGCCTGCGCTCTAGAGCCCACGAGCCACAACTACTGAGCCTGCGTGCCACAACTACTGAAGCCTGTGCACCTAGAGCCCGTGCTCTGCAACAAGATAAGCCACCGCAATTAGAAGCCCACGCACAGCAAAGAAGAGTAGCCCCCACTCGCCACAACTAGAGAAAGCCCAACGCAGCAACAAAGACCCAACACAACCAAAAATCATAAACAAAAATAAATGTATAAAAAAAAGAAAAAGAATGAGAGAGTTCTAAAAAATAAAAAAGAATATGTGTAAGGAACACTAGCTCACTCCTGTATCCAGCCAGCTTTCTTCCCCACAAACATTTGTATATGCATGTAATTTAACATGCACGCTCCCCAACACCACGTCTTCCCCCGGGGTTGGGGGGCGTGTCTTGATAAGTTGCCAAGACCCCTGGCTTATCCGATACCAGGCATCCTGCTCAGACCTCTTTAAAAGGCAGTGATCCACTAAGTGGTCCCATCTACCATGGGAGCGATGAGCAAGCAGCTGATCTCGGTTCTGCCTCACCTTGTACAGTTCCACAACAGACGCTGCATTTTTTTGCCTCTGCCTGTTCCTGCCAGGCCAGTCCAGTCCTGCCTGCTCTTCATCCTGGGATGCCTGCTGCACTCCAGTTTGGCATAGCTTTGAGGTTGTTGGCTCCAAACCAGGTCCTGTTCATCTGCCCCTCCCAAGCCCACACAATAGAGAATTTGACCCCTCCAACACACACCATTCAGGGAATTATAACACGTGGAATGCAAGAATGGCCATCACCAGCTCCGCTCTGGAAGAGTATATGTGGAAAGAGTATGGAGTCTGCGCAGCCTTGCATGGCTCAAATCTTGGGTTATCACATAGTAGCTGTGTTTTTGAACAAGACATGAAATCTCGTAAAGTCTCAGTTTCCTCGTTTGTACCATGGAGATGATACAGTAAAACCTCACCCCGCCATAAGATGATGGGTGGGCAAAAGAAGTCAGTCTTATTAAATGCAAGGGCCTGTTTTGAGAAGTCAATGAAATGACTTGGGTTTGGGTTCTGGCTATGTAAACCAAATCCTTCCTCAGCTGTGGTTTGGTGCCCCCCTGCAATGTTTACTCTGGTTTAAATATTGATGGGGACAAGCATGTGTCCTGTGACTGGCTAAAGTTCCCAGGACAGCCACAATAATTCCAGGAATCTCCTAGTTCTCTGGCACCCATTGTGTCTTTTGGATCCAGGGAAATTTGGCTGGAAGAATACTGAGGACACAGGGACTCACTCTCTGCCTCCCCACCTCCCCAGAGAAGGCCCTCCCTAAAGTAAGAACTTTAGCTCATCCCATGTGAGAACAGAGGCTGGGAGAAGGGCAGGAGTTGGGAGACAACAATTATGTGATATCTGAATTTGCTTTATTGAAGAGTTTTACTTTAAATGCCTATTCCATTAGTGTTGTTGTGAGGATTAGGGTTGATATATGAACATGTCTTGGTGCTTGGCATGTCGTATTTGCTTATTAAATGGTGCATTCCACAAATGTTTATTAAGCACCTATTATGTCCTGGCCACTATACTGGGTCCTAGGACTACGGCAGTAAATAAGATACATGTTGTTCCTGCCCTCATGAAGCTTATAGTTTAGCAGAAATAACAGCTTAGAGCAACTTGGAAGCTATGAAGTTTAAGCTATCATCATATTTTTTTTCTAAACAATCATCTTTCCCTAAATATTTTAAAACACTTGAGATCTTCTTTGTATATTTTGGAACAGAATACTCCTTTCTCTTCTCTAAAGAAGTGATTCTCAACCAGGGTCGATTTTGCTGCCTAGGAGACATTCGGCAATGTCTGGAGACATTTTTTGTTGTCACAGCTGGGGGGTGGGGGGAGGTGTGCTACTCTCGTGGGAGGAGCTAAGGATGCTCTTAAACACCCTACAGTGCACGGGGCGGCCCCCAACACAGTCTCACCCGGCCCCAGATTTCAGAATGCCGAGGCTCAGAAACCATGGTCTAGAGGGGACTTGCTTGGTCCACAATCCGTTATTTTTGGCTACAAAGGGAGAGAAAGGCATCGCCCTTACAAGTCTTAGAAAAACTGTCCCTTCTGTTCTGTGCCCTATGCCACTTGCCCGTGTCAGAGCAGGGAAAGGGGAGGAGGCTCTTCCAACTTCTCCATCCAGACACACATTCCTCTCCAGAAGCACATTCCTCTCAGGGGCAGAGAGAATTGAGCTGGGGTCTGCTTCAGAGTATCCAGCACTATACCTGCATTTGGTGAGCTTATATTTGATTCTCTTACAGAAGTAAGTTTTCAAAAGAAAAGCTCCGGGAAGAGACCTCGTCTTTAAAACCCTACCAAGATATGCAAATAAGCCACATTATCTCAAGGCCACTGAACGCAAGTTTTCAGTTCATTTGGTTTTCTCTATTTTAAAAGTGTTTTAAAAGCTTGTCTGGGCATAATTAATCCAATTTGGTCTTTAGGGTGGTCCAGGCTTCCAGAGTGACTGGTTTTTTGATCTGATCTTTCTCTCACATATGTTCAGCAATAAAATTTTGGACAAAGCAGAGGATGAGGAAGAGTGAGGTAAAATAAAATGAAGCCAGAAGGAGATGGAGGGAGGGAGGAGAACCAAAGGAGTGGGGGTGGGGTGCGGGACAGGGGGGGAGAGGAGAACAAGCACAGAAAGAATGGAAAGGGCTAGTCTTAAATTTCCTGGCTTCAAGAGCCCTGGTTCCCCAACTCTGTTTACTTCTTTGTCTTCTATACTGCTTTCCAGAAGCACTGCTTTGGATTCTAGCCTACTTCTCTCTCCTCCAGCTTCTGGGTAGAGGCGGGAGCTCCTGTCTCACAGCTGGGTTCTGAAGCAGAATCCTGTGGTGAAGCAGTATAACCCTCTGAAGAGAAGCTAGAATGTGTTTGTGAAATTCAAGACTATTTTTTCATGCTCATTCACCTTATCAGAGTAGACTGTCAGTAAATGCATACTGTTGTTGTTGACGATGAAGTCTGAATATCCACTAGTCAGGACCAGCCACAGGCTGGATGTATGACTCATGTCTCCACTCAGATGGGTTGGATGATGATTCAAACTGTGACGTAAAACCTTTGAACTCTGTATTTCACGTCCCGTTGGCTGAGTGAGCTACACGCCTTTTCTCAGAAATGAAATTTGAGTTTAAAATGTGCAAACATCTGATCTGAAATGTGCAATACATTTTTTTTCCAGTGCAGTGTTTTACTTGGAACTTGTTTCAGATGTTAGATGTGCTGGTCCAGATTCTCGGATGTAACAGTTTGTTGGAGCCCACCCGCAGATGTTATGCCTCTATCATAAAGTCATCCACAACAGAAAGTAACTTAACCAGAATCATTTGTAGTACTGGTGGTGAACAGAATTTTGTGTTCTATTAAGCATCATTCTTCATTTAAAAAACGTTGTCACTGGCTGATGCCATGTGTTCTATAGCACTTCCCTAATATAAATAAGACTTTAATAAAAGCTACACTGAGACAATATTTCATTGCTTAGACTTGCCCCTATTGGCCTTCAATAATGAAACTCTTCTTGACCCCAAACCTTAATGATGTAAGCATATATCTTGACCAAAGTACTTTCCTTCTCTTGAATTTCTCTGACTTTGGTTTTCAGTTCAACTCTTAGGGACTCAGTGAGAGTATCTTCCTTATGGCATGATATTTAAGAAACTACTCACATGCCTTGCACACAGCATGTAAGTGTTGGTTAGATGGATGAACAAGGCGAGCTTTGCAAAATGGGTATCAATGGAGCACGAAGCTGACGTCAGGCTGCGTGGTTCACCGAGGGCCTCCTCTCCTTGCTCTTTGTCCCTCATCCGGGCATTTCCAGGACGGAGGTCGCTCTCGCCAGGCCAGCCTGCTTCCAGGTCTCAATAGAGCCATTGTGCCGGAGGCTGAAGCAGTCTCCCATGGCCTCCCTCGGGGCAGTCTGACAATTCTCAGTCGGCTGGCACGTCTGCTCCTCCAGGCCAGAGGTCAGGCCTTTTACATGGACGCCCCAGCTGGTGAGAGGAACGGGAATGATGAGGCCTGAAAATTCTTCACTCTTTGTTCTTCTGATGGATGACAAGATAATTAGTCCAAATGAGATGCAGCCTCTCCCAGGCTGTATTTAGCCAAATTGCAGAGCTTTCTTTCCCCTGGAGGAGCCTGGGACTCCTCCCTGGGAGATGGCAGTACCAGAAGGGGAACAAAATCAAGCAGGCTGGCCACAGCCATGGTAGGGCATGCTCCCCCCGTCACAGAAGCGGGATGGCGGTGCAGCTGGCGTCCAGGATTCAGCAAACCGGGGTTCC
Organism: Tursiops truncatus; assembly: GCF_011762595.2. NCBI lineage: Eukaryota > Metazoa > Chordata > Mammalia > Artiodactyla > Delphinidae > Tursiops > Tursiops truncatus. The sequence goes on along the minus strand of NC_047047.1, from coordinate 69,009,496 downwards.
CCGCACAACTCTGCCACGCAGACTCTGTATAACCGAGGACCTTTATCCCCTCTGGCTCTCAGATTTTTGTATGTTAAATAAACATGATAATCTCTTCCTCACAGGAGCGTGAGGAGGATGAAATGGGATAAATTTTTTAAAGCACTTTATGAATTGTAGATGTGTGACACGGATGGAGGTATTGCCATGAATAATAGAAGCTCCCAGGTGTCCCCCTTTACAGACGACCAGAGCCCACTTAACTTTGACATGTGACGTTCTGTCATACTTATGAGGTACGTTCGCCATAATCTTCTCTCCCATCCTTCTCTCTGGGACCACTCTTTCCCAATCCTCAAGCACATGGTTAATGCTCAATAGATATTTGATTGCAAATATTACTATTTGTGATAAAATATTAAAATAGAGAAAAATTGATTCAGTAAACAGAAAAGTTGCACTATGTATCTAATTGTCTAAAATACATATTTGCAAATAAATTGAGGAGAGGTGATGTTTAAAAGAGCATTTTTTAAATTCCCAACAAGTACACTTAAAAGAGTATGCAACATTGATATGCCTTTATTTATCCCTTCAGCTTTTTAAATTTAATAATTTTAATATAATTTGAAATTATTTAACTCTTCCCTCTTACTGATAAGACTTAAAAAACCTTCCTTCCCCTTCTTGTTTTATTTCTCCATCTCTCAAATGTAAAAGAAAGTTTTAAACTGCAAATGAAGAATTCTATTTAATTCAACATAGATTTACCGAACACCTACCATGCAGAACTGAAAAAGAAGATGGAGATCCATAATTGTTTTTTTTCCCTCCAGTTCACCCCTGTCATAAAATTCCAGTTGCAACATACACATGGATAGACTTCCATTCAATACCCTGTATCTCGGTGTTTTGAAGTTCTTCTTCAATCTAATTAATACACGCAATCCACAGTTATTGGATAATAATGTGCTGTCCCTCCTCAGTAACTCATTGTACACCTTCCCCCCACCCCTGGCACATTTCAGTCAAACAATGAGATTGAAGCTTATTGCCCTAGGAAAGAGAAGCATGGACACTGGCTAAAACAAAGAAGTTATAGCTCAGCTTTGTGCTTCAAATTAGACTTTTTTTTAAAGTTCATTACATCAAACTAAAAAGCTTCTGCACAGCCAAGGAAATCATCAACAAAATGAAAAGGCAACCTACTGAACAGTTGAAAATATTTGTAAATCATATATCTGATAAGGGGTTAATATCTAAAATATATCAAGAATTCATACAACTCAATAGCAAGAAAACAAACAACCTTATTAAAAACTGGGCAGAAGATCTGAATAGATATTTTTCCAAAGAAGACATACAGATGGCCAACAGGTATGTGAAAAGATGCTCAGCATCACTAATCATCAGGGAAATGCAGGGCAAAACCACAATTAGATGTCACTTCACACCTGTTAGAACAGCTATTATTAAAAACAATACATAACAAGTGTTGGTGAGGAATGCACTGTTGGTGGGAATGTAAACTCGTGCAGCCACTATGGAAAACCGTACGGAGGTTCCTCAAAACCATCCAGCGATGCCAATTCTTGATATTTATCCAAAGAAAACAAAAACACTAACTTGAACATATGCACCCCCAAGTTCACTGCAACATTATTTACAATAGCAAAGATATGGAAGCAACCTAACTGTCCATCAATGCATGAGTGGATAAAGAAATTTTATAAAAGACATGGAGGAAACGTAAATGCATGTTACTGAAAGAAGGCAATCTGAAAAGGCTACACACGCTATGATTCTAACTACACAACATTCTGGAAAAGGTAAAACGATGGAGACAAAAAAAAAGATCAGTGTTTGCCAGGGGTTGGGGGGAGGAGGGGAGGGAGGGATAGGTAGAGTACACAGGGTTTTTAGGGCAGTGAAACCACTTTGTACCACACTATAATGGTTGATACATGTCATTATACATTTGTCAAAACTCATAGAAGATACAACACTAATGTAAACTACAGACATTGGGTGATAATGATGTTTCAACTGATTTTAATAAATATACCACTCTGGTGTGGGATGTTGGTAGTTGGTGGGTAGGGAGGTTGCTGGTATATGTTAACTCTCTGTACTTTCCCTTCAGTTTTGCTGTAACCCTAAAACTCTTCTAAAAAAAGTTTATTAAAAAATATATGAATCAATAACTGAAAGAACTGCAAGGAGAAAGAAAGAAATCTACCACTGTAGTTGAAAATTTCAATATTCCTCTCTCAATAATTGATAGAGCAAGTAGATAGAAAAATCAGTAAAAATATGAACTTTTTCAACCAAATTGACTTAATTGAAATTTATGGTATACCACCCCAATGGCAGCAGAATACGCATTTTTCTTTTCAAAAATACACAGAAAAGGGCTTCCCTGGTGGCGCAGTTGTTGAGAGTCCGCCTGCCGATGCAGGGCACGCGGGTTCGTGCCCCGGTCCGGGAAGATCCCACATGCCGCGGAGCGGCTGGGCCCGTGAGCCATGGCCGCTGAGCCTGCACGTCCGGAGCCTGTGCTCCGCAGTGGGAGAGGCCACAACAGTGAGAGGCCCGCATACCGCAAAAAAACCAAAAAACACAAAAAAACCCACAGAATGTTATAAGCCATAAAACAAGTCTTAATAGATTTAGAAGGATTCAAGTCAGACAAAGTATGTTCTCTGACTACAATGGAATTAAAATAGAAATCTATAAGAAGTTGATACCTGAAAAGTCTGCATATATCTTGAAACTAGATAACACACCTCTAAATTACACATTGGTCAAAGAAGAAATCAAAATCAAAATTAGAAAGTATTTTGAACTGCAGAGAAATAAAACAACAACATATCAGAATTGTTGGAATGCTACTAAAGCAGTACTTGGGAAATTTATAGTACTAAACACATTATAATAAAAGGAAATTCTTGAATTAATGACATCGGCTTCCATATTAAGACATTAGACAATAAAGAACAAATTAAGCCTAAAATAAGCAGAAGAAACGAAACATAATAATAAGTATCAGAGTGGAAATCAATGAAAAAGAAAACAGAGACCCAATAGAGGAAATCAATGAATCCAAAGCTAGTTGAATTTTCTGATGTCAATCAATGTAATTCATCATATTAACAAACTGAAAAAGAAAACCCATATCAAATCAATAAATGAAGAAAAGGCATTTGACAAAATCCAACATCCATTCCTGATTCTGAAAAACAACAACAACAAAAACCCCAACTCTTGGCAGGTAATAAAAGGGAACATCCTTAGCCTGATGAAGGGCATCTAGGAAAAACCTCTAGCTAACATCATACTTAATATGAAATACTAAATGCTTTCTCTGTAAGATAAGGAAAAAGGATTTCCACTCTCACCATTTCTATTCTACATTGTACTACAGGTTCTAGCCAGTGAGGTCAGGTAAGAAAAAGAAAGGTTATCCAGAATAAAACTTTTTGTCTTTGGAGATAACAGTCATCTATAATCTGATGGAATGTACAAAGAAGCTAATAAGTGATAATAAAACTAATAAGTGAGTTTAGCAAGGTAGAATATAAAATCAGCATAAAAATATAAATTGAATGTTTTCCATCAATTATCATTTCATCATATCTACCAACCGATACTCAAAAATTGTGTTAATTTTTAAATTGAAAAAAATTTTACTTGCCACTTACAATATCATTAAAATTCTTTAATGTAGGGTTAAATCTGACAAAAGATACAAAAGACTTATTTACTGAAACCTATAAGACATTGCTGAGAGAAACTAAAGAACATATAAATAAATGGAATAATGGGTTGATGGTGAAATACTGTTAAGATCTCAATTCTCTCTAAATTGATGTATATCATAAACACAATCCTAATCAAAATGCTGTTTGTATAGAAACTGACATCCGATTCTATAATTCATATGGAAATCAAGGACTAAATGATTGGAAAAATGGGCAAAAGAGTTGAACTGACACTCCATGGAAAAAGGTATATGGATGACAAATAAGCACATAAAAAGATGTTCCACAACATTAGTCATTAGGAAGATAACACTACACACTTGTTAAAACGGCTAAAATTTAAAACACTGACCCAAATGTTGACGAGGATATGGAGAAACTAGATCTCTTATACCATTGGTGGGGATTTAAAATAGTACTACAATCACTTCGCAAAATATTAATAGCTTTGCAGCTTCTTAAAAAGCTAAACATAACACCTACCGTATTGTCCTGCCGTTCCACTCCTAGGTATTTGCCCAAGAGAAATGAAAGCATATATCCGTACCAAGAGTTGTACATAAATGTTCACAGTGGCTATATTTGTAATAGCCGAACCCTAGAAACAACTCAGATGTCCACTGACAGGTAAATGGATAAACTGCAGTGCATCCACACAATAGAATACTACTCAGCAATAAACAGAAATGAACCACTCATACAGGTGACAACACAGATGAATGTCAAAATAACTGTACTGAGTGAAAGAAGCCAAGCAGTAAAAAATACATACTGTGAATTCCCTGGCGGGCCAGCGGTTAGGACTCTGTACTCTTACTGCCAAGGGCCTAGGTTCAATCCCTGGTCGGGGAACTAAGATCCCACAAGCCGTGCAGTGCAGCCAAAAAACAAAAACAAAACAAAACAAAAACATACTGTATGATTCCATTTGTATAAAATTCTTGAAAATGCAAACTAATTTGTAGTGACTGAAAGATCAGTGGTTGCCTGGGGACGGTGTCAGCAAGGCTGGAGGGGCTACAAAGAAGCACAAGGAAATTGTAGAGGTGACAACTGTGTTCATAATCTTGATTGTGGTGGTAAAATATGTCAAAACTTATCACATTGTATGCTTTAAATATGTACTGTTTGTTATATATCAGTCATACTTTAATAGAACTGCTAAAAACATTTAAACAGTAAGGAGAACTAGGGAAAAAAAGCAGGGGTTAAATTTTTTACAATGTATTGTTAAAAGGCTTCTTAAGCACATCATGAAAACAAATGTCTTTAAGGAGAATGATCAATTTAATTACAGAAAATTTAAATGTTTCTGTATGGCAAAACAGACTATAAACAAGAATGGGGGACATGAAACTAGGAAAAATATGTGCAACAAACATTGCAAAAATTAATATCCTTATTATATGAAGAACACTTACTGAGGAAAATATGGAACACTCTAAACTACAAGGATATATTGTACAGCACAGGGAATATAGCCAATATTTTATAATTTTAAATGGAGTATAATCTATAAACATTTTGAATTAATATGTTGTCCACCTGAAACTAATATATGGTGAATCAACTATACCTCAATTTTAAAAAAATTTTTTAATGGAACACTCTAATAGGAAACTTGAGGGAAGTCCTGTTGAGACCATTCACAAAGAAACAGAAGTAGCTCACACAGAGAGGTATTTGACTTCAGTAAAAAATTTTAAAGCACACATTTAAAAAATGAAGTAGCTTTTTGCCTCTCAGATCAACAAAAGATGTCCACTACAAGAATTCTACTCTTCCCTAGAATTGCTTAGTATGTCAGAGGAGGATGGTTAATAGTTTTGCTTATTTTTAAAAGTGCTTGCTTCTTGTCATCAATTCCTGGTAACCTTCAGCACTGATGATACATTTTGGGTTCCTGGTTGTACTTGGTTCTGTTCTCAGCTATAACTTCTTAGGTCCAAGGACACTTTTCTGAGTCATTGCACAGGGTGGTCTCCAAGAGCTTTGCTTCCTTCAAAGATACATGGCTTCTTCTAAGGTCATCACTAGTTTCTCTAGTGCTACAGGGCCTTTTTTAACTCCATTGGCAGAACTTACATTCTTTATTTCCTTAAAGCCTTTTTAAAATAGACATTCTTGGGACTTCCCTGGTGGTGCAGTGGTTAAGAACCCGCCTGCCAATGCAGGGGACACGGGTTTGAGTCCTGATCTGGGAAGATCCCACATGCTGCAGAGCATCTAAGTCCATGCGCCACAACTACTGAGCCTGTGCTCTAGAGCCCACAAGCCACAACTACTGAGCCCGCATGCTGCGATTACTGAGCCTGTGCGCCTAGAGCCTGTGCTCCGCAACAAGAGAAGCCACCGCAATGAGAAGGCCACGCACCGCAACGAAGAGTAGCCCCCGCTCCCCGAAACTAGAGAAAGCCCGCGCGCAGCAATGAAAACCCATCACAGCCAAAAATAATAAAAAAATAAATTTATAAAACAAAAAACATTCTCATGTTGTCCAGAAAATGTCTCACAAGTTTTATTTCTCTAACCACTTCGAGTTTCGTTTTGCTTTCTATTGTGGTAAAATACACATTAAAATTTACTGTTTTAACCATTTTTAAGTGTACACTTGGCATTAAGTACATTCACATTGTTATGCAACCATCACTACCATCCATCTCCAGAACTTTTAACACTAACTCCCCATCCCCCTCTACCTTCATTCCCTGGCAACCACCATTCTACTTTCTGTCTCTAGGAATCTGACTATTCTAGGTACCTCATATAAGTGGAATCATACAGTATTTGTCCTTTTATGTCTGGCTTATTTCACTGAGCATAATGTCAAGGTTCATCCATGTTGAATTATGTGTCAGGATTTCGTTCCTTTTTAAGGTTGAATAATATCCTCATATGTATATACCACATTATTTATCCATTCGTGTTGTTTCCCCTTTTAGCTATTGCGAATAATGTTGCTATGAACATTGGTGTACAAATATCTGTTCCTGCTTTCATTTCTTTTGGGTGTATATCCAGAAATTGCTGGATCATAAGGTACTTCCGTTTAATTGTCTTGAGAAGCAAACTGTTTTCCACAGTGGTTGCACCTATTTACATTTCCACCAGCAATGCACAAGCATTCAATTTTTCTACATCCTTGCTGACACTGTTTTATTTTTTGACGATCAATATAGCTATCCTAATGTGTGTGAAGTTGTATCTCATTGTAGCTTTGATTTGCATTTCCTTAGTGAATAGTGATGTTGAGCATCTTTTCATGTGCTTATTGGCCACCTGTATGTATCTTTTGCAGATTTATCCAAGTCCTTTACTGAAGTCCTTTATTCAAGTACTTTTTAAATTGGTTGTTGGGTTGTAGGAATTTCTTATATATTTTGAATACTGATTTTTTAAATTAAATATATGAAATATTTGCAAATACTGATATTTTCTCCCATTCTGTGGGTTGCCTTTTCACTGTTGATAGTGGCCTTTGATGCACAGGTTTCTAATTTTTAATGAAATCCAATTTATCTTTTCTTTTGTTGCCTGTGCTTTTGGCATCATATCCAAGAAATCATTGTCAAATCCAATTATGAAGATTTCCCTGTTTTAAGAGTTTTAGCTCTTAGGTCTTTGATCCATTTGAGTTAGTTTTTATATATGGTGTAGAGGAAGGGTCCAATTTTATTCTCTTGCATGTGGATATCAGATTTTCCCAACATTTACTGAAAAGACTGCCCTTTCCTCATTGACTTCTCTTGGCACCATTGTCAAAAATTATTTGACCACATATTTGAGGGTTCATTTCTGGGCTTTCCATTCTGTTCCATTTACCTCTATGCCTGTCTTTATGACATTACCACACTGTTTTGATTACTGTAGCTTTGTAGTATAGGTGTCCTTTTAATTTTTGAAATACATTCCCTCTTTATGGCTCATGTTGAGTCCTTTAACTCTCTTTGCGTGTTGCCTGAAGAGACTGGCATTCTCTGTAGTACCCAAATTTAGCCAGGACCCAGGGACAACTGTGCAATCAGGTAGGGGAAGGGGAAACAAGCAGGTAAATCATTCAATATGGTGTCTGGTTTCTTTGGAAAAGAAAAGGCACAGTCACTGGAGTAAAACTGTATGCCTTTATTACACATAAAATGAGTCATTAAAATACAGTTTGTCCATGTGCAGAAACATTATTATACATTCAATTCTGAAGGTAGTTTTATACGACCAATAAAAGGAACAGTCTAAAAGTGGGAAGAATAAAGACAAGAGTGAGAAGGAGCTAAAAGGCAGAGCTTTATCTGTCAAAGTGCTAAGGCCTATGTGCACAAAGATTTTAAAGTAAGACCAACATAAGGTCATTTCTTCCATTCTGATTTCTCTTAAGGTATGATGCAATGAGTCACAGAATTAAGACGGGTTTAAAAAAAATAGGTCATAGCACTTATGGCTAAGAGAAAGGTTTTTAATTTCTAGAGTTTCACTTATCATGTACTCTAGATCTTTCATGGGTTCTAGAAATTTCGTTAAGTCTCTAATAACAAACTTGCTCTTCAACCAGTAGTTTATTATCAGAGAACAAATTGTCAGGTCCTGCCCAGCCCAGAATCTGTCTCCTTATGCAACAAGCAGGTGACCAAATTTGAGACTCTGGAAGAGTTTCATTAATTTAAAGCTTGTTCAAAGTGATTACATATAGGTTCAGATGGGGTCACTTCAAATTGCTATGCCTGAAAACCTAAAATGAAAACAACTGCTGACTTGGGGTCCAAGTCAAACTCCAGCATTCCCAAGCTCTAGGTATCTGAAAACATTAGACACTGGTGTTTTGAAAAGAACTGACCCAAGAAATGTAAAATTTTATGTACCACACTTTCCGTAGGAAGGACATAGACTGTGTGTAAAATAATAGTTACCTTCAGACATTTTGACATTAAATGCATTGCTTTCTTATTGGGCTAATCTGAATTTTAAATATTAAGTATTTAAAAAGGGATCCATGATTAAAGTTAATAAAGTGCTGACTCAAGTTGGTTTAATATAGTATTTGTGAGCCAATGTTTGTGTCACTAAGACACAGGTGCACACTCCTAAATCCTGAGCAGTGGCAAAAGCTGTCACTAGATAGACAATATAGTTCAACAGAAAACTATTAGCCCACAAAATGCCTCAAATCAAATTCCATGTTCCACTCATGGCAATTCATTACATTATGGGAACCCAAAACTTAAAAAAAAAAATTCGGTAAAAGGGAAAGAATAATTCCAAGTTTACTTAAATCTATCTTAAATCCAGTCTTGGGTTTACCTTTCTTCTCTCCTAGGCACTGGATAGGTTTCATAGTCAAGATGAAAGTCAGGATTTAAAAAATTCCCTTTAGTTTCTTTTGAGCTTGAAGAACCAGGAAAGTTGAGTTTGCAGTTATTCTTCAGGACAACCCACTATCTAGTCACAGCCCATCTCCACAGCTCATCATCTCTCTCTTCCAGGGTTAGTCTGTCCTTTTTGTTATAAGGAAATCTTTGTAGGGATTCCCTTTTTAGGTTAAGACTGAAAGATACACAGAGGTATAGAGATTCCTTAGTTTATACAGTCCCTATGAAAGAAACCCAATCTTCTGTTTAATGTCACTAAGTATAAGGAAAATACAGGATATCTGCCCTCCTAGGTCCTGGACAGAGTTGAGACTGTATTACATGGTGGAATACACCTCATAATTTTTGACTAAAAGGTGAACATGGATATTTTGGAATACAGAATTCAAGTTGCAAATCCAGTAACCCAGGTAAGGAAAGTTCAATAATAAGCACTGACAAAATATATTCATTTATCCTTTTAAAACCTTTCTACCAGAAAGTCTTAAAGAATTAGGATTTAGGCCACTTTATAAGGGGTAGTGTCCGGCTGAAGCCTCTTTTAATGCAAGTTGTGACTTAGAAAGGAAAAAAAAAGTCAATTCTACAATATTAGAAGAAAAAGAACAGTAATTTTATCCATTATGGAGGGAAAAAGGGGATGAAATATCTCTAACAATTTTAAATGAATACACTTCCTTCTCACCAGTCTATAAGATGAAAATCAAGGTTATGTTTTTTTATTCCCTTTAGCTTATTTTGGGTTTGACAGGAAAGCTGCATTATTTACCAAACTGTTATTTGAAAGGGTTAGCTGAACATAAGATGAAGCATCTTTACTGGCATACTGAACAGTATTCATTGAAAGGGATTGCTTTCGGCCTGATTTTCTCAATTTAGGTATTACCAAGAGATTCCTTGAAATTCTGATTAATCTCTAGATCTTCCAGTGACAGTTGTCAAAAAAAGGTAAATTTTATCAACCTGGCTCAATTCCACACTGTAATTTCATGTAGGGGCAATGCCTTTCTTTTCTTTCTTCATGTTTTGCCAAGTGCCTCAAATGCTTCTATTTCGTAGTTCATTTACTCTTAAACTTCCAACACGTCTTGGGAAATAACGTAGCATATATTACTCCTTGAGCTGTGAACTAGACATGTGCTGTATGGTTACTACTTTTAGGAAGACCTTTTACAACTTACATGACTGCTTTTCTTTACCTTTGCTTAACCAGAACCTTAGCACAGTGCTTAGCACATAGATGTTCAAAAGGTATTTGAATTAGTGAATAACATGATTTATGTACAAGAATTAGAAACATGCGAAATTTGATTTGTGAAGACCACTCTTGGTCAACTAGTGTTAAAAGCGATGAACACAGGTTTCTAAGACTCTGTGATGTAAATAAAGGAAAGCTGGGGATCCAAGTTGAAGCTGTGTTGTGATGTACTGCTCTTTCTCAATTAACTGCAGTCCAACTATACCTTAGGGTCCTATGTCATTACCTGAATATGAATGTTACTTCCTATGAGGTAGGAATAAATAACAGTAAGTACATATTAGAAATTGGGAGGGGGGTGGTCTTTGTAAACAGTCATCATGAACTGGTTCACACACATTTAAATATTTCACCTTCATTCGTATCTACCATATACGGGAATTACGAGGATGCAGATGTTCCCTGAGACTTAAAATTTTTCCTTTAGAGATAGTGTATTTTCAGCGAAGATTTAGCACTGTTCTCTTAGACATCTAAACTATTCTCAATGTCTTTGGGAAGCCCTATGTTTGAATTTTCAATTTTTGAAAAATAATAAGGCCGTCTTTTAAAAAACATTCTTGGGACTTCCCTGGTGGTGCAGTGGTTAGGACTCTGTGCTCCCAATGCAGGGGGCACACGTTCTATTCCTGATGGGGAACTAAGATCCTGCATGCCACAGAGCGTGGCCTTATGGGGGGCGGGAAGCATTCTCAAGTATCCTAATTTCCAAAAATTGCTGTTTTTATCAGTTAAAATAACCACAACTGAGCAATTGTGGGGAGAACTAGTGAACTACAATTAAAAGTGTTTCATGGGTCATTAAGATATTCTTCAAACTCTGACCTTATTTCCTTTCAGGTCACCAATAAAGCTATATATTATTCATTTTTAAAGAACGGGCTATACGCCTTTATTCCCAGAGACTATCTAGGTATCCTTTTGCTTCCTCAATCATATCCTAAAACTGAATATTTACAATCACAAAATGACTTCTCTTGGACAGCAGGACTCGATTATCTCTAGGTATGGTTAACCTCTCCTAACGTTTTGGTTAAGTCCTCATTTCCATGAACACTCTTCCTGACATTAGGGAGATCAACATTCAAGTTCTCTTAGCCCTTCTATCTCCAGATCAATTGGGAAGGACATAAAACTGGCTACAAAACTCACTTCTCAAAGAAGGGAAACAGAGAAAAACTTTTCTATTATCTTCACGATATTATTTCTTCACATAAACCCTATGGCCTGGAAGGTGGTGGAAGTGAATGTTTGCTAATGAATTATTAACCACTGTGGAGAAAGGAAAACCTATTCCCGCCACCCCCACCCCGAGATATTTTCTTGCCATTCTTTGTCTTAGAAGCAAACAATGGGCACATTAAAAAACAATGCACTGTGTTTTGTTTTGTTTTTACTTTCCCAGTAACATTAGGTGGTTAGGAGAGAGAACAGTTCAAGGGTGAAAGCACAGAGACAGACATATTAGGAGAATTTAATATTTTTACTAGAGTTCTGAAAGAAATACGCTACCCTGATTTATCACCAAATTCCTCATTTTACTATCTACTATGCAATCTGTTGGTAATCTTCCAATAGTAGTATAAGACAACAACTGAGGGCCCTTACCCACACCACCTTCACATGTATGTCAGACCTCAAGATGCACCGAAAACTCCAAGGTTTTTATTTCCACTTTAATTATCTTTTACTTAATAATAAAATGAAAAATAAGAATATATGAATACATACAATCTATATACATATATTTATTGCAAATACTTAAAATTCTTATGTAAAATGATTTTTCTATATTTGTGAAAAAATATGACTTTTTAAATGGTGTTGACACCAACTTCTCTGTACATACCCTCAATTCCAATGTTAACAATTCCTTTAAAAAGGCAAAAGACACAAAAGTTTAGCATTTACCAAACCAGTCTGTACAAATCTTTTAGCCAGAAGGAAAAAAAAAATAGCTTGTGGTAAATAAGTCAATTTTCTTTTAAAATAAAAAATAAACTCCAAAACTCTTCCCCTTATTGCATTTTTTTGGAAATAATCTGAGTGTCTTTAGAGTAACTTCCTTTGAAATAATTTGTGCCTTAACAGTGAGGCCCTACATCAAACATACCTTATATGAGAAATTCAAAGTCTCCCACTGTCACTTTTTACATAGATATTAAAATATATATTACTTAAAATATATTACTGGAAAGCTATTTTTAAAATTGATCTTTAATAGTTGTATCAAATGTAAAGCATTAAAAAAAATAAGTAACCAAGAATCTATGAAGGTCTTACTTCCAACTTTAGGAACTGCTTTACCTATTGTCCTCTTTCAATAGGTTATGTAGGTATTGAAACACGGTAGGAAAGATCCCTGCCTATCATCATGTTTCTCGGAGTCTCTTTGGACTATTCTATAAATTGAGCTGCAAACTACCCTTGGCCAAGTTTTTTTACTTAGCACATTGTTGTAATGCAACAGGGAGACTTTTCTCTCCTTGCTGTGAAATCTGTGGGTCACAGAGAAAACAACCCTGGTACTGCTTACTGACAATGAGCTCTAGAAACAAAGAGTGATGTAATGACCAGAGAAGACCCCCTCATTATAACAAATAATTTCACCCAAGAGTTCTTTAAGGACTCTTAGGTGAAGAAAGGCAGTAAGAGCAATTAGGATGGTAAACGGTCCAATTATTAATGTACCAATTTATGCCTTCACCTGGAAGGCAATGACGTCCTCCTTTGGCTATTTAAATCTGTGATAACTCCTAAAATGTCTACACTGTGTGCCTTCCCAGCCCATGTAAGTATGCTTCCCCTGCCCCAAGAAAAATTTCCCAACTGCCAGACCTTATTCTTAAAGATGTTACATGGGGTACCACAGACAGCTTCAGTATCTTCAACACAGGGGTTATGTAGGGCAAACAACTCCAGGTTATTTGGCTTTATTTTCTGTTTAATAGGATGGAGAATTTTAATGAAAATTCTTTAAAATTTAGGGAGTCTTCTCTACTAGACAACTTAGAACATTCCCAAGTAAGACTGAGATGATATATTGTTAATGCCACCTCCCCAAGGTGACCTGAAGTGGAAGGTTATCTGAAGGCTTGAGAAGCATACCCTGGAGGCATAAGCATCAGGCATAATGCCTGACTAGTCACTGGAAATAGTGCAACTTAATACCATAAAAATAAGCTTAGCACTTATTAGAAACATTTCAGACTGAATTGAAAGGTAAAGTAACTGAAAACCTAAGATAAAAACTGCTTTAAAGGTACTGGAATACCATATTCTAATAATTTAAAGGTTTTCTTGTTCCTACTGCTTCATTTTCAAAAGGGCCAGATTGTAATTTTTCTTTTTTCTTCTCAGCTCAGTCAGCACAAGATGAATGACCTTCTATGTGAAACCGTTTTGAAACCGATAGACTGCATTCAATTTTCTACCAATCTAAGAGAATCTAACTATTCTCTCATTTAGTCAAGAGTGAGGCAGTGTACCTATTTGACGATTTATTGAATATTTTATTAGCTGGGTATTATCTGTAGAGAGAATCTGGTGAACAGTAATGCTTAGGACCTATCTGCAAGAGCCTGGGTCAAGATGAATAGGCACGATATGGTTTGCTCTCTAAATGGACTTGAAAATCCCTGATGCCTTTCCTCCTTTCCTGGTTAGTCTGTCCATCCTCAGATTAAGAGAACCACGGAGGAGAGACTTTCTATGATAGGAAAGGTGTGAAGAAGAAAAATCATTTTGAAAAACCAAATTGGTTAACTCGTGCTCACCGTGGGGTCGGTTCTGAAACAGTCAACCACTTCCGGCAGCAGACCACCCCTCAGTCCTGCCACTCAAGTGGGGAGTGACAAAGCTGGGAATGGAGAGTTTTAACTAGCAATAGGTCTTTTTAACACCCCCTGGGATTACCCAGGGCACTGAAAGTTTGGGAACAGAACCATGGTTTCTGACTCCTACTGGTTATTGGCTAGAGAACTTGCTCCTTATCCCTGGATCCTTACAGATTTCTTACCTCTTAGCTATGTGTGTGCTGGAAGAAAAAGGGAAGTTAGAAGGACATCAAATTATCTTGGTTGAAACTAGAACACAGATATTAATCCTATATTTGCTTTGGGCCACAAAAAACTCAGAAACAAAAAATAAAAAATAGAAGTAAATAGTTTCTTATGGGGTTTGAAAGTATTAAAAGAGTGTATGTATAATGCAGGAGGTGAGGTAGGGAGGGGTGGGTAGCAGAATGAGTGCAAAGCTAAGATTACTACTGCCTACTTGCCCCTAATCTGGAATGTGACTTAGTTAACGAGTCTAAACTGTTCTGCAGGGGGCTTCCCTGGTGGCGCAGTGGTTGAGAGCCCGCCTGCTGATGCAGGGGACACGGGTTCGTGCCCCGGTCCGTGAAGATCCCACATGCCGTGGAGCGGCTGGGGCCGTGAGCCGTGGCCGCTGAGCCTGCGCGTCTGGAGCCTGTGCTCCGCAACGGGCGAGGCCACCACAGTGAGAGACCCGTGTACCGCAAAAAACAAACAAACAAACAAAAAACTGTTCTGCATTTTGTATATGTCACATCCTGAATATTAAGTACAACTGTGACTGTACTAGGTTGCACTAATAATGTGTGTCCTTTGCATACGTGAAATTAGGAGATTTGAAATCAATATGCAAATGATACACATTGACAATCCCCAACTTTTTAATACCGAATTCTGGTAAATTGTAGATTTATTTTAATGTTCTTTAACCATGACCTAAATGTATGTACTCAAAAATTCTTTAGTCACTAGAGACAGAATTCAACATAAAGGAAACAAAAAATAAACAAAAACAAAAATTTGCAGCTGATTTCTTTTCCTTTCTAGATGTTTCCTAAGTCATTCACTAAAGCCCCTTTACATTAGAAATTTCTAGTGTGTAGAGAGCAGTAGTCCAAGAAAGGGGACATGTTTTCTAAAACAGGAAAAGTGTCTGACTTTTACGGTGTGTGTGTGCGCACGCACACGTGTATGTTCAGAGTAATATATAAGATTACCCCCATATTCCTCAGATGCCTGGGAGGTCAAAACAGGTTTAACAGAATGGGCAAATGTGGTATTAATGAGTTTTTCTACCTGTAGCAACAGCTAACTGTAGAACATTAGGTAACAGGTTGGGAGAGAAGAGGATGAGAGGGGCTACTTTGTTTCTAGTGTTAAAATTGTTTTCCAAAGTTCTTTATGTTCAGTTCAACAGTTTCTGCACCTTTACTCTGCTTACCCAACAAAACACATAGTTCAAATCACCCTATCACTAACACTTTTCTGTTAATTTTATACTAGTATTTCAAACTTGTTTGTAAGCTCCCACGAATGACTAAATCCTCGGAGATTATTGCTGGAATTACTGCCCTGCACAGGTGATGGTAACCCAAGGGGCCCCGCGAGGCAAACTTTTCATGGACCACGCACGCTGCTTCAGGGCAAGGGAGTGGGATTAGGGAACAGCAGGGATCCACAAACTGCAAGCAGAGTGCCTGGCAACAGTACTCGTTTATGGAAGCCAAGAACCAAGTCAGAATTTTCAGAGTCTCAAGTACTGCCTGTGAAATTAATACCTTATCAAAAATTTCAACTTGAGAAGGTTCCATCTAAGGTAAAGGGACTGAGTAAACCCTGAATCCAAATCCTGTGAAGGCTGAATAACCTACGTAAAGCCTGCGGTCAAGACATAATCAACATGAGTGGTCATTTCTTCAGACCATTCCCTCACTCCTTTCTTTTCCTAGCCTCTTAAGAAAGGGCAGAAGGGAAATCGCTTCCTTTCACCATGCATGGCATTAAACTTTTCAAAGTCACATGAAGTGGAACATCAATCTGAAGTCAAAGTAATACATTATTACCTAAACACCTGGAAAAATGTTAAAACAAGATGTGACATATTTACATGATTTTGTAAGTGCAAACTTGTCACAAATTCACAAAGTCTTGACTTGGACTTACTATACAAGGTGCTTTTCCTCTAAAATGTAAGATCTGTACTCTGTATTCCTGATTAAGTAACACTTGTCTCTTAAGACAACTGAAACCTAGTTTATTTCTGTGATTCCAAAAGAACTCAAAAACCACATCTGTCAACCCTTCCCCCTTCCTGCCTTCTTTACAGTGTGTTCTCCCGGTCTCATTACCGAACGACAAGGCAGGAGACACACAGTTTGGAGGGGCCAATGCAATCATCGTGGCAGAAGGCTCCACACCCCTTGCACATGATCATGGCTTTCAATCGGCAGTAACATTTCGAAGGTGTGTCCTCTATGCTGTTCTCTTCAGGAAAGGCCTGAACAGGAATGGTCTGGCCGTGGTTGCTGGGATTCATAGCTTGGCTAGCAGGGATGGTTGTGACAGTCACTGAAAAGGACATGACATCACCGACATTGCTAGATACCTGGCTACAGTCAGGCATCCCCGGTACAGCAGAGTTATGGTCCATGTCCGATGAGGTGGAGACGTTGATCATGCCTCTGTAGCTTGGCCCAATCTGTGTGGGGCTTCCATACAGCTTTGGGGTTTGCAGTGGTGGAAGGAGTAGAGACTGATGGGTAGGGCTGTCTGCAGGTAGAGGAAGAGCAGTAGAATTGAAAAGCTCAGGGCTGCTCCGCACGGTCTTACCTCTCACTGCGTGAGCCATCTGCTTCTGTGCTGCCTGAATAAAATCTCTGGCTAGGGTCTTCTCATCAAATGTTTGGCCTCTAGTGAACAGGTAATTCTCCTTGCTTAAAGGGGTTTGCTCAGGCACTGGCATCTCTGCCTTCACATTCTTTTTAGCTGAACAATCACTGGTGGATAGGGTTTCTCTACTGTGGGGTCCTGAACTTGCTTCACACTTGCCAGAACTCTGGGAAGCCTGCGGCTCCTCCTTCACCATGACAGATTCTTGCTCATCACCAGTACTTTCCTCATCAGTATCATCTTCTTTACCGCTGCTACTATCTCCTGCTGCATTTTTACAATCTGTATATCCCATCTTCAAGGCCTCAGTGGGGCTACTTAGACAAAATCGGTCTTCGGGGTTTACAGAATGGGTCCTCCTAAGGCTCTCTGAACCCCGGCCATAGGTGGAAATGTTAAGTAAGTAGTGACCTGCCATGGCAGGCTTGGATGTCCTTCTGCCAGCAAAACCCAGCATAAACCTCTGGCTTGTGGAGATGTCCTCTAACTGGAAACCTGAGTGAGTGAAGTTGAACTGGGAGGGCTGCACAAACGAGAGAACATTCTGCCTCCGAACCCTTTGGATGAGTGTCTGAAGGATCTGATCTTGGGTTGCTTTACTTAGTCCTTCTTGGTATTGGTGTGTGTCAATGCTAGCGTCTCTTAGATCCTTACCTGAAAAGAGCTGAAGGGGTCTTGGAACCTGGGGGAGCTGCTTACTTTGCAAACTTTTACCCAGTTGCTGTGTAGCTGGATGGGACTGTCTCTCATTAACTTCCTCTCTGGTGCTATTTTCTGTTACGCTGGTACCTGCGAGTGCTCCTATCATCATCCCCTTTTCCTCTTTTGTAGTTAGTGGAACAGTTTTCATTTCAACTTTGGTGAGAGGTTTAGGCAGAATTTGCTCCAGGGGAACATCTTTGCCTTGCAGCAGCTGAGTTACCAAAGGATTATTAGCAGGGATATTAGAGCTTGGCCTTGAAATGGGTCCATTCATACTTGAAGAAGCTCCTGGGGTCTTAAGGCTAGAAGCTGCTGGCAAAGTGCTCGAGGATGGAGCTGATCCAGTAGGTGCTATGGTTACAACGACCTGGGGTACAGGAAGCTTCTCTAAAGAGGCTGTTGCTAATAAAGATGTTAAAGGGGAGGGAGTCATGTCCACTGAAGCACTAGCACTTATCTCTGCTGAGGCTGGAGGGTTTGGTGTATTCTTACTAGAACCTGCTTTGGGCTCAACTGTGCCATCGACTGCAAAATGAACAGGTGAGGCACCTGCGATTAGAGCAGGATCTGCTGGAGTAGGAGGTGCTTTCTCCTGCCTACCATTACTGGGCCCTTGTGGGTGGCTAAGAGAGGCCACCGTGGCTGCCGCCCTGGTGGGGTTCAGTTTTTCATTACTTACTTTCCCTAAAGCTGGTGGGGGTGTGTTAGCGTGGGCTGGTGACGGGACACTTGAGCACGCTCCACTGATGGCAGATGGTGGAGGCACTGAGGAGGTTTGCTGTAGTTGTGCTCCAGAGACACTGTGAGACTGTGCCTGGCCTGGGGTCTTGGTCTCAGATTGGGGCTGAGTCTCTGGACCACAGGGTAAAAGCTCTCTCGTACCTCCCCTGCTTCCAGTTCCTGCCAGTTCCAGTGTGGGGCCCTTTCCAGTTTCACTGACTCTGTTTGAGTCTGGACTCCCTCCTCTAGCAGTTCTCCTTTCAGCCCCCTCTCCTGGACCTTGTCCACCCCCTGGGCCAGGTCCTGGAATGGTCCCTCCAACTGAGGCGGCTGCAGCAGCTGCGGCTGCAGCAGCAGCTGCTGCCCTCTGTGCTTTGACCAGCTGGGCTTTTGCTTTGATGTCTGCGAGAGTTCTGGCTCCTGTCCTGTTAGGACTAGTGATGGAGATTGGAAAACGAGCCCTGGGAGAGACCTGCGATGTAGGAAACGGCATGGGGGAGATTCTGGAGACCGGGATCTGAAAGAATTAGGGGGGAAAAAAACAACAGAGCTTAGTTTTCATTTATAAGAGCAATCAAACTTCATTAACACAAATTCTGAGTAGAGTGAACCCTATGACAAGGACGGGAAGCCTGTGACTAAGAGACCAAACCATGGGGACAGCCACAAAGGTTTGTCTCCAGGATCCTTTCACCTCCTCTATTGGTGCCAAGGACTCCCCTCCCTCGACATCCACTCCCACCACAAAGCCTCAAACCTCTTCTTACAACACAGCTCTCTCTTAATGTCATTACTACTCATAACAGCTGATCATTTAAGATAGAGACCTTTCTATGGTATCTACATTTTAAAATGTGTGTAAAAGCGAGAAGACAGAAACAGAAGAAATAAAGAAGTAGCACACCATTACTGTCTTTTACTTCTTGGCTTTACTACCGAGGTCCAGAGGAAAATTCTTGTTCTCTTCTCTTTTACACACGCACACTTGCACAGCTAAGCATATAGGCTGAATTATCTCAAATTACAGAGGCTTCTAAACTGCACTGGAAGGAAGACAGTGTGTGATCCACTCTGCCCACCCACATGACAGGGTATGTATATAATGTCTGTAACGTTAACCAATGTCATTCTCACCCCCTGCTGGCATTATACTTATTTGTGGAGCTTTTAAAAAATATACATCCTCTCAGTCCTGTCCTTAAAATTACAAATTAGAACTCCTAGAGAAAAACTGCATTTCTAGAAAGCTTCTTACGAGATTCTGATGCATCATTAGGTTTGAAACCACTGATTTTCATATCATAAAATATTATACCTAAAAGGAATCTGACTCCTGTTCAAAACAATACTTTGAAAGCTACTGGAATTAAGTAGAATGAAGCAGTATCTGGGCCTTTCTAATAGTTGGAAGAATTTAAAAGAGCAAATAACTGTTACAGATGTCCTAGGACATGTAATTAAAAACATATTAAGCCGCTGAGCTCTAAGAAAATGCATGTCATCTTTCTGGAACTCCTTAAATTGAGACTAATAAAATCACTAAAGATTTTTCATTATCTGCAATACCCATTTCTAAAAAGGTCAGCAGTCCTGAAGAATTCTCTGCCATTCAGAAGTTAGACCTCTAGGATTCTGTAACACCTGTCACAAAGCCCACATATTTCTCATCATGAGATATACTCAATCTCTCTCTTAAAGCTGAAATCTACTTTACATCCAACTGCACACAGTATTTTAGAAGCTGCCCAGAATAAGAAAGAAGCAACTGTTGCCCCTTGGTAATACCATCTAGCAGAGACAACTAATAGGGGGAAAAACAGATAAAACTAGAAAATTAAAAACAAGAAAGTAAAAAGCACAGTTGTGGAGGGGAATCATATATAGGGAACAAGCAACCTTACATTAGAATAATCTTGAGAATAACAACATATCCAGCACAATAAAGGATACCTATCATAATGACTGAATATCATTAATAACATGTTGATTAAATAAGGACAATCCTTAAGAGTGGTTAAAATAAAAAGTTTTAATGCTTAAAAATGAGAATTTTCAGTTATTTAGGTAACTAGTCCTATTACCCGTTTATATAGAATAAATGAGATGTTATATATTTTTTTAAAGTACAAAAACCACACAAGCTTTCTAGGCACTGATAACAATTCAACAATTTAACTTATTGAGAAGCCCTACCCTGGTATAGCAAAGGAATTAGATTCTTTCTGTTATAATTGTATACTGAATGGAAAATACATAATGTCTGGTTGAGTTGTCCATCTCTCTATATACATATATGTACACATTTTATATTGTAGATATGCATATATAAAATAGATATATGTGCATATATAATCTTATACACATATACATATATAACATTTGTAATAAAATTCAAATTTTGTTTTTCTATTTAAGTTTTGTTTAAAAGATTTTGTTCTGTTATAAATTACATTAAGCTTTGTCTAAGAAAATGGGATTTGAGATAGGGTCTAAGGTAAGAGTGTTACTAAAGCAACTTCTGGTGGAAAGTTTTTGGGGAAATGAGAAAGAAGTAAAAGAAAGGAAAGAAGTTAAATAACATTAACTTGGTCACAATGGATTTAAGTTTTCAGTGTAGAGTCTCTTTGGATTAGCAGAAAGATGAGGAAATAGAAATGATGGTTCTTACCCAGCGTCATTTATATAAAGTAAAACCTAGACTATAACTCAGCTCTCAGGTTTAGAGATAAGTTCTAATTGACACCCATTAAAGAAAGGTTTCTCATATTTTTAAAAGAAGAATACAAGTGATTATCATAAAACTCAGAATCTCTAGCAAAGCATGACAGTGTATGCTAATGGTAGAAAAATATCAAAAAAAAAAAAAGAAAAAGAAAAAAGGAGAGATTCCTAAGTGCTGCAATCACAAATCTTAAAATTAAAAAGTAATGAAGAACATCATACTATTATGGTGCAAAATGAGAGAGAGAAGTCCCACAGTGCATGAAACAGGTCAAGTACTAGTAACTGAGTGTTTCCAAGGGATATTTCCAGGTAGGACTTTGGTTAGTCTAAGTTGAATAAAAAAGGGAAAAGAGTATTTCTATTTGGCTTATTTTGTTTTACTTATATTCTAATGTGAATGAATGCTACCCAGTGCCTGGGTTCATAGTAGACACAACAGTGTTAATAAATACTATTAATAAAATTAAGAATGAACTGCAAACTGATATTAGGCACAAGCCCAAGTACACACTAAGGTAGTGACACTGCTATAGAAATTTAAAAGATCTGATATGCAGCAATATAGGGCTAAAACACAATTAATCACATATCCTAAGCAGTAGAGCTTAGCAAGGCTATTCCACCTTACTAAGGTCCCTCAAGTGACCAGTGGTGACTCATGGCAGCCACACACATTTCCTTTAAAAGGTTGGAACTAAAAGGTAGTTCCAGGCTCTCAGAACATCAAATCAGTTATGGCAGCAATAATCAACACATTATTGACCGGGGATTTTTGTAGAAACTAATGCCTGTGGCCGTAATATGTCTCCAGTCAATAAAGTGTTAAATATCATGGCTCTTGATACAAAGATGTGATCTCTTAATCACATCAATGACCTCCTCCTGTTTATTATTATACTTATTATTTTGTCACATGAGACAAAATACTTTCCATAACTGTCTTAAAATACAAGAGTAGCCAGCAGGGGTGTGGGTGGGGGTGGACTGCATTAGATATTCAGATATCTGAATAAGTATTCAAACCCCAAAAAGGATCTGTGAGGATGCAGTTCTTTTATTTATGATTTTTTTTTATTGGAATACAATTGCTTTACAATGTTGTCTTAGTTTCTGCTGTAGAACAAAGTGAATCAGCTATATATATACATATAAGGATGCAGTTCTAAATGCCTGTTTCTTAATAATTTTACTCGTGTATGACCACAGTTACATGCATATCAAATATATACAACTGCTTCTGCATTAAGAAATACCACAAATATTTGAAACTTAGTAGGTACAACCAAAAACTTAGTGTTCAGACCATCTTTCTTTTTCAATTCTTCCCGCTCTCTTACCTTGAGAGGTGGTACTTTCCGCACCTGGAACCTGTCCCCTCTACTGAGAAAGGGCTGTGGGGAGACTGGAAATGGCTGCTGGTGCTGGCGATCCTCAGTGACACGTGGTCTCTTCTCCCAGCTTATAGGGGCCTCTTCTTGGGTGACAGAAGGTTTCCTCTTGAGGTTTTCTGGGCTGTGATCAGCCAGAGCTGATGGAGGCTCTTTCATAGTGGTCTCCTGTAGACCTGCTTCTACTATGGGCTTCACTACTGTTGTTTCTACCCCAGGGCTCTTGGGTTTGCTCAGGGATGTAACTAAAGCTTCTTGGCTTTCATTTTTATTATAATTTGAAGTTGTAGTGAGATGACTCTCTTTCTCAGACTTCTGTTCAGCAGAGGCAACTGGCTTTTGCTCCAAGAGAGCCTCATCCTTTGGGCACTTGATGGGAGGGACGCTGCTAAGCTCATCTGTATTGGGAGCTGAGGAAAGCAGGGGCTCTGGGGATTTGGACTTTGGCTGCATCTTATCTTGGCTTTCACGCTCTTCTTTTCTGACTGGTGATGGCAGCTGTAGTACTTCTTCTTTAGACACTAACTGGGGAATTACTGAGACTATATTGACAGGAGAGGCCTCTGAAGGAAGCATGGATTTTGGTTGCTCAGCTGGGGTTTTCTTTACTTTGGGATCGTTGGGTGAAGCTGTCAATTTCTTTGAATCTTCAAGGCTCAGGCCAGAACTAAAAGGCGGAAGAAAGAAATATTGTAGTTGAGAAATGGCCTATGTTATTGAATATGAGACAACGGTGTATGGCAATGCCTAGAAGAACCTGTGACACTTAGTAGGTAATTTTCATATATCATCTTCACTATTATTAATATTAGTGAAGGGTCTGGAGCCAGAGTGCCTGGATTCAAATCCTAGCTCTGATACCTACTATCCATGTAATAAGTAAGTGACTAGTCTTCTGTATCTCAGTTTCTTTAATTGTACGTTGTTGCTATTATGAGTAACTAAATTAATGCATGTACACTACTTAGAATAGCACCTAGCACATAATAAAAGCTCAATATAATGTTAATTATTATTACTTCTGCTTACAAAGGGGCTACATTGCCTAGAGGCATGGATCACAGACTACCCACAGAGAAGTTAAGGAAGACAAAGACCCATGTACCCTGGGACTGTGGGTTTGGACAGTGATCAGCTCTACTCTGCAGTACCTGTAGAAAGGCTGGCCCAAGAAATCTAAGGGACCCAGGGGAGACAGTAGGAGAGCTGGCTGTCAATATTCGCTAGAGGTTGAAAACGAGAACTCTGAGTTTTTGGAAAGCCTGTTTAAATTTCACTTGGTATAGCTCTAAAATTCTGAGATCAAGTGCCTCTGAGCTATCCTGGGAGTGAAGACCAAGTGAGACTTCCACAGTGTGGCCTGGCTAAGAGCTAGGCTACCCTGTAGGGGTCACTAGAGACTCCTCCTACAACAAGCAAAAACAAGATAGCCCTCTTTGGTGACTTCAATAATCAGTACTGCACCCCTGAGATGGAATGGCTGAGGACAAATCTGGACAGTAATCAAATATAGTCCTTCCAAAAAGCTGGCAAAAAGTAATAGCTAAAAACAGAAAGACCCAAGAATGGCTGTAATGCTCCATCTTATAAGGAGGGAATGAACAATATTTATGGAATAACTGCTGCCTATAAAAATGGTCTAAATGTATTCACCCTCGTTTCTGTAGAAAAGCTCAAAGCTCATACCAAGAAGGTAGAAAAATTGGTGTACGGCACTCTTCATCTCATTAAGAATCACTTCTGAAATGACCATGAAGGGGATCAATGAACACTACATGGAGATAAGGAAAAGAGCCATTCGTTCTCAAGCTATGGTTATGGAGTATCCTTAAAGGCTGCCATTAGGTAGGAAGGGAGACTAACAGACCATTAAAACTCCGGGTGTTCAATTCTATTTCAAACAATACAGCTCCACTGTCATCTATTTAAGTGTCCCCATTAAGACTTTTTTTTTTTTTTTGGCTGCACCGCATGGCTTGTGGGACCTTAGCTCACTGACCAGGGATTGAACCCGGGGGACAGCAGTGAAAGCGCCGAGTCCTAACCACTAGAACACCGGGGAAATCCCCCCATTAAGATTTTAAGATTTTTTTCTGTTACGAAGAAAACTGACTCAGACTATATAGCCCCTTGAGAAAAGGGTCTGTATCTTGTTTCAGCTATGAATATCTCCCAGTGCCTTCTACAGAAGAAAGGCTGTTTAATTACACGTTGAATACAATGGTCCATATTACAGGATTCCTTAGTGATTCTGGATAAGTTATCCTATTGTGGGATAACTGACTACAATAAAAAATATATAGAACTTCAGTATTCTTATGTATTATAAAGTTACTGGAAGAAAAACCAATCTACTCAAAGTAAGGACTCTAATTCAAGATAATAAAATCTTTTTTTTTTTTTAATAAAAAAAAAGAAACCACACCATCTACAATGGTAATGTGTTAAGAGTCAAGGACTAGGACTTCCCTGGTGGTCCAGTGGTAAAGAATCTGCCTTACAATGGAGGGGACACAGGTTTGATCCCTGGTCAGGGAGCTAAGATTCCACATGCTGCGGGGCAACTAAGCCCGTGCGCTGTAACTAATGAGCTTGAGTGCCTCAACGAGAGAGCCCGTGTGCTCTGGAGCCCATGCACCCTCGAGCCCATGCGCCACAACTAGAGAGAGAAAAACCCACACGCCACAACTAGAGAGAAGCCCGTGCGCCACAGGAAGAGCCTGCACACCACAATGAAGAACCCACGCACCACAACTAAGACCCGACACGGCCAAATATTAAAAAAAAAAAAAAAAGAGTCAAGGATTATGAGTAATCCAACTCTGTGTACCTACGATTCGTAAGAAAAAAATATTTTTCTTGGTAAAAAAGAACTAGTGGAAAAAAATGAAGGAAATCGCAGAGTAGATTTTCTGGAAAGGTAATAAGATGAAGCACCACATGACGTATGTATAGGAATTAACACTGGTTTATAGAACCTGTCTTGATATTTACCTCTGACCATAGTAGCTTTCAAAAAATTGTTCTTTCCAAGGCTCTACTTTTTTCTCCTTCTCAATCTCTTGTCGAATTCTCACCTGCATCTCAGGTGTAAACTCACCTGTATGTACCAAGGGGGAAAAAAAAGATATTCAATAGAAATATGCTATTTGCTACTTTCAACTATTTGTAAATCATGACAGACTCATGCAGGAGTCAGAATACTATCACATGAAAGTAACAGAAATTCCCCAAAATTCCTCATTGTAAGGGGAACTACCTAGGAGCCGTCAGGTGAAATAAAAACCCTTGCACGGCACTCCATGTAGTTGCCAGTGCGCAGCTGAAGTTAACTGGCCACTTCTCTGGGCCTTCCTTGTAGCAACCCTCACCTCTGCTTCAAATATCATAGTCTCTCTAGATTTCTTACAAACCTTGAGTCTGTCATTTCTTTTCCACTGGAAAAATAGTCATCTGGTCATAGGCTTTCAGTAAATAATGCCACTGGACACTTTATTATTAAAAAGTTCTGTTTCTCCAAGGCAACCTGTGTTTTAGGCCTTTTAGCTCTAACTGCATAATGAACAGTTATGGCCCTGCTTAAAGACATTTGAGGTTCCAGTAAAAAGGTAGGTAGTAGGAATTCCCTGGTGGCCCAGTGGTTAGGACTCTGCTTTCACTGCCGTGGGCCCAGGTTCAATCCCTGGTTGGGGAGCTAACATCCTACAAGCTGCACGGTATGGCAAAAAAACAAAAAAAGTTGGGAGTTATTTTGGAGGTGTCAGTTTTCTAATTGTTCCAGAAACTGTACGAGTCTAGTGCCCTAGCAACAAGACACTCAATATGCCAAAGACCCAGCTGCTCTGAATATGCCATTTATTTTCAAAACTACCAACCACACCTCAATTCTTCCCACTCCATCAGCAGAGAACAATGAATGTGCTTGGTAAGCCATCGTCAAACCTGTGACTCAGACAGGCTGTTTTTTTATTCTCTAATACCCAGGACATTAGAGAATAAGAAGTGGAAATGGCAGATTTGAAGTTTAAGACCTCTTGGGGGTAAGAAGAGGGAAAGGAAAAGTGTTACAGGACAGTGGATATCACAGTCCTAGGCATATGAGTGGGAAAAGAGGGATCTGACTGTCAGAATCCAACCCAGAACTTCTGAATTTCTGCTCTTTGGTTGTGTCTACTGTGCTTGATAGAATGAGGAATAAATAGTATTGAATTCTGTTCACATGTATACAGTGTTCAAAGTTTTTGCTGCTCACGAAATATGATCGCATGACTATAGGTATAGCAGTGACTGCTCATATGCAAAAAAAAAAGTAACATAATAATCAAGGTATCACTGTTGATAATATCTACTTTTAAAAGTTGGGGAGTAGGGAACATAAATCCAAATTATTCTAAAAGAAAGTACTGGTAACAGGTATGTTTTAAAGTGCTCATGTGATTCTGACTCTTTCAGAAAAAGGGGGTCTCTGCTCAAGGAAATCTTTAAGAAAGAGAAAGGTTGAAAGTAATCAGCAAGAGATCCCTTCTACACAGAATTTGCCCTGAAAAGAAAAACAGGAAGGGAAAAGTCAACAACTACTGTGAAAAGTAGAGATATTAAAAAAACCCACTGAAGTGCAGGCAAAACAAAATCATTGTTTTTGGGGCCCGGATGTCTGTATTTTAAAAAAATACCACAAGTGATTATAATGAGCAGTCAGGGTTAAGAACTGCTAATAGTGACCGATACTACATGCTACGCAATCAATCACTTTTTTATGCTTTGTAATATACCCTCTATAAATCTGTTAGATCAGAATTAGAAACACGGCAAAGCAGTAACCACAGGTAGCAATTCTTGATCATAACCTGTATTTATTAAAATGCTCTGGCTGCTACTGAACTGTATGCTGCAAATGGGTGAATTTTATAGTACGTGAAACATTTCTCAAAGCAGTTTTTAAAAAAGTTCTTAGTTTTTTAGATTCTTTTTACTGTTAGTTTCATTGAGATTGGGCAGCAAGAAAGAAGTTATCTCACTGCTTACCAAACCATGATTCACAGCACCATAAAATAACTCTAATTCTATATTCTGCTTATTAAAATTTCAATTCTTAGGCATTAAGCTAGAATTAATGAAACAGAATCTTTAGGAATAGGGCCTAAAAGTCTATATATTTTTTAGTTTACCAGGTGACTTTAAACCCTTAAAGAAACATGCTGCTGAACTCCTCCTGGAGCCAAACCTGGTTACATGCTCTAAATAAAAGTCTAGCAATGTGTTTCACATAGAATAGCTAGTTCTACCTTATGAAATGTTCTATCTTTTGCTTTCCAAAACTGGGCAAATACCCACTGAGGCTCAGAGGTGCAAATATGCCCTCCAAGTGCATACACATCCTAGGAGACACGTAAAGTTGAACACTTACCTTCTGAAAGTCTTTCCTTCCAGCCTTGGGCTGCTGAAGTGAAGAACTCATTATTAAGGGCTGAGCCATTTAATTTCATCAGACCATCTGGACCAACCTGGGTCAAAGAATAAGCCACAGAAAGCTTAGAAAGAAAGCCAATTGTATCATGTGGAATTTGACGTTCCTGTCCTTTTAGAAAAGAATGTGTGTAAGTCAAATTTTACAGAAACATGACTGTATCATACCATGCTGCTTATTATGGACACTTCTATTTTATAATGCAATATTATTTTTTTTCTAAAACACTTCTTTCCTGTTTACCTCTCCTCCCTTCTTCCTCTCCTTTCAATTCCATTCCCCACTGGTTAATTATACTCAAAGAATCATCTGCAAACAAATACATACATAAGAGGTTTTTTCTGAGAGGTTCATTATTTGTTTTACAAAACTGTGACCAAGTTACATACACTACTCTGAAACTTACTTTTCTCACATAATACAAGTGGAAGTCTCTCCAAGTCAACTGGCATAGTTTTAGCTCCTTTATAATAGCTGCAGATTGTTTCCCTGTATCAATGTCCCTCAATACATTTACCAATGTCCTGATCATAAACATATATTTTGTTTCCAGTGCTTTCCCATAATCAACAAAGCTGCAATAAGCATTCCAGTAAAGATGAATATACTAGTGCTTTTTTCTATGGGATAGGTTCTGAAAGCAAAGAAATATTTGTGTGTGTGTGTGTGTGTGTGTGTGTAACTAAAAGACTATTAGATTATTTTCCAGAAAGGCTAATAAAATAATTCACATTTCTACTAGAAATACACGAGCATACTCCTTATCTTGTGAACAAGAGATATTAACATGCTATTTAATTTTTGCCTATTAATGAGTTTGAAATGATTAAAATTTCCTTCATCCTGACTGCTAGAGTTTTGTGTATCTTTTTGCATGTTTATTGAATATTTAGATTTGCCATCTAGTGAAATGCCAATTCCTATTATTTGCTCATTACTCTATGAGGATGCTCATTTTTAACTGTCTTGTGAGAATCCTTTGCATGTTATACATAGTAAAACTGCCACGTACTTTAAAGATATTTCCTCCAATCTGTCTGTTCACTGACTTGATTTGTGATGTCTTGCCAAAAGGTTTTTTTTTTTTTAAGATTCTTCTCTGCATTAGAGATTTTATTAACTGTCATTCTGCCCAAAGTTAATATCTAGATTTATACCAGAATCTCTATGCAGATTTTTCATTAATAAAATGATCTTGGGCTTCCCAGGTGGCGCAGTGGTTGGGAGTCCGCCTGCCGATGCAGGGGACGCGGGTTTGTGCCCCGGTCCGGGAGGATCCCATGTGCCGCGCAGCGGCTGGGCCCGTGAGCCATGGTTGCTGGGCCTGCGCGTCCGGAGCCTGTGCTCCGCAGCGGGAGAGGCCGCGACAGTGAGAGGCCCGCGTACCGGTAAAAAAAAAAACCAAAAAACCCCACAAAAGATCTTAAAATTCACATGGAAAAAAAATTAATACGAAAAACTGAGAGGGGGGAATTGCCTTTCCAATTATTAAGCATACCACACAAAACCACTGCAATCAAAACAATTATTACTAGCATTAGAGTGAATAAAGAAATGAGTGAAAGAGGAGAGAGTGCCTATAAATATAAACTGCCTGTAAATGAATAGAATATGTAACAAAGATGGTATTTCAAACTGAGAGAAAAAGACGGTTATATAAATAGGTACTGCTGGAACAATTGGCCATCTAGTCGGTAGAAAATACGCTGAGCCACAATTTCAGAATAATATAAAAAATATTCTAGATGGATTAAAAGACTAAATTTAAGCTTAAAGTCATAAACAATTTTTTGAAGAAAATTTAGGTAACTATTTGGACATCCTAGGGATTAAGGAACTCAACTCACTTCATTTTCTAAATCTATCTGGGCCAATATTGTTTTCCCCTGGCCCTAGAGCAGAAATTGGAAACTTTTCCTATTAAGAGATAGACTACGAATAGGCCATATACTCTCTGTTGCAACAACTCAACTCTTGACACTGTGGCAGAAAGTAGCTATAGATAATATGCAGAAACTAATGGGAGTGGCTGAATGCCAATAAAACTTTATTTACAAAAACAGGCAGTGGGCTGAAATTGGCCTGTGGGCTACAGTTTGCTGGCTGCTGATTTGTACTCTATAGATTTGGCAGAGGAGTAACAGGCTTCCCTATGAGGACAGGTCATCCAACATCTCCTTGAATATTCCAGTGCTGTGCAAGTTTCTCCAAAACAAGTCAATCCATTCTACAATTTAATAGCTCCAACTGTTTAAAAAAATGTTATTTTAACCACAAATTTGCTTCCTGGAGAAACGAAGAAGTTTACCTCTTCCAAAGATTGGCCTTCAAATATATCTGAAGAGAGATGTTTTAATCCATGCCCCTCCCTTATTCCTTTCTCTGGTCTAAATAATGTTTTTCGACTGTTCATTGTTGAGTACTCCATATACTAAAAGATGGTTTCCAATGTTTCATGCTAGTAATAACCAGAATTGTTGATAAACTCAAATTTCATCTGACAATGAAGCAGAATTTCATTAATAAATTCACTAATAATTTCACTAATAAACTCCATATTCCATATTCTCAGATTACTATGTCCTCCACCACAGTAACTGAAAAAGACAGGCAAGTAACCTCCTATTAAAAATACCCCACAGGAACGGGAAGTTGGGTAAGTTTTAAGGTCCCTTTTAATTCCGAAATTACATGTGGCAATTCTCCTTCTAAGACAGGATAAGGGCCATTAGTCAAAAGATAGTTCTGAGGAACCCACACTAGAATTCTATAGATATATCCTCTGTTAGGTGTTGTGTTATTAGTCCCAACCTAAAATTTGAGTCTTTAAAAAAGATGAGAGCAATCCTTAGCAAGAAGAGAAGCTCTCTAAAAACTCTGCCAAAACTTCAGTCTCCTAACTTGTTCTAACCAAGAACTGGGCATCCCCAAAGCTATAATTTCTCCAAGGAGTGTTAAGGTGGGGAGAGCAGCAGCTGGGAAGGATCAGTTTTACTTCTTTGTCCCTACTGCTGGTAGTGTACCTGACTTATCTGAACTCCCCAGAAATAGAATCTGACCTTTCACAGGTGCTGATTCATAGCAATATGAAACTGATATCAATATAATCTAGTAGAAGAATGATTTTCAGAATGAGGAAGATTTAGTTTTGACTTTTCTATAGACTAGGGAATATATCTAGTTTTCTTACGGTAAAACCAGGGAAAACAACTCTCTCTCATAATGTTTTTATAATAATTAGAAAAAAGTGGAGTGCCTAACAGATTACTTAGAACATAGGTACTTCGAAATAATCATTAATTAAAAAAAAAAATCTCAGAATTGAACAAACCTCACAAAATCATAATGATCCTTTTGCAGAGGAGGAAACAGAAGATCAAAAGGGAGAGTGACTTGCTAGTCACTCCTTCCTTGATGAAAGCCTAAGTCTTAGACTTTTGCCTTATTCCTGACCAACCTAAACCTCTCTGGTCCCTGCCTAGACTCTTCCAAACCTTTGACATTTTTTCTGGGTACTGTTTTGTTTTTTTAAGGAGTATAACTTATATTGGATTTCAAAACTTATTACTGAAGCAATAAATGTTTGTTTTAGAAAAATTTAACAAAAGAAGGAAAAATTAATTAACATTCTTAATCCCATCAAAAATCCATTCAAAAACCCCAGTGTAATGCCTTAAGACAATTCTTCCTCCTGAACTATATTCTGCGGATGTCTACATCCTAATATGATAGCTAGACAAATTTTATTCCATAATCTTGACATTTCTGATAAGAGGGTTCTTTTCCTTTATGAGCCTTACAGGGCCAACCTATTAAGAAATATTATTTCTTGTTTAACACCTTTGATATCACTTCTTTACAGGTACACACAAAAGCCATTTAAAAAGTCTTAAGGAGTTCTAAAGGTAATGATTGAAGGAAGCCCCAGATGGGTTATAAAACTGCTGATATGCCTGAAAGAACGAACCTGTCGATCCACCTCTGGAAGTAGTAGAAGCAGTCGCTGTTGGCAATCTCCAGGAAGGACTGAAAAGGTGTGTTTGTTGATTAGTGCTCGTAGGTTTGTATTAACCAGAATGGAGTCTGGTGTCTCAACATCAATTTCAGCACATTTAGTCCTCTTCATTTGCCCTATAAAAATATGGAAAAGAATCACTTGGGCCTCCTTCACATTCCTGTTTCTAGCTAAACTATACCTTCCTCTGCAGTGCAAAAAAACCATGGTTGTAAGTACTTTAAAATATCACACTGTGAAGAAGGTAACATTTAAGGTTCTCAGAAATAAACAAAGCCAAGTTTTGTTCGTTCATAAAGGATAAAAGAATATAAGTTATCTTCCCTGCAAAAATGGAATAAAGTCTGTAAAAGTACATCTTTTCCCATACTAAAAATACATTTTATGTTTGAGACTCGATCATTTCTCAATGGCACTAGGGAAGTTTATAATAAATAACACATACACAGAATGACTAAAAAATGGAAAAATTCAAATATATATATAAATCATACTGAGGCTCTTTTTCCCTTCCCGTGATAATTATTTTCATCAATTTTATTTGCATTAGCTAAAAATGTTATGATTGAATAGCTTAGCAGTCAACAGAAAATCTGTTCACAATAGGAAGGTTTCAGTCTTTCAAAAACACTGATGGATTTGAGTACAAAGTTTAAAACTTTTGCACCAAAAAAAAAAAAAAGACTAACTTGGAAAAATATCTGCAAGCCATGACAAAAGGTTACTATTCTTTTTTTTTTTTTTCCGGCTGCACTACGCGGCATGCGGGATCTTAGTTCCCCATCCAGGGATCGAACGCATGCTCCCTGCAAAGGAAGGGCAGAGTCTTAAGCACTGGACCGCCAGGCAAGTCCCAGAAGGTTACTATTCTTGATATTAAATGTGCATCTATAAATCAACATGAAAAAGATAAACATCACCAAGAGAAAAATGAGCAAAAGGAATGAACATGCAATTCATAGTTGACTAACCATAAACAGCTGCTAAGGTATTAATATTTAAAGAAATGTCAGTTAAACTAATGAACATGTTTTGTCTATCAAATGGCAAATATTGCAGTATAGTGATGGAACTATTCACGGAAAAAGCAAAAACCCCTTTCAAATAATGCTGGTGGGGCTGAAATCAGTATAATCTTATTAGAAGAAAATTTAACAACACACAGCAAAATTTTAAGGTGCATAGGAATCTAAGATCCATAAATTCTACAATTAGGAATACTTGCATAAAGTTACACAGTCCTGGATGTGGGTAACCTCTGGCTCCTGGCACAAACAAAAGTTATCTCCCTTGATAGGAAAGGATTCCCCTTAACTTAGGCCCATAGGATTCCTACAAATTAAAATCCAGCACTGCCTCACAAAGATTACCCTAACAAACCAGGAGGTATGCCAATATGACAGAAAATAAGCAGTAACCAGAAATAAAAGATTTAGACCTAGAAGTACTACTATCACTGAAACTGTCACATACATAGAATACAGAA
This sequence comes from Tursiops truncatus, assembly GCF_011762595.2. Taxonomy (NCBI): domain Eukaryota; kingdom Metazoa; phylum Chordata; class Mammalia; order Artiodactyla; family Delphinidae; genus Tursiops; species Tursiops truncatus. The sequence goes on along the minus strand of NC_047047.1, from coordinate 68,975,932 downwards.
TAGCTATGTATAAAATAATTAAAGAAGTAAAGAATGTAATTGTAAAGATGAGGCTAAAATAATCAGGAATGAACAAAAAGACTTTGAAAAACTAAATTTTAAAAATTGTTGAAATCAGATACCATGAGTGGATTAAACAGGAGGGAATTATAGCCAAATAATTTATCCAGAATATAGAAAAGACAGATAAAACATTTTGAGAGCTTTAGCAGAAACATGAATGACAGAATGAGAAGGTCTAATACATGTGTGCTTGATTGGAGACCCAGAAAGAAGAAATTAAGAGAATGGGAAAAGGAAACATTTGAATAATTTTCAGCAATACATTTACCAGAACTGATGAAAACCACAAACCTAAAGATCTAGAAGCAAAACATATTCAAAGCAGGATGAAAAGAAATCCATGCTTAGTAAAACTGCTCATCAAAGAACAAGAAATAGCTTGGAAGCATCCATAGGAAGGGAAAGATTTCCTACAAAGGAACAGAATAACAGCAAGCATCTTAACAATGAAGGAATCTGTAACAAATGGGTTAACTATAAAATGCTGAGAGAAAATAACCAACAATCTATAATGATATGTATACTAAACTCTCCTTCAAGAATGAACATAAAACAAAGATATTTATAGAAATAAACAAAAATTGAGGGCATTTTCTACCAAGAGACATGCTCTAAATAAAGTTCTCAAAAACCTGTACTACAGGAAGGAAAATCACTGCAGATGGATGGGCTGGAATACAATGGAGAAAGATAGACATGCTTGCATAAAACAATAGCATTCTAGTGCCTGATCTGTGAGATTAAAAACAAAGGAGCGAAATGTCAGATAATAATATTATTTAAGTCCAAATAGAAAAAGATCAGTTCTAAATTGTTATAAAGTACTTCCATAGTTCTGGAAGAAAATCAAGATGGCCACTTTTTTGCTAAAAGAATAAATCTTAAAAGTTCTCATCACAAGATAAAAAAAATGTAACTGCGTGAGGTGATGAATGTTTACTTACAGTGGTAATCATTTCGCACTATATACATATATAAATCATCATGTTGCTCACCTAAAACTAATTGAACAGAAATAGAATGTATATGAAACCCAGCAGAGAGAGAAAAAAACTATGAAGGAATTAAAATGAACAACATATACTAGCAAACCGAATCCAACAATATACCATGATCATATACCATGATCAAGTGGGATTTATCCTAGGGATGCAAGGATTCTTCAATATATGCAAATCAATCAATGTGATACACCACATTAACAAACTAAAGAATAAAAACCATATTATCATCTCAATAGATGCAGAAAATCTTTTGACAAAATTCAACACCCACTTATGATAAAAACTTTCCAGGAAGTGGGCATAGAGGGAACCTACCTCAACATAATAAAGGCCATATATGACAAACCCACAGCTAACATCATTCTCAATTGTGAAAAACTGAACTTCCTCTAAGATCAGGAACAAGATACAGATGTCCACTCTCGCCACTTTTATGCAACATAGTTTTGAAAGTTCTAGCCACGGCAATCAGAGAAGAAAAAGAAATAAAAGGCATCTGCATTGGAAAAGAGGAAGTAAAACTATCACTGTTTGCAGATGACACGATACTATACACAGAAAATCCTAAAGGCTACCAGAAACCGACTGGAGCTCACCAATGAATTTGGTAAAGTTGCAGGATACAAAATTAATACACAGAAATCTCTTGCATTCCTATACACTAACAACAAAAGATCAGAAAGAGAAATTAAGGAAACAATTCCATTTACCACTGCATCAAAATGAAAAAAATACACAGAAATAAATCTACCTTAGGAGGCAAAAGACCTGTACTCATAAAACTATAAAATGCTGAGCAAAGAATTCAAAGATGACAGGAACAGATGGAGAGATATACCATGTTTCTGGATTAGAAGAATCAATATTGTCAAAATGACTATACTACCCAATACAATCTACAGATTCAATGCAATACCTATCAAATTACCAATGGCATTTTTCACAGAATTAGAACAAAAATGTTTACAATTTGTATGGAAACACAGAAGACTCAGAACAGCCAAAGCAATCTTGAGAAAGAAAAATGGAGCTAGAGGAGTCAGGCTCCCTGACTTCAGACTATACTACAAAGCTACTGTAATCAAAATTGCATGGTACTGGCACAAAAACAGAAATATAGATTAATGGAACAGGATAGAAAGTCCAGAGATAAATTCATGCACCTATGGTCAACTAATCTATGACAAAGGAGGCAAGCAAATACAATGGAGAAAAGACAGTCTCAAGAAATTCTCAAGGAATTAATCTCCAAAATATACAAACAGCTCATGCAGCTCTATGCCAAAAAAACAACTCAATCAAAAAATGGGCACAAGATCTAAATAGACAGTTCCCCAAAGAAGACATACAGATGGCCAAAAAACACATGAAAAGATGCTCAACATCACTAATTATCAGAGAAATACACATCAAAACTACAATGTGGTATCACCTCACACCAGGCAGAATGGCCATCATCAAAAAGTCTACAAACAATAAATACTGGAGACTGTGTGGAGAAAACGGAACCCTTCTACACTGTTGTTGGGAATATAAATTGGTACAACTACCATGGAGAACAGTATGGAGGCTCCTTAAAAAACTTAAAAACTACCATATGACCCAGCAATTGCACTCCTGGGCATATATCTGGGAAAAAAAAAAAAATCACAACCCGAAGGGATATATGCACCTTAATGTTCATTGCAGCACTATTTACAACAGCCAAGACATGGAAGCAACCTAAATGTCCATCAACAGAGAAATGGATAAAGAAAACATCGTACATATATACAATGAAATATTACTCAGCCATAAAAAAGAATGAAATAATGCAATTTGCAGCAACATAGATGGACCTAGAGATTATCATACTAAGTGAAGTCAGAAACACAAAGACAAATATTATATGATATCACTCATATGTGGAATATAATTAAAAAGAAATACAAATGAACTTATTTACAAAACAGAAGCAGACTTATACATATAGAAAACAAACTTAGGGTTACCAAAGGGGAAATGTGGTGGGGAGGGATAAATCAGGAGCTTGGGATGAACACATGCACACTACTATATAAGACAGATAACCAACAAGGACCTACTGTATAGCACCAGGAACTCTACCCAATATTCTGTGATAACCTATATGAGAAAAGAATCTAAAGAAGAATGAATGTAAGTATACGTATAACTGAATCACTTTGCTGTATACCTGAAACTAACACAAAGTTGTAAATCAACTATACTCCAATAAAAAAATTTTTTTAATTATTTATTTATTTATTTTGGCTGCACTGAGCAGCATGTGGGGTCTTAGTTCCCCAACCAGGAATGGAATCTGAGCACCCTGCAGGGGAAGGGCGTATTCTTAACCACTGGACCGCCGGGGAAATCCCTCCAATAAAAATTTAAAAAAAAAAAGTCGAGGCAAGCCAAAAAAAATTTCTTATTCATTAAAAAAAAAAGGGAAACAAACAAAAAAATCAGGACAACGATCAACAAAAAAATAAGATTGTAGAAACAAGTCCAAATAGATTAACAATCACAATAAATATAAATGGATAAAATTCACCAAAGAAAAAAGATTTACATATTGAATTGAAAATAAAGAAAATTCAGCTAGCTATATGCTGTGTAAAGAGATATACCTAATGTACAAGGACATAGAAATGAACAAAGTAAAAATGTAACAGGCAAAAACTAACCATAGGAAAACTGGTGCACCACTAGTAATATCAAACAAAAGACACTTTAAGTAAAACACTTAATCAGAGATTGACAAGGTAAAAAAAAAAGGGGGGTTCAATCCACCAGGAACATTTTCAACTTGAAAATATCTAATATAAGGTAGCTTCAAAATATGTGAAATGAAAACTGATAGAACATCAGGGAGAACTGAACAAAGCCACCATTAGGATAGGAGATTTCAACACATCTCTCTCAATTATTAATAAATCAAGCCATACCAAAAGCAGCCCAAAAAACAAGGGGGGGAAAAGGCTGAACTATTTTTCAGATAAACAAGCTTGATCCAATCTACACAGAATTCTGTGTTGAATAACTACAGTACACTTATAAAGTTCATTATCAGTATTCCAAAAATGCAGGTCTCCATAAATTTGAAATATTAGTAGTAATTATAACAACAATGATCGATGACAGCAGCAGTAAACACATTTATATAGGACTTCCTAAGTGTCAGGCACTATTTTAAACACTGACATGTATGAACTCATTTATTTTTCATACAACCTTATTTGCATGAAAGATGAATTTTCATTTATTTCTTGGCCATTAGGTCAAAATTAAATATACCATGCCTTCTTTTTTTATAGTTGATTTTTCTTGTTGTGTTATGAAAGTCAGAAATTCTTGGCCCATACTTTAATTTTGTAACTCCATGTTTCAACTGCAATTGAATGAAGACACTAAAATTGTGACTTTAACTGAATTTAAGTAGAATATAGGCTCTATAAGGAAGAAACTTTGTTCTGTTTATCACCACATCTCTTGGGCCCTAAACCTGTGCTTGGCATATTAGTATACCTTCTATAAGTATTTGTTGACTAAATGAATATTTTTATTTTTTTAATTTTTGGCCACGCCACACACCATGTGCAATCTTAGTTCCCCAACCAGGGATTGAACCCGTGCCCCCTGCCTTGGAAGCATGGAGTCTTAACCACTGGAGCACCAGGAAGTCCCAATAAATGAATATTTTTAATCTTTGGCAGTGCGACTGATGCTCAAAGGGCGTATTCAGTTTAAGGCAGATACTGTCTCTAAGAAAAATGTACCAATGTACAATCCCACCTAGATTCAAACCAGATTTTTACAAAGAACTTGTCTGAAAATATTAATTCTATTCTCACGCTTAATACTTTGGAAGGGTCTGTTTTATATAAATGAATGTAAAATAACTTTCCTTTAGAATTTTGTTGGCATTGCTGCACTATCGTTTAGCTTCTATGTTGCTGTTGACATGTCTGCCATCCCAATTCTTGAATCTTTATATGTGAACTACTTTTTTCTCTTTGGAATCTTCTCGTTATCCTAGATGTTTTGAAATTTCAAAAGAATGGTCTTGGAACAGGTTTCTTTATGTTCCTGTTTCTTGACAGGAATCACGTACTTTCAGTCTGGAATCTGTGGCTTTCAATTCTACAGAATTTTCTTGTATTATTTCTCTTATCATTTACCTTCCTTTCAATTTCTGTTCTTCCTTTCTGATACTCCTACTATTTAAGACATTGGACAGCCTAGATTGGTGTTCCTACTTTCTTACCTTCTCTCTCCTTTGACCTATGTTCTGGGAAATGTCTTCACCTCTAACTTTTAGTATTTCTATTAAAATTTTTTTATTTTTGCTACCATGTTATTTAATATCCTGGTACTCTTTATTTTCTGATTTTTAAAATAGTATTCTGTTCTTTCATAGATGCAGTATCATCTTTTCTTTCTGTGGATATTATAGTTTTTAAGGTTATTTGTTTATTAAGTTTTCTCCTTCCTGAACTGTCTGTTTCTTCTGAGTCTGTACTTCAGATTCTCTCATGATGGAGGTTTTCTTCAAAGGTGATCCTTAGCAATCACAAGTAAAAGAGAGGCACTAAAAAGACTGAAAATTTTGGGTGCCTGGGTGCATCTTGTAGACTGGTGAGCTCCACAGAAGTATGATCAAGATGATTTCTTTTAGTTGTGAATCTATAAATTTGCCTGGAGATTTTTTTTCTGAGACTATTCAATTTCTTTAGGTACCAATCCCACAATCTCTTGCTGAAGCATAGGTGTGGAGGAGGAACAGAGTAATGGAGGTAGAAATATGCCTCACTACTAACATTCTGGAAACCAAGCAAGCAGGAGATTCACTATTTAGTATTTGTATTTTACTTGATTTCCCTGAGTCCGGTACATTGCCTCATTATCTGTCCTCAGTTATGTGTGGTGTCTCTGAATCTCAAGTCTAGATGGTTTAATTTCACCTCAAAATAAATCTCCTGTCTCCTGCTAGGCTGAGGCATCAAACTTCTTCTTATTAACTTTCAAAGGTTTTTCTTTTCAACCCTATGCTTCATCTTTCTCTACTATGAGAAAGATATCTCAATCCTTGATATGGTATCTCCAATTCATAAACCTTTCTGGTGCTCTACAGGCTCAGCTGGCTTGCTGACTACTGGCATCTGCTCCTCAGCTCTGTGAAAGACTCCATCCAGTTTTTTTATCTTTCAAAATCTGTTGATATTTCCTGTCCATCTGTTATCTCCTTATTTTCTTCACCCTAATGGGTTTAATCTTTTGTATTTCCATATTCTCATTTTATAGTGGGATTTTAGAGGAAGCAGGAAAAGGGGTTCAGTTTGCCATGTTTAATTATAAGCCCTTCTACCTTTCTGTACACAGAGATAAAAGGTAAATAATGCTGGATAAAGAAACCTCTTGTCAGAAAGAGAAATAAACTACAAAATGGCTGATAACAGACCTTATTCTGAAATGAAGTTTGATAGACAGGATAGGAAGAACACGAAAACAGTCAAGAGCTCAAAGGTGAACAGGAAGGAGTAATTAAGCCAAACAGTTGATGTATTTCAAACACAGAGTTGAAAATTTAAGGTGCGAGAACTGAGGTCTTTGTAAATAAACTTACTTGTGTGAAGCCTGTCAGACCTCTGGAATGACTTCTTTCCCAGGCCTAGCAAAGGATTTTCCACTTTAACTGAAGAAGAAAAGCTAGAGTTCGAGTTCTGAGGGCTGCTTGACTGTCCGTCAGATTGCTTTCCTTCCCATATCGCTAGGGGAAAAATATATATATAAAAATATATTAAAAAAATATATAAAATATGACCCTGAGGGTATAAACAGAAACAAATAATCAATCAAATGAACAATTAAATCATTCAACGCTAAGCAAAGGAGTTATGTATGAGGCAATGTGACCCTTCAAATGTGTTCTGAGTCTGAGAATTAGGAGTCAAAAAGTAAAATAAAATCCCTTTCCTCCTCCCAGCACATTATTTGCTTCTGGTGGTAAATTTCCTTCCTAACAAAAATGCAGTTCTGCAAGACAGTTTAAATCTGGTCAACTCATATAATCAGCTGGCATCAAACTAAACTGTGTAATAAAATACAAAGCCTGTATCTAGACCAGTTTAAATTAAAAACAAAATAAGCAACAACAACAAAAAATCCAAAGGCCTCTGGATATGTCCAATGGAAACCCAAATGTATCAAGAAGTCTTAGGAAAACCTTTTATTTTTAAAGAAGAGAACCAGTGAAGAGTTCAGTGTGAGCATCTTGGAAACATCAGCTTTATAAAGTTACTAATTAGAGGCTTTCAAATATTATTAGTTTAGACATATTGGAAGTTAGTCATTGATCTTATTCTAACATGCAAATCCCAATGATGTATTTTTTAACAACTGTATGATTACTCTGCATAAATTTCCCCCTTTACCCTAGAAGGATTTATACTGATGATGTGGCAGTAATATAATACAGTAATTTAAAAATAAAGGATATAGTGTATGAATTTGGTATACAAAAATACTGGAAAAAGAAACTTTCACTGAAAAGACATTCAGTCTGCCTACCAGGTTTGGCAGGTACAGAGTCACTGGCTGCTTTGACAGTCTTCAGAGAGAGGTGCTGGTTGGAGGAGATGGACATGCTTGGCCTGCATTGCTGCTGCTGCTGTTTCTTCTGCTGTTGCTGTTTTAGAGCCTATAAAGAGAAAACTGACTGTAAGAAACAAAACAAATCCGTTTTTAGTAATAACAAAACAATAAATGACTTTAAGTGGTGAAGAAGAGTATGCTGATTATCCAATTTCTTTGAAATCCATCAAAGTAAACAAAAATCTAAACTAAATTAATTAAACACAAGGCTTAAATAATCCTTAAGAGTTTGGATATTTTTTTTACCAATGTTCTCCTTTAAATAAATGTGAGAAATTGTCATTAACATTTTTAGAGCTTAAAAATCACCAGTAAGCCATGGACTTCTCATACTTGTAGTATGTAGATGTTTTCAATCATTCTGAAAACAGAATTCTAAGCCCTGGACCAAGAAGAGTCCCATTTGCATCAACTTTATGTAGAAATGTAAATATTTAGCTTACGTATGTTTCAGAGGTTCTGCATTTGAACAAAAGGTTGCAAATAACTACTTGAATTTGATCTCAGGTAAGAGCAGTAAGATTTGGCCCAAAGACCAAATAAATCTCAGCAATTTATAGCAATGCAGTAAACTGAAGGGAAGGAAGACTGGAAAACATGGGCTCTAAGAACAGTGTGATTCCTTCTGGTTATTTCAGAATATTTTAATTTCCATGATGTTCTCAGTTTAGAGAATATACTAAACTATTTAGAATGAACAGAAAGACAAATAGCTTCCCAGATTTTAATCATAAAGATATATAAAGGCTATATTTAAACTCAAGGGTTTAAAAAGAAAAAAAGACAAACTAAGAAAGTAAAACTACATTTCAGGAAAAAGTTGAACATCTACGACCTCATTAAAATGCCAGTTTAAGCTTTAACTTTCATGACCATCATGTAGAAAGGTGTGGAATAACTGCCTACTTGTCTTTCATTCCCTTTTCACAATATGGTTTTCTCCTTTTCACATTCACATATACCTCTGGCTATGCCATGCAAGCACAGTGGCAACACTTGATCTCCTTGATCTAAGCTGTCAGTGGAGAAAAGAAACTGAGAGAGTCAGGTATCTGGCTTACATTCACCTACAACATTTATAATAGGTGAGGCAGAAGCATAATGTCAGTGCTGTCTGATCACTGATTACATACAGCTTGTCTCTCATTCTTTGCAATCAAAACAGAAAATGTTTGCAAGCTTCCTGTGTGGCATCCATTAGTATTCATTCCTTTCTATTCACAGTACCTAGGTCATTCTAAGTTAATGCAAAATTTAATAGAACCATTTGATCTTATCTATTTCTGCTATGATCATGTAAATTCAGATATATGATGAAAACAAAATAACTTACAGCCTCTCTGTTTAAGAACTGTACTCGGTTTTCCCCTCCCTCAGTACCTTACAAACCCTGTTCTAATTCTGTATAAAATTTAAAAAGCAAGCAACAAAAAAAACCTTCACTGGGGTAAAGGATAACTTACACTGAAATACGTTTTCTCACCTGATACTATGAAAAACATATACTGGAGGCAAGGCCTTACTTTATATACCAACAGTCTAATTTATATAATTTCTCATACTGGTATTCCTTAAAGAAAATATAGTATTTGACTCCTGAGATTACAGGAGAATAATACAGAGTAGTATATATGTCGTGAGTAAGGTAACAAGTTTTACTAAAATACTTGCCTTTTCTCTGTGGAAAAGAGGCATCTCATACTTCTTTTTTTTTTAAAATTAACATCTTTATTGGAGTATAACTGCTTTACAATGGTGTGTTAGTTTCTGCTTTATAACAAAGTGCATCTCATACTTCTTAAACTCTTGCAAAGAATGTGTAAAAATACAAGTGCTGCAGGATACCCAGGCAGATTGTAATTAACCTTATCAAATTTTTGGACATCTTTTAATAAAAGCACTTTTGGTTTAAACACTTTAAGACCTACTTAAATTTTTTTTTTTTTTTTTTTTTTTTGCGGTACGTGGGCCTCTCACTGTTGTGGCCTCTCCCGTTGCGGAGCACAGGCTCCGGACGCACAGGCTCAGCAGCCATGGCTCACGGGCCCAGCCGCTCCGCGGCATGTGGGATCTTCCCGGACCAGGGCACGAACCCGGGTCTCCTGCATCAGCAGGCAGACTCTCAACCACTGCGCCACCAGGGAAGTCCATAATTAAAAAAATTTTATCTCATCCATCCATCCATCTATCTATCTATCTATCTATCTATCTATCAATCTATCATCTATCTAGGGTCACACTACACAGCTTATGGGATCTTAGTTCCCTGACCAGGGATTGAACCTGGGTCCCAGCAGTGAAAGCGCTGAGTCCTAACCACTGGACTGCCAGAGAATTCCCTTAAAATTTTAATTAAACAGTTATGACATGAATACATTTTTACCATTTAATTCAAACATAAAGCTAAAGTCTCTTTTGCCCACCACTCAGTCTTGTTCCCCAATCCTCAAAGATAACCACAGTCATCAATTTATTTTTCCTTATTGAGCTTTTTTTACACTTACATTGTATGTATGTGTTTCTGTGTATATACAGATTCATATTTCCATTAAAAATATACTATTGTTCTGGGTATGTATGTGGCTATGTGTATGTTTTTAATGAATGTTGTAACACAACTTGATTTTAATGATTAAACATTATAGTGTGGTGATGTTTCCATGTCTATGCATACAGAAAAACTTAATTACAAGGTAAACTTTTAACCCTGTATAATTTTCTAGCATCTGGATATGCCGCTGTTTATTAAGGAATTTATATATATATATATATATATATATATATATATATATATCTCCACTTGCAAGTTTTTGCTATTACAAACTTTAATGCAAACATTTTCCTGTGTGTGTGTGTATGTAAGTATGTATGAATACATGCATTTTTCTAAGATAAGTTCCCAAATATTTAACTACTTAGTCATGGGGGATATGCATTTAAAATTTTAATAAACATAAAATTTCTCTCCAAAGTAGCCATAAGAATTTATATTCCACCAGCAAACTACAAGTAGTCATTTTCCCACATACTTGACAGTGCTTGTGCTTGATGTTATAATTAAGCTGTATTATATATACTAATCTGAGGATAAAATTAGTCTGTGTCCTTAATTATTAGTCAAATTTAAATTTACTGATAATTTGCATTTCAAAAAATAGAAAGCAAGTTCTTTGAAAAGCCCAATAAAATAGTCGGCAAGTAACATTGAGAAAAAAGAAGATACATCACAAATGAACAACACTGATGAACAAAAGAGAAACATAAAAAACAATACTATGTACAACTTTATACCAATATTTGAAAAAAAATCAAGTGAAATGGAGCATTTTCTAAGAAAAGTAATTTCCAAAATTGGCTCAAAAATCAGAAAAATCAAGAGATCAGTAGTAGTAGATGAAATTGAAATGCTAGGAAAACAGTTGTAAAAGTGAGATTTGCAGAACTTTCAGGGAAAAAAATACTTTCTATTTTTTCCAAAAATCAGAAAAATAATAGAGGGCTATACAACTTATTTTAGATGCTAAGAACAATCCTGATTCCAAAACTGTATAAGGATAGTTCAAGAAAATAATAAAATCGAAGCTAAAATCTTAAATAATAAAATTCCATTAACATATTAAAAATTATATAAAAAACATATAGGGTTTATTCCAGAGAGCTAACAATACATTAACATTAGAAAGTCTAGCCCTGGAATTCTGTATATTGGTTGACTTAAAGAGAAAGGCTACCTGATCATCTTCATAAATGCTGAAGAAACTCAACCTGAAAATTTCAATACCTACTCTTATTTAAACACACACACACATACACACACCCCTCTTAGCAAATTGGAAACTAATGAGGAACTTTTAAAATGTGATAAAAAGAGTATCTATCATAAACCTATAACACAGAGGTGCATAACTTATTAAATACAAAGTGGGAAACCACACAAAATTTCTCCCTAACGTCCTTTCAAGAAATTTTCACTGACTGCCAGAATCATGCATTTTTAATGTAGGAGATTATAATTCTGATAAACAGAATAGCATGATTACCTGCTTTAGTGCCTTCTTGCTGTGCTTCTGTGATGGAGAAATGACTTTACCTGCTGGAATGGTGGGTGATGGGCAGCCTGACTGAGGAGAGGATGGTTGTGACAGTCTAGACGATACTAGGGGGGAAAATGACAATGAAAAGTTTTGTTATTAGAGTTGATATCAAGCACCATTCCTTCCCCAATCATATGCTGCTACCTGTATTAAGAACTGTGACCAAACACTTTTGGGAAGGATCTTCTTTTTGGAGTTCTACTGCAAACAGCCTCCCTTTTCAGTTTATTTCCTCAGAAAGCTCTAGTGAAGGATGATAGGATGGGGAAGGGATGGATGTTAGTATTCATTACTTTTCATTCTTTAATTTTTCAATAGAATTGACTGAAGAAGCAGGAAGTAGAATATAAACCATGAGTCATCAACGAAGATAAAACTTAGAAAAGATGCTAGAGCCCGTTGGACAGTATCTATGTTCTTAAGGTAAATCTAATAACAACATGATATTGTGGAAGAGCCCTGGATTGATAGAATGGGTTCCAGTTCTCCCTATCTTTAAAATGGAAGGCAATAAGGCCATTCCACCTCAAACACTACCACAGCTTTAATTTTTATATTCCTTCATCTCTTACATCAATAGTTTTAGGTCTACCCATGTGAAAGGGTACTTTAGGATTTCTCTGATGGAATCAGTGTAGGTTTGCACAGGATGTAACCACTCTTTACTTCATCACCAGCTGTTTTATACCTCATCAGAGCTTAGCCAAACCTTAGTATTACGTGAATGAGGGTTTTCCCTTCAAGGGCCTATACCTCTTAATAATAAATAGCAATTAGATCTTCATGTTCTATAAAGTTCAACAATGTATTATTTATGATATGAGATAACAAAAGAAATTGCTGATTCAGACCCCTTAATAATAAAAATAATAATCACTACTGCTAGTGATGACTCTCAAAGAATCCATGTTTACTAATGCCTTCTTTCAAAGTAGCTGGACTGAAAGGGCCTGGATAGCAAAATGGCATCTCATGGTATGGCTAACGGGTCTAAAGATACCATATGAAGTATGCTGGCAGGTAGCTACCTGACATAAGAATGTAGAAACATGGTTCACTGGAATACATAAGTTTTGGAATATGGCATTTCAATGGACTCTTAGATGTCCTAAGAAAGGAATGCACAGTAGACAACATTTAAAGAGGACAACAGTAGACAATGTTAAGACCTATCTTAAGACCTATCATAGTTAGCTTTAACTTTGTATCCCAATCCTTATAATCAGGCTATATATGGGAAAGAACTGACATACAGTAAGCGTGGCGTTAAAAAAAAAAAATTCACCGTAATATACAGTACAAAAAATGGAGTTGGATAATTCTTGAGATGGTTAAGCAACAAAAAGAAACCATATCCTAGTGCACTTAGATGTTGACCAATTTTTTAAAATAACAGTTTCACTGAGATATAACTTATATGCCACACAATTCACCTAAAGTGCACAATTCAATGGCTTTTAATATATTTGCAAAGTTGTGTAACCATCATCACAATCAATTTTCATCACCCACTAAAAAAACCCTGTACTGGTTAGCTGTCACTCCTCTTTCCCCTAACCCACTGCCCTAGTCCAAGGTAATCAGCAATCTGTTTTTTGTCCCTATGCACTTGCCTATTCTGGACATTTCATATAAATGGTATCATACAATATGTGCTGTTTTGTGAATGGCTTTTTTTACTTAGCATGTTTTAAAGATTCACCTCTGTTAGAGCATGTATCAATACTTTATTCCTTTTTATCATCAAATAATATTCTATTGTATGCACAGCCACATTTTGTTATTCATTAGCTGATTTGACATTTGAGTTGCTCAAAAGCACATTTGAGTTACTTCCACTTTTTGCCATTACGAACACTCGTTAGCAGAATTTTGTGTTGGACAGATGTTTTCAATTCTCCTGGGTTCATACCTAAAAGTGAAATTGCTGTTTTTTCCAGTAACTCTGTTTAAACTCTTTGAGGAAGTGCTAAACTGATTTCCAAGATGGCTGAACCATTTTTTACAATTCCACCAGAAATGTATGAGGGTTCTAATTTCTCCATATCCTTGCCAACATCTGATATTGTCTGTCTTTTTTATTTCACCAATGTTTTTAAAGGGACATTATGAAAATAAAGCTAACAACTATTAATATTTAACTATATTTATTTTCTTTTTAATGGTTTGCAGAAATCTGAGATTACTCACGTCCTCACCTGTCCCAATAACTGTCTGAAAATAAACAAAACAAACGACCAAGCCAAAATGACCCTATTAAAGAACATAAGAATTCTACTTTGTAGCCTGGAAAAGAGATAATAAAGCTATCTGTAATTAACAGGGCAAACTGTTTGGAATGTTTCCCTTTAAGGCAAAAGCCCTTTCTAACAAATGAATCCATAAACGTATCTCAAAGCCAACTGAAATAAATCACGAAAATTCCAGGACCCACCAATGAGAAATACCTCCCAGTACTTAATGCCAAGCACTGGTCTCATAACTTTAATGAAACTTAAACTTTACTCTAACTTTTAAATATTAAAGATTCAGAACTACAAACAGCAAATAAGATTTAAACACATGTTGAGAAACTCATCTCTTTTAATTCCTTTTAGTGTCTACATTGTCTCCAAGACACATAACTTTATTAAGAGCAACCATGAATTAAACATCGTCTATGTGCCTAATGCTGCGCTAGCTTCATTTGAACAGAATTTCATTGAACTCTTGTAACTACCCTCTAAGATGGGTACAACTTCTCTTTCTACCCCCACCCAATCTCCTCCAATTCTATCCTCTGAGATAACTAAATAATATAGTTGGGATGGCATCCTTGCTGATATTTTTCTGTGCAAAAAAAAAAAGAAAAGAAAAAATTTCAAGGATATACATTTATAAATAAATAAATATACACACCTGCATATTGTGATGGTATTATCTAAATTTTCCCTATCTGGAAATTTAATTAGCCTGACAAAGGACACAGCTAGTAAGGAGCACAACCAAGATTTGGACTCTGTATAGTTTCAGAATGAGTGAGTACTTGTAGTGAGTTAAGTGGTGGCCACCAAAAGTCATGTCCATGTCCCAACCCCCAGAACGTGGAAATGTTACATTATTTGGAAAAGGAGTCTTGGCTGATTTAATTAAGGATTTTGAGATAAGGAGATCATCGTGGATTATTCCAGTGGGCCTTAAATCAAATGACAAGTGACCGCAGACACAAGACACAGAGGAGAAGGCCATGTGGACAGAGGCAGAGACTGGAGGATGTGGCCACAGGGAAAGTATGTCAGCAAACACCAGAAGCTAGAAAATACACAGAACAGACTTCTCCCTTAGAGTCTCTGCATAGAGTATAGCCCTGATGACACCTTGACTTCCGACTTCTGGCCTCTAGAACTGTGAGAAAATAAATAAATTTCTGTTGTTTTAAGCCTCCTGGTTTGTGGTAATCTGTTACAGCAGCCTCAGAAAAGTAATACAGCACTTAAAACTGATTTTATTTTTTTAAAGTATCAACTCATAGATGTTTACATATTTGAAATGTTTACATCATTAGCAATTATTAAAAATTTGGCACTCAAACTGTGCACTTTTGGGGTAGTGGGAGTTCCTTCAAGTTGTAAACCATCTTTGGGACATGGCCCCAGCAGTATCCAACCACTTCCTTGCTATCTGGCACAGAAAGAGTCCTAGGCAAATCTTGCATAATTTTTTTGCCCAGACTTGGAACACCCCCTTCTCCAAGGAGACCTGATACCTTTTTATTGAAAATGGTATTAAAACACTGCACTTGATGCTACTCAGTTACCACTGGTTCTAGAACTTTTCAGTGAGTGGAACAAAAAAAAAAAAAAGAATTGTTTTCAAAGGAAAAAATTTTTTAAATTCATGCAAAAGATAAATCGGAATTTATGATTACAGCATTGTCACTTAACTTTTCTGATTTTATATTTCTATCGCTTTTCTTCCCAGATAATCCTGGTTTCTAATAACATTACTGTAACTATTAACTTGTTTTCTATTATAGATTTAATTTCAAAGAAATCATATCAATATAATTACTGAAAAGAAGACTACTGAAGGCAGTTTAAGATTTCTCTGAGTCTGGTCTCCCACACCTAAGACATATCCTACAGTAATTACCTATGTCATTATGTTCAAATTTGACATATACTTGAGTTTGCTTTAAGTTGTTTGATATTTCTAGAAAGTGCATTTTAAATTTTTAATTGGCTTAATTATGTAAAACTATAAAACAAGTTACTTTCATAAGTCTAGCTCCCTCCCCTGTCTATACCACTTTATTACCTCCTTTCCCTTAAAGGAAATAATTTATATTAGTTTTTATCCTTCCATTGTTTTTTATTTGCATTTTTGTTTTGGTGAAAACATAGTGTGTGTGTGTGTGTGTGTGTGTGTGTGTGTGTGTGTGTGTGTGTGTGTATTTTAATATGTTAACTCACTTCTTTAAGCAAAATAAACCATGTACTAGAAATTGTCCATACCCTTGATTTTTAAAATATAATCAATATAATATATCCTGGGGAAGAAAACAGAAGAGAACATAAGAGATCTTCCTCTTAACACCTGCAAAAGATTCCACTGGCAGATGTACCATAATTTCTTCAGCTGGACTCTTGTTTTGGTAATTTCTAGTCTTTTGCTCTTATTACTACAATGTCTTAACCAGCGGTTTCTAAGGTGTTGTACCAAGAACAAAACCATAACTATCTAAAAATCTGTTAGAATGCAAATTACTAGATCCCAGTCCAGATCTACTGAACCAGAAACTCTGAAGGTGGGGCCCAGGAATCTGCATCATAATAAGCTCTCCAGGTGATTCTGATGCATGTTCAACTATAGTATATACGGAGAAACAGTTTTCCAAAGTGGTTGTACCGATTTATACTCCTACCAGCAATATATGAGAGTTCCAACATAATTTACCACATTAACAGAATAAAGGAAAAAAATATATCTACTGAAATAGTAGATGAAGGAAAAGCAACTGATAAAATTCAACAACTGTTTGTTATAAAATCTCTTAGACTACAAATAGAAAGGAACTAACTTCATCTAATAAAGAGTGTCTACAATAACCTACTGTAGTCAACATCATTCTTAAAATGGCATAATATTCAAAACTTTACCTTATAAATATAGAGAAAAGGATGATTGACATTACCACTCCTATGTCACCCTTTACTGGAAGCCCTAGCCAGTATAACATGGCAAAAAAATAAAACTGCCACTACTCATAAATCACATGTTTGCATATGTGGACAATCCTAAGAATAAACCTATATATAAACCATTAGATTAGAAAATAATTTAGAAATGTTGCTGGATACAATATCAATGTTGGGAGAGGCAATCCCTCAGTGTTGCTACAAGTACTTGCTGGGTATGCCAAGAATGCAAGTCCCTGGATGCTGTATTTACAGTCAGCAACTCTGAGAGAAGGCAGTAACTCTTCCCAAAGTAGGCTTGCTTCCACTTACTATTTAAAAGCCCTGAAAGGAGACACAGAGCTGGCCAACAGGCACATGGAAAGATGCTTAACATGACTAATCATCAAAGATATGAAAGTCAAAACCATAATGAGATATCACCTCACACTTGTCAGAACAGCTATCATCAAAAAGACAGCAAATAACAAGTGCTGGCGAGGATGTGGAGAAACGAAACCCTCATGTACTGTTAGTGGGAATGTAAATTGGTGCAGCCACTATGGAAAAACAGAACAAAGATTCCTCAAAAAATTAAAAATAGAACTACCACATGATCCAGCAGTTCCACTCCTGGGTATTTATCCAAACAAAACAAAAACATAATCAGGAAAGATATATGCACCCCTATGTTCACTTCAGCATTATTTATAACAGCCAAGATATGGAAGCAATCTAAGTGCCCACCAACAGATGAATGGATAAAGAAGATGTGCTATGTATGTATGCATGTACGTACAAACACACAGCACATGCACACACACACACACAACGTGGCACATTACTCAGCAATAAAAAAGAATGAAATCTTGTCACCATGTGTGGCAACAATGATGGATCCAGAGGGCATATTATACTAAATGAAGCCAGAAGAACAAAGACAAATACTGTATGATTTCACTTATATGTGGAACCTAAAAAACAAAACAAATGAACAACCAAAACTAAACAGAAACAGAATGGGAACTCCTTGGCAGTCCAATGGTAAGGACTTGGCACTTTCACTGCCGTGGCCCAAGTTCAATCCCTGGTCAGGGAACTAAGATCCTGTAAGCTGTGCATTGTGGCCAAAAAAAAAACAAAAAAAACCCAAAAAAACCCAGAAACAGACCCACAGATATGGAGAACAAACAGGTGGTTGCCAGAGGGGAGAGTGGTGGTGAGGGGAAGAAAGAAACAGGTGAGGCAGATTAAGAGGTACAAACTTTGTTACCAAATAAATGAGCCACAGGTATGTAATATATCCTACCCTATGGGGAATATAGTCAATAATGGTATAATATCTTTGGTGACAGAGGACAACTAGACTTATCATGGTTATCATTCTGAAATACAGAAATATGGAATCACTATGTTTTGTACCAGGAACTGACAGTGTTGTAGGTCAACTATACTTCAAAAACAAACTCATAGAAAAAATGATCAGATTTGTGATTACCAGAGGTGGGGAGGTTGCGGGGACTGATGAAGGTACAAACTTCCAGTTAGAAGATAAATAAGTACTAGGGATGTAATGTACAACATGATAAATACAATTAATACCACTGTATGTTATACATGAAAGTTAAGAAAGTACACCCTGAAAGTTCTCATCACAAGGAAAAAAAATTTTTTATTTATTTATTTATTTTTTGGCGGTATGCGGGCCTCTCACTGTTGTGGCCTCTCCCGTTGCAGAGCACAGGCTCCAGACGCGCAGGCTCAGCGGCCATGGCTCACGGGCCCAGCTGGTCCGCGGCATGTGGGATCTTCCCGGACCGGGGCACGAACCTGTGTCCGCTGCATCGGCAGACGAACTCTCAACCACTGCGCCACCAGGGAAGCCCATGACATACAGTTTTAATGCAATCCCGACCAAAATCCTAGCAGGTTAATGGGAGCGGGGCATGTGAAAACTGACTAGCTGATTCTAAAATTTACATGGAAATGAGATGAGCCAAAAGAACCAAAAACTCCTGAAAACCAAAGAGCTTAAAACTCTTTGGTTCTGCAAATAAACTAACTGCTTAAACAACAGTTCTCAAGATTATATCCTGAACTACTAGTCCTCCAATGTGAATGGCGCAACAGAGTCAAAAGCACTCATTTAAGAACTTATTTAGTATCTGATTAGAAACAAAAATGCTTGCTTTCATATAAACATATAGACATAACAAAAGATTAACAAGTTCTGATCAAAAGCACTCATTATTTGATTTAAAAAACCAAAAATGTCACACACAAAAACCAAACAGCGACCTAGTAGAGATCTTTTTAAACTCAAATTTAAGAGTTTTCAGAAAAATATGTGAAACAAATTTTAGAACTGAGGCTTATTAAAGCCAGTTTTACACAGTTTACTGGAAGTAGTTTCAGGCTGTTGGATACATATGTACCATCCCCTGAGTATAAGATCATAAGGTACCATCTTTCAGATACATTATAGCACTGGGAATTTTCCATTTCAACAAATGATTAACATATTGAACAAGGTCAAAAGGGTAATGGACTATTCATATTAGATGCATTTGAATTAAAAGCTTTAGTAAATAATCTCTGACTTAGCATTTTAGTTTCTCCTGAAGACATTCAATGGGCCCCTCTGAAGTATTAGAGACACTATCAGAAATAATGGAGCAGTAATATCAAAATTGAAATTGAGCTTTATATAGTTGAAGGATTAATAGTTGAAAGAGTGCATGGTCAAAAACAGCAATCCTTCTCTTAAGGGAGAGTTTTATTTTCACAGTAGTCTTTCTTTAGAGGAACTTCATTTCCAGAAGTAACAGACGGTTTTAGTTCTAAATCCCTTCTCCTCACACCAAGTACAGTCTACTCCAAACTGAGCAGGCTGTGGCTCCTGATTACATTCAAACAGTCCCCTAACCAAAGATGAAGAGGCCTTACCTGAACACCTTCCCTTGCTTCTGGGTACCCTAACTATCCAAGTCCTAGTAGTGTAGCTGTCTTTAATACATGACAAAGCTAAAACCTCCAACTCAGACACTAATCACCCCAGGAGAGAAGAGAGCATCTCTCCCAAAGGTCTCTCACCATGTAAGTTAACTTTGCCCAAAGGAGTTTTTCTCTCCAGTATACTTTTTAAAGGTGACATTTCTCTCTCTATATAATCATCACTATTCAGTAACTTAACACATATATAAATGCTGTTAGAGGGCAGACAGGTCTACGGTATTTTAAGTAACTCCAAACACACTATGTATCAAATTCCTGAAGCAGTAAAATTAACATGAGCTCATGTTCCTGGAAAGAATTAGTAACACCTTATAAGTGAAAAAGCATATTTCACTTAATTTTTTTTTTGACATTTTGAAAGCAGACCAAAATTTACCAAAACTTTTTTCAGAAGATAAAAATAATGCTTTTGCAGTTGCTTCATGCTGCAGTATTTATATTTTAGGGGAAAGGCAGAGACTTCACTTAGCTACAGTCCTACAAAAAAGCAACAGAAAAGTTGATTTTAATCATTTTTCTGGCGTTATTCCATCTTACCTTGGATTGGAATTCCAAAAAGCTCGTCTCTGAACATTGTTTCCTGTCTGAAAATTAGGAACCAGAACTACAAACCTCTAAGTTCTTCCACCTTACACAGAAATCAATAAACCAGTGTTAACATTGGACTGAATTTCAAAGTTCTATTCTCTGTCCCTATCTGGCTAAAAGGTATACCTATATCAAGAGTTTCTATCCATTTCCAACTAGAAGTATCAGTTTTGCTGTCAGAGCTCTTTATTTTTGTACATAAAAGGAAGTGGGTTTTGATACCATCTCAGTGTTCTTCCTGTCTTACAATGCATTTGAAATAAAGTGATGTCAGATTGAGAGTAAAAGCCCTAAATAAGAAAAAGGAATAGGCGCATTTAGTTTGTTTTACCTTTATTAACTGCAACTGACTTAGAACTGCTGTGCAGCACGCTGCTACTATCACTGCTAACTACAAGTTTTCCATTTTAACTTGCACTGGACTACAAAAACATTCATAAATATATAATATAAACCTAAAATTCTACATTTCTATGCCTATGTCATATGCATGACCCATGAATGAGAGAAGCACATCCTATGAGAGACTAAATCATTCTTCATTATTGCTAGCTCAGCATTTATCCATTTCTGAAGACTATGAGAGCTGCTAGAGTAGTTAGCATGTCCATATGCCATCATGTGCACCTCTCATCTCCACCTTCCAAACACCACATAAAGGCCATTCTATACTCAGTTTAATAGGCTACAATCAGAAAAGATCTTTACTGAACATCTCATCTTAATGTAAACTGAGGCTAAGTAATATTGTGACAATTTCTAGAAGAATGAATCAGAGGCAGTTCAAAAATAGTTTATGTGGACCACAATTTTGAATTTGCTGGTACCTTGCTGTTAATATCTTCTATTATTATGCCAAGGGTGGGGCAAGGTTATACTATTTTAATCTACCCATTAAGCTACAGACAATGGGGTTCTATTGTTATTTTAAATCCTCCCGTATCATAATACATTTAGAGAGAGCCTTTCACAACCACGTAATAACCACTACTTCAAACAGCCACTGCAGTTATAAAGCAGAAACTGACACACCATTGTAAAGCAATTATACTCCAATAAAGATGTTAAAAAAACAAAAACAAACAGCCACTGCAGCATATGAGCTACTGAAAAGCAAAGACTTCCACAACCAAGGTTTTGTTCCCAGTTTACTAGTCTGACCTCCTTTAGTATCGACTTCCCTGTTTCCAGCCACATCCAGAAATTATGAATCTAGCTGTCTCTCTTGCCTGATGACTTGGCTTGGTTCCTAATCCTAGATCAACAATTCCCAAACTTAAAAAGAAAAATTTAAACTGGGGAGAAGCCGAGGAGAGACAGAGCCCTTAATACTTTTGGCTCCATCCTTCCAAAAACAGAGGTCTTTAGTACACTCTGAGAAACGTAAAGTCCTGGACACATTTCCTTTCACTACTGACAGGAATTACTTTAAAAAACACATATCAAGAATATGTCACAGGTCCCAACCTTGCCTTGCCTTTATTCCATTTGTTCCTAACACATGATGTCTGAGCTGCTCTCTAAGTGGTTGTGATCTTAAAGCTAGGATCCTCTGGTTTCAAAATTTGCCCAACTTGCAAGTGTAGTAGCTGTATGAGAGAGCACAGATAATGTCACCAATTACCTAAATCTTCTCCAGGAGTAGCACACACATTAACACAGAAATGATAATAAAGAAGATGATTTTTCTGTTATAGTTCAAAATCAATAGTTCTAGAGGTACTTAAAATTAATGAGTCAAGTATTCCAACAAGCATCACTCTACCTTCTAGATCCAAAGGCAACTCACCTATGACTCAAACGTAAGAGGTCATCCAAGCTAGGGAAACTCCTGGATGTCTATTTTGCTCTGGAATATCACTATATCAGTCCTTATAAAGGAACCAGCATGAGCTGGCTTAAAATCTGCCCTGCCATGTATGGCTAAATTTATCAATATTGGGATAAAAACGATTTGCCCTCTTCAAAAAGACTCTTGACAAGGAGTTACAAATAATTAGAAGAAGAGGTAATAAAATGTATCCTTAAGTGGAAAATTCATCCCAGGGAAGCTGCAGCAACAAAGATATTATTCCCTAAAGAAAGTTTTTGGGTAAGCTATGAAGCAGAAACCAAGCAGGAGATGAGAGCAAAGACCAGCAGACTAAATTTAGTCTTTGCCAGTAGAAATGAAAAGCATTGCTTTCCTAGTAAGGAGAGAGTTCTTAGAGCAATTAAGTCCTCAAATTTTAAAAGAAAGCATTAGAGAGGTAAATAAAATAAGAGCATCCTAAAAAAGGCTACGGGCAGCCAAGAGCTAAAAATAAACCCCGGTAAAACCCAGAGCCATGTTATCCAATGTGATGGCCACTAGCCACATGTAGCTATTTAAATTTTAGTTAAAATAAAATTACAAATTCAGTTCCTCTGTCACACTAGCTATATTTCAAGTGCTCGAAAGACACATGTAGCTAGTGGCTACTTTGTTGAGTTGGACAGCGTAGATGCAGAACACTTCCATCACTGCAGGAAATTCCACGGGACAGTACTGATCTAACTGGTAAGGGAAAGAGACTAACTGACGTGGGGTCTAGAAAAAGAGGAACTATTAACAAGGGCATTTGTCCTACAGCATTCAGTACTTTATGGAGGGATCAGGTGGATTTACCTTTCCTTTTCCACCTGCTCTTTTTTCCCTCCTTGTTGCTGCCACCATCACTGCTGCTGCTGCTGTTCTCAGAACTCTGGGAATCTGACTGACCATCACTGCTTTCTTCTGAACCTTCTGATAGCTCTTTCACCCCATCCGGCACATCTTTCTGAAAATGTAGGCATCCAATTAGGATTAATCATTACCATTTCAGCAAATAGGAATTAAATTTCTGATATGCATTGTTGTGACTTTTAATTGTGCTGATTAATTTTTAGTATCATAAAATTCAGTAGCAGAACCAGCTATAATTTCTGAATTCCTGTCATCTCTCTTCTTTGGGTCAAATTAGTTAATGCTTCCATCCATACTCAAAGATAAAAAATATACATGACAATCTTATGCAGGCACAACACAGAGGCTTAAATTGGACAAAAAACTTGGTATATTTAAATCCAGGTAAATGATGAAATGTTCAGGATAAAATCTATATAATAACAATTTTTAAAAATGTATGTACACCCATCATCCATGTAATATATATATATATATATATTTGTGTGTATGTAAGTACCATTACGTATTATAAAAAGTCTGGATAGCAAGTGATAGTGCATTATTTGAATCTAACTGGTTCCAAAAATTGGTAAGTAGCAAGAGTCAAACACAAAAGGAATGGTTTAAAAAAAAAAAAAAATCACACGAATCTTTGGTTTCTGCACTGGACAGTGAGAATGCTAATCAGAAAGGACACCTGTGTCAGCCACAGTATGTGAGAGATATAACAAGGTAGTTGTAAGATCAAGAACTAGGAAATTAAGACTTTGGGGGTTTGAATTCTGGCTTTATCTTCTCCTAATTATGCAGCCTTGGTCAAAGTCTTAAACTCTCATGCCTCAGTTTCCCTGTCTATAAGATGGGGTGACAGTACCTACCTTAAAAGATCATTCTGAAATTAAATGAGTTAATAAATATAAGATGCTTAGAACAAGGCCTGGCATATGATAAGAGCTCAATAAATATTAGCTACTATGTATTTATGTAGTATGTGAAATATATACATATAAATAAACACATTAGTGAATGTTATTTCTGAGTTATAAAACTATGGATGATTCTTTTTTCTTCTCAATATATTTTTTGTTTGCCCACATAATTTATTTTTATAATCAGATAAAAAGTAATTCTGACACATGACCCTCCTACCTATAACTAGTACTCACAACATTACAGTCAAGATAGTAACCTCTGATCTAATAAGGAACTGTTTTTTTCCACTTACGTTTATACTCTAGTGCCATTTCACATGTTATACACTTTCTTAAAATACATATCCTTTCCTTCAAAATACAGGAAACTTTTATAGAGTTAGTTGCAAACAAGACCTCTTGATCTGTAAGTTCAACACGCACTTTAAATACAAATATAACTGTCTTCTTCTTTTTTTTTTTTTTCCCGGTACACGGGCCTCTCACTGTTGTGGCCTCTCCCGTTGCGGAGCACAGGCTCTGGACACGCAGGCTCAGCGGCCATGGCTCACGGGCCCAGCCGCTCCGCGGCATGTGGGATCCTCCCGGACCGGGGCACGAACCCATGTCCCCTGCATCGGCAGGTGGACTCTCAACCACTGAGCCACCAGGGAAGCCCCCCCTAACTGTCTTCTTAAACTTGTGATCCCTCCAGGATCAACTCATGCCCCAAATCTTAGAATCACTGCACCCCTTCTTTTACCCACTCCAAATAGTTTACGTTTCATTTCTCTAATGTTCCTTGCCTCCATCTCTTTCACCACTCTCACAGTTTAGGCCAATTATCTCTTCCAAACAATCATAACCATCCTTTTGACAAATTTTCTTGCTTTACTCTTAAGTGTATCCTACTTGAATTATCTTCCTAAACATGATTTGATCATGCTATTCTCCAAAAAAACCTCTGCCGTTTCCTCAACACATACCTACCCTCCCTCCTTCTCTTTCTTAACCGCTCAGTCAGGTTTTCAAAAGCCTCCAAAGTTTGTTCTTCACCTAACATTTACCCCATCCTGACTCCTTACCACACTAGCCCACACACAGATTATTGTCTAACCACTCCAATTTACTTTCAAATCCATTCTGAATCCTTTTATCTGTGCCTTTGCTTAAGCTATTCCCTTGTCCTGGAAGGCCCTTCCTTCCATTATTTATCGGCCAAAGTTCAACTCAAATTTTACAACTTTAAAACAACAGAAAAACAAACTAAATCTTCCAGATCCCTTTATTCGAGGTTCATCTTTACTTCTCTATGCTCTCACAGTACTTTACAGCACTGTGTGTTTTGTGAGCATGCTATTATTTCAGTAACTATGTGAGCTGCAAGAGATCAGGGACCATAGTTTATCCTTCTTTATAGCCTCTACAGTGTCAGGTATAGAATAGGCATTTAATAAATGTTATTAACAATACAGAAGGTCTAGAACAACTAAAACCTAAAAGAAACACAGAAAGCTCTATGTGGGACTAGATCCCTGTAACCCTGTGAAGTTCAACAAGGTGTTTTAAAAGGAGGTATTATGGGTAAGTTAGATCTTTTTAATGTTAGTGGGCTACACACAACCAGTGAGCACAGAGATGACTACAGCCAAAACTAAAAAGGTAAGAGGGGACAGAGTCCCACATACACATGGACATAGTCATTGCATGCCAAGCATTAATTCTCCTTCTGCTGATAAATTTTCTTTGGGAAACAACCCTTGCCTCAATTCATCAGGCTTGAGAGGGCTTAACCACACTTTCACATCAAGGGTGATCATGAACTTAAGAGTGGCCAATCAGAAGACTCCATATGTTTGGTAACGGCAATCATTCTGGTATAGGCACATGGGCCAAGCCAAACCAATTAAGCCACATCAGAACTAACTAAAGGGCTCCGGCTTCAGTTCCTGAGACTCCTTCTCTCCAGACTTACAGATTGCAGAGTGGGGGCTGGGAGTGAAGTCATGTACCATGAGGAGAGGGCCTGCCTGAGACTGAAGCCAAAAGAAAGCGGAGAGACCCATCCCTGATGACAATCATTTGAGCTCCCGAATTCAGGCTGAGTTTCCCTAGAATTTTCAGTTATGTGAACTAATAACTTCTCTGTTTCACTCAAGCTCATTTGAGTTGGTTTTTCTGTTTGTAACCGAAAGGACACTGATAAGTCAAGGTCCCTTTTTAGTGCAGAAATTAGAACTTAGCAAGCCTGTTATGGTAAAAGAACATGGGAATTCAGTCAGATATGGATTCATATTCTGGTTCTGATACTATCTGGCCAACACTGAGCAAGAAAATCCAATCTTCTGAACTTTGGCTTTCTCTATCATAATAAAGGAATAATAAACACAACTCTGAATTGTAATGGAGAATTAAATCAGAAAGTAATATAAAGCATCAAGGCTGTATACTCCACAGTAATACTCATTATTATTTAAATATGTGACACCCTTTAAAAGTCACTGGAAGTCATTTTCATTTCATCCTTTCAAAAAAATACTATGGCAAAGAATGAAAAAAAAAAACAAACTATGGCAAAGAATGAAAAATGAAGTTACTTCTCCAATCTACCTACAGATGGTTACAGAGTAATTAAAAAAAAAATGTATTGGATACAGGATTGAAAATTTTACCTCTTCCTGAAAATAAGCTCTTCAAGAACAGAATTCTGTCTCTATGATGGAAGTATTATTCATTACACGTAGTTACTTCCTGTTTTCACTTTTAAAATGACTCCCAAACAAAAATATTTACCTTCAAAGTATACACTCCCATTCTACCTGGAACCTTATAGAAGATGCCCTCTTCACCTCGGGAGTTTGTGTGCAGCATTGCATTCAGGCATGCAAGAGGGGAAGTTCCACTGCCAAAAAAAAAAAAAAGAGAGAGAGAGAGAGAGAACACAATGATTAGTTTCTGTCTCTGAATATCCTATGTAACACTGAATTAAGATAAAATTAACAAATCAACACTCATTTGACATAAACACATTTTATAAACTATAAAAAGTCTATAAATCTAGAAAGGCTGCCATGGAGAAAATGGATGTAAAATTCCTTCCCAGTTATCTAAAGAAAAAATAATTCTATAATTTTCTTAATCCCAATTTAGCATCTAACATTTCAGTCAAGACAAATTTCTCTCACAGAAGCATCACAAATATATCTCTAAAGATTCTATTTCACTTACAATTTTATTTGTTAATACACCTCAATAAAGCTGAAAAAAATTTTTTTAATCTATTTCATTTAGCATAAGCCTTAAATGCCCAGAAGTAAAACAGGGAAGAAAAAGAAAACACACACAGAAATAAATAATATTAATCTCCCTGCATACTGCTGCACCAGACTGAATCTGAGTTATGGAACGAACACATTTCCATGCTCCCTTTTTTTAAATTGAGATATCATTGACATGTAACATTGTATTAGTGTCAGGTGTAAAATATAATGATTCCATAGTTATCTATATTACGATGGTCTTTAGACCTATCATGAGACCACTTTAAAAGACATAAAGCAGGCTTTGGAATATTCATCTTCTATGTAGAAACCTGGTTAAAAGTTTACTAATTCTAATATACATTTATCATATTTTCTAGAGTTTTAGGTATATAATAAATTATCTGTTGAAAATATACATATATCATTTTCCTTTCTAATTGTAATCAATTTCATTTTCCTATAGTAATATAAATGGAAATGTGTGGCATCCTTAAATTTAAAAAAAAAAACCAACTCACAATATCTGAGGGATAAGGCAACTTATTCGCACATTTCCGTATCTCCCATCTCAGTTCTCTGCTGGTACTACTCAATTACCCAAAGAAGCCTACTGGAAGAGGCTGCTAGATATCTTGGGTATCTAAAGATAAGAGTTCTCTGTGGGAGAGAGCAGGACCACTGCCTTTTGGTACTATGAAGGTGCTGAGGGTCAAAAACTGAAAAGATGGGGACTTCCCTGGTGGCGCAGTGGTTAAGAATCCGCCTGCCAATGCAGGGGACACTGGTTCGAGCCCTGGTCCAGGAAGATCCCACATGCCACGGAGCAACTAAGCCCGTGCGCCACAACTACTGAGCCTGCGCTCTAGAGCCCGCGAGCCACAACTACTGAGCCTGTGTACCACAACTACTGAAGCCCATGCACCTAGAGCCCGTGCTCCACACTCGCCGCAGCTAGAAAAAGCCCGCTAATAGCAGCGAAGACCCAACGCAGCCATAAATAAATAAATAAGTAAATAAATAAAATAAAATAAACTGAAAAGATGGAGGACAACAAAGAAAATAAAGGAAAACCTTTTGTTAAAGAAAATGATGAGGAGACTTCCCTGGTGGCACAGTGGTTAAGACTCCGTGCTCCCAATGCAGGGGGCCTGGGTTCGATCTCTGGTCAGGGAACTAGATCCCACATGCATGCCGTAACTAAGAGTTTGCATGCCACAACTAAGGAGCCCGTGAGCCGCAACTAAGGAGCTTGCCTGACGCAACTAAGACCCAGGCCAATCAAATAAGTAAATAAATAAAATATTAAAAAAAAAAAGAAAAAGAGGGACTTCCCTGGTGGCGCAGTGGTTAAGAATCTGCCTACCAATGCAGGGGACACGGGTTCGAGCCCTGGTCCGGGAAGATCCCACATGCCGCGGAGCAACTAAGCCCGTGTGCCACAACTACTGAGCCTACACTCTAGAGCCCACAAGCCACAACTACTGAAGCCTGCTTGCCCAAAGCCCGTGCTCTGCAACAAGAAAAGCCACCACAATGAGAAGCCTGCGCCCCACAACGAAGAGTATGCCCCTCTCGCCACAATTAGAGAGAGCCCACACATAGCAACAAAGACCCAACGGAGGTAAAAATAAAAATTAGTTAATTAATTAATTAAAAAGAAAAAGAAGGGCTTCCCTGGTGGCGCAGTGGTTGGGAGTCCGCCTGCCGATGCAGGGGACATGGGTTCGTGCCACGGTCCGGGAGGATCCCACGTGCCATGGAGCGGCTTGACCCGTGGGCCATGGCCGCTGGGCCTGCGTGTCCGGAGCCTGTGCTCCGCGAAGGGAGAGGCCACGGCAGTGAGAGGTCCGCGTACCTCAAAAAAAAAAAAAAGAAAAAGAAAAAGAAAAACACTGAGTATCTCCAGGCTGATTTTCAGTTATGTTTCTCTAATTTAGATATTTCCATGTTAAAAATACACATAATGCCATTCTAGTCAAAACTCCCAAGTTTGTATCAAATAAACATATAAAAATTGCCAAGAAATTTCTGGGAAATAAATGATGAGAGACTTGCTTAAGAAGATATTAAAATGTACTCTAAGCACATTATTAGAATATTAGTGAATAATGAATTATTGAATTGAATAATTATTGAATAATAATAATTAAATTAGAGTTTTATTGAAGCAATGTGTTTCTGGGACAGGATAAACAGGCAAATGTTCACTCTTACAGACTGCTGGTGGAACGAAATAGAAAATATAGAAACAGATCACAATAAATGTAAAAGGTACTATTTCTGTGCAGCAGGAAGAAGACTGAGTTATGACACGGTCACCTGTGGTGAGAATCTTTCTCTTCCCCTAAGAAGTATGAGAAAATAATACGTAAGACTTTCAGTCATACGACCATGAGGGGAGTATCTGGAATTTGGGTGGAACAACACAAAGGAGAGAGAAAGGAAGGGCTAGGTAAGGATTATAGAGGAAAACTCAACACCCAAAAAGGCAGACCTGAGAAAAGAGGAATACAGCAACATTCTTTTTTTTAGCAATATTAGTTATGCCACTGTATCCAGGCTTGCCTTAAGCCAGTCCCACCTTTGGAATTTTGTTGAGGTTTTAAGTCACAAACAACCGAGAGAGTCCTAAATAAAATAGTTTATTTAATAATTAATTAAATAATTATTTAATTCTCACAGCTTATATAAAAACATATTCCAAATGGATTCAAGGCCAAAATATAAAAAGTAGAAGGAAAACAGTATAACCTACAGTATAGAGCAACCTTTCTACATAAAAGAGAAAAAAACCCAAACCACAAAAGAAAACCTTAATAACTAAATAAAAATTTCTGTACAGGAAAAAAAATCATCAACAAAACTATACCAAGCATACCTAAAAGAGCTTTCTAGGAAAATACAAACAACCAATTAGAAAAAAATGGATAAAGGATATGAAAATGCAATATAAATGGCCAACAGAATACATGAAAAGCTGCCCAAACTTTACAGTGGTTAAAGGAAAACAAATGAAACCGAGACACCACTGGTCAGACTTGTAAAAATCAAATATATTCAGGTCTTTGTTAGCAGTACTGTACTAAGGTCAGTTTCCTGGTTTTGATATTGTACTGTAGTTATATAAGACATTACCACTGGAGGAAGTGGGGTGAGGTAGCCATGGGACTATTTTTATAATTTCCCATGAGTTTATAATTACTTTTTAAAAATGAATTGATAAAATCCATTGCAGGTAAGGTTATGGGGAAATGAGCACTCTTATATAGACTGTTGGTGGGACTGAAAACTGCTACCCCACCCCCCCATTTCTCAATTCTGCCTTAAGAAAGTAACACGCAAATATCCACTAAAATTAAAAATATTAGGGGCCACTGATGCAACATTCCCACTTCAATCTATCCTACAAAAATAAGGCCACAAAGACTTATGGACATCTATGCAAGGATTAACTCCAGCATTGTTAAAAGCGTCAAAACACTAAAAATGACCTCAAAGTCAGTAAGAGGATGGTTCACCATATGTTAGTAAGGTAACCAACAGGATATGAATCAATAACAGCAACATTAACAGCAAAAGGATTGCTAAATTCCAGGAAGCATTCTGGTTAGCCCTCACAACAATCCTTTGAGGTAAGCAAAATTATGACACCATTTTTACAAATGAACAAATGAATGTATTGAGGTGTTAAGTAAGCTGTTCAAGATCACACAGTGATTAGTCAATGGTGAAGCCAAGATTCCAGTAAGAAGAAAGAAAAGAGAAGCAGAACAGGAAAGAGACTGTTTAAAAAGAACATATAATCAAGTGAAAAGAAAACATGCTATAATCTGTAGTTCAATAACCTATCTGGGTAAAGCTTTGCCCCAATTTTTGGTATTCAATTTCAATATTAAGTACCAACTCTGTTTAGTACTGTTTACTAAGTACACAATAAACTAGGGTCTGTGGGGCCAAGGAGGAAAGCTTTCTTAGTTCAAAGTCTAATGGGAAAGACAGACAAGGGAATAAACTGCCACAAGCACCTGTAACCAGTGCTACCAATACAGACCGAAGTCCACAATCCCTGACCCCAAACACTTAAGGCCAAATGTTTCAGACATAAAAATCTGTTTGGATTTTAGAAAGGCAACATGATATGCCATATACTATGTAATATCACCAGAGATTAGTGGCAGCAATCCCATAACCAAACACAGTGAAACACATCAATATTCACACTAAGTGGGAGAAACAAAGACTACATATAGTTTTATGTCAGTTTCAAGAGAAGGTGTTGTTGACAAATGAGGTTTGTTACCAAAAGACTAAAAAACTTTTTCAAGCATTTTGGATTTTGGAATTATAGAATCGAGAACACAGGCTTGTGTATATATAAAGTACTTTAGGTCAGAGAGAAAGAAACAATCTCTTCTAGGGCTTAGTACCTAGAACCAAAAACAAAACCAAACAAACAAAAAGCCAAAAAAAAACAAACAAAAAAATCCCAACTCAATCAAACCAAAACAAAAAAAAACTCCTTACAGTAAAACCCATAAAAATGAAAGCAAATGGCACACATGTACATCTGGTGAAAAGATGTGGTAACAGAGATACAGACACGATCATATTTTCCTTGCAAATCCAATGTAATTTTCCTTTGAAGGAAATAAAGTTTCGAAAAACCCACAATACACACAGAACACTATATTGTTCAAAACAATAATATAGATTTGATTTCAAGAAAACATAAAAAACCAGAGAATACTTGCAGAGTTTATTTTTATTAATAATGAAGCAATGGCAGAGAAGTAAAATAGGCTACACTGCCCATGATGGCAGGAATATACCTTCAAGGGAAGTAACTCCAGAATGATATAATGAAATAAAAATAACTGAATAACTTGAAGGAATAGGCATCACCTTCATGAGTGATAAAACACTAGTACTAAGGAGATCATACTGACGTAAAGTCAAGTAAATATAATATGGGCTTAAGTCCTGACACCTGTAGCAGCTGAAACAAGAACACCTCAAAATATTACATAACTATCATGAGATAATTTAGCTTTTAATTTTTTTGTCCATGCTCAGGAGACTGGCGTTGGGGCAGGGGTTGGGGCCAGCTCTCAAGGAAAGGAACAAATGCAGTGCTGTAATTTTATGCTGATCTACCCCATGAAGGAAACATACACAAGGCCCAAGAACAAAAGTAACTTCAGTCATGCTGTCAACAACCTTATTTAATTCTCTCTGCAGTAAAAGTGGTTCCTTAGCAGTAGCCAGCAGGGCTGAAAAGACCTGAGGCCTATAATCACACTGCTCAGAGGAAACAACATAGTAACTCATGAAAAGAGACATCACTGTGTGGCCAAGAGAGCCAGATTTATGTATTCATACCAATGTGAATTTATATCTGAGTGTGGCCATGGGCAAGTCACTGTAAACACCCTTAATTTTCTCATCTGTGAAACTGAGGAAATACCATCTAATCTGTAACTTGTGCAGAATCTCAATTCATATATAAAGTGTATGCCACAGAGAAGTGATTCAGTAACTGTGGTAGTTACCTTAACAACTTGCTCCCCCATTCCAGTTTCATAATGTTCCAGTGTTCCCTACCTATCTCAAGTGACAGTAACTTCTCTCACCCCCATCAATTCTCCACTCTGAAGCCAGAGTGACCTTTTAAAAACAAGCATGGGACACTTCCCTGGTGGTGTAGTGGTTAAGAATCTGCCTGCCAATGCAGGGGACACAGGTTCGATCCCTGGTCTGGGAAGATTCCACATGCCGCGGAGCAATTAAGCCCGTGAGCCACAACTAGTGAGGCCTGCGCACTCTAGGGCCCACGTGCCATAACTACTGAAGCCCATGCGCCCTAGAGCGCACATGCCACAACTACTGAGCCCACGCACTCTAGGGCCCGCGTACTGCAACTACTGAGCCCGTGCACCTAGAGCCTGTGCTCCACAACAAGAGAAGCCACTGCAATGAGAAGCCCGCGCACGGCAATGAAGGGTAGCCCCCGCTCGCCGCAACTAGAGAAAACCCGCGCACAGCAACCAACCCACCCAAAAGAAAAAATAATAATAATAAGTAAATAAAAACAAGTATGATCGTGCCACCTCTGCCCAGCTTAAAATTCATCCATGATATAACAATGTTCTTAGAATGAAGTCCAGAATTATCAAAGTGACCTGACCCGCCTTCCCCCTCTCCACTCTGGCCTACTCTAGCCTTCTTTCCATTTTGTAACTTACAATTCTCCTGACTTCTTGGCCTTTGTACTAATTAATGCTTCTGCTTGTAATGATAACCCTCACCTTTTCTCCTAGCAAGCTCCAATTAATTCACTCTTCAGATTTCAGCCTCAATGTACCCTGTTTAAGGAAGCCATGCCAATGTTATATAGAATCCAATACTTTTCCTAAATACATATCATTTATAACTACATATATTGTAAGGAAAAAGTTTTAATTTAACATGTGACTCCATTGTGGGCCAGCCAGATTCAACAGCATGTGATTTCACTGAAGCTCTGGGAAGCAGATTCTCTCTTCTCTTCTATATTCAAACCCGAAAGCATATAGGCTCCAGGACCTACAAACAATTCTGCAACTATGATGGATGAGCCTGATGAAAATGGAACAAAAATGAAGGAAGCAGAGCTGAGAAACTGATCAAACTGCCAGAGCACCTGGATCAAGTTCTGCCAGGTTTTCTTCACTTACATCACACAATTAATTTCCTTTGATGTTTAAGCCAGTTTACATTGCATTTCCTGTTATTTACAACTGAAAATACCTTAACTGACAAAGCATCTAGGTCGAAAGCATTCATATTGACAGAGATATGAAAAGGATGCAGAAGAAAAGTGTAGGATATTCAAAGGTGACAACTCTCTCCTACCAATGAGAAAATATGTTTATGAATACACAGTGTATACTGAATAAGAAGAGGCAAAGTGCTACTAAACCTGTACAGACGAACTCAAGCACCCAAGATACTCAGAAATATTTATCTTAACTTTTTTCTAAATCTTAAACTTCAAGGACTAAGAAAGAATCAAGCTGAGACCTAGGCATGAAAAGCAAAAGTGGCAGAATGAATTACTGTTTTTAATTCATCATTCACTCCCTGTATCATGCCATCTTACAGTAAAGAAAATATATTTATTTCCCTGCCCCACTGATGTTGGGCTTGGCCGTAAGACTTGATCAATGAAATGATAACAGAAATGACAGAAACAGCAGCTAACATGTGGTTGCATAGTCTGACTTACTCCTGACTGCCACAAGAGCAGGCCACTGATTCTAGGAGAACAGAGAACCCACAGCCTAGAGCCAAGCCTAGGCAACAATAACTGAGCCCCAGCTCCTCTAAAGACGTGAAGAAGAAAAGGAACTATTCGTTGTTATAAACCACTGAAATTAAGACTTACGCAGCAAAAACTGACTGATAAGCCCTGTATAATGCAAGGAACATCTGCCTTCTTAGCAATACTCAATACCGGACAGTAAAAAATTTATATCCAGCCAAGATGTCATTCAAACAAAGAAGCAACAGAAAGATATTAAGCCCATGAAAACTCAGGGAAAAGACCACCCATAAACTTAAATCTAGCCAACAAAGAAATAAAAAAATTCAGGAATGGAGAAATGTTTAGAGAAAAAAAAGTAAACAGCTGCAATTATAGTGATATAAGAGAAATGCAAATGCTTTCTATTTTTTTCAACTTTCATTTTAAAAATGACAACACACCTTCAGAATTTTTCTATTTTCTTTTCCCTCAACTTCAGAGATTATTTAGGAATTAATATCCTAAATGAAGTATATTTATAATCTTCAGTGAAAAAATTAGCAATTTTCTTAGTTTCTTCAATTAAATGCAATAAACAGTGGTTAGTCCTGGCTAGTGAATTTCAGGATACTTTTCTAGTGTACATTTTTTTCATTACTGATTGACCTGTTTTTGGTCATCAGGAATCATTTTTACAAAAATATTAAACAGTCCAAAATATATGAATAAATTACTAAAACAATATAACTTCTGAAACAGAGTAAGGCTCTTTTTCAAAATCACTTCCTTTTCACAGGGCATGCTATTTAAAACAAAACAAAAATTAGAACAGCAGGTAAGGGGGCAGGGAGACTATATATAGACTGAAGTGCAAGACTTCCAAAGAGAAAAGACACAATGAATAGCAAGGTATTTGTTGACCAAGTATTTTGTACAAGAAGAGACACACTCAAAAAGAGAGTCAGTCACAGATGCCCACAAATGCAAAGAATAGGGATACCTATATATAACATTTAAAGATCAAGAGACAAGCCAAAGATGAAGGGGCTGGGAGGATTCAGTGGTTTTAGAATGAGTATGTTTAGATTGTATCACCAAAACTTGTAATTATTTCAATTATAGGGTAATGATTGTTAGGGGGAAAATCAGCTATTCCCTTGAAGAATATCAATATAAATGCAATCACGACATTTTGATAATAACGCGAAAAGTTTGTTACATCGAAGTATATTTTCAAATAGAATTACAAAGGCTTTGCAAACCTATGACAGAACAGCTTACATGTTAAAATTTACCTTTAATCTAAAGTATGTTTGATAAATGATTCATTATACTACAAATCTGTTTAGGCACCCATGCTAAAGACTTCTCTTAATGCTGTTTGTGTAGGGATTAAACTGTTACTTTCTACTTAAGCAATAAAATAAATGAATATAGTAGAAAATAATAATCCACAGAATAAGAGAAGAATCTATGAGTTCATACTAATATAAATAAATGAACAAATCAATGAATGGGGGAGAATTCTTTGCATGTAATTCCAACTAACAAAGAAGAAACGATGGAATTAGAAAATCACCATATGTGGCCACCACACTGCAGGCAAGTATTATCAGTGGAAGTTGTGGTGGACATACTCTAAAATGACCCCAATTATCATCACTTCCTGTGATGTAAATTTATCCTGTGGTGTAAAATTATCTATTCAAGTCCTTGCTTTTTATTCTTTTGTGTATATACCCAGAAGTGGAATTACTGGGTCGAATAAAATCCTACAACATTTTTTTTTTTTTTTAATTGTGGTACACGGGCCTCTCACTGTTGTGGCCTCTCCCGTTGCGGAGCACAGGCTCCAGACGTGCAGGCTCAGTGGCCATGGCTCACAGGCCTAGCCGCTCCGCGGCATGCGGGATCTTCCCGGACTGGGGCACGAACCTGTGTCCCCTGCATTGGCAGGCGGACTCTCAACCACTGCGCCACCAGGGAAGCCCCAAATCCTACAACTTTTAATCATTCTTTACCTTACTCTCACTTTACATAACCATCTCTCAGGTGCAAATACCTACAGACAAGAATCAGATAAAATCCACAGGTTGACAAGGAGCTTCATAGGTCATCTAGTCCATTCACCTACAGATGCTTATATATCCCCTCCTAAAACGTCATAAACAGGTTAATCATCCAGTCTTTTGCACAAGCATATAATGTGGTGGAGAATCACTATGTCCTCAAGCATTTCCAAATATTCATAAATTCTTCCTTAAGTTAAGCCAAATACATCTTCCATTTTTTAGCCCTGATTTTATGATGTAAATCAGTGGTTATCATGGTGGAAAAATTTAGGAGGATCTTTTCCTTCCTCTCTGTGATTTTCTCTACTGTCTAAATTTGCTAAAATGACCTTGTAATAAACTATCTTTGTAAGTGGGGGAAACAAATTTAACATTATTTCTTCACTAATCCATATGACAGCCCTTCAAGTACTTTAAGACTCTTCATGAAACCCTGAAGTCTTTTTCAGATTTTTGGTCTCTCGTCTCCTCACTGGCATCTCCTCCCCTGCAACCAAGCTAAAGAAATTTAATATAAAAAACTTTTACAATCCATCCTCAAAATTCACCAATGTCTTCCAACATTTATTATCCCCAGTTCAAGCCTTTGATAAAGAGCTTTAAGGGACATCGTCAGCCTAATTTATTTAATCCTAGACATACTACACTTCGCAATAGATAACCCTGCCTTATCTTGACTTTAATCCCAATCTCTTGTTCATTTTTCTGCGCTCCTTCCTACAGAACAGCCTTGTCAAAACTAAGACATAATCAGCTTCCCTATCCCTGACTCAACTATTATACACTCTGTCCTTCGAAGTTCAATCCCCTGAATTCCAGTAGGATTAAATAATGGACTCAGACTTCCAAGGTTAAAAGAAATGCAGAATTATCTAGTTCCCCAAACAGATGCTTGACTAAACCCTATTTCCGGTCAATATTAAATGTAAAAAGACAATAAACTTATAAGAATCTTTCACTCATGTGATATACGTGTATCTACCCACACACACAGTAATCATTATCCACATACTAGCTAAAACAAATCAGCACCACATAACTTTAAAATCAACAGCTGATTTGTGGCATGCTTACCTGACAGAGTACACAAAACAAAACTGAACTCAACAGCACCCTTATGATGGAAAATAGTGAGTTTAGAAATCATTAAATTAATAGTCTTGGTAGGCTTTAAATTCACTGAAAATTTTTGTATTCTTACAAACGCTTTCATTAAAATCTTTTGCTTGCCTTCCCTTGGTCATACTACCTGCAATTCTTCCAATGAGAAGTTCATTTGGGTTAACAACTAACCTACTTTTTAAAAAGAAATAACATAAATGTAGTTTTTAAATTTAAAGAGTAGCATCCGACTTATCTATCCTTTAGTGAATTAGTTTCTTCACACTATTTTCCTCCCCAAACATGCCATGAAACAGAAATAAACCCACTGGAGAAAGGGTAAAAGGGTATGCAGGAAAACTTTCAAACAGGCATTCTGGGAGAAGGAGGCCCAGTTGGGACCACAAAATGAGAACTATGGATTAACAGAGTAGTGAAAGGGCACGAAACAAGTAAGAGTAATCTAGGAATAGCAAGGAGAGGGAGGTCATAGAAACAAAAAAAGATTCTTCAGAAACTGTGCTTATATACTCTCTCTATCCTTTTAATACTTCACTATAAATCTTCATTCTCTTCACCTTCCTCTTATTGTCTTTTTTTTCCCACTACTGTTTTTTAAAAAGCATGGCTTGTCCACTACCAGTAAGAAATGAGCAAAACCACTTCAAAAGGGGAGGGGAAAAAAAAGGAGTCCAGTGTTTCTACGACTTATTTTAAAGTAAATATATGGAACATAAAGTACTTGACTCCTATCTTATTTAGTCCATGGCCATTTCCACTATTCGTTCACTACAGCATGTTGCTTTTCAGTCTGATGAGAAAGAGGTAAGAAAAAGTAGACTTTAAGACAAACACAGTGCTTGTCACTCTAACTACTGCATATAAAGAAATATCAACCGCTTTTATTTCAGCTCATCAGGATGCTAACATTTCTTAACTGGCTGAGCCAAGTTCCTAAACAGCCATACATCTCTGAACTAAAGATATACAGAAGGTTACACGTGAGGACATATTATTTGAGGTAAAAGAAGAATTAGTGAGGAAAACAGGAACTGAAAAGAAAATACTTGTCAGTATAAGTTATAGAAATAGTCCTGAAAGAAATGAGCTAGGGAAAGAATAAAATTTAACAAATTTGATTAGGTACATCAAAAAAATAAGAATTTGTTTAATTTTCTATCTCTGTTCTATTTGGTATTCTTGTTCATTTAGCAATGTAGTTTATACACCTAAATAGCCAAAGCTATCGACTACAATAATTTTCTGCTTTTGAACAAGAGCTGTCGGTCTTGACATAGCCATTTATGTCGAGATTCAGAGTTTTGAAGTAGTCAATTGATCGATGAATTTTACCA
Organism: Tursiops truncatus; assembly: GCF_011762595.2. Lineage (NCBI taxonomy): Eukaryota > Metazoa > Chordata > Mammalia > Artiodactyla > Delphinidae > Tursiops > Tursiops truncatus. Next base: position 68,936,688 of record NC_047047.1, on the reverse strand, counting down.
ATTCTTGGCATTTTCCAACTCACAGAAGTAACTTAGAGTTACAGTAAAGTTCATATAATTAAATGGCTTTGACTGCGAGTATCTTCCCTCAATCCTCAAAAATAAAGACTAAAATAGGAAGGGCAGGGCTTCCCTGGTGGCGCAGTGGTTGAGAGTCCACCTGCCGATGCAGGGGACACGGGTTCGTGCCCCGGTCCGGGAGGATCCCACATGCCACGGAGCGGCTGGGCCCGTGGGCCATGGCTGCTGAGCCTGCGCGTCCAGAGCCTGTGCTCCGCAACGGGAGAGGCCACAACAGTGAGAGGCCCGCGTACCGCAAAATAAATAAATATAAAAAATAATAATAAAATAAAATAAAATAAAATAGGAAGGGCAAGGTGGCGCCAGCGAGTGGGATCAAACCACAAGAAGCAGCCCAGCCCAGGAAGGCTCTCTGTCCCTACAAGCTGGAGACTTCCTTTTCCCTACACCTAGAGCCATCAGGCAGCCTGTTCTGTGGTAACTCCTCCCACTCCTTCAGAAAGATGCAGCAGAGATCACTAAGAGACTCTGTGTCACCAAATAAAACAAGAAGACCAAAATAGCACAGCAAAGGCTTTGAAAATTAAATTAAATTGAAAATTAAATAAAACTTCTAGATTGGCTCAATAGTGGAATGGAGATGACAGAGGATAGAGTCAATGACCTTAATGACAGATCAATAAAATTTACCTGATGTGAACAACAGAGAGAAAAATAAAACTGAAAAAAATTTAACAGAACCTCAGGGAGTTGTGGGATAGTAACAAAAGATTCAAAGTTTACATCATCAGAGTCTCAGAAGGAAAGGAGAAAGAGTATTCAAAGAACTAAGGGCTGAAAAACTCTTACTTGGTGAAAAATAAACCTACATATGCAGGAAGCTCAGTGAATCTAAATAAGATAAACTCAAAATAGTCCAACATCAAGACATATCGTAATTACGGACATCCCTGGTGGGCCAGTGGTTAAGAATTTGCCTGCCAATGCAGGGGACACAGGTTCGAACCCTGGTCCAGGAGGATCCCACATGCCGCAGAGCAACTAAGCCCGTGCGCCACAACTACTGAGCCCACGTGCTGCAACTACTGAAGGCTGCGTGCCTAGAGCCTGTGCTCCGCAACAAGAGAAGCCACTGCAATGAGAAGCCCGCGCACCACAACAAAGAGTAGCCCCTGCTCACGGCAACTAGAGAAAGCCTGTGCACAGTAACGAAGACTCAACACAGACAAAAATAAAAATAAAATAAATAAATAAATTTATTTTTAAAAAACCCAACGAGTTCTTACAATTGCTTGTGGCTTAAGTTTTTCTGCTGTACTCTTATCTTCTACAGTAAGCAATGTAGTGGACATCTGTTGTTTCTGCCTGGTCAATATATATTCTCTCTTCCTCTGGAAAGAATGTGCAATCTTGCTTTGGAGAACTATGCCTTACCCCACTGGAAATAGTCTTTGTAGGACTGTCCATCAAAGATGCCTCACCATCCCTGGACTTTAGGCCAGCCAAGTTCACTCTTCTTTGAATTTTTAACCTTGAGCAGAGTAGACATAGACTAATTCATCCCAGCTGGAGTGCCTTGATGAGTCCATCCATTAGTTTGAGCTACCTGATCTCTGCAGCTACCTTAGTTCTCTTTATTTCAGAGCTTGTTTCTTTCCTTTGAGCCTGTGAGCTACCCCACATTCTTCAAATAACTTCCATTTTGCTTAAGTTATTTACATTTGGTTCCTATTATTCATACCTAAATAACCTAATCAAGAATAAGCCCCCCTCAAAAAACGAAAACAAAAAATTTTTTCTTACCTACTTTAAAATTTTTTAAATTATAATTCTGTTTGTATGACCTGAATTAAGGTTTCCTCCATAAACTAATACTCAAAAATGAATAGGTTCTTGTAAACAAACTTAATGGAATACAAATTTAATCGGAGTTAAATTGATTTATCAAGCTCTAACTAAAAGCCAAGCATGTCACGTCCAAGTGAAATGAAAACACATGGATATGGTTTCTACTGTCTAGTATCACAGGCAAGTGAGATCATTATAAGAAGTAACTATAATATAACATGAGAACTGCTATAACAGAGGTGTACTTAAAATGTTACAGAAACACAGATAAAAAACCAATTCAGTAAAGATCCAGACTATGAATTTTAACCTGTTCTGGGCCTTGTTTTAAGTACGTGTCAATCCCGTAAAGGATTTACCAATATTCTCTAAATCAGTAAGAGCATAAACATACATTTCAACCTTATAGCCAAACAGCAAGTGTTAGCTCACACATTTCCAATCTCTGAAATATTTTCATTTATTAATCTGTATAATATTAGGTATCCTAATGCTAGAAAGTCAAATAATGATTTTAATAAAACTAAATGTAGATTGGGTTTCTAAAAATATGACCAATGATTATAATAAATTGCGAGAAGAAAAAAAAAAAAGCACATACAGCCAATATTTACATAGTAATATCACTCTTATTTATAATAGTTTCTAGACTAATTATTTAGTTTTATAAAGTAAAAATCATGCAACCAAGGGTAAAGTTAAGTTAAACTTGTAAAAGAGTGCTTTATAACTGTATAATACTTCTTTAGAATAAAGTAATTCTTACCTTCTGGAGTTGGAATGCACCCCAAGAAAATGAAAGAAGGAAAAAAAAAAGAGCTTTTAATTTTTCTTTACAAAGCAACAATAAAGCCAAAAAATAAACTCTCCCCTCCCCTCCCAGAACATACAATTCTTCAAATTAGTACCCTCCCCAACACTTTGCTACATAAAACATTAATTTCTTCTTTAGAATTTACAAGTTAGTCTCAAATATCAGTGTCTAAAATACATCAATGGTCTAAACCATTTCAGATAACAGTTGCAGCACCTCAATTACGTGGCAGAGTAAAACTATTACAGCAGCTTAAAGTTAATGTGGATCCAGTGAATATTCCCCACTCTTTAATATCCTTCCCATGCATTTCAAATTTCAAGGAGCCATCATAAAGCCATCAGCTATAGACCCTAAGGTTTATTAGCTTCCCCTTTGTTCCATAATGGAACTCATTATGAAGCTAAATAACAATAGATAAGAATACTCTTTTCTGTTAATATCCAAGCATTTTGTGTTTGTTTTTTCATAATTAATCCTTTTGACATCCCTACAAGGTTTGCAGGCTTGAAAGTAGACTGCAACTAGCAGGTCAAGAAAATGCAGGCTGAACTCAAAGGTATCAGCCAACCTTAGATAAATATGGTATCAATTTAATTAATAATGTTCTTTATTCTTAAACTAAGCTCTTCCTAGTGAAATCACCTCAAGGCAATTCAGTTTTGCAGACAGTCAAATGATCTGCTCTGTGGCGATGATTTCTGCTGAAAAGTAGTAGAAAACGTTGACTTTATTTCCTTTGCTATATACTTTTATATAAGAGGTGAGGGAAAAAATTAGGTAATTGGATTAGTTTTTGGTGGGAGGTGAGCTAAAACATACTTAAATACCATGTGAGGGAGATTATTTTGTTCCTAAGTAAATGCATTTAATACTAATCAGATGCAGCTGGGACTCCTCCAAAGAGGTAAAATTTTAATCTGGCAAATGTTTATTGAGCATGATTTTAGCTAGATGGTTCCCAGAGATTTTTACAATTCCAACTCTAAAGGAGTTTGCTTGGGATACAAGACTGAGACATAAGAAAAACTCCTTGCTAGATGACGATTTTGAGCTCTGCAAGACAACAATATAAAGATCTATTTAAATGTTCCAATAAGATAGGTTCTTTAAAAATGTACTGGCCCTTTCAGAAGCCAAGTTACTATAATGGCTGGGGTTTTTATTTCAAATTCTTCCAGAAAGCAATTTACAGTTAGACAGCAACTAACCTAATGTTCTATGTTAGCACATGGTATCAATTTTATTTAAAAAACAATAGAGCAAATATACTAGTCAGAAGGGAAGGGAGAACTATAGATGTAGAGGCAGTATATACTGAAGAAAAGAACAAAAGCGAGTAATAAGCCTGAGTTTTAGTTTCACTAAGCTACTTGTCCTACCCTGGCCGAGTCTCAATCTCTATGGGCCTTAATTCTTCAGTAATAAAATGGTATACGACTATAATATCCTAATTATCTTTTCCAGCTATATCATTCTGTGACTGGTTTGGAAAAGAGGTTGAGGAGGGAGAAGAAGATGAGGAATGCAAAAGAGATTACCCATTTGGGGGTGTAATTAATCAGGGGCATAATGTTGTAATAGAACTAGGTAGGCTTCATTTGTGAGGAATGCACATCCAAGTGACGTGCTTGTCCCCAAATCTGCCAATACTACTATATAAGTAGCACTTAGTCTTCCTTTCCAGGTCTTTTCCCATAAAGAACCAATGCTTTTAAATACTTCCTGGCTTGTTTCAGAGGTGACAAATAAGTAATGCTCAACCTTATTTAAAAGCTAGGCAGTTGGCTATACTCATTTATTAGCTGCACAACTTATTCACCCACACGATTTTATGGTGTAAAGGATTCAAATTCATATAGGCCTCACCAAAATTACTAATTATTATGTATCATAAACCCTTGGGACAACTCATAAATGGTCTAATTCAGAATATACTCAATCTGTGGATAATAAATTCATGAACACCCAGAATCTTTTTTCTTTCTCTTTCCTCTTCTACTCATGAATGGCAAGACCAAAAAAAACAAAAACAAAAAGGAGTAAAAGAATTGGGTCTCAGGAAATGAATACCATTTTCTTCTTTCCTAAAAACTCTTTCTCTATTAGCTGATATAAAAAGAGTCAAGATAATACAGCCAACAGAATAAGCAAAGCAGGTAAAAGAACTCTGGGGGGGTGGGGGGCGTTGTGGTAGTTATTAAAAGCAATGGTTACTTCAGAAGGAAGGCTTGAAGTCCTAAACTTAACGCTGTAAAAGCACATTTGTAAACAATAATGGCAGCCACAGCTGACTGGCAGGAAAAACTTGTTGTACAACAGATTAAGGATAGAAGTAGTAACAAGTGATAACGTTTTAAGGATTAGCAGGAATGGTCTCGAAGTGTACATAAGCACTTGATTTATGTACTATGTACTATTGTGTATGTTTTATCAATAGTATGTATGTTTAACGTGTATGTTTAGTTGCTCTGTTTTTAAAAATAAACCAGAATATCCAACTGTACATAAATAGTCTCTCTAGTTCTTATCTGTTAAATACATACTGGAATGCCGAGGTAATAAAATACCTGAAATTCACCCCAAAACAGTCTGGGGTGAGAGGACTATTTATAATTTATGCTGGAGGATACATACTTTTGTTTTAGTTTGGAATTTTCCAAAAGTAAAAATTTACATTAAAAAAACTGTCTTCAGTACCTAACTTACAAACCTAGACTTATAACGTAAGTTAAAGTTTATTACCACAGAAGGAAAAGAATGTATTTTTAGATTCTATAACATACCTGGAACTATTTATTCATCAACATCCGAAACAGGTATTAAATATTAATCTCTGAAAACAGATACCTACTCTACAGCTCCAGATCATTACTACCTTTTAACTGCTGTCCTGACAAGTATAACAAAACCAGTCCCCACACTTGAATACGTCCCCTCACCTCTCATAAGGTTCAAACCTTTTTTTCTGAATCTACAAAATATACTCAACGAATTCTTTACTAATCAACCCTCTTCACTTTCCCAGTTTATTCCTCTGTTCTTCCTCTCTATGGTAAATGGCAGCTGTACAATCAGGCAGCCCAGAAATAATGTTTTATTTCCTCCTTCCTTACACCTCTCATATCCAATCCATCAGCAAGTCCTGAAACATGATCTCAAATCTGTCTATTCTCTTCATCCTAATCCAAACCACTACATCTTGCATAATCTAGTATAACATCCTCTTTATTCGTCTCCTTAATCCCTTCAACTCCTAAATGCTGCAGTGCATTCTTCATATATATATATATAAAATGTCAGGGGCTTCCTGGTGGCGCAGTGGTTGAGAGTCCGCCTGCCGATGCAGGGGACACGGGTTCGTGCCCCGGTCTGGGAAGATCCCACATGCCGCGGAGCGGCTGGGCCCGTGAGCCATGGCCGCTGAGCCTGCGCGTCCGGAGCCTGTGCTCCGCAACGGGAGAGGCCACAACAGTGGGAGGCCCGCATACAGCAAAAAAAAATAAAATAAAATAATGTCAGACTACATATCATCTTGTAATTATCAGATATAAAGTAATTATCAGATGTAAGTGTTTGGGGTAGGTTTATTTCCATTTGAGGACTGACTACACATTTGGACAGAGCAATGCTTAAACATTTAACCATGCCAATGGATTCATACTGGTTTATTGTGTACTATTCACATCCACTTACTTATTTGGTAGGAAAAACAGGCTCCAATTATGGAACTAGTCAACACTGAGGTTCCAAACACCTAGTCATAAAACAGCTGTGTTAAATGGCCTACACCAGACTGTCTGTGATACCACCCCCCTTATTGCAATTTAAAAATGACTGGAAAACAAAGGCTACACCAAAATCTAGAATTCTATTCTAAGCCAAAGAAAAATACCATGATTCTGACTTGAAATTTGTGGTTAATCATGGAAGATTCCATGAATTTAAAGCTCAGTCCAATTTCAATTAAAATTGACCGGAATTTCTGGTGCTGGTGAAGACAAAGCAGGCCCACAATAGCCAGCCAGCCTTCCTGCCTGCCCATGTCTGTCTGCCTGTCTGCCTGTATCTGTCTCTCTGTCTCTCTCTCTCTGGCTAGTTACAACAAAAGACTGTGGACAAAAATGTAAAAAGCAACTTCCCACACAAAAACTTATACATGAATGTTCACAGTAACATAATTCATCATAGCCAAAAAGTGAAAATAACCAAATGTCCATCAATGGATGAATGGGTAAACAAAATGTGGCATATGTATACAATGGAATATTATTCCACAATGAAGGAATGAAGTACTGATAAATGCTACCACATGAATGATCCTTCAAATCATTATAACAAACGAAAGAAGCCAGTCACAGAAGACCCAATAGTGTATGATTTCATAACACGAAATATCCAGAATTGGCAAATCCATGGAGACAGAAAGTATGTTAGTGATTGCCTATGGCTGAGGCATGGGGAGAATTGCAGGGGACAAAGAAGGGGAGTGGCTAATCAGTACAGGGTTTCTTTTCAGGGTGATGAAAATGTTTTGGGTGAATATACTTAACAAACAAACAAAAAACCCACTGAGCTGTATGTTTTTAAAATGGTGACTTCCATGGTATGTGACTTACACGTCAATTTTTTAAAAGCAACTACTTAAAACACTGAAAATTAAGAAAGCTGGCACATTGGGAAGTCAAAACCTAACTCATATGAGAATATATAGAATAGAATTTACCCATACCCATAGAGAAGGCTGGCCTTGCCCTTGGCTTCCAAGAGATAACTGCTAGGCCCTATGAAGGCCTTGGGCCAGCCAGATAGTAACACTGTAATTAGGAGTGGGGGCTTTGAGACATACCAATAATGTGATTTAGGGTGGGGGCTTGGGTCACATGGTATCGGTTGACCACTAGAGGGGCTAGACACTGAAAACTGAATAATGCGATGGACCCCCAATAGAAACTCTAGACATCAAGGCTCAAGTAAGCTTCCTTGGGGGCAATACTCTGTGCTTATTGTCACACACTGATGTTGACAATTAACACTGTCCTAAGTCACGGGGAGAGGATGACTGGAAGCTCTGTGTTGGGTACTAGATTTGACTCTACCTTATGTGTCTCTTCCCTTGACGAATCTTAATCTGTAACCGTCCCAAAACCAAGTGCTTGTTTTCAGTGAGTTATACAAGTTCCTCTAGCAAATTATCAAGCCTTGAGAGTAGTCTTAGAAACCCGTGAACTATGCAGTTGGTATAATAAGTGAGGGCAGTCATGTGGACTATACCCTCTAACTTCAGTTGGCTAAACTCTCACAGAGTGAATTTTCTGGGGTTTATTTCTCAACACTTTGCCTAAAAAACAGGTCCTAGTTGAGGAGATGTACTACTGTAGGGGACAGATAAAATTCTAAGAATTGGGGAGTGGGGGGAGGCGTGGAATTCCTGAGAGAAAAGAACCAGACAAGGGAGTCCCCTAATTTCCACATGAGGCCTGGGCTCACCCCTGAGCTGTGTATACTTAGGACATTCCCAATTAACACAGCAAAGGCTTTAAGAACTGAACCACTACTCACATCTCAGACTCACCCTGAGTGGCACATGCATGGAACAGATGCAGAACAGCAGAGCAAAGGCTTTGAAAACTGAACTGATTATCAAACTGAAACTTACAAAAGGTAACAGAATAGTCAGAATAGCTGGGCTACGTACTTTAAAAAAACAAAGAAATCACCATTCTCCAGAAGTTTTTAACAGAAAAACAGAACATAAAACAACATAATATTCAAAACGTCCAGAATACTACCTTAAATTTCTCAATAAGCAAAGATCCAGGAAAATGTGACAAATTCTCAAGGGAAAAGACAATCAACAGCTGCCAATCCTGAGATTACCCAGATGTTGGACTTATCAGACTAAAACTTTAAAGCATTCATTATTACTATACCCATGAGGTTAGGATAAATGAACTTGAAATTAATGCGAAGACAGGTTTTCAGCAGAGAAATAGAAACTATTAAAAAAAACCCAGGGCTTCCCTAGTGGCACAGTGGTTCAGAGCCCGCCTGCCGATGCGGGGGACGCGGGTTCGTGCCCCGATCCGGGAAGATCCCACATGCCGTGGAGCGGCTGGGCCCGTAAGCCATGGCCGCTGAGCCTGTGAGTCCGGAGCCTGTGCTTCACAATGGGAGAGGCCACAACAGTGAGAGGCCCGCGTACCACAAACAAACAAAAAAACAAAAACAAACAAACAAACAACCCAGAAATTTTGGAATTAAAAGACATAACATCAGAAATTTGAAAAAATCTCACTGGATGGGCTCAACAGCTGAATGCAGAAGACAGAGAAAAGTGTCAGGTGATGTGACAAGAGAGCAACAGAAGTGATCCAATCTGAAATACAGACAAAAAAGGTTGGGAAAAAATGAGCAGAGACTCAGGGAACTGTGGTAAAATACCCAGAGGTAATCCCGACACTGGAAGAAGAGAAAGAATGTGGTGAAGAAAAAACATCTGAAGAATGGCTGAAAACTTGCCAAATTTGGCAAAAGACATAAAGCTACAGATTCAAGAAGCTCAGTGAATGCTAAACAGATCTAAACACAAAGAAACCCACACCTAGACACATTAAAAATCAAACTGCTGAAAGCTAAGCGGAAAGAAATTATCTTGAAAGCAACCAGAGAAAACCATGTACTGCTTACAGGAGAGCAATGATTCAAACAGCATGTATTTCTCATCAAAAACCATGGAGGCCAGAAGGCAGTGGAGCAACATTTTTAAAGTACTGAAAGACAAGAACTATCAATACCGAATTCTATATCCAACAAAAAAATTCTTCAAAATGAAGGCCAAAAAAAAAAAAAAAAAAGACATACTCAGATGAAGGAAAACTAAGAGAATTCATCACCAGCACAGAACTGCTCTTAAAGAAATACTAAAAGGAAAGTTCTGCAGGCTAAAGAGAAATGATACTAGAGGGAAATGTGGAACTTAAGGGAAGAAGGAAGAGCAAAAGAAACGGTAAACATCTGGGTAAAAATAGTCTTTCAACTATTTATGGCCTGAAAGCAAAACTAATATTGTATGGTGGGTAATTCCATGTATGAGATGGAACACATATGACAACTATAACATATACAGGATGGATAAAGGGACCTAAATGGTTGTAAGGCATCTACACTTTATTTAAGATGGTAAAATATCAATCCCAAGAATTCTGTGAAAGATTGGATATGTATTATAATCTCTAGAACACCCACTTTAAACACACGCACACACAAAGAGAGTGACAGAAAGTCAATAAATAAAATACAGTGCAAAATACTCAGTTCAAAAGAAGGCAGTAGGGTTTCCTTGGTGGCGCAGTGGTTAAGAATCTGCCTGCCAATGCAGGGGACACGGGTTCGAGTCCTGGTCCAGGAAGATCCCACATGCCACGGAGCAACTAAGCCTGTGCGCCACAACTACTGAGCCGGCTCTCTAGAGCCCGGGAGCCACAACTACTGAAGCTAGTGTGCCTAGAGTCCGTGCTCCACAACAAGAGAAGCCACCGCAATGAGAAGCCCGTGCACCGCAATGAAGAGTAGCCCCTGCTAACCACAACTAGAGAAAGCCCACGCACAGCAACAAAGACCCAATGCAGCCAAAAATAAATATTTATTTTAAAAAATAAAAATAAAAATACAGATAAATTAAAATGGAAAAAATAAATATCACACAAACACTAATCAAAAGTATTCTATTAGGAAATTCCCTGGTGGCCCAGTGGTTAGGACCCCGTGCTTTCACTGCCAAGGGCCTGGGTTCAATCCCTGGTCGGGGAACTAAGATCCTTAATCCTACAAGCCTCGTGCCTCACCACCAAAATGGAAAAAAATGGTATTCTATTAGTATCCAAATAAACTTCAAAACAAAGACTATTATCAGGGATAAAGAGGGTAATTACAGAATGAAAACAGGGTCAATTGACTAAGAAAACAATGCCCTTAATGTATATGTACCTAACAACAAATATGTAAAATACCTGAAGCAAAAACAGAAGTAACAGAAAAGAGAAATAAACAAATGCACAATTATACCTGGAGACTTCAACACCCTTCTTTCAATTATCAATAAAACAAGTAGACAAAATCAGTAAGGATATAGACCATCTGAACACCCTATTAACCAAAATGACCTTACATTTACAGAACACTCTACCCCAGAAGAAAACATATACACATGCTTTTCAAGCATGTATGGAATATTTAATGCACCAAGATAGACCATAACCTGAATCATAAAATGATTAAAAAAAAAAAAGACAAAAACAATAGAAAAAAAGCAGTGAAACAAAATTCTGGTCTCTTTTTGAAAAAAAAACAATAAAATTAACAAATCTCTAGCAAGACTGACAAAGACAGGAGAGAAAATAAAAATTACCAATATCAGGAACAAAACAGGGGACTTTGCTGGCGGTTCTATCCCTGGTTGGGAACTAAGATCCCACATGCCATGTGGCACAGCCCCACCCTCACCCCCCAAAAAACCAAAAGAACAAAACAGAGATGTCACTATATATTCTGCAACCATAAAAAAGACAGTGAGGGAACAGTGCAAACAATTTTACACAAATTAATTTGACAACTTAGAAGAAATGGACAGATGCTTCAGAAACAACAAACTACCAAAACTCAACTAATAAGAAACAAATAATTTGCATAGTCCTATAACCATTAAAGAAATCAAATTTGTTACTTAAAATCTCCTGAAAAAGAAACCTCCAAGTCCAGATGGTCTTCAATTGAGAATTCCACCAAACATTTAAAGAACTAACACCAATTTTACAAAATATCTTCCAGAATACAGAAGAGGGAATGCTTTCCCCTTATGAACAAGCAGGCAAAGAAGTGTGTGCTCACCATTCTATCTCAACATAGTACTGGGAGTTCATAACAGCAAAATAAGAGAAGTGAATGGGATAGTGTAGAAGCACAGAGGCAACTCCAATGATATTTGGTGATAAGGACATTTCACAAGTGTTTTTACTATTATGTTTCATAATTTATGTATTTGTTACATATATTCTAAGTTTAGAATAATACAATTTTAGCTTAACCCAGAACAAAACAATAATAGGAGAGGATTTCAAGAAAAAGCAAATTCCAATTTGGAGACATTGGCTTTTGGGGCCTCATTCTATCCAAAATTATACGTTGGAATCAGATAATCTCTAAAGTCACCTCAGTTCTTACGTTTTTTTACTTTCTCCCATGTACAAATTTATCACTCAATTTTTTAAACCTTAAGTATAAAGAACGTGAATTTTCCATTTAAAAGCATAACTATATTTCTCGTCTATTTTCTCTGTAATTCTATGAATAAAATAATTAAAATAGTGAAGTCCCATTTGTCTCTGGTATTGAGAGCCTATTCTTCTGATGGAAACTGATCATAAATCTTAATAAAAAATTAATCTAGTAAGAGAAGTGAGGATAATATTAAAATATAAGGTGATAATTCTCCTTTAAAAAAGAAAAATATTTAAAAAAAAAAAGAAAAATATTGAGAGGGGGAAGATATGTTAAAATGCAGAGGAGGGCTTCCCTGGTGGCGCAGTGGTTGAGAGTCCGCCTGCCAAGGCAGGCGACACGGGTTCGTGTCCCGGTCCGGGAAGATCCCACATGCCGCGGACCAGCTGGGCCCGTGAGCCATGGCCGCTGAGCCTGCGCGTCCGGAGCCTATGCTCCGCAAAGGGAGAGGCCACAACAGTGAGAGGCCCGCAGACCGCAAAAAAAGTAAAATAAAATAAAAAATAAAAAAAATAAAATGCAGAGGAAAAGGCCATCAGCTTTGTGGAGGTAATAACTGAGTTGATTAAAAGATTGTCAAGATTTTTTCATAAAGAGAGGAAGATAAATGCTGGCTTAATGTCCTGAGTAAAGATAAGAAATCTCAGATCCTATACACGCAACAGCACTGCATCAGTTTAGCTGGGGAGCAGATGGAAAGAAATCAAGTAAACAAAAGTGGTACACGGGACCAGTCAATGACCTCAGTTATTCTATGGAAAAACTACTGACGGCTTCTGTGCCAGTTACCGATTTATTGACTTTTAGCTCCAAATCCAACCTTCTTTGCCCTTCTCTGTGACAATGGAGTTGGATTCTATAAACATTTCTCCTTTGCCAGCTGGCTCACTGTTAGTTTTGTCAGTATAGTGCTGGGAGAACACTGCAGAAAGAAAAAAGGGGGTCTTTTCTTTCCAGTTTTAGTGTGCTTTTGCCTGCTTGCTCTCATGGCTTGCAGCACCCAGCAATATGAGGGACACTCAATGGTGCTCACCCTTCAGCAATGTTCAGCAGAATGCCTGTGGGTGCCTTCCCAGAAAATTCTGCTGCTGCCTCAGCTGGCTCCCCAGTTGAGAAGCCAGCAGGAGGCTTTCCAGCAAGTTCTTCTACTACCCAGAAGGCAGTTTTCTATGTGCCACCCCCGGCTATGGCACCAGTGAACTTTGTAATCCACTGGACCAGAGCCCCACCTTCTCCAGGGAGAGCTGAATCACAACCCCTATGGACATGGAGGGGCCTCCTTGAAAGTTATTCCTTCCTGGGGCATGCTGCCTCAGCCCTACAGGTAGCAGCTGCTTCCCATATCTGTTATTACTGTATTCTTCTGTGTTATCTTTACCTTTCAATAGTTAACTCTTGGTTACCAGTTATTAACTTCCAGTTAATAAATTAACCAGTTAATAACTTCCCTGTTCAAACCATGTAGCTTCTGTCTGCTGATTGGACCCTGAGAACTACAGAATATAGCTCAAAGATGCAGAGATCTTTTACAAACTTAATTTTAAAAGATTAAAAAAAGAATGCCCCAAAGTCCAGAAACAGCTCCATGAAGCTGTGTGAGTATATTCAGGAGGCTGGAGTTTGAATTACCTCTGGGGTTTGTATTCATGACCGATGGGATAGTTTGTAATCACAGGAAGAAGTATGGACTCAAATCAGGAGAAAACAGGAATAAAGGGAGGCACTGAGATAGTTTTCCTGTAAACTGTAAATATCTTAAGACATCATCATCAGACAAAAAGGAAACATCTTAAGTTTTTGAAAGGCTATTTTAAACACTGATGGCTAATGACAGCCATTTACTGTACCAGTTACATTGATTCAAGATAAAATAAAACCCTGAATAATTTCCCTTAGAAAGAAACTGAAGTACACAAACTGTATGAAGTGGATACATCTGTCTCTCTGAACCCTTGATTTCATTTGTAGTATCTTGAGAGGGAAACAAAAATAACTATTCCTTCAATATTTAGATTCACATAAATGTATAGCATGATCTAGACTCAATAACACATCAGCTATAATGTGAATGGGGGTTTTTCAACCAAGTAAACTCGAAAAAACTCTCTATTCAGTCAACAATACTGACTTTTTAAAAAGGAAACTGTCTACGTAAAAACAAATGATTAAAAGCTTACAGAATTTTTTCAAAAGGTTCTAACAGTACTTCACATTTGGAACTAGCAATTCTGTGTCGAAGAGCTCAACCCTAGGAAACTACTGCTAAGTTATCATTACTATGTAAGTTAAGAGAAAGAACAATTAGGCTATATTTCAGACATGGAAAATTGAACAAGGAAGTGAGATGTCACAACAAATTGTTTAAAAACCATTTTTAATTTTCTGAAATAACTATTTACTGGCAAACAGTACAGAAACTAAAGTCTTTTTCTTTAGGAATGACCAAATACTGTAGTTAGAGCATCTATCTATCTAAATTACCAATAACTGCTACAACCTACAAGTCCCAAATTCTTCTTTCTTTTAAAATCTTTCTATCTTTTCTTCTTCCTAGGGGCTACTTCAACCCTTTTCACATCTCCTTATCTGTTCTAAACAGAACTAAGCTCCTTTTAGAACACTTCAAAATGTTCCTTTCACCTGAAACAACAAAATCCATATCTTCCCTATGACTCCCATGGGAAACTCTATCTTTAAAAGGAGTTCGTTTAGGTATCCGAAAAAAAAAAAAAAGGAATACACGAAGTCATAAGCTATTATGAGGGGGAAAATTCAAGGACCCTTTTTTTTCTCCATTTTCTAAAATGCTGATATGCTTTACAGTTATAAAACAGTATTTAATTTAAATGTTATAATATTCTAAGAATACTGTACGTTTCTAATTCATTCATTCAAAATTCCATATTTTGGGTAAATGATTTTCAATCTTATCACCTAACTTCTTAAAGGGACTAGTACCTCAATCCTTCTCAGCCAGGAGCCAATCACTTCATTTTTAATACTTCTTTTTGTTGACTGGTTGTGGCAAAATATACATAATAAAATGGCTAAAATGGTAACTTGTATAAGTGTACGATTTAGTGGCACTAAGTATTTATTTACACTGTTGTGCAACCATTACCACTATCCATTTCAAGAACTTTTTCATCATCCCAGAGAGAAATTCTACCAATTAAACAATAACTCCCTATTCTCCCCTACTCTCAGCCCCTGGTAACCTCTATTCCATTTTCTGTCTCTAGGAGCTTGCCTATTCTAGGTGTCTCATGTAAGTGGAATTGTACAATATTTGTCCTTTTGTGTCTGGCATTTTTTTAAATACATATATACATTCTCTTTCATATTTTTTTAAAATTTTTAATCGATTTACAATGTTGTGTTACTTACTACTGTACATCAAAATGAATCAGTTATACATATACTCAGCATGTTTTTAAGGTTCATCTATGTAGCATGTATCAGAATTTCATTCCTTCTTAAGGCTGAATACTATTACATTGACTGTATATACCACATTTTATTTATCCATTCATCTTCTGATGGACATTTGAGCTGCTTCCATTTTAATACATTTTAGAATAAAACAATATAGTATGGAATAATCAAAATCAAGCGAGAATCTTCAAAATGGGGGAGCAGAGGGAAAACAGCAAAGGGAAAAATAGCTAAAAAGTCTTGTATTGAGGATTAAGGAATGAAAATAAAACTGTAAAAAGGAGCACATCTTACCATCGTCGCTTCTGAGGGCCCCCAGGCCCTTGGCCTGCCTCCCCAGAGGCTCACTAAACCAGAGGCCAAAGTGCCCCCCCCTTCACCTACCACCCAAGTCCTCATGCCCTCTCAGGGCTGGGGGAGGAAGGACTAAAGGAAGGCGGGGTTCCATGTACATATTTATCTCCCCCTTCCACATAGCCCCACAGACCTTTTGTACATTTTTACAGGGGTGCCCCTCCCAATAATCCCCCTTCCTGGTTAATTAAATGCTAAGACTGGTTCAAAAAAAAGAGCACATCTTCAATAAGCATAGTTACTTCGTTCCATAATGTACCTGAAAACTCTAAAGATTTTAAGACTACCATTTAAGACACATCATGCAGCAAGAGGATAAGCTAGAACTACATTTGAATGTCATCTTCCAATCACTGATACTTCATATATTCATTAACAAGTAGGTTTGCAAGGCCTGTTATGTGCCAAGCCGGGGGCGGGGGGGAGATAAATGTCACTGCCCTCATGGAGCTACTAGCTTAATGTAAGCTATAGAGAAGCTACATGATTTTTTTGAAAGACCAAAGCGATATGTAATTTCAAATCTTAAGTGCTATAAAGAAAGAACACAGAACACTATATACCAAACTAAAAACGGAAAATGTGATCTAGATTGGGAAGTCAGCCAAAGTTCTCTGGAAGAGACATGTTCAAGCTGACACCTGAAAAAAAACAACAGTTAACTAAGTAAAGGGGTCAGCATGTACAAAGGCTGAGGTGGGAATTAGCTTCCCTACACAACTGGGAAGTGACAAAACAAAAGTGACCCCAAAAAAGCTATGGGAATGTCGACTGCACTTCAGTTAGAGAGAAGATAATAAGCAAATAAACTGAGAAGGAGCTTGCAGAGCAAGGAAGGAAAGTAGGAATGTTTGGTCACTTCAGGTAATGATACAGAGTTTCAAAAAGGAAGCAGTAGTCATCTGTGTTAAGTAATGCTGAGAGTTAACAAGAGAGGCAAAACTAAAAGTCCAGTGGAGGTGACAAAATGGAAGTCACTGGTGACTTTAAAAGTACTGCTTTGTGGTCACGTAACTGTATCACCACAATATAGTTTAACCAAGAATAGCTTCTTGTGAGTTGTTACTAAGTGAAGTCAGAAGCTATTTTTGATGACTCCACCATCTTGCTACATTTTTTTTTAAGTTCTTCTTTTTTTCCCCTTCTGTTCTTTATTTATTTAGTATTCTTTCTTATTTACTGTTCTTGCCTACTCTCTAGAAATAATAATGACAAGTTTAAAGTCAGAGCCTTACTGTGTTAGAGATAAATGATCCTGCAATTGTCATTTAGACCTAGGGCACTGATGGAGTCGGATCTCTTTTATTTTTTTTTATTTTTTTTTTGCGGTACGCAGGCCTCTCACTGCTGTGGCCTCCCCCGTTGCGGAGCCCAGGCTCTGGACGCGCAGGCTCAGCGGCCATGGCTCACGGGCCCAGCCGCTCCGCGGCATGTGGGATCTTCCTGGACCAGGGCATGAACCCGTGTCCCCTGCATCGGCAGGTGGACTCTCAACCACTGCGCCACCAGGGAAGCCCGAGTCTGATCTCTTTACATAAGATTTCCTGGTCTATTTCCCCAGTGTGTATTTTTAGGAATAGAAAATTTTATGAAATTTTTACGAATAGTCTAATTTTATGAAAAGAAATGAAATCTCTTGCTCATTCCTGTTCTATAAAACCCAATAGTGTTATAAAAAAAATTAGAATACGTTAGTAGAATTTGTTCCTCAGAGTAATAACCAAATGCCATAGTGCTCCCTCCTTTCTCATCATTGTGACAATCAAAAATAGCCCCCCAAAATCCTAACCACTTTCGCTATGGGTATTACACTATACCAGGGGTCCCCAACCTTTTTGACACCAGGGACTAGTTTCATGGAAGACAATTTTTCCATTAACTGGGGCAGGGGGTGGGGTGGGTGGAGGATGATTTGGGGATGATTCAAGTACATTACACTTATTGTGCACTTTTTTTCCATTATTACATTGTAATATATAATGAAATAATTGTACAACTCACCTTAATGCAGAATCAGTGGGAGCCCTGAGCTTGTTTTCACTTGTCACTCACTGATAGGATTTTGATATGAGTCTGCAAGCAATTGATTTATTACGGTCTCTGTGCAGTCAAACCTCACTAATGATAATCTGTATTTGCAGCCGCTCCCCAGCACTTGCATCACAGCCTCAGCTCCACCTCAGATCATCAGGCATTAGATTCGCATAAGGAGCACGCAACCTAGATCCCTCGCATAAGCAGTTCACAGTAGGGTTCCTATAAAAATCTAATGCTGCAGCTGATCTGACAGGAGGCAGAGCTCAGGCGGTAATGCAAGTGATGGGGAGCGGCTGTAAATACAGATGAAGCTTCACTCGCTCGCCCGCCACTCACCTCCTGCTGTGCGGCCCAGTTCCTAATAGGCCATGGACCACTAGTGGTCTGTGGCCCGTGGGGTTGGGGACCCCTGCACTATACCAGCCCCAGGTGAGAACAACTAGTAGCACTGTAACCTTTTTCTCTTAATGAAAATATCTCTAATGTAGACACCCGGATTTCTGCCTTAACATATAAAATATAATGAACATAATTTTAATATTTCTTGATGGCAGATGGTCTTGACTATGAACAGTGACTATTATGTGCTATTGTAATATAATAAAGCTCTTAGAAATTAAAGTGTGTTCTACCTTTGGTCCTATATTAATTGACCCCAGGCTGTTTTATTTGAACATAGTAAGACTATTACTTGAAACACATACTGCTTTATGTATCTTTTCCATTTAATTCTTTTTGGCCAAGGTTATTTTTTCCTAGACTGTTTACATCTACCATTCTCCCTGAACTAGAGGACTTCTAAATTTGCTAATGACTAAGCTTATTAAATCAAAAGCCTGAACTGATAGATGAAGGCTTGAAGATGGCTCCAGGCCTTCCTAAGAATTAAAGTGCATGGGTGTGGAGATAGCAACCTTCTAAGAATTTTTTTCTAACTTACTTTTGGTTTTGTAACTGTGCTATGACTGAAAACTCCAAAGATCTGAGCTGAATAAATCATAAATTAACAAAGCAGTTATTACTAAATAATCAATCTTCAGGACTAAAGTAGACTGCTATATACTATAAAATATTCTAATCAAGTATTATAATTATTACTAATAATACTTAAATAACTCACCTGATTTCTTTTAGTCCTTCTCTCTGGATAACTTGAAGAATTTCTTTATGACTCATGGGTGTATTGGGATATTTTTCTAAGACCTGAGAAACAAGTATATAATAGTAAATTATTTTAATTTCTTATTATAATTACATATATAAATTATATTTATTATAGCTATGTATTAATTTCCTCCAGCATATACAAATCCAGAGACTTTTCATCCCTTAAATTTTTGGATAATAAGTGGAAAATTAATGAAATGTAAATAGGATATTCTCTCCTTCAGTCACAAACCCTAAGTCAAATCCTGAAGCAGAAATGGATCAAAAAAGATAAGATTAATAATTCAATTATTATTAATGCATAATGTGAAATTATGTTTACTTTCTGCCTCCACTCCCTCATCACATGACTACCTGTGGACTTATTGGAAGCACCTTAAAGATTATCCATCTTTACATCTCCAAACAAAGTCTAGTACATCTTGGTTGCTCAGTAATTTCTTAACCAAAACAAAAGAACAATACAGTTATAATGAAATTAAAATGGTATCCGTGTTCTGGTTCTGGTGAAGATGATGTAATAAGCATAAATTATCCTGTCTCTCCCGAATACAACTAAAAACCTGGACAGAATGCATGGAGCAGCTATCTGAGGACTCTGAAAATGGTAGCAGTTGGTTTCAGGGAGGAAACCAAAATTAGAAGTACTACTAACCCAGCAGTGAGTTTCCTGGTTTTGTTTCCCCTAGGTAGACTCAAGGGCAGTCCAAACTCAGAACTGCACAGTAAGTGCAGACAGAAATGGCTCCAAGAGAAGTCTTCTCTTTTTTTTGTCCAAAAAGCAGTAAAGGGGGCCCCTAAAAGGGAGGACAATCCTCTGAGGGTTTTTTTCCCTTTCTCTCAGACCCTGCCCCCAAGCAATCCAAAGGCAGCAGCTGTGGCAGTGATGATACCAGCAGTGGCTGGACAGGGACCTAAAACTTCAAGAAAGCAGATCCCTTCCGATCCCATGAGTGTGGAGGGAATTCCCATGGTTTATATTCTTTCTCCACCGTCCTGTTGCTTGGCATCAAAGGCAGATGCAGTTGTGGAAGTGTGCAGCAAAACACCAAAATGAAAACCTTAGTTATCTAGCCATAGGACAAGGAAGAAGGGTCTCTAAGAGCCAGAAAGTGTCAGGGAACTTGCAAAGAGAAAGGAGCTCAAGAAAGTGACACCATGAAGTTCTATAAACACTCCTGGGGTCACCCAAGAACTATACCTATGTGGATCTGACCCTAAACATACTATCAGGTTCCCAAATTTGCCACTCGGTGGTGTACATGCGGGACAGATAGAAACAAAGGCTTTGAAAACTAGTCATTGGAATTTTAGTGCACAGAAGGGTAGGCAGAAACTTATGACCTGAACCTAACAAGACCAAATGCCCGCTTAAAAAAATCCTCCCATCCCTAAAAATAAAGTAATAACAACAACAACATTCTCCATATCATTTAAATGAGACAGAGTATCATAACGTTAACATCAAAATGTCTAATATATGATCCAAAATTACTTGACATATGAAGAACCAGGAAAATCTCAATAACTCACAAGAGAAAAGACAACCTACACACAACAAATCCAAGATGCTACAGACTCTGGAATTTTCAGACAAAGACTTTAAGGCAGCTACTATAACCATGCTTCAAGAAGCCAGAAAGATGATTCTTGGGGGGAAAAAAAATAGTTAAGAGTCTCAGCAGAGAAGTAAGATTCATTACATTATTGTGTGTGTGCCTATGTGGTGTATAAAGCAAATAAAAATTTAAGACTAAAAAACACAATATCCAAAGTAAACCCAAAATTCTCTGGAGGGGCTCGACTGTAGAAGGGAGATAACAGAGGAGAGAATCAGTAAACCTGAAGATAGAGCAATAGAAACTATCCAATCTGATGAACAGAGAGAAAAATGATAGAAAAAATAAATGAACAAAGCCAACGGGACAATATCAAAAGGTTTAACATTCATGTCATCAGAGTCCCCAAAGGAGAAGATAAAGAGTAGCACACAGAAAACATACTTAAAGAAATAGCAGCAGAAAACTTCCCAAATTTGGTGAAAGATATACACTTACAATTTCAAGAGAATCAATGAATCTCAAACAACATAAATTCAAAGAAACCTGTACCCAGATATATCATAATCAAATTACTGAAAACTAAAGAAAATTTTAAAATCTTGAAGGCAGCCAAGGAAAAACAACCTTCCACTTAGGAGAAAAACAATTCCACTGACTGTGGGTTTCTCATCAGAAACTATGGAAGGCAGAAACAGTGAAGAACATTTTTAAGTGCTGAAAGGGAAGGACTTAATTCCAAAATTCCTATCTAGCAAAAATATCCTCCAAAAATGAAGGGGAAATCAAGACATTCTTAGATTAAAGGGAAATGAAGAGTATTTGCCATTAACAGACTTCTATTTTATTTTATTTATTTTTAAATTTATTTATTTATTTTTGGCTGCGTTGGGTCTTCGTTGCTGCACGCCGGCTTTCTCTAGTTGCAGCGAGCGGGGACTACTCTCCGTTGCAGTGCGAGGGCTTCTCATTGTGGTGGCTTCTCTTGTTGTGGGGCACGGGCTCCAGGCGCGCAGGCTTCAGTAGCTGTGGCTCAGTAGTTGTGGCGCACGGGCTTAGTTGCCTCCGTGGCACGTGGGCTCTTCCCAGACCAAGGCTCGAACCCGTGTCTCCTGCACTGGCAGGCAGATTCTTAACCACTGTGCCACCATGGGAGTCCTAACAGGCTTACTTTAAATTGACTTCTTTTAAGTCAATTCTGGTTTCTTTACTTTTTTTTTTTTTAATCCAAATTTTAGGTAGAAACTCTCTTATACCTAAATCACTTTCTATTCTTAGAACCCTTGGCAATTAACAAATGCAAGTGAAAGCTAAAATTGAACCAATTCTGAATAATCTATACTATACTATCAAAAGAATATCCATTAGTACAGCAAGTCAAAAACAACAGATACAGGACTTGTGTAATAGAAACCACTTGAAGTCAGATATCCTAGATCAGCCAGTAAGGTATCAAAATGTGATGTCAACAACTACCATTTATAAAGAAGACACAAACAAGCGCAGATCATTCTCTCAGTTAAACGTCTCAGCAACCTTAAAAGACAAGCCTTATTACCCCCATTTAAAAAGTGGGATAACTAATGCTCAATAAGCAAATTTCCAAACATAATGCAGCAAGACAAGTGGCAGTCGGCATTCAAACTCAGGGATATCCTGCACCCTACAGCTCACTGTGTCCTGGTCTGCATCTCTTTTTTCATTTGTTTAATCATAAAATCCAACAAATATATTTCTGTTTGTCATCCTCCCTGAGCTCTATACTACATCAGATAAATGTTATTAACCTTTCCCTCCTTAGACACTGCTCTCTCCAGACCTTTTTTTCCCAAAATGTTTCTTCTTGGTCTTTTTCTGTGGCCATCCCTTAAATACTTTACAAGCATCATTTTGCAGCTTTTGCTTTTCACTCCAACCCTCCCTGAATAAAATCATCCATTCCCAAGACTTCATCAATCACCCCTATTTTGATAAATGAAAAGAAGCAGCACAGTCCGTTTATAACTGCTTTTAAACATCAACCTCGGATGTTCCATCTCAAACTTAACATGTCCAAAATTTAACTTACTACCTTTATCCAAATTAAGGCCCATACAGAAAACTGGACCTGTATTTACTGTCTATATACTATTATAAAATTGTATAAAATTACTGAAAAAGAAAAAAAATACACCATGGACATGAGCAGATAGCTCATAAAAGAGTTAAAACAACTGGATAAAAGACATATGAAAAAATATTTGCATACTGAAATACTTACAGATGAAATTATATGATGTTGGGGATTTGCTTCAAAATTACACAAGAAGAAATTTAGATAGGAGTTTAAGTATTGCAAGACTGGCTATAAGCTGATAATTATAGAAGCTACAAGATGGGTACAAAGATATTATATTATTGTTGGCTTTTGTGTACCTATTCAATATCCCATAATAAAATTTTATGGGAAAAACGATATTGAATGTCTGACTTCACTAACAATTAAATACAAAAAAAATCACTTTTCAATGGTTTTTTCCCCTACTATTTTGGATAGCAAAAACATGGCAATAGTAAATGAACACCATGAAATGGAAATGTACACACAATCTATTGATAATATAAGAAAATATTCATTATATTACTCAATAAAGAAAAAAGTTTAAAGGCTTCTTATCTAATAATAAGATATTAACAAAACTGGTATACCTACACAATTGAATATTATATAGCTATATATGAAAAGACACTGTGTGGGGGCTGGGGACAGGGGGTCTTCTTTCAGTCTTCCTCGAATCTTGGTGTGGAATACAGGTTCTGGACAACAGAATGTGAGGGGGAGTGATAGGGAGTGATAACTTCAAAAACCCAGATTTTCAAAAGGCAGGGACACATCCCTCTTTGGCCCTTCCTCCACCCTGTTGATTTTAAAGTGGAGGAGGTAACAAAGCCATTCTGAACCATACAGATAAGGATGCACCCTAAGAACGGTGGACTAACTACACCTCCAGACTGTTGCATGAAAGAGAAATAAACTTCCAAATCATTTAAGGAACTGTTATAGGCAGCCAAAGTTATGCCTAATATGACTCACCAATCTATTCACATGACACTTAAGTAATCGTCCTAAAACTTAAATTACATATTCCTCTGGGTTTTTTTTGTTTTTTTGCGGTACACGGGCCTCTCACTGCTGTGGCCTCTCCCGTTGCGGAGCACAGGCTCCGGACATGCAGGCCCAGCGGCCATGGCTCACGGGCCCAGCCGCTCTGTGGCATGTGGGATCTTCCCGGACTGGGGCATGAACCCGTGTCCCCTGCATCGGCAGGCAGACTCTCAACCACTGCACCACCAGGGAAGCCTCTATTCCTCTGATTTTTAAGCTCCCTGTCACTTTTTTAAAAAAATTAACTAAAATTAAAATAAAATCTGAATTCCCAATACAGTTTAAAAGATTCTACATGAAACTCTACATCTCGCTTTTCTCATATTACCTTCTTGCCCTTTCTCAAACATAACCAATTCATTCCTTATTCAGGGTCTCTATACCTGCTCCCTCCTCTTGCAATGTTTTTCCCCAAGAGATTCATGGACTCTCTCCCTCACTTCACTTCTTCAGAGATATTCCTGACCACTCTAAAATACACTCAGACACTCACAAGCACCACCACTGCTAAACACACACACACATTTTATTACTTTAGCCAGATTTTCCCCCCAGCTTTACTGAGATATAATCGACAAATAACACTATGTAAGTTTAAGGTGTACAACGTGATGATTTGATATACATATATATTGTTCAATGATTACCACATTAAGGGTTGATTAACACATTCATTGCCTCACACAGGTACCCTTTTCTGTGTGTGATGACAACATTTCAGACCTACTCTGTAAGCAAATTTCAAGTATATAATGCAGTATTGTTAACTATAGTCATCATGCTGTGCATCAGATCCCCAGAACATATTCATCTTATAACTGCTCATTTGTATCCTTCGACCAACATCTCCCAATTTCTCCTACCACTCAACTCCTGGTAACCATCAATCTACACTGTTTCTAAGAGTTTAACTTCTTTGGATTCCATATATAAATGAGATCATGCAGTATTTGTCTCTGTCTGACTTATTTCACTTAGCAGAACGCCTTCAAGGTTCATCTAAGTTGTCGCATATGGTACATTTTCCTCTTTTTATGGCTGAATAATATTATTACATACATATATATATAAATTTTCTTTATCCAGTCATCTGTTGTTGGACACTTACGTTTTTTCCATGTCTTGGCTACTGTGAAAAATCCTGCAATGAACCAAGGGTGCAGATATCTCTCCAAGACAGTAATTTCATTTCCTTCGGATATATCCCCAGAAGTAGGACTGCTGGATCATATGGTAGTTCTATTTTTAATTTTTTGAGGAACCTACAAACTGTTTTCCATAATGCTGTACCAATTTACGTAACATAAAAAGAGTTCTTACGTAGAGATATACACATAAAAGATGGCCAAAAAAGAACACAAAAGACTGATATCCCTTTCAAAGAAAAACTCGAGCTCACCCCAAACATTAAAGACATATCTTCCTATAGTGCTGCCCAGATAATACATACAAAAATTTTACATCTTTCTCTTAATTCCTACATACAACTGCCTTACAGTTACAAACATCATGTAGCCATTCTATTTCATATGCCCCTCACAACAATCCAAGAAACAGCAGAGCAGGTTTAGTTATAATTTTACCAGAAAGGAAAGGAAGACTCAAGAGAATAGCATAGCCTAAACTTAAGATGTCAGAACTCTTAATTCCCCACACTAAAGAGGGTACTAACAAAGCTTTATATAAAGCAAAGATTTCAATGAGGAAAAAAATTTTCTTTTATCAACTAAAATATGCATTGGAATGATGAAAACTATGCTTCTGCTGAATGATGGGTAGGTTCTTACTTGCTGAGGCAGAAAAACTAAGAGGACTGCAGAAACGTTGCTTGATATTTTGGTTAAGATGGGGATTGTGACCATCAAGTATAAAGATCAGATACAGACCTTTTTCTCACAGGTCTTTTCTGAAACGTGACAAAACTAGCTTAATGCAAATGGCAGCCCCCACATATATCTATAATTAAGTCAATATCTTAAGAGATGGGTTCCTGGCTGTGTCTTTGATAGTGAACAAGAACATAAAACTGAAAAATAAGATCCTGGTGGGGCCTAGGAAGATTCTTTGTATTTCTCAAACTGTGGTTCTCAAACTCTAGACAAGGGTGTTCCACCAACTTACAGTGATATTTCATAGTATTCCACACAGAAATTCATTTCATGTGCTGAGTTAAACCTATACACAGTCATATATACCATATATAAAGCAACAAGGGCTTCCCCCCAATGGTAATACATATTCATTCTAGAAAATTTAGACCATACTCCCCCCCCCCACCTCAAATTATATGCAAAGGGGGATTCTGCCATGAGAGAACAGGATTTAACATTTTGGCTGTCCCTTCCACAGGTTTTTTTCTATAACATTTTGCAGTTGACATCCTTCTGCATATACTAGTTTGTACCTCTTTTTAAAAGCCCTTTTTGCAAATCTTGCAACAGTTATTATTGATATATTTCATAGCAGCATGATACTCCACTGATTGATATATATACATATATACACACATATATATACACCCACACACATACATATACACACTAAATCACTTAATCCATTTCCTACTGTTGCACATTTAGACTGCTTAAAGAGGCACTCTTTCCCGATGGTTACCAACACATGTTTAGAGTGAGACAGATCTTAATTTTATACCTGACTCTAAAATTTAAAGCTCTGTGACCTTAGAAAGTTAATCTCTGGGTCTTAGTTTCATCAGTAAAATCAAAACAAGAAAAACATCTATAACTCATGGAGTGGCCATGGGAGACAAATAGAATATTTTATTTTGAGCTGCTTAGCTCAGAATTTGAGGATATATAAAATTCTCAATAAATGTGTGCTATTGTCTCCTTTTTTTTTTCTTTAACTGTAACAAATGCCACCAAGTGCTTCTGACTATTTTCAAAGTCTTCTAACAACTGGAACTGCTGTATAAAATTATTTTAATATATAATATTGCCAAATTGCTTTCCACCATGTGTACGGGAGTTTCACTACTGTTAACCATTAACCAACATTCATATTACTTTTTAAATCCTTGGTAATTATTTGAAAAAATATATAAAAAATTTTTAATTTTAGCTACTAATGAAGTTGAACTTGTCCTACGTTTTTAGACTTTCATATTTCCTCTTTTTGAAATAAGCTATCTGATCTAAATAAAAATCAGATTAAAAAATAAAATTATAGGGCTTCCCTGGTGGCGCAGTGGTTGAGAGTCCGCCTGCCGATGCAGGGGACACGGGTTTGTGCCCCCGTCTGGGAAGATCCCACATGACGCAGAGCGGCTGGGCCCATGACCCATGGCCGCTGAGCCTGCGCGTCCGGAGCCTGTGCTCCTCAACGGGAGAGGCCACAACAGTGAGAGGCCCGCGCACCCCTCCCCCTAAAAAATAAATAAAATAAAATTATAAAATTTAATAGCTACATCACACGCAAAAAAAATCAGAGGTCTGTTTGAATATCAGAAATACATTCCTTTTATTTCCATTACAGAAAGTAGTATATTCAATGATTTGTCAGATAAAATTACAACTCTACCTAAACAAAATTTATTTCTGCCAACAAATTAAAAGAGTGAAAATGCACAACCTATTGGACAAAAGCAAAAATGCATCAAAAGCATTGGTGTAGGGACTTCCCTGGTGGCGCAGTGGTTAAGAATTTGCCTGCCATTGCAGGGGACACGGGTTCAAGCCCTGGTCTGGGAAGATCCCACATGCCGTGGAGCAACTAAGCCTGTGCGCCACAATTACTGGGCCTGCGAGCCACAACTACTGAAGCCACATGCCACAACTACTGAAGCCCGCACACCTAGAGCCTGTGATCCGCAACAAGAGAAGCCACCGCACCGCAACGAAGAGTAGCCCCCGCTCACCACAACTAGAGAAAGCCTGCGCACAGCAACGAAGACCCAACGCAGCCAAAAATTAATTAATTAATTTTTAAAAGACTTAAAAAGCATTGGTGTGGGTATAAGTGAGGCTTTATATTTAGTTGCTATTCCAGGCCGATTCACTTCTAACACAGAACTCCCCCTCAAACAGCCCATTTGGTTACTGGAAGAAAACATACTGCCACTGAAGTCTAAGAACTCTGTTGCTACAACTTCTGCTTAAGAAAAGTGGGAAGATATAGAGATTTTTGTAAACCATACTGAAAAATGCTGGAGTTGATACAAGAAAAACACTTTGTGCAACAGGTGTTATGCTTGCCTTAATCAAAAAATAGAAGGGATTTCTAGGGAAACTGATATAATCATCTACCTGGCAATTAAATTTTACTGTTACTATCATTAGGAAATCCTGAATACTAAAATGTATGACACAAATTTACATAATACTACAAATGTGGGATTTGCTTTATTTTCTTCCGCATTTCAAGTTTTTATAACAAATACTCCAAACCAGCATACAATGGATTGACTAAGACTCAGTTTTGGTGGTCTCTGTAAAGGATGTTATTAACATAATTAAGAGGTTTCAGTTGGGGGGAAAAAGTTTAATCGATGCAAAATATGAAAGTGCTTCAAAGTGTATAGAGCTCAAATAGCCTGCACCTAATAGCTCTAAGACATAATATTGATGACTAAAAGCTCTCAATCTTAACCCTTCATCTGTATAATGAGGGTAGTAACACCCTCATAGATAGGAACATTAAGTAAAACATTCTGCAGTATTCTTAACTTAGCACAAGTGACATAAATGGTAGCTTTTGTTATTACTAATAAATTATATGACAAAAATCTTTTCCAGTTCACATTTGATATCCCGATCTAAAATTTCACCAGTATTCTTAAGGGGGATGAAAAATACAAAAGATAGCATGTTTTTCTCCGGCTGCCCCTTTGATTTTTCCACTATTTTTTTTCACAAGTAGTTAACAATGCCCTATACTGCCAATAATACTAAACATTAGACAAAAACTAAAATTTACAAAAATATGAAACAGCTTTAAGTTAAATGCCAAGACTTCAGTCCCTATAAAGTCATTTATATGTTCTTTAAATCCTATTTACATTACAGATATCCAAATATAAAGACTAGATATTAAGCTATTCTGCAAGAAAAACAAGCACAAAATATCACAGAATAAGGCACTTACATTCATATGCAAAAATATTTTGATTAATTCATCATAATGAGGCAGAATATCAGAGTTCAAATCCCAACTCTACCAGAAAAGTGGTGATGAGCAAACTGGGGAATGTGGCTGCCCTACTGTTCATCTGAACTCGTGGCTTTCTGTCCAAGAAGCTACAAAATGGAAATTAATAAAAATTTCTCTGGCATATCAAATCTTAATAGAAAGGTAACTATTAATCCACTATCAGAATGAACTCTATTTAGAATTTAAAACATTTATATTATCCATGGTAATGGTAATAATAAAAATATTTTGATTTATTATCTAGAGCAAGGAATTACTTTATTTTAATATGGGTGAATTTTACTATTTATAT
Source organism: Tursiops truncatus (assembly GCF_011762595.2). Taxonomy (NCBI): domain Eukaryota; kingdom Metazoa; phylum Chordata; class Mammalia; order Artiodactyla; family Delphinidae; genus Tursiops; species Tursiops truncatus. The sequence continues at coordinate 68,907,568 of NC_047047.1, read as the reverse complement.
AAAAATACTTAAGTATGCTGACATAGGACATTAAGCTATTGGAAATAGAGACCTAAAATTTCTGTGTGCCTTTTTAATGAAAATTAATTTCATTGATTTTCTAGGTATACTGTTTTTTCAAGAAATAAAATAGAAGAAACCAGTTAGTTAAAACTGCTTAAGGGATGTTTACTTTCCTTAAAAAAAAAAGTTTATGACTAGTACCTTTACATACTATGCATCTGAAATTAATTTTAATTTAGACAATTATTTACGCTAAATTTTCTCAATATTTAAAACTATAAATCATTTAGTTTGGGAGAGAAAGAGAAATGTTTTTCAACTAAAGACTTAAGTATTCTACTTTTTAACTTTTTAGTATGAACATTTTAAAACATATACAAAAGTAGAGAGGAACTTCCCTGGCGATTCAGTGGTTAAGACTCTGCACTTCCACTGCAGGCGGTGTGGGTTCGATCCCTGGTCGGGGAACTAAGATCCCACGGGCCTTGACGTGTGGCCAAAAAATTTTAAAAAAAAATTGTTTTGAAAAAAAAAATTATTGGGAACACTGCAATCAACAATTGTCGACACATGGCTTACTTTGTTTCATCTATACCTCCAGCCACTCTACCTCTACAAAGTGGATTATCCTGAAGCAAATCTCAAACATTTCATTCATAAATACTTTAGTACAGATCTCTAAAAAAGGATAAGGACTCATTTTTTTAAAGATAAAAATACCATTTTATACCTCAGAATGTAACTATAGTTCCTTCATTATCAAATTATTTACACAATGTCTTCAATTTTCATGGGGGGAAAAACACTTTTAACAGTTAGTTTGTTCAAATCGGTATCCAAAGAAGACCCATACATACCACATTTGGTTAACACACGTCTTAAAGTCTCTGTTAATCTATGGATTTCTCCTTGTTTTCTTCCAATTTATTTACTGAAGAAACCAAGAAAACTGTACTATAGTTTCCCACATTCTGTATTTTGCTAATTGTATGGTACTCTGTCCCTCATATTTCCTGAAAATTAGAATTACCTAGAGGGCTGCTCAGATTCAGATTTTGTTTTACCAAAAGAACTTCATAGACAGTGTTGTTTACTTCCCCTCCCCCTCCCCCCACCCCACACACATGAGAACACACAAAATATCTGTGGTCTCTTTTTTGAGATGTCAAGATGAATCAGGGGAACAGATGTCCTCCTGATCCACCCATTACAAAGTTTCCCATCAGCATTCCAACCTAATTGCTTTAGTAACCACTGATTAGTAGCCACTATTCAGACTCATTATTTAGGTGTTGAAAAATGGTGATAGCCTATCTTTCCTTCTTCATTTATAAGCTAGAATCCTTCTAAAAATAAATGCTTTCCTCCATCTACTAGCTGGTTATCTGAAGTACATACAACTCATATAGAAAAAAGCAGGATAAGTGCTTGATTCTGTCCTATTTATTAATTATCAGAATAATTAGCTAGTTTTTCTAGTATACTCCAAAAGTGAATGGGGCTTTTTTGTTTGTTTATCTGACACACCATTAGGAATATTATGAATACCATTTTATGGAATACCATTATGAATTTTAATATATTTTTGTGCTTTAATTACTGTATTTCCTCACTTGTAAACTGGTTATTCATAACCACTGTCTGCTTGTATATATACCACTTGTATGAGCTCTAGTTTTCATATTAAATTATTAAATATATTAAAACTTTTACTGTCACATTTACTGCAAATACTTTTTCCCTTTTATTCTTCATCTTTTCATTACTGTTTTTTCCATGGAGGCTTTTATTAGTTTCATGTCTTATAACTCACTGGTCTTTTCTTTTGATTTCTTTTAGCACGTCTATGTTTAAGTGCAGTTTCCCTCCCTTCAATAGCTTAATATTCCTCCATCTTTCCATTTACAATTAACTCTTTTAATTATAAGAAATTGTACATAAACAGTGAGAAAAAATGTTCAGAGGCACACTAGAGAAACCCAAGAGAGAGAGATGGAGAGGAAAACAAAACGGCCACATATATTTCTGAGCAAAAATACCATACTCCATTACCATTACAACACTATTACTGTATAGCTATTACTATTACATTATTTTACCAGGAGTTAATTTAAGTGGAAAGACTATAGTAGTTTCACAAAACATTTCGTTTACTTTAACCACAGGAGGGCAGTGTTTATCAAACAAAACATTATTCCATTGGAATTGTTCATTAATCTACAAAACAATTTTTAGGAACTATTTTATGGCAAACTGAATAACTGTTCAGAAGAATTAAAATCAACACTACACAGAATTAAAGTATGATAAAATAAATCTGTTTTTCTAAAGTGTACCTAATACATCTATTTCTTTACTTGTAGATTCTTACATCCAGCTAAGAAAAGGATACAAAACTTATACTTTCTGAGTATTCAAGAATAATGTAAACAGCTCCTAAATTTGGGTTCAATTCTCGCCTAAATAACAGCAGTATTTCAATTACTGCTGCACTTGCGAGTTCATCACATTCATATACACAGATATGTAGAAGCTAACTTTTGTGTAGTCTGGAAAATTTTATTTTACATTTAAAATATACATATAAAAACACGGTACTCTTGGGACTTCCCTGGTGGTCCAGTGGTAAAGAATCCGCCTTACAATTCAGGGGATGCAGGTTCGATCCCTGGTCAGGGAACAAAGATCCCATGTGCCACGGGGCAACTAAGCCTGCGGGCCACAACTACTGAGCTCCCGCTTCCCAACTAGAGCCCGCGTGTCACAAACTACAGAGCCCACGCGCCCTGAAGCCTGAGTGCCACAACTAGAGAGAGAAAACCCACACGCCACAACTAGAGAGAAGCCCGCGCACCACAACAAAGAGCCAGCGTGCAGCAACCAAGACCCGACACAGCCAAAAATAAATTAAATAAATAAATAATAAATAAATCATAAAAAATAGACATGGTAATCTTTACAGATTTACTGCAGTGTCATATGACTTATTTACTGTCCAAAAGCTTTAATTTAATGTCACAGTAGTGAATGAGGTCCCCCAGGAAACATGCAGAATGAGAAGTGATGAGACTATGCTACCGAACAAATGGTGGGGGGCGGGGGGTCAGCACTCAATGGGAGGGCCATAGGTGGCAACAAGGAGTTAAAACAACTCTTCCCAGAACACAGAAGGGAAACATGGAATCAAAGAATAATTGTTTTGTCAAATGGACCTGAACAAGTTTCACTGAACCAGGATAAAAGGAAACAGAGGTATCCCTAGCTATACCGACTCTCCCCATGCCAATACCAGAGGCAAATAGATTCAGAGTTTGACAAATCTCTCTTTATCCAAACTTGTGCTACTTATAATTTGACACTAGAAAACAAATGAATTCAGAGGATGCAGTATCCCTCACCTACCAAACTCACTAAACAAACACTTACTAGAAGTTCAGGAGCTGAACAGATAATAATAAGGAAGCATGGAACTGAGACGTAAGGAATACGGATAGAGCCAAATATCTGAAAATTAAAGAGGGAAAAGGACCTTACCTGGCTGCTGAGCAGTATCTGTTGATCACTAACTACCTCTGTCCTGAGATGCACTCCTCTGTTTAGCTTCTGTGACACCAGACTCTCCTTGTTTCCCTCCTACCTCTCCACCAGCAATTCTTCATTCTCCACAATCTCTGAATGTTGATCCTTCTCAAGATTCTCTTCTTGTCTCAATTTCTACTCTCCTTGGGCATTTTCATCCTCCCATGGTTTCCAAAAATAATTGTGCTCCTACAGCAGAATTCCATACACCCCAGTAGTGCTTATCACACTGTATTTATTATAATTGCATTTTAAATCATCTGTCTTGCCCACTGGTACATAAGCTGCACGAGGACTGGGACCACCTGTCCTGTTCACCTAGCACCCCTTAGTGCCTATCATAGGATAGGTCTAAAACATGTGATGGTTGCCTGGTGGAATTAAGAACACAGGGAGCAACACTGCCTTTAGACAAGAGTAAAAATGCCTCTTTTTTTTTTAACAAAAAAGATGGCTGAAAGGTGAGTGCAAAAGCAAATATGTTTGTAGATTCAGGGGCAGAAACTTGAATGTAAGAATAGACTGAGACTATTTAAATACATATCTATACAGAAAGGTAGCTACGGATATCCAGAGATTACAGAGGCTGGCTTTGTAAGCTCAGGGGTATAGCTTTACCTAAAGGTCCTTCAATTCTGAACAGCTCTATCAAGTCATTCTGATCTGCTAGATTAGATTCTTTTCACCCGATTATCCAAGTGTTATGCACACTCCCTGGTTCAAGCAAAAAAAAAATTCTCAGCACCTAATTCTCCCAAAACTCTGAAGAATTAATAATAGTAACAGTTAATACTAATCTAGAATTTAAGTGCCAGGTACTGTTCTAAGTACTTTACATATATTAGCTCATTTAATCGCTACAATAAATCTATGAGGTAGATAACCATTATGGCATTTTCTTCAGATGTGAAGACTGAGGCACAGAGAAAATAAGTAACTTGCCCAAGGTCACATCAGCTAATAAGTGATGGAAGACAAGCTTCTTTGCTTCTAAGCATCAAGCTATACTGCCTCTCAATCAGTTATACATCCATACTACTCCTAAAATTAACTCTTACTGTAACAAACATTTACTAAGTGCTTCATAAGTGCCAAAAACTGGAGATACAAAGATGAATAAGAAACAGGCCCTGCAGTTCACAACTAGGGTAGAGGGCAAGTAGGGGAAGGGAAAATGGACAACTATAATATGAGAGAAGAAATACTGAAAAGATACATAAAGAAACAAAGGTAAAGAAGATTTAACTCTCCCTATTATGCAATATTTCAAATACAGAGGAAACTTACAAAATAATAAAACACTTATGTATCAACAAGCTTTGTCAAATCCACAAACGGAAATGAGTAGAAATTAGGTGGTGGTTACACGGGTGTATACATTTGTCAGAAAGAAGTCAGCTGTATGCTTAAAAGGCATGTATTGTATTACACGGAAATTATACCTCAATAAAGGTGGCATATACCTCAATAAGCTGATATTTAAAGAAATTAAAACAAAATGTATGAATAGTGAAAAATTTACCACACTCCCTGAAATTCAAGAGAAGCGCAAATTAAGGGAAAAAAAAATTGAAAATGGATTAGGATGGAAGTTATGATTTGTATTAAACGCAACTTACTCGTATCTGAGAATCAGACTGTTTTAATACCTTAAATGATCAAAACAACAGAGGCAGTGAAGAGAGTTGGGGGCTGGTAGGTAGGGAAAGTGAGGAGAAGAAAGAATATAAGTTCTCTGCTTGCTAAATAAATAAATCCTTAGGGTAAAAGACAGCGCATCCATTGTATCCAACAAACAAAAATAAAAATGGGATGCCAAGAAATGGTGGAAAATATACAGCAAGTCCTTGCTTTTAGAGAAGTTAGTATTCTAGTAGTAGAAACAAACGATAAATATGTAAGCAGGGCTTCCCTGGTGGCACAGTGGTTGTGTGTCTGCCTGCCGATGCAGAGGACACGGGTTCGTGCCCTGGTCCGGGAAGATCCCACATGCCGCGGAGCGGCTGGGCCAGTGAGCCATGGCCGCTGAGCCTGCGCGTCTGGAGCCTGTGCTCCGCAACGGGAGAGGCCGCAACAGTGAGAGGCTGGCATACCGCAAAAAAGTATATATATATATGTAAGCAAAAATTTTTTTTCTGATAGTGATAAGTACAATAAACAAAATAAAACAGGGTGACAAGTTTGACAGTGAATGGGAAGAGAGAGGGTTCAACTGAGTGGTCAGGCTCAATGACCATGCAACATTTAAGCTGAGAACTGACTGACAAGTTGCCAGGCATGGGAATATTTAATATCTATTTGATTAGTTTAGCTCAAAGAAGTTTTAGTTTATATAGCCACATGGAAAATAAAATTCAAACCTAATAATAAGTATTTCATCAGGGTGGTTTCACTTACAAAACAAATGAAAAACCAGGTAACATGTTAAAAAAAAAAAGGCATAAAGTAAAATGTTTCATTCCCCTCATCTTCCATCCCTTCCCATTCTCCCCTAGCTCCTCCCCCATGTCCCATCTCCCTCCCATTCTCGCCCATCCCCTCCTCAGACACTTATTAGTTTCCTGTATATCCTTCTAGCATTAAAGCAATCATAAACAAACACAAATATATTTTTTCTCACTTTTGCAAACAAAAGGCAGCAAGGCATATACAATATTCCAATACATGACCTTTTTCATTTAATACATCTTAGAGGTCTTTATGTTTATATAAAAAGCTTTTTTTTACAGTTGCATAATATTCCATTATATGAAAATACCACAATTTATTCAACCAGTCTTCTAACGATGGACTGGGGGGCTGCTTCCCTTCTTCTGTATAGTATACAGCAGAAACAATTAGTACCCTGTATCACAACTCCTCAGCCCACGGATGAACTCAGCCTCAGTTGCTGTAGGCAATTCCCACTTAAACTCACAGTGTCCAACTCATGCTGATAGTAGCCTATCTCAAGGTTCCATAAGTCTCTCCACTTTCCTGCCTCAGGAACTTCTCCTATACCAAGGGAGCCCAAAAAGCAACAGGGCAGTCCAGAAGAGCAAGGGAGTTAGCAACCTTACTGGAGTTAGCAATTTTAAACCAACTGCTGGGGAAAGTGGAGTTGCTATTGAATAAATGTTCCAGATCCTATCTTAAACCACTTGTACATGTACAATAAGCCCACAAAGGAAGAAGTCATGGTGACAAGGACAAAGGCTATGCATGAGCCCATCAGCATAGCCTTCTTCTCTCAAAACTGACACAGCTTAGCTACTGTTGCTGCTGAGTGTCCACAACTTGTCATCAGCAAAGGCAAACTCTGAGCCCCCTATTTGTTGCAATCCCTCAAAGAGATGAGCTAAGCATTTGGATGGCAAGTTGACTACACTGGACCTCCTCCACCCTGAAGCGGCAGCAATTTGTCCTTACTGGCACTGACAACCATTCTGATAAGTTTGCCTTCCCTGCCTTCAGTGCCTCAGCCAGCACCACTAGCCAAATGTACCTAGTTTACGAACATGGGGCAAACACTGCCTCAGACCAAGTGACTCTTTTCTTTACAATGAACAAAATTTAACAATGGGCAGTGAGCACTGATCTCACCATACACTATATCACCAAGAAGCAGTAAGCCTGAGAGGACACTGGAATGGCCTCCAAAATACAGTAAATGCATCCTAAAAGTACAGTACAGAGGTGTGAATAGAAATAGGATTGGTTCCTATAACCCTAGTGAGTAAATAAAAGAATTTGTTTCCCATTCCTGCAACTTTAGGCTCTGCTAGAATTAGAGATCTTTATTCCCATGGGGAAACATTTTTAATCAGAGGGCTTTTAATCTGAATCTGAAGTTAACAACTGTTGGTCACTTTGGGCTCCTCATGCTGATGGACCAGGAGGCAAAAAAAAGGAGTTACTATAATGTTGGGATAACTAACCGTACTCGTTAGGTGGTTCTCAGCACTTCCAAGCCTGGTAATAACAGGCAACAGCAGCATAAGGCAAAGGCATGAATAAGGGAAAGGCAAACAGGGGCTCAGTCCCTTCAGGAACGATCGTCTGGGTCACCCTACCAGGCAAGCAACCTAGATTAGCTGAAGTCTGGCCAAGGGTGAAGGAAATCTAGAATACATGGAATTGGAGGGAAATGATGAACCTATGGCCTTGGAACCAGGCACTGTAGCAGAGACTATAGCTTATTCCATTAAACGTCCTGTATTAAGTCATTTTTAGAGACTGCTGCCAGCCTCTATCTTGAGAAGTTGGTAACAAGAGTCAGTTTAATATGGAGCACTAGCTGTGTAAGAAATAAACCATAACAGAATCTTCCAGTGTCCTGCAACACTCACACTGCCAACGTCCCACCTCTCCACAGGCTGCTCTCTGTACCTGACATAACTCTCTGCTCCTTTCTATATCTGAAAGTTTATCTGTCATCTAACAAAACAGCAAAAATTTTCAAAACTGGTGATATTCAATCCTTCGAGGGTTGAGTAAGACAGGCACTTACACACTACACAGCTGGGAAAGTAAACTAACACAACTTTCTGGAAAGGAATTTAGTGAACATGTAACTTGAAGGGTCTTTCAAAGAGTGACATCCTCTTACCCAGCAACTTTTCTTCTAGCAATCTACAAAAGCAAAATAACAGAAATACACAAGAGAGCGAGGCACAAAGGTGAGCACTGTAGTACTATTTCTAACAGTTGTAAAAGTAAACAACCTAAATTCCCAATGTTAAGATAATAAAGTAAACCAACTTAACTCCCCTCATAAAGAGATCTGTAGTTCAAGAGCAAAGCAGAAACCACAAGCCTTTTTATCTTTATGGCCCTCCAGTTAGACAACACCTGAAACATAAGAGGAACCCAATAAACTATTTCTAAATTGAAAACAATGATATATTATGTTGTCATTAAAGATATCTGTAAGCAGAGTTTTCAGTGATGAGGAAATGCTTATGATATACAAAAACCACAAGCAAAACTGATTACACAATTAAGATTTCAGTTAAGAAAAAAACACAAGGATTAGAAATAAATGTCAAAATGCTGATGGTATTACCTTAGATCAGAGTTATTAACTTACAGTCTAGGCCCATAGGATACACAGCTGGCTTCAGGATTCCATGAACTCCTTTGGAGTTATGTACAGTATTTAGTGCCTGTATCTCTGGAGAGAAGATTCACAGCTTTCATTAAATTCCAAAAGGGAACTCTGACCCTGAAATGACTAAGAATATGCCTCTATGTGATAGAATTAATTTTAAGATAATTTTTTCCTGCTTCTTTACACTTTTGTTTTTAAACTTTCCACAAGGCACATTACTAGCCAGATAATCAAGGGGAAAGAAAAGGGTAAATTAGTTTAAAGTGTCCATAGTTCACAAAAATAAACAATCCCTAACAAAAAAATTAAAAGACCTGCACTTTGAGACATTTCCTTAAAACATTTCTATCAGCTCAAAACATGTAATTTTCCTTTGCTTACATACATTTCTAATGTGCCCAACTCTTGTCCACATTGGAGGATCAAGATTTCATACAGGGTTCAGCCAACAAAGGAGAAGGAATAGGAGGAGGAAACCAAGGCTGGTAGTAGCACTCTATAAATATAACGTGTTACTACTACAGAAGAATTTCAATCGAAGGATTCTATGTCTAAGCTAAAAAGTAGGTTCCAAATTCTAGGGTTATTAGGCCATCCCTGAAAAATTTTTCCAATAAAATGAAGTGGGCTACACCATTCACTAAAAAATGGAATTGGGATAGCAATCATAGATCCTAATTAAAGTTAGGGTGCATCTCTTATCCCAACTTTCCATCTACTACAATTCTCATTTATGATTACAAGACAGAAATAGGAGTATATGAATAATAAAGCAGTAAGCGTGATTTCAAAGATATACTGAACTTTAAACTCTTCAAAAAAGTCTTTTTCTCCCAATCACTAATGGAATTGTTAGGAAAACTGCCTATGTATTAGGACACCTCAATAATTACAAAACCCACAAAGTGTTCAAACATGTTCTGATTCTTATGCAATAAAACCATAAATTACAAAAGCTAAAATAAGGGAATTCCCTGGCAGTCCAGCGCTTTCACTGCCAGGGCCCAGGTTCAATCCCTGGTGGGAGAACTAAAATCCCACAAGCCTCACGGTGCAGCCCCAAAAACAAAACAAAACAAAAAAACCCACTAAAGTCATTAAAATTGTTTTTAATCCCTATGCCAAAAAAATCTTGGACCAACAAGGAAAGCACAACTCTAATACCTAGACCAAAGAAGTAAATGAAAGGTATAATTATGAAAAAGGAAGCAATTTATTATATGTAAATGTATTTCACTTATTCTCTTAAACTACTTGATTTTTTTTACCATATTTGATTTCAACAAATATCTGAACATATTCTATACTTCCATCACCTAAAAGTCATCTACAACATCCAAATTTATACTCTCCTCTCCTCAACATACTATTTTCACTGGATTAAGTTTAATCCAATTCCACTGTCTTTCAAAAATGACTCTCATGTACACCTTTGGTAATGTACCTATCCTCAGTTAATATGCCCTTTTCTCCCCAGACCCATAAAATACTTAACCTTTCTCATGGGTGCAGACCCCTTTGAAAGTCTGATGAGAGCTATGAAGACTCTTCTCAGAAAAAAAAATATAATTTTTATGGTTAGTTTTTGCTAGTCCACAGACCCCAAGAAGACTAAGGTAGATTTGTGTTTTTAGCAACTTACCTACCATTCAACATTCTTCTGGTAAAAGGCCCTGGTTTTCTTTTGCATATTCACCCCCTCCTCCATTCTCAATCTGTATGGTGGGAGCCAAGACTAACAATAAAGCGTGAAACCAACCTCTTGACCACAGTTAACAGGTTTAGAAATGGGGACAACACTCAAATTAAGACTAAAGGAGCATAATAACAGGTAAAAGACATTTTTTTTTTGCCCCAGCAACTACTGGACTTAAACTTGAATAGTGTGAGACTGAAGCTAACAGCTTTCTAACACCCCCAAGACAAACAGAGAGAGAGAGAGGGAAAGAGAGAGAGAGAAACAAAATCTTGACAATGCGATTATTTAAAGACTGAATGCAAGCATACCTGAAGCTCTTCCTCCATATTTTTCAGAAATAAACCAATGAATTCCCTTTTCTTCCTTCTACTACTTTGGGATAGGTTTTCTACCACTTTCAAAACAGTCCTGAGACAGAACTCATTGCTAGATCAAGACTAGGAACTCCTGAAGTAAATGACAAATCTATATTCTGAATCCATACACATGGGTTCATAACAGTAAAGCAAATTATGGTGAACACTGGCAATGATTAGCCTACTACTCACAAAAAGCTTTTAACCATACTATAGCCAACAACAACAAAAATTTCACATGATATTTTTCATTTAAGCTTTGTAAAACTACAGAACTATGTGACAAAATATTCCCAGAAACTAGCCAAAGCATTGCCTTGAAGCTACCAAGACAAGGCAATTGTCTTAGGACTGTAGAGTTTCCCAAATGTCGAACAGAATCTGGACTTCTACATCCTTGCTCAAAAGAACCAAGCTCAGGGACTTCCCTGGTGGCACAGTGGTTGAGAGTCCGCCTGCCGATGCAGGGGACACGGGTTCGTGCCCTGGTCCGGGAGAATCCCACATGCCGCAGAGCGGCTAGGCCCGTGAGCCATGGCCGCTGAGCCTGCGTGTCCGGAGCCTGTGCTCCGCAACGGGAGAGGCCACAACAGTGAAAGGCCCGCGTACCGCCAAAAAAAAAAAAAAAAAAAGAACCAAGCTCAGATAAAAATCTCTCCTCATCCATGAAGTCTGCTAGCATTTCAATGACACTCTTCCTTCTCAATTACCTTAGGTACTTAAAAAGGGTAATTTCAGCAATTTATTTTATATACGTATAGGTATGTGTGTGTATACATATATAAATCATTCCTGTTATTTTAGTCTCTTACTCTTGTCTACACATAGTGAAATGCACTTATTCAGAGACAAAACAGTCAAGGTTTTATTTAAAAGAGAACTAGAGGGCTTCCCTGGTGGCGCAGTGGTTAAGAATCCACCTGCCAATGAAGGGGCACGGGTTCGAGCCCTGGTCCAGAAAGATCCCACATGCCACGGAACAACTAAGCCCATGCGCCACAACTACTGAGCCTGCGTTCTAAAGCCCATGAGCCACAACTACTGAGCCCATGTGCCACAACTACTGAAACCCGCGTGTCTAGAGCCCGTGCTCTGCAACGAGAAGCCACCGCAATGAGAAGCCCTCACACTACAATGAAGAGTAGTCCCCGCTCACCGCACCTAGAGAAAGCCTGCAGGCAGCAACGAAGACCCAACACAGCCAAAAATAAAATAAATAAAAAATGCATGCACCCCAATGTTCATAGCAGCACTATTTACAATAGCCAGGACATGGAAGCAACCTAAATGTACATCAACAGAGGAGTGGATAAAGAAGATGTGGTACATGTATACAATGGAATATTACTCAGCCATAAAAAGGAATGAAATTGGGTCATTTGTAGAGATGTGGATGGATTTAGAGAGTGTCACACAAAGTGAAGTCAGAAAGAGAAAAGCAAGCATCGTATAATAACGCATATATGTGGAATCTAGAAAAATGGTATAGATGATCTTATATGCAAAGCAGAAATGGAGACACAGACATAGAGAACAAATGCGTGGCTACCAAGGGGAAAAGGGTGGGAGGAATTGGGAGACTGGGACTGACACACAGACATTACTGATACTATGTATAAAATAGACAACTGATGGGAACATACTGTGTAACACAGAGAACTCTAACTAATGCACTGAAGTAACCTAAATGGGAGGGAAGTCAAAAAGGGAGGGGATATATGTATGTATATGGCTGATTCATTTTGCTGTGTAGTGCAGACTAACACAACATTGTAAAGCAACCATACTCTAATAAAAATTAATAAAAGAAAAAAAATGGGCAAAGGATTGAGTAAGACATTTCTCTAAGGAAGATACACTAATGGCCAAGAATCATATAAAAATAATCACTAATCATTAGGGAAATGCAAATCAAAACCACAATAAGATGTCGTCACACCCACTAAGATGGCTGCTATTAAAAAAAAAAACGCACAAAACAGGAAATAACAACTACTGGCAGGGATGTAGAGAAACTGCAACCCTGTACATTGCTGATGGGAATGTAAAATGGTGCAGCTGCTATGGAAAATAGTTTGGTGGTTCCTCTCAAAAAATTAAAAATAGAATTATTATATGATCTAGCAATATCACTTCGGGTTATATATCTGAAACAATCAAAAGCAGGATCTCAAAGAGATCTGTGTACACTCATGTTCACAGCAGTATTATTAAATAGCCAAAAGGCAGAAACAAACCAACTGTCCATTGACAGATGACTCAATTTTAAAATGCAGTATATACCTATGATGAAATTATTCAGCCTTAAAATGGAAATTCTGACACATGATACAACATGGATGAACCCTGAGGACATTACGCTAAATGAAATAAGTCAGTCATAAAAAGACAAACATTGCATGATTTCACCTATATGAGGTAAGATATTCAAAGAAATTGGAAGTAGAATAGTGGCTGTCAGGAACTGTGGGAAGGGGGGGTTGGGAAGTTGTTTAATGGTAGAGTTTCAGTTTTGCAAGATGAAAAATTTTAGAGTTTATGCAAAACTATGTGCATATACTTAACACTGTACACTTTAAAATGATCAAAATGGTAAATTTTATGTTATGTGTATTATACCACAATTTTTTTTAAAGAGCAATGTGGATAGATAATAAATGTTAGTGGTAGAATCCCCAGGTGGTGGGTATATGGAGGGTATTCTCTGTAAAATTCATTCAAATTTGTTGTTTTAATTTTTTCATAATGAAATACTATGAGGAAAAAGAACAATGTAGCACTCTATGTGCAGATATGCAAAGACATTCAGACATTATTAAGTGAAAAAAGCAAGTTGCAGAATTATAGATACCATTTGACTCCTCAATTTGCGGGGGAGGAGGTGTTATACATATGTGAAGAAACTTTCTAGCCATTTATCTTAGAAACCATTATCAGTGTTTTCCACTGGAAAGCGAGTTGGAGAGGTAAAAGTCTTTATACCCTTAAGTACTGGGGAATTTTGCCACACGCACCCATTACTTGTATACATATACATTTATACAGCCCAATAAACGTCAACCCTTCTGTAATTTGTTTTAATGTACGGTATGAAGCAGGGATATAAGTTTTTTTCTCAAGATGATTAGATTTCAACATTACCTGTTTACTGAATTCTTAGATATACCTGACTGCCTTGGGGCTTTCACATCTATTCTATTCACCAGTCTTTTCTAGTTCCACATCATTGCCATCTTGCTTTAATCACTGTATCTTTGCTATACATGTTAATCTCTAGTAATATAATTTATGCCTCACTACACTTCTTTAAAAAAAATATATTCTAGGGCTTCCCTGGTGGCGCAGTGGTTGAGAGTCCACCTGCCAGTGCAGGGGACATGGGTTTGTGCCCCGGTCCGGGAAGATCCCACATGCCGCGGAGCGGCTGGGCCCATGAGCCATGGCCACTAAGTCTGCACGTCCGGAGCCTGTGCTCTGCAGTGGGAGAGGCCACAACAGTGAGAGGCCCGCATACTGCAAAAAAATATATATATATATATATTCTAACCCAAATGAACTTTTGATTTGTCAGAGTGGAATTGCTTTACCTTTTAAATTTACTTGACAAGAACTAAAATCTTCATCATGATTCTTCCAATCCAGGTGCAAACTGGCTCTCTTCAATTTTTCCATCCTTTCCCAGAATTTTTATTTTCTTCACCTAGATCCTGTATATTTCTTATTCAACATATTACTAAATATATTTTTCATAATATTTTTGTTAATTATTGGTATATAGGAACTCTATTTATATGTTTACTTAACAATCACCTTTCTGAACTCTTATGTAAATCTCTAACAGATTTTTAGTTGATTCTTTTGGGATTTCTAAATAAGCAATCATAATATCTGCAAACAGCAATACTTTTTTTCTTCCTCACACCTCATTTATTTTTCATGCCTAACTACACTGGCTACAACTTCTAAAACAATGCTAAATAAAAGTAGTGATAGCAAGTTTTCTTGTCGTAGGTCTAATTTTTCCACTGTTTGTCTCTAGTGTTTCACCACCATTATCATGCTGGCGGTTAGGCTAAAACAGTCTTTATGTTATAAAAGCATCTTTCTGCCCAAACTCAAAAAAAAAAAAAAGTGGTCAGGTAATGGAAGTTTTGTTGTGTCATTTTTTTTTTTTTTAAAGGGCAATATGCTGAGTTTATTTCCACTATTCCCAAGACTACTATTTTAGGAGGAAAATAAATTTAAGTAAACCAAACACAGAGTCAATTATATCTAAGTCACCCATATAGAGAAAGAAATTCTACTTAAGCTTACCTGCCTGGGTATGTATGTGTTTTAACACTTCCTTTTAACTGAAAGGTTTTAAACAGATATTGAATTTAAATAACTGCTTTTTTGACATGTGAGATAATCATATAGCTCATACCTGTTAGGTAACACTAGGTGCTATAACCAAATCCCAAAATTTCATTAGCTTAACACAATACAAGTTATTATTCAGTTATAAACAGTTATTCATCTGTGAACTAAATTATTAACAGTTCAGTGCAGATGGTTTCTATTCAGTAGGCACACCCTGCTCTTAAATACCTTGACCCAGAAGTGACACACATTATTTATGCTGACATTTCACTTTTAAAATAGTCACTTGGCGGGGCTTCCCTGGTGGCGCAGTGGTTGGGAGTCCGCCTGCCGATGCAGGGGACACGGGTTCCTGCCCTGGTCTGGGAGGATCCCACATGCCGCGGAGCGGCTGGGCCCGTGAGCCGTGGCCACTGGGCCTGCGCGTCCGGAGCCTGTGCTCCGCAGCGGGAGAGGCTACAACAGCGAGAGGCCAGCGTACTGCCAAAAAAAAAAAAACTCACTTGGCACCACCTACATACAAGGGAGTCTAGAAAATAAAATCCTTGCCTAGGGAGCTGGGCAAGTACCCATCTTTACATATAGTTTCTCATTTTTGACATCTCTACATATAGTTTTCTCATTTTTGACCTAATAATTTGATGATAATTTTCTAAAAACAAAGGAGCTTTGCGTTCCTGGAATAATTAATTCTCATTAATCGTGGTGTGTTGTTTTATTATATTGCTGTATTTACAATTTACATACACAAGTGCTTAGTAAAATTAGCCTGTTTTCCTTTTTTTTTGTCCTATTTGTTATCATGTTTTGATTTGAGTTAGCTAGCATTACTTCTGCTATATATGTGGTAGGTGTTCAATACTTTAACAGTAAAACCGCTATCCCGTCAGAAGGGAAGTCAGACACAATTTCAACAATACTTGATCCAACAGACATATAGATCCTAGTTGCCGTAATACAGACAGAAGTAATTTACTGTAGAAATACAGCATAAAGAACACTGAACAAACCAGGAAGCTAATATATTCTGAATAATGGCTGTGTTAAAACTTAATATAAAAATGTCATAATTTTCCGAAAGCCTCTGAAGGACTTTACAAATTTTTTTGTTGAAACCTTGGCTATTCCCTGCAACAGAGAAGGATGATACCCCATGGAAACTACCTTCCACAGGCCAGTGCCAATCCAGAATCATTCCAGAAGTCCTTGAGTCATCTAGGCAGGACATTCAGTATGAGAGGAGCTGGAAAGTAAATTGTAACAAGAAGATAGGAAAATCTACCAAGAATTCTAGGCAACAGTCTAGCCCTAGCAATAAACACGTTGCCTCCCTGATTTCATCGCCTACATCTCTCTTCCTCAATCACATTACTTTAGCTACGCTGGCCTCCTCACAGTTCCTAGACCAAGACAGGCACACTCCTGCCTCAGTCTTTACACTGACTGCTCCCTCTGTGTAGAATGCTCTTTCCCTGAGTATCTGCAAAGTTTGCTCCTTCACCTCCTTCAAATGTTTGGTCAAAAGTCAGCTTCTCAGTGAGGCCTTGCCTGAATACCCAATTAAAATTGCAAACTACTCCAAACTCCCCCAGCATTCCCCAGCCATCTTGCTTAATTTTTTTCCCATAGCACTTACCTCTAACAAAACATATAATTTATTTATTTACCATGTTGTCTGTCTTCCACCCCCATCCACAAATTAAGTTCCATACAGACAGGGATCTTTTCTTTTCTCCTGTTTTGTTCACTGCTACACCCACATGCCTGGCATACAGTAAGTCCTCAATAAACATTTAACTAAATTAAATGTTCCATGTATTGAATCTCCAATGATATGACATTGAGATTTGGTGTTTGCAAACTGATCCTATCCTAAGCCAACCTAAGACACTCACCAAAGAATCACTCCTTCCATCAGCTTACAAAGCTAAGAACCTGATTTTTTTTTAATTGACAATATTTATAACAATACTATGTCCCTTGGTCTCTATATGGAGAAAGTCAGAAAAGGTTTCAGAAGAAAATGTTATCTCCACCCCACCCCAGTGTACATTAGTTTGGAGCCTTCCTTCACTTTACAACAGCCATGTCTTCTTCATCTCCATTTTGTCTACCTTTCAAAGGAAATTTTAAAACAAACAAAAAAACCCTCATGTTACAAAGGGAGGTTGGTAAAGGGAGGGTGCGGTGACAAAGTAAACAGAGGGAGAAATCCAAATTTTATAGGGAAAACTTCAGGCTAATATGTATACGTTTAAGTACTTATATTTTAAACTTTTCTAGCCGTGTAAGGCAATATTATTCTATTACAGATGAACTTCCCAGCTATCTCTCTATAACTTCTACACAAAAAATGTTAGCTTTAAAATGTATCCACTATGGGGCAAAACTAATCTCATGTACTGCTGGTGCATTATAAATTAGTACAACCCTTAAATAAAGCAGTATACCACATAGCAAATTACAAGTAACTGTATTTCTAATCTTTCCACAGGAAATACTCCAAAATATAGGATGGGTTCCAATTCCAGGTAAGATGGGGTAAGCATATTCCACCCTATCACTCCCAAAGAATGTAGCTATAAAACCTGAATGGAGCAGCTAAGGATTCTGCAAAGTAAATGGTTTCATCTCAAGATCACTAGAGCATTCACCAAGAATGAGAACATTCTGGGTCATAAAACACACTTCAATAAATTTAAAAGAATAGAAATCGTGCCATGACTGCTCCCAGGCCACAGTGGAATTAAACTAGAAATCAGTAACAGAAAGATACTGGAAAAATCCCAAACTATATGGACATTAAACAACACACTTCTAAATAACATATGAGTTAAAGAAGAAGTCTCAAGAGAAGTTTTAAAATATCATAACTAAATGAAAATACAACTTACCAAAATTTGTGAGATACAGGAAAGGCAGGGCATAGAAAGAGATTTACAGCATTGAATTCATATTAGAAAAGAAAAAGATCTAAATTCAATAATCTAAGCTTCCATCTTAGGAAACTAGAAAAAGAGGAGCAAATTAAATCCAAAGTAAGCAGAAGAAAGAAATAATAAAAATTAGAGCAGAAACGTGAAGCTGAAAACAGGAAACCATAGAGAAAAATCAACAAAACTAAAAGCTGGTTCTCTGAAAAGTTATATATAGTCAGTAAGTCTAAAGCTTTAAAATAAAAAAAAAAGAAAGAAAAATTACTAGTATCAGAAGTGAAAGAGAGGACATCACTGCAGACCCCATGTGCAGTAAAAGAATAATAAAGGAATATTATGCCCACAAATTTGACAACCTAGATAAAATGGACCAATTCCCTGAAAGACATAATCTGTCAAAACTTGACAAGAAGAAACAGACAATCTAAAAAAATCAATGATTAATTAATACTCCTCCAAAATAGGCTAAGGTAGATTCACTGGTGAATTCTACCAAACATTATAAGGCAGAAATTATACCAATTCTCTACAATTTTTTTTCCAGAAGAACCCGAGGGAATACTTTCTAACTCATTCTGAGGCCAACAATACCCTAATATCAAAACCAGACAAAGACATTATAAAAAAAGAAAACTGCAGACCA
Organism: Tursiops truncatus; assembly: GCF_011762595.2. Classification (NCBI taxonomy): domain Eukaryota; kingdom Metazoa; phylum Chordata; class Mammalia; order Artiodactyla; family Delphinidae; genus Tursiops; species Tursiops truncatus. The sequence goes on along the minus strand of NC_047047.1, from coordinate 68,888,901 downwards.
ATGATCTCTTGTTAACACTGATGCAAAAATCCTCAACAAAATACATATTAGTAAATCAAATCTAACAAAGTATGTATGTATGTTTTATTCATTCATTCATTCATTTATAGCTGCGTTGGGTCTCCACTGCTGCATGCGGGCTTTCTCTAGTTGCGGAGAACAGGGGCTACTCTTTGTTGCGGTGCGAGGGCTTCTCATTGCAGTGGCTTCTCTTGTTGTGGAGCACGGGCTCTAGGTGCACAGGCTCTAGGGCTCATGGGCTCAGTAGTCATGGCTCACGGGCTCTAGAGCACAGACTCAGTAGTTGTGGCTCGCAGGCTTAGTTGCTCCACAGCATGTGGGATCTTCCTGGCCCAGGGCTCGAACCCGTGTCCCCTGCATTGGCAGGAGGATTCTTAACCACTGGGCCACCATGGAAGTCCCAACAAAGTATTAATAAATAGTAGCAGGCAGATTGAGGAACACCTGAATGCAAAGTACCTCCAAACTGGCAATGATGTTAGCAATTTTTCCCCTCCAGTATCTCAATCCGAACTCAACACAGCCCAAAACCTGGAAATGGGCATCAGTGTGGAAAGAGAGTGTTCCATCAGGACAGGTGTCTCAAAATGCTCAGAGAAAGAACAGAAACTTCCTCATTTTCTTTCTTTCTTCTATTTTTAATTTTCCCTGTTCTCTTGTACCTCAAACCCCAAGTAATCCTGTGGCAACAACAGCAACGGAGAAAGCAGATGCCCATAACTCTGAAGGAGGGAAATCTTCCCCTCCAATCAAAGGAACTATGCTCTTTTTCCCTCTCACGTCTCCTGCTGCTTGGCCTGATGGAGGCACAGTTGTAGGAAGTACACAGAGGAGTGGGATAAAAGAAAGCTCCAAATTTCTGGCCAAATAAATGAAAAAGGGGAGGCCCCAGGGAATCTGAAAGTACTGGGAAGACTGCAGAAAAAAGAACTCAGGAAAGTGATCCCTTAAAGTTGCTTATGAACTCCTTGGCTAACACCTGAGCTGTGGATACATGGATTGAACACTAAAAAGTACAGAAAGTCTTTGAGAACTGACTCTGGGAGAGATGAGGGATCAGCAAACCTTTTCTATAAAGGACCATATAGTAAATTTAAGGTTTTGTGGGCCCAACAGTCTCTGTTACAACTGCTTAACTATGACTATTATAGTATGAAAGCACCCACAAAAAATACATAAACAAATGGGCATGGCTGCGTTCCAGTAAAATTTTATTTTTGAAAACAGGCAGTGGGCTGGATTTAGCCCACAGGCCATGGTTTCACAACCCATGGGCAAGACCACCACCCAAATCCCAGACAGTCCACTGATGGTACACACAGGGACAAATCCAAACATCACTAAAAAGGCTTTGAAAAGTTAACTGACATTGAAACAACAACCCACAGAACAGACAACCCACAGGTCAGAACCTGAGGCCTGAACCCAATTCAGTCAACTACTTGCTAAAACAAAACTATTAACATTCTCCACAGAACTTAAACAAGACCCAGAGTGTCAATTATACAATATTCAAAATGGCCGGAATACAATCTAAATTTGGTATATAAGGAAAATCTCAGCTTGCTTAGGAAAAGAAAATAAAGACACAATCAAAATAACACTGATATTGGAAAAGTTTCACAAAGACTTTAAAGCAGCTATTATATATGACTCAAATGAACTTACTTACAAAACAGACTCACAGACACAGAAAACAAACTTATGGTTACCAAAAGGGAAAGGTGGTGAGGGAGGGATAAATTAGGAGTTTGGGAGTAGCAGATACAAACTACTATATGTAAAGTAGATTAAAAAAAAAAAAAGTCTTACTATACAGCACAGGGAACTATATTCAATATCCTGTAATAAACCATAATGGAAAAGAATATGAAAACGAATATATATAAATATAGGGCTTTCCTAGTGGCGCAGTGGTTAAGAATTCACCTGCCAATGCAGGGGACATGGGTTCGAGCCCTGGTCCAGGAAGATACCACATACCACTGAGCAACTAAGCCTATGGGCCACAACTACTGAGCCTGCACTCTAGAGCCCGTGAGCCACAATTACTGAAGCCCGTGCACCTAGAGCCCGTGCTCCACAACAAGAGAAGCCACCGCAATGAGAAGCCCGTGCACCGCAACAAAGAGTAGCCCCGGGTCGCCGCAACTAGGGAAAGCCCGCACGCAGCAACGAAGACCCAACGCAGCCAAAAATAATAAATAAATAAAGTATATAAATATAGATGCGGATAACTGAATCACTTTGCCGTACACCAGAAACTGACACAACACTGTAAATCAACTATACTTCAATTAAAAAAAAAAAAAAAGCACAAGCCACAACAAAGGAGCCCACCTGCTACAACTAAGACCCGGTGCAACCTAATAAATAAATAAAGCAGCTATTATAAAAATGCTCCAAGGGTTAACATGCTTGAAATGAAGGGAAAGATACAAAGTTTCAGCAAAGTAGAAGATATAAAGAAAAACCAAACGGAATTTTTTTTTTTTTTTTTTTTTGCGGTACGCGGGCCTCTCACTGTTGGGGCCTCTCCCGCCGCGGAGCACAGGCTGCGGACACACAGGCTCAGCGGCCATGGCTCACGCGCCCAGCCACTCCGCGGCATGTGGGATCCTCCCGGACCGGGGCACGAACCCACGTCCCCCGCATCGGCAGGCGGACTCTCAACCACTACGCCACCAGGGAAGCCCCAAACGGAAATTTTTCAACTGAAAAATAACCAAACCAAAACAAAACGTCACTGGATGAATCAATAACAAAAGAGTAAACATGAAAATAGAGAAACAGAAATTATCTAATGATTAAATTAAAAAAATAAACCCTTACTCAAAATTTAAAAATTTGTGTGCCAAAGGACATACCAAGAAAGTGAAAGAACAACCCACAGAATGGAAAAAATATTTGCAAATAATGTGTCTGATAAGGGACTTGTATGCAGTATATAAAGAATTCTTAGAAATCAGCAAAAAGACAAATAATCCAATTTTTAAATGGGCAAAGGATATGAATAGATATTTCTCAAAAAAAAGATATACAAATGGCCAGTAAGTATATGAAAAGATGCTCAATGTCATTATTCATTAGGAAAATACAGTTTGCATCCCCTAGAACGGATATAATTATTTTAGGGAAAAAAGGAAAACAACAAGTGTTGGCAAGGAGAAATTAGAACCCTCAAACATTGCTGGTAGTGCTGTAAACTTGTTCAGCTGATACGGTAAACAGTTTGGTAATTCCTCAAAAAGTTAAACATAGAGTTAACATATGGCCTAGCAATGCCCCTCCTATAGACCAAAAAGAATTAAACATATGTTGACACAAAAAGTTGTACATGAAATGTTCATGGCAGCATTATTCATAATAGCCAAAAAGTATAAACAATCCAAATAACCATCAACTGATGAAGAGAATAAAAGGTGGTATATCCATATGATGGAATATTATTCAGCCATAAAAAAGATACATGCTACAATATGGATGAATTTTGAAAATATTATGCTAAGTGAAAGAAGCCATACACAAAAGACCACATGCTGTATGACTCCATTTACATGAACTGTCCAGAATAGGCAAACCCACAGACACAGAAAGTAGATTAGTGGTTACCAGAGGCTGGTAGGAGGGGAGAATGAAAAGTGACCACTAATAATAATAAAGATAGTAAATATCAATAAGAGTGAAAATAGAAAAAGAGAAAAAAATTAATGAAACCAAAAGCTCGTTCTTTCAATTGATTAAAAAAAAAAAACTGGTAAATCTCTAGCAGAAAAAAATGGGAAAAGACAAACTACCAGTTATCAAGAATAAAGAGGGGATATATTACTACAGACTCTATGAACAATAAGGGAATACTACAAACTACAGACAAACTCAACAACTTAAACGAAATGGACCAATTCCTGGAAAACCACAAACTACTCAAACTTACCCAAGAAGACACAGATAACCTGAATAGCTCTACAATTATACAAGAAATTGAATTTATAGTTAAAAGGCTTCCACAAAAGAAATCTCCAGACCCCAGAATGTTTCACTGGTGAACTCTATCAAACATTTAAAGAAGAAATAACACTAGTTCTACATACAGTTCATTCTCATTATTCACAATAGTTATGTTCTATAAAGTCACCATGAAAACTAAATTAGCAAATACTGAAGAACCGCTCCTAGATGAAATACAGAGTTAGGTTCCTGCAAGCCTCTGGTCATATTTTTGGCAACTGATCAATACATAACCTTGTCTTTATGTGTGTTTCTGTTTAAAGATATTTAATACATATTACTGACTCACTGACTTTAAACTCATGGCCAAAAGCACTGCAACTCATGCCTAAACAAAGTTTATCTAACAGAGGTATTTTCTCCATGAGGCACATCACAGCTTTCTTGCACTTAAGAATACTAAACACAAAGCGAGAGAGTGGCATGGACATATATACACTACCAAACGTAAAACAGATAGCTAGTGGGAAGCAGCTGCATAGCACAGGGAGATCAGCTCGGTGCTTTGTGACCACCTAGAGGGGTGGGATAGGGAGGGTGGGAGGGAGGGAGATGCAAGAGGGAGGAGACATGGGGATATATGTATATGTATAACTGATTCACTTTGTTATAAAGCAGAAACTAACACACCATTGTAAAGCAATTATACTCCAATAAAGATGTAAAAAAAAAAAAAGAATACTAGACAGCACTTCAGTACTATACTTGGGAGCCATTTTAAATAGTGAGAGCACCAACAGAAAGCACAAAAATGCAAACACCATTGCACTGAATAGACCACAAAAAGGACACATTTTCACTATGAGAGCTGAAATGAAAAGGCAGAAGATCACCTTGTTTAACTTCAGCAGAGACCTCAGTGTCAGGTGACAACTGCTTTGCCACTCAGCGAATGTCCATGAATGGACAAAAGTGCCGAGCACTGTCTGGGGTGAGGACTATATTTTCGCAAGCAGGTGAATTCACAAATACACTTGCCCCTCGAACAACACAGGTTTAACCGCACAGGTGCACTTATATGTGCAATGTTTTCAACAGTAAATACTACAGTACTACACGATTCAAGGGGGTTGAACCTATGGATGAGGAACCATGGATATGGAAGAACCGCTCATATGGAGGGCCGTCTACAAATTACTCAAGGATTTTTGACTGTGCAGAGGGTTGGCGCCCCTAACACCTGAGCTGTTCAAGGGTCAACTGTACTGAATCCACGAATAGTGATGATCAACTATAATCTCTTTCAGGAAGTAGAATAGGAAGGAAGACTTCCTTTTTTATGAGATCAGCACTATCCTGATACCAAAGCCAGACAGAAACAATAGAGGAAAACTACAAATTAATATCCCTCATGAACATAACCATAAATGTCCTCAACACATCCAATCTGGCAATGTATAAAAAGTGCAATACACCACAACCAAGTGAGGTTTCTTTCCCCAGGAATGCAAGGCAATTCAAAATTTGAAAATCCATGTAATCCACCATATTAAAAGTCTAAAAAGTAAAGCAAATCATCAATTGATTCAGAAAAAGCATTTGACAAAATTCAACATCCACTCATGACAAAAACTCTCAGCAAACTAGAAATAAAAGGGAACTTTCTCAACCTGGTAATAAGTGTTCACAAAAAATATACAGCTAATAGGAAACATTTTCATTAAACCTTTGTCATTTGCTACCACCTCTTCTCTGCCAGGAAACAGACCTGGGAAATACACATGAAGTAAATCCAATACTAAATGAAAGATTGGAAAAGATGCCCTTCTTGCCGCCCACCCATCTGTTCTCAAGGTGTGACTTTCCTATCACAAACTTGTAATAGGTTTTCTCCTGGCAAAACTATTCTTACCTTTTATCAAATAAATATATCAATATTTAATGGTGGTGTCACAAATATTTAATGATGTTTTCACAAAAAGCATCATGGAACCCAGAGCCACTGTGGTGCACAACTCCAGGAGGCAATATTCACATAAATACAATATGTAAATATGAATGGTTCCCCTGGAGTTGTGCAACAGATTCCTGACTGATTCTACCACCTCAACAAACCTGAAGACCAGCGGCACACAGGATAGTAGAATGGAAAGAACAGTGGTATGAGAATTCAGAGAAAAGAAAAATCAACATGAGCTAGAATAACTGGGGAAAGAATTTACTTTCTTTTTTCCTCTCAAGAATCATACAATACTGTTGTGTTGAAGAGCATTCCAGAACCTCCTGTATTTATGAAAACTTTAGGAGACTGGCAGAACTTAATACATAGGCTTCTGTTGGAGACCTGTAAGTGGGATAGATGTACAGAGAATAGGTATAAAATGAGAAAAAAAAAGTGTACTCCCACCCATCCTTCTAACTCAAGAGAGCCCCACTCTAACCCTTATAACCTCACCATAGCTAGATTCTTCAGCTCTCTACAATACACCCCACAAATGGCCCAAAACACAGATGTTATTGCCTGCATAAAAACTCTCTACAACTAGAATAAAAATATTCGTCCGCCCAATTTGTACAACTCACAACATTTTAGTCCCAGCTTACCTTTTCTGGCCTTTTCTTTTACTACACTTCACAATACTCAAAGGTAAATAGCATGCATACAACATATGCTGCATTTTTTCAGCCTTTCTTCTGCCTGGAATACCCTTATCCATATTTACCCCTGAATACCCAGGCCAAACCCTCCCTGAGACCAACCTTACCATGTTCCCTCCTCCACCAAATTTCAGTAATACTTTTAGTTTGCTATTATACAGCCTCAACAACACAAATTTATTTTTTGATTATATTTTATTATAAAAGGTGAAAACAATACAAAGTTATCTCACAGTTCTCTGCGTCAGGACTCTGGGCATGGGTTAACAGGGTCTTCTACTTAAGGTCTCACTGAGCTGAAACTGAAGTGACAGCTGGGACTGTGAACTTATCTGAGGCTTGGGCTTGTATTCTTTTCCAAGCTTACCAGGAAGCTTACTTGTTGGCAGGTTTTAGTCCCTTTCTGTTTTCTTGCTGACTTTTGGCCAGGAGCCATTCAGCAACCAGAGGCTGCCTGCCATTCCTTGCCACAGCAGTTCACAAAGTATAAGTCAAGAGAGTGAGATCTGGGGCAGAATCTCCTAAAGCATGAGATGGATCTTTCAGTGGGTTCCCAAACTTGTCCATAGCTAGTTTAGGTCTCTGTGTGATTCCACACTGACCTTGGGAAACAAGTGGCAAATGGGGTCCCCGAGGTTAGAGGCTTTTCATTAGAACTGTTTCAAACCTCTGCACCCATTTGCTAAGAAATAACATCTTTACAATATTTAGTTTTCCCATTCAGAAACATAAAATGATCTACATTTACTAATTTTTCAGTAATGTTAACAAACAGTGCTTACAACATACTAGGCATTGTACAAAGAACTTTTCACACATTCTAGCCTAATCACCTAACACTTCAAATGGTAAATTCTATTGTTATCTCTATTTTACAGTTTGGGGAAATTGAGAACGCTTAGTGTAATCCCTACAACTCCAAATGTGGCTCTTAGACCAAACCACCAGCATCACCTGTGAACTTTTTACAAATGCAGAATCTCTGGCTACACTGCAGACCTACTGAATAATAATCTACATTATAATAAGCTCCCCAGGTGATTCTTTTACACATTAATGTTTGAGCACTGGTTTAAATAACTTGTTCAAGCTGACATAATAAACTCAATAAAGATCAGATCCAGATTGTTAAGGTTATTCCCAAGTTGCTATTAAAAATAGTCCTGGGACTTCCCTGGTGGTCCAGTGGTTAAGACTCCATGCTCCCAATGCAGGGGGCACAGGTTCGAACCCTGGTCGGGGAACTAAGGTCCCTCAGGCTGCACCGGTCAGCCAAAAAAACAGTCCTATGTTCCTCATTGTGTCTTTCATAGGTGATTAATGATACGCATGAGAAGTGTTCTTCTATTATCTTTATCTTGTAATCCATCTCTTTTTGACATCTTCTTTCTCCCTCTCTCTCTCTCCCCCACACACAAACAATGTAAAAGAGAAAACCTTTCCTAAAATATCAACCCATTTCATGGGTACCATCCATTTAAACTTACAAAATTTGTCAGAACCACTCAAATCATATAGGAAACTAATCACTATAAATCAATAGCAACACATTTAAATTTTTATGTTACTATTTAGAATAAGTCACTAACACCATTAAGCACTTTATTTGAAACTGAATATGGCTAAACCAGCTACTGAATAATTCAGACATCAGTGGGTTAAAGATTCAAGATGATTTGGGCCATCCCAAGCTGTGAACTCCAATGAAAGTCCATTCTAAATGTAGTATCAACTGCTAAATGTCAGCAGCCAAAGAATTTTCAAATGAAAAGTCTTTCACAACGTAATTTTTTACTAAAACATAGATCAAATTACTGAGAAGACGCTATAATTAATAAGGTTTACAATGTCCCTTGATGCCCAGGACTAAGTACATCTGTATTTACCATTAACCTATTTTAGTTTTTGTCAAGCAAGGTCAGAAGTAAGAATTATCACAGAAACTTCCCTATGTCCAAATGTAATTCAAAAGGGTCTTGGGAGGCAAATACCTTGGTGTGTCTTGAAGTAACTTTCTTTCTTTCTTTTTTTCACAAAAAAGATATTCAACCAGTTTTCCTGGCAAACAATACTTAATATAGTTGACTAATTCTACTCAAATTGTGCTCTCTTGAATGTGAGAACAGTGTCTTCTCTTTTATATCCAATAAAAAAAGGTGAACAAAGATTTAGCACTCACGTACAAGAAAGCAAGTTAAGCTCTGCAGGTAGAAACATTTAGAAGTCTCTGCCTTCAAGGAGCACAGACTTACTAACATATATAAACTGAATTTCCTCCTACTTGTTCACAGTAAATTATGTATTTTATTTGGGGAAGATATACCTTCACGGCTAATCATTTTCTTTAAAAGCACTCAACTTATAATCTTTGAGAAAGCTTTTCTTAATAGGACTCAAAACCTAGAAAAGCATGAAAGGTAAAGATTGGTAAATTTATTTACATTAACAGAAAAAATGTCGGGTTTCCCTGGTGGCGCAGTGGTTAAGAGTCTGCCTGCCAATGCAGGGGACATGGGTTCAATCCCTGGTCCAGGAAGATCCCACATGTTGCTGAGCAACTAAGCCTGTGCGCCACAAATACTGAGCTTGTGCTCTTGAACCTGCGAGCCACAACTACTGAGCCCACGTGCCACAACTACTGAAGCCCACGTGCCTAGAGGCCATGCTCCACAACAAAAGAAGTCACCCCAATGAGAAGTCCTCACACCACAACGAAGAGTAGGCTCCGCTCGCCGGAACTAGAGAAAGCCCGTGGGCAGCAACGAAGACCCAATGCAGCCAAAAATAAATAAATAAACAAACAACATTACAAAAGAATAGATTTCTTTAATATGTTTTTCCAAGATGCAAACTCTCTCCTGGAGATTCTAATACAACTATAAATATAATACAAATACAGACATACAAGGACTCTGGCCTAGTCAATATAGATCCAAGAAGATATTACCAGGCCCAGCCATACTCCTAGCAGAAGAAAATTACTCATGGTAAAGATTAAGAGTACTGAAAATTTCTAAGTTAATATGTCTGTTTTTTCTAAAGTGCATTTTCAGATGTTTTTCTTTCTAATCATTACATAAATTTTATCATTTTACTTTTAAGTAATTCTTTTCTGTTTTCAATACTTCCTCCATAAAATAATTAGCATATGAGAGTTACTCCTTTAATAGAAACTTTCTATTTTCCAACTTATTCCCTAAAGTTAAATGACTTTAGGTAAATAACATAAATAAAAACCTATGTGCTTTCAAAATAGTATTAACCACTAAGTGAAGTCTACATAGAAATACAAACATAAAAACAAACCACTTTTTCTTCAGTCTACAAATCGCATGCTAAAGATCTGCTGTGCTCCTCATCTCTGACACCCATACTTCACTTATACTTTGACCACTTCACTCCCCAAAGATTCGCAAAGGTACCTCTAGTGCAATCTCTAAGGTCTGCCTCTCTGCCTTTTGCATCTGCAATCGCAACAAACTTGTCCTAAAAGGACATTTTTCCCTTTTAATGCTGCCCTAGTTGTGGTGGGTGACAAGAGAAAAATCAAAAAGAAAATGGTATCATCATTATACCATTATATATACTATTATATACTATGTATATATACTATATATACATAGTATATATACTATGATTATACTATTTCGAAAGCTCTGCTTTGCAAAAACAGCTAAATTCCTCAAGGATGTCACCAAATGTTTACATGATACAATGTTTTGTTTTGTTTTTTTAAAAAGAATGAGCAGAACTTTGAACATAGTTCTAAAGTTAATGTAATGGTTCTCAATATCTCTGGCTTACTACAAATTTTTCTATTTAAATTGCACCAAACACTATGCTACAGCTCTCTCATCCAAATCACTTCATCACCACCATCACTGCCACCTTTAAAATTTAAAACATGTAATGGGAGTTCCCTGGTGGCCTAGTGGCTAGGATTCCAGGATTTCACTGCCATGGCCCGGGTTCAGTTCCTGGTTGGGAAACTGAGATCCTGCACGCCATGGGGCATGGCCAAAAATAATAATAATAATAAAATGTAAAACGTGTAAGACTGTTAATTAAATACTTGAATAATGCTTTTTATAACTAGTGTATTTATATGAAACAAATATAAGATCAGTAGGGACACAATCCAGTGTAGTGAATGTGAATGAGCATTCAAGTTCAGTTGAATCTCAACCCCATTATTTCTCTGTCTGGTGTCCTTAGTTATTGGAAGTCTACACTCTACAAGTCTACACTCTACATTTAATCAGCCTTTTGGCATAATTTTATAATAATTATGAATCTTATTTTGCTTTTTCAGATTGTTCATAGCAATCATATCAATTTGTATAGCTCTCTCACATACACACAACACCCCAAATCATGTATGTATATACATATATATTATTGAATGAATAATTTTATTTATCTGTTGCTATATCATTGGTCAGGAATACAACCCCATTTTAATAATGCTCCCTAAAACAGGATAGCTCTATAATGCAGGTACCAAGAACACAATGAAATAAGAAGCAGATACTGCCTATACTCAGTAAATAACTTTAATATATCCTTTCTGAAACTGTTACTAGAACATTTGACTTTAATGCCTATGAAATAAGTTTAAGACTTACTTCTCCTGGTCCTCTTGATCTTATAAATATACACAGTTTCCTAATTTAGGTCAAAGTTAAACTTTCCATTTGTCAAACCACTAATTTTCTGATCTCATTATTATGCATCTGAAAATATTAAAAGATTTACTTTTGCCTATCCCTTCCACATTTACTTCTACCTATTCCTCCTACAAACAGCAACCTTTTCAACACTGAGGTTTACTTTAATCCTTCATTTTATAGATGGTAAAACAAACAAAAAAGGGTAGAGTGTTCCAGAATGGCCATCATCAAAAAATCTACAAACAATAAATGCTGGAGAGGGTGTGGAGAAAAGGGAACCCTTTTGCACCGTTGGTAGGAATTAAATTGATACAGCCACTACGGAGAATAAGTCTGGAGGTTCCTTAAAAAACTAAAAATAGAACTACCATATGACCCAGCAATCCCACTACTGGGCATATACCCTGAGAAAAAATTCAAAAAGAGACATGTACCCCAATGTTCATTGCAGCTCTATTTACAACAGCCAGGACATGGAAGCAACCTAAGTGTCCATCGACAGATGAATGGATAAAGATGTGGCACATATATACAATGGAATATTACTCAGCCACAAAAAGAAGCAAAATTGAGTTATTTGTAGTGAGGTGGATGGACCTCGAGTCTGTCATACAGAGTGAAGTAAGTCAGAAAGAGAAAAACAAATACCGTATGCTAACACATATATATGGAAACTAAAAAAAAAAGTGGTTCTGATGAACCTAGGGGCAGGACAGCAATAAAGACTCAGACATAGAGAATGGACTTGGGGATATGGGGAGGGGGAAGGGTAAGCTGGGACGAAGTGAGAGAGTAGCATTGACAGATATACACTACCAAATGTAAAATAGATAGCTAGTGGGAAGCAGCCGCATAGCACAGGGAGATCAGCTCTGTGCTTTGTGACCTCCTAGAGGGGTGGGATAGACAGAGTGGGAGGGAGGTGCAAGAGGGAGGGGATATGCAGATGTATGTATACATATAGCTAATTCACTTTGTTATACAGCAGAAATTAACACAACATTGTAAAGCGATTATACTCCAATAAAGATGTTAAGAAAAAAAGAAAGAAAAAAAAGAATAGAGTGTTTTCTAGATTTTGGCTACTAGAAAAAAGAAGAAAAGTTTTAGTGTCACCATTCTCTTTCTAAAATTCATTTTGATTTAGACTGAAGTCTTACACATTTGCCAGAATCAAATAAAAATACCAAGCCACTAACATACTAATCCCTTCAGAACTCAGAGCTCTATTGATTAAACTAGTCTTTACATCTTTTAAGTACTTCCACATAACTAGTTAAGGCTTGAAATATTTATTATAAATGAGCAAATATACTAATTTATTATAGGAAAATCTGAACAGTAGATGCAAATTTTTCCTGCCACAATCTCTCAATGATTATTTTATCCAAAGAGATAATTCAAAAAGCACTCAGGACATTCTAGAGACTTAAAATTAATTAACATAATTAGAGTTGGGATCTGCTTACCTGTAAATAAAATTTACCATCCTTCCTTAAATAAAAGAGGTCCTGAGGTAGTATTGATCAAGTAGAACAAAGTAAGAGAGTCTTCTGTGAAGGACCAATTTCCCCACCACCCAAAAAAACTATTTCTAGAGTTTTTTCTTTAGAGAGAAACGACCAGCAGTCACAATTATGAAGATATATGGTTAAGTGAAGACACCCAACAAATAAAATGTGCTTTTATTTATTCACTTTCTTTCACAGTTCCAACTAAAGCACATACAAGTTGAAGACTCATCAACCCCCTAACACAAAACATTTACAAAACAAATGCACAAGGTTTACAAAACAAATGTGTAAGATTGAATAAACAATAGGACCCAGATTGGGGGAAATAAACAAAAATGACTGGACGGTAATATACCAAATGTTAACAGAGCTCTGAGAAGTGAAATACATGATTTATTTCCTTCTTTATATTAAAATTCTATAATTTTCCACAAGTTTTCCTACAGTGAACATTTATTACTTTTCAGAAAACTCCCCTTTAAAAAATAAAACACAACACATAATAAAGGTTCATTTAGAAGGGCTCTCCATGTTGAATAAGTATTACTGACATGATTCACCATTAAAGATAATGCCTCCAGTCCTTCTCACTTCCCAACACTAAAATGCTGTGTTATATCCTATTACTTTTCTGCTGCAACCTTACTTTTCCAAACCTTTCATTTCCACATAGTGGACGCTTTTAACTTTTTCATAAAACATAACTTCTCATTCATCCTCAATACTCTATTTTTTAAAACCTACCTCTAAATTTCGTTACAATAAATTTAGAAGGAAAAAAAAAAAGATGGTTTTATCCACTAATTACAACTTCGTGAAGCCACCATCACTTTAGCTACGGAAAAGTCAAGGCCGGGTAAACTACAGGTCCCACCATGCATTGCTGCCTTGTTCAGAGTAGGTCTCTACGGAAACTGAAAAAAAAAATTCTACAAGTCCCACCTGTTACTTCGTTTCTAAACACCTCCTGCACTTTCAGCTCCAACAACAAACGTAAAACAAGAGCCTCGTGACCTCCGGCCTGAGCCGGGAGCCCAGACAGGCAAGGGGCCCGGGGTCAGGCGGCGTGTCTGCTATAGCGGGTCAATTCTACCCAGCTCCAGCGCTCCCCTCTTCTTTCCGGGGCTGGGTACACGCACAAGCCTTCTCCTATCTGCATCCAATGGGGGCTCTTCAGCCACACAAGGGAGAAGAACCGGTTACTGTGCAACCCCAAGAGACTTCCCCATGCCGGGGCGGGGGCTACCACAGAGTGGGGGCGAGAGCGTCGTGACCCCGAGAAGCAGCTTCAAAACACCAAGAGGACTCGTCGCAGACGCAGGGAGAAGCCACAGCCCCGCGGTGACCCTCTTCCGCCGGGCGCCTCCATTCCCACAGGGACCACAAACCCGACACTAACCTCCGCCCTCACAGCGCGGTTTTGTGCCCCCTCAGCCGGGTCGCAGGGCCACTGACCTCCCTTCCCCTGCAACCGGCGGGCGGCGAGGGAACGAAATCCTCCCAGCCTTCCCGTCCGCTCCCTCCTCCTTACCGTCTTGGCGGCCTCCGCCCAGGTCCTGCCCTTCTTCCTACGGCCCTTTTCCCTCATGTCGGGTCTTGAACTGACTGGGAGGCTCCCGTGTCCGGGCTGCGGCCGCCCTCCCTGCCTGCTCTGCCCTGCGCTGTTTTTCCCGCGGTGCCGGGAAAGATGGGAGAAAGGGGAAGTCAGGCCGGAGGAGCACCCAAGCAGAGGAAGCGGCGGGGGTGGTGCGCGGGGGGCGGTCTATGGGGCGGCCGGTCCTCCTGCTGCCGTTACCACTGCTACCGCCGCTGCCATATTGGGTCCTTACTGTACAGGCAGCCGCTACGGTCATGTGACCGCTCCCGCGCGGCCGTCACTACTGTACGCAGCCGGCCGCGCGAACGAGCGCGCGCGCGCCCCAGCCTCCCGCGCGGGGATGCAGGGAGAACGAGCCGGCCAGCCGCCGCGCCTGGCCACTCCCCCGCCTGGCCACTCCCCCGCCCTCCGCGCTCCGCCTCGCTTAGAGAGCATGCGCATCGGGGAGGTCCGACGCTACGCTGCGTCGGGCGTCTTGCGCTCTTGCCTACAGCGAAAACCTGCCTGCGGAAGCGGAACTTGATACGGCCCGGAAGGTCTATTGAGTGGATTTTGACCGCGTGCGGGGCGCCGCGGTGGCTGTAGAGACGGGGACCCTCGCAACTATCACTTCCAATAAGCCTCGAACTTTCATTTTTTATTTGTCCACGTTCATTTTTAGAAAGGTTATCTTTTTGAAGATTTACAACAATTTTCGTCCACTTTTTTTACCCCATTTGATAGATGAAGCAATTTGAGATTGAGTGACGCCAAACTCACGAGTCTAGAATATGGTGAAGCCAAAAATCAAACTACGAGCTCAGAGTCCTTTCCGTCTCTCCAGAATGCCTCTCAGTCTTAGGTGACCTTTATTTTACGGCCACCAGTAACTATATTCACGCTTTTACATGTGAATGTCTCATCAAGGACACAAATGATGTCTTTTTTATCTTGGTGAGCTCGCTTCCTGGCACAGTGCCTGTACATATCAGTCGCCCAGTAAATATTTGCTGAATGACTCAGCTGTATCTGTGGTCAGAAACAATTATTTGTAATGTCCATAACAGCCTCCTGAAAGATCCAGAATGTGGCATCTTCCGTCGCATTTCCATGTCTTTATACTTAAAAAAGTAAGGAATGTGTAGTAACGCCTACTAATCTCCCAAATCCACCTGCTTCCAGAAGCTGCTTCCGATCTACTAACTTACTATTTTCTAAAATAGGACTGAGAGTTGAGCTGTTTATTGGGAGAAAAGACCGTTGAGAACAATACTTAACTTGGAGTCCATGGATAGGTTTCAGAAGTTTATGAACCCCCTAAAATTATGGGCAATATTTTGTGTGTTAGTTGTGCATTTTCTGAGAAGAGGATTCATAACTTTTCCTCAAGTTTTAAAAGGGGTCTGTTACACGCACACAAAGTCTTAATAGGGAGTTTGAGAGGCATCTAGATACTTCCTTATTTTTCTCCTTCAGTCATTAATCAGACAGCCCCATATCAGCAATTCATAATAGATATATTTTCACAATATATTTTACTACTCATGGCACTATCCATAACATGCAAGGTATGCACCATCTCACTCTAAAGCGTAGGTCAATAGTCAGTTCAAGAAGCACCTCTCCTTTCCCAGCTGTTGACTGGGACTTGCCATCTAGCCCTGTTGCCTGGGCAGTTTACCTCAGCTTGTTTTCAAATCCTGCTAGGACAGATATTCCCACTGTCCTTACTCTGCTTTTCTGGAGCTCCATTCCCAGATTTTAATTTCAAGGGTAGGGACTGTGGTATTGCAGTTCCTACTTTTTAATCTTCCACAGATCTAAATGGTTATTATTATCATTATTATTATTATTAAATTATATATAATTCCCCAGAGAGTATTTTTATCCCAATGTGTATTGATTCAATTTGTTATGCCTATTTGCATCTCTCATATTCCCACTCTAGTTCTGGATTTCCTTAAATGTCCTGTCTCTACTCCCACCCTACTCAAACCCACTCTTCAAAGGATGCCAGATTGTTCTTCTTAAAACCCAACCCTCCCCCATTACTACACCCTCCAAAATGCCTAATAAAGTCAAATTTCTTAGCCCTACTTCTGCTTTTGTCTTTTCATTTGACTTATAATATTGACTCATACATCATATAAAAATTAGTGGCCACCAGTTGCAGTCCCACCCTGTCTCCCTTCAGCCCCTGATTTACCTATAAATTTGCTAATCCCAACCTTCTCCTTACTATAGGCTAATCCTTCCTTCAGTACACTGCATACTATACTGTATACAGGAGCCCAGGCTTCTCACTATCTTTGGAATGTTAGTTCATAAAATACGCCTTTTTAAAAAAAATTTTCTAGCTCTGACTCCCCTCCACCATCTTCTACAAACCTACTCAAGATCCTTCAAGATTAAATAAAGAAATTTCTTTACCCTACCACCTTACCCTACCAAATTATTTTTCTTTCTCTTCTTCACCCATAAATATCTTGAAAGCGTGGCCTACACTCACAGTCTCCACCTCCACAGCTTCCACCCACTCTTCTGCCCTTCTAAGTGAGCCATGGCTGCTGAGCCTGCGCGTCCGGAGCCTGTGCTCCGCAACGGGAGAGGCCACAACAGTGAGAGGCCCGCATACCGCAAAAAATTCACAAGTGTTACCAGGTGCTGGGAGTAGGGGAGAATGTGGACTTACTGTTTAATGGGTACAGAGTTTCAGTATGGGATGATGAAAAAATTTCTGGAGATGGTTAGTGGTGATAGTTGCACAACAATATGAATGTACTTAATGCCACTGAATTGTACCCTTAAAAATGACTAAAATGTAGGGAGGGTGGGAGGGAGGGAGGGAGATGCAAGAGGGAGGAGATATGGGGACATATGTATATGTATAACTGATTCACTTCCTTATAAAGCAGAAACGAACACACCATTGTAAAGCAATTATACTCCAATAAAGATGTTTAAAAAAATGACTAAAATGGAAAATTTGGGGTCATTTTACTATAATTAAAAACTTATTTTAAAAAATGGGAATTCCTTGGCAGTCCAGTGGTTAGGATTCCATGCTTTCACTGCTGAGGGCCCAGGTTCAATCCCTGGTCAGGGAACTAAGATCCTGAAAGCCGCACAGCGTGGCCCCCCCCCACCAAAAAAATTAACAGTTGTTCTATATACCAGTAATAACTGATAGAAAGTTTGAAAACCTCCATTCCCAATACCTACAAAAGAGTGTATGTGTATATGCATACAGTTGACCCTTGAACAATGCAGGGGTTAGGGTCACCAACCTCCCCAAGAAATGCTATCTCTGCCTCAAAAACAAAGGAATGGATAAGTATGACTCACCCAAAGGCAGGAAGCTGAAACGGTTTGGAGAGAATCAGGACTCAAACACTAGTTCTTTTGATTCCACTTATTATGATCTCTAATCGAACACAAACTTTTCCCCACACTTAGTTAAAGATCTATAAAATAAAAACACAGGTATTATATTTATTGAAAAAAATCCACATATAAGTGGACCCACATGTACATATTTTATACACATACCAAAAATTAGGACTAATGTGAAGAAAAAATGTCTTGACTGTTCATAACCTATATAAAGTGAACAACTCATTTCTGAGAGAACTAAAATAAGACTCTTAGTAAATAAATATATAAACCATGATCTTAGATAAGAAGACTATTCTAAATGCTCTTTAATTCAAAATAATATCTTAGGGAGATTTATTTGGCTATATTTTGACCAAATAATGTTGAAGTTCATCTCAAACAATAAGTTAAAATTAACCAATACAATTTTTTTAAAAGAAGAATAATGTGGGAAGATTTGTCTCACAGATTTTAAAACATATTTTTGAGGACTAATAATCTTGTTTAAAACAAAAAGAAAAAATAATCAAAACTAGAGAAACTGGTTCCAAAACTGACAGAGATTAGTGAACAAAATACCATAGATAACTTAGAAACAAGCCTTAGTATAAACAGAACTTAGTATATAATAAAAGTGACATCATCAGTGAGGAAATGAAGTTTTATGCAGTAAATGATGTTGGCATAATTTATGCATAACCATTTAGAAAAAAATAGAGCATATTCCTCTTCCATTTTTTTTTTCAGGGAGGGTAAACCAGAGTCTGGGTGTCTGTGGCCCCTATCTTTGCCTCCTTACATATGTTTAAATATATATTATGAGAAAAAAAAAAAGTAAAAAGGGAGTTCTCTGGTGGCCTAGTGGGTAGGATTCCAGGCTTTCACTGCCATGGTCCAGGTTCAATCCCTGGTCGGGGTACTAAGATCCTGCAAGCCGTGCAGTGCCGCCAAAAAAAAAAAAAAAAAAGCAAATATATGTTATGTATATATAAATATAAATACATATCCTTGTTGTTGATCAGACTAGGGTCCAAATGGGCAATATCTTCTGAGAGCACCTTTGCTGGAATGTGGCATCCATCAAGATGACCAGGGACCACATGTCAGGCCCCTTAGGGATAGAGATGATATTTTCAACATCTTTTATGAAGCCGGCATTGGCAAAAATGTCCCTAGAACAGTTTTGTAAAGAATCAACTCTTTTTCATGACGTTCTTATTGGAAATCTTATCATTGTTAAGAAAGATGGCACTAGCTTTATCCATCTGTAGGAACTCATCATTGGCCAGGAAGTCAGAGCCTTTGACTTTCCACTGTCTGGCGGGATGAAATAAGGGAAAAATCATTCTGGTTTCACCTCCTTGCTCACAGAATGGTCCATTAATGCAAGAAGTCAAGACTGGCAACTCTCAAGCCCAGTTCCTCAGGTTTTCATAGTTCTAGCTGTTGATCCCTGCTATCCTATCCTCTCTATCCACACAACCTGGATTCTTGACTGTCTTCTCAAGGTAGACAATAATGCTATCTATTATACATTGGACAGAATCCTGGACATTGAACCCCCAGTTCACATAATCTTTAACTACCTCATCAGGGAACATCCCTGCTGGAGAGCCAAGTCTGTCTAATGCAAGGCTCACTTTCTATCCAGTTTTCCCAACACCATTTGTTTAAGAGACTATCCTTTCCCCAGTGTATATTCTTAGCTCCTTTGTCAGAAATTAATTGACCATATATATATGGGCTTATTTCTGGCCTCTGTATTCTGTTCCATTTATCTATGTGTCTGTTATTATGCTGAAACCATGCTATTTTGTTTGCTATCTCTTTGAAATGTAGTCTGAAAGCCTTCAGCTTTGTTCTTTTCAAAATTGTGTTGGCCATTCAGGGTCTTTTGTGGTTCCATTCAAATTTTAAGATTGTTTTTTCTATTTCTGTGAAAAATGCCATTGAAATTTTGATAGGGATTGCATAGATTTTGTAGATCCCTTTGGGAAGCATGGACATTTTAACAATATTAATCCTTCCAATCTATAAACACAGAGTATCTTTCCATTTATTTGTGTCTTCTTCAATTTCTTTCATCAATGTCTTATAGTTTTCAGTGTATAGATCTTTCACCTCCTTGGTTAAATTTATTCCTAAGTTCTTATTCTTTTTGATGTTATTGGAAATGAGATAGTTTTCTTAATTTCTCTTTCTGACAGTTCATTGTTGGTGTTTAAAAATGCAACAGATTTTTGTATATTGATTTTGTCCCCTGCATCTTTACTGAATTTGTCTATTAGTTCTAATAGTTTTTTGGTGGAGTCTTTAGGTTTTTCTACATGTAAAATCATGTCATGTGCAAATAGTGACAGTTTTACTTCTGCCTTTCCAATTTGGATGTCTTTTATTTCTTTTTCTTCCTAATTGCTCTGTCAGGACTCCCAGTATTATGTTGAATGAAAACGGCAAGAGTGGCACCCTTATCTTGTTCCTATTCTTAGAAGAAAAGCTTTCAGCTTTCCACCATTGAGTATGATGTTAGCTGTGGGCTTGTCAAATATGGCCTTTATTATATTGAGGTACATCCCCTCTATACCCAGTTTGTTGACACTTTTTATCTTGAAAGGACGCTGAATTTTGTCCAATGATTTTTCTGCATCTATTGAAATGATCATATGATCTTTATCCTTCATTTTGTTCATGTGTTGTATCACATTGATTTGTGGGTATTGAACCACCCTTGCATCCTTAGACCAAATCCCACTTGATTATGGTATATGATCCTTTTAATGTACTGTGGAATTGGTTTACTAATATGTTGTTGAGGATTTTTGCATCTGTATTCATCAGAGATACTGGTCTGTAATTTTCTTTCCTTGTAGTGTCCTTGTGTGGTTTAGGTATCAGAGTAATACTGGCCTCATAAAATGACTTTGGAAGTGTTTCCTCCTCTTCTATTTGTTGGAAGAGTTTGAGAAGGATTGGTATTCATTCTTCTTTACATGTTTGGTAGAATTCACCAGTGAAGGCTTCTGGTCCTGGACTTTTCTTTGTTGGTAGATCTTTGATTACTGATTCAATCTCCTTACTAGTAATCAGTCTGTTCAGATTTCTATTTCTTCATGATTCAGTCTTGGTAGGTTATATGCTTATAGGAATTTACTCATTTCTTCTAGGATGTCCAAAGTGTTGGCATGTAATTATTCATAGGTGTCTCTTATGATTCTTTTTATTTCTGAGGTATCAATTGTAATGTCTCCTCTTTCATTTGTAATTTTATTTATTTCAGTCCTCTTTCTTTTTTCTTGGTTAGTCTAGCTAAAGGTTTGCGTATCTTGTTTATCTTTTAAAAAACTGTTCTTAGTTTCATTGATCTTTTCTAGTGTCTCTATTTCATTCATTTCTGCTCTGATCTTTATTTTCTCCCTTCTAATTTTGAGCTTAGTTTGTTCTTCCTTTTCTATTTCCTTGATGTGTAAAGTTAGGTTGTCTATTTGAGAGCTTTCTTTTTTCTTATTGTAGGAGTTTACTATAAACTCCCCTCTTGAAACTGCTTTTGCTGCATCCCAGAAGATTTTGTACATTGTATTTCCATTTTCATTTGTCTCAAGGTATTTTTTTAAATTTCTCTTTCTATTTATTTGACCTACTGGTTGTTCAGGAGCATGCTGTTTAGTCTCAGCATAGTTGTGAATTTTCCAGTTTTCTTCCTATAACCGATTTCTAGTTTCATACCATTGTGGTTGGAAAAGATACTTGGTAGGATTTCAATCTTCTTGAATGTATTAAGACTTGTTTTATGGTTGAACATATAATCTATCCTGGAGAATGTTCCATGTGCACTTGAGAAGAATGTGTATTCTGCTGCTGTTAGATGGAATGTTCTGTAAATGTCTGTTAAGTCCATCTGGTTTAACATGCCATTTAAGTCCAATGTTTCTTTATTGATTTTCTGTCTGGATGATCTATCCATTGTTGAAAATGAGATTTTGAAGTCCTCTACTATTAGTGTAGTGTGGTATATTTCTCCCTTCAGATCTGTTAATATTTGCTTTATATATTTAGGTGCTCCTATGTTGATACACAAATATTTACAAATGTTATACTCTTGATAAATCAATCCCTTTATCATTATATAATGACCTTCTTTGTCTCTTGCTACAGTCTTTGGCTTAAAGTCTATTTTGTGTGATATAAGTATAGCCACCTCTGCTTTCTTTTGGTTTTCATTTGCATTATGGGATATCTTTTTCCATCCCTTCACTTTCAGTCTGTGTGCCTCTAAAGCTGAAGTGAGTCTCTTGTAAGCAGCATATAACTGGGTCTTGTTTTTTTTGTGTGTGTGGTACGTGGGCCTCTCACTGTTGTGGCCTCTCCCGTTGCGGAGCACAGGCTCCGGATGTGCAGGCTCAACAGCCATGTCTCACGGGCCCAGCAGCTCCGCGGCGTGTGGGATCTTCCCGGACCAGGGCTCGAACCCGTGTCCCCTGCATTGGCAAGTGGATTCCTAACCACTTCGCCACAAGGGAAGCCCTACAATTAACTTTTAAAAATACCCCAGTTTGGTAGAATTATCCAATTCTGTCTAATGATAATCCAAAGACAATTTTCTTTTTAAGAAACTTTTTCTTATAGCCTCACAGATAGTAGAACCAACATTAATTCTGGGGGGAAATAGTTGTTTTAAAAAGACAATATTAAATAAATAGTGTAGCATGAAGGCACCAGAGCACAGGTCTTCTGAAGCCCTTGTTAGCTCTACCCTAGCCACAGACATCAGCCTTAATCAGTTTGCCATCTCATGCTTGCCTTGGACTTCCCTAGTGGTGTAGTGGTTAAGAATCCACCTGCCAATGCAGGGGACACGGGTTCGAGCCCTGGTCCGGGAAGATCCCACATGCCACGGAGCAGCTAAGCCCGTGCAACACAACTACTGAGTCTGCGCTCTAGAGCCCGCAAGCCACAACTACTGAGCCCGCGTGCCACAACTACTGAAGCCCATGCGCCTAGAGCCCGTGCTCCGCAACAAGAGAAGCCACCACAATTAGAAGCCTGCGCACCGCAATGAAGAGTAGCCCCCGCTCGCCACAACTAGAGAAAGCCCGCACGCAGCAATGAAGACCCAACGCAGCAAAAAAAAAATAAATAAATAAAATAATTTTTTAAAAAAGAAAAAACATGCTCGCCTTGACTTAGGTCATGACCAGGAGGCAGGCTGTAGGTGGATCCTGTTCAAAGTCCTTGCCTCTGACTCTACATTGGTCAACAGCTGTGGCTGCACACAGAAAGAGGTGCCAGACTCAGACTGACTGGGCTGGAGTTCCCTCACCTGACTGCCAGAAGCTGGGCGAGCCACTGAAACTTTTTAAGCCTCACTTCTCTCTACGAGGGTTATTATGAGGTCTGAATGAGGTAACAGATGTAGAGTGCTTAGAATAGCACCTAGTACCTTGTAAGCCATCAATAAATGTTAGTTATTGTGTCTTGTGTATTATACCTGACCAGAAAAGAGGACAAAAGTAGACTTTCTCAACTCTTCTTCCTTCCTGCAAAACTTTCATGTACCCAGCTGTTTCCATTTCTCTACTATGCAACAAGATTTAGCATACTTGGTGATTAGGACAGTAAGAGGAAAGGGAAGGAAAGGAATTGACTATTCAGTGTCTGCTGTATACCTGGCAATTTATATGAGGATATGAAGATGAAGGAATGTCTCAAGAAATATTTCTCTTAGGGACAAATACGACCTTGAAATATCAATCCAGTTCAACTAAACAGATTAATTTAGTATCTTTCAACCATGAGCCAAACACTGAGGACCAGACATGAGTGCAAGATGGCAAAACAGGGAGGAAAAGGACTGTGTCTATCATGTTCATTATTATATTTTCAGTGTCTAGAATAGCACTTGTTATAGGCGATGCTCAATATAATTTTATTAAATTAAAAAGCAGATAAATGAATAAATAAGCAAGACACAGCCCCTACTCCCAAGAAGCTCATATTAAAGTAAAAAAGACCTATAAACAAATTAGATACCATACATTGTCATACATACAATCATAAACATATATGCAAAACCCTAAAGTGACATAGATGAAAAGGTAATAAACTCTATGGGGCTTAGGTCTGGGGAGGGTGTCCAGCAAGGACCCAAGGAGGAGCCCTTTAGAATGACAACCTGTGAAGAGAGTGGATGGGGCAGGGAGAGTAAATGAGATTAGAAGCAGGGAAACCAGTTAGGAGGGCTTTGTAACTGGTCTTCCAGGGGACATTACGTCCTCAGGTTCTAGATCAGGTTTCTTAACCTGGGGTCCAAGGGAGGGGTCCATTAGTTTAGACAAAATTACATCTTTATTTTCACTAAATTTAAACTGATTTGTCACCTATGACTTTGTCACGAACAGAAACCTCAGATATTTTCATATTATATTACAGAAATATTTTTATATTTATCATAACTTCACAATTTCAGTATTACTAGACCTGCCACTATATCTTGTTATGTGAGGCATTACCAGTGAAGCACCTATACCACCATATCACAAATTCATTTTTCTAATAAGCTGATCACTGGATTTCGATGTAAATTTTTTTTTTTTTTTTTGTAATCGTATGTATTTTATTTACACGTTAAAAGAGATTCTGAGGGCTTCCCTGGTGGCGCAGTGGTTGAGAGTCCGCCTGCCAATGCAGGGGACACGGGTTCGTGCCCTGGTCCGGGAAGATCCCACATGCCGCGGAGTTGCTGGGCCCGTGAGCCATGGCCGCTGAGCCTGCGCGTCCGGAGCCTGCGCTCCGCAACAGGAGAGGCCCCAACAGTGAGAGGCCCGCGTACCGCAAAAAAAAAAATAAAGAGATTCTGAGAAGGGGTCCATAGGCTTCAACAAACTGCCAAAGGAATCCACAGTAAACAAACAAGCAAACACAAAAACAGGTGGTGGTTAAGAACCTCTACTCCAGAGTCAGATTAAGTGTATGAAACCCTAATTTCATCCCATAAGTGTGTGACTTCAGGCAAATTAAAAAAACAAAAATCTTTCTTGGCCTCAGTTTTCTCATGTGGAAAATGGGTGTAATATTGATAGTATCTGTTTCATAAGTTTGTTGTAAAGATAAAATACACATAAAGAGCTCAGAATAATGCCAGGTGTATAAACATTCAATAACTGATACTATAATAACCTGTCTAGATCTCAGTTTCTGAAGAAAATCCAGTGAATAATCCCTTAAATCTAGCATTCCTAGAGACTCTAGCCTATATATGAAGATTTCCCTGAATGGTGATTAAGGCAACAGCCAAAAGATTCCTCATTTCCTCCTCTTCCCCTCTTGTTTATAAGTCAATTTAAGGACCAATGAAGAGTCAATACAAGGTTTTCATTTCCTGCAAAAAAAAAAAAAAAAAAAGGCAACTTCCTGAAAATTAAGACTGATGTATAAACACAGATTTAGTTGATAGACCAAACTGGAAAATATCCTATTCCAGTTTCTCTAAAGCATAAATCTGGATGCTATTGAGAGGCATGAAGTAGCTCACTTCGTGGGCATGAAGGGAAGACCAGACCCTGTATTGAACTGCAGGTGGTCAGAGATTCAGAGATGCAGAAAGCAGGAAGGAAGGCGGAGGAATTGGAGGCCAGCCAGGAGCAAGCTGGGAATAACCAGGCTGTGCTGCTCCTTAGTTACCACGGGCTTTGTCCAGCCAGATGTCCTCAGCATCTCCTTGGTTTTCTGCCTGAGGAATTTGACTATTCATTCTGACGTTGTCTTAAATGCTGTCCACATTCGTAAGTACTCCTCAGAGGTCAAATACATTTTTTAAAAAATAAATTTATTTACTTTTTATTTATTTTTGGCTGTGTTGGGTCTTTGTTGCTGCACGCGGGCTTTCTCTAGTTGTGGCGAGCGGGGTCTACTCTTAGGTGCAGTGCGCGGGTTTCTCACTGCGGTGGCTTCTCTTATTGTGGAGCACGGGCTCTAGGCGTGCGGACTTCAGTAGTTGTGGCACGCGGGCTCAGTAGTTGTGGTTCGCGGGCTCTAGAGCGCAGCCTCGTATTTGTGGCGCACGGTCTTAGCTGCTCCGCGGCATGTGGGATCTTCCTGGACTGGGGCTCGAACCCATGTCCCCTGCATTGGCAGGCAGACTCTTAACCACTCCACCACCAGGGAAGTCCTCAAATACATTTTAAAATGTTCATCCTAGCAAGAGAGATTTTTTACATAGATGGGGATACAGCCTGGACCTAAAAAGATTTAGGTTCAAGTCCCAACTTTGTCATTTACTACCTGAGTGAACTTAAGCAATTTGTTTAGATTGTCTAATCTTCAGTTTCCCCATCTACCAAAAATTGGGATAGTTTACTCAATGAAAATTCATTTTGAGCCTATTATGGGACAGGCTCAGATCTGAATGTTGGGAATACAGAAGTAAACCAGGTAGGTAAGGCTATCAAGGAGCTTTATTCAAGTGGAGATAGGGGAGAAATAAAGAGACAAGACAACATCAGATGTTGATAAATGTCTGGAAGACAATAAAACAAGTTGATGTGCAAGACAGCGGGAGCATTTTTAGATTACAAGGAAAGCCTCTCTGAGAATTTGACATTTGAGCTGAAACAAAAGACAAGAAAGACAAGAAGGAACTAGCCCTGTGAAGATGAGGGTGTGGAGCATTCCAGTGTAAGGCAAGGGGGATTTCAAAGGCCCTAAGGCAGAGGAAAGGGTTTGGTGTATCAGTGGAATACAGAGAAGATCTAGAATGGAGTGAGATGGAGAGGAATCTGGGAAGAAGTGGGAGAGGTAGGCAAGACTGAGGAGGCGGAAGAGGATGTGGGAGATTTGAGGAGAGCAGAGAATGTGTGAAGTAGTTGTTTTGGAGAATGGGTGAGAGAACATGCTGGGGAAGTGGAGTAGGGTTGCTTGGCAGCATTGAAGACTCCTTTTGGGATGTGTGGTCATGAATTTAAACTAGAACTAACTGGCATAGTGGATGTTGTTCTGAGGATTAGATCAGATGAATGGCAGCTTTGGGTAGATGCTCAAAAATGTTGACTAGCTGTCATAAGAGGCAGAAAAAAAGAAGATGAGGAAAATGAAACAAGCTCATTGATTTTTGCAACCATTTGCAATTCATAGGAGCAGTAAATAATACACTGTGTATTCTGATCTTTGGTTTAAGGCTAAGGTTTTTTTTTTAATAAATTTATTTATTTTTATTTATCTTTGGCTGCGTTGGTTCTTTGTTGCTGAGTGCAGGCTTTCTCTAGTTGTGGCGAGCAGGGGCTACTCTTCGTTGTAAGACTCAGGTTTTCTTCTAAAATGAGTTTTTTTGCATTTGAATATTTTAACCCTGGGTGTTTTTGCATACCTAATACAAAGCACTTAATGTTTGCTCTTGTGGCCTTAGTAAACTGGAAGTAAATCTCTCTGGTCAGTCCTTTGTAGAACCACTTCCTTATACTCCAAATACAGGAACACAGCTTCTCTTAATATATACACAAACTTTACTTCCATCTTTTTGGGTGCTCAGACAAAAAAAAAAAAAAAAAAAAGATTTCTTTTGGTAACCTTCCAAAGATGTTTTGAAATGTTAATTCACCCACATTTGGTACCTGGGAACAACTCTGCAGCCTAGGATATCACCTCTATTGCAACTTTGAATATAATCTCCCTTGCAACGCAGAAATGGTGGAAATCACACCTGAAATTTCCTGTAATTTCATGTCACCCAACGAGATCCTTTTTGACAAACCCTTTTTTAAAACTCATTAAGGTTTAGAAGTTCTAATACAGGAAAAGCACTGATACTAATATGGGATATGGCAGAAATGCCAAATTAACTAGATTTGAACAGGACAGGATCTGGAGTCAGTGGAGGACCTCAGAGGCAGCAGCTGGGAGACAGGTAGGTGTTGAGTGGTGAGAATGACAGCTGGGTTGGTAGGAGGCTAGTGAGGAGTCCGGCAAGGGATAATAAGTGAGCTTGCCTACTGGAAGGCAGAGAGCAACAGAGAGGAATTGGAGAGCAAATAAAAGGTGGGATTCTAGGCATGCAGTCTGACAGCAGGCTGTGAGAACTCGAGCTCTTAGACAGAGTCAGAGAAGTTGAAAAGAACAAGGTACGCCCCCAATCTCAGACTTTGATAGCCCCAGCCCTACGTTCTGCAAATTCTTCCTCTAGCTGATGGTGTCTCCCAGAAGCATCCTCTACTCCAATGTTCTTGGTTCCTCAAAGAAACCTCCTGCCTCCCACCCCCCATCCCCATTCCACGTAATGTTTACAAGTTGGAGAAAAAGATTCTGAGGTTGTAACAAACACGGCTGGTCTCCCGTCATATCCACCCAACACTCAGTGTTCCTATAATTGCTGACAGTTTCTTCCTGCAAACATCTGGGACTCTGCCTGAGAGCTTTCCCTGATCACTGGAGCATGCTTGACTCAGGAGCAAGGCAGACCAGAAAAGCCAGGGTCTTAATGCCTCAGAGCAACCGCCAAACAATGATTGACCGGAGTTGTTATAGAAATACGTATTTCAGTTACCTATTGCTGTGTAATAAGCCACTCCAAAACCAGTCGTTTAAGACGACAGTGATTTGTTATTTCTCATGACTCTGTGGGTGGGCTGGGTAGTTCCTCTTCTAGTTCTGCCTGGGCTCGCTCATGTGGCTGCATTCAGCTGCAGAGTTAGCTGGGCTGAAAGGTCCGAGCTGGTATCACTTACGTGTCTTGCAGTTGGCATTGGTTGTTGGCTTGGGACACTTTGGTATTCCTTCACATGGCTTTTTTTCCTTTCCTGGGCTAGACCGCCTTCCTCATCCAGTGGCGATCTCTGCATATCAAGAGGGCAAAGGCCAAAGTTGCAAGGCGTCTCAAAGCCTAGGCTCTGAAGCTGGCCCAATATCACTTTTGCCATTTTTATTGGTCAAAGCAAGTCACAAGATCATCCCAGATTCAAGGGACAATGGCTAATAGACCATGGTATTCCTGGGAATAAGATAGATGGGGAGACAATAAGGATATTGCCTAACTGACATTAAAAAAAAAAAAAAAGACCAAGATTGAATGTGGTGGACACACAGACACACACTAGGGTGAGCCACCTCCCCCCATTAGTCATATCTTGTATAATCTCCTGCCCTTGAAAACCTATGGTCTGCTTCTAGCCAATAGAGTATGGCAAAGGTGATAGGATTGTCACTTCTTTAATTAGGTTACATTATGAAAGACTTAGCCAACTGGACAAAGAGATCCTCCTGCTGGCCTTGAAGAAGCGAGCTGCTAAAAGGTGAACTGCCTATAAGAGAGAGGGCCTGTGCCAGAAGCAGCCCTCTTTGTCTTACTACTGCAAAGAACTGAGTTCAACCAACAACCATGTCGACTTGGAAGAGTACTCTAAGCTCCAGGAAGGAGCTCTATCCAGAAAAGAGTTCCAGAAAGGAACGTAGCCCATCTGACACCTTGATTACAACCTTGTGAGACCTTGAGTGGAGGTTCCAGCTAAGCCATGCCTAGACTTCTGACCCTGGGAAACTGTAGGATAATAGCATGGGGTTTGTTTTAAGCTTCTGAGTTTGTGGTAGTTTGTTAGGCAAGAATATGAAACTGGTACAAGTGAGTAGAAACCTGAGGTCAGCCACTACGATGGAAATCACAATCCCTTACACAGTTTCCAGACCTGAGCCTGTTCTCACACCTAGAGCCCATCAATTGAAGGAGATGCCAAGTCCCTTTGAGGAAGAACCCTAAAATGCTGCAACAATACACTAGCGATTCCCTTAATCTTTCCACAAAAGGACTTATGGTCATTTACTAGAATAACTGAACAATGGGGGAAAGGGAATATCGAGATCTTTCAAAAGCTCTGAGTTCACACTGATACCAGGAGACTCAAAACACCAGCATGGCCCCCTATTTGAGGATCTGCTGGATTGGAGCACTTGGTTCTCAGGCAAAGGCTTGGTAACCAAAGACTCAGACTCTTCAAGGACGGACTTCAGATAGTCCTCAAGGATGGAAGGCAAGTAACTGAGGCCAGCAAAATGTTGACTGAGGATGAGGGGGGATCGAGAGTGAGTGGGAGAAGAGGGAGGTGATAAATAAAATAACAGTACAGCCGCAGGACAAGTGCGGTATAGGAACTGAGGCTGGTTCTATGAACTAGCCTCAATTTTTCTTTTCATGAAAAATTTTTCTTATTGAGCTATAATTGACATATAACATTGTGTAGGTTTGAGGTGTACAATGTGTTGGTATGATATATTTGTATATTGCACTATGATTACTACAGTAGTGTTGGCTAACATCTTCATCGGGTCACATAATTATCACTTCTTTTTGTATTGAGAACAATTAAGATTTAGTCTTAGTAATTTTGAAGTTTATAATACAGTATCATTGACTATAATCACTGTTGTACATTAAATTTCCAGGACTTATTTATCCACTAGTTGCAATGGCATACCTCTCTTTTCCCCAGTTTTATTGAGATATAACTGACACACAGCACTGCATAAGTTTAAGGTGTACAACATAATGATCTGACCTACATACATCATGAAACGATTACCACAATAGGTTTAATGAACGTCCATCATCTCTGGAATACCTGTTTTTAACAGATATTGCCGGATTTCATTCTACCAAAAATAAACAGAGTTCTACCGTCAAAGTATGAAAATACTCATTCCACATCCCCAAATCACTCTTTGTGGCTGCCACTTTTTAAAAAATTTTATCACTTTGATAGGTGCCGCATATCTGTCAATGAATTACTTTTCATTTATACTATCCACACTTTATTTATTGTTTTACATCTTTAGTGGATTATAATTGCTTTACAATGTTGTGTTAGTTTCTACTGTACAACAGAGTGAATCAGCTATATGTATACCTATATCCCCTCCTTCTTGAGCCTCCCTCCCACCCTTCCTCTCAATTAAATTTATTTTAGATATCGCTGCTGGCTACCACTTTAAAGTGTCCGTGACAAAACGGACTTAATGTGGGATATGAGTAGGTCAGGGTGGAACGAGGTGTGACGGTTGTGCTGCGCCCATTCCCTTGACCTCCCTCACTCTGACAGCTGTTTCCTGCGGCACCTGCAACCCTGTGCCTCCAGGCTTTCTCTGGCCATAGGCGCGTGTTTAACCCACAGTGGGGGCAGGGTGCAATTGCCAGGCTGTTAATGTACTCAGCTCTCAAGCAATAACTGAAAGGAGTTGGTGTATAAATACCCCAGTTTCTTTGCTTCTCTGGGGGACAGCTCTGTAACAAATGCTGCACAATCTCCTGGAGGATCCCATAGAGGACCCCCAGTGGAGGACCCCTGCAGGAGCCCCCAGGGAGGACCCAGTGGAGGACCCCCATGGAGGACTCCCGGGGAGGACCCGGTGGAGAACCCTGTGGGCTGAGCTCGGGTTGCTGGTTAACTCCTCTGCCTGGCTTCCTCTCTCCTGTATTTCCTTCCTCACTCCGTGGCTGGTGCTTCCTGAGATCAATTCCCGATAAACTATTTGCATTTACTTTCTGGTTTCAGAGCCTGCTTTTGAGAATCCCAACCTAAGACTGCAATGAAATAAGTCTGGGAAACATGGCCCATTTCAGAATCTTGGGGTGGGGAGGCCTATAGTTGAAAAATGCCCAGTGAGAATGCCTGCCCCACAACGAAGTGTAACAACATAGATGAATCTCACAAACGTAATGCTGAGTGACAGAAACCAGGCATAGACTGAGTACGTACTGTAGAGTTCCATCTATATAGAGTGCAACAGCAGACCACAGGGATGGATGCCATCAGAAGGCAGAATAGTGTTTACCCTTGGAGGGCCAAACTCTGGCAGGCAGGATGAGGGGGGCTTCTGGACAGCTAGAATCATTGTTCCTTTATCTAGATGATTACATGAGTCTATCTGAAAATTCATCAGGCAAGTATGCTTGAGGTTTGTATAATTTTCTCTCTATATGTAATATTTTTTTAAGTTTTTAGAAATCCTTATTCTAATTCCTGTAGTGTAGTGACATAGATGATTAAAAATGGCTTCCAGAGGAAAACATTGGAAGAACACTCTTTGACATAAATCACAGCAAGATTTTTTTTGATCCACCTCTTAGGGTAATGGAAATAAAAACAAAAATAAACAAATGGGACCTAATGAAACTTCAAAGCTTTTGCACAGCAAAGGAAACCATAAACAAGACGAAAAGACAATGCTCAGAATGGGAGAAAATATTTGCAAATGAATCAACGGACAAAGGATTAATCTCCAAAATATATAAACAGCTCATGCAGCTCAATATTAAAGAAACAAACAACCCAATCCAAAAATGGGCAGAAGACCTAAATAGACATTTCTCCACGGAAGACATACAGCTGGCCAAGAACCACATGAAAAGCTGCTCAACATCACCAATTATTAGAGAAATGCAAATCAAAACTACAATGAGGTATCACCTCACACCAGTCAGAATGGGCATCATCAGAAAATCTACAAACAACAAATCCTGGAGAGGGTGTGAAAAAAAGGGAACCCTCTTGCACTGTTGGTGGGAATGTAAATTGATAACAGCCACTATGGAGAACAGTATGGAGGTGCCTTAAGGAACTAAAAATAGTATTACCATATGACCCAGCAATCCCACTACTGGGCATATACCCAGAGGAAACCATAATTAAAAAAGACACATGCACCCCAGTGTTCATTGCAGCACTATTTACAATAGCCAGGTCATGGAAGCAACCTAAATGCCCATCGTGCCTGTCCCTCCTCCAGACTGCAAGCTCCTTGAAGACATGAACACTACTCTCTTGGTCTTTGTAACTCCAGTACCCAGCATGGTGCCTGACCCATAACATTTGCTTCAAGCCAGAGTATTATTATTTCTAAGAGGTTCCCAAGGCCTTTCCATTGTTCTCGTTGTTGATCTAACCTTTTCTAAAGTTCAATGTCCTTTGCAAAGATGGTGTTTTTCCTCCCTGATCTGGGCTGGGGGTTGACCTGGTGTTTCAATCTGAAAGCTTTTAGAAACTGCTGGAGGCAGGATTAACTGGTTTAGAGCTTTTTTTTTTTTAATTCCAGGATTGATATAAAGCAGAAAGACTGAGGGAAGACAAAGCCACTTCTTCGTCAATCAGCAGCCTGCTCCAGGATTCATGTGGTAAGAACTGTACAGAATTGAAAAGAAAGGGATGTTATCCTTGCCCTCTAATTGGATACAACTTACAAACCGTCTGGTTCTCTGAACATGGAACATGCTCCTAGTTTCCAAACTGTAATTAATAACATTTTGAACCATAGTTTTCAAGCATTTCTTTAACCTCAGAACTCCTTGTTCAGGCTTATCTAGCCTGCAAGATCAATGTGTCATACAGATAAAAGCTCTTGTGGAAGACAGTGAGCATATCCCTGGGGCCTGGTTCCACTGGGCTGTTTGCTAAGTCTGTGCCATGTGGCCCCTGAGACACAGAACTCAGGGCACCAGTTCAATCATTCATTCAGTCTGTCACCATTCAATGATTTATTGAGTGTCAGCTATGTGTTTGGTGCTAGTAGCTCTGTGCTGAACAAGACAGATGGATTTCCATTCTTTTGGATTTCCATGTGGCGGGGGCGGGGGGAATGGGGGGGTGCGGGGGGGAACGAGGGAGAGAAGCAGTAATCATTATAAGCCAGTGGTTCTCAAACTTTAATTTTCATCAGAATCACCTGGAGTGTTTGTAAAAATACAGATCTCTGGTCTCCACCCTCAGAATGTCCAGTGCAGTAGGTCTAGAGTAAGGCCTGAGACTATGCACTTCTAATAATTTCCCAGGTGATGCTAAAACTGCTGGTCCTGGGACCACACTGAGAACTATTATCTCAACAGTCAAATAAATAAAATACCTTCAGATAATGGTAAGAGCTATGCTTTTAGTAAATAAATTTAAAACCGTAATGGCATAGAAAGGGCAGCCAATTTAGACTGGGTGGCCAGGGAAAACTTCACTGAGGTGACATTTGATGTGAGACCTGAATGGTGAAAAGGAGCCAGCCATCTACAAGTCTGGGGGAAGGGCACCCCAAGACAAGGACATAGCAAGTACAAAGGCCCTGAGCAGGGAACAAGCATAGCATATCTGAGGGACAAAATAAAACATTAGAAGTGCCAGTGTAGCTGTAGAGTATTTTGAAGGGAGGAAGAGAGATACAAGATTGTAAAAAAGTATAGACAGGAATCAGATTGTGTAGGACCTTACAGACGGTTGTAAAAAGCCTAGTTTTTAAAGGGTAACATAAAGCCATTGGAGAGTTTTAAGCAGGGGAGTCGTATGATTTTATTTTACATTTTAAATATAAACACTTTGCTATGAAATATCTTTTTGGCTATTGTGTGGAGAACGTACCATGGGGGGCAGGAGGGAAGGTGGAAGCAAAGATAGAAGCTGACAGACCAGTTAGGAGACTTGCAGCATCCTGAGCAGGATTTGATGGGGGAGGGGAAGCAGCAGTGGAAATGGGGAGAAATGGTAGCTAGGCGGTGGTGAGGAATTATTGATGGAATGATGCTTAGCCTAACGCCTTACTCCTTGTAGGTGTTCAGCAAGTAGTCACTGAATGAATGAATGAATGAATGAATGAATCTCCCTTCCTTTCTGAAACGCCATGATTATAATCCTTCACTTCACTAATGAATTGAAGAATATTGTAAATTATCATTCCTAAACTGGATTCCATTTTCTAATTGGGAACAGGGGTTTGAATAAGTGTGTGTGGGTGTACGTGAGTGCCTATTAGTTTGAGTATTATTGGATATCATACCCCTCTCCATTCTCTAGCTCTCTTTTAAAATATTTCACTGCTACCCTCCCTCCCCCCACTTTTCAGAAGGAATGCAGGCTTTCTACAGCTCCCGAAGAATTATTTTCTCTTTGTAAAGCAAATTGACTGTGGGCGGCCTGGGATCTGCAGTTCCCCTGGGAGCTGTAAGGAGTCGGTCGGGGCTCTGCTTCCTGAGAAGAGGCTGGGAGTGACAACCGCCTCTTCCCTGCCGAACTGAGGGCAAAAATCACTTTATTCCTTTGGGCCGTTTTCACTGAACTGATTTTTATTACCGTTTCCACTGCATCTCTTGCAACTAGAATGAAATGCAATCAGAATGTGGGTTGAGTTTGACAAGCGGAAAGGGCCACGAGCAACTACTGTGGCATACAACAGCCCTGATCTCTCTGCAAAAGCAAAGATGAGTCAAGCAGCTTCTGCAGATCAAAGGGAACTGTCGTACTGCTCCTCTGACAGACAGCCTTGTTCGGTTGGGAAGAGGATCTCTGAAACACAAGTCATGCCTTCCAGTGCTAGCAAAACTTTTAGAATTCCCTGGGGAAATAAACCATTTTTCTCAGCATGAAGTTTCAAAAGTTAAATATGTAATAATAAAAGCAGAAAACCTGTTTTTCTTTGCAGAGATGGCATTGAAGTACTTGCATGAGTCAAAAGGATTCAAAGGGCAGCTTCCACTTGCTTTAGCTCCAAGGATCCTGGAGGGTTCTGTCTGGTGCCTGAGCACAAAGCTCTTTCTGCTGGTTCCTGCTCATCTCCCACCACTTCATCGCTCTTGTTTGTGGTCCTTTCCTGGTACAGTGGTTTCTAGATGATGGCCTTGGATAACTCTCTCACATCTTTATCTTTTTCCCGCAAACCCATTTCTTCTCTCTCTCTAAGAGTATCTTAACCAGCCAAGTACAAAACCAGCCAAATTGCAGAACTTTTTTATATGTTTGCTATTAGTTTTACATAAAAAACTATAATGTTTTACATGTAAACTTATAAACTATTAGTTCTTCATTCTTCATTAAAAATGTAGACAGGTAAAATATATTATCATTTCTTTCTCAAAAGATAAAAAAATTCTGTTTTCTTTGTTTTTTTGTTTTTGAGATTTTTTTCTTTTATTTTATTGAAGTATAGTTGGTTTACAATGTTGTGTTAGTTTCAGGTGTACAGCAAAGTGATTCAGTTATACATATATACAAATCTATTCTTTTTCATATTCTTTTCCATTATAGGTTATTATCAGATATTGCATATAGTTCCCTGTGCTATACAGTAGGTCCTTGTTATCTATTTTGTATACAGTAGTGTGTATATGTTAATTCCAAACTCCTAATTTATCCCCCGCCCCGCCCTGTTTTCTTTTTAAAGTACTGATTTCCCCGCTGTGGGCCACTGGCTCCAGTGACGGAGAGAGAGAGAGACAGAGACAGACAGAACTGTAGAGAGGAAGGAAGGAAGGAAGGAAGGCCAGCCCCATGCATTTAAATTCCCTCCTGCGAGAGCAGCCTAATTGTGTCATCAGACTTCATGCCTGTTTTAAATAAAGGTGTTTTTTTAATCAGCTATATTCCAGGGTTGGCACTGGCTTGAGAAAGGGAGGTCACACAGGCTTGGCATCAAAAATGAATGTCTGTGTGAATATGTGGGATCTAGAAACTCTTCATCCTCTTTGGAGAGAGACCGAACACAGGGCGGTATGAGGAAGCACGTGTTCAAAAAGCATCTTTTTTTTTTTTTGGTAAGTTCATTTATTTATTTATCTTTGTCTGCATTGGGTCTTCGTTGCTGCGCACAGGCTTTCTCTAGTTGTGGCGAGCGGGGGCTACTCTTCCTTGTGGTGCGTGGGCTTCTCATTTTAGTGGCTTCTCTTGTTGCAGAGCACAGGCTCTAGGCACACAGGCTTCAGTAGTTGTGGTGCGCGGGCTCAGTAGTTGTGGCTCATGGGCTCTAGAGTGCAGGCTCAGTAGTTGTGGTGCATGGCCTTAGCTGCTCCGCGGCATGTGGAATATTCCCGGACCAGGGCTCGAACCGGGGTCCCCTGCATTGGCAGGTGGATTCTTAACCACTGCGCCTCCAGAGAAGTCCCAAAAAGCATCTTTGAAAGGGAAGATTTCCAGCCAAATAGAGCACACATTCTACACAGTACCTGATGTGTAGCATGGGTGTGTATACCTGTGTGTACCCATATGAGTGTACACACACATATATACACACACATACACACATACACCCCACAGGCTAAGCAGCAACGTTCTGGAGAAGCTCAGCCTTCCATGAATGCTGCCTTTGAACAGGAGCTGGGCACAGTCCCAGAGTGGGTTGGGTAGCTCTTAGCTGCCCATTCGTAATAGTGGCTCAATACATAGATCAAAATATTAAAATTATTTACCTAGGTATTGTTTAATTTCATGTGCGTGTGAACATATGTGTATATGTTCATTTATTTATTTCAGATTTATTGACTTGGCAGGTTTTAATCTTATAATTAAAAAAGGTTCACATCGGGGCTTCCCTGGTGGCGCAGTGGTTGAGAGTCCGCCTGCTGATGCAGGGGACACGGGTTCGTGCCCCGGTCTGGGAAGATCCCACATGCCGCAGAGCGGCTGGGCCCGTGAGCCATGGCCGCTGAGCCTGCGCGTCCGGAGCCTGTGCTCCGCAACGGGAGAGGCCACAACAGTGAGAGGCCCGTGTACCGGAAAAAAAACAAAAACAAAAACAAAACAAAACAAAAAAGTTTCACATTAAGGAATTTATCCGTGGTGATACTGTTGTTGTCAATTCTCTTTATCAGAAGGAGAGAAGTCTTCAGAATGCACGTTGGAGGGGAAGTGGTATGGAGGGGAGAGCAGGAAAAGCAGGGCTAGGGTACCAAGGGGAATGCAAAGTTGCTTCCTATCTTGAATCGCTGCCATAAAATCTCTGCCTACACCTAAGGGGGCTGAGGTGGATTTACTATGAAGATACTGAAGCTTAAACCCCAAGACACCCTGCTTGCAGGGTCCAGTGACAGGCCCTGACAATGTAATCATATAGGCGTATGTTTCTTTAAAAATTCTAAAAGTAAATGGTAACTAGAGTTTTTGTGGTGATCATTTTGAAATGTATGGAAACATTGAATCACTATGTTGTGTACCAGGAAGTAACATACTGTGGTAGGTCAGTTATACTGCAAAACGAAGAAACAAACTCATAGAAAAAGAGATCAGATTTGTGGTTACGGGTTGCAGGGAGGTGGGGAGGTGGCGGGGAACCTGGTTGGATAAATGTAGTCAAAGGTACAAACTTCCAGTTAGAAGATAACTAAGTACTAGGGATGTAATGTTACAACATGATAAATACAATTAACGCTGCTGTATTTTATATATGAAAGTCGTGAAGAGAGTAAATCTTAAGAATTCTTATCACAAGGAAAAAATTTTTTTTCTATTTCTTCAATTTTGTATCTATATAAGATGATGATGTTCACTAAACTTATTGTGGAAATGATTTCATGATGTATGTAAGTCAAGTCATTATGCTGTATACCTTAAACTTATACAGTGCTGTACGTCAATTATACCTCAATAAAATTGGGGGAGTCCCCTGGTAGTCCAGTGGTTAGGACTCTGAGCTTTCATTTCAGAGGGCGCAGGTTCAATCCCTGGTCAGGGAACTAAGATCCTGCAAGCCCTGTGGCCAAAAATAAATAAATAAATAAAATTGAAAAAAAATTTTCTAAAAGTAAGATATTTTTACTGTAGTCACTTAAAACCACTGTCTCCATTCATTCCTAGTTCCCTTATACCGTCAAGACATGGCTGCATGCATTTTTAGTTCTAGCTAAAAGGAAGGAAGTTGAGTTGGGGACATATTTAGTTTGGTTTAATGGGATATATTTAGGTGGTTCACAGTCTAGATGTATAGATAAATGTATAGATAAATATTGGTAGCTAACCTAGTGTAGGAAGGGCTGCCAGGAATACTCCCATCACTCACTCTGCCAACTCACCCACGATGGTGGTAAAACATGAAGGTTCAGGGCCAGAGACCATAAACTGATAACAAAGAGTCCCCCAGTGCCTGGCACCAGACCTTGGTGGGTAGTGAAGGAGAGACAAGGTCTGAAATTTACAAAGCCAAAAGCTGGTCTGTAGAAAACTCTTCCAGTTGTCAGACAGCAAAACAGTATAAGTGGACTGTTTGGTTCTCATCAATCCCTGATCAACATGGAAGTTCCCTTCTGTCAGGAATGTACATGACATAGTGCATATAATCACAAACACACCATTCATTTTTTCCCTCTCTTTGATGGAACTTGTGCAAAAGAGAATTTATAGGAATTCTTGTGTTTACAGGGACAGTCTTGTAGTACTAAAAGAGCTAGTACATCTGTGTGTATGTTGTATGTTTTCTGCATCCCCCCGAATGCTGACTTATGAAGATATAAAAAATTAATAATAAGCCATTACAATTAGGACATTGTCAACAAACTGGTTAATGAGCATTATTATTTCAAACAGTATCTAAGATTAGTTATTGCACACACACACGAATAACTTGAAATGCCCTGAGATCCTCTAGTGCATGTATGAAAGAAATTTTATAGAGGTTTTCCCAAAGTTAATCATAATTCTAAAAATTTATATGACATTACCAATAATGAATTGAAGCAGAAAGAAACTTTCCTAAACTCTCAATAATATAAAAAATTTTAGTCAACCATTTTAAAAGAAAGACTGAATTATGTTTCTGGTTTTTTTGGCTAGAAAATAGCATAAAATTATTGTCGTATTCAGACACATCCAAAAAGTGCACAGTCGGAAAATGCAGGGAAAAAGTTTTAGAGAGGTCTGTCAGGTATTTAAATAATATTTGTGATGTTGTGGTATTTGTCAGCTTCTAAATTGTGTAATTTGTGATTTATTTTCGCCTTCTACGTATTCACTCCCATACCTAATTTTGTTTCATTATTTTCTCTCTTTTTCTTGGTAAGAGTTATCCTTCCTCTCTCCAAAATTGTATAAGGTCCAAGTCCTGCAAATCTTGGCTCTGCTGTCTGTGGCAGAGACACATCTGGACTTTGCAGAGGCCATTATATGAGGAGCCCAGAAAATACAGGGATTACCTTGTGACCAGAAACAGAGCCAATTCATACAGCTGTGCCTTAATAAAACCTCTGATTATTAGCCACTCAGAATAAAGACAAAGATTCGGCCTTGAAGGTAGGTGTGATAAAGTTCTGGCCAATGGGATTATGCAACTTCCAGGTTCACATTAAGGAACAGGGCATGCCCTCTACTCCTCCTTTTCTCCCTTCCTGGGTACCTGAGCGAAGATGTAGTGATGAGTATCTTGGCCCTGTGGACAAGGACAACACTCTAAAGATGTTGGATCAACAAGGTAGGAGTGTAGGTCTCTAATCCCATGGAACAGCCCTATCAGTCAGCAAACCATCCGTGGTCCACGTATAGCCATGTCACTATACGAGAGAGTAATGAAACTTCTGTTTTGTTTGAGCCCCAGTTATTTGGGATCTCCATTTAGGCAGCTGACCTGATATCCCGACACAACTATAATAATAACCCATTACACGTATAGGGCTCTTTATTCTTTGTAAATTCTGGAGCGCCTCTTCTCATGAGTAAGTGCTGGTGAGGGGGTGGGGTGGGGAAAGGTCATCATTTAGATGAACCAGGGAGTTGGATGATTTCCCTAGGGGCACACGGGAGATGGGCATGCTACAGCCAATGCACCGGTGAGGACCAGCCCCAGGTGGAAGCCAGATGTGTGCACAGTGAGCCTGGGTGGTGAGCACACTGGGTGTTTCCGCTCTTAGCATTCAGAAAGAATTTCTCCCTGACTATTCAATTTGCAAACCCCTAGAGTAGGGACAGCTCACATCCTTTCTTTTCTCATCATCTTGTCCTTTTCTAGATTTGCTGCAGCACACAGAGAGGGATATAAAACAACGGGAGTGTTTTTGCTTCAAATATAATGTCTCTTTCCCCACCCCTCACCTCCCAGTTCCCTCCTTTGTTTCCTCCCTCCTTAGTAATTCCATCATTAGGCATGGCTGCGCAGACCACGGCCTGGTGGAGGTGTTGGCGCTCATGTGAGGAAGACAGCTGAGCAGGGTGGCAGCCCTGTGTGGGTCAAGAAATTGGCCACAAACAAGGGAATTGGGCAAATAAGTAAATACAGTATATTGAGGTTAGTGGGAGCCAGGTTTCTCAACTGTCAGAGAAAAGAGTTATAAAGATGAAAAACAGGAACTCTAGATGTTGGTTGGAATTGGGGGAATCAGTGTGAACTCAGATGCAAACTCAATTCAATTGTAAAGTGTGTGTGTATCTTTGTATACACTATATATATATATATATATATATATATATATATATATATATATTTTAATTCAAGCTCTGTCCATTGAGAACTCCTGGGAGTAGAGACTGCCATTAGAAATAAGTGTACCATTCTCCATTAAAAGGAATCAGGACTCTTGTGATAAGTCTGGAATATCTTTCTGTGCCAGAAAGTAAGAATGTATACAAAAAGTAATGGGAACATTTCAAAAGAACACAGAAGCCAGCTTGAAGGCACTGCCACTGATCAAATCTGGGATAATTTGAGTGTCAAAACAAATCATAGTAATAATGGAGTACAACCCACTGAATATACTAAGAATCCATGAGTCCATATTGATATAAATAAACAAAGAGATAAGGAGAAGAGAAAGCAGCTTCTAACAAGTTAATGCCAACTAATAAATGTAAGAAAAATAATGGAAGTCAAAAGCCACTGTTTGGCAACCATACAGTAATAATCAATTCAAGGAGGAAATTATCAATGGACATTAAAACCATGGGTAAAATTTAGAGGAGTGGAATATTACATAATTTCACAATATCCCCTCACAAGATGCTTATTAATTACTAATGGATATACAGCAGAAACCAACACAACACTGTAAAGCAATTATACTCCAATAAAGATGTTAAAAAGAAAATTACAAATGGATAAAGAGTGACTACTTTACAATAGAGAAGCCTGGCAGACACCACCTTAATAAACGATCAAACTGGGACTTTCCTGGTGGAGCAGTGGTTAAGAATCTGCCTGCCAATGCAGGGGACACAGGTTCGAGCCCTGGTCCGGGAAGATCCCACATGCTGCGGAGCAAGTAAGCCCAAGCCCCGCCAACTACTGAGCCTGTGCTCTAGAGCCCGTGAGCCACAACTACTGAGCCCGCATGCCACAACTACTGAAGCCTGCGTGCCTAGAGGCCGTGCTCCGCAACAAGAGAAGCCACTGCAACGAGAAGCCCGCGCACCGCAACAAAGAGTAGCGCCGCTCACCGTAGCTAGAGAAAGCCCACCCGCAGCAACAAAGACCCAATGCAGACAAAAATAAATAAATAAATGAATTTTTTAAAAAAAGGCACTTCAATAAATAAATAAATGATCAAACTTAACATCACCAGTAATAGGACAAAGCCATGTCATCATGTTCCACCTAATGGGATACCGTAAAAGGACGACAGCATCACTTCTGTGCATCACCTGAATCTAATCATGGGAGATATCAGACAAACCTGAATCGAGGGACAGTCTACAAATTAACTGGCCTGTAATATTAAAGAATATTAAAGGCGGCATAAAGGTCAAGAATGGACTGAGGAATTCTTCTAGATAGGAGACTAAAGAGACATGATAACTAAATACAACACATGATCCTGGATTGAATCCTTTTGCTATAAAGGTTATTCTAGGGTCAGTTGGCAAAACTTAAACGAGGTCTATGGGCTAAGAGTACATGGTAATTCTTAGTGTGATACCCACAACTTTTCTGTGAGTTTTAAATTATTTTTTAAAAACCAAATAAAATAAACACACAACAAAAAACATAACCAGTGTGTCTAGCAAATAAGTCCTTATGCTCTCCAGGCCCAGCTTGCACACCATTTGTGTGACTTTCTGGAAATCACTTTCTTTTTCTGGGTCTACTTTTTCTTATTGCAAAATGGGAGCTTTGGATGTTAACAAATAATCCCTTTGGTTTTCTAGACCAAACAAGGTAGCAGCCTCCCCCGGGCCAGTTGTAAAGAAAGGACTTGTGGTTGAACACAGGGGCTCCGAGGTGCCCTCCAGTGGCTCTGTGCCCTCTGCCTCTACCACCCCCGAGGAGGGCAGTCCTGGTGTTTACACAAGCAGGTGGCCCCAGTGCCAGTGCTTGAAGGGCAGGCCCAAAGGAGTATGACACAAAATCACAAATGGCTGCAACTAAGATTCTCATACTTGAGTGAGCGTTCATTGGAATCACCTTCAGATTCCTGGCAAATCCCGTTTCACATGCAGATTCCTGGCAAGTCCCCCCTAACACTGACTTAAACCCCTGGGAGTTTGTCTGGCACCATTAGAAGTCTAGAAGTGGACAGACCCAAGCTGATGCAGCAGCGCAAACCCTGCCAGGGACTTGGGACTCACGGTCTCTCCACTCCATCAACCTTTCCGTGTTATGCTTGTTGCCTCAGGGTTGCAATATCTTTGAACAAGCCTGACATACTCTCACCCATGAAGTTTGGATTTGCTTTCCCTCTCCTGGAGTCCACTTCCTTACCTCCTTCAGGACTTTGCTCCAA
Source organism: Tursiops truncatus (assembly GCF_011762595.2). Taxonomy (NCBI): domain Eukaryota; kingdom Metazoa; phylum Chordata; class Mammalia; order Artiodactyla; family Delphinidae; genus Tursiops; species Tursiops truncatus. The sequence continues at coordinate 68,845,725 of NC_047047.1, read as the reverse complement.
TGTCATCTTCTTAGTAAGTGACTAATAAGGGGGTGACTACAACCCCCCAATCCCTTTCCATCACCACCACCATCAGTACCTAGAGCTCCCCGTCTCCCTTCTCTGCTTTATTTTTCTTGGCCATTCACATTGTCATCTGACCCTGCAATAGTTTTTTTTTGTTTAATGTTTTTCTCCCCACCCTAAAATTAAGCACTGTGAAGACAGGGGCTTCTGTCTGTTCTATTCACTGCTGTATTCCCAGCACTTAGAACAGTACTTGGAATATACGGGTAACAGGTGCTCAGTAAATATTTGTTCAATGAAAGAATGTACTTCAGGAGGTGCATTTGAATTCTGGGCAGGAAGAGGATATGGGAAGAGGAGAAATGGGTGATATCTATAATAGGAAAAGCAAAAACATTTCCAGAAATCCCTAGCCAACTTCTACTTGCATCTCCTCAGCCAAAACCATGCCCCATGGCCACCCACTGGTGCAAGGGAGTCTGGTAATATGAGTATTTTTAGTTGGGTGCACTGCCCTCCTTGAACAAAATTATTTTGTAAGTAAGGAGGAAGGGAAAAATGGATATTGGAAAGGCAACTTGCAGTGTCCACCTCATGGATCTATCCTGGATCTAACAAAGCAGAACCTCTGAGGGTGGTATTTTTGGTGCAGGTGATCTGTTATAAGAAAAATGGCCAGAAAGAAAGGATGAGCCCAGAGCAAATTTTTCTTAAGCCATCCTGGGTGATGAATACACTGGTTGTGAACATCTGTTTTGTTGACTTCCCAGAGCACACTCCACCCCAACTGCTACCCCCATCAACTTTTTTGAGGAATATCTCGTATTTGCACCATCACCACCCCATGTACACATGGGTACTGCAGTAGGATTCTTGGAGGTCTTGTTCATATATCATGTTCCCACCCATCTAACCCAAACCACTGAATTGGAATCACATTCCCATGAAGTTGGCACTGGGACTTCTAAGTCTCTCCGAATGACTGAGTCATGTAAACAGAGCTGCTGGCAGGCGTATATTCTAAGTCACAGACTGGAGCAGCTGAGGAAACAGCATGAACCCCACCCAGAAAGTACAGTGAGATAGAGAGGGTCTTTGTGGGGTCTGAGTCCCTGGCACTAGGTCGTTCCTGAGAACTGGTTCTGTCCTTGCCCATGGTGTCCACAGCATGCTTCCGTGTCCTTATTTCGTTCAGGCCAACTTAAGCGAATCTTTAGTAGTGGCCAAGAGTTCTAACTAACACACACCCAGACCTAGGCGTCTGAAGACAGAAAGAAGTAACTCTGGAGGTCAGGTGCCCAGGCTTGGAGAAAGAAGAGAAATACGGCAGTTGCCATACTGACAAGCAAGGGGACCCCAGCCAAGGGTGAGTTCCAGCCCCCTGGCTGGTCCGTGGAACTCTAGAACCGCCTATCCCAGCCACACAAGTGAGCCCACGGCTAACGGGAGGAATGAGTGGTATTAAAATAGGACCTCAAGGTTAAGGGTTTGGCGATCTGGTTTTATTCCCACCACTCTGCCCTTCTGTTAAGGGTTTGGCGATCTGGTTTTATTCCCACCACTCTGCCCTTCTGTCCCTGGCTTGCACTACTTGTAGAACATGTAGGGTGCCTATCAGTCCTGAGGTGCAGATGCACTAGAGGCACAGAATCAATACAGGCTTTAGAGTCTGGAAGTCCAGCTTCATCACTAACCCTACGTCTTTAGCCAAGTTAGTTAATTTGCCTAAATTTCATCAGTAAACCAGTGACAACCATTCCCACCTGGGAGGATTAAACGACTATGGGTGTGTAAAGTACCTAACAACACCTGGCAAATCCCTCAAGCAGCAGAGCCCTGGAACCCCTTTGGATCTCAGGGCTGGAGCTGACACAGAGGCAGGAGGCCCCTCCAGGAGAAGCGTCAGTGCCACAATGGGCACGCGGCCACGCCCTGTGCGCCAGGCTAACCTCAGTGCTCTCCCAGGAGTCAGGGTCTCGTGTTTGTTTGTTTGTTTTTGGCCGCAGCACGCAGCTTGTGGGATCTTAGTTCCCTGACCAGGGATCGAACCCGGACCCCTGGCAGTGGAAGCGCTGAGTCCTAACAACTGGACTGCCAGGGAATTCCTTGGGCTTCGTGTTTTTTAGCAGCAACTACTTCTCATTTCCTGTAAGACTTCCACGCTACGGGGAGCCGACAACTAGAACCCAGAGGGAGGGAAAGAGGCCCTGGGAAGACAGGATAAGGGGAAGCTAGTCTTGAATTATTTTAATTCAGCACCTACCACGTGCCAGTCATATTGATGTGCCTTACACACATTATTGCCTGTTTTAATCTCTCTTGGCTGATAAACGGAGGAGCAGAAGGGGCACAGCTGTTAAATGATATTGACGGCTCATCTGGACAGGCAGTTCTGAAATCTGCTAATAGCTCAGAATTAACTGGGAGAGGACCGCTAGCTTAGAACACGAACAGCTGCTGCCACGGCTCGGGCACAGACTTCAGACTGGAGCCTGAGCCCTGCCCCCTCCGCCTTGATGCTCGGACGGAGCCCCTTTTATTAAGCAGCCAGTTCTTTTCCCAGGTGCTCATCACTGCAGCTGGGCTCCAAATACTCTTGAACCCCTCTTGGAAAAAACAAGGAAGAGAGAGAAGGGAGAACATAAAAAGAGAAGTAGAAAGAGTCAGAGGGAAGAGAAGGCAGGCCACCAACTCTGTAACGATACTCATTCCTTTATTATCGACTGCGTTAATTAGAACAGGGCTGGAGCCTGCAGGTTGCTGGCAGCACTGAGCTGCAGGTGCATTTCAGCTCAACAGAGAGATCTCATCCTAAGCCAAGAAGACAGAGGGTAATGTTTTATATATATATTTATATATTCCATATGTCCTGTATCGTCATATGTATAGAGTGACAAGAATGGGCCACAGCATTGCTAACTGTTGTCCTAAATGAAGACCATAGCAACAGACACGGAAATTTGGTCCTAATCAAGGCCCTTACTTTGTCAACCAAGAGTTTGATACATCAAAAGGAAAAGAAGAGAGAGAGAGACAGAGAGACTGAGATCCAGCCACCCCGGTGGCCCTGTTCCCAGCATATCTTACACTGAGTGTAGAGTGTCCCCCGTGGAGGTAAACGCACACACAAACACGCACACACATACACACGTACACAAAACTGCAGGCAGGAGCTCCTCCTCTGACCACACCTTGGGCCCAGCCCTCAGACAGGGGGTGAAGAAGCTGGGTATATTGTGCTATAAGACTGTGAGGGTCAAGTGACCAGACAACGCAGAGTCGATGTGTCCAGGTGATGAACGGGGCTAACACGTGCGGCTTCCTCCACAAATGAGAAAGAGGTCAGTGGGAGAGGCTGCTCAGCGCAGGACTGGAGGTCCCTCTGCGCCCAGGCCCCCTGGGAAATTTCTACACACTGGTCTTGTCCCAGCCACAGCCGAAGCTCTGATCTGAATCCTGGGTCTCAAATAATCTCCTGGGCTCTGATGAGAACTGTTATTTCCTTGAAGGACAGAAGCAAGTGGCAACTGAGTGGCCCAGCTACCTGGTCCCGTAGTTACGGCAGCGATGACAGCATCACTGAATTAAACTAAACCATAGCTTGGTCCTTAGAGCAGAACTTGAACTGTGCAAGAAGCTTTCCGTTCCTGACGGAAAGAGAAAAACCAGGTAGTCGGCCCCTACCGCCACCTCCCACGCCCCCAATTTCATGTCAGTTTCATGCCTTTCCCCCAGTGACAAAACTCCTCATGTTCTAGGAACTGGAGACTCCATTATCAGGTCGTTTTGAAATCCCAAACCACATGTTTTCATTCATGATTACCTCTTTACCCTTCCACTAAAATATACAATTAAAAGGTAAGTCAATGAAAATTAATCTCTCTTTTTTTGGTAGAAATTTACTCGAGATACCTGGAGACATACCGGGTTGTCACAAAGGAAAGTGAGGAGTACTTCCCTAGGGACCAATTTGCACAATGCTGAAGAAAGGGTCAGTCTTGTCAACAAAACAGTGCCCAACATACGTGATTCAGAAACAGGGGTAACAGGCAGAGTTGGCAGGTTGCGCCTGGGCCTCCATCTCCTGTGCTCAGTGAGGGGGAAAAGCAACAGATTCTGTGGTACCTTTGTTTAGCCAGAGGGAGAAGGATACTGATCCCTTCCACTGTGAACGGGGATCCAGGCAGCTGCAAGGAAAATGATGAAAGCAGGAAGGAGCAGCATCTCGAAGATGGGGAGCTGGCCTGATTGCTTGTCGGCCAAGGGTAGTTCTCCGAGGGGACAGAAACAAAGGGCCGTCCCTCGATGACTGTCCACATTGTCTCTATTACTGTTCCATTTCTTGAAGGTCCCAAGGAGGCAGCAACCGGTGGGTTCACAGTTCGCATCCACGGGTTGGGAAGGTGGGCAGGAAGCAGAGTTTGGGAAGCCATGAGTTCTTGCCAAAGCTGAAAAGCATGGACCGTGTGGCTGAGGTCACTGGAGTCCTTGAAAAGGAGCCCAAGAAACCGAAAGAGGTTGTTTGCGACCCAGAAAGTGGAGAGCGGTCTCTGTCCGCCGGAAGCACAGGCTCAACACCACCAGGATGGATGTCTCTTGGCCTCGGTGGACACCTAGCATTTTTCTAGTCCCAGAAAGTGCTCAGGAGCTGCTTACCGGCAGTGCAGGAGGAGATGGGAGATTACGGAGCGCGCTCGGGTAGAAAAAGCACTCTCTTCTCAGGCCCCGCCGCCCTCCCTTCTGGGGGCAACTGACAGGGAGGAGCATGAGGTCTGATTGGGGCGGGGGTCTAAAGTCAGGAGACGAGGAGGCTGTGCGGCGACCATGGCAAGCTCAGGCGAGGGCACCTCTCCCACAAGAACTAAGCTCCACGAATAAATAACATTAATTAAATAAAGGAGGCTGAGAGCCAGCAGAGGCACGGTCTGCCAGATTCTCGCCCCGCACACATATGCACATGCGCACACACACGCACGCACGCACGCACGCACACCGAGCGTCAGGCGAGATGATCCAGGGTTGGCTGCCCCGTCCCTGGGGTCTGGGGGATGGGCAGCCCGACTGAAGGTTGTCACTCGTGGTCTAGCGCTGTCGTGGGGAGCAGAGCAGCGGAGGCCAGCGAGGCGTGTGCAATGGAAGGTGGAGGCCGCTGAGGACTCTGGCACCTGCAGGGGAAGGGGATGAGGTGGGCGAGAGGGGAGGGTGGGGAAGTGCAGGAAACAGAAAAGTGAGGAGTTTTCTTTCCCTCATCCTCTCGCTATAGGAAGTTGGCTCCCACAGCCCCAGTTTTCACTCTCCCTTCATGCCCTTTGGGTACAACCCAAGCCCTCCTCAGCCTCAACCAGCCCATGGGGTTACCATGCCTTCTAAGTCTACTGCCCACTCTGACCGTGATGGTACTGACCAGGATCTGGACTTTCGGACTTTAGATGTGGAAGGCCTTTCCAGAAAGCTGTCCAACCGCATGAGTCTCTCCATGTGTAATGCACGGGGGTCTTGTTCTTGATCATGAGAGAATTCCATCTCAAAGACCGCTGGAGGGGACACATCCAACTCCAGAAACATGATGTTCTCGGCCTGTGGTGGGAATATCAGGCCAGACGTGAGCACTGGCCCTGATGCCTGCATCTTCTGGGCACTTGGGAAATAACGGGAGTAGCAAGGGTGATGAGGCAGGTAGAGGAAGCAGAGGTTGTGAGCATCACCTCCCTTGGGCGCTCTCTCCCCTCCCCCTTCTACTTCCCAGCTTCTTACCCTATACCTGGGGTGTGACCCCATTGCCATGGCAACCCGAGCATACTGGCTGATAGGCCTCTTGTAGCCCACTGCAGATGTTGGCCGCTTCTTCATTTGGCTGTTACTGCTGTAGGGAAGAGGCTATATTTAAATCTATTTCCTCCGAACACAAAGGGAAAATGATATCATGATGGGTTAAGCACCATTCAGGTAGTCAGTAGGCCCTGCACACTGCAGGTTCTGGAATTTTCTTTTCTTTGCTCTAATACAACCTGACAACTCAAAATAGTATAACACAAGGAGACACATATTTCTCCACTCTTGTTGCTTCAATTATTTTCCACAGTGAAAAGGTTTGACTAAAGGCTGGAAAAAAGAAAGGAAATCCAATCTTATTTTTAGCTGTCAGACTCGTAGACTGACTTCACACACTATATAAGACCATCAATTAGTGGTTCTGCTTTTCATTTTCCTTCATAGGATTTAACACAATAAAATGATTAGAAACTCAGGCTTGAACTGCAGGTGTTCCAAACTAGCCAAAACAATCTTGAAAAATAACAAAAGTAGAGGATTCACATTTCCCAGTTTCAAAACTTATTTCAAAGCTATAGTAACCAAGGCTGTGTGATACTGGCAGAAGGACCGACCTATGGACCAATGGAATAGAATTGAGAATCCAGAAATAAATCCTCATATGGGGTGGGCCAAAAAGTTGGTTCAGGTTTTTCCATAAGATGTTACTGAAAAAGCCGAACGAACTCTTTGGCCAGCCCAATATTTTCAGTCAATTGATTCTCTATAAGGGTACCAAGACCATTCAACAGGGAGTGAACAGTCTCTTCAGCAAATGCTACAGGGACAACTGGATATCCACACACAAGAAAATGAAGTTGGACCCTTCCCTTGTACCATATATAAAAAACTAACTCAAAATTAATCATAGACTTAAATGTAGGAGCTAAAACTATAAAACTCTTAGAATAAAACAAAGGAGTAAATCTTCATGACCTTAGATTAGGCAATGGTTTCTTAGATATGACATCAAAAGCCCAAGCAACCAAAGAAAAAATAAATAGGACTTCATTGAAAACTAAAAATTTCTGTGCTTCAAGGGACATCATAAAAAAAGTGAAATAACAATCTTCAAAATGGGAGAAATTACTTGCAACTCATAAATGTGATAAAGGACTTATATCTAGAATATATAAGTAACATTTACAAATCAAGAATAAAAAGACAAATAACCCTGTTTAAAAATGGACAAAAGATCTGGGTAGCCATTTCTCCAAAGAAAATATACAAATGGCCAATAAGCACAAGAAAAGCTCAACATTATTAGTCATTATGGAAATGTGAATCAAAACCATAATGAGATACCACTTCACAGCCACTAGGATGACTATAATCAAAGAAGACAGAAAAGAGCACATGTTGGTGAAGATATAGAGAAATGGGAAACTTCATGCATTGTTGGTGGGAATATAAAATGATGCAGTCACTTTGGAAACAGTTTGGTAGTTTTTCAAAAAGTTAAACATAGAGTTGCCATATGACCTAGTACTTCCACTACTAGATACATATAATCAAGAGAATTGAAATCATGCTCACGCAAAAACTTGTATATAAATGTTCATAGAAGCATTATTCATAATAGCCAGAAAGTAGAAATAACCCCAATGACCATTGACTTATGAATAAATAAACAAAATGTGGAATATCATAGAATGGAATATTATTTGGCAACAAAAAGGAATGAAGGACTGATGCATGCTACAAGGTGGATGAAACTTGAAAACATTTTGCCAAGTGAAAGAAGGCAGACACCAAAGACCACATGTGATATGATTCCATTTATATCAAGTATCTGGAATAGGCAAGTCCATAGTGACAGAAAGTAGATTGGTGGTTTCCTAGGGATGGGGGACACTGGGGAGAATGAGAAGTGACAGCTAATGGGTTTGGGGTTTCTTTCTGGAGTGATGAAAATGTTCTGGAATTAGATAGTGGTAATGTTATACAACTCTGTGAATATACTAAAATCCACTGAATTATACCCTTTAAAATGGTGAATTTTATGATATGTGAATTACATCTCAATAAAGGTATCATTTATAAAACATACAAAACTCAGGCTTGGCTTTTTTTGTTTGATTTTTTGGCCGTGTATCGTGGTCTGCAGGATCTCAGTTCCCCAACCAGGGACTGAGTGCTGAAGGCACTGAACCCTAACCACTAGACCACCAGGGAACTCCCAGGCTTGGCTTTTAAAAAGTGCATATTCTTTGACCCAAATTCCCAGTCCTAGGAATTTCCCTAAGGAAATAATCAGAGATAGGGACAATTTATAAGCAGAGATGTTTGCTGCAATATTATTTACAAATGCAAACAATTAGAAACAACCCAAATGTGCACCAATAGGGACCAGTTTATTATTCAGCCAGGTGAAGGAATAGTATGTAGTCATTTCAATTGTCTTATGGCTCTGTGTAGACATGAAAAGGTTTCCACAACATAGTAAATAAAAAAGCAGATAAAAAGATGACATTTTTTTGTTTTGTTTTTATAGGAGTGTGTGTACGTGCGTGGATGCTTAGAAAAAAGTCTGGATATTCAACAAAATGTTAACAATGATTGTCTTTGGATCGAGTGATTATGGGTGATTTTTATTACCTTTATGCCTTTCTGCAATATCTAAATTTTTTACAATGTATGGTTGATCTTTTATCTAATAAATTATTTCAAATACTCAGAAAAGCATGGAATATATATCTGTTCGCCTATCATCCAGCATTGTCAAATCTTAACATTTTATTATACTTAACACCAAATCTTTAAGAAATAAAATGTAGACACAGTTTTTAAGACTCCATCACTTTCCTTCCCCAGAATTAATCACTCTCTTGAGTTTCGTGCTTATCAATGTCAGGCATATTTTTATAATTATTTATATATGTGGCTATTCATAAACAATATATATGGTATCTGTATGCCTACTTCTTAGTTTTATACTGTATGGTATACATACTATATTGTTTTGTGCCCAACAAACATGGCTTTTATATTTATCCATGCTGCTCTAGATTAGATGATTAAAGTTTAACTATATTGACTATCTTAAGGTTTCAATATAGCATTTTATATATGTTATATATATATATGTTTTTTTATATATTCTCTTGTTGATAGACATCTAGGTCAATTCCTTTTTCTCTCTCCTTTTCTATTTAACACAGTGCTGTTGTGAAGAGTTCTGTGTAGGTATCTTGAAGTACATATTCAAGTTTCCCTGGGGTATATACCCAGGAATGGAATGGTTCCGATGTGCATTTTCTGCTTTACCAAATTGCCAAATGGCTTTTCAAAGTGGCTATATACCACGAGAAAGTTCCCATTGCTCTATATCCTGGCCAACTCATGGTATGTTAAGACTTTTTACTCTCAGCAACTTAATGAGTGTGAGGTATTGTATTATTCAAAACAAAGATAGGAAAGAAAACAAGTTATTTCCACTAAAAAACATAATACAGGGTTTGGAGTGAGGTAGATCTGAGTTTGAATGTTGGCTCTACCCCTTACAACTTTGTTACCTTGGGAAGCGGCTTAGTATCTCTGAGCCTCAGATATCTCATCGCGATCCTACAGAACTGCTGAGATTAAACAAGATAAGCACTTAGCACAGTACACCGCAAGGGCTCAACACGTGGCAGCTGTGATGATTATTAATTCTCAATTCCACTTGCTAATTTCAAACAGGGATACAGATGAGCAACGAAAAAAGCCAAAAGGCAGACAGAAAACAGAAGAGAAGAAACAGGCTGAGTAATTCAGAGATAGGACACTCTGTCCTTGAATAGGAGAACAAGCCGTGCAGGCGCCGACGGAACAATGCCCGCCTTCTGCCACAGAGAGTAACAAGAACCACATTCCCAGGGTTTTTTTTTTACCAAGTGTATATAAAAGAGTGCGGATCCCACTTAGGGTCCCTGCCGACCCCTCTTCATAGATGAAAACAAGGCAGACGAGGCTGTGGAAGCCCCAGCTGGTGCTGCTGCTATGGCCCCTCTGGAAGGTGGGCGGGCTGTGCATGTGGAGAGTGGCAGCACCGGGGGAGGGGAGCGGGAAAATCAGTAAAATAACAACTTATCATTTATAAGGTGCATCTGTGCATCCCATTTGAACTTTACAACCTCCTGAGGTGCAGGCAGGGCAGACAAGGAGAGGAGGCTCAGAAAAGCAAAAGCGCCTTTGTGTCCAAGATCGTACAATTAGGAAGAGACTCGGAATGGATTCTTCCCAAATACTCTTTTTAGGATGCCACGCTGCCTTTCAGGAGAGCACACAGAACAGCCTGGGCCTGAGCGTGCCTTGAAGGCTGCAGGCTCTGGGAACAGCACAGGGGGACAGGGCTGGGTGAGCAGAGCAGTGGATCAGGGCGAATTGGCAGCCTGACCCAATAAAGATGCCAGGGCTATTCTGGGTGGCAGGTGGGAAGCAGGGGGTGGGGGAGGGGAGTCTGTAATTGGGACACCAAGCTTCCCATCTACTCTCTCCTCTGCCTCAGGCCTACTTTCCATGATTGATCCGTCTGTAGTAAGCAGGTTGTGGCTGACAGCCTAGAGTGGAGGCCTGGCTCTGCAAGTATCCATCCCTCTTGAAAGAAACCCACAACAGCTATCCTGTGCGTCGTAGATCCCCAGAGTTCTCTTATGACCCTCCCTCCACATGGCTTCTATCACGAGATTATATAGATTTTCCTCTTAATATTAAAAAGTTCTCTCTCAGTCCCATCTCACAGGCTGACCCCAATCTCATTACCAGCTCTGTCTGCTCACCACCTTTCCCCCCTCCTGTTCTGAAACCCGGCAGCCAGCATCATAGGGTGTGTTTTCCTTCTCGGTCCTTTACAAGCACCTGACACAGCAAATCTGACTTTTCTCCATGATTGGATCCCTCCTTCCCTGCAGGTGAGCTGTCCACCTTGTAGCATCCCCCCTGCGTGTCTGAAATCCCACTCTTCTTCCCAGTTCCCCTTCACACGGCACACAGCCTGCCCGGGCAGGCAAAAACTTCTCCCTGTTTCAGATTCTTTTTCAGCTGTCACAGGCCTGTGAATGAATCTAGGGACTCAACTCAGAGCTGAGCATGTTCTGACTGAGGTAAACTTTGCCTCTGTAAGGAAACCAGTTTAACTTTCTATGCTGATTCTATTTAGAGCAAGGAATGCTCTGCTCTCTCTCTCTCTAAATTTGGAGGCAGCCTGATTTAAAGATCAAAATCTAGAACGAAAGCAACAAACCAAACTGTCCTTCTATGGCACTTGTAAGGCATGATGGCAAACTGGTTTCTCTGGAGTGCCCACAATTATCATACTGGCTCACTGGTACTATTTTTTTTTTTTTTTTTACTGGTGCTATTGCAGCCATTTATGGATCATCTTCTCTGTGCCAGGTACTGGCCTGGAACACCCTCCACCCCACCTCCAACACGCACCACACACACTATCTCACTTCAATCTTGATAATCCCGCAGGGATTTTTTTTTTTTTTATCCCAACTTTTATCTGAACTTGGGTTCAGAGAGGTTAAAAAAAAACCTTCTCAAGGCAGAGCAGGGACTAGAATTCAGAACGTTCTAAATCCAAAATCCAGTCTCTTTCTACTGCACCACGATACTTTGAAAAGAGTCTAGGATAGCAGGGATTGCAAAAGGCAAGTGGCTAAAGTTACCAATAGAATTTTGTGAACTGTAAACCATGGGCTACAGACATTGCCAAATATACAACCCTTAGAAGACAGTTTTGTATAAACACAATTAAAAATAAGGTCCATGATGAGTAACCAAAAATAAAAGGTCATATTTGTAAAATAGTTATGGTTAGAGCTGGCTGCAGAAATGTGTTTTGCAAAGTAACTTTAACACAAAATTGTTTGTGATTGTGGAAGGGACCTCACCTGAAGTTATTGTGCATCAACTAGCAGTGGCCTAGAGGTAGTGGAGAAAAAAGAAAAAGGGATAGACGTCCAGAATAAGTTGATTCAGAGTGTGTTTCAAGAGCTCCCCGACAATAACTCCTTGTTTTAAAGAGAGGCCCAGGGAAGAGTGTGGGGGGTAAATGCTTGCAGCTAGTGGAAGAGGGGAAACGTTTTTCCAACAAAACCTTTCTAAAGGGACGGTATGACTTTAGGTAATTTCTTTCCAACAATGCTTTTTTCCTCTCCTTTTGAGCAGCCTTCCGTGTTCTAATCCCCAACACACCACAGGCCAAACGGAAGCAAAATATTCCACACTTGAATTGAGCAAATGGGACAATGCCTTGATTAGTTAAATATGCTTTGGGAAGAAAGAGGTTTTTCAGCCCTGATTAAGTTATGTTGCAAACAGTGGGACCCAATCCTCCCAGAGAGGCAGCTTGTTCTACAGTCTCAGTCCACAGGGCTCCCCGAAATGCGGGAAGCTGCGTCCAAGGACCTGCCCACCCTCAGCCTTCCGCTATGAAAGGAGGGGCTTGGGGCAAAAGATCTCAGAGATCCAGGCCAGTGATTCTTACACCGTGATGCTACCCTGGGGCTCTCTGTTGCTGAGTCACTATCATGCTTGGGAATTCCAATTAGGAGGGAATTGTTTTTACTTTATTTTAACCACCAACTGCTGCTATACAAAAGTAATTTTAAAAAAAATGAATTTATTGAGGTTGAATTTATTTAAAAATGAATTTATTGAGCTGTCAGAGCTTGAGGATTTTTGGCTGCACCGTGCGGCATGTGGGATCTTAGTTCCCACACCAGGGATCAAACCCGTGCCCTCTGCAGTGGAAGCCTGGAGTCTTAACCACTGAACCGCCAGGGAAGTCCCAGTAGAAAGTAATTTTAAAAATTTGTTTTGTATAAAAACTTCCTAGATCTATTATTACTTTTCTTTTCTTTTTTTTTGTAATTTATTTATTTATTTATCTATCTTTGGCTGTGTTGGGTCTTCGTTGCTGCGTGTGGGCTTTCTCTAGTTGTGGCAAGCGGGGGCTACTCTTCTTTGTAGTACGTGGGCTTCTCATTGTGGTGGCTCCTCTTGTTGCGGAGCACGGGCTCTAGGCGAGCGGGCTTCAGTAGTTGTGGCATACGGACTCAGTACTTGTGGCTCACGGGCTCTAGAGCACAGGCTCAGTAGTTGTGGTGCACGGGCTTAGTTGTTCCACGGCATGTGGGATCTTCCCAGACCAGGGCTCAAACTCGTGTCCTCTGCATTGGCAGGTGGATTCTTAACCACTGCACCATCTGGGATGCCCTATTATTACTTTTCTTTAGTATTTTTGTGATTTTTTTTTAAGTTCTGAGATAAATATTATTTATTGCAGTTATCAGACAATGGACAAGTGACATTAGAAAAAAGAAAATAATCTGTAGTAGTAATTCAGAATAGCATGTATTTGACTACCTGGTATTTATTAATGTCTTTTTGAAGTAATTTATTTATTGGAATTTTTCTTAAAGAAATTTATAATACCTGTTTATATCAACCGTATTTAAGTACAGTGGAGAACACTGGGATGTCACAATTGCCTTAATACATTTTACCCTTACCCAGATATATTTTGATATTTTCTACACAAAATATATATTCTCTGTATTCTGAGGAGGTAAATATATATTCTGTATAAAACAGCATGTTTAAGTTGTGAATATACTTAACCATAATTTTGAAAAAGCTTGTAAATGTATTTATATCCTTACAATTTTAATATAAAATTTTAAGGGAACACAGTCTATCTGGGATCCAGTTAGAAGCACTGCTAATAGAGATGTACAAATGCAGGCTGGGGAGCAACTGTGTGCAGATTTAAGTCAAAGGGGTATGTATGTCGAGACCAGTTCTTCCCAAAGAGTTATGGGACACTATAGCGTAAGCTAAAGCCCACTGCCTGCTTTGAGCCTGTTTTTTTTTTGTTTGTTTGGTTTTTTGCTTGTTTATTTGTTTCTTTGTTGTTTTGGCCTCCTCATGGCATGCGGGATCTTAATTCCCTGACTAGGAATGAAACCCGTGCTCCCTGCAGTGGAAGTGTGGAGTCCCAACCACTGGACCGCCAGGGAATTCCCCACAAGCAGATTTTGAGGAAAGAGCTGAATTCTTAGGCTTCCTAATGGCAAAGAAAACACTGAATCTTTCTCTCTTTGCATTACTTTCCAAGAGCAAGAAGGATGGTGGGGGGAATCAGAAGAGAAGGGAAAGGTGGGAAAAGAACATCACAGGCAACTCCCTCCGCCCAGAAAGGTTCTGGTTCTGAGGCCTAGAAAAGAACATGTAAAGAGCACAAATTCTCCTTTAAAGCAAAGAGAGGGATAAGAGGCTAGGAAAGGCAATAGCTCAACAGTAAGCAAAGATACCAATCTATATTTTGGAGGACTTCTTTCTTTTTAAAAGTTGTTACTGGGCTTCCCTGGTGGCGCAGTGGTTGAGAGTACGCCTGCCGATGCAGGGGACACGGGTTCGTGCCCCGGTCTGGGAAGATCCCACATGCAGCGGAGCGGCTGGGCCCGTGAGCCATGGCTGCTGAGCCTGCGCGTCCGGAGCCTGTGCTCCGCAACGGGAGAGGCCACAACAGTAAGAGGCCTGCATACCGCAAAAAAAAAAAGAAAAAAAAAAAGGTGTTACTGGTATCTACTCTAAAAATTATTTAACATGTGCTGTTTTAAGATAGCTGTTTTATTTTTAAAAATCTGTGAATGGTTTTTCAGTGTATGCAAACCATTTTATTTTTGCAAAAAAAAAAAGAGAAAGAAGTTATTTAAAAGGTTTTTTAATTTAAAAGTTATTCGAGTAAAAGGAAGAAAGTAAACTTAAAAAAAACCAGAACAAAGAATGGAGATTCCTAACCATTAAGCAGAAAGCTTATCTTAGCTTCAGGCAAAGCACCCACCATGCTTTGGAGTCTGGATTCTGTGCTTAGGTGGTCAAGTAAAAACTGCAGGGACAACGTTTTGAGAAATGAGTAAACTCCTCTGAAGCATGAAATTTTCAAAACTCAAATCAAGATCCATTCTCAGTTCCAGATTAAAGGAGATGGAACAGGCATGACAATTAAATGCAATGCACCATCGCAGGTGAGCCGGTGGGGGAATTGCTGTAAAGGACATTATTGAGGTAACAGAATTTCCTGAATTTGATCACTGTACTGTGGTTATGTAAGAGAATGTCCTCACTCTTAGGAAATATGGGTAAAGGGTTGACTGTCTGCAATTTAATTTCAAATGGTTGACGGGAGGGGATTAATAAAGCAAGATGTGGCAAGATGCTAACAACCGGGGAGTTTGGGTGAAGGGCATATGGGAATTCTTTGTACTATTCTTGCTTTTCAAAATTAAAAATTTTTTAAAAACACACGCCTTCTCAGAGCGTCTCTCATCCCATCTCTATCCAATGTAAAGGAATTCCTCCACCTACAAACTTTAAACTCAAGAACTCTGTAAGCACAAAATAACTCTACGAAGCAGAAGCCTCCCCAGCATCTTCCTCCAGCAGATGGTGCTGGAGTGGTAGTTTTTGAACCTAGCTTCCTGTAGAATCAGCTGGAAGCCTTGAAAACAATTTTTCTTAAGCCCTGGGATCCATGGAAGACCCTTTAAATCAGACTCTGGAGCCCAGCTCACAGGTGATTCTAGTTGCAGCCAGGGTGGAGAACTTCTGCATTAGATGACGTACTACTGCAGGCCTCCACTTAGATTGGAAAGGTGGATTTAAATCCAAACTGATGCCATTGAAAAGTCCTTTACTCAAGAACTTGCCACTTACAAACTTGTGTAGTGTTGCCTTGCGTAGGATCAGCCCTTCAGAAAGTAGACAAATTAAGTAGGCGTCTGTTGTTCCAGTGAGAAGCTGTAGACCTCTACAGCTAGCTTCCCACCCCAGCTTTGGGGAGACTCCTGCCCTATCTTGGCGTTAATATTCCTGGGATAGATAGAGCAAAGAATCTCTAGGGAAGTGCATTGGTGTCAGGCCTCCTGAACACCTCTGTACACAGATTGTCAATGAAGGGACAGTGGTCCAGCTGGGTGAGCTAGTCACTCTGCTGGGTTTGAATATCCAGTCTTGTTCTTCATGGCCACCAGCAGAGGGAAAGGCACACCCAGAGCTAAATGCACTTAGCTCTGTTACCTAAGAGCTAGGATGTGGAAACAGGTGGAAATGCTGAATCACCCAGCTGAGTGAGGCTACAAGGACCTCACATCTCTATCATTTCTTGATCTGATTACTTTTCTGTATTCCCCACTGGACTGTGAGCTCTGACTGTGTCTGATTTACCTCCCATCTGCAGAGTCTCCTACAGTGTCCAACACATAGTTAGTGCTTGGCAATATTATCTGTTGTTGCTGTTTTTGGCATCTGACAAATGAATACTCACCAGACTGGCCAAATGTTAGCCAGCTAGTATTTTCTGCATCCCAGACCAATGAGACACTGTACTTGACACTCCTTCCTTCATGGAGACCCCAACATTAGGTCCTGGGAAACCCATCTTCCATCTGCATCCTTCCCAGCCCTCCCCAATCCACTAAAACGTCCGTCTCCCCCAGGCCCCTGGCCACCCCGGGCCTGGGGCGAGCTGGCAAGTCCCTAGGCCCAGACAGCTGGTGAAGGACTCACCCTCCACCGGGCATGAGGGGCTGGAACTTCCATTGCTCCTCCTCGCAGTCCAGGAAAAGCCGGTTCATGATCTTGTTCTTCTCCTCAGGGGGGATGAAGTTCTCGATGATTAGGTACCTGGGAGGAGGAATGAGGTAGACAGGGGATCACGTGAGACCGCACAGTGTATATGAAGGTTGAAGGATGAGAAAAAAGAAGCAAAGAGGCAGAGGGAACAGAGAAGGTGGAAAAACCAAAAAGTCGGGGGGAGGGAATCCCTAGAGAAATAATAGAGCTTGCAAATCGCAGTTTCTAATGCAAAAATTATAGACTCAGGGCCTTAGGAGTTACTTCTGGGCAGCACCCGGCATGCTCTTTGCGGAGTGCATCAAATGCAGGCCGAGGAGAGGAAGGAGGAAACAGGAGGTAGAGGAAACTCCAATGGGCCCCTCCCCCATCCCTCAGACACATTCTGTTCCTAAGGTACATGGACATGGGTGAGGAGACAGTTGGAATGAAGCCTTCAGGAAAGAGAGGAGCCTGTCAAGGAGAGGCCCAGGGCCTGAGGGATGGCTGTGAGAGCCCCAGATGGAAAGAGGAGGGGCCCTACTTGAGCTTGAGCTCCCGGGTCTGCTCATTCTGTGCCTCTTCCAGGTCCTGCCGCACGCGGATGTACTCATCGTGCTGGTCCTGGATCTCCGCCTTCACCGCCTGCAGCTTGGCGTAGAGCTGGGTGGGGACAGGTGCAGCTCAGAGGCTGTGCAGTGTGGCAACCAATGTGGCTCCGCTCCGCTCACCCAGCCTGGGTCCCGACGGCTGCAGGCTCAGGGTCCACCAGCTCGGTCCAGGATGAGCCCAGGGCCCACCTCTGAAGCTCCCTCCTGCCCCACCATCCATCGGAATGGGTTATTCTAAAGGCTGCCCTGTCCCTCCCACACTGTGGCCTGTTAACCTGCTCTCTCAGCTGCTGTCCACATCGTGCAATGTTCAAATCTGAAGGGACCCGAGGGACCTTCTGGTCCAACACCCCCTTTTATAGGTGAGGAAACTCAGGCACAGACTTGCTCAAGGTTATACAACGAGATAACAGAAGAGCCGGAATCAGGACGCGAGTATCAGGACTGCCATCCAGGGCTCAGGGAAGGAAGGGAGCCTCAGCCAGTTTGCAAGGTGACCCATCCTACTCCTGCCTCTCCAGCGGCTCTCGAAAGTAGGGGTGTGGGGCTTCCCTGGTGGCGCAGTGGTTGAGAGTCCGCCTGCCGATGCAGGGGACACGGGTTTGTGCCCCGGTCCGCGAAGATCCCACATGCTGCGGAGCGGCTGGGCCCGTGAGCCATGGCCGCTGAGCCTAAGCGTCTGGAGCCTGTGCTCCGCAACGGGAGAGGCCACAACAGTGAGAGGCTCGCGTACCGCAAAAAAAAAAAAAAAGTAGGGGTGTGGAGGGCAGCTCCAACCTTCCTGTCCCACTCCTAACCCACTGAAAGCTGTGTCCCTGGAAACTGCCACTGGAGCTGGGCCTCTGCCTGGCCTGCTCTGGGGCAGACACCTCAGCAATCTAAGGGCTCTCCAGGTTCTTCCCAGAATCCAGACTGGAATTTGCCGCTTCCTGCCCTAGGCCCTCAGCTTATGCACATGCCTTTCCCTGGCCATGGACTTTGCAGGGTCCTGGCAGCCAACATTCTCATCCCTGGAGAGCCCTGTGCTCCCTCTCTGAGCGCTCCCAGGCTCGAGTCTCCTCAGGTTTCCCCACCACTCCCCTGGCCTGCTCTGTGCCTGGTTATCCAAACTGTGACTCACTGGTGACACCAGAGTAAAGGGGGAAGTTACCCAGGACCACGAGGATGGCAACCCTGCAGAGTGGAAGTAAAAGTGTTCCCAGCCTGTCCGGCCCCTCCTGGCCCAGGAGGAAAGGCTCTATCCCACCCCACCCAGACCCCTGCCTCCCCCTGCTCCTCACCCAGCACCCAGGCAGTGTAACTCAGGGGGTCAGCAGTCCAAGCAAAGTGGGGAGGGGTCGCTAAAGCACACGCCCCTTGGGCAGGTGACGTCTCGGGCAGAGGCTGCCAGGCCCTTACACACCCTGACCCAGTTCTGTGTGGCATCTCACCTTCTTGAGTTTCTTGGTTTTGACCTCCACCTCCTGCTGCAGGGACGTGTAGGTGCCCCGGAGCTCCATGGTCTCCTCGTCTCGGAGCATCATCTCCTGCTGCATTTCCCGTTCGCGGCGTTTCTAGGCCAAGGCAGGGCACAGGACTCAGCGGAGCAGAATGTACCGGGGAGCTCTGCCTACCATGGAACCTGGCTTCGTCATGACCGTGGGCGCCAGGAGGCAGCAGGGAGCACCCCGTGGTCCACATCGATTGCTCCCACCCCAGCCTCAATGGAGCCTCTCTGAACCTTCTCAGCTCATACGGCCACGCTTTTGCCAAGGCACTGCCCCCCACAGAAGGAGACCTCAGCCCTAACAGCTGGGGCATTCCAGGGGTGTCAACCCCGTATACCGATGTCCAGATACTGGCTTTCCAGCTGCCTCAGCCTCTCCCATGTAGTATCACAATTGATTGGTAAGACCAACAAACTGTGGTTCTTGATGATTTAGGACACAGTCCTGCAGTTGGCAAAGAACTCACACCTTTGTGGAAGGCCCAGGAATGAGTACCTGGTGCCTTACGGAGGCTGTCCTCATGGAGAGCCACCACCTGGGCAGTGGACCCACGGGATGCAGGGCAGCATACCTTAGGTTCTCAGCACTGTAACTCCAGGGATCCTGAGCCCATGACGGCTCACTGCCCTAAGCACCCCCGTGCGACCTCAAGGCTATGTGCCCCCTCCCACCCAACCCAGGGACCTGAAGACCCCTGCCCTACCTGCTCGGCAATCTCCTGCCTCTTCAGTTCCAGCATCTTCTGCTGTTCATTGGTGTGATCCATGATGTTCCTGCCCCCGATGAGCAGCTTGCTCTCCATGGCCTGCGGACACAGAGGGGTGAAGAGATGGGCTTTGGGGCTTTTCAAAGGGCCACAGCAGCCCCAGCTTGAGAGGTCTGGCTTCTCTGTTTTGTGGTCCTTCCAGGAGGGGACAGAAGATGTGTCCCAGAAGGAGCCTCATGACCCTCAGTAAGAGTGAAGTTTTCCCCTCCAGCCTCCTGGGCCCCAGCACAAGGCTCCCATTCTCAGCAGGACCATTAGGTGAGACAGAGAGGGAATCCCTCAGAGAATACAGGGCACCTGCTCTGTTTGCTTTGGATATGGAAGCTTTGCTTTTGATATACGGAAGGCCGGTTCACCACGCTTGGGAAGGGAGTGCGGTGGCAATCTAATCCTGGCAACAGGACCCAGCTGCTGTTAGGAGGCGGGGAGACACCGGATACAGTCACTGGGCAGCCCAGCCCTTTAGGTAACTGGCTCCTGACTCAGGAAGGGGGTTCTCACACAGGCAGCAGGAAAGGCTCTAATCTTCAGCTGGAAAACAGAAGAAAAGCCAAAGGGAGAAGACTCTGCAGCACTAAGGGGCACATGGGGCCCCAGAAGCAGCATGAGCTTTGGAGATGGCCAGTCTCACCTACTCCCAACATGTGCTCTGTGCTCCAGCTTTGCCAAAAGCTTGGGCTGTACCCACCAACTGCAAGGTCTCGGCCGAGTTATCTGTCACCTCTCACGTCCATAACCCTGGAGCCGCCTCTGCTCCGGGAAGGAAAGCCACAGCAAACATCTGCTGAGTGCTACTGCTACCTGCCAGGTGTCTCCATCCTCACCCCCAGAGAGACCCCAGGCAACAAGTAAAGAAACTGAGAGGAACTAGCCTCAGGCCATGCAGCTAGTTGACAGGGGTGAGATCTGAGCTCCACGCCAGTCTCCCCACTGAGCCCCTGCGCTGTGTGCAGCAACCCCAGCCCGACCCGGCACTTGGCACAGACATTCCATAGGTGATGGTTGAATCTGAAGCTTAAATAATAAAGGAGTAGGGGAAACTGTTTAAGTTGTGACTACATTAAAATGCATTTTCAGGGACTTCCCTGGTGGCGCAGTGGTTAAGAATCCACCTCCCAACGCAGGGGACACAGGTTCGAGCCCTGGTCAGAGAGGATCCAACAGGCCGCAGAGCAGCTAAGCCAGTGCACCACAGCTACTGAGCCTGTGCTCTAGAGCACGCAAGCCACAACTACTGAGCCCACGTGCTGCAACCACTGAAGCCCACGTGCCTAGAGCCCGTGCTCCACAAGAGAAGCCACCACAATGAGAAGCCCGCGCACCGCAACGAAGAGTAGCCCCCACTCGCCGCAATTAGAGAAAGCCCGCGCGCAGCAACGAAGACCCAAAGCAGCCAAAAATAAATAAATTAATTAATTTTAAAAAATGCATTTTCATTATTGCTAGTCAGAGGGTGCTGCCCGGGGCATGCCAGCTGTCCACTGATTTCATCCCAGGCCCCCTGGAAGGTTGAAATCACCTTGAGCCACTGACCTGCCTGAGGGCTCTCCAAGCAGGGTGTGCTGGCAGAATAGGGGAGCAGGGGGTCCCTGTACCATCCGTCACGGAGGACAGAGCAGGACAGGGGTCAAAGGTTGCTTTCGTGGGGTCAGAGGTTGGGCTGTGTGAGGGTGACAGAGGACACGGAGTGAAGCAGGGCCAGTCAGAGCCGCCCCACGCAGCCTCAGAGGGAGCTGTTGCCAAGCAAGGCACCCTCCCCATGGCAGCGTAGCCAGGGCTGCACTAGCACCTCCCCCAGGCCCTGCTCCTGGCTACCATCTCACCATCCACCACCTCCACAGCACAGACTCCTTCTCTCTCACGGTCACACTTGTCCACCCTTTGCATGAGTGACTCCTTAAATTGTGTGCCCCAGGCACCTTACCCACCTCACCTGAGTCCCCGCCCTGCAGCTCACTCAGCCCCTTCATCTGGCCAGTCATTAAGTCCCATCAAGTCTGTCTTCTGGGTACAGCTCACCTTCTTCCCTCCTTTTCATCCTCATCACAACGGCTCACTTCACTGTGGTCCCCATGACTCACCTGGATCATTGCCAGGATCTCCCCCCACCTCAGTTTCCCCTTCCAGCCCTCTCCACATGACACCCAAGGGGATCCGCCAACCACACAAGTCTGAACATGCCTCTCCTCTGCTGCAAACTATTGAAAGGGCCTCCATTCCTTGCAGGATGAACCACAAAGTCTGTAGCAGTTACTGGCCCTGTGGGCTGGTCTCACCTACTCCCCACATGTGCTCTGTGCTCTAGCTTTGCCAAAAGAATCCCAGCCCCCTGAGTGGGCTGTGCCTTTTCACAAGACCAGGCTTCTCTCCCTGCTTCACATCCACCTGGAAAATGGCTACTTCCCCTGCGAGACACAGCTTGAGCATCTTGGGAAGTTTTCTCTGATTCCCTCAACTCTGCATATTTCCTCCCTTAGTCCTCCTCAATAGCTAGGACACTTTCCTACTATTTTCCCATATTGTCCCATCATTTGTTTACATCCTGTCTCCTCTGTGTGCTCCTTCAGGTCAGGAATCATGTCTTACTCGGATCTGAGTCTTGGGACTTAGCACAGTGCCTGGCACACAGTAAATGCTCAATATGTTTGATGAACAGAAAGGACTCCTTGGGGTAGCCTCAGAGGGGGGCTTCCAGGTCCTTTCTCTGGGCTCACTCATCTAGAGCAGAACTGGATCTTCACCTCAGCTTCTCCTTCAATTGGTCAACCCACATGCACTGGCTAAGCAGGGTCTGGGCATCTGGGAAGCCTGGCAGGAGGGATGGGCTGGGTGTGAAGAGGGAGGAAGGAGGAAGGCAGCAGCTCTGCTTGTCCACAGAGGAAGCCCCCGACTGCTGCAGGCCATGGATAATTGATCCCTCTAACTGTAATGGCATTTGGGGGGACCTGGTATCTGGCCTGGCCCCCCTTCGAGGACACACTTGCCCGCTCCAGCCCTGAGTCCTCACACTTCCCTTGGCATGTTATGTGGCCCTAGTGTTCTTCACTCTTTGCCACCGAATAGAAAGACACTAGTTCTCAAAATAGGTTGCATATTAGAATCGCCTGGGGAGCTTTTGAAACTCCCAGTGCCAGGCCACATGGCAGGGTTACCTTGGTCCCTTCCCCTCACAAGTGGCGGTGAGAACTCCCAAGCCAGATGCTCTAGAGGAGACTCTAGTAAGGAAGACACAGGGCGACAGCTGATGCCCTGCCTTCTCCTACCTGATGTAAAGACTGGGGATGAGGATGGAGAGAGAAGCACAGGGCAAGGCACCAAGAGAAAGAAAACCATCCTTTTCTTTGCACCTGCTATGTGCCAGGTGTCTCACTCTTACTTCTGCTAATAACCCTTTAGGCATTGAGTCTCAAACTTTGATGTACATTAGAATCACCTGGGGAGCTTTTCAAAGGCTCAGTGCCCAGGCTACATCCCACTGCCAGTTAAACTGGAAATGGAGGGGGCAGGTGGTGAGGTCCAGGCATCGGTGGTTTTCAAAGGTTCCCAGGGGATTCCAGGGTGCAAATTTGGGAATCACTGCTTTAGCAGTCCCCAGAATCAGCATTATCTGAGAACTTGTCAGAAATGCACAATCTCAGGCCCTATGCAGACCTAGTGACTCAGCATCCGAGACCCCCAGGTGACTTGTGCAACGTGTTTTAAGTGGCATACTACTAACACCATCATTTTTCTGCTGAAAGCTCAAAGAGGTTAAGTAATCCATCCAAGGTCACATCACAGCTGTTCAATTTAAATGGAGAATCCAGACCCAGGTCTGCCTGGCTCCAAAGCCCGTGCTCTTCCTACTGCAGACAATGTGTGGTGTGCTTTAGGAAGCAGAACCTGCTAAAAGAAAAGCAACATGTTTCCAGCAAGAGGAAATCATGTCTGACTAATCTCCAAGAGTTCTTTCAGGGACAAAATAGATTATTTCAGTCCACGGGGAAGCCAGTGGCCAGAACTTTAGAGGTTAAAATGCTCCTGGCAAGGTCCCACATCAGAGGTTGCTCAAAGTTACATGGGGGAGGGGGTGAGGAGACAGAGAAACGGGAGGGGGATGAGGGAAAGGAAACAGAAATAAACAGGCACCTCTCTAGGTGGAAAAATGTCCAAATGTTAAATGGGGGTACTGATTTCCATCAGAAATCATGCAAGAAAGGGTGTACAGGTAAAATACCAACTTCACAGATGCCCCCAGATTCTTGCAGGTGGTAAAAAGCAGAATTTCTAGGCCGTGTGAGCTGACCAAAAAATGGCAGATGAGCTTCAGTTAGAGTTTTACATTTTGGGAAAAAGTAATCTTCGCTCTACTCATTAAATGATAGCTGTGAGCGATCAGTTATAAACCAAAACAGAGGGAAAAGAGGGGGAGTAATTCTCTGTTGTTCCCAGAAGACGTTGGCTTAATATGCTGCCACAGCTAAAAAAGCTAAGAGCATCTGGCCAGGCACCATCACCAAGGCTTTTTGGAAACAACACAAAAATCATTCTACCCTAATATAAAACTATGATGCAGCTGAATCTGGAGTACTGTGTGTAGTCCCTTGCTGCATCTCCGGGGACTTGAAGGAGAGAGAAGATCCAGAGAAGGGCAGCTAAAACCACGCAAGGGCTATTATAAGAGACTTAAAAAAAAATAGGACTCTTTAGTTGGCAAAGACAAAGAAAGGTTAAGAGGATGGACCTGGAAATTATACCATCAAAACAGGTGTGAAAAGGAAAGCTCCAGGCTTTTCCAATCAATCCCTGGTACAGAGAGTAAGAGCTTGTACCTTGAGTTTTAGAACAAAGAGTTCTGTTTATAGACGGTAATAAATTTATGGAATGTATTATCTCAGGGGTACTGGATTAAATACCTCACAGTTCATTAAAGGATTCTGGGGACACATTTTTAACCTTTTATTGTCTTTCTCCGCTTTCAGAAAACAAAATTGCACTAACATCAAATAACCACAGAAATAAAACAAAATGGGAAAAAAATTCATGTATTCCTCCTCATAGCTAATTAAATTGCTTTTTCCCCCAGATTTTTCCATATGCACACATCATTTTTTCACATCTATAGACATGGTATAAATATGTTTATGTCCTGCTATTTCCATTTCATCAAATATCTCAAGAATTTCCTGTTACTTCCATAAGGTTTATGATTATATGTTTAATGACTGCATAATGTTTAGAGTGGATGATTTATAATATATTTAATTAACCCCCATTATAAGATATTTTGGTTGTTTGCTTAATGTTTACAATAAACACTCTTGTGCATATAATTTTTTTGGCCGAGCAGCGTGGCTTGTGGGATCTTAGTTCTCCGACCAAGGCTTGAACCCAGGCCCTTGGCAGTGAGAGCACTGAGTCCTAACCACTGGACTGCCAGGGAATTCCCAATTTTTTGCTTTTTTAGAGACTTTCTTAGAAGGAAATTTCAGGAGTGGACACAGGGTTATAAACATTTCGTATATCTTAGAACATACTGTCAAGTTACCTTTCTAAACCACTGCCAGCAATAAATAATGGAACCATTTTTATTACAATGTCATAGTCATGAAGTATTATCATGATTTTCAATTTTACTTAATAAGAGATATAAAATTGAGCCTCCCGTTTATTTTATATTCTCTATACCTTTGCGGTAGGCTTGCAAAGGTCTGATCTCTCCTTTTACAAAATGCTCCTTTATGCTTTTTTTTTATTTTATTTTTGCTGATTTTAAAGTGTGGAGATGGACCTGATTCAAAACAATTCTTTGTTAGTTCGGCCCACACCTTCTCCAGCTGCCCACACCTAGCTCAAGAAACCCATTTGGACATTGTCAGGCAGAACTTCAGCTGCCAGTCAGGCCCGGAATCTGATGCATCAGCCTAGACTCCCAGGGCCTCCAAGTTCCAACCCTCCTCCCACTGCCACCCCCATGACATGATTCCCGGGACTGGTTTCTGTGCTGATTCTTGCTCATCAGGTTTCGTGTTAAACCTCCTCCTTGGACCTGGAAATCTCGCTTCGGGATGTCTCCTTCTGGCCAGGCCCTGGGCTCCATGAAGAGAGTTCCTGGACGATGCCTGACTGCCTGTATCACCCCATTCCATTCGTCCACTGCCCCTATGCTTCTCTGCCTAGCCCTGCCCCGACACACGTGATTTAAATGACAACCGAATGTGCCTTATCGGTTTCTCGCCAAGTCTTGCCCACCGGCCCAGCCCACGCTGTCAGCCAAGCCTGCCTGACAGAACCTGCCTTGTGCTAGAAGACGGGGCTGGTCCTGGCACGAAATCTGGGGGTGGGCCCCAATCCAGGTGCAGGGCCTCAGTGCCCGCTTCTCCCCAGTCTCAGTTCATTGCTGCCTGTTTCATCCCCCGGTTCTGAAATATGTCATGCATGGCTGCAGTTCTTTGCTTAGAAACAGCTTTTTTGCTCTTGCTTTTCCCCATTTCTTGGAGGATACCAGTGGCCGTCTCCTCCTTTTCCTCAGAGATCTCTGTCTTTAACTTTAATCACCTAAGGAGGGCAGGGAGGGACAGGGATGCCTCAAATCCCTGGGCCCACTTCAGGCTGGGAGGGTACGAAGCAGAATATGGGGTTTCTAGTCCCCAGGAAAAGTTCCCTAGAGCTCTTAGCTGCCCCAGTTTATGCTGCCCTTGTGATGTCTCAGGGCAAAAGAGTCCAGGTGGGTGGGGCCTGTGGACAGGACTGGGTTTGGTTCTACTGGTTCTAAATATGTTCATTGTAACTAAAAGGCCAGCAGAGGCTGTGGGGTGGAAAAGACAGGGCTGGGAGCTCCAAGGACACGGTCTGACTCTTGCAAGAGGGAAACGAATCACCGGATAACTAAGGTGACCTCAGGGAATCACCCCAACCCCCTTTGCTTTACAGATGACAAAACTGAGGCCCAGAGATGGAGAATTCTAAGCCTGGAGTCTCATAATTACGGAAGCGGTATGTGTGTCTGCTCCTATATTGACTATGCACTCTCCAAATAATTTCCCAACTCGATTAGGGTCCTCGATTCCAGGCATGAGAGGCAGGTCAGCTGCTGTGACAATTAACAGCCAAGATCACCACAGGGACCATGTCAGCTTGCAGATACAGCTTGGGATATTCAGAGGCTCACCTTTTCCCATTCCAGGAGCAACTGTAGTGCAAAATCAGGAGGAAGAAGGAGACCCCAACACTCATTAAGTGCTGATCTGGAAAGCCAGAATGGAGACAGCCAGGCCCAGACAGCCACCCTTCTGAGGAGATATCATCAAGGATGATTTTACAGAGAAGCCAAACAGGCTCTGCGCTGCCCCTGCCAGCTAATCTATGACATTCTGCAGGAGACAGGAGCCTCAGATGCAACTTGCCATGTGCCTGTGGCTGGGCTAGGTCCTTTTCGCATTAATCTTCCTATTTCATCATCACAAGAACCTTATGAGATAACGAGTGTGATCCCCGTTTGACATAAAAGGAAACTAAGGCTCAGACAGGTGAAGTGACTTGTTTGAGGTTATGGAGCCAGTAAGTGGCAGAAGCAGTATTTAAACATCAGCTTCCTAATTCCCAGTCCAGGGTCCTTTTTCTTGGTCCACAGCTTTCTCCTGGGTTCAGGCAGAAAGGTGCCTTGGAGAAAAGCAACATTTGGCCTTAGCACC
The DNA here is from genome assembly GCF_011762595.2 of Tursiops truncatus. Lineage (NCBI taxonomy): Eukaryota > Metazoa > Chordata > Mammalia > Artiodactyla > Delphinidae > Tursiops > Tursiops truncatus. The sequence continues at coordinate 68,818,766 of NC_047047.1, read as the reverse complement.
TTTGCCAACTCAGGAACCATCAGGAAAGCTCAGGGCACCATTTCTTTCTCTTCCAGATGAAACAGGCAGGGTTCTGCTAAAGACGCTTCTGCCTGTGTGAAGTTCTTATAGGGGCCTCTGAGATAAGCTGGATAGAGCTCTTAACTGCGTGTGTGGGGGGAGGTCACCAGTAATACTAGGGTCCCCCAGAGAGGTTGAAACCCGAATGCTCACGGGAAGGGCCACCTCACAAGTTCCATGGTGGAAAGATGTAAAGGGCACTGGGCATGACAGTCAGAGAACTTGAATCCTGGTACACACTCTACCATCCTATTTGCTAAGAAATCTAGGGCATCAGCTCCTGGACTTCAGTTTTCTCATCTGTAAAATGGTGCAAATACCCACTAACCTTGCAGGCTTTGGGTAAGAATGGTGAGTTGCATAACAGATGTGGAACTACCTGGTAAATGATAATGTACAATCAAATGCCAGTGGTTACTTGCTGTTCCAGTACCTGATTGACATTTACCCACCACTCATCACAGAGAGCTAAACAAAATAACTACTGCAACAATCCTGGCTCCCACCTCTTAGGAAATACGGCCATGCCTACCATCACAGACCTGTTTCTCCTTTTGTGGCCACTGGTTATAGATCTCAAGGAACCAGCAGTAAGGGAAGAAGAAATGAAAGAGACAATGGTGAGGGGAAGAATAGTGCTATTTTCAGTGGTTCTCTGCCTTGGGGAACATAAATCAGGAAACCGCGGCCAAGTTTCCTGCCTTGAGTCTCCTTGGATGGCTCAAAAAACTACATATATGGTCTTTCAAATGCTAGTAATTCTCTCATCAAGAAGAAGGAACAATTAGAGATCAGGAAACATATTGGCTGGGGAATGAGGTAAGCTGGACTCTACTTCCAGCCTTGCCCTGGACAGGGTACGGATGCCCAGAAATGCTTCAGTCCACCCTGGAGACAAGCAGGAAGAAAAAAATCAGCCCATCTACTTGAGTAAGAAAACCATGAGCACTTCAGATCTGATCCTTACCTTGTCTTTCTCCCCTACTTCCCTCACTTATTTGTGTTGTGCTAAAGGGTTTCTCTCCAGCACCAGGGATGCAAACCCAGCCAGACAACAGAACGCAACAAAGCCAGCAATGGATAAGACCTAAAGATCCATAAAGTGCAGATTCAGTGTTTTACAGATCCCGGGTCATTCAGCCTCCAGCTTCCAGGTAGTGCTTGGTCATTCCTCTCCAGCCCTCACTGCCCCTCATCCAGGCTGTCTCTCACCCCGGGCTCCTGACCCGCTGCTTCCAAGATGAATAGGCAAATGGTGCAGAAAGCAAGGAATCATCTACTGATCATTTCTTACAGTCCCTGGGAGGGGAAGTGACTTGTCCAAAGTCACAGGATTACCAATAATTGGGTATCATTAAGAATTATTACCGACTCTGGATTCCCCTCAATTATTCATTTAAGCCAATCTTCCAACCATGTATTAACACATTTCTTTTATATATTTCTCTCCTTTAAAAATTCTAGATTTGTTTTTGTTTAATTAACAAAGTAATATATGCTTGTTGTAAAAACACTATAAAGTGAAAAATAAAAGCCCCCTTCCTATTAAAATCCCTAGAGATAACCATTATTGGTGAGTTCTTGTGATTCATTCCAGAAACTTAAACAATTTCAAGACAAAGTTAACCCTATCTACTGACTTGTATTCTTGGTCATAGTGTTAAAAAAGACTTGTCGATTATATGAACGAACGGCTCTAGGCTGAGGTCAGAGGCTGGGGGTTTGCATCATGTGGAAGGACAGAGTGGAGTCAAGCATCTCAGCAGACAAGTGCTCCCACTGGGGCCTACCCGCCCGGGATCTGGCGTGGAGCCTTCCTTTCTGAGTTGGTGATACAGTGTGGAGGGGAAGACCGTGGGCTTTGGAGTCAAGCAGACATAGGCTCATATGCTGGCGCTAACACTTCACAGGCATGTGACCTTGGATGGTTCCCTCGTTGTTACTGTGCCTTAGTATCCTCATCTGTCACATGGAGATTAAAACACCACTACTTCATGGTGCTATCGTGAAGACTGAATCAAACAATGTGAGAGTAGGGCGAGTACTTGGCATTAAACATGCACTAAAGAAATGGTAGCTACCGTTATTATTCCAGTTGTTGTTGTTATTATTATTCTGCTGGTTCACTTGAAGAAAGGAGAAAGCCTGCAGGTCCATTACCTACCACCGCAGAAACAGTTCAACCCAGGGCCTGGCACCCCTCCGTTAAGTACATCTGAGAGGAAAAGGAGACAACTAGAAAGTAAGTCTTTAGTCTGACCAGGATTTAATGCCCAGGAATTCCTCGGGGTATTAAAAATTCTAGATATACTCCAAAGCACCGGTACAGGTGCCCTATAAGCTCTGAGCACAGGAGTCTGCCTTGTGCAGCTCCCGTGGCTGAAGGGCTGGATTGGTGGGAAGCGAGACCATTTTCTTATCTACTCAGGCTACCTGATTCAGCAGCTCTCAGGCCCAGCTGGCCCCAGAAGTGCCCCAGACTGGCTAGGGACAGCAGGCTGGCAAGGCACAGATGGGAGGGGGTACCCTTCTCCCGCTGAATTCCAGGCCCTTCCTCCTACTCCTCAGAGCACAATGAGAACATTATCATAGCCACTTCATCCAATCTATCCGGGGGCTGGAGATGACTAAGGGCAATATGATAATACACTCCGCCAGCCAACACACAGCAAGAGACACCCAACACTGGACCAAAAGGCCTGCTGAGCCCCAACATAACTTGAATCCCAGAACCTCTGATGCAAATGTATTAGTCTTAAACGCTTCCTGCTGGTCCAACCTTTATATTACCAAATGCCCCCAGCTCATGGAAAATCTGTTAACTGACCACACCCACCAGGGAGACGAAGGAATGAAAGTTACTGCTCCCAACAGTGCCAAGAGGCCATGGACTCTGACCTAGATACCAGACCCAGCCGGGAGCTCTGGTCACTTGCTATGGTGAGGCTTCTTCTCTTAAGGATCACGGAGGACTCAGCTGGGATGGAGGCGTGGGTGCACACAGTTCCGTGACGACCCGGCCCTGTAAGTCTCAGAGTGTCTGGCATGGGGCTGGTGTCCTTGGGGACATGTGGAAGGAACCAGGCCAGTTTTGGGATCGTAGACGCTCCCCAGATTATCGGGGAGTCTCTAGAGACTGGACACAGCCCTATGTGGAGACTAGCCTTAAGATCAGGAGAGTGGAACGATACTATTTCACGCTCTCCTCCAGAGCATTTTCTCTCCCAGTTGGGGTTTCTTCTCCCCAGAAACACTGCTGTCCACCCCTTACGCACTCTCTCTCCTTCTTTCTTCCCGACTCTGTGACTCCATTTCTCTTTCCCCTCTTCACTGTCCCCCTCTACTTCTTTCCTGTCTTTCCTCCTATTTTCTTCTATTTTCTGCTTCTCATTGTCTTTCTCTAATTGGCCATGATAGAGAGCTGGAAATATCTCTATTATTGGTTGATCTCCTTCATTAACATTTAAATCCTGTCACCTTAATTTTCAAAAAGATGAACTGAACATTTTATATTTTGCTTTAAAAAATACTACTTTTACTACTTTTAACAATTAAGGACTTTGAAGAGGAGGGGACTTTAAAGATCACCTAGTTCAATGGCTTTCTGGTACCTGAATCCCTTTAGAGCAACTGTGGCATTCAGTTTCTCCTCGGACACTTCCAGGGATTGGAGCCCATTATCTCTAGAAGTAGATCAATTCTAACTATTAAGAAGTTCTTTACATTGAGCTTAACCTGCTCCCGTAACTCCCACTCCCTGGTTACCAGGATAATCGAGGATACAAAAACAGTGCAATCAGCAGAAGGGCAGTGAGGTACATCCTGAGTTCAAAGTATGGGGTAGACGAGTTGGCTGTTAGGTTCTCTTATCTCTTGCTTAGGCAGGCGAGATTGATGACATATATTACAGCCAGACTCTGGTAGGCCTTGAATGCCAGACGAAAATGTGATGTGTTTAACATATCAGGAAGGTAGTCAAGTGAAAACATCCATTAAGCAGTCGAAGATAACAGTAATAAAGTTATTATTTACGAACACTTACATGCCAGGAACTATGCAAAGTGCTTTAATGTCGATTATCATCCTCTCAATAGAACTATGACATAGGTACTGTTACTATCCCATTTTATAGATGAGGAAACTGAGGTCTCAGAACCAGTAAATCACTAAACCCAGGCCTGCCTGACTCTGATATCCATGCTCCGAAAACAGCACTCTACAAAAAAAGGTCAGCAAAGACCTGGACAGGAGACCTTGATTTGGGAGTCACTTACATAAAGGGAGAGAGCGTCCAGAACAGAGGGCCAGGGGGCTCATTTGAGCCCTCTTCTACAGATGAGCCCCCAAACTCCACTTCCAGTCCTGTGCTTGCTTCTAAACTCCCCTGCTCCACCTCCTGCTGCCTACGGGACTCTTGTCACCTTCAACCCAACACGTTTACACCAGCTCCTGTCATTTTTCAGCACCTCCCCAGCAACCAGTTCCCAGCCCAATGTTCCTGATTCTTTAAGCATAAAAGAGGATCCAAGTTTGTGTCAAACCAACCTGGGTTCAACTAGATTTGCCATATACAAACCATAAGGCCTTGGACAAGTCATAAATCCTCAGTTTTCTCATGTATAAAATGGGAACAGTAATAACACCTTTCATGGAAGGTGCTTGTAGGGATTACATGAGATAATTTGTATATCATATATGGTACTCTCTGTACTCTCTGTAGTGACCTCATCCCTCTGGCTTTGGGGGCAGCTTCTGCAGGGTCTCTTTCCCATACCCACCACAGAGAGAGTTGGGCTCTAGCCAAGCAGCACCCCGCCCCCTCCCTCCAGACCTACTTACTTGGGGATCAACAAGCAGTGCTGTTGTTTCTACCTCTTCCCGTCCCCCCGTCAGTTCCAGCCTGCATAGTGTCTCATCTGCAGCCCTTGCCTCCCCTACACACATACTCTTCTTTCCCTCTAAAGATCTAGAATCAAAGCTTTAGAAATCCTCCAGCCCGAGCCCTCAGAAACTTAAGCTCAAAATGAAAACAGTCATTAAAAAATGTTTCGGGGCTTCCCTGGTGGCGCAGTGGTTGAGAGTCCGCCTGCCGATGCAGGGGACACGGGTTCGTGTCCCGGTCCGGGAAGATCCCACATGCCGCGGAGCGGCTGGGCCCGTGAGCCATGGCCGCTGAGCCTGCGTGTCCGGAGCCTGTGCTCCGCAACGGGAGAGGCCACAGCAGTGAGAGGCCCGCGTACCGCAAAAAAAAAAAAAAAAAAAAAAAAAAAAGTGTTCCTTGCACAATTAAAGTGGGCCTTCTCCAGACCAAGCTACGGGCATCCCAGTCCTCACTGCAGTACGTGCCTTGTGCACAAACACTGGAGTCGCCATTGTGCAGAGGCATAACCTCAGCTGTGGCTCTGCCTGTGACTTTACCAACTCTCCCTACCTCTCAGGTCTAGTATGCTATCAAGCCCCCCCTCCCAGAGACACGAGGTAAGTATGGATGGCTAGTGACTACTGATAAACAGGGCGCTAATGACAATCACAAACCCTCAGGCACTTGCACACCCTCCCATCCCCTGAGGCCCGAGGTAAATATGAAGGGAGACGCCAAGGAGACAGGCATGGTGTTTGTACACAGTGAGGGGAGAACAAAGGGAACGGGGAGCCTAGAGGTGGCGGGCAGGGAAAGCAGGCGAGACAGACTGTAAGATGAGTCAGAGAGAGTGAATGAGGGCACTGGGTCGCATCAGCTACCGCTCAGCTGCCCCCAGGGGTGGTGTGAACTGGAAGAAGGGAATGAGGGAGGTGACAAGGGGAGTTGTGGAAACTCAGAAAGTGGGAGCCGGCGTGTGCTGCAGATGGGGAGCAGAAGCTCAGCTAATTTCCAGGAGGGACTGGAGCTCCCGCCTTCGGAGGGCTCCCGGATCTTTCTCGCCTGGCACTGTTCCAGGGCTGCAGGGCTATGGCAAGGCAGCCGGGATGGCAGGGGAAGGAAAGCGTTAAGCCAATGACAAAGATGTCAGTCCTAGAGATCACCGGACCCCTGCTTGGCAGACAGAAGCCACCCAGTGGCTGCTAATGCCCTCCACTGATGTAGTGCTTTCAACATATTTCAAATGCCCTCACACTAATGATCTCATTTAATCTTCAGCACAACCCTGTGAAATGGGCAGGCCTGGGATTATCTCTCACACGCTCCTCCCCTCATTACCCAGTGGATCCCTCAAGAGCCCTCAAATTGCTTCCTCTATCCTAGAAACATCCAACACTGAACCAGCAGTCCCTTAAGGACTATAGGGAGGTCGGGGTCCTCTATACAGGCTCCACTCAGGGCTTGCTGGCCGCTGTTCGTCCAGGGCTGGGTGTGACAAGAAGTCACAGAATGTGGAATCATCCCCCCCCTGGAATTTACCAGGCAACCCTCCCCCTTCACTTATATCTGAAAGCCTGGCACATAATGACCATTGCACCCAGTCCCTAGGAAGCTGTGTCAGACTTCCCCTCATCAGGCCAATGGAAACCTGAGGTCTAGAGAGGCAAAGTCCTCTGCCCCGAGTCACACAGAGATCAAATGTGGAGGAATCCGTGAAAACTTGGAAAGAGCACAGGTCTGGGGCCATCAGAAGACCTGGGTTCCAGTCCTGGCTCCGCCTGCCTATCAGCCCATGTCACGGAGACAGTCGCCAGCCTTGGTTTTCATCACTGTCAAATGGAGATAGTAATACTCATCTCTTGAGGTTGCTGGGAGGATTCCATGAGATTAAAACATAAAAGAGTTACATAAAAATGAATTACTCTGATTATCAGGTAGCACAGGTAACAACATCAGGACGTTGGTGTAATGGAAAGAAGCCGGAGCAAGTACAAAGAGTCTGGCTCTCCTTAACTCACCTGTATGGCCCTGGGCAAGTCTGGGCCTCAGTTTTCCAAGGCCCCTGGCAGCTGTAAGATGGGGGGATTCTGTGGGCTATGCCTCTGGTGCAAGAATTCTGGCTCTGGCCGCCCTGATCTCTTGACAGTCCCATTATCCATGCACCACATTGCCTTAGATCCAAGAACCTTACTGAGGGAACCAGGGAGTGGCCAACAATGGGAGATCCCATTGGATCCTTCGCTTCATCCCTTCTACCCATTTGCTCAGGGCTGAAGTGCACTCTCTTAGCCTCCGTTGACCCCCAGCTTTAAGGGTGGGTGGGGAAGGGAGTAAGGGGTGGTGGTGGGGCTCTTGGTAATGAAACTGGTGACAGATTGCCCATGTAAGATTTCCTGGTGGGAAGCACTAGACTGCCTGGGTCCCCTTCCTCCTGGGAGAGCTGAGTCTAACTGTCCTGCCTTTAACATCCTGCTTCTCCCAGGAGGACCCCAAATGTACCAATCCCTTTGAGGAAGCGGCTCAGCATAACCCTTGCTGAGCTCCTGGAGGTGAATTAAATACTAAATAAGCAAGGCCAGAGCCCCTGGTGTAGCAGCACATTCCCATAACACAGACAATGGCCTGCAGCTCATCTGTCCCTCTTCCAGCCGTTGCCACTCTCCCTCCCAGGCAGGGCTTCCCTGCACCCCAGCCCACACTCCTGAGAGGGACTAAGAACTGGTAATGTTCTTCTCCCCCCAGCAAGTCATCAGCTCACGGTTCCTTGCGTTCTTCCTCCAACCTTCAGTGTTAAGGACTCCAGGGACCTGGAAATGCCTGAAACATTGAGTCATGGCATCTGCAGCATTGAAACTTAACAGGTCTGTGGTTGGCCAGGCAGGGGGCCTCTGCAGCTTAGTTCCAACGGGGCCTGGAGGCTTCCCCAGGGAAGGGAGCAGCTCAGGAAGGACGCAGAGGCCCTGATATCTCTCAGGGCAATGGGGAATTGGAACTTACTAGGATGAGGTCTGGGTGTGGGGGCCAGTTGGTTTGTTTTTCAGATCAGAAGAACCTCAGAGATCACCCAGGCCAACCCTCTGTTTTACAAAAAGGGAAACTGAGGCTTGAGGAAGGGAAGAAGCAACGTACACAAGGTCACTCAATGAGCTGTAGCAGAGCTAGGCCAAGATGCCAGGTCTCCAGCGTAGACCCCAGTGCTCTTTCCAACCTTCTGCGTGATCTCCTTCCTAAGATTCTACACAATGGGCCCAGGGGACCACTGGACCACTTTCACAGGGAGCAGGACCCATGTATAATCCTGCCTCGCCATCCAAGAACTAAAAGAGCCCAAGGGCCACTGGTTCCAGCTCAGCCCTGCCACTGTGTAGGATGGAACCTCAGTCATGTCACTCTTCTGAGCCTTAGTCCCTCACCTGTAAAATGGGGGTTTAAGGAGCAGGACCCCGGATGGCTACCGTAAGAATCAAATGAGATCATGTATGTGGGGCATTTTGTAAACTGTGAAGTGTCCAAACGTCAGATATTAAAATGGTGTGAGGTTTGATGGTGCTGCAAAGGGAGGACGTCATGAGGGAAGTGGCCAGGCAAGAGTGAGAACCCACACCCAGACGGGGCTGAGTGCCCGCCTGGCTGTCCGTGGACCTGACCGGTACTGGGGGCCACCAGCAGAGACTGACAGGCAGCAGGTCAGACCAGTCCAAGCTCACTGGCTTGAGAGACTGCCTGCTGCTTTGCTCTGTGTGTGCGTGCGTGCGTGTGTGTGTGTGTGTGTGTGTGTGTGTGTGTCCTCCTAGGTGCTCCAGGGAGGCTCTGCCTGGCAGTCCAGAGTCGCAGAAATTCGCCTGCCTTCTCCAGGGGAGCTCTTGGCAGGAGGGCAGGACACTTTGCTTCCGGCCAGGTCACAGACCCTCAAAGAAAAGCCTGCCAGCCCAGATCCCTCTGGACACCTCTGGAGAGCCCCTGCTCCCTCGGGGGCTCTTACCTTGTACTTGGCTGCGAGCAGCTCTGTGGCCTGCTGCTCCCGCCGCAGGTCTTCCAGCATCTTCTCCTTCTCCTCCAGCAGCTTCTGCTTCTCCTCGCTCACCAGGCTGCGGTCATCCTGGATGGCCGCCTTCTCCTCCTCCAGCTGCTCCTTCTGCTCCTGCAGGTAATTCTCCATGTTCTTGTCCAAGGCCGACTCCAGGGTGGGCTGGGGCAGGCGGTAGTTGTTGTTGTCATCCTCCTCTTCGGCCACCCAGGCCTCCATCAGCGGCCCCTCAGGGTACCCAGCCGGGGCTGACACGGCCTTCTTCCTGCGGCTGCTCTTCCTCCGGAGCCGCTTTCCCAGCATCCCCTTCTTCTCCAGCTGGGCCTTCAGGCGGGCGATCTCCTCCTGGAATTCCCGCAGCAGCGTGTCCTTGGGGTCCTCGTTCACCCGGGGCTTGTTCTTGATGTTCTTGGCCCGGTTGGCAAAGCGCAGGGTGGAGAGGCTCTCATCGTAGCTGTGAGAGGCTGGCCCCAGGGTGGCCACCATGATGGTCTTGGCATTCCCCCCCAGAGAGTCCTGGAGCAGCCGGGTCAGCTTGGAGTCCCGGTAGGGGATATGGGTGCTCCTGTTGCCCGCCAGAGCAGCGATCACGTTGCCCAGGGCAGACAGCGAGAGGTTGATTTTGGAGGCTTCCTTAGGCCTCTCTCCACTACCACCACCGCCTCCACCACCGCCACCACCCGTGGGCTGTGTGGCCGTCCCTCCAGCCGCGTTGGGGCCTGCCTTGTTCTGCCTCTCGCTTCCAGCCAGGTCCACGAGGTTGAGCTTGCCCACACGGATGTGGTCCTGGCCATCCAAGCCACGCTCACTGCACTCCACGGTGATGACAAAGATGGCATGGGAGCGGGAGCTGACCTCATTCATGTGTGTACTACCCACCGCCCGGGTCTGGTTCCCCAGGTTCATCACGTGCTCAATCTCCTTGACATTCTTGGTGACGAAGGAGGACAGGTCCTTGATGTAGACGCCTGTCTCAGGGTTCTCCTTCAGCTCTAGCCTCTTGCCAGGCTCCTTGGAGAGCAGGTCCCGAATCTCCTCCTGGTAGATCTCCAGGTAGGAGGCCCGGACCAAGTACTGCTGGTTCTGGGAGCGCGAGATGTGGGTGAAGATATGCTCAAAGGCATTGGGGATGACCCCGCGCTGCTCGGGCTCCACCCAGGTCCCCTGCATGGTGTAGGTCTTGCCCGTGCCGGTCTGTCCATAGGCAAACACGGTGCCATTGAAACCTTGAAGCACCGAGTCTACCAGGGGCCTCACGGTTTCATCATACAAGTCTGCCTGCTTGGAGCTGGCATCATACACGGCATCAAAGGTGAAGGTCTTGGGCAGCTCCCCTAGGGCAGCGCGGGGGTTTCGCAGTGTCACCTGGCCCAGTTTCACGTCCATGGTCAGGATCTGCTCGTGACCAGAAGCCTCCTCCTTCCGGCTGAGGGGGCGGCACCGGGCCACCACCTTCAGGGCCTCACTGGCCTTGGTTTTACTGGCCATCTTGCTGCTCTGTCCTTCCTGACCCCCCCCACCCCTCTCCGCAGCCTAGGCGGTCCTGCTGTCCTCCCTAGGTCCGTATCGGCGGGGCCGGCCCAGCCCCCAGGCGCCGTTCTTCAATCCGCCTGTAGACTCCTAGGGTGGGGATGCTGGGAGGTGGCCCCGTCGCTGCTGCAGTCCGGGCCTCCACCGCTCTCCGGTCCTCGCTGCACCAGCTGCGGAGGGAGAATTAGGCAGAATCGCCGGGCAGCAGCGGGAGAAGCGCCGGCCGAATGGCAGTACCCGGAGCCCGCCCCATGCTGGGGCAGCGGGAGCCCTGCCGTAAACAGCTACAGCAACAATGAGATAAAGGAAGAGGAAAATGGGATGGGGGTGGGCGGCAGAGCTGTCTTCTCCTTGTCCTCCTCCTCCTCTAGGGATCCATGGCGGGGGGGCTGCAGGTCCTGGGCGACCGGGGGTCCCGGCCCTCCCGAGGGCAGAGGCTCACCTGGAGTCCTCTCCCCCAGCTGGGGGATCATTCATTGCAGCCAGCGCGGCTGCTGCTGCCCCTGCCTCCTCCTTCCCCGCCGTCGCCACCGGAGAATGAGAGAGAAAAACAGAAGGCGATGGGGCGGAGCAGCGGCAGCGAGAGTGATGTTGCCGCCGCGCTGCGGCCCCAGCTAAGCCGCCCGGCTGGGGTGGGGCAAGGGGCGGGGCCGTGGGGCGGGAATCGCGAGCCCTGCGCCGCCAGTGCGCTGGGGACCCGGGTGCATGCCCGCTCGCACCCCCACAGACCCCTCCGGAATGACAGGCTCCGGTGCCGACCCAGGTCCTGTGCGCACCAGACGGGTGCAGCGCAGCCACCGCCCGCCGTCACCCCACTGGGCCGGAGCATGCTGGGAGTTGTAGTCCTGCCTTTGTTAACCCGGTTCTGGCAGGTTGCTAATGACTTCTCCAGTCCGGTAGGCCCCTCCCTCTCTGGCGTTCTGCCCCAGGAGTGACTGTTGAGGTTGCAGCCTAGCTGGGGGGGATGCGGGGTATCCGCTACCCACACCTGTTTCCTCCACAACCAGCATCCCCTGTCTCTCTTCTGCTCCTGCCTTTCTGCCGGCAGACTCGTACATGTCACCCCTCCCCTTAAGGGTGTTGCCAGGCATTCTAACTCCTAAATGTTTCTTGACTCTGTCCTTTCCTCTCCCTACCCTGGTTTACTTCTGGCCTCCCTTTTCTCTCTCCTGGAACCAGCTTCCAGCTGATTCTCTCCTCACATCCTCTCCGCACATGCACCCTCGTCCCCTCCCCTCCTCCAACACCAGCCTTCCATATTGTATAAAACCTCTCCGTCTTCTGACTCCTGCCACTTCCCAGCCTCACTTCCAGCTACTCTCCTAGAGAGACTCTGTGTTCCACACATTCATTCCTTCAAACAGTCACCCAGCACCTGCTAAACCTCAGGCCTTATTCTAGGAGCTGGACCTTCCTGTCCTCAAGGAGCTCACAATTCTAGGAACCATTTTTCGTTTCCTTCTGGCTGTGCTGTGTTGCATCTTTGTGACTTTGCCAGGAGGACCCTGTTACTCTTCTGTACTTGGTGCCCTGCCGCGTGGGCAGTTCAAGCACCTCCTCCTCCGTGAAGCCTTCCCTGACCAATCTCTTTTCCTTAACAGAGAGAGACAAAGAATTTGCATAAAACAAAACTTGGACTCAAGTTGCAGTTCTAATCTCCATCCAACTGTGTGACTTTGGGCAGTCATTTACCTTGCCCTAGCCTTAGTTTCCTTATCTATTTGAAACAATTAGTTTTAAAATGGTTTTGAGGCTCAAATGAAACCATTGATCCTCCTGAAGTTCTGTACCAATGAGAAGACTCATTTCTAAGCAAGCCCTTAACACAGGCATGTGTCCTGGCTTGGCTTGCCTGACAGCTCCTGCTTCCTTGAGAATCCTGGACAGACCAGGCCTGTGTTTGGTGTTCCACTTTGGGGTCTTCATATTTTTTCTTCTAGGATACAAATCAAGTATAATTCCTCAAGCCCAGGGACCAAGCCAGCGTCCTACCCATGCTCCACTCTGCAGAGGGGAGTTGAGTCTATGCATTGCATCCGAGGTGTCCATATTCTCCCACCTTGAGGCCCTTCTTCACAGAGGCGCCAGAAGAATCTTTCCACAAAACATTCCCAGTCATGTTATTCTCTCGAGGGCCTATTTGTTTCGTTCTTCAACTCTACAAAACCTGTCTCCTCACCTCTTCCCCATCTTCGAATACCCAGGACCCAAATGCCAGCGCAACTGGAAACTTGAGGCTTAGCTGGTGGCTTCCCCAGTTCTGAAGTTTCCTGGCCTTCCTTAGCCTTCTCTTTGATCAAGTTCTACTGCTTGTGATTCACTTGATTTTTGGACCAATTACTGGGTGAGGTTTTGGCTCCGGCAACCTGACTTCTGAATGGACCATTTGGCTCTTGAACTGTTTTCCTGTTGCACTTGGCTTTGCTTTTTGGACTACCCTTCCTCTGCTTTGGCTTACCTGCTTGGCACTATAGTGCTGGGTAAAAGGGATTCTGGCCCTGCGCTCCCCACCCAATGTCACTACCTGGCAAGGCACTTGCCCAGATCCTCCAGCACGGGAGGGAATCCCATTGATTACAAGATGTGTGACAGTAACTAGATTATTCAACTTCTCTGAACAGCTATTTCCTCAGTAGAAAAAGTGAGGATAGGAATGCTTACCTGGCTCACAGCGTTGACATGAGGATTAAGTAAGATAATGCATGTGAAAACTCCCAGAACATAAAAGACATTCAAGAAATAGTAGTTTTCCTTCCTTTTGTCCTTTGCATTTAAGGTTGTTCACATCCTGTGTCTCCCTTTTCAGCAATCCTTAACCAACTGACTTCTTTCAACTCTAACCGTTGAATGGTCCTAAGTCTTCTTTTTCTTCCAGTGCCACCCTCTAGTGATCACTACAGTTTATGGCTTCACTTAGTATCTAAATGATTCCTAAATTTGTATTTCCAGTCCAGACTTCTCTGTGCTCCAGTTCTATATATTCAATTCTCTAATTGATATAGCCACTTGGATAGCTCCCAAGTACCTGAAATTCTACTTGTTAACACCAAACTCATCGTCCTCCCCTCCAAACTTGCTGCTCCAAGAATGGTCCCTAGCTCTGTAAACAGCTCTTCCCCCAACCTCAACATATCTATTCAAATGCCAAATCCTATCAATTCAACTTCGTAAATATTTCTCAGATCTATCAACTTCTCCATTTCCACAGCCAATATCATAATCCAAGCCATCATCTTCTCTAGCCTGGCCTCCCACTATAGCCTCCAATCTGGTCTCCCTAGGTCTACTCTTACCTCCACCCATCCATTCTCTACAAAGTATTCTTTTAAAAACACATGTCTGATCATGTCACCCTTTGCTTTAAAACTTTCCATGTTTCTCGTTGCTCTTAAAGTCCAAATCATTAATGCAGCCCCCAAGGCCCCACATGACCTGGTACCTACCCAATATCTCCTGTCTCATCTCAGGCCACTTTCCTCCTTGCTCCCTGTATTCTAGTTCCAATGGCCTTCTTCACCTCCTTTCCAATTCCTACCACAGGGCCTTTACACATTCTGTTTCTGCTGCATAGAACATTTATCCTCACCATCTTTGCCTAGATACCTGATCTTCCTCCTTCAGCTCTCAGCTTGAATGTCACTTCCTTACGGTACCTTTCTTGACTTCCCCACCTGTATTTCTTTTATAGAACTTAGCATAATTGTAATTAAATAATTATTCGTCTACCTCCTCTGTTGTTCTGTGAAGACAATACATGTCTGTTTCATTCATTTTTGTATCCACAATTACTACAGATCTTCCTTGACTTATGATGGGGTTACATCCCGATAAACCCACCGTAACTTGAAAATATCTTAAGTCAAAAATGCAGTTAATACACATAACCTACCGGACACCATGGCTTAGCCTACCTTAAAACATGCTCGGCACACTTACATTAGCCTACAATTGGGCAAGATCATCTAACACAAAGCCTATTTTATAATAAGGTGTTGCATACCTCATGGAATTTATTGAATACTGTACTGAAAGTGCAAAACAGAAAGGTTGTGTGGGTACAGAATGGTCGTAAGTGTATCAGTTGTTTACCATCATGATCGCGTAGCTGACTGGGAACTGTGGCTCACTGCCACTGCCGCTGCCCAGCCAGGAGAGAATATCATACTGCATGTCACTAGCCCAGGAAAAGATCAAACTTCAAAATTTGAAGCATTGTTTCTATTGAATACGTATCGTTTTCTCACCATTGTAAAGTCAAAAAGTCATTATTTGAGCCATCATAAGCTGGGGACCATCTGTAGTCTAATTCCTGGCACATAGATATGCTCAATAAATATTTTTATGAATAAACAAAATAAATATGAATGAATGAATATGAATTTGTGCTTCATATGAATATCACCTCTTCTGGGAAACCTTCTTTGACTCCCCTGATTCTACTTTCTAATTAATCTTTCCTTTCCTCATGATTCTATAGCTCGTTGTTTAACTAGTCTTATAGTACTCATAGTCTGACTAGTAATGTGGTTAACTGAATCTGTCTCCCTCACCATATGTGTGGCCCCCTGAAGACAGGAGCTGTGATTTTTGTCTTTGTGTCTCCTTTCCCCATATCTAGCACAGAACTCTGTATACTTTAGGTAAGACCTTCAGGGCAGGAAACTGGAGAGGCAAGACACAGAAGTGACAGTAATAAACTTTTATATTTGTAGAGTGATTTACAGTTAATAGAGTATGATCATCTCTATTACTTTATCCTCACATCAACCCCAGGAAAGGGGAAAATATTAATATCCCCATATTGTGAGGACTCTAAGCTTTAGGCTAATTAAGTGACCAAGGAAGGAAACCCAGTCACCAAGTGGCATAGTCAGTCTTCAGACTCCAAAACTGAAACCCTGGGGGTCTTTCCCCTATGCCACGGGGACAGCTTACCGTGAAGATGGCAGAACAGTTGCTGCTCAGTCCTGGTTTGAATGACAGTTTCCTAAGAGTCCACACCCATCGTTGGCTTGGTAGGAGGAAGAAGCTCCCTTTGCTTCATTTCCTTTGACAATGAAAGTTCTTTTTTCCCGGGGGATTCCCATCCAGCATCTTCTTCCAGTATGGTCTCAGTAACAGTCTGGGTGAGACCATACCAAGAACGCAGCGTTAGCGCTTCAATATTCCCAGGGGCCTGCAAATTTCCAGATGCAAGCAATTCAAGATTTGGGTTTACCTTGCAACGCCAAATTCTACCAGCAGAGGGAGATATGACTATGTGACACCATCCCTAGATGAACAGGAAGTTTCTGGGCTCTCAATCAGTGTGAGAGTATCTCACTCAAGGGTTCCCAGCTATGTCCAAGTCTAGATTACTAATAGCTCCTCTTTTCCCAGCTTATTTTCTCCTGTCTCTGCTGTAATTTCTACTGAATGGGGAGTTAACTCCCCGCTCCCAACCCCCAAAATAAAAAATAGAAAAATCTGAAAAATTTTAAAATCTGAATATTAAAAAAGAGCTTTCCTTAGAAGCTACCCTGTATTGAGCACCTAATAGGTGAGTTACGGTTGTTTTAACCTTTACACTAACCCAAGTGGTAAGTGGCAATACTTGAACTTGAGCCTAATTCCTCTAACTCCAAAGCTCCTGCTCTTTCTACCACCCTGTACTAGGCCCCCAGGCGCAGCTCTCAGTCTGCTTCTCACCTGGACTAACTCCACCTTCTTCTTTCAACTCCAGCCTCCTCAGTAAAGACTTCCCTGCCTCCTCCAGGCCTCTGGGGTCTCTTCCTTTCCTTACCTCCTGTGGCAATTAGCTTCTGCTTTTTTTATGGTGTTATCCATCCATCTATGAAAATATCCCATCTCCCCAACGGCATTTCTTAGGCTCTGCTGTATTTAAGTTTCTCATCATAGAAGTAATTTAAGAACATGTTTTGAAGAGTTTTGATCAAATATAGAATTGCGCATCCTATTTTTAAGAAAAATATTATACTTATTATTGATGCCTCTTCCTCTTCCCCTATATGCCATCCATCAAAAAAATCCTATCTGGGTTCTATCTGCAAAATCTATTGATTCTGTCTCCAAAATGGCCATTCTAGTCCATGCCACCTTCATCTCTTGCCTGGACACTGTGGTAGCATTTTAACAGGAATCTGTAATTCCACCCCGCCTAGACTCCCTCCTCCACGAAACAGCCAGAGTCTTCCTTCTAAACTATATATCAAATCCTACCACTTCCTGCTCTCAACCTTCCAATAGCCTCTCGTCACTCTCAGAGTAAAATCTGAAGTCCCTTGCAAAGCTGCATTGGCCTTCTGTGATGGGTCCCTCGTTACTTCTCCCGTTTCGTGTCTTCATCGTCTCCCCCTCCCTCACTCTGAACTAGTAACACTGGTCTCCTTGTTCCTTAATCCTGCCGTGCACATTCCAGTCATAGGGCCTGTGCACTTGCTCCTTCCTCTGCCACAGGCTTTTTCTCCCGTGGCTACACATGGTTTCTCTCTCTCACGTCATTCAGCTGCATTTTCAAATGTCGTCTCCTCAGAGAAGCCTTTCTAACCATGCTTCCTAAAATCTCTCTTCATCCCTCTCTATATCCTTATTCTGCTTTGTTTTTCTTCATAGCATTTATCACAACATGACATTCCCGATGTTTCAGTATCTGTTTATACATTATCTTCCCATTAGAATGTGAGCACCAGGACCAAATTTTATTCTGTATCCCGGTGCCTAGAAATATGCCTGGTTCACAACAAGCCCCCAGGAAATATCTGTTTGATGCGTAAATGAGTGAATGAAGTTATTAATAGCCTTCATGACCATCATTTTGAATGGCTACTTAAGTTATTTTTAATTATGAAATATTAGGTTGAACCATATGAAATTGCCAGTAGGTTTAACTATTAAGTTAAAAAGGGTTGAATATTGTCAATTTCACATAGTTCAGTTGAATAAACCACACACTCAGAAAGTTGCATTACATAAATATACCACTTAAAGAATTCTCAGAAAACAGCCGGGTACCCACCACCCAGGCCAAAACCAGAACATTGACAGCATCCCAGGAGTCCCCTGCAGGACCCTCTGTGGTCACAATTCCCTCCTTCCTCTCTAAGGTAACCTGTCTCCTGACTTCCATGGTAATCATTTGCTTGCTTCTTGTTTTTTCTTTTACCATCTAAAGATTGTGGTTTTGTTTTGTCCTTTCTTGAGCTTTACCTGAGTGTATTATTTCGTGTCTGGCTTTTCTCCTGTTTCTTTTATTTGAGAGATTCATCCACGTTGTTGTGTCTGGCTGTTGTTCATCCATTACTACTATATAATATTTTGTTGTGTGAATATACAACCTATCATTGTCTCCTGATGGATACTTAGGTTGTTTCCATTTTGGGGTTATTACAAGGTGTGCAGCTATGAGCATTCTTGCTCATGTCTCCTATACACAGTGGACACATTTCTGTTGCACATACACCCAGGGGTGTGATTGCTGGGTCACAGGGAATGCATATCTTCAACTTCAGCTGATAACGTCAAACTGTTTTCCAAAGTGGGAATAACAGTATGCACTGCCAGCAGTGTATGAGGGTTCCAGTGGCTTCACATCAGAACCAACACTTAATATCGGCATTCTTAGTTTTAGACATTTGGTATCTCAGCGTGGTTTTGGTTTGGACTTCCCTGACAACAAATAGAGTTGAACACCTGTTCACATGCTTATGACACGGCACTTCTGTGTCTTATTTTGTGAATTGCCCCTTCAAGTCTCTTGGTCATTTTTCTACTGGGTCACTTTTTTCTTACTGCTTTATAAGAGTTCTTTTATATTTTGGCTTTGAGCCTTTTATGGCTTCCATGCATTGCAAGCATTTTCTCTGTGGCTTGCCATTTCATTCTTTTTTTTTTTTTAATTTATTTTTGGCTGTGTTGGGTCTTCGTTGCTGCGAGCGGGGGGCTACTCTTCGTTGTGGCGCGTGGGCTTCCCTTGTTGCGGAGCACATGCTCTAGGCTCGTGGGCTTCGGTAATTGCAGCACGCGGGCTCAGTAGTCATGCCACGTGGGCTCTAGTGTGCACAGGCTTCAGTAGTTGTGACTCGCAGGCTTAGTTGTTCCGTGGCATGTGGGATCTTCCCAGACCAGGGATCAAACCCGTGTCCCCTTCACAGCAGGCAGATTCTTAACCACTTTAGCACCAGGGAAGTCCCCATTTCATTCTTTTGGTGGTACCATTTTATAACCAGGATTCCTTAATTTTCACATAGACAGACACATTTATCAATTTTTTTCTTTGATTAGCACTTTATGCATTTTACTTAAAAACTCTTCCTCTACCCCAAGGTCACAAAGACATTCTATATTATTTTCTAAAAGCTTTATTGTTTTGGATGGCTACTTAAGTTTATGATTTATTTCAGGTCACTCTCCGTATTGAACAGTTAGGATGTCTCTGATTTTTTTTTTTTAACTATTATAAATGTCGTGGGAACAACTCCCATCACTCTTCTCCGTCTCATTCAGCCCCTCGGGGACTCAGGGAAAGGAAGTGGAGGTTGTGGTGGGGTGGGAGGTATTGCCTACCTGGTGGGCTATCGTTCTAGCTTTGCTCTCCTTCTTGAATTTCAGATCGTATCTCCCACTGCCTGTCGCCTTCCCTCTGGAATGCTCGCCATCATCACCGACTTGAGGGGAGGCTCCTACAACAGAAACTCGGGACACCTGAGTTGAGGCCAAACCGGGGCCACCCGGGCATTTGACCTTGACAGGAAAAACACCCGAATCTCTTCGCCTCCTCCGGCTCTGGTGTAGGTCAAGGCGCAGAGTCCTGCATCTCGAGACTGCCGTCTAGTGCCCTTTCCCCTGACTCACACACCACCAATCAGCAGTCAGACCGAGGGCCTGGCTTTCGCATCCTGGCATGTTGCAGAGGCACTTTCCTGGTGTGGTTCACGAACAGCAAGAATGTTTCAGTCTGACTGGAGACCGACTTAGGGGAGGGGGACCGGGTGTCCCCAGTCCGGAAGCTGCCTCGGAGCCTCCCAGTCCCCAGAGGTCTCTGTCTTTCTGTGCTCATACTGTCTTTTATCCAGGAGGGTCATCGTGTCGCCCCCTTGAGAGGGTGCTCACGCCGTCCTCTTTGCCATTATTTCCCGTGCGCTGCTGTTTCTCCAGCTGTGAGCAACTCCCGGTCAGGGAGCAGGCCTGTGTTTCTGTGCTCGCCCTACCCCAGAGGCTGGACAGGGCTGACACTCCCCGGTTGTGAGAATGATGTTTGTGTGGCACTAGGCATCAGCACACTTTGTGGTTAGAATCACACCTGGAGGAAGGATTCCAAAATGATCCAAAAGACCCACCTGCCATGGGGAAGTTCATCCCCTAAGAAGACCCTGCCTGTACCCTCTGTAGGTTTAGAATCTAAAGAAACAACATCAGTACGTGCTGGGAGCAGAGCAGGCCCCACGCTGAGGTCAGGAAACCTGAGCTCGGGCCTGGCTCGGCCACATCATGCCTGCCCGGTGACACCGGACCTTCTGGTGACTTCACCCCTCTGAGCCTCTGCCCTTATATGCCCAGCAAGGAGCAGCCCTGCCCGGCCGCTGCACAGGGATGGTGTCAGAACGAATGACACAATATATATTAAAGTACTTTGAAAAGCGTAAGGTCTTATAATGACATGAAGGATTATTAGAAAGAAAAGCACTAGAGATGAAAGGAGTGGGCCTCTGACACTTCTCAAGGTAGTTTCCTCAATAGTAGGAACAATCCCTTATTTGTTCAGTACTTGATAATTCACAAAGGTTTCTAGGCTCTTTATCTCACCTGAGCCTCCCAGTAACCCAGTGAGGCAGGCAGGGCAGGTTTTATCCTCCCTGACCACTGACCAGGTAAAGAAAAGGAGGCTTAGACCATGATTTTCCCTTGGTCCTATAGTCACAGACCTAGGACTAAAACCCCTTTTTTAAAAAACATAATTAATTAATTAATTATTTGGCCACTCAGTTTGGAGGATCTTAGCTCCCCGACCAGGGATTGAACCCATACCCTTGGCAGTGAAAGCGCAGAGTCCTAACCACTGGACCGCCAGGAAATTCCCCTTAACCCTCCTCCCTGTAGTTCTCAATGCTCCTTATGATGGGCCCGTTGTTGTGCTCCCTCTGTTTCACTTGTTGCAACCCCATGGGGCAATTTCCCAAAAGAGCTGTGTGAACACATCCTCTCAGGCCTCCTATGACTGGAAGGGGTGAGGAGGGAGGGGGAGAAGAGGGAGGGGGGATGTGGTTATCCAATGAGCAATGTGAAGTTATTAAAATATTTTAAGCAGAGAAATACTATGATCAGGGCTGTGCTTTTTTTTTTTATTTGCGGTACGCGGGCCTCTCACTGTTGTGGTCTCTCCTGTTCCGGAGCACAGGCTCTGGACGTGCAGGCTCAGCGGCCATGGCTCACGGGCCCAGCCGCTCCACGGCATGTGGGATCTTCCCGGACCGGGGCACGAACCCGTGTCCCCTGCATCAGCAGGTGGACTCTCAACCACTGCGCCACCAGGGAAGCCCAGGGCTGTGCTTTAAAAAAAAAATGCTTTCCTTCTCCACCTCCTCCTTCCTTTCCTACTCCTTTTCTCCCTCCCCCATCTTCTTTCTCCTTCTCCTCTTTATTCTTCATTTACTTTATATAATTCCCTAGGAAGAGAAAGAAAGGAACATTTTGGGACCTTCCATCACCAGAACCCTTGGGGTTCCCTGACGGGCTGGCTCTTCGACTTTATAGGGTGCCAGTGTTCAGCCCAGGACTCAGGGTCCCGCCCAGAGACTCCCTTCCTCATGGGGACAGTTCTAGGAGTTGCACGCTCCAGGAGCAAGGCCAGGATTCAGTGAAGGAGTATGATGTAGCGGGCATGTGCCAAGACTGCTTGTCTCCCCAAAGGCTGCAACCAGTCCCTTGGGTGCCTCCCTGGCCCTCTGGGAAGGGTCTTGCTTCGAGAACTGCCTGAAGTGGCCAGAACCTGAGATCCTGGCCATGTGCCCTTCTCCACTGGGTGCCTGCCATTCAGAGTTACACACTCCCCAGGCCACTAGCAAATGGCCAGGTGATGATGTGCACATCCTGGGGTGCCCCTCCAGGCCGTCTGGCCTCTCTTCCTCCCCAGCTTCCTTAGGCTACTGGCCTAACTTCCTTCCCATTTGTCTGTGTCCCTCAAAGATCACATGCCTGGCAGCTGAGTCCCTAGTGGGAAGCTCTGGGGAGGATGTAAGCAGAAAAAGCAAGTGCGTGTGCCTGCGTGCGCGTGCGTGTGCATGTGTGCATATGTGAGCATGTGGCATTTTGGGAGGAAGAAGTAGACACTGTCTCTGTAGAGAACTTCTGCCTAATGGATCTTGCTCAGTATCGTACCTCCAGCACAGGGAAAGTAGCGGCTCTTACCAAATATTCTTTGAATCAATGAATGAATGAACAACAAATGAATGAAACAAGATTAGAGCTGGGGAGTATCTGTCGTCTGGATATGGCGACCAGAAAGCCCTCGGAGACCTTGCTAGCACACTTCTAAGGAGAGCCAACAGGGCAGGCATGGTGCCGAGGGTGGAGGAGTGCGGAGGAGGTGAGCCAGGGAGCATGGGCAGCTTTTAAGGAGTTTGAACCGAAGGAAGGGAGGTGTAGGGGAGCTGGAGGTGGGCTGGGGATGGGAGAGTCTGTTTGAGCTGAAAGGAAGAGTCCGGTAGAGAATGTTACTGGCCGCAAGGTCTTCTAGCATCCTTGGACACATCAGATCTTAACCTTGCTGCTTCCCTTTCCCAGGCTAAAACCAAGCTCTCTTTTCTGTGGCTTTCCTTGAACACAGACCTTACACCTTGTCCACATCAGGAACTGTTCGTCACCCAGTTGGTCACTTCCAGACATATTTGACAGAATTTCTATTGGTGCCTTCACTCAGCTTCTTTCACAGTGGCCTTGCCTCCCTGTGGGGTTCGCAGGGCACTCCAGCTTCTGCCAGGTGGGCCCTCCCTCCGAGGAAGCAGAAGGACCTGGTCGGCAGATGCAGAGAAGAGCAGAGGAAAGACCACATGTGCCCCAGAGATACAGAGGGAGGAGCCTGCATTTTTGACTTCCCAGTTCCCCACTCGAGCTAACTCAACGAAGCTTCTGTTCCTTCCAACCAAATGATATTACAAACCCACAGTTTGTCTCCTTTTTTCTGGCCTCACCTCATGGCATGCGGGATCTTAGTTCCCCAACCAGGAATCGAACCTGTGCCCCCTGCAGTGGAAGCGCAGAGTCTTAAACCACTGGACCGCCAGGGAAGTCCCCAGACCCACAGTTTGGATGTTCCCACCTGAACAAGTTCAAAATGTAACCACATACACGCCCCCTTAATATTCCCAACCAGGTCCTTCCCTCTCAACTACCCTGTCTCTGTCATCATTACCAGTATTTGGAGCTATATATTTCTCATGCCCTCATTCATGCAGGAAGCATCTCTCACTTCTCCACCCCTCTCCATCCGTATTCCTACTGCTCTATGCCATCCTTCCTTACCCTACTCCTCCATCTCACTACCAGCTTCCTTCCTGCATCTCTGATTTCAAGGTCTCTCTTCTCCATTCCATTCCGTAATCATCACCTCCACATTATTTATTGTCTTTTTCATTTTTCAAAGGTACACATTATATCATGTTTTTATTCAGAAGAGAGTAAAAAACATACATGCATAATTTAGAGTCAACGTATGTGGGCTATAACCATTCCCCATGTTAAGAAACAGAACACTGACTGTACCGGTATTTTCTTTAAATGTCTCTTTTAAATTGTTCAAGAATCTTTTTTTTTTGTAGAATTAAAAAAAAATTATTGGAGAAGAGTTGATTTACAACGTTGTGTTAGTTTCACAGCAAAGTGAATCACTTATACATATACATATATCCACTCTTTTTTAGATTCTTTTCCCACATAGCCCATCATAGAGTAGTGAGTAGAGTTCCCTGTGCTATACAGTAGGTCTTTATTAGTTATCTATTTTATATATAGTAGTGTGTGTATGTCAATCCCCGTCTCCCAATTTATCCCTCCGCAACCTCCTTCCCTGCTGGTAACCATAAGTTTGTTTTCTACATCTGTGACTCTATTTCTGTTTCATAAATAAGTTCATTTGTATCATTTTTTTAGATTCCACATATAAGCAATATCATATGATATTTCTCTCAAGAACCTTCTGAGGCTCCCTATTCCTGTCTAACTTCTTAGCATGTCTTTTAGTCAGGCCTTACCAGGTTGACCCCACCATGCTTAATAATCCTTTCCCACACTACCATCACTCCAGTTATTATACTTAGTTTAAGAGCACAGGATCAGAATTTAAATACATGGTCTAAGCTTTCTGAATCAGCCAGGACTCTGTTAGTAGCAAGTAACAGAAATAAGATTCAAACTGGCTTAGAACAAGAAGGGAATGTAATGGCTCACCTCTCAGAAAAATCCTAGGATAATGCTGGCTTCAGGCACAGCTGGATCTAAACACCCAAACACACCCAAACACCCAAACGATGTCAACAGAAAATGGTCTCTTGGCTCTGCTTTCCTCTGTATTGGCTTTATTCTCTTCCCCAGTTTTCCAGCAAAGGTTCTGGATGTGAGTCTCATTGGCCTACTTGGGTCACATGCCCATCCCTGAACTACTGTGGTGGTAGTTCAGTAGTAGACCAGGTCTGGTTAGGCCCACCTTGGATTCAGGGGTGGAGTCAGAACACTGGTTGGTCTGAGAGTGGAGAGAGATGTTTTTCCAAGGAAAACCAGGACGCTAGATGCAGAAAATGGGAGAGAGGGAGGCTGAGCAAACAAAATCAACAGACTCTCTCGAGTTTTCACTTTCTTTTGAGTGGGAATCTCTGTTCTGTCAAATGCTTGAGGCTGCTGAGAAGATCAAAAAAAGAGCAGGGCTATTAAGTTTCTTTGAAAACTTTCAAATTCAATGGAAATGGGAGTGATTTGGAAGGTGAATATTTCTTTGCCTTTTCCTCACACTGTTCACCTGTCCAGAATGCCCTTTGTTTGTTTATCCCAAGCCTACCCTTCCTTCAGGCTCTGTCCAGCAAGAATTGTACATTTCCTAGAAGCTGGAACCTCTTGGGTACATGTGGATCCCCTCAGCCCACATAGATTAGCATTTAATTAGATATGGTCTTTCATTATCTTGTTTATTCATTTTTTTAGGGATATTACAGTCTATTTGACAGTTCACACATGGTTCATCAACACTTACGGATGAATTGGAAACAATTCTGAGTCCCAGGATCAGGACAGCTCCTCCCCGCCTCCTGGGATGTTTCACACTCTCACTGTTGCCCAGCTGGTGTCTGCTCAGGGAGTTCATGCTAATTTTCATTTTGGCTTAAAATAGAAACACAAAATCATATCAGTTGTACTACTCCTTAGGCGTTTCACGTGCCTTATTCTTCTCTCTCTGATTACTTAGTAGCCTCTTTGAGGGGAGACCCTGTGTCTCTTGTCCTCTGCTCCTCATAAGCCTCAAGCCACAGGGAACACATTTTAAGTGTGTACGCCTGTTGATTGATTTAAAAGTTGACCTTGGGCTTCCCTGGTGGGGCAGTGGTTGAGAGTCCGCCTGCCGATGCAGGGGACATGGGTTCGTGCCCTGGTCCGGGAAGATCCCACGTGCTGCGGAGTGGCTAGGCCCGTGAGCCATGGCCACTGAGCCTGTGCGTCCGGAGCTCCGCAATGGGAGAGGCCACAACAGTGAGAGGCCCGCGTACCGCAAAAAAAAAAAAAAAAAAAAAGTTGACCTTGTGGGAATTCCCTAGCTGTCCAGTGGTTAGGACTCCACGCTTCCACTGCAAGGGGCATGGGTTCAATCCCTGGTCGGGGAACTAAGATCCCACAGGCCACACAGTGTGGCCAAAAAAAAAAAGTTGACCTTGTGAAGAAGCAGAAAAATAAGCCAAAAAGCTAGGTTGGAAAGGTATCTATTCATATCCTAGTTAACTTAGTCCCAGGGCCAAATCTCCAGTTGACATCTGATCTCACCATGTACACTCTAGTCCCAGAGTTCTGGTGCAACCATGGAACCTTTCCCAGGTTCCTTGCTTTGGCTTTTGCCTCCTTCTGGGGAGGTGCCATCTTACCACATCTTTCTTTCTTTTTCTTTTTTTTTCTTTTTTTTGCGGTACGCGGGCCTCTCACTGTTGTGGCCTCTCCCGTTGCGGAGCTCCGGACGCACCGGCTCAGCGGCCATGGCTCACGGCCCAGCCGCTCCGCGGCATGTGGGATCTTCCCGGACTGGGGCACGAACCCGTGTCCCCTGCATCGGCAGGCGGACTCTCAACCACTGCGCCACCAGGGAAGCCCCTTTTTTTTTTTTTTATACTGCTTTACTGGGGATGTTCCATCTTTTTTGCCTGATTAATTTCTAATAACATTATCATTAGTTTTTGCTATTCTTCTAATTCAATTTATTTTAATTTTATTTTTTAAACTTCTTATTTTATATTGGAGGAGAGTTGATTAACAATGTTGTGATAATTTCAGTTGTACAGTAAAGTGATTCAGTTATACATATAAATGTATCTATTCTTTTTCAAATTCTTTTCCCATTTAGGTTACTACATAATATTGAGCAAAGTTCCCTGTGCTATACAGTAGGTCCTCGTTGGTTATCCATTTTAAATATAGCAGTGTGTACATGTCAATCCCAAACTCCCTAACCTTACCACTTACTGCTCTAGAGCTACTCCTTTTTTTGCCGGAGCCAAGAGAGAGTCTCTCTGTCATTCCCTGGAACCCTTCCATCAGTCCCAGTTTCTACTTTAAGGAATATATTGTCCAAGTACTTTTTGTCCGAGTAACTGGAAGAAAGGCAGAGCTTGAACATGAACCTCTCCTTCCAGAAGAGACCCTGCTCTCTCTGACAGACGGTGGATAGTTCCTTCTAACCCAACAGGTAGCCCTATTTTAACCATTTAATGCCCTTAACAAGCATACCACACACACACACACACACACACACACACACACACACACACACAAAGTGTAATGAGGGCTTATAGACAGAGTGTCAACCCAAAAAGTATCATTCTTTCAGAGGGATACCCTTCACTCTGGCAGGTCATGGGGAGATACGTGGGGGACCTGGGATGTTCCTTTCGCTTTCTTGTGCCTTCAGAAACCACTTCCAGTGGCTCAGCGACACAAACCTAGGTGTTAGTTAGGTGGGCACAGTGTCCCATCCAGGGTTACCAATTTTCCCAGGCACGGGAGTGTGCTGAGGCTGCAGGCAAGAGAGGAAGCCCAACATAGAGGAAGGACAGGGCGTTGGTTCCTCAACTTGCTGAGACCAGAGTCATGTAGCAAGACAAGCTGGAGCACACTCAGCATTTCTCCTTCCTGGCTTGGGTTTCACCCCGGCCCCACTTCAGTGGCAGCCCTGTTGGCTCAGAGGCTGAGGGATCCAAGACGAGGACGCTTGTACAATCCCTCATCCAGTAGGGGCGGGGGCAGAGTGGAGCTTTAAAGTAAGCCTCTGTCAATATCTGAGTCAGTTATACTGTCTCAGTTCCGGATCTGGCTTCTCCTGATTCTCTACCCCACCCACCCTGCCCTCCAGTCACAGCAAATTTCGTATCATCCCTGACCATTAGAGGCATGGCTGCTGTGTACAGATTGATGAGCTGTGCACTGCATAATTCCTGGAGGTGCCATTCCCACAGACAAAGAAGTGAAAAGCGATTCTAAGAATCATGTACAATTGTACCAGGTAGCCCTGAGCCAGGTCCTTTTATGACTTCCTTTCCATGTATTGCTTTCTCTGCCAAGAATGCCCCTGTTTGCCTTCCCTCCCACCATATCTTCACCTGGTGAATCATCAAACAAATTCCACTCAGATAATGTTGATGAACACAAATGTAACAACCGAATGCTTTTAGGAATGCTCAAAGCCATTGAGAAGAAAACCTTATATACAGGAGTCTCAGACTGGTGCACTGTTAGCTCATTCCACCTGGTAGTTTTATTATGTCTATAGTGTGTTCTGAAAGGCAGTGTAAGTAAAATCCATCAGAATGGCTAAAAAGAAAAAGACATAACAGCAAGTATTGGTGAGGATATGGAGCAACTGGAATTCTCATATAAACCTAGAAGGAATGTAAATTGGGATAACTACTTTGGAAAACTATTTGGTGGTATCCACTAAAGTAGAAAAGATGCCTAGCTTATGACGCAGCAGTTCTACTCCTGAAGATACATACATATGTACACAAAAAATATGTGCAAACATGATCATAGCAGCACTATTCATAATAGCCCCCAAACTCGAAATAACTCAAATGCCCATCAACAGTAGAATAAATAATGTGGTATATTCATAAAATGGAATGTTACACAGCAATGGAAATGAATTAATTATTGCTTCACATAACAACATGGATGAATCTGACAAATATGTTGAGTGAAAGAAGCCAGACATAAAGTACATACTATAGGATTCCGTTTATATAAAGTTCAAAAACATGCACTGTGGTGCTACATATTAGAATAGTGGTTATTCTGGGAAGAGAGGTAATGACTGGAAAGGAACATGAAGTTTCTGGGGTGCTAGTGATGTTCTATTTATTAATATGGGAGTTGGTTACACAGGTGTGTTTATTTTGTGGAAGTTAATGGAGCCATTCACTTAGGATTTGTACATTTTTATGTATGTTTGCTATGTTTCAATAAAAAGGATCACTTAAAAGAATAAAAGCAATGTCTACTTTTGGCTATGATGAAGTAGCAGGACCTAGATTTATCCTCTGCCTTAGTCAATTATAAAATTGAACAAAAGATATAAAACAATGGTCTTAAGACTTTGGATAACAGACGGGACAGTGATCCCTGAGAGAATGAAAAGAAATGAGATGAGTCCTACCAATGTCCCCGCTCACTGTCTGGATAGAGTTTCCAGGCTACCACAGAGAGAGAGAGAACACTTGAAGAGTTGGTGTTCCCACCAGCCAGAATAGAAAGACCTCCCAACACACTGGGCATAGATACCAAGCCAAATTAGCTCCCATCTAAGAGGTGTTTTGGACCCACCTAACAAAGCTTAAAAGCACACAGTAAAAGGATTAAATTGTTTCCAAGTAACAACTGCATCCCATATTAACTACCGAAATGTCTAAAAGAAAAAATCCTAAAACAAAAAAATATACTAGTACCCAACAACATAAGATTCAAAATATCTGGCATCCAATTACAAAATTACCTATCATTCAAACAAGCAGAAAAAAAATCAACCGATAGAAACAGATCCAGAAATTATACTGCTAATTTTAGATAAGGACATTAAAACAGCTACTATTAATACATTTCAGATGTTCAAGAAGGTAGAGGAGCGCATGAGCATCATGAGGGTGAAGTAGAAGATATAAAAGAGGCCCAGATCAAAATTCTAGAGATGAAGAATACAACGAATGGGACTGATAGCAGATTAAACAGTAAATGAGAAAAGATTATTGACTGTGAAAACATAGCAATAGAAACAATCCAAAATAAAACACAGATAGAAAAAAAAATGGTTAAAAAAATGAACAGAACATCAGTGAGCTGATATAGCTTTAAGCAGCCTTACATACATATAACTGGAGTCCCAGAAAGAGAGGGTGGGTTGGAGGAGAGGACAGAAAAGATATTTGAAGAAATAATGACTGAAAAATTTCCAAATTTGATGAAAACTAAAAACTCACAAATCAAAGAAGTTCAACAAACTCCAAGCAGAGAAAACATGAAGAAAACCACATCAAGGCACATCATAATCAAATTGCTAAAAAACCAATGATAAAGACAAAAATGTTGAAAGCAAGCAGAGGGGAAAAACAGATGATGTGCAGAGGAACAAAGATAAGGATGGTAGCAGACATCTTGCTGGCCATGATGCAGACCAGGAGGTAGTGGAGAGACATCTTTAAAGCACTGAGAGAGGACTCCCCTGGTGGTGCAGTGGTTAAGAATCTGCCTGCCAATGCAGGGGACACAGGTTCGAGCCCTGGTCCAGGAAGATCCCACATGCCTCAGAGCAACTAAGCCCGTGTGCCACAAGTACGGAGCATGCGAGCCACAACTACTGAGCCACAGGCCACAACTACTGAAGTCCGCGCACCTAGAGCCCGTGCTCCGCAACGAGAGGAGCCACCGCAATGAGAAGCCCACGTACCACAATGAAGAGTAGTCCCCGCTCACCACAACTAGAGAAAGCCCGCATGCAGCAACGAAGACCCAGTGCAGCCAAAAATAAATAAGTAAATTTATTTTAAAAAAAAATGAAGCACTGAGAGAAAAACTGCCAACCAAGAAGGAAAATATCTTTCAAAAATGAAGGTGAAATAGAAATACAAAAGCTGTGACTCTGCTTCCAGGTGTGACAGATTAAGATTCTACCACATGAATCTTCCCTACAGAAAACAGTGGTAAAATCTGGGCTCAGTACCAAAAGGAACTACCTGAAGATACTGGAGACTCTCTACCTACCTCTCTGACCCACCTCACTGACTCATGAATGGAGCACACAAAATAGCCCAGCTAAAGGCAAACTGAACTGAGGCTGGAGCTGGTACTCTGCAGTTAGTGGAGAGTAAACAGAAGCAGATAGACTGAGCCCAAGGCCAAGTGTGTCCCAGGTTGCACACAAAGGGCAGATGGGTTCACAAGGAAAAACACACAGTCCTTATGGCCTGGGAAACCAGAAAAAAGAAGCCAGGAAAACAGTGAGGACTGAAGACAGTAGAACCTCAGAAAGAAGAGAACCAGAGAGGAGATCTCCAAACTCTGTCTACTCATATCTCTTACTGATTCTTGAACCACATATGCATGGAACAGACTCAAAGTAGCTCAGCTAAAGATAAATGACATGAACAAAGGATGAAGATGCTGCACAAGAAACAGGATTTGCCATTCCAGCCCGGTCAAGAAAATTCCCTGCTAAAACAAAGGAAATATACTCATTGGAGAAAAATAACTGTACCAGTCAGGGCTCTCCAGAGAAACAGAACTAACTGTGTGTGCATGCATGTGTGTGCAAAGTGTCTATTGAACAGACACTTCATAAAAGAAGATATGCAACGGCCAATAAGTACATGGAAAGATACTTAACCTCATTAGTTATTAGAGAAATGTAAGTTAAAACCATAATGATATACCACGACACACTCACTAGAAATGTTAAAAATAAAAAGGCTGACAATACCAAGTGTTGGCAGGACTGTGGAGCAACTCTCAGTTTTTGCTGGTGGAAATGTAAAAATCATACAGCCACTTTGGAAAAGAGTTTTGCAGTTTCTTATAAAATTAAACACACATTTACCCAAGAGAAATGGAAAAGTGTGTCTTACAGAAACACGTACATGAAGGTTTGTAGAAACTTTAGTTAAAATAGCCAAAACCCAGAAACAACACAAAAAGTCCATTATTAATGGAGGGATAAGCAATTGGTGGTATGCCCGTTCAATGGTATGCAATTCAAGAAATACAACTGATACATGCCCAATAGAATGAATCTTACAAGCATTATGCCAAGAGAAAGAAGCCAGACACAAAAGACTACAGAATGTATGGATCCATTTATATGAAATTCTGGAAAAGGCAAAACAACAGTGAGGGAAGTAGATAAGTAGTTGCCAGGGGCCAGAATTTAGAGGGAAAGGATTGACTGCTAAGGGCCACAAGGGAACTTTAGGTATAATAGAGATATTCTATATCATGATTATGGCGGTGGTTACATATCTGTATGCACTTGTCAAAAGTCATTGAACTGGTAAATTTTATTGTATGTAAATTACACCTCCATGAAGCTTACCCCCCAGAACTAAATACATAAAGGCCCACGTTATACACGTAGATTAACTCCTTGCCTCCTGTCTCCAGCATGCATACGAGTTTGCAATCCCTGACTAGTACTTTATGTTTTCAAAGCTCTTTCACGTGCTTTAGAAACATCAGAATTTGCCTTTCAGAACTTGTCTCCTTGGAACCCAAGAGGAAGCAGAAGTTATACAACATGTTAAGATGTAAAAAGAGGGGAGGAAATACATAGGGCAAGGCCAGGGCTGCCCCTAGGAAAAGTGTCCCCTTCCTCAAGTTAAAAACATTTTAAGTTAGCACATTGTTTGCACAAGCCGCGCAGTCGCAACTGCTGGCTAAATCCTGGGCTTGGCCCAGGCAGCCGGTCAGGGTCCTAGCATGAAGCTTCCGTGGCTGCATTCAGGCCTACTCACACCCTTGCTCTTTCACACATAACTTAATGCCACTTCTTTCCCTTTGTCAACTTGTGAGCCCACCACAACTTCATCTTTCCCCCAGCTTCCTAGGTGAACTATGTCAAGTTTAGAGTTGGGGGAGGAGTGAGTGTTAGAAGTTGGGCCTCTGATAGCAGCAAGTGGTGAGAAAAGAGACCTCAGGTCCACCCACCATGCACTTGAGACAGACATGGCTGGGCACTGGCTGTGAGTATGTGCAAGCGTTTGCTGTCAGGTCTGTGCATGGCTGTGTATGCCAGTCGGGGTTTACATAGCAACCCTCTGGCGTTGCTCCAGCCAGGAGGCCTAGAACATCTGCAACTGCTTGCCCATTCTCATTCAGGTTGGTATATGCCTGTCTGGCCATGAAAGTTGCCTCCTTCAATGCGGTGCCTTTGTGGAGTGCACTATCTGAACCACTGTACCTGGTGGCCCTGGGTAAAGATCCCTAAAACCTCTCCTTTGGGCTTCCCTGGTGGCGCAGTGGTTGAGAGTCCGCCTGCCAATGCAGGGGATGCGGGTTCGTGCCCTGCTCTGGGAAGATCCCACATGCCGCGGAGCGGCTGGGCCCGTGAGCCATGGCCGCTGAGCCTGCGCGTCCAGAGCCTGTGCTCCACAACGGGAGAGGCCACAACAGTGAGAGGCCCGCGTACCGCAAAAAAACCCAAACAAACAACAACAACAAAAAAAACCCTCTCCTTCTTCCTGAGGAAAAACCCCTCCCAGTCACCTGAGAAACAATAGGTAGAGGTATCAAATCTATTTTCTTTCCACACCTTCCTGAATGCTAGTTATATGATACATGTCTCAAAGTCTCCATGCCAACTTTTCCACACAGTACCAGGAGGAGCTCTGTGGGCGTAGATGAGCAACCCCTACTGGCTACCTACATCCCTGCAGCCAGGCCACCTCATACAGCAGTCGGAGCCTCCTCCGTCCCTCATTCCTGACCACCCAGAAGCCTCCTTCTTCCTTCTGACACCTTCTCTCCCAGGATAGCACAGTCATCAGTCTTTGTATAGTTCACACTGTTGCTAACAAGTGACAGGAGACCTCAGCCTAGCATGGCCCCTTCCTAGGACCCTCTCTTTTGCATTGTGCAGATGCTGGGCCTCCAAGAAGGAACTGCCTTTTATGCTTTAATATTCAAAGGCTCATCTTTCCATTACATCTTTTTCCTTTTTTTTTTTTAAACTAACAAATCTATGTTGAGCAACTACTGTCTATCATGTGCTGGCTAGATGCCAGCAATATTTCAATGAACAAAAGATATATATAAATATATACTGGACTTCCCTGGTGACACATTGGTTAAGAATACGCCTACCAATGCAGGAGACACGGGTTTGAGCCCTGGTTCGGGAAGATCCCACATGCTGCAGAGCAACTAAGCCTGTGCACCACAACTACTGAGCCTGCACTCTAGAGCCCGCAAGCCAAAACTACTGAGCCCACGTGCCACAACTACTGAAGCCCGCATGTTCTAGGGCCCACACGCCACAACTACTGAGCCTGTGAGCCACAATTACTAAGCCCACGTGCTGCAACTACTGAAGCCCGCGGGCCTACAGCCCGTGCTCCGCAACAAGAGAAGCCACTGTGATGAGAAGCCCACGCACCACAATGAAGAGTAGCCCCCGCTCGCCGCAACTAGAGAAAGCCTACGTGCAGCAACGAAGACCCAATGCAGCCAAAAAAAAAAAATTTATATATATATATGTATATATATACTTTTATGCCTTTATCTATTACATCAGGTTTTTAAAGCAACCTAAGGACAATTGCCTTTACCAAATATTTTCTCCTCCCTGTGTTCACTGTCAAGGTAAATCTTTGCCCTCCAAAACTAAGTTCAAATAGCAAAGAGATTGGAAGGTACACACCACCAAATTGTTATCAATGGTGTCTTTATGGGTGGCTTTAAACGCCCTTTGTTTCTGTATTTTCTCAAATATCAACAATTGTTATTTTTGTAAAGAAAAAAATAATAGAAGTTACTTTAAAACAAACAAAACCTCAGTTTAAATATCCCCTCCTCAGAGACACCTTCCTGATCACCCATTTCTCCAGTATGACTTAGGAACCCTCTTCTGGACACACAGCACCCTGCTCTTCCCTCTCTCCTCACCCATAGGAGAAGCACAGAAACCATTAGTGTGTGCTTCCTCCCTTGGACTGTGAACTGAAGGGCAGGGACCACGTCTTATTCATTTCTGAGTCCCCAGCCCCAAATTATTGGTGCCCAGGAGGAGTGCAGAAAGTATCTATTCAGTGAACAAATGGATGAAGTTATCGTCATGGCCTAGGAAACACCACTGAGGTCCAGGGGCTAGACCTCCAGCAGTGAAGGAGGCAGTGGATCTCACTGAAACACACCCTCTCAGGGTCCAGGTCAGACTAGAAAGGAAATTTGATGCTGAACCCTCTGAGATGAGGCTAAGGCCTCTTAAGTCTTCCGAGTGAGTATGGGAGGGGGAGGTTTATAGAACTTGAGGTGTAGTTGAGCCTGTGGGAAGGAATTCAGTAATCCTAGGTGAGGAGTGTCACAGTTTGAAATGATCTATTGATTTGTTTAATTTTCAGTTACATGGTAACCCTCATTAGTGTGTGCACTCCATGAGGATAGAGATCTTATCTGACTTGTATCACAAGGGCTTGGACCAACGCCTGCTGCATGGATGGCACTCAATAAATATTTGTTGAATTAATATTGAATGAATAAACTCACTCTAAACCCAACTCATGAGGGAGAGACCAGATACAGCATTATTCATTCATCCTGTAAAATATAATTGACAATAGGCCTGAAGAAACCCCAGTCAGCACGTTCTTTACTCTGTGGGAAGGCGGAGTTTAGAAGCCAAAAGTAGATCTGAGAGTTGCTTGGTAAATACTGAGTCGGACAAAGTGACTTGGAAGATCTTAAGAGATTGTGTCACTGAGCTGTGGCACCCCGATGAGTCATGCTTTCCCACATGGGGACAGACGTCCCTTGCCAAACAGGATCCTGCCTTGCCCAACGCTGCCATCCCTTTCCTGTCACTGTAGGGGAAACACTGACAGTCTGTCCTCCCCCATTCTTCCTTCTCCGTGCTCCTTATCAGTAATAATGCCTCAGTCCTTTAGGCTTGATCTCATGTTACAGTGTTGAGGATTACACAGTGTCCCTTATTGGTTACATTTTCCATTGTGGCTTCCCAGGGAGATTTCAGCCACAATTTCACATAACCTGCTCAAGATAAACAATCCTAGACCCCAGATCAAAACTTTCCACTAACTGAGCTGCATAGTCACTGGAACTCAGTTTCTCTATCTTTAAAAGATGAAATAATAGAAAATTTTCATGTATCTCACAGAGCTGTGAAGCCAAAGAAATTGAAGACTGTGAATATGAGAGGCTTAGAAGTTGTGCTTTGACCCTTACGATTAAAGTTCTATACCAGATTTGCCATTAATGAGCTACATGACATTAAGTCATTTTTATGAGGTACTTAGCCCAGTGTCTTGTTCTTAATAAGCCTTCACGAGATATGATACGATAAATCAGATTATATGGCTCTATGACCATGGGATGAATTGAGACACCTCCCACTTTCCCAAGGAGAATGCTTGAGGAAAAGTAGTCGGTTGCTTTTCAGGTAGCTATTGTACTATTGCTTTGTTGAGTGTGTATAAACTTGAATCCAGGGACTTCCCTCGTGATCCAGTGGTTAAGACTCCTTGCTCCCAATGCAGGGGGCCCAGATTCGATCCCTGGTCAGGGAACTAGTTCCTGCATGCTGCAACTAAGGATCCCACAGGCCACAACGAAGATCCCACACACGGCAACGAAGATCACGCCTGCGACAACTAAGACCCGGCACAGCCAAATAAATAAATAAATAATTTAAAAACCAAAACCAAAACCAAAAAACCTTGAGACCATAGTTGAATGGTTTGGGAAAAAAGGAGGAATTTCAAATTGCATAGTGGGAGAGATGCAGAGAAGAGACCTGACAATAGGGTAGCAAGGGAGAAAACTTTGGGCGGAAGAACAGGTCTAGCTAGTCAAATGGAGGGATATAATTAAGTTTTTCATTGTGGTGTGTGAAGTAATCCTCTTCTCCATCTTCCCATGAAGCCTTCAATAAAATCTTATTAATCATAAGTATTGTTGAATTTGAATGTATTGGGGAGGATACAAACAAAGTGCTCAGGCTGGCCTTGATGTTTAGAGGGAGTGAGAGCAAAGTCAATCATCAATTTAAAAATGAGGAGGTGAATTTATGACCCTATGGGCTCTTCCATTTCTAATGTTCTATGATTCTATATGTGTAAGAGACAGAATGTTCCCAGGAAATTCTGATGCAGTAGGTTGGGGTGGGGCTTGGGAATTCCCATTAAAAAAAATTTCCTCAGGTGATTATGATGCATACTAGCATTGGGTATCATTGTACACATGTTCATCATCTTCTAGTCAAATGTTTAATCACCTACAGAAAAATCACCCTCATCCCCAATCTCCAGCATGTCACATTGCTGACAAAAGCAACTGGGGTGTGATCAGAGAATATAAATTTACATTAATATTATTCTAAGTAAAACATGTTTACCAAAACAATGTTGTATCCATGGAGGAAAGCATGTAACAAATGGCACTGGGACAATTGGATAGCCACACACAAAAGAATGCTGTTGGACCCCTACCTCACACCATATTAAAAAAAATTAACTTAAAATGGATCATATAACACACCACTGTAAAGCAATTATACTCCAATAAAGATGTTAAAAAATAAATAAATAAAATGGATCATAGACTTAGATGTAGGAGCCAAAACTATAAAGCACTTCAAAGACAAAATAGGAGTGAATCTTCTTGATCTTGTATTAGGCAATGCTTTGTTTAGACATGATACTAAAAGCGTAAGTGAGAGGGGAAAAAAAAAGGTAAATTAGACTCTATCAAAATTTAAAATGTTTGTGCTTCAGTGGATACCATCAAGAAAGTGCAAAGAAAACATAGAGAAAAGGAGAAAATATTTGCAAATCATATATCTGATAAGAGACTGCATAAATAGCTCTTACAATTTAAAAAGACAACACAGGGCTTCCCTGGTGGCGCAGTGGTTGGGAGTCCACCTGCCGATGCAGGGGACACGGGTTCATGCCCCGGTCCGGGAAGATCCCACATGCCGCGGAGCGGCTGGGCCCGTGAGCCATGGCCGCTGAGCCTGTGCGTCCGGAGCCTGTGCTCCGCAGCGGGAGAGGCCGCAGCAGTGAGAGGCCCGCGTACCGCAAAAAATAAATAAATAAAAAGACAACACAAGTCAAAACTAGGCAAAAGTTTTGAATATACATTTCTCCAAAGAAGATACATAAATGGCAATAAGCACATGAAAAGATGCTCAACATCATTAATCACTAGGGAAACGCCAATCCAAACCACTGTAAGATATTACTTCACCCATTAGCACAGCTAAAATAAGACAGACAAAATAACTTGTGTTGCTGAGGATGTGGAGAAACTAGAATGCTTATATGCTGCTAGTAGGAATTTAAATGGTGTGGCTACTTTGGAAAATAGTTTGGCAATTCCTCAGAAAGTTAAACAGGAAGTTACCATATGGCTCAGCCGTTCCATTCCCAGGTATGTACCCAAGATAACTGAAACACATGTCCCACAAAAATTTGTACGTAAATGTTCACAGCAGCATAGCTCATAATAACCAAAAGTAGAAACAACACAAAGGTACATCAATGATGAATATATAAATAAAATGTGGTATTTCCACAGAATGAAATATTATTCATCTGCTACAACATGCAAAAACCTTAAAAATATTATGTTAAGTGAAAGAAGCCAGTCACAAAAGTCCATATAGTGTATGATTCTATTTATATGAAATGTCCAGAATAGGCAAATTCATAGAGACAGAAAGTAGATTAGTGGATGGTAGGGGTTAAAGGAAGGTTGTGAGGGGAATTGGGGCTGGGAAATGATGCTCAATGGATACAGTTTCTTTGGGGCTGATGAAGATGGTTTAAAATAAGATGGTGGCAATAGTTGCACAACTCTGTGACTATACTAAAAACCACTGAATTGTATATGTTAATAGATGAATTTTGTGGTGTGTGAATGATATCTCAATAAAGGTGTTTTTTAAAAATGTTGCCTATACCATATGACCATACAAAAAGTTCTTATACAAAATGGAGCATTTTAGATTATGCATTCCATTGCTCAACCGACAACACACACTCTATTAGTCAGGACTTCTTTTGCAAGTGGCAGAAATCCAGTTTAAACTGGTTTAAGAAAAGAATAGAATGTATTGGCTCATGTAGCTGAAAATTACAGGGGTTGCTGGCTTTAGGCATAGCCAAATCTAGAGACTCAAATGATGTAATCCATCTTTCCATCCCTCAGCTCTGCTTTCCTCTGTGTTGGCTTCATTCTCAGGCAGACTCTCCCCAAGTGATGGCAGGATGGCCACCAGTGAATATGGGATTACAACCTAATTTAGCAGGGAAAGAAAATGTGTTTCCCAACAAAAATCCAGGATTAGACTTTGACTGTTGTGGCCTGGGTCATG
The DNA here is from genome assembly GCF_011762595.2 of Tursiops truncatus. Lineage (NCBI taxonomy): Eukaryota > Metazoa > Chordata > Mammalia > Artiodactyla > Delphinidae > Tursiops > Tursiops truncatus. Next base: position 68,780,459 of record NC_047047.1, on the reverse strand, counting down.
TGTGTGGAAAGGGGGGCATATTGGCCCAGCATTATGGTAGGGGACAAACTATAGTGAGTTACTGTTGAAGCTTTCAATTTCAGAATTGGATTATCTAGAACAAGTCACCTTTGGGTGTTTTGGAAAAGAAAGATGGATACTTGGAACTAACGTTAATTCACTTAAACAAATGGATCAAAACTCTTAATTTAAAAAAATAGATTGCTAAAGTGGCAGATAAGGGTAATGCTTGGCATTTGGCATTTTGATTCTTGCAAGGCACTAGACAAGTTTTTCATGATACCTTTGTAAACAAAGACTGGATAATTGAGTTAGTTGGAGTCACGTTTCACTGATCAGCCATTTCCAGAAAGGACTGACGAATGAGTCAACCTAGTAGATCTTGGTGGGTCACAGAGATCTGCTCTTAGTGCTGACCTGGTTGACCTGTTTATTAACTACTTAGATACAGATACAGAAATCATGCTTATTAGATGGAGAGAGGTTACAGGACTAAGCGCAGTTAATACATTCGATGACAGAGGCAAGATTCAAAATAATTTTCTTTTAATTTTTCTTTAGGATAATTTCAAACATTCACAGATTTAGACATTATGGTATAATAAACCCTATCTACCAATCATCCAGCTTCAACAATTTTCAACTCATGGTCCATCTTGTTTCTCCTATTCTCCCACCCCAACTTCCCTCCCCTCATTTTATTTTGAAGCAAATCCCAGACATCCTATTTGTTAAAAACAAAATTCGAACACTATTATCACACCTAAAAAGAAAACTCAGTAATTCCTTGATCATAAAATATCCATTTTTCAAATTTCCAATTGTCTCACAAATATTAAAAAAAGTACTTTTTGCAGTTTATTTGTTCAAATCAGGATCTAAACAAAGTCTATATACTGTAAGTGGTTGATATGTTAGGTCTCTTTTATTCTACCAGTTGCCCTCTCTACCACTTTTTACCTTGCAATTTATTTGTAAATGAACCAAAATAATCTTGATAACAAAATGACAGTTAGTAGAGATAAACAGATGTAATACTAAAATTAAATCTTATAAAGTCAGCTGTAACAGTACAAAATGCTGGAGACACCTGCAGTTCGTGAATAAAGGTCTAGGATTTTCAGTTGGCCACAAACCTAAAATAGTCAACACTATGATATAGTTGCCAAAGTCCCAATATATACTCAGGTTACATTAACCCCAGTATGTACGCACACCACAAGATGTGGTGGGTCTTTTCTACCATACCAAGTCAAATCCTGCCTGGAATATTGTCCTGATTGTGGCTCCCAATACAGTTATTCAGAGAGACTGAAAACTGGCACACTTAGACAAAGCCCTGATCCCGGTAAGAGAGCTGAAACACACTTCCTTTGGCCAGAGAGCAGCCGGAGAGAAGGGAGTGGGAGAGCTAGCTGTTTATCTGGGTGTGTGACTCAAGGCAGAGAGGGTCCTTAGAAACTGGGTATCCACAAGGAGATGGTGCTGGGAGAAGGAACATTCTTCTGGAACACTCACATTCAGGAGCTTTGAAGCTAAAGAAAGGGAAGAAGAAGCTCATTAGTTAGTGGGCGACACAGAAATAATCAGGTGTGACTACATGGTGGTAGCCAAGGGAACAAATTAAGAGTGTGTAGAATCATGGCGTCAGGACAGTGGTGTAGTGTGGTCTGGCCTGGCAGATGATCAGAAAACGACTGGCCCATGTGGGAATTATGGGAAAGTAGGTCTGAGTACCCAGAAATGAGACACAAGAGCTGGGGCAGTACTTGGTTTCAGGCCTGAAAACTTTGATGTCAGTCCAATTTGAGCAGAAGCCAATCCCCAGGCAGAGTGAAGGAAACTGATGGGTGTTGTGCACCTACTAAGTGCTATACATACAGAACATTGTCTGACCCTCACAATAAACCTGCAAGGTAGGTATTTTATTCCTACTTTACAGACATAAAAACTGAGGCTTGGGACTTCCTTGGTGGTCCAGTGGTTAAGAATCCACCTTCCAGGATTTCCCTGGTGGTGCAGTGGTTCAGAATCTGCCTGCCAATGCAGGGGACACGGGTTCGATCCCTGGTCCGGGAAGATCCACATGCCGTGGAGCAGCTAAGCCAGTGAGCCACAACTACTGAAGCCAACGCGCCTAGAGCCCGTGCTCTGCAACAAGAGAAACCACTACAATGATACGCCCATGCACCGCAACGAAGAGTAGCCCCCACTCATCGCAACTAGAGAAAGAGTGCAGGCAGCAACGAAAACCCATCGCAGCCAAAAGTAAACAAACAAAATAAATAAGTTTAAAAAAGAATCCACCTTCCAATGCAGGGGACGCAGGTTTGATCCCTGGTCGGAGAACTAAGATCCCACATGCCACAGGGCAACTAAGTCTGTGCCGTAACTACAGAGCCCATGCAGCACAACTAGAGAGCCCGCATGTCGCAACTACTGAGCCTGTAGACTGTAACTACTGAGCCCACGGGCCCTGGAGCCTGGGCGCCACACCTAGAGAGAAGCCCACGCACAGCAACTAAGAGACCATGCGCTGCAACTAAGACCCGACGCAGCCAAAAAATAAACAAATAAATAAATATTTTTTAAAAACCAAAAATCTGAGGCTCATAGAGGTCAGTTACTAGCCCAAGGTCATGAATGCCTAAGTGGCAGGGCCAGGATTCAGAACAGGCTGGCCTGGAGGCCAGAAGGATAGAGCTGACATGGGGGAAAAGCTAACCTTAGTGACTTAGCCATGGGGTCAATGCCAGGGCACCAACACCTGGGGAATATATCGTGTCAGCACTTGCTGTAGCTTCACATCTAGACCAAGAAATGGGTATAATAAGAGGACAATGGGGAGGGATGGGCTGGGATTTGGGGGTTAATAGATGCAAACTGTCATATATAGAATGGATAAACAACAAGGTCCCGCTGTATAGCACAGGGAACTATATTCAATATCCTGGGACAAACGATAATGGAAAAGAATATAAAAAAATGTATATACATGTATAATTGAGACACTTTACTGCACAGCAGAAATGAACACAACACTGTAAATCGAATATACATGAATTTAAAATATTAATTAAAAAAAAAAAGAGGACATTGAGCATTCTCCACAAAAACACGGACCAAGAATTTGGTCTTCATGTCGCCCCAGCCCTGGGCTCTTCTGGGTTTGAGCCTAGGCGTGGAATCCTCTTCTATAGGAGAGGAGAGATGTCTTTGTATTTTCCTCTGCTTTCCTCCTAAAGCAAATCCCAGAGTCACCAAGCAAAGGAAGACTATCTTTGGTAGACGGTGGGAGATGCTGGGGCCCAGCTCATCCTTTCTACCCAGGGATAGATTCCTGAGCCCTGTCCGTATCTCCAACAGCTCGGGGGTGGTCTTCAGCTCCCTTCAGAGCTGACAGGGGCAGTGCAAGGGTGGGAACCCCAGGTAAGAGTCAGGGAGCAAGAAGCCACCCACTGAAGAGGATGCTGGGATGGGGCAGGGCTGGGCTGGCCCAACCAGTTCAGCCCAGCCAGGAAAGGGCAAGTCAGATCTGGCTCAGCAAGGGCCACTGGGTGGGGGCGTGGTGCTGACTCAGGGCCTGGCAAGTCAGGTGACAGCCAAGGACAGCTGTTGCCTGGGTGTTTTTAGAAAACTGGCTGCCAAAGGCTCTCTCATGGGCTGCTTCTGCACCTACTCAGAAGCAGGCAGAGAAAATGGGGGCATCTTCTTTATAATAAGCTGTAGGCGTGGGGAATTAATAACCCGACCATACCCTGTTGATTCTTGCTTTAATGTACCTAGAGAACAGGAGCAGAAATTAGTCGAGTCTTCTGAATTCCCTTTGAATCCTTTGAAAATCACTGATCTGTTCCCCTTAGATCTTTTTAGGTACCTTGCCAGGAATCCAGTGCAGAGGTTAAGAGAGCAGGTGCTGAAGTCAGGAGGGCCTGGCATCAAAACCCAACTTTATCACTTATTATTTGTATGACTTTGATCAAGTTTCTTAAATTAAAACAAAACATACTTTTTTTTTTTTTTTTTTTGCGGTACGCGGGCCTATCACTGTTGTGGCCTCTCCCGTTGCGGAGCAACAGGCTCCGGACGCGCAGGCTCAGCGGCCATGGCTCACGGGCCCAGCCGCTCCATGGCATGTGGGATCTTCCCGGACCGGGGCACGAACCCGTGTCCCCTGCATCGGTAGGCGGACTCTCAACCACTGCGCCACCAGGGAAGCCCAAAACATACTTTTAATTATGGAAAAATTCAAATATATACGTTAGACATAACAGTATGAATTTCCATATACCTGTTACCCAGCTTGAACAATTATCGACCCATGGGCAACTTGTCTCATCCACATCCTACTCATCTACCTCCCTCCAATTATTTTAAAGGAGATCCCAGGCATCATCTCACTCCATCCCTCTTTATTCCTTTAAACTCTTGTTTCCTCATTTGAAAATGGGGATTATAATAATCCCCACCTCAGAGTATTAATGTGAGGTCATGCATGTAAAGGGCCAGCACAATGTAGGAACTCAGTAAATGATAACTTATAGTATTAGATTAAAATATAAAAATAAGAAATGTCTCTGCTACCCTCCCATCTCTCTGCCTGTGCCCTTCTTTCCTCTTGGTGACCCTTCCTTCTATCTGAGGACTCTCTCCCCTGGTCAGTACTAGGTCCAGTGCTGACATCACAAAAGGGTTAGGATGACTGCCCAGCTGTCCAGGCCTCAGGATGGGCTGGGAGTACAGGGTGCTTGAGCCCGAGGGAGGGAGCTGGAGGAAGGCAGTGGAGACACAGGGAAGAGGGATCAAAAGTACAGCAGCCTGGGAATTCCCTGGAGGCCCAGTGGTTAGGACTCTGTGCTTTCACTGCTGAGGGCCGGGGCTCAATCCCTGGTCGGGGAACTAAGATCCCACAAGCTGTGCTGTGCAGCCAAAAAAAACAGTACAGCAGCCTTGGGAGAGAGACCGGCAGACAGGGGCAAAGTTTGAGCAGGTCCAAGTGGCAAGGGCAGCAGAAAATAGGAAAGAGAAAGTGGATATGGTGAGAATATCAGGCAAAGTTGGAGTCACCCTAGGAGTTCTACCAGAAACAAGTGTGTCCGTCAGGAATCTTGGTTGCAGCACAGTCTGACTTTGGCAAATAGAAGCAGAAAATAAATTTACTGAAGGGCTACTGGGAAGCTCTCAGAATTACTGGGGAGGCTGGAGAACCAGGCTAAGGAATTGGGGCACAGAAACAGGTCACACATGCAGTCTGTTGAGGCCAGACAATGAGGTCACCACTGCCCTCTCTAGACACTCAAAGAGATTCTGCAGCCGGCAGCAGGGCCAGCATTGGACGGAGGATACACCTAGCTCTGGGGCCCACGGGTGCCCTGGAAACCAGGTGCTCCTGCTGTACCCCACTGCTTTCTCAGTACACACCCCACTGCGCCTGCTTCTTTGTGTCCTAAGCCCCTGTGTCAAGGTTTTGGGCTGGTGCTTGAGACTGGTAGAGCCCCACTCATGTCCCCACAGCCTAGCTGTGTGTTTGGGGGTGCAGTGGGGGTGGGTGCTGGGGAGGAGAAGATAGTGGGAGGAGGGCTCTGCATACTGAAAACTCACGGTGGAGAGTTTCTTAGTCAAAGAAGGGGGTTCGGGCTTCCCTGGTGGCGCAGTGGTTGGGAGTCCGCCTGCCAATGCAGGGGACACGGGTTCGTGCCCCGGTCCGGGAAGATCCCACATGCCGCGGAGCGGCTGGGCGCGTGAGCCATGGCCGCTGAGCCTGCGCGTCCGGAGCCTGTGCTCCGCAACGGGAGAGGCCACAGCAGTGGGAGGCCCGCGTACCGGAAAAAAAAAAAGAAAGAAAAAAAAAAGAAGGGGGTTTAAGGCTGGGCAGCCAAAGACCTGTCAAATGTCCATTACACAAGGAAGGGAGTGTGAATATGGGTGAGGGGTGGCGGACTGGCACTGGTAAGAACAAGGCAAAGAAACAGGATCTCCATGTGGCTGTCAGGGACACCAGAGCCCTGAGGTAGGGCAAAGGGTAGTGGAATGCTGGATGCACAAGCTACATGGGAGAGAGCCTCGCTTCCTCCTGGGGGTATTTTGGACAAAAGAGATGGCTGAGCTCAGATATTATCTTGGCAGTGTCTAATTCAATTGGTATGTAGCATGAGGGCTTTTGATACCCTGCGCTTCTACCCTCTCTCTGGCTCTGGGAAAGAGGTGGGGCAGCCTGCAAATAACTGGGTGCTTAGTCTGAAAAGCTGGGACCAGACAGGGTTGGGCAAGGGCTGACAAGGGACAGCTGAGAGCAGAGTACAAGCTTTGTGAACAGGCAACTCCATGAAGTCTGAGCTTCCGTGATCAAATAAATGTGATCAAATCAATCTGCCACAAATTTTAAAATCTGCATGACTATTGTTACGCTATGTGTCAGTTAGGCATAAAAGCAAACAGCCAGAATCTGTGTTCTTTTTATCAAACCAAACCAAATATTTAGGGGTTTTCCCCCTCACTTTACTATTATTCTGATATCTATAAGGAGTATCAATCAATATCAGTTTCCTCTATCTCCATGTACAATGTTAATCCCTTCCTCACTTTTTTAAAAGTCCTTGTTTATTTATTATTATTTTTGCTGTGCAAACATCACCACCACTTATTTCCAGAACATTTTTATCACCGCAAAAAGAAATCCATACCCACTAAGCAGCTGCTCCCATTTCCCCCAGCAACCATTAATCTGCTTCGTGTTTCTGTGAGATTGCGTATTCTGGACATTTCATGTAAACGGAATCACACTTTATTCCTTTTCATACATGTGAAAATAGAATATTTTCATACTTATGAATCATATAATGTGGCCTTTGGTGACTGGCTTCTTTCATGTAGTGTAATGTTACGGTGCATCTGTGTTGTAGCATGTATCAGTACTTTATTAAAATAATATTTTGTTTATCCATTTGTCAGTTAATGGACATTTGTGTTGTTTCCATCTTTTAGTTATTGTGAATAGTCCTGCTAAGAACATTTATGTACAAGTTTTTGTTGAGCACCTGTTTTCACTTCTTTTGGATGTATACCCAGGAATGAAATTATGAGGTCACATGGTAATTTTATGTTAATTTACTAAGGAACTACTAAACTGTTTTCCACAGTGTCTGTACTATTTAACATTTCCACCAGCAATGAATAAGAGTTCCAATTTCTCCACATCCTTGTCAACACTTGTTATTTTCCCTTTATTATTATAGCTATCCAAGTGGATGTGGAGTAGTATCTCACTGTGGTTTAAATTTGCATTTCTTAATGACTAATGATGTTGAGCATCTTTTCACATACTTGTTGGCCATTTGTACATCTTCTTTGAAAAAATGTCTGCAAAGACATTTTCTGACATGAAATGATCTGAAGAGACGTTTTTAATTTATGTATTATTAATTTATTTTTTGGCCGTTCTGTGTGGCTTGTGGGATCTTAGTTCCCCAACCAGGGATTGAACCTGGGCCATGGCAGTGAAAGTGCTGAATCGTAACCACTGGACCGCCAGGGAATTCCCCCTCTTGTTTTATCTCATTTTATATTTTTCCCTTCTTCCCTTCTCAATGTCCTCTCCCTCCACAGGTTCCCTCTCTAATGTTGGATGGGTGTTATTAAATACCTATGAAACTTCATAAAACATAGTTTTGCATTTTTTTTTTTTTAGTTTTGCATGTTTTTAATTTACATGAATGACATTGTACTATAAATCAGTTTGTTTCCTTTGTTTCAGTTTTCTATGTTGCTGAATGTGTAGCTAGTTAGTAGTTTAATATTGCTATAAGGTATTCAATAGCATGTGGGGTAAGCCATGGGCGGGCCTGCTATAGGCCCAATAGTACACCAGGAATTTTCTTTTCTTTTCTTTTGAAGTATTATTTTAAAAACATATTTGTGTATATATGTATTTATTTATTTGGCTGCGCCAGGTCTTAGTTGCAGCATGCTGGATCTTTGTTGCGGCATGCAGGCTCTTAGTTGTGGCATGTAGGGCCTTAGTTGCGGCATGCGGGATCCAGCTCCCCGACCAGGGATCGAACCCAGGCCCCCTGCACTGGGAGCACGGAGTCTTAACCACTGGACCACCAGGGAAGTCCCCAACAGGAGTTTTCTTACGTGGTAGATGGTAGACCCTTGAATGCTGACCCAGCCCCTCCCCAAGCCTAATCTTACAAAAACTTAGTCCTGACTGAACTCATTAGACAAGTTTTCTCCCTCTGAAAAGCCTGCTCTGATCACCAGAATTGGGGCATGTTTCTGTGGGGAACTAGGAAGGCATTGTTCTTTGCAAGTTTGCTAATTTATTAGTAAACTGAAGTGATAACAAACTTGACTTGGGTCTGAGTTTTCATATTAGCCAATTTTCAAACCCAAGCCAACTCTTTATCACCTGGACTAACCACCAGGGAATTCCCCGGGAAGGCAGTTTCCTCTCAGTCAGGTACCAAACCACCTCAGCCTTACAGAGTATCCCAACTGGCCCTTACTACTATAATAAGGTAATAGCCTGATCTGGGCATTTTCACAGGGTTATGTTATCAACTCAAGCACAGTGTTCAATTATGGATGCCACGCTCGAAAACGGACACGTGCAAATCAGAATGGTGGCACTAACAGTTATCTGAGGGACATCTTATTTGAAGAGGGTTAGTTTGGAGCAGTTTAGAGGAAAATACCAATGCTATCTTTAGATAGTTGAAGAGTTGTCAAGTGAATATAGGGGAAGGTTTATTCTGTGTTGCTCCAGAGGACAGAATTAAAACAAGTTGATGATATAACATGGAAGCACACTTAGACTCAGTGCACTCTTCCGTCAGAAATATCCAGCCCTGCAAACAGCAATCAGCCCTGCAATCAGCCTTCTTGGCATCAGCAGCTCACTGGCAGTGTTCACACAGAGGCTGGACAGGCCATACGTTGGTTTCGGCATTTCTTCACAGAGCAGAAATCAGTTTAGATGACTTCCAAACTTTTTTCTAATGCAGACACAATTCAACCTAATTAATATTCATTGAGCCCCTATTACATGCAAGATACTGGGCTGGGTATTATAGGAGATACAACAGTGCTTCCTTAGATGGTTTACATCTTATGGGGGAAGAGAATTAGTGTTTAATGAACCACTTGTTCTCCTGCCAGGTTCTTTGCATAGATTAGTTTAATCTTTACAATAGCTTGAATTTCACAGCTACTGATAACCTCAGTTTCCAGATGAGGAAACTGACGTTCGGAATCCTAAGAAATGGTCTAAGATGACCCAGCTAAAATGAGATGGAACAACGATTCAAGATCAGATCACTGTGGGGACTTCCGTGGTGGTGCAGTGGTTAAGAGTCCACTTGCCAATGCAGGGGACATGGGTTCAAGCCCTGGTCCGGGAAGATCCCACATGCTGTGGAGCAACTAAGCCTGTGTGCCACGACTACTGAGCCTGTGTGCCACAACTACTGAAGTCCACGTGCCTAGAGCTCGTGATCCGCAACAAGAGAAGCCACCTCAATGAGAAGCCCGTGCACCGCAACGAAGAGTAGCCCCTGCTCGCCGCAACTAGAGAAAGCCCGTGTGCAGCAATGAAGACCCAACACAGCCAAAAAAAAAAAAAAAAAAAAAATCAGATCATTGTGACTCCATTATACCGTGCCATGAGTCTACGAATTTATGTTAAGTGTAGCTTCATACTTCTTGTCTTGGCAAAGGGTTAAAGCATTCCCCTCTTGTCATTGTCTTTTTAAGTCTGATGAATCCTCTAGGTCTTGATGCTTGAGATACAGTTTTCTGGAGAGATATCTAAGTTTCTGTTCCATTGGGGTTCCAAGTCTTTCCTTGAGCAGACCTCTTTCCTCACTTTGCCAATGCTCCCCTGGGTTCTGCCTTTAGGAAGTGCTTTTTTTCTCCAACTCTATTCTGCCCTAACTTTTAGTGGCTTCTAGGGTTTTCTCCAATCGTCTCAGGCATGTCAAGTTGCCAAAACCTGTGCTCTCTGCCCTTTTCTCTCTCTCAGTTTACCTAAAGCCTTTTTTGCTCTTCAGAGCTCTGACCGCTGCTACAATAAATACCCCAGTTTTCCTTTGACAGCGGAAGTGTGCCTTATAGCCCTCTTTTGTATTGATCCATCTGGGGGTTTACTATGCACCTCTTCATGTTAAAAGAGAACCACTATGTTTGTTCATTTCTTGGTGCTCTCCATTTTCTAAGTAAAAAATGAACGAGCAGTTATTACTTTAATATATAGTTGAATAGCCAATTATTAGCAAATAATCATCCTTTGCCTTAGATGATTCTTTTGTTTTCCTTTAGATATTAAAAGAAGAGATTAACTTACATATTTACATTTTAATATGTAAATGTAAACATACAGTTCCTAGTGTGGTTAGGGCTCCTGCTTGACCGATAGTCACTTGTAGAAGAGGCATAGGGTTGCAAAGATGGATCTCCTTCTAGGAGATCCCTATAGATTAATAGAATGCATTACTTGTCTCAAAACTATGAGATTTTTTTTTAACTTATGTCCCTCTAGATTTGCTTTTTTCAGCAAGCCAATGATCCCCAAACAGAAAAAGTTTTCTCAGTTCTTGTGGTGGTAATAACATTTCTGAACATTAACTAAAGGCCAAACATTATGTCTTATTTCATCCTCACTCAACCCTATAGTAGTTTTTATCTTGTTCCTACTTTACAGATGAGGAAACAGGTTTAGAGAGGTTAAGTAACTTACCCAAGGTCTCTAACAAAGTGACAGATATAGAATCTTAGGTCCAGCCAACTCAAGGCCCATGTTTATAACCACTGTGCTGGACCAATTGCTCCAACAGAAGTGAATAAAGATTCATCCGCTGGAGTTGATGGTGGGAAGTTTTTTTTTTAGGGGGCAGTTGTCGGCTGCCTTCAGCCATTGTATTTCTTTCTTTTGGTCTCCTTTTGATGATTCCATTAAATCTTCACAGCTTGTCAGTTCCAATTCTTGTTTCTCCCTGTTTTAATATTTCATTCTCCTTCTGACCTATTCCTGTTCTTGGTTCAACTTCCTTTGGCACCATGTTTTGTCCAGGATGGCTTGTTGCTTTGATCATTTATAAGTATTCTAAATTTACTTGTAATTTTCTGCTTTCTTTTTCCTTATGGTGCAATTCATTGCTCTTATCTCTTAGTAATAATAGTAATCATTTATATTTGCATAGTGTTTTACAGTATAAAAAGTACATTTACTTGCATTATCTGATTTAATTTTTAAAACAGTCTCATGAGGTACTATATTCTTTTGATGTATGAGGCTTAGTGAGGTTAAATGAATCACAGAGCTAGTCAGTAGCACAATTGGTTTTTTTTAAAATTTTTATTTATTTTTGGCTGTGTTGCATCTTTGTTGCTGCACTCCGGCTTTCTCTAGTTGCAGCGAGCGGAGGCTACTCTTTGTTGTGGTGCACGGGCTTCCCATTGCGGTGGCTTCTCTTGCTGGGAGCACGGACTCCAGACGCGTGGGCTTCAGTAGTTGTGGTTCGCAGACTCAGTACTTGTGGCTTGCGGGCTCTAGAGCGCAGGCTCAGTATTTGTGGCGCATGGGCCCAGTTGCTCTGCGGAATGTGGGATCCTTCTGGACCAGGGCTCGAACCCGTGTCCCCTGCATTGGCAGGCAGATTCTTAACCACTGGGCCACTAGGGAAGCCCACACAGTTGGTTCTTGAGTCTATGTTCTCTGATTCCAAGTTAAGTGTTCATTCCACTATATCACAGTTGCTCCATTAGTACTAACAGTATTTCTTGTTCATAGAAATAAACTCTAAAATGGAGTTAGGTGAGTTCTTCATGTATTTTCTAAAATTAATAAAATATTGCTCCAAAGGTATTATCTTCCCATTCACTTCTCTTGAATTTTCAATCCCTCCCCACTCCCAGCATTTTGAAAGTTTCTCCACATTAGTACTGTTTTCCAGGAAAAAAAAAAAAAAAGTGAATCTATCTCTGAATTTCATTTGCTTTTTCCTTCACTAAACATGTTTTGATGTTCTGATATATCCAAGGCACTGTGCAAAGTGATGTATGCAATAGTCACAGCCCTCAAGGATATTCCAGTTTGAGAAAATACGATATGTACATAAATGTCTTTCAGAAAATGTAGAAAATGTGTCATAAGAAATGTCTAAATAAAGAGTTGTGGGAAGAAGAATATCCACGTAGCTATTCACCAAAATGCTAATAGTCGTTATCTCTGGGGTAGAATTTTTAAGAATTAAAATTTTTGTTTTGCTTATCTGCAGGTTTTAAGTTTCTAAAAGTAAATATGTATTATTTGTGGAAATGAAAAGGAGGAAACATACTTGATTTTTTAGTGCTAGGGAGTTCAAAGGTGGAACAAGTTCCTTCTTAGAGAGTGTGCTGTGGAAGACAGGCTATGGTGAGGACATTTAAGTTGAAGGGATGTGGGTGGGATGAGCAGTGGTGTGCACTTTGCATGGAGAGAACCACAGTAAACTAAGCATGAAATCAAGAAGACACAGAGTAACTGTGAGAAAGATGAGTAGTTCAGCCTGTCTAGAGACTAGTATGTGGAAGATACATAGGGTAGGAAATAAAGTTTGTTGGCTAGGGCCTGGCGCTCCTTAAGTGCCAGGTGAGGAGGCCAGCATTTCAGAACTGAGATATTCCTGCAGACTACAACAAACACATCCAATGTGCTGGGGAAGGCTCATGGGGCAGTAATTCTCTAACAGGAGGTAGGACTAAATCAAGATATGAAGGCAGAGCAGAATATTGGCAGGCTATGGTGATAAGAACAGTGGTAGCCTCTGGGCAATCAGTACTTAGCATCAGGAAGGTCAAACAAAGACCTTCCTCTAAGAAGGCCCTGGGGAAGAATGAGAGTGTGAACACAGGAACTAGGCAGTAGTAAATAGGCAAAGTCCCAGGAACTGGAGGGGTAGGTTTTACAGCAATGTGATGACTTAGCAGTGGGGCTGCCATTCAAGGGAAGACTTCATTCTTTTTTTTTTTTTTTTAAATTAATTAATTAATTTTCGGCTACGTTGGGTCTTCGTTGCTGCACGCGGGCTTTCTCTAGTTGCGGCGAGCAGGGGCTACTCTTTGTTGCGGTGCGCGGGCTTCTCATTGCAGTGGCTTCTCTTGTTGTGTAGCACAGGCTGTAGGTGCGCGGGCTTCAGTAGTCATGGCACGCGGGCTCAGTAGTTGTGGCTCATGGGCTCTAGAGCACAGGCTCAGTAGTTGTGGCACACGGGCTTAGTTGTTCCGCAGCATATGGGATCTTCCCGGACCAGGGATCAAACCCGTGTCCCCTGCATTGGCAGGCAGATTCTTAACAACTGTGCCACCAGGAAGTCCCTGGGAAGACTTCACTCTTAACAATAACAGAGAGAGCAAGGGGCAGAGAGATTAAAGAGGAAGAAATCAGGGAGAGAGACTGGGAAATACATGTGGGAAGAATGATAAAGACAATCCTGAGTCACTATCTTTTCACGCAGGGATTTCTTACATGTTGTAGAGGCAGGTCCTGAAAGTTGAAGCTGAAGACTGGAACCATGAACTGGCCAGCTGTGCACTTTCTAGAAAAATACAGAGACAATACCTTAATTACTGGTATGAACATATAAATATACCTATTTTCTTTCTTGGCTTTGCACATATTTGGACTAGATTCTGTACAGAGCAATTCTTTTTTTTGCGGTATGCGGGCCTCTCACTGTTGTGGCCTCTCCCATTGTGAACACAGGCTCTGGACGCACAGGCCCAGCAGCCATGGCTCACGGGCCTAGCTGCTCTGCGGCATGTAGGATCTTCCCAGACCGGGGCACGAACTCGCGTCCCCTGCATCGGCAGGCGGACTCTCAACCACTACGCCACCAAGGAAGCCCTGTACAGAGCAATTTTAAAAGCAGGTATAAGCTCCAAGCTACTACTACTAAATTGGCATTTTCTTTCACTGTTTCAATTATTATCAAATATTACTTCGCAACTCTAGGTATACCTTTAGGCCTACATGGACTCCCATTTTATTCTTATTTTCTAGAGTCAGAGATCATGCCTCATCACTCTAGTGGCCTTCAGTGGTAGACAGGGCTTGAGGTTTAGGCCTCACTGCAGCAAAACCTTTAATTAATTTTAGGGAAGCCAAACATTAAGTACTTGCTGAGCCTTCCAATTCTCGCCTTCTTGCAGTATGATGTCCTGTAGAGGTGTTCTTCCCTTTTTCCTTGCGCATGTAGTGGCCGGCTCTGCCACTGCCAGTGTGACCTCTGGCAAGTCCCTAACCTCCCTGAGCCTTAGACTCATCTGTAAATTACGTGCAGGAGTTGAATTATGACTTAAAGATATTACAGCTCTAAACTTCTAGGATCCTGATACAATACTAAATAAACTTCATTAATAGTATAATTAATTACTAAAGTTCCAGAATATTGAGTGCATGGAGAAAAGGCTCTAACTGATAAAACTGTTGGAAACAACTGGGATAAACAAAGAAATTAAAAAAAAATTATTTTTCATTTTTAGTTGCCCACTGTCCCCAACATTTATGTAGTGGAACTAATTAGGCTTTCTATGTTTAAAAATCATAACTTTCTAAAATGCTTCACAACATTGGGGCTTGAGTTAATTGTAGTTCTTTTGAAAGGAAGAATCACATTAATACTGATGATTTTCCTGAATGTTATGACTCTGAATTGATGACAAACCTGTGAGGCACTGATCATAGCTCATTTTGTGATGTGCATGGCTAGGCTATTTTAGAATTGTGGCATTATTCCTAATAAGACATCCCCAATTGGAGAAGGAATGATTCATAGAGAATAAGGTTTAAATGACAAGAGCAATTCCAGAAACAGAGCGGAGAGTGAGATTAGAGAAGACAGGCATCTTCAGAAACGAACGAAGCTTTAGGGGTAGTTGGAAAAGAAGAATGTAAGACAAGTCTTCAAAGAATGGGAGACTGAAATACGATTACCCTACTGCCTAAAGACTAATTTTAATTACATATTAAATACACAAACATTTTGGTGGTGGTGGGGCGTAAAAATGCAGTTTTTACTTTTCCCAATCCCTGTTGCTTTTTTTTTTTTTTTTTTTTTTTTTTTTGCGGTACGCGGTCCTCTCACTGCTGTGGCCTCTCCCGTTGCCGAGCATAGGCTCCGGACGCGCAGGCTCAGCGGCCATGGCTCACGGACCCAGCCGCTCTGCGGCATTGGGATCTTTCCGGCCCGGGGCACGAACCCGCTTCCCCAGCATCAGCAGGCGGACTCTCAACCACTGCGCTACCAGGGAAGCCCCAATCCCTGTTTCTTGCTTTCCAGATGTCTCAGGGTTTTCTCCTGTATCGGGCTGAACCAGCCCACCAGGTTCAACTACTCTGCCATCACATCCTAGGTGTGCTTCGGAGCCATGACACACACTAAGAAAGGTAGGGCAGGAGTATGAACATTTAAACTACAGAAAGGAAGAAGAAAGGGAAGGTATACCTGAGACTGATGGAAAGAGAGGGAAGGAAGAGTGCTAGGCATATGAAAAGAAAGTGCAAGGAAAAGGCAGCGGGGTTGGGGCTGGCTTCACTATCTCTCAATTTGGTACATTGATGGTTCGATTCTGGCGGCAGGGAGGGGCCCCGCTTCCTCAGCATGGTGCTATTGGGCTCTCCCTATTGCAAAAGGGTGGCCAAGGGCTTCCCCGCTGGCACAGTAGTTAAGACTCTGCCTGCCAATGCAGGGGACACGGGTTCGAGCCCAGGTCTGGGAAGATCCCACATGCCGCGGGGCAACTAAGCCTGTGTGCCACAACTACAGAGCCTGCGCTCTAGAGCCCGCGAGCCACAACTACTGAGGCTGCGTGCTACAACTACTGAGACCGAGTGCTACAACTACTGAAGCCCAGGCGCCTAAAGCCTGTGTTCTGCAACAAGAGAAGCCACCGCAAAGAGAAGCCCGTGCACCGCAACGAAGAGTAGACCCAGCTCGCCACAACTAGAGAAAGCCCGCGTGCAGCAACGAAGACCCAACGCAGCCAAAAATAAAAATAAATAATAAAAAAATTAATTAATAAAAAAAAAGTGTCCAAGTTCTGGAGCCGGTTCTCCACGTAGAGCACAGCACCGGCGCTTCCACTTGGTGGGGAGGTTGGCCCTGCACCCAAGTGTTCCTCGGCCCTCTACTCCTCGCCCTGGAGGGCAGATTACATCATCCCAACTGAGCAGCGTGGCCAGTTTTTCCCATTTCAAACTCCTGCTCTCTTGAACGCCAACTCTGGTTCCTTAAGTAAACCGGGACGGAGCTTAATGTTTCCCCCGCCCCGACTAGCCACGAGAGAGGGCACTCAGGATGCGCCTCATTTTAGCAAAGAGGCTACTAAATGACCCAGGGCGCTACTTTTTCTCACATTTACGGCTACAGCTACACAGGAACACACGGCGACCCAAGCTCTTGGCTGCGCCAAGACTCTCAGCGAAACACACGCGCCAAACGCGGCCCGAAGCATCCTCAGCTGAGCCCGGTGAGCGACCTGAGGAGGAAAACGGTGGATGTCAAAGGGCTACTCCAGCATGCCGCGCCTGCGCAGTCACTAGGCAGCGCCCCCCCGCGGGGCGTGCTCGTAACGCTGCGCACCCTATCAGACGGCCGCAGGGAGCGCGCCCGCGGCCTCGCCCTCTCTCGTCCCTCCCCTCTCTAGTCTCCGTCGGGGCTTAGACTGAGGCTCGGAGACCTAACGCTCCACTCTGCGCCCCCGCGGGCCCCCATGCCCTCTGGTGCGCGTGCGCAGAGGCGGCCCGCAGGGCGAGGGCGCGAGGGGAGGGCGGGCGTACGTCCTTGCGTGCGTCTCAGGCAGCGCGCACGCCGGCGTGAGAGGGCACGGGGAAAAGGTGGCTCTGGCCGGGGCGGCTCGGCTTCCTGTGGCTATGTAGCTGAGCTCGTCGGCTCCGGGTCCTCCTTCGCTGCCATCGCCGCGTCCTAGCGCGGAGCGGCTGCTCGCGAGGGATACTGTCTTCACGCCCGCCGCTCTCCCTCGACGGCTGAGCTTGCTTGCTCGCCCGTGGGAGCGTCCCGGCCGAGCAGCCCTGAGGGGGGAGGGGAGGCCATTTTGTCCCGACCGACTCCCCGGAACCGGGCGGAGCGGCTGGGAGAGGCTGCGGAGCCGCGGTCGCCGCCCTCGGAGGCACCGGACGCTTCCACCGTCGGGGCTTCCTCGACGAGGCTGTTCCTAGGTCGCCCGCGCCCTCTCGAGCCCTCCTTTTTCCCACGCTTTCCCGGTCCTCCGGCCTGAGAACGCCCGAGAGAGGAGGAGTTGGCCGTAGTGAGAGGGACCGATCCCTTGGGGCCGCCGGCGGCGAGAGCCTGTGCCGCTCCTCCCAATGGCGAAGAAGACGTACGACCTGCTTTTCAAGCTGCTCCTGATAGGGGACTCGGGAGTGGGGAAGACCTGCGTCCTTTTTCGTTTTTCGGATGATGCCTTCAATACCACCTTTATTTCCACCATAGGTAAGACCTGTGGGAGGGTGGTGTGCGGTCTCTGCATCTGCAAACCGTTTCTTTTATTCCAGACATCTTGCTTCCAGTAATATACGCCTTTGTTTCAGTGATTCTGATTCCAGGCGACAGACCCAAGTTACTGTTTGAATCGGCATCGAGCTTTCTGGGGCGGGGTCTTCCCAAGCTTTGCATCCGGTCTTTTGCTTTCAAGTCTCTCACTCTGCTCGGTGCCTGCTGTTACAAAATATGCAGCATTAACAGCGTTCCAGAATCCTATTTCTTTAAGCGTCTGGATTGGCTTTTTCCATGTTTGTGTGGCGTTACTAGCTGTACGATATTTGTAAGGGATTTATTTTGGTGGTTGGGACTGAAGCACTAGGAGTCATTTGGTAAAGGCCTGGATTCATACTTCAGGGCAAAGAAGATTCCATATGGTCTTAAAGTAAACTTGAGGATTTGTGTGACGAATAATTAAGGCAAATTAGAAGGGAAAAGTGAGTTGCTCGGCGTTGACTAATCCATTGATGTGTCAAACAATCGGAGGCTCTTCGTGCTTGGGGTGGGACTCTCTGGCATGTTTGCTCACAGAGCTGTTCGAGACATCAACAGAAGCAGTAATCTAATGGAGACGATCAGCTTCTGTCCTCGAACCCGAAAAAATGAAGTTCTCCCTTCTGTTTACGCTAGAATTTACAGGGAAGTGTCTTGCCAGTCCTAGCCTTGGGACTTCTAATGTACTTTTCACCTCATGTTTCAGAATTATTTAGTGTGAAAATAAGAGCTAAAGATTGACCTTTTAAATCGGTTTCCCGTTTAGGAAAAGAAAAGGGAACGCTCTAGGAAAGTCCCATTTGACGCTGCTGAGACAATTTAGTGCATTAACACGAATTGTGTTAAATGGGTTGTATGCGAAATCCGTTTTTTCCCCCCCACACAATAAATATCTTAAAGGACACATAGTTGTCTCTGTCACTTGGGGCCCAGAACACAGCGTTGGGGCAGTGCAATGAAACCCATTTTTAAGTGTAACTAGTTTTATACTAAGATGAGTTTTTAAAAAAGCAACTGTAGTCTTTGAACTCTGGTAGTTGTCACAATTAAGCTGATTTCAAACAGTTTATAGCATTTGGAATCGTTGATTTGGATTTCTTGTGATAAATATTTGTCAGCTACTTAATTCATTCTCATAAAACAAATTTTACTGAATTTAAATTGGGCAAGTGATCATTTAAACTACGTTTTGATTTTACTCCCTTTTTTGGGGGGAGGGGGTCATTGTAATCATTATTTCCTGAGTGTCATACTGCTCTCTAGACCTGTCATAAATTTCACGAAACTTAGAACTTGTTCTCTGCCTGTGGGTTAGCAATTCCTACCACTATGTTTACTTTTAATATTCCACTTTTAGCTGTATCTGGGT
Source organism: Tursiops truncatus (assembly GCF_011762595.2). Lineage (NCBI taxonomy): Eukaryota > Metazoa > Chordata > Mammalia > Artiodactyla > Delphinidae > Tursiops > Tursiops truncatus. The sequence continues at coordinate 68,761,559 of NC_047047.1, read as the reverse complement.
GGGTCAGGTAGTTAGATAGTTCAGTAAATATTTATTGAGCACCTAATGCTAGGCACTGTTTTAGGGACTGGGGATAGATAAGTGAACACAATAGACCTTTTAAGGAGCAGTCTAGTGAGGACAATCACAGTAGAGTGTGGAAAGTGCTACAGTGGGTGTAAGCATGGGAAGGAGGGGTGACTAGCCCAAATTAGGCGCTTGCATGGAGATGGTGTCTAAAATGAAGTCTGAAGGACAGATAGGAATTGGAACACGGGTGGGGTAGGGCCTTTCTGGAAAAGGGAGCATTGAATAAACCTGTAGTAAGATCAGGGATTTAATTCACGTGGTCAACTTTAACCTTTCATTGAGAAGGGTAGGGGGTGGAGGGTAGGAAGCAAAACATTAACTCCATCTACTCTTGTCTTTTTTAATGAGTGCATACCCTCAACTAAAGCCCAATCCTGTAAGATAATGACATAATCTTCTTGTGTAGTCTTTCTTTTTTACTTTTTTTTGGCTGCCCCGCAAGACTTGTGGGACCTTAGTTCCCTGACCAGGGATTGAACCTGCGCCCTCTGCAGTGAAAGCTGGGAGTCCTAACCACTGAACCGCCAGGGAATTCCTTGTGTAGTCTTTTTACTAGGGAAAATGTGTAGTAATTTAGGATCAAACCTGCTGGGTTGGAATCCTAGTTCCACAGGTTACTAGTTAGGGAACTTTGGCAAGTTAATTAATCTCTGTCTGCTTGTTTCTTCTTTAAATAGTGTTAATAATAGGACCTATCACATAAGGTAGTTGTGAGGATTTTATGGGTCATTGAGAGCAAAGCACCTAGCGTGGTGCCAGGCACACTGTAGGAGCACAGTGCATGCATATTAGCTGTATGTGGAACTTGTGACCCTTCTGCTGCTGAAGTGAGGCAGAACAAGGTACTTTATGGATTGAATGCCCTGCATGCAGTGTTCACACAAATATTTGTTAGTGCTCTGCTAAACAATTTCACTTTAGATTCTGAAACTTTAATATTTTGATATAAAAGTGTGATATGTATGATATTTTGATATATAAGATATATTGAACAGTGTAAGCTGAGAAATGGATAAATACATGGGTGTAAAATTCTGAGTACAGCTCTAACACATTGCATGTATTAGCTCTGTGTGCAGGTTTTAGAAGTCTGCTGGCATCTTAACACCAGTGCATCCAAAAGAAATATAATGTGAGTCACATAGATAATATTTTTTAGTAGCCACATTTAAAAAGTAAAAGAAGTATTTAATACTAATTTTAACTCATGTTATCCAGTCTTATAATTTTATTATGTAATCAAGATTAAAAAATAGTTGAGACATTTTACATTCTTTTTCTCCAGAGTGTATGTTATATTTACAGCTCATCTCAATTTAGATTAAGCACATTTCAGGTGCTGAGTGTGGCTAGTGCTGCCATGTTGGACAATGCATGTTTAAACAGTACAAACTAGCCAGTTGGCTAATGTGCAGATGATTAGAGATACTTGGAATGTGTACTACTTTTAGGACATTTTATATTTCATCAGTTGACTAGGATGTTTTTTTGTTTTGCTTTGCTTTTTAAAAAATCTAGAGCACTCTCTAATTATGAATGATACTGAAATTTGAGTTGTCACTTGATTGTTAAAACCTCTTGAGGTTTGGACAGAAGTAGTTACCTTGCAGGTGTTCAGTAGGGCCAAACTGCCGGTATAACGCTGGCCCTCATTATTTTAGGCACAGTCATTTCAGTTACTTATTGGCTATTGATTCTTGGAAGAAATAATTTTTATAGGCTTATGGTGCTTACTTACAGTGCTTACACAGACTACCGTATTTAAAATTTTCTGTATATTTTCACTTCCCACACATCTGTGTCAGAAATTGTGTATGATGTTTATGGTCAGATTTATTGCAGACAGAGTTGTAAAAACAAATTACTGGTATGTTCCACACTCACCAATCGCAAAGTGAATCCAAGGGCACTGGAATATATAAGCTGCACAAGGACAGAGGGCTTTGTCTTTTAGCTGATAGATGCTAAGCACCTAGAAGAGTCCCTGCATTTAATGGGTGCATGGTAAATAGTGAATGAAGGCAGGCAGACAGACAGGTAGTAAGTATAATCAGCATCCTCTAGAATTGGCTAGTTTTATTTTAACATTTCTTGTCTACCTACTTTCTGAGCATTAAATATGTGAAGTAGATTGAGGTCAGATTTTACATAAGAAAATCAGCTGTTTGGCTAATAGAGTAATTTTAGGGTAAAACTGGTCTTGGAAATTCAGATTGTTGAAGTATTTGCTAAAGAGAGTTACTGGTTTTGGATGAGCAGATTTCATTGGTTTATTTGGCTATAACCCTGTTGGCAGTATGAGCTCAGGAAAGCATTACCCTTTTCGTGATATGGTAGGTACTTGGACTCGTCCCAAAGCAGAAATTTTTAGTGGGCTGTTTTACTGAAAGTGCTGTCTTTTGGTGGTGTTAATCCTCCCTCCACCCCTCGACTTCATATTACTTTTTCTGTTAGGACTGTCTTTCACTGGGAAACGGAGTCTCTGGGTTCCATGTAAAAAATTAAATTGGTGGGCTTCCCTGGTGGCGCAGTGGTTGAGAGTCCGCCTGCCGATGCAGGGGACATGGGTTCGTGCCCCGGTCCGGGAGGATCCCACATGCCGCGGAGCGGCTGGGCCCGTGAGCCATGGCCGCTGAGCCTGCACGTCCGGAGCTTGTGCTCCGCAACGGGAGAGGCCACAACAGTGAGAGGCCCGCATACCGAAAAAAAAAAAAATTAAATTGGTAAAGGCTCTTGCCTCTGGGAGAGGTATAAAATGAACACACCCTTTTTGTTGTCTTTCTGAGTGTTTTTACTAAGCGTTGGAAGAGTAGGATGGTTCCACTAACATGCATTTAAGAATTGGTTTATTTAATTGGAATGAGCCCATTTTATATGAGAGGCTGCTTTTTAGAGAATTGAGCAAAACCTTTTTCATATTAAACGTGACAGGACTTTGCTGTGACACCCAGGCAGTGGCTCATGCTGCAGGAATGCCAGCGTGCCCAATGAATTTTTCTTTAAAAAAAAAAAAAATTTATTTATTTATTTATTTATTTTTGACTGTGTTGGTCTTCGCTGCGGTGCGCGGGCTTCTCATTGAGGTGGCTTATCTTATTGCAGAGCTCCCACTCTAGGCGCGCGAGCTCAGTAGTTGTGGCATGTGGGTTCGGTAGTTGTGGCTCACGGGCTTGAGAGCACAGGCTCAGTAGTTGTGGCGCATGGGATTACTTGCTCTGCGGCACGTGGGATCTTCCTGGACCAGGGCTCGAACGTGTGTCCCCCACATTTCCAACTACTGCACTACCAGGGAAGCCCGCCTAAGGAATTTCTTTCATTTGAACTTGTATTTTTAGGATTGATTAAGAACTATCCCGAGATTTTCCCAAAGAAGATACAAAGGGCCAGTAAACACATGAAAAGATGTTCAACATCACTAATCATTAGGGAAATGCAAATCAAAACCACTATGTGACGTTACTTCACATCCATTAGGATGACTGACATCAAAAATTAACTTTGGGGAAAAAAAAAAGAACTTTGTCATAGACTTATCTGTTCGAGTCCCTGCTTTCAGTTCTTTTGGGTATATACCTGGAAGTGGCATTGCTAGATCATACCATAATTCTATTTTTAATTTTTTGGGAAACCACCATATTGTTTTCCACAGTGGCTGCACAGTTTTATGTTGCCATAGCACTGCACCAGGGTCTTATTTCTCCGCATCCTCATCAACACTTGTTATTGTCTGTTTAGTAGCATTATTCACAGTAGCCGAAAGGTGGAAACAACCCAAATGTGCATAGACCAATGAATGGATACACAAGATGTAGCATATACATACAATGGAATATTATTGAACCTTAAAAAGGAGTGAAATTCTGATAGATTTTACAACACGGATAAACACTGAAAACACTATGCTAAGTGAAACAGGCCAGACACAAATAGACAAATACTGCATAAAATCATTTATGTGAGGTACCTAGAATAGGTCAATTCATAGAGAAAGTAGAATAGTGGTTACCAGGGCCTGGGGACTGGGTAATGGGAAGTTATTGGCTAATGTGTACAGAATTTCAGTTAGTGGGGAATTATTGCTTAAAGGGTACAGAGTTTCAGTTTGGGAAGATAAAAAAGTTTTGGAGATGGATAGTGGTGATGGTTGCACAGCAGTGTGAATATATTTAATGCCACTGAATTGTATACTTAGAAATGGTTAACATGCACAGAAGGACAAATACTGCATGATTCCATTTATATGAGGTATTTAAAGTTGTCAAATTCATAGAAACAGAAAGTAGAATAGTAGAAAGTAGAATGATAGTCTCCCAGGGACTGGGGGGAGGGGGAAATGGGGAGTTGTTTAATGGATAGAGTATAGTTTTAGTTTTATGAGCTGAAGAAGTTTTGGAGATCTGTTGTGTATCAATGCAAATACACTTAACACTACTACACTATACACTTAAAACTGGTTAAGTTGGTATATTTTTATGTTATGTGTTTTTTTTACTGAAATTTAAAAAATGGTTTAAATGGTCAATTTTATGTTAGGTATATTTTACTACCAAAAAGCCCCCAAAAAACTCTTTGCCACTTGACACAGCTCTCTAAAAGGGCATTTAATCACAGACAGCCCCTCACTGTTTCATGTGATAACTACTGTTAACCAGTGGTCATTGAGTCAAGAGGATCCTTTAAGGTACTTTCCCATGCTTTATTATTACCGGTCTGTACTTTCAGATACTGAAGGCAGGTTTGTCTTTTTGTTGTGTGTATCTACATAGATCTCCTTGGAATAGTAATACAGGAAAATACCCTAATAAGAATTTTTTTTTCCTTTTTTTAGCATGTTGGGTCTTAGTTGCTGGGCGCAGGCTTCTCTAGTTGCAGTGAGCAGAGTGGGGGGGCTGCTGTTCGTTGCGGTGCGTGGGCTTCTCATTGCAGTGGCTTCTCTTGTTGCAGAGCACAGGCTCTAGGCGGGCAGGCCTCAGTAGTTGTGGCACGTGGGCTCAGTAGTTGTGGCTCGTGGGCTGTAGAGCTCAGGCTCAGTAGTTGTGGCGCACAGGCTTTGTTGCTCCGCGGCATGTAGGATCTTCTGGACCAAGGATCAAACCCATGTCGCCTGCATTGGCAGGCGGATTCTTATCCACTGCACCACCAGGGAAACTGAGTCAGGAAACTGAGACTGATGAGGGGAGGTAACTTGCAGAAGATTATATGGCTAATTAGTGAAAGAGTTTTGACTAAAATCCACATCCAATCCTGTTCATGGCTGTGTTTCTCATCCTGAGAATTTCATTGTTTTGTTTGAAAAAATTAATGATAGGGTCATTCTCCTACTCATCAGTTTTAATTTGAAAAGTGGAGTTACAGTGGTTTATTGTTGTTTTGTCTTTGTTTTGACAGAAGTGGGAAAGTAACAAGTCTCAGCACCAAATACCAAGGGGTTTGTTCAGGTTACTTGTCTTTTGCAAACAGAGCGTAACACAGCAGAGCTGAGCTGATAATGTTAGAAATGATTATTTTATTTTCAAGAATTATCATGTATAATGGTATACGAGATGTGGCAAAGGAAATACTGATATTCCTGTTCGGTTTGTAAAGGGAAAGAATGATAGGAGAAATACTGTCAATCTGTTTCAACTTTTAACAGTACAGAGTTGCCCAGCCAGTGCTGTGATAGCAATTGTGATTAACCGAGAAATAGGGGCTTGTTGAGTTGATTTACAAATAAGAGACCGTTATTTAGCACAAAATATAAATTTGTGAATAGCTAAGAGATCTGCATGGGAAGACTGCTTATGGAGATGGTTCAGTCATAAAGGTAGAGTGTAAAAGAGCTATAAAGTGTTGAGACCATTGTCTGAACCCAAAGACTGATAAAAGTCTTGAAAAGGTCATGGATTTGCTTCCTTCAAAGAGGTGAATATTGGGGGTTAATGGATTAAGTCCTTTAAATTTGGGTCATAAGAAAAGGAATTTGAAAAGATGACTAGAGTAAAATTTTGGTGAAGAAAACTCATCTGAAGGTAAATCTCAAATGAGAAAAAACATTATATTTGAAGATAGTAGTACCATATAGTTTGAGTTACAAACAAAAGTAATTGCTTGATATTTATCCTTTCCAGAGATGAAAAATCATATTTTTGGGGAAAACAGCAACTGGTGATGGAACACTAAGTTTCCAGCAAACAGAGCATCCAAGGTTGTAAAACATTAGAAAATGGAAAGAAACATTATTCTGGAGACCCAAAAAGTACAATGTAGCAAAATCAGAACAGAGGACAGTATTGATTTGTTTCTTTCATATCAGTAGCAGTGCTTACGCAGGCTTTTTTAAATTGACATTTTTATTAAGGCAGTTGTAGATTCACATGCAGTTGTAAAAAGCAGTACAGAAGGATCCCTTGTACACTTTGCCCAGTTTCTCCTAATGGTAACATTTTGTGAAACTGTGGTATAATATCACAACCAGGATATTGTCATCTGTTACAGCACACCAGTCTTACTCAAATTTCTCTAGTTTTACTTGTACTCATTTGTGTGTGTATGAAATTCACTACAGTTTTGTCACTTCTGTAGGTTCATGTAGCCACCACCACAGTCAAGATACTGAACAGTTCCAAGAGACAAGGATCCCTTGTGTTCTTTTTTAACTATACCCCTTTCCTCCCTCCACCCCCGCTTCTCTCCTCCAAAAATTTGTCCTCCATTTATAAAATTTTGTCATTCACAAATGTAATATAAATGGAACCATATACGATGTAACCTTTTGGGATTTGCTTTTATTCAGTCGGCTTAATTCCCTGGAGATTCATCCAAGTTGTATGCATCAGTAGTACCTTTTTTATTATTGAGTAGTATTTCATGGTATGCATTCCCCACAGTTTGGTTAACGACTCACCCATTGGGGAACACCTGGGCTGATTCCAGTTTCTGGCTGTTATAAATAAAGCTGCTATGAATTTTTGTGTAGAAGGTTTTGTATGATCATAAATTTTTGTTTCTCTGGGATAAATGCCTAATAGTGCAATTACTGGGTCATATGGTAATTGCATGTTTAGTTTTATAAGAAACTACTGAACTGTTTCTCCAGTGGCTGTGCTATTTTATATTCCTTCAATAGCGTGTGAGTGACCTTGTTTCTCTGCATCTTCACCAGCATTTGGTGGTTTTACTATTTTGTGTTTTAGCTATTCTGATAAGTGTGTAGTAATAATCTCATTGTTGTTTTAAATCGCATTTCCTTGATAGCCAGAGGTGTTGAAAAATCTTTTTATGTTCTTATTTGCCATCTGTGTGTTCTCTGGTGAAATATCTGTTCACGTCAGTTGCCCATTTTCTAATTGCATTCTTTTTTCTTTTTTTTTTTTTTACTATTGAGTTTCATGAGCTCTTTATACATTTTATTTTATTTATTTGAGTGCGTTGGGTCTTCGTTGCTGCACGCGAGTTGCGGTGAGCGGAGGCTACTCTTCGTTGCAGTGTGCGGGCTTCTCATTGCGGTGGCTTCTCTTCTTGCGGAGCATGGGCTCTAGGCACGTGGGCTTCAATAGTTGTGGCACGTGGGCTTCAGTAGTTGTGGCGCACAGGCTTAGTTGCTCTGTGGCATGTGGGATCTTCCCAGACCAGGGCTTGAACCTGTGTCCCCTGCACTGGCAGGCGAATTCTGAACCACTGCACCACCAGGGAAGTCCCTTGAAAGCTTTTTAAAGTTAATTTTTACCAGTGATGTGTACACATATTTGAAGTTAAGTAAACTGCTAAGAGATTTATAGTAACAAAAAAAGCAGTCTTCTGACTCATTTCCTCTCCATCTTCAGTCCTTTTCTTTAGAAGCATCTTCTACCTCTTCTGTTACATACTCCTATATTTTCAAAATATAAGGTATACAGCCATCTCTTGAGTATTAATATTAGATGAAAATTTTAACCTGTTGTAATCTCATCCCACTTTTATCCCAGTTTTTTTTGTTAAATTGATATCCAGTGGTTACGTTAATATGGCCATGTGAATATTCCCTATCAAGCCAAATAGTCTGTTATGACTCTGTTTCCTTTTCTCCGAAGTTGAAAGTTCTCTTTATTTGATTAATTTCCTTTACCCATTAGCAAGTCTTCCTATATCCTTCAACAACCTCTCAGAATGACTTTCTACACAGTCAAGCCATTAGAGATATATATATATTTCTTCCTGGATGCCTCTCTTCTAGGTCTTTCTCCTTCTTGCTTCCGTTCCCTTAGCCTCTCTCATGTGAGATACTGTTGTTAATTTATTGCCTTGGATCATATCATTCTCTAGTAGCTTCTTGCAAAAAGGGTACATGGCAAAGGACATTTTTTGAGACTTTCCATATTTGATAATGTCTAAATTCTTTCCTTTCACTCCATCGAAAGTTTGACAGGGCCTAGGGTTCTGGTTTGAAAATAATTTTCCCTTAGGATTTTGAAAGTATTACTTTTGTCTTTTAGCTTCTGATGTTGTTGGCAGGTACAATACCATTCTGATTCTTTTTTTTTTTTGCGGTACACTGGCCTCTCACCGTTGTGGCCTCTCCCGTTGCGGGACTCCGGATGCGCAGGCTCAGCTCCGGACGCGCAGGCTCAACGGCCATGGCTCACGGGCTCAGCCGCTCCGCGGCATGTGGAATCTTCCCGTTCTGGGGCACGAACCCGCGTCCCCTGCATCGGCAGGCGGACTCTCAACCACTGCGCCACCAGGGAAGCCCTCATTCTGATTATTTATCCATCGTTTATGGCCTAGTTTGTCTCTGTAAATTTTTAGATTTTTTAATTTTTTTGAATTCCTGGTAACAGATCATGTACCTTAGTGGGTGGGTCTTTTTAAAAATAAATCTATCATTCTCGATACTTGGTGGGCCTTTCCAGGTCCTTAACTTCTTCACGTTTTCTTACATTTTTTCCTCCTGTGATTTTCTTCCCTTTTTTTTCTGTTTTTAGTTGGATGTTGGACTTCCTGGATTGATTGTATAATTTTCTGTTTTCTAGCTTTGCTAATTCGTTCTTTCTGGGAGATTTCTTTGACTTTATCTTTTAAGTTTTCTATTGAAGATTTTATTTCAGCTGTAGTATGTTTAAATTTCTAGTGCTTTTTCTGCTTTATTCCTTAAAATTTGTTTTTTAAGCATTCTCTTCCTGTTTTATAAATACGGTATCTTTCTTGGAAGATAGCTTTTTGACATTTTCTTCTTGACTCTCTTTTTCCTTCAAGTTTTCCATACCCATGTTTGTTTTATTCTGTATTTTATTTTAGAGGCCTTTCTCAAATGATTGGTGATTTCAGGACATACGTTCATAATTAAGAATGGGTCGTTGAATCAGCTGCACTTCAATAAGATTTTTTTAAAAAGTGCCAAAAAAAAAAAAGAATGGGTCTTTGGAAAGATGTTCGTGAGCTTTGTAAACATGGGTGGGGCTTTTTAATCTCCCTGGTTTTAGATTCATCTCCACACTCCACTGAACCTCTTGTTCCTGAATTCAGAGTGTGTCAGTTTCACATTTTCTAGAGAATAAATCTTTAGACTCCTGCTAGGTCTTGAGGAGTGGTAATATCTGGTTATGTGAAATGGAGGCTACGTCTTGGGGTGTCCTTATATAAACCTTCAATCAGCCTTTACTTTCTGCCTGGTACCTAATACCTCCTATTGCTAAACCTCCTATTTAGACGTGAATTGGCTTGCTCCTCATTGGTATCTTCTTCAGTGGGTTCTGAGGTCATAAACTTCTTCATCTATTGTGGTTAGTTACAGTGTCTCTCCATTTGTAAACTCTTTATATTTCTTGTTTTCCTTGAAGTTTTGGTGTGATTTTGGAGAGAAGGGGTCAGAAAGATTTTTCTCTTCTAGTTTAACTGGAATTTGAAGTAATTTTTGACTCTAAATGATTTTTGACTCCACTTTTTAACTCATAAATAACATCCAGTAGGATTAGGGATGGACGATAGATACTTTACTACTGTTCTTGTAAATATCTAGTCCATCCTCAAAATACTGATATTTTTGTTATTTAGGATAGTCAAATGAATGTAGTAGGGAATCAGAGTATTCACAACAGCACCATTTAAAGGAAAGAGCTTTAATTTAGATGTATAATTCTTGGCTGATTTACTTGGGGGGAAGGGAGAGTATTTTTTGCTTTTTGAACAGAGTATGACTGTAGTCTTAAATTTCAGTCTTTTGCTCTCGATGTATACTATTTTATAGAATACTGACCAACAAATGATTCAGCAAACTCATAATCTGTCAGAGGATTGCAGTGGGTCCTATATATTATAGCACTTGGCATTGAATGATAAGGTATCGCCCGCTTGATTTTTAGCTGGTTTGAAACCTACTAGTAAACATTTTTCCCTACAAAGTGTGAGTAGAGTTATTCTACCTCTTTGTATATTCTCAGTCTTACTAACTTTGCCTTCCTTAAATTAGACATTAATGGATACGTGTGAATTTTTAAAAATCCAGTAGTGTCTTTTTGCATATTTTCGTGTGTGGGAATATATATTCAGCATAATAAATGGACAAGAGTGCTGTGGAAGGTAAATATAATATCAAAATAACTGTTCAAGTGTTAGCTCTTTGCTTAAGTGAGTAAGAATTCTGAAAACTTTTTTCTTCTTTTGCAAAGTTTCAGACCTACAGGAAAGATACTTATTATAATGAATCCTCTTATATCCTTCCTCTAGATTCACCAATTGCCAATATTTTGCTACATTTGCTTTTATGTCTCTTTAGATAGTTTATTTTGTGTATGAAGTGGTGTCTGATTCAAAATAGATTAAAGATTTGTGTGCCATAGTCATTTTTCAAAAATAAAGTAGGAAATTAAGCTGTAAGCCTTTGCACTTGCCGTTGAGGTTTTACAATGTGTCAGGCACTCTCTGTGAGCGCCAGAGATGCAGTGGTGAGTAGTACAACTTGGTGCCTATCCTTGTGGTGTTTAAGTTCTAGTGGAGAATTTTGAAAAGTGCACCAAAATACCACTACTTTCTCAGCACCTAAGTTAGAATCTGATTCTCAATATCTTTGCTGCTCTTCTAAGACATTTCATATTTGTGGGAAATACAAGCTTTATGCCCTTTACTGTTTTGTCTTACAAAGTTATGTTTGCTATACCTCATGAAAGAAAGTTTTGTTTTGTTTTTTTTAAGATACAGAATTTTAAACAGTCAGGTGGAAACACTTACATGTATCTAGAGATTAGTCTTCCATTAACCTCTGAACATAATCCAGATGAAAACAAATAGTATATTCACAAATCACCTAAATTAAAGCCACACATAGTACTTAGTGTTTTCTTAGTGCCTTACTGACTTTGTTTTTTAATTCCATTTTATTAGACCCTGAAGAAGCAGCAGACTTTTGTTTTTATGCAGGTGACATGTCCAGCCAGCAGAAATGAGACGAGATAGACATTTAGGTAGGAGAACTGAAAACTAAGACAAAGATTAAAGATTGTATTACCATACGATACAGTTACAGATTTGTGAATTGATGATTATGGCCAATGAGAAGTTCCTTTTTTTTTCTGGGCCGTGCCGCACAGCTTGCGAGGTCTTAGTTCCCCGACCAGGGGTTGAATCCCGGCTGTGACAGTGAAAGCACTGAGTCCTAATGACTGGACCACCAGGGAATTCCCTAGAAGTTCTTTTATCTTCTGTAGTCTCTGTTGAAGTAGAAAGTTTGATATATTTTGGAGACATAATAAAAAATGAGTTTTGTTGCCTTATGTATGTATAATCAGAGTTTGACTTTTGTGGAATAATTTTTCCACAAGATACTAGATAAATGCTTTATTATAATAAAATGAAATTATTTCTTGTATTCAGAAAGAATTTTAAAAATTGGGATGCATCGATGGAAAAGTGAAGCCTGAGGGTGAATATAATCCAAACAAAATTATGAGCTTGGATGAGGTAAATTTAAGATTTACTCACTAGTTCTCAAGTATTAGGATTGTTGGAGGATTAGCCTTTAAAATGTGAGTGAACCAGTTTTGGGGGATAAATATAAGGATTTTTTTTTCATATTGAATGAAACATTTACAGAAGTAATTTCTCTATTTTAAATGGATTCAAAAAGGGTCTCCACAGATTTGTGAATGTCAGGACCATAAATAGCATCTTAATGAAACTGGCTTAAACCTAAGCTCTAAGATGGACTTCCAGGAAGTCAGCCATGCTCTTAACTTAATATGCCTCCCTCAAGAATAGTGGGCTGGGCTTCTCTGGTGGCGTAGTGGTTGAGAGTCCGCCTGCCGATGCAGGGGACACGGGTTCATGCCCTGGTCTGGGAAGATCCCACATGCCGTGGAGCGGCTGAGCCCGTGAGCCATGGCCGCTGAGCCTGCGTGTCCGGAGCCTGTGCTCCGCAACGGGAGAGGCCACAACGGTTAGAGACCCGCGTACCGCAAAAAAAAAAAAAAAAAAGAATAATGGGCTTTTTGGATAAGTCAGACAGGGTTTAGCAGTTTGTATTTCTCTGTACAATAAAATATTCTAATAAAAGTGTTTAATAGTAATATCTTACATAACACAGGTAACTATAAATTAAGCAACAGGTGGACAGTTTCCTTTTTGGGGTATTTGTGACTGATGATCAATGGGTGCTTAAGGGAATAAAAATAATTTCATTGTTAACCTGATACACTCAAATAACTAATTTTTACACTATAATATCACAACTTCCCCCTCTAATTTTTTTTTCTTTTTCTTTTTTTAAAAATACGCACACAGTCCTCTTGCATGTGTATTTAGGGGTGGGATTGCTGGGTCATGGTGTACGCATATATTTAGCTTTGGTAGGTACTAGCTTTCACACATAGTACTGAACGATTTTACAAAGTGGTCCTATCAATTTTGGTTCATCTTTTTTTTTAAAATTTATTTTTATGTATTTATTTTTGGCTGCCTTGGGTCTGCATTGCTGTGCATGGGCTTTCTCTAGTTGCAGCGAGGGGGCTACTCTTCATTGCAGTGCTTGGGCATCTCATTGTGGAGCACAGGCTCGGCATGTGGGCTTCAGTAGTTGTGACGAGTGGGCTCAGTAGTTGAGGCTCACGGGCTCTAGAGCGCAGGCTCAGTAGTTGTGGCGCACGGGCTTTAGTTGCTCCACAGCACGTGGGATCTTCCTGTACCAGGGCTCGAACCCGTGTCCCCTGCATTGGCAGGTGGATTCTTAACCACTGCGCCACCAGGGAAGCCCTGGTACTTGTTTTTACCACAAAAAAAAAAAAAAAAACCCCACATCACAACTAGGTTGAGATTGTATAGCATCCATAGTTCAGGCCATACCAGCATGGTCATGTCCAAAGCGCACTCAGTACAGGCGTACCTCATTTTACCGTGCTTTGCTTTATTGTTCTTCACAGATTCTTAACTTTTTACGAACTGAAGGTTTGTGGCAACCCTGCATTGAGCAAGTCTGCTTTTCCAACAGCATTTGCTCACTTCGTGTCTCTGTCATATTTTGGTAATTCTCAATATTTCAAAACTTTTTCATTATTATTGTGTTTGTTATAGTGATCTGTGATCAGCTATCTTTGATGTTACTGTGACTTGCTGAAGGCTCACATGATGGTTAGTACTTCTTAGCAATAAAGTATCTTTAAGGTATGTACATTTTTTTAGACCGAATGCTATTACTGAATGGACTACAGCGTTGTATAAACATAACTTTTACATGCACTGGGAAACCAGAAGATTCATGTGACTTGCTTTATTGTGGCATTTGCCTTACTGTGGTGGTCTGGAACAAACCTCCAGTAATTTGGAATATTTCGAGAATTATCAAAATGTGACAGACAGGAGGAAGTGAGCAGTGCTGTTGGGAAAATGATGCCAACAGACATCCTCGACACAGGATTGCCACAAACCCTTCAATCTGTAATACGCAATGTCTTTGAAGCACAATAAAGTGAAATGCAATAAAATGAGGTATGCCTGTACATTATTTCAGTTCATTCTCACACTGATCCTCTGAGGAAATTTGTATTATCCCCATTTTGTTAATGAGAAAATTGAGGATTAGGAACATTAAGTAATTGAGCCAAGAAGGTCACACAGCTAGTAAGTGGTGAAACGAGAATTGTTAATCCTGGTCTCTCAGACTCTAAAGCCCATATTCTTTCCAGTACATTATACCAGAGAAGCTGGAAATACAGACCTTTACAAAAGTGAAATCATTTTTAAAAACCTAGAACAAAACAATACTGGCCAGGCCTGAAATACTGGTACAAGGGCTACCATTATTTGACTCATAAAACTTTATTGAAAAGTATCTTTTCGGACTTCCCTGGTGGCGCCGTGGTTAAGAATCCACCTGCCAGTGCAGGGGACACAGGTTTGATCCCTGGTCTGGGAAGATCCCACATGCCACGGAGCAGCTAAGCCCATATGCCACAACTGCTGAGCCTGCGCTCCAGAGCCTGCAAGCCACAACTGCTGAGCCTGTGCACCACAACTGCTGAAGCCCATGTACCTAGAGCCCGTGCTCTGCAACAAGAGAAGCCACTGCAATGAGAAGCCCACGCACCGCAATGAAGAGTAGCCCCTGCTCACCACAACTAGAGAAAGCCCGCACGCAGCGACGAAGATCCAACGTAGGCAAAAAATAAATAAATAAAAAATAGAAGTAGTTATCAAAACACACACACACACACACAAATGAGAAGAAAAATATCTTTATGAGAGTAATTTCTTTGGGTACATAATTTTGGGGATGGTTATAAACAGATTAGATGTAGTTTCTTTATAGACAAAGAATTTGACTTCATATTTTCAGGTTGAAAGAGCTGATACGTAGTTGAGATTTTTTTTCCCATTTATCTCTTTTGTTGATAATTTTAAGCAGCCATTGCTCTTCCCAGCATCAAACATCATACCCCTTAAATGGGACTCACTGGAATGTCAAAATCTAACTACCACCAACCTAAGGTTCTAGGAGCTTTCAGAAAAGGGATGGAGTTGGTTTCTATATATGACATTTTCTTTGGTTTAGAATGTTTTTATCGTGTGGTAAATCACTGTAGTAAGTGCCTTTACTCCTGGGTCAGGAAAGTGATTTCCAGTGACAGGTGCATCTGTTTTTATTTGAATAATATTTTAAAAAAATTTTATATTTAAAGTAATGCCTATTAGCTTAAAAACATAGCATTAGAATGTATAGCATAGAAAGGATAAGTACTGTGATGTCCCTCTTCTTTGCTGCTAATTCTTTGTTCCGCATCCTTAATGTAATTTTGATGGCAATACTTTTTTTCAGTACATTTATGTATTAGGAGGTGACAGCTCTTTGCTTTTCCCTGCCCCCCCCAACCCAGCTGGCTTAAACAACAGCAAAATGTTTGAAGATGTGTCACTTTTAGGGTTAGTTTGTTAAATGCTCAGCATCCTCACCAAGAACCCAAGTTATCTTTACATCCTGCCACTAAGTCAGTTTGTCCTCAGGCTAGTTCTCTTCATTGGTATAGAGATACATGCAGCAATTTTAGGCTCCAGACGTACTGAGTCATAACATCATCCAGAGGAAAAGGGACAATTTCTTCCTCGTGTCTCTTTTTTTTTTTTTTTTTTTTTTTTTTTGCGGTACGCGGGCCTCTCACTGCTGTGGCCTCTCCCGTTGTGGAGCACAGGCTCCGGACGTGCAGGCTCAGCGACCATGGCTCACAGACCCAGCTGCTCCGCGGCATGTGGGATCTTCCCAGACCGGGGCACAAACCTGTGTCCCCTGCATTGGTAGGAGGACTCTCAACCACTGCACCACCAGGGAAGGCCCTCGTGTCTCTGTTTTTCCCTTCCAGCTTTTTATTTTAAAAACGTGCAAATGCACTGAAAATTTGAAAGAATAGTGTAACTATTCACATATATGTCCTTCATGTAGATTTTCTATATTATTAACATTTTGCTGCATTTGTGCACTCATACCATTTGTATTTCTTTTATTTGCTAAGCGATTTGAAAATTTGTAAGTAAGCTGCAGATATCATGACACTTCATCCCCTAAATACTCCAGTACGTATCTCCTCAGAACAAGAATGTTCTCTTATTGAACTACAACCTCATAATTACACCCAAGAAATTTAATATTAGTCAGTAATATATGCTTTATAGATCTTATTCAAACTGCCTCAACATTTTTGCCTTTTTTGGGGAGTGGTTGGTGGTGTAGGTGTCCAGAGTCCAATTCAAGATTATGCATTGAATTTAGTTGTCTTGTCTCTTTACTTTTGTTAATCGAGAATAAATAAAATAGTGACATTGACTTTTTTGAATGAGTCTAAATATTTTATTAAGAATGGCCCACATTTTGGATGTTTCCCCATGAATAGATTCAAATTAAACATTTTGGCAAAAATACTACCTAGGTGATGTGTCTTTCTCAGTGCATCACATCTCAGTGCATAATGTCATTTTGTCCTATTATTGGAGATACTAAGTTTGAGCCCTTGGGTAAGATAGAGCCTGCCAGATTTCTCCATTAAAGGTACTTTCCCCCTTTGTAATTAATAAATGATAGGTAGGGTGATGCTTTGAGATGGTGCAACTATCTTATTCTCTAGTAACATTTTACCTGTTGGTTTGATCTATGAATGAATCAGTTATTACATTTTTGGTTGCAAAAACTGCCTTTCTCTCATTTCTTTTTCTCTTTTTTTTGGGTGGGGGGCACACCTCGCCGCTTGTGGGATCTTAGTTCCCTAAGCAGGGATTGAACCTGGGCCCCGGCAGTGAAATTGCCGAGTCCTAACCACTGGACCACCAGGGAATTCCCCCATTTTATCTTCTTTTAGGAGCATAAAGACTCTGACCAGAAGCCCTTTGGCCGGCTTACTTTCACATTTCATTAGCTAGAATTGTGTTAACATGGCCATGATTAAGCAAGCATTTTCCTGACTTTTTTTTTTAAGTCATATTTCTAAATCATATGATTATACTTCTGTATTTATTAATTTTAGACATTATGTGTTGATTTCCTATTGTGGAATATGAGAGTTTGAGTCTAGACATTCTGGAGCCAGAATATATAGGAATATAGGAATGGAGGAGTCATTGGTACATGGTGTGTTTGGGGACTGCAGGTAGTACATAGAGGCTAGAATTCGAGGCATGACAGGACATAAATTGGGGCTAGATTGTAGAAGACCTCAAAAGTCTTGTTAAGGAGTTTGGATTTTCTAAGATATCATCAAGTAGGGGAATGACTTCAGATTTAAAGTATGACATTTTCCTCTCTTTAAAAAGTGTGCTGTAGTTGGCCCTCTGTATCCAAGTTACAGAGGGCCAACCATAAGGGACTTGAGTGTCCACTGATACCGAGGGATGACTGTATATATACTTTGATGTGTGTGTTAAAAAGAACACAAAGAGATATATACCAAAATATTAACATGGGAATTAATGGAGGCAGAGAGACAGATTTGCAAAATGCTAGGTAGAATCCAAGAGAGAGAGATGATGAGGATCCGAGCTGGGAAGGTGAGAATTAACATATTAAAGATTTGGTGTGATTCGTGTTGGGGACAAGATTGGTGAGATCAAGGGACCTAACTTAGGTAACTAGTAACTGATATCTTTAACTGAAGTAGTTAATGGTAGGGCGGGGATGGGGATTTCCTCCCCTTATTTGTGAATTCATTTATGTGAGGTCTCTACTAATCCATATAAACTCTATTGGAAAGATCAAAGGGGTGAGCTCTTCAGTAAGTTGGCAAACATGTATTCAGTACTCACTACGGGCACTGTGCTAGGTTGGTGGAGAGTGAACAAAATTGAGTATGCCTAGTGGCTGGAGTGACCATGTAATTTATCATCCAGACTGAAGTATTGAGAGTGAAAGGGGTGCAGAAAATAGTTACATAATTTATTGAAATATTTGACACTGATTTTATTTATTCCAAAACTATTTTTAAAAATAAGAATTTTTAATTCTTAAAAATGAATGTCTGTATTCATGAAAGTAACACTTTTTTTTAGTATCAAATATTTGATTGTTAAAAAGATAATCAAGGCAGAATAGTCTTTGTGTCATAGTCATATACCTTTATTAACTATTAACTGTGTCTCTAATGCCATGTCCCTTGTATTTCTGTGAAGAATGTGTTTTTTCCAGTATGGTTGTGTTTTTTAAATAGAGTTTTCGGCAGTTCTCTGAGTTGTATTTTAGGGTTTATATATTGCAAATACATAATTGGAAATTTCATTTGGCACTTCCCTGTTTGCAACCTCATTTTCAAGAACTGCAATTTGCCAAAGGCTTCAACGCCTTAAGATGGAGCTTCCCTGGTGGCGCAGTGGTGGAGAGTCCGCCTGCTGATGCAGGGCACACGGGTTCGTGTCCTGGTTCGGGAAGATCCCACATGACGCGGAGCGGCTGGGCCCGTGAGCCATGGCCGCTGAGGCTGCGCGTCTGGAGCCTGTGCTCTGCGGCGGGAGAGGCCCGCGTACCGCCAAAAAAAAAAAAAAAAAAAAAAAAAAGCCTTAAGATGTTTTTGGCATTTCACTTCATTAAATACTTTGATTAAATACTTCCAGCTGATTTTTAAAAATGCAACCAAAATTTAGAAGGCTCATTTATTAAAAAAAAGTTCAGTACCATTGTAGGATACTTAGATTCATGAAGTAGTTCTTTAAAGGCTCAAACACTTCTAAAATATGATTGAGGACATGTAACAAATCACATGCTGCCCGTTCATTCATATGTATTATTAACAGCTTGATCACAGGTTTTATAGTTGAGTCACTGTGTGTATTTCTAAGGTTTAACATCTAAAGCTTGTCTTTCAGTTGGTAGAATATTGTAGCCTTTTTATATGCAGTTATTTATTTATTTTAATTTTCTTTAAAATTTATTTGTTTATTTATTTTTGGCTGTGTTGGGTCTTTGTTGCTGCGCACAGGCTTTCTCTAGTTGCTTTGAGCAGGGGCTGTTCTTTGTTGTGGTGCGCGTGCTTCTCATTGCGGTGGCTTCTGTTGTTGTGGAGCACAGGCTCTAGGCACGAGGGCTTCAGTAGTTGTAGCACGTGGGCTCAGTAGTTGTGGCTTGCCAGCTCTAGAGCGCAGGCTCAGTAGTTGTGGAGCATGGGCTTAGTTGCTCTGCGGCATGTGGGATCTTCCCAGAGCAGGGCTCAAACCCGTGTCCCCTGCATTGGCAGGCGGATTCTTAACCACTGCACCACCAGGGAAGTCCCTGCAGTTATGAATAATGTGTTCCACAATCATTCCAAGTATATTTTTTGTTGTATAGGTTCTTTTTTTTTTTAAGCTTAGTAGAAATACTGTCTTACCATGACATCTGTACTCCACTGGAATTTGTATCCTCATTATTACTAAGAGAAAAAAATTGTCTTTAATGTTGCATATATTTTTAACTCAATTCACAGTAGCATTCACAGTAATATCAGATGTTTCATCTTCAACAGACTGAACCTACAGAAGCTTTACTCTTATTATTTATTTACCCACAACACTTTATAGGGGAGAGGTGTGCCTAGTAAATGGGAGTATGGCAAAACCAATAGTTGCTCAAGTTCTAATTCTCTAGTGTTTTCATGATGAGTCCACTTGTGAAACAAAACTTCTTTAGAATAAAGTCTCCAGTTTTTTACCATGTGCCTTAAAGTGATTTCTATTCCTGTTGCTCACGTAAAGGCTTATTTGGTGTTTTTAGAAAGCACTTGTAATGACCCTGGGACTGACTTTGAAAATACAGTATTTTCAAAATTTAAAAAAGTACACATAACCATTTTGCCATAGTGTTCATATATAACTAACTTCTTAACATGTAGTTTTCAAATTACATTATTCTGTTTTCAGTGCCAAAAGCTTAATTTTCATTCCATAAATTGGACTAAGTAAAACATGCCATTAATGGGATGATGGTTTTTCTGTTTTAAACATGACTATCTCTTTGTCAAGTTATTCTGCTAATGAAGCCAACAGATTAATAATTATTGATTCATTAAAAATTTTTTTGAGTGACAAGAAACTTGGAATTGAAAAAATGAAAAATTAATTTAGAGGAACGGTGGTTTGACCTAAATTAAGTCATGCTTCACAGAATGTTTGTAATGGCATCTTTTGTAGCTGCATGTGTTATTGTCATCTTCAGACACAGTGTTACAGTAACTACTACCTTCTGAATTAAATGCTGATGCTGCGTCAGATTTGTTTCTTCTCGTCAGTATTATCACTTTAAACATAAACTTTTTCTGAGTAAATTGCTGCCTAGAGGGCTTACTGCAAAATATATAGATTGATTTTATATATACTTGTATAATATAAAATTATCGTAGCAAAAACATTTTTACTCTCTGTATACCTTATAAAAGAACATTTCACATACACGTATAATTTTCCATGTTACCCATTTATCCCACTGACTGGTGACCTGATGACTTCTTGCATCTTGTTGAGGCAGCAGCTTCAAACATTCTCTTCCCAGCATCTGTTAAAACCAGAGGGAATTGAGGACTTCGTAGGTGGTCCAGTGGTTAGGACTTGGCACTTTCACTTCCATGGCCCTGGGTTCAATCCCTGGTCTGGGAACTAAGATCCTGTGAGCAGAGCGGTGTGCTACCCCCCTCCCCCCCCAAAAAAAAAAACAAAAAACAGGGAACTGGCTGCCTTTTATTACACTTTGTCAGCTTGCTATGCTGGAAAGGGAAATGTCAGTTATTTTGCATTTGTAAAGGGTTGGGAAAGAGCAACAGGTTATCACTGGTTATCTTTTTAGATGCAACCATGTGTTAGAAAGTGATAACTGTTTACACTGGACATTTGTCTCACATAACTACTTGGTAAGACCTTGGCAGAAGTTAGTACCAATTCAAGGTCTGCCAAACCCTCTCCACATACTTTAACGCAGCTTTGTTAAAAATATGAAATCTGAGACATAGTAAATTTGGACAGGACATTGGGAAACATGACAAATGAAGACTGTTTTGGTCACACAGACTTAATGATCACCATACTTGCAGCAATTTGGTGGGGGTGATGTGATGCATATTCATCAAACAAAAACACCAAACCAGAGTAATCTCTAATTAGATAATTACTATGAATACAAAATATATTGTGAGATCAGAATAAACAGGTTCTTAATGTGTTTCAGGGAATGGGGAGACAGCTCATGGAATTTGGTCCTGAGGAATTGGAATTTATGCTGTTATCTGAGATATTATTAGAAGTTAGGTAGGAGAAAAGAGTGAGGAGAGAAGGAAGAACATTCCAGACAGAGGAAATAGTCAGGAAAAGGTCCTTGGTGAGTAAAGAAGCTTATCTAGTTCAAAGAACGAAAAGGTCTGTGTTGCAGGTATGAGTCAGGTAAGGTGAGCAGAGCAGTAGATGTTGAAGAGGTAGGCGTTGGCCAGATCATCCGGAGCCTGGTAGTCCATGCTAACGATCTGAATTCCAGTGAAGGTCTAAGCAGGTATGTGATGTGGTTAGATTCAGCTTTAAAAGGATGAGTGGCCCAGACAATGTGCAAAATGTATTGGAGTTGGAATTTTCTAGTGAAAGACTTAACAAAGGTGTGTTTAAACTCTTGTTTGTATATTGAGTGATTTAATCTTTAAGGATCATGAGAGAGTATATGTGAATGTGCCTACTGGTGGCTGACAATGAGCCTTTAATTTTTTGGAAATAATCTTTTAGTGCCCAAGTATATGTGACAGAATATTGAGCCGGGGGACAGAATTCTAATCATGGTTAATTTGCTTTGTGAGCTTGAGCAAGTAATTTAATCTCTGAGCCTCTTTCTTTATCTGTAAATTGAGCATGTTAGAGAAATGTGTGTTTAACCTAATTGTGTTAATCGCTTAACTCATATGGGCTGAGTCTTGCTGAGTCATTTTCTCAGACTGACTATGTGGGCAAGGCTTAATAAAGGCCAGTTAAACTTAATGATATCTCATACCTCATCTGTAGAAGTCAGGGGAAAGAAAGAGTCGTTGTGTGTATGTTTTATTTACTGTTTTTTAATAAAAGGTGTTTTGCAGAGCAGTTAGCATATCAATTCATGCAGATTCGTTGTTGAGGAGAGAGAATACAGTACACTATAGCTAGGGGACAGGACTACTGAGGCAGCTCCTTCTATTTTAAATTTAAGAATTTCTGATTTGCCTTATGCCTATTATGTCTATCATCTCATATATTTTTAAAAAAATTTGAGCTGCTAATACATTCTTAGTGTCTAATGCAGCCTCTTTTTCCCTCTAAACAGCATTGAGATGCTTTGGAATTTTTTTGCCCCCAAAATTGGCTTTAATAGAAGTGGTTTAAATTTTCTGCAGCAGGACCGTGGTTGAAGCTAGTGGTCCTGTCACCAGTAGCAAGAACCTACCTAGTAGCATCAGTAAAACTGCATCTTTGCCTCTGTAAATAAAAAACATAATCCTAACTGTCCCTGGAACTATTGGATTGCAGTGTTCCAGCATTTACAGATTTATGTTTTTCCATAATTTAAACTTTCTGAGGTATATCTTGAAGATATTAATGTATTAGATAGCAAAAAACTTTAAGTGCTCAGATAGCTTTGTTGGTAACAGTCTTGGTGTGGAGCATTGTACTTCATTGCGTGTTAGTCTTAGATTTCTCTTTACTTTTCATTGCCTGTTACATTGAGCCATAATGGACGTGTAAGCTACAAGTATTCAATGAGAGCTCCTTGATTTTTAATGCTTGGGCCCTTGAACTTGAAGCTACGCATCCTTGGCTTTATCACGGAAGTTGGTTTTCTTGGCTTTAAGTTTCTCTTTTTCTGTGTTTGACTTACTGGCTTTTTCACAGAGTGTAGATGACTTGTTTTTGGCTCTTCTGGGAAGTTCAGAAATTCGAGCTTGCTTCAGAAGGATAGGCTAGAGAGCTCAATAAGATATGGTGGGGAAGACTAGATCAAATCATGAAGTTGTGATTTGAGCAAAACAGTATTAAATCTGGTTTTATCTGTTTGTGTGTTTTACCATTTTAAAAAACATTAAGTTTTCACAGTCAATAGAGTGACTGTACATCTTTTTGAACCTCAAGGATTTATTTTTTCCTTTTTGGAATTAATTTTTTTTTTTTTTTTTGCTGTACTTGGGCCTCTCACTGTTGTGGCCCCTCCCGTTGCGGAGCACAAGCTCCGGACGCGCAGGCTCAGCGGCCATGGCTCACGGGCCCAGCCGCTCCGCGGCATGTGGGATCTTCCCGGACCGGGGCACGAACCCGTGTCCCCTGCATCGGCAGGTGGACTCCCAACCACTGCACCACCAGGGAAGCCCTAATTTTTTATATATATAAATTTATTTATTTTATTTATTTATTTTTGGCTGCGTTGGGTCTTCATTGCTGCACGCGGGCTTTCTCTAGTTGTGGTGAGCGGGGGCTACTCTTTGTTGCAGTGCACAGGCTTCTCATTGCGGTGGCTTCTCTTGTTGCGGAGCATGGGCGCTAGGCTTGTGGGCTTCAGTAGTTGTGGCACACGGGCTTCAGTAGTTGTGGCTCAGGGGCTCTAGAGCGCAGACTCAGTAGTTGTGGCGCACGGGCTTAGTTGCTCTGCAGCATGTGGGATCTTCCCAGACCAGGGCTCGAGCCCATGTCCCCTGCATTGGCAGGTGGATTCTTAATCACTGTGCACCAGGGAAGTCCTCCCTATCTGTTTTTTTTAAAAAAGGAACCAACAAAATACATAATGAAAGCGTCTAACATCGTATGGCATGTAAATTATCAACAGATGTTAGTGTACCTCCATGGTTCTCAAAATTTGGATCTCCACTGACCCCACCTGGGGATCTTTTTTGACAGATAGTCAAAAGTATTTTCATATTAATTCTAAGATGTTATTTGCCATTTTCATCATGGTACAGAAACAATGGTATGTAAAATTGCTGGTCTTAGTGTGAACTAAGACAATGGCACCAAGCTGGCCTAGTTAGTTATTGTATTCTTCACCACCATGGACTCTAACAGGAGAAAACAAAGCTTAATTTCACTTAAAAATGTCCTTGATGAAGCGGAAAGAATTTTCAGTTTTATTAAATCTTGACGCATGAGCACACATCTTTTTTCTGTGACAAAATGGGAAGTAAATGTAAAATACTTCTGCCTCATTCTGTGAGAGTGATGGTTGTCTCAAGGAAAAGCACTTGTGAAATTGTTTAAATTGGCGACCTTTTTTAGGAACTTGATTTATACTTGAAAGAAAACTGGCATCGTATGGTTATTCAAACGAGTATTTGGCAGATACTTTCTCAAATGAATGAAATGATAGTATTTGTTGCCAATGATAAATTCATGCTTTTAAATGAAAATTAGAATTTTGGAAAACTTGGGTCTGCCTCCATGAGCTTGACAGCTTTCCAGTTCTTAGAGATTCTCCTGATGAAGTCCATGGTGATATTAATGAATATGATTTTTTTCATATTGTGTAATGAGATGTGTCAACATTTGGAACTTATGTTCTTAAGCTTAGTGAACTGATGTTTTCCAAAAAATTAATGTTTTATATGTTATAAAATCATGCATGGATAAAAAGATCCACTCAAAGTGTAAAGTAACTGTTGGATTTAATGTAATAGAATATGAAAAATTCATTGACATGGTTTTAGGTTCCACACTGCAACAAATCTTTAAGAAAGTACCACTTGTTGAGTTTGGTAGTGTCGAAGAAGAAGAATATCTAGGGTGATCTGAGAAGGCTCTTAAAATATTCTTCCTTTTTCCAGCTACATATCTGCATGCAACTAGACTTTCTTCATATACTTCATATTCTTCATGCATTTCAATCAGAAGAGCATATTGCAACAGACTGAATGCCGAAGTAGATGTGAAAATTGTGGTCTGTTAAGCTGGACTTTAAAGTTACAGAGCTATAAAATCATGCCACTCTTCTCACAGTTTATTTTTGTTTTGGAGGATATAGTTATTTTTCATAAATATGTTATTTATGGGTTTGTTGTTATTTTAAAATATATTAATAAATATTTTAAAATGTTTCTTAGTTTTAATATCTAATGTGGTAAGTATAAATTGATGTAATCCACATAAACAAAAGCTTGTTGGGCTCCTTAGTAATTTTAGAAGTATAAAGGGTTCCTCAGCACAAAAAGTTTGAGTCCTGGTGGTCTACCTCTTTCATTGCTTCTATGTATGGTCCATCCTAGCTCAGTTTATAATCTAGTAGGATAGACTGACACAAAATGAAAAGTCAGATGGTAGGATAATGTATGAAATAATGGTACTGAGGAAAGTCACTTAAAGGGAATCCATTCAAAACAGTAAAAGAAATTTCCTAACAAGTAATGGAAAACAGACAAAAATGTTGGGAAGTTGTTGAGAAATAAAATTAAAACTTATGACACCTAGTTTGTTTTGTCTTGTATTTGACAAAATTTAGATTATAATTTTGATTCCTCATTACTATTCAGCACTGAGAAAAAGAATCTAACGTTGGAAGTGTTGGCATACTTTATCTCACAAAAGTATATAAATAAAATCCTTGAGTCTTTTGACTTTTATAGTATGAACATAAAAATCCATTAAAAACACGTTTAAACAATATGGAATAACAGGAGATTAAAATAGGGCAGAGAGAGCCAACAAAGAAGCTATTCTAACTATGGAAAATACATTAAATCCATGGCAGTATCTCAAACTGTTTTATTTTGAAGTGATATTACCTCAGTTCGCCCAAAAAAGTAACACAATAACATACTGTTATTATTACAATTTGTTTAAAAAATAAACATACATAACACCTTCAAAAAAAAAAGTTTAAGAGTCTTATTCATTTCTTCAAGGGACTCTCTTAATCCTTTGCTTATATAATTTTTTAAATATAAATTTATTTATTTAATTTATTTATTTTTGCCTGCGATGGATCTTCGTTGCCGCCCATGGGCTTTCTCTAGTTGCAGTGGCGGGGGCCACTCTTCATTGCGGTGCATGGGCTTCTCATCACGGTGGCTTCTCTTGTTGCAGAGCACAGGCTCTAGGCACGTGGGCTTCAGTAGTTGTGGCACATGGACTCAGTAGTTGTGGCGCACGGGCTTAGTTGCTCCGCGGCATGTGGGATCTTCCTGGACCAAGGCTTGAACCCGTGTCGCCTGCATTGGCAGGTGGATTCATTACCACTGCGCCACCAGGGAAGTCCCTGTTCATGTAATTTTAATTTTAGGCCCACTTGTGCTGCCATCCTTATCTATTTCTGTTTATATGTTAACTATCCACTCCTTTGTTTGTCAGTGACTTATTTCTTCCCTATCATTTTTCAGTGCATCTTTTACTGGATTTCCAGTCTCTCTTTATAATTAAGTTTACACTATATTATTAGAACATCTGGTAAGAGACATACCAACGATGTCTATGTGATGGCTGAGGGATAGATGCTAGTAAGTTGTGTATTTATTAGTATTTTCATGGTGTTATAACTTCAGCTTCTTTTTACAGCCTTGTGACTTGGAATCTATCAGTAGATAAGGAAGACTTCCGTGGGCATGCATGGAATCACGCGTTTCAGGAAATGTAAAGAGCAAATGAGGGTACTCCTTTCAGGAAGTTTGGAATTAATGCTTTCTATATTGTTATTACAATTGTTAATTTCTGTTTGATTTAGAAATAGTTAATTTTAACAGTGTATTAGTAGAATGTTTTTAGCAGTCTAGGAACCCTCAAATAGAAAAACAATTCCTTATTCTGTGTTTGCAGTGAAAGAGAACCAAGGTAACCAATTAATGGGAGGTTGATATAAACCAATATGAGTTAGAAATGGCCTTGAACTTCTTAGATTTGTGCCTATCATCATCATTCTGTAGCACAAAGAGTAGAAGAAGAAAGAGCAGTTGATGAAAGTTATGGAATGGAGAGATTAAGAGTTGAGTGACTGAATGAATTGGATTTTTAAACTAATTGCAGAGGCTATAAACTGGAATACTTTCTTTGCTCTGCTCTGTAGTAATCTTTTGGTAGTATAATAGTAGACAACTTTGTACTGGAGACAGAAAACTAGCTTTGGTAACAATAAATTTTTTTAATAGGCAAATGACTTCATATCTTGGCCTTCATTTCCTGTCTGTAATAAAAGTGATACGATCTAACACTTAGGCTAACTAAGGTGCTGGGAACTGTACTAGGGTTTATATGGATTGTCTTTGTGGTTCCTGTATTAGCATGGTCTGAGAGATGGTTTGTGCTGTCCTACATACAGAGAAATAGCAGTGTACCAGCAGGAGTGCCTCTGTGAGAGAATAAAGCAACATTTCTTTAAGAGATTTGGAGGAAAGTGACTTAACTGATATGCAAAATAACTTATACACTACTTTGAGGCTTCAAAGGGGAGCAGTAAAGTGAAAGGCTGTATAGCAGTGGTAGTTTTACATTGATTGGATCTTGAGGACTCTTAAATCTTTCCACCTTTTCTTTGTCATCTGTCACCTCTGGAAACAACATAAGATTGGTCCTATAAAGGAGGGAGAGCCATTGGTCTGATTTCTTGCACAGGCATTCTGTAAGTTACAGATTTTATTTTTCAAGGTAAAAAACGGAAGCGGTGGCATTCATAGTTAAGAGCGTGGACTTTGGAGTCAAACTGACGAGTTAAAAAGCCAGTCTTAGCCATGTGTAAATTAGCCTTGGGTAAATTACTTACCTTCCTTGTGCCTTAGTTTTTCTCATCCACAAAACCCTAAGAGCTACTATGAGGATTAAATGAGTCAATGGGTGTAAAGTGCTTGTGTCTGGCACATAGTAAGCAGTATATAAATGTTAGATAAAACAAAAGTAGTAACAAAAGCCAGGGACCTCTGGGAGGAATAAGACGTTGGGGCCCATATTTGTTGTGAGTGGAAACTGAGCTTAATTTGGAGGTCTTGAAGAGGCATGCCTGGTTCTAAATTTTGAAGCAGATACATGCAGCAACGTGAGAGTACAGGCTTCCTAGACAGTAGAAGAAAAAAGATGCCAAGATGAGATAATTGAAAGTGGAATATTGCTAAGGAATTAGAGAACATTATGCTTAAATTTTATTAGTACATCCCCTTTCCCCACATCAAACATTCTTAACAAGCCATGCCTCCTAAATTCTTAAGTGCCAAAAGTAGAACTATCCTTTATTTTCCAGTAGGGAAAACAGTCCTCATCCCCTCCATTAAGTCATTTATTGCCTGATGCCATTTGAAGATCCTTCCCGTCCACCTCCTCCCGGCTCTCTGTTGGAATCGAAATGGTTTTGTGCTTTGGCTGGCAGTGTCCTGAGTGGATCAGCACAGATTTAACTTGTTTAAGCAGATGTTTTTGTCTCTCTGATAAATAAGCTAGAGAAGAGGGTTGCTTGAAAGGTTTTTTTGTTTTTGTTTCTTAAGACTAAAAAAAGGAGGACTTCCCTGGTGACGCAGTGGTTAAGAATCCGCCTGCCAATGCAGGGGACATGGGTTCGAGCCCTGCTCTGGGAAGATCCCACATGCTGCGGAGCAGCTAAGCCCATGCGCCACAACTACTGAGCCTGTGCGCCTAGAGCCCGTGCTCCGCAACAAGAGGAGCTGCCGCAACAAGAGAAGCTATTGCAACAAGAGAAGCTACCGCAATAAGAAGCCTGAGCACCGCAAGGAAGAGTAGTCCCTGCTCGCCGCAACTAGAGAAAGCTCGCGCGCAACAGCAAAGACCCAATGCAGCCAAAAATAAATCCATTAAAAAAAAAAAAGACTAAAAACGAAAAACATTAAATAAAACCTCATCTGAAATCTAAAGGGGAGGAGGACTTAAAGATTTGGGGAAGTCAAGTGGATTAGCAGGAATTTAAAGTGGCTATGTTTTATCTAATACAGAATAAACAAATGCCATTGCAAAGTATTATTCTGATGTAAAAATTTCGTGGCTAAATAACAAGTTGTCATATTACTTAGAGAGTAATAAGCATTATGCATTAATAAGTTTGAAACAGTTGATCAACAAGTCCTAGATTCTGGAGATTCGGTGGCCTTTAAAGATAGTATATGAACTCATTTTAATGACTTAGAAAACCTTTTAATACTTGAAAAGTTGCAAATATCCATAAAAGGGGAAGGAAGATAGAAAGCAACAAAGGGTTAGAAGGTGAGTGAGCAAGTTCTGGAAAAATTGAGAACAATGTTGCTGATTTGAGATGCTGCTTGGAATACAGTTTGGTCTGGATCAAGGAGGTATCAGGAGAATAAGATAAGGGCAGGCCAAAAAGAAGATAGACAGTTTGACTCACTAACGGCAAAGCGTTAAGACTGGGAGAAGGCTGAAATTGGGTAGCTAGAGTAATGTTCAGAACCAATGTAATAGCTTCATTGAGGGCTTTTTATGTGCCATCCTAGACTTTTTACACATTAATTCTCATGTAATCCTCGCAGCATACTGGTGATAGAAATTTTAATTCCTGTTGTGGATGAGGGAAACAGGTCTAGAGAGGTTAAAGTTTCACCCAGTGCAACACAGCTAGTACCTGGCAGAGTCAGAGGGCATGTTTGTCTGTATCCTCTTAATCACGGTGGTCCATACTGCCTTTCTTAATTCCTAAAGTTAATTCACTGTCAGCCCTAACCTTATATTTGCTTATTGATGTGTAGTGTATAACCTAACAGATCATCAGTATGATTGGAGTAGTTTTGGAGGGATCATGATAGTTATTTGAGGCAGAGTTACTCTTGATGCTGTGGTACCAAATAAGAACATATGAAGATACCGCCATGTTCGAGAGAACACTAGCTTCTGGAAGGTGCCTCCAAAGTTTTGAGTAGTGGAAGTAGCAACAAAAGCAGCTAATGGTGTTTTATCACAGAATCTACTTGCTCAGTTCTTTGACATGAAAAAAGTTTCTCTTTCCTTTTTAGAAAAGTGTCAAAGGAGCATTATAAAAGAAGCTCAGGAATAAAGGAATGGAGGAAGTTCATTAGGGACTCAAGGAGTTAACTACACATGCCAAATTTAAAACTACCTCTGGAAATGTGTGACTCCAATGAAACAAATCTTGTGACTTCTGTGAAACAGAGCAAAGCTTATTACTTTCTACTACACTAATTTTGAATTCAAAATAATTAAGACATAGTAAGTGGGTTGTGTTTTTTACTTTTTCAGAGCATTTGGGTTTTCAGAAATTGTGTGAGATGTACGTGTGAATTGGTTATATTTTTTTCATTTTTACCAAATTTGGTAGGTGGTAAAATGGAAATTCTAAGTAAATATTTAAAATGCCACATGGGTATTACAAATATAGATATTAAAGGAAACTTTAAATTTTCAAATAGGAAAACTTACTCTGGCAGGTCGAGAAAAGGCGTCACAGCTTTTGTGCATAGAGAAACATGTTAATTTTCTGTTTTTGTCGTATTGCTTCTCTTGCTTTTATATTACTGTCTATTAACTGATGTGGAATTTGTCAGATTTCCCAGCTGTCTTTTCCAACTATATTACTTGTGAGAATCCTAATGACTTTATGAATTAGAGGAGTGTCTCTAAAATTAGTGCATAACAAATAAGACTTTCTTCATCCTGACTTACAGATACAGCAGTTCTTGGGCTTTATTATATATTACCGTGTGATGTCAGCTTCTTTGGTTTACTTGGATGAAATTATTTTTTGTTAGAATGACTTTTGTTGGCATTTGTAATGTAATTTTAAGGTAATATAATGTACAGATACTTTAGCTACTTTGGTTTTTAAAAGTCTGTGAATGAGATATAAGAGCAATATGCAGAAATGAAATGTATTTATATACACTGGCAGTGAAACATCCAAAAATGAATTTAAGACAATAATTCCATTTACAGTGACATCAAAAGAAACCAGTATTTAGGAATAAATTTGACAAAAGAACTGCAACACTTGCACACTGAAAACACTGTTGAAAGAGCTTAAAGAAGATCTAAGTAAATGGAAAGATTACCCCACTGCTCATGGACTGGAAGACAATATTAAGATGGCAGTACTACCCAAATTGACCTACACAGCCAGTGCAATTCCTATCAAAATCCTAGCTAGCTTGTTTGCAGAAGTTGACAGGTGGCCCCTAAGAGTCATGTGGAAATAGCCAAAATTACCTTGAAAAGAAGTACAAAGTTGGAAGACACACTACCTGATTTCAAAACTTAAAGCAAAGCTACAGTAATCAAGGCAGTGTGGTACTAGTGTAAAGACAGACATACAGATCCGTGGACTAGAGTGGAGAGTTCAGAAATAAACCCTTAATATTCTGGTCAATTGATTTTTGTTAATTAGATATTAAGTACCCCAAAGTACTGTCCTTTCCAATTCACCCTTCTGTCTCTACCCTCTCAACTTTCTTCCATTACTTAAATCAACAGGTGTTTATTGTGAGCACATAGGACTAGGGTGACTTCTGAGGTGATTTATTCACATACATCTGGCCTGACAGAGCTGGCATGTACTCTAAGGACTTGTATCCTAGAAGAATGCCAGCTTTTAACAGCGGTTAGAGAAGAATGGTGAGTAAGTATGTATATGAAATATATATATTTATAATTCAGTATCAGTGTTGCTCTTGCTGGTGGCTAGATTTGGGATAGTAAAAGAAAATAATTCACCTTTTAATAATTATATAATGAAAAAAGCTAATTACGAAATCGGGTACAAAGTCCAGATGACTTTGGCTTTGTTTCTTCACTCTGTAGTGTCAGACTGCCAGTATATCATCATGAAGATACGTGAGAAATATTATCTGTCACAGGTGGAGAAAGAATAATAGCTGGATTGTTTCTGAACTTCGAATAAACTTAAAAAAAAAGCGTCTCATTTGATTTAAAAAAAAAAACTTCCTTGGCTCAAATACTTTAATTTCACACTTAGCAAGTTTTCAGTAAATAAAAATTGGCCCTAAAACCTGGAAAGAATGATAGTGTAGTGTACCAATACTATAAGTTACAGCCCTCTGGAACAATAGAAGGTGGGGGGACTGGGGCAGAGGCTATGAACTCCCTGAAATTCTACTTAGAAATTTTGTATGTATGCACATTGGTGTGAGGGCATGTGCAAAGGATCCATGATTTTCATTAGGTTCTCAAATGATTTGGAACATATCCCAGGAAAGATTAAGGATTGCTTAAACCTTTAAAAGACAATAAAGCTGTTGAGAACTTTTACTTCTGGACATTACAGAGTAATTTACTGGTACCAGATTAGCCCTCTGGCCATAAATAAGGAGGAACTTGGACAAAACACATACAACAGGCAGGGCAGGACTGCATTCCCTGAGAGAAGGAAAATAAAATTCAGCCCTGCGAATCTCACAGGCTTTCTTTCTGAAACTAGATTCCAGTTAGAATCTAAGTTAATTAGAATCTAAGCAGGGTGAGGCAGTCTTGTTGGGCCAAGGAGGTACAAGTCAGAGAATAGACTTGAGAGGCTGGAATTTGCAGGGGTGATTACCATAGAAGATGGGGTTACACAGACAGTGAAATCCAGAAATCTGCAGAGGAGCTCCTTTGACTCTTTGGCTGGATACTAAGCTGGGTGGAGCTCCATAGGCTGGGCAAAGAACAACTAACTATTAGAGGAAGAACAACTACCAGAGACTTGGTAGAAGTATTGGGACTTAACGTTGGGTTGTGAGGTATTTCTAGTTTTGACCAGCCAGAATGGAGAGACCTTGTGGAATATCAGAACCATTTGGGAGAGTCCCCAGATACGGTACTCCTTAGGAGTAGGGCCAAAGTAACTTTAGAAAAGGGGCTACTCAAGTCCCACCTTAAAACTGTGCTGAAAAATAGGCCTCAAAAGGATTAAGCTGATTCTCAACTAATTTAGCTGCCCACCTGAACAAAACTCAACATGTAAGAAACCCATGGAAGCATTTAAAGGAAGCATGAACGTGAGAGAAATGTAAGATGTAAAAAAGACCTATTAGAACTCCTAGAACTGAAAAACACAATATCTGAAATGAAAAATTCAGCTGATGGGCTTAACAGCAGATTAAAAGAAGAAAAGACACTGCAGAAGAAAAGATCAGTGTAAGGTAATAGAAACTGTGCATAATGAAACACAGGGGGGAAAAGTCTGGGGAAAAAAAGGAGAGAGCCTCAGTGATGTGTGGGACATTATCAAGCAGTCTCATGCATGTGCATTTGGACTCTAGGACGGCAGGTGGGGGTCCTGTGGTTGCAGAAGAAGTATTTGAAGAAATAATGGCTGAAAATTTTCCAAGTAATGACGAGAACTGTAATCCCATAGACTTTATGAACCTAGGTAGGATGAACATAGAGAAAATCACACTGAGACACGTGCTAACCCAGTGGCTAAAAACCAGTTACAAGGAGAAATCTTAGAGAAGCCAGAGGGAAAAAAGACCACATTACATATACAGAGGGACAAAGATAAGAACAGCTGTTGACTTTTTATGAAACAATATGAGCCAACAAATGAGCAAATAACCACACTGAGGAAGAAGAAAAGAATAATCAAAATACCTTTAGAAAACAGTATTTGATTAGCTATTGTAAGACTAAAGGTAAAAAGGACTGTAAACATGCATTTTGGTGATTCTGATTTCTCACAAGGGTGGTATGGGTTAGCAAGTTGGAAACTATATACTAGGAATGAACACATAAGTAAATATATTTTAGATAATGAGAGCCAGGTTTCTACTATTAAAGAGGTTAAGGAAAGGAAGAAGACTAGAAGGAACTCTGTGATGTTGAATTGGAATCAGAATTATCAGTATGAACTCATGGTTTCATATATTATACATGCAGGTGGTTGTGGAAATACAGGTGTGTGTATATGCATGGATTAGTGTACATAAATATATTTTCTCACTCTGTCCTCTGGGAATGCCTAGAAGAAGCAGTGAGCATGCCTAGTGCCCAGATCTTGGACTCTACATTCAGTTTTTCAACAAAAGGAACCAGGACTCTTAAAAAGAACTGACTGCTTCCAGAACTGGGATATATGGGGGCATCTTTGGTGCCAGAAAATGAAGAAGTGCTCAGAAAAGGATGGGATATGTCAAAAGTATGTAAGAACCGGGCTTCCCTGGTGGTTATGTGGTTAAGAATCTGCCTGCCAATGCAGGGGACACAGGTTCGAGCCCTGGTCTGGGACGATCCCACATGCAGCGGAGCAGCTAAGCCTGTGCGCCACAGCTACTGAGCCTGTGCTCTAGAGCCCATGCGCCACAACTATTGAGCCTGCGCTCTAGAGCCCTTGAGCCAGAACTATTGAGCCCGTGGGCCACAACTACTGAAGTCCACGTGCCTAGAGCCGTGCTCCACAACAAGAGAAGCCACCGCAATGAGAAGCCCGCAAACCGCAATGAGGAGTAGCCCCCACTCGCTGCAACTAGAGAAAGCCTGCGTGCAGCAACGAAGACCCAACACAGCCAAAAATTAATTAATTAATTAAAAAAAAGTATGTAAGAACCAACCTGAAAGAGCTTCTAATGTCCAAAGCTGTAATGAAATAATTATAATATTGCATTACTACCAATAGAATAAAATAGCCATTAGTCCATATTGGTATGTATAAAACAAACAGATAGGTTGGTGGGTAGAAGGGACAAATCATAAATGAAGAATTCCAATTAATAAGTGTAAAACCGTGACTGAAACAAAATCACCGTTACGCAAATACTGCAGTAATAGTTGTCACGGGCAGTCCAGTGATGGAAGGTAAAACCACTGGGTGGAGGTACGATGAGAAACGTTTGCATAGTCTCAAGGTATTTTCTCTTAGAAATTATTGATTACAAAGGGAAAAACAGCAAATTTACAGCGGAGAGAAGCTCTGTAGATACCACCTTAACTAAGTTATTAAGGTTAATATCATAGAAAGAAGACATCCACAATATATACTTGGTATAATGAACCAAGAAAGGCAAAACATTACATCTGTGGTGTTTTGTGGTATTCTTATCAAAAAATGCAAAATCTTACTCAAATTATGAGAAGGCAGCAGACAAACCCAAATTGAGGGAGAATTCTACAAAATACCTGACCAGTATTCTTCGAAAGTATCAAGGTCATGAAAGACAAGAAAAGACTGAGTAACTG
This sequence comes from Tursiops truncatus, assembly GCF_011762595.2. NCBI lineage: Eukaryota > Metazoa > Chordata > Mammalia > Artiodactyla > Delphinidae > Tursiops > Tursiops truncatus. The sequence goes on along the minus strand of NC_047047.1, from coordinate 68,726,495 downwards.
TCACAGATTGGAGGAGACTAGAGACGTATGACAGCTAAATACAAGTGGGAATCTGGATTGGATTCTGGAATACAGTGACATTAGTAAAAAAACAAAAAACAAAAACTGGTGGATTAGTTCTGTAGTTTGCATTGTACCAGTGTTACTTTCTTATTTCTGATAAATGTACTATGGTTATGTAAGTGTTAACATTAGGAGAAGCTTAGATGAAAGGTATATGTGAACTCTGAGCTATTTTTTGCAACTTTTTTGTAAAATAATTTCAAAATAAAAAATTTCTTAAATCTACAGTTCTCCCCACATTGGGGAGTTGGAGAAAGAAACAATGCAAGCCAGAAGACAGTGAAATTACATATTGAAAGTTCTGAAAGGAAAAAACTTATCAAGTTAGAATTTAATCCTAACAAAATCTTTCAAAAATGAAGTCAAAATAAAGACATTTTCCATACAAAAGCTGAGAGAATTTCTTGCCGGCAGTCTTGCACTATTACAAATGTTAAAGGAAGTTTTTCAGGCTGAAGAAAATCATGCCAGATGGAAACTCAGATCTGCACAAAGGACTGAAGAGATTAAGAAATGGTAAATATGTGGGGAAATATAAAACACTTTTTTCTCATTTTAGTTTATTTCAAAGACAATTGACTATTTAAAGCAAAGATTTCTATGTTTTATAGGATTCATAATATTTAGAAAACGTAGAAGTGTAACATGTAGAAGAAAAAAGATTTTTTAAATAGCCCAGTAATAGGAGAAAATGGAAGTATACTGCTATAAGTGTCTTATATTAATACCAGAAGTGGTATAATATTGTTTGAAGGTAGACTGTCCTAAGTTAAAAATGTATATTATAAATGCTAGTGCAACCACTTAAAAAAAATTAGGGATATCTAATAAGCTATTAATCATAAAAAAGCTCAAATTACTATTAATATTTGACAAAATAGATTTCAGAGTGAGGGATAAATACAGACTTTACAGTAATACAGACTTTCCAGAACAATAAAGTTGTCAATTTATCATATTTATATACCTAATAGTTTCAAAATACCTGAAGCAAAACCTGACAGAATTGGAAGGAGAAATAGACAATGTACAATTACATAGCTGGATGTTTCAACATTCCTCTTTAGTAATTGATTAAGTAGACATATATTAAAGAAATTGAGGGACTTACCTGGCGGTCCAGTGGTTAAGACTCAGCGCTTTCACTGCAGGGGACACGGGTTTGATCTCTGGTCCAGGAACTAAGAACCCACATACTGTGCAGTGTGGCCAAAAAGTTAAAAAAAAATTAAAATAGTAAAGAAATAAAAAGAAACTGAATCTTAGTTTAAAATTCTCTGAAAGAAGCCTCAAGGCCCAGGTGGCTTCACTGGTGCATTTTTTTTTTTTTTTTTTTGGCGGTACGTGGGCCTCTCACTGTTGTGGCCTCTCCCGTTGCGGAGCACAGGCTCCGGACGCGCAGGCTCAGCGGCCATGGCTCACGGGCCCAGCCGCTCCACGGCATGTGGGATCTTCCCGAACCGGGGCACGAACCCGTGTCCCCTGCATCGGCAGGCAGACTCTCAACCACTGTGCCACCACTGATGCATTTTATCTAATGTTTAAGGGAGAAAATACCAATCTTAAACTACTTCAATAAATATAGGAGGAGGGCACACTTCCAAATCATTTATGGGACCAGCTTTATCTTGGATACTAAAACCATATAAAGATAAGACCTATTCCAAATGATCATTGACATGTCTTTCATGAACATGTATATAAGAACTCTTATCTAACTTGCAAATCAGTTCCAGGAACTTATAAAATGAATAATATGTCACAACCAAGTGAGATTTATTTCAGGAATCCAATGTTGACTTCACATTCAAAATCAATTTTAATTATCCACCTTACTGGAATAAAGAAGAAAAATCATGAACATCTTTAATACGTATAGAAAACCCTTTGACAAAATGCAACCTCATTTTGCATCATGATACCTCACCAAACTAGGAACAGGACATTTCCTCAACCAACTAAATGATGTACAGTTAACACAATACTTTAATGGTGAAACTTTCAGTCTAAGCTTTCTCTTTTGAGGATCAAGTACAAAACAACAATGTATTAGAGGTCCTAACTAGTACAATAAGGCAAGGGAAAGAAGCAAGTCATAGAGGTTGAAAAGGAAGATGATATGGAAGTGCCTTTATACAGACTACCTGATTATATACATTGAAATTCTAAGCCACCATCACCCCCCCCAAAAAAAAAAGAGCAACTGTAATTAATAAGTGAATGTAGCAAGGTTGCAGGATACAAGGTCAATACAAAAATAAATTGTATTCTATATTTAGCAAAAAAAAAAAAACAATTGGAAAATAAAACTTGAAATTACCATTTACGGTATTATCCACAAAATGAAGTAGGGATAAATTTAACAAAATATGTGCAAGACCTAGGCACTGAAAACTACAAAATACTGTTGAGAGAACTTAAAGAAGACCCAAATAAACAGAGATCATGTTCATGTTCATGGATGATGAACCATGTTCATCTACCATGTTCATGGATCAGAAGACTCGTTATCACTGTACCCAAACTCCTACTTATCTTTCCTGAACATGCCAAGCATATTTCTACCTCAGACCCTACGCACTTATTGTTTCCTCTGCCTGAAACACTCTCCTCACGTATTTTATTTTTTTTTGTCTTCTCTCCCTGGAATGTAAATCCCGTCAACAGAGGATTTTGTCTGCTTCATTTAGTGTCAAGTATATAGTAAGTGTGGTTTATTCTTCTGTAACACACATTACTATAATGTGAAATAGCTTGTAGATAATACATATATAGACATATATATTACATTGCACTAGAAATGCTTGTGTTATCTCTTTATTACATCTTAGGATGTAGTTGGAAGAGTTGAAGTTAGCTTTGGTTTTGTCAGTAATTTCTCAGTTCCCAGGAACTTATCCTGTCTCATACATTTCAAAAATTAAAATCAGTAGTTAATGGCATGCAGCAAAAGAAAAAAACAGATCATTTAATTGGACTTCATCAAAATTAAAAACTTTGATGCATCAAAGGTAATTAAGAAAGTGAAGACAGCCTATAGAATGGAGGAAATATTTGCAAACCATATTTGTGATATGACTCTGTTTTCCAGAAGATATAAAGAACTCTTACAACTCAACAACAAAAAGATAACTTGATTTAAAAATGGGCAAAGGGGGCTTCCCTGGTGGCGCAGTGGTTGAGAGTCCACCTGCCAATGCAGGGGACACGGGTTTGTGCCCCGGTCTGGGAAGATCCCACATGCCGCGAAGCGGCTGGGCCCGTGGGCCATGGCTGCTGAGCCTGCGCGTCCGGAGCCTGTGCTCCACAATGGGAGAGGCCACAACAATGAGAGGCCCGCATACCGCAAAAAAAAAAAAAAAAAAAAAAAAAAAAAAAAAGGGCAAAGGACTTGAATAGACATTTCTCCAGAGAAGATATACAAATGGTCAACAAGCACATGAACTGATGTTTAGTATCAGTAGTCATTAGGGAAATGCGAATCAAAACTACAGTGAGGCACCACTTCATATGCACCCCCTAGAATGACTTATAAAAAGGAAAATAATAAGCATTGGTTAGGATGTGTAGAAAAATTGAACCCTCATACATTGCTAGTGGAAATGTAAATGGTGCAGCTGCTGTGGAAAACAGTGGTTCCTCAAAAAGTTAAACAAAATTACCATATGACCCAGCAATTCCACTTCTTGTATATACCCCAAAGAATTAAAAACAGGTACTCATATAAACACATATACATGCATATTCATAGCAACACTTTACCAAGGCCAAAAGGTGAAAACAGCCGAAATGTCCGTCAACAGATGAGTGGATAAGCAGATAATGGTGTATATACATATGATGGAATATTATTCAGTCATAAAATGGAATGAGGTACTGACCGATACATGCTACAACGTGGATGGACCTTGAAAACATTATGCTAGGTGAAAGAAGCCAGACACAAAAGGTCACATGTTACATGCTTTCATTTATATGAAATATCCAAAATAGGTAAATCTATAGAGACAGAATGCAGACTGGTGGTTTCCAGGGGAGTGGTGGGAGGGGAAATGGAAAGCCACTGACTAATGGGTATGGAGTTTCCTTTTGAGATGATGAAAATGTTTCGGAACTGGATAGAGGTGCTGGTTGTACAATATTGCGAATATACTGAATTGTTCACTTTAAAATGGTAAATTTTATGTGAATTTTACCTCAGTAGAAAATAGGCTAAGAGCTTGTATGGTCTGCAATCAAACAGACATGAAATTGAGTCCTGGTTTTTGCCGCCTATTAATTCTGTGACCTTAAGTAAATTACTGTATATTTTGTCTTCTATAAAATAGGCATATTAGGGGAATTCCCTGGCGATCCAGTGGTTAGGCCTTGGCACTCTCATTGCCGGGGCCTGGGTGTGATCCTTGATCTGACTAAGATCCTGCAAGCTGTGTGGCACGGCCAAAGTAAAATAAAATAGGCATATTAGTACTTTCTCAGAGGATTTTTGTTAATATTAAATGAGATAGTATATGTGAAATGCTTACAATATTTAATTATCCAGTGAATATTAGTGTTAATTGATTTTTCTTTTGCTGCTGCTATTGGTTTTTATTTCACTCATCATTTGTAGAATAGAAATAATAGTATGGACTAGGATTGTTCTGATGACTTAATGAGTTATCTATGCAAAGGGCTTAAAACAGTACCTGGCACATTGTAAATTCTCAAAGTGTTTACTAAGCTATTACTATTAAATGAAAGGATCTTTAGAGGGAACTTTTTTGCATTCTCCATTTTCACATCCATATGGAGATGTCCATTATGGAAAATGGCCTTTTCAAAATTTGTGCTGTTAATGACAGAGCTAGGACTAGGTCTTTTAAATTTCAGACTAAGCTACATTCAAAGGATTGTAGGTATGCGATTCCTATTTCCTCTCCTGGTGTGGTGAAAACACTTGATTTTCACCTGTTAAAAACCACAGATATAGATCATTTAGCTATACGTTGTTGAACTTCGGTTATCTGGAGTTTATTATATAGGTTGTTTCTGCCTGCATTAATTACTATTGATGTGTCATCAGAAGCCAAGTTTTGGAAAACTGATATTTATAATGACTAGAAGTTGCAGTTACTTTTCTTGCCACTGGATGGTGCAACATCATTAAGGCAAATGTTTTGCCTGATATTGTTTCTCACTTTCCTGAGCAACTGAAAATTGATAAACAAATTAGACTGTGGTAAATTGAAATACTTGTTTGAACTGGGTCCCAGGAATCTGTAAAAAGTGGGGATTTCCTCTAGTATATTTTTACGTAAGCAAAAGCTGGAAAAGAATCGCTGGTTGGATCAAACCCTATGATTTTGCTCTAGTCTGTGGTAATTTAACAAATGATAGTGTTGCAGGAGAATCTGATTCTTCCTGGCAGAATCTTAAAGGGTGATAGGTTTTCCTAGCTTCTCTTGGCAGCTGAGTTATTGATTTTGCCCTAATCTTTAACTTGTATCAAAAAGTTTTCTAGGGCTTCCCTGATGGCGCAGTGGTTGAGAGTCCACCTGCCGATGCAGGGGACACGGGTTCATGCCCCGGTGCGGGAAGATCCCACATGCCGCGGAGCGGCTGGGCCCGTGAGCCATGGCCGCTGAGCCTGCACGTATGGAGCCTGTGCTCCGCAACGGGTATTAAAAAAAAACAAAAAACAACTTTTCTACTCTATCTTAAATATAGGTTTTTCCAACCTATGTTTGAGGGTGTGGAAAGTGCGTGCTGGAGTGACTAAGGTATTTACTTGGGAAAAGTGCACAGTTGTAAAAGTTGTTTTTGAGAGTGACTATAGAAAAAAGGCTGGAAGGAATGAGACTGTAGGGGTGGCTTGGGGCCATGCTAGAAGTTAGGTGATCAAGTCGGAGTGTTTGTGTAGTGGAGAGAACATTTGTAAACATACCTCCTCCTCTATTAACCTAATTTTTGTTTCTATTAATGTAATAGCTACAGAGTTTTAGAAGTTAGTACTTTAAGGCCTATGACAACAGCAGCAGCAACAATAAATCCTTGCCCCATGCTCACTTGTGTGTTACCTTTCCCAAACATTTTTTGGCCTTTACTTCTGATATTCAACCCCATATTCCCTAGTCATATGTATTTAACTTTTAAAAAGACTAATTTGAGAAATTTCCTCTTGTTGTTACGGAAGATGAGAATTGGAATACCCTTAATACCATGAGGCATTCTTGGTTCCTCTCCCTTCATCTTCTCAAATAGTTATAACACGTTTTGTTAACTGCTAAACCAAGTAGTGTACTATAATTGCATTTCCTTTCTTGGACAGTTTTCTGTTTTTACTGAGTTTACAGTCCCTTCATTGTTACATATGCTTAGATTTCAAGGCACTATTCATACTTTATCCCAAACTCTACAACAGAATTGCCAGACCTTCTGAACTCTTCTTTTCATTTAAATTCCGTTAATACCATTTCATCCCCTCCTTCTCTTAGGAGGCATACCTCTTGGCACTTTCTCTGCATTTTATTCTGTCCTGTTGTTTTCTTTCCTCATTCTCTCCTGAACTGGTTGCTTCTCTAGGCCAGTTTGAACTGCCCTTTACATCACTCTTTTTTGGGGGGTGGAGGAGTGTGCTGCATGGCTTGCGGGATCTTAGTTTCCCGACCAGGGATTGAACCTAGGCTATGGCAGTGAAACCACCAAGTCCTAACCACTGGACCACCAGGGAATTCCCTATATCACTCTCTTTGCTGGATTCTTTTTCTTCCTATTCTTGGTAAAGCAGTCTCTCCTAGTAGCTGTCTTAGAAAAGATGCACGAGAGCTAAATATTTTGAGATCTTTCATCTTTAGAAATGCCTTTTTTTTACTCTTATTTGATTTTGGCTGGATATAGGTTGGGAATACTTTTTTTTTTAATTAATTTATTTTTGGCTGCATTGGGTCTTCGTTGCTGCGTGCAGGCTTTCTCTAGTTGCAGTGAGCAGGGGCTACTCTTTGTTGCAGTTCACGGGCTTCTCATTGCAGTGGCTTCTCTCGTTGTGGAGCACTGGCTCTAGGCGTGCGGGCTCAGTAGTTGTGGCGCACGGGCTTAGTTGCTCCATGGCATGTGGGGTCTTCCCGGACCAGGGCTCGAACCCATGTCCCCTGCGTTGGCAGGCGGATTCTTAACCACTGCGCCACCAGGGAAGCCCGAGAATCCTTTTTTTTTTTTTTTTCTTTTTTGCAGTACGTGGGCCTCTCACTATTGTGGCCTCTCCTGTCGCGGAGCACAGGCTCCGGACGCGCAGGCTCCATGGCCATGGCTCACGGGCCTAGCCGCTCCGCGGCATGTGGGATCTTCCCGGACTAGGGCACGAACCCGTGTCCCCTGCATCGGCAGGCGGACTCTCAACCACTGTGCCACCAGGGAAGCCCCCGAGAATACCTTTTATTTACCTTTTTGTATCCTGGATTCTAGTGTTGCCGTTGAGTAGTTCAGAGTTGTTATTCTTGATTGTTTAATATGGCCTGGTTTGTTTCTCTGCAAGCTTTTATAATATTATCTTTATTCCTGAAATTTATCTTCAGCCCTGAAATTTCGTGATGATATAATTCGGTATAGATCTTATTTTATTCATTATGCTAGGCACTAGGTGAGTCTTTCAGTCTAAAATAGATTCCTTTGATTCTGTTAAGTTTTCTTGCATAATTTTTAGATTACTATTTTCTGTGTGTCATTTTCTCTGTTCTTTCTTGAACTTATGAGTTAGATGTCAGATCTCCTGGTATGATCTTTTGACTTATCATATCTCACATACATTCCATTCTTTGTCATTTTGTTGTATTTTTTGAGAGATCTTAATTTTCCCTTACAGCCTTTCTGTTGAGTATATTATTTCTGCCTTTTTAATTTCCAGGAGTTTTCCAGTTCAGATTACTGTTTCTTCCCCCCACCCCCCCCATCTTGTTCTGAGAAGATAAAAAGAACTATATCTTTTCCTCTGTATTGCCCCTGTTTCCTCCAGGTTTCCTTTTTTGTTTGTTTTTGCTTTTTTATTTTGATATCTCGTTGGAACTTTGTCCTTCATGCTTTTGCCTGAAACTCTAAAAAGCTGACTGGAAGCTAAGCAGGCAAGTGTGGAGCTTGTCAAGTGGTGAGTTTCACCCTAAAGGTGAAGCATCTGTGTCTTTTCTCAGGGACCCTTTTATTTTCTCTAGAAAATGTCATTTATCTGTTTATTCAACAGTGATTTCTTGAATGCCTGCTTATATGTCAGGCATAGCTCTAGGTGCTGGGAATTTAATAGAATTGAACAGATAAAAATCCCTACCCTTGTTGGATCTTATATTTGGCAAAGGGAGGCAGAAAAAGAAAAAGAAAAAGTAAATATATACAGTATATTTAAGGAATGTTAAAGATTAAAAAGTAAGGAATAGGGTTAAGGGAGTATTAACAGATAATGGACATGGGGTAAGGGACATGAGGAAAAGTTGCAGCTTAGGATATGTTAGCTAGGGGAAGGAGCTCTGATGGAGAAGAAAGTATTCCAGGATGGGAGAACAGTATATACAGAGACCTTGAGGTGGGAATCTGCCTGACCTGTGTGTGGAACAACTTGTGGAAGCCAGTACCGTTAGCGAGATCAGAGTAAGATGATATAGAAGATGCTGGGGCTCCCCTGGTTGTCCAGTGGGTAAGACTCCATGCTCCCAATGCAGGGAGCCCAGGTTTGATCCCTGGTCGGGTAACTAGATCTTGCATGCATGCCGCCTGCCACAACTGAGGAGCCCACATGCTGCAACTAAAGATCTCGCATGCCTCAGTGAAGGCCCAGTGCAGCCAAAATTTTAAAAATAAATAAATAAGTAAATTTTTTTTTAAAAAGATGATATAGAAAATGCTGAGGTCAGAGTGAACAGGGGGGAGGTGGGCAGAATGTGTAAGACCTTATGGACTATTTTAGGGACTTTTGCTTTTAGTCTTTGTGAAAGATGAGATTTGGAGATAGCCAGTAAGCAGTTGGGTATCTTAAGTTTGGAGTTAAGGGGAGCAGTCTGGGCTATGCTATAAAATTTGAGAGTTGCCAGTGTGTACATGGAATTTAAAGCCATAAAATCAGGGAAAAGACGTTCACTCCAATTTTTAGAAAAGTTAGGTGAGGAGAAACCAGTAATGAAGATTGATGAGTGGCCGGAGAGGTAGGAACACTAGCAGAGTTTTTGTGCAGAAAAGAATGAAGAACTGCTTCAACTGCTGCTAATTATTTTGAGGACAGACAACATGAGATGGAGAGGGAAAATCATGGAGTCTAGGATGAGGTTTCTGTCTTGAACAGTTAGGTGGATGCCTTAAAACAGTCTAAATTCTTGGAAGTTTTCCAGTGTTACCTGGTTTCCATCACAAAGGGTTTAGAGCTTTCAGACTGTCCTAATTTCACTTCTATTCAGGAAAGTTTTCTGAAATAGTATTGGTTGTCAGGTTTGTCATTAAGATTAATTAACAAATTCTATGCCTAACTGGGATTGTTCAGTCCTGTTCAGAGTTGTTCTTGACAACCAGATCATTTTAGGACGATTTTCTCAGTAATTCCTAGAGAAACAAAAATATGGGCTGTAGACATAGTCTGAGGTTTGTAAGTGTCAGACAAATGGCCCTCTTTTTTTATTTTAATTGGGTATGGGAAACAAACTGAAAGGGCCAAATTGAAGATTTTAGTTAGTTAAAGAGCAGACAGATCCTGGGGAACCTATAATACTTCTGCTTCATGTACTGTGACACACTGTGTTACTAGATGCATAAACATCTAGTACTTTTACACTTTCTAAATTCATTGACCTGTTCATCATTATAAAACGACCCTCTTTATCCCTGGTAGTATTCTTTTCTGGAAGCTAGTGAAGGGTATGTTTTTTGCTAATAGGAAACATCTTTTTATTCTTTTGCATTAAAATATTAGATATTAAAAAATATTTTTTTAATTTCCTAATTGTAAAATCTCTGTATATAACTATTTCTTCTACTGTCTTGGATCTTATATCACACAGGTTTACAGTTGGACACTTTTGCTCAGAATTGCATACATAGTAAATTTCCAGAACCAAACAAACAAATTTTGAAAGTGTGTTTTTACACCAATTAATTTTAGTATAGCCATGTTCAGAGCCATAGATACAATTTACCTTTTTTTTTCTATGTTGTAGGAATAGACTTTAAGATCAAAACAGTTGAATTGCAAGGGAAGAAGATCAAGCTACAGATATGGTAAGTAATGCTAATTTATTCACTTTATGTAGTAGAATGTTAACTTCCTGAAGGTTAGGCAGTGAAATCCTTCCTTGTCAACTGTTTAAATTCTAGGAAACTTCCCATTCTAAGCCAGTAGTCAGGTGACCTTCTTTCAGTGATGTAAAAAAAAATTGTTGCCATGGACTTCGGAGTCCGTGAGATCTGGCTTGAGTGTTTTACCTTTTCTACTTACAGTATGAACTTGGGTAAGTTACATATCACTGTGAGGCCTTTATATCTTCATATGTAAAATGGAGATAATATCACCTATCTCAAAAGATTGTTATAAGGATTACATGAAATAATCTAGGTAATGCCTTTAGCACAATACTTTGCTCAGAAACACTATAAAAAAATTAATATAATCTTTTTGTTGTTTGGAGAGTCTTTAAGCTAAAAATGTACTTAATGTGTTTATAACTTTTTATAGGCATTATTATTTTCATTAGTTTGTATAGGATTTGCCCCGTAGAAGCACAATAAAATTCTTTAAATTTGTATTCAGGTATGAATCGTAGACTTTAAAATTATAATAGCAGCATTTTTCAGTGAATATTAAGTGATCACAATGACCCTGTGAGAGATATATTATTCCTTTTTTAAAAAAATTTTCCTCAACAGCCTTATTGAGGTATAACTGGCACACGATAAACTACACATATTTAAAGTATACAGATTGGTAAGCTTTGACATATATATAAATCTGTGAAACCATCACCACAGTCAAGATAATGAACATATTCATCACCTCAGAAGTTTCCTTAAGCCTCTTTGTAATCTTGCCTTCCTATCCCCAGTCCCCAGGCAACCACCTTTCTGCTTTCTGTCACTATAGACCTGTTTCCATTTTCTAGTACTGTATACAAATGCAGTCATGTAATGTGTTATTTTTCTTTGTCTTTTTTGAGGGGAGGGGTCTGGCTTCTTTACTCAGCGTAGTTATTTTGAAAACTATCAATGATTTTATGTGTATCAATAAGTTCATTACTTTTTATTGCTAAGTAGTTTTCCATTGTTAAGATAAATCACAACTTGTTTATTCACCGTAAAGCTGCTACAGATCTTTGTATAGGCAAATGCTTTCTTTTCTCTTGGGTTATTCCTATTTTATAGATAATGAAATGGAGGCATTTTGAAATAATTTAACCAAGGTCATACAGCACGTAAATAGCAGAGCTGGGATGCATTACATGCTCAGAATGTAGGGTTGAGAGTGACATTCTTAATTGCTATACTGCCTCCTATAAATAGTAGTTTGTCAATTGATTTTGCTGCTCTTTTCAGTAACTATCGTTTTTCTTTCTTCATTGCCAGTCAACAGTTGTGTTAAATATGAATTCATGTTAATCTTTGGTTTTACTGTAATTGGACATATCGTAGAGTGGTTATGAGGATTAGTGATACATGTAAGGCACTTAGAGCAGTCTCCAGTGCATAATTAATGTTCAAGAAATCGTAGGTATTATTATTTGGGGATCTCCCATGTTGAGGCTAGAACCCTAAGAATGGTAACATTTTTGAGCAGAGGAACAAGTTAGCAAAGGAAGTTGCAAACCCATAGTTGGAGAGTTAGAAAGGAGAATTAGGAGAGAACAATGTCCCAGAATCCAAAAGACAGTTTCAAAAAGTTAGGTATAATTAGAAGTCCAGTATGTCTAACCAGAATGTCTTCATTACCTGACCATGTAATTAGAAGTACAATCTTTATAACATCTTTAAAATTTAATACAAATTTAAATAAAATCTAGACATTTTAAAGCATTTCCTAAATTTAATGATTCTCTTTGAAGCACAACCCACTTGATGATCATTGATTTTTTCTTTTCTTTAACTGGGAAATAACCCAGCAAATGAAAAATGCCTCATATTCTATTTCATTATAATTAAAGTGATCTCAAGGGAAAGGATGTCAATTACTTATTCTGAATTTCAACCAGCCCCTCACGTCTTATTCCGACCTTGTCCCTACATAACATTTGTGTTTCAAGCGCCCTCCTAGGCCTTGCCAGACTGATTGGCTCTCTTCTTAATTGTATCCCTTCTGTATAGGGGATACAATTATTATTTAAGCCAATAATTCTCAAACTTTTTTGACAGTAGGTAAGATACATTTTACATTGTGACTCTGTGACTCAGTATACATGTGTGTGTGTGTGTATAACAGAAACAGGAGCATACAAAACAATATTTTTAAGACATATTTTTCTTTATACAGTATATAAAACCTTTGCCCTACTGAATATGTCCTGTTCCTCCTCCTACACTCTGTCCTCCACAGACTCTCCCTTCTGTTTCTTGACCTGTGGCTCTAAACATTTTTCCCTCCTCTTACCATTTTAGTTTCTGTAGCTTTCAGAAGTAAAGAGTAACACGTAATGCTTGTTTTTAAAAAGAGAGCCTTCCTCAGAAGGTGCTCTTTTGAAATAAGAAGTCCTCCAGTGTAGCCTTCAAGATTAATCTAGAAAAGATTTCTAGTGTACCTATAAAATCAAGTATAGCAGAGAAATGGCAACATTTATAATTTAGAGTTTATAACACTTTAGAAGGAAAATTTGATGTAGTTTAGGTTTTCATGTATACAATTGACTGCTTTTTTTTTTTTTTTTTTTTTTTTTTTTGTGGTACGCGGGCCTCTCACTGTTTTGGCCTCTCCCGTTGCGGAGCACAGACTCCGGACGCTCACGCTCAGCGGCCATGGCTCACGGGCCCAGCCACTCTGCGGCATGTGGGATCTTCCCGGACCGGGGCACGAACCCGTGTCCCCTGCATTGGCAGGCGGACTCTCAACCACTGCACCACCAGGGAAGCCCTGCTTTTTTTTTTTTTAATTAATTTTTATTTATTTATTTTTGGCTACATTGGGTCTTTGTCGCTGCACGCGGGCTTTCTCTAGTTGTGGCGAGCGGGGGCTGCTCTTTTTTCTGGTGTGCGAGCTTCTCACTGCGGTGGCTTCTCTTGTTGTGGAGCATGGGCTCTAGGCATGCAGGCTCAGTAGCTGTGGCTCGCGGGCTCTAGAGCGCAGGTTCAGTAATTGTGGTGCACGGGCTTAGTTGCTCCGCGGTATGTGGGATCTTCCCGGACCAGTGCTCGAACCCGCGTTCCCCGCACTGGCAGGCAGATTCTTAGCCACTGCGCCACCAGGGAAGCCCTGCTTTTAATTTTAAATATCCATTTTCTTGTAAAGATTAGGAATGAGTGACTGGTTAAAATTTGTGATTAATAGTTTTCAAGAGGTTAGCATTAGGCCAGCTGATTTTGTTTTCTTTGCTTGAGTTGATATGCATGTTAATATTCCAGGGAGAAAAAAAGTCATGTAGCTCCAGGTTAAGAGATCTGCTGGGATATGCTGCAGTGATTCAAGAAAGCTTTTAGGAGGAAAAACCCCATTACTATTAACTTATGATGATACCAAAATTCAAAATGCTATTCTCAACTTCAGTACTTTGCTTCCAGTTGCTACTAAAAAGCACAGTGATTTTTATCTCTCTTTAGTTTGAATGAATATATTCAGGTTCTTGTTTCAGCATGAAAAATTGTTCTGTGATTGAATATTAATTTTGGAAACTTTCTTTAGTCTGTGCTAAAGCTTTGTCTTATTTTTCTTACTCGAATGGTCTTCACTCATTTCTTTCTAGGAATCTTTCAGTTTAACTGTTGCATAAGGGTCTCACCTGTCCAAGGCACATGTATGTGGGCCTGAAATTAGCTTGTTTGGCTGATAGAGAAGCAGCTAGCTATGGTTTTTAAAATCCCAGATCTCTAGAAAATTTCTACCGAAGTGTCTTTTGCTATCTACATTTTCCGTAGAGTAGTGGGTCCTGCCAGGAAAACAGTCATAGTGAGTTACTTTAAGTCTGCCTTTTCTTTCGGTTTTTTTCTTTTTTGTTATTTTTGGGGTTTTTTTTTGGCGGGGGGGTCAGAAATGTTTGCCACTGTCAACATTTGTATCTTGTACCAGCAGCAGATTTTAACGTCAGCGCAGTTACCAGAAACCAGTTAGTATCATATTGTAGAGAAATTAAACATTTACCGACATAAAGTGCCGGATACACGGGAGCCGTCTTTGAGTTTTCCCATTCCCTTAACCCCAACATCCAATTTAGCAAGTCTTGTTGATTCTGTCTCTAAAATATGTCTAGAATCCAAATACAATCTGATGTCTCCGTTGTTACCCCCTAGTTCAAGCCACCATTACCTATTCTTTGGACCATTGCAGTAGGCTTTCAATATTCTAACAGGTCCTTACTTCCCCTTTGCCTTCTTCCAGTACTTTTCCCAGGTAACAGCCTTAGTAACCTTTTTCAAATATAAATATGATCATGGTTGTCATTCCTTCCCCTATTTATAACCATTTTGACTTTCCTTTGCATTTCGAATGAAAGCCGAAATTCCAAATCCAAACTCCTTTCCACAGTTTACAGAGTGGTCCCCTGCCCGCTGTTCTGACCTCCTTTTATGCTCCCTGTATATGTAGTCTCTCCCCACAGCTGATCTCCTTTCAATTCCATGAACATGGCAAGCTCTTCTCCAGTTTAGGACCTTTGTACATACCCTGTAGATCCCCCTTAACCCACCCAAGTGTAGCTAGACTAAGCATTCTGAAGTACCACTCCATTCCAGAGGCTTCCCATTTCAACAGAAATGAATTTGAAAACTCCAGTTTCTGGCTACTGCCCCTTCTGACCTCATCTCTTACCAGCTTTGCTCCAGCCACTGTGGTCATTTTTTCCTCTCCTGAACATGCCAAGCATATTCCCATCTGTGGGCCCTTGTTATTCACCTGTTCCTTCTGCTTGGAATGCTTTTTATCAGATCTTTGTGTTGCTGCCTTCTCTCATTCAATCTCAGTTCATTGTTAGCCTCTGAGAGAGGCCCTGCATGATGACAAACTAAAGCCACCCCAGTCCTTTAGGCACTATCATGTTTATCTTAGTTTATGTTTGTCATAGTATTTTTTTAGTATCTAAGTTTACCATATTTAAAAAATGTGTTCATTGTTGTTCCCCTCACTAGAATGTCAGCTTTTTGAGGGTGGGGATGCCATCTGTCTGATTTGTGGTTATGTAACCATCCCCTACAACAGACCCTGGCAGATACAGATGCTGAATAAATATTTGTTGACTGAATGACTTTGTTTGATTGGTTTCTGTTCATACTTCACTTCTCACTTACCTTAAACATCACCTCTATAGAGAAGACCTCCTTGATTATCAAGATTGCTTCCTCCCTCCCCTTTACGTCATTCTTCATCACTCTACCCTGTTTACCTTGTTAAGGTTTATCACAATTTGGAATTACATATTTATTTACTTGTTTGTTCCTGTCCCCACTGTAATGTAAGCTCTGCAAGGGTAGGTATCAGGCTTTTGACTTTTGACCCGTTTTGGGCGATGAAGACGAGCATAAATTAAACTCACAGTATTTTGGGTGTAGAGAAGTTGCATATCTGTGAGGAAATCCAGGCCTTGTTAAGATAAAACCCAATGTGAGAAATTTAACATCCTAATTTATAAAGTAAATAACTTCATTATGTTACCAAAAGCACAAAGTTACGAAATTTGGGGTCTCTGCCTTGCCGAGGAGCTTGATGTTGTCTCTGGCCTGTTCTGGTGCTGTCAGTGTCCAGCCTAAAAATAGCTGTCATAATAGCAGCCAGAGCACACGGCTTCTTTGACCCTGTGTGTGGGACTAACAGTTAAGGAAATAAGCTCTTTTAGTTCCTAGGAATATATCACTCCTTTCATTATATGTCAGTGGGAAAAAATAGGATTTTACAACATTCTCTTAGCTGTGCATCTGTCATTTTATGTAAGGAAAATTCTATTGCCATTGATTCATAATTTCAGAAATCTGATTAT
Source organism: Tursiops truncatus (assembly GCF_011762595.2). Lineage (NCBI taxonomy): Eukaryota > Metazoa > Chordata > Mammalia > Artiodactyla > Delphinidae > Tursiops > Tursiops truncatus. The sequence goes on along the minus strand of NC_047047.1, from coordinate 68,710,323 downwards.
ACTACATAGGCTGAGAAGAAAAAATTTTTAATAGGAGAGGAAAACCAAGTGGTTTTGAAAACAGGCTCAAAAACCTGTAATATGGGACATGAAAAGGTAATGTGGGTATATACAGTGTTTAATTGCTCTTCAGACAATAAACACCTGCTTTTGCTGATTGGAGTCAACCTGCTGTCTTTAGACCTGGGTGTATGTGTTTTAGGTTTTATGCAAACCTAAAAATAATTTGACCATGAATTAGCAGCTGTGGCTATTTTTAGCCCTGGGCGGAGGGTCACCAATTAGCCTAGAGATGGTGAGGCAGGGACTCCCTTTCTGCTTTGAAATAAATTGTTGATTGCATTAACAATTGGTAGGGATTGGTATTATAGGAGGATCCAGGAAAAGGATAATTTTAAAAGACTTAGCAAGGAGAGCATATAAAAAGAAGGAAGAGGGGTTGTAAGAAGTTTTGGGAGATGGAGGAGACAAAAATCAAAGAACAGATGGAGTAGTATGCCATCAGTGAAAACAAAAACTCTTATTTTGTTCTGAAATCATGATTACTTTTTCAGAAGGGCCATTAATATTTCAATATCTTTTTATCAGTATTTCATAACTAAGCAGCATAATAATATAAAAATAAAATTTCCTCTCCAGGTGCCATTGATTTAGATTTAGCTAAGTAGTTTCTTTGCAGTGTGTTTTTTCTTGGTGGAGAATGTAGTCATAGATTTGACACTGAAGTGTGTATATAATTTGCTAGTTGTGAATGAATGGGGACGTGAGCCATATGGATACCTGGGTGTAACAGTGTTCCAAGAATGTTAGACAGTGTTGGTGGTGGTATTCATAGCAGAATGCTGTGGAAGATTTTTTCCCTAAATTGTTATTACTTATGATAAAAATCGAAATGCAAGTTTTCTATCCCTCCTACATTACAGCTGTTAGACACTACTGGAAGCCCGGTCCTGTATGTTCTTTGTCTTGGATAAGTACTTCTTTTTTTTTTTTTGCGGGCCTCTCACTGTTGTGGCCTCTCCCGTTGCGGAGCACAGGCTCCGGACGCGCAGGCTCAGCGGCCATGGCTCACGGGCCCAGCCGCTCCGCGGCATGTGGGATCTTCCCGGACCAGGGCACGAACCCATGTCCTCTGCATCGGCAGGCGGACTCTCAACCACCGCGCCACCAGGGAAGCCCTGGATAAGTACATTTTTAGCCTGGATTTTAGGTAGGAAACTTTAACCCCTCCCTAGTGGGATAGAGTTATTAGTTAATTTATACTTCTTTTTGCAATTTACAAAAGAACTAAACTATTTCTACTGTGATAGGACAAATTTTTATTGTTTTTTCATGAAAACATTTATAATTACATCTGTTTTAAGGCAACTTGTAACTAAATAGATTAATAAAAGATAAAATAAGAATTTGGAATTGAGAAAAATGTAAATATACTGTCTCTAAAGGACAACTCATTTGCTATGCTTAATTTGTAAAGTTTACCTATAAACTTCTTGGCGTCCAACACAAAAAGGGCAGGGAGGGAGGGCTACCAACAAAAAAAGTAAGTTATTCTTTTCAGAAATAATGTAAAGAAAGCAGGAAAGAACAGGTCATAACTAATACACAATAAGTTTTCATAAAGCTATTTGTAATGATTCTAATTTGTTGACATAATATTGAGATAATGGAGATAAGATTGTGTCTAAGAAGGTATATAAATACATAAATACAAATGCATACATGTGCGTGTCTGTGTGTATGGCCTTTTAGTAGTCTAACCTAATTTAAGGATGCAACATAGAATTGATAGCAAGTCTATTAGATGGTTTTTCTTAAATGTCATTTTTTTGGATAGGTATTACATTACCTCCTAACTCTGCTTTTGCACACACACCCATTTTTAACACAGTAGACAGAACAGTTTTTTTTTAAACCCAGATTAAGTTATTTCTTTTCGTAAAACCCTCCAATAGACTTCCCATCTCACTCAGAGGAAAAGCTGCGATGCTTGCCGAGGCCTATAAGATCCTACATGATCTGCACTCCCGCCCCACCACCTCTCTGATCTCCTGCTAGTCTGGCTTCACCCCTTCCATTCCAGTCACATTGATCTCCTTTCTATTCCTCAACCATGCCTCAGGACCTTTGCACTTGTTCTTTCCCCTTCTTGGAATACCGTTGCTCCCACATATTTGTATGGCTCACTTCCTTATTCCCTTCACTTCCTCTACTCTGTTTAAAATTTCACTTGTTTGCACCATCCCCAGCATTAGCCCCTAGTCTCTTTACTTTTTGTCTTCTTGACACTTTTCACCCTCTGAAGAAGTGTAACTCCAGAAATTTGTATGACAGGGCTGAGATTCTCTTAAGAAAATTGAAAAGTCCAGCCAAATCTTTAACTTGGCTAAATAAAAAAAACATATTATATTACTTTCATACAGAAATAGGCTTCAGGCAAAGCCAGGGTTTTGCTTGTGAAACAATTCTGATTATAGCTTAAACACACACAACTATTAACTTGAGAGAGCTCTGAATACCATAGACATAGAGCATCTCTGTAGAGATGGTTTTGACTTAGGACATTTTAAAAGCACAATTAAATTTTGGGTCACATATAATGATATTATTACATGTTTGCATATTTTTATACTATAGATTCTTTGGGGTTATCTATAATAAATACAAATTAATTATAAAATTTTACTTTAGTTATCCCTACTACTTTGTTTGTTAAAAAAAAAACCCCAAAGATCCAGGGAGGTTAAATACCTTCAAGGTCACTCAGCTGGAAGGATTGGAACCTGACAATAAAGTTGGATCTGACTCCAGACCCATGTTCTGTGTGTGTTCTTGCATAATGCCTAGCACATGGTAGACCCTCAGTATATATTTGAATTGATGGATAAATGGATAGGTGTCAGATATATGAACATATAATGCACACTGTGATTAAATGTAAGGAATATTAACGTATTGGTAGTTCTTTTTTTTTTGCGGTACTCGGGCCTCTCACGTTGCGGAGCACAGGCTCCGGATGCGCAGGCTCAGTGACCATGGCTCACGGGCCCAGCCGCTCCGCGGCATGTGGGATCTTCCCAGACTGGGGCACGAACCCGTGTCCCCTGCATCGGCAGGCGGACTCTCAACCACGCACCACTAGGGAAGCCCTGGTAGTTCTTTTACGTTCCTTGCTACTCATATTTTTAGACATATAAGCACTATTTTTAAAAATGTACGTTTTTAAGGGTCATGTAACTAAATTGGAATGCCTTGATTCTAAAATATAATAAAGGACTGCTAGGTAAGATTCTGAAATACTGACTCATTAACAAACATTTGAGTGTTTATTCACCATGTAGATACTCTGGATTTTGCAGTGAACAAGACAAACAAATCTCTGATGGAACCTACATTTTAGAGGACATGGGAGACAGTAAATAAATCTATATTAAGTGCTTTGCAGAGAGGTAAAGCAAGGAGATGGAATAGAGAGAGACTGGATGACTATTTAAATTGGATGGGCAGAGAAGGCTTCTGATAAGGTGATGGTTAAAATGCAAAGATGAGGTGCCAACCATGTACAGGACTGTGGGCACAGCTAGTACAGAAGCTCTCTGGTGAGACCAAGCTTGTGAATTTGGAGACATGAAAAAATGTGGTTCTAGCTGTCAGGGAAAAGAGTGCCTCAGAATTTGGGGGGGGGTGCTGGTGAAAAGTACAAATCCTGTAATACTTTGTAAACTTCAGGGTAAGGATTTTGGGATTGGTTCTGGTTATAATGAATCGCCATTGGAATTTTTAGTTTGTTTTTTTAAGCCTAGTCATGTTTTCCGTTTGTTTACTTGTTTTGTAATGGCTTTATTGAGACATAATTCACATACCTTATAATTCACCCATTTAAAGTATACAATTAAATAGTTTTTTAGTATATTTGCAAGGTATATTCACCATGATCACAATTTTAGAACATTTTTATACTTCTGGAAAGAAACCCATACCCTTTAGCAGCCTTTTTCCATCCTGCCCAAACCCTTCATCCAGGGTAACCACTAACCTACTTTCTGTCTCTGTAGATTTTCCTGTTCTGGATATTTCATATAAGTGGAATTATATTACAATATGTGATCTTTTGTGTCTGATTTCTTTCACTGAACATAATGTTATCAGGGTTCACCCATGTTGTAGCATATATCAGTACTTCGTTCCTTTTTATGGCTGAATAATATTCCATTGTACGGATATACTACATCTTATTTACCCATTCATTAGTTGATGAACATTTAGGTTGTTTCTACTTTTTTTTTTGGCCAGTTCTTTCAGATTTTCCACATAGATGATCATGTCATCTGTGAACAAAGACAGTTTTATGTCTTCCTTCCAAACCTGTATACCTTTTTTTTTTTTTTTTGTGGTACGCGGGCCTCTCAGTGTTGTGGCCTCTCCCGTTGCGGAGCACAGGCTCCGGACGTGCAGGCTCAGCGGCCATGGCTCACGGGCCCAGCTGCTCCGCAGCATGTGGGATCTTCCCGGACCGGGGTGCGAACCCGTGTCCCCTGCATCGGCAGGCGGACTCTTTGGGAAAATATTCCCAAACCACATAACCTGACAAAGGACTTACATGTAAAAAGAACTCTCAACACTCAATAGTTAAAAAAAAAAGGGGTGGGGGGAACCATCCAATTAGAAAATAGACAAAAGAGGGAATTCCCTGGTGGTCCACTGGTTAGGACTCTGTGCTTCCACTGCAGGGGACACAGGTTTGATCCCTGGTTGGGGAACTAAGATCCTGCATGCTGCACTGTGCAGCTAAAAAAAAAAAAGAAAGAAAATAGGCAAAAGACACGAATAGACATTTCACCAGAGAGGATATATGGATTGCAGATAACTACATGAAAAAGGGTATAACATCATTAGCCGTAGAGAAATACAAATTAAAATGATGATGAGATATCACTGCATGCCCTATTAGTACAACTAAAATAAAATATAGTGAGAACACCAAATGCTGATGAGGATGCAAAGAAACTGGGTCTCTCATACATTGCTAGTGGGAATGTATTAAAGTAGTATAGCTACTCTAGTAGCTACTACTGGCAATTTCTTATAAAGTTAAACATATACTTACCATCTGACGCAGCAGTAACATTCCTGGGTGTTCATCCCAGAGAAATGAACACTTATGTACACACAGAAACTTGTACACGAATGTCCATAGCAACTTTATTTGTAATAGCCAAAAACTAAAAACGACCCAAATATCCTTACACAGGTGAGTGATTAAACAAATTGTGATGAGTCCATTCAGTGTAATACTACCCAGCAATAAAATGAAACACACTAGTATTACATGCAACAACTTGGGTAGATCTCAAGGGCATTATGCTGGAAAAAGTGAAAACAACCGTTTCAAAAGGTTGCATTATGCATGATTCCATTTATATAACATTCTGGAAATGGCAAAAGTAGAGAAATGGAAAACAGATTATTAGCCAGAGTGTAGGGACTATATAGGAGGTAGAGAGAGGAGTGAGTGATACAGCAATTTTCTGCCTTCTTTATGGCAGTGACTACACAACTCTATACATGTGATAAAATTGCAGAGAACAGTACTCTAATAATGTCTGTAGATTGTACCAGTGTCAATTTCTTTTTGTACTATGATGTAAGATGTTACCATTGGGAAAAACTGGGTAAAGGGTACACAGGACTTCTTTGTACTGTTTTCGAAACTTCCTGTGAGGCTGTAGTTATTTTAAAACAAAAGTTTTAAAAAGAAGTTTGCTGGGAAGGGGAACAGAGAAATGCAGTGTTAGTTGGAGGGATGTGGGGTTGAGAGTGGGGTTTTTTGTTTGTTTGAATTTTGCTTTTTTTAGAAAAGATAGGGGAGGGACTTCCCTGGTGGCACAGTGGTTGAGAATCTGCCTGCCAATGCAGGGGACTCGGGTTCGAGCTCTGGTCCGGGAAGATCCCGCATGCTGCGGAGCAGCTGGGCCCGTGCGCCACAATTACTGAGCCTGTGTTCTAGAGCCTGCAAGCCACAACTACTGAGCCCGCGTGCCACAACTACTGAAGCTCACACGCCTAGAGCCCGTGCTCTACAACGAGAAGCCACTGCAATGAGAAGCCCGCACACCACAACAAAGAGTAGTCCCCGCTCGCCGCAACTAGAGAAAGCCCGCGCACAGCAACAAAGACCCAACGCAGCCAAAAATAAATAAATTTTTTAAGAAAGGGGGGGGAGACTTAAACATGTACATATGCTAATTATAATGATCCATAGAAAGGAATTGGTGATGCAAATGAGGGAAAAATTACAGGAGCAAAATATCTTTAGCTTGAAAGCATTGAAAAATACTACTATTTACGTATTTCTGTCCTGTTATTTATAAATGAGGTTATCTTTACAACTTTTTGTAAATGATTCTAAAGATAAATGTGGCTATACTATGGTGTAGTCCTTTAATGTTCTCAAAATTCCACAAGCTTTTGTATTACATTGTGGAACTAGATCACTAAATAAATGGAATTCCAAGAGTTTTTATCACACTTGCTGGTATTCGTCTTTAAATAACTTTAAAAAGAATTTTATGTCACTTTGTACTGTTCTCCCTTTCAGATTTTCATCCAGTATTGGTAGGTTGTTAATTTCCTTAGACTAAAAAGTATTTGCACATATATATGTTTACAAATAACCTTAATTGCATACTATTTAAGAATTAAATGAGTGGTGGTTCTATTTTGTTTTGTGTCATATAGTGGATTTTAATCTCTAGTTTACCAAACTATTCTACTGTTTTGCCCTTTATCTAGAACTTAGTAATATCAAATGCTCAGTGCAAATTATTGGTTGTTTATTTCAGGGATACGGCAGGCCAGGAGCGATTTCACACCATCACAACCTCCTACTACAGAGGAGCAATGGGTATCATGCTAGTATATGACATCACCAATGGTAAAAGTTTTGAAAACATCAGCAAATGGCTTAGAAACATAGATGAGGTAAGACCTAGAAATTGCGTAAACCCTACATAAACACACATTTGTGTCCTTGGTTAAGAAGAATAAATATTCCAGTTGATCTTATAGTGTTTGCTATCATTACTGTTGAATATTTCTACTTGTTTACAGGGTAATGTTATTTTTTGCCTACCTTTTTCTTAAAATTTTGGGCAGATCTGTTTTGAACCCCATCCAAGGCAATTACCAGATTACCCAGAAACTCTATACGGTCATCTTGTAAGATGGCCCCAACTAGAAGCTACCAGTGGTTTTACACACCTGTCTAAATGAATTCTTTCTTGGGGAATTTTTATTGAATGAATGAATTACATTTTCAATAGTAATTTTAAAAACGTATTTTTGGGAATTCCTTGGCAGTCCATGGGTTAGGACTTGGCACTTTCACTGCTGTGGCCCGGGTTCAATCCCTGGTCAGGGAACTAAGATCCCACAAGCCATGTGGCATGCCAAAAATAAATAAATAAAAACGTATTTTAAGTTATGGAAATACCGTATCACTTCTAGACATTTTGAAAGATACAGAGTACTAATACAGTAAAATGCTAACCAAGAAAATAGTGCCGTATCATTGCACGTGAAGATGTCAGTTTTTATAAGGTAATGTGTCAAAGCTTGCCTGTTTCTGTGCTGCAGCATAGGTAGCTCCTTGTTGGAATTATTTTTCATGTCTTATTTCTACCTTCTATGCTTTGAATTTCATTAAGACTAACTCTTGGGAATTCCCTGGCAGTCCAGTGGTTAGGACTTTGCACTTCTACTGCAAGGGGCCCGGGTTTGATCCCTGGTCGGGGAGCTAAGATCCCGCAAGCTGTGTGGCACGGCCAAAAATAAAAAACCTCTTTAAAGCAACTTTTGGCTGGAAACACAAAGACCAAGTCTTAAGCCAGTATTAGACCCAAGGTAATAATATCTTCAATGGTAACAATCCTAAGGGCTTATTACTAACTTTGCCATTGCTACAAGAAGTCTGTTAGTATTTAATAATCTGTTGAGACAGATTTCGAAACCAAAAACAAAGCCTCCATTTTAAAATTTCCTTAGCCTTTATTTTATTGTCTGGCCAAGTAGCATGTGTAATAAGAGCAATTTATATAGAGATACTGTGCAGTGTTCCAGCAGCAACCGATTTTCCAATTCTGTGACATCAACTGGATGTCCTACAATTCAATCCTGTTCTGACACTAATTACTCAGTCTTAGTGTCAGACTCCACAGGTTTAAGGACTCAGTCCCACAAGACTGCTCTTCCTTCAAATGCAAGTTCTGGGTCCCCCAGGCTACCTGCACTTCTGTGTGACTTGGCTACAAATTTGGAGGTTCCCATGACCCATTTTGTGGTTTGGTAATTTGCTAAAATGACTCATGGAACTCAGGAAAGAGCTATACTTACAATTGTATTATAAAGGACACAACTCTGGAACTGCTAAATGGAAGAAATGCATAGACAGTGTATGGGGGTTGGAGAATGCAGAGCTTCTAGGCTGTCTCTGGACATGTAACCCTCTTGGCACCTTGATGTGTTCACCAACACAGAAGATACCCTAACTTCATTGTTTCCAGGTTTTAATGGGGGCCTCGTTACGTAGTCATGATAGTTAAATCACTGACCTCTGGTGATTGACCCTAATCTCTAGCCCCCTTCACCTCGTGGTGGGTGGGGGTTAAAAGTCTGAACCCTCAGTGTTTGGTTCCTCTGGTGACCAGCCTCCATTGTGAAACTCTGTAGAGGCCCTGCTGAGAGTCCTCTATTAGCATAAATTTAGGTAAACAGAAAGAGGCTTGTTATGAATAACAAAAGACACTCCTATCACTCAGCAAATTAGGAGCACTGTGCCAGGAATAGGAACAAAGACCAAAAATATGTTTTTTATTATACCACAGGGTCATACATTTAACTTGGTAGGCTGGATGGCTTAAGTTTCCCAGCATGAGAACTAACATACGTAAAACCCAGCCATTAAAAAAAAAAATCTGTTTTTCTGATATATAAGAGATAGACTTTGTCTAATTTTTAATGTGTTGTAGAAATTTAAACTTTAACAGCTGAATTGATCCAGCAACATTTAAGAAAAGATTATATATATCATGGTCAAGAGAAATTTACCTAGGAATGCAACATATGAAATAATGTAATTCACCATATTAATAAAAGATGAAAACCATATGATCTTGTCAACAGACACACGCAAAAAAACCCATTTGGCAAAATCTAAAAGACATCTGTGAAAATCCCACAGACAACATCATCCTTTCCCCTACAGTCAAGGACATGATTAGGATGCCTGCTCTGGCCACTACTGTTTAACATTGTACTAGAGGTTCTAGCCAGGGCATTTAGGCAAAGAAAAAAAAGAGCACCCAGATTGGAAAGTAAAACTATATTTGTAAATGGTATGATCTTGTATATAGAAAATCCTAAGGAATCCACACACTTCCACCAAAAAATAAAACTATTAGAACTAATAAACAAGTTCAGTACGGTTGTAGGAAGCAAGATTAGTATACAAAAATCAGTTGTATTTATATACATTAGCAGCAAATAATCAAAAAATGAAATTAAGAATATAATTTTATTTATAGTAGCATCAAAAAGAAAAAAATAAGAAAAATTTAACCAAAGAAGCACAAGGCTTTGAAAACCATAAAATGTTGTTAAAAGAAACTAAAGAATATCTAAATAATTGGAAAGACATCCTATGTCCATGAATTGGAAGATTCCATATTGTTAAAATGGCAGTACTGCCCAAAGTGTTCCGAGGATTTAGTGAAATCCCTATCAAAATCCCAGCTGCTTCTTTCGGATAGCGGCGGGAGTTGACAGGCTGATTCTAAAATTCATATGGAAATTCAGGGTACCCAGAATAGCCAAACAGTCTTGAAATAGGCAGTGACGTTTAAGCTGAGACCTGAAAAGATAAGTAGAAGGTATCCAGATGAGGATGGGGCTGGTGGAAATAATATGATGGATTCAAATTTAAGACAAACCAAGTCTCGTAAATTACTTTTGGTGTCCAGAGAACATAATTGTGTTGCTGCAGGGATATTTCAGGGAAAGGTGCATTGGGCCAAAGGTAGACAATTTGAGATATTTTCCCCATCCCATGGGTTGCTTTTTCATTCTGCTGATAGTGATCTTTGACACATAGAAGTTTTTAATTTTGATGACGTACAATTTATCTGTTTTTTCTTTTTTGTTGCTTATGCTTTTGGTGTCATATCTGAGAAATCAATTCCAAGGTGATAAAACTTTTTCCCTATGTTTTTTTCTAAGAGTTTAATAGATTTAGGTCTTCTATTTAGGTCTTTGATCCAATTTTGAGTATGGTGTTGTAAGTTAAAGGTCCAACTTCATTCTTTTGCATGTTGATATCTGGTATTCCCAACACCACTTGTTGAGAAGACTGTCCTTTCCCCCATTGGATGGTCTTGGCACTCTTGTTGAAAATCATTTGATGGTGTACACAAGAGTTTATTTCGGGTATCTCTATTCTGTTCTTTTTGTCCATGTCTGTCCTTATGCCAGGAGCACACTGTTTTGATTACTGTAGCTTTGTAGTAAGTTTTGAAATCAGGAAGTAAGTGTGAATCTTTCAACTTTGTACTTCTTTTCAAGATTGTTTTGGCTATTCAGGGTCCCTTGATATTCCACATGAATTTTAGAGATGGATTTTCCTATTTGTGCAAAAGATTTCATTAGGATTTCAGTGGAGCAACATTTGTTTTTAACTGATTTTTGTGCATGGACTTCCCTAGCAATGTGACTTTTTGAGACTAAGGGCTCTATAGAATTTTAAACTAAGGTTTCTTATAGGGTAATACACATTATCTAAAATCGTGATCCAGCTTGGATTTAGACTATGTGTAAGAAATTACAGTTTCAGATCTTTTGCATATGTCCTCTCTTGTTGAGAATGTTTCTAGAAACTAGACAGCCTCCTATAAAGTCATTTTTATTAAGCCATAATTCATGGTAGTGTGTAAATTAAATTTTTATTTCATTTTAGCATGCCAATGAAGATGTGGAAAGAATGTTACTAGGAAACAAGTGTGATATGGATGATAAAAGAGTTGTACCTAAAGGAAAAGGAGAACAGGTAAAAAGCTCTGAATGAGACTAATATGCTGCCCTTTCTTTGTGAAGATGGTGTTGCATTTGATTGTTTTTATGTTAGTGGTAGTGGAGTGCACTTGAGCTATTTGCATCCTTTTAAAAATGCTATAGGAAATGATAGCTTATCATTTGAGTGAATTTTTGTTTGTTTTCTAAGGAGGTTGACCATTTGAGTCTTGACCCATTGAAATAATCTGTTCATTTTAGATAACCTAGTTGAGATTACTACCTTTAGAATAATATTAGTTTCCTTTAGGATGCTAAAGTCATCAATTGGTAACCTATACTTGATAATTTTATGATGATATTTTGCTTCTATTTTAGATTGCAAGAGAGCATGGTATTAGATTTTTTGAGACTAGTGCAAAAGCAAATATAAACATCGAAAAGGCGTTCCTCACATTAGCTGAAGATATCCTTCGAAAGGTAAATTTCTTTTTTCTTTTTCTTTTTTTTTTTTTTTACTGCTAAGGTGCCTGGTGTCACATTTGAACATTTCATGTTTTCTAAAGTACTAGATTTACATACAGAAATTGGGTTTGGGTGGTATTGTTTCTAAACGTTTACCCATCACCAATATATAATCCTCCAAAGTAAAGAAAGGAACTGGAAGGAACAGGCAGCCATCTAGAAATCTCTAGGATCTAGTCAGTGGTAACAGTTGACACTCTGAGCTCCAGTACTCAGTCTCTAGCCTAATTTCATACTCCTTTTTCCAACTTTTTGTCTGGTCCATGGTGTTATGGCTCTTCTGTTTCATTTCTCTTATATATCCTTTGCATTCCCATAGATAAAAAATTTAAGATAAGAGGTGAATCTATGATGTAGTTATTGCTACAAAAGCACTATTCTTCTATATAGTCATTTCTCAGATGTGCCAGTGAGGGGCATGTATATACTATATACTGAATAAATAGAGTAAGTCTGCCCCCAAATTTCATTTACCCAATCATTTCAACTTGTAAGGTTAAAAAAAAAAAAAAAAAAAAAAAGCTGAAAATTGATCTCGGGGAATTTTACCTCGAGGTTACTTTCTGGGTTTAATTCGTGAATCCCAAAATTTGCCAGTACAAGTAACTTGTAGCAAAATTGGGAAATCTGATTTTCATATTTTCCCCTCAAATGACTAGATAAAATACACAGTTATGAATTAAGGTTATGAGTCCTGAATTCGCTATTCAATCTTATGGTGTATTTAAAATGCAAGTAAAATAGAGAAAATCTGACACAATCCTGAGGGAGGAGCAAGCATTGTATAGAAGAAAATTTAATTGCTTCTGGTAACCTATTTTTATACTTGAGATATCAGTATTTCCCCGCCCCCAAAAAGCCCCTCAAATTTCATACACACACACACATATAAATCTAAGCTGTAATAGAGATGGTATTATCGAGTGTAAATCTAATGAAATTTCTGAGGAACCAAGCAACTTAATTTTTTTGAGGGGAGAGCTATCTGTTTACTATAGTGTTCAAACTAGAAAAAACAGTTATCACTTATTGCTGTTTAGAGTAACTACAAAAGTTGTGCCTGTTCACATCTGCTGACATCCTGCATATCATGTCTGATATCTATAATGTATTGACATATTGAGTAATAAAAAGCAAGTTAGGATATAACATGTGTGGTAAATGATCTTTTAAAAATTATATGTGATACCAAAAACACATGTACACATATACACACACACATTTGGTTATGCTTAGCAAATAAGGATCTGGAAGGATATATACCAGACTCTATCTAGTGAGTACTCTAGCGTGATGGTGGGAAGGGGAAGGGGATACAGGACAGAATCACTTTTACTTCATGTACAGTTTTGTTTTGAAATTTTAACTTGCTTCTTTTTAAAGTTATAAAAACAATTTAAAAAATATTTTTACACAGCTGGATATAGGTAAAAACCCATTAGAATTCCTTGAGGAAATATATTTTTATTTTAAAAGATTCCTGTAAGAAACAAAAATTAAAGTAGAACAGAAAAATACTAGGTAGACTACGAAAAAACATTTGTATTTTTAATTAAATGAAGGGAATAACAGATAGAAAAATACTTTAATTGGTGGAAAGTATAATACTTTGTATTTCTGAGATTGGTGGGTTACAGTGAAAAATTATTTCAGTACTTATAGGAATTATCACAAAACTTACTGAAATACCCGGGTTCTCTGTGTTTTTTCTCTTTCTGGAAATTTGGTCTTCTCCATTGTTTCTGACTTCTTTCTGTATTATATCCCTTGATCTTCTTCCAAATCTTTGCATTTCAAAAAAATAGTGCTATATAGGCATATAATTTGTGTGTCAGTGAGGTAGATCTTCCTTATCATATTAAAGGTTAAAAGGTATGGATGCACCAATAAAGAAAGATCTCAGTCTAGAGTCTTCCCCAGGTAGACAGGCCCAATTGTGAGGCAGCGTTTTTTCCCCATACACATACATGCACTTTTCAGTGTGATAAAGTTATGAGTTAAAACATCAAATGTAAACTTGCTTTAAAAGATGTAAAATACAGTAGTGATTCCTGACTAGCAACCTTCTGTGCAGTGCTTTTTCTCCTGAGTTGATAAAAGAAAAAAGAACTTTAGAATGAAAGCAATTTAAAACATTTAAAACTTAATTATTTGAATAGATAATTCATTCCCATGATTCAGACATTTAAAATAAAAAGAGTAAACATACAGAGAAGTTTCTCACTATATTCCCCCAACTCCTCATCCCTCCCCCATGGGCAACCAATAATTAATTTCTTAGTTACTAATATATGAGTAAATATGAATATATATACATTTTATTCCCATCCTTCCCCCCCCCCCCCCCTTTTTTTTTTTTTGCGGTACGCGGACCTCTCACTGTTGTGGCCTCTCTCATTGCGGAGCACAGGCTCCGGACGCGCAGGCTCAGCGGCCATGGCTCACGGGCCCAGCCGCTCCGCGCCATGTGGGATCTTCCCGGACCGGGGCACGAACCCGTGTCCCCTGCATCGGCAGGCGGACTCTCAACCACTGTGCCACCAGCGAAGCCCCCCCTTTTTTTTTTTAAAGAAAAAAAAACACGTAAGGCAACATGCTCTGCACTGTTTGGCACTTAATATAAGTAAAATAGTTCCATTTTTAAAATAACTGAGTGCTACTCCTTTGAGTAGTCTATTATAATTAAACAGGTTTCCCAGTGAGGGACATTTAGGTGATTTTCAGCCTTATGATCTCATAAATTGTGTTGTAGTGAATAATCTTTATATTATTTTACACATGTGCAAGTATATTTGAAGGACAGATTCCCAGAAGTAGCCAAAGAGCATGTAGTACATTTATAATTCTGATACATGCTTGCCACCTTCTGCCTGAGGGCTGTACCCTTTTATACTCCTGCCAGCAATATATGAGAATGTCTGTTTACTCAAACTCTTGACCAACATAGTGAATTATAAGACTTTCAGATGTTTTCCAACCTGACAGGTGAAAAACACAGATATAATTTGCAGCTCTCTTATGAATAATATGAGCATTTTTAAAGATATGTTTACGAAGCACTTTTGTGTTTCCTTTTCTGTAAACTTTTTTGTTTATTCTTTTGCCCGCTTTTGCTATTTAGTTATTGGCCCTTTTTTTGAGAGTCTGTTTCAAGGGTCTAAGTTAAATTGTGCAAGGACAGACTGTGAGTGATATGCTAACTGAATAAATGTAGTGACCTCCCTGGCTATAAGCACCCATATATCTTTAACTGACCCACACCCAGGAGTCCCAGAGAAAGAGTACTTCCTATGCAACTTTTTTTTCTGTGGCCAGGTGCTGAGCTGCCTCTTTCTCTTCTGTGCATTTTTCACAAAGACCTTTTTAGTGCAAAACTTGCATCTTTAACGTACAGTGAAAAGAAGAATTCCATAAGGCAGTGAGATTAGGTGGGTTAGCTCAAAGTGCAAGTAGAAATTTCACCTCTGTATGAATTCAGCAGGCCTCTCTTGGGCTATGTGAGTTTTAGAAATTATTTTAGTTCTTTCCCCTTGAACTACCTTAACTTTATATTGTTTCCATGAGAAAATAAGTTCCCACTTATATCCTAGCTTTTAAAATTCCATTCATGATGAACACTGTTACACAACAGCATGGATAAATCACACAGGATAAATTGCATAGGCTGACACTGAGTAAAAGGAAAAAGAAATCAGATACAAAAGAATACATGAAATATGGTTCCATGTATATGAAGGTCAAAAACAGAAAAAACTAATCTATGGTGGTAGAAATCAGAGTATTGGTTACCTTTAGGAGGGTAGTACTGACTGGAAAGGGACACAAGGGAGCCTTCTGGGGGCATATTATATATGTTCTATATTTTGATCTGGTGGTTTCACAGCATATATTAAAAATCCATCAAGCACAGTTAAGATTTGTATACTTTGCTGTAGGTATGCTATCCCTAAAATGAATTCTGCTTTCATACATATAGTATAGGCTATCCACTTAAAATAGTATATTCTTCTGATTATACAAGTAATATTTAGGATGTTGGGGTAATACAGGATTATACAAAGAGGAAAATAAAATAATTCATAAACCCACCACCTAAGGGGTTACTACTATTAACATTTTGGTGTCTCTCATTTTGATTTTTTTCTGTATCCATTTTTAACATGAATTATACAACTTTGCATTCTGCCCCACCCTATTCCCTCCACTTAATGTATCATGGTTAAAATTGCCTTTTTAAAGCAATGCTATGGAAATACAAGCTCCAATCTCAAAAGGCAAGTAAAACTAAACAGAAAAGGGCTGTTTCACTTCTCTGAAGTTAGACATGATCCAACATTGGTTTTATACATATGCTTGATGACGCTTTTTAAGTACTAAATACTCAGGGGTCAGGCCAGGAGATAATATACCTCTCTTCACAAGAGTTAGGGCAGAGAAGATTTCAGAAGTTCTACAAAGGAAAGCCAGGAGGCCTCAAGACATTTCACAACTTGGAAGAAAAAGGCAAAATGAAGATCAAAAACAAAACTTCCATTTCTTTACTTTGCATGGGAGAGAAAACCTATCTCACGTGACTGTAATTGCACTGTTACATAAATTAACATTTGTGAGAATATTGCTGTTAAATCTTGATTTATCCATGGCAGTGTTTTTTCACGGGTTGCTTTCCTTGTGTGTTTGTTCCAGACCCCTGTAAAAGAGCCCAACAGTGAAAACGTAGATATCAGCAGTGGAGGAGGCGTGACAGGCTGGAAGAGCAAATGTTGCTGAACGCTCTCCTGTTCCATCAGTTGCCATCCACCACCCTGTTTTCTCTTCCTGCTGCAAAATAAACCACTCTGTCCATTTTTAACTCTTCAACAGATATTTTTGTTCCTCATCTTTTAACTCCTAGTCCACCTGTTTTATTTGTTCTTTCATCTGTGACTGCTTGCTGACTTTATAATTTTCTTCAAACAAAAAAATGTATAGAAAAATCATGTCTGTGAGTTCATTTTTAAATGTACTTGCTCAGCTCACCACTGCATTTCAGTTGTATTATAGTCCAGTTCTTATCAACATTAAAACCTATAGCAATCATTTCAACTCTATTCTGCAAATTGTATAAGAATAAAAGTTAGAATTAACAATTTTATTTTGTACAACAGTGGAATTTTCTGTCATGGATAATGTGCTTGAGTCCCTATAATCTATAGACATGTGATAGCAAAAGAAACAGAAGCCAGGAAAACACTCATTTTCGCCTTGTGTATGTAAATGGGGTTGATTTTGTCCTGTGCCTTACGTGGAAAGGAACTTCTTTGGTTTTTCCTTCTTTTGTTTTGGTGGAAGCATGTGCAGGAGACATATCATCAAAACATAAAGCATTATAATGTTTGTGGTCTGCTTGGCTGTAATTTTCAAAGTAGTTAATTGAGGACAAAGGATAATGCAGAAATGATAGCTTTGGTTTGTGGAGTCTCATTTTAAGTGGCCTTTATAATTAAAACTATTCCTGCCACCGGTTCTTTTCCTTGGCCACTTTTTCCTTGTGTCTCTTCCTGCATGCTGCTTTATTTGCTTCTCCCCCACCACCCTGTGGTATGATTTATTTAAAAATGAAAGGGGTAAACTAGCAGGTTTGTCGAGTTTAACATAAAGCACTGATTTAACTTGCTAAGTAAACTGAAAGATAAATTCTAACTGCCTGTTATCAAATGTCAGTTAACTGTGTCCTCCCCTCATTTTCTCTCTCCCCTAAAGCTTCTGTCCCAGATTCCTTCATTTGCTGTTCGACTTCATGTTCCTCTTCTCTTTCCCTCTTTGTTCCCTTCCTGTCTCTCCACTGAGTTTATGAAATGGAAGAGTTAATTGCATGCACTAGTGTTTGGAGGGTGTTGTGGTTTGTCTTTCTAATTAGGTGTATAGCCTATTCACTTTCCTAGAATAAATCTCTTAACCTAAATTTGAATAGTCTCCATTTTGGCAACTCCTCTAGCAGTTTGGTAGCCCAGTCAAGGTTGTTTCAAAAAGGTGGGAAGGAGGAGTGAAATTTATTAACATGTTTGCCAAATATATTGAGATTTGGCCTTCGAAGAACATTCTTTCAGTGTTAAGTTGTCTTTACCTTAAGATTTAGAAGTACTTTAGAATATTATTAATTTTAAGTCCTATCTTCACATCCCTTTGGAAAACTTGTATTACCATGGATTTGGAAAAAGGACAACAAAGGCTTTTCATGTGAAGATAAGATACTGTAGCTCTCTCTCACCCTGTCATTTTTTCACTTCATTTTTCTAATTTTGCTTCATTGCTTATCATTAGGATAGGGTAAGTTAAGTTTGCTATGCTGCTAGCATCCTAAGATGATACCTTTGTTGAAATAATTGTGAATAGCATGATTCATTTCTCGCAGAGGCTGAGTTTAGGACAGCAGCTTCCATTGAAAAGTCTTTTTGTGTCGTGGGTAGCATTTTAATGACCTCTTGGCTCACATAAACAACATAGGGACGTATCTGCTATGAACATCCATGAATTTTCAGATAGTGCCCTAAAAGTGATTTTATATGCCTCACTGGTGGTTGTTGTTAGGTTTTTTGCCTCACTTCATCATTGTTTACTACTAGTAAAAGCAGCATTGCCAAATAATCCTTAATTTTCCATTAAAAATAATAATGACATGATGTTAAGCTTCTCAAAAAGTTTTAGGTTAAACCTACTGTTGTTAGATTAATTTTAATGTGTTTGTTGCTTTCCTTTATCTGGAATGTGGCAGTAGCTTTTTTTATTTTTAACCCTCTTTTAATCCTTACTCAGTTCAGTGACTTAAGGTTTGAGAGCTAAACACTGGGATTTTTGGGTAACAGACTGACAGTTTTGTTTGCATACTTATAATTGGCATTGTACATAGAAAGGATATGGCTACCTTTTGTTAAATCTGCACTTTCTAAATATCAAAAAAAGGGAAATGGAGTATAAATCGATTTTTGTATAACCTGTTTGAAACATGAGTTTTATTTGCTTAATAATAGGGCTTTGCCCCCTTTTCTGTAAGTCTCTTGGGATCCTGTGTAGAAGCCGTTCTCATTCAACACCAAACAGTTAAGTCCATTCTCTGGTACTAGCTACAAATTCGGTTTCATATTCTACTTAACAATTTAAATAAACTGAAATATTTCTAGATGGTCTACTTCTGTTCATATAAAAACAAAACTTGATTTCCAACTGCGTGGCTTGGTTTTCATTTATTTATGGAGTTTAAGATGGAGGATTCCTTCTGAAAATAGTGCAGAATAGCAAACTGGATATTAGAGGAGCAGAAATAGAAGGAGAATAACTTTTTCAACTAGGGAATGCTGGGAAGGCAATTTCAAGGGCTATCATTGGAAGACACTGCATTTTAAAAGCAGAATCATCCTGGCATCAAGTGCACAACCGTAGTCACTCCCCAGCTAACACTTGCTAGAATGTGCCAGAGGCCAACTACAACTGAAGTCAGCTGATTACCCAGGGGCACCAAGGTAAGGCTGCCATGCTGGAGGATGAACCCTTGTTTTAGCAGTGACTGTCCTCTTATCTGAAAAATGTAAAGTGTTTCCTACCTTTTTTGTGAACCATAAAAAACAACTTTGGCTTTTTTTATATGTAGTATTGATGAAAGAAATGTTTGATCCTGTATTAAGGCCTTATTAGTCAATAAATAAAGATAAATACTTGTTGACAAGATTATCTCTGCTGGAAGGATATATAGAGGTTTTCTCATAGTGCAGTTTTTATAAGGATCACCTAGAGTGATGTTAATGCTTCCCCGTTCACTCCCATCAACACGGAATTTTGTGTCTCGGGTGGGGCCTATGATTTCTGCCTTTAAGATTGGTATAGGAAAACAGACCATGGCCTCTGCCCTTACGTTTATGACCTAGTTTAGAAAGCAAAAGGAATTAGTGATCAGGTGAGCATATACAAGAGCCAAATAGTTGTGATCCAGATTTAAGTGCTGTGTTAATAGAAGAGCAGGTTCAGTTGGTGAGAGTAGTTGGGGTGGTGTTTGAGAGAGGAGGGAGGGACATGAATTGGTCCTCAGGTATGTGGATTGAATGACTAGGGCTAAGGGGAGGTTAAGAAGAGACCACGAGCACATTAGAAACAAGCTTTGCTTGTGTGGCAGACTGTAAGTCCAACTGGACAATGTGATAGGCAATTGGAGTCCTGGTGAGCCCTGCAGAGTGGTGAGAGCAGTGTGTTTGAGGAAGGCGAGTCTAGGTGGGTTGGAAGAGGAGACACAAGGGTTCTAGAGATCAGACAGAAGGTTGCTGAATTATTGCGATTTGAATAAGACCAGACTAAAATGATGGCAGAGGGCAGGCTTAATATACAGGGGAGTATGTGAAAGAGAAAGACTGTCTCTTGCCTACTAGGAAGTGGATTAGGTACTTGTGGCACTGTTCTTTGGGTTATGTCGTCAACGGCCTGGTGAAGTAGTACCATTTGTACGAAGTAAACTGTCTCGTGGTGAAGTAATGTGCTTCAGGTTGCACTGCCAGTTGGTGCTGGAGTTGGATTTCGAAACCAAGCCAGTGCTCAGTCTATTTTCACCTTCTCCATATCACAGTTTCTCAGGATAAGGTCCTAAGGTTTGGTTATACTGATTATAATGGGGGCAATAAAACAAACGCGCCAGAGCCAACAGAAAGATAGAACGCTGGAGTGTAACCTTAGCTTATCGAGTTAACGTAGCCGTTTAGCCTAACCTTGGTACCTCGAACAAAGAACAATGTCCTTGAAAAGTACTTAGCACAGTTTACTACTTTTTTTCTTGAAACCTATATTACCCCTTACCATCTTGTTAATTTTGTTTCCTCCTACTTCACACCATCTCGTGGCTGGAAGTAAATGATGATGAAGTTGCTTTTCACGATTCTCTTAATTGGCTGTCTGAGGCTATGTACTTTGAGGGGGACTTTTGCTACTTAATAATGGCCACAGCAGTGAATAATAGTAGTGAAATAAGTCAAAATACAGGGGCGGGGAGCAAAGGCAGCTGGGTATAAGTTCATGCCAACTTCCTAGGTGGATTTGAGATCAGTGTGACTCCCGAAGATCAAGTCATGTAGGGGATGTGAGTGCTCCAAGTCAGAATGTTTTGCTGGGACATCGAATTTAGGTCTGAAACTTCCAGCACCAAGATAAAAAGAGGTGGTGTGTTCCTGTTGCATCTAGTCAAAGGGAGAATAACAGTTGCTTAGGAAAAAGTCTGTAGCAAAAAATTCAGGAACTTCTAACATTAATTGTCATTGAAGTACAAAGTGGAAATGTCTCCAGTGCAAGTTCAGAGAAATCCAGACATTTTATCTTCTGACAAAGAACACAATACTTTCTATGCTGAGGCCATGCCAGAAAAAAAAAAAAAAAAAGATCAAACCTCAGGTCAAACTTACCTAGATCCAACTACCAATTTTACAGGAAATCTAAGGACAGAGGAATATATTAAACTACATCAGTCAACAAAATCCAGACTGGTAAATTTTACAGGATAACTGATCCAGTCTCTTCAACAATTAAGTTCCAATGGAGAGAGAGATTGTAAATTAACAAAAGATGGAAAGGAAAAAAAAGCAACAGGCAAAACTAAACCTTAATGTGTTTAGGGAAGTACAGAAATAATATAAAGAATATTAAGGGGCTTCCCTGGTGGCGCAGTGGTTGAGAGTCCGCCTGCCGATGCAGGGGACGCGGCTTCGTGCCCCGGTCCGGGAAGATCCCACATGCCGCAGAGCGGCTGGGCCCGTGAGCCATGACCGCTGAGCCTGCGTGTCCGGAGCCTGTGGTCTGCAGCGGGAGAGGCCACAACAGTGAGAGGCCCGCGAACCACAAAAAAAAAAAAAAAAAAAAGTCAGGGAGGGGTATTCTTAGGGAGGGAGGAGTTATACATTGTAGGGGGACATGAAGGGTTTGGGGGATAGCAAAATCCTGTCATGACATGGATGTTGTTTACAAGGGTGTTTGCTTTATAGCAATACATTAATCTACACATTTGCCCTATGTGGGTTTTAAAGTTTGTATTATATTAACCATAAAGGGTGCCGCGTGTGTATGTGTTTAAATGATATCACAATTTTCAGGACTATAGAACCAGTCTGAGAGGCTTTGCAGCCGAGACCAATGCTCAAAATCAAGCTTAGCAGGATTGGTCTGCTAAGGTGCTACAGCCCCTGCTGCTGAGCATCAGGCCCCAAGAATTGTCACTGAAATAGGGACTTCCCTGGTGTTCCCGTGGTTAAGACTCCACGCTCCCCATGCAGGGGGCATGGGTTTGACCCCTGGTCAGGGAACTAGATCCCGCATGCCCCAACTAAAAGCCTGCATGCCGCAACTAAAAGATCCCTTGCAGCCAAATAAATATTAAAAAAAAAAAAAGAATTGTCACTGAAACAATATAGCTGCCACCAATGCAAAATCTTTGCTAAGTCTATATAGTTCAGCCTCTGTTTCTTTGTTTTCAGTAGCTTTCGCTGCAAAGTCTGGGTTGGTTGGTGGAGCCCAAATTCCAGGCAAGTGAGGGAAAGGGAGTATCTCTTGTTTTCAGCTTCAAAAGTGGGGGTGGGCTCTGACTCTAAGGGTCGGGGATTCAGGTGCTGGGCGGACAAAATGAATGATAAATGCCCCTGGTGTCAGTGATGCTCAAACTTTACTGCCTGTTAGAATATCTGGGAAGTGCTTTTAAAAATACCAATGTTAAGGTTGCACCCCAGGCCAAGTAACACAGGATCTCTAGGGTGAGACTGTTAGTGGTTTTCTTGTTTGACTTTCTGTGTGATTGCCATGTGCGGCCAAGTTCATGAACCAGTGCCTACACTCTTGCTACTCAAAGTGTGGTCTTTAGGTCAGCCACATTGGAATCACCTGGGAGCTTGTTAGAAATGCAAAATCTCAATGTCAGGCGCGCGCGCGCGCGCGCGCGCACACACACACACACACACACACACACACACACACACACACACACACACACACACACACACACACACACACACACACACACACACACACACACACACACACACACACACACACACACACACACACACACACACACACACTGGCTGTACTGAGTTAGAATCATAGCTTGAAACAAGAGCCCTAGGTGCTGCTTGTTATGCACACTCCAATTTGAGAAGGGCTGATCTACACTGTTCTTCCAAGGCCAGCCCAAGTCCCACCAGCAAGGATATTCCCTACTCCTGAGCAGGGAATTGACCTTGCCCTTCTCCATCCATTCTGTAGCACTTTTGAGCTACATTTCCACTGGGCATGTATTGCAGACTTCCTTGGTTGTGGTTAATTGTCTTATGTTGGCTCATCTCCTTACCAGTCTGTAAGCTCTGGTGGGCAGGGACCCTGTCTCATCTCCTTTGTGTCTTCACAGTACTTAGCGCACTGCCATCCAAGCGGCAGGAGCTCAGGATGTGTGATCAGTGAACCAGTGACAGCCTTCTCCATCTTTCTCTGGCCTCCTTGTTCCCACCCCGACTTTCATGCATTCACATTTGTATTCCAATTTAAAGGCAACTTCAAATATAACCATAAAAGAACCTTAAAATTCAAGCCCAACCTTTTTCTGCGACTACCTCCAGACACAGGATAAGCTGGATGACTCCGTGGATCTCCGTTGCCTTGGAGGAGGTGGGCTAGGAAGCCCTCGGAGACTCAGTCCAATGTAAATATTCTCGGATTCTGTGGTTCCCCTCTGCCGGATTAACCAAGACTCAAAGTACTCTTAACTCTTGCGAGTTGGCAGGGATGGCTATGAAGAAATTATAAATTAAATAGAGCCATTGAGCCACCTTGTGACCATTCCTGGGAACTGCGTTTCTTCATTGTGCACCGGAAACTTCTCCAGAGCCCATCAGTCTGAGATCCATCATCAAGAATTTACGGTAAACACAGCCACACAAAATTAAATTCTCTCTCCCAACCTCCGATAAGATGGGAGTAAAGGAATTTACAAAGTATAATCAATCCTACAAAAACCAAATAAAAAAAGGCAAGAAACATCTGTAAGAATAAAAAAATTTATTTATGCAAATATTGACCTAGGTCTTTAAAAAGTGGGAGATAGAAAACAGAGCTAACTATTCTAGAGCAAAAGTTACAACCTAAGTGTTTTCAAAGGTGGATGCCAATAAAAAGTGAGCAGATTCACCCTGAATCCCACGAGTTCCAGAGTTTAGCGGTACCAGGGACCATGGAGATGATAAACATGTGGTGATGGGTTAAAAATGGGGATGGGTAGAAAGTCTGTGTAAGAAATAATGGGATCCCCAGGTGTCCCCGCCCACCTCTTGCTTCCAGGAGTTGCTGCCACTCTTGCTGGAGGCTTATTATTTGCAGAAATGGAATGACAGAACCTCCAGATGAGGACACAGGGCATGGGGAAAGGTGGAGGTGAGTCAGAGGGTCGAACACCAGGAGTTCAGTGAATATCTGCATTGGGTTTTTAGTTTATTTATTTATTTATTGGCTGCATTGGGTCTTTATTGCTGCATGTGTGCTTTCTCTAGTTGCAGTGAGCGGGAGCTGTTCTTCATTGAGGTGCGCGGGCTTCTCACTGCAGTGGTTTCTCTTGTTGCGGAGCACGGGCTTGAGGCACGAAGGGGCTTTAGTAGTCGTGGCTCATGGGCTCAGTAGTTGTGGCTCGCGGGCTCTAGAACGCAGGCTCAGTAGTTGTGGCGCACGGGCTTAGTTGCTCCGTGGCATGTGGGATCTTCCCAGACCAGGGCTCGAACCTGTGTCCCCTGCATTGGCAGGCGGATTCTTAACCACTGTGCCACCAGGGAAATCCCAATATCTGCATCTTGAACGATGAGCTCCTCAGATTCCTTCCTTCCTTCTCCCCTCCCTTTCCCAGAATTTTGGCAGCCAGGCCAAAGATTTGGAATGTCCTCTCTGGAAAACCTGTCCCAAAAGAAAAGACTCACAAATACTGGAGATTCACCAACTACAAGTTAGTCTCATTGCAGATTACTCTATGTTGAAGGTCTCCAGTCATCAAGATAGATGAATATACATAAAGTTTCCAATCTACCGAGAATATATATATGAGATCATTTAAACACAGAAACGTATAGACAAATTAATAAAAATCCACGTTCCTGACCCTCAGACTTAACAGATATTTGCATTCAATCAGATATTCAGTTCTTCACATTAACATAAATGAGAGAATAAAACAACAAACAACAGAAAAAGGAAACAAAGGGGGAAAAATGCAGAAAATCAAACTCACTTTCATTAATATTCTTGGATATGAGATGATATTGTATCCAAAAAGCAAGATAAGGATGTCATAAAAAAAAGAAATAAAGAATGAGATAGGATTCTCTAAAATAAAAACTGTCAACTGAAATAAAAGTTTCAAGAGAATTAGAAGATAAAAGTCAAGGAAATCTTCCTGAAAGTAAAACACACACAAAAAAGAGTGAGAAATGGAAAATGGGAGGAAATGATAAGAAATTTAGAAGGCCAATCTAAAAGCCAAAATTTGATTAGTTGGAGGTCTAGAGAAAGAAAATAGAGAGGAAAGCTGAAGGAAGGTGGTTATCGAAGAGAGAATATAAGAAAACTTACTAGAATTGAGAGATTTTAGTCTCCAGATTGAAAAGACCTAGCACGAAAAACAAAAAATTACCTGCACCCAGGAATGTCATCATGACATTTCAGAATTCCAAAGATAAATGATTTAAAAAAAAAAAAAAAAAACAGAGAAAAAGCAGGTCACATACAAAAGAATCAAGGACCTGAATGATTTAAATGTTCCTAAAGTAATACCGAGACCTCGAAAACAATTCTGAGTGAAAAGGATATTCTATGTAGAATTCTATACTCATTCAAATTACCTGTTAAATGTGAAATGATGTATTCAAATATGCAAAGAGGTAAATGTTTCATTCCCTTACTCGCCTTCTCAGGAATCTATTGGAGGATATATTCTAGCAAAATGAAAAAGTACACCAGGAAAGAGGGAGACCTGAGATCCTGCAGGGCGGTGCCGCTGGCCTAGGAAGCAACCGATCTCGAGTGGACTGAGGACGTGGTCTCCAGAAACGCAAGTGGGAGAAATAATATTGATAGGTGATGGATGTTACAGAGCTGATGGAGCATGTGAAAAGAATGAGGAAAGGGACCAGGCTAGGGACCAGGCTGTCTGAGAGCAGGGATAAAATCTGCCCGGTTTGCCACTGGATCTCCAGTGCCTAAGTGTTCCTGGCACATAGAAGTTGCCCAGTAAATCATGTTAAAGGAGTGAGTGAATGAACGCATAAACGAGAGTTGATGAAGCTTCACGTATGTGCTTTGAGCCAGGCAATACAGCAGACACCTAGAAATACAGGATAAATGTAATTTTAAATGCATAGCAAAATTCTCAAGAAAGCAAGGACAACTGAGGGACAAACAGGTTACTTAGAAATCATATTGCAGGGCTTTAATTTGCAGATGTCCAGAGATGCCACTGCTCCTTCTCCTCCCTGCTCAGTGAAATCAGGGCTGCATTCCCATCACCCCATCAGGAAAGCTCTTGCCGAGGTCAGAGCGATGCTGAATCTGAGATGTTGACTCATTAATTTCACTCCTTCCTGAAACACCTCCTTCACTTGGATCCCAGGACACTGCTCTCTGCCTCCCTCACTTGCTCTCCTCAGTCTCAGAGCCAGTGTCCTCTTCATCTTCCTTTTTTTTTTTTAATGGATTATAGTTTATTTACAATGCTGTGTTAGTTTCAAGTGTACAGCAAAGTGAATCAGTTATACATATATCCACTCTTTTTTAGATTCTTTTCCCGTATAGGTCATTACAGAGTATTGAGTAGAGTTCCCTGTGCTAATCTGATTTCAGCTAATCCTGAGTTAGGACACGTACTCCATGAGGTATGTGTTGTTGTCTGCATTTGGCAAGTGGATAAATACAAGCTCAGCAAATTATGTAACTTGTCAGAATCACACCAGCAGAAAGGAAAACTCAGGCCCATTCCCAGGTGGGTCTGACTCCCATACCTGATCACTTACTTTCCCTGGAAGTCCATGCCCTAATGGATGGCCACTTTCACTTCTTGATATCTGTTGTAAAAACAGAGCAGTACTTTAGAAAATAATATGAGACATGTGTATACTATAATATCATCTGAGTATGGGACTTGACCCTGCACCACATAGAGGGATGTTATACACAACTGACTAGAGTTTACAAGTCCGTTTTTTAGAACTGATTAAATGTCTTTTATTAAAATTTAAATTCCCATAATATTGTAATAATAAGTGCTCACATAAAAAGCAAATAGAATAGACTCTGGTCATTTATAAAATAGCATTATATGAAACGAGTCTCAATAAATTTTAAAAGATTGAAATATTTAAAAGTATCTTTTCTGACCACAATGAAACTAGAAATCAATAATAGAAGAGAAACTGGAAATTTTACAAATATATGAAAATTAAACAACATACTGTTTTTTCAATGAAGGTATAATTGACATAAAACATACTCATTTCAGGTGTACAAAATAATGATTCAATGTATGTATATATTGCAAAACAATCACTACGATAAGTCTAGTTAACACCC
The DNA here is from genome assembly GCF_011762595.2 of Tursiops truncatus. NCBI lineage: Eukaryota > Metazoa > Chordata > Mammalia > Artiodactyla > Delphinidae > Tursiops > Tursiops truncatus. Next base: position 68,683,143 of record NC_047047.1, on the reverse strand, counting down.
ATCACCAGACATAGTTACAGATTTTCTTTTCCTTGTGATAAGAATTTTTAAGGGCTTCCCTGGTGGCGCAGTGGTTGAGAGTCCGCCTGCCGATGCAGGGGATGCGGGTTCGTGCCCCGGTCCGGGAAGATCCCACATGCCGCGGAGTGGCTGAGCCCGTGAGCCATGGCCGCTGAGCCTGCGCGTCCGGAGCCTGTGCTCCGCAACGGAAGAGGCCACAACAGTGAGAGGCCCGCGTATCGCATGAAAAAAAAAAAAAAGAATTTTTAAGATCTACTCTCTTAGCAACTTTCAAATATACAGTACAGTGTTATTAACCACAGTCACGATGCTGTACATTACACCCCCTGGACTTATTTTATAACTGGAAGTTTGTACCTTTCGACCATCTTCACTCATTTCACTCCATCCCCCAGCCCCCTGCCTCTGGTAACCACTAATGTGTTCTCTGTATCTATGAGCTCGTTTTTTCATTTGTTTTTTTGTTTGTTTGTTTTAGATTCCACATATAAGTGAGATCGTATGGTATTTTTCAATTAGCATAATACCCTCCATGTTGTTGAAAATGGCAGGATTTCCTTCTTTTTTTATGGTTGAATAATATGCCATTGTGTATGTATGTGTATATGTCTATCATATATATATACATAGTTCACATTTTCTTTGTCCATCGATGGACACTTCGGTTGTTTCCATGTCTTGACTATTGTAAATAATGTTGTAACGAACATGCGGGCATAGATATCTTTTCCAGTTAGTGTTTCTCTTTCTTTCAGATAAATACCCATATGTGGAATCGCTGAATCATATGGTAGTTCTATTTTAAATATTTTGAGGGACCTTCATACTGTTTTTCACAGTGACTGCACCAAGTTACATTCTCACCAACAGTGCTCGGGGCGCTCTCTTTTCTCCACATCCTTGCCAACACTTGTTATTTTTTATCTTTTTTACAACAGCAGTTCTAACAGGTGTGAGGTGATATCTCACGGTGGTTTTGATTTGTATTTCCCTGATGATTAGTGATGCTGAACATGTTTTCATGTACCTGTTGGCCATTTGTATGTGTTCTTTGGAAAAATATATATTCAGATCCTCTGCCCATTTTTAAATTGGGTTGTTTGGGGTTTTCAGATATATGATTTGCAAATGTTTTTTCCCATTTGGTAGGTTGCATTTTCATTTTGTTGATGTACAGCATAGTGACTACAGTTAATAATACTGTATTGTATATTTGAAAGTTGCTAAGAGACTAGACTTTAAAAGTCTTCATCACAAGAAAAAAATAGGTAACTATGTATGGTGATGGATGTTAACGATACTTATTGTAGTGATCATGTCATAGTGTATACAAATATCGAATCATTATGTTATACACCTGCAGCTAATAATGTTATATGTCAATTATACCTCAGTAAAAAACAAAAACAAAACCCCAAAGCAATATGGTCTTGGCATAAAGACAGACATATAGACCAATGTAACAGGATAGAGAGCCCAGAAATAAACCCTCACATACATGGTCAAGAATCCAACTTCCCCAGAAGGCATTCCTACCAACTGTTCAGTCACTATGTGAGTGACTGAGTGGGAGCTCTCCCACAAGTTCTGGAAGCTTCTTGGCTTGACAGTAAGCCCAGGGCTCTCAGTTGCCGCCTTCCATCCCTGATGGCTGGTTGGTGGCAAGAAGACTGGTGAAAACAGCAGCAAAGCAAGTGGTAAGGGTAAATTTGTGATTTGTAGTAAGTCAACTTGCCCGGTTATAAAAATATCAACCATGTTGTGTGGCCATCTTCAAAACGTCAGATCTTAAGTCTGGAGAAGGAAGCTCACATCTTTCAGACCCATGAATATTATCCAGACTCTATTGCTCAGATAGGCAGAGCAGAGGTTTTAATTTTAATGAAGTCCAACCTACCAGTTTTTTCTTTTCAAAAGCGTGGATCACGCTTCTGGTGTTGCATCTAAAAAGTTATCGCCCAACATAAGGTCACTTAGGTTTTCTCCTATGTTATCTTCTATGAGTTCTATAGTTTTGTATTTTACATTTAGGTCTATGGGCTATTTTGAATTAATTTTTGTGAAGGGTGTAAGGTCTGGGTCTATATTCTCTCTCTATCTCTCTCTTTTTTGCATGTGGATGTCCTGTTGTTCCAGCCCCATTTGTTGAAAAGACTATTCTTTCTTTTACCATTTAATTGCCTTTGCTCATTTGTCAAAGATCAGCTGACCATATTTGCCTGTGTCTACTTCTGGGCTCTCTATTCTCTTCCATTGATCTATTTGTCTTATTGCTCAGATTGGAATATCAGTGGAATTATTGGACAGTCTGTCTCAGCAACAAAAGCAAAGCTGTAGGAGCCTCAGCTAATTCGTTGACTTGATTCACAGAAAAGACATTGGACAATTTCTACAGTTTTGCTTGGTTATTTGCTGTCGCTTGGGCCCAGATGATACCAAGGCCATCTGAAATGTTTATTCAGGCAAGTGTGGTTCTGAATGGTATGAAAAACAAGTAGCACAAAAATCTCTTTTTTAGAAAACAATTTGAATAAAGTCATTTTTAAAGGATTCTGAAGCTTAAGTCATGAACATAAACACCACCATTTAAAAGCAAGAGATGAAAAGGCTAATGAAGCTTCAGTTTAAAGACATCTTAGTGATGGTGAAGCTAAATTAGAAGAAATTTTACAAAATGAAAAATATGGAATAATGAAAATAATGAAACATGTTGATTATTTGTTACTTCTTTCCTAATATTATTTAAAATACTATTTAGAGTCAAAATGTTTTATTTGTTTAAAACATGTATTATTTACTTGAAAAAAAAGTGTATCAACTAACAAAATACCCAACTTATAAGACGTGTAGTTTGATTTACTGTGTTCACTATTGACCAAAACTTAAAATTCTAACTTCCCGAAATAAATATTTCATGAGTTATTTATTTTTTGGAAGGAGCATTTCAGGAACAACCTATAGATAAGGATTGGGTTCCAATTCCTCTTTATCCCTATAACATTCTCTCCTTTTATGATAAAATATAAACATGCAAAAAAACACACCCCTTGAATAGGCTCCTTTCTACATTTTTTTGCCTAATGAACTACATTAGGTAAATTACAAAGGTCAACCAAACTGTGGTTCTTTTCTACTTTGCAGGATTCTAAGACACTTTATAGTTCACACCACAGAAATAAGAAAGAACATCTTCAATGAATTCTTAACTGTAGAGAACTTATGAGAAGGAAATTAACACAATGTTACGCGATGACAAAATGAGGGCTGAAAGTCAACAAATTGAGCTCATTTTAAAAATGTCGGGCTTCCCTTGTGGTGCAGTGGTTAAGAATCTGCCTGCCAATGCAGGGGACACGAGTTCGAGCCCTAGTCCAGGAAGATCCCACATGCCGCGGAGCAGCAAAGCCCGTGCGCCACAAGTACTGAGCCTGCGCTCTAGAGCCCACGAGCCACAGCTACTGAAGCCCGTGTGCCTAGAGCCCGTGCTCCGCAACAAGAGAAGCCACCGCAATGAGAAGCCAGCGCACTGTAACGAAGAGTAGCCTCTGCTCGCCGCAACTAGAGAAAAGCCCGCGCAGCAACGAAGACCCAACGCAGCCATAAATAAATAAATAAATAAGAAAAAAGTGAATGGCTTTAAAATAAATATTCCCAGCCCTTTATAAGAACACACGATGACATGAGAATTCCCTGGTGGTCCAGTGGTTAGGACTCCACGCTTTCACTGTCGAGGGTACGAGGGTTCCCTGGTCAGGGAACTAAGATCCCACAAGCTGTGTGGCTGGGCCAAAAAAAAAAGAACACACAGTGACAATATCCATATGGTGCTTCAAACATCAACAGGAAGACTTCCAGACTGTTCTTTGGTCTATCCAGCCTGCTAGCAGAGGGGGAAGTGCTTATGGTGTTCCAGCCACAGAACTATGTAGCAAGTGGACAGAATTGTGGACATATTTCCCTCAGAGGACAACACAGACTTCTTAGTTGTTTTCAACTCTGCAAAGCCTCTATCACCTGGACTCTACAGATGGTGCTGCTGGGAGTACAGTCCCCAAATCACTAAAAGGAAGCAGTAGTCCTTGAAGAAATGGCTGATTCCAGAGCTGGGCAGGCAAAGGGCAGAATGACCCTGAAACATCCTATTGTTTCAGAAAGTAAGGAAAATTCCAAAGAATTATGGGTGCATGCCAATGGCACACAGGAACTAGATGAAAGATGCTCCCTTTGGTCAAATATAGGACAGTTTGAGCATCAAAATAAAGAATTTAAAAGAATTCATGAATTGATAATAAATAAGGGGCTGAGGGCAAGCTCCTCTTTGTAGTGGAATGCCAACTAATACAGGTTTAAGGAATGACAGAGTTAGAAATTCACCATTTAGTAAACATCACAGTAATAATTGACTCAGGCAAGAATCAGCAATGGATGCTATCATTGGGTGCAAGTGTCCTGGGGAACAGGATGTTGTGAACAGTCACAAACATCTTCCCACCAATTCTCTGTTAATCACAAAGGGAAAAAAGGTGCCTTTATAGTGCGGACACCTGGCAAACACAACCTGAACCAAGTGATCTAAGTTAGCATCACAAAAAGTGGGACAAACTGACATCACTTGCCTCCTGGTATGGTGCACTGAGTATTCCTGACAGTGATGCATCAGGCAAAACTGGTCGTTCTACAGAACACATGGTCTACACTCTTCAAAATACCAATGTCTTAAAAGCAAAAAAAAAAAAAAAAAGGCTGAGAAAATGTTTGAGCTTAGAGACATGGTAACTAAATACAGTGCATGATTCTAGATTAAATCTTGGGAAAAGATGCTATAAAGGACAATACTGGGATAAAAAATTGAATGTTGACTGAATATTATGTATCAATATTAAATTTCCTGAATTTAATAATTGAACTGTGGCTGTGTGAGAGAATGTCCTACTTCTTAGGAAGCACATACTGAAGTATTCATGGGCAAAGGAGTGTGATGTCTTGAACTTGCTTTCAAATGGCTCAGAAAAGAAAAGAATAATACGTATTATATTGTGAATCAAGGTTAAAGGCACATGGGAGTTTGTTATAATATTTTTACAACCTTTCTATAGGTCTAGCTCTTTTCAAAATAAAAAGTTTAATAGAAAAATAAGGTTGGGGCACTTCCACTTCTGGTAATGGTTGAGTAAATCCTATGAAAGCAACCTCCACAGGGGGAAAAATTAAAAAAAGATAAACTCTGGACTTTATACAAAAAATCAGCTAAATAAAGCCCCTAGAGAGTGAACTATTTATTTACCAAATAAAAAAAATAAAAGTGAAACAATATCTCTAAAGGCTGAAAGAAAAAGAAAGTCAACCCAGAATTCTATATCCCATGAACACATCCTTCAGAAAAAAGGGAAAATAGACATTCTCAGTTAAAAGAGGAAAAAAAAAAAAAAAAAAAGAATTCATTGCCAGCAGATTTGCAATACAATAAATGCTAAAGGAACTCCTACACGCTGAAGGTGTATGATACCAGATGGAAACTTGGGTCCTCAGAGAGGAATAAAGAGCATCAGTAAGTAAATATGTGGGTAGATATAAAAGTCTGTTTTTTCTTCTTTGTTTCATTATAATATGTATGACTCTTTACACCTAAAAATGACAACATTGTCTTGAGGGGTTAATGAAATACATGTAAATGTGTGTACATACATACAATGTGTACACACAGTGCTGTGTATATTGGAGAAGGGATAAATGGATCTATATGTTACAAGTTTTCTATATTTAGGGTACTGCTAACTCTATAGAGACTGTGAAAATTTAAGAATGAATAATGTAATCCCTGGAAAAACCACCAAAAAAAAAAAAAGTTGAAAAAAAAAAGTATAGCTAAAAAGCCAATAGAAAAAAAATGAAATAGACTTCTTTAAGAGGCAAGGAAGGAAGAACCAGAAGAACAAAAAGTAGAGGAAGTGAACAGAAAACAATAAAATAGTAGGTAAGTTATCTCAACCTGATAAAGGTCATCTACAAAAAACCTACAATTAACACCGTCCTCAATAGTGAAAGGCCAAAGACTTTCCTTCTAAGATCGGAGACAAGGCAAAGATGTCCACTTCCACTTCTCCTATTCAACATAGGACTGGAGGTCCTCGCCAATGCAGTTAGATGCAAAATAAAAGGCCTACAGATTGGAGAGGATCAAATAAAGCTGTCTTTATTTGTAGACAACATGATCTGGTACACAGAAAATCCCAAGGAATCTACGGAACAGCTATAAAAACTAATAGATGAATTTAAGAGCAGAATATGCAGTTGATTTTTATATATTGACCTTATTAAATTCATCTGTTTCATTGCAAAATGGGTTTATTCAGGAATTGGCAAGAATTGCAATTTGGGGGACTTCCCTGGTGGTGCAGTGGTTAAGAATCTGCCTGCCATTGCAGGGGACATGGGTTCGATCCCTGGTCTGGGAAGATCCCACATGCTGTGGAGCAACTAAGCCCGTGCACCACAACGACTGAGCCTGTGCTCTAGAGCCAGGGAGCCACAACTACTGAAGCCCGCGCCCCTAGAGCCCATGCTCTGCAATAAGAGAAGCCACTGCAATGAGAAGCCTGCACACCGCAATGAAGAGTAGCCCCCGCTCACGGCAACGAAAGAAAGCCCATGCGCAGCAACGAAGACCCAACGCAGCCAAAAATAAAATAAATAAATTTATAAAAGAAAAGAAAGGATTGCAATTTGGGACATGCAATCTACAAGGAACCACAGGTAAGTCTGGAGAACAAAGGAGAGAAAACTCTTTTATAGAGGAGAAGGGGGAGTTGGGAGGAGCTATTATAAATAGAGTCCATTGGAGGAAACCGGGAATTCAGAGTGTAGTGGCTTTTCATTAGCTGAGTTGTGACAGTCTCTCAATGGCTAGGCTATTTCCTGGCAGGGAGAAATTCTTCCTTCTGCTAGGTAGTAAAGTGGTAACCTTCTTCCCATTAGAGATACAAAGGTACAGTCTCTTCCTGTTGGGTCTGCAGTTGACACTGGAATGGTAAGACGTGAGAGCCTACCCCTCTGGCCTCCCGACTACATTTTAAATGAGGTTTCTGTTTATTAACTTTCATAGCACAATTTTTAATGACTGTGTAGTACTCCATGGTATATTTGCCTTAGAAATGCCTAATGAAAGTACAGCTTCCCTCAGCTCCCCAGTCCAGAGATGAGATGAGATACCAGTAATAAAATTTATGACTACCATTTATTAAAATGTGTATCTGAAACTGTGTCAAGTGCTTTATGTACATCTTACATGAAGTGGGTACTATTTTTATCCCCATTTAACAATGAGAGACAATGGTGTACTGGTAAATGTTTTATAACCACTCTCTAGGAAAAAAAAACCCCTGATTCATAGCATTTACCAATTTCCATGGTGTAAATAATCCCACTGTGGCCAATTTCAAGCTATCAACATGATATCACCAAACATAGAGTTGGGAAGAGATGAACAGTAGCACACCATTATATAGTTTTGCCACCATACAGAAACAATAGACAAAAATAACCTTTAGAGCATAGAAAATAGTAAAATGTAATAAAATGAGGAAGTAATGAGTTTTAATTATTTATTATGGTTGTTTAATATAAGTTGTTTATTTGTAACTTTTTATAATTTAATTTTTGATAAGAGCTGTGTTTAATAACCCACTTGTGAAATTCCTGAAATGTTGACAGTTGGCTCTTGCCACCACTGAAAAGAGATTAAGTCACTTGTACAGCCATTGGACTTCAAATGTCATCCTCTCAGCTCTAGGACCATTTTGCCTTATCTGTTGATGCCTGCTGTAAGCCAGATACATATTAGTCCCTGTGGAGAATCACATGTGAATAGATAAGATGCGGGAGGTGTATTTAATAGTACAACGTAATACATTCTGTGGAGTGGGGTGGTGTGCACACTGAGAAAAGATGAGTCAGTCCTATCCTGGGAAATTAGGTGTTTTAAAGGGAAGGTGACACTTAGGCAACTATCAACAATGGCTGCTGACATCACGAAACAGAGACAACCTGACACTGTGTGCCTCCTGACAGAAGGACCACCACCTCCTATAACACAAGAAAGCAAAACTCAAACCTTCTGAATTTGATTTACTACCTACAGTCTACTACCAATTTAGAGAAAATCAACAAAGTAACAAATGAAATTACCCTACAGGGACTGAATCAACAAAATCTAGACTGTGAGAAACAATATAGGACAAAGAGTCCAATTTCTTCTACAAATAAATTGCAAGGAAAAAATGTATGGATCTTACTGGGAACTTGATTTAAATAAATTGTAAATAAATTCTCCAACAAGACAGTTGGGAAAATATGAACATCGACTACATATTTTGTGATACTAAGAAAATATTGTTAGTTTGTTAGTTGTATAATATCACTGCAGTTAAATTTTGTAAAAAAAAAGGTTCCTATCTTTAGATATATATATTGAAATATTTATAGAGGAAGTGATATCTAAGATCTTTTCAAAGTTCTATGAGGACATGTATGTTCAATTGATCTTTAACAAGGGTGCCAAGACAATTAAATGGGAGAAAGAATAACCTTTTCAACAAATGGCGTTGGGACACCTGGATATCCATATGCCAAAGAATGAAGTTGGACTCCTACCTCGCACTGTACACAAGAATTAACTCAAAGTAGATCATAGACCTAAATGTAAGAGCTAAAACTATAAAATTCTTAGAAGAAAATACAGGAGTAAATCTCTGTGGCCTTGAGTTAGACAATGTTTTCTTAGATATGACACCAAAAGCACAAGCAACAAAAGAAAAAGAAGGATAAATTGGACTTCATCAAATCAAAGACTTTTGTGATGCACACAGTATCATCAAGTGAAAAGACAACCCATCAAATGGGAGAAAATATTCACAAATCATATCTCTGAAAAAGGACTTATATCCAGAATATAAAAAGGTTTGCAACTCAACAATAAAAAGACAAATAAAGGCAAAGGATTTGAATAGTCATTTCTCCAAAGAAAATACAAATATCCAATAAGCACATGAAAAGTTACCCAGAACCATTAGTCATTAAGGAAAATATAAATCAAAACCACAATGAAGGGCTTCACTGGTGGCACAGTGGTGAGAGTCCGCCTGCCGATGCAGGGGACGCGGGTTCGTGCCCCGGTCCGGGAAGATCCCACATGCCGCGGAGCGGCTGGGCCTGTGAGCCCTGGCCGCTGAGCCTGCGCGTCCGGAGCCTGTGCTTCGCAACGGAAGAGGCCACAACGGTGAGAGGCCCGCGTATCGGGAAAGAAAAAAAAAAAAACGACAATGAAATACCACTTCATATCCACTAGAATGGCTAGACTTAAAAAGACAGACAGTACACTTTGGCAAGGATGCAGAGAGATTGGAACTCTCATATTGGGTTGGCTAAAAAGTTCGTTCGGGTTTTTCTGTAAGATGTTAATGGAAAAATCCAAATGAACTTTTTGGCCAACCCAGTATATTTCTAGTGGTAATGTTAAATGGTGCAGTGACTTTGAAAAACAGTTCGGCAGTTCCTCAAAATGTTAAACATAGAGTTACCATCCGACTCAGCAATTCCACCACAAGGAAGGGAAGTGAAAACATATGTCCACACAAAAACTTGTACACAGACGTTCATAGCAGCATTATTCATGAGGCCAAAAAGGTGGAAATAACCCAAATGTCCATCAACTTATTAATGAATAAATAAAATGTGGTTATCCACACACTGGAATATTATTCAGCCATAAAAATAATGAAGTACTGATACATGCTGCAACATGGGTGAATCTTGAAACTTCTGCTAAATGAGAGAAGCCACTCACAGAAGACCACACATTTTATTATTTGTATGAAAATGTATGGAATCAACAAATTTATAGAGACAGGAAGTAGACTGGCGATTGTCTACAGATAGGAGGAGGGCTGGGGAAAGGACTGACTGCTAATGGGTAGGGGTTTCTTTTAAAGGAAAGATGAACATGTTTGAAAATTAGATCATGGTGATGGTTGCACAATATGGTGAGTATACTAAAAACACCGAAATTGTACATTTTAAATGGATGGATTTTATAGTATGTGAATTATAACTCAATAAAGCTGTTTAAAAAAAATTCTATAAGGAGGGGAAATAAACAGAAATAAGATCAGCTGTGGGCTGGTAAGTGTTACAGCTGGGAGATGAGTACAGGGGGATTCATAATACTATTATCTCTAGTTTACGTTTAGAATTTTCTGAAAGAAAAATTGGATACATTTCCTAGAATTTTCAGAGGTGCTTATCCAAATGTTTTCTGGCCTCCCCCAGTTCATGGGCTCGGAGAAGGCCATCCGTCCTAGGTGGGGTGGAGTGGGTTTGTTTTACACATAACCTGAGCTGCTGCTGGCCACTTCCACCATCTTTCTACTCCATTGACCACTCTGCCCACTCACGGGCAGCTTGGCCGACCTCTGCCACAGGCTGGCCTCTGGACCAACAGTGGGCCTCTGCCGGGGCCGTGCCCCCCTCCCTGCCTCCTCCTTCAGACCACTGACCTCTTGTATGTCTTCCCTTCTACTTGTCACCACCAGCCCTGTCAGAGGGGGAACCCACAGCAGAGCAGCTGGGATCCCAGTGACCCAGCTCTTGCCTCCACCCCTCAGCCCTCTCTGTCCCCCACACAGACTCTCCCAGAGGGTGAAGCTCAGGCACAGCCTCACACATCACCTAGGCCCCCAGCCCTCTCACTTCCAGGCCCAGCTGCTCCCTCTGGCCTCTCTGTTAAGTATCCTCCTCCCTCGGGCTGCATCCTGTGCTCTCCGTGCTGCCAGCTGTCTTCTAGCAATCTCAGCCCAAGGAAAGATCTAAGCGGTTCTGACTCAAAGTGAAGCTGACTTCCTTCCTACATGGCTCCTGAGCCCTGAACAAGTCAAGGGATTGTATGTATGTGCACATAGAGGTCCCTGGAGAGTTGCCACCAGTTAAAAAGCCCTAGAAAGGCTCTGGAACATTCTACAACAATTAGGGGGTGGGTCCAACCACTTAGGTAGCTCTGCTTGATTTCTCACACCTGTGTGGTCCCTGACGCAGCCAAAATCCAGAGTTACACGGGTTTTGGTATGAAATACGAAGTGTGGCCTGGAGGAAAGATCAGAGGAGGAACTGAAATCCGGCTGGGACAGCAGGGTTGGAGAGGAGGAAGGGCCACACGACAAATGGCGGAAGCAGAATTGCCAGGACTTGGTGACCAGTTGCATGTAAGGATTAAGAAGAGTTCCAGGTTGGGGGACCAGGTGAAAGGTGATGTCCTTAGCTGGGATAGAAAAGGAAAGAGGACTGGGTTCAAGTGCGATTGTTGAAATGGAATGCCTGTGAATGCCTCGGTGGGGATAGAGGGGCTTAGCTGGAAACTGAGGTCTAGAGCTGAGGTGAACCAGCAATGCTGAGGACTAGAAGCTGCAGATGTGGCGTCTACATCAGGGCTCAGAGGCCTCTCTCAGAGATAGGGTGACCGAATGGTCTGGTCCTGGTTTACACCCTCTGTCCTGGTTTATGCCTATAAACCTATTCCTGTTAGCACCTCCTGCACCCTCAAGTGTCCCAGTTTGGCTGACAAACTGCCTTCCAGTCACAGCTCTGCTTCTTTCCCGCTGTGTGACCTTGGAGCAAAGCATTTCTGCTCTTGGAGTCTCCGTTTCTTTCCTCTGCAAAAGATGGAGATTGAACAGTGATCTGAAATGTCTCTTCCTCTGAGAAGTTGTGTTCATCTTATCTGGTGCCGTTTCTCTTGGGGTTCAGGTCACCTGATGTGGGATGTCAGTCACCTCCGAAGAGAGCGTTTGTGTGTGTGTGTTGAGGGGGGAATCTCTCTGGGGTACCGAGGCTGAGGACGAGAGTCCATGGAGCCCTTTCAGCACCAGCCTATGTCTATGCTGGAGCTATCTGGCTCACAGACTGGTGGCAATCGGTAAGAAGGCGCCGGGAACTTGGAAAGTGGGGGCGGAGGGGGCGGTATTAGGCTTCGGCAACAAGCTGGGAAGGCAGTGGGATTTGCAGTTAAACCTAGCTTCAAATCAAGCTGCTACTTGACCTCTCTGAGTATGTTTGCTCATCAGTAAAATGGGGTTAATTAGGCGGCCTCGCCAGGATGCGTGAAGCTGGAGGTGATATACGTCCTAGAGGCAGCAACAGCTGCTGGGATCGCGGCGGCAGAAGCTTTGGGAAGTGAAGCAGGACCCCGAGCGGGACTGGAGGCGATTCCCGGAGGCCGGGGCACCAGCGGGCGAGGAAAGGGGGATTCGAACACGCTCGGCGGGGAAGGGGAGGCCGACCCCCACCACCGACCCCGGGGATGCCGCTACGCGTCCACGTTTTCCCTCCCGGCGCCCGCCGGGGGTCTCGGTCCCCGGCTGTCACCTGGACGCTCGGGGATGGGGCGGGCGAGCCGGGCGGGCGTAGAGGCGGGCCTTGGCGGCGTATGCGGGCGCGGGCCGGGGGGTGGGGCGAGGGGCGGGGGGCGGGGGCCGGCGCCCCGCTGGGAGGCCGGCCACGTGACGCCCGCAGCACCGGCTGGGCCGCCAGGCGGGGAGCGCCGCGGCGGCCCCAGGAGGTGGCGGCGGGCGCGGAAGCCCGGGCCGCGCGGGACTGGCCGTCGGGGCCCCGGGACGGCGGCCCCTGGGACGCCCATGCCATGGAGAAGTTGGCGGCCGGGCTGGCGGGCCTGCGCTGGAGTATGGGCGCCTTCCCGCTCGACCTCATCGTCAGCCGCTGCCGCTTGCCCACGCTTGCCTGCCTCGGGCCAGGTACCGGGGGTGTTGGGAAGGGCGACTGGGGGGCCACGGGGCCTTCGGGGACTCCCCCGGGGCCGTGAGGATGCGGCTCCTGCCCTCCCGCTACTCGGCGCGGGCCCCGCGCTGCTCCCGGAGCGCCTCCCAGGAGAGCCGGGGCCCACGAACCGAGGGGCCGCCTCCTTCTGGGCCCCACGGACGGGCACAGGGACAGAAACCTGGGACAGGGACTGGGGCCGGGCCCAGGACAGAGTTCTCCGGCCCAGCTGGAGCCGGGAGCGCGGCGGAGCCGCCAAGTCCGCCCCGTCGGTGCACCCCCTTCCCTCGCCGCCCTCAGACCCCCGCCCGGGCCGCGCCCCCCTCCATCCTTTTGTCTCCGGCCTCTCACCTCGATCCTCCCGTATCCCTTGGGCCTCGGACTCTGTCTTCCCACCGCCGCCGCCCCCCAGCCCCGCTCTGTCCCTCTTGGGACCCTTCTCGCACCCTCCTTTCGCGGCCTGGGGAGCAGCCTCCGGTCCCCGGGGGCCGGCAGACTACCTCTGGGCCTGAGTGAGCGAGTCCTTCCGCCGGGCGGGCCCCCGAGCCCCCGGACCTCCCCACATCTTGCCCCACTTCTCCTTGGGGCCCGGGGGCCCAGGCTGCACTGCTGATGGTTGCGGGCCCGAGAGGGGCGCCCGGAGGCTGCGCCGAGCAAGTGGACCGTTTGGGGGAAGAGGGGCTGCTTGGCTGGGGGAGGGGCAGGAGCCGGGGCTGGCAGCCAGGCCGGGGGTTTTGTGTGTGAGAAGAATAGGGGTTTGGCCCGCGTTGGCACACTTGCTTCCCTGAATGCTAATGGAGCCCGCGGCCACAGGCTCCTCTCCTCTTCCTTCCGCGGGGCCAGCAGCCACTCCTCCGACCCGCGGCGGCGAGGAGTGGGCACAGTGAGCGTCACCGTGCCCCAGGAGCGGGCTCGGTGAGAGCGTCTATGCCTGGGCCGTCGGGCAGGGTTGCCTGGCAGTCCAACGTCTTGTTTCCTGGATCATCGGCGTGTGATGCGGAGACTGCCCATGTCAACAGCAAGGCTGTGTGTGTCTGCGTGTGAATGGAATATGCTGGCCCTAGGTTGTGCCTGGCCACTTCCCACACATCCTCTTTGGCATCTCCCCTCCCGGGGGGGGGGGGGTCCTTTGTGAGCTCCTCAATCTGGCAGGCCTCCTTTGGGCTCCCTTGACACCTCTGGCACCCTTGTCTTGTCTCCTACTGTAACCCGTTGTAATGGTCAGTTTATTGTCCTTCTACTGGGCTGCAGGCTCCTTGAGGTAGGGCATCCTGCCTAACAAAGATTATGGAAGGAGTAAATGAATGAGGGAATGAGCAACTGGTGTGATGGCCCAGTTGCCTGGTGTCTGTCTGTGACAGTGGTGGCTATGGCTGTGGTCACCTTATGTGATCAAAACTGTGAGTGTGAAAATGTGATCAAAAGTACATCTTGAAGGTCCCTGTGTGCTGTGTATTTGGGAGGGGCCCCTTAGTGGGACCATGGGACTGAGTTGTGTCATTGGGGTGACAAGCAAGCCCCTATCACTGTGGCCCAGGGGGCTGTGCTGGCTCAGCTACTGGTGACCATGACCCATGGTTGCTGGTGTGTGTCCTGCGTGACTGTGGCCTGCATCCTTAGGAAGGGCAGCCTGGGGCTTAGGAGAGCTCTAAGAGGAGGTTACAGAGTAGGAAAGCCTCCTCTGCCTCAGGTGAGGAATTGAGGAGAAAGGCTCCCCCCTCCCCACCCCCATACACAGGGTGGAAGCCAGGCCCTTCCTGCAGGTCCTGAACGCATCGTCCCCTCCCCTGACCAAGTGCACACACTTCAGGGAGTCCCCAGCCATCAGAGTAAACCATTTCCCATTTGGTTGGGTGGCAGATATTAAGTTGCGTCTGAGGGGGCTGGGAAGGAGGCATCCCTCACCCCCACCCTACTCACCAGCTGCAACCAGGAGACGGCTCAAAGGCCTCCTGGAAGCTGGGCCAGCCCTTCTGCTCTCCTGGAAACTGGTGCTGGGATTGGAGCCTCTGGGGCCCAGGCCCCTCCCGATGGCTTCCCCCAGGACTAGCCCCCATCACTCTTCTAAACCCACCCCTTTCCTCTGGCCTTCATTACTGTGTTCCAAAGACTGGGGGGGTGAAGGGCTGAGGGAGGGCGAGCCAAGAAGCAGCTTCTCTGAGGTGGGATCAGCGGGTATCTGAGACTGTCTCCTCTCTCCTTTGAGGTCCCTTGTGCGCAGGAGACTGTCTGTGGCAGTGGGTGAAAAGAGAGCCCAAAGAGAGCCAGGAGTCAGCTCCTGTAAGCCCTGCCGTTCTCCTGACCCGAGTGACCCACATAGCTCTGGGGTTCACATGGACGGCCCCTTCTCGGCCCTCTCTGTGCCCCACCAAGACCCTCCTTTCCTGGCCTAGGAGCCGACTCGGGGGCTGAGAATTCTGCTGGTCTCAGTTCAGGTGGTTCTGAGGCCCAGCTCAAGTGTCTGCTGCTCAGCACTGTCTCATCCTCCCTCCTGCCCCACACTCCCCCTCAGCCAGTTTACTGCCCCTTGTGTGAGAACTCGCACAGCCTCCATTCAGCGCCTCAAACTTGGCCTGTATTCTCTGTTCACATCTCTTCCCACCTCCTCCTGGGCCTAAGGGCTCCTGGAGGGCAGAGGCTGGGCTCATCCGCTGGGAGCCCCTGGCTCCCGCACAGGGCCTGGGACAGCAGGCAGTCCAATCGAATGATGAATGCAGGACGGAGGCTGGGCCGGTTGCTGGGGCCCCATCGGGAGCCTGAGCCCTGAGAGAGGGGGCCTGATTCAGCCCCGAGGTCACAGTTGGCAGCCTGCCTGTCCCTTGAGCGCTGCTGATCTGGACAGGGATCGTGGGGAGCTGTCCCCGGTGGAGTCTCGGTGAGGAGGTAGGAGGTCACCCTGCCTATTCTTTCTGCCCCTCCTAATGTTCTCTTTTCTGTCCTTCCTCCTCTATCCTCCTTTCCCCTCTCAGGGGAGTATGCCGAGGGCGTCAGTGAGCGAGACATCCTGCTCATTCACTCCTGCCGCCAGTGGACAACGGTGACAGCCCACACCCTGGAGGAGGGTCACTATGTCATCGGGCCCAAGATTGACATCCCCCTGCAGTACCCAGGTGTGCCCAGCCAGGGACAGATGGCACAGAGCCGGTGGGAGGTGTAGGCAGGGGGGTAGGGGTGGGGAGGTCTTGGAGGAAACTTGGTGACTGGCTTTCCCTTAGAGCCACAGGGGTGAGCGAGGTCATGGCTGGCAGGGTGGTGATTAGGGTTAGGGTTAGAGTTAGGGCTCAGTGGTTTCCATACTGTTTTGTGGAGCCCTGGGTTTCTGGTTGCAAACCTTTGATTCCCATTTTGTTTTAAAATAGATTTGAAACTCATGTTAAAAAAAAGTACCCACACCCTCAAACTGCTACAGATCAAACCTTAACCCTGACTAGAGACCTTCAGTGTGTACCATTACATACAGGTGGCACCTCTGCCTCATTAACACTTTTTGCACAGACCCTCAAAGGGAGTATCTCCTGCTAGGATCCTCTCAGTACCTTGCAACCAAAAGACTTCAAAAACAAAGGGATGCTCAGGCTGATTATGTGGCTGCATCTGCCTGCTCTAATCCTGTTTTTCCCAATTTTTGTGTTAAACTTATTGTTTTCACTGATTGACTTAAGTGAATGTTAAAATTTTAGGCTTTTAAATAAGATTCTGCAGTGAATTTCTACTTTTATCTGTTATATATATGATGCTGATGTCCTAAAGATTTTGTTTGAAGAAAGGATTCTGCTGCTGAAAAAAGAAAGTACA
Organism: Tursiops truncatus; assembly: GCF_011762595.2. Taxonomy (NCBI): domain Eukaryota; kingdom Metazoa; phylum Chordata; class Mammalia; order Artiodactyla; family Delphinidae; genus Tursiops; species Tursiops truncatus. Next base: position 68,666,508 of record NC_047047.1, on the reverse strand, counting down.
GCCCTTTCGTTTTACACACAATGAAACAGAGGGCCTAAGAAGGGAAGTGACTTGCCCAGGGTCACACAGCTAGTAAGCAGCAGAGCAAGGGCTAGCACCCAGGTATCTTGACTCCTGGGCTCTTGCTTGCTGCCACATCAGGAATGCAGGGTTGTTGTCCCCTGTGTGGGAGGGATGTGAGTCTGGTGGCCCCATCCCAGAGATGCCCCCATGTGAGCCCAGGATCCCACAGCTCCTGCACATTAAACATGTGCTGCGTTTCAGACACTGGGCAGAGCGTTGTTGTCATTGCATCCTCACAGCAACCCTGTGAGGAAGTTTTATCAAGCTCCAGGAGTTAGTAGTTAGCCCAGTTCTGTGTTTATCTGCTGCCCACCCCCCAACAAAGGTTGGAATACTTTGAGCTGGGAAGGCTCACAGTCCCTTCCTCACAGGTATGCTGTTCCCCTTCTGGCGCTGCCTGGGTCTCCCCGGAGTCAGTGGGACAGGACTAAACCCTTTACGGGGCTTCTGCTCTTTACAGCGCCCTGTGCATCTTGTACTCCTGTAGCCCCACAGCCCATTTTAAACATGAGGAAACTGTCTCAAGTGTCTTTCTGACCTGGCCTGGAGCCCTTGGGGAGGCCTGCCCAAGCTAGAAACTTCCCAGCCTGGGTATCTGGCCTTGGTCCAGGGAGAGGTCCCAGGTCTTCGATAAAAAAAGCAAAGATTGGGGGACTTCCCTGGCGGTCCAGTGGTGAAGACTCGGCACTTACACTGCTGGGGGCACAGGTTCGATGCAAAAAAAAAAAAAGCAAAGATTGGAAAAAGCCTTCACTGACAGAAATGTGACTTACTGTGCCATTTCGGTTGTGTCATTAAAAATCCGGGAAACCAAGGTACAGAGCCTCCTGGGGAACTCTGCGTTCACGGGGCTCCTGGCCCTTTCCCCCCATCTCTTTCGGTGCCCTTGTGTAAGGCGGGTGAAAGCTGGCCTGCCGAGGTGTCGCATCCCCAGCTCCATCTTTCCGGTGGGCCGCTCGGGCCCCGCCTGGATGGGGGCTGGGTGGCCGAGGCCCCCCTAGGAGGGGGAGGGGCTGGGCCGCCGGCGGGTTAATGAGGAAGCTCTGAGTGCACAGCTCCGAGCTGGTTCCTCCTAATGAATTAATAATTGCGCGGGCAGGCGGGGAGGCGGTGGAGGGAGAGGGGAGGAGGGCTCAGGGCGATGCCCTGCAGCGAGTGGCGTGGGGGCCGCTGCTGGAGAGCCGGGCTCCAGGCCAAGGCCCACCGCCCGGGGAGGCGGGGAGACCGGACTCCTCCGGGACGACCCCCCACCCCACCCCGCCCGCTCCCCGCCTTGCCCTCTGCGCGGTGCCTCTCCCCGCGCGGGCCGCGGACCCTGCGGAGCACCGGGGAGATGCGTCCCTTGAGCCAAGTAGTATGCTTCCACTTTACAGGTGGGAAAACAGAAGCCCATGGGGATTAAATAATTTGCTCAAGGCCACACAGAGGTGTGGCAGAGCTGGGATTCAGCCAGGTCTGTCCGACTCCCAGGTCTGTGCATTTACCCACCATTCTTTATGGAGCGTCTGTTATGGGTCAGGTGCTGGCAGGGAGGGGTGAGAAACAAGACCCTGCTTCAGGCTGGAAGGGACGGTCGGGGCTGCGTAAACGTGCTCTGGGACTCACGGACAGGGAGGAGGGGCAGGCCAGGGTGCGGCAGGTCCCTAGAGCCGCAGGGGACCTCGGGTCTTTTGTAGGGGGAGGCAGGAGAGGAAGCTGCCCCCAGTGGGGCTGCAGAGGGAGGAAAAGGCTTCCAGGGGCCAGAGCATCACTCCCGGGAGGTCTACCTTCCTTCCTCCCGGCAGCGATGACCGGTGCTGGGCTCAGGCTGCGGCGGAGGGGGTGGTGCCGGCTACCATGGTTACATCGATCTTCGTTGCCACATCCTCCCCACCCCCCGGCTCTAGCCCTGACTTGGCTCCAGCTCTCCCCACAGCGGGCAGTGGGCACTTCTCCCTGCCTGGCTGCTTGGAGTTGGGGGGTTTGTGTGTGGGTATTGGGGAGGCGACTGGGTGAGGGATGGGGGCTACTTTTCTTGGATGGTAGCAGACCTGTGACTCCTGCTTCCTGACCTGCAGATCACTGTTCCTTGCTAGGTCCCCTCCCCAGCTTATCCCTGCTGCCCTCGAGGGCTGTGGCTCATCCGAGGCCTCTTCCTACCAGGGTCTCAGAGTGGCTCGGGAAGGATGGAGGATGGGACGTGGGGTCTGTTCCCTCCAGCTTTCTCCTGGGCATTTCCCCCTCTCTTCCTGGGTTGTCACTTTTCCTGCTCATAGGTGTTGATGCTGCAGGCTCTGCCGCTGGCCCTCTGCTCTTCATACTCTGCCTTAGGGAGTGCGTGTCTCAATCCCGGTTTCTGGTGGGCTTTGGGGCCTTCAAGAACCGCCCCCCTGCACTATATACAAAATGCTTTTTTGTGTGTTCCTGCTAGGGTTACACTGTGGGATTTCTCTGGGAAGAGGGTTCCCAAAGGGTCAAGATCCTCTGTTCTTCCTCTTTCCTGAGCTATCTTGTCTGCCCCACAGCTGACGCTGCTTCCTGTGGGCTCGTGACCTTCTGTCTGTTACTTCTGACTAGGCATCCTCAAGCGCTGCACCCACACGCTCGCCTGCCCCAGGAACACCCCCTGCAGGGCCTCACTTGGCCTCCCCAGTTTGGCCGGTGCTCCACAACTCGTTCCTTCCAGGGTCTCAGTTTTGGTTAACAGCTCTGCCGTCTCCATTTCTGACCAGGCTGGTGACCCGAGTCCCTTCCTCCACCACCTACTCATCAGTCTGATGAGTTCCTCACCACAGTCTGAGGCGGCTCCCTACCTTGAAAGTACCTCTTGGTCTGCTCATTTTTGTTATTCCCTCAGTTGCTGCCCTGGCTCTTTTCCAGAACTCGTTACTGAGTTATTTACCTGAATGGTGTCCCTGTTATCTTTATAGAGTAAAATTTTGATCTTGGTCTTCCCTTGCTCAGAACACTCCAGGGGGTTTCATTCTTACGGAATAAAGTCCTACCATATGGCATTCAGAGCCTTTCATAACCCAGTTGCTGTCTGCTTCACCCCTGTCATCACCCCCCCCCAAGTCCTACCCTCCAGGCACTCACCACTTTGGGCAGGCAGTCTGCTTCCGTGACTCTGTGTCTTTGTTCATGCTATTTCTTCCATGTGGAATGTCCATTCTGTAAAGCTCTTTGCATTCTTATGATGCCCTCAGACTGCCAGGTAGATTTCCCCCAACTCAGCGGTCTTCTCACTCTTTTGTCATGAGTCTGGTGTAGCATTTGTCACATCCTGCCATCACACACTATATCTGGATTTCCTTGTGGGCAGACTATCTTACCCAGATGTGCACCCCCTGTCGGGGCAAGGCTAGTGTCTGGCACATAGTGGGTGCTCCGCAAATGTTTGTGGAATGAATAAATGAATGGACTATGACTGCAGCAGCCGCCAGAGACATTACAGAAGCTAGAGCCACCTTGTCTTCTCTCAGCTTGTACAAGACTCTCTTCCTTTTGTGTAAGGGCTAAGAAGAGGCCATCTGTCCAGATGCCAGCATGGTTCACAGCCTGTCTTTGTGCTTACATAGGTGGGCACATAAAAGATGTGTGGCCAGTGAGGTTAGACAGTTTACACAGAGGGGTGTCAGCTTTACGGATTATCATCATTCTTTAAAGTCTGTGTCTGCTGGGGGCATCTGCTGAGCCAGCCAAAACATAGCCCTGGACTGCAGGTTGGGAAGACCTCATCCGAGGGAGGAGGCTTTGCTGGGCTCAGATCGGAGACCTCTGGGACAGTGGGGCTGGAGATTGGATCAGAGGAGGACTTGGGAACAGATTAGGAGTCAGAGTTGCTCTCCCTGGATCTCCAAAGACTGGGGCTGGGCCCCTCGTCTGCCCATTGCATCAGTGTGGGTTAGCAATCCACCGCAGACACGTAGAATGCCAGATCCAGGTGGGGCCCAAGAGCATCTGCTTCAGCCTCCTCAGCTGAGGACTCAAGCCCCAGAGAAGGGAAGGGATTTGTCTAGGGTCATAGCAAATCAGAGTGGGGCTGGGACCAAGCTAGGAATCAGCACCCCCAATGCCACACTAACGCTTGGTCCGAGGATAGCTCTGTGTCCAAGTGTTTGGGTGCCAGTTTGCACTTGGGTTTCTCTGGGCAGGCGGCTGCTAGCCTTATCACACACCCACAAGCTGTCCACTGGGTGAGGGCTGGGCTCTAGTTGCTAGGAATCTGTGCTCACCTCCCAGCTGAGGCTTGAATCAGCTGACCAGCTCCTTCCACTAGTGCAAACCTGCCCTTCTGACCACCTGAGTTCCAGAGAGGCTGGCTGAGATGAGGGGAACAAGAAGCGGGGACAGTGGGGCCTCTCCGGATGCAGGCTAGGCTCCCAGCAGCAGGCCCACCCTAGCAGCAGCCTACATTCCTTCCTGTGCAGGGAAGTTCAAGCTCCTGGAGCAGGCCCGGGATGTTCGGGAGCCAGTGAGGTACTTCAGCAGCGTGGAGGAGGTGGCCAGCGTCTTCCCCGATCGCATATTTGTGATGGAAGCCATCACCTTCAGTGTCAAGGTTAGTCCTTTCTGCACCAGGCACGGTGCCCCCAGGTTTCCATTATCCTCAGGGGCAAGCCTGACCCTGGCTGGAGGGAGGCCTTTGAGCTCTAAGAGGTAAAAGTGTCACAGTGTGGCTTCTGACAGCCCCTTGAAAGCCTCTGGCTAGGTGTATGAACCTCCTGGAGCTTCCTGCAAAAGGTGGGGAAGCAGGAAGTGTGTGTGGAGGGTCACGGCCTGACTGGGCCGTCTTTCAGGGCAGCCATCCTCTCAGCCACTGGTGGCGGTAGTATAGCTGTGGGGCACATAGTGCACACGGTCCCCCACTTACGTACAGGCGGTTCTTGCCTGTTTATAAACCCTCTGCTTATCCATCAATTCATTTCTCTTCAGGGTAGTCTTGTTGAACAGGTGGAGGATTGTTATCGCCCTAATTGTAAAAAATGATAACAAAAGTTGCCATATACTGAGTATTTTCGAAGTATTTCATTGTACATATAGTCTATTTAATTCTTACAGCAATTCTTCCAAGTAAAAGTAACTAAGGTCCCCGAGAGGTAACTCACTGAAGGCTGCTCAGCCACCACGTGGCCCCTCCAGGATGGAATGTCCTCAGTCAACTGCTCTTGATCTGGTCTTAGCCCTGGGAAAGGCCCAAGAGGAGCGCTGTCCTCCTGGGTCCCGTCCCGGTGGCTTTCCTGGGGCCCTGGCTAAGGCCTCCTGTCGTTTCTGGGATCCCCAGGTGGTGTCAGGCGAGTTCAGCGAGGACAGCGAGGTGTACAACTTCACGCTGCACGCCGGCGACGAGCTCACTCTCATGGGCCAGGCGGAGATCCTGTGCGCCAAGACCACCAAGGAGCGCTCACGCTTCACCACCCTGCTGCGCAAGCTGGGCCGGGCCGGGGCGCTGGCCGGGGTGGGCGGCGGCGGCGGCGGCCCGGGGGGCACGGGGGCCGCGGGTGGCAGCGGGGGCGCCAGGCCCATCAAAGGCAAGATGCCCTGCCTCATCTGCATGAACCACCGCACCAATGAGAGCCTGAGCCTGCCCTTCCAGTGCCAGGGCCGCTTCAGCACGCGCAGCCCGCTGGAGCTGCAGATGCAGGAGGGCGAGCACACGGTGCGCGCCATCATCGAGCGCGTGCGGCTCCCGGTGAACGTGCTGGTGCCCAGCCGGCCGCCGCGCAACCCCTACGACCTACACCCGGTGCGGGAGGGCCACTGCTACAAACTGGTCAGCATCATCTCCAAGACGGTGGTGCTGGGGCTGGCGCTGCGCCGCGAGGGCCCGGCGCCGCTGCACTTCCTGCTGCTCACCGACATGCCCCGCTTCGCGCTACCGCAGGGCCTGCTGGCCGGGGACCCGCGTGTCGAGCGCCTGGTGCGCGACAGCGCCTCCTACTGCCGCGAGCGCTTCGACCCCGACGAGTACTCGACCGCCGTGCGCGAAGCGCCCGCCGAGCTGGCCGAAGACTGCGCCAGCCCGCGCCGCGCGCGCCTCTGCCTGCCCGCGCCCCCGCGCGCCCTCCGGCCCGCCCGCGACCCCGCCTCCGGCCCCGGCCCGACCTGCGACGGCGACCAGGAGGAGTACGTGAGTCCCGACTGGGCCGGCGCGCCCGAGCCCGCAGCGCCACCCGCCGAGATCCCCTACGAGGAGCTGTGGACGCACCAGGCGGCTGAAGGCTTCGCCGAGGGCAGGACCCGGCCGCTCCCGGGGCCCGACCTCATCTCCTTCGGGGCCACCGGGCCGCCCCACCTGGAGCCCGAGGCGGCCCCGCCTCCAGTGCCTCCCAAATCCGAGGCGGTGAGTGGACGCGGTGGAGGCGAGGAGGTGGGGGAAGCCGGGCTCTGAGCTCTGTGGGCCCCATCCTCCAGGGAGGTGGCCAGGCAGCGGTCAGGGTTTGGGTTTGAAAAGCTCGTTCTCCTGGGCCCCAGCCTTGGCATCTCGGTCTCCAGCCCCCCAGAGTGTGTGACAGAGGGTGGCCGAGGTGGGGAAAGGGGAGAAAACAAGGAGGAAGGAAACGCAGGAGCATTTGTAGGAAGGGATACCAGGGACGGTGGCAGGGGAGTTGTGGGGGCGAAGATGCCAGCAGGTCGCCAGCCTCAGAGAATTGGGGATGAGCCTAGAACAGTGTTACCCAGAAGGTTCCACAGAACAAGGAGTCCTTTAAGTTGTCCAGTGTAAAGAAGGTTCTATGGTGACGTAAGTTTAGAAAATGTAGTCTGTGATGCCCAGCCTTCCCCCTCCTCACTTTGGAGCCGCAGAGTATTGGTATAATAAAGGCTCTGAGAAGTTCTGCACGAAGGAAGCCCGTTTATCTGTGTTTAACACAGAATTTTCCAACCGAGCTTGTCCACAGACTATGGACAACACCTATGAGCATCCCATGTAGTCCACTTTTGAGTGTCTGACCCGTGAGGCAGGGAGCCAGATGGCAGGTACTTTTCCTTCCCTTTCTTCTCCTCACTACACGTTTTTCTTCTTAGTTCTCTCCTTTTCCCTGAGGAGGGGATATGTCTACTTAACTGATTGTTTATCTACTTCTCTATTTTTTCTTACATTCAAGGTGGATTTCCAAGGCCACAGGAGACAGTGTGTGTGTTGTCGGCTCTCGATGAGCGAAACGGGCTGGAGAGACGAGAAGGGGTGGGTGGGTGGGTGAGGAGCTGGGGTGTAAGGCAAGGCAGGCTCTTGGCAAAGTGGGGCAGTGTCAGTGCCAGATGCCGCCCTGGCCCAGCTGCCTGGGGACCGGGGGTGGTGTCATGGCCCTGTGCTTGCAGGTGAAGGAGGAATGCCGCCTGCTCAATGCCCCTCCTGTGCCCCCCCGAGGTGGCAGTGCCAATGGCCGGCTCTCGGGCAGTCCTCCGGTGCCCCCACGCTTCCCCAAGCTGCAGCCTGTCCACTCCCCCAGCTCCAGCCTCTCCTACTACTCCTCTGGCCTCCAGGATGGGTGAGCCACTTCTTTCTCTTGGTCCTGGGCCTCCTCAGGTAGATTGAAGCAGGGGAGGGTGGGGAGGGGAGCCAGTGCTGAGGAAGAGGAAGTCTTCAGGACCGGGGTTCAGAGGTTCTGAGCAGCACCTGAGGGAGGGGGCCCTGGGGTCCGGGCTTCCTGCTTCAGTTCGCTCCTCTCCTAAACGATGACAGTCGGTTGGGAGTGTTGCTCTGTTTCCCTCCAGAGTGGGCTCTGCCACGGGGTGGAGTGCTCCTTGCTATTGAAAATTTTCTATGTAATTCAGTTTAGTTTAATTTTTCCTGGGGAGGGGGGTGCCGGGAGAAAGAATTGGGCAATCTCCGAGGGCCGCAGGCCTCGGGGGCTGGGGCGCGGGCCAGCGCTGCTGAGATCGGAGCAGCGGCCTCTGGGACCTGGTGGAGCAGTGGTTCGCTGTGTCGTGTGTGTGGCCCTGTCGCGTTTCCCTCTTGCTGTGCTTACCCTTCCATCTGTGTCTGTCTCTTTGCCCACAGGGCGGGCTCCCGCAGTGGCAGTGGCTCTCCGTCACCGGATACCTACTCCCTCTATTGCTACCCATGCACCTGGGGAGACTGCAAGGTGGGCGAGTCCCCCAGCCGCCCACGCCCGGGACCCCTGCCCTCGACTACGCAGCCCAGCCAGGCCTCCCGGGCCCTTGTAGAGCCCCTGAGCAGTGGAGCTGCTTCTCTCTGGGGGGCCGACACCCCGGTCAAGACCTACCACAGCTGCCTGCCTCCATTCAAGCCCTCCCACCCCCAGAAACGCTTCGCTCCCCTTGGAGCTCTGAACCCCTTTTCCGGGCCTGCCTACCCCCCAGGCCCTTCAGCCGCCTCCTCTTCTGGGCCCACAGCCAGCTCAGGTCCCCCGGCTACCTCCAGCCCCGCTCATTCCCCGGGCCCGGGCCCTCCAGGCCAGGCCTGTTCGGCGGCTGCCTCCTCCTGCTGTCCCACCTCCTCCTCCTCTTCCTCTGAGCGGCAGACACCTGCCCTGGAGCCCTCTGATCCCTTTGAGCTGGGCCGGGGCAGTTCTCCAGAGCCGGAGCTGCTGCGCTGTCAGGAGCCCAGAGCTGTGAGGGCTCCTGGGCCTGGGCCTGGCCTTCTGCCACTTGGACCCCCCAAGGCCTTTGAGCCTGAAGGTTTGGTGCTGCGGCAGGTCCCCGCCCCCCTGTCCCCCGTGGCCCTGCAGGGGCCCGAAGCAGGCAGAGCACGACTCCTTCTCACCCAGGGGCGCCTGGAAGGGCCTCCGGCCAGTCCCCGGGATGGGGCCACAGGCTGGGGCGGCCGGGATGCCTCCTCCTGGCAGCCCCCCGCTGACTTGTCTGCACTCTCCCTGGAGGAGGTCTCACGAAGCCTGCGTTTCATCGGGCTCTCGGAGGACGTGGTGAGCTTCTTTGCCCGAGAGCGCATTGACGGCAGCATCTTCGTGCAGCTCAGTGAGGACATCTTGGCAGATGACTTTCACCTCACCAAGCTGCAGGTCAAGAAGATCATGCAGTTCATCAAAGGCTGGCGGCCCAAGATCTGACTTTCCCACTCGGGGCTGCACAACTGGAATTTTGGCCTGGAGGCCCCGGGGGACCAGCCCTGGGTCTGCAGGGTGACGGCACCCCCAGAGGCGGGGCCTGCCTGCAGGAAGAACCTATGCCAAGACTGAGGCTGCTAAGCAGCCGCGGAGAGGAATCCAGGGGAGACACACCTGGAAACGGGGTCCTCTGGGCCAGAGCCCCGCATGCATCTTGCCTTTCAGTGTGCAGAGTACGCGGGGAAGGGGCTGGAGGCGCCGGTGCACACCCGGGCCTGGTGACACATTGCTGCGATTCCCACGGGGGTTCAAAAGCGGGCCTTCATGGTGACCTAACAGCCCCCTCCGTCCCGCTGCAGAGCTCCGCTGATAGCTCGTACTTCATAGCTTGTAGGTGCAGGCTGGAGACAAGGGAAGATGGTCCATGATCTAAGCACAGATTCCCCAAGTGCCCGCTCTCCTTTGTGCTCTGTGGGCTTTTGGCCTAGCTGCCCCAGAGTCGGGGTGCCTATTTCTGTATCTCGGGGATGCCCTCCTTTCCCCTCTGCTCCACTGTGTGTTAGGCCCCTGGCCCTGAACACAGGTGTATCAAGTACAAGCCTGTGCCACCACACCTGAGAGGCTCCACCTGTGGGCTCTGGTTCTTGGGTGATGGCTTTGGAAGAGCCCAGCTCTGCTCTCGACCTGCTTATCTAGTTAGGGAGGCAGATGCTCCCCCACGTCTCCAGTGCACTGGCTTCTGACGCGAGCTCACTGCAACTAGACCTGCATCCTGCCTGTTGGGTCCAGTCCACGAAGACTCTGTGCAAGAGCAGGTGGATTGAGGGCAGCTGCTCCCTGATTCTTGAGGCAAGTGGCCTTCCATCACTCCCATCGGTCTCCTGCCCCATCACCTGACCCTGGCAAACACATGGTGTCCCTTCCTGGCTTTCTGTCACTGGCACAGGTGGGATGGGGAGGAAAGAGAAAGCACGATGGCTTGGGAAAACCTGCTTTTTTCCTCCTGGAGCTCAGTCCTCTCGCACCTGTTCACCTGCTTCAAAGCAGGTCTTTGCGCCCTGTATCTCGAGCACGGTGATCGCCAGCAGCCAGAGCAGGTTGGCTGTCGTGTCCGACCACCCAGCCCCCGTGCTCGTCCCCGTCTCACCTACCAGAAGCACACTAATCCTCCTAGCGTCAGGCCCAGGGGTTATCAGCCTTTTCGTCTGCCTTACCGAGATACTTATCTCCTCTGTTTTTCTATCTTAAGAGGAGCGAAGCCGGGCTGCTGCTCATCCCAAGCAGGCTGCCTCAGTGCTGAGGGAAGGGGAGTCAGGAAGTAGAGCACAGAAACTGGGATGCTGAGACGTTGGGTTTCCTTGCCAATCACTCAGTGAATCCTCAAGGGCTAGTGAAATAAATGCTAGACCACTGAAGAGTAGTGCAGGTGGAATTCTGGGCGTCAATTGTGTTCTTTCAGAGGGCCGTGGGGACCGACTGGCACAATGTATGTGCCCGCGGGCAGGAGAGGACTTCAGAAACGCTGTGTGTACACGGCCCACTTGTTCCTCAGAGGCAGCTGGTGGAGTGGCCCTCATTCCCTTCTGAAAAACCCTCACCAGCCCCTCAACTACAAGAACCCTCAATTCCCACTGATGTTTCAACATAATTCACACCTACCTAGTGCTGCTAAGTGGAAAGGTCATACTTCAAAGCTCCAAGCCACTACCCAGGTTTAACTTCCTGCCCTGTCCAAATACCTGCCTTGAGGCTGCTCACACCCCCCCACCCCCACCCCCCAGAAGCCTGTTAATGGCCTTGGTGCAGAGGATCAGTTCTCCACCTTCTATGGGTCACCTGAAAACTCCCAACTCGGAGATGCCTTGGTTTTAGAGTCTGGCTTCCTAGCAACCAACTGTTGAGTGTTGAGCAGAACTGGAGCTGAGCTTCCCGCCTGCCAGCCTCCATAGCAGAGCCATCCAGGGGGATATCTGAAGTACTCGCAGCTGGAGCAGAGGCAGGAGGAACTGGTGACATCTCGAAGATGAGACTGCGCGGTGTGATGGGACTTGAATCATGATTCTGCACGCACGCGGTGTGGATCCTTCTGCCAGGCCCAGTGAGGAGCCCAAAGCTGTTTACCTGGACTGGGCAATGCTGCTGCCAGAACACAAGTGTAGGAACTTTCCACACAGAGGGCAGGGGGAGGGGAAGAGTGGCGGCTCTAGCAGAGGGGAGGTGGCGGTGGGTCACACGGGATGCCTGTCATCACTGTGCAGGCATCGTCCACCTTCTGTGCTCTGGGGCGGCCAAGACGTGCAGGATACGCTGGCCAGGAAAACGTCACCTCCTCTGCTTAATGCCAGCGTTCCGCAAACATCCTGAGGTGCGCACATGAATGAGTCACACCGAGAAAAGAAGGTAAAACTGTGCAGCGGAAAGGAGTCTTCTATGCTGGCCCTCCACACCTCTCCCCCGTTCTGCTTAGCCGGGCCTCTTCCCCACTGTAAGCGGAAGCCCAGCCAAAGCATTTAAATGCAGCTGGTTTAAAAGGCTTTAGGCTCATAAAATCCCACTTTCCATCAATGCCGTTTCTCTCTTAAGGTGCTGCCCCAGTACATTCCTACCCCGCAGCATAGGGCTTTATTCCAGCTCACCCCTTGAGGAAAGGGTAAACCACAAGGGCAAAGACAGAAGAGAAAGCAGTAGGCAGGCAGAGAAGCTGATAAAGTGATTTTTATCGTTAAGTATTTGGCTGGGTGCAGAATTGCCCTCACCACCGTTGGCCACCACTGGTCTCCCGGGAGGAACAGGCAGCAAGGATGGCTCCAGAGACGCTGCTCCTCGGGGCCTCGGGGCTCACACATTCGTGTGCACAGAGGGTTCCACCTTCCAATGTGAAGTACAAACTGCTTCACAGCCAGACTTCCCCGGGAGGGAGAGATGCTCACAGCTGAAGGCACGTTAATCAAGGCGCACACCCAACGCCAGAATTTGTTTTCCTCTGGTTACTCTGATAAACCTAGATGCCACTCTGTCGAGAGCCAGCGCTGCTGCGGTTGGCGTTAGTGGGCGAGTGAGCAGGGTTCAGGGCCTGCTCACTGGTAGAACTTCTTGTTAGGGCTGCTGGCGTGGTCCACAAGCAGCTGGCACGGGGTGAACTGTTTTCCATAGGCAGCCTCGTACTTCCGGAGCCGGTCCACTATCTTCTGAGCACCATACAGATCCACAAAGCGGAAGGGCCCTAAAAGGAGAAATAGGACGTTGTTCAAGGAGAAGTGAAACGAGCTCCGGGATGAAGCGAGCTACCTTGCTGACTTGCAAGACCGACCTCCAAGGCTGGGGGGGAAGCCAAGCCCGAAGACGGCGCCGATGTCTCCCTCTGTAGGCGAGGCCAAGACCCCTTCCTGCAGGCACAGGACAGCCTCATTCACAAATCTGGTCACCAGGCGGTACTGGATGTCTTCGTCCGAGGAGCTGCCAACAGGGAGAGACATTCAGGGAGGGGCAGGGTAAGAGGGGAGGACGCAGGCGCCCCGGTGCAGAATGGGAGTGAGGGCTGGTGCTGCTGGAGCTCCGGGCCAGCCCTTGTGAACCTCCAATGCTAGAGAAGGTGCTGCCCTTGGAAGAAGACAGCAGAGGGCTACCTGCCCTAATTAACCCGAAGCCGGGCACTGAGAACAGGGTCTGGCGGGGTAGACGGCATCTCTTGACATCAGCAGCTGCTGATTACAAACGATAACAAACAGCGCGGAGGGAGAGCAGGCCTAGGAGAACCGTGTTTCTAGTTGCTCTCTGGGACCCTCAGAGGGAAGGCTTCCCAAGGGGTCTTCCCAAGGCTGGGCTGCAGTCCTTACCCTGAGGCCTGGTAGAGGACGAGGTGGAATGTGGAAGGGCAAAAAGTGTTAAGCATCAGGAATGTTCTTTCTGGTCACGTATGGTGATCATAACAAAAATGATGGCAGAGGGTCCAAGAAGCTTCGGGCTGGTGAGAAACACGCTTCTGCACCAACAGCCCCTCAAATGAACTTACACGTCAGGCTGAGAAGGCATCTTCAGACTTGCCAAAATACTGTCTATGTCAGAATTCAAATTCTTATTCTTCACACCCTCCTGGTAGATGTAAAAGCCCTTCCCGGACTTGCGGCCTAAAAGAAGCGAGAAAAAGGAGCGCTAACAAATTCTCAGAGCCCGGGCCTGAGAGCTCTCTTCTCCGCTAGTCCGTTTTAAAGCTCTAGCCTCTTTTCCGTATTCCTGAATTTGTAGATCTAGCCTACTCTAGAAATTGGTGTTTGTCAGAAGAGTTGACAGCGAAGGAAAAAAGAGCTTGTGTGTCCTGGAGCTTGGAAATCTGTGTATCTGGGTAGGAAAGGCCAGGTGGGTGAGTTTTAATGTCCAGGTATGCAACACCAGGTCCTAGGATGCCCAGGTCCTAGTGTTGATTTTGTTGCTACTTTGCCGAGAGAGAAAGCCACCTCTCTGGTGGGCCTCAATTGCATCCTCTACTTAGAGGTTTACTTCCTCCACAAAGGTGGTCAGACAACATGGAAAGCCTGGACACAACACTCCTGCAGTATCACGGGTGTAGTAGAGGCCTTGGGCAGGATGAAACGCCTGTCAATTTTGCATAGCTTGGGCAACGGCAGAGCCTCAGGAGTCCAGAGTTCTGCCTTTTGTCCATAATCTACAGGCCCAGCCTAAAAAGAGGTGGCCATGAAATCATTTTTAAATTCCCTATGACAGTGGGGGCTCTATGTTTAGAAAACACACTCTTCCACGCGGGCCTTCTGTCACGAATGATGCTAGTTACGTTTCTTTGCGGCTACTCACCCAGGAAGCCCTTGGCTATCATCTGCTTCAGCACTTCTAGGCTTCCACCTGCAAACCGCTCCCCAAACACTTTGCCTAGATTTTCTGCTACGTGTTTTGCTACATCCACGCCAACTTCATCCACCAGCGTAGCAGCGCCCACAGGAAAGCCAAAGCTTGTGGTCAGGGAATCCAGCTTCTTAGGGCCAACTCCTTCCTGGATTGGAAGTAAAGCCGCACCTCAGGGGAGGGCCGTCCCAGATTCCCCTGAGGGCTCCTTGTGCTGCCCTCACAAACGGCCTTCGGCAGCACCCACTTCTCCTCTGGGTGCCGCTCGCCAGGCCCAGGAATGGGACTGTTTCACTCAGGGAAGCACAAAGAGGCTTGGGAGCCACAAGGGGAAAGTCCGAGCCTTTCCTAACCTACAGAATTTTAAGGAAGTCTAGAGATGAACAAATTATTCATTTCCTTCTTGTTTGCAATCCTGGATCTCACGAATCACGAGATTCCACGCCAGACAGGGCTAAGTTTCCCGATGCTGAGAGAAGAGACATTACCGAGGAGCAGTACTATAGAGTCCTGTGATGCCCAGGTCTGATAAGACCCCAGCGAGGAGTGGCCACGCGCTTCCCACCAGTGACCAACCTGTACGGCCACTGGAGGGGTCTGTGTGCAGCAGAAACGGGTGTAGCACCAATCCGACCAAATGGGCCCTGTTCTGGATGGGGACGCAGAAACCGCGCACAGAGCATGTCGGAGGCCTTTGGCTTATTGGAGCAGGGAGGACGCTAAGGGAGCAGAGGTAAAATTCTGCCCATTTTAGTGCAGTGTTAGTCCATGACTTCCCAGCCCTGTGTGGAAAGAGAGGGCACCAAAGGGCCTTGGAGAAGAGATAGGAGTCAGTGTGTTAGAAGGAAGCCTGCTCCTCACCTTAACATTACCAGTTTGGAAAACTAGTTGAAAGAGTGGAAGATGCCTCAAACATTCTGAGACTGATACCAACCTGGAGAATTCTGATGACTTCAGACATCATGGGTGCGAGGCACCTGGTGGTATAGAAGCCAGGTCCGTCCTGCCAAGGGAGAGAATATGAGCTCATGGGCCCCTCAGTTGTGGCCACTTCCCAGGTCTGAAAGCGGCCTCTCTCCCCCGGAAGCCACTTCAAAACTCAAGGTGATTTATAATCTCCATCAGAATCCTTAATATTAAACTGCAGGGGAAGCCACAGCCAGGGGCAGCCTGGCTTGAACCACGAGCACAGCAGACAGTCTCAGTCATCTGAAAGGTCTGGAATGGCTGGGAGAACCCGCCATGTCCCAGCCCCTAACTCAGCGGTCCACCACTGTCCATACTGTAGACCACCAAGGGGAAATCATATCAAAAGCTGGTATATTTAAACTCAAGAGTTACAAGCAAACCTGGAAATATAAGGAGTCTTCATGGAACTTTTCTGAATCTGCTGCTCTGACACACAGCTCCTTACCTTAACCACAATGATGACCTTGCCCTGTTTGAGACCAACTTCTACAGCAGAAGCAGTTGTGTCCTTAGAAGTTTTCTGAGTTGTGATAATCTCCAGTAGCTGCATCTTGTCCACAGGAGAGAAGTAGTGCATGCCAATCACCTGGGAAGGGGGCCAAACACCGACAGATTTAAGAACTCTGAGAGGGGAAACTCATAGCATTCTTTTTTTTGCTAGGAAAGCACTGCAGAGAAAGGCGGTTGTAATACAGGAATACTGCTTGGTACCGTCAAGTGGTTTGGTGCCATGGTTCTTTGATTAAAAGTCCAGTATGTTCAGGGGAGAGCCAACTGGAATGCTCTTCCATCTGCTTCTAGGGCTTTTCACTAAGGGCAATGGATCCTACCAACAGTTAATGCCAAAATCGCAGCTAAAGGCCAAATTAGATTTACTGGGGAAGAATGAACGAGGGTTCCATTTATATTAATGATGCTGATGGTTTGGGTGACAGGGTCCACTTTTTATGGGGTGTGGGGGGAGACAGGCAGAAGAATTACTTACTATGCTGGACTGTCAGAGATACATTCGGATTTTACGTCGATGCATCTCACCACCAGGATACTGTCAGCCCTTCGTATCCACAGATTTCGCATACACAGGTTCAACCAACCGCAGATCCAACTGGTTGAATCAGATTCAACTGGTCTGACTCCTTGGATCTGAAACCTGAGGATACAGAGGGCTGCCCGTGTTCACTGTGCTACATACACTATTTTCTATAAGGGACTTGAGCTTCTGTGGATTTTGGTATCTCCTGGTGGTCCTGGAACTAATCCCCCACAGATACCCAGGGATGACCTTACTGGGTTTAAATAACATTTCTCAACACTCAAATTCCCTCAAGGCTCATTAAACCGATGACTCTCAAAGTCAAGTACCCGGACCAGCCGCACTAGCATCACCTGGGAATGTCAGAACTGCAAATTCTCAGGGCCTCCCCAGGCCTTCTGAATGAGGAACTCCGGGGGCAGGGCCCAGATCTGGGTTTACGAAGCCCTCCAGGTGATTCTGATACGTGCTCAAGTTTGAGAACAGCCTCATTAAGCTAACGGTTAGATAGTCTTCACAACTGAACTGTGAAAGAAGTCTATCCGTTACTTTATAGCTTTGCCTCCACTCCCCACTCCCCACTTCAGCTATAAGGTATTAACTACTATCTGCCACTGACCGACTGCTTACTGTCCACAACTCATTAACACATTTATCATTTATCCTTTCCATTTAATCCACTACAACCCGGTGAACTAGTCAGTCTAATTACCTAGATGAGGAAGAAAGACATCAGGAGGTTAAAATTAGTAGCTCAGGGTCAGTCAGTAAATGGCAGAGTGGGATGCCATCAAGGTCGGCCTGTCTCCACAGCCTGCCCACTTCCCGTTGTGTAACACACAGGTCACTTGCATGTTACATCAACTTATCAATCCAAAGGTTGCTTCTAACCTCTAAATTATCCTTCTACTTCTGTCTAAAATACTTAAAAAGACAGGACCTGATTCAGACTGTACTCCTCAGCAAAAGGAATTAGCCTTTACCATGTATAATTTATATACAATAAAATGCACAGATCTTGATTACATATTCTTTGTAATAATCATTAGTGGGACTTCTGGGAAGATGGCGGAAGAGTAAGACGCGGAGATCACCTTCCTCCCCACAGATACACCAGAAATACATCTACACGTGGAACAACTCCTACAGAACACCTACTGAACGCTGGCAGAAGACCTCAGACCTCCCAAAAGGCAAGAAACCCCCCACGTACCTGGGTAGGGCAAAAGAAAAAAATAAACAGAGACAAAAGGATAGGGATGGGTCCTGCACCAGCGGGAGGGAGCTGTGAAGCAGGAAAAGTGTCCACACACCAGAAAGCCCCTTCGCGGGCGGAGACTGCGGGTGGCGGAGCAGGGGAGCTTCGGAGCCGCGGAGGAGAGCACGGCAACAGGGGTGCGGAGGGCAAAGCGAAGAGATTCCAGCACAGAGGATCAGGGCCGACCGCCACTCACCAGCCGAGAGGCTTGTCTTTTCACCCGCCGGGGCGGGCGGGGCTGGGAGCTGAGGCTCGGGCTTCGGTCGGAGCGCCGGGAGAGGACTGGGGTTGGCGGCGTGAACACAGCCTGCTGGGCGTTAGTGCACCGCGGCTAGCCGGGAGGGAATCCGGGGAAAAGTCTGGACCTCCCGAAGAGGCAAGAGGCTTTTTCTTCCCTCTTTATTTCCTGGTGCGCGAGGAGAGGGGATTAAGAGTGCTGCTTAAAGGAGCTCCAGAGACGGGCGCGAGCCGCGGCTAAAAGCGCGGACCCCAGAGACGGGCATGAGACGCTAAGGCCGCTGCTGCCGCCACCAAGAAGCCTGTGTGCGAACACAGGTCACTATCCACACCCCCCTTCCGGGGAGCCTGTGCAGCCCGCCACTGCCAGGGTCCCGGGATCCAGGGACAACTCCCCCGGGAGAACGCACGGCGCGCCTCAGGCTGGCGCAATGTCACTCTGGCCTCTGCCGCCGCAGGCTCGCCCTGCACTCCGTGACCCTCCCTACCCCCGGCCTGAGTGAGCCAAAGCCTCCGAATCAGCGGCTCCTTTAACCCCGTCCTGTCTGAGCAAAGAACAGACGCCCTCTGGCGACCTACACGCACAGGCGGGGCCAAATCCAAAGCTGAGCCCCTGGGAGCTGTGAGAACAAAGAAGAGAAAGGGAAATCTCTCCCAGCGCCTGAGAAGCAGCGGATTAAAGCTCCACAATCAACTTGATGTACCCTGCATCTGTGGAATACCTGAATAGACAACGAATCATCCCAAATTAAGGAGCAGTGTGGATGAAAGGCTCTTGGTGCTGCAGCCAGGAGTTAGTGCTGTGCCTCTGAGGTGGGAGAGCCAACTTCAGGACACTGGTCCACAAGAGGCCTCCCAGCTGCACATAATAGCAAACAGCAAAAATCTCCCAGAGATTTCCATCTCAACACCAGCACCCAGCTTCACTCAACGACCAGCAAGCTACAGTGCTGGACATCCTATGCCAAACAACTAGCAAGACTGGAACACAACCCCACCCATTAGCAGAGAGGCTGCCCAAAATCATAATAAGTCCACAGACACCCCAAAACACACCACCAGACGTGGACCTGCCCACCAGAAAGACAAGATCCAGCCTCATCCACCAGAACACAGGCACTAGTACCCTCCACCAGGAAGCCTACACAACCCACTGAACCAACCTTAGCCACTGGGGACAGACACTTAAAACAACAGGAACTACGAACCTTCAGCCTGCAAAAAGGAGACCCCAAACACAGTAAGATAAGCAAAATGAAAAGACAGAAAAACACACAGCAGATGAAGGAGCAAGATAAAAACCCACCAGACCTAACAAATGAAGAGGAAATAGGCAGTCTACCTGAAAAAGAATTCAGAATAATGATAGTAAAGATGATCCAAAATCTTGGAAATTGAATAGACAAAATGCAAGAAACACTTAACAAGGACCTAGAAGAACTAAAGATGAAACAAACAATGATGAACAACACAATAAATGAAATGAAAAATACTCTAGATGGGATCAATAGCAGAATAACTGAGGCAGAAGAACGGATAAGTGACCTGGAGGATAAAATAGTGGAAATAACTAATGCAGAGCAGAATAAAGAAAAAAGAGTGAAAAGAACTGAGGACAGTCTCAGAGACCTCTGAGACAACATTAAAGGCACCAACATTCGAATTATAGGGGTTCCAGAAGAAGAAGAGAAAAAGAAAGGGACTGAGAAAATATTTGAAGAGATTATAGTTGAAAACTTCCCTAATACGGGAAAGGAAATAGTTAATCAAGTCCAGGAAGCACAGAGAGTCCCATACAGGATAAATACAAGGAGAAATACTCCAAGACACATATTAATCAAACTGTCAAAAATTAAATACAAAGAAAGTATATTAAAAGCAGCAAGGGAAAAACAACAAATAACACACAAGGGAATCCCCATAAGGTTAACAGCTGATCTTTCAGCAGAAACTGCAAGCCAGAAGGGAGTGGCAGGACATATTGAAAGTGATGAAGGAGAAAAACCTGCAACCAAGATTACTCTACCCAGCAAGGATCTCATTCAGATTTGATGGAGAAATTAAAACCTTTACAGACAAGCAAAAGCTGAGAGAGTTCAGCACCACCAAACCAGCTCTACAACAACTGCTAAAGGAACTTCTCTAAGCAAGAAACACAAGAGAAGGAAAAGGCCTACAATAACGAACCCAAAACAATTAAGAAAATGGGAATGGGAACATACATATCGATAATTACCTTAAATGTAAATGGACTAAATGCTCCCACCAAAAGACACAGATTGGCTGAATGGATACAAAAACAAGATGCATATATTTGCTGTCTACAAGAGACCCACTTCAGACCTAGAGACACATACAGACTGAAAGTAAGGGGATGGAAAAAGGTATTTCATGCAAATGGAAACCAAAAGAAAGCTGGAGTAGCAATTCTCATATCAGACAAAATAGACTTTAAAATAAAGACTATTAGAAGAGACAAAGAAGGACACTACATAATGATCAAGGGATTGATCCAAGAAGAAGATATAACAATTGTAAATGTTTATGCACCCAACATAGGAGCACCTCAATACATAAGGCAAATACTAACAGCCATAAAAGGGGAAATCGAAAGTAACACATTCATAGTAGGGGACTTTAACACCCCACTTTCACCAGTGGACCGATCATCCAAAATGAAAATAAATAAGGAAACACAAGCTTTAAATGATACATTAAACAAGATGGACTTAATTGATATTTATAGGACATTCCATCCAAAAACAACAGAATACACATTTTTCTCAAGTGCTCATGGAACATTCTCCAGGATAGATCATATCTTGGGTCACAAATCAAGCCTTGGTAAATTTAAGAAAATTGAAATTGTATCAAGTATCTTTTCCGACCACAACGCCATGAGACTAGATATCAATTACAGGAAAAGATCTGTAAAAAATACAAACACATGGAGGCTAAACAATACACTACTTAATAATGAAGTGATCACTGAAGAAATCAAAGAGGAAATCAAAAAATACCTAGAAACAAATGACAATGGAGACACAACGACCCAAAACCTGTGGGATGCAGCAAAAGCAGTTCTAAGGGGGAAGTTTATAGCAATACAAGCCCACCTTAAGAAGCAGGAAACATCTCGAATAAACAACCTAACCTTGCACCTAAAGCAATTAGAGAAAGAAGAACAAAAAAACCCCAAAGTTAGCAGAAGGAAAGAAATCATAAAAATCAGATCAGAAATAAATGAAAAAGAAATGAAGGAAACAATAGCAAAGATCAATAAAACTAAAAGCTGGTTCTTTGAGAAGATAAACAAAATAGATAAACCACTAGCCAGACTCATTAAGAAAAAAAGGGAGAAGACTCAAATCAATAGAATTAGAAATGAAAAAGGAGAGGTAACAACTGACACTGCAGAAATAAAAGAGATCATGAGAGATTACTACAAGCAACTCTATGCCAATAAAATGGACAATCTGGAAGAAATGGACAAATTCTTAGAAATGCACAACCTGCCAAGACTGAATCAGGAAGAAATAGAAAATATGAACAGACCAATCACAAGCACTGAAATTGAAACTGTGATTAAAAATCTTCCAACAAAGAAAAGCCCAGGACCAGATGGCTTCACAGGCGAATTCTATCAAACATTTAGAGAAGAGCTAACACCTATCCTTCTCAAACTCTTCCAAAATATAGCAGAGGGAGGAACACTCCCAAACTCCTTCTACGAGGCCACCATCACCTTGATACCAAAACCAGACAAGGATGTCACAAAGAAAGAAAACTACAGGCCAATATCACTGATGAACATAGATGCAAAAATCCTCAACAAAATACTAGCAAACAGAATCCAACAGCACATTAAAAGGATCATACACCATGATCAAGTGGGGTTTATTCCAGGAATGCAAGGATTCTTCAATATACGCAGATCAATCAACGTGATACACCATATTAACAAATTGAAGGAGAAAAACCATATGATCATCTCAATAGATGCAGAGAAAGCTTTTGACAAAATTCAACACCCATTTATGATAAAAACCCTGCAGAAAGTAGGCATAGAGGGAACTTTCCTCAACATAATAAAGGCCATATATGACAAGCCCACAGCAAACATCATCCTCAATGGTGAAAAACTGAAAGCATTTCCACTAAGATCAGGAACAAGGCAAGGTTGCCCACTCTCACCACTCTTACTCAACATAGTTTTGGAAGTTTTAGCCACAGCAATCAGAGAAGAAAAGGAAATAAAAGGAATCCAAATCGGAAAAGAAGAAGTAAAGCTGTCACTGTTTGCAGATGACATGATCCTATACATAGAGAACCCTAAAGATGCTACCAGAAAACTACTAGAGCTAATCAATGAATTTGGTAAAGTAGCAGGATACAAAATTAATGCACAGAAATCTCTGGCATTCCTATATACTAATGATGAAAAATCTGAAAGTGAAATCAAGAAAACACTCCCATTTACCATTGCAACAAAAAGAATAAAATATCTAGGAATAAACCTACCTAAGGAGACAAAAGATCTGTATGCAGAAAATTATAAGACACTGATGAAAGAAATTAAAGATGATACAAATAGATGGAGACATATACCATGTTCTTGGATTGGAAGAATCAACATTGTGAAAATGACTCTACTACCGAAAGCAATCTATAGATTCAATGCAATCCCTATCAAACTACCACTGGCATTTTTCACAGAACTAGAACAAAAAATTTTGCAATTTGTATGGAAACACAAAAGACCCCGAATAGCCAAAGCAATCTTGAGAACGAAAGAAGGAACTGGAGGAATCAGGCTCCCAGACTTCAGACTATACTACAAAGCTACAGTTATCAAAACGGTATGGTACTGGCACAAAAACAGAAAGATAGATCAATGGAACAGGATAGAAAGCCCAGAGATAAACCCACGCACATATGGTCAACTTATCTTTGACAAAGGAGGCAGAAATGTACCGTGGAGAAAGGACAGCCTATTCAATAAGTGGTGCTGGGAAAACTGGACAGCTACATGTAAAAGTATGAAGTTAGATCACTCCCTAACACCATACACAAAAATAAGCTCAAAATGGATTAAAGACCTAAATGTAAGGCCAGAAACTATCAAACTCTTAGAGGAAAACATAGGCAGGACACTCTATGACATAAATCATAGCAAGGTCCTTTTCGACCCACCTCCTAGAGAAATGGAAATAAAAACAAAAATAAACAAATGGGACCTAATGAAACTTAAAAGCTTTTGCACAGCAAAGGAAACCATAAACAAGACCAAAAGACAACCCTCAGAATGGGAGAAAATATCTGCAAATGAAGCAACTGACAAAGGATTAATCTCCAAAATTTATAAGCAGCTCATGCAGCTTAATAACAAAAAAACAAACAACCCAATCCAAAAATGGGCAGAAGACCTAAATAGACATTTCTCCAAAGAACATATACAGACTGCCAACAAACACATGAAAGAATGCTCAACACCACTAATCATTAGAGAAATGCAAATCAAAACTACAATGAGATATCATCTCACACCAGTCAGAATGGCCATCATCAAAAAATTTAGAAACAATAAATGCTGGAGAGGGTGTGGAGAAAAGGGAACCCTCTTACACTGTTGGTGGGAATGTAAATTGATACAGCCACTGTGGAGAACAGTATGGAGGTTCCTTAAAAAACTACAAATAGAACTACCATATGACCTAGCAATCCCACTACTGGGCATATACCCTGAGAAAACCATAATTCAAAAAGAGTCATGTACCAAAATGTTCATTGCAGCTCTATTTACAATAGCCCGGAGATGGAAACAACCTAAGTGTCCATCATCGGATGAATGGATAAAGAAGATGTGGCACATATATACAATGGAATATTACTCAGCCATAAAAAGAAACGAAATTGAGCTATTTGTAATGAGGTGGATAGACCTAGAGTCTGTCATACAGAGTGAAGGAAGTCAGAAAGAGAGAGACAAATACCGTATGGTAACACATATATATGGAATTTAAAAAAAAAAAAAAATGTCATGAAAAACCTAGGGGTGAAACAGGAATAAAGACACAGACTTACTAGAGAATGGACTTGAGGATATGGGGAGGGGGAAGGGTGAGCTGTGACAAAGCGAGAGAGAGGCATGGACATATATACACTACCAAACGTAAGGTAGATAGCTAGTGGGAAGCAGCTGCATAGCACAGGGAGATCAGCTCGGTGCTTTGTGACCACCTAGAGGGGTGGCATAGGGAGGGTGGGAGGGAGGGAGACGCAAGCGGGAAGAGATATGGGAACATATGTATATATATAACTGATTCATTTTGTTGTGAAGTTGAAACTACCACACCATTGTAAAGCAATTATACTCCAATAAAGATGTTAAAATGAAAAAATAAAAATAAAAAAAAGTGAAAAAAAAATGCACAGATCTTAAAGTGTTCAGTTTGATGAGTTCTAACAACTGTGTATCTACCCACGTAATCACTACCCCAAGCAAAACCTATTGACATCGTTCAAAGAAGCTGTGCCAAAAGGTGGCCGGCTGTGTCCTGGACTGCTGGGACTTTCTCAGTTGTAGCACTGGAGGGCCTGTGTCCTGGGCAAACCGAGGTGGGTCGCCCTACTTGTGCCCCTGTGGCCTTCCTCTTACATGAATGACCTAGGCAGGCAGGTGCTAAACGCTGCTCAAGATCCCTGGGGGCGAGGACTGCTAAGTGTGAAGCTTGTTCTGCTCCACGGCGAGAAGGAGAGGTTAGCATCAAAGGCACAGCAACAGGGGCTCCTCTGCTGCCCTCCAGTGCTGAGGAGCTGCTGTGAGTGACTACGACGTGGCCAGACTGTCTATCTGCCATTACTCCATGTCTGTGTCTTCCCTCAGCTGCCACTTCTCCCCACGACCTCCTCCTGCCATCACTGAACCTGCCTCTATCAGGCCCACACCACTTCTAATCTGCTGCGTGCTAGGGAACAAGATGACCTTGAGTTAGCAAGCTATTAGAATGGGAATAAAAAGACTTTCGTGTTTTTAGTACATGGACTTTGTATTAACAGTTTCAGCTGCTTAAAGGCCTTTTATATTTCCTGCCTACTTTTGGCTGGTTCTGCTTCGCTGAGGCTAACCGGTATCCTCCAGAGAGGCGAACTGTTTTATTTCTCCTTGAAAGATTTCACTTGATTTCCCTGGTAGAGAGCAGAAGCCCAAAGACAGATTTCTAGGCATCATTCCAGATACTCACTCTAAGTGCTTCTACATCCACCCCTCTCATGTCCTGGGCAGAAGCTCTAAGCAAACCGGGCTGGACACATCCCACCACAGCCCCTGACCTTCCATTTCTCGATCTGGAGTTGGAACCAAACCCATCCCTGCCAGTACCAGAGTCTGCTCTGTAGCTCAAGTGTTATTTTGGAACATCTCTTCTTACTTTAGGGTCTATCTTTCAATACCCAAATGTAATAAACGTAGGTTTTATAGTCTGAACCTGAATAATAATACCCATTAGGGATGCAAATCACCTATAAAGGTATATTCTAGTTGTAGTTCACTTGTTCCTGCATCTCACACTGGTCATGGTACTAGCTTTTCTGTGCCCAGTTTCTGGGACTACATCCTCACCCTCATCCACTTCATAAGCCATACCAGTCCCTTCTCATATTCTAAGCCTTCAGCAATGAGCCTGAAGCAGTAAAACATTTCAGGGTTTTCCTCTGTTCAGAATTTACCTTCTCAGGTCTTTTACTGACAGCAGCAATTTCGTTGATTGGGAGAGCAGATGTGTTGCTGGCAAAGACACAGTGATCTGGAATCACCTGCAGGAGAAAAGCATTTAAGAATGTGTCATGTAGGCCTGGGAGATGACTGGAGTCCAAAGCAAAGCCAATGAGTGACACTTGGGCCCTGCCCACCCTTCACCTTTGAGAGAACCAACCATAATGTGCATGCCTATTTCATGTTACACATGTGTTACTAAGAAATGGTACAGCACTATAATTATATCTACAGTGCATGAATACAACTATTAGCTTTATCAACCTGCAGAATAGTGTCTAACGGAGATTTTCTCAGCATTCTGCCCACAATCTCAGCTTATTCATATTTTTATTCAGATACTTGGATGAGAAACATAGAAGGCACATCTGTCAAATGTGTGCAAATCTGGGCAGGCAGAATCCTAACATCAGAGTTGAGAATCAAGATTCAAGATACATTCAACACGCTGAAGAACTGAGTGCAAAATAAGATCAATTATAATGAGGATGAAGGTAAAGTACTGCATTAAGATTTTATGAAAGAGAAGAAAGAGAAAAAAATAACTGAGTAGGCACCTAATGGGCAAGACCTGGGCTTGGCAGTAAACTTGTGTTAAAGAGCCCATGATTTTATTTAATCAAAAGTATAGGGGCTTCCTTGGTGGCGCAGTGGTTGAGAGTCGACATGCCGATGCAGGGGACGTGGGTTCGTGCCCCGGTCCGGGAAGATCCCACATGCCGCAGAGCAGCTGGGTCCGTGAGCCATGGCCGCTGAGCCTGTGCGTCCGGAGCCTGTGCTCCACAACGGGAGAGGCCGCAGTAGTGAGAGGCCCGTGTACCGCAACAACAACAACAACAAAAGTATAATGTGGGTCAAAAGTAGAGCCCGATGATCAGAAAGCTAACATAGTCTCAAGTTGAATTATTAATGGTATGGTGTCTAATGTTGGTGGTAAAATTCTCTATGAAGAGCAAACCAATGTCTCCAAAGATGGCTGGCAACAATCTTTCCCCTCTTGTACATGTGTGTCTCTCCTCCCATCCAGGGGCACAGTCTCTTTCCCCTCCTCTTAAATCTGGGCTGGCCTATGACTTGCTTTTACCAATGGAAAGTAGCAGAAGTGACTTTGCCAGTTCCAGGACTTGCCTTATGAAGTCCACTGACTTCTGCCTTGCTCTCTTAGAAGCCAGCAGCCATGCTGCAGAGAAGCTCTGGCTCGACCACTAAGCGAGGACAGGCCACAGGGAGAGGGAGGCGCCCCAACCAAGCTTTCAGCTGAATGCAGTCCCACGAGTGACCCCACTGGGAAGCCACGTGGAATTAAGGGCCAGCCGCCTCTCAGAGCCCTGCCCTAACTGCAGAACTGTGAAAAGGTCATTGTTTTTGTGGTGGTTTGTCACACGCCAAGAGAACACTGAGACATGGTGAAGACAGTAAAGGAGACAAGCAAGACAGTGAGGGTCTGGAGACAAGAATTATGAAGATATCAAAGGAGTGAGTTTCTTTAGTTCTGTGGAGAGGAAGAGAAATTTTAAATCCCTGAGGAATACCACATGTAGGTTCAGCTTTACCATCTTCCTGTAAAGAAAGGAGAGGCCAGGTAAGAGGATGGACTTCGTGGCTTCCTAAAGATCTTTCACTTGAAATTCTTTGATTTTCCAAATACAGATCTTTTCTGGACCTTGCTCTTTTCCACCCTTTCTGAAAAACTTCTTTGAGTATCTCCTACCTTAGATGATTTCACTAGCTTCTCTAAAAACGTAAAGGCCTGTGACATGTTACATAAACAACTACAACATACGTAACACTTTGGATTTTACCTTTAGCAATAATCTTCTTATTCTTTTCTTACTATCTGCTAAAAATTCATGATTCCCCGAATATCCTCCCTTTCCCGCAGTCCATGGACTTCACGGACATATAAAACCCCTTTTCTTTTCTTTCTTTCTTTCCCTTCTCTTCTCCCTTAACCTTTATGTTTCAATGGGAACTACTGTATCGATTTGTTCATAGTCTGCACTTCTCTTGATCTGATCCCTCTTCTTTCTCTTTCTTTTCCTTGACCACTGGCTTCCCAACTGCTAAAACTAACAAACTTTTCTGCACTCAGATACTCCCAAATCCTGATTTTCCAAAAGCAAATACCATCACCCAGTCAGGTGGCAAATGCTCTTTTAGTGGTAAACGGCTCCGTCTGTTTTTGCCGCCCCTCAGTCTACCTTCCATTGGCCCAGCAGGGCCCCCAAAGCCCCGGGAACGTTGTGTCCATATCTCTGCTGCAGTGCCACCTTGCACAGAGAGAACACACACCTACCCAGCTCTTCTGAATTCACTCCCTCAGCTGAACCTACATTACACTCTGCTTAAAGAAAAGATTTTGGAATGTGTGTTTCACAAGTGGAATCCATCCCAAACTGAGCTGCTTGTCTTTAGTTTCTAAACCCTCCTTAGGTTCATTCTTTAGTAGAGCAGAGATTGTCCTCCCATGGAAGGGAGTCTTAGGAGTACAGCCCACTACTCAAGATACCCCAGAATGCTGCAAAGTCAGTGCCATTTTATTTACACCATTTACTAACCTACACTCTGTTTATTTAACTGTACCCGGTTCTACCTCCTGCCTGGATTACTGCCATCTCTTCTTTCCTTCTTTCCTCTTTCTTCATACCACCCAGTTCAAGTACTTGTTTTGTTCATATCATCCCATATGAAGAGTTGACTACACACAGCCTTTGGGCTCAAGACCAGAGTAGCATTTCCACAAAATGAGCATCTGAATCCTGCCTGGAGAAACTGTTTCTCCCTATTTCCTCTGCTGCCTAGACCTGAATTAGTTTAGTTATAGCTTGCAGCCAACCAATGATGTCAAGACGTCTGGCTACAGTCCATGAGGTTATTTGTACGTTTGGGTGACTGAACTCCCATATAAGGCTAATGAACCCTGTGCTTAAGTTAATAAGCTACTTGTTTGTCTTTTCTTAGGACTTTGATTTGCCCTTTTTACAGTGTGCATGGGTTCACATAAAAACTTACATTTGGGGGACACAGTTTTGAGGGGCGCAAGCCTGTTGTGTCCCCTTTTGCCTGGCAAAGCAATAAAGCTGTTCTTTTCTACTTCACACCTCCAACAAACAAACAAACATACAAAACCCCTTACATCTGGGAATGAATGGCCCTATAAAAAGAACCACAAGTTTCCTATAGTTCCTTTAAAAAACCCTGTCTCTGTGTTCTCCACTCACAACACTAGGATTCAGTACAGCAGGCCCCTTACTTACAGCTTCTACTTCCTTGAGCACTTTGTGCTTAAGACTGAGGTCCTCAAAAACAGCTTCAATCACCATGTCAGCCTTTTCAAAACCCTGGTAATCGAGCTGCCCAGTCAAGTTGCTGAAAAAGGCGTCCCTTTCAAACGATGTTAGTGCTTTCTTCTTCACTTTATCATTCAGTCTAGGAAAAAAACACATTCCTAGTCAGAGGAGGAGAACAGGAAACTAACATTTATTGAGTGTCCATGGGCCAGATAGTGTGCTGTGTGTTTTTCACCAACTCAGTGAGGTAGCTCCCATTCTGAGGGAGCTGAGCTGCTCAAGGAGACTCAGAGGGACTTGTGGTCCAAGAGCGAGTTAAGGGAGGGTCCTAGGGTTCAAACAGGTTGACCCCCACATCCATATTCTTTCTACTAAAAGATGCCCCTACATGCCCAACCTGCATAAACGGTATCACTAATAAAACAGTTAAATTTGCCAAGAGGAGTAAACGTGAACACTAAAATGGCAAACGAGAGCAGCTCTAGTAATTCTCTACCTACGATAGGGGAAACAGCCAACACGGGCCCCAGACCATGAGTTTATACTTGCTTACATATCATTTTGTTATTCTGTAATTGTGATCTACCGGAGGACAGAGACCAAGCATTATGTCGTATATTCTTAATCCATTTCCTGGTCAGTACCTAGTAGCACATCATATTGATTACATAAAATATTAACTCAAGGTTTCTTCTTCCCCACAGGGAGCTAAAAAGGATTCCTGCTACTCAGACACTTAACTGATTGTTTTTTATTGCCAGGGCAAATAGGCTCTCTTAGGTTTTAATCTGACCGCACTTTGAGAATAAATGACCTAGAGTTTTCCTCTGAAAGAAGAATGAAGCTACACCCCATTCACTAGTTTCCTTAACCAAAAGAAAAATTAAAGCCACAAGGTAAGTTCAAAGAAGTAGTCAGTTTAAGTCTCAAAAGTATGGATTCAAATATCCTGGTTTCTGACAACCGTGTCAGCAGTCAGCAAGCAAGATTCTTGTGAGAGTTCAAAACATTATTAGTTGCTCTAATTCTAATGCCTAATGAAACTATTCCCGACAGGACAAGAAATATGTATGTCCCAAGTCAGCAGTACAGTGAGGCGCCCTCACCAGAGCCTGATGTTTCTAATGCAAAAAGGGAAAGCCGGGACAGCTGGATCCAAAAGAGATCGAGGGGGAAAAGCGATTTTAGAGCAATTTCTCATTTTGGTGACTGTATGAAACTCCGGGAACGCTCGCGTGCTGGCCTCAGGGCAATGGTGTTATCGAGCGCGTGCCATTGTGGGGGGTCAGAATCTTTTACTACAATGCCTTGCTATCTTACATTAAGATAGTTGCTATCTGCCAACATGATTAAACCTGCCAGGTCCTGCACAGTATTATGGTAGCAATATATGAGCAGAAAAGGGGTAAAAACACACTTAAGCTACATAATCCACGTAAGAAACAAAAAAACTAACTCAACTAAAAGTCACATGCAAGACCATCAAAGTTCAGCCAGCCTTAGACAGTCTATTACATTGGAGCAGAGAAATGAGCTGAAACAAATTCCCAGTTTGGCCAAGTGGCTGCTCCATTTTTCCCCTCTGCACAACAGGCCGTATGTGTGTTGGGTGGGGGAGAGGAGGGAGGGACGGGCAGGAGGGAGAATAATAGTCCCCGTTTATTAATTCAGAAGTAAGATGGAGACACAGTCCATAAGATCCAGATATTGTGGAGCCAAATCAGTTAACTGCTTCTCTATGGTAACGCCAGTCAAGAAATATGAGGTTCATGAGTTCTGATCCCAGCCCTACCTTCAAGATGCAGTTACACGTTTCCTCATATCCTTATCTCAGTTCTCTCTATAGACACAGTCATGCTGTTTCAATGTTCTATAACAATACAGCAATTAAAATTCACAAACATGAGACTTTCTAGTCTGATACCAAAGTATAAACCATATGGCATTTAAAAACGTCTAATAGATAAGGTTTTCTCTTCTGCACTCAGACTCCAATGATGTTAATGATTTATAATAACATTGTCTGCAACAACAGCAAAAAAAAAAAAAAAAGAAAAAAAAGTGAAAGAAGGAATTAGCATGTCTAAAAAGCAAAGGAAATGAGACTTAACAATGGAGTATCCAATACAGATCATGTTCAGCAGAAAGGAAACGGTGACGGCAAAAGTCAAAACACACGCTACTCTCCCAGCAAAGGCAGAGAGCAGGCTTACCCTCTGAACACTTGCTGCTGTCCTCGCCCCAGCGCGGCTAGCGTAGCATCCTTCAGTATAGTCTGTAGGCCCTTATCCACGGAGACCTGGGCAATGCCGGCCCCCATTAGCCCTGCGCCAAGAATGGCGAGCTGCCTGAAAGGAAAGGATGAAATGACTTTTGGTATAAATCTTAATGAATTCAGTAAAAGTGGGAGATTGCCCAGGTCATCTTCCAATAAACCAACTAAAGCAGGGACAACAATAAGGTATTTAAAATAATTTTTACCTACAAAAAGATATCTTTCATAAATGACTGATTTTCAAAGTTAAATGCAAAAATCCATTAGGTCTAAAAGAATTGGTCTACCCAAGAAGACAGAATTATACTGATCTTCAATCATACCTGAGATCACTGAAAACAAAACAACATGGATTACGCTTAAATTAACGAGTATTTTTCTTCAAACAAAAGCTAACTTGCAGTGATAGGCCTAAAGACTAATCTCTCTTTTACCAACCACTTACTTGCTAGTGATTTTGCCATTTTCCAGTCATCTTTCATTTCTCTTGAAATGTGTGCCTTTCTCACCCCTTACCTGGATTGGTTCAAAAGCCTCTTGGATGGTTTCTTTGCTTCCAGACCTTACCCCTCCCTCAAACACCTCCATACACGCACATTACTGCCTTTTCCACCCCTGAATTCCCTTGAACTTATCAGGACCATTTGGTTTACCCCACAGTATTTTAGAACAGCTTCATGTACATCATTTTTGTCTCATCAACTAAATTCTAAGCTTTTTGAGGGATAGAGATCATGTCTGATGACTCTTTTTAGTTTTCCATAGTTTTGGAACAATATGCCATTTTCCCATAAGTAACTAAAAAAAATTTTCAGAACAACTTCCTTCATAAAAGAAGCCCAAGTTTACAACACCATAGACCTAAATTAGAGTTGTTTCATTCAAAACAATTCTGATTATAATGTTCAAAAATCATATTCAAGACCTGAAAAGGCACCCTAACTTCAACTCCTGGGAGCATCTTTCAAATGCAGCTTTGTGATAATACACATTTTGATATGGTGAGTGTTAAGTAACTGGAGAACATGAGAAAATAGGGTAGAAAAACATAAAGAATAGGAGCTGAAAAAATTATTCATGTATTTGCTGCACCAAAATTAAAAATTTGCTTGACAAATGACAACAGGTATAGCAGACAAAGGATTACTACTGGGGAAATATAAAGAACACACATATCAATTAAAAAAGACAACCCAATAAAATGGGCAGGGGTTTATATAAAGCAATTCATAGAAAATGAAAACAAATTGCCAATAAAATGCCCAATTTCCCTAATAATCTGGGAAATGCAAATTTAAAAAAATGTATTCTCTCCCCATCAGATTGGCAAAAATTTTAAAAGTAACAGTGAGGGTATAAAAAATTTTGTTCTTTCATGCATGGTTGATAGAAGTATATACTTTGCCCTATATAGGAGGTCAAATGTATTAAAACCAAAAATTGCATCTTCTACGACCCAGTAATTCTACTATCTGCTCTAGAGAAATGCACTTATGCACAAGATGATATGCTGTGATGAACAGTCATACAATGTTTACAATAATGAAAAATTGGAAGTCATCAATCTTTCAGTAGAAGAAGAAAAGGAACAAGTTAACTGGTATGTACCCACATACACAGTCTCCAAGTCGTACCACTGACTAAAAAGGATTATTATAGGATTCATACTGAAGGATTCCTTTTATATTAAAACATTCAAACCATAAACACAAAACATTCATCTAGTATTCAAACTTCCTTATAATAGTTTAAAAAAGGAGATTAAGAATGCATTCTTTGCATAAAAAATTAATTTATAAAAAGAGAAAATACATAAGGAATTCAAATTATTATCCGAGGCAAGGGAGAAGAGGCCTAGAGAGACAGAAGTAGAACTATTACTGACAACTGGGAAAGCAGGAAGGGGGATGCCCTTTCTTCAATGATTTTTATTAAATTTTCAGTTCAACCTATTCTGCCTTGCATACCTTATAATTTATTCTTCATTTCTAAGATGATGTTACCTTTTTTCAATTCATTTCCCAAGTTAGGTCAACTCTTACATCATCCTGTTTTTCTGCCCATTTAATTCTGAGTTTTTGAACTTCTGATTCAAAGTGATTCTTTTCTTATCTGTAAATATTTATTTAAGGATATATAATTCAAGTTTGGAAGCATTCTGCTATAGTTTTGCATTGTGGTTGTTTTGGGGGGAGAATTTTTGTAAGCTTAAGTATTTTGATTCTCATTTTCTTATTTCTTCTTACATGAGTTTCACATGCACGCTGCCTGTCTTTTCTGTGTACTGGTACACAATAACAGCTTCTCCAGGTGGTATTATATGCTATCTGCATATAACAGTAAGAGTTACATGCAGACCAGAGTAGGAGTCAGGAGTGGCTAATCAGCTTAAGAGTAAACATTTTATAATTTAATATTTTTTAAATTAATTAATTAATTTATGGCTGCGTTGGGTCTTCGTTGCTGCACGCGGGCTTTCTCTAGTTGCAGCGAGCAGGGGCTACTCTTCATCGTGGTGCACAGGCTTCTCATTGCAGTGACTTCTTTTGTTGCGGAGGACGGGCTTTAGGCATGCGGGTTTCAGTAGTTGTGGCTCGTGGGCTCGGTAGTTGCGGCTCGCAGGCTCTAGAGTGCAGGCTCAGTAGTTGTGGCGCAGGGGCTTAGTTGCTCCGCGGCATGTGGGATCTTCCCGGACCAGGGCTTGAACCCGTGTAACCGCTGGCAGGCGGACTCTCAACCACTGTGCCACCAGGGAAGTCCAATTTAAAATTTAAGAGTAATTTTTGTAGTATGTATAAAGAGATTCAGATTTAAGTGGCCATATCATCATTCCACTGCAGCGTGGAAGTAATTCATCTCACCCACTGAATGCAAGATATTGTCAACATTAGGTGGTACACAGACAACCCGACTGATACCGATCACCACGTGTGCTGGAGAAGCAGTTACAGTTGTATTTCATATTCTAATTTGGAAATCAGCCCTCTTGGCAAGAATCTTGTCTTCTCGCCTGGGCTTCCTCTTAATTTCCTCTTCTGCTCTGGATTGCAATCTCATTAAATGCGAGCGGCTGGGGAAGGTAGTAACATGAGCTGCTTTCACAAATCCCTCTCTGTAATTCAGGTAGACAGTGTTCCTCAACCTCAGCACTGCTGACATTTTGGACTGGATACTTCTTTGTTGTGGGGCTGTCCTGTGCACTGTAGGATGTTTAGCAGCATTCCGGGCCTCTGGCCACCAGATGCCAGTACCATCCCTCCCTCCCCAGCTGTGACAACCAAAAATATTTCCAGAGATTGGCAAGTGTCCCCTGGTGGCAACGTTGCCCAGGTTAAGAACCACTGAGCAAGGGGGTGAGTTTAGGGGCATTACTAAACTTAAGATGCTGAAGAGCTATTTAGGCAGCATAACACTGAAAGGCTCGCTGAAGAGAATAGATATGAAACAGGTAAGTAGGCTCTCAAACGCTTAGGCTGTAAGCTAAACGAAGGACAAGGCTTTAACGACTAGAATGAGGCTTTACTTTTTTTAATGAGGGAGAAGTGTGAGTTCCCAGAGAGGGTATCTCAAGTCACAGAGAGAGACAAGGTCATTAAACAGCACATAGTGTGTGTACTGGTTTAGGAAGGGGAAACCTAAACCATATTTCTAGGGGACATCAATACTGAGACAAAAATGCCTCTACAGGAGACATCAGAGAGGTCAGGAGAAAACTCAGCACAGGCAGAACTCTGAAAGCCAAAAAATCCTTCGTAGGAATAGGGATCTAAAGTGCTCAGGACAGAAGAGGTTTAGGGCAAGACGGAAGGCATAAATCTAGCTCTATGGATCTTCAGAGACATCGACAAGCGTAGCATGTGCTGAAATCCACAGGGGCTTCCTACGTAGAGCTGACTTACTTAACCTCCTTCTGCGGAGCTCCAAATTTATTCTTCTTGCATAGGGTCTGACCACGGTAAAGTCCCATCAAGGCTTTTGATTCTTTGGTCATTGCAAGCTCTCCAAATTTCTGGAAAAAGGGAAGAAGAAAAGGTAGAACTTCTCAGTCTTGTAGACGTGGATTCTTTGGGGTCAGTTTCTCTGCAGAGCAGAGGTAACACATGCAAAGCCTCAGGTCCTGAGCTGCTGAAGTTGGTCTCCTGCTGAGCATCTTTCTTTAACTCTCCTCATCTGTTCCACTTCCAACTACTGCTTTGAAAGGTTCTGGATATAACTGAGCTCTCAGATTCTCTACACCAGAGGCTGTGGTAACTTTTTTCATGGAATTAGAGTGTCAGAGCCAAAACGGACCAATCATCTCAACCACCTCTCTCATTTTAAAGACTGGGAAGAGGAGGCTCAGAACTTGACCTCGCTCAAAGCCACACTGCCTCAAAGGGGCAGAAACAGAACTTGAACCCAGGCAGTATGACTCCCAACTCCAGTTCTCCTTCCAGGGTAGCAGGCTGCCCCATGTGCTATCTGCCACTTTAAAAGGACCTTAACACTTACAGAGAACAAGTCTCAACTTAGTGGGAAAGAGCATGAGATTTAGAGTCTGTATTTGAAAGAACTGAGTTTAAAGACTGGCCCTGCCATTTCCCAGTTGTGAAGCTTTCTTCATCCTTAAAATGGGAAAAACAATACCTATTTTACAGTATTGTTGTGGGAAGTAAATGCAAACACTAGTAAAATGACTGGGCCTCAATGTTAGCTATTACCATCATCAATATTACTAGAATTTACTGGTACGATTACATGGTTGCAAAGAGCACTTAAAAGAAGGAATCCCTCTAATAATGTTGCCTTCATGTCTGAAGAGAACATGAAACAATGTTCTACTAATCTTGGCAAAGTAGGTTCTATTCAATAAACCAGTGATTTTCAAACCACGGGTAGAAATCTATCAGTGGTCTTGAATTTAGCAGGTTGTGATAAGTAGAATAAATAGAAAATACTGAGTACAGTGTACAGGCTAATTATTTTGGGAAATATGCTTCAATCTTTCTGTACATATGTATATGTGTACCTGGTGATAATGTAAAAGAATTAATCAGAGTGCACTGCAGTAAGCAACCCAGTATAAGAAATGTTTTCTCTGGAACTTGTCCTGAGCTCTTCAGATATCTTTTATTCTATTACTGAAGAGCAATCATCCTTCAATGATTGCTTAAAACTTCAAAACAACCCAAACAACTAAAATCTACAATACCACCAACTTGTTAGGAAGTGGAAGGGGTGAGGTTGGTTCGTGTGTTGCTCTGTTTTCTTGTCTTGGTGGGTGCAAAACATTTCCCTTCATTTCCTAATTCACCAAAGGAAGGCTGGGCTTCACAGGTTTATCTGCAGGCTCTAACAAGAACCATATTTTTGTATCCATGTACTCACTTTATCACAACAAAACCAGCCCAACTACAGAACAAAAAGTCCAAATGATTCCTTTTGAAAGGATTCTAACCCTGCCCCTGCTTTTCCTAGTTACACCCTCCTTATTGAGAGCAAGTTCAAATATCTGG
Organism: Tursiops truncatus; assembly: GCF_011762595.2. NCBI lineage: Eukaryota > Metazoa > Chordata > Mammalia > Artiodactyla > Delphinidae > Tursiops > Tursiops truncatus. The sequence goes on along the minus strand of NC_047047.1, from coordinate 68,630,249 downwards.
GACTACTGTGGTTTTCTTAGCACCTACTTGCTCACTGAGATTAATCGTAAGAAATGACAACCACTGGAGGAAAACATTTTTTTACTAGGCTTTGAATACTTTACCTTTTTTCAGTTTTACACAGCATTGTGGATCTCGCTTTTTCTGTCTCTAATAATAAAACACTGAAAGGAAATAATTTTACCTGAGATTCAGAAAGATAGCCAGCATCACTCCCTTGCTCAATCCCAGTCTTCACTACCTAAAAAACAGATGAAGTACTTGTTGGAATCGATTGGCAAGATACACAGTAATGCTGAAAAAAGTGGCTAGTGTTGTTAGTCTTCAAAGAGTAAGTCAATAGTCTAGACTGGAGTGAGAAAGAGAAGAGGACGGAGTGCCTTATTGCTTAAGACTGACTTAATTCTCCATGTCTGAGGCTACTGCTCAACCTAGTATACAATGGAAGGAAATAAAACAGAAGGAAAGAGAATTAAGAAGTCAGAATAGGAAAAGAGCACAGAGGTTCCACAGCTCAAACTCCACCTCCTTATCCTTTGAATCCTGTTATTTTGTCAGAGAAAGAGTTGTCATCACCCCTTTCTGAGTCCAATAATAGGTTTACCTTTTCCTCTTAACTCCCTTCCCTCCTGCTTGAATTATTCTTCCGGCTCCTCTCCTGTTCTCCAAATGTGGGCAGGTCCCCAAAGTTCCACTTGCAGCCCATTTCCCCCTCTATTTATTCTTCCTCAGGAACATCATTTAGTTTATCACATTAATCATGAACTCCATGAAATTCAATTTAACATTTGGGGTTAAGTACTAACCTAAGTACAATAGCAAGTATAAAAGAAATAACCCTGTATTCAATCACCATAATTTAATGGTGATTAAAAAAAAAAACCAAATAAATCTATATCCTTAATCGACTTCTCTGTCTAAACTACTGTTGCTTGAATTTCCTGAATACCTAATCTCAACACTTCTAAACCTTGACTCCTAACTCTCTTTGGCAAGTCTCTTACTACCTTCGTATTGTTGCTTTTACTATTCTATTTCGGGGTCTTATTCAAACTTCAAGTCTGAATTACCAGAACAGTTTCCTAGTTCATTGATCTACTTTGTCTCTGTTTCTAATCCATTTTTACTCACTGCCATGAAAACGGTTCTCTATGATCTATATAGGACAAAGATGAAATTTCTTAATTAATTACTGTCTACCTTTTGAAATCCACCTTTGGTCTGCCTTTCTGAAGACACTGCATTATCCTCCTACAAAAACTGATCTGATTTGATGTTCCTTGAAGAGCCTCATGCTTTCCAGCTTCTGTAACTTTGCTCAAAATGCCCATCCTACCTGGCTTTCTCATCATGTATTCTCTAACAATTTCAGGGATCGTTCCCTCCTCAGTGAATTTAGCAAACCTCCTCTGTCCCAGTTAGCTGGCGTTAACCCTATGCAGCTACATACCGCCCCATCCTGCCATCTGCCTTACCACATATATGTGTTTAATCTCCCCAACCCAGACTGTGTGAGGTGAATGGAAGTAGGGGACCACGTTTCATATTTTATATACTTTGGTGTCTTTGGCTCAAAATATACCTGTTGACTAATTCATTCTCCAATTCTGAAATCTTTGATTATTGATCTTGTCTTCAATTATTGCTCTTTTGATCTGGGACTTTCCAGATTGAAGATTTTATAAGTTTTAAAGTCTACCTTGAGACAGATGTTACTTCAACTCTGTGATCATTTTAATCATCCTCCTTGAGCTTTTCCAGAACTTCTCTATATCATTACATCTTTTCATAATTATGGCAATGGAAAGTCAATGAGACATTTTAGGTAATGACAATGGTTTTGACTAAGGACAGAATACAGCCATTAATTTTGTTTCAACTACCTCTTAATTAATGTCCAATATTTTACTGGTTTTGTTATACTGATATGACATAGGTTCCTTTCTTGGTTTATAACTGGTAATTTTAAGCTCATCAACTAAAAAGTATGCCTGGCACTAATTTTCCCCAAATATCCATTTATATAAATCCTCATAGCTTGCTATGCTCTTGTGTTATTTTTGGTAAGTACTTTGATAGTAGCATGAGGAACTTCAGTACTGGCAAACATGGTGCAGAATGGCAATGAAGAGTAGTTGCTCTAGACAAAGGGAAGAAACATGAGAAATGTGGGAGTACGGGGTAAAAACTCACATCAATTATTTTCAGAGGTGCAGGATAAAGGCCTTTGGTCTGCTTTCGTACTCTTTCTTCCACCTTTTTGTAAATCTGTTGCCTGACAAATGGAATACTCATGGCATACGATGTCAATTCTGTAAGGTAAAATGCTTTTAGATCCTTACTGGAAAGAGCCCAGCCTCCCTTGTTAGTTTGTTCTGTAAACTCCATAAAAACACAGTGATTCTAGCTATCTGAAAGAACTGCTCTTTACTCTGACATAAACAATCTAAATTTCAACCTAAGCACTTCTTTAAACATTAGTTGGTAAGTATTAAAGCTTGGTGTTGGGTACATGGGTGTTTATTACACTGTTACATTATTCTATTTTGGTATTATTTAAATTTTTCCAAAATAAAAAATTTAAAAAAAAAGTCTTTAACCAGTGTAAGGTCCAGGACTTGAGCCTAGAGAAGAGTTATTGCATCCTTTAAGGTTGACTTTACACTTAAGAGTAAATAATGCACTCACCTCTTCCTCATTTCGGATTTATAGAAAATAAAATTAAATTCCCTGGAAAGAAGCTTTGCCTTAGTTCTTTAATAATGACACTCACTTTCTACCAATCCCTTGTCTCTCTTTGGAGAGATCTTTTTATCAGCTAGTCCTTTAGCAAAAGTAATTGCAACTTCTTCTAGGTATTCAATTGTCCGTTCCTCTGGAGGTTTTATTCCTGGTCCTGTAAAGACGAACACAACAGACTGGAATGTAAATCAGGCTTGCATCAGTCCCAGGTGGGCAAAACCCAGGCAGGCCAAAGCCGAAGGCTCCAGCACCCACTTTCAGCGCAGCTTTCTAAGTCTGACTAGAGACCGGTAGGTGGCAATGTCATGAACTATGCACTCAAAAAGAGAAGTCACACTGAGCGAAGGTGCAACAACCTCCTCCTGGTAGAAAACAAGTCTTAAGCCCTATTTAAGTCTGGCCTCCACTTCTGAGTAGGATGTATTATGTCTCATGAGGCCTGTTTTCTTGCTGCAAAACTGGAAAACAAAAAATCAATTGCAAAATCACATTTGTAAAGACACTGGAGAGCTGTGGAAGCAACAAAGGTTATATGAACAGAATTCCAGAGAGGGAAGAGCCTGTCCAATGTGAACTGATGATTGCTGGACATTGTCTTTCCTGGGGGTACATGATGCTTTTGGGTGTGGGCTGAAGATTGGACTTGGCTCAAGCAGAAGGATGCTACTGAGGAAAAGTGAAATGAACAGAGTTTTTGGTGGTCATACACAACAAGTCAGTACTAGAAGAAACCAGACGCAAAGCTAGTTTTCCCGCATGGAACATTTGTGAAGTTCTAAGGTGGTGCAAGAGGCTGGAAGCTAGAGTGAAATCTCTTATAGTGTCATAATGTTTAGCACATGCAGTACTTGTACAGAAAGGGGGACATGCCAAAAACATGCACCTGATTTTTCGCTTGAGGCAGAGCCTGATACCAAACTTGCTGGAGGCAGGAGACAAAGACTCAGAAGAGCCAAAGGCTGTTTTCACACAGCTATGAAAACAGACACTTACCAGGCTCTCAGTCAAAGGCTTGTAAGAGCCACACTGGAGCGAGAGGTGGCTGAGGTTGAAAAGCCGATCTTGTGCCTTCTTATGGTGTATAGGGAACAAAATCCCAGTAGAGGGAGAAGCCTGCAACAATATGCAACCATTCTCCACCTTAAGACATTTGCCCTACTTTCAGCCTCCGTGGAGGAGGAAGAAAATGAACTAAGCCCCAAACGTCTGAATGACAAAAGCGCACAGGGTCCGCAAAAGTCATAATGTAATGCTGGAATTACAGAAGAATACTGGAGAGCAGTTGCTACACAAAAGGAGAGCTCCAGAGATCTACAGAGGGGCCCCTTGAAACTAAGGCGAAGTATCATTCTGCACATGCATGAGAGGAAACTACCTGAGGCCAGGGAAAGAACCAACATAAAGGCATGAAAAGAAGCAAGAAAAACATGGCCTACAGCTAGGAGACAAACTGACCGATAGAAACAGGTGCAGAATTGAAAAGATAGGATAGGGCTTCCCTAGTGGTGCAGTGGTTGGGAGTCCGCCTGCCGATGCAGGGGACATGGGTTCGTACCCCGGTCCGAGAGGATCTCACGTGCCGCGGAGCAGCTGGGCCCGTGGGCCATGGCTGCTGAGCCTGCGCGTCCGGAGCCTGTGCTCTGCAGTGGGAGAGGCCATGACGGTGAGAGGCCCGCGTACCGCAAAAAAAAAAGATAGGATAAGCAGACACAATGTTAGAAAGGTTACTGTGAATTCATGCCATATGTCAAAGAAGGCAGAGCAAAACAGAAACATAATGAAGGGAAATTGAAGATGTGACAATGAATCAACTATTACTTCTAAATATGAGAAAAAAACAATATCTGAAACAAAAAATGTAGGCAATTGGATTAATAGCAAATTATACTGTGAAGAAGAAAAGATCAGGAAACTTGAATACATGGCAAGAGAAATATAAACAGACTGAAAAAGAGAAACAGAGCTTCATTTTGGGACAATATCACGTAATCTAAAATATGTGAGACTGAAGTCTCAGGAAAGGGGTAGGGGACTAAGGAGACAAAAGACTTGTACTCTGAAAACTATAAGACACTGATGAAAGAAATCGAAGATGACACAAACAGATGGGAAGATATACCATGTTCTTGGATAGGAAGAATCAGTACTGTCAAAATGACTATACTACCCAAGGCAATCTACAGATTCAATGCAATCCCTATCAAATTTTCACAGAACTACAACAAAAAATCTTACAATTTGTATGGAGACACAAAAGACCCCAAATAGCCAAAGTAATCTTGAGAAAGAAAAACAGAGCTGGAGGAATCAGGCTCCCTAACTTCAGACCACACTACCAAAAAAAGATTAATCCAGAGGAAAGCAGAAAGAAGAAAAAAGGAACAAAGAACAGATGGGACATATAGAAAACAATCATCAAAATAGTATGGTTCTGGCACAAAAATAGAAATATAGATCAACAGAACAGGATAGAAAGCCCAGAAATAAACCCACACACCCATGGTCAATTAATGTACTACAAAGGATGCAAGACTATACAATGGTGGAAAGACAGTCCCTTCAACAAATGGTGCTGGGAAAGCTGGACAGCTACACGTAAAAAAAATGAAATTAGAACATTCTTTAACACCATACACAAAAATAAACTCAAAATGGATAAAAGACCCAAATGTAAGACGGGATACTATAAAACTTAAAGTAAAACGTAGGCAGAACACTCTTTTACATAAATCACAGTAACATCTTTTTCGATCCACCTCCTAGACTAATGGAAATAAAAACAAAAATAAACAGATGGGACATAATTAAACTCAAAAACTTTTGCACAGCAAAAGGAACCATAAACAAAACGAAAAAACCCATAGAATGGGAGAAAATATTTGCAAACAATGTGACCGACAAAGGATTAATCTCCAAATTTTACTAACAGCTTATGTGGCTCAATATCAAAAAACCAAACAACCCAATCAAAAAATGGGCAGAAGACCTACATAGACATTCCTCCAAAGAAGACATACAGATGGCCAAGAGGCACATGAAAAGATGCTTAACATAGGTAATTATTAGAGAAATGCAAATCATGACTACAATGAAATTATCATCTCACACCAAGCAGAATGGCCATCATCAAAAAATGTACAAACAATAAATGCTGGAGAGGGTGTGGAGAAAAGGGAACCCTCCTACACTGTTGGTGGGAACGTAAATTGGTACAGCCACTATGGAGAACAGTATGGAGGTTCCTTAAAAAAGTAAAAAATAGAGTTACCATATGATCCAGCAATCCCATTCCTGGGCATATATCCAGGGAAAAACATGGTTCAAAAGATATGTGCACCCCCAATGTTCACCACAGCACTGTTTATAATAGCCAAGACATGGAAGCAGCCTAAATATCCGTTGACAGATGAATGGATAAAGAAGATGTGGTACATATATACAATGGAATATTACTTAGCCATTAAAAAGAAGGAAATAAAAAAAAACAAGAAGGAAATAATGTCATTTGCAACAACATGGGTGGACCTGGAGATTATCACACTAAATGAAGTAAATCAGGGAAAGACAAATATCATATGATATTGCTTGTATTCAGAATCTAAAAAAAAAAAATTTGATACAAATGAACTTATTTACAAAACAGAAACAGACTCACAGATGTAGAGAATGAACTTATGGTTACCAGGGGGGATGGGAGGGTGGGAGGGATAGATGGGGAGTTTGGGATTGACATGTACACACTGCTATATTTAAAATAGATAACCAACAAGGACCTACTGTATAGCACAGGGAACCTTGCTCAATATTCTGTAATAACCTAAATGGGAAAAGAATTTGAAAAAGAATAGATACATGTATATGTATAACTGAATCACTTTGATGTACACCTGAAACTAACACAACATTGTTAATCAACTATATTCCAATATAAAATAAAAATTAAAGAAAAATCACCCTGAACAACAACAACAACAAAGAAAAGAAAAGCAGTCGGGGAGATGGAAAAATATTTAAAGAAATAGCCAAGGGCATCCCTGGTGGCACAGTGGTTGAGAGTCCACCTGCCGATGCGGGGGACACGGGTTCGTGCCCCGGTCTGAGAGGATCCCACATGCTGCGGAGCGGCTGGGCCCGTGAGCCGTGGCCGCTGGGCCTGTGCGTCCGGAGCCTGTGCTCCGCAGTTGGAGAGGCCACAGCAGTGAGAGGCCTGCGTATCGCAAAAAAAAAAAAAAAAAAGAAATAGCCAAAAAGTTTCCAATTTTGATGAAAACTCCAAGCTCACTATCTAAGAAGCTCAATGAATCCCATATACAGCAAACATTTAAAACACACACACACACCAAGGCACATCATAAATAAATTGCTAAAATCAGTAATAAAGGGAAAACGTGAGAGCAGTTTGGGGAGGATTGGGGTAGGAGTGGAGAAGACACATTATATACAGATGACCAAAGATAAAAATGACACAGACTTTTCCTCAGAAATTATGCAAGCGACAACACAATGTAAATATCTATACAGTACCAAAAGGAAAACACTGGAAATCTGGGATTCTATACCTATCAAAAATACCTTTCGAAAATGAAGACTTTTTCAAACAAATCAAAAAGTGAGAGAATTAACTGCCAGCAGACCTACACTATAGAGCATGTTGAAGGAAGTTCTTCAGGTTGGAGGAAAATCAAGCCAGGGAACCTGGATCTATACAAAGAATAAAGAGCACCAAAAATGATAAATATATGAGTAAACAGAAAAGAATCATCTCATTTTTTAAATCTCTTTAAAAGATAATTGTTTAAAACAAAAATAGTAATACGCTAAGGAACGTATAATACATGCAGAAGTATAACAAGAATAGCAAAAGAATGGGGGGAAATGAAAGTATACCCTTTAAAGGTTCCTACCTTACATGTGAAATGATATATCAAGACAGATTACATGTTAAAGATGTATGCTGGATTTCCCTGGTGGCACAGTGGTTAAGAATCTGCCTGCCAACACAGGGGATACAGGTTCAAGCCCTGGTCCGGGAAGATCCCACATGCCACGGAGCAGCTAAGCCCATGCACCACAACTATTGAGCCTGCACTCTACAGCCCGCGAGCCACAACTACTGAGCCCGTGTGCCACAACTAATGAAGCCTGCACACCTAGAGCCCATGCTCTGCAACGAGAGAAGCCATCCCAATGAGAAGCCAGAGCACTGCAATGAAGAATAGCCCCCGCTCGCCGCAAGTAGAGAAAGCTCGCGTGCAACGACAAAGACCCAACGCAGCCAAAGATAAATAAATAAGAAAAAAAGAAAATGATGTATGCTGTAAACCCTAGAGCAACCATTAAAAGGGTAAAGCAAAGTAAAAGTCCAACAGTGAAGATAAAAAATGATTAATCCGGGTGGAATTCCCCGGCAGTCCCATGTTTAGGACTCTGTGCTTCCACTGCAGGGCAGATGGGGTCAATGCCTGCTCGGGGAACTAAGATCCCTCATGCTACATGGCATGGCCCCCCCCCCCCCAAAAAAAAAAAGATTAATCCAGAGGAAAGCAGAAAGAAGAAAAAAGGAACAAAGAACAGATGGGACATATAGAAAACAAGCAGTACTGAACGAAGCCGAAATGCCAGAACCATGTTGGTAGGGTAGAGGAAATATTAAAAGGCTTAAGGAAACTGGAATGTTAGCCTGGATTTATCATGCTGGACCTGCTCAGCCCCCCTGGAAGGGTCAGAGGACACACCTTTCACCACGACCAAGAGAAATCAACTTAGGAGGGGAGTCCCAGCATCCTTGAAGAGCTCTGTGGTTGCTCCTCTCTGTAGGTCAGAAATTACAGTGGGAACTGCTACCATCAACTAGGATCCCTAAACGCAGTGGGGATAATGGGATTCTGGGGTGGCAGGGGCCAAGGAGCAACACTCAATTGCCAAAAGCAAATGGGGCATGGCTACCAAACTGGAGAGCAGAGCCAAAGTAAATAGTAATCAGAATAGTTTGACTTGTGGAGACCTATGGCGTTGGCTAGTTTATCATGGCATTCCTAGGAAAGAAACAGATGATGGGTGGCCCACTGGATTCAGAATTCTAGGTCTAGTAAACCTAAGAATAACGTGAATTACCAAAGAGAGTCATCAGACATCCCTGGTGGCACAGTGGTTAAAAATCCGCCTGCCAATGCAGGGGACATGGGTTCGAGCCCTGGTCCAGGAAGATGCCACATGCCACGGAGCAACTAAGCCCGTGCGCCACAACTACTGAGTCTGCACTCTAGAGCCTAAGAGCCACGACTACTGAAGCCCGCACGCCTAGAGCCCGTGCTCCGCAACAAGGGAAGCCACCGCAATAAGAAGCCCGAGCACCGCAACAAAGAGTAGCCCCCGCTCCCACAACTAGACAAAGCCCGTGCGCAGCAACGAAGACCCAACGCAGCCAAAAATAAATAAGTAAATAATTGTTTTTAAAAAAAGAAAGGAAAGAGAAAGTCATCGCCCTCATCAATTCTCAGAAATGAGCCAGTTTAAAGACCCAGAACCCCTTGAATAAAGGGGAGGTTGTAGCTCCTTGAGGGAATTATACTGTTAGTCTTCCCCAAAGGGACTCTATGGTCATTTACCTTGAGGAAAGGGAAATAATCAGACTTTTGGGGGATACTGGACACTGGCTCGGAACTGAGAGTAATTCCAAAAGACTCAAAATGTTATTGTGATCCACCAGACAGGACAGGGGTTTATAAGGTCATGTGATAAAAGGATTATTAGCTCAGTTCTATCTCAGTGGGCCTAGTGGGTTCCTGAACTCATCCTTTGGTTACTTCCAGAATGCACGATTGAAATAGATATCCTCAGCAACTAGCTCCTTGACCTGTGGAATAAGGACTACTATAGTGGGAAAGGCCAAGTGAAAGCCACTAAAACTGCCTCTACCCAGAAAAATAGTAAAATAAAAGTAATACTGCATTCCTGGAGGGACTACAGAGACTGGTGCCACCATTAAGGACTTGAAAGATGCAGGAGCGGTGACTCCCACTGCATCCTCATTCAATTTACGTATTTTTGGCCTGTGCAGAAACCAGATGGCTCCTGCAGAATGACAGTGGACTATGGTAAACTTAATCAGGTGGTAACAGCAACTGCCGCTGGTATTCCAGATGCAATTTCATTGCCTGAGCAAGTCAACACATCTCCTTTTACCTCTTGTGTATTTGCTGATCTGGAAAGTGCTTTTTTCCTTGATAGCTGGTAGTAAAGACTACCAGAAGCAGTTTGCTTTCAGCTGGAAAGGCCTGCAATATACCCTTACTGTCTTACCTCAGGAGTGATCAGTTCTACATCCATAAGTCATAATTTAGCCCACACGGACCTTGATTGCCTTTTCCTTCCAAAAGATACCATGCCAGTTCATTACATGGATGATATTATGCTGAATGGACCTGGTGAGCTGGAAGTACCAACTACTCTAGACATATCCATGTTAGTGAAATTTCTAGGGGTCCAGTGGTATGGGGCATGCTGAGACATTCCTTCTAAGGTGAAGGATAAGTTGTTGCATCTGGCCCCTCCCACCACAAAAAACAGGCACAACACCTAGTGGATTTTGGAGGCAACATCTTTTTTGGATGTGCTACTCTAGCCCCTTTACTGAGTAACTTGAAGGCTGCTAGTTTCGAGTTGGGCTTAGGACTAGAATAGCTGTTCTGCTCTTTAGACCATACGATTCAGACCTGAAGGCGCCTGAAGCATCAGTGGTAGACAGAGATGCTGTCTGGAGTCGTTGGCAGGCCCTACAGGCGAATCAGAGTACAGATCCTTAGGAATTTGGAGCAAAGCCCTACCATCCTCTGTTAATAATTACTATCCTGCTGAGAAACAGCTTTTAGCTTCCTACTGGGCCTTAGTGGAGACTCTAAGCTTAACCATGGGCCAAGTTACTATGTGATCTGAGCTGCCTGTCATGAAATGGATGCTGTCTAACCCACTAAGCCATAAAGCTGGGTGTGCGCAACAGCACTCCATTATCAAATGGAAGTGGTATACATGAGACTGGGCTTGAGCAGACCCTAAAGGTACAAGTTGCATGAGGAAGTGGCCAAAATACCCTTACTCCTGCTTCCCTCTCTCAGCCTGCACCTATGGCCTCATGGAAGTTCCCTATGAGCAGCTGACTGGGAAAGAGAAAACTCAGCAAAGAATGTGAAAATATTTGTGTTTCATGTGAATGGTCAACAAGGGGTGATCTCAAAGAGGATTTTAATGATCGAGTGGAAAAGATAATCCATCCTGTGGATACCAGTCAGCCTCTTTCCCCAGTCACCCCTGTCACTGCCCAATGGGCTCATGAACAAAGTGGCCATGATGGCAGGGATGGAGGCTGTGCGTGGGCTTAGCAACAACTACTCACCAAGGCCAACCTGGGTGCAATCACTGTTCAGTGCCCAATCAGCAGCACAGAGCAACACTGATTGTCTCATACCAGGACCCTCCCAAGGTGATCAACATTCTGGCAGATTGACTACACTGCACTGCTTTCGTCATGGAAAGGGCAGCACTCTGTTCTTACTGGAATAGACACTTATTGCGGGTATGAATTTGCCTTCCTGGCATGCAATGCATCTGCCAAAGCTACCATTTGTGGACTTATGGAATGCCTTATCCACCATCACGTATCCCACACAACACTGCTTCTGATCAAGCAACTCCCCTCACAGTAAATGGAGTGTGGCAATGGGCCATGCTCATGAAATGTACTGAACTCACCACGTGCCCCATCACCGTGAAGCAGCTGGATTGAGAGAATGTTGGAATAGACTTTTAAAGACTCAGAGCACTAGGTAGGTGGTAATACTTTGTAAGGCTAGGGCAGTATCACCTAGGATCCTGTATATGCTCTAAATCAACCTCCAATATACGGTGTCGTATCTTCCATAGCAAGGATTCACGGGTCCAGGAATCCAGAAGTACATATAGAGATGGCTCTGCTACTACCCCTAGTGATCTACCAACAAAGAATGTGCTTCTGTCCTACAACCTTAGGTTCTGCTGGTCTAGAGGATTTAGTTCCAAAGTCCATCAGGAGACATAACAATGATTCTATTGAACTGGAAGATGAGACTGCCATCTGGTCACTCTGGGCCCCTCATGCCTCTGAAACAGGCAGAGAAGGGATTACTATACTGGCTGGGGTGATTAATCCTGATTACCAGGGGAAGTTGGGTTGCTACTACAATGAAGGTAAGGGAGAGTATGTCTCAAATATGGGAGATCTCTTGGGGTGTCTCTTAGGGCTACTGTGACCTACAATTATTTAGTGGAAAATTACAACAATCCAATTCATGCAGGACTGCTAGTGGCCCAGACCTTTTAGGAATGAAGGTCACCCTACCAGACAAAGAACCGTGACCAGCTGATGTACTCCCTAAGGGCAAAGGAAATATGGAATGGGTAGAAGTAGGTAATTATAAATACCTGTTATGGCCACATGACTATTTGCAGAAATTGAGGGGTCCAGGCCTAACCAAAAACCTATGTGATATTTCAGGTCCAAGCAAAGGCAATTACAGGCCTCGCAGGCATCATGGAGAAAGCTGTCCTTCCCATACCAGACTTGGTGCCCAGCCGACGCACTGCAGTCTTTAATGGGAGTTGCAGTCAATGACTCAGGTCTCCCTGACTGGCTATGCTCTTACATACATTTTCATTCCGAGCCCATGTGCCTTCATTCCTAAGTCTCTTTATATGGGACCTTCAACCGAGGTCTTCTTCAGGTACCTCTGCTAAGGCCTCCTTACTGGGGGAGTAAAGAGAAACCTTAAAGACATTTTCCCTCACTCTGACTCAATTCTTTTCCACTCCTAGCTCTCACTATTTTAAACAGCAAAATCACAAACAAAAAGCACAAAATGAGGAAAACGTGGCAGTAAATAGACCATGGAAAGGACACTTGCTGGTTTTATAAAAGCTGAAATGAGAAGGCAGACAGTGCCTTGTTTGACTTCAGCTGGGAACATGTGCGTTGGGAGACTTGAATCTTTTGCCACTCTGTACGTGTCTATGAATGACTGCAAAAGAACCACGAGTATCACTTTTGGGGTTATGACAAATGTTAGTGAGTAGGCAAATTCACAGACAGGGAACCTCAAATAATAAGGATCGACTATACTCTGATCACAGCAGAATTCAACTAGAAACCAATAACAGAAAGATATCTGAATCATTCCCAAATATTTGGAAACTAAACAACATACTTCTAAATTATACATGGGCCAAAGAAGAAATCACTAGAGAAATCTGAAAATATTTGACCTTTATGGAACTGAAAACATAACATTAAAACATGCAGATAAAGCAATGCCAAGAAGAAAATGTATAGCTTTTTTTGTCTTTTTTTTTTGGCTGTGTCGCACGGCTTGCAGGATCTTAGTTTCCCAACCAGGGATTGAACCCAGGCCCCAGGAGTGAAAGTGCCAAGTCCTAACCACTGAACTGCCACGGAATTCCCAATATATAGCTTTAATGCTTATGTTAGAAAAGAAGAAAGGCCTAAAATCAATGAAAGAAACTAGTTTCTAGTAAGAAACTAGAAAAAGAAGAGCAAATTAAATCCAAAAGCAAGCAGAAAGAAATAAATAATAAGACAGCTGAAATCAATAAAACAGCAAACAAAACCAATGGAATTAAAAGCTGATTCTTAGAAAAGATCAATAAAACTGATAAATTTCTAGCCAGACTCATCAGGGAAAAAACAGAAGACACAAATTAGCAATATCAGGAATGAAAGAGGAGCATCATTATAGAGTGTAAAGATATGAAAAGAATAATAATAAAGTATTATGAACAACTTTATTTTTTTTTAACTTTTGAAAAAATATTTATTTATTTATTTGGTTGTGCTGGGTCTTAGCTGCAGAAGGCAGGCTCCTTAGTTGTGACATGCCAACTCTTAGTTGCAGCATGCATGTGGGACCTAGTTCCCGGACTAGGGATCAAACCTAGGGCCCCTGCATTGGGAGTGTGGAGTCTTATCCACTGAGTCACCAGGGAAGTCCCTGAACAACTTTATTGAAATAAATTTGTCAATTTAAATGAAATGGACAAAATCTTTGCAAAACTAACAACTACAGCTCACTCAAGAAATGGTGAACCAACCTGGGGCTTCCCTGGTGGTGCAGCGGTTAAGAATCCGCCTGCCAATGCAAGGGACATGGGTTCGAGCCCTGGTCTGGAAAGATCTCGCATGCCGCAGAGCAACTAAGCCCATGCGCCACAACTACTGGGCCTGCGAGCCACAACTACTGAACCCACATGCCACAACTACTGAAGCCTGCTCGCCTAGAGCCCGTGATCCGCAACAAGAGACACCACCACGATGAGAGGCCTGCGCACCTCAACGAAGAGTAGCCCCCACTCACCGCAACTAGAGAAAGCCCGTGCACAGCAATGAAGACCCAACACAGCAAAAAAACTAATTAAATAATTTTTTTTTTAAAATTAAAAAAAAAAAGAAAAGAAATGGTGAACCTGCACTGCTATGTATAGAATGGATAGTTAATAAGGACCTGCTGCTGTGTAGCACAGGGAACTCTACTCAATGCTGTGTGGTGACCTGTATGGGAAGAGAATCTAAAAAAGAGTGGATATAAGTAAATGTATGGTGATTTGCTTTGCTGTACACCCAAAGCTAACACAACATTGTAAATCAACTATACTCCAATTAAAAGAAAAAAAAGGAAAGAAAGAAAAAAGAAATAGTGAACCTGGGAATTCCCTGGTGGTCCAATGGTTAGGACTTGGTGCTTTCATGGCCAGGGGCCTGGGTTCAATCCCTGGTGAGGGAACTAAGGTCCTGCAAGCCACGTGGCAAGGCCAAAAAAAAAAAAAAAGGAAAAAAGAAATAGTCAACCTGAATAGCCCCATATCTACTAAGGAAATTGAATTCATAGGTTATAACCTTCCCAAGAATCAAAACTCCAAGTCCATATAACTTCACTGGTGAATTTTATCAAGGATTTAAGGAAAATATAATACCAATTCTATGCAAAATCTTCCAGAAAATTGAAGAGGAAGAAATATTTCCAACTCATTTTATGAAGTCAGAATTACCCAGATATCAACACCAGGCAATGATATCACAAGAAAAAAAATATTATTCCTGAGACCATTATCTCTCATGACCAGACGTAAAAATCCTTCACAAAATTTTAGCTGATTCAGCCGGCACTTAGGATAATACATCACAACCAAGTGAAGTTTACTCCAGGAATGAATTCAATAGTCAAAAATCAATGTAAATGACTTTACTTAATAAACTAAAAGAACTAACCCAAACAATCATCTCATTAGATGCAGAAAAAGCAATACAGTTCTCAGCAAACTATAAATAAGGTACATCTGCAATCTGATAAAGGGTATATATGAAAAACCTATGTAACATTATACACCCTACAGCATCCACGTGAATGTCTCTCTTAAGATTGGAACAAGTTAATAATATCTGCTTTCACTTCAAATCAATATTGTACTAAAGATCTTAGCCACTGCAGTAAGTCAAGAAAAAGAAACACCAACCAGATGGGAAAGGAAGAAGCCAAAATGTCTTTATTTGTAGATAACATGATTATTTATGTAGAAAATCCTTAGGAATCTACAGAAAAACCTAGTAGAACTAATAAATAAATTTAGCAAAATCATAGAATACAAGGTCCACATACGAAAATCATTTGTATTTATATGTTAGTAATTAATGAGAAATTAAAGTTAAAAAAGTATAATGGCACAAAAGTATGAAATACTTAGGTACAAATTTAACAAAATGTGTACAAGATATGTTCAATGAAAAGTATAAAACACTACTGAGAGAAATTAAAGATGACCTTAGTAAACAGAAAGTTATATTATGTTCATAATGAAAACACTCAGTATTTTTAAAATGTCAATTCTCGGGCTTCCCTGGTGGCACAGTGGTTGAGAGTCCGCCTGCCAATGAAGGGGACACGGGTTTGTGCCCCGGTCCGGGAAGATCCCACATGCTGCGAAGCGGCTGGGCCCCGTGAGCTATGGTAACGGGAGAGGCCACAACAGTGAGAGGCCCGTGTACCGCAAAAAAAAAAAAAAAAAAAAAAAAAATCAATTCTCCCCAAATTGATACATTGATTCAATGGAATTCCAATCAAGATCCTAGCAGATGTTTCTGTAGATATGGATGAGATGATTTAAAATTCATATGTAAATGCAAAGAAACTAGAATAGGCAAAATGATATTGAAAGAAGAGAAGCAAGGTGGAGGGTGGGGTCACACTGTCAGATATCAAGATTTACTATAAAACACAATAATCAAGACAGTGTGACACTGTCTTAAGTAAAGACATATAAATTGGAAATAGGAAACCTAGATATAGACCCAATCACTGAGGATCAACTAATTTTCCACCAAGGTGTCAAGGTGTCAATGGGAAGGAAGAGTCTTCTCAAAAAATTGTGCCAGGACATTTTGGATATTCATAATCACATAACAAAAACAACAACAACAACAACTCAATCTTTACCTCACACCAAACATAAACATTAACTTGAAGTAGCACAGACCAAAATGTAAGAGCTAAACTACAAAACTTTCAGAAGAAAACATAGGAGAAAATCTTTGCAATCTTGTTAGGAAAAGATTTCTAAAACACCAATACCATGATCCATAAAAGAAGACTTTGATACATTGGACTTCATCAAAATTAAGAATTTCTACTCTTAGATAATGAAAAGACAAGCCATAGACAGGGAGAAAATATTTGCAAATTACAAATCTCATAAAGGACTTATATCCTGATATATAAAGAACTCTGAAAACTCAATAATAAGAAAAACAGCTAAATCAAACAAAATGGGCAAAACATTTGAACACTTTATCAGAAGATATACAGAAGGCAAATAAACACATGAAATAAGTTCGGTATCTTTGGTCTTTAGGGAAATACAAATTAAACCCCAATGACATATTACTACACTCTTATTGAAATGTTTAAAATTAAAAAGACTGAGCGTGCAAAGTGGTTGTAACTAGAACTCTCATACTCTGCTGGTAAGAATGTAAATGGTATAACCACTTTGGAAAAACAGTTTGACAGGTTCTTAAAAGCTAATAAGCACATCTATCATATGGTCCAGCCAATTCACTCTTCAGTATTTGTCCAAAAGAAATGAAATATTTCTCCACATAAAGACTTGTCAATGAATGTTCATAGCAACTTTATTTAGAATAGCTCTAAATTGGAAACACCTCAAATGTCTATCATTTGGTGAACGGATAAACAAATTATGGTTTATCTATACAATGGAATGACATTCAGCAACAAGAAGGAATACATTGCTGACATATAACAACATGGATGAATCTCAAAAGCAGTATGCTAAATGAAAGACACAAAAAGATACATACTAGAAATGTTCTATTGTATGATTGTGGTGGTGTTTACATAGCTATATACATTTGTCAAAATGCAAACTGTACATTAAACACTGGTAAATTTATTATCATGTAAATAACATCTCAACAATGCTGATTTTTAAGAAATGTAAGAGGGTGATGAACATACAATCTGGAATAGTGGTTTCTTTGGATGAGAAGAGGCAAGGAAATTGTATGGGAGGAAGCAGCACATTAGTAGATGTCCATTATTAATATCCTTAGGTTGGTTGTTTCATACATGTTTATTATATTATTAAAACAGACACAAAAAACTGAAGAATAGTTATCATGGATAATGATACAGGTAATTTAAGAACCAAAAATAATGACTTGATTCAATTCTGTATTCCTAATGTCCCAATTATAAATAACGTAAAATAGAAATTGGGGTGATGTTGAAAATGATTTAGTATTAGCTATTTTTAGAGAACTTCACTCTTCAGAATAATGACTCATTTCTTAAGTGTTTGGGTTTCACTATAACCAATATTCAAGATATTAACTCTTTAAGAAAATAAATAACTTCATAAGGCTCAATTCTGAAGCATGTTAGCACTTACCCAGCGGTTCCACCAGTTGGTCAACCAGTCCCATTTTCTTTGCTCTGTCTGCACGAATGCCTCTACCAGTCAGCATCATGTCAAAAGCAGCAGGCACACCCACCTAACAAGCAAGCAAGGATTAGAGCAAAGGTGGAAAAAAATCAGTGACAATTACAATTTACAAATCATCCAACTGAGCAAAATAAATATTAAAATGAGAAAACTCAAACCAGATTTTTATGTTATATATCTATCAACGAAACTTTATATACTGATACACATTTAGGTAAAGTTTAGTTTTAGAAACCTCCGCCTGAAGTTAAAAATGTCTTTATATCTCTTCTTTTAATTCAATATGTAGGATTTCTGTCTTATGGATTGATAAAGTAGAGAAAAAATGTCATGTTTCCTAGAATTGTACATTTATGTCATTCTGAGTTTCTTCTCTATCATTTGTATATTTAAAATTCCTATACCGGAATTAGTAGAGACTGAGAAATCTCATAGTTTTGACAATGTCTTTAGAAAGAATCTTAGACTTAACAAAAAGAGAACTCAACTAGGGCTTTGTATGTAGGTGCTCGAACAGCTTCTAGCTACATTCAAGAACCAACTATAACAAAACAAAAGAAACAGCAATATTTTCTATACACATATAGGCTTATTCATTTTTTCAGTAAATCCTCTTGGCAATTCCTATGAAGGAATGCACACTATTTATTATCAGAAAACAAATACCATAAACTTTCCCATTTTTCTATGTCCAACTCCTATCGACTTCTCTGCAAAGAGTATTTCTGCTGAGTGTTGTTTTCCCTGAAGAACCCACAGTACCAGAGGCTATGAGGTTCAGGGAGTTTGATGTTAGGATTGCTCTGCAGCCCCCAGGTCTGACTGTCCTTCCCTTCTTCTTAAGAATTCAAAAGCCTGATGGGCCTCTTTTGAGTCTATAGAATACAACAGTGAGATCATCCAAATCAGGGGAAAGGTCTGCCTCTTAACAGTTATCATGAAATAAGACCCAGGGATTTGAAAAACTGGGAAGATCATACTGTGCAGAGAAGAACAAATTAAACTGTAAGTTCCAGAAAGCAAGACATGTATCTTATCTATCTCTTCCCTTCTTCAGGGACTAACAAAGGACCCTGATCAATCATTTTGATCAAGGAATTGAAAAAATAAATAAAAAGTAGAATTGAAAAAATAAACAAATATCAGGAATAAAATGTTATTGATCCTATATATTCACATTGTATTTGGTTTCTAATTTTTTTGTGTGTGTGTGGTACGCGGGCCTCTCACTGTTGTGGCCTCTCCCGTTGCGAAGCACAGGCTCCAGACGTGCAGGCTCAGCGGCCATGGCTCTCGGGCCCAGCCGCTCCGCGGCATGTGGGATCTTCCCAGACCGGGGCACGGACCTGTGTGCCCTGCATCGGCAGGCGGACTCTCAACCACTGCGCCTCAAGGGAAGCGCTAAATTTTACTTATTTATTTGTTTATTTATTTATTTTTGGCTGCGTTGGGACTTTTTTGCTGCACGCGGGCTTTCTCTAGTTGCGGCGAGCGGGGGCTGCTCTTTGTTGTGGTGCGCAGGCTTCTCACTGCAGTGGCTTCTCTTGTTGCAGAGCACGGGCTCTAGGTGTGCAGGCTTCAGTAGTTGTGGCACGTGGGCTCAGCAGTTGTGGCTCATGGGCTCTAGAGCGCAGGCTCAGTAGTGTGGCACGCAGGCTTAGTAGTTATGACTCACAGGCTCTAGAGTGTAGGCTCAGTAGTTGTGGCGCATGGGCTTATTAGTTGCTCCGCAGCATGTGGGATCTTCCCGGACCAGGGCTTGAACCTGTGTCTCCTGCATTGGCAGGCAGATTCTTAACCACTGCGCCACCAGGGAAGTCCAGTTTCTAAATTTTACAATGAATACCCATATTATACCTTTTGTACAGAGGAAATAGATCTAAAGGGGCACATAGGACCGAGGTTCTCAAGTTAACATGGGTATCTTAAACTCACCATTTTGGGTAGCCTTTGTGTGCCTCCTGCTCCTGGTAGGATTCCCAGCAAGACTTCAGGGGAACCCAGAACTGTTTTCTTATCTTTTGTTGCTATTCTGTATTGGCATGAAATGGCAAGCTTCAAACAAATGAAAGAAAATTAGAGTGTTAAAAAATGTAAGTTTGTAACATCTTAGGATATGTGAGGGTCTAAATATTACTCATAAAGCAGGAATGTGCCCCCAGAATAAACCGAAATTCCTTAGGCTGGCATTTGATGCTTTCTACAATTTACCTTTCTGGCCTTACTCCATACCTTTCCCCTAAGTTATCAACCTCTTTCTGGGTTGCAGATCTCCTTGAAAATCTGCTGAAAGGTATGGAAGCTCTCAACAGAAAAATGCACACATAATTATATATGCACCCCAGGTTAAGAAACCCTGTGTGATGTAAAGACTCTTCAATCAAGCAGGCCTACTTACGGTGCCCTAATTAGGCTTTGTTTATCCTTGTCTTTGCTCACACCATGCCACATGTGGAATGTTTTCCCACTACTTTCTGGTTAATCAAATTCTGCCTATCTTTTAGGACCAGGCACAGGTTTCCTTAATTAATACACGTGAAAGTGTCTAGTATAGAACCCAGCATGTGATAAATGTTCAATAAATGTTATTTTCTTTTCCCCTCCTTCTTTCTTACATGCTCCAGTTTGGTAAGCATCTCTTCTCTCAAATCTTGTGTTATTTACCATCTTTACTACTCACAAAACACTTGACGAACATTATGCGTTATGTGTCTCAACTAGACTTCAGTAGCTCGACAGCATGCATCACACTTCTCAATCTCTGCCTCGCAAACTTTAACAAGGTTTTTTAGAATTGATAGGGGCCTTAGAGAGCTAGTTCAAAATCTTCTCAGTTTGTAAATGAAAACATGACACTTTGGTTCACTTGCTCTGTGCCATGAGAATAAGGATAAAAACCTATCCAGAAATTTGGTAACTAAAAACAAGGCTGATTCTCCCTCAACTTTTTTTAAGGCAAAATAGTAGCTAAAGGTTTGCAGCAGGTGAATCCCAACAATGAGCTGGACCGTTGTCTCAATGACTTTGGAATAAATCTGTACCTCAAGTCCTCCTCCTAAGCAGGATCCATTGATGGCAGCCACAATAGGCTTTGTGGACTTCTCAACTTTCTCAAACATCCTCTGTGCTTCCTGTGATATTTGTGTTACCTCTTGAGGGGTCGTGCAAGCAGTTAACATGCTGCAGTAAACATGAGAGAAGAGAACCAAAAGAAACCAAAGATAAAACCATAACCTATTTTGTTCAATACTTCATCCACCATATCCTTATCCTATCATATATCAATATTCGGTAGTGAATCTTCAAACACTCAGAAGTTTAAGAATGATTTTGCCTCAGATAGCACTATTATCAGTGATATCATCTCTCGATAAAGAGTGTTAGATTTCTGGATTCAGAGAACATGAAACAAAACATGTTGAATAAATTTGTGTTTGTTTTGGTAACAAATCATTAGATTACAAAGCTCTGTACATGAGCAAATCATCTTCTGGTAAATATTTTCACAAGCAGATTAAATATTTTCACTATCAGGTAGCTTTCGGATTAAACATCAATCAGAATGACAGAAAAAAAGGCTTCTATTACAATAATGTTGTCCTCAATGTCCTTTAATTTCAGTTTGTTTCATTTGCTACTTACTGTTTCTGAACACATTTAAGCTGTGGGTTTTTTACTTTTGACCAAAGACAACTAATTTTCTGTCATTTTATATGCTGGGAGTTGTTCAGCTAGCCTCACACAAGCTACAAGTATTTTCCTATGGATTTAGGTAGCTACTACCAGGTACATCAGTGTCTTACTAGGCTTAAATAACCAAGCTAGAAGAGAAAGCACTTGATGGAGATAACTTTGCTTTTTCTAAAAAATAAACATAAACAAACAGAATATGAATTTCTAATTACTATACATAAAAAAAGAAGGGTATACAATATTGAACAAAGTTTAAAAATATACAAACACCATACATACAAATTACTAAGCCAATAATGCTGGCTATCATTGCCTAAACTGCAAAAAATAATATAACAAATACAACAAATACCCATATTTTGACAGAATTAACAACCGTTAACATTTTAACCCAGTAAACTAATATTAAGGTATCATCTCTCCTTACTTTTGCTTTAAAGAATTTTAAAGAAGTTATATATACGTACATTATATCATTGAAAAAAAAAGAAAATATTAGCTGTATTGGTAAAGTAGCCTTTGACCCCTGAAGTTCTACCAGCCAATTCATTTACCCTGAAACAACCATTTTCATGTTTGTAGTGTATTCCTCAAACCAACTACATATTTGTATCCATAAATAATACAGAGAAGTATTCATGTATGGTTTTTAAATGTTTATATAAACTATAAACAGTATCAAACATTCTGTAACTTGCCTTTTTTTTAACTTAACATTACGTTTTTGAGTTCTAACATTATGCTGTAGATCTAGTTAGTTCCTTTGAATTGTTTTTGTAGTATTTTATCTTGTGAATATTCCACATTTACTTATCTATTTCCCTCATGACTGACGTTTAGCTTGTTTCAAATTCTTCACTATTTTAAAAAAACTACACAGGACTGAACATCCTTATGCATGCACGGGTCCTTAAAACCAAAGGGTGGGATTTCTCTAGCATATATACCTAGAAGAGGTATCACTTGAATATATGATATGTGCATTTTCAGTTTTACTAAATTTTATCAAATTACTCTCCAAAGTGGCTATACCAATTTGCATTCCTACTAGTAATATTTAACTTTCTCATTTTCCCAAGTCCTTGCTAATATATTTTCAAACTTTTAAATGTTTGCTGGTCTGGTGGATGAAAAAAAAGGGCATCTCATTGTTAGTTTATTTTCATTCTACTCAAACATTGCTCCTTGAACTACTACTTCAACTTCTTTAAAGAAAGGCTGTATTCAGTTTTATAAGGTTTAAGCAACAAGTCCTTCTTTTTTATTAACTTTATTAAACTCATGAAAATAACTTTAAAAAAACTTGCAGAGAATATTTACTTCTACCTTCTTTTAAAATGAGAAATGATTAGGCCTAAAAAAACATACCATTAGCCAAGGTAAAAGGCGACTTCAAAGTTCCTAAAACTTACTTGAGATCGGCACCTGCAATGAAGCACCCTGGCTTTGATGAGATAAGGACAGCACTTCTGATTTGATTGCTAGACCAGACTTCATTCATTACTTCTATGAACTCTGAATGCACTTCTTGACCCAGAGTATTCACCTACCAAAGGGAAATACATATAAATCTAAGGGTTTAAATTCGAAGTAATAGATGTGCAAATCACCATCAAATGCTATTTTGATTATAGGAAATACGTTTAACCAGGAGAAATATACTGTTAAAAGAAAGAGACAGGGAAACAAACAAACAAACAACCCAGCAGCTGTCTATTCAGCTGCTTTGGGCAACTGTAAGCACCCCTCCCTCTAAAAATATTTCTATTTAAAGGAGGAACTCGTATTCCTGAGGAGGTCATATTCCTAAGTTTCAATCATATGCAGGCTATAATTAAGTCTACAAACATTTATCAGCATGGAAAAAATTTGTATAATGTTAAGGAAAAAAAAGAAATCAAAATTAGACATATAGGGCTTCCCTGGTGGCGCAGTGGTTGAGAGTCCGCCTGCTGATGCAGGGGACATGGGTTCGTGCCCTGCTCCGGGAAGATCCCACATGCTGCAGAGCGGCTGGGCCCGTGAGCCATGGCCGCTAAGCCTGCGTGTCCGGAGCCTGTGCTCTGCAATGGGAGAGGCCACAACAGTGAGAGGCCCGCATACCGCAAAAAAAAAAAAAAAAAATTAGACATATAGTATGATCTTAATTTTTAGAATATTATTTGCTGAAACTGGATTGAATGCTAAAAGTGGTTATCTTTGGGTTTGGAGCATGAATGATTGTTATTCTCCTCTTTATTGCTTTAAAATGTCCTACTATAGGCATGTTATTTTTGTGTTCAGGAAAAATGGTCAACTTACAAAAAATGTCTTAAGTTTGAACCATTGCTCAGTAAATGCTAAGATTTACTCTAGTGAGGGGGACTGCCTCTTACTTTCCTTAATTTGTGATAGTTGTTAATTGCTTACATCTAGGCCCTCCTACTTCATTGAGGCCTCTGGTAATAAGATTTCTGAAATATGAAATCTTTACACCAACTTTAGGTGAGGGAAAAGCATGAGTTCCTGCAGTAAAGCTCTTCTTGGCAAAAGACTGGATTAATGCTGCATGCTTTTTTGAAGTTGCCAAAAATAAATGAAGCTCCACTTTGAACAGAACTTGATTTCTAATACATGAACTGCACCGGGTCATTCAGGTCCCGTAGGAAACTTAATGACATTTAACCCAGCCAACTTACTATGAATAATGACTTATGTCAGGCAGGTTAAGGAAGCTGATTTAATAACCTCATAGTTAAGATGGGTAGGTCAGTTTTAATTCTTATAAACAAAGCTTATAATTTGCTTCTTATCTAATAAACCACCTTATCATTCTACAGTGTAACAAAAGGATAGTTTTATTAATCCTTGATGTTAATCTGACAACTAAAGTCAACTAGGAGGAATTCTTAAACAAGGACCTCTGCTGAAGAAAACTGCATTCCTTGGGCAATTTCTCAAACTCTAACCATCAAAACTGTAAGTTCATGTGATAGGATTACTGCCAAATTGGTGGATTTCTTTCTTTGCCATTCAGGACTGGATTAATGAATGTAGTGAGTAGAAATAAACTGCAGCAAGTTGAATTAGGTACCTTCGAATTGGGTGAGTTAATTCGAATAACTGCTACGTCCCCTTTGACTCCATAGTTAATATGGGTTCTGGCTAAAAAGAGAAGGAAAATTTATTTGTAAACATGTTTATTGCTAAATAAGTATAAAAAGCAATGTAAGCATGTCAACAAGAAATTAAACTTACTCAGCAAAGCAGAGGACCTTGTAAAGTTGCGGCAAATATAACCTGTAAGAAAAAGATATTTCAAAATTTATTATTTTACAAAACAGAATTTCCATAGTACCTGCTATACATAACAAAGCTGGACTTTATAACAACCACAACAAAACAAAGTGTTCTAAGCCATTATTGTGACCACTGCTGTATCTTTTTGTTTCAATTATCAGGTCAAATGATTATCTGGATACTAAATGTGGTGGGTGGAAGAATGGCCTCTCAAGGATGCCCATGTCCCCAGAAACCCAGTATGTTAGGTTATATGGCAAAGGGAAATAAAGGCTGCAAATGGAATTAAGGTGGCTAATTAGCTGACCTTAATACAGGGTGATTAGCCTGGATTATTCAGGTACACCCCATGAAATTACAAAGGAGGAGAAAGGCAAAAGAACCAGAGACGGCAGCACGAGAACTCATTTTGCCGGCTTTGAAGAAGTCAAGGAATGCAGGCAGCCTCTGGAAGCTAGAAAAGGCAACGAAATGGATTTTCCCTTAGAGCATCCAGAATGAACACAGCCCTGCCAACACCTTTGATTTTAACCCAGTGAGACTCATTTCTGACATCCGTAACTGTAAGATAATAAATTTCTATTGTTTCAGACACTAAGCTTGTGGAAATTTAGGGCCACAATAGGAAACAAATACACTAAGAAAGAAGTAATCTACAAGCGATCCATAATGTTAGTTCCAAATGTATTCCAAATATATCTCAAGCATGTTCTCCAGCCAGGTCCTCTTGCATTTCTATGGAGAGATGGACTTTCCAGTGTCATGAAAAATAAAATCAAGGGGCTTTAGAGGCTCCATGTTTCTCTCTATCCGGCAGTTCTTTAAAGGAGGGGAAGCGAAGGCACAGGAAAAAGCAGCTTTATACTGCTTTCAAAGGCAAAACAACATACTATTTAAAAAAAAAACAACTAGATGGCACCAGAACCAGAGTGGGGTGATCGCTGGTTCTGTCTGCATTTGTTTTTCTTTAAGCAATCCAAGTCAGCCCTCATGGTGCAAAGACAAAGGACCCGAGAGTCCAAAGCCGTGGGTTCGACCATCAAGTTTATTATTTACTAGTTGTATGACCATGTACAAGTCTCTCAGAGCATTTCAGTGTTCTTATAAAGATAGAGTAAAAGTGATGTAATGATTATAGAAGTACCTATAAGTCAAAGTCCTACACCAAAGTAAATTAAGATAAGAGAAGCCAGCCATCTCCTCAATCTCCAGTGCCTCTACTTCACTAACGATATACTTCCCTTTGCTTTTCCATCATTTGAGATCTGTGTCATCTGTATTTGTGACTCTTCCTTCTTTATATCTGTATCATGGCTCCACAAAGCCTTATCTTGAGATTCTGTCTACAAGGATCTTTGCCTTCCCTGCCCAAATTTTATCTTTATTACTCACTGTTTTGTTCTCTAATCGTTGCATCTGTAGCAGGTGTTTCCCCCAACTAAACTGTAATCTCCTCCAACATCATCTCATAGTCATTTATATTCCCCAACAAAAATCTAGTGTGGCCTAGAGTGAACAGAAAGACAAAAATCCCTGTCTTTGTGGAGGAGGTGAAAACAGGCCTGGCATAGAAAGGAGTTTCCCTATGAAGTAGAAATTCTGTGGGAGGGGAGCCAGATAATAGGCAATTCTAGCTAGAACAGGGTAAACTGAATTAGTGAGAAGGAACTGATCAGGAATGCAGGGTGGGAGAAGATGGGGTGGAAAGACAGATAAAAGACAATAAAAATAAATATGAAAATAAGTATGTTAGAAGATAAGTGCCTAAGGAAAAAAGAAAACAGAGCAGGTGAAGGGGCTTGGACGTGGGTTGTAATTCTGAAGACCAAATATTTGAGACAACAGGTTTGAGCTCATTAGCTTATAAACCATAAACTCTCATCCACTAACCTACCTTCCCCCCCCCATATAGACATACACAAAACCTCCTCTAAATCAATAGAGACAAGAAACAAAGAAAAAACCAGCAAATGTACAAACATGTCTGGAAAACAATTTCAAACCACAGTCAACTAAATCAAGTTGAAGTACTCAGTAGCTTTGCTTTTGGAATCCAGCCTTCCTCACTTCCTAATTAGGAGAGCTTACTTTAGAGCAGCGGTCCCCAACCTTCTGGGCCCCAGGGACAGGTTTCATGGAAGACAATTTTTCTACGGACCGGTGGGGGTGTGGGGTGGGGGATGGTTCAGGCGGCACTCGCCTGCAGCCCCGGGGGTTGGGGACCCCTGCGGTAGAGCAGCTGGGTGAACTTTAGCCTATATTTCCTGTGCCAGCAAAAGAGAGAGAAACCTCTGGCCTACTTTGTAATCATTTAAATAATTTAACTCGAGAAGATACCTACAAGATCGAAGACTACAGCAGTGCAGAGAGCTGGATTACTGCTAACACAAATTTCAAATATGAAAGTGTTACTTTTGTTGTAACAATCAACAGCTTTTCTCAATATTTAGTACCGGGGGAAGGGACAGGATTAAGGAAGTGAGAGTCAAATTTAAATATACACCATCTACTAAGGTATTTGCCTCCAATTCTTTTCCTGTGAAATTATTCTACCACTTAGGTAATCAGGAATTTGAATTTAGAGTAAGAGTGGGAAATAAACAAGATATTTTGGTCAAGATGTGATTTTCATTTGATAGTCATACTCAGAATTGTAGCACTCAGGCAGGAATGGGTCAAAACTTCAAGAAATACAAAGCAGCATCAAGAGATTTTAATCATCCATCATTAAACGTCATAATCTCATTAAATGTTTGGCAATGCCTTGGCATAGACTTTCAGTTAGGGTTAGGGTTAGGGTTAGGGTTAGTCTGTTGAGTCTAAATGGCAATCCAGGTGTGCAGGTAATTTTAAATTCACTTTCTAGACTTTTTTTCAAAATTTATACATTGCTACTAAAAGGAGCAATAGCTATAATAAGCTATATTTTTTAATTTTTAAAATTAATTTTTATTGGAGTATAGTTGATTTACCATGTTGTGTTAGTTTCTGCTGTACAGCAAAGTGAATCAGTTATACATATACATATATCCACTCTTTTTTAGATTCTATTCCCATATAGGTCATTACAGAGTATTGAGTAGAGTTCCCCTGTGCTATACAGTAGGTTCTTATTAGTTATCTATTTTATATATGGTAGTGTGTATATGTCAATCCCAATCTCCCAATTTAACCCTCCTTCCCCAAGCCATATTTTCTTATAGATTAAAACACAATGCAAAATATATACACACATGTGTGTATATATATTTCTATAAAAAAACATAGAAAAACTAGGCTTGTAATCTTTTATCACATGTAAAATGTAAAAATTACTTTAAAAAAGTCTCATATCTGTATCAATAGAATCATAGTTCTTCAGGGCAGGAAAGAGTTATAACAGCTAACGTTTATTAACGTTAACAGTAGCACTTACTCCACGAAAAACTGCTTTACACCTAAAATAACTCCTTTAAAGCTCACAAGGTGGTATTATTCCCCATTTCACAAATGAGAAAACAGACACAGAAATTACTTGCCCAAGGTCACCAGAGGGTAAAAGGCAGAGCTAGATTCAAACCCAGAAGTCAGACTCCAAATTTAATGCTTTTAATTGCATTACCTTAAAATCAATGGAGGGGAAGCTCAAAAATATACATTTGATATTTTTAAAGTGTTAAACCAAAAATGTGGAAAACAGACAAACTGTCAGGTCACATGACCAAATGCTAACAGTAGGTATGTGAGTAGTAAGGGAATGGGTGATTCTTTTTTTCTTAATCCCTTTCCCCAGTCTTCACAGCATTTCAATTTTCTGTAATCTTATGATTGATGCGCGCGCACACACACACAAAGCAGTCCTGTGGAGACTAAAAACATTGGTCGAAATAAGAAAGCAGAAGAGATTCAATCATTCGAAATTAGTCCCTTACAGTAAAGGGAGATTCCAGGCACTCCTCCAAAAACAGCATGCGGTATTACCCCGGGGGGTTCAGAAGGAGGAAGGCATATTATAAATTATATTTCTAATTAAGTAACCGATATTAAGTACAACATGCAATAAAAAGTCGCATTTCACCTTAAGATTTGAGATGAAAGGAAAATGCTTGATTTTCCACAGTCACCCACTTTAACTTTCACCGCCAGTTTGAAGACAAAAAGACAATATAGCTAATACAAGCTAACTGGGTATCGTCAGAAACAAGGGTAGAAATAGTTGTAAAATTATCTAACACCTTGCTCCTTAAGAAAGAGAGTATCTGCGTAATTTTAAAAAAATGCTTCTTCTAGCAAATTGCAGAACCTACCCCTTGAAAATCAATATATTATACGTTCATACTGGGATTATCGGAACTGCAAGAGTTGAGCTTCCTATTGAAGTGTGGTAATAGGTACAAAAAAGGTTTTGGGGAAAAGGGGCAGGGAATGGCAGTAATTTGCAAGGCTGGTTAATTTCACACAAGGTTTTAAGATGCCTCTTGTTACAGGCAAGGTGCAATGGAGCCACAAAGATGTGACAGACTGGACTGTCCTAGTCCTCCTAGTCCTCCCAATCTCGTAGGAACAGGCTCAAGGCCATCATTAAATGAAATGAGGAGACCAGCGGAAAGTGCCAGACCGGGTGGACAGGGCTCAGAAACGTTAGGGCTTATGGAGCCCGAAATCGCTGCAGGACTCATGAGAGAGGAAATGTCAGTCCCTGCGCCAGGGAACAAGAGACCAGATCCCAGAGCAGCATCCCTCCCCCTTATCCAGGGCTGCGACCCTGGGCCGGGGCAGGGAGGTGGCAGCGATGGGGAGACGAGGCTCCGGGGAAGCTCGGGTCTCCGTCGCAGTTCTGCCCGGGGCTGTTGGGCGCCCTCAACCAGGCCTCACCTGGGCAACGGAGCATCCTGGAGGCAGTGAAGCGGCTGAGGCTGCCAACTGCCCGGGAAGCCACCATCTTGAGCAGAAGAGGACGAAAGTGGAAGGCGCTTCAAGTCGGGGGAGCCAAGCAGAGGACTTTTCTTTCCGTAGTCTGGCTCTGGCCAGGTGCCCGATGTACTGCCTGACTAAAACCGCTATGGCGAGCTGCCGCCGGTTCCTTAACCTCGCCCTTTGCTTCTGGCTAACCTGGCGGAAAGGACACCTTCTCCGCGGGGAGGAAGGAAGGTCAGGGAAGAGAGGGACAGCGTTCACGGATTTTCCAGTCAGGCAGCCGGAGGGCAGCCCGGAAGGCCTGCGAAGCCCGCGGAGCCGGTGGGAAGGTTGAAGGGTCCTTTCTCGGCAGGGCCCGCCCCTTGATCCAGTCGGGGCCCGTCGCTCGGATCCAAACCTTGCTGGCAGCTGGAGTCTGAGCCCACGCGAGCTAAGGTGAGACGGCGCGTGCCCTCGGCTTTCCGCCTGGCCTTTCCCCGGCGAGTTCTGCACTTCCTTTCCCACCTACTACGCCCGCGGCCTTCTCCTCTCCCTGGGGCTGTGGAGTTCGAGGGAGCGGAAGGAAGCTTCTCAATGGGGCTCTCCCGTACTAGTGCAATTTGGGCAGTAATTTGGCCTAGCCTTCGGTTTGTAGCTCAGAGCAGCGGTGTCGCCTGTGTCTTTTAATTTATCATCGCATGTTAACGAACTGTTGGCTTGTGTTTGTGTCGGTTTAAAGCGCTGGCCTGTGTTCCAGTGTTGTTGTTTCACCTGCTTTGCCTGGAGCCAGGCCGGCGGCAATAGAGATTCGGTACAGGGCCCGGGGTTTACCCCTTTTATGTTACCGAGGGTGGGTCTCGGTCGTGTGGCTTTTTCGGGACTCGAATGTGGGAGGAGCTGAGACATGCCTGTGTCCCGCTCCGAGATCCAGGGCTCAAGATTATTTTCTAATCCGGAGGGGACCCGGAGATCATCCGGTCATTCATCATCCCCTTCACTTTATCGGTGAAGCCCATGAATCAGGGTGAATGAGTTTACCCATGGCCGCAGGTGGTAGAAATAGGCCTAGAGGTCTGTTAACTTCTAGTCAAGAGCTCTGCATTGCCTGAAAGCTGTTTTTGTGCTGGAAAGATAGGCTTGAGTCCTGGAATCAAGTGATTGACTACAAAAAGTAATGTTGAGGGCCCTCTAGGCCCTTTCACCATCCTCTCATTTAATCTTCACGATCCCAAAATTGTTATTTACATTTTGTAGATGAAGTTTGGGAGGCTCGGAGATTATGTAAATTTTCTGGTAGGTGGCAGAGTCAGGATTCG
This sequence comes from Tursiops truncatus, assembly GCF_011762595.2. NCBI lineage: Eukaryota > Metazoa > Chordata > Mammalia > Artiodactyla > Delphinidae > Tursiops > Tursiops truncatus. Next base: position 68,599,284 of record NC_047047.1, on the reverse strand, counting down.
GCCATAAATTTAAGTCTCACTGTTCACCGGATTGACTGTTCCGCAGGAGAGGGAGCAGGAAGAGGCAGGGGTAAATGGCAGGGAAGTTGAGACTGAATTGAGGAGTATGGAAAGAAAGAAGAGAGGTTTCTGTTTAAAGTTCAAGTCAAATAGTGAATCCCCCATCACTGTGAACACCTTAAGCAGAAACTGCATGAGCAGTGATCTCTTAATTTGCAGAAAGGATTCTTTATGACCTCCAAAGGCCCTCCATCTCATAAGGTTTTTACAGTTCAAAGCTTGCCTCCTGCCCACATAATGCTCTTTCTGCATCTAATTCGGTGTAGCACTTACTGTTTAGATCAAGAGTGGCAAACTTTTTCTGTAAAGGGCCAGATAGTAAAGAGTTTAGGTTTCACAACCCACATTGATCTCCGTCACATATTCCTTGTTTTGTTTTGCTCTACAACTTTTTAAAAATGTAAAATCTGTTGTTAGCTAGAGACCCATGGGTTGAAGTTTGCCATCCCCTGATTTAGGTCACGCTTTTGGCTCTTGATTTTTTTGTTTCCTGTATTCTGAGCAAAATCATAAGCTCCATCAAGGGCAGAAATGTTATGCTTCTCACTGTGTCTTACATAAAGGGTAACTAAATACATTTATACCATCACCCACTAAAATTAATAGCAAACACATGTATAACCCTTACTATGTATCAGGCACTGTTCTAAGTGCCATATATATATATATATATATATATATATATACACACACACACACACACACCTCACAACAACCTATGAAGTAGGTACTTTAATTATCTACAGTTTACAGGTGCATCTTACAGATGAATTATCTACATCTTACTCCTAAAACAGAGAAAGAAAATGGCCTTTGGAGGTCATCAAGAATCCTTTTTGCAAATTAAGTAGCTTGCTTAAGGTCATACAGCTAGGGTACAGCCAGGATTTGGATTGGGCGGTTTGCCTTTAGTGTTTGTGCTATTAAGGATATTGTGGACTGTGTCTTAATGACACTGTAATAATGAGCTGTTAGAGCCACTCCATCTTGCTTTCATTACTTGTTTAGCCCCTTCTTCATGTTACTTGCTCCTAGGTTCCTGCAACTTCATGCATCTTTCTATAGTTGCACACCCTACTCAAGCCTACCCAGGCTCCCCAAATCCTTGAGTCAAAATGTATTTCCTAAAGCTTAAAGCGGATGACAATAACTAGGTCATATATTGCTTAGTCCTTCTTTCTTTTGAAATCTGTCTCTACTTTTTATTAATTTTTGATGGGATGTATATTCTATTTAATTTTTTTCCCAGAAACTTCAGGAAGTCTAAAGAAAATAACTATACCAATAACTCCACCACCCAAAGATAACTACTGTTAACATTTGCTTTGTATTTTTCTGGACTTTTTAAATGCATTTGTATGTTTTCATCTATCTATCAAGATACTAGTATATGCAGATTTTCTATATAACTAGAATTATACTGTACATTAAAAATAAGATGCTCATTGTAAAAAAAATTTTAAGAAGACAGAAGAATATAAAATGACAGTCCCTCTTTATCTCTTCCGTATATAGATTCAGCTTTATGGATTTTCGTCTCTTTCTGTCATAAAATGGAGTCTTACTATATATATATTATTCTGCAGTCTGCTTTTTCATTTAATATATGTTGTGGACATCTTTGCATGTCATTATATACATGTATGTCATTATGTTTCATTTTTCTTTACAAACTGCTGAACAGTATTCCATGGTATGTTTGTAATATTATAATTTATTTAACCATTTCCTCCTGTATGCATCTACATCTTGAGTATTTCTATTGGCTAGAGATCTATGATTGCTACATACACAACTTGAATATTTCTGTTGCTTAAAGACCAATAAGAAGAATTACTAGGCTCAGAAATTCACAATTCAGAATCTGAGAGAGAAATAAAAATTGCCTCCCAAAAAGGCCTTACCAATTATACTTTTATCAACTGTATATGGAAGTGCTTAAATAAATCCATTCTCACAAGAATTGTGTGCTAACCATATTTTTAATTTTTGCCACTTAATAACCCCAAAATGACCTTGTTTTAATTAAAAAAAAATTTTATTGTTAGTGAGGTTGAACATTTAAATTTTTATTTATTTGACATTTTTTTTCTTCTGTGAATTGCTCATTTTTCCTTTTGGTCATGTTTCAGGAAGGAGCCTTCCAGCTGCAAATAACAGAAAATTAAACTTAAATTGGCTTAATAAAGGGGATTTGTTGACTCACAGAACGGAAAAGCACAGTGGGAGGGTGGGTTTCAGATACGATTCAATCAGGGCTCTAGTTTCTTTTTTCTGAATTTTCAGCTCTGTCCTCCTTTGAGACCAGCTCTACCCTTACACTAGCTTTTATCATGTTTGCAAACTGCTCTAGCCATGCCAAGCCTCAGAAGGAAAGAGTATGTTCCAGAATTCCAGGCAGAAGACTTGAATGTCAGACTGACTAAGACCATCCCTAAATCGATACCAGTGGTCAAGGCAATACCATGCACGATTATTTTAGGCCTTGGTTGCCTGAACCAAAGAGAATGAGATTATTCTGATTGGTTTAAACCCTGGAGTTGAGCTGGATTCAGTCCCATGTAAACCACGTGTGGCAACTACATAATGGTGTGAAATGGATATTGGGGTGAAAACCACAGATTCCATTATAGATTGCTTCTCTTTTTCCTGTAATTTGTAGAAGTTCTTTATGGAGTATGGGATTTAGCCCTTTGTTTTCCATGTTACAAATACTTTCTCTGAATCTATTGTTTGCCTTTTAACTTTATTTTAGTGTCTTTTGCTATGTAGATATTTTAAATGCTTCTTTAATCAGTTCTTTTAGTTATTCTTTTCCATTATGGCCTCTAGGTTTTATACCATATGTTGGAAGCCTTTCCCCAAGATTATAAAAATATTCTCTGATATATTCTTGTAGTAAGCTAGAAAAATATATATTTAGATTAATGCATCTGTAATTTGTACTTATAGTGTGAGCTATGGATCTAATTTTTTTTCAAATGGTTAGCCATTTTCCCAACAAATCTATTGAGTAATTCACCTTTCTCCCACTTATTTGAAATGTTATCTTTATTACATACTAAATGCTCATACACATGAGTATGCTTCTGAACTTGCTACATCCTGTTCTGTTGATTAGTTTCATTTATTACTGTGCCAGAATTGAACTGTTTAATTACTGGTACTTTATAGAAAGTTTTGATATCTGTTAGAGCAAGGTCCCCCTTTTTTTCAATCAATATTTTCTTGACTAGTTTCATGAATTTTATTTCAAGAGGAACTTTACTTATGGGGATTTATATTCCAGACTCAAGTGGCATCAAATGTAGCTTCTGGAAAAGTGGTGCCCATCTCATGGGCCAATTTGTGTCTCCAGGGCCAGAGTCCCTTGAGTATACCTAGGCTGGTAAGCCTAGAGGTTGGACTCCTCCATCTCTTTCCAATCCATATATTTGGTAAATGTGGTTTTTTTTTCTTTTTGGAAGCCACAGGGCATCTGTTTTTAGTCAATGATGACCTAAGAAAAGTTAAACAAGGCTTTTATATTGGCTGTTGCTGTGTAACAAATTAGTCCAAAATTTAGCAGCTTAAAACAGTAAAAATTGATTATCTCATACAGTTTCTGACGGTCAGGAATTTGGGGGCAAATTAGCTGGGTCGTTCTGACTTTGACTTTCTCATGAGGTTGCAGTCAGAATGCTGGCGAGGGCTATAGTCATCTGAAAGCTTGTCTGCGCTAGAGGATTCACTTCCAAGCTCAGTCACATGGCTGTTGGCAGGAGATGTCAGTTCCTCATCACCAGAGCCTCTTCATCGGGCTGCTCCTGCGGTGCCAGCTGGCTTCCCCTAGACCGAGTGATCTGAGAGACGGACCAAGACGGGAGCTGCAGGATCTCTTAACAGCCTAATCTCGAAAGTGACATCTCATCATTGCTGATGTATTCTTTTGTTACACAGACCAACTATGTAAATAAGAATTCAGGGAAGTGGAATTACTGATCAAAAGTTAGGTGCAGTTGCAGTTTTTTGACAGTTACAATAATTGCCAAATTGCCCTCCATAGTGATGCACCTGTGGAGGTGCCATCAGTTTACACCCTCAGCAGCAGTGTATGAGAGAGCCTGTGTGTGCAGGCTCCCACATGATGAATACCAGCCCTTAAGTCAAATATTATACCTCGGTGCCGTTTTAATTTGTATTTCCCTTATGAATGAGATTGAACATCTTTTCATGTATCTAAGAGCCATTTGTATTGATATTTCTGTTTCTGTGAACGGTTTGTTCATATCCTTTGCCAATTTTTTTCTTACTGATTTGTAGGAACTCATTTTTGGGAATTTAGGGAAGTATTTAATATATTTTATATATTTTAACATAGAGGGGTTTATATTTTTATTATTTTGAAATAATATCAAGCTTATAAAAAAGTAGCAAGTGCAGTGTATGAACTTCTTTTTCTTACAGCAGTTAAGATGTGATACTGCACTATCTCTGAATACTTTAGTGTGTATCCCCTTCAAATACAAACATTCCATAAGGCATTCTGCATAATCACAATACAACCATCAAAATCAGGAAGTTCACATTGGTAGCTTCATGATCATGTCCAGCAGGCTCTACTCCTTTGGCCCTAGAGAAAAGCGTAAACTCTGGAGCTAGACTATCTGGCTTCAAATCACAGCTCTGCCTCTTACTAGTCTTTCAATCCCTGTATGCCTCCGTTTCTCATCTCTTACGAAGGGTGTAATAATCATGCGTACTTCATAGGTCCTTGTGAGGATTAGATGGGTTACTGCTTAGATTAGTGGTTTGTATACTATGTCAGTGTAGCTATTATATTATTAGAGGAAGGGTAGTTGGTAATAGAGTAAATTTTAAAGTATTTTATAGTAGTCATGGATGAGATATCAGAGATCATAGACTACACTCTAAGCTACAAATTGTTCAAATAACCCAGAAAGTCTTTTTGTTCTTCTCTTTTTAGATTTAAGAATGACTTCCCTCTTGACTTACACTTTAAAATATCTTCCCAGTACATCACAATGGACCCTCAGATTTTGTAAGTTTCATTTCTTTCTTTTTAAGATTAGATTTGGTTGTGTAAGCATCTTGCACAGACATGGAATTGTACTGCTTTTTGTAAACACTTTATTTTGTCTTCCAGCTATGAGACCTCTGAGCTGTTCCTCCCAGTTACGAGCTGCCGCAGGTACAGTAATTTGTAAAAAAAAGAAAGAAAGAAAAAAAAAGTCTGATTTAGAAGTTAGATTCTAGAATCTAAATTTGTGAATTTTGAATAAAAACCAAAACTAGTTTGCTAACTCTCCCTTCTGTTGAGCAACATGAACATCACTGTTGCCTTTAAATTAAAACAATATAGGACCAATCAGTAACAACAGTACATGGTGTAGGGTGGGCTCGAGGATGTTGACAGGAGGCTGCTTTCTGGGATATGGAGCCTGATGGAGTCACGCAGGTTCCATGAACCTTACTGGTCAGTTTAATCAGCTACTGGCTGTCAGTCCTAGAGATGATTAGCGTACAAACACTCTGGAGACTGCTGTGGAGCCAAAAGGTAACTTTTCAAACTTTCAGTGACAGGCTTCTCTGTTAATGAATATCCTCTTAGTCCATGTGCAAGAGGATGTGTGCATGAAATAGGTGTGACTGTGGAACCAGTTAATAACAGAAGGTTGTTCAGTCAGTATGAAATGAAAAAGGAAGGAAATTTGTTGATTTTATATGGTCTTTTAGACCCTTGGTAAAGACTTCTTCACTGTTGAATACATACTTTTGCAGAACCTACTGTAGGTATGTATCTTCACTGTCCAGTGCTAAAAATCCCCAGACAGGTTCTCCTTGCCTGGGTCCTGTATTGACTATGACTTCTGATTTTGGTTTTATTATGGTGTTTCTACTTGAATAATAGCTTAATAGAAAAAGCGTCTTACTAGGATTCAGAAGACCTCTGCTCTGTTCCAGTTCTACTTCTTTCTGGGCAGTTTGGCCTTGAACCGATCACTTTACTTCCCTGTGCTTTAGTTTCTTTATCTAAAAAAGAATAATAATTTTAGTCTTGTTAACCTCAAGTAGTTATGAAGATATTTCATAGCACTTTGAAAACTATAAACTCAATATTTAAGTACAAGGTAGGAATTCCCTGGAGGTCCAGTGGTTAGGACTCTGTGCTTCCACTGCGGGGGGTATGGGTTCGATCTCTGGTTGGGGAATTAAGATCCCGCATATCACGTGGCTCGGCCAAAAAAAAAAAATATATATATATATATATATATATATGTACAAGATGATATTTTTATATTGTTTTACTTAAGTATATTACCAGGGGTCTGTTGCCTAATCTCACCTAGAAAAGTTTCACGTTGCCATGTAACAAATATATTTTCTGTGGCCTCTAAATTCTAATTAGAATATAGATTTGTGTAGGCTCACAAAGAATAATTCCTTTCTATCTCATTTCACCTTTTCCCTAATTCTAATGTTCACCCAGGACTTTGCAGTCAGACAGATAGATCTGATTCTTTGCCAACCAGAAGAAGGTCACATTGCATACCAACAGAGGGAAGGCATTTTTGTGGCACATAGAGTATTCTATTTCATATTGCTCTTAAAGTGTTTTGTGTTTCTGTCTCCCCAACTATGTTGTGAGCCCTTCTGAGACTTAAGCCTTTTAGAGTCCCTGGTGTCTAACACTGTCCTAGCGATTTCTGTTAACGTTGATGGTGATAGTGGTGCAAGAGGGCACATGATAAGACAAAGGAATGTAACCAGCTGATTTGAGGGGAGGGAGTGGGAATGTACCCATGCTGAACAGGTTTTAGGTTGCAGTAATTTTGTAACTAATTCCTCTTGGATTGCATGTGAATTGCATGTGAATATGCTTGACGGTGCTGTTAGGATGAAGGAATTAGAATAGAGGGGTACAGGTTTATTGATGTTTCCAGTCATCAGGTTGACTGGAAATGTGTCTGATGGAAATTTTGACTTATTTGATGGCTATATATACTATGCATCTTCCTTGACTTACAATAGGGTTACATCCTGACAAATCCATCATAAGTTGAAAATATTGTAAGTCAGGACTTCCCTGGTGGCACAGTGGTTAAGAATCCGCCTGCCAATGCAGGGGACATGGGTTTGGTCCTTGGTCCGGGAAGATCCCACCTGCCGCGGAGCAACTAAGCCTGTGCGCCACAACTACTGAGCCTGTGCTCTAGAGCCCGCAAACCACAACTACTGAGCCCGTGTGCCACAACTACTGAAGCCCATGCACCTAGAACCTGTGCTCTGCAACAAGAGAAGCCACTGCAATGAGAAGCCTGTGCACCACAACAAAGAGTAGCCCCCACTTGTTACAACTAGAGAAACGCCCATGCTCAGCAATGAAGACCCAATGCAGCCAAAAATAAATAAATAAATGAATAAGTTTGTTAAAAAAAAAAAGAATATATTGTAAGTCAGAAATGCATTTAGTACATCTAATCTACCAAACATCATAGCTTAGCCTAGCCTACCTTAAACGTGCTCAGAACACGTTGGGCAAAATCATCTAACACAGGCCTATTTTATAATAAAGTATTGAATGTCATGTAATTTATTGCATATTGTACTGAAAGTGAAAAACAGAATGGTTGTATGAGTATAGAATGGTTGTAAGTGTATTGGTCGTTTACCCCTGTGATTGTGTGACTGACTGGGAGCTATGGCTCACTGCTGCCCAGCATCATGAGAGAGTATCATACCACTTACTGCTAGCCTGGGAAAAAAATGAAAATTCAGAATTCAAAGTATGGTTTCTACTGAATGTGTATTGCTTTTGCACCATCCTAAAGTTAAAAATTCATAAGTTGAACCATGGAAAGTCAAGGACCATCTGTTTATCTATATATCTATATCCACAGACATACATATATATAAAACAATGATATACTATATGGCATGTCATCTCTCTGCTTTGATTGATTTTTTTTTAAATGAAAGGTTTTTTTGTTTATTTATTTATTTATTTATTTTTGGCTGCGTTGGATCTTCGTTACTGTGCGCGGGCTTTCTCTAGTTGCGGTGAGCAGGGACTACTCTTCGTTGTGGTGCGTGGGCTTCTCATTGCAGTGGCTTCTCGTTGCGGAGCACGGGCTCTAGGCACACGGGCTTCAGTAATTGTGGCACGTGGGCTCAGTAGTTGTGGCTTGTGGGCTCTAGAGTGCAGGCTCAGTAGTTGTGGCACACAGGCTTAGTTGCTCCGCGGCATGTGGGATCTTCCTGGACCAGGGCTTGAACCCGTGTACCCTGCATTGACGGGTGGATTCTTAATCACTGTGCCACCATGGAAGCCCTGATTTTTTTTTTTTTTTTTTTGGCTGCATTGGGTCTTCGTTGCTTTTCTCTGGATGCGGCGAGGGGGGGCTACTCTTCATTGCGGCGCGCGGGCTTCTCATTCTGGTGGCTTCTCGTTGCGGAGCACAGGCTCTAGGCACATGGGCTTCAGTAGTTGTGGAATGCGGGCTCAGTAGTTGTGGCTCACGGGCTCTAAGCACAGGCCCAGTAGTTGTGGCACATGGGCTTAGTTCCTCCGTGGCATGTGGAATCTTCCTGGGCTAGGAATCGAACCTGTGTCCCCTCCATTGGCAGGCGGATTCTTAACCACTGCGCCACCAGGGAAGCCCTCTGCTTCGATTTTAATTATGTATGTGAAATACAGAATGTATATGTCAGCCATAGAATACTAGGTTTGGAGTTGGGAGGAGTGCTTGAGGTCATCTAATCTAGCTCCCATATTTGCAAATAAGAAATTTTTGGCACAGCAGGGACTAGCACCCAGATATTTTAACCCCCTATTCAGATTCTTACACTACATTGCTACTGAGTGCGCATAGCACTGTGGAATATATAAAAAAGAGCCTTTGAGAAAATTCTGATGTGATTAGGAGCCAGTGTGCACATGAAACAGAATTAGAGTCCTTTGGGTGACTGTTCAATATATAATGAATATTATTTTTAAATGTGACTTCCAGTATTACTTTAATTACTTTATAATATGCTAAATTGTTTGGCCAATTTTTGCCCCATAGGTTGCCCTAGAAGTTAAGAGGCAGGAACTACAGGTGGCTGTAGTTATCAGGGAAGGCTTTATTTAGGAGGTGGAATGTGAACTAGGCCTTAAGGGTAGGTAAGGATTAGATGGACAGAAAGGAGCCACTCAGATGGGAGGGTATATGAATGAAGGCAAGGGGTGTGCAATGAAGTCAAGGCTGTGAGGCACTGGGCGCTTGCTCATCTTGCTACATGTTGAGAAGTGGTGGAGAACGTTTTTGGATCATTCAGTTGGAACCAGGTAAAGCAAGGAATTTGTTGGAAGAGTTAGGAATTTGAATTTTATCTGAAAGTGTGTAAAAGGAACATGCGGTCAGTTCTTAAAAAGTGGAATGATGTGATGGTATGTCATCTGACTTTTCCTCTCATCACTTTATTCTCTCCAAGGTCAGTGACAAGTAATCTGCAGATCTTCAGACTTAGCGGCCTTTTTTCAGTCCTCATTCTCCTTGAGTGTTGAAATATTTGACCATCCTCTGCTCCTTGATACTCTCCTGCCTTTGCTTTCATGTACTGTTTTCTCCTCAGTCTCCTACCACCTCTCAAGTTTACCCTCTGTGCCACATTTTCTCTCTGCCCTCTAAATGTGGGGAGATCACAAAACCAAGTGTCTTTTATTGTGAGTAAGGGGCCCACTCAAGTTAGGGAGAAGAGGGCTTGAGTACTACAGCTAGGGAGGTATTAGGAACCAAGCAGCTCTAGGGGCAGCCACTTTGTCTCAGTCATGGCCACATGGTGTGTCACTTTCCTGGCCTTCCTGCTTCTCTTTATATATATTCTTCTTCACTCCTCTTGCTGGCTTCTTTGCTCGCTCAGGGTTTTTGCTGCCCCATAACTCTGACTTAAAAATAATTTCAGTTTATTATCACCCTGGTTCTTCCTCATGGCATTTTTTCAGCTTCAACTAATTGGTATTTTTCTCCATGCTTTGCTTAGATTCCTGTGAGAGAGAATCAGATGCAGCTTATCACTTGTAGGTAGATGACGTGGGTTACTGGTTGGCCACTCTATGGATTGACTTCAGGTAGTCAGGTAGTACCCACCCTGAATCTAACCAGCTTTGGGTGTGGGCTTAGGGACATGACGTCTATGATTGCCCCTTTGCAGGGACTCTAAGCAGGGCAGCTCCATTTAGAGGGGGCTATGGGTGAGCAGGCACTGCAAAATATGTCTCTACTTTTCTTCTGTTTTTTTTGTTTGTTTGTTTTTTGTTTTTTTTTTTTGAGGGTAGAAAGCGAGATTTATTGAGTACACTGCAAGGGAGCAGCGGGCGAGACCAAGAGGGGGTCTTCCCTGGGGGAAGAGAAACTGGGCTTCATTTTGGTCCCTTTTGGTCACGCTTGGATTAATGTTCTACCCTTATGGTGGTTAGGGCTACGTATGTCATAGCTCAATCTTCCTGGTATACCAACTGCTTGCGACCGTTGGTAATTTCCATTGGGGGAGGGTGTGATTGTCTTATCTTGAAAGGACCTCCCCAGCCTAAGATGGCTGTTGTATTGTTAAGCTCCACATTTCCCCCCAACAGATCAGCAAAGTCAAATCACTGACATCTGGGTGACAATATCATCTCATGCTACTTCTGCTGAGAAGGGGCGATGTGGGGTCCCAGTTGGCTTTGCTGATCAGCTCTGGGGCTGTGGGATAGTGTGTGAATAGAAATTTGGGGAGGCCTGTTCAAGAGTAGTCAACTATATTGATTCTAGTGGTTGGAATCCTTGTCTTGTCACCATTTGTAGCTTGATGGAATGAAATCGTTTTTTTAGTGACTCACTTGAAGTACCTGGAAATGTTGGTGGATCAGGATGGACGGTCCTCAAGGGAGGATGGAAAGAGAAGGGGAATCTCACAGCATGCCTGGATTCGCCAAGCCGCTGCTGCCGACTGCACCAGGCGTTGGAAGTGAGGAGTACCAAGGCTAGGGCCAAAGGACATTGCCACCCGATTAGGCAGGGACGGTTGGCCGGTATGGGACTGGGTTTTAGGTCCGCTGAAGAGTTGCCTTGGCCAGGATACGCAGTCCCCCGGTCTCCAGGGACCTCAGACCATTGGCAGTGTTGAAGAGGAGAAAAGACCATTTCCAGAATATACCCCTTAGGGCGAGAGCAAGTTGGAGTCTCGTCCTGGAGGCCTTTGGGTCCCACCAAGGAGCAGACGTGGCCATTTGCCCTGAGTCAGCAGGCCGATCGCTACCTGTTGGAAGACGGATCAGAAAAGGCAGAGAGAGGAGAGAGCGGTCTGGTCCCTGTACTGGCCATCAAAATGCCCACAGAGTGTGGCAATGGGACTGGCAACATGGGTGGTGAAAGAATTTACCAAGCCAGAAGTGAGGGTAGAAAGCGAGATTTATTGAGTACAACGTAAGGGAGTGGCAGGCAAGACCAAGGGGGCATCTGCCTCTTCTGTATTCTAAAATGCATATATGTCATGGCTCTCCCAGCTACACCTCACTTCTCTTTGGAGCTTTAGTTTTGCATTTCTAGCTCTCTGTCAAATGTACATATCCACCTGGGTGTCTCTCCATCACCTCAAAGTTAGCATGTTTAAAATTGAGGTCACTTTTCTTCCAAAACCAGTTCTTACTCTGTGTAGAATAACTAGGTTTTCTTAGTCTCTGAGCTTCCTTTATAATCCTGTTTTCCTTTCTTTCCATATCTGATTGGTCACCAAAATACATAGTCTTCCTTTATAAAATCTCTTGTATTGGTCCCTTCCTTTCCATTCACAATGATACTGCCTTTATTTTGGCCATTAGCACTACAGGCTTGTTTTTGCTACAGTCTCCTTGATAATCTCCACGTGCCTGTATCTCCTTCACCAACCAATTAGAGCTGCGAGGAGAATCTTTGTACCCCATTTTATCATGACTCTTAGCTTTCACTACTATTTTCTTAAAGTTGGTTGTCGATATTTATCATAAGTAGCTCTCTATGACATAAGTGGGTGTGGTAAGGTGATTGTTAAAATTTTATTACCAATTCTTTAGGATTTTTCTCTATCTCTGGTAATGAAGGAATGGTGATAGGAGATGAATTTCAGCATTAACGGCAATAAGAAAAGAATGAGACACATGTAGATACACAAACACAGAGATCTTCCAGCTATATTGTTAAGTCAGAAAAGTAAACATAATACACAAGTGTGTGCATGTACATGCATAAAAAGAAAAAAAGTGGTAAAGTATATACACCAAATTAGCAGTATCTACCTCTGGGAAGGCAATTACATGGCAGCAGACGACATAAAGAGGGAACTTTAGTTTTACTCTCCATATTTTAGTTATGTTTATCTTTCTCTTCTTTTAACCACCGGGATATGTTCATGTTTTATTTTTTAATTAAAACATTAGAGAAAGGTTGCTCTCTTTTTTTAAAATTTATTTTATATATTTATTTTTGGCTGCGTTGGGTCTTTGTTGCTGCGCACGGGCTTTCTCTAGTTGTGGCGAGCGGGGGCTACTCTTTGTTGCGGTGCACAGGCTTCTTATTGCAGAGCACGGGCTTCAGTAGTTGCGGCTGTAGGCGTGCGGGCTGTAGGCGTGTGGGCTCAGTAGTTGTGGTGCACGGGCTTAGTTGCTTCGCGGCATGTGGGATCTTCCCGGGCCAGGGCTTGAACCCATGTCCCCTGCATTGGCAGGCGAATTCCTAACCACTGCGCCACCAGGGAAGCCCCAAGGTTGCTCTTTTGATGTTAGAAAATAACTAGACAAATTGAGCCAGAATTCAGGAAGCATTCTGGGTTTTTGTAGAATGGCAGTAGTCACCAACCAAATGCCTTTATTTCTACATAGAAAAGCAAGAATATTAAGCTATATGAAGACTAAACGATATCAGTCATTGTAACTTCTAATATTAGGGGCAGGCTTAATTGGTTGCTTTCAGTGGAATAGATTGTCAAACATTTGATTAAAAAAACCCCAAAAAACAATTTGTTAATGGCATAAACAACCTTATCATTAGGTATAATCTCTGTATTTAAATATTTTTTGGAAATTTGTAAATGCTAGTTAATTTCTTAATCTTTTTTTTTTTTTAGTTGAAGTGGTTTGGTAAATGACAAATGCAACTTGGCATTGAATGATATAATTCTTCTTAGAATGTCTGTCTTTAAAAATGTAAAAAGTGGGCTTCCCCGGTGGCGTAGTGGTTGGGAGTCCGCCTGCCAATGCAGGGGACACGGGTTCGTGTCCCGGTCCGGGAGGATCCCACATGCCACGGAGCGGCTGGGCCCGTGAGCCGTGGTCGCTGGGCCTGCGCGTCCGGAGCCTGTGCTCCGCGACGGGAGAGGCCACAGCAGTGAGAGGCTCGCGTACCGCAAAAAAAAAAAAAATGTAAAAAGTCATTTGACTTCATATATATTTTTTTTTTAAGATTTTTTTGATGTGGACCATTTTTAAAGTGTTTATCGAATTTGTTACAATACTGCTTCTGTTTTATGTTTTTGTGGTTTTTTTGTCCCCGAGGTATGTGGGATCGTAGCTCCCTGACAGGGATCCAACCCGCACCCCCTGCATTGGAAGGTGAAATCTTAACCATTGGACTGCTAGGGAAATCCCTGACTTCATATATTTTAGTTAATTGTTCTTTGAACTTTCTCTTAAAGCTGTCCAGGCGAAATCGAAGCGAACCTTAGCCAAACCCAACCTGAGGAACATTGTGGTGGTGGATGGTGTCCGCACTCCATTTTTGCTGTCAGGCACTTCGTAAGTATGAAATGATTTTGCTACATGTTCTTTCTTTCTGTCTTTTTCTTTTTTCTCTCCAGCTGTATTGAGGTGTGGTTAACAAATAATAACTGTATATATATATATGTATATATATATACATATTAAAAAACTGTATATATATATGTATATACATTGTGAAATGATTACCACAGTCGAGTTAACACATCCATCACCCCATGTACTTTATTTATTCCTTTTTTTAAGGCACTTTCAAAAGGGATCTTTGTCAGTGTAACCCAGTAGGTAATACTATTGCTAGTGGACTAATATATGAAAAACATTTCCATGAAATTAATACAGAATAAGTCAAGCCAGTGGTGAAATAATGTGACAAAATTTGTTTTTTATCCATTCTGCTGAGTAAGCCTCATGTAGTGTTAGATTGAACCAGTCATATTTTAAAAACCTAGTGTGGGACCAGATAGTTTGCTTCTAACAGAGATATCCTTTCCTCATCTGAAGATAAGTACTGTACGTTGTTTCTGTGCCTCTTCAGAAGTTTGAATATGGAGGATGTGGGCCCATGGGCATTCTGAAGGGCCTTTAGTCTGTGGCTTTGGTTTCCTGGAAATTATCAGAATTGGAGTTGATGGACTGGTCCAAACCCTGGTACAGCACAACCCCAAATAAATGGAATAAGAATGATCCTAGACCAGCCCCCAAGTTCCCCAGAACCAAACTGCTATTCTCCCTAGACTTTTCTCCTCCTTTTTCATCCCCAAGTGAGGCCCAGGCTGTCCAAAAGTTGACGATGGGCTTTGGGAACTAGGTGCAAACTAAATGAAACATTGGTTCTATTCTGTTTAGATTGTTCTATTGTTTGTATTTTGAACTAACAGTTACTAACTTAAAAATATTGCTAGGGAATGCCAGGCATCTGCTAGAAATAACAAGACCTTTCTGTACTAATATGGGAAGATCTTGAAGATATGTTAGGTGTAAAAAGCAAGGTTCAGAGCAGTGTGTATAATGGCACCGTTTGTGGAAGATACAGACCTGTGTGTGTGTACGTGTGCAAGCGCATACGTACACAAACAATAAACGTTCATTTTTAAACGATGGTTTAGAACCTAGAGAGTATTTTTCTTATATAAGTGAATGCTGGTGAAGTTTCTTCATTCACCCTCTTCTCTCAATATAGTATTATAATTTTCCTGTACTGACACAACAGCAGTAAGAGTAAGAATCTGTAGCTTTAGCAGCAGAGAAGTGATGAGAGGGGATCCTCCTTGTACTCAGCAGTAACAGGGTAGGAAAAGAAAGTTCCATCAAGAGAAAAGTTCTTGGCTAGGAAGACCATTTTTTTGTAAGGGCTGTTTGTATACTGTGTAGAAGTTTGATTCCGACTGTTTTACTAGCTGTTAAAAAAAATACAAACACGCTCAACTATACTTACATTATTTAAACATTTGCTTTGATAATTGGTATTTGCGTGAAGTTTGAGATATTCACATTAGCATAGGGTTTATTCCTTTTGTTGTGTTTTATTATTGTGTTCTAGTTTAATTTAGGATCCTAATTGAGAAAGAAGATAAAGTTCATGAGTAATTTAGTGACACAGAGAAGAGCATTGAGTAACGTAAGAAAATATAATTAATAGAGAAGAAAGAATAAAAATTTTAAGGTAATATTCATGTACAGAACAAAAGTGACCAAAAAATAATATAGAAGGAAGAATTTATAAAGAAGACAAATAGTTAAGTCATATTATTAATCTTATGATTGAGGTGACAAATGAGTCTTCTATAATAGAAGATCATTTTCTAGGTAGAAAAAGATCTTTTTCTGTTTGATTTGAAGAAGCTTTGCTTTCAACTTGAGTGATATTTGAAAAACCAAGTTTTTCTTACAGGTAGAAAGCACTTTGGAAGCACTCCTAGGAGTACACTGCAGCAGTGACATTTGGGAGTCTATCATGCATCCTGGTAGAGAGGGGTATAGGAGCATGAGAATAAAGATTGTAAAATGCTAAATAATTATTGAACTCATAGATTCAGACATTTTAAAATTGACACACAACTTTTTCCCAAGTTATTCTGCTCTAAATTTGAGGGAACTGGTTTTACCTATGAAAGATTTTTAAAACTACTGATGATTCTTCTGTGATTCAGAGTAAAAATAACAACATTTTTGGATTTTTTAGGTTTTAATTTTTAGGAATTTAAAGAATGAATATTCTTATTTAATCCAATGGTTAAATCTTTGACTTAAAAATAAAGGGCAGTGGTTGAGAGTCCGCCTGCCGATGCAGGGGACATGGGTTCATGCCCCAGTCCAGGAAGATCCCACATGCCGCGGAGCGCCTGGGCTCGTGAGCCGTGGCCGCTGAGCCTGCGCATGCGGAGCCTGTGCTCCGCAACGGGAGAGGCCACAACAGTGAGAGGCCCGCGTACTGCAAAAAAAATAAAGATAAATAAAATAAAGGAGAACTTAAAAGGTGGGGTTTAAATAAAAATATTTTATTAAATAAAATATTAAATGTTAAATATTTAACATGTGTCATGCTGAACAATACGACAGTAGGCAAGATTCTTGTTCGCTTCTTAGCCAGCTCAAAAGGAGTCAAGGCTTGCCAGATTTTTAAGGCTGACAAATAGCAAAGTCACACTATTTCTTCATTTGGAATGATGTTAAGTGCATTTATAGCATCATATGTTAGATTATTTCTTTAGGTATTTCAAACAGAATGAAAAACATTTTTTATTAAAGCTCTAGGCTTTTGGTTTAAATTATTTTCTTTCCCCAGATATAAAGACCTGATGCCACATGATTTGGCTAGAGCAGCGCTTTCGTAAGTAAATGCAGTTTCATTTTAGTTCTTACTTCATTAAAAGTACTTCTCTCCAGTTTTTACACTTGAAATAGCATGTTTAATGGAATTTCCATATCTAAGATATGTTAACTTTTATGTGGTGAGAAAAAACAGTAGATTTTACCGGATTCATTGATTCTTCATTTTAGCCACATGTGCTACACAAATTCAAGCAGCTGGTGAATGTCAGCGACCTTTATTCTGTAGGCGTGACTATTTCTTGGCATGACAGTATTCCTTAATGAGTACTGTAGCTAGCTGCTGGTTGTAAACAATGTAGGGCTAGATTGATCAGGCTAGTCCTACATTGATCAGGCTAAATACAATACATATATTTGATGATTATCTTAGAAACTTCATACTGTACGAGGATAGCTGAACAAATAATGCAAATACAGATGCAGAACCTGTGTATACAGAGGACCAACTGTACTCTGCCATTTTATTTAACGGACATGAGCATCCTCAGATTTTGGTATCCCTGGTGGGATGGGGATGTGGTTATTTATCTAGAAAAAAGCCTAGAATGAGACCTGAAGGTTCCTGTGCAAACCAAATAAAAATGTAAAATTAGATGTGGTTGCATGAGATTGAGATGGAAGAATAATTTGATGAGAGTCAACATGTAAGGCATTATCTTTCATTGATGCTTTGCCTTTGTGTCTTTAAGCAGCTACAGGTCTTTCATAGTTTGAAAAAACCCTTCTTTGCACCTTTTTGCCCATCTTGTTCTGTTTGTTCTCTTCCTGCCAACCTCTAAGAATGAATGAAAGCAGCAGTTGCTTTTCTTTTCTTACTATCCATTTATTCTCCTTAATCCCATAATTGCTTCCATTCCCATTGCTCTACAGTAACTATACTTTGGAAGCTTCTCTTAATAATGACTGTGTAATCACTAAACGCACCAATGTTTTCTCAGACCTCAATGACTTTGTCTTCTGTAGCATTTGACATTGTCAGCTGTACTTGAAACTGTCTTCCTTTGACTTCATGTTACACCATTACGGTTTTCCTTCCATTTTCTGACTGTTTCTTTTCTACTTCTTAAAAAACTGGATCCTTTCTTCTATCTCGTTTTTAAAGGTATTTTGTAAGTTTTAGTCCTTAGAACTTTGCATTTCTCTGTATGCATGCTTTTCCCTAAAAATCTCATCTACTTAATCTTTATTTTTTTATGTAGAGGACTTCCAAATCTCTAAATTTGACCTGTTTTCTTAGGTATCTCAAGCTCAGCATGTAAAAAATAAAAATTATCTTTTCCCTGAAGCCAGCTTACTTTCCCATTCCTGATAATGGTGCTGTTTCTGATTATGGTCCCAGGCTAGAGATTTACAGGTTTTTCCTCAACTTTCTGTCTTAAAAGATGTCAACTGTACAATAAAATTGAAAGTGAACACCTAAATACCCCTCACTTAGCATTAATAAGTGTTATTATTTTGCCATGTTTTCTATAGCTATATGGTTTGAAGCATTTGACATTGTTTCAGGCATCTTGATACTTCAGCCTTAAATTCTTCAGCTAGTACTCCTAAGAATGAGGACCTTCTCTGTTATCCACAATACCATTACCATAGCTAAGATGATAATGATTGTATGATAACTTCTAGTAACCAGTTCATAGTCAAATCCCCCACACTTGTTCCAAGAATGCCCTTTCTTTTAATTTTTTTTTTTTCCCCAAACCAGGACCTGGTCAAAGTTCATATTACAAATGAACATGTCTCTTTGGTCTCTTTTAATTTAGGATGTCCCTGCACTCCACCCGCCATGAGAGTGACTTTTTGAAAAGACCAGGCCAGCTGGCCTGTAGAATGTCCCACATTCTGGATGTTTCTTCGTAGTAATATTTAACTTTCCTCTGAATTTCCTGTAAACTGGAAGTTAGATCTCTAAGCTTGATTAGATTCAGGTTAAACATTTTTTGGTAAGAATGCTTCATAGGTCAAGTGCATGGGTATTGCATCATGTTAAGAGGCGCATGATGTGTAATGTTAAATCTAATCACTCGGTCATGGTGATCAGACCACTAGATCTCTTGATTATAAAGGTGTATTTTTTTCCTTTGCAATTAGTAAGTCACCTGTAAAGTGATATCTTAACACCATGTAAACATCTTGTTCCCCAACAACCTTTGACCAAATGATCTTAGCATTCATTGACAATTTTTGCCTGGATTATTACAGTTATTACATTACAGTTACAGTTATGTGTACAGTTATACAGTTATGTATACAGTTATACAGTTAACTGTATTACATTACAGTTATTACATTATTACAGTTATTACATTAGAGATTACAAAATTATGACTTTGATCATTCTTTTATTCCTCCTATATTTATTGGTTGGTATTTTTCTGTAAAGAACAGCTTTCCTTTTTTTTTTTTTTTAAGTGATGTGGACTTATAAATTTTTATTTATTAATTGTGTTAAAGCCAAGCTTGGTCACTGTTCTTTTTGAAGCTCAGATTATCCCATAGTTTATCTGTGGGAGTTCCTTCAAGTTGGCTTCTATGGCCCTTTTGTTTTTTAGTATAATATTGTTTTTTGAGTGTAATTTGCATACAATAAAATGCACATATTTTTAAGTATATAGTTTTATGAATTTTGTCAAATATGTACACCCTTGTTCCTGTTTTTGCTATGGTCCCATTAATCTTTGAGTGCTTTCTTATTTTTGGCACAAAAAAGATCAGAGAGGTTCACTTTGTACTTTTCTTGCCTTAGACCTGGCCTCAGTCATTTTTTAAAAAGTTAATACCTTTAGGGCTTCCGTGGTGGCACAGTGGTTAAGAATCCGCCTGCCAATGCAGGAGACACGAGTTCGAGCCCTGGTCCAGGAAGATCCCGCATGCTACAGAGCAACAAGGCTCGTGTGCCACAGCTACTGAGCCTGCGCTCTAGAGCCCGCGAGCCACAACTACTGAAGCCCGCACGCCTAGAGCCCGTGCCCTGCAACAAGAGAAGCCACCTCAGTGAGAAGCCTCCGCACCGCAACAAATAGTAGCCCCTGCTCGCCGCAACTAGAGAAAGCCCGCACACAGCAACAGAGACCCAATGCAACCAAAAATAATTAATTAATTAATTTAAAAAGAAAAGTTAATACCTTTGCTAGTAAATGGCATTTAGAAACCAAGTCTGAGTTCAAGATGTGCTCATTCCTACTGGAGTGTTATTGCTTCTAGTCTCTATCAGTGATCAGAACTAGAAAAATATGTTATTTAAATTGTGTTTATATTGATATTTCAAATTTAACATAACTGGGATTTTACTCTTTAATTTTCTATTTGTTTCTCTTTTCTTCTTTTTTTAAAAATATTTATTTGGTTGCACCAGGTCTTAGTTGCAGCAGGCGGGCTCCTTAGTTGTTGCATGCGAACTCTTGGTTGCAGCACACATGTGGGATCTAGTGTCCTAACCAGGGATCGAACCCGGGCCCACTGCATTGGGAGCTCAGAGTCCTAACCACTGCACCACCAGGGAAGCTCCCTCTTTGATTTTTGACTGAAAACTTTGGTTTATGTATCTGTTTTATCCTATTTCAAATTATTTTTTTTTAATTTTTTTATTGGGGTATAGTTGATTTATAATCTTATGTTAGTTTCAGGGGTACAACATAGTGATTTAAAACTTTTATAGATTATATTCCAAATTATTTATGATTCTTCCTATTTAAATTGAGCATCAGAGGTTGACTTTTTAAATTAGACTTTAATTTCTTTGATAAGGCGCCACATGCTTGTCAAATTAAGGAAAAGATCCAGTCTCTACTCTTAAATCCAAAGTTAACCTTTTAACCAAAGTTAACTGTAGTGCTTTATGTGATGATCTATGGCACTATCTTGAATGTGTGAAATGTTTCTTTGCTTTGGACTTCTGCTGGCAGGGGTTTGTTGCATCGGACCAGTGTCCCAAAGGATGTTGTTGATTATATCATCTTCGGCACAGTTATACAGGAAGTGAAAACAAGCAATGTGGCTAGAGAGGTGAGTAAAACAAACTTTGTATTGTTTAAAGATTGATAGGAGAATCAATTTGAGTTTTAATTAATAGAATTTACTCTTTAAAAGTTTTTAAAATTCATTAAAGTTATATTTGACTTAAATGTGATTTTACTACTTGAATTATTTTATATTTCAAAGAATTATAGTATAAATCAAATGATGTACACTATACTAGAACATATTTATACTGTATACCAAATCAATTATTTAAGCTGGTTTGTGATATTTTAGTTTGTTTTCTCTTAGGAAAATAGAGATTATGGCATAGTATGGTTGATGTGACTTTTAGTAATGCTAGATATTGTGGCCTCTAACTTAAAATTTCAACATTTTATAAAGAACTTATTTCATAACACGGTTTTTGTTGGAGGCAGCCTTGCTTATTCATTTTTTCCCTTTGACTAGATGACACATAGGGCAGTTTCTTTTTTTAACTATTTCACAGGTGTTTACTTTTACCCTAGTTGGCAAAGCGCCATGTAGTGTTTATTGGGCGGCTGAGATATGACAGGCCTTGGAACTTCTGCAGCACGTTCTACAGGCATTTCATAATGAATAGTCCAAAAACATTTTCTGGGCTTTGTTTCAATTGAAAAGTGGCTATTTGGGTAAAGTTGGCTCCAAAGCACATTTCAGTGTGCTAAGCATTTTCTTTATTTCTGGTTTGTGCTTGCCATATTATTGTGTTCAGTATAGTTGGAAGGTCAGTAACTTTCACCACTGTCAGCCAAGAGAAGGGGAAACGAGCAGGACTGAAAGTATTTGTTTTGTCCCCCCTTTTTACTCATTAGTATATGTTAAGACTGCTCAAGGCCTGGTGTTACCGAAGTCCGCCATAATCAGCTACTGTATATTGTAAGGGAGGCAGGAAAGAATTAAGAACAGGAAGAGAGGGGCTTCCCTGGTGGCGCAGTAGTTGAGAGTCTGCCTGCCGATGCAGGGGACGCGGGTTCTTGCCCCGGTCCGGGAAGATCCCACATGCCGTGGAGCGGCTGGGCCCATGAGCCATGGCCACTGAGCCTGCGTGTCCGGAGCCTGTGCTCCGCAACGGGAGAGGCCACAACAGTGAGAGGCCCACGTACCGCGAAAAAAAAAAAGAACAGGAAGAGGGTTTTTTTTCCCTGTCCTGATTTTTTTGTTTTTCCTGGATCTTCACACTTCTAAATGTATCAAATATGACAACTTCATGAGTATATCAACATTTTCAACTTTTATATTCTGAAAAAAACAAAGTGACTCTTGTAAGAGTGCTTAAAAAGTAAATATTAAATCTGTTTCAGTTTTCTCTATATTTCTGTTCTATCCCAACACTAAAGCCATAATGCTTTTTTTCCTAAATTTTTTTCTGGAAATTTTATGTCCATATGCAAATCTCAGCTATTGATTGACATGTGGTAGATTCCCTCTCCCAGCCCTGTACTAATACTAAAGGCTAAATTGAGGGGATATATTATAAGTATGTCTCTCTATAGTTGTTTTGTAACCTAAAGGCTACTGTGACTACCAGCTAGAAAACTTTAAGCACCTGTTGTCTGTATTAATAGTGTAATAATGAAATCCTGAAAGGCTTCTGCTGCTGAGTTCCCATGAACCTGACTTCACTGAAAGGCCTCAGCATACTTCCCTGCTCTCCAACTTAACTAAGAGGCATTTTCCTCCTTTCCCCTCATTGTACTATCTAGAGCCTAAGCTTGCCTTGAGAGCTATTCAGACTTTAAATAGAAACATGTAGACAAGGTTCACCATCAACCACTTCTATTTAAAGTTCCTTCAATCTTGAGAGTCATCTGGGGCCAAGGGTGTGACACAGGCTAGAAAGGACCACGTGAGGATCAGGCCATTACAACCTCAGTGCCCTTTACACTTGCCCTACTGGGAAGCTCTCCTCCCCTTTCCCTTGGAGACTTGCCTCTCTCTTCCTTCTGGGTTGGTTTACATTGAGAGGCTGAGGTGCAGTTGCCAGCGGGTAGTTTTCAACAGAGTGTTGGGCACTTAGTATCAGGCCTCACTGGAAAGACCAGAGTAAGGTCATGTTGCATGTACACTACTGTAACACATTTCTGTCCCTATGGATTATGGTGAATGGTGGTAAATGCGGTAACTAGTATAGGTAGTATAAGTATGAAGACAAAAATCAGTTAAGAAGCAGAACCCTTTAATCTCAGCTTTGGAAACATGTTAACCTTACCAAATTATAGAAAATCTTGTATTCTGAGGATAAATAGTTTGAGAAAAAGGCCACTAAAAATTAATTCCCTTAATAGGAACCAGAATTTCATAGTAAATGATGGTGGGGGAGATGAGCTGTTGAGAGCTTTGTTTTTAAAGTGAAAATTTAATATTATAAAAGTAAGTATTTTATTTTTGCACCTATGCATTAGTTACTTACATAAACAAAAATGGAATCAGGCATTCATTGTTTTTTTGGCAGCATAATTTACTCAATAAATAGTATAATAAAATAATAGATGTCCTCATGTCCATTTTTAGATTAAAGGAGGGCCTCAGTTTTTCTCAAGGCCCCTCAAATTACTCTCTTTTGAAGCACCTCTTGTGTCATCATCCTGACCAGTTTTCTCATTTCCAGTTGTTAACTGGTCTAACCCTTATTTATCAGAGGTTCACTTGAGGCTCAGGCAGTTTTCCAAAATTTCTTTCATCAACTTGAACTCTTGCGTGTTTGGCGTGTTTTCCAGTTCCTCTTTGCGTTGGATCACGGTGTGCTGTCTGAAATATCAGGCAGTCAGTGAAAGTAGAGACGCGTGTAAGCAGGCAGGGACCTGTGTGGGAATCTGTTCATGATGAGTCAGTTCTTCAGAAATGAGTTTCATGTTTGATGACTTTGCTTTACTACTAAGCCTTATAACTGCAGGAACATAGATCATGAGAGCCCCACACCATGATATAGGTCATCATTCCCTCAATTGTGTCTAGCAGGTTTACTTTAGGTTTACTTGCAAATTTAAACAAGTTAAAATCAAATTACATATTAATGTCCTTAAAGCTCTGAGAAAAGCATTGCTAAGAAATTAGGTGAACTGCAAGACTGTTGTAGGCTTGTATACCACACTAGAAAATGGCTACAAGGAACTTGGCAGAGTGCTTGTCAGTTAATGGCTAGACAAAAAATTAGTAAACCATTTCTGTGATGTGCTTAGTTTTATTTTAAATATTACTCTATGGATTATTGACCTCAAATCCTTTCCTGATGTACCATACAGTGAAGTATCGCTTAAAGCGCCATTTACATGTAGCACTGCCTTCCTAAGTGATGCTTTCATTCACTGTTTCCTGAAGGCTGCCCTTGGAGCTGGCTTCTCTGACAGGACTCCTGCTCACACTGTCACCATGGCTTGCATCTCTTCCAACCAAGCCATGACCACAGGTATGTTTTTTTGACCGCAGAAGGTACATGTTGGTTCTTTTTGTCTTTTATATGATCTTTAAAAACTACTCTTAACAGAAATAAATGATCTGTGTGTTTCAAAAAATAAGGTAATGTTTAAATTTTTTGTTTTTGTTTTCATTTTTGTTTTTTTTTGCGGTACGCGGGCCTCTCACTGTTGTGGCCTCTCCCGTTGTGGAGCACAGGCTCTGGACGTGCAGGCTCAGCGGCCATGGCTCACGGGCCCAGCCGCTCCGCGGCATGTGGGATCTTCCCCGACCGGGGCACGAACCCGTGTCCCCTGCGTTGGCAGGCGGACTCTCAACCACTGTGCCACCAGGGAAGCCCAAAAGTTTTTGATTTTTGACAGTAGTTCTCAACTCTTTTTCCTGCCCTCCGTACCTGAGGACCACAACCATTCTTGTAGTTTCTCCATCAGTAGTGTGGCTGGCTATCTCAGGGATTGTTTGTTGGAGGGATATTTCCAGATTTGAGGCATGAGAAGTTTATAACCTGCTAGATTTTAGTTAGGTGATTCTAATATGATACTCCCCCACGAAGATTGTGGCCTTCCTCCCTCTACCATTGTCACAGTGATAAGTCACTGCTTTAGGTGATACAAGTCTTCTCCTCTACTTTTTCCCCACATCTAGGCATTTTTATAATTAGTTAGAAATTCTCCTAAAAAACGTAGCAAATCTGTGGGACATTTTGTAGCATCAACCCTTATTGTGAAAAGACAGGAAACGTGAAAGATACGGTCATCATGTGCTCTCTTAGTGACATCAAGTCCAGGTTGCCACCTAAGGGGTGGCAGGGGATAAAGCCAGAGGCAGGGATGGGGGCATTCTCCACTCCACGCAGCATGGGACCGCTTCTGGGTAAAGTGACACAATACTTGCCAGTGGCCATAAAGAGGGAAAGGGGCTGTCTGCTATCTAAAAGCCAGAATTTCTCTAGCTTCTAGTAGAAATTGAAATTCTCTTTATAGGAAAAAAGTCATTATGGAAACTAAAGCTGGGAGCATATAAAATATGCCAAAAGTTCTGGTTTAGAATACGATTTGTTTGAGAGTTGGTCCAGTGGATACTTCCGGAAGTTGATGTCCATACAGCCTGAATGAAACTTGTTTTTCTCCAGTGCGTTGAATGTATTTTTAGTCATTTCAAAAACTTACCCTAATCCCTCTGAAGAGTTAAAAACCTTAATTACACATGTTGTACAATGCTAGTAGCTATCATACAATTTTTAAATCAAGAAGCCTAAATTTAAAAAAAGGAAAAGCAGCTTAAATTACCAATGACCTGTTTATCTATACAAGAGATGCTCATGTACCTGTGCCCTGTGCCCTGTAGCTGTCAACTTGATTGCTTCCGGCCAGTGTGACGTGGTCGTGGCAGGCGGTGTAGAGTTAATGTCTGACGTCCCTATTCGCCACTCAAGGAAAATGAGGAAGATGATGCTGGATCTCAATAAGGCCAAGACGCTGGGTCAGCGACTGTCTTTAATCTCTAAATTCAGATTGAATTTCCTGTCACCCGAGGTGAGAATTGTGAACGCTTACATAAAGACTTGTGTTGCCGAAGCATCCCATTGCAGAGATTTAGACTTAGGGGAGACAGCGTGGGTTCAGTTATGCTCTAGCAGTTGCAGATTCTGTTAGTTACAGGGAAGGGTTAATTATTTGGTCAAGATGGAAAGAAAGAAAAAATAGTGGTTCGAAGATTTGAATTTGTAAGCCCTTTTTAGAGATACCCTGCTCAGAAGGAACTTCCCTTGTCTTGGTCTTGATTGATAGTAGACTTTAACTTTCCCAAATAACCCTAGGTGTGGTATAGCACCTGATAACAGTGTGTCTGGTCCTGAATATCTCGTTTCCCAGCTTCCAGCAGTGGCCGAGTTCTCCACCAATGAGACCATGGGCCACTCTGCAGACCGACTGGCTGCCGCCTTTGCTATTTCTCGGCTGGAACAGGATGAGTATGCACTGCGCTCACACAGCCTGGCCAAAAAGGCACAGGATGAAGGACTCCTTTCTGATGTCGTGCCCTTCAAAGTACCGGGTAAAACAGTTTGCTTCACTTTGTAGGGGAGAATCTCTTAATGCCCTTGATACTTGTTAGGGAGTTCTGGATTTCTTCTAAAACTCCAAAGACCCCGAGTGACTTTCCAGTAAATATGATGGTTCTCTTTCCAAAACACTCAGCCTTTATTCTTAAACATGGACTCAAGTTTCAATCCTTGTTGTAACAGTAGGTAAACATTTTTTTTTAAGATTTTATTTTATTATTTATTTATGTATTCATTTTTGGCTGTGTCAGGTCTTAGTTGCAGCACACGGGATCTTTGTTGAGGCATGTGGGCTCCTCGTTGCGGCGCGCAGGCTTATCTCTAGTTGTGGCGTGCGGGTTTTTTCTCTCTAGTTGTGGTGCATGGGATCCAGGGTGTGTGGGCTCTGTAGTTGTGGTGCGCAAGTTCCAGAGTGCGTGGGCCCCGTAGTTTGCGGCACACAGGCTCTCTCGTTGAGGTGCGCGAGCTAAGTAGTTGTGGTACTCAGGCTTCGTTGTCCCAAGGCACGTAGGATCTTAGTTCCCTGACCAGGGCTGGAATGCGTGTCCCCTGCATTAGAAGGTGGATTCTTTACCACTTGACCACCAGGGAAGTCCCTGGTAAAACTTCTAAAAAGAGAAATTTTTATGTCTCCTTTAGATCTTGCAGATATGTTTTAGTTCTTATGTGCATGCCTGTTTTTAAAATTCTTCATTCGTATCTCTTCTGTATAGAAGAGCCAAATGTGAATGAATATCTTAAGAAAATAGGGTTTCCTTTCTAATGTTAAATCATTTAGATTATTTCCCAAAAGTCTTAAGAATTTATTTTCAAATTTGGTAATACCTTGATAACTATAAAAGGCTTTCTTTTTAGTGAATATCTGTGGTTTACATTTTATTTGTTCTTGTAATTTTTAAAGTGTATTTCTCTGGAGAAGATATATAAAGCTTGTGCCTTAGAGTTAAAAACTTCATATTTTTATAGGAAAAGATACAGTTACTCAAGATAATGGCATTCGTCCTTCCTCCTTGGAGCAAATGGCCAAACTAAAACCTGCATTCATCAAGCCCTATGGCACAGTGACAGCTGCAAATTCTTCTTTTCTGGTAACTATGTGTGCTATATGTGTTTACTAGTGATCTTTTATATTTGTGTACTCTCAATAGAAAAGCCTGAAATAGAGTTATTTGTGTGTATTATGAATAGAGACTTAAAAATACACTTCCTCATTACAAAGATAATATTAAAATAGAATTACAGTTTTTAAAGCCATAGTAGTCTCGTGACCCAGTCACCATTCTGTTACAAAACAGCTGTTCTCTTCAGGCACTTCAGCAGTCAAAAAACTTTGACTGCCTGTGCTAGGCACTGGAGATAAAAAGAACAGTTTATTGTAATGTAGTGAGAAAGTGCTGTGAAGGCTATAAGCATAGACTCTTGGGGAAGATACATAGATGGGTGAGTCAAAGAGGCTTCTTAGAGGAGGTGACCCTTGCTCAGAGAATCTTGAAGGAAGAGTACAAGCCAATTCAGGTAGTGTATAAATGGCATTCTAGGCAAAAGGAACAGCAAATGCAAAATCAGGAGTTAGTTACGAGAGCAAGGACCTCTTTGGGGAAAAGCTTGGTTGGAACATAGGATATGAATACAGGGAGTCGTATAAGACTTGGAAAGTAGGCAGAGAGAGTGACGAGATACATCTCCTACCTCTGATTGTTAGAAAATTATGTTTTATGCCGGCCCGCAAATTACTTTCCTATAAGCATCGTGGAATAAATCTACCCTCATTTTCTGTTGTTGTTATTTTACTTATATGCAGGTAGCTTCATGTCCTTGCTTGGGGTTTTTTTCTTCTCCTCAATTGAATGTCCCTGCTGATTCTGCTTCTGCATGGGAGATGTGGTTTCCCTTCTCCTACTACCTTGGGTGTAGTCTTCTGGATATAGTTCATCTGGTCAATGTTTCTTTGACAGTGTAACTCCTCTACCCAGGTATACAGTCTAGAAACATAGGCAAATGTTTGACATATTTGACTTTGGTAAATGATGATTTAATGCCTGCTCTTGAGCTCGGGCAAGGGTGCCTGAAGTGGTTCCAACAGGATGATGTACCGCTCTGTAAAGCCTGAGTGGTGAAGGGCTGGTTAGGTGATTATTTCCAAAACCAAGTTGGATGATAGGGCCATATGGTATGGGTTACACTCCTGGCAGATCTGAGCCCCCTTGATTACTCGTGGGGTGTGCAAAAGGTTCAGGTTTATTCATCAAAAGTCAGAAACACGAATCGTCAGAGGTAATGCATCACAAATACATGGATTTTCAGAGGTTTTGTTAACGCACCACATTCACTGCAATTTTGCACAACTGCACATTGAATATGTTATTGATGTGATATCATTATGTATAGTCACCTGTGTTTCCAGACTTTATGCCCGCCTATCAGTAGTGGCTACATAGCCTCTTCACAGTTACTGAGTTGTAAAACTATGGTCTGATGTGGTAGAAATTGTTTTGATTTTGCAAATTCTAGGGAGTAGTTTCCTTTCCTTTGGAATTTTGGGTGTTTTTTTTTTTTTTTGAACTCTTTTTTTGAAGCAATGGTAAAGGGCTTTTGTGAGTGGTACTTCTTTGTCCCCCAACTTCTCAGTTGTCAGTTGGAAGAAAGCACGTGGGGTAGGTCCAGAGAGGGAAGGCCATGGTTCTTATGTTCTCAGCTATCTACCTATTTCTTCTTCTCCCATTGTTATAGTCTATAAATAGAAGAAAATCACCTCGAAGCCACAGGCAGGAAGCAGCTGGGAAACAGTCCAGAAAATGTAAAAATAAATCAGTAAATAAGAGATTTTTTTTGGAGATTGTTTTAATTCATAAAATTCCTCATATTCTGCACTAAAAGCAAAAAACTTTTAGTTTATCATGAACACATATTTCTAGAGTTACCTATTCTCCTCATCCATTTTGATAATTACGGTACTTTCTGAATAGGCTCTTGTACCCTCGTCTTCCAAAAGTGGGTTGGTGTGTGTGTTTGAATCGTGACCTAACGATGGATAAAATGAAAAGGTTTTGTTATATAGAGGCACTGTATAAGTGTCACTGGTTGGTAGATTTAGGAACAGGGCATAGAAGGTGGCTGAATAAAGACCACCAGAGAGGCTGCAGAATTTAACATTTTTGTTCCGGTCAACATTTCAGACCGATGGTGCATCTGCAGTGCTGATTTTGGCAGAGGAAAAAGCTCTGGCCATGGGTTATAAACCGAAGGCATATTTGAGGTAAAGTAAGTGTTGAAATAAATTACCTCTGGTTTCTTTATTTTAGTACTAGAGCTGACTCCTCTCTTCTCTTACCTAGGGATTTCGTGTACGTGTCTCAGGATCCGAAAGATCAGCTTTTACTTGGGTAGGTAGCATGTGTATCCTAGGATTATAATGAAAAATACTTGGTTACCAATGTTTCTTACATAGATTTTAAAGTACATAAGCCCTGAGTTCATAATTGGCTTGTGAGTTGGGTTTTTTAAATAATAGTAATCTTTTATGTTGCTTTATCATTTTATAGTTTTAGAGTCTTTTCCACTTTTTCCTATACTTCTCTACTTATAATTACAATATATATACAATTTTGTATTCTTCTTTTACATTAAGATGTCATAAGCATTTTTTTCATATTGCCACACACTCTGCAACAGTCTTCAGAATAGCTTTTTATAAAAACCTCCTAATGTTTAGACTCCTCTCCCTCCCTCACGAGGCTCTACCCTCACTAGCCTCCATTATGTCCTTTAACTAGCCATGCCCCTTCTGATGCTCTGCCCTTTGAACTCTGTGTTCTTCTAGCTCTTCACTTTATTAATTTGTCCTTCTCATTAATTGTTTACTTGCTTATTATCTATTTCTCTGAGTCCAGAATATCAACTGCAAAGGGCAGGGGCCATGTCTGTTCAGTTTAATATTGTATCACCAACACTTAATATTTGTACAGTAGAATCAGTGAGTGAGTGGAAGACACTCTGATAATTATGTAGAACTCAGTTTGGGGAATATGAAGGAGCTCTTAGGTTAAAAATTAAAGTTTTAATATTGTATCACTTATTTTTTTCTTTTCAGACCAACATATGCTACTCCAAAAGTTTTAGAAAAGGCAGGATTAACAATGAATGATATTGATGCTTTTGAATTTCATGAAGCTTTCTCAGTAAGTCACTTTAAAGACACATATCAAAGGACTATAATCGTTTAATATGAGTAAAACAAGAGTGGAGCTTTATATTTGAAGTACTGACTTACACTGCTGGGAAGGGCATGATGGGAGGAATCCAGGGCTACACACACAGTGCTAAAAAACATACCTTTTGAAGCTGTCACTTTGAGGCCCTTCAAAAGTACCAGATTGTTTCTTTGGGAAATATTCACTGAAAACTGATTTAAAGATTTGCTTAGCTTTAAAGTTAGACAAACTCAAAGAACGCCTTGAGGGACATTACTAACAAGGTCCTTATTGAGTTATTTTCCTTTCTAGGGTCAGATTTTGGCTAATTTGAAAGCCATGGATTCTGACTGGTTTGCACAAAACTACATGGGTAGAAAAGCCAAGGTAAGTTTCTGGTTAAAAATATGCTTGAGGAACTTCCCTGGTGGTCCAGTGGTTAAGACTCTGCTTCCACTGCAGGGGGGCACGGGTTCGATCCCTGGTTGGGGAATTAAGATCCTGCATGCTATGCAGTGTAGCCAAAAAACAGCTTGAATTTCCAAAGCACTTTAATATTTGGAGCTTTAATACCTGCTAATAAAAATATGAAGAGGTTTAAAAAAATATATGAAGAGGAAAGCTGCTGCTGCTTCTGAAGAATGTTGTGTTTCATTACATGTATGTATTTCCTAGTTGAAAAATACCTCCTGGAAATTCTTTAGAAAAAAATAAAAGCAAGGATAAAGAAGATGTGGCACATATACACAATGGAATATTACTCAGCCATAAAAAGAAACAAAATTGAGTTATTTGTAGTGAGGTGGATGGACCTAGAGTCTGTCATACAGAGTGAAGTAAGTCAGAAAGAGAAAAACAAATACCGTATGCTAACACATATATATGGAATCTAAGAAAAAAAAGGGTTCTGAAGAACCTAGGGGCAGGA
Source organism: Tursiops truncatus (assembly GCF_011762595.2). Classification (NCBI taxonomy): domain Eukaryota; kingdom Metazoa; phylum Chordata; class Mammalia; order Artiodactyla; family Delphinidae; genus Tursiops; species Tursiops truncatus. The sequence goes on along the minus strand of NC_047047.1, from coordinate 68,568,019 downwards.
CAGGAATAAAGATGCAGGTGTAGAGAATGGACTTGAGGACACGGGGAGGGGAAAGGGTAAGCTGGGACGAAGTGAGAAAGTGGCATTGACATATATACACTACCAAATGTAAAATAGATAGCTAGTGGGAAACAGCTGCATAGCACAGGGAGATCAGCTCGGTGCTTTGTGACCACCTAGAGGGGTGGGATAGGGAGGGTAGGAGCGAGACACGAGAGAGGAGATATGGGAACATATGTATATGTATAATTGATTCACTTTGTTATAAAGCAGAAACTAACACACCGTTGTAAAGCAATTATACTCCAATAAAGATGTTAAAAAACAAAAAATAAAATAAAAGCAAAATTTTAGGTTGTCTTTGTTCATCCATTCTGATGTTAGATGAAAAATAAGTGGGCCCTTGGCTTTCAGAATTGATTTAGAATCTCTTTCTTTTGCAGTAAAATAACTTGTGATTTGGCTTAAGTTAGTTACTTCCCTTTATTGCCATTACTACCTGTTAACTACAAGCCTTGTCTGAGTCTTAAGTAAACTCATCTTTATATTTGTGTCTATTTTTGTGGGAGCCAGGTTGGATCGCCTCCTTTGGAGAAGTTTAACATCTGGGGTGGATCACTGTCCCTGGGGCACCCGTTTGGAGCCACTGGCTGTCGGTTGGTCATGGCAACTGCCAACAGATTACAGAAGGAAGGAGGCCAGTATGGGTTAGTTGCCGCCTGTGCAGCTGGAGGGCAGGTATGTCACAGAAGCTTCATAGGAGCTTCCAGAAAGTCATTTTCTTGGAAACAAAACAAATTCATCCAAGAATGTTTGATTTAGCTTAATTTGAAACAGTCTTAGAGTGATTTTTCTGATGACAGACAACTGGGAAAAAAGCAGCCCATTTTTGTGGGGAGGGAGTACAACTTTAATTCTGATAGTACTTTGAAAGGAAGAATCTATTTAAATCCAAGTTATTTTTTCCCCTAAAATAATGTTTATGTTTTTTGTTTATAAAAGTTATATATGCTCCTTATGGAAATTATGAAAATACAAAAAGTATTTAGAAAATAAAATTATAATCACTTATAATCCCCTCATCAGACACTATCATTATTCACACTTCGATATATTTTCTTCTTTAATAATAAAATTTTATCCATTTATGTAGTCACCATGGGACGTTATCCATAAAATCTCTCCAAGTCTTTCTTGAGAACTGAACTATACCTTAATGGAGAATTAATTTGCCTCTGGATAACCTATTGCTCTTTAGCTGAGGAAAATTATGGTTTTCTACAGTTTTTTTCTATCTGCTTTACTTGTGTTACTGACGAAACTTCCTACAAAACTTCCTTCTTTTTTTTTTTCCAACCCTGATGGAAACAGATTTGATTTTTCTCCAGATAACAGAAACTATCTGTTGCCGACCAAGATGAATAAGATATGTAAAAGTATAAACATCTTACATTTAAAAGCCTTTATTTATGGCTTTTTCTCAGAGACTTTGAAGAAGCAAGGGATCAGTTATTTTTAGGTTGGAATATTTTAGACTTCACAATCAGAAGTATTTTCTAATCTGTTGTAACTTCATTTACAGAAAACCATGGTAAATCAGGACTGGAGCCCTCCCTCTTATCTTTCTATGCCAAATTTAAATGCGGGAGGTAACTAGTGCATAGCATTGTACACAGTGCATAGTCCACATAGGTTAATGTCCTTTGGTTTTGAGTGTTTGTTCCCTAATTTTTTAATCTAGCACATAGAGGATTAATAACACAATACTAGGTGCTTTTGTGGATGAACAAAGAATAATATCCAGTATTATTACTTACCTCTAGAAGTTTACAGTATAGTGAAGAAGGACGTGATGCATCTTAGAAACTAGATTAAACTTGGCATTGTTTCATCAAGAGCCAAATGCGTGCTACAAACATGATTAGATCAAAGGAGGAATCCATCATTGTGGCTCAGGGTTTCTCAGCTCTGGCACTAGTAACATTTTGGGCCAGATAATTCTTTGTTGCGGGTGAGGGGACTGTGCTGTGTGTTGTAGGGTGTTTAACATGGTCTCTACCCACTAGATACCAGTAGCAAACCACCCCCCTCACTCCCCCCCACCACCCCCTGCCCCCCTGCCAACACACACAGTTGGGACAACCAGAAATATCTCCAGACATTGCTAAATGTCCTCTGGGGAGGGGAGGGAGCAAAATCACTGCCATTGAGAACCACTGATCTAGTGCAATATAAAAGATTTGGAACATGAAAACAACACAGTTGAAATAAAACAGGAGAAGGAATATTCTACCTTATTATGGGCCCTTCTAGGACAACCCCAAGTCAGTCAATCCTTCCCATCCATATTCTTTTGTTTGCTTGTGCCTGTATCAAGGTATTTAGCAGTTTGTTTTGAACTACAGTGTATGTTAGATTGAGGATACAGACCGTGTAGCAAAACTTTGTACCCACACAGTGTTCAGCTTGGTGCCTTATAAATAATAGTTTAATAAATATTTGTGGGGATTGAATTGAATCTAGAAGCAGGGAGATTAGTTAGGCTATTAACTAGTTCGATAGCAGTCCAAAAGATAGAATGACTATGATTATCAGATAGGATTTAGACTCATGAAATCATTAATTTCTATACTAGGTTTCAACTAGGGAGATAACTTGGATGTAGCACTGTGCCTAGTACTAGGAAAGGGATCTTCTGCCTTTTTACCTTTGTGGGACCTCAAATCATCATCTTCACCCGCATAGAGTAGTAAAGAAGAGACCAGGTTTTGGAATCATCTGGTTTCAAGTCCTGACCCTGTTACTTAATAGCTTTGTGGATTTGGATGAGTAACTTAACCTCTCAAAGCCTCAGTTTTCTTATCTAGGAGAGAGAGAAGGCTGTTGTTGGATTCACTGTATTGCGTTTATTTTTATACAGCTAAAAAAGCCCCTCTGGCTTATTTTAATAGTAACCACTTACGGAGCATCTACTAGGAGTCAGACTCTTCTAGATAGACTCTGATACACATGTGTATACATGTATGTGTGTGTATACATACATTGTATGCTATCTAGTGCTCACAAAAACACTTTGAAGTGGGCACCGTGAACCCCATTTTAGAGAGGAAGTTGAGGTTCAGAATGGCTAATAACTTTCCCAAGATCACACAGTGTTTGAATGGCAGAGCCAGGATTAAGTTCCAAAGCCTATATTTTTCCCATTGTTCTATGCTGCCTCTGTACTGGCTGGATTCATTGCATTTGATTGCTCTAATTGAACTTTATTTTCCTTTACAGGGCCATGCTATGATAGTGGAAGCTTATCCAAAATAATAGATCAAGAAGAGGTGACTTGGAGTTTCTGTGCAACACTCACCCTAGGCAATGCCATTTCAATGCACTATTCAGTGACATCTGTAGTTGCTAGCTCCTCTTAGGAAAACAAAATTTGTGGCCTTCTGTTAAGTACTTTGCAGTTAAGCCTTGCCAGTGTTCTGAGCTTTCCAATAATCACGGCTTATTACTCTTTCAGGAATTTCTTAGTTACCAGAATCTCTCAACAGTGATAAGTTTAAGCAATTATGTTTGGTCTCTATTTTTATGAAAGACTGAAAGAGTGGTTGCAATTTTGGAAAGAATTTAGCTGAGATTTGGAATCACCTTTGTAACATTTGCAAATTATAGCTCATTCCTATTTGTGACCTAAAGATAAATGTTTTCTATAAAATACAAACCAATGTGCCTAAATTTAACCTAATTATGGAAAGGTAATTTAGAATCTAAACATCACTGAAAATTTACAGTAAATGTTTAGATATATAAATACCATGTTGGTTAACCTTAATAAAGTAGAGAAGTATCAGAGAACCATTTGCATTGTTTTATTAGAGGTAAAAGGTGGTTCTCTTGCTTACGGACAGATTTTGCCTTGGATTACTCATTTGTAACTTCTAACCATTTTAGTCAACCATGAAGCCGCTAGGATCATAAAGAAGGTCCTGCTTTAGAATAACACCATTTTTTCCCCAGTGCCCAATTGAAATAAATTTATTTTATCGTTTGGAGATGTTTCTGTTTGCCGGGTTTAATGAAATGTAAAGAAATTTCAAAAATTTAGTCAACATACTAAAAATTCTCTCAGTTTTTTGACAACCCAACTGCATTAAATAACATGTATGCTAGTGCATTGCAGAAGCAAAAGTCTCAGTTGCAACCGTTCATGTGAATTTCATTTAGGTCTGTGAAAGTTACTGGCAATCAGAATCATACTCTAGTTCAGGGACAGATTGGGCAAGGGAGCAAGTGCTAACCTCTTAAAAGGTTATTTGAGAGTCCCAGCTTTATTTCCCCATGATTGCATTGGTGAATTCCACCTAATGTGAGTTTTTAATACTGCAAACCATTATATTTACATATCACAAGTATTAACTCTAGATAAGTTAAATATAAAAGATAAAAAGCTTTTTAAGGGGCTTCCCTGGTGGCGCAGTGGTTGAGAGTCCGCCTGCCGATGCAGGGGACATAGTTTCGTGCCCCGGTCTGGGAGGATTCCCCATGCCGCGGAGCGGCTGGGCCCTTGGGCCATGGCCGCTGAGCCTGTGCGTCCGGGGCCTGTGCTCTGCAACGGGAGACGCCACGGCAGTGAGAGGCCCGCGTACCGCAAAAAAAAAAAAAAAAAAAACTTTTTAAAATTTAGAAAAAAAAATACCACTATGACCCTTAGGTTGGGGTGGGAAGAATTTCTTAAATAAGACATTTAAAGTGTTACCATAAACGAAAAGATCTATAAATTGGCCTATGTTGAAATAAGAACCTTTGTTCTTTATATGATAGAGTGGAAAGACAAGCCACAAATGGGGTGAAGGTACAGATATAACTTACAAAGGATGTGCATATATATATCATATATATGTACATATATATATCTTATCAAAAATATATCTTTTATATCTCTATCATATCATACATATGATAGATACCTTACAAGACATATATGGTATAGATATATTTTACAAAGGATCCAGGGTGTATACAGAATTCCTGTCAATCAAAAAGAAGAAAGATAGGGACTTCCCTGGTGATCCAGTGGTTAAGACTCTGGGCTTCCACTGCAGGGGGCTCGGGTTCAGTTCCTGGTTGGGGAACTAAGATCCCTCCCGCATGCCATGCGGTGAGGCCAAAAAAAAAAGAAGAAGAAAGGTAACATCGTAAAATATGGCAAAAGATATTAACAGGTATTTTTTTAGAAAATAATGTACAAATGCAGAATAAACATGAAAAGATGCTCATTAGTAATCAAGAAAAACCAAACCAAGATCATGATGAGGTATTGTTTTATACCTACTAGACTGACAAAAATGAACAGGACTGAGAATACCAAGCGTGAGTAAGGATGTAGAACAGTAGGAACTTTTTATACACTGCTGGTGAGAATGTAGATTGATACAACCACTTTGGAAAACAGTCTGGCATTATCTTGTACATTTGAATATGACACATGGTTTATAATCCAGCTTTTCCACTCTTGGGTATATTTCCTGGAGAAACTTGTACATGAGTACCAGGAGACATGTACAAGAGTGTTGATAGCAGCATCGCTCTCTAATAGCAAAATATTGTAAATAACAAATGTTCATCCACAGCAAAGTTTTAAAAATAAGCAAAACTAAGTACATTTCTAGGATGCCTATGTACAAGGTGAAAATATTTTCCAAAACAGTTAAGAAAAAAGAAATCTTACAGAAGAATGCCAAATAATATATGTAGACCTCAGGCTCCAGGAGGTGGATCCTGCTCTTCCCCTCTTGAGTGTGGGCTGGACTTAGTGACTCAATTCCAGTAACTAGAGTGTGAAGACAGAAAACAAGGCAACCTTAACAGTGGAGAAACCTGGCAAACACTAGTTTAACCAAATGAACAAGGCTGTTATTGGTGCTGTCGTGTGGATATCACAGACCTCCTGGTATGAGGTCATCAAAAGGGCCCTTCACCTTAGTGGTATTCTTTCCAAGTACTCATAACCTAGTCGATTGATGAGAAAACGTCAGACAAAACTAAATTGAGGGACATTCTACAAAATTCTTCACTAGTACTCAAAACTATCAAAGTCATGAAAAATAAAAGAATACTGAGAAACTGTCACAGACCAGAGGAGGCGAAAGAGACACGAGAACTGAATGTAATGTAGTATCCTGAGTTGGATTCTAAAACAGAATAAGGACACTAATAAAAAAAAAACTGGTGAAATCTGGGGTTTAGTTAATAGTTTAATAAGGAACCCATATATAAATTCAGATATAGTGAAATTATTTTCTAGGAGAGTGCCAAGACAGTCTTTTCAACAAATGGTGTTGGGAAAATTGTATATCCACATGCAAAATAATGAAGTTGGACCCCTGCATTACACCATATACAGAAATTAACTCAAAACAGATCAAAGACCTAAACATAAAAGCTACAATTATAAAACTCTTAGAAGGAAACAGGGAAAGCTTCATGATACTGGATTTGGCAATGATGTCTTGGATATGACACCAAAAGAACAGGAAGGAGAAAAAAATTGGAGTTCATAAAAATTAAAAACTTCTGTACATCAAAGGACACAGTGAAAAAGCAACCTATGGAATGGGGGAAAATATAAATCATATCTGATAAGGGGTTAATATCCAGAATATATAAAGAACTATGCAACTCAAGAGCTAGAAAACCCAATTTTAAAATAAACAAAAGGACTTCCCTGGTGGCGCAGTGATTGAGAGTCCGCCTGCCAGTGCAGGGGACATGGGTTCGATCCCTGGTCCGGGAGGATCCCACATGCTGCAGAGCAGGCCCATGCGCTGCAACTGCTGAGCCTGTGCTCTAGGGCCCACGAGCCACAACTACTGAGTCTGTGTGCCACAGCTGCTGAGGCCCACACGCCCGTGCTCCACAACGAGAGGAGCTGCCACAATGAGAAGCCCGTGAACCACAACGAAGAGTGGCCCCCACTTGCTGCAACCAGAGAAACACCCATGCGCAGCAACAAAGACCCAACACAGCCAGAAACAAATAAAATAATAAAATCTATTTAAAAAATTAAAATGAGCAAATAATTTGAATAGATATTTCGCTAAAGAAGATGTACAATGGGCACATGAAAAGATGTTCAGCGTCACTGATTGTTGAGGAAATGCAAATCAAAACTACAATGAGCTGCTACTTCACACCCAATAGGATGGCTGCTATTACAAAACCTGAAAATGACAAGTGTTGGTGAGGATATGGAGAAATTGAAACCTTTGTGCACTGTTGATGGGAATGTAAAATTGTGCAGATGCTATGGGAAATAGTATAGCAGGTCCTCAAAAAATTATAGGTATTGGGTTGGCCAAAAGGTTCGTTCGGGTTTTTTCTGTAAGATGGCTCTAGTAGCACTTAGTTGTCTTTAACTTCATTCAAAACAATTTTGTTAGATTGTAGGTGACAGCTGTCACATCAGCATGCATTAAAAAAAAAAAATCAAAACTGGTAAATTTTTGTGTAGCCATTTTAGTATTGAAGATAGAAGAAAACATTTTCGGCATATTATGTTTATTTCAGGAAAGGTAAAAACACAACCGAAATTAAAAAAAAAAAAGATTTGTGCAGTGTGCAGAGATGGTGCAGTGACTGATCAAACATGTCAAAAGTGGTTTGAGAAGTTTCGTGCTGGAGATTTGCTGGATGATGCTCCATGGCCGGTAGACCAGTTGAAGTTGATAGCGATCAAATTGAGACATTAATTAAATCGAGAAATTAATTGAGAACAATCAACATAGTACCACGCGGGAGATAGCCGACATACTCAAAATATCCAAATCAAGCGTTGAAAATCATTTGCACCAGCTTGATTATGTTAATCACTTTGATGTTTGGGTGTCACATAGGTTAAGCGAGAAAAACCTTCTTGACCATATTTCCGCATGGGATTTTCTACTTAAACGTAATGAAAACGTTCTGTTTTCATCAATAAAACAAATTGTGATGAGTTATGAAAAGTGGATACTGTACAAAAATATGGAACGGAAGAGATTGTCGGGCAACCGAAATGAACCACCACCAACCACACCAAAGGCCAGTCTTCATCCAAAGAATGAGATGTTGTTTTTATGGTGGGATTGGAAGAGAGTCCTCTATTATGAGCTCCTTCCGGAAAACCAAACGATTAATTCCAACAAGTACTTCTCCCATTTAGACCAACTGAAAACAGCACTTGACAAAAAGCGTCCAGAATTAGTCAACAGAAAACACATAATCATCCATCAGGGTAATGCAAGACCGCGTGTTTCTTTGATGACCAGGAGAAAACTGTTACAGCTTGGCTGGGAAGTTCTGATTCATCCGCTGTGTTCACTAGACATTGCACCTTCGGATTTCCATTTATTTCGGTTTTACAAAATTCTCTTAATGGAAAAAATTTCAATTCCCTGGAAGACTGTAAAAGGCACCTGGAACAGTTCTTTGCTCAAAAAGATAAAAATTTTGGGGAGATGGAATTATGAAGTTGCCTGAAAAATGGCAGAAGGTAGTGGAATAAAAGGGTGAATACATTGTTCAATAAAGTTCTTGGTGAAAAGGAAAAATGTGTCTTCTATTTTTACTTAAAAACCAAAGGCACGTTTTGGCCAGCCCAATAGATTACCATATGATCCAGCAATTCCAGGTCTAGTATATATACAAAAGCATTGAAAGCAGGGTCTCAGAAATATTTATACACCCATGTTCATAACAGCATTAGTCACAATAACTAAAACTTGGAAACAACTCAGGTGTTCACTGATGGACCAGTGGATAAACAAAATGTGTATATACATGCAATAGAATACTATGTAGCCTTAAAAAGGAAGGCAGTCCTGTCACATGCTACAACATGGATGAAGCTTGAGGATATTATGCTAAGTAAAACAAGCCAGTCACAAAAAGACAAATACTGTATGATTCTACTTGTCCCAGGTATTTAAAACAGTCAAATTCATAAAGACAGTAGAATGGTGGTTGCCAGGGCTTGAGGGAGGGGGGATGAGGGGTTGTTTAATGGGTATAGGATTTCTGTTTTGGAAGATGAAAATAATTCTGAAGATTGGTTGCACTACAATGTGAATGTACTTAACACTACTGAACTGTATACTTAAAAATCATTAAAATGATAACATTTTATGTGTATTTTACCACAATTAAAAAAAAATTTTTTTAAGGTAAGGGAAAACATTCAGAACAGAAGTTACCTCTAGGTAGGGGACAGTGGAATTGGATTGGAGAGGAGCACACAGGTTAAAGTTATGTACTATTTCAAAACATTTTATATGTATAGAGAGAGCCATGTTATTTTCATTAGCATGACTGCTACAAAAGATCATCCTTGGCTGTGGTGATTATAGACACCTTCTTGATGTTTGTTCTTAAATATCTTGAACTGGTTATGTTTTTAAAGATCCCAACTTAAAAGTGTCTCTCTTTTCATGTAAAACTTTAATTAGACCCTCTGTTCCCCCAAATAACCAATTGAGAGTGGAGCCTTTATTTGCCCTCATCTTCTTTCATTCAAATTTCAGAAGGTCAGCTCCCCAACTTCTCCCCACCCTCTCCCCACCACTCTTCCCTGCCCCTAGCTGTTTGCTTCTCCGCCTGTCTTCTCCCCCATCCTTTCTCAGTTTTGCTTATTTCTCCAGGCTTCTGAAGTTCCGGTCTTTCTTGAGGAGTAAAAGGCGGTAGCAGGGTCTCCCGGGCTTTCTCAGATTTTAATGGATGACTCAGAGTCCCTCTGCCTATATCCGCTGTGGTTTTGGGGGACTCTGAACTGGTTTATTGTGCTTCCTCAATGAAGAGGGATCATTGATGGAGAGGAAATGGGAGAATGTGGGGATTGGAGGACAAAAATAGTGAGTAGACATATTATTCTGAAAATAAATAGATTATTGTGAAAGAGAAGAAGCATTTAGACATGTTGGCAGTGTTTGTACTCAATGTCATACTCAAATTGGAGCCCTTTTCCCTTCCACACTTAAAGAACCGTCAGTGATCAATTGATTCCCAAAGCAGAACTCCAAATAGGGAGTTCACAGCTTCCCCAGGAACCCCTAATATAGTCTATCCTTCTGTACAAACTTAAATTCCAGGGCGTATTTTGTTTGTGTTTCTTTGCTCGTCAATATTCTATTTTTAAATATGCAAAACGTTCAGGAAAAAAATTTTTTTTAATAAATTTTTTTTTATTTTTGGCTGCGTTGGGTCTTCATTGCTGTGCACGGGCTTTCTCTAGTTGCATCGGGGGGGGGTCTCTTCATTGTGGTGCACGGGCTTCTCACTGTGGTGGTTTCTCTTGTGGATCACAGGCTCTAGGCGCACTGACTTCAGTAGTTGTGGCACTCGGGCTCAGTAGTTGTGGCTCGCAGGCTCAGTAGTTGTGGTGCACGGGCTTAGTTGCTCCGTGGCATGTGGAATCATCCCAGACCAGGGCTCGAACCTGTGTCCCCTGTGTTGGCAGGCAGATTTTTAACCACTGTGCCACCAGGGAAGCCCCTAGGAAAACCTTTTGAAAACCATTTTTTTTCCAATATAAAAATAGATGCTCATAGTAAAAAATTCAAACAATATAGAGTAGAAGAAGAAAATGAAAAACCAAGTAGACATACCCACTGTTTATATTTTGATATCTCTCCTTTTTAATGTGTACATATTTATGTGGACATATAGAACATAATTGCCTGGTATAATGGTGTTCTGGAACCCTTTTGTTTTACTTAGCTATGTAGCATTTTTTCATATTAGTGGGTGTAGCTATATGTCATCATTTTTAATGACCACATAGCATTCCTTTGTATGGCTATATCCTAATTTGTTTTACCAAGTGCCTCTTTTTTGAGGATGTAAACACACTAGAGTGCACACCCTTTGTACATTTATCTGTTCACTTGTTTACTTATTTCTTTAAGCCTTCTTTTTAGAAATGGAATTGCTGCTATATCTCACCTTCTTGTATTTACCTCCAGAGCATTCTTTTTCATTCCTTTTTTTTTTTTATGGTGAGAGCCAAGTGAACAAAGGCTTAATGTCATTTCATTTATCCATTCTCAAGTGTGCTTTTAGCAGCAGAGCATGCACTGAGTATGTGCAATCATTTGAGAAGGAAAACGAGAACACATATATCTACAGACGCATACTCAGGAAAGGAATCTGCTGTTTCTCTTCTATATTACTTGAATTTTTCAAAAAAAATTTTTATAATTAAAACAAGACTGTAAATTGTTAATAAAGTGAAAGTGTATATATACACTAATATGTATGAAATAGATAACTAATAAGAACCTGCTGTATAAAAAATGAATTAATTTAAAAATAAATAAATATTTTAAAAAGTGAAAGTGGCATTGAGACCTGACTCTGTTGCCAGGGAAACTAGCAAGGCAAAGCCCCCACGGGATTCCAGTAGCTGCTGCTTCCTGTGAGGGCTGGAACAAGTATGAGGCACAGAGACGTTGCAGTTGTCCTGGGGAGTTGGTGTGTTCTATTTGAAAGAATGATTGAATCCATTTAGAGAAATACTCGAGCTGGTTTATACACAATTCAAATATTCACACAAATCCTTAAGTGGAGATATAGTGTATGTAAGAAAAATATTTTCAATGGCATGTGGTTAGTATATCACTTTTTTATTTTGAAAGAAAACATCCTCATTCCACGTTATAAAAATATCCATGAATTTTTAAATTAACAAACATTTGTCAGAGTTTTTTCATTTATTTACTTTTAAAAATTTTCAGAGTCCTGTCAGCATCCTCTTGTGGATTCTGTAAGGTAATTCAGCTGATATCTTGGTGTCCTCTGAAGGCTCTTCTTAAATATTTCTTCTCTATATCTAGTCTTAGCTTGATCCTGTCATTTTTTAAATGTCAGTGTTTGTCATCTTTTCTCCTTAATTCTTGGCAGTCTGTGTTATCTTTCTCTCTACTTTAAAACTTATACCGCATTCTTACAAATGTTCTCATATCAGTGACTTTTTGTATACATGCATACGTCTATGAAACTTACATTTTATAGTAATGTATTTTATAGAGATTAAAGAAAGAGGGACCTGTTAACTTCACCTTTTCCTAAATTTTGAAAAGAAATGAACCAAATTCTCCCCTTGGCCTCCGATGTTTAGAAGATCAGAGTTCCTGTCAATTAAGCTATCCTTTCTTTGTATCTATAGAGAAGAAATAATCAGACAAGAAATCACTGAATAGTTAAAATAAGATCATTTTTATCAAATATATCTGTAACATGAACTGTTGATTAGTTAAAAACTGGTTGAGGGCTTCCCTGGTGGCGCAGTGGTTGAGAGTCCGCCTGCCTATGCAGGGGACACGGGTTCGTGCCCCGGTCCGGAAAGATCCCACATGCCATGGGGCGGCTGGGCCCGTGAGCCATGGCCGCTGAGCCTGTGCGTCCGGAGCCTGTGCTCCGCAACGGGAGAGGCCACAACAGTGAGAGGCCCGCGTCCCGCAAAAAAAAAAAAAAAAAAACAAAACTGGTTGAGACAGTTTTACTTGTAATTATTTTGAACTTTGATATCTGTTGATTATTTTTTACAGCAAAGGCAGCCTTATTCATTAGGTAGCTTTAGTTAGTTTTTCATACTTTTCTTACTTGGATAGTCACAGGTGGGGAACAGGTAAGCTGCCAGAGAGATGCGCGTGACTAATGAAAACAGAAGCCTATCTTTCCCAAGGGCTGAGCTCTGGGAGGCGGAAAGGGTTCAGAGGATTGGCCAGGACCCATCCCTGGATTCAAGGACACACCCTCGACACCCTTGAAGGAACACGGCTCTGCCTGTGGGTCACTCAGAGCTTCTGTCTTCCCCGTGAAAGAGCTCGCCCTAAAGCCTCGCCCTAAAGCCTCTGCAAGCTACCCTCTCCTCTGGACACCGGACCCACCAATGGCAGTTCCTTCAAAACAATGGTTTTTCAGGGTAATTAAAAATTCGATAGTGTGAAAGGGAATTTTCAGAGTGAACTGAGTCAAGGGTTGGTGGTGGTGACACTCCCTTCAGCTTTCTGGGAAAAGCAGTGGGAGCTACGCCATCTGCTTTCCGAGGCCTCCACCTTCTTCAGCCCCTCTAGAAATGTCTACTTGAAGAAGTCTTTTTTCCACCCTTTAGGTTGGGACAGGTATATGAAGAGGAGTTTTCTTTTTAGAGCTTTGCTGGAAAGCCCTTTGTACACTCGGCCTCACTCCACGCTGGTCGCGCTGCTCCCAAGAATGCTTCTTTCTCACCTGGCATCTTAACTTCCTCCTTTGCTGTGTTCTGGGATGTAGGTTTCATTTGTGGCCTAGGAAGGGGTGGAAAGGCCCAGCTGCAGAGCAATTATTATTATTGCCAGCTCTCCTTTGACGAGGTTGTATCCATTTTTACATTTTCACCTGCCCTCCTGCCTGGGCAGCAAAAATCCTAGGAACTTTACTCCCAGCTACAGTGACTCCTGTGCATTCCGATCCTACTTTTCCCTTCAAATGCTAACTGGAGGCAGATTTTCAGGGAGAAACAAGAGACAATCCAGAGTCACCAGGAGTCCAGGTTATAATCAGGAGCCCAAGAACCTGAATGTGTCCTCTGCCTGGGGTGCTTTCTCTGTTGTTGGAGAGCTTGCCCTAAAACCCCAGTCTTCTCTTGGCTTCTAGCTGTGCCCATCTCCTCTGGGGAAGGCATTCTGGACAGGAAGAATGGAGGGCTGTTGAGCTAACCGCTGGGGCATCTTCAAGTATGTGGCCCTTCGTGCACATCCCACCCCTCCGTCTGATGACCCTTCTCCCCCTTCCATCCCTTGAGGCCACCCAGGTCCTAAGGGGACCCCTACAGGTCTGTAAAGCTAGGAATGGTGCCCAGAGGTAGAGGGCACGCGTTCTGAAGTAGGCCACCTGCACGTCTGCACCCCCATGTGATGCATATTCCCAGACACGAAGGGTGTGCAGTGCAGTGTCATTGTCCCCGATTATTCTTTTGGTTGCAGCTTCTGGGTCAGCAACTGATGCCTATACTGAGAGCTGGTTTAGGTGAGTCCAGCAAAGCCAAGTACGTTTGAGTATCTCCACGTAGGTACCTTGTGTGTGGGCACGGGGGGATTCACGTCATATCCGCATATCTGCATGTGCGTGAAGGCCTCTGAACTCCTGTCTCCACACCCCTCCCTGCCTTCCTTGACCTCCCATGTGTTCCCAGCATCAGGCCTCCTCCACACTCCGTGGCCTTGGAGACTGGTATCCAAGAGGAGAAATGGACCAGAGGAGCAGACACTTGGACTCTAGAAGAGTCTGCCATCTGACAGCCCATGGTGATGTCAGAGGGACAGAAATGCCTGGAGGGGAAGAGTTGCCAGCCCACACTACCCAGCTGGCCCCGATGTGGCTCAAGGATCTCACCTCCAGGGCACTGCTGTTGAGCTGTATTCTGGAATGTGCTACCACCTTGGCCGGGATTGTCATGGTGGCCACCAGTGCCAATGAGTCGGTGGGTGGGGTCACCACCACTGCCTGCTCCAGCAGCTGAGCCAAGGTCTGTGGTACCTGGTCCACAGGCCAGCCCTGGCCGGCCCTCAGCAGCTGAGGCAGATAAGACAGCAGGGGAGTGGGCGTGGGCGAGCCCTGAAGAAGGAGGGGCCACCTCCTCCCCAGTCCAGCTCCTTTCTCCCCAGATCCACGCCCTGTCCCAGGGGAGCCGGAAGCAGAGAGGGGAGCGAGCCATGTGGAAGAAACTGACACCAAGTTTTGTGGGGCAGACCCTTGTTGGGATTAAGGCTTGGGACCTGCACCCTCCCTGCCATGAGAGCTCTGGCCGCTCTGAGGGGCCCACACCTGCTTCCTGGCTCCGCCAGGGCTCCAGTTCAGAGAACCTGAATACCCTTCGGGCTGGGTCTCTGGGGGAAAGGACTCTAAAGTTGGGTCCTGAGTGAGGAAGGGATAGGTCGTGGAGGATGGGGCACGTGGGCAGCAGGGTCAGAAGCTTTACCCGGGCTCTAAGAAGCAAGGCCAGGAGCCCTGTGTCCGTGCAGCTGCTGTGGATGGGCCCCCAGCCCCCCTCAGGCCTACAAGGCCTCTTCACCATGCCCCTCCTCTTCCCGGGACACGGGGCCTGTGCCACATGGCCAGCCTTGGTGACGTTCCAGGCAATAGTTGAAGAGTCCTCAGGGCGGGTGTTGTCTCCATCTGAAAATGATACCAGGGAAGGCTCAGCAACCCAGTCTAGCCCGAGCCTTTCCTTGGGCAGAAACCCATGCAGTGTGTGGGGTCTGGCCCTGTTGCCCAGCACAGGGAGACATGAGGAAGCAGCTCCCAGGATGAGCAGGTGAGAGGTCAGCCACCTGGACCCCAAGTCCCAAGTACCTGGATGACAGTGACAGAGACGGCAACCCTGAGAGGGCTCAGTCCCGGGCTCTGCAGGTCACAAGTGCACGTAGTGTCGGCTGCAGGGCAGCGCTGAACAGCCAGCACGAAGCACTGGGAGTCCGGCGTGTTGAATAAGGAGGCTGAGGGGGAGACAAGAGAAGGGAACGGTCACTGGGCCTGGGACATACCGAGACCCCAGGGGTCTGAGAGGTGCCTCGGCGATCTCTCTAGCAATTTCAGAAGTGGATGAAGCGGTGAAGATGAGCTGAATTGTATGTGGGCATCAAACTACTGAAGGAAGAGCTTGGATCCGGGGGGGAAGGGGACCCTCCCTGGGCGTCTCTTACTAGTTCCAGGCCCTGAAGCCACAGTGAACTCGTTTGTAAAATGGGACCATCATCAAATGAACCTCACAGAATAATATCGTGCGAGTTCACGGAGATCGTGTGAATGAAAGCATTATGCAAAAGTTGTCTACACACGTGTGCTTATTGTTGTATGAACGGAATTGGGGTAAAAACAGATTTGGACTTGGACCCTGAACGCCCAGGTTGAACTGCAACCGCTGCTTCCAGGGAGCTGGAGAGCCAGCTGCCTGGGGGCAACTAGCTGTCCCCTCTCCCCTGAGCCCTGCCAACCAGCCCCTTTCCATACCTTCGTTGCCGTCTCTGGGGCTCCAGGAAGCCGTGTAGCCCAGGTGGGCACTGGGGATGCAGCAGCCAGGGGAGGGATGGGCTTCAGAAGATGGGGAAGGAGGGAGAGTTTAGCTGCCTCAAGGGCCGCAAGTTCCTGCTCTGGAAGCCAGGGGAGGTGGCACAGGAGATGGAGAGCTGGTCTGGGAGCCCAGCCACATCTGTCACCTGCAGGGGCACCCTCACCATCTGGTGCAGCTCCCACCTGAATCCCCGGGCCTCAAAGCAGCATAAGTACTCACCTGCAGACACACACCTGCTGCACCTCCTGGCCACTTGGCCCCCACCTGCGCCACAGGGTCTCTGCTGCTTCCCCAGCCACACCCTAGGTCTGCCCTCTCCATCCAGCCTCAGCTTAACCCCAGCAGGAAAGATCCCTGTCCCCCAAAGGATTTCTAGGAGGAAGACGAGATCCTGACCCTTTGTTATTAGCCTGTAGCCATGCATCCTAAGGTGAACCTCTCTGCCCCCAGTAGATGCCCTTCCTGCACCACCTGCTGCCATTTCAACATCGTGAAGAAAAACCTGCATCTGTTCTCAGTTGAAATTGAGACCACGCTTTCAGCGTTCTCTCATTATAATTCTTCACATCAATGGGCCTCTTAGCCTTAGTTTCCCCAGAGTGAATAAATGGAGATAAGGGAAAAGAAGAGAAGAAAAGACAAGAAGGAGAGGGAGGAGGAAAAAAAGAAGGGGAGGAGAGAGGAGGGAAGGACAGGTGGCCTACCTGCCCATTTATGGGAGATGTTGACAATGCTAAGGACAGCCCGGTTCCGGCTGGAGGTCAAGGACACACGTGACCCTGCCCGCAGGAGGATGGGGCTGGGGCTCCCTGTGGGCCACAGGAACCAGTTCAGGTTGGTGGTCTCCTGGCTTGTGAGGAGGGTCAGGTTCAGGGTGTCGCCAGGCGTCTGCAGCCAGGAGTTGAGGCTCAGGGCCGCGGGGACTGCGGGAGGCAAAAGATAGGACCCCCAGAGCAGGAACTTGCGGCCCTTGAGGCAGCTAAGCTCTCCCTCCTTCCCCATCTTCTGAAGCCCATCCCTCCTCCCTCCCTCCCCACCTAACATTTTCTGTTCTCTTTTGTCCCTGGAGGAGTGTGGCTGCCGCAGTCCAGCCTGGAAGACCCTAACTGTCAGTGGGAACCAAACGGGGAAGCTTTTTGTCCTAGGACTCCCCCTCCCCCAGGGAGGGAACTTCCTCTCTTTGTCCACCTGTCTCGGAGCCCTGTTGTTCATTGGAGTCTCCCTCTTCCTGTCCCAGGCGCAGGGCCTGTGATCTTCTGCTATGATGCCTGGCATTTTCTCTCACCCAGAGGAGCCACTAGCTGGCAGAGATACGGGGGTCAGAGAGAAAAAAACACAGAGAGGGTTCCTTTCACTCAGGGCCATTGGTTTTCACGTTCCCAACCCTCCTCACCAGGTGGCAGCAGCTGGCAGTACCCGGCTTCAGCAGGGCCGAAGACAAGGCAGCCACAAGGCCGGCGCTTGACGGGGGTTTGGCAGGGCTGGTGATGGGAGCAGACGCTGGTGTTCCACTGGTACCCGGAGAGGCAAGCTACACCCCTTGTGGGTGACATCGCACTCTGTGACAGAGGGAAGGGGGATAAGAAGTGAGCAGGCTGTCTGGGAAAGCCCAGCGCCTGATGCCTGTGAGGCTCTGAGGCTGGGTATCGGGAGCAATCCCAAGGTCACAGGCACCGCCTTCTCAGCCTGAGCTCAAAGCATCAGCACGTGTGGGGCAAAGGCATCAGAGGTGGCAGTGGCGAGGCCCGGGCCCGTGGTCATCTTCCCCTTAGGCCTCTGCCAAAGTTTAGAAGATGGGATGTGGGGCAGGAGGGGGAGGTCTGTCTGATGGGAGGTGAGGAAGGAGCTGGGCCACACACACCCTCCAAGAAATAGGGAGGGGCTCACAGTACCTCAGACGAGGGGGCTGCGGGAGGGCTGGGCTCCTTGCACTCTGAACCCCCTTCCCATGCAAGCAGCTAAGAGCCACTGAGGAGCAGGGGTCAGTAGAATTCCCGCCACCCCACCGGCTGTGAGGCTGAGGCCAGTGAGAGTTACTGGGGCGGAGGAAGCCGAGGCGGTGGGGAGAGTCATGGGCCCAGAGAGTGCCGCCGGCTGGCGCTCACTTGAAAAGTACAGCTGTACATAGACGGAGACCAGGACCGATTCTGTAGGAGAGGGGACAGCTGGAGAGGAGAGGCAGCTACGGGCCTGTGGCCTTTGGGCCCCATACCTCGCTGTCCCCGCCAGGAAGCAGAGCACATCGCACCTCCCATAGCCTGTCCAGGTGCAGACAGGGCCCAGGAAGGTGGTCACTGCTCATCCAGCTACGGTGCCTTCACACGCGCTGTCTCATATCACCCTCCCAACGGCCCCCTTCCGTGGGCAAGACTCTCTAAAAGGAAGGATCTTCTCAAGGCCTCACAGCTAGAGAACTGCGTTCAGACCTGTGTGACCAGCGCCAGACCCAGTCTCTCTCTTAACCCCACTTAAGCCCCCTGGCTGTGCCCTCTTCCAGACCTTTCTTTCTTTCCTTGCCTCGTTCCAGGCTCCCCGTCCCCCTCCCCCCTCCTCCTCCTGTCTGTCCACTCACCACCTGCTCCACGTTCTTGGTCCAATTGCTGCCCTGATTCCCCTCCAGCCTGACCCTGTCCCTGGAACAGAGCACAGGGGAGAGACCTCTGAGGAGAGCTGACTCCGCATTTCTCCCGGGGACACCTTCTTCCCCAAGCCGCTCCGGTGCCCGCCTGGCTAATCTGGAAGGACTTGGTCTCTTTGAATCTCCTCTTTTTGCCTGGAATCAAGCGGGCACCTCAGGAGGGGAAAGCAGGCTTCTGGTAGGAGGTGCAGGGATGCAGCACCAGGGATCCCGCCCAGGCCGGCAAAGCCCACCTGAACCCAGGAACCAGGTACACCCTGGAGAGTCAACATGCTTTGCTTAATTCCTTCCTGAATGTACCCGTCCCCGTGCCTCCAGGCTAATTGAAATGGCTGGGTCTGGAGCTCCAGAGGGGGCTGGGGGCGCTGGGCAGAGCTGCCTGCGGCCCAGAGGCCTGGGGGCTTTATTCCCTCCATAGGCATTGCCATGAGGGTGAGTGGCAGGCAATACCTTAGTCTCTGGTGCCTGTAAATTATTTCCTCACCAACTCCTCCCTCTCTCAAAACTGTGTGTGGCTGAGGAGATCAGTCTAAAAACAGATATTGATCTAGATAAGGATGTGGCTAGAGATAGAGATATCCACCTGGGAGAAAACACAAATCATAAAGTGCTAAACTAACTCTGCTGCCTTTCCTCAGATTCTCTCCTGTCGTCTACGCCAAGGGTTCCCAAGTTTGGAAAGTTTTTATTTTCGTTTTTAAATTGCAAGCCTGACTGGAAGAGCCTTTATCCAGAGTGCAGCAGGCATCGCTGGTGTTCACGGGAATTCAAATAAAGAAACAGAAGCTATCCCCACACCCTGAAAAATAAGGCTGAACTCTCGGAGATCTTATAAAAAACCAGCCTTTTTAAAAATACATTACTTCCTCTCCCTCCAGCCCTCTCGCCTCCATCCATCCTTTCATCCCACATCTTGCTGCCTCTCACACCCAGGGGCCCCTGTCATTACCTCTGCAGATCTTCCCTGGGTCTTCCCTCACCCCCGTCTTACTCACAGGCTGGGACTCTCGGACAAGTGGTGATCCCACCAGAGGGAGAGTCATGGCCGGGAGTAGCACAGGGGCAGCCGAGCAGACCATGGCTCAGTGAAGCAGTCTTCAAGAGGCCTCCCGCTGCTGCATGATGCAAATTTCCTCAGAGAAGAGCTGGCAGGGCCCTGCACAGATGGGATGGGAGGGAAGAGTGGAAGGGAGCCAGAGGAATTTACAGAGGAAGTGCTACAGCCCATGCTACAGTCAAATGCGCGTCCAGGTCACTGTGGGACCACCTGGAGCCCACACGCCCCGGTGAGAGAGGCCTGCCCAGGTTCCCTGCTGGGGTCTGGGCCAAGCACTCAGTGAGCAGGAGAGGACTTGGGGGCCCTAGGTCACAACCAACCATGTATCAAGCCAGGTACAGTCACATCCCCAAGGATCTGGGAAATCTGGATTGTTCTGGAACTCCCGGGAAGCTGGGTCATTGATCAAAGAGCCAAGGTTAGAAAAGGCAAATATTAGAGCTGATTGCTATCCTAAAATAATTTCAAGATAGACTGGAGTCTTAAATGTAACAAAGAATCTGGAAAAATACCGGGATAAATTATCAAAATAATTTTGAAGTGAGGAAGGCTTTTCTAAACACAACACAAAACCCAGAAGCCTGAAAGGAAATAAATTAGACTGTATACAAAGTTTTAAATTGGGGGTGAAAAGAATGTTGGGTTAAAAAGGCAAAAGACAACATGTTTGTAGGACGGTGATTGAATAAAGGGCTAATCTTAACACAGGAATTTTTTATCTTACACATCATTAAGAAAATGGGCAAAAACAGGAAAAAGTGTTGCCGAAATATCGGCTTCCCTGTGCACCAAGGCCGAACAGAAATACGGAGACAGATATTGGAGGAAGAGAGAGATGGCTTTATCTTTCTGCCAGGGAGAAGGGAAGACACAGCAGGCTAGCGCCTCAACAACTGTGCCTCCACTCCTTGGGAAACAGGGAAGATTTTATATGTGGGGCTCGTAGTCCGGAGCATATGATAAGGATCAAAGGTCTTGCATTCTTCCTTTCCTTTGCATTATTTCAAAACAGTCATAGCTGGCGTCAGGCCGCCTGGTAATTGGGGTCAAGCAGTCTGGTAATTGTGTCCGTTTGCCTCTGGTTTATCGGCCGGTGACTTTGTTTCTGAAATGCGAAAATTATAGGGGGTGATTTGTTATGAGGGGCGTATAGAATGTAAGTGCCAGGACATAATAGGGAGTGAGACGCACTGGATGTAACTCACACAGTTAGGGGTGATAGGTGACGAATGTAAATTACATAGTGCCAGGGAGTGAGGTTAGCTTTGTAAAGTACAAATCTAGTTACTACAAATTAGTGACAGTTAAAGTAAACCAAGGAGTGATTAACTCTTTCAGGCCAGGTTATGTTTCTTCTCTAGCCTGTTCACTGTTCCCTTTATTTTCCTTGTTCTCAGAGGAGGGAAAACTTCATTTCTATTTTTGCTGCAACATAGGCAGTTTACTGAAAAAGAAATATCAATAGTTTGATAAACATATAAAAACATCCAACTTAAGGTATAAGGAATGCAAATTGAAATAAGAAAATATTCTTTGTCACCTACCAATTATCAAAAGACAAGATATTGATAATCTTCAGTGTGGACAAAAGTGTATTTATACAAAATATGTATATAAGGATGTTCAAAGCAGAGTTGTTTGTGATAGCAAATGAGTTAAACAACCCAAATGTCCAAAAGGGATAGGTTAAGTAAATTGTGGCATTTCCAAACAACAGAACATTTTTATGGGAAAAAAAGTAAAATAGCTCTATTTGGAGTGAATCCCAATATATATGGTGAAATTTAAAGTGTATATTATACTCTCCTTTATGTAAAAAAAAGAGAATCTATATTAGATACTTGTGCTTTTTATACTTGCAATATTTCTGGAAGAATACATCAGAAATCTGGCACTAGTTGTTGCTTCTGGGGATGAGACTAAGAGTCTGAATGGGTCTGTGTGCTGTTTGATATACATTATTTTCTAACCATAGGCGTGCTTTTTTTTTTAATTAAAAAAAGAAAGATGGGAATTCTCTGGTGGTCCAGTGATTAGAACTTGGTGCTTTCACTGTGGGGCCTAGGTTCAATCCCTGGTTGCGGAACTAAGATCCCACGTCACGCAGTGAGGCCAAATTAAAAAAAAAAAAAAAAGGGGAAAAAAAAAAAGAGCTGATTTACACACACACACACACACACACACACACACACACCACCTAGGGTAGAAATCTAGCCTCAATACATTTCCACTTTCACCACCACCCCTGGCTAAGGTCACTGCTGAAAGAATAGCAAACATATAGAGCACATACATGCATGGGAGCAAAGACTTTGTAAATAATTGATTTCCGAAAACGAAAACGGTGAAGAATCTGTTTTGAGAACTACAGAGAGAAGACACAGGTGCTTGGGGTGGGGCGCTATCAGCAAGTTGGAAACTGTCTACTGCAGCTGCAGGTGGTTTCAGATGGACACCAACAGCATCTGCTACTGTCGCCAAAGGGGGTCAGTCAGAGAGCCAAGTGGACCTGGGCAGTGCTCAACAGGGCCTCTTGAGGACCAGGAATGACAGAAGAAAGAGGTGGGATTGAGACCCCTGGAGGTGAGCTGCTTCTGTGCTGGGCAGAGACTGAGCAGTGGTAGCCTCCAGTTAGGAGATGCAAGGACAGACTGCTTGGACAGAAGAGGCTCCACCTAGAAGCAGAAACACCGAAGGAAAAAGTGACTCAGAGAACATTAGAAAGTTGATGGAGCTGGAGCTGGAGAAACCCCTAAGGATTCTACTCCCAAAACATAATTTTTCTTAATTGATACCCTATTCATCTTAACCCCTTTGAGTTCATGACAAGTGAGAAGAACAAGAGAGATAACATCTTCCTGATTCAATGAAAGTTGAGGTGTCCAGGGTATATAAAACAACGAACAGAACTAAGGAAGTGAGTTTTCTTATACAATATTTTTAGACCGTTCCTGTAACTTTAGAGAAGTTTGAATCGTTTCTGCATGTACAAAAAAATGCCCAGGAAGAGATTGGAAGGAGATGCTGCAGATCAACAAAGCGTCTGTTGTGTTGACCTCAGTGCTCCCCAGGGCCTAGCACCATTCACCACAGGCCTTAAGTAATATTTATATTCAATGAATCAATCAATCGATGAAATACACCAAGACATTAACAGTAGTTGTCACTAAATGGTAGGATTTGGTATGTTTTTTCTATTTTTCTGTGTTTTTAAATTTTGTATTCTCTAATGGTAAAATATCTTAATAAAAAAATCAAATCTTACAGTCTCAACTTCTTTCTTAAGGACCAGCCAGGTACAGAGGCCTTCAGTTTTGCCCAGGTGTCACTGGTTGTCTGGAAGCACCCACAGGCTTAGACCTAGTGTGGGATTCAGACAAACAGATGCTTATTGCTGCCACCTGCTTACTCCCAAATCCAAGGTCAACCATAACGCTATTGGCCTTTATCCCTCTATATACAGAATGATAATTTGAAACCAGTGAGTTTTTATCCCTGTTGGCAGCTTTTCTGAGGTCCCAGTTTGTACCCTGGGCAAAGGAACTTCCCTTTCCATTTCTCTGTGTTTTGAGCCCTCCAGGCCATGTCAGTAGAGTCTTTGGTAACAAAGGTCTAGGCTTCTCTTAACTGTATCCAAACAGGTTATCTTAAAACTTCCTTTACTATGTAAACTAATAGGTTACTAAAGAATAAAGGTAGCTTAGACTTTTATCCCATATGATCCTTATTTCTTTTTTTAAATTTTTTTAATATAAATTTATTTTATTTTATTTATTTATTTATGGCTGCGTTGGGTCTTTGTTGCTGCGTGCAGGCTTTCTCTAGTTGCGGCGAGCAGGAGCTACTCTTCGTTGCAGTGCGCGGGCTTCTCATTGTGGTGGCTTCTCTTGTGGCAGAGCACGGGTTCTAGGCACGTGGGCTTCAGTAGTTGTGGCATGCAGGCTCAGTAGGTGTGGCGCACGGGCTTAGTTGTTCTGCAGCACGTGGGATCTTCCTGGACCAGGGCTCAAACCCGTGTCCCCTGCATTGGCAGGTGGATTCTTAACCACTGCGCCACCAGGGAAGCCCTTTTCCTTTTTTTTGAATTTTTGAAAATGTTTTTGGAACTTTATTTTATTTATTTTATACAGGAGGTTCTTATTAGTTATCCATTTTATACATATTAGTGTATACATGTCAATCCCAATCTCCCAATTCATCACACCACCACCACCACCCCTGC
The DNA here is from genome assembly GCF_011762595.2 of Tursiops truncatus. Taxonomy (NCBI): domain Eukaryota; kingdom Metazoa; phylum Chordata; class Mammalia; order Artiodactyla; family Delphinidae; genus Tursiops; species Tursiops truncatus. The sequence goes on along the minus strand of NC_047047.1, from coordinate 68,544,027 downwards.
CACTTTCCCCCCTTGGTGTTCATACGTTTGTTCTCTACATCTGTGTCTCTATTTCTGCCCTGAAAACTGGTTCATCTGTACCATTTTTCTAGGTTCCACATGTATGTGTTAATATACGATATTTGTTTTTCTCTTTCTGACTTACTTCACTCTGTATTACAGTCTCTAGATCCATCCACATCTCTACAAATGACCTGATTTCATTCCTTTTCATGGCTGAGTAATATTCCATTGTATATATGTATCACATCTTCTTTATCCAGTTGTCTGTCGATGGGCATTTAGGTTGCTTCCATGACCTGGTTATTGTAAATAGTGCTGCAATGAACATCGGGGTGCATGTGTCTTTTTGAATTATGGTTTTCTCTGGGTGTATGCCCAGTAGTGGGATTGCTGGGTCATATGGTAATTCTATTTTTAGTTTTTTAAGGAACCTCTATACTGTTCTCCATAGTGGCTGTATCGGTTTACATTCCCACCAACAGTGCAAGAGGGTTCCCTTTCCTCCATACCCTCTCCAGCATTTGTTGTTTGTAGATTTGCTGATAATGCCCATTCTAACTGGTGTGAGGTGATACCTCATTGTAGTTTTGATTTGCATTTCTCTAATAATTAGTGATGTTGAGCAGCTTTTCATGTGCTTCTTGGCCATCTGTATGTCTTCTTTGGAGAAATGTCTATTTAGGTCTTAGGGAAGCCCTTTTCAAAATCTTTATTGGAGTATAATTGCTTTACAATGTTGTGTTAGTTTCTGCTGTATGACAAAGTGAATCAGCTATATATATACATATATCCCCATATCCCCTCCCTCTTGAGTCTCCCTCCCACCCTCCCTATCCCACCCCTCTAGGTGGACACAAAGCACCGAGCTGATCTGGCTGATCTGCTGTGTGATGCAGCTGCTTCCCACTAGCTATCTATTTTACATTTGGTAGTGTATATATGTAAATGTTACTCTCTCACTTCATTCCAGCTTACCCTTTCCCCTCCCCGTGTCCTCAAGTCCATTCTCTACATGTGTCTTTATTCCGGTCCTGCCCCTAGGTTCATCAGAACCTTTTTTTTTTTTTTTTTTTTTTTGTTAAACGGGCCTCTCACTGTTGTGGCCTCTCCCGTTGTGGAGCACAGGCTCCGTGGCCATGGCCATGGCTCACGGGCCCAGCCGCTCCGCGGCACGTGGGATCTTCCCGGACCGGGGCACGAACCCATGTCCCCTGCATCGGCAGGCGGACTCTCAACCACTGCGCCACCAGGGAAGCTCTTTTTTTTTTTTTTAGATTTTATATATATATATGTCCGCATACGGCATATGTTTTTCTCTTTCTGACTTACTTCACTCTGTATGACAGACTCTAGGTCCATCCACCTCACTATAAATAGCTCAATTTAGTTTCTTTTCATGGCTGAGTAATTGAATCCTCATTTCTTGTTCTCTTTCCACCTGACATGGCACTAAATTATTAGAACTATTAAATGATAGTTTATTAGAACGGGAAGGGACCTGAATTTATATATCATCCACTTCAACTCTCACTTTACAGAAGAGGAAAAGGAGCCAAAGGGGGAAATGACTTGCCAAAGGTCACACAGCTCGTTGATGGCAGAGCTGAAGCTTAAAGCCAGGTCTTCTGACTCTGAATCTAGGGAATCTAGATAGAGAGGAAAAGATAGGTCAATTTAAATATAGAATAATAGGACCTTCTGGCTAAAAAAATAAATTTAAAATAATATAAGATAGAATTTGATTCCACAAGGAAGACAGTTCTTCAAGGATATTTCTTTTCCTGAGGAGGAGGGAAAATGCATATAACGTGCAAATAGGTGTTTGTGGAAAGTACGTGTATAAGAATCAAGCAGTCCTTTGGAAAGCCAGCTCATGAATACCTTCCTTATCTAGAGGCCCTTAATTCAGCAAATGTGACCATTTGGAACACAGCTGAGATTTACAAGGAACTAAAGAAGACCTGTGAGCAGCCAAAAGAGATCATAGAGATATTGTACTGGTGGCTGTAGCTGGGGCCATTAGCGAGAGAAGAACTAAAAGACATCCAGATTGGAAAGGAAAAGTAAAATTATCTTTATTCACAGAGGGCATGATCTTATATCTAGAAAATCCTAAGGAATCCACTAAAAAGCTATTAGAGCTAATTAAACAAGTTCGGCAAAGTCGCAGGATACAAGATCAACCTACAAAAATCCATTGTATTTCTATACACGAGCAGTGAACAATCTGAAAATGAAATTAAGAAAACAATTCAATTGACAATAGCATCGAAAAGAATAAAATATTTAGGAATAAATTACACAAAAGTGCAAGATTTGTACACTGAAAACTAAAAAAGAAAATATTGTTCAAAGACATTAAAGAAAATTTAAATATGTGGGAAGACATTCCGTGTTGGTGGAACAGAAGACTTAATACTGTTAAGACGGCAATACTCCCCAAATTAACTATGGATTCAACACAATCTCCATGTCAAAATCCCAGCTGGCTTTTTTCACAGAAATTGACAAGCTGATTCTAAAATTCATATGGAAATGCAAAGAACTCAAAATAGCCAAAATAATATTGAAAATGAAGAAAGAAGTTGGAGGAATTAGACTTTCCAATTTCAAAACTTACTACAAAGCTATAATAATGAAGACAGTGTTTGCATAAGGATAGAAATGTAGATCAATATAATAGAACTGAGAGTCCAGACATAAACCCTAACGTTTATGGTCAATTGATTTTTGACAATGGTGCCAAGACAATTTAATGGGAGAATAGCACAACCGGATATCCACATGCAAAAAAAACCTGTTTGGCCCCGTCTCAAACTATACACAAAAAAGTCAAATTTTACATTATTAATATAAGGGATATGCAACATGGTGATACAAAGCACCAAGAAGGACATTTAAACTTGGTTTTTCTGGGAAGGTCTCTTGAAGGAATATAATGATCAATGAGGCTGGAAAGGTAGGAATGCGTCAGATTGTGAAGGGCCATGAAGACCACAGTTAAGAATTTGAAACCTTAGTCTGGAGGCAAATTTGTAGTCCAGAAATTAAGTTTGGGAAACTGCCATGATTATGGGTCTGTGGATATGTTCCTTACAAATAGTATAACTCCCATTTAATAAATCGAACTATATTTTCAATGTCATAGGAGTACAGAAAATTTAAAGAAATTCTGTTGTGAATCCATTCACTCATATATCCATTAAATGAATACATATTAAGCGCTGGTGTCAGACGCTATGCTAGTTCCTAGAGATTCAGTGGTGTTGTGGACTACATGTGTCTTGGTGCATTTGCCAAAATAAGATTTGGGCACAAAGACTATGACAGTTATTATGGAATATAGTATTTTTTCTGGTTGCCACCAAGCCTTGGTCAGTGTCAGGGCATGTCATGGGACAGTGTGCAGAGAGGAGGGGAAAATGTACAGCTATTTGCCCAATTGGAAATCTTGACGCAGCACCGTTTCAGTAAGAGCTAATCAGCTAATTCTTGGCTGAGGCAGAAAGCTCTAATACAGAAAGTGTATGTTTAAAATTGTTTGATGCCATAAAATGTATGACCTGTGAAATACATGACAATAAGAAGTATTTTAACAAAAATCCAGGTGCTATATATGTCTTCATAAAAACAAAGGATATTTCTGACATCAAAAAATTTTAAGAAGTGGTTGGGATAAAGTGATTCAGAAAGAGTAGTGATAATTTCGGATCTCCTATGATTTAAGCCTCTAACTTTAGATCCTAGAATGAGATCCCATACTTGCTGTCTGAGATAGTTCAGAAAACCCTGCTACAGCATTTGTGTTAAAGTATTTGCTCAAGGGCACCACTTAAAGAAGCTGAAGAAACTCGTGGCATTTCCGATGCTACCTTTGAGCCCTACAAGGCTTCTGAGAAGTTTTATGCTGACGTGTGTGTGTGTGTGTGTGTGTGTGTGTGTGTGTGTGTGTGAAGAAACCTATGGGGAGGACTATGACATTGAAGTGGAACAGAATTTTTTCTTCTAAAGATAAAAAATTTCAAATCCTCTAAGTCATGAGCCTGCTGATTTTAATGTATAATTCAGGATATCAAAATGTTAATAAATTTAACTATGTATTAAGCACATGCCCTATCTATTTAGACCCATCTATGAGCATCATTTTATAACTTGGAGGTATAGATGGCCTTCCTAAGCATGAAATGAAATCCTAAAACCATATAGGACAAGATGTCCAATTTGAATGTGAAAAATACGAGGTGTCTTATATAAATCACAAAAGGCTCCAAGATGGTAATATTACTCCATGAAAGAAGAACAATTTTCTCTGAGTGAACAACTACATGTTAAGATTTGCAAAGAGGTAACTAATGGAAAAGCAGACATAGGAGTCAGACAGCTAGAGATCAAAATTAGCTTCATTACTGGAAAAGCTGAGTAGGAGATGGTGGTTTGGATGTGAGCCAGATGCACTTCCCAATACATCCTCCTTGAACAGAATTTACTTACCCAGTCACTGACACAGCCGGGCATCTCCAGGTCTCCCTTGTGGGGATGGGGGAGCTGAGAATGAGTCTGGAGGACTGGCCACTCCAAAAGAGGGAGGACTCAGAGCTTATTCTCCACATCTTACCCATCGGATAGGTCACTTTTTGCTTGGGGAAATGGGAGAGGAAACAGAGACTATATATCCTTAAGGGGAACGGAAGTTCCCTCACTTTCTGTGGAAATGTGAGAAGAAAGGAATAGCATTCCTCACCAACACCATGCAGTACTGATTATAAGAAGATTTATTTCAATAATTGAGTGAGAGAAAACTGAAAAACTTCATTTAACTAATGTCAAAATATACGCATAAGTAGATTTTATAAAGTCAGTAAACCCAGAAAATACTTTTGAACACTTTGTTAGAAGCCCTAGAGAACTGTGTGCCAAGAACAAAAATTAGCCAGTACTTGTACTGAAAACCTATTGTTTCTGCTATATTCCACTTATTTTCTGAACCAATTCCTAGAAACTGTCCTCCACCCTGATTCACAGGTTTACTATGGAAGTAGTCATTTTATACAAGGTCATGGTGTCCAGCCCCCCAAACCCCACCCCACCAGGACAGTCCTTGGTACACATCTAACACCAACAACTTTTCTCTTCCGGTGTAGTTTGGGAAGTTGGACCTAGGGAGAGTCTGAGGTTGGACCTCCAACATGTAGACTCAGCAGCTATTGGTTTTCTGTCATGTGAACTGGGAAAATGATCTGAGCTCAAAGGAACAATGAAGCTAACGTGCAGATAAAAACAAAGACAAACATGAAGCGGGTCCATCGTTTCAACTTTAATTTATTCTTGATGCTTATTTGCACTCCTGATCTTGAGAGACCACAACTTCTTTTAATTATTTCTCTTTTTGCTTGAGCTAGTTAAGGCAAGTTTTTAAATTTTGTGATTAACACATGAGAAAAGCCAGGAAAACTCTGACAGTGGAAAAATGGTCATTATATTAAGATATGGGATCAAAGAGTCTTGAGATTCAAGACAACCACTTCATCTTTCCAGACCTCAGTTTTCACATCAACAAAACGAAGGAGGTAAATTAGATGATCTTTGTAGTACTCAAAAAATGTTGTTCCACTTCCATCTGGCTTTCATGGTTTCTAATGCAGAATCCACAGTCATTTGATTCATTGTTCCCTTGTAAGTAATATATCATATTATCTGCAGCTGCTTTCAAGATGTTTTTCATTGTTTTAGTTTTCAGCTGTTATGATGTGTCTAGACTGGGATTTCTTTAAATTTATCCTGTTTTGGATTCACTGAGCCTTTTATATCTTCCATCAAATTTGCGCATTTCAACCATTATTTCTTCAAATATATATATTTTTCTGCATCACATTCTTTCTCCTCTCTTTCTTGGACTCTAATGACACAAATGTTAGACTTTTTTTTTGGATTTTCCCACAGACTCCCCCTGCCCCCCATCTTTTCAATTGTTTTTCTCTCTGTTGTTTAATTGGATAATTTTTTATTGATCTATCTTCAAGTTTACTGACTTTCGTCTGTCATCTCTATTCTGCTACCGAGCCTGTGGTAGACAGAATGGCCACCCAAAGATGTCTACTTCCTAATCCCAAGAACCTGTGAATATGTAGCCTTAACAGCAAAAAGGGATTTTGCAAATGTTAATTAAATTAAGGATCTTAAGATAGGGAGATTATTCTGAATTATCTGAGTGGGACCAATGTCATCATAGGGTCCTTACAAAACAGAAACAGGAATGTGAGAGACAAAAAAACAGGAAATCTACAGCAGAAGCAGAAGTTGGAGGGATGCACTTTGAAGATGAAGGCTGCCATAAGCCAAGAAATGTAGGCAGCCTCTAGAAGGTAGAAAAGGCAAAAAAAAAAATGCATTTTTCCCTGGAGTCCCCAGAAGAATTGCAGCCCTGCTGACACCTTGATTTTAACTTTATAAGATTCATTTCAGACTTCTGACCCTCAGAACTGTAAGTTACTATGTTTGTTTTGTTTTAAGCCACTACAGTTGTAGTAATTTGTTACAGCAGCAATAAGAAACTAATACAAACCCCAGTCATTTAAAAAAATTTTGGTTATTGTATTTTTCAGTTCTAAAATTTCCATTTGGTTCTTTAAACTTTCTGTTTCTTCACTGAGACTTTTCATCTTTTCATTCATTTCAAGAGTGTTCCTACTTATTCATGACTTTTTTTTGGCATGTGGGATTTTAGTTCCCTGGCCAGGGATCAAACCCACACCCCCTGCATTGGAAGCACAGAGTCTTAACCACTGGACCGCCACGGAAGTCCCCCTCATGACATTTTTATAATAGTCAATGTCTTTTTCTGATAATTCCAACATCTATGTCATTTCAGCATTGATGTCTGTTGATTGTTTCTTCCCATGTGAATTGAGATTTCCTGGCTCTTCATATACCATGTAATTTTGGATTGTATCCTACCAAATAGGATAATTTGACATAATATTTGAATATAATATTTGAACATAATATTTGAATATTATGTTATGAGACTCTGGATCTCGTTTAAATCCTATGAAAAATACTGATATTTTAGTTTTAGCAGGTAATTGACCTAGTTTGGTTCAGGTCACAAGTTCTGACCAATCTACTGTGGATTGTATTTTCAATACCAGTTCTTTTTTCAAAGGCTTGTGATGCTATTCAGATCTACTGTGTATATGTGCCGCCCAGTGGCCAGTCTGGTACCTGGGTGATGGTCTACGTCTTAGTGCAGTTCTCAAAGTTTATGGTATGCTGTTTAAGGTCAAATCTGTGCACGTACAACTGGGAGAGCTCCCAGGACTTCATAAAACCCTATGAGTCATCTTCCTGAATTCCTTCTCTCTCAAGTTACTCCAGTTCCCTTGAAATAATACTCTTGTCAACGTAGCATGCACATAACACACTTATATCCATCTTTATTACATGTGTTTTTAAACATTTCTTTAAATGAATTAGAGAATGGCAACCACATCCATTCCTTCAAAACACTGTTCTCGAACCTAGGGGTAAGATGGGAATAAAAACACAGACCTACTAGAGAATGGACTTGAGGATATGGGGAGGGGGAAGGGTAAGCTGTGACAAAGTGAGAGAGTGGCATGGACATATATACACTACCAAACGTAAAACAGATAGCTAGTGGGCAGCAGCCACATAGCACAGGGAGATCAGCTCCGTGGTCTGTGACCACCTAGAGGGGTGGGATAGGGAGGGTGGGAGGGAGGGAGACGCAAGAGGGAAGAGATATGGGAACATATGTATATATGTATAACTGATTCACTTTGTTATAAAGCAGAAACTAACACACCATTGTAAAGCAATTATACTCCAATAAAGATGTTAAAAAAACAAAACAAAAACAAAAACAAAACACTGTTCTCTTTGTAGCATGTAGGTAGCACTCATAACCATTATTATTACAGTTTTAAAAAGCACTTCTCTAAATGCATTACAGAGAAGTTTAAGAATATTCTCAAGTATTCTTAGAACACTCAAGTTATTCCCTTTTTGTGGTACGCGGGCCTCTCACTGTTGTGGCCTCTCCCGTTGCGGAGCGCAGGCTCAGCGGCCATGGCTCACGGGCCTAGCCGCTCCGCAGCATGTGGGATCCTCCCGGACCAGGGCACAAACCCCTGTCCCCTGCATCGGCAGGTGGACTCTCAACCACTGCGCCACCAGGGAAGCCCTCAAGTTATTCCCTTTTAAAATATTCTTTACAGGATAAAATCCAGCCTCCTCAAGTCTAATTGGTTTAATGAGATAGGTGGAGGCCATTTCATGGGTCACAATTGCCAGTGGGAAGTAAATTAACCACACAATACCCAAGTCAAAAGTGAGGCTGGGTACCACTCTCTCTCCTTGTATCTTGGGTAGAATTAGTTTGGACCTTTATCTCAGAGCTCAAGAAAAATCTTACCAAATAGATTCGGTATTCAATTAAGAGCTACTGTGTTTGGGCAACAGCAGAATATCTACATTAAAAATATGAAAGTAGGGCTTCCCTGGTGGCGTAGTGGTTAAGGATCCACCTGCCAATGCAGGAGACACGGGGTCCAGCCCTGGTCCAGGAAGATCCCACATGCTGCGGAGCAAATAAGACCGTGCACCATAACTACTGAGCCTGCGCTCTAGAGCCCACGAGCCACAACTACTGAGCCTGCATGCCAAAACTACTGAAGCCCACGGGCCTAGAGCCCGTGCTCTGCAACAAAGACGAGACGAGACACCACAATGAGAAGCCCACGCACCGCAACGAAGAGTAGCCCCCTGCTCGCCCCAACTAGAGAAAGCCTGTGCACAGCAACAAAGACCCAACGCAGCCAAAAATAAATAATAAATAAAATTAAAAAATATATATGAAAGTAAGAGAATTCCCTGGCAGTCCAGTGGTTAGGGCTCTACGCTTTCACTGCCGTGGACCCAGGTTCGATCCCTGGTCAGGGTACTAAGATCCTGCAAGCAGCACAGCGCGGCCAAAAAAAAAAATTATATATATAATATATATGTATATGAAAGTAAGCAAACGAACAACGTAAGAAAGTTAAAGTGGCTCTGATTTTGGATTATCAGAGCAATGCTGGCTTGTCAAAAAAAACCTGAAACAATTGAGAAATGTGTAATTTAGAGACTGAAAGTACTTATGGCTCCCTTTCTGGTCATAAAATGAACCAAACTATGTACCTTGCTTTTGAGTTGTTTACCGAAAAAGTGTTAGATTTCCTTTTTTTTAAAAAATGAAATGACCTCAACTTTTCATGTTGCTCTCAAATATACACACGAAAAGAAATATACAAAGAAGTTGTTTTTACTTGAACGTGGTTCTCAGATTGTTTTTCTTGAGAGTCTGTGAATTCAAACAAAATTTTAGACAGGAAATGTATTAAAGAATGGCCCAAGAAGTGAAAACAACCTCATATCCTTCAGTAGTAGAATGGATAAACAAACTGTAGATAGCTTTACTTCCATACTTTAAAACCACACAGAAATGAAAATGAACTAGATCTATATGTATTGATATAGATCAACCTCAAAACAACATTGAGTGTAAAAAATATTGTGAGAGGTTAGGAACAGCGGGATACTATTTAAGTACATACACACACACACACACACACACAAGCACAAAACAGTACTATATTGAATCTGGATATGAACATATGTAATAGAAGTATAAAACAGGAACAGGAATAATAAACAACAACAAGATAGTGGCTAACTCTGGGAACAAATGGGAAAGAGATGGTGAAGAGCTGGAGCTTTAGCTGAAACATTTTTTAAAAAGCTATGAAGCACATATGGCAAAAGATTAACATCTGTTAATTACTGGTGGTGGGTATATGGATATCAAGTATATTCCTTTCTATATGTGATAGTTAAGATGGATAATGATGAAGATGATGATGCTAGATAGAGGGATGAGGAAATTTTCCTGGTCTTGACCTTGACTGTTAAGACAGCATTTGATTCATCCTTATGCTTTTTCTGCTAAAATATATGTATATATATATTATATATAAATATATGATGCAATATACGATATGTCTTTAAAAACACATAGGTGTCAAAAAAAAAACCCCACATAGATGTCTTTTTTTCTTCCAGTTTGAATCATTTTAATATTTAAAGACAAAAAGTGAGTGCTGACTATTTTTTTCTATTATTTTTCTACTTTTTTTTTAAAAACACATGCACAGAGGTCTAACAGCCAAAATGCGCGTAGGAAATGAGCTCCTGCTCTGTCCCCCACAGTCCCATCCGGTGTTCGATGCTGCTGCCAGCCCACCCTCCTCTCCGTTCACAGTGGCTGATTTATGCTAAACTCTAATGCATCTGGTCTGTTTCGTAATGTGTGCATGTCTCTCCCCAGCATCTCCATTCTAAAATAAAAACCCAAGAGTCATTAAGGGCAGAGTACATCCCTCCCGCTGGTACCAGCTCCTACCCTACATCTTCAGGTTAGGAGCAATTCCGTGAAAGGAGTGGGTGGCCAGGGCTGGAGTACTGGTCTGCACTCTGCACTCTGTTGTCAGAGTGAGGACAGAAGATATTGGTCAGAACAGTGTGGAGAGCACAGATGAGCTTGGGACGCGCTCAGTGAGATAAAGTAGGGAGAATTCTCCTCACCAGGTTTAGAGAGATCAAGGTGTCAACATATAAAATAGAAACAAAAGTAATCCAAATGATCAGCAATTTGAACACTAATGAATTTCAAATGTTTCCTACCAAGACTCCTCAGATATTGCAGTAACAATCTAGACCTTTCCAGGAAGTGAAGGTAGAGCTCCAGGCATTCCTCCTGACAGCCCTGTGATGGGCCCTAGAAGCATCTTTTCAGTCTGGAAGACAACAGGAAAAGCCCAGATCAGGAAGGAAGTGGCCTCAACCCACAAGGCTGCTCTGCAAAACCTGTACTTCATTGGAGCCACAAGGAGAGAGAAATGAAAAGAGGCTCCTGCCTTGGACTGGAGCCTCTTGGGGAACATCTCTGTCAGCCATGGTCTCCCATGGGGCCTCACCTCGCTCCTGTCTTGTCCCTGTCCAGCTCCTCCTCAGCTTCTCAGGCACCTTTCCAGAGCAATTCCTCTCCAGGGAGGGGACAGTGCTACAGCCGCCTCAGGGACCCCAGCCACAGATGCCTTCTCTTACGAGAAAAGTATGTCTTCTAATACACACCTAGGCTTTCATTTCTAAAAGAAAAGCCTTTACTTCTAGCAATTTATAAAATTTAAAGGGCAGTGCCTGTACAAAGATGGATTTAAAAAAACTACCTATAAGAAATTTTTTATCCTACTTAATCCTCCCTTTGGTTTTTACCTATTTTCTTATTTGCAAGGCTTATTCCTTCACAGCAATTTGGGCTCTCGAGTCCATCTTAATGCCACCATTCTTTATTTCAATTTCTCTAGAGAAGCTGTTAATTCACTTTTTCCTGATTATCTGCCTACTGCTTTCAAGAGGGAACTTGCTGCCAGCTACTTGAAGCACTTGCTTCTCAAATTATCCCTTTAGCCTTTCCTATTCCTATTCTCATGCCAAACTAGGAAGAGAAATCCAACATGAGTAATGTGCTGATGCTTACATCAAGCCCTTATGATTATCTCCCCACCAACAGAGCACAGCTTATCCTTAATAACCACCCTGGTAACACAACGACCTGTTCCCTCCTACTTTATAAAATGGTAGAAATGTATAGTTTTATACTATATTTTAGAACTTTAGAGTTATACAGTTTTATCTTTGTACAACTTGCTATAATGTGCTGGCTGATATGCCTTTTAAAGTACTAAATTTGAAACAGCTTTACCTAAAATGATAAAAACCCATTAATTAAAAACCCCGAATTCATGATATTCCTTTGTCTTTCCCTTGGTTGTAAAAGAAGTATGTATGTGTTATTTTGTGCTTTTCTTTTTATTATAACACCAATAATCCACTTTGCCTTTTTTTTTGAGATGAAATTCACTTAACATAAAATTCACCATTCTAAAGGGTACATTTCAATGGTTTTTCATATATATTCACAATGTTATGCAGCCATCATCATGACCTAAGCCCAGAACACTTTCATCACCCCAAAAAGCAACCCCATACCTGTTAATACTTATTCCCAATCCTCCTCACCCCCATTCCCTGGCTATCACTAATTTATTTTCTGCCTGTAGAGATTTGCCTACTCTGGACATTTCATATAAATGGAATTATACAATATAAAAAAGCAACGTAATATTTCTTTATTTCCTTCCATCAATTTAATTCAACAAAAGCTTACTGAGGCCTTATTAAGGACTAGGTATTATGCTAGGTTCAGGAGTATACGGATGTGGTCCTTACCCACCAGGCACTTATAGTCCAGTAAAACAGATAAGAAAACAGATAATTTCACAACATGTAAGTATGAAGGAAGAGGTATGCACAGGATGCTGTCGGAGCACAGAGGGACAGGATTGTCTCTAGTGAGGGGAGGTAGGAGTAGGCTGGAAGGAAGCAATGAAACTTAAGGTGAATCTTGAAGACTGACAGGGAGTTAGCCAGGCATCAACAAAGGAACAGAAGCTTTAAAAGTACAGTCTGAAGTGGTTAAGGATTTATGAATAATCCTGTACTCCTGGGAGATGAAGTGTGTGTGTGTGTGTGTGTGTGTGTGTGTGTGTGTGTGTGTTGGGAGGAGGGGTCAGGGGTCAGAAAGAGAGAATAAGGACAAGAGTAATTCAAAGCAATCAAAGGAGGAGGAAGTTTCAAGGAAATAACAGTAGGCAATGTAAGCTGATGAAAAATCAAATAAGACTGAAAGTGCCCATTTGCTTTACCAAGTAAGTGGAGGAGCCTGGAAGTAGCCATTTCAGTGGAGCTGGTGGGCTTGGAAACCAGACTGGAGAGGGTTGAACCATGAGTGGAGGTTTGGAAGTAAGGGACAGCTTGACTAAGTCTTGTGACGAGGAGTTCTACTGATTTAATTTCTTTTGTCATTCTTTTTCTGAGTATCTTAAAATAATTCAAGCATCATTCAGTGGTTTCCAAATCTCTTCCTAATGAAATTTACTGTCTTGCCTTTTAGCAGCTAATCTGAAGTGGTAGATTGTTTGCAAAGAGGGTCGCAATAACTCCTCCCATCCTTCTGCGCAGGCCCCAGGACCGGGTAACTTTGCCATTCCATCCATTAAGAGGTGGAATCTATTTTCCTTACCGTGAATATGGGTTGGCCTTGTGATTTGCTTTGTCCGGTACAATGAGACAGAAGTAACACTGTGTGACATCTGAGCCTCAGCCTTGAAATCGTGTAGCATCTACTTCTAACCTCTTAGAATAATAAGTCCAGCAAGACCAGCAGAACTGCCCAGCTAAGCCCAGCCTAAACTGCTCACCCACAGAATTATGAGTAAATAAAATGGTTGTTATTATAGGCTACTAAGTTTTGAGCGATTTGTTATGTGGCAATAAATCACTTTGGCATCTGCTCAAATTTTTTCAATTAAAAAATTTTTTTTCAATTAAAAAAATTTTTTTCAATTAAAAAAAATTTTTAAAACACCTATGTGTTTTAATTAAAAAATTTGTTTTGGCTGGGCTGTGCAGCTTGTGGGATCTTAGTTCCCCGACCAGGGATTGAACCCGGGCCCTCGGCAGTGAAAGCACAGAGTCCTAACCACTGGATGGCCAGGGAATTTCCCTGCTCAATTTTTTAAAGTGTGTTTTCTTGCAGCTTATGCCTACCAATACAACATTTCCTTATTAAAGGCTACGTATCATTAGTATACTCAGAGAGTTTTTTCTGCACTCCATCAAAATACAAAGTCAATTCCTACGAAATCTCAAAGTCTTTACTTAATTTTCTTTTGATTCCAACCATTTGTTTCCTGTCTTCAAGTCAATTCTCTGTCCGAGACTTTAACAGCGAATTTTTAAAAAGGAGAGGAGGGGTGAGAGGAGGAAGGAAGAAAGAGGGCATCTGTGAAGAGCCAGGGCATTGGATAAGACCAGCCATTCACAGAATGTAGTACTATACTCCTTGCCTGGGGTCCATGTTTTATCCAACTTTGTATCTCCAAGGTATGCCATGGTATCTGGATTTGGTGCACAGCTAATGTTCAACAAGGATACATGAAGAGATAATGAAGTTGCTATTTTTATACATTGTTTCATATTTGTATGTCTTGTTCCCTAACTGCTGCTAGAGTTCTAGTCAAGCAGCCTGCACAGCCTTGGGTATATCACGAAAGATTTCAAAGCATTATGGTAGTAGATATCTATGTTGGCAACTATTACTTCAATCCCTGCCCCAGGTTTTTGAGGATTCTTACAGGAAAATGGATCACAGCAAACTTTCCTACTCACTTGCTCCTCTTAGGGTTTTTTGTTTGTTTGTTTTGTTTTGTTTTTGCTAGTATCTTTCTCTTCCACCCAAACTAAGTAACCATCCATCTCAACTCCAATTATCTCAAAGTTTCATGAAGACAAAAATGATCCCTACCCAAAAATGGAGTCCCTTGCTTGGCTGTATGTTCAAATTGAAGAAAGAAAGAAAGAAAAGAAAGAAAAGAAAGAAAGGAAGAAAGAAAGGAAGAAAGAAAGGAAGAAAGAAAGAAAGGAAGGAAGGAAGAAAGGAAGGAAGGAAGGAAGGAAAAAGAAAGAAAAAAAGAAAGAAAGAAAGGAAGAAAGAAAGAAAAATAGTGGTTACACTTGGTTATATTTACAGACCTGACATTAGATGAGGCAAACAGGAATAAGGAGAGAGGCATGACAGGGGTGAAACCACTATGGCTACCCATCTGAATGATTAGTAGTTGGTTTAACTACAGTTCTGCTTCCATTTTATTTTATTTTTTAAAAATATTTATTTATTTATTTCTTACTTCCATTTTAGTGTAGCAATAATGGGGAGGAGGATGTGTGTGTAGGAGAGGTATCAATTCTCTCTCTGCTCAGAAAATACAGATGTTGGGTCACTATCAGAACTTCAGAGAATGCTGACTATAAGACTCTGCCCACTGTAAAACTTTGCTGAGATCAGTTTTTAAAAATAATTCTCCTTTTATTTAATAGTCATGCTCATGAATAATGGATTTACAAGAGAAATAATCACTCATCTTCAAAACAAGAATGGCAAGTATACAGAGGGTCTGGATTTTATTCTTACCTCATATCACACTGGGCCTCCAGGTCCCTCTGAATCTTTACACTGCTTCTTTTGGTTTTGAATGACTATTGACACCACTGACTTGGTGTTCAAGGGTTAAGAGCACAAAAATGGCCAGAGAACCATTGGAGAACCAGTGGAGGTGAGTGGGATGATGAGTCACAGAATCATGGAGATAATACCCTCCTCCACTGACATGGGAAGTAGAAGGTACAGAGCAGCACTACTTTATGCTGAAACTCAGTATACTGCACAGCCCTTTCCTGTGATAAAGCATTTGATTGTCCCACTCAAATACAGTACTCATTCTTACCTAGTAGGATTATTTTTGAAAAATGTAAAACACAGCAAAAACCGGGCAGACAAAACCCAACCTGAGAAGGTTTACGCTAGCCAGGGAATTTCATTTTTAAGAAACAACGAGCAACATAATGACTCTGTTCAGTTCTTTCCTAGTTTTTCTTTCCCCCCACTCCAGACTTGATTAAAAACTAACCTGTGAATTTTCTTTTTTAAAACATCTTACCATGGTAACTTGTAGAAGCATGGTGCAGTGGAAAAATTATTCAACTAGAAGTTTGATGACCTGTTCTCTTATTCCAGCTTTACCATAAACTTTTGGGCAAGTTTTCCCAAAAACTTGCCCAAATGTAATTCTTCTGTTGTTCTGTTCTGTACAATTAGAACAACTACCCAGCCACGGTGCAGGGTTGTTAGGATATCTAGTGAGATGTCAAACTGCTTTGAGTTTATGAATATAAGGCTTTATCATTGTTTAAAAATAAAAACCCAATCAGTATCTTTTTACAAGCTTCCTTGGGAAGTCTTGCCTATTTTTATGTCTTTAATAACTTATATTGGAGTTACTAACTGTATTAGTCCTTAACTAACTCCCAATTTTCTAGATATCTCCATTTATCTGACTCTGTCTTACTTCTGACTAAGTAAAACAGGAATTGTAGGAATTATACCATTTCCCCCACACCCCAACCCAGGTTATATTAGGAAATTGATAACATTGTTCTAGCACAAATATCTTTTATGATTATTATTCTGGAAGGCAAAAAGCCTGACCTTGAGTGTATGAGATAAAGAAGAGAGGAACTTCAGTGGATGAGGAGGCAGACCAAGGAAGCAAGCAATAGCAAACTGTGCTCAGTATTGTGGTGCAGAAGGAAGAGACAGCATGGGGTAGAGAAGGGACTGGCCAGGCCAATATGAAGTGGTCCCTGGCAGCTCTGGGCTGCCTTAGGGATAACTGCGCCCTCGAATGGAATTCAGGAAAGAGGAGCCGGGAAGGTGATTCACTTGCAAAGGCAAACTTGTTTACTCTTCCTGGGTGAGAGTACCTGGTAAAACTCACCCAGGTCCAGAATTCATGGGGTTTTGGAAAAATAATATCTTATATTTGTATGGGTTTAATTTAACAGGCTTATGCCATACCACTTCACGTGCTCTATGAAATAACTATAAGGTAGGACAAGAATTATGATCACTTTACAGATCAGTTGATCTCATCTTAGAGAAGTTAAATGATATAGTTTAATTAAATTTCAGAGATAAATAGGATCTTAGAGATTTAGTCTAATGCCCACTCTTTAAAAAAGAGAACATGTTATGTGACTTCCCTGATGGCACAGTGGTCAAGAATCCACCTGCCAATGCAGGGGACACAGGTTCGAGCCCTGGTCCGGGAAGATCCCACATGCCGCGGAGCAACTAAGCCCGTGCACCACAACTACTGAAGCCCGCATGCCTAGAGCCCGTGCTCCGCAACAAGAGAAGCCACCACAATGAGAAGCCCGCGCACCGTGACAAAGAATAGCCCCCACTCACCGCAACTAGAGAAAGCCCGCACAACAACAAAGACCCAACGCAGCCAATAAATAAATAAATAAATAAATAAATAAATAAATAAATACTCAATGTGATTTAAAAAAAAAAGAGAGAAAGAACACGTTTAGGTGAAGTAAGCTGTCTAGGATCACACAGCCAGTACGTAACAGATGTCAAAGTATAGACAAAGTTCTGTGTTATGTTTTAGTTTAGAAATTCTCAGACTGACTCATAATTGATTCAAACTTGTCACAATCTTCTGCTAGAAGAGAGACAGCAAATTGTAACTGCTTTCACAAAATTAAAAGCTGCTCTTTTTAAAACACTGCTTTTGAAGAAAATGTTAGAGAGGTAGGAAAAAATTTTACAAAATCAGAAGTGTCACTTTGAATTTGCTTCATCTGAAGTGATTAACAGTAACTGCAGTTTATGAGCTACTATTAGGTGCACGTACTCAAGTCACATTTTATGGCTTTTCACAATTAACTAAATATCTTTTACAAGTATGAAGTTTATATGCCAGATCCGTAACCACAGGTCTTATATTAAAAATCATTTAGGGCTTCCCTGATGGCACAGTGGTTAAGAATTTGCCCGCCACTGCAGGCGACAGGGGTTTGAGCCCTGGTCTGGGAAGATCCCACATGCTGCGGAGCAACTAAGCCTGGGTGCCACAACTACTGAGCCTGCGCTCTAGAGCTCGTGCGCCACAACTACTGAGCCTGTGCTCTAGAGCCCGCATGCCTAGAGCTTGTGTTCCGCGAGGCCACCACGATGAGAGGCCCGCGCACTGCAATGAAGAGTACCCCCCGCTCCCCACAACTAGAGGACGCCTGTGTGCAGCCACGAAGACCCAACGCAGCCAAAAATAAAGTGGATTTCTATAAAAAAATTAAAAAATAAAAATCATACAAGTATTTTTTCTCTCCATATCGATTAAAAGAAACACATAATAGAGGAAATCTATAGTGTATTACTTGGGAGAATAGCTTCAGTCTGATTAACAGATTTGTCTAAAATTCCAATTCAGTTTTCTTATTAATACAGAGAGGATTTAAATACAGTACCTGCACAAAGAAAATACTTTCATAAGGAGGTGGTTTCATAGTTTTCCTTTCATTAGAGCCAACTTCCTTCTTAAAGGGAGGTTCACATTTCCAATGTCCTTTTCAAAGCTGGGCACTTCACAGTGTATCAGAGATCTTTGCTCACTCATTCAGCAGAAGGTGTTGACCATGTACCATTTGCAAGCTGCTAAGCTATGGGACATGGGGAAAATTAGGTTGTATAAGATACAAATCCTCCCCTTAGGGCAAGTGAGGGAAAATAATACCCAAATTTATTGCTCATCTACCATGCCCCAAGTATGATGATAGATGTTTTATATCTATTACCTCGTAAGAATCTTTATTTATTTATTTATTTATTTTTGGCTGTGTTGGGTCTTCGTTGCTGCGCGGGTTTTCTCTAGTTGCAGCGAGTGGGGGCTGCTCTTTGTTGTGGTGTGCGGGCTTCTCATTGCGGTGGCTTCTCTTGTTGCGGAGCATGAGCTCTAGGTGCGTGGGCTTCAGTAGTTGTGACACGCGGGCTCAGTAGTTGGGGCTCTTAGGCTCTAGAGTGCAGGCTCAGTAGTTGTGGTGCACGGGCTTAGTTGCTCCGTGGCATGTGGGATCTTCCCGGACCAGGGCTCGAACCCGTGTCCCCTGCATTGGCAGGTGGATTCTTAACCACTGCGCCGCCAGGGAAGTCCCTATCTCGTGAGAATCTTAAAGTTTAGAAGGTAAGACATATGCAGAAACAATAATATACTTGACATATATTGAGTCCTCAATTAGTATTTGTTGAATGAATGAATGCAAAGAACATAAGAGATCTCAAAATAATTGCCCTTGTTTCAGAGTCCCAGAGAGACTGAGAGGCTCCCTTATGTGGTGGCTTTCCATACCAGAGACCAAGTTTGGGTTGACCATTTCTGAGCTGTGTAATTAAGTGATCCTGGTCAGGTTAGGTAGTCAGAATTTTGATTTCCTAATCTGCAAAGTGGGTAAAATGCCTTCCGTTTCTCACCGTGTTGTTACAGGGGTTGGTGATAAGCTATGTAAATTTCCCCACCTATAAGGCGATCAATAAATGGTAGCAACTATTACCATTATTCAATTTTATTATTAGTCTGATACACACTAGCCATCGATCTAGTGTTCTTTCCGTAATTGTCTCCAGTTATGTAAACGCACTTCTTGCAAACGCATTTAAGGACCCCTAGAGACTCAGGGATCAGTGTTTTTATCTGGTCGGGAGACACTGGCAATCTTCATTTGGAACAGAGCAATAAATAGAGCGGAGTGTGTCCAAGGTTCACAAACAACGCTGTCCCTAGGGGTTTGTCTCCAAAGCTCTTTCACGCCCCTTTACCGACTGCAAAAAGCCTCTCACTGGCTTCTCTACAGCAAATTACGTTCACTAAGCTACAGCGTGCAGCGCACTGTGCCAGGAGCTGTAAGCGGGCTGAGCACAGACGCTTTGTCTGCTTTTACTTCACGGCTTGGGGGAACTAAGCCCTCTTTCCTGAGGTACTGCTGACTGATTCGCACGCAATCACCCTACCCCACCCCCCCAAGACTAAAAAGGTAACCCCAAAGCTCTACCCAGGTACAGATGCCACATCACCGCCAGCACACCCCAAAGACGAAGAGCAAGGCCTCCTGGGAAACTGACCTTTCACCTCCCCTCTTGCCTTACCTCAACTCACCAATTTTGACGCTAGCTAATAAAGCGACGAGGAAGCCTAGAAGGCGGAACTTAGTGGCTCCCGATCTACGCTGATTGGACTGCGACTGCGCGAAGGGGCAACCGCGTGAGCCTGCTAGCTACACCCCCTCGGTGGGCGGGGAGAAGTGGGGGCTGCGCTTGCGCTTTGGGAGGCGGCGGAAGTGGCTGGGGTGGTTACGCGTGCGCGGTGGGCGGAGCACGGCTTTTCCAGCTCCTTTGCCAGCCCAGGTCTTCCCAGTCTTGCCCAGCTGGTGTGGTGCTCGTGTTTCCCCATCTCGTCGTGGAGCGTCGCTGCCGAGTGGGCGCTAGTGTTCGCGTCGTCATGGCTGGTTACGAATACGTGAGCCCGGAGCAGCTGGCCGGCTTTGATAAATACAAGGTAGCGCGGGCCCCGCGGACTCCACTCTCCCTGCTGGTCCCGGCCTCTCCTAGGCGCCTAAGGGGCCGGCGCGGTCCGTGTCACCTTGTGCCGCGTGGCTCCGGGCAGGCTGAAGGGAGTTTCTCCGTGGGTCCTGCCGAGTGCTGGGGCTTTGGGGTCGGGGAGCGTGGGAGCATCCTAGGCCCGCCGCTCCGACTCGGTACCCTCCCGGGGGATTGCCTTTTCCTTAGGAGACCGGTCGACGAGAGTGGAGCGAGAGAATTCCCTTCGCTTCTTTACTTCGTTATTATTATTATTTTTAGTCCCCTGAGAGGTGATGCAGTTCCCTTCGGTGGTGTCTTAATTGTCTTCATTTTAATGAAGAAGTTTCTACTCGGCTCTCTTGCGTTCAACTTCGGAGATGGAGAGAATCATTTGGCAGATGAGGCCCGGGGAGGGAGAGTGACTGCTGGGGCCAAACTGCTGATGCGCTCGCTTCCACTCCCAGCAAAGAGGCGCCTGGGCGGCCAGTGAAGTACGTGTGCACAGGCAGGAACTGGAACTGTGTAGTGGAAAGAGCGCGGGCTTTGGAGTACATATAAACCTGATACCGAACCTGATACCAGAATCTAATTTCTTTATTTGGCTTTGGGCCAAATAATAGTCTCTACGATGCGGAATGATTATGAGAATTGGAGAAGCGCCTAGTACATAATGGGCCTCCAGTAAATGCTGGTTGTTCACTTTCCTTCACGTACGGTTCTCCTCCACGACTCGCTTATCAGTGAATGACTCCACTATCCGTCCAGTCAGTTGCCCAAGCCCCACATCTGGGCAGTAACCTTTCGTCCTTGCTACCTGAGGCGCTTTCACTCCTGAGTCCTCTACCCCACCCACCAGCCGGTGAATCACCAGGTCCTGTATGTTCTGTCATTTTTAGCCTAAAGTAGGAAGATGGTTCCATTACCACTCTCCCCAGATATACTTTAATCTTTTAATTTTAGAATGGTTCTAGAATATTTTAGAATAGATTTACAGAAAAATTGTGAAGATCGTACATACAGAGTTCCCATATACTCCACACCCGGTTTTCCCTGTTATTAACATCTTATGGTACATTTGTCACAATTAATGAACCGATATTTACACATTATTATTAACGTAGGCGCATACTTTATTCAGATCTCCTTAGTTTTCACCTGATGTTCTTTTTCTGTTCTGGGATCTCATCCAGAGTACCACATCACATTTACTCATCACGTCTCAAGGCTCCTCTTGGCTATGACAATTTCTCAGACTTTTCTTGTTTTTGATAACCTTGACAGTTTTGAGGAGTTCTGGTCAGGTATGGTGTAGAATGTCCCTCAATTGGGATTTGTCTGATGTTTTTCTCATGATTAGACAAGGGTCATGGGGTTTGGGGGGAAGACCACAGGGTTGAAGTGCCTTTCTCATTGTGAGAAGAGTACATGTCATCATGTCATCGGCATGACTTATCACTGTTGATGTTGACTTTGATCACCTTGCTGAGGTAGTTTTTGTCAGGTTTCTCTTTGAAAGGAAGTCAGTATGCGCAGCCCTCACTTAAGGAGTGGAGAGTTATGCTGCACCTCCTTGAGGGCGGAGTGTTGACATAATTTATTTGGATTTCTGCGTGGAAGATTTATCTTTTCTTCCCAGTGTATATTTAGTCAATGATTTATTTATATCAGTATGAATTCATGGATATTTATTTTACACTTGGGTTATAATCCAATACTACTTGATATGGTTGCTTGCGCACATCCACTTTTGCCCTTCCAGTTCTTTCTCTATGCTTCGTAGTGATCTTTTAAAAAAATGTACATCTGGTCACATCACTCCTTTGCTTAAAATCCTCCATCGTCTTCCCTTTGCTCTTGGAATGAAGTCCAAAAATCCAGAACATGATCTGCATGGCTCTGAATGACCTGGCCCTCGTCTGTCTGTGTCATCAGCTTCATGTCATGCCACTCACTGTCTACCCCTCCCAACATTAGCAGCCATCTCCCTCGTCCCCTTTTTTTTCAGATCTTCAAGTAATGTTGTTACGTCTGCCAGGAATGTAGCTGCCCATTTATGTTCATCTTCGCATCTTAAATATTCCTCAGAGAAGCATTCCCTAAGTATCTCATTCCCCTTAAGTGTGCTCTCACAGTACCCTCTGCTCCTGTATGGAGTTAGTTCTTTAGGTGTCTCCCCATTAGAATGCAGTACCCAAGTGGTTACGCTTGTCTTATGGATCGCCATGACCTGAGCACAGTGCTTCTGTGCATAGGCATCCAGTAAACATTTGTGGCATGAATGAATAACTGAGAAGAGTCGTAGTGGATCTTGTCAAACTGGAATTGGGATAACTGTTAAGAGACCTTACAAGGTCACATAGTGCGTTCCTCTGCCTTCAAGCAATGTGGTACCATACCAGTTTGAACTGAGGTGCTGACTTGTCTGAACATTTTAAGTCGAAATTTAACCCAGTGCAGGGCTTTCACTAAAGAAGGTTGTTAACCTAGATACCTCTTGTTTTCCCTTAAGCTCCACCACCTTTCTGTTACCTCTTCTGCACTGTAAATACTGACTTTTTATATAAATATAAACCTTTTTCTTCCTTACTAGGATCTGGCTTTCTAGTAGGTGCCAATAGACTAGCTGTTTCATTTGCAGCATTGTCTGTAATAGGGAATCTTCTTCTTTTTTTTTTCATAAGCTGTCTTTCCTAGATTTGTATTTCCGACTAGATAGGTGTCCTAATTTACAGAAAATTTTAGTGTGATTTTTCCATTCCTATTTTTCCCTCTTCTGTTATCTGACTCACTTCCTGTGTCTGAGAGCAGATTTCCTATCATCTTGGAAAACAAAGGTCAATTTAGCCAGCATCCAATGTTCACTAAAACGTAGTTTATTGATGTTATTTTAGTTATAATGAGGCTTCCTTTAAAAAACTGGGGGTGGGGGTGTGTGGCACAAATTTATAACCTAAACTTCTTCTAGTAGAAGGTTCTTTACTCAGTACTGCGTTCATATTAAAAAAATACGAATCCAGAGATCCAAAGGAAAAAAGTCTGTGTGGTCAGTTTAACTGGAACATGAATTGCACCTAGAGACCTTTGCTTCCTGAAGATCACCCATTCCCATTATGTGGGCTTCGACAGTGAGTGCTTTGTAAATGCTGATTGCATTAAAACAGCTTTTGAGGAAGATCATCCCTTAAATGGGTAAAGACCCAAAACACTCAAAAGAGATTTTTATTCCCTGATGTGACCCTGTGTATTAAAACAAAAAGTTGTAGAGAAAAATTGGTACTATAAAAGCAGCTGGTGGAAAAATTACTTTTGAACCAGTATAATTTCTTTATCTTCCCTAGAGGTACATCTGAGGAGCTACAGTTGGAAACCTGGCGGTTACTCAGAATAACTCCTGAAAGGAGCGCACACATAGAGTAGTAATTAGGTTTCTGTAGTAAGAAACTGTTAAGACAATTGATTTTGAGTATAGAAGAAAGCATGGGATGGATTCTGTGTCATATGCTCCCTAAACACTTGTGTTCTTCATTGTGTTACCCCAGCCTTATCAAACAGTTGAATAATTAGTTGAATGTCTGCCCTCTCTGTTAGGATATGAGCTCTGGGAGGGCACATCCTACAGCTCTCTTGTTCCATGTGACCAAGGTCTGGCACATGAACAGAGTAGGCATTTGACAAATATTTGTTGAAGGAATGCAAGTGTAAAAGAATAAAAACCGTTTTGGAAGTATGGTAAAATGCAGCTGTGCATCTCCTGGAAATCGGAAGGATACTTTTGTATTTTGAATGTGAAGATGTAGAAAGTTTAACCACCATTGTTCTCTGTTGCTTATTAATGTACCTTCAGACAGTTATGTTGAGGGATTTCACTCTCATGAGGCTTATCATTCCTTCTCTCTTCGTACCCTATCTTTATTTGAAGGATTTCCCCACTTATCTGAGGGTGAAACTTCTATTGTGGTATACCTAATCTGACCTAAGGAAGGCTTAGTTTTAATTGATAGTGTAGCAGCTAGTTTCAAATTGTATCATATCATTTTGCTTCAGAGAGGAAGTGTTCTGTGCAATATCTTGTTTGGTTTCAAGAATATAATTTTATGATGAATTGGCTTCTGCTATTCTGGTAGTTAATTAACTTGACTGTCAGCAATAGCCTGATTACAGGAATTGTGATAATTGTGAATTTAGGTGGGAAGGAGAGGCTGCATACATCTTGATGGTAATGCTAAAGAACTGGAATCTGGCCTGCACCCACTGGTTCATGCAGTTTGATTTTGTTTATTCAGTAAGCATTTATTCAGGGCCTGCTCTGGGTCAGACATGGCACTGGGGCTGCAAAATTAAGCTAAGCTAGAATTCCTGACTTCAAGGAACTCAGTTTGGTGGCATATGGGCAAGGAAATAAACAGATATAAAGAATTAATAAATACAGTTAGGTAAGTGTTGGGTGCTGTGGGAGAGAAGGAAGCAGCTCCAGGGAGTAAGGGTTAAAACTGAGAAAGGCTTCAGAGAGGGGATGGAGGGGAAGGCAGAGCTCAGTCTAGAGCATGAAGCTGAGTAGGCCCCAGTTCTTACCAGGTGAAGAGGGGAGAAAAGGCATCCCAGCACTGGAGAGCAGTGGGGTGAGTGCACAGGGGTTGAGGCCTGAGAGTATTTTCTGGGAACCGTAAGATGTTAGGTGTTGGGACTTAGTGGTGGAGTGTCCAGAGAAGAGACTGGAGAGGGAGGCGGGGCCCCCTCAGAGGGGGATGATTTGATGTAAAGGATTTCTGGATTTTACCCTGTAGATCATTGTTTCTGTGGTCCAAGGACTATTGGCTTTAGAATCACCTGGGGAAAGTGTTTAGCCAATTTCTAGGTCCATTTTGGGAGGTTCAGATCGGGTAGGTTGCTGTGATATTCATGTTAGACACATACCTCAGGTGGTTCTTAGGTACATGGTAATGCTATAGGTTTGGGGAGCCACTTACAAATTTTAAACAGGATCAGATTTTAATTTTAGGAAGCTCACCCTGGCAACTAGAAAATGAATGGAGAGCAGGGGAGGTAGGGGAGATCTGGAGACCTTTTAGGATCCTCCCAGATAAAATTGGATCAGAAATGAGGAAGGCTTGAATCAAAGCAGTGGGGATAGAAGGGGAGATGGGGATCTAAAGGAGGTCAGAACTGGTTAACCTGCCCACTGAATTTGGCCAGCAGATATAGTTAATTTGGCTCACACCTACTTTGTTTCAAAAATTAGTATCTTCCCCATAAAAGCCCAGATTTCTGGATTCTCTTGAAAAACTAAAATAGTGGATAGCAGAGGCCCTGACAAGAATCTCCTGAAGCTGAATAGTGCTTGCCCTCTTCAAAAAGGGTATTTGTGATACAGCCACTATGGAGAACAGTGTGGAGGTTCCTTAAAAAACTACAGATAGAACTACTATACGACCCAG
This sequence comes from Tursiops truncatus, assembly GCF_011762595.2. Lineage (NCBI taxonomy): Eukaryota > Metazoa > Chordata > Mammalia > Artiodactyla > Delphinidae > Tursiops > Tursiops truncatus. The sequence goes on along the minus strand of NC_047047.1, from coordinate 68,518,431 downwards.
CAATCCCACTACTGGGCATATACCCTGAGAAAACCATAATTCAAAAAGAGTCATGTACCAAAATGTTCATTGCAGCTCTATTTACAATAGCCAGGACATGGAAGCAACCTAAGTGTCCATGATAGGATGAATGAATAAAGAAGATGTGGCACATATATACAATGGAATATTACTCAGCCATAAAAAGAAACGAAATTATTTGTAGTGAGGTGGATGGACCTAGAGTCTGTCATACAGAGTGAAGTAAGTCAGAAAGAGAAAGACAAATACCGTATGCTAACACATATATATGGAATCTAAGGAAAAAAAAAAAAAGGTCATGAGGAACCTAGGGGTAAGATGGGAATAAAGACACAGACCTACTAGAGAATGGACTTGAGGATATGGGGAGGGGGAAGGGTAAGCTGTGACAAAGTGAGAGAGTGGCGTGGACATATATACACTACCAAACGTAAAATAGATAGCTAGTGGGAAGCAGCCGCATAGCACAGGGAGATCAGCTCGGTGGTCTGTGACCACCTAGAGGAGTGGGATAGGGAGGGTGGGAGGGAGACGGAAGAGGGAGGACATATGGGGATATATGTATACGTATAGCTGATTCACTTTGTTATAAAGCAGAAACTAACACACCATTGTAAAGCAATTATACTCCAATAAAGATGTTTAAAAAAAAAAAGGGTATTTGCTCTCTAGCGTGCCATTTCCCTACCAGTCCCTGTGCTCCACACAGGTCTGCTTTGTTCAGTTTACCTGCCTGATCCCTATGTACATTTTTTTCCCCCTATGTACATTTGATTGTGATGCTTGATTTAAGATTTTAAATTGACAGACGCAGTAACTGACTAGCTGGAAGGGGTGAAGGTAAAAGATGCGAAGGAGTCTGGGGTGACTCAGGTTCTGGTAGGATGATGGGGTGGAGTCGCTGAGGTAGGGGTTTTGTGAAGCGTTAACTCTTTGGTAATAATGGCCCCCAGCATTTGTTGAGTCTAAGAGTTAATCCTCTTGATGTTTCAGTGAGGAGGCATTTTATTAATATCTCATCAGTAACCTAACTCCTACGAGATTGGTCCTTACAGAACAGACGCAAAGTTATAATTTAAATGATGAATGAGGCTGAATCTGGCAGAATAACAGTAATCTTTTGCACAGGGCCCTTCTCTGGGACAGGACCATGGGGCAGACTTCTCTTGGAAGGTGTGGTTTTTGGACTTGGAATTAAAACAAAGAAAATTTCATGTTCTAGAGAAATATCATTTGTGGATGAAATGTCCCCCATTAGAGGACTGTTTCTGTAATGATTTCAAAGACTAGAACACTTTTCCTCCAGAGTCACAGGGGAAACATGAGAAATTCCTGACTTTTGATTTTCACTTGTTATGACTGCAGGCCGACTACGGTATAATGTGTGAATTATGGCATTAGCTAGATATGTTGCAGTTAACTCAAGCATAACTTACCTTTAGTTGTGCCTTGGTCTCCTTGAGTAGATGTGGGAAACTGGCCTCTCTCACTTGTAAGTACATTAGTAAGGCTTGAAACGTATTTTAGTCGTCTTAGATATAGATTTACAAATGTCTCATAGAAAGAATTATTTTTTCAGTTGGCAGAGACAGGAATCTTTCAGAAGGAGTGAGAGAAAAATGGATGGGAAACTTCTGCAGAGTGAGAGAGAGAGATTGTTAGGTAGAAGGTTACTCCATTTCTAGGTGCTGTTTGGAAGAAACGAATTGGTTCTTAAACTACTTTCTGAAATATCAGTTCACTGCTGATGGCTTGCTTTTGTAACTGCTGTAATGCTTAAATGTCAAGAACTTCTCTGCTGAATAAGAATTTGCCTGGCGCATAAGGGAGAGAGGGGAAAGATGTTTCAGTCAGAATCTGATGGGAACCAACGCACAGAGCCTGGGCGGATCATGCTAAATTAGAGGCACAAGGAAGTGGAAGGTGTGTGAGGGACCAGACCGAGCCTAATGAGCTCAATGAGGGGAGGTTGCGATGGCAAGAGCAACGTCATTGTAAATACCCAATAGTGATAATGATAATGACGGCAAACATTTATATAGCACTTACTATATGCCAGGCGTTCTTTAAGTGCTTTACATATATTGTCTCATTTAATATTCACAAGTGCTTTGTGAGGTAGAGGTCCTATTATTTACCCCATTTTACTGAGACAGTGTTTAAGTAACATGCTCAAGGTCCCACAGCTGAGATTTGAACCCAGGCATTCTGTGTCCGGAGTCCATGTTCTTCATGCTGTGTTGCCTCTCAGTTCTAAGAACGGCGTATAAACTCTGCTTTGTAGTTACTGGGTGTTTTGTGCAAAGATATAAACATTAGAATAAAGACCTTCAGTGACGTGCTTAATTGGGTTTGTGTCTAATGTTTACAGATGGGGAAAATGTACAGTGAAAAAGGAAGAACTGACTGTGTTTTCTCTTCCCCCAGTTTTAAATTATTCGTAGGGACAAGTGAGCTTGTATTTGCTAGTCTTATATTTAGTTGACTATTAAGAACATTTCATTCACTATTAGGTCTAATTACGGTAAATGGCTTTTGATTAACTAATTAGCTTTGGGACTGATAATGAGTTAAATAGAACCCACATCCTAGCTTTGCAATCTTGAGCATAACTTAGTCTCTCTAACCAGGTTTCCTCATCTGTGAAATGGGGTAGTACCTGCCTCATAGGATCAAAATTGTCAAAATTGAATGAGTTAATATTTGTAAAGTGCCTGGCACTTAGTGCTGTGTTAGTGTTAAGTAAATAAAAAATAAAACTTGACATTTGTGCTTCTCTGCTTGTGAACATTTAACTGTCATATAACATATACACACATACTCACACCCGAGGAGGTTATACCAAGAGAAAGGATGTTTCAGCAAAGGAAGAGTAAGTAAATTTTTTCAAATACCACTTTCCTATTTATGAATCTGCAGTACCTCCCACATATTTATCCTGTGTTTGATGTCGAGATTCCTCAGCAAGGATTTCAAGTCCCTTCACTAAATGACCCCTCCTTTTGTCTTATCTTCTCATCTCTTGTTAGTTTATTATATGTTGTTTAAGTCTAGCAAGCAAACATTTGTCATCAGGACATGCTTGTTCTTGTCTTACTGCTCTAGTTCTTCTCCAGTCGTCTCTCACCACCTTCTCTCCTCTGATTCGTTAGCAGATATAAATGACAGTATTCACGGAAATGGGATCTCATTGTCCACTGAGTCATGTCCTCTGTGGGTGTAGTTCTTAAAGTCTTGTATGGATTAAAAAGAACTTTAAGAAACTTTCAGTTTCTGTCTTAGGGTTAATATAATGCCCCCCCCCCCCCCGTTTTTCATTTTCAGTTCGATTTGGTGTTTTTCTTTCTTGGTAGATTATTACTAGCACAGTGCCTTGCATTTAGTGAGTACCTGCTGAATTTTATTATACCTTGTCTCTTGCTCGCAGTGCAGTATTTGAAGTTGCCATCAGGAAGTTTAGGTGTTGACCACTGAGCTGATGGTGTGGCTTTTCCTTCAGGAGGAGTTTGCAGGAGTGTCATTCACATTTGTTTTCACCAGAGCAGTGGCCCTCAGACTGGAGGGTGCCTCAGAATCACCTGGGGCGTTTGTTACAAGACAGATTGCTGGGCCCTACCCGCAGGCTGTCTGATTCTGTGTATTTAGGGTGGGGCCCAAGAATTTGCACTCAGTTTGGCAACTACATTTTGAGACGCACCTCATCAGAGAAATATTCCATTATATTGAAGAGCAGTTAATAAAACCAAGAAACGAATGTAAACGAGTAAGAAGCTGTATTACCGTAATGTTCATATATTAACCCTCAAGCATCAGGTAGTCTTGATTTTGTGGATAGGAGCCTCAAGGTGTCTCTTACTAGAAAAGAGGATGTTGCAGTGCTCTCAGTATTGGATATTAGTTTTCTATCGCTGGATAACAAATTACCACAGACTTGGTGCATAAAACAGCACACATTTATTGTCTCACAGTTTCTGTGAGTCAGGGCACCAGTTACCTGGCTCCTTTGCTTGAGGTCTCGCCAGCCTGCAGTGAAGGTGTCAGCTGGGCTGTGCTTCCATCTGGAGTTTGGGGTCCTCATCCAGGCTCATGTGGTTGTTGGCAGAATTCAGTTCTTTCCAGTTATAGGGCTGAGGCTCTCAGCTCCTAGTAGTTGCCCACTTTTCTGGCCACATGGCCTTCACCAGAGGCAGTTCATAAACATTGCTGTTTGCTTCTTCAAGGTCAATGGGAGACTCTTCTCCAAACTGTTAAGATGGAGTCTTAGGTAATGAACTATATCATGGAAGGGACATCTCATCACCTTTGCCCTATAATGTTCTCTCAATCAAGGCAGTGACATCGATCACCTTCACTATATTCTGTTCGCTAGAAGCAAGTTACAGGTTCCACCCTCAGGGGAACGACTGAACCATCAATAGGAGGGGATTGATTATAAAAGGGCTTGACTCACTGGGGATTACCTTAGGGTGTGTCCGCCACAAATTGGAAGACAGAAGAATTGGAGGATACTGTGTTAATAACAGTTTCAGTGGATCTGGGTGGCTCATGATTGTACTTGAACCCGGAGCGGGTAGTCTGGATTAAAGCAAAGTGATCCATTTCGCAGAAATGTTCCAAGATGATTCATAAAGGATTTACAGTTTAGACCTTCCTGCGTATTAGCTGTTAATCCCTGAATTTTATAGTTTCTTCATCTGTAAAATAGGGAGGAATAATCTACCTTATCTATTTTACAATATCAAATAAGAGAACAAAGGTAATTGTACTTTGGAAACTATAAAACATACACATGTAGACATGGTGTTATTAATAGGGGGAGAGTAAAAGCAGCTTCCCCTTGTGAAGTGAAAAGTTGCTGTAGACTAGTTCCCGGGGGAAAAGAGTTCCTCTCATCACTGAGGGAATCACTCTATACTGCTATTTAAGTAAACATGCAGAGTAGTTCATGCATTTATTCATTCATATGTGCAAACACTCAGATATGTTTACTGAACTCCTACTATGCGCCAGATGCAGAAAGGATCAGGTCGGGAAGCTTTCTCCATTCTCTTAACTGCTTCTTTAAGTACCAGTGCTCAGTGAGTCCCACATTTGTATGTGAAGGTAGCTCTTTTGACTGCCTTGATATTTGTTGCGTAAATAACAATTTTTAATAATTGGGATCTTTTGTTTTATGTTTTTTGCTTAAGTGACTGGCCCAGAGACTTGGAATGCCATTGCTAAAGAACTCTGCTCCAGGAGTGGTAGGGCACATGTTGGCCACAATGGATCCTGCCCCTGTAAAGACTTAAGCCTAAACATGATTGAGTCATGAGACCTGTCAGCAAGGGACTGACCTCCATACCATACCAATACCACACCAGACACTGAGCTTCACTGTGCAGGGGGAGAGAAGAGAGCTGACATTTCTTTTCTCTCTCCTGAGTTCTTAAGAAAGGTTGATAATGTGTTTCTTTCATTATGTCTGCAAAGTTGGTATAAGCAATAAGTAACTTCATACAGTGAACCCAGTTGTGAACTAAAATTGGTTCTTTGTGACTATCCTGCCTTTTATTCCTAAAAACATGGATGATTTGGAACTCAAGAATTTGGGGAATCATTTTAAAAAGTCAGAAACATCATTTTGAGTCTGCTTACATCTGAAATGATTAACAATAAGTGCTGTTTATAAACTATTATTAGCTTGTACTCAATCCATACTTTATGGATTTCCAGGGTTAACTAAAATATGTTTCATAAGTGTAAAGTTTATATTTCAAATGGGTAAAGACAGGATTTGAATTAAAAATCATTTGATAGTTTGAGACTTATCCTCCTTATATTGATTAGAAGACAAAGCAAGGGAAACCTGCATCTGTTTATAGATGTTAGAGTATTACCATCTGTATTAGTATTAGATGGGATACTAGCCTCAGTCTAATTAATAAGTTGTCCAAAACTCTGTATTTAGTGCAAGGGTGTGTCAGTTCAGTCAGTTTTCTTATCAGTGTATAGAAAGGATTTAAAGTACATGTATAAGGGAAATACTTTTAGGTCCAACAAAGTGCTTCCATAGTTTTCCTTTTGTTAGAGCCAATTTCCTTCTTAAATTAAGAGGAGGCACATTTCTAATGCCCTTCTCAAAAATGGGCACTTTATAGCATATTTTGGCAGTAATTTAGAGTCATTGTACTGCTCCTGGCCTAACCCGTAATCGTCTCTTGCCTGGTATACTGTAACAGTCTCGTAACTATTTTGCACCTTTGCCCCCCTCCAGTCCATTTTCTACACTGTAAACAGTGGGATCCTTTAATAATATAAATCAGGATATGCACTGGGCTTATGATAAAATAAAACTCACTGTGGACCTTTGGGTGGTGTCTGCCCATGTCTCCAGTGTCATTTCATACCACTCTTCCTCGCTCACTCACTACGCTGTGGCTCCATTGGCCTCCCTCCACTCTGTGGTCCTTCCACATTTTGTTCTCTGCTTAGAAGGCATCTTGGCATGCACGCCCCCCTCCCAACACCTATAAACCACACACACACCACACACACACACACGCACACTGCCACACATATATTCTTTATTTTCTTTCTCCTTTTTAAGGTATAAATTATATACAAATGCACAGATCTTAAGTACACAATTTGATGAATTTTGTATATGTATGTAACCACCACCATGATAAAGAATTATTTTTAGCACCTCGGAGGGCCCCCATTTAGTCCCTCTCACCAGACTGCTATTATGACCTCTTTTTGCCATAAATTAATTTTGTCTGATTTTGAACTTCATATAAATGGAATCTCCAGCAGCGTGTTCTCTTTAGGGTCTACCTTGTTTGACTCACTGTTCTGTCTCATACATGCTTTACCTGTCTTCTCATCTTCTAGGACTCAGCTTAAGTGTCCCCTCCCCTGAAAAGCTTTCTCTGAGCACCCTGACTAGGCACATTCCCAGCCCCCTGGTCCTCTGATACAAACACCTTGTTTATTGCCTTCACAGTATTGATCACATCTTGTGATTACGACTTGTTTTCTTGCTTAGCATCTGTCTCACCCTAGACCGGACTTGGTGAACATAGGAAACTTTTTGGTCTTGTTCACCATTCTCTTTCTGGTGGCCTAGCACAGTGCCTGGCACAATCATAGGCACTCAGTCACAATTATTTGTTGACTTTACTGAATGAATGAATGAAGAATGAACTCTGCTTTATTTCCTGACTTGTACTGAAGTTACAAGTTGTAGTTACAAGTTGTAGAAAGTTGAAACTTTCTAATATTTGACAGAATATTATCTAAGATAATTCTGGATTTCACTAAGACTTTATGAAAATCTTTTCTCATGGGTGACATAGACTAATTGCCGTAGATGACAGTATGGAATTCTGTAGCCAAATAAAAATGACTAAATGTATTAATAGCAATCTTGAGGGGAATGTTTAGAAGTTCTACCTTGATCAGCATTTTTACAGAGACTTATGTGAAGGCATTGCTAGCATGAGAGCTTTACATGCTGAGAGTTTGGGGGGCAGAGCTGGTACCTTGGATAACTGAGTCTGACCCTGAGGAGATCAGAGGAGATAGAAAGATGAGTGGACTCTAGCAAGATGAAATGTTAAAATGGTAAATATAGGGTCTTACACTTAGTTTCCAACAGTCAGCGTCATATTAACACAGAGAAAGGTGGCTTTGCAGTCTGTATGAGAAAGGCCTGAGGGGGTAAGGTGGCTGTGAAGGTGTGTGTAAGTCTGCAGTATGACTTTGTTGCCTCAGGAAATTAATACTGTGTTGAGCATCTGTTAGAGAACTAAGTTGTTGAGGAAGAAGACCTTAGTCATGTTCTCCTTTGTGCTCATGCACCGCTTGAAATATTCCTTTTGCCCTGGGTCACACTTTTGTTTTGGTTTAACAACAAAATGGATTGTCTGGAGCACTGGTTGTCAAACTGAAGCCCCCGGACACCTGTTTTGTGAATAAAGTTTTATTGGAACACAGCATGCCTCTTTGTTTTCTTATTTTCTGGGACTACTTTCTGCTTCCGTGGCAGTTTTGGGTATTGTTACAGAGACCATTTGGCCTGCAAAGCCTAAAATATTTGCTCTCTGGCATTTTCCAGAAAAAGCTTTCCAACCTCTGGTCTAGAGAATTAGACCTAGATGATGAAGAGAGTGAAACTTTGGCAAGAGAGTAACAGCAAAAGGAACATGAGATTTTTTAACCAGGTGAAGAGAAGGTTTAGGTGTGACAGGCAGAGCCATCTTCAAACGTTTGAAGCATTATTGTTTGGAAAAAAATTGGACCCTTGTCTGCCTGGCTTTGTTAGGGAAATTGAAAACATGATAGGAAATATGGGGTGAGGGGAGGATTTTGTTAGCATATAGAAAAGTTGTTTTAACGTTGGATTGGGCTATTTCTAGAAGTAATGAGTTTTTTGGTAACCAGAGGCATTTAAAAAGAGGCCAGGGACTTCCCTGGCGGTCCAGTGGTTAGGATTCCACGCTTCCACTGCAGGGCACACTGGTTTGATCCCTGGTTGGGGAACTAAGATCCGCATGCCGCGCAGTGCAGCCAAAAATTAAAAAATAAATAAAGAGGCCAGGGACTTCCCTGGTGGCGCAGTGGTTAAGAATCCGCCTGCCAATGCAGGCAACATGGGTTCGAGCCGTGGTCCGGGAAGATCCCACATGCCGCAGAGCAACTAAGCCCATGCGCCGCAACTGCTGGCCTGCGCTCTAGAGCCCGCGAGCCACAACTACTGAAGCCCGTGTGCCACAACTACTGAGCCCACGCGCCTAGAGCCTGTGCTCCGCAACAAGAGAAGCCACCGCAATGAGAAGCCCGCGCACCACAACGAAGAGTAGTAGCCCCCACTCGCCGCAACTAGAGAAAGCCCCACGCATAACAACGAAGACCCAACGCAGCCAAAAATAAATAAATAAAATAAATTAAAGAAAAAAATAAAGAGGCCAGTTGACTGTTTTACCTATTCACATAGGTGAGGGGCAGGCACGTGAGAACTAGGTATCTCCTGAACTCTTGTGGTTCTGAGATTCTGCCTTGGAATGATTCTCAAACTCAGGTTGTGGTTCTCAAGCCTTTCTCCAGGGCACTGGATTAGTCTGGCCCAACAGATTGTAGATCAAGCAAGTCCTGCAGGCCTTAAACAGGGGATTATTACCTTGTTCAGATATTCTGGTGTATACCAAAACATCATTCCGATAGAAAATAATATATTTAACAGGCATTAACTAAATTTAGTTTAGCTCCTTTAAAATTTTACTTATTTTTTCAGGCATGTGGAAGGTGTGACTCATTCTTCTTTCCTCCTGTTGATTCACAAGACAGTTTCAAGTTTCTTTGTTTATACCAAGTGATATGTGACCTTGAAAAATACTCAGGTGTGTAAGGCTAGAGCACAGAGTGCTCTTTAGGTTTACTGTTTGCTACCTTTTGTAATCTCATATTAGATTTCCTTGTTATACTTGAGCTTATCTGCTATTATTATTAAAGGTAAAAAATGCAGTTAGGCAGACTGACCTATTTGTATTGAGTTCTATAATCTTTTCATACTTCTACTGGTCTCCTGAAATAGAAATTTAGAGTTAAACTTCAGAATTTGGGGACTTCCCTGGTGGCACAGGGGTTAAGAATCCGCCTGCCAATTCAGGGGACACAGGTTCGATCCCTGGTCCAGGAAGATCCCACATGCCATGGAGCAGCTAAGCCCATGCACCACAACTACTAAGCCTGTGCTTTAGAGCCTGCAAGCCACAACTACTGAAGCCCACGTGCCTAGAGCCTGTGCTTTGCAACAAGAGAAGCCACCACAATGAGAAGCCTGTGCACCACAACGAAGAGTAGCCCCAGCTTGCCGCAACTACAGAAAGCCCGCGTGCAGCAACGAAGACCCAACACAGCCAAAAAAAAAGAAAAAAAAGGTGAAATGTTATAATAGCGGAAATAAAGAGATTTAAAAGAGAGAAAAAACTTCAGAATTTAAAAAGAGGAGCTTTTCAAATCAAAATACCATGAGTAAATGACCTTCTTTTAGACGTAAATTCAAATTATGGAAAGCTGGTGAATGAGAGTCATTCAGCAAACATTTGAATTAAGAGCCTTGTACTTTGTACATCGTATTAACTATTCGTGTGATGTCAAATTGTTTTCTTCTGATTTGGACTTCTTACAACTTTTGTACTTTGCAGTAGATGGTGGACTTGAAATTTGTGGTTTTCCAGTTTATCTGACCTGCTGGCTACGTCATGTGGGTCTGGGTTCCGACTTTGGTGAAATGGAGGAGGCCGTGGCCCTCCCGCCTTGTCACTGGCAACTTTTCAGGGTTCATATTGGTTGCATGGCCTCAGGTCTGAAAACTTAAATTCAGGCAGTCCTATCAGCTGGGGACTCCTTCATTCTACAGAGGTTCAGGTGTCATGGTATCTCTTATGTGGAAAAGCTTTGCAGGCTGTAGAGAACCATGCACGTAGAAGTTGATTTTAGCGAGAACAGTAATACTTAAGGAGGCTCCAGCTGCGAGTCTGGGTGCAGCTGCAGAGCTTCTCTGGCCAGTGTTTTCCTTCACCATTTTCTTTCCACTGTCTGTCTCAGATCTTTTGTCCAGGATATCGCATTTCATCAGAATGAGTTGGAGAAATGGCGGCACTCAGCCATGGATTCTGTTGAGTAAACATTTGACTTACTAGCTAACTCTCTTTGCTAGTAGTATTTTAAATTATTTCTATTTATTTACTTTTTTGCTCCATCACACTTTTAAATCTTGAAACACTGATGAGAAATATTTCCTGCATATCCATAAAACATTCAGGAAGAAATATTGATGTTTAATTATGATTTTTTAAAAAATCCGTTGCTCAGATGCTTACTACTTATTTTTTGGGTTGGCCTTCACGGAAAAACCCGAACGAACTTTTTGGCCAACCCAATATATTCATACTAAACAAATACAAAGCACAGTTGAAACTTTTTTCAGGCATTTGACTAGTATGACATCTTTTAAATGAGAGCTTGTTGAATTAGGTAGTATTCCCACTCCCTGAGGGTGAGAATTAAGTTGTCCCTTACCTATTTTGTATTCCTTCTTCCCCACACCTAGTGGGTGCTTCCTACATGCCAGGCGCTCCGGTGTGTATGTGTTTGTATGTGTGTGTTTGTGTCTCTGATGAATAAGTCATCAACATGACTCTTAAAGTATTACATAATTACATACAGATATTTTGTTAAAATTTTCTTTGAAGTTTTACTAAATAGCTCAACAGTTGGGGAATACATTTGAACACCCTAACCTGTTGTTTTCTTCCTTTGCTTATTTAAGCAATCCATTTTCCAGCTGTAAAGGGATCTGTCATTCCTTTGATGCTCAAAACACACTAATGGTACCTAATGCTTATATAGCACTAACTGTGGGCTAGGTACTGCTCTAAGCACTTCCTATATGTTATCAGTTTATCTAATCCTTATGGCAATCCTTTGAGGTAAAGGCTGTGATCCTCATTGTACAGGTGCAGCAACTAAGACAGAGAGGTTAAGTAACTTACCCAAGGTTGTACCATTAATAAGTGCATTAATAATGGTGTCAAGGGTAAAACAGCTAGATTCCCGTTAGTTGAGAGGGATGAAGGAGGTTGAGAAAGTCAGTGTGTGAATGCACACAGTGTGCTCATTATCCTGCAAATAGGTGAGCACTTGAAAGCAATATAAAATTTTCTGCTGCAACGTTGTTATATTATAAATATTATACAAAGATGTGCTTGGCCATCTTTACCCCATTCATACTGCTTCTCCAGTTCTGTTATTTAGAAGAGGACATTGTATAACTAGATATATTCTCTAGATTTTTTTTTACTATTATTTTCTTTTTAAAAAAATTTATATATTTTTGGCTGTGTTGGGTCTTCGTTGCTGCACGTGGGCTTTCTCTAGTTGCAGTGAGCGGGGGCTACTCTTTGTCGTGGTGCGCGGGCTTCTCACTGCTGTGGCTTCTCTTGTTGTGGAGCACAGGCTCTAGGTGCGCAGGCTTCAGTAGTTGGCGTGCACGGGTTCTAGAACGCAGGCTCAGTAGTTGTGGCGCACGGGCTTAGTTGCTCCGCGGCATGTGGGATCTTCCTGGACCAGGGATCGAACCCGTGTCGCCTGCATTGGCAGGCGGATTCTTAACCACTGCACCACCAGGGAAGTCCCTGTACTATTATTTTCATTTGAGAAATATTGTTCTAAATACTTGCTGGTATGCAAGGATTAACTGAATATTTTTTTTCATTTCTTAACAGTACAGTGCTGTGGATACCAATCCGCTCTCTCTGTATGTCATGCATCCATTTTGGAACACTGTAGTGAAGGTAAGATGATTAATAAGCATGTACTTAGGTTTTAGTAAGTTTTAAATATTTTAAACTACTTTATGGAGTATTACAGACCAACTGTCAGTTCAGTAAGACGTTTAGAGAAACTGCCTCTCCCATCCTCCTTTCCTTTAGTCACATACCTTTTGATTTATCTCATCATTGAAGTATAAGCTTATACTCTAGATCTATCATATTTATAAAATGCTTCTTAAATTTTTCTAAAATAAATATAATGTTATGATTATAAAAGTTTGTTGATTATAGAATTATTTAAAATATAGAAAATAGACTTATTTCTATTAACTGATTACGGTTTATAATTTGATATATATATATATAATTCCTGTATATACGGTCTTTCAAATTTATAGTTTTTGTTTTGACACATTTGCATGTTGTGGTATGTAGTGGACAGAGAGATTTCTCTACTTTAATTATTCTGTAATTATTTTGAAACAAATAGGTCTTTCCTACTTGGCTGGCTCCAAATCTGATAACCTTTTCTGGCTTTCTGCTGGTTGTGTTCAATTTTCTGCTTATGGCATACTTTGATCCTGACTTTTATGCTTCAGGTAAGATTATTACTTTAATATAAAATCTCAAATGTCTAAATAGCGCAAAATGAGATATGGTTATTTTCTAATTCTATTAAGATGCTTGCATTTCTGAAAAGTTTTGAATATTAGAAGGGTTGTAAAATGTTAGAATTGGGTGTAAAGGCTAAGTTGTGTTTTTACAGTCTGTTATGTATGTTTCTAATAAGTTCTAGAAACCAATTTGGCTATTGAATTTAGATATGCTGTCTAAAAAGCAATGAGGTTTTTGTAAATAAAGAGTAATGGGATTTATAAGAAGATGGAAAAGTAGGACTCTGAAGTTTTGCCTGAAAATGAGAATAAGCAAGGCCCAGCATACCTACCAGTTCCAGAAATATCCCTTCCCCTTTTCTAGGTATGGAATAAAAATCCCCCTTTTCTAAAGGCAATGTGGTCTCTCTTTCCTCTGCTCAGCACTTGTACGTACCTTTAATAACTCCCAGTTTCTTCTGAAAATGGTTGTTAGACCTTAGATATTTATTGACAGAAGTCTGGGCCCTTACTGAGGACGGGAGGCAAAATGCACCTTTGGAGGCAGTTTTCAGCTTATTCCCAACGTCTTCCTTCAGACCCACTGCTATCTTACTTCCTCCCACACCCCAGCTTCTGCCCCGGCTGGACAAGAGAATCTGGAGCACATCTGGGATGATGGGGGATATGTGGGGAACAGTTTATTCTTATTGCTCAACTGGTGGATGGAGTTGAGAGGAACAGAAAGATGGAGGTAGATGAGTATTTTTTGTATTCTAAGTTAGAAGATATTTTCCAATAAGAATACTTATAAATGATGTAGTCAGGAGTTTTAGTACTATAATTCCGGGGTCCCCAACCCCTGGGCCGCGGACAGGTACCGGTCCTCGGCCTGTTAGCCACCGGGCTGCACGGCAGGAGGTGAGCAAGGGTCGGGCAAGCGAAGCTTCATCTGCCGCTCGCCCTCGCTTGCATTAACCACCTGAAACACCAGCACCGCCCCCCCTCCCCCATCCATGGAAAGATTGTCTTCCATGAAACCGGTCCCTGGTGCCAAAAAGGTTGGGGACCGCTGCTACAATTCATCTGTGTTGTGGGTTCAGCAGACGTTTGTGCACTGACCTAGAGAAATTAACAATCACTGACAACATTGTTTTTGTAGGAGAATTTGGAGTTTCAAACACTTAATGACTTTTCATATTATAGGAATTATGAATATTGAAACTCTGCCTATGCCTGACTTTATCAACTGAAAATTTTAGGCATAGCTTCTGTATATGTAATAGAATGGTAATTCAAGATCATTACCATTACCATGCTTAAATTTCATTAAGCATGGTTTTGATATTGTGGGGTTTTTTTAAATTGTATTTTAATCCTCAGAACAGCCTCAAAAGTTTATCTTTGAAACTAGAAATAGTATTTTCTCTGACTAAATAAGACTATTTACTTAGTTACTAAGAGAACTAAAAATACGTAAATATATGTATTTCTCCAAGTCATACAACTTGAAGGGCCAGATTAACCATCTAGTCCCAGTATATTTGGGAAGTGGAAGACAGGAAGGTTAAATGGTATATTCAGGGCCACACTGCTCGTTGGTCACAGAGCCAGGACTAGAACCCAGAGCTGAATCTCACTTGTTTTATCTTGGTGGGGGGGAAGTGAGGTCCAGACATTTCAGAACGATTTTGTTGCCAGAATCATCCAGTTGAGCTAATTTACCTAGACACAAATCAAAAGGTCTTTTGTTCAGCTAATTAATAATTTAGTGAGAGAGTATAGGTTGAAAGCTTAATACATGTTTGTAGTATAATCATAAACAACAAGGATCAGATTAAACACAAGCATTTTTTGAATTCCAAAAACATTATTTTTCATTCTAGGCACATAAGTAATTTTCAAGTGAAGATAGTCAGTCTTGAGTTATGATTAAAGCTCAAAATAAATGCCTATTGTTTATGAGGGGTTGGGCAGTTACTTTTGTTTTGTCAGAGTTTGCTGATACATTCTAATATTTACCTAGTTCTGCATTCGAAATATATTGTAAAGTACTTCAGCTTCTGTTTAATAAATAGAAACGTTTCTCATTGGCAGTATGGGCTATGGTAAGAACAGTTGTACTTAGACTGTGTTAAAATCTGAGTTGCTTTCCTTTACAGCACCAGGTCACAAGCATGTACCTGACTGGGTCTGGATTGTAGTGGGCATCCTCAACTTCGTAGCCTACACTCTAGGTAAGAAATTGGCAAATAGTCAGTGGCTGGTGAAACTGTCAGCAAGGATAGCCACCGCACATTTTCTCCTGTGCTTAATTCATTTTAACTAGGGTTTATTAATATCCTGTTCAATTTGATAAATACGTTCTTGAGTTTCTCTGTGAAAAATATTGTCATTTGCTGGGAATTCAAAGAATAAGATAGGAGTTGGCAAACTACCACTTGTACGCCAAATCTGGCCTGTTGTCTGTTTTTTTGCTTTTTTTTTTTTTTGCGTTACGCGGGCCTCTCACTGTTGTGGCCTCTCCTGTTGCGGAGCACAGGCTCCAGACGCGCAGGCCCAGCAGCCATGGCTCACGGGCCCAGCCGCTCCGTGGCACATGGGATCCTCCCGGACCGGGGCACGAACCCGTGTCCCCTGCATCGGCAGGCGGACTCTCAACCACTGCGCCACCAGGGAAGCGCCTGTTGTCTGTTTTTGTAAGTGAAGTTTTACTGGAACACAGCTATGCTCATTCCTTTACGTGTCTGTGGCTGCTTTCCTGCAGCAGAGACATAGTTGAGTAGTTGTAACAGAGGCCATTTGGCCCACAGTGCCTAAAATATTTACTGTTTGGCCCTTTACAAGAAATATTTCCCAACCCTGGAATAAGACATCATTTTTGCCATGAGTTTGGAAAGCAGTACTGACATATCAAATAACTGCAGAATACTGAGAGAGATGCTGTAATAGAGCATAGTGGGAGAACAAATATAGAAGTGATCAATTCTCATTTGGTGGAGGGGGCGTGGTCAGGGAAGGCCACTGAGCCAGGCTACACCATGTATTCTGCCAAAGGTGCGTTTCGTTGGGATCATCTGTGTGACTTGTCCTGCATTCTCTTTTTCTTCCCTGCTTTATTTTTCTCCATAGCACTTAAAACCATATGACCCCCTTGTATGTTGTCTGCTCTAAAATGTAAGTTCCTTGAGGGTGGGTACTTTATCTTGCTCGCTGTGTACCCGGTGTTATAAGAACAGTGCCTCCTCCATAGGAGGTACTCAGTATGTGGTTTTTAAATGAATGTGAAGTAGCAGACCCTGACTTAAAGTTGCTTAGGTCTCTTCAGATAAAAATGACTTGTATTCACAAAACCAGGGTAATTTGGTACAGGATTAAATGCTGATGTGGTGGATGACCAGAGCTGCAAGAGTTTGGGGAAGGAAGAGAATGAAATCAAGAAGAATTAGGCAAAAACTTAGTTAAAAGATCTACATTTAGACAGAGGCTTTTGTGCATTTGTTATTAAAGATGAGTTGGTTTTAATGGGACTTCCCTGGAGGTCCAGTGGTTGAGACTCCGCACTTCCACTGCAACGGGCACGGGAACTAAGATGCCACATGCTGTGCGGTGTGGCCAAAAAAACAAAATTTTTTTTTTGCTATAGGATTTGGTTGCCAAGGACTGCAAGAGGAATAGGGAAAAGGAGAGGCCTGTGTGCTCTGGCTTTTAACAGCATGTCATAAGAGTCTTTTTTTTTTTTTTTTTTTTTATTTATTGGCTGTGTTGGTCTTTGTTGCGGTGCGTGGGCTTCTCACTGAGGTGGCTTCTCTTTTTTTTTTTTGCGGTACACGGGCCTCTCACTGTTGTGGCCTCTCCCGTTGCGGAGCACAGGCTCCGGCTGCGCAGGCTCAGCGGCCATGGCTCGTGGGCCCAGCCACTCCGCGGCATGTGGGATCTTCCCGGACTGGAGCACGAACCCGTGTCCCCTGCATCGGCAGGCGGACTCTCAACCACTGCGCCATCAGGGAAGCCCCTCTTTTTTTTAAAAATTAATTTATTTTTTAAATCTTTGGCTGCATTGGGTCTTTGTTGCTGCGCGCGGGCTTTCTCTAGTTGGGGCGAGCGGGGGCTCCTCTACGTTGTGGTGCACGGGCTTCTCATAGCGGTGGCTTCTCTTGTTGCAGAGCACAGCCCCTAAGCACGTGGGCTTCAGCACTTATGGCATATGGGCTCATTAGTTGAGGCACACGGGCTTAGTTGCTCCACGGCATGTGGGATCCTCCGGGACCAGGGCTCGAACCTGTGTCCCCTGCACTGGCAGGCGGATTCCTAACCACTGCACCACCAGGGAAGTCCCGAGGTGGCTTCTCTTGTTGCAGAGCACAGGCTCTAGGTGTGCGGGCTTCAATAGTTGCGGCACGCAGGCTCAGTCGTTGTGGCTCATGGGCTCAGTAGTTGTGGCACATGGGCTTAGTTGCTCCGCGGCATGTGGGATCTTCGCGAACCAGGGCTCAAACCCGTGTCCCCTGCATTGGCAGGCGGATTCTTAACCACTGTACCACCAGGGAAGTCCCCGTAAGAGTCTTTTGAAGTACTGTACCACCTACCTGTTTCAGGTCTCCACAATTCTGGCAAAAATCCTGATCTAACATGAACTGTTTGTTGCAAAACCTGCCTTGAAGCAACAATTTATAGCCTTCATTTATGCTACTAGTGTGACTATCCTTATGCTTTGCTGCAGAAATATCAGTGTGTTTGATCACAGGGTGCTGCTGTAGGTTCTGCTGGTGGCTTTTTCATAATATATAGGTTATGCGCTGAATTGCCTTTCTTATGAAAAAACATTGTGAGACTTATCTAGACCCCAGACTTATGGGGCTAGAACGGGTTCAGTGAGAAGACGTACAAAACCTAATTAATATGTAGTTCATGAATATAATATTTGTAATAACTGCACAGAAGTTGCACCGAGAATAGGAAATTAAGTCAGCAAATAATAAGAAAAGACTTTTAGGATATATTTTAACTACTTGGAGGCAGAAAAGTTCCCAATCCTATCTAACAGAGATCTAGTGTTTGGGCCAGAGTTTGAGATTCATCCTTTCATATATTCCTTCAACAACATTTTTAAAGGCCCTCTTTGCCACAAACTGAGCTAGGCACTGGGGATAACACTGTGGTGAGCAAGATAAACACAGTAATGATAAGGAATTTTTAATTCCTTGAATCTGAGTCTTTACAATTAGTCTAATTCTGATGCACTTAGTTAACAAAACTGTTTCTTTGGAGGAGGAATTTTTATAATTCAGACTCTTCTTCCTTTTTAACTAGGTTGTACCATTCTCTCTTCCTGCCCCCCCCCCCCCCCCCCCCCGCTCCTCTGTTTTCGCCCCTGTGTGAAGGTGTTCCAGCGTGCTTTCTCTTCCTTATTCCCTTGGTAATCCTGATCCTTAACACTATTGAGTTGACTCCCGTGTTAGTATCTAGCCCTTATCTACCTTCTGAGTTGCTAGTAAGTATCCTTAGGTTGAGTTGTTCGACATTACCATATGGATGTCCTGCTAACACTTCAATTTCAGCATCTAAAACTGTACTCAGATCTTTTCTATCAGTCTTGCTCCTTCAGATTTTCTTATTTCTGTTAATACTACCACTCTCTTAGTTACACAGACGGGAGATTTTGGAGATGGTCTTCTTGTCCTTCGGCCTTACCTCTCCTCTTTTGTTGCACTGTCATTTTTATTTTCTTAATATCTCGCCTTCCTCCAGCTTTTTATGCCCACTGCATTCCATCTCAATTTAGGCCTACTAAGTAGGGTTCCTCTCCCAGCCTGTCCTTCCCACCAATATCAAGTGGGTCTTCCTGAAGCACTGCATTGCTTTTCTCTTTGTAATCCTCTACTCAGATAATTGTAGTAGCTCCTCAGACTCTCTGATACCTCTAAACTGGCTCAGACCTTCCTTCTAGCCTCTTTAGACTGCCATCTTCACATACTAGTTTCTGGTCAAATTAAAGTACTTGGCATTCTCTGCACACACATGTGCTTTTCCATCTCGGTGTTTTTGCCGAAAGCACTCCTCCTCTTGAAATGACACACTCCTTTATCTCCTATCTACCGAAATCCAACTCATTCTTTATGTCCCCACTCAGATTTCATCTTGTCTGGAAAGCCAGTCTAGCTTATCTTAGCCTGAAGAGAACTCGTCCCTTTTCTGTACTCTTCTCTGGTTTGTGATACATCATATCTGTAACTGTCATGTTTTGTCTCCGTTCTCAATTGTAAACTCTTTGAGGGCACAAACTTAGTTTATTCTAAGATTTTTTATAGTCTTCAGAGCATCAAGAATAGTGCTTCGCAGGGAACTCTACTCAATACCCTGTAATGACCTATATGGGAAAAGAATCTAAGAAAGAGTGGACATATGTACATGTGTAACTGATTCACTTTGCTATACAGCAGACTAACACAACATTGTAAATCAACTATACCCCAATAAAAATTAATTTAAAAAATAGTGCATTTTACAGTTTCAATAAATTTTTTTTGAATTTTATTTTATTTATTTATACAGCAGGTTCTTATTAATTATCCATTTTATACATATTAGTGTATATCTGTCAATCCCAATCTCCCAATTTATTCAATAAGTTCAATTTATTCAATAAATTTATTCTTTTTTTCTTTCCTTTTTTTTTTTTTTTTGCGGTACGCAGGCCTCTCACTGTTGTGGCCTCTTCAGTTGCGGACCACAGGCTCCGGCCATGCAGGCTCAGCGGCCATGGCTCACGGGCCCAGCCGCTCCGCGGCATGTGGGATCTTCCCAGACTGGGGCACGAACCCGTGTCCCCTGCATCGGCAGGTGGACTCTCAACCACTGCGCCACCAGGGAAGCCCAATAAATTTATTCTTATATTTACTCAACACCTACTGTGTTGCAAAGCCTTTTTGGAAAGCACTTAAAATTATGGAGGTGGTCAATCTGTAAAGAAGTAACTGTGATATCAAACAAGATGAAACAGGTGTTATGACTGAAGTAACAGAGTGTTTTTGGATCTTAGAGCAAGGAATGGTTAGATAAATTATAATGAACAACTATTGAATATTCTCTGGAGGGTTAAGAATTTGCGGCTAGTGGAACAACTCAGTTAGTTGTTATGCAGATTTGGAAGAATTCAGAGTCCAACTAGAATGCTTCTTCCTTAGATCTAAAATAGACACCATTCAATGTGATTTAATATTTTAATTTTTAGATTAAGCTTTGAGAAATTACAGGTTTTATTTCTGAAGTCTTTGCATTGTAGGAATTAAAGGTTGGATTTTTACAGTACTGTCTGATAGTTATAATTTAGTTAATGAACGTTCCTATGATATGCTCGTCTGTTTTGTTTTGTTTCTCTCCATTTTATTAAAGAAGACTTTCTCCAGACTGGTGCAGTTGTTGACCTATTCCTGTGGTAATGTGTTTTTTGTTGCAGATGGTGTGGATGGAAAGCAAGCCCGTAGAACCAATTCCAGTACCCCGTTAGGGGAGCTTTTTGACCATGGCCTGGATAGTTGGTCATGTGTTTACTTTGTTGTAACTGTGTATTCCATTTTTGGACGAGGATCATCGGGTGTCAGTGTTTTTGTTCTTTATCTCCTGCTATGGGTAGTTTTATTTTCTTTCATCCTGTCCCACTGGGAAAAGTATAACACAGGGATTCTTTTCCTGCCATGGGGATATGACGTTAGCCAGGTGGTAAGTATGGGTTCTTCCTTAAATTTTCAACATTGCCATGAATTTTGGGGAAAGTTTTTGTTATTCCTTCTTTATTGACCTTTTGCTTTTCTGGTTAGAACTGATGGGTGCTTTGACATTTTTTTCCTTTTTATTTTATATTATTTTTACTTATTTATGGAAAATTTCCAATATGTACAAAAGTAGAGAGAATAGTACAGTGAACCCTTATGTGCCTGTTACTTAGCTTGAGCAGTTAACACTTGGCCAGTCTAGTTTCACATGTACTCTTCCTCACCCTCCTTCCAATTATTTTAAAGGAAAATCCTGGCATTATGTGATAAATATTTTACTATATATCTCAAAGTGGTAAGAGTTCTTTTTAAAAAACATAA
The DNA here is from genome assembly GCF_011762595.2 of Tursiops truncatus. Lineage (NCBI taxonomy): Eukaryota > Metazoa > Chordata > Mammalia > Artiodactyla > Delphinidae > Tursiops > Tursiops truncatus. Next base: position 68,497,401 of record NC_047047.1, on the reverse strand, counting down.
TTACAATGCCATTATTACACCAAAAAATGAACGGTTTCTTAAAAGACATTCATTAAAACTGTTGATTTTATAAAGAAAGGCGCTTATAATTAAATTGTTGGCTTTTTGTCTTCATTGCCAACTTTTCAGTGAGTAGAGAGATTTGTTTTCCTCTTACTTTATAGACTTGCTATTAACTCTCCCTGCCTTAGAATCCCAGCTTTTTGTGTTGCCGTTTTGCCCGTCTACACCTAAGGCTCCAGTAAAGAATCAGAAGTTGGAGTGTGTTTGAAGAAAATGATTGGGTGGGCAAATTGGAACAACGTGTGGCTAAACCAATTTACGAGGTGCCTTATGAGGCCAGTTGTTTGCATTGTCTAGAAGTTAGTTATTTTATGGTGTTGTTGGCTGAAAAAACTACTTTTAAAGGCAAGACTTGCCACCATATCAAATTTAAGCATACTTCTGGCTTTTACTAAAGCTGTTTGCTAGACTAATGCTGCATAAAGCGTTATTGACTCCCTGATCTTTCCAGCTGTTAATGCTCTGTATATTTTTGTCTGCATTTTCCTTCCAGACTATTTCCTTTGTCTACATAGTGACTGCGATTGTGGGAGTTGAGGCCTGGTATGAACCTTTCCTGTTTAATTTCTTATATAGAGACCTATTCACTGCAATGATCATTGGTAAGAAGCTCCATGTTGAAGCCTGTTGTAACATCGCTTTGTTATCAAAGCCAGTGTTTGATTATAACCAGCAGCACTTCCCCGCCTGCCCTCACGCCCTGCAGCAAAAGCAGAACCCCGCAACCCTGTAGGGTTTCAGCCAAACCCTTAAGGAAAATAAGGTTGCTTTGTTTTGCTTTGCTTTGTTTTTGTTCGGCACCAAGTTATTTCTAATCAGAAGGCAATACCGAAATAGATCACACAAACCCTGTAAACTATTCAAATTAATCTAGACTGTACTGGAGGATCCACATTTAGTTGGACGTTCGGTGTTGATTTCAGTACTTATCTCAAAATTGAAGATTGTTAGTTTGAGGAAATAGAATGACGAAACACAGAGTTTACTTTATAATACATCCACTCCAAAAATTGAGCTTCTGTTCCTCTCAGATACCCTTTTTCTTAAGCCTTTGAATGCTAGGTAAAGGTTTTGATCATGGTAATGTTTCCTTTTTGATTTTAGCCAAAGGGGATATGTACAGGATGATTGAGTGGAGGGAGAGTGATTTTATGGAGAGAGGCAGAGAGGAAGAGGAATCTGGGTTGTTATTTGGGGCGCCAGGAGTGACACTAAGACCTTTGTAGAGTAAAAGAAAAAAACTTGTTGGCTGTTGCTCTGTTCTCTTATCTAAAAATTAATCTTCCCTCCGTCTGTCTGTGAACCTTGGTTACAGAATGGGAATCGAAGGCTTAGAAACAGCTGAGAAGATGGTGCATTAAGCACTGGCTTTCAGAAAAGGAGTAGTTGGGGGATTTTCTGTGGCTCTGGACTGCAGATATTTTAGGAACCCTGCTGTAATCTAACAAATGTTCATTTTTGGGTGCCTCTGTAAACTGATTTCTTTACCTTGAAAAGGCGAGCTATTTTTCATCTCCAGCTATCGTTCATGAGTGAATCTTTTGATGTATGCAGCTTGTCCTGTGGCGGGTGTGCTGCATTTTACATTTAAATATTTATTTAAAGATAAAATGGAATCTCCGACATAGGAGATATATTTTTGAATGTTAAGTGGGTACTTTAATAGGCATATAAGTTTCTTTGTAATTTATAATTTTTGGCAGCAATACTTATTAGGTAATGGTACTTCCTATTGCATCACATTAGGGGGCACATGATAGCTGGTTGTCTTTCTGTCTGTGGTATCAGTAATGACTAGAGGGATGAGGTATTGTACATCTGTTCCATCTCTTCCCAAGTTCTGCCTCAACTCTTCACCTAGTGGTACTAACAGTGGCTGATGAGCATTGCTTAGGAATCCATTCATTCAGTGGATAGCCAGGGGAATAAAGTTTGTTTTTTGAGAAAGTACCTCATAAATTCATACTGATAATTCCAAATCATATTTGATGATACAGATCTTTTACTTAACCTAGTTGATCTTATATTTGTATGTCCTTTAAACTCTGACAAAAGTCTTTGCTTTCAACGACACAAAATAATTATACATTTGTGTTATTCCATAAAATACCCACAACAGTCTGAGAATGTAGTTCCAAAATCAGTGACATATGATTACTGGAAATTGTTGAAGATTTTGGTTTTTTGCAGTTCCATTTGCCCTATGGTTTATCCCACTAGAGAATGCCCAGTCAGGTTATTATAGTCTAAAGTCCCCATTCTGTGGTTATGCCACCATCTGTGGATATGTACATTTAAGTTAGTTTCATTTTACTTTTGATATTTATGGATTACTTTTTCTTTTAAAATTTATTTTTCCAAAAAAAAATTATTTTTCCTTTATAATTGTGTAACGTAGTCACATGATTACAAAGTCAAATCTATATATAAAGCAAGACATATTCAAAGAAGTCTAGTCTCTATCACTACCCTAGCCTTTTCCTCCCTCATAGTTAACTACTCTTAATTTTAAATTTTTTGGTTTATCTTTTCATTGTTTCTTTCTTAATATAAGTAAGTGTGTGTGTGTGGGGTTATCACCCCCTTTCATAGATAAATGGTAGCATACCATACATATCTTACTACACGTGCTTCTTTTTTTTTCCCCCCTCCACATAATAGTATATTTTAGAGATCACTGCATAGTGATGTTTAGGGATCTTCCTCATTTCTTCTTACAGCCGCCTGGTACAATACTTCATTGTGTGGATGTACCATCGCTTTGTTCAAACAACCTTCTACTGATGGACATTTGTGTTATTTCCAGTCTTTTGCTGCTGTACAAATTGATGCAATAAATCGTCTTGTACATATATATGTCTGTTCATATTTTTCCCAGGGTACTTTGGAAGAGGTCTCTAGAAGTAGAATTGTTAGTAAGGACAAATGTATGCATTTTCACTAAATATTCCCATATTCCCTTCCGTATGGGTTATCTGATTTTTGAATTCCCATCAGCCATGAATGAAAGTACTTGTTTATTTAGTTTTACCAATGTAGTATGTTGTCAAACTTTTGGATTTTTGCCAGTCTGTGATAGGTAAGAAATGGTATATCTATATAGTTTTAATTTGCATTTCTCTTATTATGGATGAACTTTTCTAGTATTTGAGAGCCATTTATATTTATTTTTTCTTTATATCTCTAGTCAGTTTTTGCATTACGATTGTTAACCACTTCCTTTATTTTTAGAAGCTCTTTATCTATTAGATATATTAATCTTTGTTTTGATATAAATGACACTTTCCCCCTTGTTTGTTGTTTGTCTTTTTTTACTTTTGTTAAAGTATTTTTTGTCTTGGTTTTTATTGAAGTTTTTACTTAAGCCTGGAAATATGAGGAACCAAAATATTTGTTGTGACCATGTTATCCTTGGTGTTCATCTCATTCTAATCAATCCTTTTTTATGAATTCTATTCTGATTTTTCTATAGCTATTGTTTCCTGTATTATGAAGTCTAGGCCTTCCTATGGTAATAAGAAAAGCAGGTCTACATATGTATGGATTCTATCACTATCATTATATAGAGTTTAATAGACAAGTATTTAACAATTAAATATTCTTTATAGAAAGTACATCGAGTGTTATTTAGAGAAGAAATAGAAGATACAGTGTTTCTCTTTGGCAGCCTATATAGAGCTCAGGCTTTCTACACGCTTGCTGCACTTAATTAAGATAAAGCTATTTTAGGATGTTTTAAACTAAAAAACTCTTGGTCCCAAATCTTTTGCAGGTTTCTCTCAGTCTATTTTCAACACCTGAAAGCTACAAATGATTCTGGCTTAATTCATTTATCCCTGGCTCCCTAACAGTGTGCTCCCCAGCTTGACGTGGAATGAGCTGCTAAAAATTTCTGAGGACATTGAGGACATCTTGTCTTCTCTTCCACTCCCTCTAAGATCTTTTAACTCAGGGAACTTTGTTCCATTTGGGCTTGAAAGTAGTAGAGTAATTCATCTTTTGAGATGAGATTTCTGTTCGGTGAATTCTAGTTTTTTCATCTTTTTTAAAATAAATTTATTTATTTATTTATTTGTTTTTGGCTGCATTGGGTCTTCGTTGCTGCGCACAGGCTTTCTCTAGTTGCGGTGAGCGGGGGCTGCTCTTTGTTGTGGTGTGCGGGCTTCTCATTGCGGTGGCTTCTCTTGTTGCGGTGCATGGGCTCCAGGCGCGTGGGCTTCAGTAGTTGTGGCTCGCGGGCTCTAGAGCGCAGGCTCAGTAGTTGTGGCGCACGGGTTTAGTTGCTCTGTGGCATGTGGGACCTTCCCGGAGCAGGGATGGAACCCATGTCCCCTGCGTTGCCAGGCAGATTCTTAATGACTATGCCAGCAGGGAAGCCCCTTTTCATCTGTTTTTAGCAAGATGCCTTAGGAATTGTTTTGAAGGAATGTTCTTCTGTCTTTGATCCTTAAGGTCACAGCTGCATTGACCACTGCCCCTGCCCCCCCAAGCCAAGTCTAGTCACCAGGAGTCCAGAATGGACTAATATGTTGAGTGACAAGGAAATATCCAAATGAAGTGTCCAGAAAGTTGCCACATATATTGATTTGGAGTTTGAAACAGAGAAAGATTAGAACTTTACATCTCTATAGATCACAGAATCAGATTCAGCGGTCACTAGAAAATCATTTAAACCATCCTCATGGTACACCTGTGGAATCTGAAGATCAGAGAGATTGTCTGATTTGCCCAAGAGTACATAATTAGATTTTGGAGTCATCTGCAGGTAGCTTATGGTTAAAGCTGAGAGAAGATTCTCTAAGGGAGTTTAGATGCACAGTCACACATCCAGTTAGGAATACGCAGGAGGTAGATTACCAAAAAAGGACACCAAATGTAATGGTTGGATGGCTGACAGGAACATTGGGTGAATGGAATCACAAAGGCCAAGGGAGGAAAGAATTTCAGTTAGTGGATAGTCAGCGGAGTCATCTTCCTTAGAAGTCAGGAATGAAGAAAGGATACTGAATTTGACTGTTAGGAGAGCTTGATAAATTTCAAGAGTACAGTTTCTGCAGAGGGGAAGCAGAATGAATGAGTGCTGAGGAAATGAAGACACCAGGAAAGTCTGGTGAGTGATAGGAAATAGCAGAGTAAGATAAGTAGGTAGTGAGAGCAGCAGAAGCAATGGTAAGGCTTCTTGGGAAGGCTGTCCTTTTAAGGTTTCAGGGAAAAGAATTAGTGTATAGGGTAGGGGGAGAAATTAAGAATGCTAGGGAGGTAAAGATAAGTGTAAAGGAAGCAGCAGGATTTATTAATTGTCCCCTCTTCCAATAAATAACTTATACTGGCTGTGCAATTTACTATATACCAGGTACTGTTCCAGGTGTCTTTGCATGTAATAACTCATTTAATTCTCGAAACCCTACGGGGTTGATACTACTATTATCTCTATTTTATAAAAGAGGAAACTGAGGCACTGAAAAGTTGCCTGAAGTCACATGACCAGTTGGTAGCACAACTGAGATTCAACCCACTCTGGCTCCTTGAGTCTCTGCTCTGAATCACCAAACCGTACTGCCACTTTTCCAGTTGTAAATGCTGTTTAATTTCATTACAGAAGTAAACCTGAACCTGAAAATTATTGGGTCTAAAAATATTACATAGTTTGTATGTATTTGATTATTATAAAAATGACTCTTGAATAATAATTCATGATAATTTAAATATTCTTCCTTTTAGGTTGTGCATTATGCGTGACTCTTCCAATGAGTTTATTAAACTTCTTCAGGTAAGTATTTAATTTTTTAATTGGGCAAGAAATATGAAAATCTTTAGAAATTGTTATTTAGGTGAATTTTAGGATTTCTTTCTTTTGGAATCTGGGCATTTTGAAAAGGTCATGAAACCTGTATTTTGAATCTAGAATGAGGTTAGGATAATTTGTCTGTGGTGGCTTGCGTAGTCAATTCAACCATAGCCCAGAACTACTAGTTTTTTTGTAAAAGTTTTGGGCTCACCAAACAGTCTTCTAATTTGTCATTTTTTTGTGAGTGAATCAGGAGGGAGTATGTTCCTGTCAAATATTGATAGGTTTACGTTCTTTTTATAAATTGATTATAAGTTTTTATAAATTGATTATGTGTAAGTTTAGTTAGCATGATCATACAATAAAACTTCTCAACTTGTGTAGTTGAGGACCAAATCCTGGACCTATGCTGTCTCTTCTCAAAGAGCGCCGTATGGAAATTCCGGCCTGAGGAGTGTGTAGGGGTTGGGAGGGGAGTTGCCCTGGTGGGGTTGCATCTCTCTGATCTATGTATGCACTTCTCCACTTTGGCTCAGCCACACTGAGTCCATTTATGTGACCTGAATGTATTTTGTTCTTTCATTCCTCAGTACTTTTGCTCCCACTCTTTCCTCTACTCCTGTTTCCTCTACTTGGAACACTTTCTTGTACTTGCCACTTCATCCTTCAGTGCTCAAATCTGTCTTGCACAGTCCTATCCATGTCAAGCCAAGCTCTATGTATCTTCCCTCTTTACAGCCACTGGCAGTCATTCATAGAAGCCATAAAATTTAAAGCTCTGAAGGCCTTAGAGATGATTTGAGTCATGTCTTCCTCTTTTTCTAAAGTTGAGGTCCTGTCCTGATTGGGCAGTATTTTGCCTAAGGTTATGTAATTAGTGGCAGAACCGGCATGAGGATTGAGGGTTCAGTTCAGATGAGCAAACATATATGAGAGTACCACCTGTGTGCCCAGAGCCAGTAAGATATGCTGTGGACCGTCTCATTTCAGAGTCTTTCACTCTTAAGTCGTGTATCATAGTAGCACCATGAGGTACTCTTCTAGTATTGTTTTGTGTTCATTTTATTTTTCCTATTAAAATATAATCTCATAGGACACAGTCCAAGTTTTATTCATCTTTACATTCCAGAGGGAAAAGTGAGACTAAGGGTCAGAAGACTTCCATTCTAGTCCTGGCCCTGCCACTTGGTAGCAAGTTATGTAAATTTAAATTCTCACATCCTCACTTAACCTGCCTCTAAAATGGGATTAATAATGTTGGTTCTACCTATGCCATGGGGTTATTGTGAATAAAAATAAGAGAATAAGTGTGAAAGTACTTTGAAAACTATGAAATACAAGTACAGTGTTTTTATATGTAATAATGTTCTTTGTATTACTTGATTTTTTTTTCAGAAGCTATAAAAATAACACCTTGAAACACAATTCAGTCTATGAAGCTATGGTTCCCTTCTTTTCTCCATGTTTGCTATTCATTTTGTCTACAGCATGGATCCTCCGGTCACCTTCAGATATTTTAGAGTTACATCCTAGAGTATTCTACTTAATGGTTGGAACAGCCTTTGCCAATATCACAGTAAGATTTTTTCTTTTCAAAATCGTAATACATATAAGAAATATTTGACAGAATTCAATAGTTTGAGAAACCTTATATAGTATTAGAATAAGCAGATTTTAATTTAAAGATCTTATATCAGAAATTTGAAAGAATAATTAATAACCTCAAAGACAGAACATGCTGAAAGTTATTTTATTTTTTTGTTTGAAACCAGTAGGATTTGGGGACTGCTGTAGTATTTTGGAACCATGACATAATTTAAATTTTTTGTTTTGGTTGCCTGCTGAAGAATTCATGGAATAATTCCCTTCAGACTCTAAATAGTATTTATAGTGTGGTTGAAATGGCAGCAGATCTAACGCTTAATTTAGGGAGCTTGGAAGGGGTTTTTGAGGGAGGAAACAGACACACACACACACACACACACACACACACACGTTTTTTAATCAACTGATTTTTAAATTAATAACATAGAATAAAAAACTTTGTAATAAATACTACATACGTTAAAAAATCCCTTTCTCTGCTCTGGCCCAGCAAGAGGGCAGACAGGGAGGAAAAATCAGGAGGACTTGAGAAAAGACCCTGTTAGTCCTGACAGCCAGGAAGCCTGTGCTCTAGCTCAGGCCAGGTCCTTAATAAGTTTTTATTTTTTAACTTAGCCACTGAGTTTATGTTTCCATGTTTGTAACTTGTGTTTACTGTCCCAAGTCATACTGATTTCATAGGGTTTAAAGATCTGAAAACATTAATGCATTATATAAAATGTATCTTTGAAGGAATAAAACTATATTTGAGTAAGGTGTTGAAAGTAAAGAGAGCCAAAGAGGTTTTGAGGTGTTGTATGATAACATGTCTGGATTGGAGGTAGCACCTCCTCATCACCATGAAGAAATTTAGTTGTGTGGTGCTGTGGGAGGGTGTTCTGAGAAAATTGTTGTCGTATATCATAGAATCTTAAAATTGGGAGAAATTTCTTTTATCCAAACTGTTACCCGGTAGAAGAATGCCTTCTGTAGCATCCTGACTAAATTATCTTCCAGTCTCTTCTGACACACAATCTGAGGGTCCACAGGTTTGGAGGTTGGGGTAGAGGTCCAGTTGGGCTCCTGAGCAGTTGAGAATTACTGAACTTGATAATAATGTAATGTACAGGTACTTGAATGCTTTTTAAATGTTGGAGTGACTCGTGCTTTGCTAATTAAATTTTCATTCTCTCTTTTTTTTTTTAATACCTTCAAGTGTCAGCTGATTGTTTGTCAAATGAGCAGTACCCGGTGCCCAACTTTGAATTGGTTTCTGGTTCCTCTCTTCTTGGTTGTCATAGTGGTAAATGTAGGAGTGGCCTCTTACATTGAGAGCATTCTCCTGTTTACATTAACAACTGCTTTCACTCTGGCCCACATCCATTATGGAGTACGAGTGGTGAGTAATCTAGAGCAAAATTGGTTCCATTTGATTCTTAAATAGTGAGGTGAGAGAGAATTTCAGAAGAAACTTGCTTAATATAGTAGCTGGAAGAATTTTGGGACATTCTCTAAATTTTGGATAATATCCAGGTGCGTGATGCCATATATCATTTCTGTAATTAATATGTCGTAGTAACTACAAATAATTTCAAAGCTGGATAATTATTGTGAGGAATTAGTTCTTGTTTATAAGTGAGAAGAAATGTAAACCATTTTCTTGGTAAAGAATTATAAACTCCTTTGTGCTTTTAATTATATACAGGACAAAATCATCTTATTTGTTGTTTATCTATTTCTATGCTTGCTTCTCTAGCTTCAGGGGCATTTTTATAAGGGGAAATATAGAAGAGAGTAGATTTAAGAAGTATTCTGCAAACCTTAATATTCTCTTCTAAAATAAGAAACGGGTTTCAGGACAAATGGACTAAGATAGGTATAATAAAATGAAAATCAGAACCATGCAGTTTAGTTTCCTTTTCCTCACACTGTGACATTCTTTTCTAATTATTTTACATATCTTAGCATGGTCTCATAACTATGATTTTGAATTGCTGTACAATATTCCATTGAGGAGATTACTTAATAATTATCAGTTTACTTAACCATGACTCAGTTATCTTAATCATTTAGGTTGTTTCCAGATTTTCACTATTATAAATAAAGTTGAAGTGAACTATCTGGAATAATATTTTTTTCCTTCATTTGCTTTTTTCCTGAGGATAATTTCATAGCAATCGGGTCATGTGATAGGATATTCATATTTCTGTGGCTTTCCATTTCTATTTGGTATGTTTGTTTTGAAAGGAACCCTGCTGTGAATCAGTTTGAGAAACAAAATGTCTTTACTTCTGTATTGTCAGACATATTTTTAAAACGGGGGCACCTGTCATGCTTGATAACAACTTCTTATACCTTGCATATGTTTCTTCCCTTAGTGTTTCTCCCCAAAGTAGCCCACATTCGTTGGAACAAAATAGGTGAAAGAAACCATGATAAGTCTATGAACTGTGACATGAAGACATAATCATTTATGTTTTTGTTTGTGCAAATTTAACGTTATATGCTTTCTATCAACGCTCTGAGGCCTTTATTCTGATATTTCATCAGTCATATGCATGAAGTAGAGCACAGCAACCAGTGTCTTTCATAATTGTTTTAACTTTTTATAACCCTCAGAAGCATATCTTTAGAAAACCATATACACACTCCCAACCAAACCAAAACACATTTAAATTACAAAAGCAGTACATTTTCATTGTTAAAAATCTGGAAAATAAATATAAGCTCAAGCTAACTGAAAAAAATTCCAGGAGCGTCTTGTTTTGGTCTGTCTTTCTGCTCTCTTAACACTTCTACAACTTCTGACCAGAAGATAAAACTTGTTAGACCACACAAAAACATTCACTTGAACTATTGAAATGTAAATATTAAGAAGAAAAATGGAAATAAGAAGGATTAAATAAACCATATTTGCTAACTGGCACATTACCTTGCTTTTGCCTACCCACTAGGGATACCCTAACTAATATGGCTTAAACTGTCAAAAATTTGCAGATCTAGTTTTACTGTTTCATCAGATTAGGAATGATTACCTACAAGTGTTACAAGAAGGTGAACATTGCCTCTAACCGTATATGTAAATATTTGATCTGATAGGTACTATAAGTCAACTAACCCTATAATTTTTCAGTAGATTTGAATGTAAGGCTGTGTGGTCTGGAGGGTTCTGGAAAGACTAGATTTTGGAGTTGGGCAGACCCAAGTTTAAGTCCTAACTCTCCCAGGGTAGTTCTGGTACTCATTCAGCCAGCTAGCTCTGCAGCTATCCTAGTCCAGAAAAACCTCTTCATTTCTGATGGTTTTTGCCATGCCAGTAAACTGTTGTCTCCAGAGGGTGAATTCTGTATGCTTTTTAAAAAAAATTACGTATGTATTTGTCGTTGCCTCATGTTCTGGTTTTCTGTAGGTAAAGCAGCTGAGCAACCATTTTCAGATTTACCCCTTCTCATTGAGGAAACCAAACTCGGATTGACTAGGAATGGAAGACAAGAATATTGGCCTGTAATCTACAGAAGGAAGTACTGTAAATAAGATGCTTGTAAATATTTCATCCATCACCATTGAACTAAATTGATCTGCTTACCAGACATGGGAACTCAGTGTGTGTGGTACTTGGACAGCAGGAGTGATACGTATGATCTGAACTTGTGGAATTTTGGACCTACTAACTCCCAGCTTCTTTTATTTTGTTTTTTATAAAGCCATGTGATGTTTTGGTTAAACATAATATACATTAGACCAGCAAAATGTTCCTAGTAATTTTAGCTTCAGGAGTCCGTAATGTTTTGGTTTATACAGAGTTAAAGATGCCTTGGTTTTTATTTTTAAAACCCCCAAATTTGTTTAGGAACACTGATGACATTCAGAAGACCCAATATGTTTTCATATTTGGTACCTAGTAGTAGGTCTTTAGCTATGGAAGCTATCAATAGCCCAAATCCAACATAGGGAAAAGATAAGAGCAAGTCACCTTCAGCAAGACATGCCAAATGATTACAAAACAATATACAGTTGCCAAATACTGGTTTCTCTTTCCCATGGAAATGCCTTTTGTCCTCATGTGCTGAGAGAGCTAAAAAAGAAAAATATATATATGTATGTGTGTGTATATATATATTTAGATTCGCTAGTATTCTGATTCTCTTTGTTATGGAACGGATCTTGATAAATGGTTTAATTTTCTTTTAAAGAAAAATATTCTCTTGGGACTTAGTAGAGAATGGATTGTAATTGCAGCTCACTCATTGGCATGGCTCATTGTTTAAATGTGGCATTTTTCCCCCTCAGCTGCAAGTTGCTGAGATTTGGTGCCTATGAACTATGATCATATGAATGCATGTGACAGTCCCAGTCTTACAGTAATTACTTGTGAAGAACACAGATATACTTCCTTATAAGAAAAATTTTCTTAGGAGTTAGGAATCTCATGAACCTCACTACGAAATTACGACTGTGAACCTCACTATGAAATTAGTTTTCTGATTTAATTTGTCCTTCCTCTCTCCCTCTGTCTTTTTCTGTGGAAGAGAGTGCTGTGTTTTTTATTTCATACAGGATAAGGAAATAGAAATTCTCTCTTCCCCAACTTGCTCACTTCCCCACTTGAAGAAAATTTTTGATATATATGCCTTACTGAGTATGTGTTCCCTTTATGTGACTTGGAGTAATTTTTTAGGTTTACTGACAAACATAAAAATCTCTTTGACTTTAATATGGTTGTTTTATGATCACACCTTTCCATGAATGTGGATATTCTATTTCTCTTTTTATTTTGTCTCCATTTAATTTGGTGGTGATGAAGTTTACTGGCTGATTTTCTTTTATTTTCCACTGAATGGAGTTTGTGCTTGAATGAAGAGTGTATCTTAAACCCTTTTTTTTGGATGGATTGCACTTGGATAAAATAGGCACCACTGTGTTGATATGTAATTAAATCCATAATCGTTATTTATCTGTGAATGTGACCATCGTCAAATTTAATTATAGTGTATTCCTCTGTTGGATTTTAGTCTGCTTTGTAAAAATAGCTCTAATTGATATTTCAGTTTTTAAATGTGTAAAGTCTAATCATTGTCATTCAGGTCATTAGAAATGAGGCATCAAGGAGCTAAGACATGGTTCTTTACTCATTTTAAAAAATTGTAAAGGTTGAGGTATAGTTGGTGACTTTCTCTGAGACAAAAATGAACACTGAAAATAGGTGAGAAACTGATGAAGGGAAATATGGGTAGTGATTTCATGTTTGCTAATAAATTGCCGTCATGGAGGTCAGAGAATGAACTAATTAAGTAAAAGTAACTATTTTTTGTACACCTTGTTCTGTGTCATCTGTAAAATTGAACTGGATAAAGTGTTAATTTGGGCCTGGAACAAAGCTTTGTTTTAAGGTTCTGAGCTAATCATTTTATTGTTTTGTTGACCTTGTATACAAAAATGAGGTTAATCTGTATTATAAAAGAACTGATAAATATTTATAAAATGACAGATGTGGACCACAGGCTTTCTTTACCATGTACAGTATAGTAAAAACAACAACAACAACAGAAACCCTTTACTTCTGGCATAGGGTCATGTCCTGTAATTTTGGGGCTGTTTTACCTCAAAGTGTGTTTCTGCTCTTTTTCTGTTGCATCAGGTTTATTTGAAAATTGTTTTGTGCCTATACGTTATAACATATTTCCCAATGGTGGTTAAGAATTATGCTATAGTCAGTTTTATTGGCATCGTTTGATGAAAGATGGCTGTCAAGAAGATAAAAGATGAAAAGTGAGTAATTAACTGTTACAGAATACTGTGGACTTGTGAATCTTCAGTGTACTGTTGACCCTTTTTCTTGTTAGTCTGCTGTCTTGAAGTGCGTCGTGAAAGTCCCCATTTGTTATGTAGTGATACAGCAGCCGAAGCAGGACTTCATTACAAAGAGCTCTTGTGAATTTACATCATTGCCAATTATCATAACATTTCCGAAGTACAAAATATCTTTTAGGCTTATGCATGATATTTTGGAGTGCGTTCACACCCCAGCCTTTCTCCCAGCGTACGCTGAGCTGCCTTTTGGGGAGCAGTGGCATGATTGGTCATACATGCATGTTTTCTGTACATTTCAGAATAGAGTGCCTTAGCCAGGCCAGAGGTTTGCTTTGTGTTTCTTCTGACCAAAATTACCTAGACCTGTAAGAAGTTTCTTTTCAGGTTATGGTATGAAAAATGTCCTTTATGCTTGTCAGAAAGTAATTCCCCTATATTTGAGGGGGGCATGGATTAGAAAAATCTTAAAAAATACCTGAGTATGTTAATGCTGCCTTTTATGATCCTTCAATAGCATTCATGATCCTAGTGTAACGTACAGTTTAAAATTGCCACAATTTAACCAACATTCCTCCCTTAATGTGTAATAGACATAGTTTATGGGTTCTAGTCTTAAGGGTAATAGAGTGAATAACTTCCACATAAAGAACTAAATAGTCTCCCCTGGCATTTTAATAATATCATGGTTAAATTACTTTTAATTGTAATTTTTAAAAGAAGGTTCAATGCTGATTATGGCCTAGAATGTTATAGTACTATTACCAGCATTTCATTTTTTTAAATATAGAGCTGTTGGGAAGAGGAGTGTATGTCTAGGGTTGCCCAAATTCTAAATAGTTACCAAAAGAATATTGGTCATGACCTAGAGCCTGGGCATTGGGGGAACATGCAAAGGAGAAAGCAGGCATAGTATCCACTTTAAGGGGAAGAAGAGATCACTTTAGTGCCCAATGATCCTACTGCAGTGCACAGTTTAAAAGTGTCACAACTTAGTCATTCCTCTCCTAACTACAAGTTCAAATGTGAATTTGAAAGACTCCTAAGTGTTCAGTTTTCAAAGAATTATTTTATTTTGTAGTCAGTCTAAAAACATTTGGAATGTACCTTGCTTTCCAAAGCAGACTTTGATTCTCTAAGTTATGGAGGATAAGAAGATAATCTGAAGGTGTTTGAATCAAAGGCTACTTTCCCCCTTTATATTTTAACAAGAAGCCTATTTGTAACTCGTCCTGCTCATTCTTCACCTGGGTTTTTAACTAGCCACTGTCTAGGACAGAGACGCCCACTTGCTCTGTCGCCCCTAGATCTCGCCACATTCACATCTCCTCGATTGCCTTATCTCTCTTGACTAGTCAAGGACTGGGAACATGCCAGAGGGAACAAAGTAAACCTGATGGACTAGAACATTTGATGTCGGGTCCCCAAATAAGCCAAAAACAGATACAGAAATCTTTGATTGTGTTGATTCTTACGTTCAGAGTGGCCTTTATCATGACCTCCGTTCTGGACTTGCCTGAGCACTCTATAGGAAATTTGTGAAGTCAGACTAGAATTTTCTTTGTCCTATGAGGTGTCCTTGTAAGGCAGCATGCCCATTCTTGAACACCCCGTGGGTGAATAACCTTAAGTGAGCTGCCAGTAGTTGAACCTTCCAGGAAGAATTTTAACTAGTATGCTGCATTTGAAGCACTTTGACATGTACATTTTAAGTGACAGTTTTAACAGTAAAATGGTGTTAAATTAATCACTGTGAAACTTGAAAGCGAGACGCCCTGTACATTTTAGGAAGCTTAAGTAAATTTCTGATTTTCCTTTATTAATTATGTAACCCATGTGATTTGTATCTTTTACTTTTCATCGTTGACAGTGGTGCAAATGACTGACTTATTGGCAGGCAGTTACTTTAGGGTATATGGTAAATCGTGGTTGTCTAACTTTTCCAGAGAAAGTGGCAATGTGTTTACTTCTTCCTTTGTGTGAAGCCATGGGAATTGGATTTACTGGCTAATTTATTTCCAGGGTTTCTACAGTGCAAAATAAACGTAACCTTTTAAACATGCTAGTAATGCTTTCCTTTTTAATAAAAATGCAAGAGATAGTAATCTAGCTGATTGATTGTTTTTAAGCAGAGACCTGCTCTTCTTACAGACAGATCTTAAATGAGCTAATATTTTGGGTAGCAAAAGAAGTTTTGCCGTTTGTAGCCTTTTTCACAGGTGGCCTGAGTGAGGGGGTTGTGTTGCATTTGGTCAGAAAGGCCCGGTCCCCAGAATTGGCAAATGGCACATGGAGTGATTCTAGAATAATTTAACAAAGCCTTGTCTTGAGGAGAGTCCATTTGGACACAACAGAAGTATTGTCTCCCACAGGCCATTAACATTGTCTTGTTCTCCATAGAATCATTCTTAGAAAGCTAGGTTCAATCAGAGGAGTGTTATTTTGAAAGCATGTGAATTGGATCATGGCCATGGTGTACCTAATGCTACATTGTAATTAGAGACAGTAGTGAAGATGCAAGGAGTGGCTAAATGCTGTGGATGCCTTATGGCTCTTAGGCTAAGGGCTTCTCCTGAGAAGTTTCTATGGGTAATAATTAGAATAGGAATTGATTCTGACTTTTTATTGAAACAGACAATTTACCATGAATTCTAGATTCTGATATTCTTGAGAAGCACTTTTTAATCTCTGAAGAGTAAGTTCTTGGCCAGAAGCATGTTGAGTTTAGTACTTGATGTTACTAATCAGGTTATAGGAGGATCCTGTTTTATTTTACGAGATCTGTGAATGCTGCATTATGAATCTGTTTGAATTACTGGTATCATTCAGGATCAGACTTAGTTTAATAAGTACTAATTAAGACTGCCCACAATATGAATATTTTTTGTAGGTTATTTTGTTTATATAACTTATCCCATTAGAGCAGCCATTCAGGAGACAAAGACCCAGCTACGTGTAATCATTTCCTCTTTCTGGAATGTGCCAAGAAAGCAGAATTCAGTATTAAACTCCAAATTTCAGTTTTGTTTTTTAAAGTAGCATTTCCTGTGGGTAAAGGGGAAGGCAGCGGGCAACTGCTGAGGTGTAAACTCCCTGCTGCCTGCCTTCTCCCTTTCCCTTCCCATCTAACAGAATAGATTAAGTTTGTAGCCAGTTGTAGGAAATGAAATCGATACTTTTCTGAGTAAGGTTTCATGCCCTGTGACTAAGAATAGGCTGCAGGAATCCTGGCAGAATCAATTATTGATTTGTTTAGCTTGGTCCTGTTGCAGGTTGCTTTCTGTAGTATTCTGATTCCATCCCTTCTCAGGTACCTAGAAACAATACCACTTAAGTAACTGGAATGTGTTTGCTACAAGTGGAATATATTAGAGAAGATGAAAGGAGCGCAAAGTCTTATTTTCCCTTTCAAGTAGTTTAATTGAACATGTTAGTAACTGGTCTGTCTAGCACTTGCTGTGTTCATAGCAAAGAATGTAGCATTTATTTTATCTGGTTATGTGTGGTGTGTGTATATATGCATATTTAATATGTACACATATTCTCTGTGCACATATATGTATGATATATTCGTATATACATGCAGTCTACTCTTGATTATCAGCAAGGTGGTAAGCCTTCACTAGACTGTTTCTTCATGTTGACTAAACCTGCATGTAGCCCATAACTCTGTGAAGCCTCTTCCTTATCCGGAGCCATAGTCTTTCCTACTTTCCATTCATCTAAGTCCCCAAGAAAGGCCCTTGACATACGTCACTTTCCCCTTCCCTTTCACCAGGGACTGTGTGAGCCAGAAAGCTTTTGAGAAAGATGGTCGCTTCCACCAGAGTTGAGGCTTCTGGGTCTGAATGATGATGGGCCCATTCCTGGCCAGAGGGCAGCCCAGTTGTGCTCTTGGGCTTGATGGGGGGGAAAATCTAGCTCTTATGGGAAATGGGGCTTCACAGTTCGCTTAAATTCCTTAGCTGGAATGTTGTGAAGTCTTAGATAATTCGATGTGCAAATAGAGTACAACTGTGCATTTCACCATTAGTATTGTGTCATCGGTGATCCTGTTGCTAGCCCAGATAATCAAGACCTTGACTGTTTCTTGCCACTGGATTCTGGAAGCCTTGCCCTTTCAACTGGATTTGTGTTTTATTTCTGCTGCTGTGAAACACAAAAGTAATGCAGTAGGTTTTAACTTAAAATTGTTTAATTCTGTTACTGATATTTATTGTAATAAAAGTAAAGAGAAAATGATTTTTAAATCCTTTTAATTGTTTTCAGATTGTCTTCTTTGTTTTTCCTTGGCAGGTGCAAAAGGGGAGGGGAGCTATGGGGAGAAAAATAATGTCCAGTCCCTTGTCTCAGAGAATCATTGGTTAATGTAGAGCAAAGCATTAGAAGGTTTTGTTTTGTTTGATCAGCTCCTGGGTGTTCTATAGTCCTGTGACTTGTTTCAGAGAGCAGAGTACTAGGAACGTGGCAGTAACAGCTTTTCATAATATACTGCTCTTGACTCTCCCCGAACTGGGTACTGCACAATATTTATTGTTATCACAATAACTGGATCACACTTATATTAGCTTGTAAGGTGGTGGTTTCATACTCAAAAACATCTTCCCATAGAAAGATTGTTAATGTATGCTGTCAATTTCCCAGGCTAATTCCACAAGAACTTAATAACCCACACTTAACACACCTGAACTTTAGTATGTGAACAAACCATAAGCTCTTATAAAAACTCATATTTTCTAACATGGCTTCTGAGGAGAATATTTCCTATTTTTTAACATCAGAATTGATCTCCCAGTTCTGGCAGTGGGCATTTAAAATTTTTTTCTGTAACAGGTTTAAAGGAGGTGAGGGAGGAAATGTCCCATATTTTAACCCAGGCTAATTCCCTGGCTTAATGTGCTCTTAATCCCCTGCTCTCCGAACTTCTTGGTCGCAGTAGCAGTTATCCCCTGCCTTCTAAATGCAAACCTCAAACACCTAGCACCGGCCTGACACTCAGCAGGGGCAACCAGCTTGGGTTTAGCTACTGATAAACTTTAAAAAATTACTGATGTAATTTTGGCCCCATGGGGCTATAGCCTAGACCTGTTATCCCTCAAGGATAATTCCCTACTCAGTGCATATGCTTATTTAAACTATTGCTACTGGCACACTGTCTTCCTAAAGGGTGTCTTTCCAGCAGTGAATGAGAGTGTCTTTTTTTCCACACCTATGAAAAAGGTTTGTTATTTATATAATTGAGGCTGTCTGTGACAGCAGCAAAGACCTCCCAGCTGGCTGGGAAATGTCTGGAGAGAGCCAGGAAAGGAGGCTGGCCTGGGGTATTGTTATGGTTGGGAGGTAGGGCCGGGATGAGGGTACCCAGCACACACAGTAAGAACCTCCCACCAAAGGAGAGAGCACCCAGGGTTTTTTGTTTTTGTTTTTTTTTAAGTCAGCTGCCCAGATGTGGAGCAAAGGGGAGAAAAGGCATGAGGCTTAAAAGCTCAAACAGCAAAAAAGGGAGTCAGATTCCTTATCACAAAAAATGTCTGGCTTTAGGCCAAGCAGCTTATTGATCGCTCTGAGTCTTTATGGTACCTTTGCTCTCTCTCCCATCTCTCGTGTGACCGCCGATTCCCACTGACTTTCTCGTGGCATCCTACTCCCAGCCGTAGACAGGCACACACGCTTGTGCTTGTGTCTCTTCTCACAGGTGGTGGAGACATGAACCGGGACCTAGAGGAGTTAGGGGTCAGAACTATATCTTGCCTCTGATTCCTCAGCCCCTAGGGAAGGTTAAAGCTGGAGGTCACAACTAAAGGAGAGAGATTGAGGCCCGAAGAAAACTCGTTCCCCTCCCCCGCCCTCCAGACTCCTCACCCCAGCTAGATATGGGACAAGGATCCAGGCAGGTGTTGGACTCTTGACTGCTCCAAGATTTTGGCACTGCTAAATCTCCCTACCACTTGTACACTTGGAAAAATTAATTTAAAAAAGAAAACTCCGATCCCACCTCCAGCCCCGCCCTCCCCCCACCGTGCCCCGCCCCCAGTCAGACCGCCCACAAACCACCACAGCCCCCCCAGGACTCTCCGCGCTGCTGGTGACCGTGGCCGTGGCTGCTTTTGCTCTGGGCGCCCGGATCTGGGGCCGCCGCCGCTGCCGGAACGGAGACGCAGGGAATCCACTCTACAGCAATGCCCTATACCAGCCCCGGAGGGCCCCAAGGAAGAGTGAGGCATGGCCCGTGGAGGGGAAGGTGCTGGACATCCCCAGCAAGAATCAGAAGGGCCAAAGCTTCTATTCGATCTCTTTCCCCCAGCCCCCCACCCGCAAGCGGCATCTGGCTCCCAAATCTTGCCCCAGCCCCAGGCCCAGTCACCTCATCTCTGCAGTTGGAGTCCCTCCTGGACCAGGCTCCTCTGGGCAGCCAAGGCCAAGAGGGTCCCTTGAAGTGGGGAGAGGAATCAGAACCCCCAGAGACCCAGAGAGGACCCCCCCCCCCCAGCGGCTACGTAAAGAGGTGACTTATTCCAAGAGCATCACGGAGTCCAGCAGTTCATCCTGAGACCCACCCCCTCTCATTTCTGTGCGGCTGGACCTCTCCCTTGCCCCCAGAACACCCAGTAAAGGCTCGTGAAGAAAGCAAAAAAGAAAAAAGAAAACTCCATTTGCCTCTGGGTAGGTCTTATTCACCACGCGATTATCTTCTTTGGCCTCACACTTGCCTGTGATTTGAGTAGGCAGGCAGTACAGCTGAGAAAACGGTCAAGAAGTTGTGGCATCCCTAAGGTTGCAGGGCCGGTCTAGGATTAGGACCTGCATTTTCTTACTACTCCAGTGCCCTTTCCCGAGTTAACCTCAGGCCAGTGGGATAAGATTCTGCCAAATGTTATCCAGCTTGTTTTCGAAAGGATGTTAATTCTCAGTAAGAGCACTATGAATTTTTCGTTGGCAATGCGACACACACACACAAAATGGTGCCTCTTAAGGGACTCCTGAAAAGTTTAATTGTGCTTCTGTGCACTTAACTTTCACTCCCCCCAACCCCTGCCTTCCGTACCATTTTCCTCTGCTCTCCTTTTCCTAAGTTTGTGATTGCGAGTGGTGATGGTGGGATTGTCCTAGGTTTCAGCCCTACTGAAAACCGCTACAGAAGACAATTCCTTGATGGATATATTCTAGAGAACATAGGGGCCGAATGCACAAAGTATCAATGGGAGCTCAAAAATGAATGGACGACGAGTAGATGGATACAGTATACTTTAGTTCAAACTTTCCGAGCGATCGTACTATTCTACCCGCTCCATGAGGAAAGGACAACGCTTGTATCCTCAGCGCTAGCACAGTGATTGGCATAGAGTAGGCACTTGATTATATTTGATGAATGTGATTTTGAGGAATATTTGATGAATGAAGAATCAATCATCAGGGTCAGTAAGTGACGAATCACAACTTGGTGCCGCTCTTAAATCTTCCAGCCTCCGTTAATACCCCCGGGCCTTCGTGGGGATTACCCGAATTGCAGGAGAAAGGAATAAAGCCCCAAGCTGGGATATAGCTTTCGGAACACCAGTGGGCAGAGCCTGAGGGAATGCGCGCGCAACCACGCCAGCTGCGGATTAGGTGACTTTTTCCCTGGCAACGGCTTGTTGTTAGCAACGGCTTGTTGTTAGCAGCAAGGCGGTAGTCCGGCGGTGGTCCAGGCAGAGCTAGCTGCCTGGGGGCGGGAGGCACCTGCCATGAATCCGCCGGGATCCCTGAGGGTCCTGGAGGAGAAGGAGAATTTAGCCACTCCGATTGTCGGGCCCTCGATACATTCTGATAACCCTCAGGAGCGGATCCAGGCCCGGCGCCTCCGCATCGCGGCGCGCCTGGAAGCTCGGAGGCGGTGAGCTGGGTTTTGGGCGGGTCCCGCCAAGGAGCGCCCAGGGGGCGGTGACGCGGTGCGGGGATGAGGGGGTGGCTTCTCCGGGCCGGAGCCCCTGCGGTGAGGGGGCGGCGTGCCCTACGTGTGAGCCGGCCTTGTTTCTTGATAAGATAGAAAACATTTCTACCAGAAGGTTCAAACAAAGCATGGGATATTAAAACATTGAACACACTAGTAAAGTCAAAGACGGAAATCATAATCCCTCCAGCATGTTCATGGAGAGCCTGCTGCGCCAGGCACTGGGGGCCATACCCTGAAGAGGCGGGCTCCATGACCTGCCCGCCGAGGTCTTTCTTTCCTCCTTCCTCCCAGCCTGCCTTCCTTCCACAAGTAGTTATGGAGTGGACCTCGGCTGTCACTTCTTCTGGTCTCAGTGGCTTATCTGGGTGTGTGACACCCTTTTCCTGCAGGCTCTGAGGCTGATAACCACACCGTTCTCAGGCCGGGGTTGCCGCACCTGTCCATGCACAGACGGAGTGGCCTTGTCTTAAGGGGGTACAAAGGTGAACCTGCGTGACCCCCTGAACACCCTCTCAGTGTGACAGCACTTGTACCTTGTCCTGCTGGTCACGGTCAGCTGCCCTGCCAAGATGGTGCTTCTCTTCTTGTCTGCTGGCCTTTGGACACAAGGGCCCTAAAGTGATGTGGCTGGGTTCCAATAAAACTTTACTAAAGAACACTGAAATCTGAATTTCATATAATGTTCATGTGTCACAAAATATCCCTCATATTTAGATCTCTTTTTCTAAATTAATAAATTTCATACTTTAGAGAAGTTTTAGGTTCACAGAAAAATTGAGTGGAAAGTACAGAGATTTCCCATATACCCCCTAGCCCTACACATGTATAACCTCCTCCACTATCAACCTTCCCCACCAGAGTGGTACATTTGCTACAACTGATGGATCTTGATAGATATATAATGACATGTTTCCACCATTACCGTATTGTACAGAATAGTTTCAGTGCCCTAAAAATCCTCTGCGCTCTGCCTATTCATCTTGATCTTAAAAAAAAAAATTTTGAAAATGTAAAAATCATTCTTCACTTGTGAGCCATACAAAAAGAGGTGGGTCAGATTTGACCCATAGGCCAATGTTTGCCAACCCTGATGTATGGATCAATGTGATGTTCTGTGGGATATTCAGATGGTCCTGATCTATTCAGACTATATTTTGACAGATCAGGAGAGTTAACATGGCTCTGTGAGTGAGAGGCCTATGTGAGTATACATTATCTGTTCCACGTAAATGTGAACTTCCTGATCCTTTTTCCTGATTGAGGTAGAAAATAATGCATTTGGCCCAATCAGTGGCTACATTCCATGTCCCTAAGGCCACAGTAACCTGCTGTAGCAAAGACACCCGACCTGCATGTCAGCTGCGATCAGGACTGCTGCTTGGTTGAGCTTGCGGTAATTGACAGTTATTATCTTGGATCCATCCAGTTTTTGCAGGACCAGACCAGTGAATTAAATGGAGATTTGATAGGCACCACCACTCGCAAATCCTTGAGATCCCTAAGGGTGACACTAATCCCCACCATCTCCCCCAGTTGACAATACTGCTTTTTCATGCACTCGGGTGAAGTTTCGGAGTGTCCATTTGACCTTCCACATGGTGATAGCTCTTACCCACAGGCCAAGGACCTAGTGTGAGAATTTCTCAAATTTCTAAGTATGTTAAGATCACTCTGGTTGCTCTTTGGGGAATGGTTTGGAGGAGCCAGAAGTGAAAGTAAGGAGTCCAGTTAGGAAGCAGTTGTATTTGTCCAGGTGAGAGATGCAGTTGGTCTGAACTAGTTAGTGGCAGTGGTTTGGAGATAAAGCAGATACACTCCAGACATATTTTGGAATTGAAATTGACTGGATTTACTGATTGATTGGACATGCTGATGAAATGCAGGGGAAAAGCTAGAATGGCTTGAACAGCTGGGTAGATAGATGGCAGTACCTTTTATTGAGACGGTAAAGACAGTGATGGGGGCAGTAAGGCAGGAGTTGAAAATCAAAGGTTTGGTTTTGTCCATATTAAGGGAAGTCAAATTTTGTAAGACATTAAAATTGAGATGTCCACTAGGCAGTTGGGTATGGGTCTTAACTCAGAAGAGATCTGGATTAGAGGGACCAGTGCAAAGAGTCAGCAACATTATGATTGTATTTTAAACCATAGGAATGAATTAAATTACACTGGGAAAGAGGATTAAAAAGGGATGAGAAAAGTGTTCATGGCTAAGTCTTAAGAAAGCCCAGCATTTAGAAGTTGATGGAAGAGGAAACGCTGACAAGGAGAACAAGATAGAATGGCCAGTTGAGGCTGGTAGAAAAACAAATAAGTGAGGTGCAGTAGCGTACCTAATGAATTTGACGCCTGGAGCAGGTAATTTCTAAAACACAGATAATAACAATAGCCTGAAAAGAAAAGCAGACAATGAACATTTTCTTTTATTGAAATTTGTTATATTACCATGCCGGTAATTTTTAAAAAATAAAATTTACAATACAAAATGAGAAAGAAGTAATGGATGAATACTTTTATATATGTTTTTAAAAATTATTTTTGGCTGCGTTGGGTCTTTGTTGCTGCGCGCAGCCTTCTCATTGTGGTGACTTCTCTTGCTGCAGAGCTCGGGCTCTAGGCACGGGGCCTTCAGTAGTTGTGGCTCATGGGCTCTAGAGTGCAGGCTCAGTACTTGTGGCACACGGGCTTAGTTGCTCCATGGCATGTGGGATCTTCCTGGACCAGGGATCGAACCCGTGTCCCCGCATTGGCAGGTGGATTCTTAACCACTGCGCCACCAGGGAAGTCCCAATGAATACTTTTAAATTACATGTAGGGAATTCCCTGGTGGTCTAGTGGTTAGGACTTTGTGCTTTCACTGCCGAGGGCCTGGGTTCGATCCCTGGTTGGGGAACTAAGATCCCACAGCGTGGCCAAAAGAAAAATTACATGTGTTTTGGGGGAAAAAAAGGAAGAAAAAAGCATATGAAGAAATGTTCCCAAAGGAGTGAATTCGCAAGACTTAGAGAATGAGTTGTGTATAGAATGACAGAATAGAAGTAACTCAGGTTCAGTTTCTTCATGTTTCTAATAACTGGGCTAGTGTTGTTTATGTCAAATCCCTAATCTGCTGGGATATATAGTACCTGGGGGGTTGTGGACGTGCCCTGCGCTGAAGTGAGCTGGGACAGTTCTGAACCATTTCAAATGTGCTCTCAAAACACAATTTTTTAAGTCCTATGCGTAGCTGAGTCTGTGTGTCAGAGACCAACTGTATAATTGCAAGTTCTACAAATTAACTTCCTCCTTCAAGGATAAGAAATAGAAAGGTGCTATATTGACGCTTACATATATATTATTAAAAAACAGTAGGGATTTCCCTGGTGGCACAGTGGTTAAGAATCCGCCTGCCAATGCAGGGGACAGGGGTTCAATCCCTGGTCCGCAAAGATCCCACATGCGGCAGAGCAACTAAGCCACAACTACTGGGCCTGTGCTCTAGAGTCCACGTGCTGCAACTACTGAGCCCACATGCCACAACTACTGAAGGCCGCACTCCTAAAGCCTGTGTCCTGCAACAAGAGAAGCCACTGCTCGCCGCAACTGGAGAAAGCCCAAGTGCAGCCACTAAGACCCAAAGCAGCCAAAAATAAATTTAAAAAATTTAAAAACCCACAAAAATTACAAAAAAAAAGATTTAAAAATCAACAGTACTGCAGCAATTTTTTGGAACTTAGATTAACAAAAGATTTTTCAGAAAGAAGTGTTTTATGAATTGTTTTGTTGCTGGCACAGGGTGATGATAAAAAACAGACCGACTTTAGTCAGTTGTGTTGTTTTAAAATTAGCCTTGGGCTCCTTGATTTCCTATGGTGCCCACTGCCCTAACTGCCTAGATCTCGGTGGGTCATTGAGTTGTAGTTTTAGAGGGGAAGCTGTTAACAGAATTAAATGTCATATGAAGATAAAGAATAAGATTAATGGCTAAAGCACCCAAAACTCTCAATCTCTAGTTTTTCAGTTGACATTTCAAATTCCTGAGAGATGTCACTTCTGAGTCAAGATGGTGGATAGAACACAAGCATTTACCTAGGATCTCTATCAAAAATGAGATTTAAAGGGATTAAGTAAAAACGATATAAACCCACAAAGTCAAGCAAAACAGGGGGACTCAATAGCAACAACATTTTGGAAGCTGGGACGTATATAGACAGATGGTAAATGGCTTAGCAGATTGAAGAGTATGGAAATATAAACTAGGAGTGAGGAAAGCTGAGAGCCCCCTTCATTTCCTCTGCAATAAACCTCCAAAAGGCAGCATCAGGTTTACCGGGATAGGGGTGAAGAAGGAACTAAACTAAGGAGAATTGATTGGAAAATTAATAGATGTCAAGAACCTTTCTCCCACTTTGCACAGTTGACCGGAGGTTTGGAGAAAGTAAAATGGAGGATGCATGGTTTGGGGGATGCTGGGCAGAAAGGAGGCAAGGACATGGTACTAAAAGCAAAGGGATTCCACGGACACATGCACACTGGAGCTGAGCGCCTCCCCCTCCCCGTTCCTGGAATGCTGGCAGGACCTGCCCCTTGCAGGCAGGAGACTGGAGAAATCCCTCCGCAGAATCTGACCAGCCCAGAAGGAGGGACTTGAAGACACTGAAATCAGGTTTGCCCGGGAAATGGTTCAGGTAGATTGTCCTGCACTGAAGTTCACAACTGTTATACCACACACTTGCACTCAGCACTTTCATAAGCTTTTTCGCCTTAGCATGGAAAGGTAGCCAAGGATTTTGAGACGTCTGAAGAAAGTGTTTAACGTGAAAGGTAGACACCAAAATGAATAAACAGAAAAAAGCAACTTAGAGGAAATTGAGACCATGTAGGAAGAAAACAACAAAACACAATGAAAACACTGTCTTTAAGTACACTTGAAACTTAGATAATGTTATATACCAATTTTACTTCAATTAAAAAAGAAAGACAGGGACTTCTGTGGCAGTCCAGTGGTTAAGACTCCATGCTTCCAATGCAGGGTTCGATCCCTGGTTGGGGAACTAAGATCTCGCATGCTGTGCAGCACGGCCAAAAAAGAAAAAAGAAAAGAGAGAAAAAAGGAAAAAATGACTGTCATTAATCCTCAGAAGAAGATATACAGATCGCCAACAAACACATGAAAGAATGCTCAACATCGCTAATCATTAGAGAAATGCAAATCACAACTACAATGAGGTATCACCTCACACCAGTCAGAATGGCAGTCATCAAAAAATCTACAAACAATAAATGCTGGAGAAATAAATGGTGTGGAGAACGGGGAACCTTCTTGCACCGTTGGTGGGAATGTAAATTGATACAAACACTATGGAGAACAGTATGGAGGTTCCTTAAAAAACTAAAAATAGAATTACCATACGACCCAGCAATCCCACTACTGGGCATACACCCTGAGAAAACCATAATTCAAAAAGAGTCATGTACCACAGTGTTCATTGAAGCTCAATTTACAATAGCCAGGACATGGAAGCAACCTAAGTGTCCATCCACAGATGAATGCATAAAGATGTGGCACATATATACAATGGAATATTACTCAGCCACAAAAAGAAACGAAATTGAGTTATTTGTAGTGAGGTAGATGGACCTAGAGTCTTTCATACAGATTGAAGTAAGTCAGAAAGAGAAAAACAAGTACTGTATGCTAACACATATATATGGAATCTAAAAAAAAAAAAAAATGGTTCTGAAGAACCTAGAGGCAGGACAGGAATAAAGACGCTGGTGTAGATAATGGACTTGAGGATATGGGGAGGGGGAAGGGTAAGCTGGGACAAAGTGAGAGAGTGGCATTGACATATATACACTACCAAATGTAAAATAGATAGCTAGTGGGAAGCAGCTGCATAGCACAGGGAGATCAGCTTGGTGCTTTGTGACCACTTAGAGGGGTGGGACAGGGAGGGTGGGAGGGAGACGCAAGAGGAAGGGGATATGGAGATATATGTATATGTATAGCTGATTCACTTTGTTATACAGCAGAAACTAACACAACAATGTAAAGCAATTATACTCCAATAAAGATGTTAAAAATAAAAAAAGAATCTTCCTGTTAATGCAGTAGACACGGGTTCGATCCCTGGTCCAGGAAGATCCCACATGCCGTGGAGCAACTAAGCCTGTGCGCCACAACTACTGAGCCTGTGCTCTAGAGCCCATGCACCACGACTACTGAAGCCCGCGCACCTAGAGCCTGTGCTCCGCAACAAGAGAAGCCACCGCAATGAGAAGCCCACACACCACAATGAAGACCCAACGCAGCCAAAAATAAAAGTTTTTAAAAAAAGGATCCTCAGAGAAAAAAGAAAAGATAATTGCAAACATGAAACAAGAATAGGATGCTACTAAAATAATCTAGAGATCAAAACAGAGCTCTTGGAAATTAAAAATAAGGTCGAAATGGGAAACAGTAGAAGGGTTGGGAAGTAAAGGTAATGGAATTGCCTGGGAGATAGAACGAAAAGGAAAAAAGATAGAAACTAGTAGAGAAAAAGATTTTTTAAAAATTAGAGGACTAGGGCTTCCCTGGTGGCGCAATGGTTGAGAGTCCGCCTGCCGATGAAGGGGACACGGGTTCGTGCCCCAGTCCGGGAAGATCCCACATGCCGCGGAGCGGCTGGGCCCGTGAGCCACGGCCGCTGAGCCTGCACGTCCGGAGCCTGTGCTCCGCAACGGGAGAGGCCACAACAGTGAGAGGCCTGCGTACTGCAAAAAAAAAAAAAAAAAAAAAAATTAGAGGACTAGTCCAGGAGATCTAGTATCTGCTTTCTAGATCCAGAAAGAGAGAGTAAACAGAAGGGTGGAAATGATCACTGAAAGAATTCAAGAACATTTCTCAGAACTGAAGATCCTGAGTTCCCTGGTTGAAAGGGGCCACCTGACAGCAGAATGAATGAAAGTAGACCCACCCCAGGCACACCACTGAGCATGTTCAGAACACCAAGACCCGAAAGAAGGGTCCTGCAAGCTTCCAGAGTGAACAGCGATGACAATAGTAATGACGACTCTCACATACAAAGAAAGGATTACGAAAGAGGGTGACGTCTGGTTTCGTAAGTAGCAACAGTGGACACCAGAAGACCATGAGCAATGCCCTCAAAGTTCTAAAGAAAACGGTTTTCAACCTGGAGCTCTAAACCCAGCCGAACAATCAATTACGTTTCAATTTTTTAAGTCCTGAGAAAGGACTATGACTTGCCTGGAGGTATGGTTATTCAAGATGGCAGCTCCCACTGAGACCATATGGGTGGCAGTGGTGGGGAAGCAGTTTCCCAAAAGAGGGATCCAGCTCAAACCTGAGGAGAGAGAAGCCTGGGATGGCAACGTTAGGGAATACGATAGGTCAGCACCGACCAAGAGAAACACAATACGTAAATTAGCATCCACATTAAAAAAATAGAACAGGTGAAATTAACTTTTGTAATTTATCTTGTTGAACTCACTATATAAAAATATTATTTTAACATGTAATCAGTATAAATCATATTGAGATATTTTGCATTTTTTTTATTGAAAGTCTTCAGAATCCATCTAGTCCATATTTTACACTCATAGCACATTTCAGTTTAGATCATTTCAAGCGCTCAACAGCCACATGTGGTTAGTGGCTATCATACTGGACAGTGTGGCGCTAGGCAGTCAGAAATGACAAGTACAAGGCAGCAATGGGATTAAGGCTGAAACGAGATGATAAGAATGTGTAGCATAGTTATTTTTCTTTCTGAAGCACAGGTCTTTGCTCCAGGAAGTAGTTGGAAGGATTATTTAGACAGAGGTGGTAATTAATTGGTGGTCAAAGTAGAAAGTCAGGTGAATGAGTGTGTTTTGGATGGTAATGAGAACACCATGAGCCTGGCAATATCTGAAGCCCTGAGTAGAATGAAACAAATCGTTTTCTCCGTAAGGGCAATGAGCAGGTTCAATAAGGGTATGGAAGTGAATGAAATGACGAGGAAAAAGAGTTTCAGCTGGATTGGGAGTGGGGTGAGGGGTGCTAACTCAATTCCAGCTCTCAGAAATGGTGTAGCACGATGTAGGGCTGTGCTGACCTTTGAACAAAGGGAAGGGAGGTGGAAGTCAGGGAGAGAAAAAGTCAAGAAAGAATGAAGAGTCAAGAAAGGCATCTGCTTCTTTCACCATGGTTGAAGTCATAAGATGATGGTTTCATTTTTCTTAAGGCAGAACTGGGAATCCTCATGGCCTCTGTGCGCCAGAGGAGACAGTGGACCTCCACCATGTAAGTGGGGTGGGTCTTGGTGGGGTCATTCCCCCATACCTCCCCCAAAGAAGCCCAGAATCTGGAACCTTATCTTTCCCCCGTCATCTTTGGTCTTATTTTCTGATTAACACATACACACATATGCGCTATTTATAAAATTCATGCAATAGAAAAATGTAGAAACTATAAGTCCTCAGTAAAGTTCTCTTTCCTTAAATAATTCCTGTCATCTGTTGGTCATAAATCCTTCCAAGATTTTTCCGTGCATATGTGTATAAGCCTATTTTAAGAAGAAAATCTATATTATACTTTACATATTGTTCTACAGCTGGCTCTTTTTACTTACATATTGTGGACATCTTTCTGTGCTGCTAGATAGCACATCATTTTTTTTTAATAGGCTACAATATATTTTCTTGTATTGTTGCCTCACAAGTTATTTAAACAGGCAACTATTAACATGTATGTAGAATGTTTCCACATTCCTGCTAGTAGAGAGAGTGCTGCAGTAATCATTCTCGTGCATATTTCTTTTTGAACTTGTGAAAGCTTTCTGTGGAAAGTTCGTAAAGGTTCAGTCAGACGGGAGGCCCGTGTAAGATTTGGAAAAGTCTTGCCAAATTGCCTTTTGAATGGGTTGTGACCCTTCACATTCCCACCCATGGAGTATGAATCAATGGTCACTCACACCCTCTGCCCCACCAGATACTATCAACTTTTAAATCTTTTCTCTTGATAGGAGAATGAGGATACCTCACAGGGTTTTCAATTTCATTTTTCTGGTTATATGTGAAGTTGAACGTATCTTCAAATGTCTATTTGCCATTTGTATTTCTTCTGTAAACTGCTTGTTCACATCCTTTGCCAATTTTCCTATTTGGTATTTTGTCTTTTAAAAAAATTAATTTAACTTTTAAAAATTTAAGTATAGCTGATTTACAATGTTGTGTTAATGGTATTTTGTCTTTTCTGTATGGATTTGAAGGATCCCATTCTATTTTAGAGCAGAAGTTTGTCAAATATCTTTTACCAGTTTATCCCTTGACTTTCAAGGATAAAATGTTTAATTTTTTTTGGCCATGACACGTGGCTTGTGGGATCTTAGTTCCCCCACCAGGGATTGAACCCCAGCCCAAGGCAGTGAAAGGGCTGAGCCCTAACCATTGGACCACCAGGGAACTCCTAAAATGTTTAAATTTTAGGAAGTAAAACCTTTCACTCTTTTTTGTTTTTCTAACTTTGATCTTACTCTAATAGAGGTTCTCTCCTGTATTTAATTCTAGTGTTTTTACGATTGTGTTTTTTTAGTATTCAAATTTTTATCCATATAGAATATATTTTTGTATATACTGTGATGTACTATGAAATTTTAAAATATAGACTCTAAGTACTAAAAGTAACTTCAGTTTCTTTACTTTTTTCCATCACAGGGAAGCTCTTGGAGAACATTTAGACGGGAAGGAGAGGGAAGAAGATCAAAGCAAGAGCTACAAACAGAAAGAAGAAAGCAGACTGGTAAGAACTGGGGAGTTACTGGGTCGCGACTGTCCTGTAGGACTGGGGCTTTGCTCTTCCTGTGCTGTGCCTTTGGTGGGCTACAGTGCCAAGCCCCGCTCCTCCCTTCTTTTTCCCTCCTGTCCTCTCCCCTCCCCCTTTCCCCTCTCCTCGCAGACTTCAAGACCATCTCACTTCCCAACTCTTCCACTAATTCCTCCGCGGCGCAGGTTGAACCCTTTGACTTCCCGTCTGTACCATTCGTTTCATTTTAGATACTTTTCTGCCTTGTATGACTTTTCGAAGATGTGTATGCGTGCGGTGTCCCCAGTGGAACTGTAAGTTCTAGGAGAGCGAGGGCCTCTTGGTGTAGCTGTGGAGTAGGGCAGAGCTTGTGCCCAATAAACTCTAAAAGGAAGTCTTTGATCGCTCTCCCGTGGCGATGACAAGGGCTCCTGAGACATGAATAAAGGACTTGGAGCGAGAGGCGCAGGAGCGATAAACAGTAGTTCAAAGCAGCGCGCCGGAACTGGCACACTGCCGCGTTTACTTAATTAATTGCATGACAGTGACACCGTGGGCGTTGAGATATGGGAAAGAGCTCATCCAGACGGCCTGGTCAGGGAAGGTTCCACGGACAAAGTGGGGTTTGAGCTGGGTCTTAGACAAGTTAAATGGGATTTATAAAAGTGGAGAAGAGAGATCACTGCTAGCAGAAATTGAAGTGTATTTACTGGGAGAAAAAAATATTCAAATTACTGAAATATTATTATAGAGCATAGAGGTATCTAGCAATAGTTGACAACCTGTGCTGTACTGGATCAAGGATAAAATATTTTATTGTAGTGGAAAGAACTTTGAACTATTATGGGTTCTTGATCCAGATCACCCCTTTATACTTAGGGTACTTCATCTAAAGGCTGGTGATCTCTGAGTGTTTCTGTGTAGAATAAAAAGGGTATTATATATAATCTTGAAAATACTGTTGTGGTAGATACTGCTATCATCCTGGAAATACTGATATACTGTTCAGTATATTTTCAATTTTAGAGTGTAAAATTGAGTGTAAAACCAGAGAGATAACGTTGTTTTCATCAGTAGCTTTCCCAGGTTCCTCTCGCTTAGGACTTAAATCACGAAGAGTGTTGCCATTGAAGAGAAATGTATAAAGAAAATGCTACCTTTCTCAATATCAAGGTATTAACAACCAGGTCTGTCCTAGACCTGGGCAGGAGGGGCCCCTGTCCTGCACCTTATCAATCGTTTTTTTAAATGATAGTTCTTCTTGTTTCCTGTTTAATCTTGGTCTACTCCAACTTTTTAAAGTTTTCTTCTAGAAGCCTCATCGTTTTACTGTTTACATTTGGGTCTATAATCTTAGACCAAAACGGATCTGGAATCCATTTTTGTGTGTGGTGTCAAAGTGGGGCTCAAGGTTCATTGTTTTCTAAATGGACCTTTAATTAACCCAGCACCATTTAGAGAGAAGATCATCCTTTCCCCTCTGCATTGCAATGCACCCTTGTTGCAAATCAGGTGAGCCTACTTGTTTGTTTCTAGATTCTCTATTCTGTTCCGTTGGTCAATTGTCTTTATGCCAATTCCACACTATTTTAATTACTGTAGCTGCACGACAGGCCTTGATATCTGGTGGGGTAAGTCCTCCAACTTTGTGGTTCTTCAAGATGGTCTTGGCTGTTCTTGACCCTTTGCATTTCCATATAAATTTTAGAATTTGCTTCTCAATTTCCACCAAAAAAAAGCAGCTGGGGTTTTAATTGAGATCGGATTGAATCTATAGATCAATTTGGGAAAAAATTAATATCTTACCAATATAGAGATTTATAATCTGTGAGGATAAATTATCCCTCCTTTTATTTAAGTATTCTTTAATTTCACTCAGCAATGTTTTATACATTTTCTTTTTTTAATTATTATTTATTTTTGGCTGCACTAGGTCTTCACTGATGCGTGCGGGCTTTCTCTAGTTGCAGCGAGCGGGGGCTACTCTTCGTTGTGGTGCCTGGGCTTCTCATTGCGGTGGCTTCTCTTGTTGTGGACTACAGGCCCTAGGGAGTGCAGGCTTCAGTAATTGTGGCACGAGGGCTCAGTAGTTGTGGCGCATGGGCTTAGTTGCTCCATGGCATGTGGGATCTTCCCGGACCAGGGATTGAACCCGTGTCCCTGTGTTGGCAGGCAGATTCTTAACCACTGCACCACCAGGGAAGTCCCTATACTTCTTGAAGTTATAATTGTTCATTGTTGATTATGTAAAAGTACAATTGGTTTTTTTTTTTTTTTTCTTTTGCGGTACGCGGACCTCTCACTGTTGTGGCCTCTCCCGTTGCGGAGCACAGGCTCTGGATGCGCGGACTCAGTGGCCATGGCTCACGGGCCCAGCCGCTCCACGGCATGTGGGATCTTCCCGGACCGGGGCACGAACCCGTGTCCCCTTCATTGGCAGGTCGACTCTCAACCACTGTGCCACCAGGGAAGCCCACAATTGTTTTTTCTTTTTTTTTTTTTTTCCCACAATTGGGTTTTATATATTGATCTGATATCCAGCAACCTGGTCAAATTCATTTATTAATTCTAATAGTTTACCTGTAGGTTCTTTTTGTTTTTGTTTCTTTTTACATATATAATCATCTGAAAATGACAGTTTTATCTTTTTCCGTTCAATTTTGATACCTTAAAAGTTTTTTTCTTGCCTTATTGCTCTAGACAGGCCCTCTAGCCCATTGAATAAAAGTGGTAATGAGGAGGGTCCTGTGTCTTGTTCTGGCCCTCCTCTGGATGCACCCCCTCAAGTGGACTTGCCTCAAGTCTACTCAGAGCCCAAGTGCCCCCATTAGATCACTCTCTGAGTGTCACAGAACTCCAGATTCCCTGCCCAAATGGTTCTGAACCCACTTTCAAGGCCTGCATGGGCCTCTTCCCAGGGTCTGTCCTGCTCAGGGCAGACAAGGCCTCAGGGATGACCAGGGGTTTAGATGGAGCTCGCACGTATGGTCTGGGAAATTCACATGCCTGCATCTGAAGGACTAGGAGTGTGAAGAGAATGGGGTGGGCTCCAGGCTGGTGGCCAGAGACTGGCTCTCCCCTAGCCACCAAGTTCTGAAAGGAACTCTGATAGGTAGTCTGAATTCAAACTAGGACTTATAAATTGTTATGAAGGTGCCAAGGTAGGTGGATAGAACATATTTAGTGGTTTATTACACTGAATTGTATTTTTAAATATTTAGATATATGGTATGTGGACCTTCACTTAAACTCTCATCCTGGGTCTCAAAAATGTTAGGGGTGTGTCAGTCTGATGGTAACATTTTCTGTTTTACTTTGAGACTTAAATACTTGATTCAGAAATTTCTGATGTTCGCATTGTCTGAGTAGAAAATAGAAAATTGCTCTAAACTACAGGAAAGCCATTGCTTCCTTATGCATGTAAGACCGTTTGGCACAAGTGATAAGGCTGCAGCTGTTTAAAAAAGGCCTGGAGTACCCTGGATAGCTGGGTGGAGGTTCAGTTCTGTATTCATTAAAACTGTATTTCAAAATTTCCTTAGAAGAATGAGGTGAAATAGAGTCTCTGATCATTTCAGTGAATCCCTGGAGCAGAGATATTTATAAGTTCCTAGTTCAGAAATGATTCGAGAGTTGAAAAATTTGTAAATTCCAAAACAGACTTGGAAAAACTCAGGCATAACCTAAGGGTACTTGAACTTTTTTTGAGAGGATTTATCATCTTGAAATCATGACATCACCAAAAGTTCAGGAGGGAAGGTACTGCATGTGAAATTTACCAAGAGGAATTTAGAAGGGGGGTACCAGTAGCAAAATTCCTGGGCCTTTGAGGGAGGGGTCAGTGCAGTCGGCTACAATTCTCTCCTGTATTAGAACACCTATAGCAAGAGGTTCCACGTAACATTAGCTTAAACAAGGTAGAAGCTTATTTCTCTGGTTCACGTAATAAACAGTTCAGAGCAGAAATAGTCCAGGGCTGATATGGGGGTTTCTTTGAGGCTGGGAACCTCACCTCCTTCCACCCTTGCTTAGGTTGCCTTCGTCTGCTCACCACGTCACATGCCAGCCTGGGAGACAGAGAAAAAGGGGGCAGCAGAGGGCACACCTTTCCCCTTCAAGGCACAATTCAGAAGGGGCACATACACTTCTGCTCATGTGTTATTGGTCAGATTGCAATCTAGCTGCAAGGGAGGTTGGGAGATGTATCTATTTTGGGAGGTCAAATGCCTAGCTAAAATTTGGGTGTTCTGTTATTAAAAGAAGAGGGGGAAATGGACATTGGAGGACAATTATTATTATGTGTCTCACACCCCCAGCTGAGCTTCTTAGAAAGGACCCTGGCAGTGTCAGTCACTTGGAAGCCTGCTGGGGAAAGTGCTGAGATGTACCCAGAGCGGATGCCCGCGTACTGATAGGCTGGTCCCTCCTTTAACGAGAATAAACTAAAGTACCTCCAGAATTGCAGAGTGCTATTAAATTGTAAGCTGTAACATCACATCACAAGTGTCCTAGTGGAAACAGGTTGCTAAGTAGATGCTACGCTTTAAAGTCTTAAGGTAGATTTTTTTTTAATATTTATTTTTTATTTTTATTTTTTAATTTATTTATTTTTGCCTGTGTCGGGTCTTAGTTGCGGCATGTGGGCTTCTCTCTAGTTGTGGCGTGTGGGTTTTCTCTCTCTAGCTGTGGCGCGGGCTCCAGAGCGCATGGGCTCTGTAGTTTGCAGCACACGGGCTCTCTAGTTGAGGCACACGGGCTTAGTTTCTCCGCCGCACGTGGGATCTCAGTTCCCCAATCAGGGATCGAACCCACGTCCCCAGCATTGGAAGGCAGATTCTTTACCACTGGACCACCAGGGAAGTCCCTTAAGGCAGCTTTTAATTCCTGCTTGGTTGGATTGAACACCTACAGACAGTTGTGCAAATGTTTCTAACTTTATACATTCTTCTTGGTTTTCAGAAGTTGGCTAAGCTGCTGCTCTGTGGCACCGAGTTGGTGACAAATATCCAGGTAGCTGCAGATATCAGGGAGGTCCACAGGAGAGTCGAGGAAGAGGAGATAAAGCGTCAGAGGTGAGGGTGAGGACCGCCCCCCCCCCCACCCCGCCCCGGCTCTGCAGTGAAGTATCTCCTCTCTGGGTCCTCAAATTCTCCCTGTCTTTGTCAAACCTATCTAGTAGAACCCACTTCTTGCCCCTTTCGAATCCTCCCTCCCTCTTTCTTTCCTTCCCTCCCTCCCTCCCTCGTTGCTTCCCTCCTCCTAAGTATTACCTTCTTAATGCGTACAAGCCCTTTGGCTACAAAGAGGAGTGGACATGGCCTCTGCTCTTGACTTACACAGTCTAGTAGAGCCAGATGTGCAAACGCCCAACCATGATTTGTGTTAAAGGCATGTATAAGAGTCCTGGAAACACATATGAGGAGGCCTTTAATTCTCTCTGGAGCGATTAGAGAAAACGTTCCAGGCAAAGTGATATTTGAGTTGGGCGATAAGGGATGAAGAGGAGTTGGAGTCAAGGAATGGGCATTTTAGGAGCAACTTGGGCAGAGGCGTGAGATTGCATGATGTTTGGGAATGGCATGAGAGTGAGGGATGGATGGGGGGTGGTGGAAGAAAAGAGACGAGGCTGAGCAGGTACATTAGGCTGTTCTGGATTTAAATTAATCATAACAACCAGACCCATAAACACTACGTACAAATGTAACAGCGTGTTAAAGATGGTAAAGACTCCGTGCCTAGAAGGACAGAGGGTCAGAGGGACGATGGGGTCCCGCGGCCGACCCTCAGCTCCAGGCCTTGGCAGGCAGGCAGGCTGTGGGCGGTCAGCTTGCCCGATGGAGGCAGGCGTAAGCTGCTTAGGAGTCAGCTTCTAAGTTTTGTTTGCCCACAGAAGACCGATAGCAGCAGGAACAGAGGTTCTCATGTAATCTCTTCCTTTGGCTTGTTCTTTAATTAATCTCCTACCTATAGTCCAATTACAAGAACAGCCCACGGGGCCGTTTTGCTCATCTCAGTAGGTACATACACAGTACAATTTTTTTTTGATTGATTGATTTTTATTTATGTATTTTTGGCTGCCTTGGGTCTTTGTTGCCGTGCACAGGCTTCTCACTGAGGTGGCTTCTCTTGTCGTGAAGCGCGGGCTCTAGGCGCATGGGCTTCAGTAGTTGTGGCATGAGGGCTCAGTAATTGTGGTGCATGGGCTTAGTTGCTCCACAGCATGTGGGATCTTCCCAGACCAGGGCTCGAACCCGTGTCCCCTGCATTGGCAGGTGGATTCTTAACCACTGCACCATCAGAGAAGTCCCCACAATATAATTTTAACACAGTACAATTTTAACAACAATATTTTCAGTTGTTTAACATAAGTCGTTCTCCCCACCAGCAACTTTGCCAGTGTCACCAAGATATAATTTATTCTTGAAACTTCCCACTGCCTGTCATGGCTTATACCAGGGACTGAATTGGCGGGGACAGCTGCAGAAAGTCCCTGAGGGTCCCGTTGAG
This sequence comes from Tursiops truncatus, assembly GCF_011762595.2. NCBI lineage: Eukaryota > Metazoa > Chordata > Mammalia > Artiodactyla > Delphinidae > Tursiops > Tursiops truncatus. Next base: position 68,459,950 of record NC_047047.1, on the reverse strand, counting down.
GAGTTAGGCTTCTCTTGAGGAAAAATGGAAGGTCCTCTGAGGAAAAAGGAAGGTCGCTAGTGGCAGAGTTACAAGATAAATGTGGGTTCTGGAAAGATAATCTAACAGCTGTTTCTCATTTTTTAGAAAAAAAAAGTTAATTGAATTATAAGATGTACTATGTACCCTAGCTTGGAAGGTGGGAAGGAGAAGGGGATCATAAGATAATTATGTTGTGATTCTTGTCCTTAAGGGAGTTTGAACCCTCGTTTGGAGACAGTCTCATAGAAGGACAGTCTGTTAAATTTGGGAGAGGGTCACAGGCATATGTCCTGGCCCCTGTTCTCAGAAGGGGCCTCACATCTCAGCCCTAATACCTCTTTCTATCCAGCCCCGTCCTCAGTGTTCTCCATCACATGGTTTCTTTGGAATTTCTGGAATTCTGGGAGATCATCTCTATTTTCCATTACTAATGGTGGAGTTTTCCTTTTTGTATGTTCCACTGGTCATTTATTGGTGATTTGGGAGAGGAATGGCCAGACAGTTGAGGTCATGTCAATAGTAAAAAATAATGAGTGCCATTTGTTAAGTGACTACTGTGCTGGGAATAATTTTATTTAATCCTGACAACAGCCATAGGAAGGTAGTGATAAGTGGAATATTTATAAATGGAATGGAATATTTATAAATGGAATAGTTCCTGCCATATTAATAAACAAAGGATGTCACAGTCATCAATGATTGCAGCCCTCCAGCGTGAGCCAGTGAGCCCTGAGGAGACTCAGGGTTGAAAAGAATACCTGTCATCTAGCAGCCATCAGACTGCAGCCACTCCCTGCAGTGAGCCCTGAGGAAACTCAGGATGTGTCACGATGCTGGCCCCAGATAGCTGAGATGCGTATCAAAGGAATGATTTGAGTGAGCCCAGGCTCTTGCATCTTCCCATACATAGAAAAGCGCTAAATTGCTTAACTTGAGATATCTGGTTTCCTTTAACAGTAATCTTTTGACGTTCCCAACTGCCTGCAAAACTCCTATTTATCCAGGCTCCTCCCAGCGCCTCCCAGGAGCAATTTCTCAGAGTTATCTGAAACTCTGTCTTCCGGGCTGCGGTCCTCATTTTGCCCCCAATAAAACTTAACTCGCAACTCTCACGTTGTGCATTTTTTGTCAACAGTTGATCCTTTCATCCTCTCTATTCTACAGATGAGAAAAATGGGGCCTGCAGAAGTTAAGCAATTTCTCTAAAGTTGAGAGCCAAGTGGCAAAATCAGTATTTCAACACAAGCTATGGGACTTGTGACCAAGTGGTTAACTGCTGTGTGTCACCATCTTAGAAGTATGTGACAAATTGACTCTTGATCTGTGTGTGTGTGTGTGTGTGTGTGTGTGTACAGCCTTAATGTTGATCCGTTTTTGTTATGTGTCACTTTGTTTATTTGGTCTCAGTTACTTGGAGTCAAGCATTAAACTAAAAGAAGATTTCTCAGAGCCCGGTTTGGTTTTCAGGCAGAGCTGGGTACCTGGGCCTGTTTTACAGACCCTAGAGAACCAGACTGCTTTCTTGGAAGGCAGCCTCAGGAGCTGGGCTGTTTGTATTTGCAGACTTGAAAAGCTGGAGAATGAGGTCAAGACCAGTCAGGACAAATTTGATGAGATCGCCATGAAGTGGGAGGAGGGCAAACAGAAGAGGATCCCCCAGGAGCTGTGGGAAATGCTCAACGCCCAGCAGGTGCACTGCGCTGGGCTGGTAGAAGATAAGAACAAGCTGATCAGCGAGTTACAGCAGGCAAGAGCCTGGCCCTCGGTCCTGGCTGCCGGGGATGGAGCTGGGGGATGTTAGCTTCTCCTGAATGGAGAAAGGCCGAGGCTTTACTTCGTTACCCAGAATGCGATATAGCTCAGGCAATACACTTTTTTAAATTTATTTTTTATTGAAGTATGGTTGAATTACAATGTTGTGTTAATTACTGCTGTACAGCAAAGTGACTCACTTATACATATATATACATTCTCTTTCATGTTCTTTTCCATTATGGCTTGTCACAGGATATTATTCATTGCTTAGCTGGAGCACCCTGGGCTTTCTGGGAGGCTGCAGGGAGATTTGAAGCAAGTAGTCATTGAGGGGTCTGATCCTGTGCTGCTCGTTGAGACTTTGCCCCGAGCTGAGCCCACGGCCTCCAGACACCCCAGCCTCTCCCGAGCACCTTCCCGTTGTGCAGTTATAATTCCTAGTGCGTGATGCTGATGGGAGAAGTCCCCCCCCCCCCCGCCCCCCGCCACCGCCCCGGGGGTGAGGCGTGGCTGGCAACTTCTGGCTTCTGTCTCAGTTGATGACCAACCTTTGACGTGCTCTTCTCTAGGAGTTAGAAACAAAGCATGATCAGTACGTGAAGGATTTGAAGAAACAGTCGGGTGACATCTGCCTGCTCCTGGAGAGGATGGAAGAACAGGTGAAAAATGTGATGAAAACCTTTCGCCAGGAGCTCCAATACATCGAGGTGAGGTGATGGCATGCGAGAGAGCTGCCCTCTGCCTCTGGGAGACCCCTGGGAGGAGTCCCCTGGGAGGTGGCTGCCTGTGGCCTAGCCACCCAGGGAGGGGCCCCAGATGTCTTGGTCCTCTCATTGCTGTCTCTACTCTAGCGTTTCATTCACTTACTTATTGATACATTCACTCCTCCAACAAATATGCAAGTGTACTAAATGGCAAGCACTGTGCCAGGGGCTGGAGATACAATCACGGAAAAAGTCCTGGATGAAGCCTGTATTCTAGCAGGAGACAGCTAGACAATAGAGATAAATTACTAAGTATATAAGTTGACAGGTGTGATAAGCACTTGGAAAGAAAATAAAAGAGGGGTAAGAGGTGTGGAGGAGGGAGATTGGTGCTCCAGAAGCAACAGGCATTTGTGAGCCATTTATTTGATGTGTTTATGACAGTCAGGGATGGAGGGAGAGGAAAGGGGCGTGCCAAACAGGATCCAGGATCCAATATTCTGGATTCGCATGAAATGTTAAGGATTGAGATCGAGAAAGACCTTTCCAAAATGGAAGAGAGCCCAGAGGTGGGGACCTGTCTCTTTGGATTATTACAGACTCATTTCTGCATTCCTGAGTCTACCCCATCCCCTGTTCTGTGAGCTCCATGCTGCCTTTGCTTCATGGGAGCCCCAGCCATAGCGATGCTCGAACCCGAGTCCCGGCTGAAGTCATGCCAGGGTTGGCCCTGTGACGGCAAGGCGCTGGCTTCCTGCCTCGCTTATCCAGTCGACACAGGGCAGCTGGCACGTTTCCTCTCACAGTCCGCGTGAAGCATAGATTTCGTAACACTTTCCACGCAACACATTCCACAGTCTTTTGGTTGCATGAAACTTGGCAAGTCGATTTGACTTTGTGGGTGGCAATGTGGCACTGGTGCTGTTGTCTGAGATTTCTTTGATGCTGTGGGACCTGCCTAATTAAAACAGACACAAGAGCCCTTTTCCTTCTGGGTCGCAGAAAGCATTTGAGGTGGAGCGACAGGAGCTGCTGACCAGCAATAAGAAGAAATGGGAGCAGGCCCTGCAGGCTCACAGTGCCAAAGAGGTCAAGGGGCGGCCGATGGGGGAGGGGCAGGGGTGTCAAGGGTGGTCCATGGGGTCTGGGGTGACTCCTCTTGGGGCTGAATTTGCTAGCCTTTTTGGACCTTGGGGAGGAGTGCCGTGGCCAACATCCCTGACTGCACCTGCCAGTTAGTTAACCAGCGGGGACTGCGGATGGCGCCCTCTCGTGGTGGTGGTCAGTACCACCCGTGCAGCCCGCTGTGGTTTCCACAGTCCTCCCACTCTCTACTTTATTTCCTGGGTATCTCCCCCAACCATGGCTATTTGCCGCCCACAATGATGTTTTAAGACACATTTTAAAGGGTGTGGGGTTTTCGCTTTATTTCAGAGACGTAAAGAACAAAGAAATAATATGACCAAGATCCACTGGGTATTTTTTTTTAGAAATACAAATGTCTGACTGCAGGGTCTGCCTTCCTCTTAGAGTTTCTGGAGTAGAACCCCATTAGGCAATACAAGCCATAACCTGGGAGTTCAAAGCCTTGGGGCACAGGGGTTCTGAGGGCAGACACACTCCCTCCACAGTCGGAACAGGGACGGGACCTGCCCTTCCCCTTGTCTCCCTGTGCCTTCAGCTGGAGTATCTTATGAACCGCATCAAGAAAGTGGAGGACCACGAGAAGCAGCTCAACAAACAGAGGATCTGGGACTGCGAAGAGTACAACACGATCAAGATCAAGCTGGAGCAGGACGTGCAGGTGTGACTCGCGTCTGGGCGGCTGAGCAGGCGGAGAGCACCTGTGAATGTCTCTTCCTTAGCAACCACCCATGATATTCTAGAGCTAGTCCATTCAACCAGTCCCTACTTGTTATCTGCTCTCTTTTAAATGATCGTCTTTGAAGGAGCTCATGTACAGGATACACGTGGAGGAATGCTTTCTTTAATAAACCAGTGGAAAACTGCCAAGATGCTGAAGGGGTCTGGAAACCATGGCACGTGAGGGACCGTTGAGAGAATTGTGTATTTTCGCGGGGTGAAGGGAAAATGGCCCTAGGGTCAGGTAGCTAGCTGTGTCACACGGCCAGTGCTCGGACAGCCAGCGCCCAATGGGTGTCTACCGTATCCCAGACACTTACTGCACAGTGTCTCTAACCCTCACAGTCACGTGAAGGGGAGAAATCACTAATGGCATTTTATACACGAGGAAACTGAGGCTCAGAGACAAGGCTACTTATCTGGTAAGTGGTAAGCCCTGGATTGAAACCCAGTTCTGTGTGTCTCAGTAGCCTGTATCCTTCCCAACATGCCACACAGCCCCCTGACTGATGGTTGAACGTAGCAGTAAGGCAGGTTCTGACTCACCATCAGAAAGAACCTCCTCAGACTTAGAACTGTCTAATACAGAAAAGGGTCAGCCCACAAAACAAAGAGTCCCTTAGCTCATAAAGTATTCACAGACTGAATGACTATGTCTGTCTTCAGTGTAGAAGAAGGATTCCTGCCGTGGGAAGGAGGTTAGATTTTTCTGGTTTCTAAAGTTCTTTCCAAACCTAGGATTCTGTATTTCAACATCAGTTAAAAAAAAAAAAAATCCCTAATTATATTTAGATGATGTAATGTAATTGTGTCTTATTATTCAAGCATGTTCATGTTCTATTCATTTCAGTCTTTCTCTAGAAAAACGTGTTAGATTAAAGCTTTTCCACACAGCCTTTGGTAGAATTTCAGGTCTTAACTCCTCTTGTAGCTTTATATAACGAGGTTAAATTAAAAAACCCTGTTAGCGAATTCCCTGGCTGTCCAGTGGTTAGGACTCGGCGCTCTCACTGCCATGGCCTTGGGTGCAGTCCCTGGTCAGGAACTAGGATCCCGAAAGCCACAAGACAAGGCCTGAACAAAAGCAACCCCCGCCCCCAAACCCTATTAGATTACAAATATTTTTCCAGTTGAGAATTTCCTTGAGCCTTTCTTATATTAATGTCACAGAGCTGAGCGTTAGACAAAGGACAGTAGAAGTCTGTAAGAAAGCCGCACTGCTTCTGCGGGCTGCACACATTACACTTCTAATGAAAATGGCTATTGTTAAGCTTTCTCAAGTTATCTTGATTCTACGATCATTTATATGACGAAAGTACATACTGTTGGCCTCAAACAGTGAAATAATGGAAACTCATGTTCTTTTTTGTTTCGTTTTTCCTTTTGTGGTAAAGACCTTTAATATAAGATCTACCCTCTTCGCAAATTTTTAAATATACAGTACAGTATTGTTAACCATAAGCCCTCTGTTGTACATTTCCAGAATGTATTCATCTTACATAACTGAAACTTTGCACCCTTTGACCAGTACCTCCTCATCTTCCCCTCCTCCAGCCCCTGGCAGTCCCTCCCAGCAAATTCTACTCTCTGCTTCTAGGAGTTTGATTATTTTAGATCCTACATGTAAGTGAGATCATGCAATATCTGTCTTTCTGTGTCTGGCTTATTTCACTTAACATAACGTCCTGCATGTCCATTTATGTTGCTACAAATGGCAGGATTTCCTTTTTCTTTTAAAGGCTGAATAATATGCCACTGTATATATACCACTTTTTAAAAGTCCATTAGTCCTTCATCGGACATTTAGGTTGTTTCTATACCTTGGCTATTGGGAATAATGCTACAGTGAATGTGGGAGTGCAGATAGCTCTTCGAGATCAATTTTTTTTGGGTATATACCCAGAAGTGGGATTACTGGATCAAATGGTAGTCCTATTTTTAATTTTTTGAGGAACCTCCATATTGTTTCCTTAGCGGCTGCACCAATTTGCATTCCCACCAGCAGCACAGAAGGATTCTCTTTTCTCCACATCCTTGCCAACACTTGCCATCCTTTGTTTTTTGATAAACAGCCATGCTAATAGGTGTGAGATGATATCTCATTGTGGTTTTGATTTGCATTTCCCTGATGATTAGTCATGAGCATCTTTTCATGTGCCTGTTGGCCATCTACATATCTTCTTTGGAGAAACGGCTCTTCAGGTCCTTTCCCCATTTTCTAACTGAGTATTTTTTTGCTATTGAGCTGTAGGAGTGGAACCTCATGTTCTTAATCCAATGTTCAAATGCTTGAACGAAGCCAAAAAATTCTGGGACATGGGGAGATTATAGAGGTTAGGGGGTGAGACTAGGGAGGTGAGCGGCAGAGAGGCAGGTAGCCTGGGAGACCTGGCTTTCCTGGCTCCCTCTGTCTGGAGGGACTAACAGTGGAGTGTGGGTATGCAGGAGGCAGGCAGATGGAGATTCTCAGAGTGGGAAAGTGTGTGCAGTTCCTCTGTGTAACAGTTCCTTCCTATGTTAGAGTTGAGTACACTGTACCACACTCCACACTTTAGCTGGGAAAAGGTAATCAAATCAGGGATTACCCGTATTGCAATATGTGGAATATTTCACTAGACTGAACTTTATCATAGTGCCTCTGAGCTGTATTCACTAGATAGTAAAGTTAAATAGTGTCGATTTTTGTCAAAAAGATAACGGCACGCAGCTCAATTCCTAACACTAATTCATAGCACTGTGTCAGTTCTAAAATATGGAACTAAAATTTTTGCAAACCACAAAAATACAAAGGATCCAATACACATAGATATGGTTTGATAGGTGAAGCATAAGAAGTAAAAATAAGAAGATGTACTTTTCAAGTGCTTACTGCTAGCAAGGTCACACTAGCAATGAATGAAGATTTTACCACTGCTGCCCACCACCCCAAAATAAAACTGCTAGAAACACTTAGTTCTTGATGCAGGAAGCAAATGGTTTTTATTTTTAGGCCTTACCTGCTCATTTAAAATTGTGAAATGGTTTAGTTCAACTTTAATACCAGAATATTCATCACAAAAAGTTAAATACAAGTTATTTATTTAACAAGTATTGTGAACTTACAGGGTGCAAAGCATAAAAATAAATAAGATACAATTTCTGTCCTTAAGGAATTTACAATCTTTTGAGCGAGAAAGCAAGCTACATAAATAGTGTAAATAGTATAAAAGAGTGAGCAACAGGGAAGAAAAGGGTAAGCAAGAGTGTGGGATGGAGAGTCTGCAGTTCCAAATGGAATCCAGGGGTTCCCTCCCATCCCCACAGGGTTGAGATCGGTGATAAAGAGGCTCAGTGGGGTCTTTAGAATCATCTGAGAAGGCCAGAGAGAAAGGCTGTTCTAAATTTCCATTCTGCTGGGTGGGTATTGGCAACCGGCGGCGTCAGCCCAGGGTAGGAGATGGCTCCAGAAAGCAGCTTCCTTGCTCCTACTGCCCCAGGAAAAAGAGGGGAAAAGGGAGGTGCGATCAACACCTGGAGTACGTGCAACATTGAAGGATTTTTGTGGCGGGTTAGATTGTAATCTTTATAAATTATTCCCCCAAACTAACCATGACGTTTTGCCATTAGTCTTCGGAACACGGAGTACAACATTGCAAAATTCCTCTGGATAATTGAATAATAAGCACAAGCATTTAACAAGACCGATTACAATTTTTTTGGTATTAAAAATATCTACACTTTATTTTATTTAACATCTTTATTGGAGTATAATTGCTTTACAATGGTGTGTTAGTTTCTGCTGTATAACAAAGTGAATCAGCTAGACGTATACATACATCCCCATATCTCCTCCCTCTTGCGTCTCCCTCCCTCCCACCCTCCCTATCCCACCCCTCTAGGAGGTCACAAAGCACCGAGCTGATCTCCCTATGTGATGCAGCTGCTCCCCCCAGCAATCTATTTTACATTTGGTAGTGTACATATGTCCATGCCACTCTCTCACTTCAGATTACAATTTTTTAATATGAAACTATACTCAATGTATGACAATCAAGGACAGCTATATATTGAGACTAAAACCTGTGATAATTAACAATAGAGTCACCGGTACTAAAATTATCACGAGCAGAAGGTGTTGCAAACAAATAATGAGTAACAGAATTCATGTAATTGCCTGCTGTAGACACGGAACTGCAAGAGGCAGGAGACCGTGATTAGTTCTGTAAATTCATCAACAGCACTGCCAGCCACTCCTAAGTGGCATCACGAACGTGAAGCGCCCTGTGGTGGTCTTGGGACAGAGTGGAGGTGAAGGGAGGGCTGATGTGTGATCTGTATGTACGCTGCATCGCTCGTTCCTCCAGGCGTCAGTTCCCTAAGAGCATTAGCAAAGAGCAGGGGCAAATGTTTTCAACGAGAGGAAATAAAATCGGCGAATACAATTCAAGTGCGTGTACAAGCAGAACACTAAATTAAAACAGTCAGGTGACGGATTATAATTATTATATATATATATTCGTCTATAAAATCAGCTCAGATTTAAGGTCTTTCAGGCCACATCGAGCGGCTGGTTAGCTCAGTTGGTTAGAGTGTGGTGCTATAAGTTCCTTCAGGTCACAAAGAAAAAGACATGGCCTAGTTACTTTCGTTCAGAGTTTTGTAAACTGTGTTCAGCTAGGTGAAATATTGGTGGTGGTTTCACAAGACCAACAAAAAAAGTGATGCCAGTGATATTTTTTTCCTTTCAAGATGTGTTCTGTAGGAAAAATAGAGTCTATTTACATGATTTTTTTATGTAATAATCTGCCTTTTGAATGAAATTCACATGAGAATTCATATGGTAGGGCTCTCACATTTATAACTCATGTGCTCCTGCTGTGTTATAAGTATAAATAAGTATAAAAACTGTTCTATAGTAAGTAAGTTTGGGAAATTCTGTTTCAGTGACAGGAGCTCATTGCAAAGCTCTAGGAAGAAAGAGGTCACCGGACATGGTCAGAGCAGACACCCAGGCACTCAGGGTCATGGGGCTCCTGGGTGCCTCCGTCCCAGCAAAGCCTGGTACTCATTCACTGTCATTCCAGATCCCGAGCAGCTCTGGAGACCCTCCTTCTCTGTGAGTGTTCACCCTTTCTCAGATTGTCGCCATCCAACAAGGAGCTTTTCTATGGCGCTTCTGTGCCAAACCACGTTGACGAATGGCCTCCCCGGTGTCCAGGGCTGGTCACACTTGAAGTAGTGGGCTGGTTTCGTTTGGAGCACGGTGGCATAAATCATCATGACTTTGTAGGAAGAATTGCTGAGCGTCCCTTTCCCCACTCGGCACTCACAGTCATCCCTAGAAGGGTCCAGGGCCCGGAGCAGTAGCTCAGGCTGGGACCACCCCAGCTAATTGCACTTGAGCTGAGGCTATGCCTTCAGAACCTTCCATAGGCTCTTTGGGATAATATTCAAGTCAGGAATTTCTAAATTAAACTTTAATCCTGCTCAGGAGAGTGCGGTGCGGCTCCCGACAGCTCCCTACCCGAGGGCTGGGCCTGCCCTGCACAGTGCTGAGAGCTGACGGGGTGGGGATGCGGGTACTTGCACACGGCCAGTGGGGTGTGAACCGTAAATTGCTTTGTGGAGAGCCTTTGAACTTCACTTCTGAGAACCTACCTTAAGGAAATAAACAAAATACCCCCAAAGTTTTAAATGTAATTCTTCCCACCATTATTTTATAATATTGAAGATTATCAAAACAATATAGATGTATTTATACATTTGTAAATGTATATACTGTAGGGAAATGGTAAAACATTATGGTATATGGTAAACATAAATATTTCCTATAGGGTAAATTATAATATAAAAATATGCACCATTAAAATTATATTAATAAAACTTGATGGGCATGGAAAATTCTTAAGTTGTAATAGTAAAGGAGAAAAGTGGGATATAAAATTGTAGGTATAGTTGCATCTCAATTATGTAAGGAACACTGGAAAGGAACAGGCCAGTATGTCAACAGAAATTGCCTTTGGGAGGTGGAATTATGGGTAGTTTTTCTTCCCCCTTCTCCTATGTCTCCTTCTTTATCCTTTACTGTACTTTCTGTGTTTTCTACAATGAGCAAATATTACTTTCACAATGAGGAAAAGTTTTTGCAAAGAAAAGCATATAACTAGAAAAAAGTAAATAAAAATTTGACTGAAAGTAGAGAAATTGAGGGGTACAATTAGTTATCATCCTGGTGACCAAGATGGTTCTTCACTGACCACCTGTTAAAGAAGAGATAGAACAGGCCTTCTGTTCTGAAGGAGATATTCAATTCTTGTCCCATAATGGAAAATTTAACATCTCTGGGGTAGCTAAACAGATCCTGAGGTGACTAATTCCCTCAGTTACAGTGTGGGGATCACCGACTCCACAGGGAAGGTGGGAATGACTCACCCTCTGATGATGGGTGATTGCCTTTGTTCTCCCGTTTATCACCTCCTGGCCAGTTCTGCTCCTTGAGGATGACCCAGAGCAGTCTGGAATCTCTTCCTTCCTCTGTTGACTCCTTGGGGAGGGTCTGTAGTCGAGTGGAGGCAGACGGGAAGGAGGCTTGAAAGAGTGTGGTATGTGGCATGTCACATGGCTGCCTTATCCAGATCTGATTGTACTTAATTGCATCTTCCATTGCTGCACCTCCATTCGAGAAAGGCAGGAGCGAGCCAGTATATTTGCCCTGTTCCAGCCTTGCCCCTCCCTAATCCTTTTCACCAGCTGCAGAAGGACCTTTCTACCCTGCGTGGACCAGTAATTCTACTCTTCCCCCTAACGTCTTAGTGACCCTCCTTTGCCTTCAAGGATAAAGCGTTAGACTCCTAGCTCTGTCAGGCCCTGCTGCTCTGTCAGCCTCATCTCTACCATTCCCTCCCTGCTTCATACCTCACGTCCTAAACTGCTCATGGTTTCCCCAAAGCACCTGGCTTTCCCTTGCCTCTCTAGACCTCTCTCCCCTCCACCTGAGTAACTCCTACTCATTCTCCAGGCCTCAGACATGCGAATGCCATATTTTCAGGGACGCCTGCCCTGCCCTCAGGGCCCGGGAGAACCCTCCTCTCATTGGTCCCATACCTGTGCTTACCCTGATCTTGCTTCTTGTCACCAGTGCTTGTTCATCTGTCCCTCTCCTAGACAGGGAAGGACTGGGCCTTTTTCACCTGTGTTTTCCCAGCAGCACCTCGAAAAGCATCAGACATATAATAGGCACTCGATAAATATTTGCTGAATGAATGAACACAACTAATGATGATCCAAATAGTAAGGACGGTTGCCTCTATCCTCCTTTAAAATGAACACGGTTTGCTAAACACTGACATTGACAACTGGAAGGTCAGAGTGGGGACCTTGCAGGTTTTTTGTGGCCATGTTAACTTTTATGGTTTTTCTAGTGGGGCTGCTCGTTCTCTGAAGGGTCTGGAGCAGAGCATGAGAGGTAGCTGTACTTGAACTGTGCTCTAACTCTGATCTCTCTTAGACTTTAAGCACGTAGACGTTAGCTTGCACTTGAATGATTTGTATTTTTTCTGGTTGACCTTTAGTTTGCCTCTAATGATAAATTTTCTAAGAATTCAGGTGGAGACACTTGTCCTAAGGTTCCTCTGATACGACTGCAGAACAAACAACCAGGGACCCTCATGCATGACAAATTGTACCAGGGCCAATTAGGATTATTTTTTTAAACTTTAACTTTAGATTCTTGAGCAACAGCTTCAGCAAATGAAAGCAACTTATCAGCTAAACCAAGAGAAGTTAGAGTACAGCTTCCAGGTGCTGAAGAAGAGAGATGAAGAAAGCACAGTGATTAAATCCCAGCAAAAGAGGAAGATCAACTGGTAAGCTAGCGTGCACAGCGTCTTTGTTCTGGGCCTTTCTGTGCTGAAAAGAGGGATGGGTCTGTACTCTTTTGTAGGAGTAGAAACTGTTAAAAATATAACCAATTCTTATTAAAATATTTTTTTGGGGGGGGGAAAACATTCAACTGGTTCTACCCTCCCCACACCCCGAAAAGAGTTTATAGCAAAAAGTCTGTCTCCCATCCCTCCTTTATCTGGGTCCTCTGTCCCACCTCTGTGACCATTATTCATTTCTTTTGTTTCGTCCAGAATTTCCTCACGCACGTACAAGCAAACACAGATAGACAGTCTCATCCCCTTCTGCTTTTACACAAACGATAGCATTCTATGCACACTGTTCTATGTCTTGAAGATGTTTCCATACCAGTTCGTAGAGAAGGTTCACATTATTTCTTAAGCTGCCTCGTATTCCACTGCATAGATATGCTAGGATTTACTTGCCCAGTCCCACACTGATGCACATTTCGATGGCTTCTAATCTCTTGCTGTTGCAAATAATGCCAACATAAGTACTTATGTCAATGTGTCACTTCTCATGTGTGCCCGGCTATCTGGGTAATGCTCAACTTGTAATTACAGAAGCAGTACATGTGCATTATAGAAAATTAGAAAATACCACAAATGAAAGTGAGATAAAAACATAAAAATAGGGCTTCCCTGGTGGCGCAGTGGTTGAGAGTCCGCCTGCCGATGCAGGGGACACGGGTTCGTGCCCCGGCCCGGGAGGATCCCACATGCCACGGAGCAGCTGGGCCCGTGAGCCATGGCCACTGAGCTTGCGCGTCTGGAGCCTGCGCTCCACAACGGGAGAGGCCACAACAGTGAGAGGCCCGCGTACCACAAAAAAAGAAAAAAAACAAAACAAAAAACATAAAAATGCCATATTCCTCCTACCAGAGATTAAGTGTATCTCTCTTTTTTTTTTCCTTTTTTTGCAGACTAACTTTTTTTTTTCCTCTTCAACCCAGCCTTCATGATGTACTTAACAATCTGAGATCAAAATATAACAAGCAGGTAAAGCAGTTTCAGGAGGAGAACCAGTCCCTAACCTCAGACTACAAACGCTTTGTGATGCAATTCAAGGAGATGCAGAAAGCCATGAGGTATTTCAGGGACGTGGGTCCCAAGGCATGTGCCCTAGGATAGAGGTTGCAGGGGTAGAGCTGGTAGCGGCGGTGATTTCATCAGACTTTGATAAATCACCTGCTTCTGGGGAGCTGGACCAGGGCACCAGAGAATCCTTTGTGCTGTCTTTCCTGTCCCTTTACTTGCATGTCACCTGCCTTGTTCTCACAGGTGAGAATCAGGGGCTCAGGGATTGGGCCAGGCTCAGGATTTCCCACAGCTCTGCCTCCGTCCTTGCCCTGCTGCTAATTGGGGGTGGGGACGGGGGCTGGCCTGGCACTGGAATCAGCTGGCCCCGGTCAATAACTCTCCTTCACAGGCATTTCGCTCTCATTGATGACAAGCAGTTTCGGGAGATTTGGCTGATGAATGAAGAGGAGGCAAAAGATCTGATAAGCAGAGCCTTTGATGTAGACAGGGTCATCCATACCCATCACCTGGGGCTCCCCTGGACAGCACCTGACTTCTGGTTCCTGAAGAATGTGGGACCAATTTCTCAGCAGCAGCGGAAGTCGGCCACGCAAATCTTAGAGGAAGTGCTGATGGAAGCAGGTGACTGGAACAGAGTCATAGCATCTTCGAGCTGGAGTGGAGGGGCCCTCTGAGAACATCGGGTCAACCCACTCCTTTTACAGATAAGGGAAATGAAAGCAGTTCCCTTATCTGGGGGATAAGGTTTCATAGCTTAAGAGGTCCAGAGAGCATGATTGGTTGATATGACTTTTAAGTTTCCTCTAATTTATTGCTTTACCTTCTCCCCTGTATTATAAACTGGTACTTAGATCTAGAAGCTTGATCAGATTCAAGTTCACTTTATTTTCCCTATATACACTGTTGCCTACCTCCATTGGGATAAACTGATGCCAAGTTGTCTCCCTTTGTGATGTTAGCAACCATTGATAACCATTGTCTAAGATCCATTAACTGCATTAGGGATTGCAGCAAAATGGTGTTCTGAGTTCCATCATTCTGCCTTCATTTATTAGCTGGAACCCTTCTGAAAAGAGAATCTTCTCCCCATCAGCTATCTGCTACCCTGAGATACAGTTTGTACAGGAAAAGCAGGAGAGTGCTTAGTCTTTTTTCTGTTTACTAGTCTTCAGAATAAATAGACGGGGGCTCTAGCATCTTCTAAAGGTGACCGATGAGGTTTTATTTAAATTTTTCCTTATGAACACATGGGTTTAAACGAATGTGATGTTTCGGTTTACTACAGTTATCGTCCTTACTAATGCCCTACTTATTCCATCTTTGGCCACGTCGGCTTCTGGGTCCTTTCGACACAACCCCAGCAGTCTTTGATAGCTTCGTGGCTTTCCAGAATGACCAGATGTTCCAGGCTCACATTATGTTTTTCCTGCTTCAAGTCTGGAATCAGCCATTCCTCCAAGGAGACTTCGTCCTTTTAAATAGGGAATGGCATTTTGAAACCATAGTCTGGGTGCTGGAGGGCTCACTGGTTTGACTGGTCATCGTTTCCAGGCCTTCTCAGTGGGTGAGCCGAGGGTATAGGATTATGTTTTAAAGATAAACATAAAATAAATCATGTATTTATGATACATGATTTATTTTATCTTTAAAACATAATCCTAATGCTTCCGAGTCATCAGGATGTCAGAATTTTTTACTTAACCTTATCAAAGTGTATCTCCTTTCTCCTAACTTGAAAATCTTCATAGTCAGTGCCTTCAAAATAATTACTCATATACGTTTTTATGGTACCACAAAATAGTCTCAGAATAAAAGAGCAACCCTGCCACTAACAAATGATTACTAAAAAGGGTTTAAACTTTTTTTGCAGTTCTTTTTGTTCTTAGGATACAACCTACTAGGGATGTACAGACAGATTACTGTCTTTTAAAGTCACTTGGAATGCTTTCTATGTGGTTATGTCACCAACTGTATACACGCTTAGGTCTTTTTGTTTCATGTTAGTTTTGATTGTTAGTGATTGCTCCTTTACAATTGAATTTTGTTTTATAATTATGTAAAATATTTACGTTTCCAAAGTCAAATGTACAAAAAAGTTATACTCAATAAAGTATAGCTTTTATCCTCTTTTGTCCCTCTCCTCTAGGTAACTATTTAATAATTTATGCTTTATCCTTCTGTTACTTTTTAAAATTATAAACAAATGTGTATGTCTTTATATAAACCAATTTTTAGGTAAATGAGAACATATACTTTTCTCCACCTTGCTTTCTTTATGTACAATATATCCTGGAGATGAGTCTACACTAGGAAGAAGAAATACTCTTCATTCCTTTTTTATCTGGTGCTCTATTGTGTGACTGGGCTATAATTATTCAAATAGTCCTCTGTTGATGGTCATTTGGGATATCTCCAGTTTTCTTGGCGTTTTTGCTATTAGAATATTGCTGTAACACATAGCTTTGTGCCTTTGTGTTTTCATGTTTTTGCCTGGGAATTGTTGGGATATTTCCCTAGAAGTAGGATCACTGGATCAAAGGGTAAATGCCTCTGTAATTTTTCTGGGTCTTGCTCCATAGGGATGGTACCATTTTGCATTCCACCAGCAATTTGCTCTTGTCCTTTTCAAATATATTATCTTGTTTTACCTTTTGAGCAAGTAGTAAAACCTGGGCAGTGCAATGATTTGTATTACTATTTTCAGTTGAGGGATGTATAGCATAAAACACTTTTTAAAATTTTCATTAAGGAAAATTTTGCTGTTGCTACCAGCTGCCAGTTTGTGCTGACACTATTCTGTGAGGCAGCTACTTTTCCTGCATTTTCATGGGCTGCTTCTAATCTTCTGCAGGTTTAGAAACCACGTGGTGGATGTGTTAGATTTCTCTCTCAAATAACAAACAGGTTCACGGTCTCCCTACCACTTCCTGGTCAAGGCTGGATTTTGAGCATGGTGTTTCCAGGTAGTTGAAACTGGGAAGAGTGAGGCTTTCTAGGCTGGCCAAGGGTGGCAGAATTCTCCAGATAGTCTCTTATTTCGACCCCCAATCTCCCTTTTTGTTCTCCCCACGTGATGGGCTTTCTTCAGCTAAAGGAACTTGCTAGTGCCTTAAAGACGCCTTTTAAGGCCTACATTTCCTCAAGGAAAGCCGTTTGACTGTTCCTCAAAGTGAAGCAGCCCAAGGAGTCACCTTCTCTTTCTTTCTCTCTCTCTTATCGCTATGGCCCCTCTGCAGAAGAGGAGGGGGCAGAGGAGGCCGCCTCAGAACCAGGGTCGTACCTGGACCTGCCAAAGCAAGTGTCAGCGAAAACTACCAGGAAGATCCTGATGCTCCTGTGTGACGAGTCGGTGAGGCTGGGCTCCTGGCGGGTGGCCTGGCCGACTTCCTGCCCTTCTCGAGGGCTGCTTTTGATGACACTGGACGGGCCAGAGGTGGTCTGGAGGCAGGACTGGACCGGCCCTCAGGGTGGTGCTGGGGGCGGCCCCTGGGCTTCATGGGGTCGCGGAGAGGCTGTCGTGCTCCAGAGCTGACCTGGCTGGTCACCAGGCCCTACCTTCGTGGTCAGCAAGCCTGGCCCAGGCCAGCCAACGGGCTCCTGCTAATTAAAAAAGAAATGCTAAACAATTGCTCATCTGCGAGAGAAAGGGCACCCGTCTCGCCTCCGTGCATCCACCTGACAGTAGCGTGGCCACAACCCACGGTGGCCTTTCTCTGGGAGCTGAGCCTGCAATTACTCTGGGGGTGTTAGGCCTTGGATATCTTCACTGTATCTTAGCAAAACTAATTGGTGTAAAGGCCTCGTTGGAGCTGGTTCAGCTAGAAGTCTTATTGTACCCAAACAGAATGGGTGTTTAGGCAGATTTTCATTTCTGAGATGGGAAGCAGGTGGCACAAAGATTGTCAGCCTCCAGTCCACTTGGGACAGTTCTTGGGCACGAGGGGGGGCTCCTGCCACCGAGGGCAGCTCCAGCTGAAGGAGGCGGCCGGCGGGTGCCCCCCTCTGTCCGCAGGCTTGCTGCCGGTGGCCACCCCTCCAAGGAGCCCTCCCCCACGCGTTGTTCCCACTCCGAGCGGGCACCCAGTCTTCTCCCCCCTCACCCCCGCACTTGACGTGCACCGTGTTCTGCTCTGGTGTCTCCATCTCCCCCCCAGCCCTCCTCTCCTCCAGCTCACTGCCTACCGCTGTGTCCGGTAGATGTCTGGGGAGTAGCATTTGAGTGAAGTGACATGGGCGGGTGGGAGCGGGACTGGACCACGTCTGGACTGCGGCGGGGAGCCCAGGTGTTCGCCCCATGGCTTGTGGGCGAGGTGCGGGGAACTCAGTCCATCGTGAGGATTGGCTTTGTCTCTGGGAAGGGCTCTTAGGCATCCCGGGAAGGCCTCCCTCCGAGGGCCCTGCTGTCCGATGTGTCAGCCCTGGGCTTCTGCTCTGTGGAGTCGTCCCTGGCTAGTTACCCAGAGGGGGGATGCGGGGCCTGGGACTCGTCCTGAACCCTGTCTCTGACTGGAGATGTCGTCTTCCTTCTCCTCAGGGTTTCCTCATAGAGAGGAAGCTGCTGAGCCTTCTCCTGCCCCTGGACAAGAACGAGTGTTACCTGCTGAAGTTGGACGCCATCTTCTCAGTGAGTCCCCCCAGGGCTGAGTGGGTGAGGGTCCTGGGGTAAAGACAGCCCCCTGGGGTTTCCAGCATTGCCTCAGCCCAGGAGTAGATGCGGGGCTCCCGGGGCTTCCCCGGCTCCCTGTCACATCCTTCCCTTCACCTGTTTTCCATGTACGAATTGGGCTCAGAGTCGCATCGATGTCTCCCATCCCACCCCTTCCTCTGTCAGTCCCTCTCTCATGGCCCAGCTCTCAGCCGTAGGTTCTCCCCTCCGCCCCTAGACTGAGATGTGGGTTCAGCCCCGTTAGCATTCTCGTGCCCACCAGGCCTATATGGAGCCGTTCCTGACCTGAACGTCGTTCCTCTGTTCTGATGTGCGTGTCCAGATTCACTGAGCTCTCCGGGCTTGAATGGCCTGTACTCTGGGCCATGGCAGGCGCTGGGGCTGCTGAGGGGAGCGAGCCCCCTGCTGAGGGCCTGTTGACTCCCGGAGCCACGTGGAGAGGGGCGCTTCTTGATGTGTGGTATTTGAGCAGTCATTCTATTTTTCCCTCAGGCCCTTGGAATCGAAAATGAGGATGACTTGTATAAACTGGTAAACTTCTTCCTCAAATACCAAGCTCATCATTCACCTCCCAGCCAGGTAAAGTGACGTGTAATAAAACAGAGAGCATTTAAAATTCTCCTGGAAACCCCCAGAGAGCATTGCTGCCTTTGAATAATACTTCTGGAGAAATAGTGAGGGTTTTGTGTCAAGGATAGCTAACCCAGCATTTCCCTTGTTATTATTACTTTTTGTCTTTGTAAAGGGAAGGCTGGCTGGCAATGAGATGCTGTTCTTATACTGAGGCCCAAGGAGTCTTTTCCAGGGCCTTCCCTCAAAGCCAGGCCTCAACCACATGAGACCTGGGCTCACCAAGTTCTGAATATTTTGATCCGTAGCACTTCCCTGCAAAGCAGGGCCCATTTTTAATACCTATCTTGATTGTAATTGACTATTTTGAGGAAGTCATCATGTTAAAAATATTATAAAATTTTAATATAAAAATTAAAACTTGAATTAAAAAATGTTTTTAGTATTGTTAGCCCCAGGGTGAGTATCCTGTTATGCTTCCGAAAAGAGTTGGCTGAGTGGACAAAACACAGAAGCTAAAAAAAAAAGGACATATTTGACTGCATTAAAAAAATTCTGTAGAGCAAAAATCACTATAAGCAAAGTTAAGATACAGATGACAGGAGGAGGGAAATATTTTTAATTCATATCACAGTTAAGGGCTAATTTCCTTACTATATAAAGAACTCTCATAAACCAATAAGAAAAAGACCCACAAGTCAATGGAACAGACAAGGGATATGAACAAACACCTCCTAGAAGAGGTAATAAGGTAACTTTTAGGGACTAGGGCCGCGGCAGCCATCGCTCTTTGCAGTTTGGTGTCGGAGTGAGTAGGGCCGACGCCAAGCAAGGAATTGTGTTCTCTCCAATCGCAGACCCTATAAGATTTGGCTATGTCCTTCATATTTGACTGGATTTACAGTGGTTTCAGCAGTGTGCTACAGTTTTTAGGATTATAAGAAAACTGGTAAATTGGTATTTCTTGGATTGGATAATGTGGGAAAAACAACGTTGCTACACATGCTAAAAGATGACGGACTTGGACAACACGTCCCAATGTTACATCCCACTTCAGAAGAACTAACCATTGCTGGCATGACCTTTACAACTTTTGATCTGGGTGGACACGTTCAAGCTCGAAGAGTGTGGAAAAACTACCTTCCTGCTATCAACGGCATTGTACTTCTGGTAGATTGTGTAGACCATGAAAGGCTGTTAGAATCAAAAGAAGAACTTCATTCACTAATGACAGATGAAACTGTTGCTAATGTGCCTATACTGATTCTTGGGAATAAGACTGACAGGCCTGAAGCCATCAGTGAAGAGAGGTTGCGAGAGATGTTTGGTTTATATGGTCAGACGACAGGAAAAGGCAGTGTGTCTCTGAAAGAACTGAATGCCCAGCCCTTAGAAGTTTTCATGTGTCGTGTGCTCAAAAGACGAGGCTATGCAGAAGGCTTCCGCTGGATGGCGCAGTACATTGATTAACACCAGCCCCCATCGGTTCAAGGTCTCACCATTCAGGCCTACTCAGAGATTTGATCACTCAACACGCATAACTTGAATTCGATAGACTTTTGTTGGTTAGAAAACAGATGTTTTTTAGATTAATATTTTATCAACCTAATTTGAGTTAGAATTGAAAACTGATTCTAGTAAGCTTGAATATCACAATGTTAGCTTTCTAATTCCATAAAAATAATTAGTTTCTACAGTTTATAATCTGACATTACCCCCAGCACCATTTTTAAAGAGCAACTTTCCAGACTACATTTGAAGCACTTTTTAACAATATGAAACTACAAATGTAAACCATATTTAAAAGTTCATCACGTTACATTTTTTATGTACTTTTTTGGAACTAGTTTTAAAATTTTAGATTATGTGTCCATCTATCTTAAGTGAACAGTTAATAATTAGCTTATTGATGATTGCATGAAGCCTTACAGTTTTCATTATTTTTCAAACATCATGCAATAAAGCAAACCCTAATATCTGGCATCCTTCTTGGGCAAATGTTTCCTTTTAATGTGCCTTATCTGGCTAGTATGCTCTGAAATTTTGCATGTTTAATATTATCTATATGGGGGGGTTACTGGGAAAGGAGATTGCTTCAGAATATTTAGAATAATGCCTAAGTTCCTAGAGGCTTTTGCATTTTCCAGGAGACAAGTTGTGTTTGGTGGCAACTTATACCACATTTATCTCTGAATCATGTGTATTTTTATCTGTAACACTACCATTACCAGTGCTGATGGGGTCCATGTCCTAGTCCCTGTGGGATCGGCCTTCTGCAGAAAAACACAGCTTCTGGTACAACCCAAGGTTAATTTTTGGTTTGACAGGCCCATTCCCGTTGTCTGATTCTGAAGTGCTCCGTCTTACTGGTGCCCGGTTTGGTGTTCTGTGCCTCTTCACCAAAAGTAGTGACAGGCAGCAGTCTCCCCACATTTAGAGGTACTCCGCAGTCTCTTTATACTTAATGGTACTCTCCAGGGCAAACGACAAGTAGGGTCTTGTGCGCGGTTTCATCGTGGAGACCAGCATCTGAGGAAAAAGAGCCTATTCTGCTTCATTTGTCGCTGAGATGTTTGGGGATTTTGCTCCTATCCTCCAGCTCTTCTGCATTTTTGGCATATTTTATTTCTTGGTGGAAAGAAAATGAATCCATATATTTAATTTTATTTTTTTAAGTTATTCTCAGTTAGCTCTCATGTTATAGCACAAAAGGCTTTTGTTTTTAGATACAGTGCTTGCCACGTGATAGTGTCTGCAAGCCTCACTGATAGACTTTCTAATAAGATTTTAGTTAGCTTTTTTAAAGCATTTTAATTTCCTAAGAAATTGAGTTCTTTTTTTCCATATGTCGGACAGTCCCATAATTAGCTGAAAGACAAGCGCCAAATATTTATTTTTAAAGACTGTCAAGCTTAAGATTTCCTCTCTTTGTCACAAACCAAGGTTTTATAGTATATTTAACCAATTCCATTGAGAATAGATTGCTCCAATTCCATCAAGAGTGATTTTAATATCAGAATTAGTGTTTTCTCTAGCTATTGTCCAGATCAGAGTTACTGTAGTCCCTTCTCTCATCAATAATGCAATATATGAAGAAAATACGGATTGAAGGACATGCCTGGAAGGAATTACCAGTTAGCTAAACCAACAAGGTCATTTCACCATGACATTTGGTTTTAGGAATTCACCTATTCTATTTCACTTTCAGCTTCCTTCTAAACGAAAATAAAAAAGCTTTCTCCCTGCCTAGAAACATCAGTAGCACCATGGGAAAAGTAGCAAATGATATTTCAGCCTCTTGGGTTATTCTGCCAGATATATTTAAAGTACTCATTTTTAATATCTTGACTAAACAGAATTAAGCCTTATTAAAAGTAACTGCTTCTTGTCGTTGGTATCTTTTCAGTAGTTACAGGGACATGCCTTTCTTCAAGTATTTCCTAGTATCTATTGTGATCATTGAGAAGTTAATTATTAGTGTTATAAATTGGTATAAAGGAAAAAGCTTAGTGGTTTCTCTAGAGGATATTTGCTTTCTGGTACAAAATATCTTGTTCCAGAACTCTCATTCTAGGTCTGTCACTGGCATCAAAGGAACAAAGTCACCTTGTGAACCACAGCTAAACTGGATATTTTCCCAATGATGTAAGAGTCTTGTGGCCTGAACCTCTGGAAATGAAGCTGTACTTTCCTGCCAGCTTGAGGGAGATGGGCCTCAGATTTCCCCAGCCATTGGGCTTACCATCTAGCTCTGAGATCTCCTCAGAGCATATACACTGAGTCACTGCTTCCTTCAGAAGAAGCAAGTTAAGAGAATGCCGAGAAGCAGTAAAAACACATGGGGAAAACATATACTCTGTATGTGCCTGTGCAAGTGTGCACATTTGCGAAGTAGTTTCTGGGTAAGTGGTAGTATTGAGGACACAGGTTAATTTTGTTCCTCCCACTGTAAAGTGTGAAAATGTAATTAACACTATTGTATACAAGCTAAGATTGGATTCCATATAAATCAGGAAGTGTTCAAAAGATGTTTTAAAATCTTAAGTCCGAAACTCTAAAAATAGAGGGCCTCAGCTGGCTTTTATATTTTTAAAGAAGAGATTCTTAACCTCACACCTGTTTCAATGACTGCTGTTAATTATAGTTTTGTGTAACTGTTTCAATTGATGGATTCCAGTTTATCTTGGTGAATTTTTAGATCGAAGATTATTTTTTTTAAAAAATTGGGGCACAGATATTTCCTAAAGCGTATGAAAAAATATTCTTCGCCATTGGCTTAGTTGACCCAGTATCCTTGAGTGCCAAAGAAGTATGAATTCAGACATTGCCTGCATAGATCTAAATTTTCGTTTTGTGTGCCTGTGTACGTATACACATTTACTGTGGTTTACAATGTATACACAGAACGTTGTTTCTTTTCTTTAGTTTTCAACTGGCTCACACTTCTGTGTAGTGCTTTCCAGCACATAAGCTACTTATAAATCATTAAAATAGAGTAATGGCTGTGATAATAGTGTTTCTTGCCTTCTGCAGAATGATTTGATTAACCCAACATTTTCACAAGTTCCATCGTTAAAAACAGAGTACCTCTAGTTGACATGATTTGAGAGTTTCAGGAGACAGTTTACATTTTCTGAAACTGTACTTGGTATGTGGCTCAACGTGGCATTTCAGTCTTATTAGTCACTTACACGACTGAAGTTTGCAAGGCTTCTATTGCCAAATAAATTTTGACCAGAGTACATTGAAAATAGCTAATATACAAGGAAGTCTCTCAGAAAATCTTGTGTTGATTTAATTTAGAGTACACTGTTTGGATTTTTTTTTTTCTGGCGGTGCCATGCGGAATCTTATTTCCCCGACCAGGAATCACCATGTCCCCTGCGTTGGAATCGTGGAGACTGCCAGGGAAGTCCCTGTTTGGATGTTTTTAAACATATGGAAAAGTTGGTGAAGCTTCAAAAAGTCTCCAAGAGAGCATGAGAAAAATAGATATGAGCAAATATAAATTTCTGGATGCAAAATTAATAGGGAATTAAAGGTTTTCTATAAACCTTTAAATTTTTTTTTTTTTTTTTTTTTGGTCATAGTTAAGAGTTCAGAAAACAGTATATATTCAATTAAGGACTAAGTTCCCAAAGGTCCATATTGATGTTTCTGGTCATTTCCATCATTGTCCTTTTGAAATGCAAATTAGCTTTTTAACAAAAAGAAAAGAAAAAGAATGAAAGAAAAAGAGAAAAAAGAAAAGAAAGAGAACAAGCTCTTAAAAATATAGGACTGTACCTCTATGTAAAGTGATTGGGATTTTGTTAAAACCATGTTTCTACTCTTGAACCCTGTAACCATTCCCCCTCCCATACCCCCAGCCCACACCTGGATAAAAATATCCCTGAGTATAAAGGGAATCTACAGAGTCTACTGAAGATGCAGTTTTGAACTAGCTAATTTTTGTCCTCATAATTTAGAATATTAAATAGCTAATATATTTAATACCTCTGATTGATGGTTCTGGGCTTTAACCACACTTTCAAACAGAACCCAAAGTAATCACAGTAAAGTAAGCAAATTTATTCAAAGTAAACTTTGTTTCAGGAGCGCCCCCACCCCAAATAGATTTTAGGACAGAAATGGGAAAGGTTTTTGAGTTATTTCATGCAGAATTATTATCTGTGGGAAAGCCGCACTGGAGTGGATGAATTCTTCTTCAGTGTGTATTTTCAATGAAGCGGGGGAATTAGATTTAATTTTAGTTTTAAATATTCGGGGGAAAAGGGAGCTGACAGTTCTACAGTTTTTGACATACAAGTTGTCCTTGAAATTGTTTTCATTATCAAGTATAAAGATTCACATCAGAATGGCCAATTTCACATGGGTTTCTGGATTCCCTGGTGCTGCTCCTAACCTGGACTCATAATCAGTTGCCATATTGAGGCAAGAGCACTCAGGGTGAAGGTAGTCACATAACTTTAAAAGCGTCCCCCGATGCAGGGGACACGGGTTCGTGCCCTGGTCCGGGAAGATCCCACATGCCGCGGAGCGGATGGGCCCGTGAGCCATGGCCGCTGAGCCTGCGCGTCCGGAGCCTGTGCTCCGCAACGCGAGAGGCCACAACAGTGAGAGGCCCGTGTACCGCAAAAAGTGATCAGTGTTTTCCGTGGTGAGGCCTTCAGTATTTGAGTGAATGCAGAGTATGTTGAAGTGGCAAGTCGGTGATAAGTTTTTCATCACTAACCTTGTTTACACTTTTGTACACCACTGCTTGCACTAGTATCTTAGTGTGAATTTTAAACATTGTTTTACAGTGTATACAGATTGTTAAGCATTAATTTATATAAAGATGTTTCTGTTTACTTTTATGTATTTTACAAAGAACAGCTATAATAGTTGGTTAAATGTTCTTGAATTGTGTTTGTGTGTTATTTTGATTATGTTCTATTGTCTTTTCACCCCCTATGAATTTGAGTGTCAGGAATAGAAAAATAAAATGATTACCTGGTCTTTGAAAAAAAAAACTTTTAAACATATGAAAATATAATCAGGCTTTGTTGTATTAAGAGAAATACAAATTAAAAGTGCTCAAATTCCATTTTCATCTGTCAGGTTGGCAAAAATCTGCAAGTTTGATAACACATAGTGATGGCTGAGATTTGGGAAACAGTCATGCTCATAATTTGCTGGTGTGAGTGTAAATTGTTGCAGCCTCTGTGGAGGACAGCTTGGCAGGATCGATTACAAAACCGTATGGTACACTTCACCCTGTGATTCCTCTTCTAGGATTTTAGTCTATTGATATACTCAATACAGTTGAAACGATGTGTTTATCATAGCTTATTCATCGCAGCACTGTTTGAAATGACAAAAGATTGGAAATGACCTAAATTTTCGTCATTAAGGAATTGATTAATATATGGTGTATCTACACAATGGAATACTATGCAGCTGTGAAAAAAGAACAAGAAAGTTCTTTATGTATTTATGTGAAAAGCTCTCTAAGGTTTATTGTGAAACTCTACTATGTACGTCGTAGAGTATCATTCATGTAAAACTGGAAGAAAAAGTGAAAGTGTGTGTGTGCTTATATGTATATATATTTCTTTAGGAGGATACATAAGAAACGGATAACATTGGTTTGCCCATGGGAAGTAAAATGAATGAACTGCAAGGCAGGAGTAGGAGGACTTTTTAAAATTAAAAAGTTAAAATTTAATTTGTATTATGAGTCAAGAGGATATTTATATCATATAAACTTTATGAATATCAATAAAATGAACACCTGTGAGCTGTTTAGAAATAGAACATTATCACTCTTGTGTTGTTTTTTTTTTTAATTCGGCTGCACTGCATTTTTTTTTTTTTTTTAAATTCTGCTGCACCACATGGCATGCGGGATCTTAGTTCCTGACCAGGAATCGAACCAGGGCCCCCACAGTGAAAGCACTGAGTCCTAACCACTGGACCACCAGGGAATTCTCACATTATCACTGTTTTGACGCTCCTTAACTTCTGTAACTTTCTGTAAACTTTTCTCCGTTTTTCCTCTTTCTGTCCTCATACACTCATGCTTGCATACCTCCAGCCATGGTTACCCTTGCACCTTTGTCCAGATCAACCCCTGGCATCTGTGTCTCCCCTACAGGAGCGAACAAGCCTCGTATCAACATTGGAGAAGCTGGACCTCCAGGGAGAGAAGGAGGGAAGCCTTGTGGACCGGGAGCCACAGGAGAAGCAGCCCCCACCTTCTCCCAGGCTCATCCACCCCAACGATGTTCTCAAGATTCTGGAGGCCTTTGTCACGGGTCTGAGGAAACCCAGGTGGGCTGTGTTGCTGGAGGGCTTGCCTGAGAACTGGGGAAGCTGGATGGGATGGGGGCCCAACAGATGCCAGGGATGGGAGAAGAGGCTGCTGAGCCAGAACTTGGGGGGAGTGAGTAGAAGGATGTCTGGAAGGAGGATGAGAGGAATCCACGGACATTACAACGAAAGAAATGGGTGTAGAAGCGATTTGCATGTTTTCATTCATCATTCATTCATTCAACGAACATCTGTTGGGATCTGCTGTGTGTGAAGGCCCCGTGGGGAGAACACTTTGTGATCAGAACAATGGTCAAAGCATATGGAGGTGTCATGTTGCTCAGGGGAAGTGGTCACCTCCATCTGGCATATCAGAGAGGGCTTTAGGAGGAAATGGCACCAGAACTGGGTTTTCCTCGGTGGACAAAGTGGGGGGCGAAGGGCATTTTAGGATGTCACAGCACAGGGAAAGGCCTGGTTCAAGAATCACGACAAAGAGGTATGGCTGGAGTGTCAAGGATCTGAGGAGTGGGATCGGCTTGGGTAGAGGAGCCAGGCCAGATCTTGAGAGCCTTACCCAAATTGCCCAAGGTCTTGGTCTTTACCCTGTAGTGGCCTGGAGCCAGAAAAGGATCTTAAGCCATGGGGGAGCCCTGAGTAGACTTGCATTTGAGAAAGATCACGTTGGCGGCAGGGAGGGGGCTGCTGCTGGATGCAAGGACAATGGTAGGAAGGTTTGTCCAGGTGGGAGGGAACAGCCTGGATGAAGCCTATCCTAGAGGGGATGGAGAGGAGATAAATTTTGAGAGCTGCTTTGCTACATTTGTGGAAGAAATAGGCAGAGTAATACACTATGAAGCCAGTGAAGTGAACTGATTGAGAGAAAGCTGGTGGATGAAACTCCAGTGATGCTTTCACAAAGGTGACAATGGCACCAGGAATCAGGAACATTGATGACAAGCGGGTGTTCTTTCTGAGAATCTTCCACGAGCTGATGAACTTGTATAGCTGGGTGGGAAGGTGACAGGTGGAAAGGCAGTAAGTCTGTGAGGTGCGGCACTGTGATGGGCCCTGCTCGGGGGCCTGGATGACACCAGGTGGAGAGGATGGTACCAGTGCTCTCAACCTTCAGGGACTTTCGGGCACCAGTGAAGCTGCCGAAGGTTGTGCGAGACGACTCAAAGGACTCCGAGTACTGGAAGGCCCTGACCACGGTTATCCCTGCCACCACCCTGAACCTCTGGGACGCTCTCTACACAGCCTTGGAGAAATACCAGTACGTGTGTCTGTTATGGCCCAGGGGAAGGAGGGAGCCGGGCAGACAGGTAGGAGAAGGATGCTGCTTGGAACGGCCACATTTGGCGCCTCCCTGTCCCGTGAACCCTTGGAGAGAAAAGCAGCCAAAGGGCAACCCTGTTGGGGGGCTGTAGTGTTGGGGAGACCCCTCTGGCCCCGCCCTCCCTGTTCTGTTCCCACTGGCCTGGCTCGTTCAGGGCGGGAGGGCTGCTCTGGTGGGCGAGCCTTCTGGGGTCCTCTTCCACCTCCAACCAGATAGAAATACAGAGCCCCTGGCCCTTACTTGATAGAGGATGGAGGATTCAATGGGCCTCTAACCGATTTTTCTGCCCAAAGCCTCGTCCTGACCCAGAGGGCCAAGCTGCTGATAGAAAACCGTTCTCTGGAGCGGCAGAACACAGAGCTCCAGCAGCTGCTGCAGCAGTATCTAGACTTCAAGGTGGGTGACGAGACCCTCCTGGGAGGGGAGGCGGGATGCTGGGAGAGGCCGTGGGACAGGAGGAGATACTAGGAAGTGAGGTGTCACCCCTGCCCCCACCCTGCCGCGAGGCGTGGGAGCTTTGAGCTGCAGGCCGTGATAGTGTCCCTTTGATGCCCATCGTTTTCAGCACCGGCTGCTTGTTGGAGGCTCTCAGAGGCAGTGACGAAGCCAGTGCTGGCCTCCCAGCTTACAGAGCCCTTCCACATGAACTTCCTTCTTTGGTCCCTAACAACCAGTCTGTGAGGCAGATAGGGCGGAAGTGATTCTCCCCCTTTCACAAAAAGGAGAATCGAAACTCAGCACCTCTGTAACTTGCCCAGAGGGCAGACTCTTCCCTCTCTGCCAGCCCTGGGTGTCTGGCCTAGGATGTGACATGGGGAGGGAGGGGAGGTTCCAACTGGGGCAGATATTCCCTGGCCCCCACTCGTGCCTGCTCCAGTGACAGTTGGGGCAACTTCCCCATGGCTTGGCAGGAGGAAGGATCTCCCCGTCCGCTCCACAGGGAAGAGTCCACCGGCAACACAGTTGCTGGCTCTGCTCTGCTCCTGTGGGATCCTCCACGTGGTGCTTAAGGTCGTAACACGGGGCTGAGCGTAGGTCCTCCGTCATCAGCTGAGGCCAGTCACACGCCCACGCACTGGGGGTGTGTGGCCCGTGAGGTCTCAGGACCCCTGCTACACCTGAGCGGGGGGATGTGGTGAGCCGGGGGGTCACGCTGGCCTCTTGGCCCGAGACAGGACTCAGACGTTTGGGAACCGTATGGCCCATACTTCCTTCGAGGCCACTGTGGACAGGAGGCTGGGGGTGGGGGGGAAGCACAGGGCCACACTGGGGCTATAGGGTGGGCAGGTCAAGAGCGGAGGGGAGGGCTCAAGAGAATGGATCAGAGGGGAAGGTTAAGAACGTGACCAGAGCCTGACGAGCTGGAGCAGAAGCCAGACGAGGAGCCCAGGTCTTGGCTTCAGAGGAAGGCAGGCTGCGGGCTTTCCCAGGCAGCCGGAAGTGTTTGGGGGAGGAAGTGCTCCCAGGGATTTGGAGGCCTGTGGCAGGGGGACCCCGGGGGAAGTGTCATGACCTTTACTCTTTTCCAGATAAACTCTGAACTGCAAGTTCCTCCGACTCAGGTGTTCCGGGTCCCCACAAAATAGAGCCAGACCTCGAAAGGGCCGACACTGGTATCAGCGCTGGTGCCACAGGTGGCATCTCCTGGGGAGCTGCCTGGGCCCACTCCCTGGGTTTTCCAGAGCTGCTGTTGTCGGGCCTGTCAAGATAAGGTGACAAGAGGAGTTACTTGTATCCTGCAGGCATGATTAAAGTCTTCAAAGAGTTGTGTCTGAATCTCTTTAAAGAGGTCAGGTGAGACACGGGATTCACGAGGGGACTTTGTCCCCAGCCTCGAGCTGTGGTTTGACAACAGGCTTGTAGCTGTGGGACAGGGCCTGTGGCACGGGGCTCCCTTCTTGCTTTTGGGAGAAGCTGGTGTCTGCAGGTGGCGGCGGGAGCTTTGGGCCATTTCAGGGTCTGTGCCTGCAGACTGTCCTTGGGCCTGCAGGACCCTGTAGTGAGCTTCTGGGGCCCCTGGGTCCAGCCTGCGGTGCCCCCTGGGCTGTGCTGTGAGGCTCTTCCTGTGGGCAGCCTGGGCAGACAGTCCTGTACCTTAGGCCCACCTTGAACCCTGGGCCACAAGGCCCCCCAAAGGGTTAGGGGCCCATCCTGTACTGAGTTTGCCAGCCAACCCTGCCCCCTGCCCCCCATCAGTCCCCCCACTTGGACAACTGCAGACTTGTCAGCTCAGTGTTTGATTTCTTTTATTAAGAGAAAAATCACCACTCGAGAAAGGAAAAACAGCCAGGAGAAACCCAGTTCACACAGGCAGGGGGGCAGCACTTCAAGCAAACTCCAGGCAGCCCCCGGAGGGCCGGAAGGGTGAGCCCTGAAGGGGCCAGGCGGGTAGGGGGGCACGGGCGTCCGGGCGTGGATGTCCAGGCTTGCGAGCGCTAGCCTGGGCTGAGGAAGCTCTGGAAAGCCGTCAGGACCCACAGGCTGGGCAGGACTGGGCTTGTGCACGCAGGGCTGTGGCTGCCTGGGCCGAGGGGAGCCGGCCTGGGGAAGCAGTCACCCCGCAGGATTAGCGGGAAGGATCTGCTAGTGTCGGCTGCCCTTGCAAGATGATGTCTGGGGGAGGGGAGGGTGATACTTTTTGCTCATTAACTCTTTGGAAAGCCCTGGGCACTGGCCCATGACATGATTCTCGATTCTCAGTGAATTTCGTTAACGCTTTCGAGCTCTACGGGGAGGCCTGCAGAGGATGTGGGGTGGCTTCCCCTGGAGCCCCCATCCCTTCCCCCACTCCCCACCCTGCAGGCAGGGACCCGAGGGGAGGGACCGGGCCAGCAGCAGACTTGAGGTGGTGAGGACAGGCAGGGAGGGGGTGTCACCAGCCCAGCCAGCAGGACGAAGGCCCCTGGGACCTGAGGCCTCCATGCCGGAGGAGGGGCAAATGCCCAGGCCCGGGAGGGGAGCGCAGGGAGGCCCCGGGGCCTTCACGCCCCCAGGAGCTTCTTGACCATGTAGCCGGGGAGGCTGTAGAAGAAGAGGGCCAGCATGAGCAGCGCCAGCAGCGCCAGCACGATCTTGATGATGAGCCACTTGTACCGCGTGCAGATCAGGTACTTGATGGACTTGAGGGGGTTGAGGAACCAGACAAAGGCCGTGTCGGGCCGGCTGGGGGAGGGAGAGTCTTGGTCAGTGGTGGCATGTCCAAGGCACCCCATCCCCTCAGCCCTACTAGACCCCAAGAGGACTGAGTCCCCAAAGTACTGAGTGCTGGAGGGAGGGTTTGAGCCCATCTCTAAGCACCAGGTGTGCTCCCTGCACTCCCTGTCCTCTTCGCAGGGCCCTCTGGCGCCCCATCTCCTCCCGCGGCCTAGACGGCACTTCTGGCAGCTGGGCAGGCATCACACCTCCCGCACCCTTGCAGTGATGGCGGGTCAATGCTTGAAGGGGCAGCCTCAGCACTGCAGGCAGTTCCGATTATTAGGAAGCTCCCCTATTGAGTGGTTCCTTGTATATGGTCCGGTGCTGCCCCATGTTCTCAATGAGATTGGTGTTTCTCAACCTCTCCCCCTTTCTGCTTCTGTCCCCACCAGGTCCTGCCAGGGGTGTGAGGGGCCCCAGTGGGGCACACGCCACCCTCACCCCGACCTGCCCACCGTCAGGGCTGGATCGCTATTCTATCTTCTGCAGGGCCGCCTAGCCCAGAAGGGCTTGTTGAGCTTACATTCTGTTGACTGTGTTACAAAAACAACAGGTTCTATGAAATGTCAAGATGGAAAATCAAAATATTGAATATGCTTCTTCAAATTCCTCCAGCTCCTGGAGGACGTGGACCACACCCTCCAGAGCCTTTCAGCGCAGATGGTCTGCAGAACAGGGATGTGGGCGCAGGGCACCTGGTCTCTAGTCCCAGCGGTGACAGGCAAGTTAGGCACCTCTTCGAGCCTCAGATTCCTCACTTGTACCACGGGGTTAATAGTAGATCCCCACCTCCGGGGTTGGTAAAAGGGTGACATGAGAAAGTGCATGGGAAGCTCCCAGCCCAGCGCCTGGCACCGAGCTGTGCTCCTCATATGCTTGTTACTAAGATGTTTGAATGGGATGGGGATACTCACTGTCCTGCAGGGCAGGAAAGGGCTTGGGGTTGGGAGGAGGATACTGGTAGAAACTATTCAGGACTTGGAGGCTAATCCCAGCCAAAGCCTTTCCCCTTTCCCGTCCATCGCTCAACTTCTTTCTGCCAGTGGAACTGGGTTAGAGTCTGTCCAGATTGTTGCTGGGACAGGGAGTGGTGTAGTGCGAAGGACACTGGATTGGCAGTTTGAAAACTGAGGCTGAATCCTAGCTCTACCCTGATGGCTAGGTGACCTTGGGCAATTTACTCTTCCTCTCTGGCCTGATACGTGAACATGCAAGACAGTTATTTGCAGTTCTGAGTCTATGATACTGTTCGAAAGCTTAACAGTTGCTGTCTGTATCCTTATGTGTGCACTTGTGGGCATACTTTTGTGTGTGCACTTGCGTGTGTGTGTGTGTGTGTGTTCCACATGCTGCCCAGCTCATAAGCCCTCGGTCCAGGAGGGAGGGAGGAATACCAGACCCAGGAGGGTGCTGGGTGCAGGCCCCAAGGGTCTTCTTGACCGGGTAGCCAGGCACAGGGCAGAGGAGAAGGGCGGGAGGGGCAGCAGCTGGAGGGGCAGCCGGCGACACGTGCGCCACAGCAAGTAGTGGGCAGACTCGAGAACCATCTTGAACCATCTGGTTCAAGAACCAGATGAAGCTTGTGTGGGGCCAGCTGGAGCCGCAGGAGGAGCAGAGGGAGCATGGAGAAAGGCCACAGGAGCTGAGGGCTGGGGCGTGGGGAGGGCCCCGGCCAAGGTGGGGGCCAGGACGGGGGCCGACCCTGGGCTGAGTTCATAGTCCCAGGCACCCCCCAGCCATGAAGGCTGCCTGGGGCCCCAGAGTCCACCACTGCAGCTGTTTGTCTTTGGCAAACACCAGGAAGAGCATTTGACTCAGCTAGGTGGGGCCTTCCCCGGGAGAGGTGCAGCTCTCCTGTACCGGGGGCCCGCGCTCTGGCTCAGAGGGAGGTGTGGATTTTGGGAAGAAGGGGAGGAGGGAGGAGGCTCCCCTGCAATGAGGCTGTGGCCTAGGAAGGGACAGAGAAGGCAGAGGTGCCTACAGAGTGGAGGGCAAGGAGACCAGAAGTTTCTGGCCCCTCCTTCCCGTTCCAGTGCCCCCAGGGACTAGCATGGCAGGGGCCTGACCGGCAGAGCACTCACTTGGGTTTCTCCAGGGGGTCAGGTTCATTGCGGGCCAGGCCCACTGGATTCTTCTCCGCCTCCTCGGCAGTGAGTAGATGCAGCTCTGCCTCCACCTTGCCCTGCAGAGAGGAACAGAATGGTCCCGGTGCCCGGGTTAGGTGCCAGGCCCTCAGCGCCCTGGCCTGGCCCAGCCCTGCCCCCTGCCCAGCAGTAGTGGTGCCCACCGTGAGCTCAAACTCATCATTCTCATTGCGGGCCAGGAGGGGCCACCAGCCTTTGATGCGCTTCTGCTTGAAGATGGAAGCCAGGGGCACGTCCACCTCCCCCGTGGCCATCTCCATGCTGCACTGCTTGGCCGTCTTTGCGCCCCGTGGGAACCGGTTCAGGTCCAGCTCGATGGCCCCTGTGGCGACCTCAAGAGTCAGTTCTGACATCTGGTACTATTGACCGCACCCCCAAACCTGGGCTGGGCTCCCCCTGCCCCTGCCTCCCCCTCCCCTGCCCGCTCTGCTCCGGTCCCAGCCTTGCACCCAGGAAGTCGTCAGCGGAGAAGTGGTCGGCGTCCCAGATCTGCAGGGTGAGCCGCGCGGGGATTTTGTATTCAGTCTCGTCCCAGGAGAACATGGACTCCTTCTTGGAGATGACAATCTTTTCCTCGGCAGCCAGGTAGTCGAAGGGGAACAGGTAGCGCCAGTTGAAGTTGCCCTCGCCCGTGAGGGAGTGGTAGTGGACGTCCGTGTCCTGCTTGTCCTCCTGCTGGCCCTTCAGCCACCTGTGGAGCATCGTCGCCTGCTCCAGACTTGCGGCCACACCTGTGGGGGCTCTCTCCACCCACAGCCCCCCTGTCCTCTCCCTCCTCTCCTGCCTCGCAGGGAGATGGGCCCACCCAGCTCAGCCCCCTCCCGGCCAGGGAAACTCTCACCCACCCCCGCACGAAAATGTCACTGGACTTCTCCCCGGTGAAAAAGTCATCATCCTCCAGGACCACCTCATCTGTGTTCCACACGATGACCCGCAGCTCGTACCTGGGCGGGGGGAGGGGCTGATTAGCCGCCTACGGGGGGGTTCTCCAGGGTCTTGGGGCTAGGATGGGGCTGGAGATGAGACAACCGGGTCACGTCCTGGGGACTTGGGGGTGGGCGTGGGGCCTGGGTCAGGCTGGGGCTGAGGGAGCAGATGTGGGGAGAAGCTGAGGGGATGGGGAGACATGGGGGTACCCGGCTGAGAGAAGAGGGTCCCCCAGCCAGCATAGCTCTTATGAGGAGAGCCGGGTTGGGGGAGAGCCAGTTGGGCTGGAATGCCAGGACCCAGAGCACACTCTGGACAGGGAGGCTGACTCAGGCCTCGGAGAGGCTGCCCAGGCTGCAGGGGAGGGCGTGGGGGGTGCAGGGGGGTGCAGGCGTGGCTGAAGCGAGGCTTGGAGAGTCGGCAGCAAGATTCCCCCGTCTCCAGAGGCCGGAAGCGCCACTCCAGCTCTAATAAAAGTTCACACTGAAGCCCAGCAGCTGGCTGTGGACCACCATGGAATCTGATTTCCTTTACATCCTTGTCCCCAAAGGGGATCTTCCCCTTGAAGTGTAATCGTCATGATAAATGAGGTAGTTACGTCTCAACCTTTAGGAGGGAGGTTGAGTCAGCTACTAAAAATTCCCTGGATTGCGGCTCTTGGAGTTCTGTCCTGGACTGCAAGTCCCGGAGACATAACGGGTTGGGGTATCCCCTGGTGGCGGGCCCTGGAACAGCAGACTCAGGGTCCCACCCGGAGACTATGCCAGGTAGAACGGGCTGTATAATTTGCGGGGTCCAGTGCAAAATGGAAACGCGGGCCCCTGTGTTAAAAATCATTAAGAATTTTAAGGCTGCCATCTTGAAATAAGCGTGCGGCCCCGTGCAACCTCACAGGCCTACGCACTTGGCCCTGATCGCAGGCGCTGAGGCCAGTGCTGGCAGCGACTTGATCCTGCCACTTTACAGATGGGAAAACTGAGGCCCAGGCAGGCAAAGTGACCTGGCCAGTGTCAACTAGGAGAGGCAGATGGCGCAGCTCCTGGCCCAGTGCGCCCCGCTCTCCCGGCCTCCCGCCTCTCCCGGGCACTCGCCCTGTGCGTCTCATCAGCGGATGCCTTAAATAAAACTTGCTAGAGCTGAATGACGGCCCGGAGCGGGGACTGTCAGGGAGCAGAGCAGGCTCTCAGGGCTTCTGCGTCTCGTGGGTGTGTGTGGGGGAACCCACGGGGATGCTGTGTGTGTGCACGCACGTGGAGGAGTGGGTCTGTGATGACAAAGTCTGCCGGAGCGTGCCGGTGTGAACTCACAGCCCTCGCTGACCTCGCCACGGAGGTGTGGCCCCTGCTGCAGCAAAGGGGACCCACCCAGGACAGGCCCCACAGCCCTCCTGATGGGTTGCTCTGTTCCCCCAACGAGGCCACAGGGCACTGACTAGGGAGACCTGGGCCTGGAGCCTCCTACAGGAAGGACGCCTTTGGGGAGCATGGAGGGAGGGGTGCTGGGCCCGAGCAGCTCACTTTTTGGGCTTCCGGGGAGAGATGTCCAGAGGCGTTCCAGGGGCCGGCATGTTCATGGGAAACATGTCCACCCACAGCTCCAGGCGGCCCTGAGGAAGGAGGTGTGGCAGGTCTCACGGACTCCTCCCTCTGCCCAGCAAGGCCAGCTCTCCTCTCCCTCCCAACCTTTGTCCTGTCAGGACCCATTTCATCAGTTTTCATCCTTGGATGCCAGCAGTTCCTATGACGTCACCAATAGCCAGTGGCAGCTTCTGAGGGAGATACCCTAGGTCTCCATCTGAGCTGATGTAATTCTCACACAAAGTGAAGACTCAAACCCTGAAGTTACGGTGAAGGGCCATGGTGCGTGCGTATGAAGGGAACGCAGTGAATAGCAGGAGGATCTGTTTTTACGGACCCAGGTTGGGACCCCCTGATCCCAAATACCAAAGAACCTCAGATCCCGGCCAGGCCAGTCACCTGCTCTATGCCCGGCTTGTCAGGGTTGAGCAGCGGCCGCGTCTCCACGTGTTCCGGCACCAGGCGGCAGCCCACGCGGGGGATGTCCTCCCAGTACCTCAGGGCCAACAGTGCCACGTGCTCTTCCGTGGGCTTCCTCTGCCCTGTGGGTGCTAGTGGTGAGCTCACACACGGGCTCAGCAAAACAAGAGACCTGTGCTGGGCCAGCGACTCAGGGGCACAAAGAAGCCCCATCTCCAGTTTACTGCTGGGAAACTGAGGCACAGAGGGAGCTGTGGATTGCCCAAGCTCTCAGCTGCCTCATGGGCCCAGAAAAGTCTGTCTCCTTGGGTTTCCTCTGCTTGGGAGAACCTGACCAGAGAATTCTGGGCTATGAGGTCAGGGAAGAGAAAAACCCACATCCTGTCCCAGCGCCCTGAAGATGGCTGGCACTGGTTTCCTGGCAGAGATACCTGCTGATTCTCTGGGAGGTGCCAGGGGGGCAAAAGTGTGGGGACAGCCAGACTGACCTGGGTCTATGCCCTCACTCTGCCTTGTAAGAACTGAGTGGCCTTGGGCAAGTCACTGAAACCCTTTGGGTCTCGGTTTTCTCATCTGCAGAATGGGGAGAACCTCCCTACCCTACAGGGATGCCGGGAGAGAGAGTGAAGGGGACAAGTGAGCAAGCACTGTGTGGGATGGGGAGAAAGGGTGGAGGCTGGGCGGACAGGAGGGGGACACTGGGGTGATGAGCGGATGGGTGGTCCCACCACAGGGAAGTGTGGGTCTTTCCTTCGCCTCTGACACCCCCATAGCTTTGTCCAGCATCCTGTTACCGTTCTCGTCCTCGATCTCGGAGGGCCCTGTGAAGACGCGGTTGGACACCTTCACTCTCCCAGGGGGCCCGAAGTGGGGGCCGTCCACTTTGCCCTCCTTGCAGAGGCGGGTCAGGATCTGGCTGGGCTTCATGGGGTCCCGCCAGATATTGTAGCCGTGTCTGTCGGAGGAGACACATGGGCTGGGTGGGGCTCAGGGCGCGGCTGGGCCATCCCCAGGTGGTAGATGGTCCTGGCCGGTTTCCTTAGGTTGACCGTTGCTCCGTGTCAGCAAGTGAGCCCTGCCCTGCGTTCCAGGATCAGCTGACACACCAGGGCTGCTGCAGGCTGATCCTTCCTGCCCTGGGCTCCGGCCCACATGCTCAGTGTCCCAAGGATGAGTATCCAGTCTCCCCCAGGGCAGCCCGCACCATCCCCCCACCGTGTCCCCTCTAACGGAACTTCAAAAACTCCCTGAGGAAACTGATAACACAAGAGGTTAAGGGCCTTGCCCAGGATCACGCAGCCTGGCGGTGGCACAGGGCGGCCAGATCCTCAGCGCACTCTTCCTAGCGCGCTTCTGCCTCTCCTCCCAGCCCGCTTTTCTCTCCTCATCTTGCTTCCTCTGTCCTGGAATCCCCTGTCTCTCTCCTTGTCTTGGAATCTGCAGTCCTGGCCCCTGAAGGCTGAGCCCAGAACCTGGCGGGGTGGAGGCCTGGCTGGGACAGAAACCATAATATGTCCACCTTCCCAAATCCCACGGTCTGCATCTTGGTTTTGGAGTCAAGGTGTAGTAGGTGCGCCCTGCCCCGCCCTGCCCCACGCACGTGGAGTAGGTCTGGGCGATGCCACAGGTGGCGCGGTGCTTGCTGTAGAAGCGGTTCTCCAGGTCGATCTTGGTTTCCCCAATGAGGTCATCGGTGCCTACCAGATCCCAGTCGTATACGGCTACCGTCAGCAAGGATTCCATGGGGAAGGAGGCCTCGATGTCAAAGGACCTTGTGGGACAGGGTTGGGAGAAGGGTTGAGGGTTGGGCTGGGGTAGGGTGGAGTAGGAGGTGGTCTGCTCTGGGGAAGTTGGGGCAGGTGGAGTGGGACACCAGGAGGCCTTACTTCCCAAAGATGGGGTTGAGCTGCTTGGAGATGTAGTTCTCCTTGTCACGGATGTCAGTCTTGCCTAGCCGGATGGCGATGTAGGGGTCGGCTTTGCCATTGATGTCTGCGGGGTGCAGGTCCGTGGCCTGGGATGGGAGGGATGCTCCTGAGCAGGGCCCGGGCACCTTCATCTTCCAGTATCCCTGCCCCTCTCCCTGATGGTCCCATGACAGTGAGGGGCAGAATCACGGACCAGGGACTTGCTGTGTGACCCTGGGCAAGTCCCTGACCCTCTCTGGGCCTTGGCTTCCTCCTCTATAAAGGATGGTACTAGACCAGCTGACCTCCCTGGTGTCTTCCAGTTGGGGGCTGTCAGTCTGTAGCTGCTTCAGCCCTTCCTGGGCGGGAGGACCGGGAGCCTGGGGATAGGATGTGAGGGGCCTCTCACCCGGACCACGTAGACCCGGACCAGCACGTTGATGGGGTCGTTGCTGGGGATGCCCTGGAACATGCCATAGGTGGGGTCATAGCCGGCTTCCCGGGACACATCCTCTGGGAGTGGCACTTTGTATACGCAGAGGGAGCCCTGGGGTGAGGCAAGAGTGGGTCAGGGTGCAGCTTCCCGTGGCACAGGCAGGGGTGGCATGCAAGATAGCCAAGAGCACTGAGGGTCTGCGCCCTGCTGCGGTGGGGCCATAACCCTTTATCTGAGGTGGGGCTGTAACCCTTTAGCTGCGGTGGGGCCGTAACCCTTTAGTTGCGGTGGGGCTGTAACCCTTTAGCTGCGGTGGGGCCGTAACCCTTTAGTTGCTGGGGTACGGAGAGTCAGGGGTTCTGGAATGAGTGGCTGGAGTGGGGGGGACAACTCTGAGGGGGGTGGAGTGGGGAGGTGGGTTTAGGGCAGATGATCTTTATCAATCAGCGTGGAAGTATTTTTATACTTTACCAACCGGGTTGGCTGACAGTTCCACCTGGCTGTCAGCCCCAGGCTTGGGCTGGGGAGAAGAGCTTGTGGGGGGCTCAGGACTTAGGGCCCACTTGTGCTCCCTGCCTGACCTTGAAGCGCCCCACGATGCGCTCCTCCTCAGTTGCGCCGTCCTCGTTGTCCCCCGTCTTGCCCCGAAGCAGGTTGAACGTGTGCAGCCAGTCCTCGAAGCTGTCGAACTCTGACTCCAGCTCCTTGGGGTACACCTGAGCCAGGCCGGGCTGTCAGGGGGTGAGGCCGGTCCACTGGCCTCTGTCTTGCCCCCGGTGTGACCCTACTTTCTGGCTAGGTCTGCTCCCAGACCCTCACCTTGAGTTCATCAATCTTGGGTTTCTTCTTCTCAGGGGCCTCCGACCCTTGGCCCGGGCCTGGGCTCTGGGTTCTCTTCTTCTTCTCCTCCTTTGCAGCCCTTGACTTCTCCTTGCCCTTCATCAGCCCCTTCAGGCCTGGCCAGAAACAGACAAGGGGGCAGAAATGATGTGGCAGGAAGGCCTGGGTTGGAGACCCAGCTCTGTCGCTTTGCTAATTTAACTTGCAGGTCTCTGTGTGCTCATCTGTAGAAAATGCAGACAATGCTGCCTGGCATGCCCGCCTCACATGGGAGCAGGGCACCAGTATGCCAGAAATGTGCAGAGCCTGTTGTGTGCCCTTTGACAGAGCGGGGCATGGAAGGAGCTTGGGTCTGGTGCCAGCTCACTGTGCTCTCTGGCCTCAGTCTCCTTGTCTTTAACATTAAGAGGATTGTTCTGTATCAGCATTTCCCAAACAGCATTCAGTGGAACACTAGGTGTAGGCGTTCTTGGAATGCTTTAAAAGAAAAGATATGTGTGTGTGTGTGTGTGTGTGTGTGTGTGTGTGTAAAATAAGCTGGGGAAATATTTTATTATGTCTTCCTTTTAGGTATTTATAATAGCATTTGTACATTAAAGGCACTGAGAAGTCCCACACCAAGGGACCTGTTTAACCCATTTGACCCCAGAACCCTCTTTTCCCTTCAGAAGACCCATTAATAGTGTTCCATGGAAAAGGTCTGGAAAATACTGAATGGGGTGAGCTCTGAGATCCCTTCCAGCTCTGATGTTCTGTGACTCTAAATGTCTGTCCCTCACTGTGGCTGCTGAACTGGTCAGAGTAAAAGCCACTCTAGATAAGGGCCTCAGCCTGCTCTCTGGTACCCAGGGATGCCTGGTGATATCTGCTGTTGGCTGCTGCAGCTGTGAGGGCCCATGGGAAGGGGAAAGAGAAGCAGCTGGTGTGACAAGCAGGGGAGCCACCCATCTGGGGGGCTGGGAGGGAGACGCAGAGATCCAGGGCTCCAGGGCTTACCCTCAGTGTTGTCCATCTCCTCCTTCTCCTCCAAATCAATTCCTGAGGCCTCTTGCTGTTGAAGTTGCTGCCAAAAGATGAGGTGAGGAGGAGGGAAGGTGGGTTTCCTAGGGAGGTGTTTGTTGAACCCACACTGTGGTGTCAGACCAGTCTTAAATGCTTAGAGGCAGAAACTCTTTTCCATTGGGTTTCAAACCCATGATGTGCTTAAGCGGGTTAAAAAAAAGTTTATGATGTGTACAATGTGACTTAACTGTACTTAGTGGTTATGATTCTTTAATTGTGTATGATTGAAAAATATGTGCTCTTTAATGTTGCTTCTTAGTGGTATTATTATTTTAATGTAGAAAAGTATAACTGAATAAGAAAATGTGCCTTATTTTCTTCAGTCAGTACACACTGGACACTAAATCATCGTTTCACCCAAGGTGTCACCGCCACCTGGTGACAGCCTGTGCAAATTACAGGAATAGACTCGAGACAATGGGCAGCCTCTTGGAGCTCCAGGCTGGCCAACTTGAATCGAGGAGGTGTTGGTGGGAGAAGATACTACTAGGTGTCCCCCAGTTACCTGCTCTCCTCCTCTCTAAAAGTTTTTGGCACACAGCTACCTAGCTAAAGATTACATTTCCCAGCCCCCCTTGCAGCTAAGTGTGGCTATGGGACTCGATTCTAGCCAGTGTGAGCTGAAGTGATATGTGCAGCTTCTAGGCTGGGCCATTAAAAGGAAAGGAGTATGTGTCCCCTTCTTCTCTTTACCCTTCCCGTGGACCAGTATTAGGACGTGACGGCAAGCCATCTCTAACCACGCAGACGCCAGTAACAAGACGGCAGTGTCTTGGTCCCTGACCCCACTGAATCACCATACCAACCTTCTTCTTGTTCACATCAATCTAACTTGCTACAGCAGTTTAACCTGTGCTCTAACATGGATAGTAAACATCACACACAGCTCGGGTCATAGGAAGGGCCTGGGGGAGAGAATGTGGCTGGATCAGCTTGGTTGAGGAAACACAACCATGGGCACATGTCCATCCTGGTCAGTCGGTCAGCCAGGGAGTGCCCTGAGCTAGGCTGGCAGTGTGGAGAGAGACAAACAAGGGAGAGGAGACATGAGCTTTCTGGAACTTGCAATCTGGCTCAGCAGACAGAACCCGTGTGCACACAACAGGGGAAGAACATTTCACAGCCACACTGACGGAGGCATGTAAAATAAAACAGCTGGGTATTATCATGTAAAATAATAATAGCTGTGCAAATACTACTGAGAAGTTGTTGCTCCCTTTGGCCTCTGAGTGTGTATTTCTCCTCTTCCTCAAAGGTCACCTCCTCTGTGAAGCCTTTCCTGATGCCCCCAGGCACTGAGTTGCCTTTGTTATCACATGGTAGTGTATCTGCTTGCATGTCCATTTCGAATGTCCAGTAAATACACAGGGCAGGTAGCCAATCTCATCTTTTGGCTCCTGTAGCCCCTAGGTTGGTGTCTGACTCATCATATATACTCGAAGTATTGTGGAGGAAATGAATGAGGACTAGAGAAAACCAAGGCAGGGAAGGTAGACTGGACCTCCATCCTGGAAAAAGGTGAGCTAAAAGGTGAGCTCGAGGCTCTGAGACAGCCTGCTCCAAGCTCATGTCGATGGAGTGGGGGAGCCAGCTCTGGTGCGGGCGGGGAAGAAGCTGGATAGGAGGGTCTGATGTGGAGCTGGGGTTACCCCTCCCAGCCCAGTCCCTCCTCGGTCCCCTGCCCAGGCCAAGGCGTCACCTCTTTCATGGTATCGATGGAGGCAAAGTACTTGGACCACCAGTCCAGCATGCTCTCGTCAGGCTCCTCCTCCTCTGGTTCTTCCGAGCTGCCCTTCTTCTTCTTCTTCTTCCTCTCCTTCTCCTCATCAGCCTGCAGGGTTGGCTAGGTCTAGAGTCCTGCATATATCCCCGCACCCTGGCCATTCCCGGAGACCTGAACAATCCGGGGTTCCCCCACTCATTCTGACCATCTGCTCCAGGAAAGCCCTGGGCTCCAGGAGGCTCTGTGGGGCTACCGACATCAAGGTCAGGGCCTTGTTTTATGGAAGTGGATGTCACGGCCCAGAGAGGGTCATGACCTGCCAGCATGAGCCCCCAGCCAAGGCAGGACTGCCTCTCATGGGCCCTGCAGTCCAAACAGCTCTCTCCCTCTGCCTCTTTGGAGGGGTGAGATGGCCGGGGCATCAGGGGGTATGGGGTGGCTCGGTCCCTGATGCTGTCTTCCTTGGCCTGATACCCTATGTAGTACAGGGTCTTCTCTCCCCAGAGCCCCCCGGCTGGTCCCCACACTCACCACATCCACCTTGATGACGGCATCAGAAGCCTGCAGAAAGGAACCAAGGAGACA
The DNA here is from genome assembly GCF_011762595.2 of Tursiops truncatus. NCBI lineage: Eukaryota > Metazoa > Chordata > Mammalia > Artiodactyla > Delphinidae > Tursiops > Tursiops truncatus. Next base: position 68,417,501 of record NC_047047.1, on the reverse strand, counting down.
GGGACAGACTTAGCCACTGGGGCCGGAAGTGGTAGGTAGCGGCTGGCCAGGGAGGGTGGAGGAGAGGGAGCCCAGGCAGGGATGTTCCCTGTGTCGTGAGCGCCATGCTCACATGGCCAATTCTGGGTCTGTGGAAGGTCTGCCTCGAAGTTGTTTCCTCAGACCTTCCAGGGTGGTGGTTTGCAAACTTGGCTGCATGTTAGAATTACTGGGGGCTTTTAAGAATCATCATTTGCAGGGCTCCACTGAGTCCAAATGAGGGTACTGGGCACCAGGAGAGTTGTAAACTTCCCAGATGACTGCAGTGGGCAGTCAGAGTCAAGAGGGGAGGCGGACACGGCATGAGGCTGGAGGTCAGTAATGTTGGCTGGATGAAGGACAAGTGCCTTAAAAAGTAAGTGGACACAAAATTACACAGCTGAAGAGGAACCTGGTGAAAAGGGCCCCACCAGAGTCCAGGGCCTGTGGGACGATGGGGCAGCTCAGGTCTGTGCCGTCCTCTTGGTACACTGATGGCCTGAAACCAGGGGGCTTCCCCACCCCGGCCCTGCCTCCAGGAGGAACAGGCTTCTCAGGGAGGAGCTCAGGAAGCTGGAAGCCGAGGGGGGTGTGGCATCTCCAGGTGTAGCCCCAGAGCCCCTGGCAGTGCCATCCCAGGCCTGCAGGCCAGGCCTCGGGCCTCGACTCCTCCCCTTTTCCATGAGCCATGCCCCGCGCTAACTCAGCCTGCTGGCTGGGACTCTATGGGGACCAGGATGATGAGGTAAGGAAGGATCCTTTCAGACCGGACTCAGATCTCAGAGGCTAGGAGACGCCCCTGTGCTGTGTGACGCACATGCAGTCAGGAACGGGATTTGGAGAATGTGGTGGGAAGGAAGCCTGCTTCCCGCCCCTCTGTCCTGTCTGGATTCAGGATGGCTTGCTCCAGGCCAGCCTCCATCCCGCCGTCCCCTGCTGACGACATGTCCGCATCCAAACACCGAGGTGACAGGTCTCCCTCTGGCAGACAAAGAGCCCCGGTCCCAAAGCCAGGAGGAATAACGAGCTTCCACCTGGAAATCCTGCCCCAACCCACACCTTGGGAGAGTTGTTTGTAAATGGCTGGGAAGGAAAACCGGGGACCCTCTGGAAAGAACACTGGTGTTTGCGCAAGGAATCCATTGCCTATGGTGTCGTTTGTTGGAATAAAAATAATTGCAGGCTATCACTTCACACGGTTACTGCTCTCTCTGTCTCTCATACGTGTGTACCACGTGTTCATGCACATGTGCACACACACGCGCAGAATTGAGAGTCTCGCCTTCCAGGACAGTATAGGATGGGGCTGTGCGTACGTGCAGTCAGGGTTAGCCCTGGCCCATCGCACGCCAAAGGAGGAGTGACTTAATGTGTCGTCTTGTGTGCGGGGTGGCCCGGCTCTGGGAAAGTGCCACCCGCAGTTGCACGTCCCCAGCCAGCGTGGGGCTGACCCCAGGCGCCTTACCGCATCCAGCTTCACCACGGTCTCCAGCTTCTTGACAGGCACCTCTGGCTCCATGTTCACCACGACCTCCCCTGTGGGGTGAGAAGAGGGGCCCCCACTGTACAGCACACGGCGGCCCTGGAGGAGCCCGCCTGGACAGAGAGACGGACAGACAGACGAGGAGGAGCAGGCGGAACCGTGAGAGTCAGGGGTGCTTGGAAGGGCCAGAGGCCTAAAGCTGGTTCTAGAGCTTTCCAGGGGAGAGGGAGGAGGTGAGCCAGAGAGGAGGGTGAGGTGTGCTGGGTGACACAGTGGAGGCCGGGGGGCGGGGGATTCGGGGGGTTGGGATGGGGGGGTCCTGGGTCTTCTCCAGGAACCGGCTGAGGAAGCCATCTGCCCTCAGGCCCTCTAAGGACCCCTGGGCTCTGGCCTTTCTGGTACTAGAGCTTGGGGCCACCCTGGGCAGCCTTCCTTGGCCCCCAGGGCGGGACCTCCCTCCTGGCCTCCCCGGCCCACTTAGAGATGGCCCCAGGAGGAAACCAGGTGGGCTGCCCTGTGAGCCGGAGGCCCTGCGCTGGGCCTCAGGAGCGCCATACCCGAGGCGTTCCAGGTGGGGGCCGAGTGGTCCGGGGGCCGGTAGATGAAGCGCCGCAGGGAGCTGACGGTGTGGGAGCCGACCAGGGTGTAGCGGCCGAAGGCCCGGCAGTCCACCACGCGGATGTTCAAGGGCGGGTGCAGGAGCTCGTTCTCCGGGAGGTCCTGGGGGTGGGGCAGGGACTCTGAGCTCAGAGAAGGGGCAGAGGCACCCAGCTCTGCCCAGGCAGGTCCCGGCCCACACTCACCACTTCAAAGCACTTGACGAGGGTGCTGAAGTTGGGGTTCTTCTTGTAATTGTGGATCAGGGACGACTGCACCCCCTTCCCCGCGCACTCGATGTCTACCCGCGGCCGGTCCACCTGGGCCAGGTTCACCCGTTTCAGGTCCCGCAGACCCCAGAACAGCACCTGCGTGGGGGGGCGGTGGGGGGAGAGGACAGCCCCTCAGTAAAGGGCATCAGCTGCGGGCAGGCAGGGCCACCCGAGGAGGAACCGGGCTGTGGGTGGACCGTGCATCAGGAGGGGCAGGGCTGGGAGAGCCGAGGAGGGGCGGGTGTCCTGAAGGCGCTGTGGGGTGAGGGTGGGTGTTGGGGGCAGATGGGAGGGCCGGGAAGGGTCCTGGACTGTGGCAGTGTGACTCAGTGCAAAAGCGGCAGGCGCCGGACGGTCGCGAGCCTGGGTCTGCTACTGGCCCCTGGGTGTGACCTTGGGCCAGTCACTTCTCCTCCTGGGCCTTCAGTGTCCTTATTTGAAAACCGGAGCATGACCTGAGGTTGCTGAAGACCCCTGGAGTTTGATGCCAACAGTGTAATGCATGCCTGCGACCCTCATGGAGAGAGAGTGAGGGGGGCCAGGGAGCAGAGCACAGCAGGGCCTGTTCAGGGCAGGGCTGGGAGGGGCCGGATGGAGTTCTCACACACCTCTATCCGGTACTTGCTGAGCACGGGCCGGATGCCCATAGGCACAGGCATGATGGGGCCTCGGTCCATGTCCACTGGGCCATTGATGGGCGGCAGGTCGGCCTTCCCTGCTGGTCCAATCTGGGGAGTGGGGGACATAGTGTCACACCCTGGGGAGCCCGGGGAGAGGGCTCTCTCTCCCCATGAGTTATCTGGTATGTGATCTGGGGAGACAGGGAAGGCTGAACAGCCCAGGTCCCCAAGAACCACACCCCCAGCCCCCTGGCCTCACAGCAGGATGGGGAGGAGAAAGGCCCCTGGCCCAGCCCCCTCTTTCCAGCAGCCCCACCTGCAGCAGCTCGAAGGCGGCCAGCAGGTCCCCGGCCGTGGCGTTGCCGCGGTAGATCTGGTAGTACTCGAGCTGGGGCGGGAAGCGCGGCGGGCAGTATGCCTCGTCGGCCATCTTCACCAGGGGCTTGGCAAAGGTCCGGCCTATGAAGTCGGTTTTGCCCTGATGCGACAAACAGCCAGGGTGGCCTCTTGGTGCTTGAACTGACCAAACGTGTTCACACCTGGGATCTCATTCAGTCCTCACCACAGCCCCATGTAGTTGCAGGTGTGATCACCCCATTTTACAGATGGGGGAAACCAAGTCTCGGGCTAGCTCCAGGCCATGCTGGCAATGAATGGCAGATGCAGGACTCAGGACTACCTCTAGTCCAGAGCTCACTCAGGGCACCCCAGTAGCTGAGGCGGCTTGTAGGAAGTGGCTCCCCAGCTCTGGAGGGGTCACCCTAATCCTCCACTCCCTTACTCCAGAGCTCCCATGGAGAGCTATGAGGCTGTTACTGACTGTGGTAGGTGTGGGCAGGGCTGGGGGGGCCCTCAAATGGGGGAAGGCTGGGGACAGCAGGCTTTCGGGGCACATCTGGGTCTGAGCTTAGTCTGTCTGTGCCGGGAGGTGGGACGCCCTGGCCTGTCTCCTCCCTGAGGCCCCAGAGGCCCACAGCATCGGGAAGGGGTCAGGCTGCAGTGACAGGGCAGGAGACACCCGGGGTCTCCTGGAGGGGCTGGTCAGCAGCCCAGACTCCCAGCTTCCCCGGCAAGCACCCTGGCCAAGGGGCTCTGGGGGTGGGCTGTGGAGGTGACCGCTAATGCAGGTGGAGTGCGGGGGAGGAGGCGTGGTCCCTGGTGCCAGAGCCCACCCATACCATGCTGTCCTGGTCGTAGATTTCGATGACAATGATGGGGGGGTCGTCCCGCAACTCATGAGCTTCGCCATAGAGCTCCAGGTTGTCGAACACCAGCATCTGGTCCCAGGTGGGGCACAGGGTCTCATTCAGCACCTGCAGCATGGAGGGGGGGCACAGGTAAGCAATGGTGGGTGGGCAACACCCGAAGAGGAGTCACCCCCAGTCACTGTGGTTTCAAGGGGACGCGGGAGCACGAGCGCCGTGTCCCCTGACTCTTCTGGGAATCTTAAAATGAAGGCTGATGTGAGGTCTGCTCCTGACCCTCTCTCCCAGCCCCCCGCCAATGTCTTCCCTGTCTTCTGTGTGGCCTGGGCCTGCAGTTATCTGCCAGGCTTCCCCCTAAGGATCTGGGGTACTGGCTGGTCTGTTTCTCCAGGTCCCAGAGGCTCCCAGGCCCCCTCCAGTGCTCTCAAAGCCAGAGCCGCGCCCTCCTCCCCGGGGCCCTCACCTCTGTGCACTGACTCTGGTTGATGAAGAAGACACGGGCGAAGGGGTCCGAGAGACCACTGCTGTCGGCGGCAAAGAGGCTGCGCGCCTGGTACATGTGGGCGCGGAGCTGGAAGGCCTGCTTCTCTGTGGGGGGAGCAGGCTGAGGCTCAGGGAACAGGCCACCCGCCGGTGCCCTCCCGCCCGGGCCCGGGAGCCCTCGCTCACTGGTGTAGACCAGGCTGATGGGTGGGACGGCGTGCAGGCCCGCGCCCTGGGCCGCCTTGACCTCCTCGAAGCCGCAGGGCAGGCCGCACAGAAAGTCCTTGCGCTGCTTGCTGAGGCCCAGCCACAGGTAGAGCTCCAGCTTGGCCTGCACCGTCCAGCCGGCCGAGCCGAAGCCCCGCTTCCCTGGCAGCTGGCGGGGGGGTGCAGGGTCAGCTGCCGGAGCCCACGGGGTGAGGAAGGGGCAGGAGGCTGGAGGAGGCTATGGGCAGGCGGGCCATGCCCTCCGCAGCCGTCCCGCTGGGCTGTGTGGTGCGGAACACAGGGCAGAAGGGCACGGGCAGGGGGGGACCCGCCACCCCTTTCCTATTCTCTCCAGCTCTTCTCTGAGCACCCCGTCAGCTCAGGCCAGCTGGACCCAGGGGTGGGGGTGCTGCTCCCTCCAAGGGGAGGTTGACCTCTTGAAAAAGTGCAGACCCCAGCCCCTCCGCCCCCAGTCTTGCTCCCCTTCCGGCACCTTGAGGAAGAGCGTCTTGACCTTGGCGCAGTCCTTGCCCAGCTCGTCCTCCACGATGGAGAAGAGCAGGTCCTTGGAGGGCACCCGGGCGTAGGCGATGCGCTTGTTGTTGCTCATCATCCAGATGAAGACGTCGGGGATGCTGTGCTGAGGCTGGGGTGGGGGCGGGGTGGGCGCCCAGTAAGGGAGAGGCCCTGCCTCTTGGCCAGGCCTGAGCCCACAGAGGAAAGGACCCCGGCGCTGGGTCCTACTTCTCCTCCCACCGATCCAGCGGGAAGAACACGGGACGGGGTGAAAGGCTTGGTCTCTCCTGTCCCCCAACGGCTGTCAGAGCAGGAGGGGCCTCCTGGATGGTCTGGCCCAGCCCCCCCCGGGCAGCCCCCCTTCCGCCACCTCGGATCACTCTGGTTTGGGGCTGGCAGGGGCACCTCGTCTGCCAGGAAGCGCAGCTTGTGCAGGAAGTTCTGGCACAGCCTCAGCTTGTCCCGCACCGTGTGCCGCTTCACCTGTGCCCGCAGGGTCTTGGCCTGCTGCCCCATGCTCTCCTGCCGGGGTTGGGGGTGTAAGTGGGGCTCAGATCATGACGCACGATGGAGGGTCTGGCCCTGGGGGCTGTGACCTCAGAGACAGATGTCCCCCACCTCGGGTTCCCTTTTCACCTCCAGACCCTCCCTCCGTCCCCGGTGTGGTCCAACCGCATCCTCACCAGCTCCCGCATGCAGGATTTGAGGCGCTCCCGGTCCAGCCTGGTGCAGGACCAGTGGCCCTGGTCCTTGTCCGCGAGGGAGAGGAAACGGCTGGGAGGAGAAGAAGCAGGGCTTAGCAGAGCCCACCCGCCAGCAGGAGGCGTGCAGATGCCTCCTTCTCTGCAAACCCCCCACTTCTGACCCCCCATTGGCAGCCCTGCCACTTACTGGCAGCCACAGCTCAGCTCCTCCAGGACGCCCCGCAGTCGACGCTCAGGGTAGGACTTTTCCGTTTTGATCATCTCCTGCACATCATTCAGGCCTTCTTCCTGTGAACCAGGAGTGTGAGCCACAGCCCCCTCCGCCTCCCCAAATGTCTCCCCCATTCATCAGGGGGGTGAGGGGCTAGCGCCCTAGGACCTCCCACGAGCGCCATCTCTGGACTGTCTCGCCATCACAAGGAAACACAAATTTTCCGCGTTCTGTTTTCAGAACCTGAAGGAAGAAGCCACCTCTGGGCCATGAGTCTGTGGTCCTGGTGGACCCACAGGGGTCGGACAGAACTCAGGGCTAGATGCAGGGGGTGGGGGAGTGCAGGCCAGAGACAGAGGGGTTGGCCAGTCACCTCCAGGGAAACCCGGGGCTGGATGGGCCAGGGTTCCCAGACTCCACTCCGGGCAGCCCTCAGGCTCTCCACCGCTCTTGGGACTGGGGCGGGGACAGGAACACAGGTTCTACTGGGGCCATTCTGCAGTTCCTCCCCCAACCCCACGGCATGCTGCCAGGCAGACAGGACTTGTGTGTTGCAGGGGAGGTGTCCAAGCTGGGCGAGGCCCTCTGAAGCATACGCCCTCCGCCTTGCCCCTCCCCGCCGTGGCCTGGCCCTGACCAGCTTGTCTGCGATGTGGTCTATGATGTTGGCATTGTAGAGGCGGCGGCGCTGGTCCGGCCACCAGCTCTTGATGTAGATGCAGGGCTTGCGCTCCAAGTAGGGCAGATAGAAGTAGTTCCTGGGGTGGGAGCAGGCGGGAGGTTGAGGACTGGGCACCCGGGCAGGTGGGGGTGGGGCGGGGCCAGGCCGTGAGAGGACGGGAGGCAGCAGGCAGGGCTCCCAGGACCCTCTGTCCTGGACGGCTCACCTGTCAGTGATCTGGGGCCGCATGGGTGGGCTGGAGGAGACTGAGGCCAGGTCCCCACCGTCCTCAGTCTCGTCGTCACTCGACTTCTGGATCAGATCCACTTCCTCCTCGTCCCCAGGCTCCTTCTGAGGCCGAGGCCGAGGCCGCTGGGGCCGAGACAGGCCATCGACTTCGTTCCCATAGTTGCCTGGAGGCAGAAGGGGGCACCCGAGGGCCTAGAGTCCTTTTCCCACCAGGCCCCACCCTGCCCTCCAGTCCAGGGGTCTGTGGGAGGGAAGGGGGAGAGTCAGGGAATGGGGCTGGTGCTCACAGGTCTGTACCAGCTCAGACACGATAGAACACTCGCCAGAGGAAGGGGCCGTGTCCTGCACTCCTGCAGAGGTCTCGCTAGGAGCCCTGATGACCACTGAGCTCAAGGTCCAGCCCAGGACGCGGCCCGTATTCCCACTCTCTCCTCTCCAGTCCCATGAGGGCCTCGCTCCCTTCTGCAGGGAGGGCTTCTTCCCTCCTCGTGTCCCTAACGCAGCCTAGCCCTTAGGTGGAGCTGAGGCCGACCCTGTGGGGCGTGTGTCCTCAGGTGCAGTCGCTGTATGTGGTGTGGGTGCCTGAGGACACGTGAGGGAAGTGGTCAAAGTTCCCCGCCACCCCCAGGCTGTGGAGCAGGGCTTGGCAGCCCCCAGCCCTGCGAGCCCAGCTCTCACCTATGGTGACCTCAAAGGTGATGGGCTTGTCTCCATTTTTCCGGTCGATCATTGAGGCCTCCAGCAGGGCTCCAAATAGAAAGAATTCTTCCATTTTCCCCACGCAGCTCTGTGAAGAAGGTGGTTCAAACCCTCCGGAAAGCTTAACGGTGTGGGGGGTTGGGTCTGGGGCCAGGCCTCCTCCTACGTCTTACAGACAGGCCCTTGGGGCTAACCCAGCTGTGGAGCTACGAGCCCCGACACTAAAGGCCCAATTCCTTCGGCCCTCCAGCCTGTCCCCAGAGGAAGGGCTGCTATGTTCAGCACAAGGACAGCCACGGCCAGGAACAAGGCAGAGACAAGGCTCCACCTTGGGGCCTCCGGGGAGAGCACAGGCACAGGCAGTGGGAGGGGACAGAGTTCCTCCTGCTTTCTGGGGAGGGCGGCCCCATCCTGGGGTCTGGCCCCCTGAGGCAGGCAGGAGGGACACTGGCAGAGGCCAGGCACAGGCTGCCGTGGTGGGAAGGGGGTTGAGCGGGGGGCTCTGGAGGACAGCACAGTGCCCTGGGGCCTCACCTCGGAGACGGGTGTGGCCGGTTCCACCTGCACCTCCGTGGAGCTGGTGAGCTCAGGGTTGGAAGTGTCCAGGATCTCCACCGCCAGGCCCAGCATGAGGCGGGCGCGGAAGGACACGCCCTCCCCCAGGCCCTCATTCAGGTCCTGGTGCTCGTCCAGCAGCGTGTAGTTGCGCGTGGAGCCATACATGTTCACCCAGGCGGGGCCCAGCGTGGGCAGGAAGCCTGCGGGCGGGGGGCAGAGGGCCGAGGGGCTCACTCGGGTGGGGGGACCTGTTTGGGGGCTCCTGGCCTGTACCTCCTGGTTGCTGAGCTGAGGACCTCGTGTCTCGCTCGGGGAAATGTCTGAGGCAGCAGAGGGCCTGCGGGCAGCGAGGCTCACAGGGGCTGTGGGGAGAGCAGTGTCTGCTGCGTGGGGCTGGCTGTGGGGTGACCTTGTCACTTGCATGGGACACTTTTGTGTGTCTGCTTATTCTCTGCGGGAGCCTGAGCTGGCCTTGCCTCTCCACATACACACACGTCCATTTCTGCGGAGCAAAATCATGCCCCCTGCTTCCTGGAGCCTGTTGCAGGGGACGTCTGTGATCTACTTGAAGGACAGATGCCAGCACCTCCCCAGCTCCTCAGCAAGGCCTTTGCCGTCTGTGCGTGCCACGAGGGTCTCACCTGCTTCTGCAGACCCCTCCCCTCCTCTCTGAAGGCCCTTACTCTCCGCCTGTGCCTGTTAAACGCTCTTCCTCCACCAAGTACCCTCATTTCCTAGTCCCAACTATTTTTCTCCCATTAGGATTTGTTATGTCTCGTGTGTAGCACGGATTCAATTCTGCCTTAAGAGTTTTGTTTGGTTTCTGTTCTGCCTAGTTTATAAAAAACATTATAGCATTTAAAAAACGGAGATATTCTTCCTATAACGTAAAATTCACCATTTTAAAGTATGCATTTCGGCGGTTTTCGTGCATTCACTATGTTATGCCACCATCCAGGACATTTCCATCCTCCGCAGAGGAAACCCCGTACCTTTCAGTGGCTCGTCCCAGCTCCCCTCCCCCCAGCTCCTGGCAGCCACTCGTCTACTTCCTGTTTCTATGCATTTGCCTATTCCAGACATTCCATACAAATGGAATCACGCAATCCGTAGTCTTTCGTGTCTTCTGTCTCAGGCTTTGAGCATTTGGTAGCACACCCGTCTCCCTCATCCCCAGGGGAGCACCGTGAAGACCGGACGGATTCCTCCTTGTTCTGTATCCCTGGTACTCAGCTCAGTGCTCTGGCCCTACAAGTCTGTAGATAGGTACTATGACAGCAGTACACGCATATATGTACTACATATGTATATATACGCATGTATATAATTACTATTATTTTCATTTTACAGATGGGAAAACAGGCATGAAGGTCACGCAGCTTCTAACTGTCAGAGCTGGGGTTCAAATCCAGGCAGCCTGGCTCGGGAGGGCCCAGGCACCTCTGTGCAGACGTGAACCATGAGTGTCCACCCTTCCCTGGAGGCGGGGGCTGTTGGCAATGCCCTGACCATGCCTGGCACCTTTCAGGCAGAGGTGCGGGATGGTGGTGGTGTGGGGGGCTCTCATTTACGCTACCCCTTTAGCCCCACGTCCCACCCCCGGTCTCCTGCTGCTGACCTTTGTCTCCGTCGTTGGAAATCTTGCGCAGGTCAATGAAGTGGGTGCCGATGGCCACGTCGTTGACCTTGTCTGAGTCCCGGATCTGTACCTTCATGCGCTTGCAGAGCGGGGGGAACAGGTCTGTAAAGACCACCTGCTCATTCCACAGTGGCTCATAGCTGCTTTTCTGCACTGAAGTCTTGCCCTGGTGGGAGGGAGCGAGGGTTAGGGCTTGTGTACGTGCATGAGTGTGCATGTGTGTCTGTGTGTGAGTGTGTATATGTGTGTTACGTGGGGGCATGTGCTGTGTGTGTGTGTACTTACCTCCTCACCCTTCCCCACCCCAGCCTCTCTGGCTCTTCTCCCTCTCAGTGCCCCCCTCCTCTCAGCTCTTGGTGACCTGGGGGCAGTGAGGAACCCTACGGCCCAGCCTGGCCTCGCCCCCCCAGCCCCTCTGAGCTAGAGCTCCCCTCATCTCTCTCTCCTCACTTCTAGAGGTGACTCACCAAGGCGATCAAAGGCCAGTCTCGTGGCTTCTGATTTTGCCTCACATCCGTCCCCAGGACCTCACACCCAACCCCTTGCACCTCTGGTGCCTGTCACCCCAAGCCCCAGCCTCCTGCACCCCAATACCTTCTGGCCGGCAAAGAAGACTTGCACGTAGGGGTCGACCAGGTCCTTGTTCTCACCGATGAAAGCCTTCTTCATGTTGGCCATGAGGCTCGTGTTCATGCGGGGCAGCCCCTCTGCTCGGTAAATCTTCACATAGAACCGGGCCCACTGGCGTTCGGAGGGCACGCCCTCGGGGAGCAGCAAGTTCCTGCCGGCACATACGCCAGGGCTGTGGTAGCCAGCCCCGGGCACCCCGCCTCCTGCCTCAGCATCTACATACCCCCGGGGGCCGGGACAACAGGTGAAGGACGGCTGAGAAGGCCCACACTAGGACTAAGAACACTGGAGTTCAGGGCACCTGCTGTCTTGTGATCCTGGGCAAATCTCCCCATCTCTCTAAGCCTCAGTTTACTCACCTTTAAGATGGGAATAATATGATATTCCCTCTCAGAATACGATAAGGCTCAGATAGGTTAAAATATATGAGTACTTTGTAAACTGTAGCATGGGAGACCACTCTTAATAATATTATCCAGTTTTCTCAGCTGTGTGTCACATCTTTCGTCTCCTATACAAAAACCTCACAACTGGCCCCCACTCTCCCTCCCTGGCCCGTGGAAGGCATGATTCATTGGATCCTGCACTTTTCCTCACTGAATCCAGATGAGGTCCCAGAATATTTCTCAACAACCACTGTCAGCTGCCTGGAACTGGTACAGGAAATAAAATTTCTTTGCTCTCCTGCGTGTAGACTCAAGACCCAGCAGCTCTGGGACTTTGCTTTTTTTTTTTCCAAGTTTCTCACAGTCAGAAGCCTGGATGTCAAATGACTGTCACTCGTGACTGTCCTCTGTGAACCCCTGCCTGCCCTTCCTCAGTCCTTTCTGCCCCATGAGGAGAGTCCCCGGACACCGAGGCTGGCCTGGCCTCAGTCCTTCCAGGGAGAGATGGGCCATCTGGGCATAGGGGTAGGGAGACGGAGGGTGAGATCTCTGGGCAAAGTCCACCCTGGGGGTTCCCTTGGTGTTCCAGGAAGGGCTGGGCCGGGTCTCCAGGGGCTGGGGGAGGATGGGAGCCTCACCCCTCAATGTCTTCCTCTTCCGTCTCGTTGGCCTTGTGGGGCGTCTTGATGTTGTCCCCCTTGCCCACCACGGCGATGTCACACTTCACGTAGCCCTTCAGCCCCGCGGAGATGTCGTCGGGGTCCGACAGGATGGCCCACTTGTGGTGGAACTGGTGCTCTGCAGTGGCGAGGAGAAGGGGCTGCACCTGCTGGCCTACCCAGGGCGGCACCTGTCCTCGGGGCAGGCCTCAGAGCCCAGGTCACCAGGTCTTGGGGCCCTGGGGCCACAGCTCTGCCTGCCTCTCGGCCAGGGAGACAGAGGTCCCCGAGCAAGGGTGGCCGAGGCAAGGCCCCGCCCCTGGTCATGCACCCAGGCGTGTGGCATGGCTTCAAACAGAGGAGCCTCCTAACTGGTTTCTCTGCCTGCAGCCCTCCTGCCCCCAACCCATGCAGTCAACCACCATGCAGCTGCCAGACAGAGCCCTCAAAGAGGCCCTCCCTCTCTCACTCCCCATTTCAAACCCACTTGAGGTTCGCCAGTACTTGGGGGAAAGACCACAGACCTCAGCATCCCCTGTGGGGTCTCCTGATACAGCTCTCTGCAGCTCGCAATGTTCACCCTCCGCCCGCCCACCCCTCCCCCCAACCCCGTGCTCCTGCAAGCAAAGCTGTTTACCCCTCTCTGAATAATTCATATTGCTCTTTCATACCCCCATGTCTTTGTGGCTGCTGTTCTTTGAGCTTGGAATGCCCCCATCCCTTCTGCCCCCTACCCCAACCCTCCACCTCCCTATTCACACTTCTAATCATTTTGTTCATGTGTCTCCTCTTCCATGCAGCCTTCCCTGACTTCCTCAGAAGAGCTGATCCTGGCCCCTTTCCATATGTACATCTCTTATCTCACTGTCACTGTGATTATCTACTTATTGTCTGTCTCCAATTTCAGACTGAAAGCCTCCTAGAGACAGACACTGGTAGTGTCACCCCAATACTCCCAGGAATTAAGACGGTGTGGAGGAAAGGACAGATGTCAGGAGAGGAGCCCACTCTAGGACGGATCTGCCCCTTCAGGTTGACTTTAAAGCTGTTTGCAGGCGTAGCCTGTACGAAGGGCACATCTTCTTCCTTGATTTTGTGTGGGCACTGGAATCTCCAGGGACTCAGAAGTTTCCTCTTCCCCTCCCTCCTCTTTCAACTTCTCCTATAGTTCAGACCTGTTGCCAGCAAGCCTCTGTCTCCATTTGGTTCTGTGAGATGTGTTCAGGCCTGTGTGCAGAAATCGGCCTGTTTGGGGATAGGCCAGGCCAACTGTGTCTCCGGAGAGATAGTGCCACTGCAGAGTCCGAAGAGACAGACCGGGATGGTGAGAGCGGAGTAAGCCATGTGCGTGAGGGGTCACTGGAGGCCGTCAGCTGAACTGGCGCATCTCAGGAGGAGGGGGCCATGTCCTAGGCTGCCCCAGAGCTTCAAGGGTCTTGCCAGAGTGGATGTTTGTGGGATGGATACAGGAACAGATAGATAGCCAGATGGCTGGATGGGGAGATGGATAGTAGAAGACGGGTGGTAGGGTGCCCGGCTGGCCTAAAAGGTAGATGGATAGAGGGATGGATGGATGGCAGATGGATAAATGGATAGAAGGATGGATTAACGTACGGACAGGTGAGTAGGTAGATGTGGGTGGGTGAAAGAATATATGGGTGGACAGACAGATGTGTGAATGAATGATTAGATGAACTGGGGAAATTTAGCAAGGAAAGAGAATAAGACTCAGGAGGGACATAAAATTTGTCTTCAGAGTTAAAGGCTATTTGAAGAGGGAGTGGATTCTTTCTTTCTGTTCCTTCAGAGAGAGATTGGACTGGATGTTTTTAAGGTCTCTTCGAGCTTGAATGTTCTATGATTTTGTGATTTTTATGTGTATAATCTTGGGTTTTCGGCTTAGATTTCCTGGTCTGAGTCATAGTTATAACGTGCGCCAGCCGAGTGTCTACTAGGTTGAACATAAGGAATCGCCAGTTTGTTCAACCTAATAGTTTATGGCACCTCTGAGACACAACTTCTTTTAGCCTCATTTATCTCGTCTGTAGAATGGGAAGGAATGCTGATGTCCCCCTCACTGTTTTGTGAGGGTCAAATGTGATTGTCTGGGTGAAATTGTATTGTCACTGTCAGAGGGCCTAATGGGGTCCTTACTGCACCCAAGTGGCGGGTTCACTTCAGGGACATGGGTGGGGCCCAGTGCCAGCTTGTCTGCCCGTGGTTCCCAAGCTGGCCGTGTGGCGAGTGCTGTCTGTCAGGCTGAGGCACCTCCTCTGTCTGGTCCAAGCCTCATCAGCCCTCTGGGCCAGGGCTTGGGGTTCCCTCACTAACCCCACGCGGTGTTGGCGTATGGGTTCCCCCAGAGCTGCTGAGCAGATAGTCCACGCGGCTGTTCTCAGGCAGCCTGGGTCCCTGGACGGCTGGTCAGTGAAGGTGTTTTCAGGGCACAGTATCCCTCAGAGACTGCCCCCCGCCCCCCGCACTGGGTGTTGAGGACATTGTGGCTCAGGAGGGACTCTGGAGTCACACGGCCTGACCTCACTGTAGACCAGCTGGGTGACCAGGGAAGCCCCGGCATTTCTCTGGCGCCCAGGCCCCTCAGCTGTAAAAGGGGGCCATGCTGCCGACTCTGCAGGCCTCCCGTGAGCCCCGCCGACTGGGCGCAGGTGGTCACTGCGACTGTATGCAGGCTGGGCACCCCATCGCTCTGCATACCTGAAGACCGTGTGCACTCACGGCCTCACCTGAGCCCAGGGCCCGCCAGGGTGGGAGGGACTGCGTGTCCCGGAGCTGACCGGTTGTGCAGCTACTCACCTGGCTGGGAGTACACGGTCCCCACGTCCATTTTGAAGGAGCCCACCAGGGTGCCACTGCGCAGCAGGTTCTTGGAGTGAATCACCTTCCGGGCAGAACCACCAGTCACCAGTCAGGTGGATGGGGCTGAGGCTTTCCGTGGGGCGGGGAAGGGCTGACTGATAGCGGCGCCATGTCACTCTTTCTGGGGATGTGAGCTTCAGGTGAAGCAGGAGGGCGCCTGGCAGGGCAGGGGCCGCTCTCTGAGGCTTAGTATCAGCCTCTTGTGCCTCGCCTGTGCTCTGCTGGCTGCCAGGTACGCGTGAGCAGGCTGTACGCTCTGCTGAAGGATCTAGCTAATGGGGCGAGAGGGGCCCACACCCAGCCTGTGCCCCACTTGCCCGGCTGTGTGTCTGGGTGCGGGTCTGACTTTTTAGGGTTGGCCCGCCCAGAGGGGTGCCCTTTTCAAGTCTGCACAGAGGTGCAGTTTGAGCTAAGAGCCCCGCCTGCCAGGGACTGCTCCCCACTCACCGAGATCTTGATGATCTTGTCGAACATGACGTCAGGAGGGACATGGAAGTCGAAGACGAAGTACTGGAGGGGGAAGGACCCAGACTTGCTGTCACTCGGAGGGCAGGGGCTAAATGCCGGGCCCTCCCTCCTGACAGTGCCTGTCTGCACCCCGGCCATTTCCCTTGAGCCCCAAAGTTTGGATGAGCAGGCGGGGCAACCACTGGTCCCCCGACCCCGGGGGAGCTGGGAGTCGTGTGGTCTTGAGCAACACATCTTCTGAACCTCAGCTTCCTGAGCTGTCAGACGGGGGTCATGATGGCCCCCCTCAGAGCCTTGTTATGAGGCTTGATGAGACACATGTAAGATACGCTGTGGTTATATGGGTCCCACAGACATCACCATTAAACCACAATGCTGCCTGGAAGATGCACCCCAAGTTTGGAGGTGTTTAAACGTAAACTAAGCTGAGCCTTGGAATTTAGAACCGATGCACTTAATCTGCTATAAATGTAAGTGCTGTGGGCGCGACCTGTCCTCTCCGGCTGGGAGCTGCCACTCACAGTTGCAGTGCCCACCCATCTGTCCCGGCCTCGGTGTGCAGGTGCTGGGAGCGAGGGTGCGGACAGCGAGCAGAAGGCCCACTGTTTTGGTGAACTTGTGGGCAGGGAGATGGAAGAAAGGTTGCTGAAGAGCTTGGAGTAAATGAGAATCTGCTCCTGGCTGCTGGAGGCTCACACTAGAGCATTGTGGGTAACAGCGCCAGCTTTAGAGCCAGAAAGACTGAGCTTTCCCTGTTGCTTCAATCACCTCCCTTCCTGAGCCTCAGTTTACACCTCTGTGACGTGGGGATAACGAGCCAGGGCCGCCATGTGGGACTGCTCCGGGGCAGCATTCACGGGGTTGCTGGGAGGCGTGGTTCAGAATCTAAATGAGATGACCTGGGTCAAGCATTCAACCCAGGCATGCACACGGCCACTGCACAATAAATACCAACTGCTACGAAGCACTATGCCCAGATGATGCTGGTCACGGGGGAATTGAAGCTCTGGAGAGGTGTGTGGTACAGGCATCTAGACACGCAGATGGTAACCGATGCCTTGAGGCTGGGGAGATACCCAGGGAGAGAAGGAAGGACAGTAGGAAAGAAGCAGGCCCAGAACAGGGCTCCAAGAAGCAGCAGCACTTCAGCAGTGGTCACAGGGAGTGATGCCAAGAAAGGCAGTGAGGAGAGGAGCTGGAGAGAGGGGAAGGCAGGAGAGTGGCGGGAGAGGTCCCCAGGGCAGGGGGCGGCGAGAGGATGGAAGGGCCGGGGCGGTCAAGGGAGAGGGAGAAATGGTGGATGTTGAGGTCCTTGATGTCTGGAACAGGGCAGTTTCAGGAAAGATGGGGCGCAGAAATGAGTGCAGGGATTAAGGTGAGGAAGTGGTGGTCACTAGGAGGTATGTGGGACTGAGGAAAGGCACAGCTAGGTGGATAGATAGATAGATGGATGCATGGATAGGTAGATGGATGGATAGATGATAGGCTTCTGGCTCCTGTCCTTGATCGTAATGGTTCTTCATAGTTGTGCTTAGAATATGCTAGAGTGAAAGGCCTTATAGACAAAAGGGGAGTCAAAAGAAAAGCAAAGGCAGAGTTGGTGATGTTGAGTGGACGATATAGTGGTAGATTCTTTGGGATGTAGAAAGAGAAGGATTCAAGGCAATGGGGGGAGGTGGTTGTAGGCAGAAGGAAGATGACAGTGTCTGGGACCGGACGCACCGAGGAGAGGTCTTGGCCTGGGCTGTGGACTGTCAGCTTGTTCTGGGCGGGGGGGTGATGGTTATGAGCCCCCCTTCACAGGAAGACAGGTCCAGAGCCAGGCGGGAGGGTCAAGGCCAGGCCAGGTGCCGCAGAGCTGTGTCAGCCCTAGGAGAGCGAGCTAACTAAGCTAGAACTCTGCGCTGTCTGGGGTCGTATTCCTTGTAATTCCTGAACATATTTCCCTTTTGTGATTACTTAGAAATCTAAGTGATGTTGGTCGTTCCCACCTCCCTCTATTGTGTTTAGTGGAACCAAAGGTAGGTTCCCATCAACTCAGAGAATTAGCGGGAAGCAGCACACCCCTGGGACCAGAAGAAGAAAAGGGAAAGAAAATTCTAGCTTTGGGGCTGGGAGGAATCATGGGAAGATAGTTTGGTGCACTGGTTCTCCACTGGGCCCGATTTTAACCCCCGGGAGGCATTTGACGATGTCTAGAAACCTTCTTGGTTGCTACATCTGAGTGGAGGATTGCTATCGGAGGATTGCTTGTATCTAGTGGGTAGAAGCCAGGGACGCCGCTCAGTATCCGCCAATGCACAGGACAGTCCCTACAACAAAGAATTACCTGGTCCAAAGTAGCCTCAGTGCTGAGTTTGAGAAACTCTGGTTTAGAGGAAACAGAAATTGAATAAATCAGAGTTACTTGTGTTTGTGAAAAAGAACAAAAATATGATCAAGTGTAAATTTAAGATGATCCAAAGATGAGTGGAATAAACAGTTTTAGCGGATATAAATGTAGAGTTTGGAAAATGGAACTAGGAAGTGTGCTGTTTGCACCCGCTCTGTGGCCAGGCTTGAGCTTGGTGCAGAGCAGATGCCCAGCGGATGGCTATTTCTTCGTCTGGGTAAGTATCCATTCAGCAAAGTGTTACCAAAGCCCTCTAGGTACATGGCAGGCCCTGGGCTGGGCTACAGCAATGCAGGAGACTGGGAGCCTCCCGGGTTAGACATGAAGAACCAAATGCAACTTGGGGATGTTGTTGTCAGAGAGAGAGGAATGCCCTGACCTCTGACCTAGAGAGTGCCAGGAAGGCTACTCAGTGCAAGGACATTTGAGCTGGGCTCTGCAGGGTGAGTAGGAGTTTGCTGAGGAGCCACAGAGTGGGGAGAACAGCTCTGTTTCCTTGGGAAGGAGGAAACCATTTGAATGAAACATGAGGCATGTGGGCCTGCTGCAAGGTGAGCCCTCCCCTCAGGCAAACATGGCTTCACCACTATCAGATAACTGTGGAAGGCCATGGGGCCCTGTCTCCACATCTGTTAGGGAAAAATAGATGTTATCTAGGCCGGAGGTTTTTCCAGTCAGGGATGTGTCCTGACATAAGGTCAGAGGTGTCCAGCCCGAATTTCCTGACTCCTGGGAAGGTTGCCACATGGGGCTGAGGGGGGTCCTGAAACAGCAGTGTCCCAGCCCTGTGGCCCTGCAGGAAACCAGCTGTGAGAATGGGGTCCATTTGTGGTCATTGAGGAGACCTCGGCCAGGCTCTGGCTTTAGCCTGGGTCCCCGTGAAGGGCAGAGTTGTGCCTGGGTTTTCCTCCTGAAGGCCCACGACTGGGGCCGCCCACAGTTTCCCAAGCGATGCCCTCCCCCAAGCAGCAGACGGCACCCTCAGCCCTCACCACCCCCAGGATGGACACCGAAACACAGGATGCAGGTGCCTCGTTTGGCCAGGGTGCCAGCTGACTTCTGGCTTAGCCTGATGTGTGCTCAGGCATCTGAGGGGCATCCTTCCCCAGAGCTGATTAAGATGGGTCCCTCCCTGGAGCCCAGAGTCACGATGCTGTGTCTGGGGTGACCGTCCAAGGTGGCAGACAGAGAGCTGGGCAGAGGCAGGGCAGTCTGGGCCCTGCTCTGTCTACAGTACTCCCTGTGATCTTGGCCCTTTTCATATTGTGGCCTCAGTCTCCTCCTCTGTAAGATGGAAAGATTGAACTAGGTCTCTGAGGTCCTTTAACTTCGATGTGGCCTCAAACAGCTGCAACGAACAGCAGTGGGTACTGGGCCTTTTACCCCTCACTCCCCAAGCATCACGGCCAGTGGTCTGGAAGGACCCCGAAGAGGTTCAGGTGCCCATGACGGCAGCTGAGCAGAGAGCGTGCGCACACAGAACCCGACTCTGGCACGTAGCACCCAGGCCAGATCTTTCTCCAGGAGCTTCAAGGTCCCTTGGGTAAGATGGGATTGATGGTGACAACTTCTGACAGTGTGAGAGCCAGAAGAGATGACGTACCAAAAACGTTTACGAGAGTGCCCGCCGCCATGCAGCAGGTGCTCGTTAACGGTGCCAGTGCCACCACGGCTGGGGCTGGAAGGAGGCGGCCCCGCCTCGGGGCTCTGGCCTGGGAAACATCCGGGACCAGGCCTCAGGGGGTGTGCAGTTCACTCACAGGCGCTGCTGGGAGCAGCACAGGAGGACCTGGGGTGCTATTCCTTTCACAGGGTGGCCCCTGGCCAGACCTGTGTCTGGCTGGGATCTGGACTGGGGCTTCAGAGGGGGCAGCACTGCATGTCAGCAGGCTGCGGGTTGTAACGGGCGGGCCAAGGTCACGCCGGCTGGTGGCCCTCTGTGTCCCTTGACTCCCAGCTTCTCCTGCTGGGCCCCATGGGGCCGGGCCCAGCCTCTGCCATGGTTCGGAGGCCCCTTCCCCACCTGGGGCCCCGGGCGCTGACCTCGTTGTAGTAGGGGCAGTTAGTGGACTCCTTCATGGAGGTGTACTTCTTGTCGTCGCCCACCTCCACGCACACCACGGGGTCCACGTTCAAGCCCACCAGCTGCCGGGCCTCGATCACCGTGATGCTGACCTGCGGGCGGGCAAGAGGGGGACCGAGAAGGAAAGCGGGTGAGGTCGGATCTGGTCCTGCAGGAGTCGGGGCCCGGGCAGCGGGCTGGAAGGTGCCGGGAGCCAGCACCGGATTTGGGGGCCAGTCGGCCTGCCGTACATCCACTGGTGATCCTGGGCTCTTTCCCCCACTAAGCCTCACTGTCCTCATTTATAAAGCAAGGGCGTGGCTAGATCACCTCCAAGTAGGTGTGCAGCAGAATTAGCAGGTGGGAGGGGAAGGATGGTGGGTAAAGACCCTGAGGCCCCGGCCACACTCCAGACCAACGCAGTCCAGTCTTGGGGGAGGGGTGGAAGGAGTGGCGTCCAGCAGCCATATCTTTAAAGCTCCCGGGTGATTCCATGTGCTTCAAGTTCTCCCCGGCATCAATGGCCCTGCCTCACCGAGGGCTGCAAACCTACCTCCCAGGTCTTGTGTACTCCGGGATTAAGCTTTCTAAGTCTCCATTAACATGCATTTAATTTTCTGCTCCAGCATTTCTCATTTTAAGCCTGCAGGCCTCTGACATTTTTTTTTTTTTTTGTGGTACGCAGGCCTCTCACTGCTGTGGCCTCTCCCGTTGCGGAGCACAGGTTCCGGACGCGCAGGCTCAGCGGCCATGGCTCATGGGCCCAGCCACTCCGCGGCATGTGGGATCTTCCCGGACCGGGGCATGAACCCGTGTCCCCTGCATCGGCAGGCGGACTCCCAACCACTGCGCCGCCAGGGAAGCCCTGACATCTTTTTTATTTCTGGAATTTGGCTCCCTTTCTACATTCCTGACTCCCCTTCTTTTGTTTAATTTCTTTGAATGCCCAGTGAGGCTTTGGTGCCCACCTGAACACGCCTTTTTTGCCTTGATACTTGTATGTTGTGTGCACTCTGTATCTTTTTCTGTGGCATCCACCTCTCTGGAATCTTATTTCTATTCTGGGAAGCACTTTTTCTTGTTCATCCATTCAACAAATATTTGCATATATATATATATATATATATATATATATAGGGAGAGAGAGAGAGAGAGAGAGAGAGAGAGGGAGGGAGGGACGTGCGTGTGTGTGTGTGTGTGTGTGTTGGTGTATGTGTTTGTGCACATACTCTTCCTGAACTCTCACTGCTTTGGATCTGGAGGTGTCAGTGGCCATGGGTGGGCCATGATAAACAGGAAGAGGCACAGACTCGGGGTTGCTGGAATGGCATTTTCTCAGCTATGAGTGGAAGACACTACCTATCTATAAGTTTGTGTGAGGGTTGAATGAGACAATGTGCATCAAAGTGCTTCATAAACAGTAGACAGGTGTAGGAAATGTGAGCTCTTGTTATAAATGGCTTCTCAACTAGAATTTACTTTCAGTTAAGTGGCTGGTGTCCCAAACAGATAGGGTCGTGTGTGACGCTTAATATTGTTTCATTTAAGTCTCTTGAACTTGCATTTTAACAAAATAGCTTACGTTGAGCTAGTATCGGCATTTGCCTCAGCACTCCTCTAATGAACCTGTATGAGTTGCTTTTTACGATTCTCATCTTGGAGAGCTGGTATTTTAATTGCTGTGCTTTGATGCAACTACTAAATATGATTTTACTCAAGAGAATCATTCTCCCTTTTCATGAAAAAGAATAGCCATGAAAATTATCATCCACTGCGTCCATCAGATATTTATATATCTTATAAATATCCGGAAGGACAAGAAAAATCCACACAACGAAAGTAACGATGTTAACAAAATAAAAACCCTGATGACAACGAGAACGTTACCAAGCAAGTATGTAGAACTGGAAACTGAACATTTACTAATTGAAGTAATACTTGAACTATGAAAACAAGCATTTCTATGTGGAATGAGGTTCCACAGGGAATGGAACTGAGAATCTGGAGCTCTGAAGGAGTTCAATAATCATTGTTTCTTCAGGGAGCTAAAAGGGAAATAGAGCCAGCTCTGAGAAGTTTACTGTGAAGAGAGTAAACAGACACTAGAAGTCCTTCCAGAACATTCTTTGCGTAGTAGTTTATAGAGTTTTAAGCTCTATGAAACTTTATACCAAAGATTTTTTTAAGAGCTCATTTTTTTCCCAAAACTAACCCATCCCTTTTCCTCCATTAAAAAAAAAAAAAAAAAAAGATTTTCTGTAACTCAAGACTGGGAAGTAGACAAACACAGTTTTGGTATAATAAGGTAGTAAAGATATACCATCAGGAGATTAACTTTTGCAGTGTGAGAGGTTGGCTGGTTTTTATGTTTTTCACCCAGGGACTCAGCCGTAATGATAGCCTTTTTGCCCCCTGCTCCTTTTCAGGACCCAGAGTTCCCACCTTCTTCCACTGAGCAGAGCCAGTAATGGTGGACGACCCTAGCTGGAAGCTCTGACACCAGGCGGGAAGCAGGTAGGGAGGGGAGGGCACAGGGCTGCAAGGAGAAAAGGGTGGGGCAGGAGGACGAGGCTCCAGTGCGTGTTCTTTGCAGGCTGAAGGGTGGCCTGAGGGGTACCCTGAGAGTGCACAAAGGAGGTCGTGGCCTGGCGTTGGTGGGGGAGGAGAATGCCAGTCCGGGCTCCCCCCGCCCCCCCGTGCTCTATGGAGGGGAATGTATCATTTGGACTTGAAATTAAAAAAACAAAACATTAAACTCTGAAGAAGGGGATTTCAGTCATCAGCAGAGGACTCCGTCTTTCCATGATGGAAGAGGGGTAGGCAAATAGAGCCACTAAGGGACCAACTGACCAGCTGACCAGGGTAACTCTTTTGGTGACTGACTATTCCATCCTCTCCTTCCAAGATAAGGGACATAATCCTCAGGTGACTCCATGAAACTCATCACAAGGAACACCGCTGAGTGTAAATCTATACCTCTGTCCTGGGAGAACCCAAGAGTCATGGTGCTTCGTGACCTGCTTCTGAGGGATCTGACCGGGCTGCAAGAACATCGCTGGGAGCGGAGATGAGAGGCGGTGGACCCTTTAGTACTGCTCTTCTGAAACATCCTTTATGTTCCCTCGTCTCCAGGTGACAGAGATGTGACATGACCAGTTGTGCATTTTGAGAAGATCACTCCAGTGGTGGCGTAGAGCATGGAGTGGAGGGGGCAATACGAGAGCAGGGAGATCAGATAGGAAGCGGCTGCCATACGGCACTTGAGCTGGATAAATGACGTGGAGGTGAAAACTGGAGAGATGTTTGGAGGTGAAAATGTATATGGTCTTGGTGGCGGGAAGAGAGGGTAGTGAAGAGACTCAAGACTCTGTGACCCGCCAAGTACATCCCTGCCAAGTGCCAAGCACCAAGCTTTGCCCACTCTGATGGGGAAACTGCATAGTCACAGGGAGGATGCTTTGCCCACTGTGATGGGAAAACTGCATAGTCACAGGGAGGAAGCTTTGCCCACTGTGATGGGGAAACTGCACATTCACAGGGAGGAAGCTGCAGCTTCTCGCTTTTGAGATGCCAATAATCAGGAAAGGGTTTTCGCATTACATGCATTCTAAACAGAAGAAACAAAGGGCCTGAGTACACCATGGTCTTTTCACCTTGGGACCTCCTTTCAGTGCTACCCAATCTTTAGGATGGTTCTGAGCCCTGAGGATCCTTCCTGAATCTGAGTTCGGCTAAGTGCCTCTGGCTGAGGTCTTTCTAACTCAGCAAAGCCAAGTTCTCCAAGAGAGTGAAGTCCTTCTGATAGGTTTTTCTTGCTTTATACATTGTACTTATTGAAAGCAAGAATAATTCCACATTTGCAACCCTCACATTGCATCCTCAGCTCTCTCTCCAAGTGTGTTAACACAGTTGAGAAGTGAATCAACCTGTCAGGGAATACTGTGTTACCAGGTCCAATACAACTGTTTTGTTCAGTTCAGAATGTTTACAAAGTCTTTGGAGGCTGACTGTCTGGTCCACTTCATAAAAGTCTCTGTTAGGAAGTGGTCTGAAAGAGCTTTTGAAAACAGGCAGTAGGTAGTAAGCTAAAGATGAACAGGGACCAGAGGGAGAGACTGTTCAAAAGGCTTAATTAGAGAGAAATTAGTTGCTCTGACTATGGGGTAGGACACCCTCAAGTTTGAACCTTGCTTCTAGCTTTGAATAACTGTGTGACCTGGGGCAAGCTCCTTACCCACCCTGGGCCTCAGTTTCTCGCCTATGAAATACAGTAATACCTATACTTGGGTGGTTGTTAAGATTACATTAACTCAAATGGGAAACATACCTACCTAGCCTAGTGCCTGGCACATAGTAAACCTTCAAAAAGATAACAGTTACATTAGCAGCAACAGTAACGGTGACACCGTTTTCTATGTGCCTTTACATGGCGGGCTCGTGACACTGTGGATTGAACGGTATCTGACTATGGGGTCTTTGCTCTTTAGAAGTTTTTCTCTTCTCAGAACACAGAGGAGCAAAGCCCTGAGCTGAGCTTCCTGGAAAAGCCCTCAGAAGTGTTAGGACATTCCGTGCTTGGGTTTTGGCAGAGAGGTGAGGAGGTGACATTCCCAAACCTCCAAGGAGCCCAGTGGTGTGAGGTTGTCTGAATCCCCAGGGGCAGGGCCGCTTGACACTGCCTGGGGCTATTTTTCAAGCCCCTGGGAAGATGGTCACCGACTGGATGAAAACAAACCGAAGCAAGGATTCAGAGAGACAGGGTGCATCCTTGAGGAAATATGACCAGATGTACCTGATACAAAGAAAGCTGGGGTCAAGTCCTCAATATTATCACCTGAGTGAGGTGAGGTGGGCTGTCCTTAAAGAAGGGAGCATGGGGCCTGGGAAATGGGCATCAAAGATAAAGCCCTAACCCGGGAGAAGGGTTTGCTCTGATTCTGGGGCCTGGCGCTGGCCCTAGGCGGGAAGTGCAGTGGCAGTCAGGTGAGGTCTCCTGAAGGCTCTGCCCTCCCAACCAGCCAGCAAACTCCCTCAATCCTAGGAATGCCCAGCAGTCTTTTCACCTACAACTGGGTCTTGATAGCTCCTAATGAAGGGTCCAGAGGAATTCGTGGTCCTTGGGCCCTTCTTGTTTGCAGTTTATAAATAAGTACTAGGTACTTCCGGCTTGTACATTAGCCTATCGTGAGTTATGTTAGTGTAACTCAGTCTCTCAGGTTCCGATCAACACTGGGAAAAGAGACAAAATTGAGGGTGTGGCCCTGCAAAGCTGAGGATGAGGCCCTAGGCTGGGAGGGCTACACTGGGTCCTGCTGTTCACATGGCCCTCTCCCCGCAGTTCCCAGCCATGCTCATGCCCCATCCATCCTGCCTGCACTGTGGCCACATTAGCAATCTTATAGCTGCAAATCTCTCCCTATCTCAGCCATTTTAGAAACATACAAATAAAAAAATTAAGTGTTAATTTCAGAAAATACAGAGAAGCAAAAAACACCCACATTCTCAGCATCTATAGATAGCCAGGATTGACACTACTTCCAGCATCAAAATAATACAAAGCAACAATTTAAAAAAACACACCAGGGGCTTCCCTGGTGGCACAGTGGTTGAGAGTCTGCCTGCCGATGCAGGGGACACGGGTTCGTGCCCCACATGCCGCGGAGCAGGAAGATCCCACATGCCACGGAGCGGCTGGGCCCGTAAGCCATGGCCGCTGAGCCTGCGCGTCCAGAGCCTGTGCTCCGCAACGGGAGAGGCCACAACAGTGAGAGGCCCATGTACCGCAAAAAAACAAAACAAAACAAAACACCAAAATATCTATCTTTCTTCAGAGACACTCATTTAAAAAATTTATTTTTGGATGCTCTTTGGTCTTTTTATGGTTTTTCCAGGTCCCTCTCACTTTATAAAGACCGTTACAAAATCCTAGGAGGGCTTTGACCAGCATAAGCAGAGTTCTCAAGCTGCTCTTTGGGTTTGTACTTCTCTACTTATGACACTGCTGTGAGTGCTTTCCAGGAACAAGCTTACTTTGGTAACATATATTCAGCTTGTGGTTCTCTATGACCCTCAGATCCATGCCTTCACAGAGTCTATAACGCACATCTGGCCAGAACCCCCCACTAGACAGAGTCGGAAAGGCATGAGGCCTCTAGCTGCCCCACCTACCTGGTAATCCATGGGCCGCCCGGCACTTGGCTCCATCTTAATGTCTGGCTTGGATCTGAGGAGGAGAATGTACTGTCAGGCTGGGTGTAAGGGGACTGCTTGCAGGGGAGGAGGGCACTGGCAGTGGTTAGACCTTGGAGAAGGGCAGAAGGACAGAATCATGATCTTCAAACACTCCAGGACTGCCAAACAGAAGGGGGATCAGTTGTTCTCAGAGGCTCCAAAACAGAGGACTAACCAATGACAGAAGTGATAGGTAGACAGACATTAGGTCAACAGGTTCAAGTGTGGGCTGGGCAGCTCCGTGATTTCCCTTTGCCCGGAGGTGTTGAATGACCTGGGAACAGGCTCCTGCCTTTGCAGGGGTAGAGGTGAGGGAGACATCCAGGAAAAGAGGAAAGGGGCAGGGTTAGGAAGGAGCTGTCCATGGGCCCTGATTCTTCCCCACCCAAATTCCAAACATAGCAAGCTGGGTCCTGCCTGACCTGGGGAAGGCAACTGGGGCTGTGGGGTTCCTGCCCACTCACCGCTTGTTGGAGACGTTGGTGGTGAGAGCTGTGACGGAAGCTAGTGACACGGAGTCAGGATCCAGCCCATCCGCCAGCCGAATGGCCAGGCGGTCAAGGTCATCCATCTCCAGTACTGCCGGTTCATCTGGGGAAGAGGGAGGGCCAGTTAGGTGGGCTGGATGGTGGGATAGTGACTGTATTTCCCTTTTTGCTTTGCCATCCAGGAAGCTGAGTCAAATTCCAGGTTTACTTGGTAGCATCTGCTTAGAATGCTATGGTCTGCATATCTGTCGTGTTTCTGGCCTAATCGTGATCTCTGATTTTAACTGAAATTGCACCTGGTCTTGCTTTTTAATTTTAATTGAATGTAACTCACTTATGCAAGCACTGAATATCCTTCGTGGAAGAGGGTCAGGAATAAAATAATACATACTTATGTACCTCCTGTACCAGTAGCTACCATTTACTGAGTGGCTATCATGTGTCAGGCACAATGCCAAGCACGTTATACATATGTCTTTAGTCCTCATAATCCTCATAGCCACAGCCTGGCAAGATAGGCACTATTCTCATGTAACCAGATGAAGAAACTGAGGCTTAGGAAGGAACTTATCCATGTAAAACAGCTGATGGAATTCAGAACCTAACCCTGTACTGATGTGTACTAATCCAGCTAGATGAAGGAATGACGGTTCTGAGAAGCCACCCAAGGATGGTGGGTTTGAGTCTCAACCGGCAGCTCTACCCTCTCCAATCTAGGAAGGCAAAAGGCACAGCTGGAATTCGCAAGGGGCAAAAGACAAAGAGAGAGATTCTGGGGCCAGTGGGCCACACAGGGGATGCTGGGGAGGGAAGCCAGGAGCCCTGAGGATGGGTGTGTGATCTACAGACCTGGGTTAGAAAGTTACACACAGCTCCCCTAATACACTCCATTTCTCCCCTGTATTCCAACTGTACTCCCTGCCTCCTCTTAAATAGCTGTCTTGCGCCCTCCCCAGCCTGCTGCTCCGGTGGCACCAGTGCCACAGGCCACTCCAGTCTTCCAGGACCCACCCTGCCTGTCTCCCCCAGGGCCGTCCCTGCAGCCTCGTGAGAGGTCACGGGGAAAAGGCAGGAGAGCGAGTCCTGCCACAGAGCAAGCATTCTCAGGACTCTGATTTTCCCCCAGAAATAGGGATTTGGCCAAATAACTTTCTTCTTTTTTTGTTTTTGTTATTCCCTCCTCTAATTAAAAATCTCTAGGCTTCTGTGTGGAGAAGAAAGAATGAGAGCAAAGAGGGCAGGATGAGCCCAACGGACTGAGGGGCTCTGCTACTCAGCTCTAGACCGGAGGAAACGTGCTACCCACCCTCAGTCCTCGGGGCGCCTCCTTCCGGAGGACCACTCTCAGGACCCGGCTTCTCCTCCAGCCAATGAGAGGCCAGGCCCCTCCCAGGTGGATCCGCCGGCCAATAGCAGGAGAGCCCGTTGGGGCGCTGCCCGCGGAGAGGAGGGGTTTGGTCACCGGAGGGGAGAGAGGGGCCGCCTGGACCGTGGGCGGGGGCACGCGTCCATACCTTGTCTTTGGTGTTCGTCTTTGTGATGCCGGTTCTTGCCGAGCTTCATGGCGGAAAACACACTCCTCCCGGCTCTGTGAGAGGGGGCCGCCAGAATGAGGTGGAAGGAGATAGGCGCCGGGAGGAAGACACACAGACATAGAAGAGCAAAACCCAAAAGAACACGTAAGGGAAAGGGAGATCCGAGCTCCAGCCCCTCACCTACTGGTCCCAAGATGTATTTGGGGCCAAATTTCCCAAGTTGGGAGCCGTGAGGGGGAATTAGGGCAGAGGAAACCCCGCCACTTCCTCCTTCCCCATGTCTTCACACCACTCAGGAGCAGGTCGGGGACGGCGACCAGTAAAGGCGGCCTTCAGGTGGAAAGAACCGTTTCAACTGGAGCCCCTCGGGGTCCTGATCCCAGCCCCCTCAGTCCAGTCTTGGAGCTCTGAGCTCCGCCAGTGCCGCCAAGTTCATCCTCCCCGACCGTGCACCCCACCTCGGCTGAGTGGAAAGAAAACCAGACAACCAGAGATAAAGCATCAGAACAGAAGGGCAGAAACGGGACTCAGAGGCACAGAGACTGATGAGCAGGTAGGAAGTGTGGTTGAAACTAGCTGCTTAGTTCCCAGATGGCTCTGGTGCTCGAAGCCTGCCTTGTCTTTCCCAACCTCTCTGTGCCTTTGGATTCTCCTGGGTCCCCAGTGAAAAGAAGGAGATGGGCCCTTTCCCGTCTCTATCTTTGGTCCTGGCTTTGCCCCTTCTGCCTGTCCCCTCTCACTACAGAACCTCCACCCCACCCCCCAACCAACCCCCAGGAACGTATGGCAGATTCCATAGTTCCTACCTCTTCCTCTGGTTGGTGTGGCCTTGTGCCCCCAGGAGAAGGGCCTTGCAGTCAGGGGGGCTGAGGGAAGGGGGCAGGGGGTCCTCACTGTCCCCTCAGTGATGTCCCCGCAGCTGAGCTTGTGATCCCTGGTCCAGGAGGGGCCAGGAGTAGGATCAACAGGCAGTAAAGTGCAGTATTCCATTACCCCATCAATATTGCATGAGCTGGACACCTGACTCCGTCCACTTCCCATTCTCCCTCCTCCTGGCTGTGCCCCTGTCATCCTGGGCCCCATCCCTAGGTGGGGTGGATGCAGATTCCAACCCTGAGCTCACCTACAGCAGCAGGGCCCACCCATCTTTGGGTCAGGCATCTCCTTGTGGAGGTTTGGCTATGGTCCCCCGAGAACCCCTGTTCTTTTTTTTTTTAACATATTTAAAAAATAATTTAATCTCCACAGCAAGCTTTGAGGAGGATACTATTGACCACAGTTTACAGTTGAGGTTTGAAGCAGTTAGAAAAGCTTTATTCCATTGACCACATCTTATTATCTGTAATGAAGAACCCCTGTTCTTTACGCTGGGTCATGTGAGATTGGGGAAAACCTTTCTGTCCTTGTAGAGATGGCCTAGATATCTCAAGTCTCTCCTCCCCTCAACCTGGCCCTATCCTAGCTCCAGGCCTTTTCTTTACTCTTCATATGCCTGGCAAGACATGAAGAGGAATGTGTCTGTGTCCCAGTGAGAGAGCAACTGAGGACCACCTCTTTCATGTGGCACCAGCTCACAGTTTAAGAAACACTGGCATCTTCATGATTTCCTAAAAAGGCACGAGGTGGGTGAAAGAAGGCTGGGGTAGCACTGATCTCTTCACACTATCCGGCATCACGTTATCCAGGACATATCAACAGGAGGAAAGGGAAAGAAAGCACTCTAAAAAAAGAAAACTGATGCCTTTGGAGTTATCTTTAAAAGTTTCTCCCCAACAAGAGATTATATAACCTTTCTTGAGCCACTAATCTGGGCCAAAGGCTTTTCCAGATGTTTGCTCATTTCATCTTCATAGCAGTCCTGGGAGGGACATATGCTTCTCCTCGTTCAACCCATGAAAAACCTGAGGTTCAGAGAGCTGGGATTGAAGCTACCACCTCCCAGGCCGGCAATACTTCCACTGCATCCTCGCTGCTGTGGGATTGCACTTCTCTGGGGGTGTGAATCCCGTCCTGACCATTTGGAACTTTGGCAGAAAGTCTCCATGGGGCCAGCACAACTTGCAGATGGGGACGTTATCTGTGAAGAGTCCCATGGACTGGGCCCATGTTTACAGAGAGGGGGCTCATTCAAAGTAATGTAAGCATCAAGACATTTTGGGAAGAGAAGGCTATAAATATTAAATTACTGGTGACCTAACACTGCACCAATCAATGAGCCCATTAAAAACAGTCGTATGGTGGTGAGAAAGGAACCATCCCGCCTGGCTTACAACGAACCATCCTGGGCGATTTCTCCCTGCTTGGTGGCCTTGAGGGCAGGGGTGCCGGCCATACTCTGACTCTTGCAACAGGAAGTGAGCCTAGTGTGGGCCCTCCCTCTGCTTCCTGTCCCAGCGTTTGGGTTTCCTTTCCTCCTAGCCTTGCTGCTCTCCTGCCTTACCCAGGAGGGCCCTGTGCTGACCGTGTACAATCACTTCTTGGTCATTCCTGGGCTGTGTCAGCCTTAGAGACCCCAGCCCCAGTCCGTGTGTGACTTACACGCTGCCATCACACAGTCTGTTCCAGCTACACAACCCCAGTCCCATCCCACCCCCCCACCCTGCCCTAATGTCCCCCAGGAAAGTGCTCTGAGATGGTAGGTCAAAGCCATGTATGGGGTCAGAGCAGGCCTGCCTGCAGAAGCCATCCACTCTGCATTCTGATACCGGATCTGGTCCTGCTGCCTGAGGCCCAGAGGGGGTTTGGGTAGCAGGGAATTGTAGATTTCTGATGCTGGTCCCAAGGACCCATCCAAGTAGAAGATGGCCTGGGGCTTCCCTTGGGCAGTTATGGCCCTTGAATTTAAAAGTCACTCTAGTCCTTAAAACAAACATATTTGGAAGCAAAGATTGAGACTAAAAAATCTATACTTATCAGACCACTGTCTACCAGACCCTGAAGCAATTCAAAGGAGAAACCTCTCTCTCCAGACCCTGCATGATTTTAACCATATCAGGTGGATAAGTTCATTGGTGGGATTCCTGTGTACCTGGGATTATCTCAAAATGGTGACATTCCTTTACAAAAAAATATATACTATGTAGGGCAAGTGTAATTCCCAGAATTCTTACTGTAGGCTCTGTACCTATTCATTTCTCTTCAGTGACTAGCTCTTCATTCCTGTGAACTGTGGGCAGCAGAGCATGATGTCATCAGCTCTCACTGCCCTTTGTAATTTTCTAATTGATGACACATCAGAATCCACTGCCCATCAGTTGCCCATCATGCCTGCTTCTCTTGGCAAAGGGTAAAGGTTAATTTTGAAATAAATGTTAACTTAATCAGGGAATTTTGAAGATTATCCACTTGTATTAAAGACTTAGATTTCAAAAAAGGTAAATTGTTGATTAGGTTACAGACTTAGATTTCAAAAAAGGTAAATTGTTGATTAGGTTACTGATGTACTGATGTTTCTTTGTTTTAAATTCTGCATTTGGTCTAGATGGTTCTCCAATTACTAAAGGTATAATATGGACAGAAACAGACAAAGAAAACAAGCCAATAATCAACCTGGTGAAAAACCACTTTGCAACCAAGTGGCTCCTTTATACGTGGCTGCCTGAAAGCCTGAGAAGCAGGAGCTGGGGAGGTGGGCCTCCCAGGACCCTCTGAGGGTGTATGATCACATCTGGGCTTCCCCATTGCTGGATTCATGACAGTCAGAGTGATATGCACACACAATTTAGATAGCTATTTCTCTCTAGAGAGAAGTCTAGTTAGGTCACTCATTTTAAACTCTTTTTTCATTTATGGACCTAATGATTTCTTTGCTGGTTCCATGGCTAAGAATGTCTTTGTGGTTGGGTAATGCACCTGGGGTCCTAGGGGAGAGCTTGGAACTATCCAGTGATGGCTTGGAAACATTCGCCAAATTAAATCTAGTGAGCTGGGTCTCCCTCAGGTCTCTGTGTTATTGTGGAGGTTGTGACGTAGAGGGGTGGGACTGGAAATGAACCGCAGGCCATGGCTGCCTGGGGCTTCTACCCTCCCGACTGCCTGCAGTGGAAACTGTCAAGGCTCATTAGCTCAGGCCTCAGGTATTTGGGAGAAACAAACTCCTACCTAAGAGACACAGGGTTTATGGTTCTCTCTTTCCTCTTGTTTCTCCTCAGGAGAGCTAGAAACTAACCAGTTTTGCCACACAATAACCCTTCAGAGATTTAAAACTGCTCCCACAGCCTTTCTTCTTCAGGCTAAAGAATTTCAACTTGTTTAATCTCTTCTTAGAAATCCCATTTTCCTACCCTTTCAATCATCCTGAGGCTCTACACATTAAAATAAGAATGAAAGCCAGTTTACTCATCTCATCTGTGAATTGGAAATGTCAGGACATTAGGATGGGGTTGTGCAAGGGAACCAGCATTTACAGTGGGCCTACTACATGCTCGCACTGTGAGGCACCCCTTAGTACCGTTGTGTCCAAAGGGATCAGGCCAGCCTGAATCCCTTGGGGGTCCGGCCCAGGACAGACTGGGGAGCTGGAAGTCAAGAAGGGTCTTAGAGCATCACCGATCTCAGACAGAGAGCCTGGGAGACCGGCAGGTTGTTTGTGTCTCATACGGGCCTTTTATGTCTAACTGTCCATGCAAAAACCTGACCCTGAGCCCTCTCCCTAAGTGGGACCCCCAGCTCAGCAGTCTGATGTCATCTCCCACACCCCCCAAGATCCTGTTCCCTGGCTTCCTCTCCAAGTCTGGCACATGCCCTCTGCCTGAGGCTTCTTCCCTGGCTTGTAACCTGGCAAACTCTCCGATCCTTCAGGTCTCTGGGCCCGAATTTCCCCTCATGGTGCCATTGCCCTGTTGTCATGCTTTTTGCTCCTGTATAACAAGCGGGAGTTGGAACTCAATATGCTTTTGCTAAATGAGACTGGGAGTCCCCCGGATCTTAATGCAAGCAGACCCCCCAAGCCCACACCAGTGCTCGTCACTTCAGATCCCTCTACAAATAATCCTGCCGTCGCCATGATATTGTCTTGTCGACTAATTTTTAACTTATTGAGACCACAGTTTTCAGCAAATCTCTTAACATCTCTGGGGCTCAGTGTCCCTATCTGGAAACTAAAGACCACATTCCTGGCTTTTCAGCTCTTGTTGATGCGCTCGGAGAATTAAATTTAGAATATAGTCAGGTGCTCTAAACTTACTGGGCCTATTGGGAACTCTGGGTTGGGAGTTAAATTCTCTGGGTTTTAGTCCCAGCTCTGCTCCTCTTCCGGAGTCGCTTGCTTCCCCTCTCTGGGGCTCAGCTTCGTCATCTGTAAGAATGGATGTTGGAGCAGAGCTCCAGTGTGGTCAGCCCTGACTGCCACTGCCCTTGTGAATTCCCTGTGATGCTAGAAGATCCTTGAGATGATGCAAGCTCTGGGGAGGCTGAAAGACCCACTTGTCTCCCCCCGACCTTGTGGCGGCCCCTCCCATCTGGAGTCCTCTGGGGAATGGAGGTGGTGAAGACCACCAGAGGGGGGTCATCTCTCCTTAGCTTTCTGGGCTTCATGCTCCGGCCAGCCCCTGTGGCCACTCGGTGCCCACAGTTTGTCCTTCTTGGGCCTCCAGCACTGCATGTCCACCAGCCCAGCCCTGCCTTGGCTCTGCTGGAGAGCCGTTGGCATCTTGGGCCGTCCCCACTCCCTCCCTCACAGGGATAGCTCGGGGCCTGCCCACGGGCATGGGGGACTGAACAGGGAAGTGGAGGAGGAATCGAGACACTGAAAGGAGGGAGGAGGGAGTGGAAACCAGAAGGCCTGCACCCACCCTGACACCACCCTGTGCCTCGCCCCCATGGCCAGATGGAGAGACCCCCCTCGCCCTGCCATCACCCGGTGCTGGCTCCGCCACTGATCTGGGCCCCCCGCCATCTGTACCCTGTGCTGAGGACCCTTCCCTCTCACGAGCCGCACAGGCTCCACCCTGGCCTTGGCCACCTACTTGTGCTCGCCATCTCTGCCTCCCTTGGTCTTCTGTCTGCTGAGTAGGGGGAAGAAATGAGGAGACAAGGGGATGTGTGTGAGAGGGTGTGAACCAGAGACACTCGCAGACTTAGCCCCTGGCCCTGCTGACCCCCACGCTCCCCAGGGGCCTCCTTGTCCCAGAGAGCCCTCACCCCACAGCCTCTCACTTAAGCAAGCCTAAGCCTGCTGGGTAGGGGCCCCATGGCCCAGGCTCTGCCCTGGGGAGGAGGGGAACTGTGGTCCTGATTCTTGGGGAGGAGCTCACAGGAGTGGGGCTGGTGGCCACTGTCCCACTGACCCCAAGCCTAGGAGAACCTGGGGCCCTGGGGAGGGAGGAGGCCTCAGGGTCCCCATTGATCTCCTCCCCCAGGTCAGGGTCTGGTGATTTCTGAATGTGTGTTGCAGGTTCCACAGGGAACACAAGGTTAGATGAGCCTGGCTACCATCCAGGCCTGGGCCACCCTGCTCTCCTCGCCACGCCTGATCCCCTCCAATAGAGTGGGGGCCCCCCCCAGCTCTGAGGGCCTCGGAGAAGAAAGGTGGGCCAGGAAGGTTCTGGGCCTGCAGTTGTAAGTGAGCTACTGCTCCAGGGCTCAGAGCAGGGCTCCTCCTCCTCCTTAGGGAGGTTTCCAGAAAGCCCTTCTGGAATGTTCTCTCAGTGCTTCCCTGATGCTGTGGCAATGAGGATGAGGGAAAGGAAGTGAATAACAATTAGCAATTTTTTCCTCTCCTCACACCCTGTCCTGGCACAGACCCTGCCCGGGTAGGCATGCCTCCAGTCCCTCACAGCTCAGGTCCTGACCAGGGGATCACAGCTGGCCAGTTTGTACTTCCTTTCGAAGGAGTTAACATCAGCGAGGTCTCTGGCTACCGCAGTCAGCTGAGACCACTGAGCAGAGAACAGAGAAGGGGAGACTGTCTCAGCAGCCCTGCTCTGGCCCCGGGCCTGGTTGGGGGTCTGGCCAGGCCTGGGCCCCCACTGGGACCCGCTGAGAGCTGCGTGGGCTCCAATGAGCTTTCGAGAATGAGGGCCGAACGGGAGATTTACTGGCCCCAACCCCACACGAATCCAAGTGGGGCTGCCGTTCTCTGAATTATTGATCCAGGTTTCGAGGGAAATTTGTTTTTTTGTCTATGATTTTTTAAAGAACTGGGTGACCCTGAAAAGTTTGAAAATCTTTGCAGTAGAGGAACTGGAAGCGGAAGTGTATCACCTGAGAGTGGGCAAGGGTGGGTCAGGAAGGTGGAATTTGTGTACCTAAATGATAACATCTGATGCCTTTTCTCTTTCCCTTTGGGGGTTTGCTCTGAAATGGCAGAGAGGTGTCAGGCTGGCCCAGCGGCGGCCCCCTCGGGCACACAGCAGGCCAGAGAACAGTGTGTACCTGCACCCTGGCAGCCAGCGCCTGGCACACGCATGCCCTACCCCTCCTCACGCGCTCCAGGCCCCTGGGCCGGTTAAGAGGCTGCACACAGGTCCACACTCCCAGTGTGGAAATGCAGAAGGGAAAAGACCCTCTTTCTGTGAAAAAATAATACTCTGTGCCTTTACTACAAGCACTGTTATGACTACAACTAACATTAATAACTGCACGGCCCCGCGGGAGAACTTAGACATGCCTTGACGTATTAGCGCCAGCCGTCTCACAAGGTGGTATCATTATCCTATTTTCCAAACGGGGGAGCTGAGGCTCTGCCTGCCCTTAGTCACTCAGCTGCAAGGGGTGGGGATGAGAGGTTTGACCTCACGGTCATCCTTGTTGCTAGGGGACCTCTCCGTGAAGCCCTGGTTGGGCCTGACTTTCCTCCTAGAGTCTACATTGTATTGTTAAGTGTCCCAGCCTGGCCAGGTAAGTTCTGTTCCTCAGCCAACCCACACACACACACACACACACACACACACACACACACACACACACACTCTCTCTCTCTCTCTCTCTGTCTCTCTGTCTCTCTGTCTCTCTGTCTCTCTCTCTCTCTGTCTCAGTTTCGCTCACCTCTTCCTCAAGCTCCCACCCCCATCACTCTGTGTGCACAGTTAGAAGGAGCCATGGAGGCTGGCGGGGCGGGGGGGGTGGGATCAATATGGCGGCCTCTGGGGGATTGAGGGTTTTCTGGGATCTTAGCGCTGCACGGTGTGAGGTCTCACTTGAGCGCTCAGACCCAGGCAGGGGGTGAAGAGGACCCCTACCTCAGGTGAGGTGGCTAAGTCTGGGCGGAGCCTCCTGAGCACTGCTTCACCCCAGATCTCAGCATGGCCTTGACCCCGGCTCCTCCAGGCTGCTTGGGAGCGGCTGAAGCTCTGGGGCTCAGCCTGGTGGAGGGAGGCGGGGGAGGGGCTGTGGGAACCCTGCACTCTGGGGGTGAGGCTGGGTGAGTAGACCCCATACACGCACGTCTATGCATACCCCATGGCACATGCCCCATGCACATCTCTGTCAGAGCCCCCAGGCATGCACACATGCCCAGCTGGCCCCTGGCCCCAGGCATAGGAGGGAGGTACCTTCTTCTATGGGTCTCCACTGGAGTAGAAGAAGGATCCAGAAGGAGAACAAGAAGTGTGGCCCGCTCCCTCCCTTCCCCCAGGATGAGACCCCGCAGAGAGAAGCCCAGCAGGGACACCAGGAAGGGGGGCTGGGCAGAAGGAGGGCCGGAGGGCCAGGCAGGTGGAGAAAATGAGGAGGAGAGTCGCGGAATACAGGGAATCCGCGAAAGCCCCAAGTCTCTGAAGTGCAGTTGTGAGATTAAGCCTGGGTTCCCTTCTTTGTCCTTTCTAACAGGGGTCCTTTGCCCAGAACCTGGTGGTGTATACAGCTCCCTGGTGTCATGGAGAGAGAGAACATATGTGCAGGTAAGCGTAAGAAAACACCTGGGCATGTGTGTGTGTTCAGGGCCAAAGTCTCCTCTCTCTTCAGCCAACAGGGCAGATGTACACTGACACGCAGGGGCCCAGAACCCTGATTTTGTGCTTCTGAGAGCAAAGTGCGCACGGGGTTAGTAGTTCATTCCTTCTCTGCAACACCGACAGCTGGGGGGGCGAGGGAGTCCTGTGAGCGACTGAGACCCTGGCCTGGGCCCAAGCGGCGGTGAAGCTCCGGCTGTGGGCGGCTTTGTTGGCAGAGCCCTCGGAGTAGGGTGGGGATGGCCAGAGCCGAGAAGGATCTTGGGCCAAAAGGTCCGATGCTGCTCAGGGTAGGACAAGCTGTGGGGGGGTAACATGGAGACTGCGGAAAGGGAGAAGGAAGGGAGGGGACGCTGGCTGAGCATGAGCCACGGGCCAGCGCTGCGGTGGGCAGCTCACGTGGCTTATCTCATTGGACCCTAACACTCCCGTGAGGCAACAGCATCCCCCACCTCACAGGTGGCAAAGTGAGGCTCCAAGGGCAGAGCTGGGATTTGAGCCCTGTGCGCTCCATGGCACCGCACTGCCTCCTGGGACATTCCCGGGCACATTGTGCAAAGAGCCGGCTGAGATCAGAGGCTGCTGACTTGGAGGCAGGGCCTACAGAAGCAGCCAGAGTGGCTCAGAGGGCCTGACTAGGGCCTGGGCCTGATGGAACCATGGGAGACCAACCAGGGCCTGGGCATGACGGAACCATGGGAGGAGACCGACCAGGGCCTGGGCCTGACGGAACCATGGGAGGAGACCGACCAGGGCCTGGGCCTGACGGAACCATGGGAGGAGACCGACCAGGGCCTGGGCCTGACGGAACCATGGGAGGAGACCGACCAGGGCCTGGGCCTGACGGAACCATGGGAGGAGACCGACCAGGGCCTGGGCCTGACGGAACCATGGGAGGAGACCGACCAGGGCCTGGGCCTGACGGAACCATGGGAGGAGACCGACCAGGGCCTGGGCCTGACGGAACCATGGGAGGAGACCGACCAGGGCCTGGGCCTGACGGAACCATGGGAGGAGACCGACCAGGGCCTGGGCCTGACGGAACCATGGGAGGAGACCGACCAGGGCCTGGGCCTGACGGAACCATGGGAGGAGACCGACCAGGGCCTGGGCCTGATGGAACCATGGGAGGAGAAGGTTAGTGGGAGGGCGGGTGGTGGTGGGTTGGGGGCTGGGGGACTGCTCAGGCAGAGCTGCCAGTGGACATTCCCTGAGGTCCAATGGGAGGAGCTTCTGGGAAGATACTTAAGGCCTTGGGAGTATAGAGGAATGTCTGCAGAGCCCCTTCCAGGGGGTGGTGAGGGCAGATGGCAGGAGCCCAGCCTTGGGGACCTAGGCCCTGCAGGGAGACCTCCCCATATCAGCCTCCTCTGCCCCCCATGGAATGGATGCCTCATGCCACCAGTCCCGGGCCTGCGGTTGCTTCCTGCCACTCACTCCACCAGCTCCCCGACCCCTCCAGCAAGCACCCCACGCAGCCACATGAGACAGGGAGGAATAGATTCCCACACCAGACCCCTGTGGATCCAGACAACCAGGTGAGAGACAGTTGCTTACCAGCAATGAAGTTTTCTTGTTGGGAAAACAACAGAGAGGCACCCTGTAGATTGGGCACCTTGACCTACAAAGCAATGTGCCTTCCCAGGAGGGGCTGCAGGACAGGGAGCAGATGTGGGCAAAGGAGGACTTGACTTGGAGTCAGAGCCTGGGCACATACATCCCTTCCTTCTCCCTATTCCTTCGTTGGCCAAATTTTTTCTGGAGGGCTCTCTGGCCCAGAATACAATGGCTTCCTCCCAGACCCCAGAGCTGACAGGCCTGGCTGGCTGGCACTCACGTCAGGAGGGTGAGACATAACACCTATGGCTGCGAGGCCAAATCCGGGTTCCCCTTGGAACCGTGCACTCCCTGACCCAGAACTCATTGGCCCATGCAGGCAGCTAGAATTAAACCACAGGAGAAGCCCAGATGCTCTAAACCAGCTCTACCTTCTCCTCACCCCTCTGCCCTCCCCCTCCCCCAGCCTGCTGGCTGCACGGCCAGGCCTGGCCAGAGAACATGTGGCAGCGGCACCACCCCGAGGCGCTCTCAGGGTCTGGGTTGGCAGCCCCAGCGCAGCCGGGAATCTGTGCACACACCCAGCCCCTCCAAAGCAGGCCGTGGCCCCCAGGAGACAAGGAGCTCTGAGTGCGGTCGTCACCCTCTCCCCATTCCCAAACTCTGGGACAAAACTTCTCCTCCCATTCTTGCTTCCTGCTTCTGCTGGGGAGGTGGGAAAGCCAGGCTATAACGTGAGGGAGGATAGAGGCACCCTCTCCATCTCCGTACTCCTGGGGCCCAGAACGGTCTGCAGGTCCAG
This sequence comes from Tursiops truncatus, assembly GCF_011762595.2. Classification (NCBI taxonomy): domain Eukaryota; kingdom Metazoa; phylum Chordata; class Mammalia; order Artiodactyla; family Delphinidae; genus Tursiops; species Tursiops truncatus. The sequence goes on along the minus strand of NC_047047.1, from coordinate 68,378,401 downwards.
GACCAATGCCCCTCACGATGCAGCTTGACTGCATCGTCTCACTGTTCCCTCCATCAACACCCTGGCCCACTTGTGTGGGATGAGAGAGGACCTGGCTCGGCGTTGCCGGAGCTGCAGCGACAGGGCTGCCCTCTTGGCTTCCATAGCTCCAGGGGGTTGTTCTCCACGCGCGCTACCCACGGGACCTGGGGAATCCCTGGGTCCCTCAGGATGTCAGCGTTGGAGGGCAGCCAGGATGCTCAACCCACTCCTGTTACTAACCCGGAGGGCTAATGACTTTCTAAAGTCAGCTAGTTAGTGGCAGTCAGGATGCGACTTAATGGGACTCAGCTCTCCTGATCTGGAGCCAGCATTCCTTTCCCTGCAACTGATGGCTCTCACGTGGCGTCCAATCTGTCCACAGAAAGCCCTTTCTTAAAGCCCACGTGTAGCCGCAGACAAGCTCTTTTCTCCACGGGGACAGAGGATGAGGACCAGATGGTACCCTAGGTGTCAGCATCCCCACATTCCCCACTGCGTCCCTGCTCCTCTCTTCACCATTTCCAGCCCGATTCCTAACCCTCTGCATCGTCCAAGAGCCTGTTCATCACCAGCCCTTACGTGGGGTAGTACCTGGCACTCCAGTTACAGCCTGACCCTCCATCATCCCTCAGCTCTCCCAGCAGCAGGGTGAGGGTTCCCATTGCCCTGAGCCCCCTGGTACAGGGTAGGAGTGACTGGCCAAGGGTCACAAGGCTGGTAAGAGGCAGAACTGGGACTCAGACCTGTGTCTCCTGAGGCCAGATTACATGCTCTCTCTACGCTACCCAGCCTGGAGTCTAAGGAGAACGGTCTCCAAGCTGGCCTGGGCGATGCCACCACCTCATGGCTGACCTGGAGTCACACAGGTCCAGCAACAGTTGCCACAGGCATGGTTCCTTTGGACGTACTATGATTACTCCCCACCTGGCTCCCGGGGTCTGAAGCTTGTATATGTCTTGGGGTGTGTGTGAAAGGGGTGGGATGGGGAGTGATTCAAGGGCAAACAAGGAAAATATATTCATACAATAAAAGTATAAAATTCAATTACCCTAATTTAGCATCTGTGTTTTTTCAGAACAAGCACTGAATCAATTTTACTTGGAAAGGACAGGGTGGAAGGAGATGGGAGGGAGATGTTTCCAATGGGAGGGGAGCATACCCCCCTCTCCAAACCCACCCCCATCCTTCAGATGCACCGCTGACTTACCTGTGTTTTACACATTATTCCCAGTGACCTAGGAACCTGCAGACAGTGTTTAACCTGAGTCTGTCGCTCTGGGTTCTGAGAGGAATACAGTTGCGTTTTCTTTTTTTTGTAAAACTAGTGCATTTGGAACGAGTAGGCCTGGACACAGCATCCTGTCCTCTGTGTGTGACTGGACATTTGAAGGTGTGAATCCTGGACACCTAGGGTGTTGGGATGCGGTCTTCTCAACAGAATAGAGGCCAGGTCCCGACCACAACCGTTGGCTTCACTCCAGCAGGAAGAAGCCTCCCTCTCTTGGGCCTTCACCGGGCCAGGGCAGAGGCCAGGCTGCCTGGGGCTGGTCTGGCACTGCTGGGTCTTGGGCCAGAGAGATCAGGGCCTCCTCCTGTCTGCTTTTCGCATTCTTTGAGGAGGCAGGAGGTCTAGCCTCTTCCACCCATGTTAGAGTCCGCCCTCCCAGAACTTTGCCTCCCTCAGGGTAGCAGGCAGGCCTGGCCCCTCAGCCTGATCGCAGATACCCTGCTGCCTCCCCAGTGAGTCCTGGAGTCGGGGTGCAGGGGATGCTGCAGAAACACTTTCCCTCCTCTTGTATGTCTCTCCAGCAACTCACGTCTGTACTCTGAACCCAGGCCTAGAGGGGCCTTCCAGGGGAGCAGGTCCCAGGCATCCTCCCTGTGTCTTTGGGGGCAGAGGGCCCAGCCTGTTACCTCCGGAAGCTCTTCTCGCCCGGCTGCCGAGAACTGGGGCGGGAGCCAGGGAGCAGCCCATCTGTCTCCTGGCTGTCCTTCTCTTCCTCGTGAAGGGGCTCATCCCCCAGGAAGTCCTCATCATCCCAGGAGCCCACCGTGCCATCTGTGGCCTGATACTGGACCTCCACGCACAGGCTGGTCTGGAGGGAGAGATGGGTGGTGAGAGGCCGGGACGGCACTAACAATCACGATCCCGTGTCCTCCGCTGCTCTGCGATTTTACAAGGTGCTCTCACGCCCTTAACTTACCGGAGGAAGGCAAGCTGGGTACTATCCTCCCCCTACTTTCCCGTTTTGCAGATGAGAAACACAGAGGCTCAGAAAGGCTGACAACTGAATGGGCTGTGGCTCCACATCCTGCTGCACGTGGCTCTCCTCCTCCCTGGCGCCCGAGGTGGGGGGCCCACGCCGGGCAGCTGAGCCTGGGCTGGGGGTGGGCCGAGCCCACTGGACACACAATCAAGAGCATCCTCCAGCGTCCCCATGGTGTAGGGCTGCCTGCGGGGACCAGGGCTGGTCTGTCTGAAATCAGCTGACTTCCCCTCGCTCCTGATGCTCTCTGCGGATTTGATGACATGAGCTGAGAATGTCCTTCAGGAGAGGAGCCCAGGCCCTGGACACCCTCAAAGGCGTGAGGTCAGCACTCCTTCCTGCTCACCTGACACCCACCCTCCTAATCTGGAGAGGATGGGAGCTCGAGGTCACCATGGGGTTTTCTCTGTGTCCTTGGGCCACAGAGCAAGAAGCCTCCTCTTAGCTCTAGCTTCTCCCCAGTGCACAGGGAAGAGTCAGCCTAGTCCCTTCCTCAGCCCGTGTGGATGCTAGGAAATCTTCTAGACACGCTTTCCCTTCCTCCAGGTCAGGAGCTGGCTGGCTCCAGCAACCCCCACAGGGAGCCTGCACTAGGCACGTGGTCCTCTGAATGCCCAGGCTTTGATTTCCCCAGGGGAGAAGCGTCTTGAGCCACCAAGGCACCGTGGGAGTTTCTCCCCCACCCTTGGCGCTCCTCAGAGAGGGTTCCTCCCGTTCTGGCTCTCTGTGGCTGCAGTCCTGCTTCTGAGGCTATTCTGCTGGCTACCACATAGGGTCATATGAGGGACCAGGGTTGGAGAACCATGGTACAGCCCCATTTTACATATGGATAAACTGAGGCCAGGAAATAATAGCTACTGAGCTTACTTTATATATTTATTGAGCACTTACTATATGCTTAAATGTTCCGACACTTTCTGTGCATTCCCGTTTAATCCTCAGAGCAGTCCTGTGAAGTCGATACTGTAATTTTGCTCACTTTGCAGATGGTATGCAGCCAGCCCACAGTTAGTGAGCGGCCTAATGAATGTTTCTCCCCAAGGGCTGTGTTCCTCACCACTAGGCTCAACTGCCCAGTGGTGGGCATCAATGAACTCACGGGGACAGATGCGTCAGAGCAGAGCCTGGGGTCTGGGCGTCCAGAATGCTTTATTTCCTTCCTTTGTTTGAACATGTATTAAGTGCCTACAGACTGCGTCATTAGTACACGTGTGTTCCTGTTGGAAGTGCTGGGATGGGATGTGACAGATGAAGTAGAAAGAAGGTCCCTGCCCTCACAGAAAGGCTAGTCTTAGACGCCAAGGCAGGCATGCAGAGTGAAGGTCATGCCCAGGAGTGGCCAGCAGGGCTCAGACTGGCTTTCAGATGATGAGAGACACGTCTTTAGTGATTCCTGAGCTGGGTCCAGATGGAAGGGCCCCTGGGGAGAGAAGGGAGGGCATCCCCCCCGTGTTGCCTTCTCTTGTACTCTCACGGCAGGAAGGACTGAAGTGTCCACCTTGGGGCCCTGTCACGCCCCAAGGGCTCTGACCACGGCTGCCAGGCTGAGGGGCTCCAGCAGAGTCTGACCTGAGTCTCCTCCTCCCACCTCACCTCCCCGCCCACAAGGAGTGCTCCCCAGGCCACGCTATGTGCAGAGGCAGGGAGGCCAGCAGGCCCCTAGGTGACCCGTAATAGGCAGGTCCAGGGACTCTCTGGGCGCCCTCACCTGGATGATCGCGTTGTTGTCGTCAATCAGCATGTCGGTCACCTCCACGTGCTTCTCCTCCACCACCTTCTGCAGTACCATGCGGAAGGTCCCGATCAGCCTGTGAATGGCAGAGGGGGCGTGGTCTTCATGGTTTCACATGAAGAGGCCAGAAAGAGGAGCAAGGCTGACATCCCGAGAGGCTGTGACTGGCTGGCAAGGGGACGAGAGGGCTGGCTCAGGCTCCAGGCTGGGGTTGGAGAAGGTGGCCCAGGAGCTGGGGCTGGCCAGGGTGGCATGTCCAGGAGGTCTGTGACCCTCAACAACTGTGTGTGGTTGTACGTATGACGGCCATTTCTCTGGGAGAGCTTGAGGGCAGTGAGTACCTGGGGGGATGTCCACAGACAGTGTGTGCTGGCGGAGCCTCGTGCTCCTTGGGTACAGGCGATTGGGGTTGCTGAGCCCCTGCGGAGCAGCTTCCAGATGCCCAGCACGGAGGCTGTGGGGAAGGACCAGAGGCTCCTGGACACACAGATAGCTCTTCCCCCTTCCACCTCCCTAATCACTACCAAGGTCTCTACCCCTCACTGGCACCACTGGCTCGTTCGTCCTCTGTTGAGTCAGTAGTGATGCCCACACACACCTGCATTCTGCAAGCTCCTTGGGGCAAGAACCCATCTGACTGTGGGATTCCCATCCACCCAGCTGCCTAGAGGGGATCAGCAGGGCAGTGTTACGATGAGCACAGACCTGGAGTCGGAGAGACGGGATTGGAAACCCAGCTCGGACACTTACTAGAGGGTTACCTGCTTCCTGGGCAGCTGACCTGGGCTCTCAGTCCCAGATTTCTCCTAAGATGAGCTAATAAACCCTGCTTCATAGAGTTGCTGTATAGAGGACTAACAGAGATCCTCTGTGCCAAGTTCTTAGCAGAGCGCCTAGTACATAGTCAGCACTCCAGGAGCTGTCTGGTCGCTATCAAGGGGGTGACGTTATAGCGTGAGCTTTTCCAGGGAAGCAGATGTTTCCTATTTCCAGACTCTATTTGATATTTCTGGCTCACAGGAGATCTCAAAATCTACTGGCTGAATTAATGAACAACAGTGGGGGCCCCATAAATGCTGACTGAGTTAACCTGCATGCCATTTCATCCCATGGTTTGAAGGTTATTGCTCTAGGAGAGAACAGGTACTCAGAGAGATGCTCTCACACGGTGATTCCGCATGGGGTAGATTAAAACATACACACCACTTCTGGTTGAAGGGACAGAAGCAGAGGGGGGCATTCACAGGGTGTGAGACAGGAGGGGACCTTGGGATCATCTGGTGCTGCCCTTGGCTTATAGAAAGCAGGAGGGGATGCAGTTAATTTAAGGGCCACTCCGGATGAGGTGAGGTATCAGGTGGATTCTGACTTTACCGGACATGTCTGATGTCTGCATCCTCCTGAGGGCCATGGAGGGAGACACTGTTTTAAAAAAGCCTCCCGTCTGTGTGAGGGGAGAGAGTGCTGGGAGCAGCCACAGTGAATGAATGCTTCTCTCCGGGGTGCAGAGCTCCATCTGTCAGCTCGCCCCATCCTCCCTATGGGTGAAACTGTTCATACCATCCCTCCACTCTAAAGCCTACCTTGGCTTCCAGGCTCTTCTCAGACTAGCCCCTTGGAAGCTGCCTCCCCCGCTGCATCCTGCCCTCTCCCCAGCCTGGGCTGAAGTACTGGGCTGGGGTCAGGAGACCTAGAGCCGCTGCCCCTGGGTCTCAACTTTGTCTTTATAAAATGAGGGTGGTGGGCTCTTAGCTTCTGTCCTGTGTAGCCCTTCTAACAGTAGACTCTAGGCATGAACGTATACACTGGCTTTTTTGCAGCCTCATCTCTTTACGGTCTAAATCTGTGGTTCTAAACTTCAGCATGAACAGAATCATTGGGAGGACCTGCTAAATCACAGATGACTGGGACCCCCCCCCCCCCGCACTGTGCTGGTAACTGTTAACAACTGGCTGGGGGAGGGGAAGGGCAATCCTGACCTGCAGCTTTTGCTCATTTCCATGGTGTAAATACCTCCACCAAGGCCAATTTCAAGCTCCCGATGTGAAGCCACTGAGCACCGAGTTGGGAGAGATGTGTACCGTCTGCTCTTGGGAGCCCGCCCCGCCCCAGGGGGTCTGACTCAGCAGGCGAGGTGGGGCCCCAGAATGGCTATTTCTGACAGGTGTCCGGGTGATGCTTAGATGGTGCTCGGGGAGCACACTTTGAGAATCCCGGTTCTACCACTGCCCCTTGCTGACTGGAACTCCAGGCCCTTTTAGCTCCACTAGGGCCTGTTGAGCACCTGCTGAGCGCTGGGTACGCAGGCACAGCTTTCCCTAGAAGACACCCAGGGATCAGTAGAGATGCTGCAGTGTGACAAGACACCCCCAGGGGGCAGGATGGAGCTATTCCCCCACAAGTGCTCAGAGAAGGCTCTGGCACCTTCCAGGCTTAAACAAGTTCTCAGACCTTTAGACTTGCGAGGGACCTAAGAGGAAAAGCTTGCCCAGCATTCCGTCAAGGAGAAGTCCCTTAGTATAGCTGATTTACTTTGTTATAAAGCAGAAACTAACACACCATTGTAAAGCAATTATACTGCAATAAAGATGTTAAATTAAAAAAAAAAAAAAAGGAGAAGTCCCTTAAACCTCCTCCCTGACACACACTCCCAGATCCTGCTAGACGCCCGGTGACGGGGACCTCACTACACCCCGGCTGCTCTCACTGCTCACCCATCCTCCTCTGCTTCAATCACACAGTAAGCTGAGATCCGCCTTCTGGCAAATTCCCCTCTCATGCCCTGGTCCAAGCCCTGTTCACACACAGACGAAATGCCATCCCTAATGGGAGGCAATGTAGACAGAAGAAAGAGCCTGGGCTCTGGAGTCAGACAGAGGTGGGTTTGCCCAGCGGGGTCTAAGAGGGTTTCTACCACCTGGCAGCTGTGTGACTTGGGCTGGTTCTCCAACCTCTCTGAGCCTTGCTGTTTTTCCACCTCCCCAAAGGAGGTGATACCACTTGCTTCCCTGGGTGGTGGTGAGTACGCTCAAGTGAAAGTCCTCTAATACCGCCACACTCAGATGTCACATGTCACAGTGGGGCATGGGGTGGGGCGGTGTTTACCGTCTGGAGGGCCCATACACACTGGTCTCCTGCACAGGGTGGGCTCTGGGGGCAGATGCGCAGCCTCACAGAGCCAGAGCAAACCTGCGGCCCAGAAGATGTGGCTGGGATCCTGGGAGCTAGCAAGGCCAGAGGACTGAATTCACCATACCCACAGGGGGTGGCTTGCGGGACTTTAACTCTTAATAGTGACCCGCTGCTTCCCCCAAACAAAAATAAAAAATAGTGTTCTTTGAAATGGACAACGGATGTGTGCTCAGTCTTATGTTAAGGATAAAGGACACATCCATCACCAGAGGAGTGGATAAAGAAGATGTGGTACATCTATACAATGGAATATTACCCAGCCATGAAAAGGACAAAATAATGCCATCTGCAGCAACATGGATGGACCTAGAGATTGTCATGCTGCGTGAAGTAAGTCAGACACAGAAGGACAGATATCATATGATATCGCTTACATGTGGAATCTAAAAAAAAAAAGGGTACAAATGAACTCATTTACAAAAGAGAAGTAGAGTCATGGATGTAGAAAACACACTTATGCTTACCAGGGGATAAGGTGGGGGGAGGGATAAATTGGCGGATTGGGACTGACATATACACACTACTATGTATAAAGTATATAACGAATAAGAACCTACTGTATAGCACAGGGAACTCTACTCAGTACTCTGTAGTGGCCTATATGGGAAAAGAATCTAAGAAAAAAAAAAAGAGTGGCTATATGTATATATATAAAACTGACTCACTTTGCTGTACACCTGAAACTAACACAACATTGTAAATCAATTGTACTCCAATAAAAAAATAAAGAAAAACATTTTTTATAAAACTTTACCCTTTTTGCACATCTGTAACGTACCGTCTAAGCAAAACCAGGGCGCTCGCTATGAGAACACAACTTCAAAACAAGTGCCCGCATGCTGCTTCCAACAGAGCGTTGCCCCTCAACCCCCTGCCATGGATGTTCTCTGGGGAAGGAGCTGGTGCAGGAAGGGAAGCCTTGGGTCTGGCCTGCCTGGCGACCCCGGAGACCACCTCCTGCCCCGATCCCAGCTGCCCTTTGTCCAGCCTGGCTGGAAGCTCAGTGGGTCAGCGTGGAGGAGCTGCCTGGGACGTGGGCCCTCCGGATGGCAACCCCCGATTCTGGAGGCTGGGCTGGCCCCCACGGAGCGGCTGGGAAGGCTGAGCAGGGGCAGGATTCTCGGGTAGTTAGCCAGCAGTGAGGGGGGCCCACAGACTGACCACAGTAGAGTTGCAATCAGGCACCAGGGTCTGTCAATAATTCATCGCTTTCCCCTGGGAGCTGGTGTCAAGTGCCTGAGGCCTCACCAGGCCTCCACTGCTCTCCTGGCTCCTGAATTATTCAGGAGCCCCAGGAGACTGGTGCCTGGGTCAGACCAGCCCCCCTCCAGGGTTCTGGACAGGCAGAGGGGGTGGCACAAGATCCTCTGGACCCAACACCACGTCCTCACAGGGAAGCCCAGGGCTCTTGTAAAAGGACCTCATTCAAGGTGGGTGGAGCAGACCTGGAGTCTCCTGGCCTGGGTGAGGGGTCAGCTTCTATGCTGCCCTCTGCTTCTAGAATAAGTCCCTTTCTCTGTGGTGGGTGGTGGTGGGATCAGGCCCACAGGTTCTAAATCTCACGCCAGCCTCCTTTACCTCAGTTTCCCCAAATGTACCAGTCATGTGACTGGGTTCCTGGAGAGCCCTGAGCTCTTCAGAGAAGAAGGGCCACTCGAATTCCTGTGCCCAGATCCTCCTACCCTGTACGCCCTCTCCTCCTGACATTTACTCATTCACTCATTCCACAAAGTAAGGGGGGCCCGCTGGGTGCCGGCCACTGTCCCGAGCAGCGGGTGTGGCTTTGCTGGTTGCTGTGCCCGGTGCAACCCCCAGAGGCTCCCCAGAGGCTCAGCTGCCCCATCAGAAGGAGCCTGGTGACTGAGCTGGGCCACGGTGGGGACAGAGGGCAAGCACTAGGTGGCCCTTTTCTTTGGCTCTGGGAAATAGAGCCCAGACTCCAGGGTGGGAGACTGAGGCCCACCTGACTCCAAGCACCTGCCTTCCCTTTCCGACCCCCCCGAGCTGGCCTGTGTCAGGTGGGCCCTGCGTTGTCCACGAGACCACCAGTCCTCCCCACCCCAGCTCTGCAGCCAACAGTGCCCTGGACCTTCTCCAGGCTTCCAAGGAAACAGCAGGACCCACTTCCACCAGGTCCAGGCCTCCCCTTGTGGGGTTTCCTGCCTTTTCCTGGGTGGGGGCATGGAGGGCCGGGAGAGAGAAAGGAGAATCAGAGTAGGGACTCCCCACTTCTGTCTCCTTCTTGCTGGTGTTTAGAACGACTCATCGAAGCCTTATATTCCAGCATACTCACTGTTACAGTAGTTGATTCCCTAAACAATTTACCAGATACTTCTGATTTGTTTATAGCAAGAGTTTTGATGTTTTCAAGCATTTTAGGGATTGGTCCGGCAGCTTTCATTTAAATGGTTCAGCAATCTCTTCCACATCCTGGGTTTCCACCATCACTGTTCACATAGCCTGGTTTCTGGGAGTTTGAGGTTTAGGAAGGGGAGGAAGGAGACCAGTATCCTAGCCACCCCCCTACTGCCGTCTACCCCTGTGGCCTCAGCAACCTCTCCGAGGCTCACTTTCCCCATCTGCACAGCGAGGGTTGCCCTGGCTGAGCTCTGAGGCTCCCCGGTGCTCTGCTGTCTACCGTGGGTCCTGTTGGGATGCCTGGAGCTCCTCCCAGCCCTCAGCTTCCGATTCTGCTTCTTCCCCCACATCCACCTTGCTGTGCCTGTGCCTGTTTCTCCTGTTCTCACAGGTTACCCCATGTCTCATCCCAGGGAAGAAGGTCCTGCTTCATCTTGGGGACCCCTGGTGGGGTGTCTCACCAACCTTTCTTGTGGGTTCCAGAGGCAGCTGCCTGAATGATGGGATGCCCTGATAGGCCTCCCTGCCAGTGGGCCTGGAATGCCCACATCCCATACCCAGCTGAGATCTCTCCGGCTCCCGATAAAAGCCACAGAATCCTTGGAGGTCACGTGGTTTGGCCCTTCCTGACTCCAAAATCCCCTCTACGGCATCATGGTCCACTCTCTGCTAACTCTCTCCCCGTGACAGCTCATTGGTTGGAGAGCTCTGGCCATCTTTCATCTGTCTGCTGTGCACCAGCAATGCAGCCCTGCCCTGATCCTGCTTCTAGGCACACATCTTTCCTCTTTCACATGGCAGAAAACCTTCTTAGGGGACAGACATGGTGCCCTAATCCCTCATCTTAGTATCTCCAATGACTAGCACAGTGTCTGCCTGGTATAGAGTGTTTCTCAGTGAATGTTTGATGAGTGACTGAAAGGATGGACCAAGGATGGATGGATGGATGAACGTGTCTTCTGTGATTTTCTCCTCTAGGCTCTCATCCCCTTGTCATGAGGCAAGATTTAAAGTCCCTTCCCCCTGGCAACCACAAGGCAGTGCCTACTCGTGCTCTGTCCAAGCAGCATGGGGACAGTGGAACCCTTGCCCCTCACCTCTCCTGCTCTGCTGGCTCTCCTACTAACATGACCTAGGGGTAGGTCAGCTTTTCATTCATTTGAGGTCTTCTCCCACTGTTGAGTCATACTGAGCTCTCAGTGAATAAAACCCCCGCACCATTTCAGATGTGTCGTGGTTCAGCCATGACCCCCTCTAGCTTGTATAAGAAAATTGGCTTTCAAATCCAAGACAGGAACTTACATGTACTATATTTAGCCACCATTCCAGACTGCTCAAATGATTCTGAATTTTGCTTGTCACCCAGAGAGAAGGATGGGAACTACTTTTGCTGAACCCCTGGTAGTGGTTCAGCAAAAGGAGGTAGATGGGCTCCATTGCAGATTGTAAGCTCCATGAAGGTGGAAACCTCGCTGGTGAACTGGGTCACAGTAGGCACTTAGTAAACATGGGGACTGAATGAATGAACGAACATCTATCTCATTTAATTCTCACAGCTTCCCTTTGAGGTAAGTACTTATCCTCGTTACACATGCAAACATTGAACTCAGAGAGGTCATGCAACCTGGGCAGAGTCACACAGTAGATGACTGAGCTGGGATCTGAGAGCAGGCTCTCCTGACTCCTAAACCACTGAACCAAACTGCCTCGGAGTTTCCAGTCCTCCACAGGTGTGACAAGTTCACTCTCAAGGCTACAGATAGATGGTCTGTTGGAGGGTATTATCACTTTCTCTGATGGGTAACTGTTGCCCAGCATTGTGTAAGGGGGAAAACTTGAGGAAGGGGACAGGAAGCTGTGACGGGACTGGGGACAGAGAGAGTGAACGTGGCCAACAAGGACTGGGAGGGCTGGGAGACTCTGAGGACATGAGGGAGCGGGGGTTTGGGGGGTGGGTGGGGGCGGGTCTTTGAAGGTCAATCCAGGCCCCAGTGCAGGTCCCCTTTTAAACTCAAAGGAGGGGGCAGCCCAAAGAGCAGGGCAGGCGCCCCACCCCTCGGGGCCCCGCCTCTCGTGCCCCACCCCTCACTTACTTGTTGCTGAAGACTTTGCTGTAGTTGAAGATCTGAATCTCGAGCATCTCGTTGCTGTCGATGCTGCTGGCCACCTGCCACCGGAAGGTCTGGGGAGAGAGGAACAGCTGTGGCCTTGGGTGGAAATGACAGGGAGGGGTGTGGGGAGTGGGAGGGAGACCCCTGGTAAGATAGCCCCTCACATCAGCCCAATGTTTCACAGGAATTGGAAGACCAGATGGAAACTGGGTGCCGGGGTGGAGCAATAAACCCTGCTGGACCTGACTCTGAATAACTGAAAATAACCAGAAAGCTCTGGGGTCTGCTCAAGATGCCGCTGAGAGATGCTCAACAAGGGGGATTTGACAGAGCAGGAGGGAGGCAGTGACTTTTTAAGTTTCATTTCTATCACCAAACTCAGAACGCACAAGAGGCTGGTCGTACATAATAACCACAGTAACAGTAATGCCAGCTGCCATTCGTGGGCCTGAACTTTCCCTTACGTGGGTCTGAATGCTTTAGGTGCGTTAATTCCTTTAGTCTTTACAACCACCCAAGAGGCTGGTAACGTGGTCTCCGTTCTAGAGACAGAGGAACTAGGGTTCAGAGAAGTAACGGGACGCTGTTTTTAGTGGCCCAGCAGGTGCTGGGCAGGCTTCTGAGGGCCCACCCGGCAAGCGTGCTGCTTCAGAGCAATTCTTCATCCTCCAGGGAGGACTTGGGGGCTGGGGGAGCACCGAGCCAGCCTGGCAGATCACGGCCGAGTGTGGGCAGGGCCTGTCATGGCCTTCATGTCCCCTCTCTCTGGGGCTGGCCAAGGCCCAGAGAGGACCCTGACACCTCCACGGTCAGCTGGAGCGGGCAGGTGAGGGAGGAAGAAGCAGAGGAGGGAGGGGGGCCTGGGGTGGGGAGGGAGAGGGCTTTGAGAGGGGCATGGTAGCGGGGGGGACTTTGGAGGCCTTGGACACAGAAGGAAGAAGGCGGGGAGGCGAGCCTGGGAGGCAGCCTGGCCGCCCACAGGCCCCATTAAGCTGCTCTGTTCCTGCCATCTGGAGGTCTCCAGCTCAGCAAGGGTATGGTTTTCTTAATGAAGTTGCCATTATCGGGCTGAAGGGAAATAAACTAGCATGCGAAGGGCGAACTCATTAGCCACCATGCAGAGGGAGGCGGGTCTGGGGGGGGCACCAAGATTTTGGTTTTCTTAGAACCAAGGGTAAGGGGGTGTTTGAGCCACATGAGGGTCTGTGCATGGGATTTTGGCACTTGAAGGAGGGAAGGAGTAGGAGAAAAAGGAGCTGTGGAATGGCACAGTTAGAGGAGGGTGGTGTTGAAGAGTGACACAATTAGGTGAACACAAAGGAACCGGGAAACATGAAGTCCTTTCGAGGAAAAGGGGCCCAGAGAGGGAAGCGGCTTGCGGTCTCTTCTTGCCCATCGCCAGGCCCTGACTTGCCCGGTGGTCGGGGTGCAGTTTACTGGGTCACCAGGGCTGACAGGCTAAGAAGGCCACCGTCGTGGACCAGTTTGTTGAGCAGAGAGGAGGGGAGTCAGCAAGGGCTGGGAGGGGCACCTGGGGGGGCCCTGACTGGGGATGTGACTCCAGAGGAAGTCCCCCGGGGGCGCCCTTTCAGAAGGTTTTCAGCTGAGGGAGCACATTTAGCATTTCCAGGAAGAAGCCTCGGTGGAGCCCAGCCAACCCACAGAAGCATGATAAACACGAAAATGTTGCTAATTTGTCAGTGAGCTTCGGGGTGGTTTGTTACGCAGCCCTAGATGACTGTGACAGTCTCCGTGCTAGCTGTGCATCTCTCTAGGAGTCAGCCGCATGTCAGGGAGGCCTGTCATCAGGGGCAGAGCTGGCTCCCTGCCCGGCCCTTGCCTCTCCACATACCAGCCCCCTCCCTTCCCGCTGTCCCCCGAACTCCTGGGAGAGCTTGCCTGTCCCACTCAGCAGTTCGGAGCCTGAGCAGAGCCGACAGGCCCAGTCTTGTCTCGTTTACTTGGGTCACCCTGCACCCAGCACGGGGCCTGCCACATGGTAGGCACTCAGCAAATCGGCCTCAGGTGGTTGCCTCGCCTGCAGTGCTGCTCCTTGCTGGCCTGAGGGCGAGGCCGAGCTAATTGCCCGCTCCACAAGCTCCTCCTCCTCCGCAAAGCGAGGGTGACGTCACAGTACCGCTTCTTGGGGTTATCGCGAGCACAGAACCCGGCGCAAGTAAGAGCCTGACCAACATGGCGCTTTATTACAGGGGATTCTACTGCGTTGCTGTTATTTCCAGGAGCCGGGGCAAGGTCTGGCATCCTTGGGGATGGACACTGCAGGGATTGCAGGGGGCTGCTGGGGACAGAGAGCCTCTCTCCAGCCTGAGGCAGCACCAGCATGATTCTCCTCCTGCAGCCACAGCAGCTGAGGGTTGTGTCTTCTGCCTCTGGAGATGCCCTGAAATCAGTGGCCTAGCGATCGGGCCAAGGGAGCCCGCACATCATCTAGGATCCCACCCTGTGTCAGCCTCCAAACATGCCGGGGGACTCAGGTAGTAGCTGAGCCAAAGATAGCTACTCAAGTTGTCATGAGCCAGCAAGCCCCACGCAGGAGCACACGTTTGCTGAGCACCTCCTATGTTTGCTGGGCACTTCCTGTGTGTCGGGCTCTGCGTGGGGAGGCAGGGGGGTGTCTCTGGAGCTACTCTCTGGGTAGTACTGAAGACAGGCACAGACCTGAAATTGCAGCCTGGAAGAGGAACATTGACAGAGTAAGGTGGGAAGCATTAGGGGCAGAGGGAGGGAAGAGGACCTCTGTCCGAAGTGGGTCTCAGGAGCACCGGGAGTGTGGAGCTGTGACCCAGTTCACCAGCTCTAAGCTTTGCCGTGACCTGGCAGGTGCTGGCCGGGGTGGCGGAGTTCTGCATCCTATCAGCCCCAGCTATCTAGGACTCCACGGAAAGGTTTCCCTGATGCAGGCTGGAGAATGACCTGGGTCATCCTGGGCTTCATCAGCTGGGGTTGAAACTATCCTAAATCAGCAAGGCCATGTCCTTAAAGAGACAGCCCTCTAAATTTGGGGGGGAAAATTTTAGGATGTGTTGCAAAGCTTTAGGGTGCAATGGAAAGAGATTGTCTTGGGAAGTTAGAGACCCAAGACTCAAACTGGGTTTTTTCCTTTGTTCGTTCTTTCACTCAGCAATATTTCCCTGAGCCCTGTGCTGGGTGCCAGGCCATTCATGAACCACACAGGTATGTTCCTGACAGCCCATGTCGTCCAGGTACCAGTGAAGTGGGAAGATGAGCTCTGACCCTCTACCGCCCAGGCTGATGACCTCTCCCTCCTCTGGGCTCCGAAGGCCCATAGTCCATCTTTCCTGTTCTGGGTCCATCTCCCCACTGGACTGAGCCCCTTGAGGGCAGGACTGAGCCCTGTCCGCTTTGCAAGTGGCCATAGGCTCTGGAATTAGACTAGGGTTCGAACCCTGATGCGCTACTCATTGCCTGGGGTGTTGCCCACCCAGTGCGTTGCAGTGAGTTATGAGGCTTGCGTAAGCTCTCAGCCCGTCCTGCCGTGTACCAAGCACTCAGTACCTCGCAGCTGCCCTTATTCCTACAATTACTAAAGTTATTCCGGCCTCTGCTGGGAGGTCTGGTCCACAAGAGCCTGGTTAAGGCCAAACCAAGCTGGCTTGGAGTAGGCTGGGTGTGGCCATGCCCCCACCCCACCACCAGGGGCCTCGGCTGGCTGCTGGCCTGGCACGAAGGCTGTCTCTCTCGTCTCTGTCTCTCTCTCTCTTTAGCTTCTCCATAGTTGTAGGTTAAATGCAGGATCTCAGGTTCCAGCCTCTGGGAAAGGAGATACCAGGTCCAGGCTCTGTTTCCACCATGGTTGTGCAGAGCGCTGACTTTCTGCCATGTCCACCCCCCACCGCCTCAGGTTCCTCCGCTGTGCCTGCAGCGGCCCCTCCCATCCTTGTCTGAGTAGAGGAGGGAGAGACGTTTGTTTTCATGTCTTTTATTTCATTTTCAGCCATGCAACATTTCTGTGAGGCAGACAGAGCAAGGAGTCTGACCCCATTTTTCAGAAGGGGAATCTGAGGCCTGGAGAGGTTGAGTGGCCAACCCAAGGGCGCAGAGCTCATTAACAGCTCAGTGGGGACTGTAGCCCAGGTCTCGTGACTCCCAGGCCAATGTGCTTTGTACCTCACTGAGCTGGTTCCCAAAGGCCCTGGGCACCGTAAGGGTGAGAAAAGAGACTTGCTGGGAAGCTAGGAGACCTCTGGAGGTTTTGTAAGGGGCAGCTGAGGTTTCTTTTCCAAGCGTATTCTGGAAACACTGACAGGCTGGTTCTTTCAGGAGCCAGCCGAGAAAGTTTAGGACTTGTCCACCCGAGGCTGAGGAGACAGGTATAAGTACGGGTGCAGTTCCAGGCTGTCTTTGGAGAGTTCCCCGGGCCCTTCCTGAGCAGGAGGTGGGACGGTTGCCTCCACTGCTTTGTGGGGTGTACCCTGCTGACCAGTGGCAGCCAGGCTGCAAGCTGCTTCTTAGAAGGAGAAATGGAGACAGGGGTGTGGAGAGACCCCGGCAAGGCCTTGCAGGAGTGGCGGGGGTCAGGCCAAGCAGCTCTCTACTGCTGCATCCAGAGGGGCCTTAGTATCTAAGAACCCTGGCTTTGCCAGTTACAGCTGTCACCTTGGGAAGGATACGTGGTCTCTGAGCCCGAGTTTCATCGCTGTAGTTGCTGTGGAGACTGGATGGAGGAGGCCTTGCTCAGGACGCAGCATGGTGCTGCTGTGGGAATCTGCTGCCATTATCTTCCCACGGGGCTGCCCAGAGGGCAAGTGACAGGCAAGTCCGTGTCCCGTGGGAGGGCCTGAGCACTGCAGGTCACTTAGCATCCTCGCCCCATTCCACCAAGTGCCCGTGTGTGTATAAATTTCCCCGGGTGGGAGCTACTTCTCCCCGCCTCACGGCTGCTCTCCGAACCTGGCATGTGCTTTTGCCCATAACTCCCTGGCTTCCACCCCTTCCTGGTCTCTCTGCACTGACCCGGAGGCTCCCTGTGCCCAAGTTCCTGCAGGGATCCTTGTGTATTGTTGCACCTGCCTCTCCCTCTGGGGCATCTCTACCTGGGCCTGGCACACACCAGGTGCTCAGAACGTGGTCCCGTGCTCGGGGCGGCAGGACTGACTCTCCCCCTGCCCCGTGCTGGGCGGCCCTGGGAAGGGGAAGGACACGGTGATTAACTTGGAATGTCATGTATACCCATGGCTCAGGTGTCCCAGGGTGCAGTTAATGGAAAAGAGTGGCAGTGCCCTTATAAGGGGCATCAGGTTGCTCACGGGCTGGAGGTCTGGGTGGACATGTCCCCTGGGATACTTGGTGAGAAGCAGGGAGTCGATGCTGCACCTGGCTGACTGGGGGCATGCCGCCCAGGGAGGCAGGGCTGAGCGATTGAGCCAGGAGGCCTGCATCGTCACCCAGGCAGGCCCTCCAGCTCGGGGTCCTGACTGAGGAGGTGGTGCGGAGGGGAAGGAAAAGGCAGGTTGTGCGGTGGGGCTCATCTGAGGCTGAGACGCCAGGCTTAGTACCGCAATGGTTCCATCGTCACGACAATCTCTCATTTTGTTCACGGTTTTACAAAGAGACTTCATACCCATCGCCTGCCCCATTTGACAAGTGTGGTAGCTGCGGCTTAGAAACTGAGGCTGGAAGTCGTACAGCCAGGAGGCGGAGGAGGCAAGAACAGAACTCTCGCCGGGGAGGGTACAGCCTGGGGGCTGTGATGGTCAGTGGCGGCCTGAGCCCAGGTGAGAAGGTTGAGGCCTTGCTCCCCTGTGCCTACAGCTCTGGTCCTACGGACACAGCTGTACCGTGTGGGATGGGCCCAGAATGAGAAGACAGCAGTTCTCAGTGGCCGCTGGAGGCTGGTCAGCTAAATGCTAGCCTCAGAGGGGACAGGCTGTCATGAGGCCCTTTCCAGCCAGACGGAGCCAGACATGAGGGGCAAGGCCAGGAAAGTTGGGGTAAGCTCTTCTGGGGTCAAGCAGGGCTGTGGCTTTGTGCCAAGATGGTGACTTAGGACTCTGCTGCCTCTCACCCCAAAGTCAACCCCGTAGGAACTACAGAAGCAAGAGGGGAATATGGATTCTAGGAAGTAACAAACAAACATGCAAGCAGGTATGAGAAACCCAGGGGACCAAAGGCTGTGTGAACTGACGTGAGCTGGGGAGTGTGGCGGCGGCTCAGCGTGTGGGGGAGGGGTGAATGGAAGCAGCAGTGGGAGAACAGGTTGGAGGAAATCTTTGCAAGTTCTGCTCTCATCACTCCCTGGCACTACCTTGGGGCAATGGTTGCCTGCTCCTTTACTGATAAAACTGTGACAAAAACCCTACTGGGATGAGGTTTAATAAAAACAGATGCTGATAAACCAACTGCCTCATACTTTCTCTCATTGAACCCCCAGAGCTAGTTTGTTAAAATTCTCGACTGCTTTCTGTCAACCATGTCTCACCTTTAAGGCTTAGAGATGAGACCCTGACTCTGTTTCTGTGGTGACTGGGCCCTCCTGGTGCCCTTCAGCCCCTAGAGGTTGACATAGCAGCCTTTGATAGTTGCTCAGTACTCATTACCAGACAGAGTAGCTGATACCAGGGGAGCTCAAACAGGGCAAAGTAAAGAGACTGGGAGAGTATCTCTCCTAAAAAAAAAAAAAAGACAACAGACTGAACTGTATACACCAACTGGAACAGGATCATTAGAACGAATGGACCATAAAACTATGTGTCAGCAAAATATAAAACAAGTTCAAGGAATCATAAGAAAAAAGAACAAATTAGTAAATTGGAAGATCAATTTGAAGAGCTCCCTCAGAAGACAGCAGCAAAGGATTAATCAACAAAAACCAGAAAGGTAAGAAATGGCAGCTAGAAGTAGTACTGACATCTGATCATAGGAGTTGCAGAGGCAAGAACAATATAAAAACTGAATGTTTGAAAAAAATAATGGAGATAGAATTTTCTATAATAAATGAAAGATGAAAGGCCTTAGATTTGAAAGAGCTCACAAAATAGTGCAAAAAAGGAAAGATCAGGAAACCCACAATTAGACACATTATAATAAAATTTAAGAATATCAAAGATAAAGGACTTATATTTGAAGTTGTGAAGGCAAGAACTTCGAGCTTAGAATTTTATAACTGATGAAACTCTCATTCAAATTTGAAGAAATAAGAAACACATTCTCAGATTTACAAAGCTTTAGAAGGATTGCTACATAAAAATTCAAATGAAAAATACTTTTGGGGCTTCCCTAGTGGCGCAGTGGTTGAGAATCTGCCTGCTAATGCAGGGGACACGGGTTCGAGTCCTGGTCTGAGAAGATCCCACATGCCACGGAGCAACTAGGCCCATGAGCCACAACTACTGAGCCTGCGCGTCTGGATCCTGTGCTCCGCAACAAGAGAGGCCGCGATAGTGAGAGGCCCGCGCACCGCGATGAAGAGTGGCCCCCACTTGCCACAACTAGAGAAAGCCCTTGCACGGAAACGAAGACCCAAGACAGCCAAAAAATAAAATAAAATAAACAAATGTGGGGTTAAAAAAAAAAAAAAGAATTAAAAAAAAAAAAAACTTCTGGAGGAGGTACTCAAATAAGAAGAAAAACAATTCCAAGAGATGCTTCAAGAGATATGAGAAATAAAGGTGATTAAGTTTCTTGGAAAAGACTATTGTTGTCTTTAAAAAGAACAAAGAAGGCTAGGACAAATAAAGGAAAAAGGCAACACACCTTCATAAGAACCTAGGATTAAAATTCTAATCTAGTTAATATCAGCATGAGGATGTGGGCTGAGGTGGGGAAATCAAAGAGGCACAAGAGAGTATTAAGGTACTTGTCACGTTAGGAGAAATTATAATTATTTATTTGAGCTCTCAACAGGAGAACATAAACATAAGTATGGAAGGCTGACTACCTACCTTGAAAACAAAAACAGAATACATAGCTTTTCAACTAACAAAAGAAACTCAATCTATCCAACTGAAAGCTGGAAAATAGGAAAAAAAAAAAAAAAAGAAAGAAGCAGAAAGTACAGTAAATGGAAAATATAAAATAAGATGGTGGTAGAAATAAGCCTTATAATAATAGCAATTACAGTAGAGGTAAATGGGTAAAACTAATCAATGAAAACAGAGAGACTCTCACATTGGGTAAGAAAACAAGACCTAATAATCCATGCCCTAAGAAGACACACTTGATTTTAAAAACGGAATTATTGAAGATAAGAACACGAAAAAAGATATACCAAGAAATTAAAAAGATCGAAACAGATATACCAGGCAAACGAACCAAAATTGGCTGAGATAGCAATCTTAATATCTGACAAAATGGAAATTGATGCAAAAAACAACATAAGAGACAAAGAAGGATATCAAGTGCCAGTTGAGGGGGAAATAAGCAAAATGATATAGCCATAATGAACATAAAGGCAACTAGTAACAGTTTCAAAACACATCAAGCAACAACTGACAGAACTGCAGGGAGAAATATATAAATCAACAATTGTCGCAGTAGATTTTATTACAGTCATTATTGAAACTGATAGATCAAGCAGAGAAAAATAAACAGAACATTTGAAGAATTAAATAATATAAATAATAAGCTTGAGCTTATATAATATCAAGCTTATATAGAGCTACAGATAGAACCCCACACTAAACAAATTCCTTTTAAGCAGAGGGAGCATTTATGACCATGAATTATGTCATAAGAGAAGTCTCAGTAAATTCCAAAGGATCAATACCATACAGACTCTGTTCTTCGATCATAATGCAATAAAACTAGAAGTGAATAAAATAAGGAACTATAATTTCATACATGTATTTATTTGGAAACTAAATAACGTTATTGTATAACTCTTGGGTTTAAAAGGAAATCATAAAGGAATGTAAGAAAAGTTTAAACCTGAATAATAGTGAAAACATTATATATAAATATTTATAGGATACAGTTAAAACTGCATATAGAGCAAAATTTACAGCTTCAAATACATTTATTAAGAAACAAGAAAAGTTAAAAATAATAGGCTTACACAGAGCGGCTGGGCCCGTGAGCCATGGCCGCTGAGCCTGGGCGTCCGGAGCCTGTGCTCTGCAATGGGAGAGGCCACAACAGTGAGAGGCCCGCGTACAGCAAAAAAAAAAAAATAATAATAATAATAATAGGCTTAGCACTCAAGAAGTTAGGAAAAGAACCATAGAGTAGAATAAAATAAACAGACAGAATGGAAATAATTAAGTAAAGGGCAGAAATCAATGAAATGGAGAACCACAACAGGGGAGATTAATGAAGCCAAAAGCTGGTTCTTTACAAAGACTAATAAGATAAACAAATGTTTAACAAGACTGACCAAGAAAAACAGAGAGAAGATACAAATAAATGAAATATGGAATAAAAAGGGGGAAATAACTTTAGGCACAGAAAAGATTTTAAAACAATCTTAAAACAGTATGATCAAATGTGCACTACTAAATTTGAAAACCCAGATGAAATGTAAAAATGCCTAGAAAAATGTAAAAATCCAAAATTGGTTCAAGAAGACACACAGAAAGTGAAAAGGAAGTCAAAGAACTCCCCTCCCCAAACTGTCCAGACTTACATGTTTTTACATTTGATTCTTCCAAAATGTCAAGGTAAATTTCTATCTTATGTGTATAGTTCCAGAAAATTTTATGTATTATTGAATTATGAAAATTTTATGAACATAGCGGCAAAAGTCTTAAATAAAATTATTTGCCAATTGAATCTGTGTATTAAAAATAATACGCTATGAAATATACTAAAGGAATATGTTATAATTGTCTCAATTGGTGCAGAAAAAGTTTTTGATAAAGTTCAACAACCTTTTATAATAAAAACTCTTAGTAAACTAGTAAACAAAGTTACATAGTAAAATCCTATTCCAGCAATTATTTTTGATGACAAAACTTTAGATGCATTTATTCTCTTTAATATGGAGAAGGCAGAAAGGACACCCACCAAAACCATTGCTGTTTAACATAGAACTAGAGATCACAGCCAATACCCTATGGAAAGATAATGAAGTAAGGAGATAGGATTGGAAAGGAAGAGATAAAACATTTCTTTTTGTAGATAATATTATCACATACATAAAAACATAGAATCAATAGATAAACTATTAAAATGAATAAGAGGATCAATATCAAGTTCAGCAAGTTTGCCAGATAAAAGAGGGACTTAAAAAGGAAAGGAAAGCATTTCTCTATGCCAGCAATAATCAACTAAAAAATGTCATAATATACCATTCATGATAGTAACAAAACCAGAAAGCATCTAGGAAATAATCAAGAATACACAAGACTTCTGTGTAGAAAACTTTAAAATCCTAGGAAAGGATGGAATAGATGATTTCATATTATGAAGAAAATGACATCTTCCTAAGTTAATTTTTTTTTTTTTTTTTTTTTTTTTTGCAGTACGTGGGCCTCTCACTGTTGTGGCCTCTCCCATTGTGGAGCACAGGCTCCAGACGCACAGGCTCAGCGGCCATGGCTCACAGGCCCAGCCACTCTGTGGCATGTGGGATCTTCCCGGACCGGGGCACGAACCCGTGTCCCCTGCATCGGCAGGCAGACGCTCAACCACTGCGCCACCAGGGAAGCCCCTAAGTTAATTTTTAAATTCAATAAAATTCAATCAAAATTTATTTGGTTTTTGGAAGGACTTAATAAACTTACTTTAAAATTTATCTGGGAGAAGAAAGATCCACAAATAGGCCAACTTCAAAAAAAAAAGAGTAAAGAACTTGCCTCATCAGATATTAAGACATTTTTAAAAAGCCATATTAATTAACACAGTGTGGTAAAGTTCAAGAACAGACAGACAGACTAAAGGAATAGAAGAGAAGATTCACATAGACTTTAACATACAATAAATGGAAGAGATGATGGCTTGCTTTGCAAGCTGATGTTAGGAAAAATGGTTCCCTTTATAGAGAAAAATAAAACTGGACCCCTATCAAAAAGCACATACAAGATAAAAGATACAACTATAAAATCAGAAAATGTAGGAAAATATATTTGTAACCAAGAAGAGTATATAGACTTCTTCAACAAAACTTGGAAACACGCCAGGATTAAGAATTTCTAGTCAATGAGGGGCACCAGGGACAAAGTTAATAGATAGATGGTAGACTGAGAGAGGATATTTCAATATCTTAAACCAACAAGGAGTGGGTATCTAGAACATACAAAGAGCTCTTGCAAATCAATAAGAAAAGACAGCTATAACAATAGGAACAAAGGGCCAAGAATATGGACAGGCAATTTAAAGAAGAGGAACCTTTAAATGTATCTTTAAAACAACAATGAGGTATCATCGTTAGCCTGATGAGAATCAGAGAGCTGTATAACACCAGGTGTACATGAGGATGTGGAAAACAGGCACTGCTAGTGTCAACCATGACAGTCCTGGGTCAAATTAAGTGTATGCATAGCCTATGAGCTAGCAATTCCTGGCCCTGGCGTATATCCCAGAGAAATACTTACACAAGCCCAAGGGGCATATGCATAAGAATATCCATAGCATCTCTGGGGGTGGGGAGTTGGAGGCAAGCTAGGAGTTCCTCATGGGGCGTGGGTGCACAGGCGAGATGAGTAGGGTGATTAACTCACCCTGGGTTGACCATGACTTTTCTGCTTTTAGCCCTGAAAATCTGTGTCCCAGGAACCCCCTAAATCTCAGGCAAGTCCCAGGATGGTTGGTCAACCTAATGTGTGTTGGATGTGTCCCATGGAGTACTGTAGAAACAGCAGATTAGCATAGCAATGGATGGAATTTAAAAATGGTGCTCACTGAAACAAAAGGAAATATTTCACGTGACACCATGCAGGTAAACATAAATTATATGCTTACGAGATAACAATACCAGTTTTGTAAGAACACACAGGAAATCAAAAGATACACACGTTAAACACATTAGAATGGTTGTATATGGAGGGAAAGAATATGGAGATAAAAGAGAATGCGTGCATCCGTCCATCCCTACCTACACACTGAAAAACGAGAGGGGACCTTGTAGGGACCAATGAGACAACGTGCCATAAACGGAGGCAAATGCTTTTCTCAACCCTCTGAGCCTGAGGTTCGAAAGAACAGAAAAGCTTCCTGCGGAGCCACAGTGGAAGAGGTAGCCCACTAGCTCTTGGAGAGGAAGGGGTGAGGTCCGTGTGCGACTGTATTTGTTGGAAGGTGGGTTAGCCTGGCCCTCCATGTGCCCAGGGAACAGGGAAGCCCCTCCAGGCCTGTTGGATGGGCCCAGCTGGCCCTTCTCTGTGCCAGACGCTCTGCACGGGGCTCTCCTCTACAGAGGTCCCCGAGAGGGGTCCTGGGTGGAGGGGACAGGAAGCCTCCTCCCCAGCTCCCACCACTGCCTCCTCCCAGGAAGCAAGGAGCTCTGGGCAGGCTTCCCCCCAGGGTGTGGGAGCAGCACACCCCCAGCAGGCGGGGAGTTGCTGGTTCCCCTCTGGGCTTGTGCTGCCCCAAGGGCATCCTACCTCTGAGAAGTCAGCCACATCCTCACAGTTCTCCAGGACCCGGGAGTAGAAGGATTGCCCTGGTGGGGAAAAGAGGAAATTATAGTCAGAACTCCCTGGACAGTAAGCTGTTCATTTCATAGCTCCCAATTCAATTCTTTTATATATGAATGGACAAAGGTCTCAAACCATTTAGAAGAGTGGTTATCAGTGGACAGGGCGAGTGAGAAGATATTGAAAGCAGCATGCTTTGTTTTCTTATTGTATACACTTGAGTTCGACATTTTTCATTTTCACTTTTGTAATTGAAAAAAGAATGCTTTTAAAAATCCCCACCAGCCTAAACCAATGGACCATTCACTGAAGGGCTACCTCCAGGTTGAACCCAGTCTCATTCTGAGGGTTAGTTTGGGTTGTCACCGGAGGGCAGGCTGGGGACCCAGGAGAGGGGTGGGGGAGTACGATGTGCTCTTCTCCCCCTGGAAACACCGGGAGATCTGTCAGGACCAGCGCCTGGCCAGGGAGGCATTGGAGTGAGTCCCCTCTGATGCTCCTTGGTGATGGGGCTCCATCCCCCTGGGAACCACTTCTCTCCTCTGGCCTTGGTGGCCTCACCTGTATAATAAGAGGGTTGGTGCAGGGATATCCAGGGCTTGTCTGGGTTTTAGAATTTAGAAGCAAGTCCTAGTTCAGTATGAAGCTGACAAGGAGGTGGCCAGGGGTTTGATGCCAGAGTCAGGTGGATGGTCTGAGGAAGGGTGTGTGAGAGAGAGAGAGAGAGAGAGTGTGTGTGTGTGTGTGTGTGTGTGTGTGTGTGTATTTGGAGGATGGGGGCACATGGGGAGGGGTTGCAACCAAGATAACGAAGAAGAAGCTATAAAGCGAAAGCTAGAGACACAGAAAACAGATGTGGAGTAGACAGATGGGAAAGAAAGATTCTTTAGCACTAGCCAGGGACAAAACAAAAAACTAAAAAGAAAAATCTCAACGACAAATCCCGAGGCAGCCAGGGGAGGAGAGGAAAGCATGAGGGATGGTGCCTGAGCCTCTTCTAATTTTCCCCACAGGCAACATGCAATACAAATTGAGAATCAGGTGAGCATATCTGTGCACTGAGGCTTCCCCAAGGAAAGCCTGAATAATCAAAGGCCCTTTCATCCTGGAAAACGGTAATGAGCCTGGATATGGCTGTGTTCAAGCGTTTCCCGGAGTGAAACTGAGCAACCCAGCCGGAGGGGAGGGAGGGAGGGACAGTCCAAGATGGTATTACAGGGTTCAAATATGCATGAAGCCACTGGAGCTCAAACCTTCCCCTGCTTGTGTATTTCCTATAGCCTTGTTGGAAAAGATGTAAAATACTGTGAAATCAGCCACTGCAAAATTTATACATCAGGGCTCTGTTCTGGAAAGCAGTAAAACCTAATTGCCTCAGGCCCCGGGGATTTAAATGTGGTGAATATTGTCAGACAGGATGACCTAATTTTGCCTCTAGATATTAAAAAAAAAAAGTTTGCTGAAAAAAAAAATCAAATCAATGGCACAGAACGGTGGAAAGGACAACTTATTAAGAAAACAGAATGTCCTTAAGCATTTTTGGACAGCCACTTTTTAGGAGGATTTGTACAGTGACAGGGATAATTCCAGTGGTCCTTTTCTATTCATTAGGGCAGAGCCAGGGGACCTCTGTCACCCCCTCCAAGTTATCAGTGGGGATTACTCACCCCATCTCTCGTTTCAAGTTCGTTTCCACTTAACATCTACTCTACTCAATACCAGTCTTGTTGACATTTCAGTTCCATATTAAATGACTTTCAGACAAAACCGTTTAAAATCCCAATATCCAATCACCTTTGTTGCCACTGAGATTGAGAATAAGTCTTGAGAGAAAGGAAATAGCCTGTTCCCTGCTGTGGAGAGGCTTTTGTGGATAGACTGAGCAGGAGATTAAGTGGGGAAAATTGAACAGCATCCTTCGTTCCTTCAGAGGCTCATGGGATAGCTGAGCTCTCTGGTCTGAAATAAAGTCCTCCTTGAGTCGATAAATGGAGTTTGAATAGCAGACTCTGTGATCACGCTGTAATAAGTGCCATGACATCAGATATACCCAAATGGAGGGGTCCACAAGTCCAAAGCTTAATCGAAGTCAGTTGTATGTTGTTTGCCATTTTACAGTATCCATATGGCTACTACTCCCCTAAACGATGTTCTCGTCTCATAAGGCAGGATGGAGTGCTAGCTTTCATGTGATGTGACTTAAGGGTACAAAACGTCCCCATCTGCAACAAACAGCTCTCTCTTCCAGACGGTTTACCTTGCTAGAGCCAGACCTTGAGAACTGGCAGGCGTATAGGGACTGGGCTGTGAGCCGGTGTGCATTCGTTCATTCCCACACATGAGGGTCTTCTATTCCTGCTGGGTCAGCACAGCCATTTGGCCGTGGAGGATGGTGGGCCAGCCGTTGTACAAAGATAATTAGAATTGGGACGCTGCCTGAAGAATCTTATTACGATCCAGAAGGGGGACAGGTCAGGCATGTAAAAGGCCAGTACATAAGGCAAAATTTGGTCGTTGACATGCAAGACAAGTATAAATAAATTGAGAACACAGGAAAAAGAGAAGTGACCTCAACTTAGCAGATCAAAGAAGGTGTTATAGAGCCATGGGCATTTATACTGGAAGTTCGGATGGAATCTAGAAATGCAGAGACACTGGGGGGAAGAGAGAGAGCCAATGGGACATCAGGCAGAGAAAGGTGTGAGCAAAGGTTTGAAAGGATGAAGCAGAGAATGGAGCCCGGAAGGAGTGGGACACAGGACAAGTGTGTTCTGATGGTGAAGGGAAGAATGAAAAGTGCCTCCCCTCGGGGAGCAGCCCCCCGAAGGAAGACCTGGACTGGGGGGTCCTAAGAGGGCACAGGGTGGGGGGAGTGGACCATTACGGGGAAAGACAGTGTCCTGAGGACAAGCTTCAGGGACATGATGGCTTTGCCCAGGACCTAGCCCTCTGGGCTGTATCAGTACCTGACATTACTCTTTTCCTAGTGTGAGCTGAGAAATGGCGCAGAGCACCCTGCTTGTGACTCAGACCCGTCACTATTATTTCTTTGCGTTATTTACCATTAGCCAGACGTCACTGTCTGCAGTGCCGGGGGTGGCCTGTATGGAGGGTGGCCCGGTAATCACCCGTTCCCTGCTGCAGTGCTGTGACGTCCCCAGCATCTGCTCTCCCCCTGTTCCTCCACAGCACCTCAAGAGGGTGGCCCTGCAGTTTTCATTCCCCCCCAGTTCCAAACAGCCTGTTCCTTTTCGAAGGCCAGTTACTCCCACAAGTGTGGGGAAGCAGGGCCCAGGCATCCCTGTGTGCAGAAGAAAAGCCTGGCTTACTCAGGTTTGGGGCCTGATGCTGCGGCTGGGGCCAGGAGGCCTGGAGACGGCTCTTCAGTCCCTGGGGTCTCAGAGTCATCATCTCTAAACTGGCGGCAATTATCCTGGACGGGCCTACATCCTGGAACCACTGTGAGGGTCGGCAAGAGACTGTTTCTGTGAAAGTCTGAGTAAAGCAGCAAGCCCCTTACAAGCACAAGGGGCCACGGGACAGTGGTGAAGCCTTGTGGGCCCGGCTGCCTGAGTTCAAAGCCCAGCTCTATCACTTGCTGGCCTTGTGCTCTTGAAGAAGTTAACTGGTCTTTGTGTTAGTTTCCTCATCCATAAAATGGAGAATATGATAGTGCTTATACACCTGGTACATAGCTCATTACCCAACTGAAAGATGCCTATTATTCTACTAAAGAGTCCTGTCTTTTCTTTTGACATTTAAGTTGTGTCTTAAATATAAAAATGGTTTCCTCTATTACGGATCACATTTTGTAGCTTAGTTTTAGTAGCATATAATCAGGAACAATTTTCTCCCTCATCTTGTATAATATTTTTCAAAGTTTAGTTATTTTACGTATGATTAGCTCTTCTTTTAACCAGGTAAAATTTACATTCACAGATCTTAAGTGCACAACTCAGTGAGTTTTGATAAATGCATATACTGTACTTGTTTAATCACCATACTATCAAGACACGTCAATCAAGAACATTCCTGGGCTTCCCTGGTGGTGCAGTGGTTAAGAATCCACCTGCCAATGCAAGGGACACGGGTTCAAGCCCTGGTCGGGGAAGATCCCACATGCCACGGAGCAACTAAGCCCGTGCACCACAACTACTGAGCCTGCGCTCTAGAGCCTGTGAGCCACAACTACTGAGCCCATGTGTCACAACTACTGAAGCCCCCGCACCTAGAGCCTGTGCTCTGTGGCAAGAGAAGACACTGCAATGAGAAGTTCGTGCACCACAACGAAGAGTAGCCCCTTGCTCGCCGCAACTAGAGAAACCCCGCACAGCAAAGAAGACCCAACGCAGCCAAAAATAAATAAATAAATAAAACTTTAAAAAAAGAACATTCCTATTCCTCAAGATGTTCCCTCATCCCCCACTTTCCATAAGTCTCTACCCCTCATAGGTAAACCACTGCTCTGATTTCTAACTCTTTTTTTTTTTTTTTTTTTGCGGTACGCGGGCCTCTCACTGTTGTGGCCTCTCCCGTTGCGGGATGCACAGGCTCAGCGGCCATGGCTCACGGGCCTAGTCGCTCCACAGCATGTGGGATCTTCCCGGACCGGGGCACGAACCCATGTCCCCTGCATCGGCAGGCGGACTCTCAACCACTGCGCCACCAGGGAAGCCCTGATTTCTAACTCTCGATTTTAAACTTTGTGTAAATGGTGGTATCATACAGAATGTACTTTTGTGTATCTGGCTTCTTGAAGTCAATGTAATGCTTTTGTGTTTCATCTACATGGTTGTATACATCAGTAATTCATTTAATTGCATTGTTGAGCAATTTCTGTTGTATGAATACACTGAAACTTGTTGATCCATTTTCTTGTTCATACTTTTGGGATTGCTTTCATTGTCAGGCTGTTGCAAGTAAAGATGCTGTGAACATTCTTGCCAAAGTTTTTTTGTCGACCTATCATTTCATTTCTTTTGGAGAGATACCTAAAAGCAGAATCACTGGCTCATAGCATAGGTGTGTGCTTAACTTTAGAAGAAACTGTCAAACACTTTTCCAAAGTGATTATACTATTTTACAATCCCATCCACAATGTAAAAGAAATGTTCTGTATCCTCACCAACATTTGGTTATTGTCAGACTTTTACATTTCAGTGCATGTGATGTATTTCATTTTGGTTTTTGAGTTTCATTTCTCTGATGAATAATGATGTTGGTCACATTTTCATGTGTTTATTGGACATTTATATATCTATATCATGAGCAAGGCAAGGTTGTCCACTCCCACCTCATGTTTTTATGGGGTTTTTTTGTTTGTTTTTGCGGTACGGGGGCCTCTCACTGTTGTGGCCTCTCCCGTTGCGGAGCAACAGGCTCCGGACGCGCAGGCTCAGCGGCCATGGTTCACGGGCGCAGCCGCTCCGCGGCATGTGGGATCTTCCCGGACCGGGGCACAAACCCGTGTCCCCTGCATCGGCAGGCGGACTCTCAACCACTGTGCCACCAGTGAAGCCCCCACCTCATGTTTTATACAACATTGCACTGGAGTTCTAGCCAGTCAGTACTTTTCCAATTTTAAACTAACCTTGCATTCCTGGGATAAAACTCACTTGTCATGATGTGTTACCCCTTTCATATATTGCTACTCAACTGACTAATATTTTGGTAAGGATTTTTTACATCTTTGTTCATGAGGGATATTGGGCTCTAATTTTCTTTTTGTATAAGGTCTTTATCAAATTATGGTATCATAAAATGAATTATGAAGTGTTCTTCCTTCTCCATTTTCTGAGAGTTTGTGTAAGATAGCATTATCTCTCCCTTAAATATTTTCTAGAATTTACCAGTGAAGCTGTCTAGACCTGAAGTTTTCTTTACGGAAAAGCAGTTTATCACCACCACCACTGCCATCATCATCATCATTATCATTGTTATTACAGACTTGATTTCTTTAATAGATACTGGGTTCTTTAGGTTTTCCATTTCTTTTTGTGTCAGTTTTGGTCAGTTGTTTTTCAAGGGATTCGTTCCTTTCACCTGTGCTGTAGAAATATAAAATTATTCATAATATTCCCTCAGTTTCCTTTTAGTGTAACGATATCCCCTCTTTCAGTCCTGGTATTGGTAATTTGTGTTTTCTTGTTTTTTCTTGTTCAGTCTTGCTACACTTTACCTATTTCATTATTTTTTTTTAAAGAAAAAACTTCTGGCTTTGTTAGTTTTCTCTGTTGTTTGTTTTCTATTTCTTTCCTTTTATTATCCTTGGATTTAATATTTTAGATTGTATTTATTTTTATTTATTGAAACATAATTCACAAACCATAAAGTTCACCCACTTAAAGCGTATGATTCAGTGAGTTTTAGTATATTCACAAGGTTGTGCAACCATCATCACTAATTCCAGAATATTTTCATCACCTCAAATGAAGCCCCATACTCATTAGCAGTCACTCCCTATTCTCTCCTTCCAGCCCCTGGCAACAACTAATCCATTTTCTGTCTCTATCGATTTTTCTACTCTGGCCTTTTCATACAAATGGAATCAGATGATATGTGGTTTTTGTGCCTGGCTTATTACACTTAGCATAATGTTTTTAGGATTTGGGTTTAATTTTCTTTTCTTTTTTTTTTTTCTTTGGCTGCATTGGGTCTTCGTTGCTGTGCAAGGGCTTTTCTCTAGTTGCGGTGAGCAAGTGCTACTTCTTTGTTGCAGTGCGCAGGCTTTTCATCGCGGTGGCTTCTCTCATTGCAAAGCACGGACTCTAGACGTGCGGGCTTCAGTAGCCGTGGCACGCAGGATTAGTAGTTGTGGCTCGTGGGCTCAGTAGTTGTGGCTCATGGGCTCTAGAGCGCAGCCTCAGTAGTTGTGGCACACAGGCTTAGTTGCTCCATGGCATGTGGGATCTTCCTGGACCAGGGCTTGAACCTGTGTCCCCTGCATGGCAGGTGGATTCTTAACCACTGCACCACCAGGGAAGTCCCTACTTTGCTTTTCTTTTAGCAGCTTCTTAAGGCAGAAACCTAGATCATTGATTGTAGGCATTTTTCTTTTCTGCTATAAGTATTTAAAACTAAATGTTGATATGTAGTATTTTCATTAACATCCAGTTAGAAATGTTTTATAATTTTGCTTTTGTTTTCTCTTTGACCTTAGGTTATTTAGAAGAGTATTGTTTATTTTCCAAATATTTGGAGCTTTTAAAGATCTCTTATTGTTATTCATTTCTAATTGAATTCCAGTGGGGTCAGAGAATATACTCTGTAAGATGTCAGTCTTTTGAAATGTATTGACACTTGTTTAATTACCCAGCATATGGTCTGTCTTGATAAGTGTTCCACGTGCATATGAGAAGAATGTGTATTTTTCAGTTTGGGGGTGAAATGTTCTAGAAATACCAATTAGGACAATGTGGTTGATGATGTTGTCAAATCTTCTATGTCCCTAATGATTTTATTGTTTAGTTGTTTGTGATTCTCTCTTGTAATAACACTTTTTCCCCCTGTCAGGAACACATACTCTTCAATTTTATAATGACAGTTGATGGGACACTAGAACGAAGAAATTCAATTAAAAAAGAGTTGTCCAGGAAAACAGCTATTCCTTAAGTTCCTTAAACAGTGTGCTCTCCAAAGATCACCAGCAACTCAGATCCAGATTTGGGTTCTGCAGAGTCACTGGGCATCCCACAGGGGAGGCTATCCCTTCCTTTTCCCCACTTCTCAGCTAGACGGAGGCCCCATCTATCTCTCATCTGTTGTTTTCCACAAATCTTATTCAAATATCATTTCTTACCTCCACTCACTCATTTCCCCTTCCCTCACCCTGTTAACACCCAGGGACACAGCAGAAACTCAGGCTTAGGTGAGGGATTCATCTGAGAGGCAGGGACAGGGCAGGGATTATGAACTCCATCTCTCTGGCTCAGCTCAAACCTGTACTTCCTTCCAGGTGCTGCCTCAAAATGATTTTGCCATGTAACTAACTGATGACTCTGTTTCTCATCTTTCAGACCCAGGCACTGAGGCAGAGAGAGAGTGTGATGTTTCCCCTCGAGCCTAGGACAGCACGAGCCACACTCTCAGCAGCTGTTGCATCTTAGGTTCTCCCCGTCTGTGACGGATGGAGGAGCTTGTGGTCTCAGTGATCCATGAGCTGTGCAGAGTACCTCCTCCATGTCAGGCACCGGGAATATAATGAAGCGTGATGGGAGTGTGACTCTTTTTACATCCTTAAGTGGGGTAAACAAATATTGTTAAAACTGTGGTCCTGACTTTATCTTAAACCTTGGCTTTTCAGAAAAATCCAGCGAGTGAAAACTGACTTGCAGCTAAGTTGATGAGCCCTGCTGTTTTGAAAAATAAAACAGAAGCAAAGACTGTTGAGCCAGCCTCCCAGGGGTGGATGAGTCCAGGTAGGAAGCAGACAAGAGGCCAAAGGTAAAAATGATCATGGGATATTCTCTGTCTCAGGAGACCTTTCTGGAGCCGTCAGTGGAAGAAACAGATCACTGCCGGGTGCTGCCGGGCTCAGGGGCTGCAGGGTCCCCCGCTGCTAACTGCTTGGCTGTAACTGCCACACCCGCAGGCCGCGCTGCTTCCTGCTGCTTCTGTTTCAGATTTGTTCTGTGCCAGGCACTGTGCTGGTCCCAGGGAACCTGGTGAGGTGCCTGCCCTGGAGGTGACGGCTCCAGGAGATTTTCACCCTATCATCTCCACGTCTGGCAGAATGTGGGGAGAACTCCTGCCCCCCACCAGATCCCTGGGTCCATGGGATCCCCAGGGTCACAATCTACTCTCTTTCTGTCTCTCTAGAAGGCTGCAGCATGAGGGGCCCTCATTAGGATAATCCTTACATTTTACAGGACTTTACAGTTTGTAGAGCCTTTCATGTAGATCAACTTTTTCATTTGATCCCAGAGCAGCCCCGTAAGAACCAGGCATACCTCGCCTTCTCCTAGGTCTTCACTTGCCACCCGGACTCCCAAACCACTGGATTCCAACCACTTTCCTGGGTACTCGGGGTACCGAGGCAAATTTCGGGCTTCCTGGGGGACACTCTCACTAGAATGAGCTGCAGTCAGGCCCATCCTCTTTGCGCCCCCCTAAACCTGTTCTTCCTTGTACGCTCCCCGGCCTCACTGGTGGTCTCACTGTCCACCCAGGTACTCAAGTAGGAAATCCAGCGGCACCCTCGTCCTGCCTTCTTGCTGACTCCCAATCCCAGGGCTGCCTCCTCCTCTGAACGGATGTCACCCCTTCTCTTCAAACCCACAGCCCCCTTTTTGAGGCACAACCCTCTGCCTGTGCCACTGCCCCTCCCTGGGCTCCTGGCCTGAGGTCCTGACCTCTACATCCCCAGATCGGATCTTCCCACCCCATCCTCTTGCCAAGAGCTTTGGTGACTCCCACTCAATTACAAGGCAAAGTTCAAACTCCAGAGTGTGACACTGAAGACCCTCTGTGTTTGAGCCCAGCCTCCCCTCCACCCCATTCCTACCCCAGGCCCTGCCAGCGCTCCCTGTTCCCCAAGCCCTTGACACGGCTCCACACCATCACATCTGTACTGATAGTAGCCCCTCTGCCTGGAACGGGGCCTTTCGTGAGTTTTGTCTCTGCCAAAATGCTATCCTCTCTCAAGGGTGTTTAAATATCAGCCCATCCCCTGCTCAGTAAGATCTCCT
Organism: Tursiops truncatus; assembly: GCF_011762595.2. Taxonomy (NCBI): domain Eukaryota; kingdom Metazoa; phylum Chordata; class Mammalia; order Artiodactyla; family Delphinidae; genus Tursiops; species Tursiops truncatus. Next base: position 68,344,483 of record NC_047047.1, on the reverse strand, counting down.
CTCTGGGCCTGCGCACTTTTCCAACTTCATCTCGTTGACTCACCCGCTCAGGGCAGCTCCTGGAGCTCCTGGTCTGAGTGGGCTTCTCTTGCCTCAGGCTGCCTTGCACCTGTACCTCTCTTTCCAGAACACTCATCCCACTCACAGTGACTTGTGCAATGACTGTCTTCCCCTTGAGGGCAGGGACCTTGTCTGTCTCACTGACTGCTGTCACCCCATTGCCTGGAATAGCACTTAGCTCATAACTGGTCCTTGATGCATATTATTACCTGGATGAATGAAGGAGTGAATGAATGATTAAATACTTGACTTACAAAACACATTAAAATATAGCTTTCAATGAATTGGGAAAGAGTTTATGACATTAATGAGTTAATCAGAAACTTGATCACTGAATACTTGATAGTATTAAGGATTTATTTCTTTTTTAGGAGGGATATAATATGTGGGGTTTTCTGTTTTTTGAGTCCTTGATTTTTATAGCTATATACTAAATATTTACAGAGGAAATGGTGTGGTGTTTGGGATTTACTTCCAAATTATTTGGGGGGTGGGAGTAGGAAGGGGTACAAATGAAACAAGATTGGCCATGAGTTGATAGCTGTTAAGACTGCATGGGGAGAACTTGGGGGCGTTTATACTAGTCTCCCTACTGGAGTATATATTTTAGATTTTCCATTCTAAAAAATTAGTAATAAAAAAAAAAGATCAAACCCAGGGATGGGAGTAGGTGGAAGGGATATAGCTTTTATGTTATCAGTAAAGGTGGGTAAGATAACCAAGACTTTGCAATTCAGGAAAATTATTTGCAAGTCTGTTCTTGAGCACATTGCCTTCCAGCAGCATTTTTGCTGAGGGCCGTTTGTAGCAGAAGACAGTTACATGGTCATTTCCATATCATGAAAACACATCTGTCTCATCAAAGCAGGAGAAGCTTAGGGAACATTCAGCACGCTCTGCTGCTCTCCGAGGTCTGCAGCCGCTTGCTCTGGCCCCGGGGGAAGAGGATATTTACCTCCTAGGGCTTTAGGCACAGAAGATCCACTCCCCCTGTGATGAGGGGCCAGGGAGTGCTTGGAAGAGTGGAGGATGTGGCGTAAATCCCTCGGGCCCCTCAAAAGCGCAGAGCTGTGTCCACAGCCAGTTGTGCACTGCAGAAACTGTCCTAAGGGTTCCCTCTATCTGCCGCCTTCACTGGGGCAACACCCGCCCCACATCCTCCCAGAGAGGAGGTGCTGGGCGGGGCTGGAGTGCACAGGCAGGTCCAGGCGTCCCAGGAGCATCTCAGGGCTGGGACACAGGGGTACTCTGCCTCCTTCACCAGGGGTGGTAGAGAAGTCTCCGGATAGAAATCCTATTTCTCACCAAGGTGGAGAGTTCCCCCATTTTAATGGGAAAATAAATCTAATTTGGAGGCTGAGGTGGTCCCTGCAGCAGCCAGGAGTAGGGGAATCTTGTCCTCAGTGCCCAGGCGGGGGCCCCAACCCCTTCCCAGCACACAGTCACCCACCCGGCCGTGCGCTCCTTTCCAGGCTCTCTAACCTCCATCTACTACCTGCAGCCTCTGCTGTAGCCAAACCTAGTGGCTTCCTGGCCATCGTATTTAAGTGGCATTCCCCTCCTCTGGCCTCTGGTCCCGTCAGTCCCTCACCCAGAATGGCCTTGCCTCCGCCAGCAACCCTTCCTCGCCCCTCCTTCTGCATCTCCACGTGTGCGAGCAGCTATTCAAGACCCAGCTTAAGGGCTTCCTCCCCGTCTCCTCTACCCCCTCTTCTGCCTTCTCACGAAGCCTTCCCTGACCTCTGCAGCTGGGAGCAAGCCGCCAACCTCTGAAGGTGTTACAGTTTCCGCCCCGCCCCTAAGTGCGCCTTGGCCCTCTGTGTCTGGCAGTGTTTCTCCACGAGGTCTGCGCGCATTTCCTCTCCCCTGTCAGACTGTGAGAGCCCGGTTCCTTTAAGCCCCACCCTGTACCTTGTGCTCTAGGCAGCAACGCTCAGAAAGAGCCTGTGCCGTGAAGCGGGAGGGGCGGGGGAGCTGTGTAGCCTTTCTTGCTTCCGACCTGAGGACCACAGCTGGACTCCCCAACATTTGCTAGAAGGTGAAGTCAGCCTCCCTCTGGGGCCCTGGAAGATGCCCCGGGTTGGGAGGTCAATGGAGGGAGCTGGGGCCAGGATTCTTGATTCCTCCACTTCCTGATCCCCTTTGGATAGACAGCTGGGGGCGGGGACATTCACAGTTGAGAACACTGAGCCGAAGAGTGACAGTGTCTCAGAGGAAGAAGGATTTAAACCCACTAACAAGTGAGCACCTCAAAGACGTGCCGTTTCGTGTTCATTTGTTTGACTTGGCCCGGGGCTCAGCATAGGGTTCAATTAGGAGAGCTAAGATCAGATGCCTGTCTTGAAGGTGCTTGGAGGTTAGTACAGCATACAAACCGGGGCAGTTTCTGAACTACAAAGTGCCCTAGCTGAGGGGTGGAAGGAGCGTGTACACAGTACTGCAAGGGAGGCCGAGGGCTCCACAGAGGAGGCGACGGCTGCGCTGGGCCTTGAAGGGTGCACAGAATTAACGGGAGCTCTCAAGGTGGAGACGGCAGAAGAAATATGACGGCTCGAGGCTTGGAGGTATAGAAGACTTGGCATCTTTGGGGGAATGGCAGGAAGTTCAGTGTAGTGGGAACCCAGTGGGTGGTGTGGGGAGGGAACAAAGAGGAAAAGTCAGCTGGGCCAAGGGGGGAGCCTTCATAAAGCAAACCTCTTTGCCAATTACCAGGTCAGGCGAATTATGTGGAGAGCCAGCCTCCAGAGATCACCCATCTTACCCATCGAGTCCCCAAAGCTGGTATTTTGGCAAGAAAACTCAGGGATGGAGAGTAAAGGAAGATCAGCAGGCTGGCCCCACACAGTCTGTCACTTGGTTCCCTGACAGCCCAGGAGCCCATGCCTGGGGGCTTGGATGCGGCTGAGACCTGGGCAGAAGGTTGGACTAGAAGATCTTAGAGGCCCTTCCCACTCTGCCTTCCGTGGCTCTATGACGCATGCTGGGAATTATTTCAGGAGTTGAAAAAGGACAGCTTAAGCTAACGCTTCCTCCCTCTGAGTGGTGACCTGCAGGCAAGATGGCCCCTTCCCAGACAGCCCACTCCTGATTCTGGCTGCGGCCCTCTGCGTTAAATGAGGACTTGCTTACGGTCTCCATCTTGCTTATGGGAAGCGGAGGCCCCGAGGCCCTGTGGTCCGCTTGCATGACGGGGACTGGGGTACAGGACTTCTGGTGTCTCCTGTCTGACTCAATGGACTGTGACTCCTGCAGGTTAGGGGCTGTGTCTTCTTCCCCCTGAGGGTTCCAGGCCTGTCCACAGATATCAGCACATTCAGTGAACAAACGAATGAGGGCAGGACCAGGTTAAGAGGGGCTGCTGGCGCAGTAAGACCTAAGAGCTACAGATGGAGCTGGCTGGTGTGCGCTGAGCCGAAGGGCAGGTGGCCGGCTGACCTGGGATGGCAGGGAAAAGAGGGGTGGCCGGGGACAAAGCTGGAGCATGCCCAGCCCACATGGGAACAGGGGCCTCAGGGGTGGTCTGCCCCAGGCCTGGGTTCCTGTGGAACATCTTAGCGGGGGGTCCCTACAGAGCAGAGGCCAGGCCAATTTGCCTCCTCCTGGCACAGGTCGGGAACCCCTCAGGCGTGCCCTCCTCCCCGCTTTATATCTCGCACGCTGCCCTCTCTCCTCACTCCTGGCTGACAGAAGGAAGCTGGGCTGGAGAGATGATGACTCAGAAGCCAGCAGCTGCCCCAAGTAGAAGTGAAACCGTTGTCTCACAAACACATCGGTCGTTTAAATGCTCTTTCCTTAAAACTCTTTCATACCTATTTTTTTCACGGAAGCAACCTGATGAAGTGAATGTTATCATTGTACCCATTTTACTGGTGAGTAAACTGAGGGTCAGAGAGGTGAAGTAAGTGGAAGAACCTAGGTAGGACCCAGGGCTTTTGACTCCATATCTATAGATTTCTCTACCACAACCCCATAGGGCTCTTTCCTAAGTGTCCTGTGTCGTGCAGCACAGAAAGTCAAGCTTTATTTCAACCAGTTGATCTGGTCTACCTGGGCCACGAGTAACTCACCTGGTGCTCCCTCACCCCACCTGGCATTGAGCTTCACTCAAGGGATCTGGGGAGCTCAGGGCCAGCATCTCCCTCTGACCGTCCACTGGCTTCTCGTTTCTCCCTGCAGGGTACTTGCTTGGACACCAGTGGTTGTGTGTGCAGGAGACACTGTGGAACATTCTAGGGTGAGTCCGTTCCCTCTGAATTGTAGTTAGTGTTGGTCTTTTGGGGCGTCTATAGTTGTCAACTGCTGGCAGCAGCAGGTGAATGGCTGGGGCATCTCTGGTTCTTGCAAAGGACTCTTTCTGGAAACCTGCTTGCCATCTGCCTGTTCCTGCTGTCCAACCCCCTCCCCAGGGGCTCTGCCTACGGTCACGTGCTGCAGATGCAGAGCCTGGAAGTGGATTTCTCCACTCAGTCCAGAGGGCACGAGTTGCAAATAGGCTAATTCCTGTGTGGTCCACTGAGGCTAGAGGACTAGCCCCACTGCCCAAGGAAAAAGGTGGGCATCCGATAGACAAGGTGCTTAACCCCAGTTCACCAGGAGGGGATAAAGAGGCTTTCAGGGTGGAGCAGCCAGGGCTGGGATGAGGTCTTGTGAACTGGGGCCACTGTGCTTCGGTCCCTCCACTAAGGCCATACAGATCTCTTTACACCTTGGTTTTTCTGCCTGCAAAAGGGACTGGCTCGTGCAGCCTGGGACTGTTCTGTCATGGCAGCAACAACACGGCGACCTGTAGCTAAAGACCCAGATACTGTGCTGTCTTCCCACCACGGGGACACGTCACAGATGAAAGGACACACTTGCTTTTTCTAAAGGCAGCACGAGCTGGCAGGTGGCACGCGGAGAGCCAGGGTGCTGCAGAGAAAGCAGTCTGGGCGGGTGTGGGAAGCAACAGGCAGCCGAGCCCCCATTCCTCTCCCTCCTGCTTGCACGCACACTGCGATCCCCTCCACCTCTGCCTGTCCCTACGCACAACAGGCCACAGTGTGGATAACCCAGGGCCTCGTGCCCAGAGCTGGCCTGACGGTAGCTGCAGGAGAGGTCCTGAGAGGGCTGCCCCATGGTCTCACCTCTCCCTCCTGACGCAGGTGCAGATGTGTCCAGCCTGGGCCCTGATGCTCACTTTGCTCTTTAATCTGGTGGGTTCTCTCAGCTCCTCCCCTACTCTCCCACCCCCCCACCCACCCTCAGACACTTCTGTGGGGAGAAAGGGCCATGTCTAGTGAGGAGCACCCTGGCCTTTGGTCAAAGGCTGCCAGACATGCCCCTGGCCCAGGGGGCTAGGCTGTGGCCAGGCAGAGGCAGAGGCAGAGGCGCGTGGGTAAAAAGCAGAGGGAAGCCTGGCCTTGTCTTTCCCTGCTCAAAACCTTCAGGGGCTGCCCACCTCCCCAGGGTGAAGGCAGTCTTACCTCCTCGGCGCTACCTGTCTCTCCTGCCTCAGCTTGCACCTGCCCTGGGATCCAGGCTTATGTTCCCGTGTCCCAGCTCCTCTCCTGATCTTGGGCATCCTGTCCCCTCTGTCTGCTCTGTTCTTACCTCTTCACCTTGCTCCTTTCTGCTGTTCCCTTGGGTTTCAGCTGAGGTGTCACCTCCTCCTGGAAGCCTTCCCTGACCACCCTGCCTCCAGCCTGGGTCAGGGTGCTGCTTCTGTAGCTTGCACCCTACACTCATCCCCATCCTCATCGTATCACACACTTGTCCCTATTGTCTGCCCGCTGGTCCTCCTGTCCCAGTGGATGTGGGCTCATTGAGGGCAGGGTCTGGATCATGCCCAGCCCCTGGCCTTGGCACAGAGATCATAGTAAATGGTCACTGGGTGTGTGAGAGGGAAGGAGGCTAGGAAGAGAACCGACAGAGAGGGAGGCTGGTGGGGCTCATAGGACCCCTGACCACAGATAGACCTGCAAGAAGCCAACAGTATCGCCATCACGCTGGTTCCTAGGAGCCCCCCGGGTCTTCCAGGCTGTACACCACACCCCGACTCTGTGCCCAAGGAAATCAACCTGCAGGAGGGAGAGGGAGAGGAGGAGGGGGCCCAGGGAGATTCCGCAGCGCTGGGTCCCTCAGCCCTGGGTTCTCCTGAGCCCTGGGGTAGGGTCCTCACTTTTGCCTCCCCAGGACCTCCTGCAGGCAGAGGATGACCCTCTGGTTGGCACATTGGCGAGTGCAGGGAGAGACACACATGCAGACATGGAAACGTGGGGGACCCTGATTTTCAAGAAATCACAATGGTTAGTCAGGCCAGGGGCAGATGGCTGCCTGTGAGAAGCCTCATCGAACCAACCTTCTAGAACTTTTCCAATCCATCCTCCCCTCCCTGCCCTATCCCGTCAGCCCGGAGCTGGGGTCCCCATAAGACTGGAGAGTCCCTACCTCGGAAAGTCACTTTGGCGATCCGGTCGCCCCTGCCCCGCAGCTCGGAGACCGTCTTGAGGTGGACGAACAGAGCCATGCTGGTGCGGGAGCCTGGGTACCGCCAGGCAGGAGCAGCGGGGGAAGGAGTGAGCTCTGTGGGTGGAAGGCACTCGGCACACGTGCCTCCCTCCTCTCCTACACCGCCTCCTCTCCCCTCCGATGCTGCCCACAGACACTAAGGCAACCAAGCCCAGCTGCTCCTTCCAGAGACTCACAGCCCGGCCAACCTCCACCCCTCCAAGTCGTCAGCCCAGCGTGTGTGCATCTGTGCGTGTGTGTGTGGTGCGCCCGTGCGCAGCCTAGCAGCGCAGACGGTCTGAATTCATTATTCAGCAGCCGCCTGCTCCCAGATAAAGGACGGCCCAGCTTCAGGTGTCTCCTCGCAGCTCCTGGGGCAGAGCTGCCTGCCCTCCCCTCCACAGGGCCTGCCAGGCAGCTCTTCTGCCACCAGGAGCGGGAAGATGGGAGTGGGCATGAGCGCGGTGGGCCGGGTGTGGGGCGGCACCCCTCCCATGGGGGAGAAGGAACTTTACGATCTGTGTGCACAGGAAGCTGAGCTGTTGCACTGATGTTTCAGGGTGCCTCCCGCCCCCCACCCCCAGTCAAGCTGGCCAGCAGGGCTGCTGGTACCCACCAGGCTCAGGGGGCCTGGATGCTCTGGAAGGGTCACACTGTGCTATGAAGAAATCCCAGCCCAGGGCCCTTCAGCTGGAACATCAGCACCTACTGGATAGCATCAAGGCTGTGCCTGGTGGCCGGTCCCTCAGAAATGGGGGCCCTAAGAGGACAGGGAATGGACTTTCCCACCTGCTCTCACGGAGATTAGGACCCCAAGAGGCCGGGTCCTGACTCCCTGGGATCTGGGAGGATGGAGGTGCTGTTTGGGGGGCACTGAGGAGCCAGGCTAAGCATGGTTGGAGATGCCTGGCTGCGAAGGCCTCAGAGGCTTATGTCTTACTAAGGGCAGTACTTCAGGTCCAGGGCACTAACCCAGCCCCGTCCTAGGGCCCGGGCGTGACGAGATGTGCTGCAGGAGAACTGTCAGCTGCAAGTGGTTGGGGAAGGGATTTCTGTGGCAGAATTTCCAAGGACCAAAGGAGATCTGCCCCTCCTTTCTTCCAGCAGCACACCCCTGGAGGGGCTCTGTGGGAAGGGGACCCTGGGGGCTGGGGTCCCCGAGCCTGGAGCCTTTGCAGGGCCATCTGCACCCTTGTTCTTGCTGTTTGCTCTGCATGGAATGCCCCTACCCCATCCCTAGCCTCCCGGCTCAGCCCGACTGGTGCCTATCCCCGGAAGTGCCTCTGCACCCGCACGGCACTCAGGCTGGGTCGGGTCCTTGTCTGTGCTGTCCCGTCCCCTCTCATCCACTGCTTCCTTGGGCTTCTCCACTTACCTCCCCCGACCCCCGACTGGGAGACCCTGGAGCCCTGCACCTTTGTGTCCCCAGAGCCTCGCATGGTCTCCTGTGGATAGAACATCCCATGAATGTTGACAGGATAAAAGAGTGAGCGTGGTGACCTATCTGAACAGTCTAAAGGTTAAAAAAAAAAAAGAAATATTAAATTTTTACAGCGTGCTGGCAAGAGGTCACTCTCCCTTTGAATTCTATAGTCCAAGCGACCTGCAGGGTATCACAAGCGCATTCTTCCTTCCTTCTAGATGTCTCCTCCTACTCTACCCTATTTTTCTTTATCTCTTTATGTTCTAATTCCTTCTCTCTCTTTCCTTCCTCAATTCCTTCTCCTTTCTCACATTTATCTAGCCATATTGAATTAAAGAATATTTTAGAATATTGTATTTAGGCAATAAAAGTGAAAGTCTAATTTTCTTTTAAAAAAAACAACAGATGTTTAATGTCTCTTTTTAAAAAAACTAACTTCACTAGCGTTTTCCAACCCTAAGGCCGTCAGGTGATCTTTGTAAAGCCTGGTGGCGCTGTACAGGGAAAAAAATCCATCTCCTCCCTAGGCTCTCTGGATGTTCCCTCGTGAAGCGGGAGAGCTTCATGAGGCCTCCTAGGGACCTGTGCATCTTTAGGAGAAAGCCCCTGAACTTGCCCTCGGTAAGGCCTGGAACTTTGCTGAACCTCAGTTTCCATATCTGTGAAATGGTAGCAATTCCATCCGGTCAGCACACAGCACCTCCTGGCTGAGCCACTGACCCTTCTGAAACCTGAGCCAGATCCCACTTTTTAATTTCCGCTCTCCTGACTATCACCCATTTGGGTAACTCTTGGTACGACATTTATTCACTGAATGTGTACTGAACTCCTTCTAGTACCAGGCGCTGGGGACTCAGAGATGAACATGGTAAGTACTAGCCCTCAGGCAGAAGGGGCAAATGGACTTGGAAGCCATGAATGGGGAGAGGGAGTGGGCACCGGACCTTGTCTGGGGATGGAGGTCTTTAGGACCACCTTCCTGGAGTTGTTCTAAAGAACTAAAGGTTGTTCTTTTACGACTTTTATGAATGTTGCTCTTCTCATAGCCCACGTTCTGCGTGGAGAATTTAGAAATCTATAGGAGTGGCTGCGTTTTGAAGGATGGGTGGAGGGTCTTGCATCCCATTTGCAACCATTCATTCCCTTTCAGCTCCTTCTCCTCCCCGGGCCTCAGTTTTCCTGCTCTTGCACCCCTTGGAAGCCTGTGCCCCCGCCGGTTCCGTTGTCATCTGTCCGAGAGAGCCTTCTGAGGATTCTGGAAGCTGAGGTCTTCGTCAGCTAACACTGACAGGGTCAAACTGTGAAGATAACACCCCTCACCTGACAGATGAAGCGAGATTGTGACGGAGGAGGCCAAACTGCAGAGGTGCTTCCTGACACCAGGACTGCTGTAGGGGGAGCCGGGGAGCAGGTGGGGGGCGAGACACAAAGAGCCTGGTGCCTTGGAGGCTGTCTGTCATCACCCCCCCCCCCCCGCCACCCCCGCCAATTAAAGACCTTAGGCCCCACCCTGCCCTACATGTGGCCCAGGGCTGTGTGAGGGTCACTGGAGAAATCTGGGTGTGGGCACCGAACACCTACAGGAGGGAGGCACTATGACCAAGAAACCTCACCTGGGCCGGCTGAAGCTTTGCTCTCTGGGGCAAAGGCCCAACCCTGGATTCACAGGAGGGACTGCGCTGCAGAACTGGGGCAAGTGTAAATCACACACTAGACCTTTTCACGACTGGCTTTTGCTCCTTACTTGCAAACCTCTCTTGTGGAATAGTGTGAGAGGCAAGCGGAGGTGAGAAGGAAGTTCCTAGGGAGAGAGGAGAGATTAAGGAGAAAAATGTCCTTCGCTCCCGACGTCCGTGCACACACACACACACACACACACACACACACACACACACACACTTAAATTACAGTGACCTGGGCAAACACGCGAAGCGGGACACACGTCTGAAGCCCCCTCCTGGAGGCCCCGCGGAACGGGGGCCCGGTGGAAAACCTTGGGGAGCAATGGCTCTTGACGTCCCTGTGGCCACTCGGGCCCTGGGGCTGAGCCGAGCTTGGGCTGCTGCTTTGTGAACCGTTTCCACCTCCGACCCGCCTCGGAGCATCACCCATCTGGCCTGGCGGGGAAGCTGAAAGATGCAAGGATGCGAAAACGGAGGCTTGGGTGGGAGCGGCGATTTGCGGGGTCACACAGGAGAGCACGTGGAGATGCGGGAACATCTCGCGGGCGCGCCCCGCCTGGCTGCTCCTAGAAGAGGACGGCGAGCGGGGTGCGGGGCCCCGGAACGCCGCGGCGGCGGCGCAGCCCCCCTGGCGTTGCCAGGCGCACGGTTGCCGGGTAACCCGTGCTGTCTACAGTGTGGCCAGAGCGCCCGGGCTCGCTGCGCGCTCGCCGCCCCCATCATGGCCTCCCGCGGTGCGGGCGCCCTACTGACCGAGTTCAACGCCGCCTACGTGCCCCCCGGCCTCATGCCCGGGTATGACCGCCGCACACCAGGCCTCGCCTGAACCTGGGGCTCAGAGCCCCTGCGGGCGGTCTCTCCCCTCCTCCCTCCACAAAACCCTCCACCGGCCTCCAAACTCCGCCCTTTGGGGGCCGAAGGAACCCGGGGCGCCAAGCTTTCACCTGGCGGGGTGGCCTCCCCAGGGGTCTGCGCTCTCAGAGCAGGCAGTGGCTGGGCGCGGCGGGGGCTCTGCAGGCCCCCTTCGGTAGGAAGTCGGTACCTAGCGAGCGCGGAGCCCGCCGGGCCGGGATAACCGTGGTTGGGGTCCGGGTCAGCGGGAGGCGGGGGAGACGACGTGTGGGGTTGGTGTTCGGAGATGCCGGGCAGGAGCAAGAGGGTGAGGAGTCCCCGAGAAGGGAGCGGGTTCTTCGGCCCCCACTACATTGCGGGCACGCAGGATTCCCGCAACATGAATTACTTGTTGGTTGAAGGAGCGAAGGCGACCGGGTGGGCACCCGGGAGCGGGGCTCGAAGAATCTGACCAGGCAGGACCGGCAGTAACGTTTGGTGGTGTGCGCTACCCACCGGATCGCCTCCTCGGTTCTCCCACTGACCTCACTTAATCCTCACAGAATGCTGCCCTTGAAAGCTTCCCAGCCCCCAGACCTGCCCTACCTTTAGCATTTTCGGATGCAGGGCAAAACCTACTTTTCCTTTCTCTGGATGTGTTCACACTCCAGACAGCTAAGGTGCAAGTCCGACCGCTCCCTTCCATTCTTTGGTCCTTTTTCTCAAAGTGTCTGAGATTTCCACTCCCAACCTCCTCTTCCAGGTTGTGAGATTGTCTCCTCTCTTCTACCAGTCAACACGGCCATTGAGGATGGGGGCTGGATTCTGAGAAGCCGCCTGCACGGCACCTACACATCTGTTTTGAAAGAATGAATGAAATTAATGTCTTGAGAGTTTTGCAGGCAGGATCTCCACGTGGGTGGAAAAACACGTGCTCTCTTCTGCAAACTAAACAGGCTGCAAAACAAAGAAAAGGTCTCAGTGTATATTTTGTGTGACGTTTGGGTTGTCTTGAAGCAGAATAAGGCTGACATAGAGGAGCTGTGATATTAAAATAACTTCTGCACACAGAGGTAGTACAGTAAGTAGGGGCCGGTTCTGTAGCTTTAATCCAGCCCCTTGGGGGACAGGGCCTTTCCTGGGCCTTAAAGAGCTCAAAAGCTGCTTCGGTTCCCATCAGACAAAGCTGATTTACCAGGTCACAGTTGTTTGCGGAAGTCAAGCCAGGTGTGTTAGAGAAGATGACTAAGGATTTTCCTCTTAATTCTTTCAATCATTTAGGCATTCCTTTGATAAAGATGTGTTGAGTGCTTGGGATGGGCCAGGTGTTGGGTTAAAACAAACAAGTGGGGGGCTGCCCTGGAGGGGTTCCCAGTCTGGTGTAATTACATAAGGTTTAGTTCAAAACCATCTCTGCAGCCTTGGATAGTGGTGTTTACACCACACTCTGGGTGTTTATCATGAAATTTGATTTCGTACATTGCTATATTTTTGTCTTAAGCCCACCACAGTCTCCAATGGAACCTAACCCTCCCCCACAGCTCCCCAACTCGGTCCCAGGTTGCGGGGAGGGAAGCTGCATGTTTCAGAAGCAATCCCAGGATACTTCTCTATCCACGCCACTCGTCTGCAGTTCCCTTGAGTGCCCTGTCCTCCGACTGATCTAGAAATTGGGATAACAAGTGAATCATAAATAAGGTTGCAAGCGTGGATGGGCTCGTTTGAGCAGCTGAGCCTGTATGTGTTACTTTCTTGGCTGGATCTTTCTGGGAGGGATGTGCTCTCCCTAAAGATTCTCATCAACAAGGAGTGAATTGAGCTGTCTTATGTGTCTAAATGCTACCTTATTGGCAACTTGTTAACGTAATGAAAGAATCCAAGATTCCCTGTCACACTTGGGTAATTATTATTTTGTATGTCTTTTCAAAGATGAATCACAGGATTTTAAGTGCAACCAGTCTCTTCTGACACTCAGATCGTCCTCCTTACCAGTTTTACTCAGAGAGGCAGAAATACTTGCAGGGGTGAGGACCTCGGAAGCTAGGCAGTCCAGCCCCACCACCACCTCCCGTTCCAGACGTGGTCACCGAGGCCTGGGGGATGGGGACTTGCCTGGGCCTCAGGCTGGTGATGGAAGAGCTGGGCTGGAGCCAGGTCCCTGATGCCCTGTGGTAGCACTGTGAACCCCCACGTATAAGCACCTATTATATGCCAGGCACTGAGCTGGGCTTTTTACAAACTTAAAAAAAAAAATCTTCACAACAACCCAGTTGTCAACCCAGATGCAAAACTGCCCGAGGTCTTTCATCAGGTTGCCCAGCCAGGTCTGTGTGACTTCAACACCCTGCTCTCCCCAACTGCTAGCAGTTATCATCAGTTAGATCTCTACAGCGTTCAAGGCCTGATTCTGGGTACCAAGGGGAACAGGATGCTGGTCCTCAGACAAGGATGCCCCACCTGCTCCCTTGCCACTTTGGGCAGTACAGCCCTCAGACATCGTGCCACTTTCTGGCCCATGTGCCCTCCCTGCAGGGAGCAGGGAGCTCTCGGGTCAGAGATCCCGGGGTTGTAAGGCTTTTGGAGGGATGAGACTGGCTCAGTGAGACTCTGTGCCTCCTGCCCGCAGGTCAGATCTAGGTGGGACCCATCCCTTTGCGCTCTGCCTCCCACCCACCTCACCGGGCTCCCAGTCCGAACATTTGACCTGCCCGTGCATCCTGGGGGACAAAGCAAAGCCGTCTGCCCAGGAGGATGTAGGAGGCCCAAGTGCCCACATAGCTACCTGATGCCACTCACACAGCCCTAAGGAACTGGGGAGACTTCCTAAGAACAGGGGATGGGCGGCTCCGGCAACCTGGGCTTCGTAACAGGGACCCTCCTTCTCTGCAGAAGAATCATAAGCCCATAGAGATGTGCTCCCATTTGTCAGTTCAATTCAGCAAATACTTACAGAGCATCTACTGGGTGCCAGGGATGCAAGTATGAGTAGAACCCAGCCCTCTCTCCCCATGGAGTTGACAGTTCAGATAGGAAGAATATACTAGGGCCCAGGTAATTACAACACAGCAGAATGTGAATTGAGACATAAGAGAGGCACAAAGATCGAAGACAGTTCAATGGCAGGGACAGGAGTGGTCTATGGGTGGGTCGGAAGAGGCTCGATGGGAAAGGGGGTGTATGAAACGTACCTTGAAGGATGGATAAGATCACAATCTGGGGAGAGGAGGAAACATCTTCTGGACGGAGGGGATGGCATGGGGAGGAAGTACCAGCAGAATATGCTTTGAAAGCAACAAATGGCCTATTTGCTTGGAGTGGCAAAGCTGGTGTTACCGAACCAAACTTGGGTCTTCTCGCCTGCACACAGTAAAACCAATCCATTGACCTGCGTTGCTGTGAAGGAATGTGCCGCGTTTATCGCAGGGCACCAAGAAAGGAGTCCAAGGAGCTAGTGCTCAAAAGCCCCCAACTCCCCAAAGGCTTTCAGGCAAAGGCTTTTGAAGACAGGGTGAGGGGGGGGGTTTGTGGGGTGTGTGATCAGCTCGTGGACATTCTTCTGATTGGTTGGTGGTGAGGTCATCAGGAGTTACCATCATCAACCTTCTGGTTCCAACCAGTCTGGGTTCTAGGTCCTTGCGGGCAGCATACAATTAACTTCTTCCACCTGGTGGGGTCAGTATCTGCAAAATGGCTCAAAGGACATGGCTCGGAATATTATCTATGGTCCTTGCGGAGGAACTAGAGGTCCTTGACTTTGTTTAATGGCTGAACTGTTATTATTTTGTCTTGCTTGACTGTCTTCCTTTCTTTCTGCATTTTCTCACGTCTCTATTAAATTGATTCTTTGGAACTCTGGGAAGGCCTAGGAGGCTGAAGATTTGCTACAGACAAGAAGCAGTTGGAGGACATGGTTGGGGATTCTGTCGCTGGAAAGCCCCATAGGGTCCTGCTCAGTTACACTGGGACACAGAAGTGGATGATGAGACTGGAAAGACCTCTCACAGGGGCCCACGTCAAGCAGGGCCTTGAGCACCTGGCCCAGTTTGTTCTTAATTTCCCAGGTGATGGGGAGCCCTTGAAGGTTGTTGCCCAAGGGAGGGATCTGACCAGAACCGTACTCAGCAGGAAGTGTGTGGAGAAGAGGGTGCTCTTGGAATGAGAACAGGCTGAACAGTAACAAGTTAATTAGTGAATAAGCTGCTCGTGGGATCCCTGATGGCGAACGGTAATTAATTTGAATGTTAGCTGGGGGACCAAGCAGTGCTGTTAAGAGGCGGGGAGGGATGGCTCCCCGCGTGCACAGTAACCACAGGGGGCTTTGACTGTGGGCCGGGCTGAGCACCTTCTCCAAGCTTGTGTGGTGCGCAGGTGGGTGAGGGGCAGGGTTGGACGAAGGGGTCGAGGAGGAGGTGTGAGGGTCCGTAGGGACCATTCGATGCCCCATTGTGAAACATGTCGTGCCCCTCTGTCCTCTCCACCATGGCATGCCACACGCCCAACAAAAACGGGGCTCTACCATGGAACCGCACTGTCATGCTCACAGCTCGCAAATGCAAGTGTGTACAGGGACATAGACCTACTAGTCAAGGCGTGCCCTCCGAGGGCTAAATAAATATGACCATGTGCATGGGCACGCACGTGCGCGCACACACACATGCGCGCGTGTGCACGGGTCCCCGCCCACAGCAAGAGGGGCTGAATGGAATCTAGAGCCCACGCAGAACCTTACGAGGATTGCGGAGGAGAGGGCTTCTCTTCTATTGGGATGCAAATATCTTGGCTTTCAGAGAAGGTGGGAAAGCAGGGAGCAGAGGAGGAGTGTGGCAGAGAGCCTGGGGGTGGCAAAGACAAGAATCACGATGACATGTCACTTTTCTATAGCTCCTTTCTTTGAGGTGCGCAGACGCCCCTGTGGGTGGGACTCTCTGGAGCCCAGCGTTCCAGGAAATGGTGCCCCCGGCTTCTGGACTTCGGCGTCCTTCAGTGAACATTACTGAGTGCTTGTCATGTGTCGGGGCTGTGCAGGTTTTGAGGATAGAAGAGAACACTCATTAGCAGAGGAGCTGAGCTCATGTGGACCTTGATGTCGATGAAGGATCGTAATCCTGCTGTGAGGCAGAGATGCTGGGCAGAGGGTGGGGGGCCAGGGGAGGCGACAGGGAGCCTGGCTCTGTGAGTCAGGGCGAGATGCCCCAGGAGGCAGGAGGAGATGCAGGTGGAGGAAACGTGTGTGAAGGCTTGGAGAGCACGTGGGGCCCCAGGGATGTGAGTAACACTTCCGGGGCATAGGGCGCCCGTGGGGAAGTGAAAAGAGAGGTGAGCCATGGTGATCAGATGATGAAAGGTCACTCTGGCATCAGTGTGGACGACAGGCTGCAGGGGTGACACTTGGTCTAGGGGACTAGCTAGGAGATCTGAGGCTGTCCAGGTAAGCAAGAGGAGGACTGGTAGCCATGGGATGGAGGAGGGCAGTGGGAAAGTCACTAAGGAGGGAGCAAAAGCAGGACTTAGGGAGAGGCTGGATGTGACGGTTGGCAGGGTGATGCCCGGTTTCTGGTAGGTGAGGCGGTGTTAGCCAGGACAGAGACGGCCAGGAGGAGAAGCAGGCTGTCTTCAGTTGTGCTGAGTCTGGGGCCCCGGGCAAGCGCTCGCTGGGCAGCTGGGTGTGTGGATCTGTAGCCGGGAGGAGGGTCGGAGCTGGAGACACCGATCTGGGTGTCCTCGGTGTTGGAAGTCTAACGTGGACGAGCTCTCCCACAGGGAGTGGGTCCCTGAAGAGAGAAGAGGACCCTGGGGCAACACCAGCACCTAGGAGATGAGCAGGGGAAGAGAGCCAGACTGCAGTCCGTCCTCCTCCACGCTGAGGTTATCCTCAAAGCCTCCCCCCATGGAGACCCCTTCATGGAGCTCCACCAGTACTCTCCCCACCCGACCTTCAGGGGAATGGGCCTTCCCTCCTGCATTGAAGAGCCTTGACTGCCAGCACCATTTTTGCACACACACACCAGGACTCAATAAATACCGAATGAGGGGGAGGCGGGAGGAAGGAGGGCTGAGCGATGCAGGCTTTTGTATTCTCGACACCTAGCATCGCACCGGCACACAGTGGGTTTCCGATAAAGTAACTCTTAATGCCATCTGACTCTCTTAAAAAGTATTACCTGTGCAGGTAAAGAAGAACGCAACAAATCACCCCAAATCCAAACACCTAGAATTAACCTAAAAATCATTTTAGCTTTCTTTTTATGTGTATAGTCAGATAAAAGGCTAAATGGATGGGTGGATGGGTCCATGGATGGAAAGATAAGTGAGCAATTTTATAAAAATATGATCTTACCATACTTACTATTTTAAAATGAAAAGCATGAAATTTAATGTTACTCAAACTTAACTGAAGAGAAAGATACCGAAGTAAAGTGGAAGAACAGATTTTAGATAAATGCTAATTCATCGTAAGAGATCTCTGTTCCTAAAAGTTCCCTCTGAGGGATAGAGAATAAGCACCGTTAAGGGGTTAGAGTTAATTACATTGTGTTATTTTCACCAACGTGTTTCGATTTTAGATGCCACGGGTTGAACTATGCTTTAGAAATTCTAAGTGCACGCCCATCTCCCCTCCACCCACCCACCCCCAACTTTATTGCTTAAATTATTTTTTCCTTTGACAGGTTTTATAACATTTACATTCTTTTCTGCAGCCAGCCTTCACCTAGTAGCTATTCTTGGTTCTCTGCACTTAAATAGATGTGAAGTAACCACCAGTCATTCTTACAGAGGTTCTACATTCCTGAGTAGTTTTTGCTTTTGAACCGTCTCTTAGTTGGCAGGATTTCATCATTGAGCACTGCTTTCAAGAAGAGCTTTGGGTGCTTTATTTCCTGAGCTCTTTCATGCAGCTGCCTTTATACCTGGGTGACTGGCCAGTTCGATATTCTCGGGTCATGCTCTTTTCTCTGCAGAGTGCTGTAGACGGTTGTTTCTTTAGTTTTCATTCTGTTGCTTCATTTTCTCTGTGTTGGAGTTCGGCAACAGCTGGTGACCGGCACCTCTTTCATCCCCTGCGTTCTGAACCACTTGAGAAAAAAGATAAACGAGGGGAAGCTGGCGTCGGAGAGTGGGGCTGACGCTGAGCCCGGATGAGATGGCCGGGCTGGGCTGGGGCAGGCTTTCCTCCTGAAGGGCAGAGTGGGTCCCCCAAAGGGCATGGAGGAGCAGGGTGGCCCTCCTTGCTTCCAAGCAAAAGAGGGAGGGAGAGTGGGCTTCACGCCCCCCCAGGTAGATGTTCCTCCACTTCTAATGTGGAAGAGCAAGTGGGGGCTGGAGACGGCTGGTGGACAGTTCCCTCCACACGGAGTGACTCATCGCCGGGAAGGAGGAAGCACCTCCCAACCGCTTGTCTTTGACTTCTAGACGATGGCAGTGCTCTGTTTATGACATTTCACACACGGCACAAAGAACTTTCAGGGGCTCTGCCTCTTGATCTTAGGTGATGCTTCTTCCAAATGAGTTTCTTCACCAGTGCGAATGTTGCAGAGAGGAAGTGGGGGCCAAGGCTGTTGGATGTGGCGACTGGATGATCTCATATGACCTTCATGAAAAAGCACACATTCAAGTGACGGGTCAGGAGGAAAGCATAGGAGTAGAAGAAATGAAGGCAGAAAGTAGTGAAGAGGATTCCTTTGAGAAATTTGGAAATAAAGGAAGAGAAAGGGTTGTAGAAAGCAGCAAGGCCAAGTGTGGAATTTTGCAATCTAGGAAAAGCTTTGAATGTCTGTGGGCAGAGGAGAAGACACTAGGGGAGCAGGAGAGATCCCAGATGGCTCGGAGGGGGGACAGAGGCCGAGAGACAGGGAGGGACGGATGGGGGAGTGAGGCCTTGGTGAGGCAGGAGAGGGCGCTGCAGCCCAGGAGGGGGAAGGCCATGGCAAAGAGGAGGACTCCGTCCTGAAAGTGGCCAAGGCGACCCCACAGGCTCGCAGGCACTCACCAACCCCACCATCTTTCGAGGACAGGAGACGTGGCCGCCAGCAAGGAACTCAGGAGGGGCCAACAGGAAGGGTCACTGAGGCAGGAGGGAGAGGGTTAGGACCACCATGGTCAAGGCACCCAGGGCAGAAGGAAGGCAAGGGACAAGAGAGGTGAGGCTGGAGAAAGGCCTGAGTCCAGTGGAGGGTCTCTCCCCTCTGCTGCCCACTCTGCAGCCCCGTCGCTCACTGCTCTGGCCCCGGGCTAGCCTCGAATGCTGCAGGATCGCAGGGAGGTAGAGCTGCGGAGGGAGGGTAGGACCAGGAACGGGGGCAGGACTCCTGTTCTGCCTACAGTGCAAGGCCATTGGAAGGTGCATCAGTAACCACGGTGCTTAGCTTTCTTGCCTTTCATCTGAAGATGAAATCATGCATTTCTTTCTAACTCTAGGCCAACACCCGTTCTACCTGTGAGGAGCCTGAGGCCCAGGGCAGCCCTCAGAGGTAATACTGAAGCACGTCTTCAAAGGCCTCACTGTGCTTTGGCCTCTGGTGCAGGACGAGTTCCTGAAATGGAGAAACCCTCGACTGGCAGTGGCCTGGCCGGCTCCCTGCACTTTCCGGGGCTTCCCTGGGAATGTTTTCACGTCGGGGAGGGAGCTCAACCAAGAGGAAGTAAGACGTCAAGCATTGCAGTAGGGTGGTCTCAGGAGATGCACTGGAGGGCCCTGGAGCATGGCCACTGGCTTTCAGTGTCTGTGTCTGTAGGTCCCACCGTAACATCACTGATACTGTTGGAACGTCAGCTACTCACCTTGTCATTTGTTTAATAGACATTTCCTGCCCACAGACCATGTGCCTGACACGGTTCGGAGAACTGGGGATCAAACGTAAGATGTGATCCAACTCTGCCCTTGAGAAGCTCCCCGTCTAGCAGGGAGACAAGATGTAAGCGGACAGTAGCAGGACAGGGTGAGATTGGTGGAAGGGGTTTAGGGCACAGAGAGAACAGAGAGTGGGACCCACCTAGACTTAGAAGAGGCGGCAAGGAAAGGCTTCTTCAAAGAAGTGACATTTAGGCAAGTCTTAAAGGGCCTTTTAGTACCGGGAGGCTCGGAGCAGGGGACGGGGTGGTGGTGGACAGGTTTGTCATTCCTGATGGCAGAAGGCACAGGGCAAGACGCCAGTGGGGAGAGTGAGGGGAAAGGCGGGGTGGAAGGCAGGAAGAGCAATTACACATAGGAACCGCAACGACTGTTCACAACCGGGCTGCAGGGTAACTGATGAGGCAGAGACAGAGGCAAGGGTCAGGTCACTGACAGCCTTGCCTGCCACGCTAAGGAGCTGACTTCAGAAAGTTCAGTCTGGCTGTAAGTGTGGAAAATGGGCCGGAGGTACGAGTGCAGGTAGGAGAGCAGGGAGGAGGCTGCTGCCGCGGTCCAGGCGAAAGGTGATGCAGCTTGAGCTCAGGCGGCGGGGACGCAGCTGCAGGGCTTGCTGGCTGACTGGATGTGAGCGATGAAGCTGGGGGCGATGGATGCCCATGCTGTCTTGGACGTCGCGGAGTGCTCTTCACGGAGGTGGGACTAGACTGTTGGGGAAGGTGGAGGTGGGAGGTGAGGCCTGGGGGACATCCCAGGGAGATGCGCAGTGTGCAACCGTACACAGGAATCTGAAACTTGGAGGGAACTTCTGAGCTGGAGCTGGAGACCAGGGGTCCTGCACACACAGGTGAAGGTTAAGCCACGGCATGGAGGCCATCACGAGGAAGACTGGGTGGGCCCAGGACAGACCCCAGAGGAAGTGGGCAGAGAGGGAACATGATGAGAAGGAGACTGAGAAGGAAAGGACAGAGGTGTTGGTGAAAACCAACAGTGAACAAGAGAGCAGAGTAATAGAAACCACGAGTGATATTTCAAGAAGAGAGCAGTCCACAGTGTCCAGCGCTGCAGGAGGGCCACTGGTGACCTCTGCAAGAGTGACCTCAGTGGCGACATGGGGGCAGGGCCATGTTTCAGAGGGCGGGGAGCCCAGGGGAGGCTGTGCTGACTGGGGAGCTTTGATCTCTTATTTGCCCGAAGTCTGATTCCCATGCTCTCTGATGTCACCAACTCGCCCCTCCTCTCCCCTCCCTTTCCCCAAACAAGTCTTGGTTCTCTCTGTGTGAGTCTCAGTTAACCAGGGGTCGTGAACCGTGTCTGCTGTGCTCTCTGTGTCCCCAAGCGTCTCTGCTCGCCCTGCTCTTGTCCCTCCCACTAGGCCCCTTGGTCGCAGAGGGTGATGAGTTAAGACTTTACCCCACAGTACACAGGGTGACAGTTACAGAGCGAGGGGGTCAAGATTTCAGCAGCCTCAGGAGGGATGCCAGGAACCTGAATGGGCGGAATCAGGAAGAGCATTTTCAGTTGCCCTGGGAGTTTGGGAGCAAACCCCATAATGCTTGCTGGCCTGAGTCTGCAGGCTTCTCCCCCTGCAATGGCAGCCTTGCAGCTACACTCGTCCAAACGCCAGCACAGCCCCTCGGTGCAGCAAGGAGCGTCTGCCCTCTGGTGGACCCAGAGGGTACTACACAAAGCAGGGCTGTCTCCCCAGCCCCAGCCCCAGCCCAGACTCAGAAAATGTTCTTTTAGGGACGTGAACATATTTTTCAAAGTCCAACCGTCCCTCTAACAAATGTGAAAGTTCCTTCCTGTCCACCCTTTGCTGCTTTTATCTGGGAGAGCTTCTTCTCCCGGGGAAGGCCAGCTCTGCCCTGTGAGATAATCGGGCATGTGGTTTCCTCACTCTCCCTCCTGCCACCCAGGCAGGGAGATCAGAAGTCTATGCTGTGAGGTGTCCTGTGGAGTAGGGGGCATCGGGAGGTCAGTGGGCAGATCTTGGGTTTCCAACTCCAGGCTGACCCATTGCTCGCCTCAAGAGCCCCGAGCCTTGCCGTTGTTGTTATGGATAAGGCAGCAACCCTTTCCATGGAGTTTAATGGTTTTTAAAGCTACAACTTAACATCTTCTATAGGTTCTTCTGTGCAGGACAGATGGACGCATTTTCTAAATATGGAAACTGAGACTCCACAATGGCCTCGGGAACTTGTGCCACGGCAAGTCTAGTTGAAGGCAGAACTGGAGGGAACCCGGATCTCCCCACGCCAACTCTAGGATGCTAGGTTGGCCATCTCCACCCTTGGGGTGGCTCTGAGTCAGTCCATCCCTGGAGACAGTGCAGGGCCTTGTCTGGGGACAAGTCTCCCCTTGAGACCTCTCTGGGCAGGATCTGCTTCTCCTGCAGCTGTGGGACCCCAGGACGCCCAGCTCTGTTCCTTCTCCAAACTGCCTGGCAGCTTCACATCTAACACAGGGGACCAGCTAGGTGGTTGGGAGTAAGAGGGTCGTGTCTGCACTCAGGCTTTACCCCGATCATCTCTGTGGCCTGGGGAAAGTCCCTGTCCTTCCCTGCGGTCCACTGCCATCACTGTCACCACCACCATCATCTTTGTCACCGCCACCATCACCATCATCATCAGTAGCAGCGGCACGTTTCTTATAACACTTGTTGAGTGTTTGCTCCTTGTTCAGCATCATGTTAAGTGCTTTGTACGCATTACTTCATCTACTCCTCAAAACAGAGCTAGGAGGGAGGTACCGACATCAGTCCATTATTACATGTGTACACTTCCTGCAGGAATTGGGCCAGAATCCATCCCAGCTTCTTGACACCTATGTCTTTGCTCTTAATCACTGTACGCTGTGCAAACACAAGTCATTCTGACCTCGAGTGTCAAGCGGATGGGCAGCCGGCAGGGTCATCGGCAGCACGGCTGGGAAATGGGCCTTTTTCACCCTCCCTACCTGGTTCACTGCATAACACTAGCTCCATCCTCACTCCCAGGCCTCCTCTGGGGCTGAAGAAGAAGTGGCACATTTTAAGAGTATTCCCTGGGCTTCGCTCGTGGCGCAGTGGTTGAGAGTCCGCCTGCCAATGCAGGGGACGCGGGTTCGTGCCCCGGTCCAGGAGGATCCCACATGCCGCGGAGCGGCTGGGCCCGTGAGCCATGGCCGCTGAGCCTGCGCGTCCAGAGCCTGTGCTCTGCAACGGGAGAGGCCACAGCAGTGAGAGGCCTGCGTACCGCAAAAAAAAAAAAAAAAAAGAGTATCCCCTGAGAACCTGAGGACCTACCAGACATTCCCGTCAGGGAAGAGGGTCTCCCCACAGGAGCGGCAGATGCGGGACGGCTACTTCGAGTTCAGAGCCTGATGCCTGAGAGCCACGGCATCACCAGGTTGGATTTTTGGAATAAAATCTTTATCCGTGACCATCCCACATTCCTCTCCTCTGAGCCCCAGGACCACTTGGCCACAGCAGGACAGCACTGAGGGTCACACAGCACGGTGTCTGAGGGGCCTGTGCAATGCTCACCCCAGGTGTTAGAGCCAAGAAAAGGCGGTGTCAGCGCCCTGCTGGACCCACACACCTCTCCCCTGAGGGCTGTGTCAGCGCCCTGCTGGACCCACACACCTCTCCCCTGAGGGCTGTGTCAGCACGCGGCTGGACCCACACACCTCTCCCCTGAGGCCTGTAGGGCTCCTGAGTCTCGGTGGCAGGTCACTCAGGCAAGAGATACGTCCCATCTGCTTGCAATGGGATAATCAAGGAAGTTCCGTTGTGCCGTGTCTGAGAAGGAGGGCGCAGTGGCCCTGGAACGCTTGCGCCGGTGTCAGATGCAAAGGAATTCCCACCTGAGCCTCGGCTCAGCCGCATTTCATTCACACAATAGCCTGTGAGAGAGGGGGTGTTGCCCCCACTTTACTGATAAAGACACCAAGGCTCAGAGCTGGAAAGAATTGTCCAAACTCATGCAGCTGAGAAGTGGCACAGACAGGATTCGAACCTAGGCCTGTCTGACTCCCAGGCTCTGCTATTTCCACTACATACTCTGCTTGTGGTCCCTGTGGGGTGGGGATGACGCAGATCCCGGAGGGCCCTGTGGTGCCTGAGAGAAGAAACCACTTTCTGCATTCTTCCCAGACTGGCAGGGACAGTCTGATTTGGGACCTACCCCTGGGACTGTTTCTAGAAGGGGACAGGAGGTAAGGGACCTGAGACTAAGACACTCTTCAAGGCATTGCTGAGCATCAGGGACCTTTACGCCAGAGTGGACACTGGGTTCCTAGGTCACATCTGGACGTGGCCTGGGAGGTTCGGGGTCTGGAGGCTGCTGCCTACTACCTCCTGGGAGGCCTCCTGTCTGCGGGACAGGGCACAGGATGCAGGGGACAGCCCCTCTGGAGACAGGATCTAGAATGGGAACCTTGGGTCAGGTGTGTACCCACACCATAGGAATTCTCCAACATTCCAGCACCTCCTGGATTTGATCAAGGGACTCCATAGGGCTCTTATTTCCCCTAAAGGCAAGGCAACCACAGCAGGTTCAAGTACACGGAGGGTGAAACAGACCTTCCCCTGTGAGCCAGCATTTAGACACCTCCTCCTCTGAGAGCATCAGGTAGGCATCTGACAGCTTTCAGAGAACCCCTAAGGGGCCTCTCCTGAGTGCCAGAGCAGCTGGGCCCCAAAGAGCCCCTGTGGTGGCCAAATTCATTCCAGGGTTTGGCTGAAGGGCAAAGCAAATAAACCCTGATCGCTGGTCACACACTGTCGCGTCCCGAGAGTGCAGGGGTGCCGAGGGGGGCCAAGATATCTTGGGAAGCCAGGCGCCAATTGGAAAGACTGCTCAGCGCGTAGCTCTGTACAGCCTGCACCCGAGAGCCGAGAAGAGAGGCTGGGCGGAGGCTCCAGGGAAGGGAGGGCAGGACGTGTATTTTCCTGGTGAATTTCATCCCATTTGGCCTGGTCCCTGCTGTGACATGTATTGACCTCAAAAGGACTGGCCATCCCAGTCTTGGCATCACTGGAGAACTTAAGCCCTGGAATGAGCAGTTCTTAATAAAAAGTCCTTCTATATGACCCTGCACTCAAAAAAGGATGAACTGATGGAAAAAGGGAAAGGCTTTTCTTCTGCTTTATTGAATAAACAATATTCTAGAAGGGAGGGAGGGATGGGGACAAAGTCATTCTTCTAGTCAGATTTCCCCCAGCGCCCCGCCCGCAGGGGGTTGAATTCCTAGTTCCAGGGGTCCCCCTCAAGGCTGCCAGAGCAGGTATTTGGGGCCACATCAGCACCCCCAGAAGTGAATCCGAAAGGAGCGGAAAGAAAGAATTCCATTAGCCACCTCGAGCCTGCAGCTGTAAAGCCCCCTCTGATTTCTGGGTTCATACCTCTTGTGTCCCTTTCTCTGAGTGATGGCCAGTTTGCAGCTCTCCCAAGCCAACTCGAAGCCTCCTTTGAGCAGCTCTAGAATGCAAAGGCTGTCCGAACCTTGTGGTGCTGGAACCAGTGGGAAGAAACGGGAGAGATTCAAAGAAAAAACTCAAGGCAGACAGGATTCCAGCTCCAGTCATGTGCTGGGCTGTTATGGAGGAAGAGGAATTACCTCGGTTGTGTGTGGGGGGGGGGGTGGTCCAAGTGTGGATCCTCTTTTAGAGAGTCTGCCCAGGCTAAGCCCTCTGGCAGCCATGTTGGGATGGAGGGCCCTCTGCTCCGGCCAGGCAGTTGGAAGAGGGCTGGACACCTGCCTGGAGTTGGCCAATCAGATTCTCTGAGAATTTGGAGCCAGAGCTGAGGGACATTCACTGAGCCAAATAGACATAAACTTGGCCGCTGTGGAGGCCACATTTGGCCTCACGTCTGACAAAGCAGAGATGGCTGGTTGCACGTAAAGCAAAGCGCAGAGTTGCTGAGGACAGAGGCAGAGACTCTGGGCCCCCGACCAGGTGCTCTCTGAGGTCTAGCTGTCTTTGTTCTTTTTTGAGTGGTTTGTTAAACCATTTTGAGTGGGCACTCTTCCTTGCTACCAAAATCACCTAGACTGAAGACCAAGGGCAGAAAGGGCCCAGGAGTAGCAGACACAGGCAAACAGATGCAGCTCAGTGCGAGAAGATTGCCCTAAAAGGGCTGTTCCTCATGAAACGGGCTGCCTTCAGCGGTGGTATGTTTCCCACAACTGGAAGGACCCAAATAAGACTGTTAAATACAGCCAGTATGGAGATGGCCGATTGTCTCAAAGGAGTTTGGACAGCTAATGACCATTAAGGCCCCCTTCCGCCTGATGGAAGGTTTGGAAATGCTTGAGCTCTTCTCTGAGCTCTATCACCAGCTTCTTCATCCCTGCCGCTCCCCCCCCCCCCACATTTCCATGCCAATCACCAGCTCCCAGTGACCACTGGAGGTTGTGGTGGCATGGCAGCAGGACCAACAGGGGCAAGGGCAACTCCCCAGGTCAGTCCTGGAGCCCAGCGGGCTTTGCGTTGGCTGTAGAGGGACCGCGCCTGAAGTCTGGACCACCCACGTCGTTTGCAAAGCCTGGAATGCAATCTCCCCTTTGCCTTTTGAAACCCCACTCCCTGTCTCTTTCCAGGTTACCTCATTTCTCAGAAGCTCCAGTTTTGCTGATTCTGAAAGAATCTGCGAATTGCCCTGGAAACTCATGACCTCACTGGGAAGACCAAGGTGTCCCATTGGCTGAGGGAGACTGTGGGGTGGGGGCTTCTTGTCCCCCACTATGCTGGGCATCCCCCCCTCACTCCAGAACACCTTACTTCATGAAGTCCGGAGATCTGGCCATCGCGTGTTCAGACTCTGAGAAAGACAGCATGTTGTCATTGTCCACATCTGACTCATTCAGGACCTGGACAAGGTTGCAGAAGCAGCGAGAGAATCAGAAAGGGAGATGGGGGTGCAGGCGTGGGGGGCAATCAGCACATGCTGAGAGCTACCATAAGCCACGCTCTCGCTGGGTGCTCAGCGTCCCTGGAGTCCCCTGGGAGGCAGGTGCTCTACCCCTGCCCCAGACAAGGACACGGAGGTGCAGAGAGATGAGGTCATGTGCGTGGCTGTCTGGGACCTTGTGGGCTGGTCTCATCATGGGAAGAGTCCTCTTGATGCCTCCAGGACAAACTTGGCAGTGAGAACGGGTGTGGGGTGATGGACAGGGTGACATCCCCCACCCGCTGTTGTCACCCAGTCACAGGCAGGGGCTCTGCACGGCAAGGGGCTCAGTCAGGGTGGGGAGGCAGCGATGAGCCCTCATGGTTTTATCTGCTCCTACTTCCCATCCAGACCAAAATGTTCTCATGGTCTTAGGACAAATGGGTCCATGGTTGTCTTCATGTCCTGCCGTACTTTGGACTGTCACTCTAGGACACCTGGGCGTTGTGCTGGAATAATGTAGGAGAGGGGATGTTGTGAAGTGTACACCTGAGGCTGACCTGCTGTTGGCCCACCTGCCTGCAGTGGCTGCAGTGTTGCTGGGAGGGCCCCTTGGGGTGGGCTACTGATCTGGAGACCCAGGAAGGGAGTCATGATCCTGGAGGAAGGACAGAAAATTGGGAGTAGTTGCTTCCAGTGAGCACCCATCCCTCAGTGCCCCTCACCCTGCCTGCCATCAAGAGGCTTCAGGTGATAGCGGGGCCCACGCCAGCCACCGTCCCGCGGCCCAGGGCACACACGTGGCTGCTGAGGTCGGTCAGCAGGTCCTCTGACGCGTCGTCTCTGTCGAGCAGTTGAAGGATGATCCTCTACAGGTCCTCCTCATCGATGAAGCCATTCTCATTAAAATCTGCAAAGAGGAGGCGGGGCCTGAGAGGAAGGGTGAGAGGAAACGGGCTTCCTCGGCCTCCAAGAGTCCTGGGGCCACGGCACCAGCCAGGACCTACAGACTCCCACCAGCCCCTGGGAGGCCCCGCAGAGCCCAACTATACCAGGTGGGCCTAGAACCTGGGACTCAGGGAGACCTGGGCAGGCCTAAGGGGTGGGGCTCAGCAACGGCAGGGGCAGGCTGCAGGCAAAGGTGTTGCTTAATAATAATAATAATAGGCATTGGTTGGGTCTGTACTACCTGCTCAGACTTTTCCTGAGATCTTCACCTGTTTTAACTCACTGAATCTTCACAATTAACTTTTTATGAGTCTCACTTTACCAAAGGGAAACTGAGGCACAGAGGGTTTTCTGGTTTGTCCACACAGCCAGGAAGTGAAAGGGCTGGCATTCAGACCTGGCTACGCTGGTCCCCGGGTCCCACATCTACCATCATGCTGTGGAAATTCCAACCCTGGAACTTACAGGTCAGTATATCTTTTGGTGGCTAGGAGTTGGGCAGCAAGGAGGAGTAGGAAGCAGCCTGGCTTTGGAGCCAGAGGACCTGGGCACAAGTCCCTGCTCCTGTCACCCTGCATCAGGCACAGAGATGCACCAGGCTGGGTCCTGCCGACAGGGAGCTCCCAGGCTGGGTTGGGGTGCAGGGAAGACCGTCAGGTGCCCGAGTGGCTTGGCTCCAGGAAGAGAGGAACAGGCATCCCAAGGACCCCAAGCGTTTCCAGATGGGCGTGTTCTTGTCTGGTTGGGGTTGGGGGTGTGAATGAGGAAGACTTCTTGGAAGAAGAGGCATCAGAGCAGCACTAAATGGGACTGCAGAGATGGCAATTGGAGGAGGTGTCAGGGTCAGGGTCACTGGGGACAGTGGCAGAGAAGGAACAACGCCAGGTGATCAGTTAGTTTTGAGGGGGGTGGAGGCTTGGGAGAAGGTCAGAGGTTGTCTGGAAGGTGAGCCAAACTGCAAAGGGCCTTGAATGCCAGGATGAGACAATGGTACTGACATTCTTGACAGCCCTCCCCTGGGACACCCAACACAGTCCCTGAACCGCTCATCAGCCATGTAGTAAATGCAGTCAACTTAGGCAGGTACAATAATTACCACCATGACAAACAGAGGGGCCAGGCTATGGTCTAAGTGCTTTGTATTCACTGCATTTAATTCTCATAACACAGATGCAGAATCTGAGACACACAGAGATTAAATAACCATGTTTACTTCCTTAATCTCATTTCAGCCTATTACCTCATCAATACACTGATGAATCCCAAATTTGTGTCTCCAGCCTGGGCTTCTCCCTGAACTCCAGGCTCATATATCCACCTGCGTTCCTGCCCTCTCTACCTGGAGGACTAACAGTTCTCTTAAACTCAACCTGTCCAAACCCAACTCCTGATACGCCCCCCTCCACCCTGGCCCCTAACCTGCAGCACTCAGAGCTGCCCCTTGGCGAATGGGTAACTCTACCCTTCCAGTCTCTTGGCCAGTCAGGTTGGAGTCATCCTTGACTGTCTTCTCCCTCCCAGGTCTAGCTCCAGAGGCAGTAAACACAGCCTGAGGTCTCCTCCTCACTGCACTGCCTCCACCCTGGTCCAGCCACCATCACAGCTCTCTAAGACCCCGCAGCAGCCTCCTAACCAGTTTCCCTGTTCTCAGTCTGCCCCCTTCAGTCTCTTCTCCACTCAGCAGCCAGAGTGGTCCTGTTCATCCTTCACAGCCTCCCATCTTAGCCAGAGGACAGCCCGGTCCCAACAGTGATCCCCGAGGTCCACCCTGCCCTCACTCTGCCTCTTTGCCATTCCTCCATAGGGCCAGGCACGCTCCTGCCTCAGGACCTTTGCACTGTGGTTCCCCCTTCCTGGAACACACTCACCCCAGAGTTCCTTTGGGTCTTTATTCAAATGCCAGCTTCCCCCAGGGCACTGCTCAGAACCTGTCTAAAATTACACTTCCTGTCCCTTTCTCCGCTTTGTTTTCTCCCAACACCTAAGACTACCTAACACACTATATGTTTCACTTGTCGGCTTGTTTATTTCCCTTCACCAGAACATAAATTCCACGAGGGCAGAAGGTTTTATCTTTTGGTCACTACTGTATTCCTGACTCCTAGAATAGTGCCTGGAACAGAGCAGGTGCTCAATGAATATTTGTTGAGTGAGTGAATGAATGAACCACCCAAGGTCACACATTGGTAAGCGATGGAAACAAGAGGAAACCCAGGAAGTCTGACTCTATGGTCAGTCTATGCTCTCAATCACTCGTAACTCTAAAACGTCCCATTTTAGCTGGGCCCAGAGTGGAGGAGTGCATTTGCTGATGTCATAGGATCCTTCCGTGGTAGAGCCTAGACTTTTGTCTCTGTTTCCCCAGGAAGGGTATGGATGTGGAAGGTACAACTAAGCACTAACCCCTTAAGCAGGGGGCTCTCCCCTGGCTGAATGTTTATCAGCCACAGGGGCCGGAGGCTAAGGCCCAAGATGTCCATCTGAGCCCTCCCTGCACAACTCTGCTATGACACGCCATGGGTAATGGATCAGATCTGGTGGGGGAGGTGCAGAGGGGCCAGCACTGGACTGGAGGGACTGGAGACTGGGTCCCCGCAGTGACATTGCACTGCTGATGAGAAGCCCTGCAGCCTCTCCCTGAGGCCCCGCATTGTCCCCAGGAGTCCTGCTGGCCCAGCTCCCATATGCAGAGACTGCAGCAAAGCGACATGGCTTTGGTCCCAAGCCACCTGAAAACAGAATAATTTGCTGGAGTAAAATGTAGTCCTGGACAGTTCTCCTTCTTTGGTGGTGCAAGGGCAGAACAGCCTGGGAAAGGGCTGGGGGCAGGGAGCTCTAGGCGACTGGCCAGCCCGTGTGGCCTCAGCAGCCTCATGACCTGCGTCCGGCCACTCTGGGGAGAGGAGGGTCTTCTTCTTGCTGTTTCCCAGCAACGAGGGAGATTAGAGAGCTGGTGGGCTCAGCCTTCATGTCCCCCCAAAAGCCTCTGACCATCATCATCCCAGTCTCTCTGTCATGTTATTCTTTGCAATTTACAAAGTACTTTCACAAAAATTAGCTCATTGGATGGAGCGAGGCAAGGCAGGCTTTCGCCACTATTCCCACGGAACTGAGTTGCCTCTTCGCCTCTCCCAGCCACTAGCATCCCTGTGTCAGATCCTGGGAAGGTTTGGGAGGATCCGCTGCAGGTGCTCTGGCTGAGGGTAATTCACACCTGGTGGAAGCCGTGCCGACTGGAGCCGGGAAGTAGTGCTGGGATGCTGGTCTCTGACAGGTAGGAAGTCTCCCCAGAGGTGCTGAGAGAGGGGGATCGATCCGTTGGAGGCCAGGAGGGTCCCTCAAAGCAGAAACTGGAGCCCAGTGGGTATGTCCTGGTAGGCGTGGCTGGCCTGCTGGACTTGACCGAGAGCCATTCACCCCTTCCTTCCTCCTAACAGAATTGCAATTCTTGTTCACGATGACGCCATGTCCAGCTTAAAATACTCAACCTTCCAGTCTCCTTTGTGGCTATGCGTGACCATGTAACACAGTTCCAGCCAATGAAGTTATAGCCAAAGTTGCTGGGTGGAGCTTCCAAGAAAGTCTGTAAAAGAAGAGTAGACTTCGTCTGTGACTTTGAACGTCCATTTTGTCCTTATCCCCTCTCACGTCCCTTTTTCTTCCTGCCTGGAATGACGAGATGCCTGTAGGCACAGAAAATATCTGGTGACTCTGAGGACAACAGTCCCATTAAAGACGGGAGATTAGGAGGCTTGAAGGAGCCAGGCCCTTGGTTGCTTCCGGGAGCCATTACCTCAGCTCTGGACTGCCTGAGTCCAGGATTTTTTTTTTAAACAGGGATGTTCTTACACATAACTAAGTGCAATCCTAACTGATACAGTAGGTCAGAGCAGTAGTTCTCAAACTCTGCTGCACCTTACAATCACCCAGGGAGGACTTCCCTGGTGGGGCAGTGGTTAAGAATCCGCCTGCCAATGCAGGGGATACAGGTTCAAGCCCTTGTCCGGGAAGATCCCACATGCCGCGGAGCAACGAAGCCTGTGTGCCACAACTACTGAGCCTGCGCTCTAGAGCCCGCAAGCCACAATTACTGAGCCCATGTGCCGCAACTACTGAAGCCTGTGTGCCTAGAGCCCGTGCTCTGCAACAAGAGAAGCCACCGCGATGAGAAGCCCGCGCACTGCAACGAAGAGTAGCCCCCGCTCGCCGCAACTAGAGAAAGCCTGCATGCAGCAACAAAGACCCAACACAGCCAGAAGTAAATAAATAAAATAAATAAATTTATATATATATATAAAAGAATCACCCAGAGAGTTTTAGAAAAGCCCACCAACCAGGGCATACCCAACACCATTATATCAAATCTCTGCAGCTGGGGCCCAAGCGACCATAGGCCTTAAAAACTCCGGGGGTAATCCCAGTGAACAGCCATGTGGGAGAACCAGTGGGTTAGAGCCATGCTTCTGAAACTTTAAGGTGCAGAGAAACCACCTGGGGGTCTTGTTAAAAGGCAGATTCTGATTCAGTAAGTGGAAGGTGAGACCTGAAATTCTGCATTTATGGCAAGCTCTCTGGCAACGTTGATGCTGCTGGTACCTAGGCCACACTTGGTGTAATGAGGGGTTAGAACACTGAGTTAGGTCTTCAGACTTTGGCTAAGAACGATCATCAAGACCATCACCAACACCATCCTCTCCTTTCTTCCTCCTTCTCCTGACCCTTCTTTTTATTCCTCCTCTTCTTCCTTCACTGCTACCACGACCACCTCAATGTATAGAGCAGCCGTCACAGGCCAGGCACCAGGCCCATCTTTCATCTCGCTGACAGCTCTGTGAGGTAACAAATCTTCTGAGCCCGAAGAGAATTCAGATTTGCCCGAGTCTCGCTGATGAAGCCTTGGAGTTTATGAGTCCCCGGGCATCTATTCGCACTGCTGATTTGCATGAAGGCTCTGTGCTTTTTGTTTCTGTACTTGAGCTCAAGGAGGAAGGAAACTGCCCGAGGGGGCCCTGGAGAGAGGGCCGGGGGGAAGATACAGGGACAGTGTGGGGGACAGAGAGTGTCTGCTCCTCGATGTGACCTGAGGACCCTGTCTGACTTTTCAGGAGGAAGGGCATTCTCCCCATTCCTGAGTTGAACACAATTGAGCTCCTGAGGCTTGAACAGCAAGAGAACCTGCTACTCTTCTAAGTTCCCTGAAGGTTTGGGTGTTTTTGTTTGTTTAGCTCTAGAAACCACGGAAAGACCGCTGAGGCAGACATCTTTTGGAACATCTGCCCAGCCTACTCTTTACCATTTCTGAGCAGCATCTCCACCCCCAGTGGTTGGTCTCTGGAGCCATGTTTATTTCTGTGACTCTGCTTCTTCTTGGTTGTGGTTTATAGGACAAGGTCGGTCCCCTAACCTAGGGGCAGCTGGATCCCTGGTTTGGCTGAGCCAATCAGCATCTCTTGAGAAACAGAGATGCTTGTGGCTGGTCCGTCATAGTGAAGCCCAAAGGCCATGTGGAGGCCAGGGTGGTCATCTCTGGCCCATAGGCACAGAGGCTTAATCAGATCAGCAGAAAGAGGAGGCACACGGAGAGAAGCAGAGATGAGAGACCAGCAGCAATAGAGAGAAAAGGAGGAAGCAGCTACCTCGCTTCCTGGCCACTTTCCAGCTGCAGCCCAGGCTCTCGGGAGGCCTGCTTCACTTCTACCGTGGGTTCCACGCTGCTTGTAGTGAACAGGCTCCAATGGCCTCCTCCCCCCACGATCTGCACCTCTTGGCGTTCACGCTTTTCTATAATCCACATACCCCTCTTGTGTGGGTGGGCACTTAATTCTAAGCAGTGGAATTTGGCAACAGAGATGTCATTTCCTGATTACAATACGCTATATTGCCAGCAGACTGGCTCCAGAGACTCCCTAGCTGTCTTTCAAGAAGCAAGTGGCCATGCTGGAAGGCCCATGTGACGAGAAGCACAGGTCACCCTCTGGAAACTGAGGGCAGCCTCCAGTCAATAGCCAGAGAGAAGCCCGGGCTCTAAGCTCTGTAGACACAAGGAGATGAATTCTGCCAACAACTGGAGTGAGCTTGTAAGTAGATTCATCCCCCGTCAAGCATTCTCTAGGCGAGCATGCAGGCCAGCCAAAGCCTTGACTGAAGGCTTGTGAAACGCTAAGGTGAGGAACCGACTAAGTTGTGTCCAGACTCTTAACCCACAGAAACTGTGAGATTATAAATATGTGTCATCTGAAGCCACTAAGTTTGTGGTGACTTATTACACAGCGATGGAAAACTAATGTACTGCTGCTCTTCATCTGTTGTCTTTAAAAAAGTTTATTTTATTTTATTTATTTATTTTTGGCCGTGTTGGGTCTTCGCTGCTGCACGCGGGCTTTCTCCAGTTGCGGCGAGCAGGGGCTACTCTTCATTGCGGTGCACAGGCTTCTCACTGCGGTGGCTTCTCTTGTTGCAGAGCACGGGCTCTAGGCACACGGGCTTCAGTAGCTGTGGCTCGCAGGCTCTAGAACGCAGGCTCAGTAGTTGTGGTGCACGGGCTTAGTTACTCCACAGCATGTGGGATCTTCCCGGACCATGGCTCGAACCCGTGTCCCCTGCATTGGCAGGCAGATTCTTATCCACTGCGTCAGCAAGGAAGCCCCCATCTGACTCCTTTTACACAGGTAAATTCCTGTTACTTACAACCTGAAGAGAGCACGTAGCCTGGGCCAGCATTTTCCACCCAGAAGAGCTTCCCCATCCAGGATAGTACTGACAGAAGACCGAAGAGGCTAGAGATAGCACAGCATGTGCTCTGTGGTGGAAGGCCTGACAGAGGGTAGCACAGCTCGTGAACCAGAACTCCTTGAATACCTTGGAAACTCGCTGGGGACTCCCAGAAATACGTGGGGTAAACAAGGAGGAAGACTAGTGGATGGGGGTGGGGACTAAGCCAACTGAGTTGGGGCGTGTGATTTCACTTGTACTCACCCTGCCTGATGTTCATTGTAAGTGTGTGTCATCAGATTTAGGACACTTGGGGCCATTATTTCTTCAAATATCTTTTCTGCCCCGTTCATTCTCTCCTGTCCTTCTGAGACTCCAGTTAAATATATGTTTGAACTTCCTGTTGTCCAGCACGTCCCTCAGGCTCTGTTCCTTTTTTCTCTTCATATTTTTTTCTCTGTGTTCTTCAGATTGGATTATATTTCTGTTGATCTCTATCTTCAGGTTTACTGACTCTTTCCTCTGTCATCTTGATTCTCCTGCTAAGCCCATCCAGCAGATTTTTAGTTCAGATATTTTATTTTTGAGTTCTGTATTTTCCATTTGATTCTTCCTTATAGTTTCTCTTTTTCTGCTGAGAATTCCTATCTTTCCATTCATCAGGAGCATATTTTCTCTTACATCATTGGGCATGATTATAATAACTGTTCAAAGACACTTATCAGCTAATTCCAATATCTGGGATGTTGGAATCAGTCCCCATTCTTGAGAATGAATCATTAAAAAAAATTTAATATATTGAATAATTTTGGATTGTATCTTAGTCATTATAAATGCTTTATGTGGAAACTCTGGATTCTGTTATATTCTTCCAAAGAGTGCTGAAATTTTGATTCTACTGGGCAACTGATTGGACTTAAACTGCAAACCCTGTCACACAGGGACCTTGTTAAAATGCAGTGGCAGCTCAAATCTCCATTCAGTTCTTTTATCCTTACCTGAGTTGCTTTGAGTCTGCCCTGGTATATATGGTTTAGAGGTCAGAATGAGATTTGTTCATAGTTTTTACACAAAATTTGCCTCCCTTCTTCTGGATTTCTTTCATGGACTCTACTCTCTTTTCACTTTTGAGGGGAAAAGTGCCCCAAACTCTCTGATTCTTCAAGTCAGAAAGAGATCAGGGTTTCTATCAGTCCATGATGCCACTTACCGAAGCTCACCTTCAGGCTAAAAAAGTAAAAAACTAAAAGGGGGAGAACCATCCAGTACCATTTCCTTTTTTCAAGTGTCAACTCTGCTTCTGGTAGCTTTCTAGTGTCATCAGGTAGTTGATATTTATATTTCGTTTAGAGTTTATAGTAGCTATCTGCAGAAGTGACAGTATGATAGAAGCTTACTCAGCTATTCTCAGCAGGGGAACCTGTGATTTCATTTGAGTTTACTGAATACTAAGCTTGAGAACATATCAGATACAAAAATATCATTAAGCCCTTTTTACAGATGGGAACACTGAGCTCTCATAGGTGCATCTGGTTTAAAAGTCCTCCACCCCATTCTATCCAACTCCGCTTGGGTGAGGCAGGAATAAGATGGTGTCCACCCTGTGGAGACAGAGGGGGAGCTGACAGAAAAGGAAGGTGGTGAGATGCCAAACTATACAAACCTAAATGTACAAGTCCTTTGGGCCAAGATTTGTCATGATGAGCCTGAAGCCTTGCATGTGGTCTGTCTGAAGGCTTTGTTTCTTTCCTTTTGGTCCCTTTTGAGAATTTCAGGGATCCTGGATGTGCTAAGTGTTCGTGAGGAAGGGTTCGTGAAACCGCTACAGAGCAGAACTTTAGCGGAGCCTTGTGGCTCCCAGACAAGATCAGAAACAAAAAATGCCATAGGGCCTCAGAGATGATCTCAACCCCCTCATTTTTAAGATGAGGAACCTGAGGCCCTAAAAATTAAAATGATGTGTCCAAGGTTTCTTAGCTATTTAGTGGCTGAACTAGTTTCAGTGTTTAAATCTCTTAACTTCTTCAAAATAAACATAACTCCTTCATACCCATATATAGTCCTGTCTTTCTCTCTCTCTCTCTCTCTCTCTGGCCTGCCCACACTACGGTCATGAAATATCAACACCGATGACTCCATTTGCCTCTGATGGCATGGAGGGGAAGTCATCAATCCGTGAGAGTAGTACTCCTCAACCGTTAAAAAAAGTCTACAGCACTTGAGAAGCATAGTGCCCATGAATACTCAAGGAAACCCCAACTAACGTCATCACACCAATGCGTTGACGTCGATGGATTCCAGTTGCGGTATTTATTCCATGGCAATTGTCCCACCACTCGATCCCCACAGCACCCACCGTAAATGCGGAAGGCGTACTCGATCTTCAAGCTCGGGCAGGCCTGCTCGCTAAACACAGATGCCGTGCCCCGCACATCCTCGAAGGAGAACGCATCGTCGTGGGAGAACACTCTGCAGATTCGGTCTCTGAAAGGGTTGACCTGTGGGTGGGGAGGAGGAAAAAGAGGAGGGAGGCTTATCCATGTCAGGTTCATGCCTCCCTGGGTCTTGTTAATCTATCAGAAGCACGGTGTCCTGGGTTTGAGAAGAAAACAATAACAGCAACCTAAATATTGGCGTAGATGTTGGGTCAATAAGCCGGGACCACGGACACGATGGAGGGTACCTGGGCTGAAGGACCACGCTTAACATCACTCTCCCCACTGTCATCTCCTGCACGTACATTCCTCAGGCTCATTTTTTGGTTGTTAAAAATGGGATGAAAATTGTTTATAATTCACTCTCCGGAGTTACCTACTATCAACGTATTGATGTAGAAGTCAGACAGACCCAGGCTTCAGTCCTGGCTTCACTATTTACTAGTGATTATTTTACATAATCTCCAGGGCCTGAGATTTCTCATCTACAGGATAGGGTGGGATAATACTATACCTACTTAATAGGTTTGTTGTGAGGATTAAATAGGATAGGTTTCAAATTGCACAATGACTAATAAATAACACTCAACAGATGGTAGCTGGAAGTTGTTATATAACGTCTACAGATATTATAATTTGTACAGCAATTTTCATTTTTAAACCAGCTCGTTCTCAAATTCGAGTCCCAAATGAGTAAGGGTCATGTGAGTTTAGAAACTCTGATTCCCCTAAATTGGGTCTGGCCAGGGTCATTCATGAGCGGTCCCTTCTGAGCTGGTACTACAATGTTCTAAGCAAACACCCCAGCCACTTCTCAACCCGTTCAGAGGCAGCTCACTAAGGTCACCTTGCTACTCTCCATCCAGGCCCCAGGAATGGGCAGGTGGGGTGGGCTGTGGGTTAGAAGGGATGGGCAGATCTAATGAGAGTTAAAGTCACAGAACAAGCTTGGAAATATTTAAAAGTAGCAGGTCCATCTTTGGCATCCTCGTCTTCCTGCTTTCTGTGTCTCTAATCCACCCCCACCCGCTAAGATTCCTTGGCCCGCAATTGCTCAGGGGCCCAGCCCGTGCCTGCCCTAAACTCACCCTGCCGGCTGGCAGGCCTTACCAGATCCCAGCTCTGTTCTGGTGTTCCAAAATGACCTCTGATCCCTCCCTTCTCACCAACCAAAATTCCTTTTCCTTAGATGCATCTCAGCTAAGGAAGCTATTTGATTCTGCGAATTCACACAGCAGTTCCTCAGTATTCCAAATTTTTAGTTAGTTGAAACAAATCTTTAGTTGATTTTTCTAGTCCCCTTTCACTGACAAGGTATTTCTTCAAGGCTCCAGGCTTCATGCAAAAGGACTAGTTCGACTGCACACACGGCGCTATCATCTCCCTCACTAAACCCCGTCCCCAGCCTCTCTGAGCCCCTGTCCTTGTCTGTCACTCCTTAGGGCTGCCCTAGCTTCAGCCAACACTTCGTTCTCTGGTTTTGATGTCTCCATTTTGGGGTCATGAAAATTTCTCTTTCATTTCTTTTGAACTCAGCTACAATGTTAAAATCTATGGTTTAATTTTATTTGGTATTCCTATATATTTGAGAAGCGAGAGAGGACATTCTGAATCACCCCACGTGGCTGTGCAGTTCTCAAACCTTAGTGAGCACACAAGTTATCTGAGGTCCTTCTTAAAACCATGAATTGTGACTCCCACCCTCAGAGATCCTGATTTAGAAGGTCTGGGGTGTAGCCCAGTGTTATGGATTGAACTGTGGCTCCCCTCAAATTTATATGTTGGAGCTCTGATCCCCAGTACCTCAGAATGTGACCTCATTTGGAAACAGGGTCGTTGTAGACGTGATTAGTTAAGATGAGCGTATATGAAGTAGGGTGGGCCCCGCATCCAATATGAATGGTGTCCTCCTAAAAGGGGAAATTTAGATACAGAGACATGCAGTCAGGGAGAACACCACGTGAAGGTGAAGGCAGGGATCGGGGTGACGTGTGTACAAGCCAAGGAATGCCAACGATTGCCAGAAAACTACCAGAAGCCAGGAGAGAGGCACGGGAAAGATTCTTCCTCACAGCCCTCAGGAGGAGCCAACCCTGCAGACACCATGATCTCGAGCTTCCAGCCTCCAGAACTGTGAGACAGTAAATTTCTGTTGTTCAGTCTACATAGTTGTGATACTTTGTTATGGCAGCCTTAGTAAACCAGTACACCCAGGAATCTTCACTGTAGATAGGATTCTCAGGTGACAGGATTAATCCCATATATATCTGTATATACATATATATGTTGGAGGAGTGGCCAGGGTCCAGGAGAATCCAGGCTGCCCCGTTAGATCTTCCGGACCAGCTCCTGTCTCCTCCCTCTTTTAACCTCCACCTCCCCTAGAAAAGCTTGGCCTGCCTGCCTCAGATGAATCCTGCTAAGGGCAGTCTTCTGTGATGTGTTCCACCTCGCTAAGTGCCTTTACAGATAACTTTGCCAAATTTTAACTAAATTAACTCTCACAAGTGGATAGGCGGCTTAACAAGATTCCTGCAAGGAAACCACAATTGAAGATAATGCTCATAACACAAATGCCAAGTGAACAAGAAAACGGGCAGATACCTCTCCTGCTTAAAATGTGAGCTCTTCTCTATGAGGTAGAAACAAGGAGAATTCAATCAGACATAATGAGAAGTCCCAGCTCCAGTTCTCTTCTCCTGCACTCAGACAGGTGCAAGGTGGGTCAACAAGCTCACTGCCTAAGCGTCTATCCAACCGCTGAACGATGTACCAATCTTCCCTTCCCTCGGGGCAGCCCCACTACTTGGCTTTGCTGGGAGTGATGGGGGAGGGGAGAATAATTACCAGGAAATCAATTCACTCCCCCCTTAGACCCATGTCACGTAACTGTTATCCACCTGCACACACACACACACACACACACCCCTTGTTTCACAGAGATTGGGAAGCCAGCTGTTGGTGTGGCACCTGCTGGTAGCAAGAACAGTACATGAACAGAACACGGTGACCACAGATTCTGTTGGAAGATGCAGAGAAAATCCTGCTGAAGGTGTACAGAAATATGCATTAGAACAAAATTCACACTGTGGAAAATTTGCTAAATAGTTGAAGAAAAGTACAGCTGCTTCTAACATGGTTTCCCTAGATTCTGTTTCAATAATGAAACACATGAAGAACCACATTTCTGTGAGTCACTAAAGGAAAGAGATAATGTAGACTGAACAGTACATTACTTCCTTAATAAAGACACCATTTATGGGAAGATTTGTCTGAGTGTAATCACTGACGAAGTGGCTGCTTCCTGATGGAAATGGATTCTGGGTAAGGCTGCAATGATGTAGATTCATGTGGAACTACTCCCTGCAGCATTCCCTTCAGGCTACTGTAGTGAAGAACTTAGATCCAGAAGTACACGAGTGCTGTAGGATGCATTGATGTGATTGTTTTTTTTTTTTTTTTAAGGAGTTTAAAATATAGTAAAACTTATAAAATGATTTGTAATCAGAAAGAAAGTGACTATGATCTTTTGAACCACACGGAGGTTTGCTGCTTATCTATTGGCAGACCACTTAAAATAGCCATCGAACATGAAGAGGATTTATTCTTGTACAAAAAGACAAGAGTTCTAAATTTGCTGAGCTTTTTATGATAAGTGGCTGTTGACAGTTTGCTACTTCAGAGATATCCACCAACATATGAATTCAAATTCTTCTGACTCTTCAAGGTAAAGGTGACTTATTTTAACAGTGAGTGAGAAGGTATTTGCTTTTCCAAAGAAACTCACGCCTTGGAGGGAACGTTTTGAAAATGAGATTTTTGTTGCTGAAAACATGTGATCTCACCTATAAAGATGCTTCTGTCTGCACACCTGAAAAATATTAGAAACAGATTTTTCTAATCTGTTTGAAAATGATCCAAATGAAGAGTGGAGTTTGAGTCCATTTGTTAAAAATATAAAAACACAACGATTTCCAATTATCTTGTAAGAGCCGCTGACTAATGTAATGGAGGATGGACATCTGCTAGCTTAATTTCAATCAAAAGCCTTAATTGGTGGATGGGATTGAAAATAAGTACTGTAATTTAATATAGCAAATAATGTATCTCTTCTCTTTGGATCAACTACAACAGCCATTGAAAACAAACTCAGCTAGACCAGATTTCTAAACGGCTCTACCTCAAAGGGTTAAAGCAAGATTTCAAAGAGAAATGAAGCATATCCAACCACATGGCTTTCCCTGACACTGTTGTTATTAATTATAAGCAAACAATAAAATTGTGAAAGGAGGAAATTTTGTTATAGAAAATAAAGGAGAATTTATGTAAAAAATATTTTACGCAATCTTTAATTTTAACTTTTTATTTTGCATGTTTATTTCATAACATATTAGTCTTGTAGTAAGGGTATAGAGTTTATAAGTGAACATATGATTATTATGGGCGCATGCTCCGTATTTTTTTATTGCTGGGAATGCGTGATCAGAAATGTCTGGAGGTTTCTGATCTAGACTAACCCCCTCATGTCACAGATGTGGAAATGAGGACTTGGGTGGGGGGCTGACTTGCCCAAGGTCATTCAGCAAGCGAGCGGGAGCCC
Source organism: Tursiops truncatus (assembly GCF_011762595.2). Lineage (NCBI taxonomy): Eukaryota > Metazoa > Chordata > Mammalia > Artiodactyla > Delphinidae > Tursiops > Tursiops truncatus. Next base: position 68,303,584 of record NC_047047.1, on the reverse strand, counting down.
AGGACCCAGGTCTTCTGAACCTGCCTGGTACGGTTCCCACCTCAGTGCCTTGCGCCACATAACTATCAAAAGAGAAAGGTGGTGATGAGGCCAAGCGTATGACCTGAAAAACCTTTTTTGACAAGAAGTGCAAAAATGGAGCCCAGATTGAAGTCAAAGAACTGGCCCCTGGCCTCTGAGAGCTCTAGGGTGACAGGAGCAAATGCTGAAGGAGGGAGAAGCCCAGAGGGGAAGGGGAAGGCAGCATGGGGCCATCAGGCTGGGGAATGCTGGAGGAACCAGAGTGAGGAGCAGGGCAGGTATTGGCTGCAGCGCGAGGGCCAGAGCTGCGTCCGGGCCCTGGAGGCTGCGGTGACCGGTAGACTTCTCTGTGAGGCCCGGCGGGCACCTGCCAGGAGTGTCCCAAGCCTGTCTCTGGTCCAACAACGGCAAGTTCCCTTCCCCCAGGTTTCCGGCGGCTCGCTTCCCAGAGGGAGATCCCAAGGCGCTGACTGCCCCTGTGACCAGGCGTCCCTGGCACACATGCAGCTCCCTGCAGAGGGCTGCTGATGGTGTTGCAGGGAGAGTTTCTAAGGGCCCAGGGGAGGCTGCCTCTGTGCCTCTCCCATCTCTCCACCCGGAGCCAAGCGCCAGCTCAGCCAGAATCCTCCGGTCCAGCCCAGCCACCAGCAGACAGAAGAACAGCTGGAAAGAGGCAGGAAAGGGAGCAAGGCTCATTAAAGAGCACGGTTCCGGGCTTCCCTGGTGGCGCAGTGGTTGGGAGTCCGCCTGCCGATGCAGGAGACACGGGTTCGTGCCCCGGTCCGGGAAGATCCCACATGCCGCGAAGCGGCTGGGCCCGCGAGCCATGGCCGCTGAGCCTGCGCGTCCGGAGCCTGTGCTCCGCGATGGGAGAGGCCACAGCGGTGAGAGGCCCGCGTACCGCAAAAAAAAAAAAAAAAAAAAAAAAGCACAGTTCCAGTTTACAGTATTCCAGAGTTTTGTTGCTATTACTTTAATAATCTGAAATCTGAACCGATAAAATTTGAGACCCATCCAGAGAGTTATAGTCTGCATAAAATTTCACACTCATTTAGAAGTCTTCAATCCTCCAGAGGAAGATGATGACAATTGACAAACTAACACTTCCCGTTTCAAGAATAACATATACCCTAGCATGAAGGTGTTCTGAACAAGGGAATATAAACATGTCAGTATAGAAATGTATCCAGGTAACGGCAGTGCAATCCCCATCTAGGCATGACAAAACTAAAGAAGGCGAAAATAAACCCCAAATGCTGGCGATGTTTTTGGAAACACAAACTACACTTTGTAAATAAAAAGATTTCAGTCCCTGCCAAAAAAACTAAGTTTTTTCAAAAAGGTCTTCTCAAAGTTATTGAACAAGAAATTTGATCTGAAGATGAAAGTCAGAGGGAAAATATTTGGACTTAGCTTAAAAACATCTCCTCACCATTTCTCCAGCAAGCGCAGAGTCAAAAAGGGCTCTTTACAGTTGCAAATAACTTACAAATAAGCAAGAGAGGGAGTGCTAGATTAGTCAGAGACTAATGAGTAGGAACTCATGGGTATCTAGATAGATGGATAGAAGGATAGATACAGAAATAAATATTAGTGCTTAGCATACATGGGTTACTATATACACGTATATTGTCTAGCTCTGTGCACTAAGGGACTTTACAGTGGTGAAACCTGGAAACATCACCGTAACTAAGTGATGAAAGTTAACATCCCTGGTAATTGATTGTATTGATATTATGTGTCCCCTGATACGATGTGATGAGGAGGGTACTTCACTTCTGTGGTATTGGTTGCATAAATCCATAACCCCAGACTAAGCAAGAGAACACATCTGAAAGACACAAATTGAGGGAGGTTCTACAAAAATACCTGGCCAGTACTCTCCAGAAAATCATGAAAGACAAGATGGAGGAACTGTCACAGATCAGAAGAGACTAAGGAGACAGGAAGACTAAACGTAATGTAGGATCCTGGAGTGGATACTGGAGCAGATAAAAGATAAACGTAAGAAAACTGGTGAAATCCAACTAAAGTTTGTAACTTAGTAGTGTTCCACCAATTTTAATTTTAGTTTTTTAAAAAATATATATATATATATTTTGGCTGTGTTGGGTCTTCGTTTCTGTGCGAGGGTTTTCTCTAGTTGCGGCAAGCGGGGGCCACTCTTCATCGCAGTGCTCTCACTATCGCGGCCTCTCTTGTTGCGGAGCACAGGCTCCAGACGCGCAGGCTCAGTAGTTGTGGCTCACGGGCCTAGCTGTCCGCAGCATGTGGGATCTTCCCAGACCAGGGCTCGAACCCATGTCCCCTGCATTGGCAGGCAGATTCTCAACCACTGCGCCACCAGGGAAGCCCCTGTTATTAGTTTTGATAAGTGTTCCATGGTTACATAAGAAAGGTATACAGTATTTGCCTTAATAAATCTTGAAAGCAAGCCTTGAAAGGATTAAACTCATTTCAAGTAACAAGACTGCATCCAAGAACAAAACTGGATAACAGTTAAGTGGATACAACATTAAACACCTCAATATGAAATTTACAATGTTCAGATTCCAATAAAAAATGACCAGTCATGCAAAAAAGTAGAAAAATAAGATCCACAACCTGTAGAAAAATCAATGAATAAAAACAGATCCAGAAATGACAGAATAGGCACATGCAAATATAAAACAACAATCATAAATATGCTACACATATTCCAGAAGGTAGAGGAAAGTATGGTGAGGAAAAACGATAAATCCATAGATCCAAGAAGCTCAACAGAACCCAAGCAGAAGAAACTTGAAGAAAACCACACCACAGCACAGCGTAATCAAATTGCCAAAAACCGGCAATAAAGAGAAATATATTGGGGGGTGGTGTGGGAGGACACATACATATAGAGGAACAAAGATAAAAATGACTCGGGCTTCCCTGGTGGCACAGTGGTTAAGAATCCGCCTGTCAATGCAGGGGACACATTGGGTTCGAGCCCTGGTCCGGGAAGATCCCACATGCCGCGGAGCAATGAAGCCCGTGCACCACAACTACTGGCCTGTGCTCTAGAGCCCGCGAGCCACAACTACTGAAGCCCGTTGTGCCACAACTACTGAGCCCACGTGCCTAGAGTCGTGCTCCGCAACAAGAGAAGCCACCACAATGAGAAGCCCGTGCACCACAACAAAGAGTAGCCCCCACTCGCTGCAACTAGAGAAAGCCCCCACTCAGCAACAAAGAGCCAACGCAGCCAAAAAAAAAAAAAAAAAAAAAAAAGACTCTAGATTTGTTGTCAGAAACTAAGCAAGTCAAAAGACATGGAGTGATACTCTCAGAGAGAAAGAAAAAAGGCTCTCATCCAATTATTCTATACCCAGCAAAAATATCTTTCAAACCTAAGGGCAAAGGACTTTCTTCTTCCCCCAGACAAACAAAAGCTTAGAGAATTCATCAGCAGAAGACCAGAGCTAAAAAAATATTAAAAGAAGTCCTTCAGGGAGAAGAAAATACCAGAAGAAACTTGAATCTACACGAAGGAAGGACACCAGAAGTGATAAATATCTAAGTAAATATAAAAGATCTTTTTCTCATTTTAAACTCTTTTCAAAGAGACAAATCCAATTACATAGCTGGAAGTTTCAACATTCCTCTGTCAGTAATTGATAGAACAATAGAGAAAAAAGTCATTAAGAATATAAAAGACTTGAAAGGACTATCAACCAACTTGACTTACTTGACATTTGATAGAACACTTCACCCAGCACAGTAGTACACACATTTTTTTCAAATGCACTTGGAACATTTACCAGGATAGACCATATTCTGGGTCTTACAGCAAGTCTCAATAAAGTTAAGAGGATTTAAATCACACAAGATATGCTCTGACCACAACATTAAATTAGAAATCAATATCAATAAATTAGAAAATCAATAAATCAAAATCAATAAATTAGAAAGATATCTTGGAAACACTCAAAGAGATTACAAGGGAAATTAGAAAATAATTTGAACTAAATAAAAATAAAAACACAACCTATCAAAATTTGTGGTATTCAGTGAAAGCAGTGTGTACAGGAAAATGAACAGCATTAAGTGCTTCTATTAAAAAAGAAAGGACTTAAATGTTTATTTAAAAAAAAAAAAAGGCCCTTATCCAATGGTGGGAGTTGGTCACTGGGGGAAAAGAGAGAGGGTCAGGAATTCCAGGTCTATCATCTGGTGGGTGATGGAGCCCGTTGTAATCCTGTGCTACCTGGGAAGTGGCTGCCCCTTGGGAAATGGATGAGCTTGTCACCTGGAGCATTGGAAGCCACAGGTGGATGGAGCTTCTGGGCTGAACTGGAGAGCTTCTCTTCCTTCAACCCTGTTGCCCAGGAGGAATTCCTAGTTCTGGGTCTGAACCGAGTCACCCTTTAGCACTAGAGTAACTCTACCAGGAGGTGGCAGTATTGAGTTGGAGTCATGCAGTCAGTTCCCAAACCCAACGTGAGTGAGCGCCTACTGTGTGCAAGGGGTTGAGTTAGGCTGTGACTGTCTCACAGGCGGGTGGCAGGATAGATATTACCATTACGTTTCACAAAGAGAGGACACTAAAGCCCAGAGAAGGAGGAGGAAAGCTCCTAAGTCAGTGCTTTGTCTACAGTACTACTCTTAACTGCACTGGGTAGGCATTTTTTTTTCCAAGAAAAGTTCTCAAAATCGCATTCTTGCACATGCAGAGCAGGCAGGGTTTGAGGCATTACCCTGAGTCCCATGCCCATGCCAGTTGGCAGTTGCTCAGAGGACAAACCAGCAGAACTGAAGGATGTGGCTTCCTCAGCTAGGGATGAGACACAGGCTCGTGGCCTGAATTTTAAGCCATTGTAGCAAATGCATAGGTGAGTTACTGTGTGCCAGGTACTGACCCAGGTCCTGGGGCCCCCAAAGTGCTGGAGACGCCACCTCTGTCTTCCACGGGACACAGGCTAGGCACTTAAAGAAATCTCTGCAGACACAGACAGGGTAGGAGAAGGTCTGAATCAAGTCCAAGCAGGGTGAAAGGACAAGAACTAGGACAAGCTAACGTTGCTGGGCGGTAGGACCAACAAAGGGCAGGGAGGAGAAACCAGGCAGGAGACAGAGACAGAGCAGGAATCAAGGCCAGACCAGGTAGGGAGTGATGTGGTGCGACAGTGGGAGGTGCTGTGGGCTGGGGGTGGATGGGTGGGTGGGCAGGGAACCAGGCAAGGCAGCAGGGCCTCCCCTTCCTTCTCCACATGCCCCCCAGCTGTCTCCTCCTCTTCCAGGCTGCCCTGGGGTCACCTGGTTGGATAAAAATGTTAAGTAGGGGAGGGCAACAGTGGGGCTTAACCTGGACCCTGAATCCTCAAAGGCCCAGGTTGGCCTGTGTGATCTTCAGCAGGTGGAGAGAAGCCTGGCATTGTCATTTCAGGGAAGCTAGGGGTAGGGAGCACAGGGCATGAGAAATTCACTTAGGTGAATGTACTCTCTCTGTTGGCCAAGCCCCAGAGGCATCCTTCCCGCTAGTTGTTTATAAGAAAGGGACAGGCTCTATGTTTCAGATGTTCAACCTTCCTGAAGTCTAAAAACAGAGAGGCCTGTAAGGGAGCTGTCTCCCGGTGACAGATGGGTTGGCAGGGACAGGCTGAGGATGTGTCCTGCTGGCAGATGGAGGTGGGTCGCTAATGAAACAAATCAGGGGGAAATGCAGTAAAAATGTTAAATATTATTAAACATCCATGGGACCACGTGGCCTGAACTCAGACCCACCACACCTACCTCTCCCCAGATTCTAGGCCCACAGGTACTTGCCAATGCCCCGAGGATCCTTCCGGAAGAGCCATCTGCTAGCTTGGAGGAGCTCAGGGGACTGCAGGCCTGAGTTTTTGGGGGTGGCCCAGGGGCCTGGCATTGTGCTGTAGGAGGCTTGAGGTGGGGAATGGAAGGGGCAGAGGCTCTGGAGTCAGACTGACTCTAAATAAAGTTATAACTCTTTATCTGACATCTACAAGATTCCGGTATCTTGCAGATTTAGAGGTTAATATGATCTCAATTTTTCAATAGTGTAACTTGTCCAAGCAAAAAAAGAAAAAGAAGAAAAGAAAAAAAAAAGAGAAGCAAAAGACCAATTGTCCCCTCACTTATTTATCAAACCTATTACAGGAGACACAAAACTTACATTACAGAGAAGTGTCTATTCACATCTGTACATTAGCATTTTAACAGCTTGAGATCAACTCTACAGTGTCTTACAACACATTAAACAATATTCAAGTTCTTGGGTAACGAGAATGACAAGACAAGCTGTGTGAACTTGGGCATATCGTTGAGCCTCCCCTTTTCCCCATCTGTAAAATGGGCAGAATCATAACTTTGCTCATGGGGTTTTATGGGGATCAAATGAAATCATATTTGCCGAACACCTCGTGCTGGCAGGCCCCCAATAAACTTTATCATCAGTAATTCTCTCCACCCCACTGCACTGTCCCCCCCTCTGCATCACCAGCATCACCAGCACCCCCAGGGACTGGCAGGGCGATCGATCTAAAGCTCCCAAGTGTTGCCAGTTGCTGACCCTGCCTGCCGATGGGCACAGAAATGTTAGTTTTGGCTCCCATGGGTGCCTATAGGGACAACTGCTGACTACAGCCAGAGGCATCATCTCCAAGTGAAATCCCCAGGGAACTCAAAGGAGAGCAGCTTTGGTGAGAAGAAGGGCCAGAAGGGGGCTAACGTGTTGAGTGCTGACCTCGGCATAACCTCATTTTGCAGTTGACGATAAGGAATCACAGAGAAGCTAACACACCGGCTGTGCGGCTGAGTCCCACAGGGAGCTTTAATCGAAATTCACCTTCCTTAACCCACCAGTGGCTTTGAGTCGGTACCTCTAGGGGCAGGGCCCAAGGATCTGTGCCTTAGTAAGCTACCCATGTACTACACTAAGTGACCTGGTCAAAGTCACAGTGCTAATAGATGGCAGAGACGTGACATCAGATGCTGTCTACCCCACTCCCCTGCCCCGTACTGTCCCTTCCAGGACACAGCTTCCCACCCAGCAAAGACCGGGGTAGGGGTGTACAGCACGGGCAACCTCTAGCCTCGCTCCAGGGCAAACACCCAGCCTGAAAACACGTGTTTTGCAGAGACACCTCGCAAAGCTCCCTTCTGCTCCCTCTAACTTCCCTCCACCCGCCCCTCCCCGCAGCCAACAGGCTGTGGCTGGGCCCTGCAGAGGCAGGCAAGTTACATCACCCCAACCCACGTGGGCCTCCTTCTCCTGCTCTCTCATCGCTCACAGTCACCTCCACCTGTGACAAACTGTCTCTGCTACAAGCATGTCCTTTAACTGTTTTCCCTCTAACTTCCCTCGTCCAATTTCTGCCAGATTTATTTAGGAAATGTTTCCATTTACCACCTCAGCCCTTCTGATGGAAACCACTTCTACCAGAGCACCAAGTAAAGCGCTATTGTTGAATGAACGACTCCCTGGTTCAGTCCTCTAGCTTTGCTGCTTTATGGAATTACTAGGATAACAAGAAAAAAATTGCTATTTTTCTGTGGAAAAGGCAAACAAAGTTCCCAACAGCCAATATGAAAACCCGTTAAAACACAATCTGTACCTGTACTTTAAAGGCAGGTTGTGCGGAGCGGGAAGCGGTGACTAAGGCGATGATGTCACGCCAGGGCAGACCAGGCAGCAGACAGTTCAGAGAAGAGCCCAGATCGGGAGCCACTCTGCTTCTCATGGGAGCGGGAACGGGGCGGCAGGGCTGCCCTGGCCCCAGCCCTCCTGGTGCCGGCCCGCTGTTTATAAGCTGCCTTCCTGTCTATAAGCAGGAGGGCTCCTCAGATGGTGTCGGGGCTGCTTTGCAGCTGTTTGGGGACACTCACCCCCGGCACCCTGGGAACATGTTCCCCTGTGAACTCTGTAACATGTGTATCTTTGCGTCGGGATGACAATTTCTCTTTTGTTAATACATCTAAGTGACAACAGTTGATCTATTTTGCCCCTCACTTTGACTCAACTGATATAAACTGAAATGGGCTCACACCACAGCCCCTCTGTCACCCGCAGCTGCTACTCTCTCTCTCCTGTGATGCCCAGTGACTCTTTGAAAATCCAAACCAAAGCAACTCAAAGGTCCTGTGTTACTTCAGTCCCTGATATTTTGGATTATTGGACTTTTGACACCCCCAACTTCCTATTCTGCTCTTCCCCCTGTATCCTGGGAACATCGGCCCACCCCCAGCAGCCCGCCCTTGACTGCTAAGGGCCCAGCCAGCCAGCCATGATTCATCATCACCAAGGCGTTCACTGAGCACCTACTGTTGGCCAGACCTCTGGGCACTACACCTTATCCATACTTTCCCTTGGGCCCAAGGAGAGAAGCAGGAAGGAGAGAAACTGGTGCTTGTTAAACATTTACTGTATATCAGGCGCTATGTCAGTCACATGCACGTAAGTTGTCCCATTTATCCTTTAAATCAACCCGAGCAGCAGATATTGTTAAGTTCATTGTATAGATGAAGAAAACCAAGGAGCAGAAAACTTTTATAACTTCACCAAGTAAGAGGAAGAACAAGAATGTGATCTCAGGTCTGTCTGACCCTCAGACCTGAGCTCTTTGCATAGAGTGTGTTCCAGGAAGACGCTGGATCAAAATGAAAACAAACAAACAAATGCACACAGATATGTTAAGCCCCTGGGTCACCACAGGGGTCCAGGCTGAGAGCCAAGAGCATGCTTATGGCTGGTGCTAATGTGGCTCAAGGACGACCGAGAGGAAGGGTAAAAAGTGTCCTGCGAATCCTGGCATTTGAGGGGGTGTGACAGGATGAGCTGATGCCGGCTCACAGGAGCCACTGGGAGTTCTGCAGCCCCCGCCGCACCGCACATCTGGGGAAGTGCTCACACAATACCCTCATGGAGGATGGAGGACACGGACTGGACGACACACACAAGTGCCTATTGAAAACCCGCATGCAAAATGATGTTTATGCACCTATGTCAACTTGGAGAGCGGTCTCTAGCGATGCGTCACAGGGCTCTATCTTTCATCACTGACTTGGGTTAAGGATCTCTAACAGCCCAGTTTTTAATTTTGTGCCCCGCCCCCAATGAGACGTCAATGTTTTTCCGTGCTGCTACATAGTTAATATAATTATCATTTTAATGGTTGCAGAGTTCAGATTCCCAGAGTGGACGGCCCTATCTATCTCATGCCTCCAAGGAGAACCTGGAAATCTAAATAGGAAACTAATTTTGAAAAAATAAGGAAAGTTATACATGAGGAAGTTTATTGAAAAATTATTTATAGCATCAAAAAATATATATCCAAACCTGGAAACAATGTTAATGGCCTGCAATGAGGGGATGGTTTAGTAAATCAGAACTCAATGCAATTATGCAACCATTAAAATGAGGCCAACACAGACCACATAGCAACACGAAGGAACACTTAGGCCTAATGGAGAAAGAGCACAAAATAAAATCATATCTGTTTGTCTGCAGTGATGTAAAATAAAGTGTGCTTGGGGGAAAAGTGGCAAAAGAAAATAGAAAAATGACAGCTTCTGTTAGGATGGTTGGGTGCTAAGGAATTCGTTTTTAGAAAATGTATTTTAATGTCAACATATGATTTTAACAATAAATAAAAAGCAAATTAAAAAAGAACGTAAGTTCCAGAGACAATTTGCTAAGCAAGTAAACAAGCTTTTCCTCCTAAGAGGTTGGAAGCAAGAGCTTTGCTTCTCTTTTCTGCTTTGCTCTCTATGGGGCAAGGGCTGGACTCCAGGCAGATCTACACTCTTGTCTCCCAGACCCAGAGAGCAGTGGGCTGCTCTTCTCAAGGCCCGGCAGGGAATGCTTCTGAGAATGGAAGTTCGGTGGAAGGAGGCCCCAGGTCATCTCATGGTCTCTGCCTGTCCCTTTCCAGATACATCCCAAAATATGCAGCCATAGGTTGGTAACTAGCAAGTAGTGAGCAATTTTCATTTTTCCTGATAATTGTACCAGGTTTGAAGAGCGTTGTCGGCTCTTTCGCGCTGCCGTCCTACCCTCTTGGTTGGTATGCCTGGGAAAGCACCGTGGTCCCCGGCCTCTCTTTCTGCCTGCTGGTTCTGAGGCCTCTCTAAGCAGGATGGCATCTGAGGACGGAGGCGGAGCCGCTTCGGTCCCCTCTCCCAGGTGAGTCTCCCTATCCTGGCAGGCCCTTTGCCCGGGAGAACAGCAGCAGAAGCATCTGGCCAGGCAGGGCACGGCTTGTGCAGTGCAGGAGCTGGGCCCTGACCCAGAGCTGCCCCGCCAGCTGCTCTTGCTGACTACCCTCCTGGAGGGGGGCTGCTTGAGTCCTGGGGGTACTCGTGGGGCGGGACAAGGGAGAGGCTCTGGATCCAGAGCAGCCGGGGGGCAGGATGAAGGGGGTACCTCCAGCCATCTCCGAAGAGAGCCCGTTTCTGATGTTCTCCCTTTCTGCTGCCTGAGAAGTGGCGTCTGGGTCACGGCAGCTGCTTCAGCTCCCCTCAGCGCTGTGTCAGCCTGCCGGGAGCGCTTCCTCTGGCATTTGGCCTCAGGGAGAAAGAGGGAGGTGGGTGACTCCTCTCGCAGAGCCTGGCCGGGGCTCAGAATGCAGAGACTTTCAGCCGATGGAAAGACACTGTCTCTGCGTCAACTTCCTGGGCAAGCGGCCTACCCACAGCTGAAGCCTGGTCCCCCAGCACTTCATCCCAGGATGAGCCTAGTCTTGTTTCCAAGAGTGCGATCTGTTTAGGAATTTTAGCCCCAGGGTCACTTTTCCCTCGCACCTTAGGGTTACCCTCGGAGCCTATCTAATTCCTCCTTCACCCTCCAGCAAATTCGTCAAGAGGGTTATGTCCTCCTGAGTCTTTCTTCAAGGGAAACACCCCCATTTCTTAGCCACCTACCCAGTGGGTGGCTTTGGGTCCCTCCACCAGCCTGGTGGCTATCCAGGGACACTGCTCCCGTCCATCTAAACCCTGGTGTGAGGTTGATGCTCGTGTTTAAAGACTCCCCATGTGGAACCCTCTTGCACTGTTGGTGGGAATGTAAAGTGGTGCAGTCACTATGGAAAACAGTACGGAGGTTCCTCAAAACACTAAAAATAGAGCTACCATATGATCCAGCAATGCCACTCAGCAATCCCAGTTGACGATAGCCAAGACATGGAAGTGACCTAAATGTTGACAGATGAATGCATAAGGATGTGGGGTATATATATGTATATATATATATAAAGGAATACTACTCAGCCATGAAAAAGAATGAATTAAAGCCATTTGCAGCAACACAGGTGGACCTAGACATTATCATGCTAAATGAAGTTAAGTCAGAAAGAGAAAGACAAATACCATATGGTATCACTTATATGGGGGATCTAAAATTCAAGACACACGAACATATCTGTGAAACAGAAACAGACTCACACACATAGAGAACCGACCTGTGATTGTCAAGGGATGGGGGTGGGAGAGGGAGGGACTGGGAGTTTGGGGTTAGCAGATGCAAACTCTTATATATAGGATGGATAAACAACAAGGTCCTCCTATATTGCAGAGGGAACTATATTCACTATCCTGTAATACACCATAATGGAAAAAAATATGAACAAGAATATATATATATACACACACATATATATGTATACCTGAATCACTTTGCTGTACAGCAGAAACTAACACAACACTGTAAATCAACTCTACATTAATTAAAAATTAAAGAAAGAAAAGACTCAGAGGGGTCCCGCCACTCAGAGGGGCACAGACGCTCCCTGCCTCCAGGTGCTATTCCTCTCTGAAGCTGCCTGAAATCCCATCCACCTGCCTGTTGCATTTTAGCATTTTCACAGCCATCTTCTCACGCAGGCTGCATACAAACCCTCCGAGGTAGGCAGGGCTGCTGTCATTAGGTCCATTTTTCACGTGGGGAAAACTGAGGTCACACACAGAAGGAAAACTCCAGTCCAGGACTTTGAACAACAAGCCTGATGTGCCTGGGAGACTTGAGGGGCTGCATCCTGGGGGCCTCATCCAGTGCCCAGCACACAGAAGGGGCCTGTGTTCTGTTAGGGGCTGAGGCCAGAGCTAAGAAGAGGGGAAGCTCCCTCGCAGGGCCTTCTGTGGCTGGGCCTGCAAGGGGCCCGACCTGGCCTTCTGCCTGGGTGAATGGGTCCAGCTGTGCGGAGCCGTGCTGGCCTAGAGCTCCAGGCAGGCGGCACCAGCCCTCCCCCACACCCGTGCCGCTGGGAAGCAGAGGCAGCAGGGGCCCAAGGCCTGCAGGGGGTTGAAAATCCTGGGAACAGAGCCCCCGCCAGCGCAGCCAGCACCTCATTAGGAGGCCCGAAGCGGGGTGGGGACACTTCAGGAACAATGTTGTTTATTTTTCTATTTTTAAACAAGCCTGAGGTCTCTGGGGCCACAAATGAAGTTATCAGAAAAGACATGAGTGGAATAAAGCCTCGAGCCAGCAGGCTGAGAAGGGCCCTGGGGACCAGGACTCTTGAAAAGCTGAGATGGGGTTTGTTTATCTTGTGCTCTGAGAGCGCAGGCCTGGGACCAAGGTGCTGGACAAGCATGTCCCCAAGCCCACTGCAGCCTGTTCCCTCTGGGCCACTGGGGAACTCGGGTGTGAGCTCTACTTTCAAAATGATCCCGTCAGTGTCACCTGCTGTGGGGAGGGAGGAGACACCACCTCTGGAAGAAGCCCGGGTTCACTTCTCACCTCAGCCACGTGAATGCCTTTCCCAGCGGGCAGAGCCCAGCGGAGCCGGTCGGTGCACTCGGGGCACCTGGTCCCTGCCCGGCCACTGCTGGCTCTGCCACCGACAGGCCCTCCACCTGCCACGGCCTCTGCTTTCTCCTCCAGCAACGCGCTGGTCAACCTCGTCTTGACTCCCAGGTAGCGCGCACGGGGAGAGCGATGGGATGGTGTATGTACCTGGAGAGGGCTGGGCCCGCGTCTCAGCGGATCCCGATGCCCTAAAAGGGGGCTCGTCCTTCCCATCTCAAAGGTTAGGAGGTCGAGGCTCTGAGGAGTTGAGTGACTCGCCCTGAAGCCTTCAGACTCAGGCCCGCCTCGTTCTGGAGTTCACTCTCCCTCCACGGGGCCACTGCCTCGCCAGTGCTCTTAGGAGATTTGAAATTTGGGAGAAACATGGATCATCGACAGAATGAATTCAAGGTCTAGGTGGGTGTGGCTGGATGAGAAATACCTCTCAGAAGCGATGTGATAAGAAGCAAAGCGAGTAGGACTTGAGGTCAACGGTCCTGGTTTGATTCTGCTTTGAACTGCAGACAGTCACCATAGCTACCTCCCAGGGTCAGCGACAGGGTCCAATAAGATGCGACATGTGAGGCGGTAGGGGATGGTCAAGCTCCGTACAAATGAACATCACACGCTCTCCAGTTCCGCTCCCCGCCCCTTGCCCCCGCCACAATGTGAAACATGGGTCGAGCAAATTGCACCCAGGCGAGCAGGGAGAGGGCTACACATCGCCTCCTTCTAGAGGTACGAACCAGAGGCCTCTGCAAGTACAGAATCACCCATTGGGGTGCACTGGGGGAAGGGCTGCCCTTGGCCATCCCACAGGCTCCCTCCAGCCCCATGGCCCCCAGCTTAGGGGCACTCCTGTGACTTGCCCTGGAGTCTAGATAGAAAGTTGAGGCCAAGGAGGAGGGAGTTGGCCCACGGCCAGTCAGCCAGAGGAGGGAAAAGCTAAAACCAGCATGCAGGGCTCTCCCCCTACCGCCCAGGCTTTCCTAACTACCTGTGAGGGAGGCATTACGCATCCGTTTGGAAGGTGAGGAAACTGAGGCCCTGAGAAGAGCAGCGACGCGCCCAAGGCTGCTGGTGTCTGTGCGGCAGCCAAGGCTGGAGGCCAGATCCCATCGGTCTGCCGCTGGCTGCTCAGGCCGGAGCAGAGACTGCGGCCTACATCACTGAGCTTTTTCTGAAACGAACCACTTCTTAATTCTTTGGCTGAATGTCTAAATAAGGATTTTTGCCAATTCTGAGCCCTGCTAACTGATGAAGTTGTCAGAAAAAGATCTAATGATGTTTGAAAATGCGGGGAGGGAGCCAGCTGCCAGATTGCCCTCCCACCTCTGACTCCGCATCAGGGAATTAGGACCCTCCCTCTCAGGGCGCAGCGAGGGGGCGGGGGGAGGGCAGTGAGTGCTGGAGGTTGAGACTCCGCTGCCTTTCATCAACTGTGTGACCCCTTTGATCCTCTGCTTGCGGGCTGTAAGTGAGGATAACTTTGAGGATTAAATGAGATGATGTGTGTGCGAGGCCACAGCACAGATTTCAGGGCAGGCTGGGATGGCAAGGGGCGGGGCAGGGCGGCTGCGGTCTTAACTCTGCTGAATGGACAGAGGTGGCCCTGCCCACAGCCCTGGGTGAGTGAGAGCTGCAGTGGCCAGCTCCATGTGGGGAGGCCCCAGGTCACCCCCAGTATTTATCTTGGGAGGGAGGGCTGGGAGAGCCAGCCGATGAGATGAAAGGCTCAGAGTGACCTCAGGCCCTGTGAGTGGGGGTGGGCCTGGGGTGGGAGCCTGGGAGGCTGGGCTGGGGTGCTTGGCAGGCCAGGCCCGGCCCTTTGTTCTCTCTCCTTTCTCAGTGGAACATTTGTTCACGCGGGAGTCCGGGCACTAGGGGTGGGGCCTGGCTTGGGGACTAGGGAATCCGACAATTCCCAGGCCTGCCTCAGGAGCCTGAGAGGCTGGGCTCTGGGAGGCGCCCTCCCGAAACGAGTTGGACCTAAGCGCAAACCTCCCTAGCACACGAGGCACACATGTGTCATCTGCTACCCAAGGGTGGGCTCGGCAGGTGACCCAGCCAGAGATGGGAAAGCCATTCCCCCCTCAATCACCAACTGTCCAGCCCGCCAGCTCCTCCCCACGCTCCTTCCTCCCCCTGCTCCATGTACACACATGTAGACATACATGCACACACCCACACGTGTTGCCTGCTCGGAAACCTTGACTTCATCCTCCCTAGTAGATGAAGTATGGAGAACAAACAGGTCTTGGAGGCAAATGCATTTTTCCAATCGTGGGGCTGCGGATAGAGCTTTTAACTTAGACTCAGCTTCCTCGCCTGTAGTGTGGGGAGGTACGCTGTGCTTCACAGACGTGGTGAGAAGCAAATAAGGCAGAGTATGAACAGGACTTGTAACCAAGAGGCACTCGGCTAATGGCAGTGGACGTTTGGGGCTGGAAAGCAGAATTGCTATAACCATCCAATCTGCTTCTTTGTTTTTTCAGCAAGCCAGGGAGAATATCTACAGGGGAGGGGGAGGTTCAGGGCAGTGGCCTAAATACAGCACGAGGATTATCACTGGGTCCAGCTGTCCTGGCTTGGGCCGCGGGTGAGCAACACAGCCCCACCCACTCCTGGCCCGCTGCCTTCCCTCCTTGTCCAGTTCTCTGCTCTCTGGCTGAATGTGGTACACTCGGAGGACTGCCCTGAGCTCATGGGAGCCAAGAGGTGAATGTTAGGGGCAGGCAGGCCAGCTCCTCATAGGGATCAAACCTCAGTCGGAGCTTCCCAAGGATGTGGTGGGAGTTCAGAACGTGCAGCATGGAAATAGCCTGGCTGGAGCGGGAGGCGCGGGTTCCAACCTTGGCGCAGGCTCTGATGGGCCCTTGACCTTGAACAGGCATGTCCCATCTGTGGGCCTTAGATTTTTCATCTGTCGAGGCGGCCATGAAAAGGCTCTGACAAGGCTGGTCCACAACTGCACTAGGAAGACCCCCAGGGTCGGTCGCTGCCATCCGTCCACCCCCACCGCCTCTCAGATGGACAGGTGGATTCCAGTTCTTCCTGGGTGTGCCACCACCCATGGAAGAAGAGAACCCAAAGGCCTTTCGGACCCCTTCCAGCCGGGGACTCCGCCAGACGAAGCAGGGTGGTCATTTATAATAACAGAGTTTTCACCGGACCAATTGCCTACCCCCTTTGACCCTCTGCTTCCCCAGCTGTCAATGCAGATAATGACTCAGCCAGCCGAGGGCTGCCGGGAGAGTTGAGTGCAGCGCCCCAGTGCTGAGCCCTGACCCTGTCCCAGCCACAGGACAGTGCTAGGGAGGTCCTTCCCCAGCCCCCGGGGAGGGGTGCTGTGCCCAGACTTGCCTGACTGCCCCAGAAGCCGCTCAGCATCCTAAGAAGTTGGGAGGGGACGCCAACAGCATGACCAAGGTGTCTTGGGCTGGGTGTCTCTGGGAGGGACTGCGCCCACCGCGTAGCCTTTGTGAGCCTCTCTGGGCCCCAGCATTGGGCACTGGAGGCGAGAATCTGAGCTCTGCAAAGCCCCCAAGGTTTGTGATTCTCCTGTTGGTTCTTATCCCTGAATTTGCTGAGAAAAGGCCTTCTAAGCCCCCAAGACCTCACTCCATATACAACATATAGTAAATGCCTAATAACTACTTCTGGGGTGAATGGATAAGGACCGGGTGTGGGAAGCCCTATTCATCAGCCTCCAAAAAATGTCTCTTCTCCGTGGGAATTGCCCTCTGATAATCAACAGGACAACGAGTGACCTTTCCCAGGGGTCCGTGGGGAGGGAGGGGGCTCCCCGAGCAGCCTGGCTGGGCTGCAGGGCGGTGTGGGGACGGGAGGGGAGAGCAGGGAGCAAGGCTCTGAGGATACCAGCCAAGCGGAGCATCTGGGAGGTCGGACGTGGAGAGTTCTCCAGGAGAAAAGTTTGGGGACAGCTGCTGTCTGTGTAGAAGATTCTGAGACCCTCAAGATACTCAGCAACAATGAGGAGTGGGTGTTCTGGAAACATTTTTGAAACGTATTACTGAACATCAGGAATGCAGGTGTCAATCCTGGATAAAGATAGCAGGTTGAACCCTTGCATCTCTTTTCATTCCCTTCCGATACCCACTAAAATTATAGTAAAGCAGTCTTTAGAGGCGTGACCCACAAAGACAGAGAGGACACGGGGGAATAGCAGCCGTTCCTCAGTGATTCTTCCCCAGCTGAGCTCCAGGATCCTGACAGCCAGAACTTTCCTCCTGTTCTTGACTGTCCTCAAGAAATGGCCCCTTCAGTTCACCCTTCAGGGAAGCTCCCAGTCGACGAACCCCACCCAGAGACTGGAGCTCTGAAACAGCTTTTTAGCAACACCTTCCACTCTTAATTATGAGCAGACAGTTACCAAGTACCCAAGGAAGGCTTCTGACATGAGAGATGGTGACCCAAACAAGCTCGTGGAAAGAAGCACCTTGGATTACAGATCAGAGAAGACATTACGTCCAGTAAAAATGAGAGCGTACTATTAAAAGAAAGGGAAATAAACAGAGAATAAAAACGAGCCCTTGGAAACGAAAATCATGATGGCAGAAGTGAAAAACTAAATTGGACATGAAGATAAAGTTGAGGAAAGCTCCCAGGAGAGAGAGCAAAGGGAGGAAGATGAAATATACGCGAGAAGAGACGGGAGTGAGTTTATTGCAAGCTATTCTAAGTAGCCTATATATAGGCAGGCCTCCGAAAGGCCCAGGAAAACTGGGATAGATGGAAACCAAGCTGGAGCTGAAACCTTAGGAGCCGTACCTGGAACGTCTCCTGACACCTCGACGGCTTCCCAAACCTCTCAGCGCTTTACAGAGTTGATGCTGTGCACAGACCACCTGCCTGCAGGAACCCCAGGAAGGGAGGTGGGAAGAGGCCGGAGGTGCGCGGTGGCCCTGTTCAGTGTGGGAGCTTCCACCAGACCCCCTGTGAGACCCCAGTACCTTCCCCCCAGGTCTTGCGGCTGGCTGTCCTGGTCCCAGAAACTAGAAACCCAGGCGGGTCACACCATGCCACTCCTCATTCGTATTTACAGAAAGCAAGATCATTATTTACAAGAACAGAAACACTGAGCTAATTCACTTCTAAATACACCAAACAGAGCAGCAGACAAAAAGAAAACAGAAACTTCTCGGTAAAAAGGGGCAGTGCGTCCTGGCCCAGCAGGGCCTTCCTGTGGTCAGGCTTTTCCGCTAGCCTCTGCTGCCCAGGCCGCTGTTGCCTTGCCCTCCGCTGACAGACAGACGCTTCCCAATATTAACCAACCTACTTTTTCCACGAGTGAATCCAAGTTAAGAAAACAGAACTTTCTTCCCAGATCAGTCAGGACCCTGAGCCAAGTAATACCAGTACCCAGAGCTCCCTGGGGCCCCGTTCTCAATGCTTTTCCAGAGATGTGTTCTGGGCAGGGTGAGTCACCCAGCTCCCGTCCTTGGGGCCGTAGAGGACACGGGGACACTTGGGGCCCCACCTCCCATCAACCCTCTCCTTGCTCCTTTTGGGAAGTCAGCTTTCTACTTCGACCAAGACAGGAAAAGCACAAACGGAAACTTGAGTCCTGGATCTAAAACCCCAGATGCTAGTCTGAGGACCAGGCATGATCAGGGACAAAGTTCCTGACAACCAGTAACAGAGGGAGAAAAATAAGAACAAAAGGGGATGTGTGTGGAAAGAACTGTTATTGCTTCTGGGATTAGATCCTTCTTACGTTTTTGTTCTAAAATGAACATCTTTTAAAAATGAAATGATGATTGTGGAGACATGTTTTAAGTCCTTACTTGGCAAAATTGGAAAGTTGGCATTTCTAGCTAGTCCTTCCTCAAAATAATCATTTTTTGAGTAGGGGGGTGGTGGATTTTATCGGACTATGAAGTCCAAAGTCTGAGACACACTGTGGTAGATGACACAAAGGAGAGTAAGACCAAGCTCCAGGGTAGAATCAGAACCTCAGACCCGGAGGGTGAGGAGGGCACCAGTGCACGCAGTCCAGTCTCCTCTGATACCTAGGTGTGTGCTAGAACACCCCAGCTGAGTGCTTGGCCAGCCTCCCGCTTGGTGCCCGTCAGGGACAGGGAGCTCATTCCCTCTGCATGCAGCTCTGATGATTAAAAAGTGCTTCCTTCTACTGTGGAGAAACCTACGTCTTTGGACCCATGCCTATGCCTGGGAGCACCTAGAGCCAGGCCTTTCACTTGCAGGAAAACAGCTCCACGCTGCACCCCTCCCTCCTAGTCTTTTGCTGGGGCCTATTTGCTTCCCCCTCACCCTCAATCATTCCTTTTGTGAAGTGACTTGCTTGAGATCACTTGCCTAGCAAGTGAGTTCAAAGCCAGCTCTTCCGGTCCTGGCCCTATGCCCTGTCCCCTAGTTCTCTCAATTCCGTGTCCTCAATTCATGAGATGGTACTGGTTGTTCAGAACCAGTTGGAAAAGCAACAAAGAAACTAAAAAGGGGAAGAAAAAAAAAAGCAACAAGCGAAAAGTCAGTGTGATCCCAATAAACACTTATATATCCACATTAAAAAAAAAGTGTGGAAAGAAATAAGGCAAGATGATCATGACAGTCATACCCTGAGGTAGGCTACGTGATGATTTTTACCATATTTTTGCTTTTCTGTCTGTGTTTTCCAGTTTTTCTGCAATGATGTGGTTTTTATTTGTAGGATAGAATAAAATAATGACCGTTTAGAAGGATGAAATAAGAAATGTAAAATTACTCTTGTCCCAAGACCCTGTCTCAGTCCCCAGCCACTGTCCGGTGAACAAGCTCCTGGGGCTCTAGGGCTCCAGAGATGACCCAGATTGTGGCCTCGCCCTGGGGCGGTGGTCCGCCCACAGCCCCTCACACATCACAGCACTTTACAGTAGCCTGACATTTCTGCTGCATCGGCCCCCAGCCCTTGTCTGCCAGATGACGAGCCCGCGGCCAAGCAGACCCCAGACCACCCGGGGTTGTTGCCCAAGTGCCCATCTGCCCCTCCTCCATTCTTCTCCAGCCTTGGCGGCCCCACCCCAGACCCCAAGAAAAGGGAGAGGAAGGCGAGCAAAATGGAGGGTGCAGCGGACCATGGCTCATCCCTGCAAGGTCTGTTACACAGCGCAGGGTGCGCATGTTGTTTTCCGGACCAGAGATTAAACTTAGAGGGGAGATGTGTCATCCGTGGAGTGTGATGGAGCTGGGCCCGGACCCAGCCCTCTGACCTAGTCCAGTGATTTCTCCTCTGGGCCTCAGATCAGAGCCCCCAAGCGTGTCTAGGGTGTGCTGGATCCATCCAGAGTGCTGGGGCCACTGGTCATGCAGCACCCTCCGTGCCAGCCCTCTAGGGCGGGTCTTTGCCAGCTGCTCCCCAAGGCGCCTGGCAGCCCCAGACACAGGTCAGCACCGAGTCAAGCCCTGATTGGAAGTGCAAGCCCGGCCGTGGGGTCAGAGTCCTGCCTGACTTCCAGGCTTGGCCGTGTCATGTGGCCCTGGATGAGCTGTTTCCCTCTTGGGGATTCAGTTTTCCGATGGATAAAACCAGAGTGGCGAATACTGGAAAGTGACTAGACTGATGGTTTCTAAGTTTCTTTCCAAGCTTAGCATTCAGATATTCTGGGACTGAACAGTGACACCACCGCCTGTCCAGGGAGGGGAGGGCAGAAGCTCCCCATTCAGCCTTGCCTCTCAGTCTAGGTCTGGGAGAAGTCCCCCACCTTGTGTTTGAGTGTTTGCGGGTGTGAGGGTGTGCGGGGCTGTGTGTGTGAGGAGGACACAGCCTGGAGGACAGGCTCCCCATTTTGCATCTGGGATAGACACGTTCTCCAATGATGTCACCTTTTTGAGGATTCTGCTCCCAGCTCCCCCCGAGATCCCACACCCCTTCTGGTTCCCTTGTCTTCTCAGTTCCAGCCTCTACTGCAAGTCCCAGGCTATTGTTCCTTCTCGGTCTTTGCCCTAGAACAGGCCTGTCACTTCGGAGGGGCCCCCCCACCCACCATCTCTCCCTCAGAACCCCTCCTGCCACCCCGCCCCCGGCCCTCTTTAAAGAGGCGCCCACAGCTCTCTGAGCCTGTCTTCCTCCAGACAGAAATGAAGATGGGCTCTCACTGCACAATGACACCTTCAAACCATTATTCTGCCAAGATCCGAATGAAAAATCAGGAAGCCTGACACTGCCATGATTTGTTAACCTGGCATTACCTCTCTATGCTTTGCACAAAGTTTAATTAAAATCTCAGGAGTGATTGGGGAGCCCTTTTATCGTGCACCTCTGGGCTCTTCCAGGCACCCTGGGGGAAGGGCAGAGTCTTTTCACAACAGGGACAAAAGCTCAAGGATGGTCCCTAAAAGATTGGCAGCTCGTGCAACACAGCCTGTTGGAGTGCACAGGGCCTCAGGGAGCACATGGAATCTGAGCCGGCCCACCACTCCACCCATTTCACAGGTGAGGACACTGAGACCAGTGCTTTCCGCGCCTCAGCAGATCCCAGTGAGGCCGCCCCCACCCCCTCTACCCCACCCCGTGGACTCACCCTCAGAGCTGGCAGGGAGCTGACCTGGTCCATGGTCAAGGTGGCCTCCTTGTAGTACTTCCCGTGGGGACAGAGCTTCAGGAAGGAGTCGTGGATGCTAAGAAGAGAGGCGTGGTGGGCGGGGAATGGGGACCAGCAGGCCCCCTCTCCCACGGGCTCTCTTTGGAGGACGGGGACTCAGAATTAACTGACACAGAGAAAACAGTTATAGATCATTCCACCCTTCCAGAAACATCCCTGGTGCTCCAGTGTGCCAGCGCACCGTGGTGGATGCAAAGATACGCCAGGCTCGAGGAAAGGTATGTGAGTGTGTGCTCTGCAGCCTGAACACAGTCTGCAAGTGCACCGGAAGGGACTTCTGTCCTCTCTCGCTCCAGCCCCTCATTTACGATGCAGAAACCAGCAGGGCCTTGGGGATGTCAGCATGCCACCCCAGGCCATCTGGCCAGCCCCACCCTCAACTCAGCTCAGAGAAAAGAGGTTGCTCGGTGGGTGTGGCCGAGTCAGTATTAGAACCCAGCTGCCTGCAGCCAGCAGATCACACAGCCACCCGAGGCCAGCGCGCTGATCCCAGACTGCGGGGCTGAACCACTGTCCCCATCGATCCAATAATCAATGTCTGTCTGCGGCCTCCTCACCGCTCCAAGGGATTTTGTTTGCAAGGCACAGGCAGGTAGAGGGGGAAATGGCTGTGTGATCACAGAGAGGAAGCAGGCAGGAGAGAACTCTGCCCCCGGCCAGGAGCGGAAGCCCTCATCCTGTGGCCCCCCCCCAGTCCACATTCTGGAGAATGAACTCTGTCAGCCTTGTATGGGGCCCCAGCTGTCGCCAGAGACTTTACACCGACAAGTTGGGGAGAGAGCCAAGAAGTGGGGTGTGAAATGGGGGAGGAGAGACAGTCTCCAGGAGAGTATGGGTGGGAGGAGGGACACCGAAGGACAGCAAGGAAGAGAGGAAAGCCATCGCCCCTGGAGGGTCCAGTGGCCTACAAGGGGAAGGGGTGCTGGCAGTGGTCTGCCCCAGTCCAAAGGAGCATTCGATCACTATCATTGTTAGAATTGCTGTTGTGGGGTGATAAAAAGCAGACTGACTTTCAGTACATTATATTAATTTTTAAGACTTCTCTGAGTCCAGGCACCTGTATGGCCGTTGCCCAGGGTGGGCTACTCCCGCCGTCCCCCACCCTGGTCCTCCACTGGGAGTGACTGCTGCACGCTGCCAGCTCGCATGGACGTTTTTCGTGGAACCTGCAGAACGATCTTGAAAGGTAGGGACCATTATCTCACTTTTACAAACGAGGAGACTTAGGCTCAAGGAGGTAAACTAACTGGCCTTGTCTAAGGTCACACAGGGGTAAGCGTGAAGCCAGAGCTGCAGACGCCAAAGCTCCTTCCCCAGGAGCCCAGAGAGGGAGGTCTCAGAAGGACTGCAGGGGGAAAAGGAGGAACCTCCACTGCCGTTACCACGCCCCTTCTTGTGTCCCAAGCTCTCTGCGCTGAGTGCATTCAAGCATATTAGCTCATTGCATCTTCCCAGCAACCCTGCGTGAGAGGTATGGGGTGATCATTTCCGTAGATGCGTAAACCGGGGCTCAGAGAGTTGAAGGGGTCTGCCCAAGGTCATGCAGCTTGGAAGAGGTAGAGTGGGGTCTGAACCCTAAGCCAGGCTCTTTGGGCTGTACTGCCCACCTCTACAGGATCCACCTCCCACCCAGGCCCAGCCCCCCACCCTGAAGAGCCTTCTGGGTTAGGGGGTGCTGTGAGAGGGCACTGCCCAGACTTCGTGCCTTCCCAGGCTGCCAAGTGGGTGGGCTGCCTGCGGATGAATCGTGGCTGCGCCTCGGCTGCCACAAAACGTTCTGCTCCTCCAAATGTGGATCAGCTAGCTCTAAATGGAGCTCTGAATTAATCACTAATAGACTCAAAAGTCAAAGCCATTTGAAAAACTCACACATCCCGCCTGCCAGAAAACAAGCAACCCAAGCTGCATCTCCGGCCACACCTGGCCAGACAAGGGGAGGGGCTGTCCGCGGGCTCTGCGGGACTGGGACCTGCCATGTCCACTCTGGGCCTCCGTTTGCCCTCTGTCCAATGAGTCTCATTCACCCCCCTCCATCCTCCAGTGCAGGCACTCTGGACCCCTCTCTGGCATCCTGTCCAAATCCTTGCCTCTGAGGCCCTCCAATTTAGCCTTTTTCTACTGGGTCCCACATTACAATCATGTGAGGAGCTTGTGAAAGTACCCGTACTCAGCTCTAGAGATTCTCATTCAAGGCTAGCATGGGGCCCAGGCCCCATAGGTTCTACATGCTTCTGTATTTGTATTATACAGGCAGCACTGAGAAAGCCTCCAATTCCACACCTTCCACCCCAGCTGGGCTCCCCGACCTGGGCTTCACTCCCATCCCATGGGGTCAATTGTTCTTCGCCCCATGGAACGGCCTGCAGGTATTTTATAAATGGCCCTATCTTTAGCTTGAAAACTGTGGCTTTTAGTCCTATGATCTGCTACTTCCAAGCTGTGTGACTTTGGGCGAATCACTTCATTTCTCTGAGCCAGTTTCCTCATTTGCAAAAAGGTGATAATACCATGAAAATAACAGCTACCACAGTCTCAGCGCCGATCCCTGTGCCAGGCACTGCTCTAACTCCTGACACAGATTTGATCATCTTATCGTCCTAATAACAATCATGTGAGGTTGATACATGTGATACTTTTTGTAAGTATGGAAACTGAGGCTCCCTGAGGGTAAGAAACTCGCTCAAGATCACACGGCAAGTAAATGGCAAAGCTGAGCCTCGAGCTCCAGCCTTTGGCTTCCAGGAAGCAAGTGCGTAACCACTCTGCCTGCTGACCTCCTGGTGCTCCAGGAGGACTAGGGGCTAACGGCCAGGACAGGGCCTGGAGACTGAAAATTTGGGGGACCTCAAGGTTGCTAAGAGGACAGAGGGGCCTTATGGCCAGGTCAGCCTGAGCAGGAGCTAGGGGCAAGGCTTTAGGCTCCCACGTCAGATCCACCCCAAGCCCTAGATCGTGTCAGGAGCCATCCCTGAGTGATACAGCATAATCCCAGTTGCTCAAACTGAGTTGGGCTGACCCAGGCCCAGCCACAGAGGTCTAAAGGAAGCCACACGTGCCCTTTTTGTGTCAGGTCCCAGACCCGGGGTCTAGAGCCACAGCTGAAGATGAGGGCCCTGGAGGGCCAGTGCACGGAGCCCAAAGAGACATCTGGAAGGCAGGAGTTTCTAGGGCAGCAAATTTAACCAGAAGTCATAGAAGGCTGACCTGAAAGCTGAGGATGAAAGGGACCTGCTCTTTTCAGAGAGCAACGGGATGTGAAAGAAGATTCCCACAGGCTAGAAATTTAGGGTGGACAGACCCCTTCTTGGAGGCAGCCCTGGACGGGGAAGAAGCCGTCACATGTGGTCTGCCCCTCCCATTATGTGTCATCTGCAGATCCAGTGACCAGGCCTTTATGCCCTATGCAAAACACAGGTGGGAAAGCATTTAAACAAGGGCAGAGGCACTCTCCTGCAAAGATTGCCACTGTTTATCAGTCTCTTGGTTACTTTTTTTCAACTGGCTAACTCCATCCAAGTGTAGTCAACCAAGCCACATTCCTTTGTCACGTTTGTAGGAAAATCACAGCACGTTGTCAGAGGTGACGTCGGAAAATTGTTCAGAAGTGATCGGAGCTTAGTCAGGCTCAACTTGGCCGTGGCAGCCCACGACAGCTGCTTTCTCCCCTGAGCATCACGTACCATCTGCTCCCTGAGCCACGGCAAGTGCTGCTGGGCACCCATATCGAAGCTGCCCCTTCACGTTACAGACAGAGCGTCCACACTAACGCTGATGTAGTCGGTGCCCAGGTCCCCTCCGAGGAGCTGACCTAAGATCGGCAAGTGCGCGCGCGCGCACGTGTGTCCCGTTCCTAAGGTTTTCTCTGTGTGTGTGTGCATATGCATGTATGTATAACACTTTATTTTACAAAAACTGTAGCATCCTATATATGCCAGTCTAGTTTACCAAAGTAAGACAGATAAATAGGTTAAAAAAGCCAATAGCGCTATAAGGCTCACAATTAATATCACTAATACCCAGTGTCCTATACCACCTTTTTACCCCTGCTCTCCAGAGGCGGCATTTAAAAGAAAAATTTGCTATTTCTCTTGGTTTTTCCTTAATATTTGCACAGTATTTCTAAAGGCAGTGCTGATACTGCTGTTTATTGGTATTTTTTTTCATTATAGACTTTATTTTGTGCCCTCTTACTATTAAAAAAAAGAGAGAGGATTTATCTCTCTCTGTATACTACTTCTCCTTCCCCTAACTTCCCAATATAAGATGATTTGCCTGAATCAAAATTCAGTGTTTATGTTATTATTATATACATATTATTTTTACATTTGTATATATTATTACATATTATGTATGTATTATTCAAACATTGCTCACAGCTGAGTTCCCTAGTGCAACGTGATTACATTTTTCTTTCTTGCAAGACTCTTTGTTTTTCCCAGAGTTAATAATCACTTTGTCTTCCTTTCGCTTAGGCTTCAGTGTTTCTATCATTATTTCATCCCAAAACTTTCTGCAGAACTGTAAAGTTCCTCTTAATACGGTGATATACATTACACCGCCTATAGGTTCATTTTGTTTTCTTGGGGGCATCACTCTTGGAACTCCTAACTCTTTCATTCTAATCTGGACTCATTGCTTTTCAGGCCTGCTGCATGCACCAGTATCATGGGCTTCTCTTCACTGTCATCTTTGTAATTCCGCTGTTTGACATCCTCTGTTTCCTGGTTCCCTTGTCTTCCTTTTTTTTTTTAGTTTACTTACTAGTTTTAATGGAGAACTTAGTTTACTTATTCATTTTAATGGAGGCCCCAGAAGCTCCCTGAGGCAAGGCGCATGAGGCACATGTGAGGAGCCCTAGCGACCCAAAGGCCATGTGAGAGTCTTTGAACTTTCTGGATGGAGAGGGGAGCAGGCATACTCATGCTCAAGTGCTGAGAAAATAAATTGGTACAGCACAATCCCGTCATCCCTGTCAACATTTTAAACAAAGCCACCCTTTGCCCAGCATTTCTATAGCTAGAAATCTCTCTTATGGATTTAATCTGACCTGTTGGATAAGTTCTTCATACATAAATATTTGTTTACTATAGCATTCTTGGTAGAATTAAAACCCACAAACAACTTAAGTGTACATTATGGGGGGGGGTAGTAAAATAAATGATATATCTTTTATAGGAAAGAATTCTCCTTAGCCATTAAAAAGAATGAGGCAGGTCTCTATGTGCTGTATGTAAAACTAGCCAACATAAAAACTTAAAAAGAAAGGTCGAGGACAGTATGATGCTTCACTAGAAATGGGTAAGTGCTACAGTATGAATGGGATAAAATTTTTGAAGGATACTTATGTAGATCTATGAAAATTTTTTCTGGAAGCCTCCATGTGAAAGTAACTGTGAACAGTGGCTATCTTCAGGGAGAAGGCCTGGGAAGGGGAGGGAGACATTTACTTTTTTTTTTTTTTTTTTTTTTGCGGTACGCGGGCCTCTCACTGTTGTGGCCTCTCCCGTTGCGGAACACAGGCTCCGGACGCGCAGGCTCAGCGGCCGTGGCTCACAGGCCTAGCCGCTCCGCGGCATGTGGGATCCTTCCGGACCGGGGCACGAACCCGTGTCCCCTGCATCGGCAGGTGGACTCTCAACCACTGCGCCACCAGGGAAGCCCCTGTCCATTCCTTTTTGAAACTGATGCAGGTTTGCCATTTCTACCTGTGATATGTTTCCTTTCTAAATATATCTGTTTGATGAAAAGAAATAGGAGCCCATCTAGAGAAAAATATTAAGTAAATAATTAGACAGGTGGTAAAGGAATATGCCAGAAATCACAGAGGTGTTTCTCTCTCATCTCACACACAGGTAACCAAGGTTTGCAAACTCTGCTACCCTCCTCACTCCTTTAGCTTTTATCCCCCCACAACTCCCACTCCCCAATCCCTGCCCACTCCACCCCTACACACAGGCTGTCATCCTAGAGAGGGTTTTCATCCGTTCCTACAAATAACAATAGTAACAATAAGAATATCACCTTACCTTTGCATCGCTTTGTAATTCCGAAATGCTTTTCTATGTGCCATCTCATCTGCTCAAGAAATAAAAGCCTATGCTCCTTAAAAAAAAAAAGGAAAAGAAAGAAAAATTACCCATACAATTCCGCCTTCAATGCACTAACCAGCAAGTGTTCCTACCCCCCTCCAGCCTGTCAAATCTCTCAAATTCCTCTTTGGCAGGGGTTCTGAAAGGGGTGTAATTGAACAGAGAGCAGGCCCAGGCATGCCCCGACAGTTCTGCACACTTCCCCTCCAGGATCCGTCCCTGCAGGAATCCTCTGCGTGGGACAAAATGCATTCTTTGCAAGGTTTCTCTCACCTGCCAACGAACTCCACCAACTGTTAAAATTGTAACCCCTGCTCTGACCTTGATTTAGATGTCTCTTCAGATTCAAAAAGGACTGAGAAGGAACTTGTATCCAGAATACACAGAGAATGCTAAGAATTCAACAATAGAGACAAATAGCCCAACTAAAAAAATGGGCAAAGGATTTGAATAAACGCTTCTCCAAAGAAGATATATATGAACGAGCACGTGAAAAGCACCATCATTAGCCATGACGGAGATGCAAATCAAAACCACACTGAGATATCCTTGCACACCCACTAGGATGGTGAGGACGCAGAGAAATTGGAGCCCTCCTACACTGCTAGTGGGAACGTTAAATGGTGCAGACACTTTAGAAGAGCGTTTGGCAGTTCCTCAAAATATTAAGCAAAATTACCATATGTTAAAAGCAAGACAACAGGCCCAAAATGGAGTCACTCATGCTAAGCCCCACATCACCAAACTGAAACTTAATTACAGTTTCAGCTCTCCCAGAAATGGAATCTTAAACCTGTCACTAGTGAAGTCTGATAGACCCCGCCATCCGTTAAAGGAAGTGACCTTGCGACTCCAATCTACTTTTTGCCACTATACCTTCCTTGTTCTCCCTTCCTTCTGCCTATAAAAATCTTTCCTTTCGTACAGCTCATCCGAGCTCCTTTCTGTCTGCTAGATTGGATGCCACCTGATTCATGAATCCTTGAATAAAGCCAATAAGAACTTTAAAATTTACTCAGATGAATTTTGGGTGTTTTTTTTTAACACATATGACTCAACAATTCCACTCCTGGGTATATATCCAAAAGAAATGAAAACATTTGTCCACGTCAAAAACTTGTACATGAATGTTCATAGCAGCATTATTCATAACAGCCAAAAAGTGGAGACAGCCCAAGCACCCATCAACCGATGAACATATAGATAAAATGTGACGTATCCTTACAATGGATCAATATTCGACAATAAAAATAACTGAAGTATTGATACATGGTACGATGTGGATGAAGCTTGAAAATGTCATACTAAATGAAGGAAGCTATTCGCAAAAGGCCGCAGATTGTATGATTTTGTTTATATGAAATGTCCAGAATAGACAAATCCAGAGAGACAGAAAGTTAGATTAGTGGTTGCCAGGAGCTAGGGGGAGGGTAGTATGGGTGGGAGGGGTTACTGCTAATGAATATGGGATTTCTTTTTGGGGTGATGAAAATACTCTAAAATTAGATGGTGGTGATAATTGTACAACTGTGTAAATATACTGAAAAATACCGAGTTGTACACTTTGAGTGAATTGTATAGTAGGTCAATTATATCTTAATAATGTTTTTACTACAAACAATTTCAAGGAGTGTTTATGTCCTAACTTAGTGCCTGGCACATAGTAGGCCCACCATAAATATTATTAAAGGAATGTGTAAATGAGATATTGGGTTTTGAAAGCGTTTCTGATCTATTTCCTCAGCCTGTGGGTCTTGTAGCCCAGGGGGCTCCACTCACTATAGTTATTCAGTGCTGGAGGCAAGGGGACATTTTGCTCAAGCAAGTCACTGCCCAGCTCTGAATATCAGCTAGGCTTTTTTTTTTTTTTTTTTTTTTGCGGTACGTGGGCCTCTCACTGCTGTGGCCTCTCCCGCTGCGGAGCACAGGCTCCGGACGCGCAGGCTCAGCGGCCATGGCTCATGGGCCCAGCCGCTCCACGGCATGTGGGATCTTCCCGGACCGGGGCACGAACCCGTGTCCCCTGCATCGGCAGGCAGACTCAACCACTGCGCCACCAGGGAAGCCCTAGGCTTGTTTTTTGAATTCCCTGCAACTGAGCAGACTGGAAAGCCATCCTCTGTCTGGAGAAAGGATTTTCTAAATTCCTTTGTTGTGGCAAAAGGCAGGTCTGGGTGTTGCAGATTCTGGTCTCTGTAGGGCATCCTGGCAGGCAGGAAGAAAAATGGTGGAAGTCCTGCCCTTCTCATCTTGGGGGCAGAGGGGATGAGGAAGGTAGTGAGGACCCCTGGGTGCTGAAAATCTTGGCGCTCGAATCACCCTTCTGCGAGGTCATTGGGGGGAGGGGTCAGGGGGGCTGCACACCTCTAGAGGTCTGCCTGATGGTCTCAGCCATTTCCAGCACAGTGCAGAGCGAAGGTGCCCCAGTGGCAGGGGAGGCGTGACCGCGGTGGGGCTCCTGGCCTCCCTGGCCATGCAGGGGACCCTGGGGCACAGGGAGAACATCAGAGGGGCTGAGTGCTCAAGCAAAGACCTGGCCAGAATGCAGAGCCCAGTAAGGCACTTTTCCAGAGGCAAATGGGACACCATGGACCCCTCACAGTGCAGGTCAGCACATTACCCTGAAGTCCAGGTGTGACTGTCA
This sequence comes from Tursiops truncatus, assembly GCF_011762595.2. Lineage (NCBI taxonomy): Eukaryota > Metazoa > Chordata > Mammalia > Artiodactyla > Delphinidae > Tursiops > Tursiops truncatus. Next base: position 68,273,449 of record NC_047047.1, on the reverse strand, counting down.
TGCCTCATTGGACCCAGGCAAAGATGCACAGGACAAGCACGGATCCAAGGAGGCCTCGCCATGGCCGGGTGAGCCTGCTTCGTGCACCCAGATACCGACTTAGGGGAAAGAAGGGGCGACAATAACCTGAAACGCTGAATATTTACGCAGAGAGACTGGTTCATCCAAAGAGATTGTTTAAACCAGTTCTTTAGTTTCCCATTTATATTGTCTGGGGGAGAGTAGGATTGTTATAGCAATGGGGGCGGGGAGCAGGGAGTTTGAAACAGAGTAACTCTTCAAATAGATAGCATATTTATATGGGAAATAGTCATTCAACTTGGAAGACACTGAAATATTATTAACGGTAAGTCTAGGGAGTGGAAGCCTGAGAGGAAAATTCGGGCAGTTTTAGATAATAAACTCTCCTTTCCTTGCACACACCAAGGAAAGGCTCCATGGCCAGGCCAGGAGGAGAACACTGAATTAAGAGCAGCTGGAGGGGGCCTGGGAAGTCAGGGGGAGCTCAGGCCTGGAAGGGCTGGTCCACGGGCCCTGGTGACCTTCACCAGCCAGACGAGCTAGGCTGGAGCCTGGACACTGACAGTGGGGAAAGGAGGGGAAGGGTAGGGAATTCCAGCCGGTCACACCCCACACTGCCCAGTGCCTTCAAGCGAGACGGCCTCTCACCCCGCCACACGTCAACTTCCTGGTCATGCTCATCTCAAAGGCAGTTCTCCTGCCTCTGTGTCTGGCTTCTGGGATGAGGGTGGGGCGTGGGCCTATGCTTGGAGAAGACAGAGCCTCCTTACAGATGAGTAGGGCTCCCCAGGTGAGGTAGGAAGCAGGTGGGTACACCTGGGCACAGTGCAAGTCTGACACTAACTATCTGTTGTTAGTGCAGCCCTCACCGGTGAAAGACACAGTCCTCCACAGGACTCCCCTCACTTCAGACACCAGCTGCAAGTTCTGGGGTTCCCAGGCCACCTGCACTTCTGCTAAGTGGCCACTATTCCCTCAGGTCTGATAATTCGCTAGAACAGTTCACAGAACTTAGGAAAGTGCCCCACTGATGACTACAGTTTTATTATAAAGGGTACAAATCGGGACCAGCCAAGTAAAGAGACACATAGTGTGAAGCCTCAGAGAGTCTCAGATGTGAAGCTTTTGTGTCCTCAGGATGCAACACCCTCCTGGACCACTGCCATGTAACATGAACCAGGAAGTGCTCACCCAAGCCTGAGGTCAGAGTTTTTATTGGGGTTTCATCATGCAGGCATGGTTGACTGAATCATCAGTCATGTGATTGAGCTTAATCTCCAGCCCTCCACTCCTCCGCAGCGGTCGGGCTGACATCAACTGGCTCAAAACCCAACCCTCTAATTGCACGTTTGGTCTTTCTGGCACAGCCAGCCCCCATGCTGGGTCATCTCATTAGCATGAGCTCAGACATGGTCTGAATAGCCCACCAGGAAGAGTGAAGACACACATTCCTTTCACTTGGGAAATCCTGAGGCTATAATGGTTGCCTCCCATGGGCCAGGGACAGAAGCTATCTGAATTCTTTATTACACAACACTAGGAAATCTGGAGTGCGGTTGGGGTACGGTCAGAGAAATGGAGAACTAGATCCAACCTTTTGAAGAGAAAGAGACCCCTTCCTCCCCAAAGGAAGAGTGAAATTTATTTGGGAGTTAAACAGATTTACCCAGAGGAAGAATTGTGGACAGAGAATATCTTGAAATTTAAATCTTCGTGTTCTTTTCTACCTTCTCATAAGAGACATTTTTTTTCTTTTTTTTTAGTCTCCCATTCACATTGCCTGGGGAAAAAGTAAAATTGTTATAGTATAGGAAAAGAGCTAGAACCAGCCAATGTTCCTTGTTTTATGAACGAATCAGACTTCTGAAAATCCAAAAGGAAGGCTGAGGGAAGCAAGAGACCAGAGTTTATAAAAGAAGGACAGAGAAGAAGTATTATGCCACCAGAGAGGCAGGGCAAGGGTCTCCCAACTGGGGCCACTGCCACTGCCAGGCCTGGGGAGCTCAGAGCCTGCAGACAAACCATTTAACTGTTGAGGGAGCACCACTCACTGCCCAAAGAGAAGGGGAACACAAGCGACCCACTTCCTCACTGTGGGGCCGGAGCTCCATCACGGGTCCAGCCAGCTGTCACTCAAGGAGGATCCAGCAGAACATTTTGTTTCCCAAGGCTCTGCTGAACCCCATCTGAATTGCCCAGGTGGACAGACACCCCCACCTGCATTTTCAATGTCCCAGGACACCACAAAGCTCCGCAGAAAAGAGGGTGGGGGGCCTGGACACTCAGAGGGTGGAGGACCGGTGGGGGAATGGGAGCCCCAGCTCCCGTTCTTGTTTGGGGCTGGACAGTGGTGCACCTGCCCCTTTGCGACTTGTATCAGATGCCCTGGTGTCCCAGGTCCCACTCTGACTTCTGGGGCTGCTGCGGGGACAGGTCTAAGAGAGCTTGGTCCATCCCAGAGTGTTGCCTGAAGGATTCTCCTTGCGTTTTCTGTCCCAGGACTGCTCTATCAAGAAGCTTCCTCAGCCTGCAGGTAAGCACAGCCCAGAAGTTCAGGGTGACACTCCCTGGGGTGACTGTCCACCAGTCAGGCTAGGAACTGGTGGAGAAAGGCTCCCACGCCTGTGCTTCTGAGCGACAGCTCTGGGAGGTGCTCTGTGGCTTTTCAGCAGGGCCTGATGAGGTTATAGCCCTTGAGACAGAGTGATCAGGACACACACACCCCAGCTGGGCTTTTCCTCTTTCTCCACCTCTCTCCCTAGCCCCTCACTCCTGCTCCCTGGGATGGGTTCTCAAGTAACCCACCTGCACAAAAGTCCTGGTTTCATTCCTCCTTTCAGGGACACCTCGGTGGGGCACCCATGGCATTGTTGGGAGCCTCTGGGGGGCGCTGCCCTGCTACGTGAGAGAAAAAGGACACTCCAAAGACTTTGCATTCTGATTGGAGCAGTCCTGAGTTTTCAGTTCTAAATTCCAATAGACTAACCTCAAAGATCCCCTAGTTGGACCCCTTCATTTTACAGTAGACTCAGGGCCTGGAGGAAAGTCTCCTGAGATCCCGTGGGGAGCAGGGCAGAGCAGGGTCTGGAACCCAGCTCATTCCCTGGTCTCTTCCCTCCCAACAGGCCTCTAAAAGCTGCTTGCTGGAGGTCACTGAGCTGGTTGAATGAGATCCTATCTGTGGAAATGTCTCGTAAACTGCGAAGCATTATAAAAATGCTATTTGTCATGATTTGTGCCAGGCCTAGGACTGGAACCCAGATCTGCTGGCTCTCTGGCCAGTGCGTTAAGCCCAGCAATAAGAAGTTGCATTAGACAGCAATTTAGAATTCCTTATTTTTAGAGTCACGCTCTCAGAGACACTTGCTAACTAGCAACCCCATCCCAGCCTCCCTCTCTCTGCTGGGCACTCCCTGCACTGTGTTCTGCTGGGTGGCTGGCTGGGTGGGGAGTGCCAGCTGACCTCTATCTTTTATTCTCTGATTCAGAAAACTATTTACAAATCCTCTAAGATGTCTCAGGGACTTTGCTGGTGCGGAGGACATGGTGGTGACCAGACAAACATAGCCCTGGCCTTAAGGAGATCGGCATCTAATAGGGGAGAAACGTAGGCCGTAATCACTTGGTTAACTGTACAATTGTTTCTGTGCTGGTGCTGTGAACAGAGTGCAGGACACAATGACAACACCACCAACTCTAGGGGTCAGAGGGGCTCCTTGGAGGAAGGGACATTTAGCAGAGACCTGAAGGGTGGACAGGAGAGAAGCAGACAGGAGAGAAGAGTGTCTCCTGGCAGAGGAGCCCCCAGGGAGAGAGGAGCTCAAGGTGCTGGCAGAGCTGAGAAGGGCCTAAGGGTGGAATGTGTGTCAAGGGCACGAGTCAGGCAAAGCGAGACTGGAAGTTGGGTTGGGGTAGAACTTGTGGGCCCGGTGGCTCCTTGAGGGTGTATCTTCAAACCTTTCCTGAAAGCAATGGACGTCATTGAAGGGTGTTATGCTGAGAAATGACATAGTCATATTTTTATTTTCAAGGGGTCATTCTGCTCATAGGGTGGCTGGCGAACATGCTGGAAGGAGGCCAGCCCGGCTTTGGGGAGGAATGTGAGGAGACTCCTGAAGAAGGAGGGAGGGAAGCAGCGCCAGAACAGGGCTGCGGTGGCGAGAAGGACAGAACTAGGTGAGTTCGTGTGACGTTTTAAGGTGGAATCAGCAGCACTGGGGATTGGAAGTGGGAGGGGAGGGAGTGGGGATTGCTACTGGGGACCCTTGGGTTTCTGACATAAGCCGCAGGGTAGATGGAGGACATGCCCCTTCCTGACCTGGGAGCCTGCGGGTGGGACAGACTGGGGGGAAGAACATGATTTTGGACGTGTTGAGTTTCTGTGCAACAGCCTCCTGGAGATGACAAGTGGCAGCCAGATACGCGGGGCTAAGAGCTCCGGGCTGGACACAGACATTTGGAAATGTCCAGGCGTAGGTCATAGTCAGATGTCATGAATGAGATCTGCCTGGGACCGCAGTGGGGATGGAGACAAGCTCCCTGACCTCAGGGAGCTTACCTTCTAATGGAGCGGGTAGAGGATTCCACTTCTTGTAATATCAGAGTGGCTCTTTCGAGACCAGTTCTCTCACCAAAAATAAGCTGGACAAAATCCAAAAGCCTTTTTTCTGCAGCCATTTGTTTGAAAGGTCAGGATCCCAGAGAGATGGGAGCATATGGAGGTGCCATTTGGTGCTACTTTTCCCCTTAAGGTATCCCTGGCTCGTGAGCAGTATGGGGCCAAGAGGCTAAGAACCAAGGAGAAAGCAGTGGAGAAGAATCTGAGAACTTGAGTGAGAGATTCTGGCGACCTCATAGAGTAAGGAAACAAATTTGGAGTTCAAAACAGCCGGACAAGTAGGACCTGAGGGCCAAGATGTCTGGGAAAAGAGAGGAGAAGAGAAGCACCGTAGGTTAGTTCACAATTCCCAGGTCCTCTTCCCCAAAGGCATTTGCTGATTCACAAGCAGCGTCCGCCCACCCAAGTAGTGAAGGGCTGAGCGCAAAGCACAGACGAGAGACTAGAGAGTTGAGCGGAGTTTTGGCGGTAAGATGGGGCTGGGGAAGCAAACTGGGAATCAAAGGCCCACCCAAGAGGAAGGACCCTAGAAAACAACCCAGGCTCCCAGGGAGAACCCCAGCAGGGTGAGGTGCTAGGAGCCTGGGTGAGCCAGAAACAGAGCAGCCTTCAAAGTCTGACCTCCAGCTTCAAGCCAGCTCAACCCCAGGTTGGATTAAGATGGCGTTCCGACACTTGAACTGCCTTCCAGAAAACCAAATAAATCATCTCTGATGAAATGTCCCATCAGTCAGAGCCGAAAATGTATCTCCATATTAGAAACAGACCCACAGGTGATCCAAACAGTGACGTTATCTGATGCAGTACAGATTTTTAAATCACTGTGATTAAAATGGTCAAGAAAATCGACGACAAGATGGAGACTTTCACCAGAGAACTAGAATCTATGTATGCAAAAGACTCAAATGGGAGTTACAGTGGCGTGGATAGAATCTGGCAATTACTATCCTTGAAGAACAGCTAACAACCTTCCATTGAGCCAGGAGAAAGGGCACCCCAGGGGCAGGTGAGTGCCCTGTGAAACCCCACAGGTAGCAGCCTGCAAACAGGGTGGAGGGCAGGGTGTTTGGCTGGCAGAGCCAGCGGCAGCATTCCATGCAGGAAATTCAGGGAAGGCCAGCTGGAACCGCATTATGCTCGAATTTGAATGTTGGATGAAGAAATTAGAGTTCCGTTCTGCAAAGAGTGAACAGTAGTTCTGTTTTTCTGTGTCTCTAGGTTTACTTTGCCTCAGGATCAATGTAGAAAGAGTTAAAAAAGAAAATGACATAGTTTGCGTTCTTTTTTAATTACTTTTTTCAAACATGAAGAAATTCAATATCTGCACCAGTACTTAAAGCATTTTTAATTGTTTCTCCATCCAGGAAGAGTTTCATCTTCTGGGCTATTTTTGTAACACTCCATAACAAGCCTATATTACAGTTTCGGACGGTAGCATTGAACTTTTAAACAAATTTTGGCATTTAGCAAGACGTTTTTTGGCTAGTTTATTTTGTCCTTCCTTTGCTGACCTTGTAAACTACTTAATTGCGAAATGTGGTTTGTCTCAGAGCGCCTCTTAAACATTGTATTCTTTAAAATAGAGATTTTTCCATTGCTTGGGAGACCAACAGCCATATCCTCAACACATACAGCAAAGCAGGGCTCCTCCCTTCCACTTACTTAGAGACATATGGTTTTCATCAGCCACTTCTCTCTTCTTGGCAGAAAACCTGGCAAAGGTTTACATTTTATTTAGCAAATAGCCCACCCCTCTCACATCAAGCCCCTACTTGCTGTTTTCTCTCTTCTGCCATCCCAAGTGACCCTGCCTCCTTCTCCACTCCCAAAGTGTGCCCTCAGTCCCCTACCAGGCAAACCCAATTGACTGAGTCGCCCACCTGCCAGATCTGGTCGGAGCTCTGAAGAAGGAAGTCAGCCCGAAGGCCTCTGGAAGTTGGAGCTGACCAAGCTGAGTGTGAACTGTCTTTCAGAAGAGAGGGTTCCTGAAATTAGATCAGCCGGCCAGCTGGGAGCTCTTCCTCACGGCTACAGAGAGTGGGCAGCTGACGAGACTGAAGTTCAGGGACCCCTGCCATTTGGGTTGTCCTGCCCCCATTCTGATCCAGTGGGGAAGCCCAGTGCCACTCCCTTGCCAGGCTCCCCCGCCTTCTGTTCCCACCAGTTCTTACCCTTCCTGGTGTCATTGTGAGGGAGCTTTCTAAGCTGGCAGCAAAGTTTGCTGAGCCCTCAGTCCCCCTGACCATCCTTCCCCTGGAGGCTGGCTGAGCCACGCTGACATAAAAATGGCCAGAAAAGAAGTACCTGAGTGCTGGTAAGGATGGCCCTAGACCAGGTGCTGAGGGACCCAGGCGGTCCAGCATGCTCACCACCACCATATTTACTGCAACAACTGACCATTTCTGCCTCCAGACATACCCTGAATCCATGCTCGTTTCTCCACCTGTGGGGGCAGAGGCTGTCCTGGCTCCTGGGCTTGGGGGTCCAGGATGCTGGGGTTCTGAGGGGCTGGAGGGAGGCCAGTGTGGCTGGGGCACAGTGATAGAGGGAGAGTCGCTCAGGATGAGGCTGCAGCATTGGGGAGACCAAGTTCCCTTTGGACTGCTTCCCTTCAGGGCCTAGAAGGCACTGGAGCTGCGATTTAGATACAGATGAACACCTCCTGAGGCTTTGCATCAGCTCGGTGCCCCAGTGGGTGCTGGGGACTTGCCAGGGCTCACCATTCTTTGACCGTGTCACACACTGTGAGACCCTCAGCCTCATAGACACAGAGTGACCCCAGGCAAGCAGCAGGGCTCCTAGGACTTTGCTGGAGGAGGGAGAAGAGGGACTTCCTATGGTCCCTGTGGCTGGTTTTCCAGCTTGGGGACAGCAAGCACTGGGAAATAAGGGCTTGGGTTATTTTGAGAAGGCTTGTGTATTGGGGTCATAGGATAGGGTTCTGGAGGTGCTGACAAGGGAGGGGTGCAGCCAGAGGGGGAAGGATATGTCAAACTAGGTGGGTGAGGTCAATGGAAACATCTCTGGGCTATAGTTAAACTTGAGCAGCAGGAAGGAAAAAGCTGTGATTTAAACCACCAACGGAATTACTCTAGCACTTCTGCCTTCCAAGGGGGCGGCCTAATTCATATCAAAGGGATGATGAATCCTTAACGTGCCTACAGAGACGGGTAGGAGAAGGAGTTAAGACCAATAATTTGATTGTGTTAAGGGCAAAAGTAATTTTCAAACTGGTCCTTAACGTTTTCTGGGCAGGCAGAGATTGGCCCGGACGCCGTCTGGGCAGACGGTGGGAATGAGCTGCTCCGCAGGGGAAATGATGCTGTGGGAGGCGGGCTCCGGTCCGGGGTGGGGGGAAGGGGGGAGGGGGAGTGAGGCTGGAAACGTACTGGATGCGGTGGGGGTGGGGAAGAGCAAGGGAATAGCTGATATGCACCTTTTTTTTTCCGCCCGGTACGTGGGCCTCTCACTGCTGTGTCCTCTCCCGTTGCGGAGCACAGGCTCCAGACGCGCAGGCTCAGCGGCCATGGCTCACGGGCCCAGCCGCTCCGCGGCATGTGGGATCTTCCCGGACCGGGGCACGAACCCGTATCTCCTGCATCAACAGGCGGACTCTCAACCACTGCGCCACGTGGGAAGCCCCGCTGATATGCACCTTTACGCTGTTCTCCGTACGAAGATGCAACACGGCTCTCCCAATTATATGTAGGAAAATGTGTCACACACGCCCTATGCTAGGGCTACTTTGGGGAGAATCAAGGGAAAGGATCTATATTTTATATGTGTCTTGACACAGGGCAGAGAGAAGAAAACAGCTTCAGGGGACAAAAGCATAAAAAAGAAGAAAGAAAGGGGGAGAGAAAGGAAGAAAGAAAGGGAGGGAGGGAGAGAAGGAAGGAAGCAAGGGAGGAAGGAAGGAAGGGAATTAATTCAGTAGAAACAGGTAAGAGGAGATTGGGAACAAATCCCCCCAAAGTCTTGCAGGAAACCCCGGATTTCCCTCTACTGTGGGTTGAGGGTTTGATCCATTTTCCCTTGGATATTCAAAGGCAAGGTGGCCCTCATAAGGCCATAGGACTTGGAAACACCCAACACGGTACACATAGGGTTTTAATTTTATGTGTAACTTAGTAATGAGGAAGAAGAAACTGAGCAGGACCTGGTGAGGGTTTGAGCAGCCTCTAAAGGGCATTGAGGGGCTTCCCTGGTGGCGCAGTGGTTGAGAGTCCGCCTGCCGATGCAGGGGGCACGGGTTCGTGCCCCGGTCCGGGAAGATCCCACATGCCACGGAGCGGCTGGGCCCGTGAGCCATGGCCACTGAGCCTGCGCGTCTGGAACCTGTGCTCCGCAACGGGAGAGGCCACAAGAGTGAGAGGCCCGCGTATCGCAAAAAAATAAATAAATAAATAAAGGGCATTGAGGAGATCCATCAACTAGGAGTTTAAATCCAAGCCTGTTCTGTTGAAGGCAGGTCCTTGGCTCACTGTAACCAAGGGGGTTATGGAAACCCTTGTAGGATCTGGAAGGAAGTGGGCTCGCTATTCCCTTCTACACACACACACACTCACACCCCCTCAGATAATGATAAGGACAGGTTTGGCCCGAGTGTCTCCCTGTCCCCTTCCCCTTGATGTTTCTTGAAGCCTCTTTTAAATTATGGATCAGCTCATTAATGGCCAGTTAAGATGACTGAGTGGTTCCATCTATATTTCAGGGAAACCCTGGGATCCTTTTGGCCAATCATGAGGACACACTCCTTTCTACCTTCCCTTCCACTTAGAAACTGAAGTTGTTCAAGGTGCTGGCCTCTGAGAACTCCCTGAGGTAGAACCAGGTTGCTTCATTCTTTAGAGAAGTGTAGATACCTCAAATCATACATGGCTATGACCAGGCTCACCCAAAAGTCTTCCCCAGCACTTGATCCACAGATATCAACCTTTTATCTCAATTTCTCCAGAGAAGACCCCATCATGTCCTTGACTGAAATACAACCCTGAGAGAGAAGGTCCCCCAGGGACACTGGTGCGCACATCTCCATCTAGAGGAGGATGACTTTGCAGGGAGGGGTCTAGAAACCATCTCAAATGTCAAATGAATTGAGGATATTGAGTCTAGGGAAGAGAAAGGGAGAACACACAACTGTCAGTGAGCATTCTCTCTTATGAGCAAGAGAAATGTGACAAATTAGGTTAAGTGAGAAAAAATATATTATTGGCTCATGTATTGAATAAAAGGAAGGATCGTGTAGGCTTCAGGAATGGCACACTCTCTGTTTTCGAGAAGATTGCAATCAGCTCTACCCAACTCAGATGGAATAGGTTCCCCACAGGAAAGAAGGGATCTGTTACCACAGGAAGGTAGAAGAGGTATTGGCCAGACAAAGACAGTAGATGTCCACTCCAGCTGTCTACAAATTTATGAGATATTCATTTGGGTTTTCTTTCTATAGCTTAATATCCTTCAGTGGCTCACCAGGACCTACAAGATAAAGTCCAGTTCCTTCAAATGACTTACAAAGCCCTCCAGGGAGCTCTGCCCCTGGCTCCCTGCTCAGCTGCCCCTCCTACCACTCTGCCCAGATCTCTCCCCAAGGTACCCTTACACCCAGAGCCAGGCAGACCTCAGTCCCTCTGCCCAACGCATGGGCCAAGCTCTCTCCTAATTCTCTACACCACGGCAAAAGACAAGTTAACAACATTGCCTGAAATCTTAGGGAGGAAAAGGGAAGTACACACCAGAAAGTATCCTATCATTGTTCTCAGAAGTGGCTCTGCTGAGAGCCCACAGCCTCGAGCTAACTTCAATGTTCTTTTCAAGCACACTCCCCACCTCACCCACAACTACCTCCAGGTGGCCAGGAATAAACCTCCTCCCACCATCAGGCATCTTCCAAGTATCCCTCTTCCTTGGAGTTCAGGTCTAAGCAAGGACCCCACAGCCAACCCAGCTCCTGGAAGTAGTTCTTCCCTCTTACTCCCAGCTGAGATCTGCCTCCCAAAGCCCTCTTGTCCTGCCCCAGAATTTGCCTCTTCTATGCATTACTGACAATAGGAATATCAAAACAAAATACCTGCCAGGACATTTTCTAAAAGTTAGAATGGTCAGGTTAAAACAGCACTTTGGGAGGGACACCCACTCCCAAGTCTAGATTGGGCTGTGCCAGGCCCAGTCAGTTGTTTTCTCCAGTCTAAGCTGAAGAAGTGAGCACTTCTCTCCCACATTCTTCTCCATCTCAACTTCTTATCTTGTACAAACAACTGATCCCAGAGTAACACACACCACTTTGCAAGAACACACCAGTTTCAGGCATAGGGTAGTCTGATTCCAAATTAGGAGATGGTGGTGCTCTGAATAAAACAATGTTCAGAGGCAGACTTCTACAAATCATTCAATGTATATTACTAAAGGGTATTAACATTTTAGACTAAGAAATCTCCTTTAGGACCCCATCAGTGCTTTCCCATTCTCACCAAGGATGATGGGTCATTGCTTTATATTAGCATAGCTAAAAGGGCCAACTCAAGTGGGACATTCAAAAACAAAGGAACATCTTCCATGAAGCAAATTTTAGTCTCCATCCTAAAACGCAGACAGCTTGTAATCCTGAAATGTCATTTTTTTCCAGTTTAAAAAAACCCCACTTATTATAAACTCATTATAAAGTAATTTTATAATTCCAGGACAAAGGATAACAAAGAGAGAGATTGGGTGAAGGTTGATTTCAAAGTTGTGTCATGGGAGCCCTACTGAGACATCCAATCAAAACACAAAAATTATCAGATATGGGAATTTCCCAAACCTGTTCCAAACAGTGAAACATTGCATATTTGTTTTAAATTTTAGTTTAAAACATAGCTAAGCTCAAAAGCAAACAAAGAAAATTTCTAGACACCAGAAATGAAACAGAAACCTATAGCCATAGAGGGTCAGAAAGGACAAACCCCAAAAAGAGTAGGAGAAGGCAATAGTGAAATCACCCCAAAAGAAGCCTTAATAATGCAGAGCCCTTACAGGACACTTGTGGAAAATAACTCCTATTGAAGATGAGCTCACAGACGAAAATTATAAAATATATGGGGAGGTCCAATGCCAAGATAGATATTCCACTGGCCCAACAAGTGGAATAATTCACACCAGAGAAACTACAGACTATCAAATGATTTGACAAGGGCCTTAAGAGTTTAAAGAGATAAAGAAGAGCCTATATAACAAGAGTAGAAAATTATGAAAGACAAGAGGATTTGCAATCTTTGACTATAATTGTGGGTTGTATATTTCTCTTTGTAGTTCTATTTCATTTCATACATTTTGAAGATTTATGAGGTGCATATACACTTAGAATTACTATGTTCTCTAGGTGAATTCATCCCTTTATCACTATGAAATAACCTTCTTTATCCTTGGAAATAGTCTTTGCTCTGAAATCTGCTTTGTAAGATATTAATACAGCCACTCCAGCTTTTTTTTGATTAGTATTAGCATGGTATATCTTTATCTAACCTTTCACTTTTAACCTATTTATGGCTATAATTAAAGTGGGTTTCTTATAAACAGTATATAGTGGGATCATACTTTAAGAAAAACCCAACCTCATAATCTATGCTTTTAACTGGGGTATTTAGACGATTTACATTTAATGTGATTGTTGATACTGTTGAGCTTAAATCTACCATTTTGCTATTTGCATTCTATGTGTCCCATCTGTTCTTTGTTCTTGATTTCCTCTTTATTGAGTTACTTTATGTGTTTTATGATTCCATTTTATCATAGGTCTACTTTATTCATAGGATATTATATGATATTTATTTTATCGTAGGTCTGCCTCATTCTTTTTAACCCCAATATAGCATTCCATAGTATGGATGTACCACAGCTTATTTAACTACTAATAGAAATTTAAATATTTTTTCAATTTTTAAATATTACAAAAAATACTGCAATTAACATTTTTATGCATGTCTCTTTGTGCCTTGAGTATTTCTGTAGGATCAAGTCTCAGAAGTGAAATTTCTAAGTCAAAGGATATGTACTTTTTCATTTTGATGGAGCCTGCCAAGTTTCCCTCCAAAAAAGCTGTATCAATTTGTTCTACCAACAAACAGCAATTCCCTACATCCTTGCCAACCCTAGGTAGAATTTTCTTTTATTATTTTTTGTCATTCTACTGGGGGAGGTTGTCAGTTATTATTGTTTTAAATTTTCATGTCTCTGGTTTTTTATAATATTAAACATATTGACATATATTTATTGGCCATTTGTACTTCTTGTGTGAATTATCTATTGTTATGGGCTGAGTTGTGTCCCCTGCCCACCCCCCACCCCCCACAAATTCATATGTTGAAGTCCAAACCCCCAGCATCTCAGATGTGACTATATTTGGAGATAGGCCTTTAAAGCAATAATTAAGGTAAAATAAGGTCATGTGGTGGGCCGTAAATTTAATGTGACTTGTGTTGTTATAAGAAGAGGAAATTAAGACACAGATGTGTGTGCACAGAAGAAAGACTGCATGAGGACACAGTGAGAAGGCAGCCATCTGCAAGCAAAGGAAGGAGGTCTCAGAAGAAATCAAACCTGCCAACACCTTGATCTTGGACTTCTAGCCTCTTGAACTATGAGAAAATAAATTTCTGCTGTTTAAGCCACCCAATATGTAGTATTTTCTTACGGCAGCACTAGCAGACTATGCACATATTCATATATATCACCCATTATTCTCTTGGGCAATATATCTTTCTTAATGCTTTATAGGAGTTTATGATATATATAATAACATTTTAATTATATATATATATACATACTTATATGCATAATAACCTTTTGTCTAGGGTGACAACATAATTTATCATTCAAACCAAACATCTTTGAGAATGAAAATGGGACACCAGGACAACAGATATAAACCAAAACTGTTCTGAGACAACTAGGGTATATGGCCACCATACTAACGTCTGTTATATTTGCGGCCAATTTTTTTCTCCAACTATACTAATTACTTTAAAATTTTTAATAGACTTTATTTTTAGAGCAGTTTTAGGTTTACAGAAAATTTGAGCAGAAAGTTCCCCTATTATTAACATCTTGCATTAGTGTGGTAATTTGTGACAATTTATGAATCAATATTGATACATTTAATGACTAAAGGTCATAGTTTACATTAGGGTTGTTGCTCTATGTTGTACAGTTCTATGGGTTTTGACAAATACATAATGTCATGTATCCAACATTGCAGTATCATACAGAAGAATTTCACTGCCCTAAAAATGCTCTGCTCCCCATCTATTAATCCCTCCCTTCCTCCCCCAGAACTTCTGGCAATCAGATTTTTTACTGTCTCGGTAATTTTGCCCTTTTCAGAATATCATAAAACTGGAGTCATATAGTATGTATCTTCTTTCAGTGAACAATATACATTTAAGATTCCTCCATGTCCTTCCATGGCTTGATAGCTTCTTTCTTTTTTTTTTTTCTTTTGCGGTACGCAGGCCTCTCACTGTTGTGGCCTCTCCCTTTGCGGAGCACAGGCTCCGGACGCGCAGGCTCAGCGGCCATGGCTCACTGGTCCAGCCGCTCCGCGGCATATGGGATCTTCCCAGACCGGGCAACGAACCCGTGTCCCCTGCATCGGCAGGAGGACTCTCAACCACTGCGCCACCAGGGAAGCCCAGCTTCTTTCTTTTTATCACTGAATAATATTCTATTGTAAGGATGTACCATAGTTTGTTTATCCACTCACCTATTGAAAGATAACATGGTTGTTTCCAGTTATTGAGTTATGAACAAAGCTGCTATAAATATTTGTGTGCAGGTTTTTGCACAAAATCTTCAACTCATTTGGGTAAATATCTAGGATTGGGGAAGATGAATTGTACAGTAACCTATGTTTAACTTTGCAAGAGACTACCAAGCTCTTCCAAAATGCCTGCACCACATTGCATTCCCACCAGCAGTGAATGAGAGTGTTCTGTGTCTCCACATTCTCACTAGCATTTGATGTTGTCAGTGTTTTGGATTTTAGCCATTCTAATAGATGTGTACTGGTATCTCATTGTTGTTTTAATCTGAAATTCCCTGATGACATACGATGTTAAACACCTTCTCATAAGCTTATTTGCCATCTGTATGTCTTCTCCATTGAGGTATCTGTTCAGATTTTTTGCCCAATGTTTAATTGGGTTGGTTGTTTTCTTATTATTGAGTTTTAAGAGTTCTTGTATATTTTGGCTACAAGTCCTTTATGAAATATGTCTTTTGGAAAGATTTTCTTCTAGCCTGTGGCTTGTCTTTTCATTCTCTTAACAATATCCTTCACAGAGCAGAAGTTTTTAATTTTAATGAAGTCTAACTTAGCAATTTTTTCCTTTAGAGATTGATGTTGTATCTAAAAAATCATGGCCAAACCCAGGGTCACCTAGATTTTCTTCTATGTTATGTTCTAGAAAATTTATAATTTTTGTTTTACATTTAGATCTATGATACATTTTTGGTTAATTTTGTGAAGAGTGTAAGGTCTGTCTCTAGATGCACTGTTTTTGCATGAATATGTCCAATTGTTTCAGTACCATTTGTTGAAAAGACCACTCCATTGCATTGTCTTTGCTCCTTTGTCAAAGTCTATTTGACTACATTTGTATGGGTCTATTTGTGGTCTCTTTAATTTGTTCCATTGATCTATTTATTCTTTCATCAGCGTCATACTGTCTGGATCACTGTAGCTTTACAGTAAGTCTTGAAGTCATGTAGTATCAGTCCTCCAACTTTGTCCTTCTGCAGTATTATGTTGGCTATTCTGGGTTTTTACCTTCCCATATAAACTTTTTTTTTTTAAGATTTTTTTTTTTAATGTGGACCATTTTTAAAGTCTTTATTGAATTGTTACAGCATTGCTTCTAAGTTCTATGTTTCAGCTTTTTGGCCCTGAGGCATGTGGAATCCCAGCTCAAACCTGCAGATCAAACCTGCAGTCCCCGCATTGGAAGGCAAAAATCCCAACCATTGGACCACCAGGGAAGTCACGCATTCTAATATAAACTTTAGAATGAGTTTGGTTTTATTTTTTTGTGTTTTTTTTTTGCGATACGCGGGCCTCTCACTGTTGTGGCCTCTCCCTTTGTGGAGCACAGGCTCCGGACACGCAGGCTCAGTGGTCATGGCTCATGGGCCCAGCTGCTCCACGGCATGTGGGATCTTCCCGGACCAGGGCACGAACCCGTGTTCCCTGCATCGGCAGGCGGACTCTCAAACACTGTGCCACCAGGGAAGCCCCAGAATGAGTTTGTTGATATCCACAAAATAACTTGCTGGGATTTTGATTGTGTTTGCATTGAATCTAGAGATCAAATTGGGAAGAACCAATACGTTAACAATTTTGAGTTTTCCTATTTATGAACATGAAATATTTCTTCATTTATTTAGATATTCTTTGATTTTTTCATTAAAGTTTTGTAGTTTTCTTCATATATATCCTACACATATTTTGGTAGATTTCTACCTAAGTCTTTTTTTCTTTCTCTTTCTTTCTTCTTTCTTTCTTTCTTTCTTTCTTTCTTTCTTTCTTTCTTTCTTTCCTGTGCTAATGTAAATTGTGTTGTCTTTTTAATATCAAATTCTAATTATTCACTGCTGGTATATAGGAAAGTAACTAATTTTTGTATATTAACCATGTATCCTGAAGCTTGCTATAATCACAATATTATTTCCAGTTTTCATTAATTCTTTGTGACCTTCTACATAGACAATCATGTTATGTGCAAACAAAGACAGTTTTATTTCTTCCTTTGCATTCCATATGTCTTATTTCCTTTTCTTGTCCTCTTGCATTAGTTAGGTCTTTCAGCACAATATTGAATAAGACTGGTGAGAGGGACATCCTTGTCTTGTTCCCAATCTTAGAGGAAAAGCATGTAATTTGTCACCATTAAGTATGTTAATGTTTATTACTTTTTAAAACATGGAAATAAATTTTAAAAACTAATTTAAAATATGTCTCTATGTTTTCTAGATTTTGTGTTTTGCTTTAAAAGAGCTTCTCTATTCCAAGGTTATAGAAATATGTCCCTATATTTTCTTTATGTTCTTCCAGTAATTGTATAGGTTTGTTTTTTACCTGCACCTCTTTAATCCATCTGAAATTTGGTTTGCATATAGTGTGAGGTAAGGGTCTGTTATAGATAGATTCTATAGATTAGCTGGATCAACATTCATATCAATGCCCTTCTGGTATGTCTTCCTATATTGCAGACTATCTTGAAGATAGGATTCCAGATGTAATGGAGATTCCCTCAGTTGGATGCCTTCAGAATCTGCCACAGCTCCAAGCCAATGACTGAGCATGAAGAGGAAACTAGAGTGTGGCCATTTCTCCCCACATAGAATAACTCTTCCATGGGCAATCTTGTAGTAGCCAAGACTTTCTCAAAGCTGCATCACAGTCTGAAGCTTTTTCTACCCAATCTTCTTTCTTGTTCCCTTTCTTTTCACAGATGTCATACCTAAATTACAGTCTGAAGACTTTCCCTGCTGCTCCTGCTCCTTCTTCCCTTTATCTTTTTCAAAAAATTTTATTTTGTATTTATTTATTTTTGGCTGCCTTGGGTCTTCTCTGCTGTGCATGGGCTTTCTCTAGTTGCGGTGAGTGGGGGCTACTCTTTGTTGTGGTGCACGGGCTTCTCATTGCGGTGGCTTCTCTTGTTGCAGAGCACGGGCTCTAGGCGCACAGGCTTCAGTAGTTGTGGCATGTGGACTCAGTAGTTGTGGCTTGTGGGCTCTAGAGCGCAGGCTCAGTAGTTGTGGCGCACGGGCTTAGTTGCTCTGCGGCATGTGGGATCTTCCTGGGCCAGGGATCGAACCCATGTCCCCTGCGTTGGCAGGTGGATTCCCAACCACTGTGTCACCAGGGAAGTCCCCCCTTTATCTTTTACATGCAGTGTCCCAACAAATCTCCTGTCCTTCTAACTCCATCTTGGTGTCTACTTTTTAAAAGACCTAAGCAGATACAACTCACATGAAGCTTTGAGTTACCTGGAGAAAAAGGCAGCACATCTTCTATTTTACTGGGGCAGATCCTGGCAGAGGTGCTGTAGTTTTGGAATAACACCCATGGCAAAAGCTTCCTACTATCTGGAAGCTTCCAGACTGTAGCAACAGCATCTCCTTCAGTGGTTGAATTCTGCACTGTGGCTTTGGAAGTCATTCTGGTAAGCTCAATCTAAATCCTTTTCCTCTCTCTTCACAGTTCTGGCAGCTATACATAACTTCCAATTCCTTTCTGATGAAAATAGTAGAATGAATTCTCTTTTCAGAAATTAAAACCATCACCAATGTAGCGTCTAATTTAATTTCTTCCAAAGTGGGTAATCTATTGTCTCAAAACCATTCTTGACTCGTCAGTCTTTTCCTAATGATTTAAAATGCCCTTCTCACATACGCTAGATTTCCATGGATCTATTTCTTTACTCTGTTCCATTGTTTGGATTATCTGTTCATACATCAATATCACTCTGTATTGATCACTTTACAGTAAATGTTTATACGTTGTTCTTACTGTGTCAAAATTCTCCTGGCTCTTCTTATTCATTTTTTTCTTCTAGATGACTTTTAGAATTTGCTTTTAAAATTCTATTTTTTAAAACTTTTACTAAAATTTTTATTGGGATTTCACTTAATTTATAGATTAATTAGGGCAAAATTTACTTCTCTACAATATTGGATTTTCACCAGGACTCATTTATACTAGGGACTGGCTAAATGGCTTGGGAGTGGGCTTGAAGCTTGAAGGCACAGGCCTGTACCTGCTAATTAACTTGGCCAAGAGTAGCTCATAGGTGTCTTAGAGAGAGCAAGGAAAGTTTTGCAGAATGGTGGGAAAGCAAGCCAGGCCACCTGGAGTCAAGGAGTGGTTTGATGATGATACACTGAAGGATAAATAACCATCTTATATGTAAGTGGGGGGGTACTTTAGGCCATGTACTGTGGCTGAGGGAGGGACTCTGGGATCATAAGCTCTTCCATGAGGAGGCCATCTCCATGTACTGATGTAACTAAAAAGGCCCCCAAATCCTGGGTGGAATCAAGATGGGACCAAAGAGGAAACAACACTGAGGACTCCAGAGAACTTGGAGCCAGGCGAGAATGGAGGAAAATATCCTGTTTCTGGTTCCTTGGAGACCAGGGTAATGGAGGGAAAGCCTGGCAGGTGATATGGAAGAACAGAACAGACTAGTAAGGGAAGACAGTCTTCTCGGAGAGTCAGGAAAAGAAGAACAGCCTTGGAAGAGACTGGATGTGGACTGGAACAAAGTTTACAGAGTTGAGGCATCCCTATACAAGATTCACCTGCAACGGTGACCACAGATGAGTCCTGTGTCCAACTAGCAAGATTCCCTTCATCAGTTCTTCACCTGCAGGAAGAAGTTTCCATTCCTCTCGATACCAATGGCTTGGATGTGTATTGTTATTGCTGAGTTATTGCAAGTGGAGAGTGAGGGTCCATGGGGGTTATAAACTCCTTCCTAGAACCAGAGCTTCAAGTCCTGGCTGGTGGCAGAGAAAATGTCAGAGAAGGCAGGTGCAAACCCGGCACCTGTTCAGAGCTCTCCTACTGAAATGTTCTCCAGAGGTCTTCTGGACTGACCCAAGGTCTTCTGTAGCCATTTGGGTCCCTTTAGCCACTGCTGAGCTCCAGAATGGATCTTTTCTCTTATTAAAAAAAAAAAAAAAACACGTCTGGATAGTACTTTATTAAAAAAGTTATTAAAAAAAAAAAAACACGTCTGGATAGTACTTCAGAGTTTATATTCATTATCACACTTGGCCTCCTAAAAACACTATGATTTAGGTGTAGCTATCATTACTGATGGGAAAACTGAGGCTCAGAGAGATTATCTGGCTCACCAAAAGGCACAAAGCTACTCAGTGACAGAGTCATTCATTTACTCAGCAAATGTTTCCTGAGGCCTTACTGTGTGTCCAAAACTCTGGAGGCCCAGCGCTGAAAAGAACCTGTCCAAGTCATCAAGGAGCTCCCAGCCTAGTGGGCAGACAGGCTCATGAACAGGTAATTTTAAAGCAATATTATTGCCTTGCTGGTGGTCCAGACCAATCGAGAGGTTATGCAGAAGAAAGTCCCCAGGAAGGCCCGGCAGAGTCTTCCCAGACATAGAGGCAGCATTTGAGCTGAGACTTGAAGAATGACTAAGAATTTTCCAGGGGCAACAGTGGAGACGTTGTAGTCCAGGAAGGAACAGTGGGGGCAGAGGTACCCAGCAGTGAGAGGACGCAGAGGCTTCTGGAAAACTGCAGGTTGTTCTAGATCACACGGTGGCAAATGGCGTGCGAGGTGGCCCAGAGACGGAGACTGACTAGGCCTCAGGGGCATTCATTCCATGGCTAAGGAGTGCACCAGACACTACCCTAAGCACATACTAACTCACAGCATCTCCCCCTCGTCTAGGCTGGGACCCCTCCCAGCACAGCTTACACTCCAGAGCCCCAGAGAGGCCAGGCTGAGGCTGCCCGTGTGGGACTTTGTCTGTGTCCTCCCTTCCCCCACTGTTCCCCCTGAGACCACACCATTCACAAATCCTCCCCTTGGGGGCTGCACCCCAGGGACCGCCCCCAAACACCTTCTTTACTAGTTTCAGTCACTTACAGACACTTGACACCATGCTATGTTTGTATTTGTTCGCTGTTCGTCCCCTTCCACTAGAATATGGGCTCCATGAGGGCAGGGACCTGACCTATTTTATTCCCTGCGCCCGCTCATGCCTAGAAAGGTACCTGGCACGTGGTAGGCACCCAGAAGATATCTTGCTGAATAAACGATCTCAGTGACTCCTCACAAGGACCCAGTGAGGTAAAAATTATCACACCATTTTACAAATGAGGAAACTTGCCTAGGTGACACAGTGCGCAGCACAGCCAGGCTTCCAAACTCTGCCTGTGTGACTCCAGACCAAAGCTTATACTGTAAACCCAAGCCCATGTTTGCCATTTCCAGAAACTTCCAGGCTATTTCACACCTCCTCAGTGCTTCTTTTGCAAAGAAATGTCCTTTCTCCCTACCAACCCCTCCCACATACACACACACAACTGACCGACGCAATGCGCCTGGAGCCCCTCTGGCCCCTGGACGGGTTCCTGGTGGCTCTGTCTCATGTTTGTTTCCTTTTTCTCTTCTGTGAAACGCTTTAGGGTAAGACTTTGCCTTATTCATCTTTGCTTCCCTAGCACCAAGTGGGGCCCTGGCAGAAGGCTAACAATCTGTGAATATTTATTAAATGAAAAGAAGGAGGAGAGGGAGGGAGGAAGGAAAGAAGAGAGAGAGGAAGGGAGAAAGGAAGGAAGGAACAGAGGGAGGGAGGGAGGAAGGAAGGAAGGGAGGGAGAGAGAGAGGGAGGGAGGAAAGGAGGACATGAGCAGGGCCATGGGGATTACAGTCCAGCCCTGGCCCATCAGTGCCAGTGCTCTATTGCCCCCAGAGGCCCAAAGTCTGCCTGTGGGAGCCTCTGGTTCATAAATGTTTGCTGATTGACATAATGTCACTAACTTATATTTGTAAGTCCTTCAGCATGTACAGGACAGTTTCACATAACTTGGTGGTGTAGGCAGAACAAATAACATTATTTTTACATCCCCTCTCCCCGGAATGGAAATATGGCAGTCTCCCTAACAGCCGTCCTGTTCCCTTCATACTGGGCATCAGCCGTGTTGTCTGGGTAGGATAATCCCACCCCAGTTCAGGGGTCTCAAGGCAGCTTGGTCCAGTGGAGAGAGATCTGGATGGGGAATCCAGAGATCTGGGATCCTAATTCCAAGTGAGCCATAACTGGTGGAGTGACCTTGGGTAGGTCCTTCCTTCTCCAGGCCTCTGTTTCCTCATCTGTGACATGAGGGACCTGAACTGTCAACAGATGATCTCCAACATTCTTTCTGGCTCTAGGATCCCCATATTTCTGAGACTTTAAATTGTCTGGTGCAGGAAGGCAGCCAAGAGTAGTGGCCAGGGCCCAGAATGAGGAGCATGAATACCTGGGTTCAAATCCAGGCTTACCTCTTACCCACTCTGCGCTCAGTCACCTGGTCCCTCGGGGCCTCAATGTCTTCACTGATATGATGGAAGAAAATTCCTCTTGCCCAGATTACTCTCCTGGTGAATAAAGGGATAAAACATGATAAGGATGAAGAAAAGATAAAACCTTTACCTTTGCCGGTCATTTGTGAGTATTTGCTCCAATCCAGACATGGTGGTAAGAACTTGACAGACTGTCTGATTCACTCCTTAGTCCTGTAGGGTGAGAATTGTCCCCAGGGATGACAACTGACCCTCTGGGGAGCAAAGACCTGACCTGCAGGTTTTCTCATTTCTTTGGTGTAAATATTCTGCTGTGGCCCTTTTCAAGCTCACCAGCTTCATATGACTGAATGAGGAATTGAAAAGAAATACACACAATTGGCTTTTGGGAGAACGAGCCAGCTCCCTGCATCCCTGATTACATCCGCTTCATTTATGAGAAAACTGAGCTTTGGCAACATGCCCCAATTCACACACTCAGTACTAGAAGGGGTGGGATTGGAAGCTGGGCTTGCTTGCCTGCATACTCACTGCCCCTTCCCCTGTGCCACACCAGTGCTCCGCGCAGCTAGGGGATGTCTGTGCTCATGGAAAGAGACTGGACGTAGAATTAGAAGGTGTCAGTTTGCAGCCTGGCTCAACCACCTTCTAGCTGTGAGACCTGGCAGCACCTAGCTTCTCTTAACCTAAGGCCTCAGTCTCCTCATCTGTGAAATGGAAGCAAATGCACAGTGTACACCTTTTCTCTGTGGCTCGGACAAACACTGCTGTGCTTTGTGACAGAACAGCTCAGTCTCAGAGCAGAAGCAGCCAGCCCCGCGAGGGAGCCGACAGGGAGTTGCTGCTCATCCAGGGAGCCTATCTGCTCTGAGGACCTGCTTCCCCCAGACTAGGGGCTCACCTCCTCCACCTTTGGCTTGAGGGTCTGTAGCCAAAGGCAGGTGGAAGCATCCTTCATCCTCGGCGGGCTCCTGCTTGAGTCCTACCAGGCTCCGCCCCCTCAGCTTCCTAACTCCTAACATTCCAGTGCCAGGCCCTCCCTTCTGCCCCTCCTCAGAGTTTAGACTGGGCAGAAACCAGAACCCTTCCCAGAGCTGCTGGAATCCTGCGCCTCATAAATCAGGATGCATCCTGAGCTGTGGGACCAAAGGAACACTCTGGAAAAGTGAGTGACTCCCCTGGTGATCATTTCCACACATCATCCCATACCCCACTGAGCCCAGACCCCTCCCCAGGGTTAAGCTGCCTTCCAACACCACCCCTCACTAACGATATTTGGGCTCACGCCTCCCTCTCTTAGCACCCAAGCAACGCGGGGTGGAAAGAGATCTGAGGCGGGGCTCAGGCTCCTGGAAACCATGCCCTGCTCTGTGGCATGACCCAGAAGGGAGGTTAGCTGACCTCTCAGAACCTGCCCTCACCTGGCCTGGCTGACGTGGAAGGAGGGAGCAGTCTATCATCACCTTTGTAAGAGGAAGACATTGTACTCTGTGCAGACCGAACTTATGCCCAAATCGTGTGCATTCACACACACACACACGTGTGTGTATGCACTCCCATCTATCCCCACCCTGGAGCATCCTTGAATTTCAGAGATGCACGTTGTGATGTGGACCCTGGTCCCACAAGAGGCAAGAAAGAGATTTCTGGGTGACCCGAATTGCTGGGAGCACGTATAAGGAATCAGAGGGAAAAAACACAGGCTGGAGGAAACAAAACATAGGAGAAGGGATTTCCTGAGTGGAAGGGGTCGTGAAACTGACCTGGGGTAGGGCAGGGGCGAGGTGCAGGCAGCTTCCCTGGAGTAAGTCTCTGGCAGCGCCGGCAGCTGGGGCTTCAGAGAGGGCGGGGGTGCCCTGGCGCTGAGGGGCTGACTTAGGATCTGAGAAAGAGACCATTCCTTCTGAGTGACTAGGGGAGCTCAGCTCTGGCCTTAGACAGAAGGATGGAGGGAAGGAGGGGAACGGTAGGCCAGGATGAGGCCTGGAAGCCCTCTCCACTGGGCTGGTCCAAGCAGCTAGGCAGAGTGACTCGTTGTCTGGGCCAGGGTTGTCCTTGCTCTGGCTTGTCTGTGGTGTCATTCCAGTACTTTCCTTTAAGTATTTGCCTGAAGGGTGGTCTGGGCAGAGACAGGCTAGGGATGGGCAGAGTTCAGAAGCAGTGGTGTCCTTGGGTGGAAATGTGTCACATTTTCTTGGCATCCAGGGGAGAGGTAAAAGGTAATGAGAGGGCTTTTCTCTCTGTGGGAACCTGAGCTGAGAAGAGATTCAAGGGAGGGTGTCCAGTAGACCAAGTTGCATTGACCCTGGTGAACTAACCATTATCCCAGACCAGGCCTTGTCAGGCTCTCAGAACTAATCCAACCCATAGACCCAACTTGCCAATCAGAATCCCAAGAGTCAGGAACATGCAGGTCAGCCTCGGCCAATGTTTTCAACCGTAATGTGGGCTCTGAATGCCCCCACCTGCACTTGGCTGCCCCAGCTTGGCCCTGGACCCCTATACAGCTGAGGCTATGAGCGTGGGATGTGTGCAAAGTCTGAGGGCCACTACATCCTAGCCATGGTGCAGCCCAATGACATTCCCGGGCCACACTAGAGCATGGGGCCTGGTCCCCGGAGCATTTCCAGTTTCAGGGCCTCTCCCCCACATGGTGTTGGACAAGCACTGCCCCCCTGGCTCAGGGCTCCTCTTGCCCCCCACCCCTTTGGCCCCCATCTTTGGGTGGAGTGAGTTCATTTCATTACACTCACCCAGAGCCTGCCCCCCAGGGGTCACCTGCAGGCCTCAGTGGGCACTGAGAGTGCTGGCAAAGCTGGCGATCCCACAGCTCCCGACAATGGCTTGGCTGACTTCCTTAAGCTCAGGTGGTGAGCTTAAGGCTGAGGGAAGCTTCTGAGAGTTGCCCCCAGATCCTGCCCCTGAAAGGGGCTTGGCCTCTCCCAAGGCAGAAGCGGAATCTCTGAGAGAATGTAGGCCTCCGCCAGTGGAACGTCAGGGCTGATGAGGACACTGCAGACCTCCCTGTCCAACCTACACACCACACAGATGAGGACCCTGCGTCCTGGACTAGGTCACAGAGATGGGTTCAGGGCAGACTGGGGCCAAACCTGGGCTTCCTGTTGCTCATTCTTCCTATTACAGCTCACGCTACCACTCCCCAGCCCCTGCTCAGATATTAATACACAGGAAGCCTTCCTGGGCCCGGGTGAGGACCCCCGCCCCTCCCCACTCCCCAGGATGAGCATTGGTGGGGGGCAGGGTGAACTCTGGCCAGGGCAGGAAAAGTCTGTCTAAACACGCAGTGGGGCCTGTGTGTCTGGCTCGCTGGCTGTCACCCGGGCCAGGTGGGCCTCTGACACACAGCAGGAATTTTCCATTCGCGCGTCCTCTGGCTGGTCGGGATCCAAGGCATTTTTAAGCCTTTGTTTTTTCATTCCCGTTGTCTCCCCTGCCCCATGAAGATGCGCCCTGTGGTCCAGAACATGAGTCCCTAAACTCTCAGGAAGGCTTCAGTGAGACTCACCCAGGAGCCACCTGTTAGTGCCTAAAATCTAGAATTATCAAATGTAGGAGCAGGAAAAGTGCTTTTTAAAAATCTACATGGATGATGAAATTAAAGTTCCGAAATAAGGGTGACCTGGCCAAGATCACTCCACCGTTAAGTGGTGCGACCGAGATCAAACACAGGTTTGTCTAACCCTGACACTATTATATTTCCATAGTCCCAGTTTCCCGAGGTTAAGAGCCAAGGTCAGCGAGAGACTCTCTAAGCCACGTGAGGGAGCGCCAAATGTGAAGCTGCCTGCAGGAGCAGAGCCATCCGTATGGGAAAACTGCTGGATCACAGAAGCCTCCAGAACGGGCAGCTGAGCTGCCCGGGACACCTGCTTCCCCGCGCTCCTTTTCCCAGCCTGCAGCAGCTCCAAAAGCTCCTTCCCAGAGGTAAGGCCAGTGGGCAGCGGCCCCACCCTTCTAGGGCCTGTGACCCCATCCAGCATCGCGGTGATGAGGGTATTTCCTGGGTTGGGGCAGACTTGGCCTTGTGTCCAGGGCATTCCTTGGGCCTTGACGTGGTGGACGCGTGGGGAATACAGACTGGGAGGCTGGGCCCACATACTGGAGACTACCGTTCTTGAGCCTGAATTTTTTTTTTTTTTTTTTTACTATTTATTTGTTTATTTGGCTGTACCAGGTCTTAGCTGCGGCATGCAGGATCTAGTTCCCTGACCAGGGATGGAACCTAGGCCCCCTGCTTTGGGAGCACGGAGTCTTAACCACTGGACCACCAGAGAAGTCCCGAGCCTGAATCTTGTGGGATCTTTGTCAAACAGTGCAGGGGCTCCAGGGGGCCGCCACAGGCAGAGGTGTATCCCCGGGGCAGTGTGCCTGGTGGTTAGATCAATAGCTTTGCCTGCAGGGCAGGTTCACAGCCAAGGGGAAAAGACTGACTCTCCACGTTGAATGGCATTCTGCAGACCCCTCCCTGGGACCCTGGGAATGTTTCCTAAAGTCACAACTAACTCCCCAGAGAGTGGGTCCTCGCAAAGCTGGACCTCAAGGAGCCTCAGCCTTGTCCAGGGAGGTTGACAGATGGGAAGGAGGTGACAGGGAGACCTGGAGTACCATTTGGCTTGTGCAACCTCCTACCTCCATGAAACATGAAGAGAGAGGGCCCCAGTTATAAACTCAGCATTTCCCGAAGAAGTTCTGTGAAATAGAGCCAAAGAGAGTTAGAGAAAAAAAAAAATGTCTCCATGGTCAAATAAGCTTGGGGAACCGGGTTAAATCAATCTTACTTCCTCAGACATATTACACATTTCCTACACATCTCCTAGAGCAGTTGTTCTCAGCCAGGGGCAAATTCACCCCCAGCGCACATGTGGCAATGTACTGAGACGTTTTTAGCTTTCACAACTGGAGGGGGGCTACTGGTATGTGGTGGATGGAGGCCTGGATGCTAAACATCCCACAATGCCCAGGATAGCCCACCACAAAGAAGTGTCTGGTCCAAACGTCAACAGTACTAAGACTGGTAGACCCTGCGCTAGAGCACGGCGCACTCCCAGGGCAGGTGTCCAGGGCCCACAGTGCAGAGAACAGTTGTCATTTTGGGCCAATCAGCACCTGCCCCCCTTTCCTATGTTTACGGGTTTCCCCTGTCTGCTGAAGCAGAGGCTGCCTCCCAGTACAGAAGCTGAAAGTGTAATGTGAAATTCACATTGTCCCCGCCTCTCTTGAGCTAGGGCGCGGGCACGTGACCTCACTCTACCCCTAGACCGTGATGCAAGGAAGCCCAGAATATGTAGGTTCTACTCTGATGTGAGTGGTGGCAGCAATGGTGGCAGCAGCCACCATCTGTTTTCAGAGGCTTCAGTGGTGGCAGTTCTAGAAGCGGCTTCCAGGGCTGGTGGAGCCAGTGGCACAAGTATAAAGCACTAGTTCAGCGGCGGCAACAGTGGGGCTTCCTGGGGCCAGGCATACAATATGACTTTGGGCATTGTCCCTGGCTGCTCTGCCCTTGGTTTTCTGACCCTGCAGGAGATTCTTTGAGCTGCCCAAGGTCCTTAGAATAAATCCCTTTTAAGCTTAAATTAGCAGAGTTGGCTTCTGATGCTTGCAAACAAGAACCAACGCTGAGTGATGCTTAGAATTTCCCAAACACACTGGAGCGCAGGACTTTTTCTTTTGCAAAACATCTCAAGACACCATTGTTCTATAAGCATCCTTTGAGGAACACTGGCCAAAATGACAGTCGAATGGGGATTCACATAACCTCTGCTCTAGCCGGAACCAGACCACTGCTGTGGCCCACCCCTACCCAAGGCTAGGACGCTCAGCGCCGCTCTCCCGGTCCTCGATGAGTCAGGGCTACGCACATCTACCCTCCTCCCCCGTGACAACGAGAGTTGAGAATAACCACAGCTGGCTGCAGCCTCAAGAACCAGAACATAATCAAGGTTTGGAAATGATTGGGCTTGTCGGAAGGTGGAAGGAACTGAAATATGGATACGAAGAGTGTTGCTTGATTGGGCTGGTGGTATGTTTAAAAAGAAACTTGAGGTTTTGAGAGTATGTGGCATCAGGAAGGAAAAGAGGGGACCTTTAGGGGAGGTCAGAGTGAGTGAAGAGTGAAGCTATTTTAGGGAATGTTCTGCCTGGACTTCATGGAAGGTGCTGAGCAGGGTTTCAGGTGTGTTTAAAGAGAGCAATTTTAGACTCATTTAGACTCATTCATTTACTATGGAATTCAGACACTGAGCAGGTGCTGGGGAGACAGTGTTGAACCAAACAGACACACCGACCTGCCCCTGCCCTCCTGGAGTTTACGGTCCAGTGGGGGAGACAGACATCAAATATTTGAGGTACAGCTGGTCTTTTCATTATGATGGTGCTTTGTCATTGGGAAGGAGAGGACCACGGCATGAGGGGCCTAACCTCCCTGGGGTCAAGGAGGACTTCCTGGGGAAGGGACTGTTAGAAGAGCAAGTGTGCGCCAGGTAGACACAGGGGCGAGCCCGGGCAGAGGTAGGGTTCGTGAGGAGGCCAAGATGGAAGGAGCATGACAAATTGGGGACCTGAAAGAAGGATCCAAAAGCCCAGAGGGGCAGGGTAAGTGGACTGCCAGGCCAGGCTGGAGCAGTAGGGGGTGCGGATCTGCAAGACCCCCCTGCAGGCCACACCGAGGGGCCAGGCCTTCATCCTAAAAGTGATGGGAAACATTCAAGAGTTCGTACTGGAGCCGTGTGACACAGGCTGAGGGGAACCTGAAGCTAGAAGACAAAAATGACGTGGCTTCTCCATTGGCTGAGGTGATGAAGGGAACCGGGCCTCAGATAGGGATGAGCCTCCAGGTGAACTAAGAAAAGGAGGTGAAAGGGGAAAGCACAGACTTTGGGAAGCACCTCTGGTGTGCTCAGATCACGTGCTGGGTGTTTTACATGTGACTTTACATTTACAGCAGAGCTGAGATAACCATAAAAGCAGCCCTGGTCCCACACAGAACTGGAATGCATGCTTTCCCTCCCTCCTCCTTCCCCCTGCATGCTCTTCAGGCCTGAAGACTCTCACAGAAGTTCCGGGAGAAACAGGCAGGGTCCTTGAGAAGCAAGGCGGCCAACCTACACTGCTGGGCAGTGCCAGAAAGTGGGTGGGGGGGGGAGTCTTAGAAATCTGGCTGGTCCAGCCACCCCTTTTATAGATGAGAAAACTGAGGTCCAGGGTTCAGCAGCAGAGCTGAAAATAAAGCCCAGATCTTCGGCTCCTCGACCAATGCTCTCTCTGCTGTTCCAGGTGTGTGTATGTGCGTGTGCGTGCACACGCACGTCACACACATATGCCTGTGTGGCTGAGACGAGGCCATCCGTCTCTCCATCCATCCATAATCCAGGCTGGCCATGATGTCGGCCTGAATTAAGATGTTTATAGAAATGAAAAAAAAAATGCTTAGAAAAGAAGTTGATCTCTACATGGAGGGGAGTGTCCAGTTTCAGAAGGTTAATATCTTGATTTTTTTTAAATCCCTTTTCTATTTTTTCAAAGAGGATTTGGTGTTCTCAGACCCAGCTGGGAGCTTAAGAAAACAGAGTGGTGTTTCTCTGCCTTTCCCTGCAGCTCTGGGCCTCCCTTACTGGACCTGTGGACAGGGAAGCTTGGATCCTGACATTGGCTCAGGCCAGCCCCGTGCCTCATTTCCCTCTCTGTACAGGGGCATCAGGCTTCCCTTTCTGCATCCCTCCCCCGACCTGGTGGAGAAGGTTGGTCCAGCCTGAGAGTGAAAGGGCTCAGACACAGGAGGTGAGAAACAGGACTTACAGTTGAAGGTGTTCAGGGGAACTGACCTGGCAGCTGAGGAGAATCACAGGCCCTGAGGGAGGTGTGTGCGGAGAGAAGAGGCAGATGCAGAGACCGTAGTGTGTCTGAAAACCCAGAAGTCCCACCTCCCCCACTTACCGTCTGGGTGGACTTTGGAGCCATCCTTCCTCCTTGGAAAAATGGAGATGACAGTGGGACCACACATGCACTGGATGTGCTCTTAAAGCTGAGTTCTGGGGCAAAGAGGACAACATATTTCTGGGTTCACCATTGGTGGGTGGACAGAAGCCTTGGCGTGGCCGTCTGTGTGCCCCAGTCAAACCCTTGGAGATCAGCCACCTCCAGGAATCCTAGTCCATCAGACCCTGAAGCTCCCTGGTCCCAAGCTTCCAGGAGAGAACACCCCTCTGCAGACGGCTGGGCCTCACAGGGTAGCAGGTAAGCCGGAGCCCTACCCAGGGCTAATTGGGTTCTCAACAATTTTGACTACAATAAAAATCAAGTTCCAGTTCCTCCAGATTCCCAAGGTCAACACAAATACCTCTGCTCAAGTCTGGTTCCCTGGCCATTGCCTGGAACCCCATTATTTCTTTGCTAGTCAGAGATCTTTCTTACTAGGAAACTCAGCAACGGGACTAGAACTCAATCAAGAACCAAGTACAATCATCATGTTGCATGCCCTTGACCCTTCCCTTCCCTGGGCCTCTGTTTCCTCACTTGTAGAGTGGGAATTTCGACCAGATGACTTCCACCACAACTCCACACAATACACACACACACACACACACACACACACACACACATTTCCTGTGACACTCATTTCAAGATTCTAAATTTCCCCTGAATCTCTGCTGAGTGTCTTGCCTGCCTCTAATCAGCTCAGTCCATCCACAGCCCAGGCAACCCATGCTAGACCAGGAAGCCCCTTTTCCTGACCAGATCACCTAAGCCTCAGGGCTGGCTTCTTCCCTAAGCTCTGGTGCAGGGTTGGTTTTCCCCAGCTCCTACCCGGGAAGTAGGGAACAGAGGGAAAGGAAAGAAGCACTGAGACATGCCAGTCCTGACTTAAGGACTGGTACTTCCCCATCTCACCTAATCCTGCCAACACATTTTAAGAAGGTGGGTCACACAGCTGGGCAGAGCAGGACCCACCCAGGGACGCTGACCCCAGAACCTGTGCTCTTTCCTCTGCCTCACGACTGCATCCTTAGACCCACTCCATTGAAACAGGGTAGAGTTCTCTGGCCAGGAGTTCTGTTCTGACTCAATTCCTCAATCCTTATTAAGAGACCAGAGGGTTTGTTTGACAAGGTGTTGCGGGGGGCAGAAAAGGTCCACAGAGTCTATGGGGTGACTCCCTTCTGGCCTCTGGACTGGGGCTCAATCCCTCCCCCAGGGCCGTGTCAGGCCATCATCAGACACCCCTGGGCCTCTGGCAGCAGTTTTCCCGTTTGTCCTTTTGGATCCAGCAAGTTACAGCTCATTCCTTTGGCCACATTGTTCCTCAACGACATCACTTTTTCCATCTCCCTGACGGCGCAGTGCCCTTCCGCCTGAGCACTGCCTTCCAGCTGATCTCCATCTCCCCGATGGACTGTGGGTTCCGTGGACCACTGGACTGTACGATCTCTGGGTCATCGGACATCCACGCAGCACAGAGCCCAGGTACCCACCTGTGCCCTCCCATGGTGACCCAGCACCAGGACCACCCCCTGTCCACGTGGGTGGATGGTCCATTCCCCTTCGGATTGCTCGGTGTGCTAGTTCTCCCAGACACCGAGCTCAGAGACTCGAAGGTATCCTGCAATCTGTGCACGGCCGTGGAGACCCTTCTGAGTCCCTGCCTGGGCTGGTTGCTGGAGCACCATGCTAGGGCGGGCCGTGGACAACCTGGCCTCCTCTTTCCTCTCCACCTCGGATCAGTCACTGAGCCCAGCTTGTTCATGACAGTCCTGTCTCCCAGTCCCTTTGCAAGCTGGAGTCACTTGGCCTCACCCACAGTTCTGCCCTGTTTCCTAGTCAGAGTCAAGCATCTGTCCCTTCTGGCACAAGCCCAGGGTCTGTGTCCTAGCCCTTCCTACAGCCTTCCTCTCTGAGCTGCTCATTCATTCACACAACCAGTATTTTTGAAGCTCTAGCTATGTGCCAGGTTCTGTGTGGACAGCACCTTTTGTTCTATTCCCCTGTTGCAGCTTGGCTCTGCCCTCAATCATTTTCTAGCGAGGGAGTGTGGCAGAAGAGTGAAAGCACAGACTTTGGAGTCAAACTGATCTGGGTTGAATATTGGGACTGTCATCTATTTACCTGTAAGAGCTTAGCCCATTTGCTTCGCTGTGAGCCTCAGTTTTCTCATCTGTAAAGTGGGAATGCTGCCATTCCAAAGGCAGCACTAAGTGTAATTATATTTGTACCTGGCACAATGTGCGTTTCTGGCAGAAAAGCAAAAAGGAGCCTGGAACATGTGGAGAGACTGCGAAGATTACAGAATGGCTGGTGCAAAGAGCCCTACGCGGAGCAAGGGGGATGAGGCTAGAGAGGCAGACTGGGCAGATCACACAAGACAGGAGCCCAGGCCGAGGGACACGGGCTTGGCTCTGAGGGCCATGGTCTCTTTGGAATAGCCCTGGCTGAGCACCTTTCATGTTCTCCCACTGCCTCCATCCAGCCGTGCAGATTTCTTCTGCTGGCACTCCAGGCTTTCCAATAACCTCCCAGTACAGCCCTCCCTCCCACCACTCTCAGAATAGTATGGGGAATAAAGTGGCTTCTTCCTCATACCCTCTCTTCTGGCAAGTGACTAACGTGGGGTGCTGATGAGCAGGGCAATCCGGGCCTGCTTGGTGCCCCCTCCCCCTGCATCCCACCTCCCTCCTCTTTCCTGCCAGTATGATCCAGGGGGAATCGGCTCTCCTCAAGCCCAGCATCTGAATCAAGGTTGTTTCTCCTTCCCCCAACGAATGCCCAAAGGCTATGCGTGGCCCAGCAAGGCCACTGGTTGCCAATCAGCGCCAGGGCTCCTCTTTGAGGACAGACCAAGGCTTTGGTCTGATTACATGGGCTCCAGCCATCTGAGATCACCAAGGTCAGGAAAAGCTGGCAGTCAGGTGGCCCCCACGCTCTGCTCCAGCAAGGCCACCCTGCTCTGAAAGCTACAGTCATGAAAATCAAAAGAAAGAAGGGCTGGATTAGAGAGGGAGACCTGGGTCCCAGCTGTTGTTAATAAGAACACTCTTTTTTTCTTTTTTTAAAAAATTGAGATATAATTGACGTGTAATAACGTATTACATATAATGATTTTATATGTGTACATATTATTAAATAAGTTTTGTTGACACCCATCACCATACATAGTTATCATTTTTTTCCTTGTTATGAGAACTTTTAATATCTACTCTCTTAACAACTTTCAAATATAAAGTGTTATTAACTATACATTAGACCCGCAGGACTCATAACGGGAAGTTTGTACCCTCTGACCACTTCACCCATTTCAACCACCTCCCACCCCCTGCCTTGGACAACCACCAATCTGTTCTCTGTATCTATGAGTTCAGTTTTTGTAAGATTCTACATGTAAGTGAGGTCATACGGTATTTGTCTTTCACTGTCTGGCTTATTTCACTTAGCATAATGCTCTCAAGTTCTGTCCACGTTGCCACAAATGGCAGGGTTTCCTTCTTTTTAATATCTGAATAATATTCCATTGTACATATACCACATTTTCTTTATCCCTTTATCCATCAATGGACGCTTAGTCGGTTTCCAAATCTTGGCTATTGGAAATAATGCTGCAATGAATATGGGTGTGCAGATACTCTTTTGAGATAGTGATTCTATTTCCTCCAGATTAGTACCCAGAAGTGGAATTGCTGGATCAGATGGCAGTTCTATTTTAATGTTTTTGAGGAGGCTCCACACAGTTTTTCCACAGTGGCTGCACCAATTTACATTCCCGCCAACAGCGCACAAGGGTTCCCTTTTCTCTACATCCTCACCAACGCTCATTATCTCTTGTCTTTTTGATAATAGTCGTTCTAACAGGTGTGAGGTGATAGGTCACTGTGGGTTTGATTTGCATTTCCCTGGTGATCAGTGATGTTGAGCATCTTTTCATGTACCTGCTGACCCTTTGTAGGTCTTCTTTGGAATAATGTCTATTCAGATCCTCTGCCTACATTTTAATTAAATGGTTTGGTCTTTTTTATTGAGTTGTATGAGTTCTTTAACTATTTTGAGCATTGACCCCTTATCAGATATATGATTTGCAAATATCTTCTCTTGTTTTGTAGGTTGCCTTTTCATTTTATTGATGGTTTCCTTTGCTGTACAGAAGCTTTTTAATAGTTTACATTCTCACCTTTTAATAGAATTAATTAATTAGTCTTAGTTTCACATTCATCATCTCACTTGGAATCCCTCAACCACTGTGTGAGGGAGGCTACAGTGGAGATGGCTCTCATCCTTCTCTGCTGTACAGGAGGAAGCTGAGGCTCACAGAGGGGCCATGGCTTACCCAGCTCTCACAGCTGGTTGCTGCTGAGGTCTGCTGGCTTCTGGCCTCCTCCACTAGGCTGCCCACATGGTGAGTTTGGGTCACGTCATTTGCTTAGTACCAACCCAGAATCTTAGGATTTCAGTGCTGGGAGGGACTGATGTTTCAATTCCTCTTCAGTGGTCTTGGAGAGGGTGTGGAGAAAAGGGAACCCTCCTACACTGTTGGTGGGAATGTAAATTGATACAGCCACTGTGGAGGCTCCTTTATAAACTAAAAATAGAGCTAGTATATGATCCAGTAATTCCACTCCTGGGCATATATCCAGGGAAAACCATGGTTTGAAAAGATACATGCACCCCTAATGTTCATAGCAGCACTATTGACAATAGCTAAGACATGGAAGCAACCTAAATGTCCATTGACAGATGAATGGTAAAGAAGATGTGGTCGTATATACAATGGAATATTACTTAGCCATTAAAAAGAATGAAATAAGGCCATTTGCAGCAACATGGGTGGACCTGGAGATTATCATACTAAGTGAAGACAAATATCATATGATATCACTTTTAGGCAGAATCTAAAAAAAAATGCTACAAATGAACTTATTTACAAAACAGAAACAGATTCACAGATTTAGAAAACAAGCTTATGGTTACCAAAGGGGAAAGGTGGTGGGGGAGGGATAAACTGAGAGTTTGGGATTGACATGTACACACTACTATATTTAAAATAGAAAACCAACAAGGACCTAGCATATAGCACAGGGAACTCTCCTAGATATTCTGTAATAACCTAAATGGGAAAACAATTTGAAAAAGAATAGATACATGTATATGTATAACTGAATCACTCTGCTGTACACCTGAAACTAACACAACATTGTTAATCAACTACACTTCAATATAAAATTTAAAAATTTTTAAATAAATGAATAAATAAATAAATTCCTCCTCAGCATTCTGACAGCATCCAAGAATCTTTCAGGGAGTTCTTCCTCTGGGAAAGGAACCAGCACAGGTAGAACAGACACTGCCATGGCCCAGTGACTCTCCTGTCTCCATCTGGCTCATTACCCCCTCACTTCCAGGGACCTCCTCTCCCGTTCCTTCCCCCGCTAACATGACCCAACTTCTTCAAAGAATCTGGAAGCCACTAAATCATGGTCAAAAAAATCTTGTCTGTTTTTGAGGGAACACACATTTCATTAAATTTCTAGAGGAAAAAAATTCCAGGAGGGCATTCGTAATTTTTAAAAATACATTATTTCAGGTTTTTTTTAATAGCCTGAATAATTAGATCCTGCAGCATATATTTCCATGTTTGAGGATTTCAAAAAGTTCTTCTCTAGCTGGTCAGGTCATTTTAGCCTGGACTAGAATCCAAACCAGATGGACTAGATAGACTAACATCTCTGCTTTTGTTTTTTTTAAATTAAAACCATTTCATTGAGACATGATTGACATACAAAAAACTGTACATATTTAATGTATAAAACTTGTTGCATTTGGAGATAAGTGTACATACACCTGTGAAACCATCAAGACAATTTATGTTGTAAGCATGTCCATCGCCTCCAAAAGTTTCCTCCTACCTCTTTATTTATTATTGCTATTATTATTTTTAACAGATTTTATTTTTTATTTTTATTCTATTTATTTAGTTATTTTTATTTTTGGCTGTGTTGGGTCTTAGTTGAGGCATGTGGGATCTTTCATTGTGGCGTGCAGGTTTTTCTCTCTCTAGTTGTGGCAGGCGGGCTCCAGAGGGCGTGGGATATGTAGTTTGCAGCACGCAGGCTCTCTAGTTGAGGCACGCGAGCTCAGTAGTTGTGGCGTGCGGGCTTAGTTGCCCCGCAGCATGTGGGATTTTAGTTCCCCGACCAGGGATCAAACCCGAGTCCCCTGCGTTGGAAGGTGGATTCTTTACCACTGGACCACCAGGGAAGTCCCCTGTTGTTGTTGTTATTATTTTTTATAAGAACACAGTGTTAGATCTTCCCTCTTAGACATTTCTAAGTATACAGTACAATATCAAGATGGACTCCAGTTTCAAGCTTGGACTAGATTCTTCCCTAGTCCATCCTACTCACTTGACAGACAGGGAAACTGAAGCTCAGGTCAGAGAGGCACTCTCCCCAGTGAAATTCAGCTCCTTGGTGGCAGAGCCAAGTCTCAACACAGGTCTTTGAGTTTCCATTCAGTGCTGCTTCCACGGAGCTGCAGCACCGCAGTGGCCTGAGATCTGGGCAGCCCAGGGAAGGGGCCGGGGTACCACTTTCTGAGCAGCCTTTGGCCTGAGACAAATCTGCCCAGGCCTGAGCCTCAGACTGCTTTGATGCTCCTAGTCACGCATGTGTCTCGCTCAAACGACTGTCCCTTTGGACTGCTGCAAGGGGCTG
The DNA here is from genome assembly GCF_011762595.2 of Tursiops truncatus. Taxonomy (NCBI): domain Eukaryota; kingdom Metazoa; phylum Chordata; class Mammalia; order Artiodactyla; family Delphinidae; genus Tursiops; species Tursiops truncatus. The sequence goes on along the minus strand of NC_047047.1, from coordinate 68,237,028 downwards.
ATTAGCTGTAATTGCTTTGCCTAGAGCAAGCTATCCACTTAATAGAATCAGCTCCAGTAATTAGCCTGCTGGAGGCTCATTTCCCTTGCTGGAGCCCTAGGGCCTCTAGGCCCTTACTCCAACCTGTGAGTATTGGGCTTCTGCAAGCAGTGAGGTGTAGGGTATACGTGTGGGGACCTTGGGTGGGTGGGGATGGGGGAGCTGGGAGAAAGCAGTGCTGTGAGGGCTCAGCAAGGGCTCCAGGTACAGCCCTTCCTGGGGCCGGAGCATTATATAGCATTTCCAGGAGGGTCAAAGGGCCTGGCACAGAGGAAATGCTCCATGAATGGACCACAGAGTGCATCTAGTCCAGCCCCCACACTCAGTACTTTTAGCAATCATGTCAGAAGGCATTTCTTGCAGATGCTATGTGCCAGGCACTGTACTAGCTCTTTGGATCCTTCTAAAATAGCCTCAACCCCAAATAGGCGAGGGAGATTAAGAGGTACAAACTTCCAGTTAAAAAATAAGTGAGTCATGGGTATGAAATGTACAGTGTGTGGAACATAGTCAATAATAATGTAATACCTTTGTATGGTGACAGATGGTAACTAGACTTACCGTGGTGATCATTTTGTAACGCACAGAAATATCAAATCACTTTGTTGTACACCAGGAACTAACAAAGTGTTGGAGGTCAATCATACTTCACAAACAAACAGACAAATCCGTAGAAAAAGAGATCAGATTTGTGGTTACCAGAGTTGCGGGGGAGGGTATCGGATGAAAGCAGTCAAAGGTACAAACCCCCAGTTGGGTCTAAGATAAATAAGTACTAGGGATGCGGCGTGCAACATGATGAACACAGTGAACACTGCTGTACGTTGTCTAGGAAAATTGTTAAGAGACTAAATCCTAAGAGTTCTCATCACAAGGAAAAAGATCTTTTTTTCTTGAATTTTGTATCTATACGAGATGATGAATGTTGACCAAACTCAATGTGGTAATCATTTCATGATACATGTAAGTCAAATCATTACGGTGTACACCTTAAACTTATATAGGGTGGTATGTCAATTATATCTCAATAAAACTGGAAGGAAAAAAAGATGAAAAAGAAAACAAGACAGCTTGAACCCAAGCGATCAATCAGGCTGTGCTCGCATAACTTCATTGACCAGGAGCTCATTACATCTGGGCAGCCCATGGCTTCTGCAGAGGCAGAGAGAACGCTCCATCTATTTTAAGCTGAAAGCTCTTTTACTGGAGCATTTCCACACAGATCACCGGCCCCTCCTAGGCCACCCAGAACAAAGCGAACCCCTCCTCCGTGTGACAGCTCACATGTCCTCTGCATCTTTTTTCCAGGCTGAACATGCCAAGTTCCTTGGTTTTGCCATGTACATCACGTTGGTGAAGTCCCATGTTAATCTGGTTGACAGGCCTAGAACTGGCTTCTGTTCATCCGTTCCTCTCTCCCAGTATATGGTCAGGACCCCAACATCCAGGACGACAGGATAGGACTCCTCTCCCGGCAGAAACAGCTGCAGCTCTAGCCAGATCACAACTCTACCCAAGGAGTGCCACGGTTGTGACCCAGCCCCTCAACTGAGGGAAGGACACCTAAAACCTGCTCACTGGGAATAAAGTCACCCCCCTTGCCCTCTCCCCGACCCGGATGGACACACACACACACACACACACACACACACACACACACACACACGCTGCCATGCATGCTCACAGGCACCACTCAATGCTCACTGGCTGATTAATCATTGCAAGTGCTATTATAATTATTGTGTTTGTTGCTAAGAACTGGCTGCCTCTGCTTGCTTCTCAGAAGCCATAAACCTGCAAAGAAGGATCTCAAGATTTGTGAGGCTGTTGACTAGATCTCCAGGCTCATTTTTTTCCTTAGCAGCAACACGTTTGTCAGAGAATACGGGTCATGGCGGCTCCAGAATCTCTACTGAGGACAGGCTTAAGGGACTTAATTCTAGTGATGTGAGGGGGGAAAGTCTAGGGCACTTACCTTGCCCTCGAGGGCAGGATAGCTAGGCTCAAATCCCAGCTCTGGCCCAGCAAGCCATGAGGCCTGGAGATGCGGACTCCCCTTGCCAAGCCTCCGTTTCCTCATCAGCACTGCCTGGTCTAAGGTTTCCTCTAGTTTTAATTATTCTGTGAGCTTGGCCAAACACAGAGGAGAATGTGAGTGGAGGGGAAACTGACAAGGGTTGGCGGATAGAGAGGGGGAAGAAAAGATCAGGCCTGAAACTGAAAGTCTCAGGCTCACAGCCTCCTTTAGACACACACACACACACACACACATACACACACGCACACACACACACGCACACGCACATGCACGCACACACACACCGGGCTGGAGAGCAGCGGCTGGTTTTCTCCCAGATCTCGCTTTGTCATCACCTGCTGGCCTGCCTAAGACCCCAGTAATGTAGGGGAGGGGAAAGGGAGAGAAAGGGGGAAATTAGAAAATAGTGAAACATACAAGTGGCAAAAATAGAAAAGTGGATCATACCAGTGTCAGTGAGGAGCAAGCAGACCAACTCATGCGCTGCCAGGGAGAGTGAAAACCAAGACAGCCACGCTGAGGACAGCCCCGCGGCGTTTAGTGCCATGCAGTGGGCATAAGTACTGTGACGCTTCTGGGTATGCGTCCCCGTGGAAATTCCCTGCAGGTCCGTAAGGACACACACGAGGATGCTCATCTCCACGCAGTATTCAGAGTCAGAGAGGGAGGCCACCAAGGAGATCGTCTCTATGGGAAGGGATCCGTCCAATGTGGTAGCTAGGTGCAGACTTTGGACTAAGGCTTTCTGCTAACGAAGGGAGCAAGCCCGTTCCCTATGGCAACTCTATGAAGACGGGTTGGTTCTCACTCTCACTAGCAGGACACCCAAGTCTGTGTTGTGAGCTTGTCACCCAGCCCATCGGGGCAGGACTGAGAACAGAGCCAGGTGTCCACCTCCAGGGGTAGCGCTCTTCTCCCAGCAGCTCGCAGAGCCTCTCCTTTGTGAACAGCTGCCTTTTGTGTTTGGTTTGGGCTTGAGATGTTAAACAAATAGTGTCTCTTGACAAACGCAAGCCGGCTGCACTGGACTGGTTATGCTCTGTAAATCCAGACTAATCCTCCACGTCTCTCCCTACAGAGGCACACCAAGAAACACCTCAGTCATAGCCTAAGTGCCCTGAATCCAATCAACCTGCCCTCGGAGGCCAGGATCCCTGGGGCACCTCTCCATGTCAGCCACTTCCCTCTCTGCTGCAGCTCCTGGGCCCACAGGGCCCTCCCCCTTCTCAGGCCTGCCCCTGGCTTGATGTTGAGATGGCCCTGGACACTCCTTCCTACAGCAAACCAGGGGCTCCAGGCCCTGCCAGCCCACCTAGCCCAACCAGGGCTACTGGAACGAATGGAGGAGTGTTTCCAGAGCGCTTTCTGGGCCAGGTGCTGTACCAAGCATTGTGGAGCGTGGAGATGACTAAGGCCCTATCCCTGCCCTCCAGGAGCTTGTGGCCTCATCCAGCCAGGATGGACCAGAATCTCACGGCAGGCTCTGGTCCAACTAGTAATTGATAGAAGCAGGATTTGAACCCCAGCTTGTCTGACTAGGGGGTCAGCCCTTTCTCCCCCTACCTCACCACCTCCTGCCACCATCTTCCAGCCAAACTGGCCAATAAAGGGGGGCTAGAAAGGGAGGGACAGAGAGGCCTCTGTGCCCCTCATCTGTCAGACCGTATTCTTGGCTGCTGTAGAATGAGCATTGCTAATCACGGGGCTAAGCCTGTCGTTAACATCACGGAATGTCAGAGTGAGAAGAGACTTTTCAAGATAATCCATCCTTTCATCCTATAGAAAAGGAAATCGAGGCACAGAAAGACAAAGCGACTCCTTGAGTCCACCAGCTAGTTGGTAGTTGGCAGCAGCACCGGGACCAAAGCTCCTGGACCTGGACTCCCAGTTCAGTGCTCTCCCCACTGACTTTCTCAGGCCTTCAGACTCTCAAATTTATCTTTATCCTCTTCTTCTAAACGAGGCAGGGCTTGCTCCAGCCCTTGAAGTATCTGCAAAGTGTCACAGAAAAAGATTGTCCGGGTTTTTCTGCCCACAGGCTTTGCTGTCTGGGTCCCTGGCCTCACTGACGCTGCTGGTCTCTATCCCAGCAGGTGAGGATGCTTTAAGGTCTTCACTGTGTACTGAGTACCCGAGGAAACATGTGGGGCGACTCTGATGTGCAAAGCACGGTGCTCCCACTGCGGGAGGTGTACCATAAGTAAGAAGGGTCTCTGCCTGGAGAAAATAATGAGCCGGGGAGGAAGACAAATATTAAAGGGTCAGAGAGGCAGGGGGAGTGTCTACTGAGTTGAAGCTTGGACAGGGTGCTGTGGAAGCCCAAAGGAGCCAGTGATTCTGATTGGAGGCAACTGGGGAATGCTTCATTGAGGGTGTGGCCTTTGAGTTGGGTCTTGAAGCCTGAATAGGAGTTCGATAGATAGAAAATGGAGAGGTTGAGGAGGTATCAGCATCCCAGCTGATGGGAGCCACATGAGCCAGGAGTGAAGCACAAAAGTACTTGGATGTGTCTAGAACTTAGAGAGGAATGGAGTGGAATATAAAACTGGAAAATAAGCACAGGGAACTCTACTCAATACTCCGTAATGGCCTATATGGGAAAAAAATGTAAAAAAGAGTGGATATATGTATATGTATAACTGATTCACTTTGCTGTACACCTGAAACTAATACAACATTGTAAATCAACTATACTCCAATTTAAAAAAACCTGTAAAATCTTATGTGTATGATGCTTTGTACATAATAATATGCAGCAACTAATGATAATTAAATTCTGTACCGTTTATCCTGACTCAGACTGTGTCCTTTTCCTCACAAACTAAAGTCTTAAAAGCAGTGACTATACTCTCTTTTCACCTGATTCTTGGAAGAACTAGGGAAGCAGAAGCAGGCCGGGAAGGTCATGGGATGTTATAAATGAAGGGAATAGACATGCCCTGATCCAAACCCCTCCATTTATGGCTGTGCAAACCGAGGCCCGGGGAGGAGTGACTGGCCCACAGCAAGCAGGTGGCAGAGCGGTGGCAGAGCCAGGACCCCAGCCCAGGCCTCCCAACTCTCCACCCTGTGTTCTCTGTACCGGACAGGATTTCAGAAAATCCTCGCACAGAAGGCTGACCAGTATAATGATTTGAAGGATGTAAAAAAATCTCTCTCTTACTGGCCCAAAGCTTCCTCCCCTGGAGTCACCAATGGATTAAAAAAAATACAAGAATTTGGAGAAGCCACAGCTGAGCAGTTTTTATCGTTTATAACGGACAGGGTTGACAGAGGTGCTTTCTGACACTTGGTCTTGGGCAGAGGGTGGGGCATCCCCATTGGGGGGGGTGGTGGTGGTGGTGAGGTACAGGCAGGTCCTGGAAGTCCTGGACAGAAAGGAGCAGAATAGGCTTCCAGGCCTTTGGCACCATCCCAGCCAGGTCGAGGGCTGGCCAATGCGATTCCTGCCTATAGGTCCTGGGGGTTACTCAGAAAACATGAGTGGCACCCGTGCAATTACACCCACTGGTCCCCCCTCCTTAAAAGAAGGGAAGGAGGAGGGGCAGGAGGAGGAGACCCAGGCTGCCCTCCTGGGCTCCAAGGGCACTGTGCTCCCCTGCTGGTCGGTGTCCTGACCTCAGACATAATGAGAGATAATAGGGAAGACCCCAGCCACGGCACGTGGGTCCTGGGCTTCCCACTCGCTTTGGGACCCTGGGCAGCACCCTTCTTACTCTTTGGGCCTCAGTTTCCTCATCTGTAATGTGAGAAGCTTGGGCTAGATGATCTCTAAAGGTCCTTTCCGTTCTGAAGTGCTGTGAGAACAAGCATTATCATTATTAATAATAAATGCCCTGCCCCTAAAGAGAGCTTTTTCCCTTTTCCAAAGCTCTTTCACTCATAATATCACCTTTCATCTGCACAGCAGTCTGGTCTGGTAGCCAGAGGTGAACAGACCTTGGACACATACATAGCCTTTCACACTGAAAAGCAGGCTAGTGAGACACTTGCTCCCCTAGACCGGCTTCGGGGGAACTGGCTTCTGGGGTGATTGTGGCCAGGAACACAGAACCTAACTTGAGCCTGCACCCCTGGGAAGCCAGGAAAGGCAGTGCTTTTCTTCCAAAGAGCTGCAGGATGCCAAGAGGGAAAGGCTGCAACAGGCTGAGTTCATGGCCAAAGGGGCAGGACCAAAAGTTTGTGGCGGATCAAAGAGTCTGACACAACCCAAAGACCTTTGAGGGGAGGGGGAGGGGACAAAGAGCCACCAATCAAGGCCTTCCCAGCAGGCTCTGGTCAAAGACCTGAGTCTTAGGGGAGAAGAAGTTGTTATAGAACCTCATATTGTCTGATTTACATGTAGGTCATCCCCTTTGATCCCTTACAACAATCTGTTCAAGAGCTAGTGTGATTAGCTATCCCATTTACAGTGAAAATAAATGAAGGCTCGAGGAGTCATCATGGAGAAGAGGATGGGCTTGGAAAGCAGATGGAAGTCTCTTCCCAGCAGAATGCCCTTGGGGGATTCTCTGCATTGCCTTTAGCCTCAGTTTCTACATCTATAAAATGGACATAACCATCCCTTCCTTTCAGGATCATGGTAAAGGCTAGAGATAATGAATGTAATGTGCCTCGCCTGATACAAGGCAGATGTTTGATACATACTTGTTGCACGAATGGCGGAAGAAAGGGATGAGTTGGGGCACTCCTGGGAGAAGCAGTGTAGTGACCGGCAGTGACAGGTCAGCCCAGGATGTGGACAGATGGTGCTCCCGCTTCTGGCTGGCTGCCTCCTGAGCCCACCCTCAGAGGTCTTGGGGTCTCTCGCATGTCTCTCCTCATGGCCCACGCCAGGGTCCTGTGAAAGACTTTTTGACCCTCCTTGGCAGTGGGATTTGCATTCCAGTCATTCTGCTCACTCAGCCCATCCAAGTCTGGAGTTGTTTGGAGCTAAGCAGGGCCTGTGGGATCATCTGCCGTGGCACCTCATTGAGGAGATAAGGAAGCAAGACTCCGAGGGGGCAATGACGCCTCGCTGAAGTCCCACAGCCTGCCGTCCTCGCCACCACTGCACCATGTTGACAAATGAAGAAACTGAGGTGTAGGAGGAGGTCTGCTGGCTCCTCCAATTTGTCAGCGAGGCTCCTGATCTGCGCCCCTCCCCCCCCACCCTATTTCAGTTAGATCCCAGTTCTATTGGGATGCCCCGTGGTGGTGTCCAGTACTACCCCTGGCAGCCCGGCGCAAGCCCAGCCTGGCCAGCTGGTGCAGGACAGGGGCCATAGGTGTCAGGCCCGTCCTCGAAGGTCCCTGGGGAGCAGAGCAGGAGCCCCTAGGACTGGGTGCTAGTGGCCTAGGCTAGCAGCCTGTGCTTCCTCAGCCAGTTCCAGGAGCTGTGCTGACCTAGGAAGGGACACATTTCACGAGAGCAGGGCTTTCCCTTGGGTGTTGGCCCATGTGTGCCCGGTCCACAGCTGTGCCCTCCTATTTCTGAGACAGCCAGCAGACTGGCACAGGGGAGGGACTAGGGCCTGGGAGGAGGGAAAGCTTGGCTGGGTCCGAGTGCTGACACTAACTCACTGTGTGCCCTTGCACGGCACTGGACCTCTCTGCCTCAGGTTCCTCATCTACATAGTAAAGGGCAGGACAGCAAGGCCCGAGGTCCCGTCCAGCTAGAGCCTGTTGTGATTTTGGTGGAGGGGTGAAGGTGGGGTGGCCCAGAGGCCTGATTGGCCCAGTTCCTTTCCCCTTCCTTGCTTCTCTTTTTCTGTGTCGTCGGTTTATCTCCAGCTATCCAGGTCTCTCTGTCTCTCGCCTGCGGCTCTTTCTGTTTCCATCTTTCGCTCTGTGCCTCTCTCGCTCTGTATTTTTCTGCCTGCCTCTTCTTTTTTCTGTGTCTATGAGTCTACCTCTGGTTTTATCTCCTTGTCTGTCACACCCCCTTCTGACTCTTCTCTCTCTCTTCCTCTGTAGTTATATGCATTTCTCTGCCTACTTATCTTTCTCTGGGTCTCTCCCTCTCTCTCGCTCTCTGTCCTGCCCGGTCTCTCCGCTGCTCTCCCGTCGCTCCCCCTCCCCTCCCCCTCCGGCAGCCCCCCCTCCTCCCTCCCTCGGCGCGTCTCCCCAGTCCTTATTTGGCTGGGCGGGAGGGCTGGCGGGAGGAGGCGGCCTGCGGGCGGGGGGCGGGGGGCGGGAGCGGGGCCGGGCGGAGGAGGGCGGTGGGTGGTGCTGAAGGGACAGCTCCGCGGCGGCGGCGGCGGCGGCGGCGGCGTTGGCGGCTGCGGCCCCGGGGCGCGGAGTGGGTGCCCGGCGCGGGGAGCAGCGAGCGCAGCCATGCCCCAGGCCGCCTCCGGGGCAGCAGCAGCGGCGGCCGGGGCCGGGGCGCGGGCCGGGGGCGCTGGGGGGCCGGCGGCGGCCCGGGCGGGACGATGAAGCGGCAGAATGTGCGCACGCTGGCGCTCATCGTGTGCACATTCACCTACCTGCTGGTGGGCGCCGCGGTCTTCGACGCGCTCGAGTCGGAGCCAGAGATGATCGAGCGGCAGCGGCTGGAGCTGCGGCAGCAGGAGCTGCGGGCGCGCTACAACCTCAGCCAGGGCGGCTACGAGGAGCTCGAGCGCGTCGTGCTGCGCCTCAAGCCGCACAAGGCCGGCGTGCAGTGGCGCTTCGCCGGCTCCTTCTACTTCGCCATCACCGTCATCACCACCATCGGTAACTACTCGCCGGGCGGGGGGCGGGGACCCGGGGGCTGGGCGCCGGGTTCTGGGGTAGTCCGGAGCCGGCTGGGGCTGGGAGGTTCCCCCGGAGAGGGTCTAGGCGCCGAACCCCGCGCTCCCAGAGACCCGAGTTCAGCCTGACGTGTCTGCTCCGTAGGGACAGGGCTCGGGGGAGGCGTCGAATCCTGGCTCCGGACTTGACTCTCCAGCAGGGCCAGCCCTAACTTGTCCCTGCCAGGCTGCGAGAGGGCCCCAGGGGACTCTGAAGTGTGTGAGAGGGGCAGGAGCGACGGGCGGCGGCTGGGGAGGAGGGGTGTGGCCGCGCCAGGCCCTGGAGCAGGGCGCCGAGTGTAAGTGGTGGGGAACGCTCGACTCCTCCGTGTCCTTGCAGATCGGCTCCCGGACCCCAGCGTGTCTACGCCGACTGGGGCTTCAGGGAGACGTGTGGAGGCAGGTACTTGGCACTCTGAGGCACACGGGGCCGCTCTGGGTGCCTGGAACACTCCATAACTGTGGCTATGAGTACTTCTTGGGGGGGGTGTGTGTGTGTGTGCGTGTCTGCGTGCACGTGTGTGCCCAGCGCCAGGAGTTTAGGCTCTGCCAGCCAGTGCCTTTAATTTTCTTAGGGCAGCAGAGCTGGTGCTGGAAGCCAGACCCAGCCCTGTCTGCCTTCTTTACTGCTGTCCCAGGAAAACAGTCACCTCACAGGAATGGCCCCAGTTCTCCTCTTCCAGCCAGGGCAGACCTCAGTGTAGGAGGCCACACACACCCAGACTCTCTCACAGTATAGGCACAGGTGCACACACAGGCACACACGCAAGCTCACACAGGACATACACGGGCACACACACAAGGCGCACAAGTGGGTACCCGAGAAAGAATCTCCAGTGAGGCCCTTGATGTGCTATTCAGGTGTCCAAACAGGGATAAACACCTTACCCACTCCCAAGACTATAATTCCAGCCCAGCTCCATTACTTGTCCCATTGTATGACCTTGGGCAAGTCCCTTCCCCTGCCCGAGTCTCAGGTTCACCTCCAGACAATGAGGGTTTGGCCGAAATGACCTCCAGGACTCCTCCGGGTCCTGATGTGCTCCCAGCCCACCTCCCCCCAGAGCTCACTAGGGCGCCTCCAGGAGCTGTTTCCTCCATCTTTCCCGTTCCTTCTCCACTCCCTGGTCCTCCTCCTAGCCCTGGCTGAGCTCCCACGGGCTCATTGCCATTTGGCATAGCCCATGACAAGATGGCAGTGTTTTCCTGGGAGTCAACAGGAGCCGAGAGGGGTAAAAGGCAGTACTGGACGCCGTCCCTGCCGTTTGTCCACTGCAGGACTGTCCCGAGATTCCGCTGCTCTCTGGAGACCGCAGGGAGCTATGCTATGTGGTTTCTGGAAGATGATGAAAAGGACCCCAGGAGTGGATGTGGCCCAAGTGGGGGCACCTCTGGGTCCTGCTGACACTGTGAGTGAGTTTAGTGCAGGATGGTCAGACTCAGGTCTGCCCAAAGAGGAGCCTGCTTTCCTGGGAAGGACCAGACTGGGTTTTGTCCGGCGTCTCCTCCCCTCTCCCACCTCCCTGCCACCTGCCAGGGTTTCAGGAGCACTGCAGGTCCTTAGACCTTCCCTCTCTCTCTCCCCACACATCTTACCCTTGGTGTGTGCCCCATCTTTCTCAGTACCCTGGTCCCCAGCTCCACAGTAACCACCCAACTGACCTCCTTGCCTCCAGCCTCATTCCCCTTTAGGGCAAGCTCCCGAGGATAAGGCTGCCAGAAAGAATCTCCCCAAAGCACAGCTATGACCATACCAATACCCTTCTCAGAAGCCCTCAATGCCCCCCTGCTGCCCATGTAATCCATAAATCCACACTCCTCATCCCAAATTTTCAGGACCTCATACCTGGCTGCAATCTCTATGTCCGACTTCATTTCTCACTTCTTACTGACATGATCTCTCCACTGCAGCCCAACTGTCCCTCGAGAACACCTGAAGTGTGCCCATCTGGCATGCCTTTTTCTCTGTCTTCTATTTATCTTGTCCAAGCTAACCTTCCAGGTCCAGTTCAAATCCCATCTCCTCCTTGAAGTCTTCCAGACCATCCCAGGCCACTGGCTCCGGATGACTGCAGGACTTACTGTCAAGACCAGCTGAGTGACACAGTGTAGGCTGTTTTGCACAGCTGTTTACATTTCAGGGGGTGTATTTTGTCTCTTTAACCACACGGGGTGTAATTAACCTCCGTGGGGGCAGGGCCCTGTGGTTCCCATCTCTGTGCTCGCAGTGCCGGCACAGTACCCAGCAATACGCAGGAGCACTCAGAGAATGCTACTGATGGGTTTAAGGTGTGCAGAAGTGAGACGGCATCATCCTTCCCCTCCATCCCTGCCGTTTCCCGAAGTGTTTGTAATCCTCACCAAGAGAGAAGCTGAAAGCTGGGGGTAGAGGCAGACAGAGTGTGGTTCTGATGATTTTTTGTTTGTTTGTTTTTTTGCGGTGTGCGGGCCTCTAACTGTTGTGGCCTCTCCCGTTGCGGAGCACAGGCTCCAGACGCGCAGGCTCAACAGCCATGGCTCACGGGCGCAGCCACTCCGCGGCATGTGGGATCTTCCCGGACCCGGGCACGAACCCGCATCCCCTGCATCGGCAGGCGGACTCTCAACCACTGCGCCACCAGGGAAACCCTGATTTTTTTTATTTATAAGGAGCTTGGCAAGAGGAAAGAGAGCATCAAAGAACCACCCTAGTTCTGTGGGGGCCCTAGACTGGCACTGCCCACTCTGCCCCACCCAACCATCACTGGCTTTTTGTCACCTCTCACTCTGGCTATGATACCTGGCTGGGAGCTGTCCATATGGGCTCAGATCTAAGAAACAGCTCTCTGGGCTGTGATCAGATGGTTGGAAAGGGCCCTATATTAGACTGATCTTGACCCCAAACCCAAAGGCAGCAGTCTGTGTCCACCTGACCCCTTTGGGGACACAAATGGGTCTCCTGAGAGACTGGGAGTCCCTCTGGGATAGAATAATGACAAAATTTCCCGTTCTTTCAGTGCCTTAGTGATCACAATGCACTTTCATCTCATTTCTTGAGTCTCAGCCTTCATAGCTCAGGGGAGTTGCCAGGGCAGGTACTGTTAGCTCCCTTGCACAGATGAAGGCATGGAGGCTCAGGAAGGGGAAGGGACTCCCTCAAAGTCACGCAGCTGCTGAGCAGCGGAGTTACTTAGAGCGAGAAGCAGGGACTCCTGACTCTAAGCCCAGTGTTCCTTCCCCTGCTGGTTTCTTGGCCGCTTCCTCTGCCTCCATATGCCGTGAAGCCCAAAGCCAGCCAGGATTGGCATGGCCATGACGTGCTCAATCATGCCGACTTGCAGGGCGCTCATGGGCAGCCCTGATTGGTTGAGGGTCAGCAGGGTCTGAGTTAGTCATTCACCTGGTTAGTCACAGTCACCACTAACTGCGAGGATTCCTCCAGCTCCCTCGTCCCTAGTCTCCCAGACAGGAAACCCTTCCTTTGTCGGGCCCTAAGTTCATCAAATGCGAAGGGAAACTCTTTTTTGGGAAAGTTTAACCTCTCTAGCTGTTGAGTCATTAGGCTCCTCCGGGGCCCCAGCCACGTCTATTCATAGCCTGGAGGCTGTCAGAGCAGGAAAGGGCCCTGAGATCAGCTGGTGCTACCCGCTCCTCTTACCGAGAAGGAAGCAAAGAGGTGACGGGAATAGGGTAGTCAAACCTGACTCGCAGGCCCCCGCTCCTTCCACTTGTGCAGACTGCTTCTTTCTCTGTTATTATTATTAACAGCAGCAACGGCAACAATGCTAGTGGCAGCCACCGTTTATTAACTACTCTTCGGCAGGCTGTATACAAGACGCTTCATTTATATTCCCGTTCAGTTCTCTCCCCAACCCTTCAAGGTGGGCATTATTATTCCCATTTTTCAGTGGTGGAACCTGAGGCTCTGGGTGTAAATTACTCACCATGGCCTGTGACTTGAAAGTATAGGTTCAGTGGAGCCTCTCTGAGTCCCACGCCCTGTATTTTTTACCAATTCTTCCTCTACTTCAAGAACCCAGCCCAGACCCTTGTACTTTGGGTCAAATAGCCAAGGCTTGTCTCTTCCTCTGGCAAAATCCTCCCCAGAAAGAGAGGCCCTCTGGCTCCAGCACGCTGCAGCCAGCCTCTGCTCCCCTGCACACTGGCCCCTGACCAACCCAGGCCACGTGCCACAGCCGTGCCCAGGCCCTCCCGGAGACTGCCACGCGCTCACAGGTGCCCGTTCTCCCACCGCAGTTCCGTGGATTCCTTGTGGCTCTAAGGTAACAAGAGGCCAGGTGATTGATTAAGCTGACGGAGCTGGGACAGAAAACCTTCTGTTCTGCTCTCTCCCCAGCTTCCAGCAGAGCACAGGCTCCCATCGCCCACCACATGGCCTGGGAATCCTTAGATTGTGAATTCAAGCAGGTAGTTCATGAGGGAACCTGTACTTCTTGCATCTTTCTAAGAAGGAGGAAAGTATAGGAGTGACCTGCCACCCGCCAAAATCCCAGAGTCCTCAAATCAAAAAGTGAAAGGAGACAGTAGCAGTCATCCAAACATCCAGAGAGGTGAGTGACTTGCCCAAATTCACACAGCAAGTCGCAGGTACAACCCTTTGGGTGCCTAAAGATCTCTCCGTCACCCCAGCCTGTTTTCCTCACGACCCCCACTTTGCTCTTAGCACCAGGGCGTCCGTCCGCTTATCACTCAGCTGTTCCCAGTACTCTCTTGACTTCCCGGGGGATGGAGGGGCAGTCCAGCCTGAAACGGTCCCACTGTCCGCTCTCAGTCAGTATTTCCTTCCTCGCTGCCCACAGACCACCCCTCTGCTTCAACTGTACAGCCTTTCCTGAGGGTGGCATATGAACACGGGTGCTGGCTTAGAAACCCGAGTGCCTGGCTTCATCACTCAATCCCCCTCTCCGCTCGCCACCTCCACCGCCTGCTACTAGTTGTGTCACTTTGGACAAGTTACTTAGTCTCTCTGAACTTGCTTTGTCATTTACTATATGGGAGAATAATATCTGCCTCCTAGGATTAAATGGGATAACATGGAAGAAGTGCCTGGTACAGAGTATGTGCTTAATAAACAGTATCTACACTTTAAAGTGTTATCATTTCTCATGTATTATCACTTTCCCTACAGAAGGGAACTGCTCTGTTTCCCAAGGATTACTGTGACCACAGCACCTCTACTCCTTCCTAACAGGTGGGGACAGTGGGATTGGGGACCAGAGGCTGCCACACCCTTCCCTTTATCCTCCTAATCTCACTCCCCCATCCCAGGCTTCCCAGATCCTCACTCATGCCTAGAGTCTGCCTGACATCCAGGCTCAGGGGCAATGCTCCCTCCTCTGAGCAGGCAGACCCTGCAGCAAACCAATCAGGGAGAGTGAGGTGCACAGTGGTAGAACCCATCCTGGATTGGAGCAAGAGGACAAAAGTTCCAGTTCCACTTAGCTTAGCTGCTGGTCCTCTATGACCACCAGTTTCTTCATCTACAAAGTGGACGTATTTGATCAGAGGTCCTTCTGGCTGCCATGCCTCCTGCCTGCACGTCCAGTTCCCACACGTCATGACTGGGGGCTAGAGACATGGAGGGAATGGGGGACAGAATAGGACAGAAATAGAAGACACATGCCTGGCCACAGTGGGGACAGGACAAACACAATAAGTATTTTCAAAGAAAACATAAACAAGCACAGATGAATGTAGTGCAAATCACCACTAGAAACAGCTTTCAGCTGGCAGCACAAACGGTAAATCTGTGAGCTGATTTTGTAATAAAAAAATGTAAAAACGATTTCCCTGCCGTCAGCCAGCAGCAAGGGAAGAGACCCAGCTCTGATTGAGATCATGATGAGTTTAGGCAAACCTCAGCAGAGACCCAGGATGGGCACTCCCTCCCTCCCACCCCACCCCTGCCTTGGATGCAGGGAACGGACGTGTCTATAACATGTCAGGCTCTGTCCGAGGCATTTCTCACCTCCTGCATTCCCACAACTACCCTGGGAGGGCAGGCATTATCATCCTGTTATGGTCAAGGAAAAGAAAGCTCAGAGAGGTTCAAACATTGGCCCAGGACCCTACAAATATAAAATGACAGTAACAGGGCTTACGCCCAGGGCTGTAGGAAGTATCTTTTCATGGAGTCGTGCAGCGCCCTGCTCCCCGCGGAGGCTCTGCTGTCCCTCTCGTATGAATGTCACAGACAATGGAGGATGGGGATCAGGGTCATGCAGGGCACTCAGCTGTGACCTCAGCTTCAGGATATCACATCCTCAGGACTATGGGTAGAGCATTTAGCCCAAAGAGAAATCAGTTAGCTCCACCTCTCTCATTTTACAGTGTGGAAACTAAAATTCTAATTGGAGAAGAAGGGAACCCTGTTTACTGATGTCTCCTTCCGTGTTGTTCACCACCACCACCCCCCCCCCAAGGCTCATAGAGAAGAAAGCAGACTGCCAGCCGGCCTGGCCTGCTTGCCTGGGGCCCCCTCCTCACCCCTCTGTTAGGCTCTGGTCCTCAGCACGTGACAAATGCCTGCCGTGAAGCAGTCACCGGCCCAGCTGATGCGGCCACCTCCCAGTCTGTCCACACTTCCCCGTTGTCCAGAAACTGCCCATGCTCAGGCAGCTCCCGGAGACCTGCCCCTCACCTGGAGCCACCCCGAGCCCCTACTGCTGCAGTCACGCCTTCGCTTTCCCATTTCCAGAGCTGGCTTCAGCTACTACCTGGAGCCGACAGCTTTGGTCCTCCTGGTTCTGTGGCCCCTGGGATCCCCACCACGCTGGGGCTGACTTCCCATGCTCCCCCTTCACCAAAGCCAGCTCCTTACCACCCTGCTTCCCACTCCCGCCTCTTCCAGTGACACACAGGGTCGCCTTTGTGAAGAGAGTGTATGGATGCAGGGAATATAAGGCAGGAGCCTGGGCTGGGAGCTAGAAACTGGGTTCTTTCTCTCCCCTTAGACAAATCATTCTCTCTCCCTCTCTCTCTCTCTCTCTCTCTCTCTCTCTCTCTCTCTCTCTCTGCTTTCCCCCTACTCATGAGAGGCACAGGCACTACCCTGCTGGGCTTCAGTCTCCCCATTTGTACAAAGGAGGTGTTCCCCAGGGGGAACTAGAGAAGGCTAGCTCAGCAATACGGAATTCTCTACATTAGTTCTTCTCCCTTCGTCACCTCTGACGATTTGGTTGGTCTTGTTTAAATGCAGATTCTGAACCAGTAGGTCTGGGATGGGGCCTGAGAGTCTATAATTCTCACAAGGCCCCCAAGGGACACTGATGCTGTTGATCTGCGGTTTACACTTTGAGTAGCAAGGATCTAAATAACCTGGACACCTGACTTCCGAGAACAGACCTGAGGTGGGGACTGTGGATTTAAGAACAAGATTGTGTAGAGCTGGAAAGGTCCTTAGGAATCTGGTCATGGAGTGTCAGAGCCAATGGCCTCAGAGCTGGTGGAGCCTCCTCTGAGGCTGGGGCAGGGCTTTGGTTTGCCCCAGAGGAAGTAGATGCAGAGGTAACCTGGGTTCAATCAGAGAAACACAACCAGCTGGATATATATATATAGACTTATGTGTCTTGACTTACGTGATGGTAGTTGCTGGCTAGGTGAGTGAAATCTATATGGCAGGACATCGGGAAGGACAGTCTGGAACTCTCTCCAGCTTGGGCTGAAGCTGCTGTTCACAGGCAGAGTTTCTTCTTCTTCAGGGAAGCCTTGGCTCACCTCTTAAGGTCTTTCAACTGATTGATTCAGGCCCACCCAGTGATCTAGGATAATCTCCCTTACTTAAAGTCAACTGATTATGGACTTTAATCACATCTACAAAATGTCTTCATAGCAACCCCTGGATCAGTGCGCACTTGGATATCTCAGAGCTTTAGCCTAGCCAAGTTGACACATCAAAAAGATCATCAGGGCTTCCCTGGTGGCGCAGTGGTTGAGAGTCCACCTGCCGAAGCAGGGGATGCGGGTTCGTGCCCCGGTCCGGGAAGATCCCACATGCTGCGGAGCGGCTGGGCCCGTGAGCCATGGCCGCTGAGCCTGCGCGTCCGGAGCCTGTGCTCCACAACGGGAGAGGCCACAACAGTGAGAGGCCCCCATACCACAATAAAAAAAAAAAAAAAAAAAAAAAAAAGTTAAAAAAGATCATCACGCTACCCATATATCACACTGGGGACCTCAGTAAGTGACTTTTAAGGTTCTTACCAACCCTGAGATACTTAGAGTCTTGATCTTCAAAGAGGCAGCCTAGAGACTTAGAGTACCCAGAGTGGGACTCATCAGCGTCCTGGGGACCCCCAGACCCTCTGGGTCACCTTCCAAATAGTACTGACTTTAGCCTTCATTTCAGGTTTACCAAACTTCATTTTCAGTTTAGTAAAAATCATTGAGATCTTCTGAGTGCCAGACACTATACCAGGCACCAAGAGAATAGAAAACTAAGATCCAGATCCTTCCCCAAGGAGCCCCCGGTCTGCTGGAATCCTGAAACCACAAGCTGAATGGTATATATGCTAAATCCTAGTGGAGTAACTCAGAATAAGGATCTGAGAAGGCTTCCTGGAGCAGGTAGTACCTGAGGAAGGCTTAAATGAAGAATGAGAACTGCAGTAAGTGAGGATTGGCAGTGAGAGCTTTCCGGGGTAAGGGAGCGGCATGAATTGGGCTGGGGCCATAAGTCTGCCCAAGGAAAGGTGGGTGGAGCCAACCTTGGAGGGGGCTGAGTGCTGGACTCTCGCAGGTGGACTTGATTTGACAAGAACTGGAGGAGGGAAGTGATAGACTCCAACCTGTGTTCTCCTGCCTGGATCCTGACCAGGGATCGGGATGCCATGCCCCTATGACCCCAACTGAACCACCAGCTGCCTCCATCATGCCAGTTGAACCAGTGGGTTACCCCAGTTGAACTAGTGGGTGCCTCATGACCCCAGTTGAACCAGAGGGTAATGGCAACCTGAATCCTGATTATCTAGCTTCAGCCCCACCCTGGTCACCCAGCAGACCTCAGCCAGCCCCCAGGAAGTGCTTTCACTTCCTCCCCTCTCCACGATTCCTGGACCAAAGATCCACTCTGGAGCCTAGACCAAACCCAGGCTTATGGATGGCGTTCAGGAGGCCCTGGGACAGCACGGAGCTGAAGGAGATGATACTGTCCCCCACTGCTGTGTGGACATTTTCTGCATAGACAACGCCAGGCCCCTGCTGCACGGCTTGGCATGGACTCAGTGTCCCTCTTCAGGAATGTGCAGGGCCTCTCCTGACCACAGCTCCGATGCAGAAATAACCATCGCAGAAACATCCGGAGAGGCGCATTCCAGCCCGCTGGCCACAGGACCATCTGGGAGGCTCTCTCCAGAGACCCGAACTGTCAGGCCCTGGTTGCACGGCCCCAAGAGGGTGATGCCAGGTTTCAGACAGGAGGCAGCCCTCTCCCCCAGGACGGTGCTGTCCTCCCACCAGGGCCCTGGGGGCAGGCAGGGCTGGGTGGTTCCAGGCAGGAGCAAGTCTCAGGTCGACGCAACAGATCCGTTCTCGCTTGGACCTATTCTGTCCAGATCTTAGACCTGACATGAAGCCGCCACGCCCCACAGAGCCTGCCTCAGTTTCCACGGTCATGAGCCAAGGCTGCCATTCCCTGGGAGGTTTCTCTGGGCTGAGCCCGTCACATTACCTCATTTAATCTTCAGAGCCACCCTATGTAGGCGACACTATTACTATTCCCATTTTACAGAGGGGGACCCTGAGACTCCGAGGGGCCAGGGCAGGCCCGCACAGGTGCGCTGCAGGCAATCAGCAGAGCAGGGGTGTGTAAAGCAGGCCCAGCACTCGCTTTATAAAACGCTTGGTCACACGGTATCTCTCCTGAACCTCATAACAACCCAGAGGTGTAGGTGTCAACGAAGAAACTGGACTTGAGAACATAAGATCGCTTCCCGTGACCCAGAGCCAGTGAATGTGGAGGCAAGAGTCAAGTCCAGACCTTCCAACCCCAAGACCAAGCTCTCCCTTGAGGAGTGCTCTGGCCCCCCGTAGCTGAAGGTGGGTTGGATGGTCCGGATGTTGGGGCGTCGTAGAAGTGGGTGTTGGCCTATGGAGGGTGAAGAGGATGGTGCTGGGGGGCAGGGGGCGGCCATCGTCATGGAGTGGCTTAGTTCCATGCATTTGAACAGGAGGGAAACCTGAGACTAGAAATGAGGATAGAGTGATGGTTCTTAAGAGCAGCCAGTGAGTGAGAGAAGGGCCTGGTTGGGGGTGACTTGGCAACTCACCTGCTCCCCGGCGTGCGGGTGGGAGGGCAGGGAAGATGGCCCCTGCGTGCTGAGTCGGACGCTGGTCCCCGTAGCAGTAGTTATTTGAAGCCAGAGCAATGGGTGTCCGGGCCTGAGCTAAGCCCAGGAGGCTGTGAGTTTTAAAAACTCCCCTGATGAGGGGAATCTGCAGCCAGGTTTGGGAAGCACAGGAAAGAAGAGAGCTTATTCGAATCAGCGTTCTGTACTTGGGAGGCTGGGCCACTTGCCAGCCAGCAGCTAGCATTTTCTTTCTGGGTTTCCTTGGGACTTGAGAAACAGTCAAGGGGCAGCTGAGGAAGAATCTTTGGAGTTCACAAGCCAAAGCTCCTGGGGTGATCCAGGTGGCAGAGGCCCCAGGAGTCAGCGGGTGGCCCCAGGAGAAGGGCAGGTCCCACTCTTCCCAGAGGAGAAGGGGACCGAGAGGGTCTCAGTGGGGGTCATGGGACAGGAGGTGACTCCTCCATGGCTTAGCTCTCAAGTGACCCCAGGGAAGGGGGTCACCCCCCTTAGCTGTGTGAGTATCACTCACCTGGGAACAAAGTGGGGGGCTGTAGCCTGGCTGAGCCAGCGTGGCCCCTCTTCAGCATGACCTTGCATCGTGGATTTTCCACCATGAGGGCTAGACAGAGGAAGACCCTCCGGGGCTACTCTTGGTCCTTGATCTACCTCCAAGCGGGGCCAGAGGAAGAGAAACTTGGACGTAAAGTCAATGGCAGACCTCCTTCCCCTGGGTGCCCAGCTCAGTGCCCCAGACTCCTAAGTACTTGTCTTCCCTGGGCACCAAAGAGGCCCTGACGCCCCTTATCTTCCCCTTAGGATCGTCAGTGGGCTACGTGTCGTTTCTCAGAGCTGTGACTGGTGTTGTAGCACAGCTGAGCTAAGGAAAGTGGGGGACACAGACCCTTCTGCTGTTTCTCTGCTCCTGCCTGGCTGTGAGACCCATAGCAAGTCACAGCCCACACTGGCCTTGTCTGCAAGGGACTGGGCTGGTGATGTCTGAGCCCCTTATAGCTCGGACCATCTCTACTCCAGCTCAGCCAGGACCTAATCCTGGCCTCTGCTTCCAGCCCCCCCTGAGATGCTCGCTACCCAGGGCTACAATCTTGTCTCCACTTCACCGCATGATGGCTGAGCCCTGGAGGGACTTCCTCTGTGTCCAGTCCCAAGAATAGAGCCTTGTCCAGGACCTCCAAGTCACCCCTTTCTGGAAAGAGCATTTCTGACTGTGGCCGCAGCCTTGCTTATCAGCAGAGCGAGTCCACTGCCCCAACCCCTGGGACAGCTGGAATGCGGGAGACTCCCACCCAGAAAGGGGGGCCCCCTAACAGCTGGCAGCTCCCGCAGTAGTCTGTGGATGGGGTGTGGGAGGAGCAGTGGTGCTGAGAGCCTGCTGACCCCAGCCAGCACTTTCAGGCAGGAGGGTAGCCAGGAGAGAGGCTGCAGACAGTCTTTCTTCCCAGGTTGCCCCTGGACCTGAGCTGGCCCGGGATGAGTGCACTGGTGGCAGTTCCTACAATCCAGGCCCTCGGCTAGCTCAGAGGCTTCCAGGGTCCTGGGGGCTAAGGTCCTGCTCGTGGACCAACCTTCAGCATCCCACCTGAATCAGTGACCTGCTAGACCTCTGAGCGGCTGGAGTTAGCCGCATGGGTCCTCACAATGGTTTGATATCTCAAAATGTTCTTGGGCCATTACATGACATGTGTGTGTTGCAGAGCATACAGTCACATTCCTCCGCCTTTGGCTGGAATGGGGTCAGTTCAGGGTGCTGACGCCAGCATGCTCTTGCAGTATAAGGGCTCAGCTTGGCAGTGGATGGCATCACTGCAATTCCTGGCGTCCTTCAGATTCTTTGAGAATCAACAATTCAGCCCAACCCTTCTCTCTTCCAGATGAGGAGACTGAGACCAGGGCAGCGTGCAGGGGGAGATGGGGTGTGGCCTGCCCCCGCCACCAGCAGTGCGATATCAGAGCCAGTCCTCAAACTCAGGCCTCCTGACTCTTTCCACTCCCCCAGCACCCACACAGTCATTCCTCCATTTTCTTTCTTTTTCTGAGCATCTTCCATGTGTTGGGCACCGTTCTGGGCCCTAGGGACTCAGCCCTGGTCCTCATGATGCCTACATTCCAGAGGAAGCAGATAGTTGATAAACTACATTATGTGATCACACACACACAAAAAAGAAATCATCCCAATGGTGACAAGTGCCGGGAGTCAGTAAAACAAGAGAATGGGGTAGAGAGTGATGGAGAGGAGGGATGGGCGATCTGGGAAAGCCTTCCAGGGAGGGGGCCTGTGGAATGCAAAGATCAAAGCCTTCCAGGGTGGGGGCGGAGCATGGGGACAGCAAACGTGAAGTCCCAGGTAGGCCAGAGCTGACATGATTGAGGGACAGGAGCAGAAAGGGCAGTGCGCCTGCAGCACGCTGAGCGAAGGGGTGGAAGCATGGGAGGACTGGATCCTGCAGGGCCATGGAGGCCGTGGTCAAGAATTTGGATTTTACTCTACATGTGATGGAAGCCGCTGGAAAGCTTTAAGCAGGGTTGTGGTGTGATATAACTTAAATTTTTACCAGTTCCCTCTGGCTGCTCGAGGTCAGCTGGTTGTAGTAGAAGAGGGAAGCTGGGAGACCCGTCAGGCTGCAGTTGAGTAACTTGAAAGACAGAATGGTGTTGGATGGGACTCGGGTAGAGACTGTGGAGACTGTAGAGAGAGGTGGATTGGGGGTGTGTTTTCAAGACAGAGTTGGCCCGACCTGTTGATGGATAGGATGTATGTGCTGGGGGAAAGGAGGGAGCCAGAGGGCTATGGGAGTAGGGGGAAGGGAATAATCAGGGGTAGTCTTTGACCTGAGCAACTGGGTGGAAGGTAAGCATTTACTGAGATGGGAACTAAAATTCAGAGAGTGAAAGGTTTGTTAAAGAGATGAGATTCCAGACTTCTTGTTTTAGACATACAGGTTAATTTTGAGATGCTTATTACAAATCCATGCAGGCAGCTAGACAGACAAGTCTGTAGCTCAAGGGGGAGGTCAAAGCTGAGACATAAACTTAAGAGTTATCAGATGGCAATAATATTTAGAGTCATGCAACTTGATGAGACCAGCCAGGGCGAGGGGAGAATGGGAGAGAAGAGCCCAGGCCTTTCCTCCAGCACCGGGAGGCCAGGCAAGGAAGGGGACCTGCCAGGACACTGGAGGGAAACCTGCGGAGTGCAGTGTCCCAAGGCCAGGAGGCGTTGATTTAAGAGAGAGGGAACTGTCAGCCAGGCCAGCTGCTGCTGGGAGATCAAGTCAGATGACCGCAGAGAAGCAACCAGTGCGTTTGGCAATGCGGTGACCACTGGAGACATTGACCATGAAAACATGGTGTAACTAACATTTGAACAGCTTGTTCCAGGAGCATGGGGAGGAGAGAGTGGTAGGGCATCCTTTGTATTTGACCAGCCTGACACGGAACAGAGGGGCCAGATCCCAGCAGAGGCAGGAGAGGGAACAAACAATACCCCAGCTCCCCATTTTCAGGCCTTTTCATAAATGCTTTACAAACCTCCTCCTGCAGAGGCCCGTGAGGTAGTCATCATTATGTCCATTATGCAAATGAGGCCCAAGGCCCAGCAAGATTACTGGCTCAGGACACCCAGCCAGGGCCCTGAGTCCGGGCCTGTCTGACCCCAAAGCCCCTGCCCCCAACTGCCGCTCTGCTGCGTCTCCTGGCTGCTCCTTTCCCCCGCCCCTCCCATCCATCCTTGTCCTTTGATCATTTCTGTCAGCTTCCAGCAGTCTTGGCCTCTGCCTCCCTCCTCCGGGAAAGCTCTGCTTTTTCTCTTTGATCCTGCACGTCTGTCCTCGGCTGCGTCCTCTGCTGGGCCCTGTGTCCCCTCCTCCCTGTCGCTTCAGGATGTGCTGAAGGTAGGGGATCTGCAAGAGTTTCTGAGAGCCTTGCGGGAACCTGGCCTGCGGGATGAGAGCGTGGCTCCTGCTTCCCTGACTGCCATCGGGGAAAGAGCCTGGGGGCTCCTCGGGCCTGGCTGGGCAGCAGACCAAGCCCTCGGCACTGAGGGTCCAGAGACGCGAGCTCACAGGCCAGGGATGTCTGTGGAAGCAACTAGGAGGGGGCAGCCAGGAGGGCCATGCATTCTTACCCCGACGGGCCAAGATGGGCCTCCGAGTTCTTCTCAGGAGACAGTTACAATGATTGGTGGAGTTCAGGAGTCCTAAATAGGGAGATGTAATCGGCAAAACCAGCCACCTGGCTGCCAACACCACATGCAGAGAACAAGGGGACACTCAGGACTTCAGAGTCCCTTTTGGAGCCTGGCTGGTTCCAGTGGGAAGACAGGGGTGAGGCCCAGAGACTCTTGTCGGAGCTCCCTCCTGGCCTGGGTACTCTCCTCCGTCCCCTGCCTCCCCGTGTCCTGGCCGAGGTGAGGGAGGCCGCCCAGGATGCCCAGAGCCGCCTCCAGCTTCCACCCTCAGGATTCTGAGGCCCTGTCTGCCCCCGGCTGCTCTAGGAGGGCCTGGTACGCAGCCCCCAACTGGAAGAGGTTGGCAGAGGGAACGCAGCACACGGAGCCACGGGCCCATGCACGCTCCTCGAAGCCCTGACCGGGGGCTGCGGCAGTAATTAGCTCCTCACACATCCCCAGGGTTATTTTTAAGCCACGTTCTTCCCTGGTTTATTTTTAAAGTAACACTGGCACGTGGCTGGCCGGCTGCCCTTCCCAGGTGCTGGTGCCAATTCGGGCCAGGAATGGAGCAGGGCAAGATGAGCCCCTCCCCCAGGGCTCCCCACCAAGTGCCTGAGTTAACCAGCCCCTCCCTGGACGGCAAGGGAGGTTCCTGCTGCGCAGAAAGCCTGGGTCCAGCCTGGGGTGAGCAGGTGGGCTGGCATGAAAGGCACCCCCGCCACCCTGAAACTCCATCCCGCCTCTGATGCACACACTTCACATCTTGTGACCTTGACCGAGTCACCTCACCAGCACGAGCCTCAGCTTCCTCATTTCTCAGTGGGGTGAGTGATAGTGATTCTTGCGTCTCACGCAGAAAGCGAGCGATAAACTGAAATGTTACACAGATCTAAGGGAGTATCGAGATTAACGCCCCCTGCAAACATGCTGCCCCCGCTGTCCCACTAACCGCTTCCAAGCCATGCCTGTCTCCCAGGGTGAGTGACTCGCAGGCTGGGAGAGGCTCCTCTTCCTTTCATCCCTTGACCACCCCCTAAGACCTGCCTCTACATTTTCAGTCTGGCTGGACTCTAATCCAGGCCGCCCAGGGTGAAGGGCAGCTGTCAGGCTGCTGGTGGCCATTAAAAGGCTTGGCCTGGGGCAGGGGATGGTGGGAAGTGCGACAAGGGCAGAACCATCCCTCCCCCAGCCCCTCCCCACCCCTTCCCCAGCCCCTCCCACCCCCCACCCACCCACCCCCAGCAGCCTTCCAGAGAGCTTAGCTATGGAAAAGTACTGCCAATAGTTAGCTCCGAAGCCCTGTCCTAGGGTACAGTGCAGCAGCTCAGGCTGGAGAAGAACGTCCGGGACGTATGGTGGAGGACGCTGAAAGGCAGGTTGAAAGTGTGAGCTTCTTTCCCTGTAGGCAATGGGGAGTCGTGGAAGTTTGTTTGTTGGTTGTTTTTTGGGTTTTTTTCCTTCCTGCTTGTGGTTTTTATTTTGTTTATTTATTTATTTATTTTAACATCTTTATTGGGGTATAATTGCTTTACAATGGTGTGTTAGTTTCTGCTTTATAACAAAGTGAATCAGTTATACATATACATATGTTCCCATATCTCTTCCCTCTTGCGTCTCCCTCCCTCCCACCCTCCCTATCCCACCCCTCCAGGAGGTCACAAAGCACCGGGCTGATCTCCCTGTGCTATGCGGCTGCTTCCCACTAGCTATCTACCTTACGTTTGGTAGTGTATATATGTCCATGCCTCTCTCTCGCTTTGTCCCAGCTCACCCTTCCTCCTCCCCATATCCTCAAGTCCATTCTCTAGTAGGTCTGTGTCTTTATTCCTGTCTTACCCCTAGGTTCTTCATGACATTTTTTTCTTAAATTCCATATATATGTGTTAGCATACGGTATTTGTCGTTCTCTTTCTGACTTATTTCACTCTGTATGACAGACTCTAGGTCTATCCACCTCATTACAAATAGCTCAATTTCGTTTCTTTTTATGGCTGAGTAATATTCCATTGTATATATGTGCCACATCTTCTTTAGAGCAGAGCAGTGACAAGTGCAGAGTGGAGTATGATCTGGAAGTAGGCGTGAGGAAGATTAGGAAGTTACCGAGGATCGGCTCCCCAGGTCCAGACTGGAAAGGATGAGAGCCTAGGTGGTGGCTATAGGAACAGAAAGAAAGGGCAGGACTAGGAAAAGAGGAATGGCTGGGACTAGGTCCGGGGGGAGAAGAAGAGGGGAAGGCAAGGTGTTCAGCCTGGTTGACTGAGGAACTACTAGGAATCAGGCAGTACAGAGAGGCCACATGGTGGGAGGGATGGGTTCTGGTGGCCCAGCCAGGCTTGCGTGCACACGCTCCAGCCAGGTGACAGTGTGCAGTAGAGCTGGAGGCGAGGCCTTGATGGCCTCCCTAGAACCAGAATCAGATCGCCCAGGCAGAATCTTGGTCCACTCTTAAAATCAGGGTGCAGGAGAAGGAAGCAGAGGCAGCAGGGGAGACTGCAAAGGACCCGCGGGAAGCAGGAGGGTCGGGTATCCAGTGAGGAAGAGGACCGGCCATCAGGGCTGAGCATGGCCAGAATATGAAGGAAAATGAGGATGCCAACAGCCAAGACCGCCATGTATGACTGTCCAGGTTAGGGACTGTCCAAAAGAATCCAGCTGATGGGTGTGGGTTGCTGAAGTCCGGCCTGCTTACCAAGCCATGCACTCTCCCAGGGGCTGCATCCACCCAGACGGGGCCCGTTTCTTTTCTAATTGGTCCCAGAGTGCCATGTAGTTAAGGCAGCCCTGCCCACAGGGCACCGGGTCTGGTACTCAGGCAATTCCTGATGCTGTCGGGGAGAGTAGTCTTAGTGGGTGAAGCAGGGGCATCCTGATGGGTAAGGGGAGAAGCAACAGGGGCATGGTGGGCCTGCCTCCATGTCTCCCTCCCTTCCCTTTTTTGAAGACTTGAGGCAAATAGTGAGAAGTTAGCAGAGGACAATTTAAAAATACCCTCAAATGGGGGGCCTCCAGGAGAAAGGTTAGGAAGAAAAGCCCAAGGCCGGGGCAGCATGTAGTTAGGGGTTCAGCCTTGGGAGGGGAGGCCTCACCACCTCTGAAATGGGAGTTGGAGGAAAAGAGCAAAGCACTCAGAGAGAGCAGGAGAAGCAGTATGGGGAGAGCCTCACTCTGCCAAGTGTTTGCTGTGTGACCTTAAGCAAGTCACTTAACTTCTCTGTGGCTCAGTTCCTGCATCTTTAAATAGGAATAAGGGATGTTAGAGGAATAAAAGAGGAACATATATTAGCTCGCTTAGAGCAGTGGCACATAGTAAGCACTGTATAAAGCTCAGCTAAGACCGTTTTGAATTGGGGAGGAGGGAGCAGTGACAGAGTCATTGAATCATTTGAATAAAGCCAAGGGCAGAGAAAGCCAGCTCGCCCAGGTTCCACATGGGGGTGGACGGAGGAGAAGGCACAGCAGCACTGTAAGCAGTAGCTGGGGAGGGCTGGGTCCAGGGGACTCTGCGCGGCTTGCAGCTCTAGGCACTGCAGAAAGCAAGCTCGGGACACCCCTGCACAAATAGGCATGCTCTATAGGCCGTAGGAGCCAGGAAGTCATTCTCCAATTATACCCCAGCCCAGCCGGGCTCTCCTGCGATTCTGGGCTGTGAACAACAGTGTTGATGGAGAACTTGCAAGGCTGGTGGAGTGGCAGAGCTAATTGAAAAGGTTGGGAAATCAGAGGTCAGAGGAGAAGTGACAAGCCCGGGGTGAGTCAGGAAGCGGGAGGCAGGCTTGGGGGATGCGTGTCTGCTTCCATGTCTCTATGTAAAGGGCAGTGTCCCAAGGATGGGGACAGCTGCTTGTGTCTCCATCGAAGATGGCTGAGAAGCAATGGCCTGAGCCTCATTTCATTCCACCTAAGGAGCATTTCCGACAGGGCCCAGGGTTGAGTGAAGTGTGCTTCCATGGAGAGGGGTGGAATCTTAGCCTCTCGGTTGGGTCCAGGCCTGTGTGGAGGAAGAGCTGTGTTTGGTGGCTTCTTTAGATCCCTGAGGGCCTGGAACTTGAAGGAAGAGCGGGGGGCCCAGAGGCCAAGTCCTGTAGGGGACTCCTCTCCTTTTATCGAAGGGCAGATTCTCCTGCTTCCTGGGTGTGTCCACCCTATAGACCCCTGGTTCTTGTACTCTCTGCCCTGGATGGTGGACAGGGTCATGCCAAGAGGCCACAGTGGGGGACATGTGGGGTATTGGAGTGAGTGAGTGTGTGTGTGTGTGTGTGTGTGTGTGCGTGTGCGTGTGTGCGCACGCATGCATGTGTGAGTGGTAGGGGTGAGGACACCATGTCTACAGGCTGGCTCAGAGGGAGAGAAGGTCCTGGCAGCTGGCTTAAGGCTGAAGTCCCTGCTGCCTGGAGTCCCTCTCCTCCTGGGCACTGTGCCAACCTACACCATCTGAGCTCCTGAGCCCTGGGCAGGGTGTTGAGCCTAAGAAAAACCTCCTTCACATCTCCTGGCATCTGCTCCCAAATTCCCTGCCAGCCCAGAGCTGTCTGGGCCACCAGCCATGACCAGCAAGGAGAGTGGGAAGCAGGTGATGGAGACAGAGCCCACGGGGGCCACGCTGCCAAAGCCCAAGGCCTCCCTGCCAAACCCAACCCATGCATCCAGACCAGCTCCACGCAACCGCTGGGAATCCACCACAGACACCGGGCAAGGCGGGCCAGTGCGAGAGGCACCCACCTCCACGCAAAACTTAATACCTGGCAGAGAGTGGCAGGGACAGAAGAAGGTACCGTTCTCCCAACTGGGAGACAGGGGAGGGTGCCCCAAAAGAGGCAGCCCTGGAGCTGCCCCTCAGAGGAGGAGGGAAGAGAGGAGGGAGGGAACTCCAAGCAGCCCAGCAACATGAGGAAGCGCTCAGAGGTGAGGCGCAGAGGGGACTGGAAGTATTGGGGGAGCCAGGAGAGAGCAGGCCAGGTTGGGGGTGCATGAGGTTGTGCACAGCCTACGTGCTGGGCCAGGAAACCCCTAGAATGTATTGTGTGCATTTGGGGAACTAAGGAAGGCTTCTGAGTGGTGAGTGGCAGCTCAGAGCTGTGCTTTAAAACACAATGTTAACCACAGCTCCCACCTCCTGAGACCTTCCACATGCCAGGCCTTGTACTAGGTACTTCGCACACTATATTTCTAACCCCAAAGTCACCCAGCTACCTAATAAGAGAGGGGATCAGAGAGGCAGTGTGGGTTATGGGAGAAGCAGCAGGCCTGCGATCAGGAGGCCTGGGTACCAGGTCCCACTCCGGGTGAGACACCAACCTTTCCAGGTTTCAATGTCCCCAGCCATCGGATGGAGACCACCCCTGCCCAGGGGCCACATAGGGCTGCTGCTTGGATTCAGCAGGAATGCCCCTAAACACTATAGTGTGCAGTGCCCTTATGCGTCTCCCCATACTCATCCAGGGCCCTTCTGCTGCGCTGCTCACTTTGCCAGACACACCTGGGACACAGTGCTTGGGAGCCTGGCTTCTCCTTCTGGAGCGGCTGGAGCTTAGCCAGGGTACCGTGCCCCCTTGGACCTGTGTGAGTAAAAGGGGACTTCTGAAGGGAAACAGCACCACTTAGCTGGTGTCAAAGACCCGCAGTCAGAAGCCCAGGCCTCTCTCTCCATCTCTCTCAGGCCACACCATCCCTGTCTCTGCTGTTCCTGTTCACTCTGGCTTCTCTTCCCCAATAACCCCAACTTGCATGTGGCTTTGGTTCACCCTGGTCACAGTTAGGACCCAATTCTTTGTAACCCTGCAGCTCAGCTCCCCAAAACTACCCAGCCGCTCAGCCCTCATCACAACCCCTGGGAGAGACAACCTGACTGGTCCACCCAGCTGATAGCTCGGGTCCTCTTAGATCAGGTATGCATCCCTAGTCCAACCCATAGTGCAGGGCCACATGGTACAAAGGTGCTACCTGGGCCCATCCTTAACTAGGGTTGTTGCAGGACAGCTCCGAAGAGGCAGGAAGGGGGTAGCCACACCAGACATGTCCACCGCAGACAGCCTCCCTGGGGGCCCTGGGCCCCTGCCCCCCAGCTCTCCTCTCCTCACCTCCTGCTCTGTCTGGCTCCGGACCTGACTGATACATCCAGGAATCTCTAAAGAGAACCTCCAGGGAGCTGTTCCCTGGGACAGAAAGGACTGGCCATTCAACTTCTGGGTTCATTAGGCTGGTGGAAAGCAGGGGAGGGGCTCAGAAGAGAGGGTCCTTGGCAGGATGCCGTCAGGATGGATGCAGAGCCCTAAGCCTCTAATACCCAGATCCTACCCTGAGGGGCTTCTGGTGGTCTTAGGATGATGACCAGCGGGACACATTTTCCATGTTCTATTCGCAAAGTGAAGGGTCCCAGGGACACCTGAAATTGCCTGGACTTCGAAGGCGAAAAGATCTAGGTTGAATCCCAGCTTTTCCAATTTTTATCTGCATGACCTTGGACAAGTAGTATTTAACCTGAGCCTTAGTTTCCTCATCAAAATGGAGTTAATAATGCCCACCTGGAAAATCAGGGTGAAAGTTGGAGAAGATTGCTGCAAGGGGGGCTGAGTTCCTGATACCGTTCCAGTTATTAGTAGGTGCACTAGGAACAGCGAAGGCACAGGCTCTGTTCTGGCCTGTGACTGTCCCCTCTTTCTCTCCCCTTCCTTCCTCTTATACTCCATTCCCTCCCGGTCCCCACCTGCCACCCCAGACCCAGCTACACAGAGGGGAGGCCAGGAGGCGAGTCCCCACTCAGGGGACCAGACCTGGACCCTGACCGTCTCTCAAAAGCCTTGTCCAGGGCCCAGCCCCACCCCGGGCCAGCCGCCCCCAACCTCCACTCTGCACAGGCAGACTTGACTAAAAGGAGGTTTGCTCACAGAGGCATCACTGTGCATAAGGTGGTGGGTAAATACGCCAGGCAGCGTCTGCCAAGAGGCCAAGTGAGTGGCAGAGATGGATGCTGTGTGCAGAGCTGAGAGAAGGGGATGCTTGTGGCCCAGAACAGGAAGACGGCTTCCTGGGAGAAGGCAATGGGGATGGGGTGGGAACACAGCAGCCAGCCACGCATCACCAGAGGCTGTGAGTGTTTTAAAAAGGAACGCAGGGGGGGCTTCCCTGGTGGCGCAGTGGTTGAGAGTCCGCCTGCCGATGCAGGGGACACGGGTTCGTGCCCTGGTCCGGGACGATCCCACATGTCGCGGAGCGGCTGGGCCCGTGAGCTATGGCCGCTGAGCCTGCGTGTCCAGAGCCTGTGCTCCACAGCGGGAGAGGCCACAACAGTGAGAGGCCCGCGTACCGCAAAAAAAAAAAAAAAAAAAAGTAAATGGTAGAAGATGGAGGAGGAGGAGGAAGAAAAGAAGAGGAGACGGAAAAGGAAGAAGAAGGAGAAGGAGGAGAAGAAGATGAAAGAGGAGGAGAAGGAGGAAGGAGGAAGAGAGAGAGAGTACGGCCTCAGACACTGACCTTGATCCAATTTCTAGTGACAAGCAGGGCCAAGCAGCTCTGTGCAGCAGCCAGGGGTTCACACCACCCTGAGCAATGCTTCCCCATATCCAGGGGCCTCTTCAGAGGCCCTGCTCCTGGCCACAGGAGCACTGGCAACACTGCTGTGCCTTCTAACTCCTGGCTTCCGGGTGCCTGCAGTCCCACCATCACAGAAGGGCCCCTTTGACATAGACTCCCCACATCCAGCGATAACTCTTCACTTCAGGGACAGTCTTCTCTCACCTGCCCACTGGCTTGTCTCTGTTCCCAGAGGGCAGGACTGAGCCAGCCCCGTCTTCACATCCTCTCCCAGCGCTCAGCTTGGTGCCTGGCACAAAGTAGTAGGTGCTTGAGAAATATCTGTTCAATTAATTAATCAAGGGCAGCTAAGAGGGAGTAAAGCCATTTTTGCTTTGATGATTTTCCAGCTGATTTTTCAAGACCAGCCAAGTGCTGCAGCCTCCCTGGGGCCCCTCCTGCCCACTCAGCCTCCCCAGATGCCCCCCTTAGCTGTTTCCAGGGCTGGCTCTGAGCTCTCCCACCACCTCCTGCCTGGCTGGAGCCGGTGGAGGGCGTCTTCTGGGGAGACCCATCACACTCTTGGGTCTGGCCTCTTGGGAGAAGGGCTGGAAAGAGGAAGCATCTTAGCTGGGGAAAGCACATGCTTGACAGACAGGGAGCAAGCTGCCATGACTTTTCCAGAACGACCTTAAGAGGAGCGATTCATGAAGGTCCCACTTAGATGGGCCATGGACCCAGATCCCTGACCCCAGCCCAGAGACCCCGGAGGCCACCGGGATGTGGAAGGAAGAGAGCAGGACTCGCCCTGGCTCTGCCACACACCTGTGTGGCCTTGTCACCCAGCCACTCAGCTCAGTCTCCTCGGCTCAAAACCAAGGCACCTGCCTTCCAGATGCAGCATCTAATCAACTAATACAGGTTAGGCTGCACGAGGCAGCGGGTCTGAATCTGTACCCTGACTCAGCCACTCACTGGCTGTGGGGTCTTGAATGAGTTAGGGAAACTTTCTGTGCCTCGGTTTTCTCATAGGCAAAGTGGGGATAATATCTACCCCATAAAGTTTTTGTGAAGATTAAATAAAATAATGTAAAGCGCTGAGTACAGTCCCTGGCGCACAGATGCTCCACAAATGTGAGCTTTATGATCAACTACTATTACTACTGCTGCTACTACATCACCACTATCACCATTACCATTAGCTCTACTGGGTGACAGGCACTGAGCGCCTGAGAAATACAAGACGCCATCCCTGTCCTCAGAGTCCAGAAGGAGACTGAGAGGACAAAATTAGACGAAAAGGAGGAGGAGGTGGAAGAGGAACCAGCAGAGGAGGGAAGGAGAAGGAAAGAAGGAAGAAGAAAAGAGGAAGAAAGAAGGAAGAAGGAAGCAGCTGAAGAAGCAAAAAGGAGTGAAAGCTCAAAGGCTCCAGAGACTGGTCCCTAGGGCTAGATGAGGGTGGGGCTAGGGGCCCCTTTAGCGCTCAGCAGTCAGAAGGGAGAACCTGGGGACCAACAAGACTTCAGGCAGGGACGTGTGGCCATCTCCTGCTTGACTCTCTGCGGCCTCCTGCGCTGGGAGGCTGCGTGCGGGGTGAGGTGGGAGGACAATTTTGTCTCTGAAGAGTCAGCTCTGGCTGCCTCTCTACTTCAGCGGGACCAGCCCATCTCCAACCCTCCCCCTTCCCATGACAGCCCAAGGATTCTCACCCTATGCACAGCCTCTGCTCAGTGCTGACTAGGACAGCTCTGCAAAGGGCCCCAGCATCTGTGGGCCTAACACGCACCTGGAGGCTCAGGGCCATTGCTTTGGGGACCCAACTGTCCCACCAAGATGACTGCTTTCTTCATTGTTTGTAGGGGAGGGAACGTGGTCCCTCTGTAAGCCCAGAAACCTAGAATGTCACAGGACCTCAAGAACATCTCCTCCACCTCCCAGAAGAGGAACCCCAAGCCCAGAGAAGGGCAGGGTCCTACCTGTGACCATACAGCGGCACAGCTGGAAGCAGACCCCCGGTCTTCTGACTTCCATCCGGCCCTGGAGAGTCCTGAGGCGACCAAGTACAATGGAAAGAGAAGAGCCTTTGAATTTCAAGTTTGATTCTAGCATTTATGGCCTGAGATAAAACACTTTACCTCACTGAGCCTCAGTTTCCACACCCGTAAAACAGAAAATAATAATAGTAAATACCTCCTCTAGGGATTGCTGTGCGAGCTCAAACAACAGAATGCATAGAAGTTGCTTTGTAGACGACAAAGGGCTGCTTAAGTGCAACACAGAAACAGTTATTATTCTAGAACTTAGAGCACTACGTATATTAAGGACTCAAAAAACGTCTGCTGGTTGAATGGATGAATGTTTGTGGACTGGTGAGTGTTGAACAAAGGGCTCCAGGAGCACTGATTTGTTTAGGTGGGTGGGATCAAGGAAGGCTTCGCAGAGCCGGTGACTTGTGAAATGGAATTTGATGGAGGAGTAGAAGCCCATCAGGGACAAAAAAAGAGCATGAACAGTGTTCAGAAATGGGAAAATGCAGCCATGCCTCCAAAGAGCTGTGGATACCAATTCCACGTGCAGGTTTGGGCTCCAGCCCCTGCTCAGAACTCACCCCTATCCTCAGGGCCTGTGCGTGGTATGGGGAACAGGGGGAGCCAGCAATTTATTAAATCCTAAAATATAACTTGTCTGAGAAGAAATAACCTTCTAATCTAACTTCCCATGTGATAGGTAAGAAAACAGAGGCTCAGGAGCTGACATGCCTTAACAAAGACCCTACAGCAGGCTCAGCAAACTAGAGCCTGTGAGCGGAATTGGCCCACCGCCTGCTTTTGTAAATAAAGTTTTTTTGGAACATAGCCACACCCGTTCATTTACATACTGTCTAGGGCTGCTTTCTTGAGACAATGGCAGAGCTGAGTGGTTGCAGGAGACCATAAGGTCTGTCAAGCCTAAAATATTTGCTACCTGGCCATTTACAGGAAAAAGTTCAACAAGTCCTGACCTACAGCAAGGTAGTGGCAGAAGGAGGATGGGAGCCAGGCCCCCGACTCCTGGTTGGGTGTTCTTTAACTCCGTGCGTGCGTACCCTACCCTCTGGGGTCCACCTCGCCGCATGTAACACTGCCTGCAGGATGCGATTTCAGGCAGCCAGGCTCTGGGCAGGCTCAGCTCCAGGACACATGGTGCAGCCAACAGGGAACACCCAGGCTGGCCACTGTTGGCCCCATGACCCAACAAGGCTTCCTGTTGGGAGCAGTTCAGTCCCTTTTGGGGGGAGTCTGACAAGGAGATGCCAACATGTGCCTGCTTCTCCTCCGTGGGCAAAACAGGAAGAGCCAGAGAGTGTAAGTGTAGGACTCAGGCCAGCCAGATGCCAGACTTAACAGACACAGCCTTTCAAGAAGCACAAGGGTGGGGGTGGGGGGACTGGCATCCCAGCCATCTGCTGAGGTGGCCAAGTCCACTTTCAATTGTGCTGTAGAATTCCTTTCTCAATGCCAGACTGTCCCTGGTGGATTCATTTAATTAAAACCCCACCAGATCCAATCTGTTACAAGTTCTAAGCTCACACATGTTCTATCCAGCTAGTCATAGGATACAGGCCCAGGCCTGGGCCATGGCCACTGCTGCAGTGGCTGGGCTACAACAGACCTCACAGCCCCCAGGTCAGTACCCTCCCGGGTTCACCCAGTGAAGCTGCCCTGTGTTGTGTGAGACACTGCCCGTTCTGGGCCTCGTGCTCTGTCCATCCTCCCTGGCTCCATCCCATTCAACACTCAGGCTCATCCTTGATGACTCCTTTCCTTGATTCACTCATTCAGCAGAGATTTGTTGAGCACGAGTAACGTGCCGAGCACTCCTAAGAGTGAGGAATCTGGTAGTAACAAAAGAGACAAAAATCTCTGCCCTCGTGGGCCTTACAGTTTAAATCCACAAACACGAGAGCATCTCACACACTGTATCTACGCTTTCCCTTCTCCCCTCTCCTTTCCTTTCCTCCTCTTTCCTCCCTTCCTCCCCTCCCCTCTCCCCTCCTGAACCTACTTTAGGCCTGAGCACTTGACAATGGGACCATGCAGAGGCCCCCTGCCTGGCATCTCCCACTGCCATCCCCACCCCTACACATAGGGATGCCAGGAAAATCCATCTCCATACCTCTTTGGCGTGTACCTCCCCTGCTCAGAAGCTGTCAATGGTTCCTCACTGTCTTCAAGTTAAGATTTGGATTCCTGCACCTCCCCTTCCAAGCTCTTCCCATTTTAGCCCTTGCTCACCATACGAACCTTCACTACTTTCTGCTCCAAATAACCCGGAACTTTTGTTGTTAGGTTTATAATATTCATATTAGGTTTATTCCTATTCCTATAGGTTTAAACCTATTCATAAATAGGTTTATAATATTTATAATTCATTTCTTTATACTTAGTAATAGATTTTTGTAGAAAATATAGAATCTATAAAAGAAAATTAAAAGTAATCATGAGCCCATGATTCAAAGATAAACTCTTAGGAGGTTTTTAGTATATTTCCTTCCAGCTTCTCTTTCTATGTGTGTGTATGTGGTGTGTGTATAGCTGCATTTTTCATATTTGTATATTTACTGTGGGATCCCATTACACATAAAGGGTTGTATCCTACCATTTGTACTTAACCTTTGATGGTGGTTTTCTATGTAATTAAGAGACTCCTAAGAACAGCACTTTAATGGCTACCCAATATTCCCCCACATAAATATACCTTAATATGTTTAACCAAACCCTATTGGCGAACATTTGGACTGTTTGCAATTTTTCACAATGAAAATGCTGCTATAAACATCCTTGTTCATAAATCTTTGTTCCGATCTCTGGTTATTTTCCCGGGAGAGATTCCTAGAAGTGGCATTGCAGGGTCACGGGCAGACACACTTTCAAGGCTCTTGAGGCATATCGCGTAGCTGCCTTCCTGAGAGAGTCTGCCCGTCCCCCTCCGCCCCTCATTTGTGCGCATGCCCGTTGGCCTCGAGTTAATTTCCTCTGCCCCTAACATGCCACGTGTCTTCCTAGCATTGTGTCTTTGTTTCAACAGCTCCCCTCCGTCAGAACCCTGCATTTCCCACCCATCCTTTAGAGCTCGGGGCAAATACCACCTCCTCCACGTATCCAAACTGAAGTTCTCCACCACTAGCCCTCCCTCAGGTCCTGTCTTAAATTCTTCCTAAAACTTTTCCTACCTTTGCCTAGCATCTTAATAATTTGTGTAATAACAACCTCTTCTTTGGGCGGGGCATTGAAGTTTTCAAAGTGCTTCCACTGAGATGTTTCATCTGATTCCCTTTCACATGGAAAGTGTTTTGTGGTCAAGGACTGTGGTTTGATCATCTGGGTCTACTTCCCCTGGCCCCATCACCCACCTCAAGTCTAGCCCAACCTCAAGCTAGCCCTTAATTTACTGGAAGTTTACGACAGCCTTCACTATTCCTAGTCCTACCAGCACAGATTTCAGAGGGCTCCGCTCTGCAGCGAGGACTGAGCTAGATCAGAACGCCCTGGATTTCAGTCCTGGCTCTGTCCCTGCCCCTCTCTGGGCTTCAGTTTACCCATCTATAAAATGAACGAGTTGAACTACATAGTCTCCCATACTCCAGGATAGATGGCTCCCGCGGCCCCTGGCCCCAGGCACCCAGAGCAGCCCTGGGGTGCCTGCGAGGGCCCCTGTGCAAACCCAGCCTCTGGGATAGGCCAGAGGGAGCTGGCCAGGGAGGCAGGCCTGGCTCCAGGCCAGGCTGTGTCTGCAAACACTGACCTTGGCTGCCGCGGGGATTTTCCATGACACCAGCACCACCCCCCTCAGCTCCCCCTAATCCCATGTGGGCCTGGGGAGGGCAGAGGAGGGGGGCTGTCCTACATCAGAGAACCCTGAACCGAGTTATAGGGGCACCTGCGGATGGAAGAGAGCTAAAAGAGAGACAGAGGAGAGGGCAGTGGGCCGCCACGTGGGAAGCTGGGGAGGAAGGCAGGGGGAGGGGGACGACCATGGTGGGGAGTGGGGACAAGAGCTGGAAGAGGAGCCGGGAGGATGGGAAGAGAGGATCTGGAGAGGGGCAGGGCCGGGGGGGGGGGGGGGGGCAGTGCTGTGCCTCCGAGCTGTCCTTCCCAGGCGCTCTGGCCTGGAGGGGGACAAACTCCAGACCCAGTTCTGCACACTGGTCCCTCCTGCCAACCCAGGTCCTTGAGGCCCCAGTGGTTTCCCAGGCCTAGCTCAGGCCTTGGCCAGGACCGGGGACAGCAAGGGATTCCTTCTGGGCCCTAAGGCTGATTTCATTTTGCAGAGTCCTGGGGGCCACAGGGAGGGCAGGAGCTATGAGTCACAAAGGGCCCTCCTCTTATTCCCCACCCCACCCCCACCCCACCCCTGCTGCCGCCGACTGCTGGGTGTCTAGGGGAAGTTTCTCTCATCCACATCTCATACTTCTGGGCTGTCTGGGCTGAACAGCGTTATCTGAGCAGCTGCACCCACCCGGCCTTGTGCCGGACACAGGGGACTTGCAGGCCCTCCGTGGGCTCAGAGCCCTGCAGAGCTCCTCTGCAGAAATCCAGGCCTGAGCGCGAGGCAGAGGGAGAGGTCCCTGCAGCTTTGGGGAGGTGCTCCAAGGTTCTTGGAAAAGGCAAGGTCTGAGCTGGATCCTGCAGGATGGAAGGAGAGGGCCTGCGCTCCCCTCCCCATCTCCACCAAGCTGGGCAGCCTCTTTCTTCCCTCCCTCCCAGGGCCTGGGCCAGCTTCCTTCCGCCTCGTCTCCTTTAACACACCAATTAGGTCCCTGCGGAGCCTCCGGTCCTACTTCCTGGCTTCTCACTGCTGCCACCTCCAGATCAAGGGGGCGGCTCCCTGTCTGTGCCTCAGGGTCCTCCGTGGACCTTTCTGAGGTGCCCTCTGCAGGCCCAGCAGGAGAGCTCAGCCTCCTCTGGGGGTGCCTATGTCTCACAGCCAGTCCCCTGGAGCCGCCCCATCTCCCTCAAACCCCGAGTCCTCTCCGGCTGCCCCACCAGACCCAGACAGCATGCTGAGGTCACACCCCCTCCCCAGGTGCAGCTTTGCATCAGCCCAGCTTGGTCCAGAGCGCACAGCCTCTGGGTACCTCTGGCCACGGGTCACCTCATCCATCTTCTCTCAGGGCAAACATTAGCCCAGCCAGGGCCATATTTACATTAGATAACTAGGTCTCGGGGAAACCAAGAAACAGGTTGCAGCTAGGCATTGCCAAGGGCTGTGTGTTTCTAATCTACGGAAGGGCTGGGCCAACCAGAGACGGGACACCAGAGAATCTCAAAGTCAGAGACCGGGAAGAAGGACTTTAGAGTTCTTGTTGCTACAGAGGAGCGTTTCCCAAACTGTGCTCCAGGGAACACTTGTCCAGCAATATGCACTGTGAGAGAAGTGTTCCAAGGTCATACTAGCAGGAAAATTTAAGCACATTCTCCCAACTTCAACTGACCTTGCTCTTGAACACGTCTGTGGCTCTGATGAAGCCTCCACTTAAATCAGATGACAGCAAATGCAGTTGAATTCAGCATTCCTGCAATTTCATTTAACCAAGCAACACTTTTCTCATCCAACAGTTATTAATAGTACATGAAATTGGTATTCCAGGAAATTACCTTTGGGAAACACTGATCTCAGAATGTCAGTGCTGAAAGGAACTTTAAAGACCATCTAATTTTGATGTTCCCCAAAATATTCATACTAATGATTAATATTTATTGATCCCAACATCCTAAGCATTTTAAGTCAACTAACTCGTCAAATCCCCAGAGCCACTCTATGAGGTAAGTGCATCATTATTCCCATTTTACAGATGAGGAAACTGAGGCGCTTAGAAGATTAAGTAACCTGGCCAAAGCTGAAAGCTGTTTGACTCCAGAGTCTGTTCTCACCTATACCACTAAACTGCAGAGATCCCCGTGGAAAGTAGAAGTATCCATTTTCAGTATTTCAAAAGCATAATAATAAAGTTCAGTCTCAGAATCAGTTATCCCATGCTAATCAGAAGTTCTGACTGGGAAATGAGTTCCTAATTAATTTTGATGGGAAAATAATTCATTTTTTCACAATTATCTATGCAGTGCCTATTTTAGGTAGTAGCTACACTGTACTGATCAACATATTATACTTCATACGTAAAATATTTAAAAATTTAGACTGTATGAATGGGTGTGGGTGAACAAAAAAAACAAAAAAGGCATCCATAGCAGGGGGAAAAGGTGGGAACCCTTTATCTTGTCCTGTCCTTCCATGTCACAGATGAGGAAAATTGAGCCCCAGAGAGGAAAAGGGACTTGCCCAAGGCACAAGCTGGTTATGGTTAGGGCCAGGTCAGACCCCCAGATCTCCCGCTTCCTAGTCCCAAGCTCTTTCTTCCACCCAAGGCTGTGGTCAGCTTTCTAACTTTGTGGCCAGCTAGGCCAGGGGTAAGAGGTCAGGCACTCAAGCTGGCAGGTATGTGAGGTCAATGGGAACAGTCAGCTGAGTTCAATCCAGCCAAGGCCATGACCAAGGGCTCAGACTGATTATTTGTGCTTCGACTAGAAGGAAATAGTCCACAGAGAGAAAAAGTTCAGTAAGAGGGAGGGATGGCCCCCCAACCCTCTGCATCTCCCTGGAAGACAGAGCTTTGGCCAGTTTCTGAGGCCCTTGGTGATGTTGGGAGGAAAATAGAAGAACTAAGGCCCCGGGGCTCCCATCCCACCTAATTTTTCCTGCTGTCTCAAAATATTCATAATTAATATTTATGTCCAGCCATATAATTTTTAAATCTAGCCACTTGGCTTCCTCAGGTAAATTCTATGCTCCAGCCAGGTTTCTAGGCCATCTCCTAGCTGGGTTGCTCCCAAGCAGGGGCTGCTGGGCTCTGGTTGAATGAACAGGGCAACCTTGGTTATACTGAGCCATAGGGCAGAGGACAAAGCATTGAGTTTGGAATGGAATATCCCAGGTTATAGTCCTGGCTCTTCCATTCACTAGCTGTGTGATCTTGAGCAGGTCACTCTCCCTCTCTGGGCCTCTGTCGCCTCATCTGTACAATATAAGGACTGGACCATATGGTCAGTAAGGACCTTTCTGGCTCTGAGCATATGGTGGATTCAGGAAGGGTAGCTGGGAGAAGAGGGGACAGGAACAGCCCCAGTCAGCTCTGAGAGGCAGGGTCGAGAGTCTCAGGGTCAGGGCGTGAGTTCTGGCTGGTCGGTCCATCACGTATTAGGAGGGAGGATCCTCAGAGAATCAGCCCCGGAGCGTAGCCTCTGTGTATGTCAGCAACACACAAGGACAGATGGAGCGCCTCATCCTGAGATGCGCAGGGCTGGACAGGAAGGAGAAAACGGGGACTCCCTTTGCCCCCTCTCCCTGGTAAAAACCAAGCCTGAGCACTGGGCAGGCGGCAGGCCTGCTGGCAGGCAGACAGGCCTTGCCAAACTCTCAGTTACTTCCCAGAAGTTCCAGGGCCCCCTGGGAGTGGCTCCACCCCAGCTGGCGTCCCTCCAAGCTGGGTGCCCACGTCAGCAGGTCCTCCCAGCTCCCTCGCCCTTTCACCCAGTGACAATAGAACAGGCGAAGGGGCGGGGGCATGCTGACCCTAGGCCCGATGCTTGGAGAAGCATCTGAATGCCTTGGCGTTGCACCCCTGTTGCCATTTCCGCCCCATCCAGCTCAGGGCAGTGGCTGAGACGAGGCTCCAAATGGACTGCTCTCCTCTCGGGTCTCAGTTTCCCATCCTGATCGCCTTCCTGGGTGATAAATTGGCTCTGAGGCATCAGAATGAGCGATGAGTCAGAAAGTCTAGTGGCCTTGGCCAACTCACAAGGCTCCTCCAGCTTTCATTATTCCAACTATAAAGTGGAGATAGTCATAATAACGATCTTGCAGCAAGTGTTGGAGAATTAAAGTTAAAAATGTATCTGAAGGATAAGATGTGCAGCCTCAGCGTGTGGTAGGAAGTGAGGGTGGGCCCTGGAGGGCACCAGACCCCAAAGGTGGGGCAACACTGCACAGGACAGTGGCCGTGGCGGAGCATGAGACTTGGGGCCGGGGGGCTCTGTGGGCAGCCCACAGCGGGTAGTGAGGCTGCCAGGCCGGCAGGCACTCGGCTTTCCTAAAGGATGGTGGACCGGAGGGCAGTTACAGCTTATGAACAGACACAGGTGAGATGCAATGGTGGTGAGAGGGGGTCATTTTCCCTGACGCTGGGATGTAGTTGCCTGACCCCATCAGGGACTGCCTGCCACTCAGGACTGCACTTTCAGGCCGACTTTCCCCTGTGAGTCCCCTCACTGCTCCTTCTGTCGTGAACTCCACAGGTTCCAAAGCACTTTTACGTCCAGTCTCTCCTTTACTCCTTTTTTTGTTTTTTTGTCTGCGCCATGCGGCTGGCAAGATCTTAGCTCCCTGACCAGGGATCAAACCGGGGGCCCTGGCAGTGGAAGTGTGGCGTCCTAGCCACTGGACCGCCAGGGAATTCCCTCTCCTTTATTTCTGACAGCAGCTCTGGCAGTGGTGGCCGGGGTGGGGATTAACAGCTGTAGCTCAACCCCGCAGAGTGCAGAGCAGACGAGAGAGGTCCAAAGAGGGGAACGGATTTGCCCAATGTCACACAGCCAGCCTGTGGTCAAGCCGGGGCTGGTCCATGCCTCCCTATCCCTGTTCAGCCATGGCCACAGTGCTGTGCCCTCCCCCGCATCCTATGCTGCGCAGGCCTGGGGGACAGGGAAGGGCAGGATGATGAGCTGCTCTGACTCGGAGCCTGCCCAGCTGTCGAGGTGAGCTGTGGTCTGGCTGCTGTGGCCGAGCTGGCGGGCACAATCTGTTCTCACCCTGCTGGGGTGCAGACGGGCCAGGCATGGCAGCTCAAGAGCTCAGCTATCCAGGCCCCTGGCAAAGGGTGACACAGTCACCAGCTAGAGGCCACGGTCAGGGAGCAGGGGAGCCCATTCTAAGGGCGGCCCACAGCCTCACATACCCCAGCAGCAGTCCCCCGACCTCCCTGAGCTTTAAGATTCACATGGCTTTAGGCTGACAGAGATGCCAAGCTTACTGGAAATGAGCCGTCTGCCAGCCTAGGTGGTCTCTTGGAAATATGAGGGAAACCTGGCCCTGCATTGTGAGCTGTTACTGAGCTGTTACTGAGCGCTTCATATGTACAAGACTCCGTGCTAAGTGTTATACACATTATCTCACCTATTTCTCCCCAAAAGTCCTGTGATGCAGGTGCTACTTATGAGCCCCATTTTACAGATGTGGAAACTAAGGCTCAGAGAGGTTTTCTTTTTTAGAAAACACACAGTCCATGGCAGAGTCAGGATTTGAATTCAGATCCCATACCAAAGCAGACGGCATCCTGCCTTGCCATCAATTCAACAAACATATTTTGGGCATAGCCCATGGTCATGGCTGGCAGTGAGTTGGGGGGGGGAGGTAGGGAAGAACATGACAAAGTCCAGCAGTGCCCACCCCCACCCACCCCAAGCTAGTATTTAGCGTACATATGTATTTACAGTTGGGGGACCTGAGTGACAGAGTAGGGGATGGTGGTAGTACTGGCCCTGGACTTCAAAGCTGAACATTCTCAGGGCCACTCAAAGCAGGGATCACTTCCAGCTGTGAGCAACCCAGGATGGCTGCAGAGAAGAAGCAGCATTTTTAAGTTTTTTGGTTTTTTTAATTTTTTAAAATTTATTTTATTTTTGGCTGCATTGGGTCTTTGTTGCTGGGCGCAGGCTTTCTCTAGTTGCGGCGAGCAGGGGCTACTCTTCGTTGCAGTGCTCGGGCTTCTCATTGCAGTGGCTTCTCTCGTTGCGGAGCACGGGCTCTAGGTGCTTGGGCTTCAGTAGTTGTGGCATGCGGGCTCCGTAGTGTGGCTCGTGGGCTCTAGAGCGCAGGCTCAGTAGTGGTGGCGCACAGGCTTAGCTGCTCCGCGGCACGTGGTATCTTCCTGGAACAGGGCTCAAACCCGTGGCCCCTGCATTGGCAGGCAGATTCTTAACCACTGTGCCACCAGGGAAGCCCTCAGTTAAGTTTTGATAAGGCTTTAAAAGGTGGGAAAAATGGAAAGCATTACTTTATTATAATAATCCTGTTAATAAAAGTAATAAATATCTTAATAGCTCGGTGAAGGAAGCAGGGCCAGGACCAGCAGGCATAATTTTACAAATGAGGAAACATGCTCAGAGAGGGGGAGTAATTGGCTCAAGGTCACACAGCCACTAGTGACAGGGCCAGACTTGTGCCTAGGGCTTCTGAGTTCCCATCTAGGGTCCTTTCCTCTCTAGGTCTCCAGGCAGAACTCTTGACTTAGGCCATGTGACGGTTGGCTCAGAGGGAGGCTTTGCCTCTGCCTGGCTCCTGGCTGGGTGAGGGCTGAGGGGCATGGCTGGGCGTGATAGGGTTGAGACTGTCTGACTGGTGATAGCAACACCTGGAAGGACAACCAGG
Source organism: Tursiops truncatus (assembly GCF_011762595.2). NCBI lineage: Eukaryota > Metazoa > Chordata > Mammalia > Artiodactyla > Delphinidae > Tursiops > Tursiops truncatus. The sequence continues at coordinate 68,193,759 of NC_047047.1, read as the reverse complement.
GCCCTTGCTTTGACAAAGGCAATGCCACATCCCCATGAGGAGAGACCCTACATTGGGGCCAGGCATAGAGGATGATCCCAGGGCCCCACAGAGGGTTTGATGAGGACTCTGGAGCACTGATTCATGGGGGGAGGGCACTGTCTCCTTTCTCCTCCTCTGACACGGGTGGGCCAGCTGCCTCTGGGAGACTGGTGGGCCCCAGGGGCGAACTACCCCCATAAGCTTTGGCTGGAAGCAAGGAAATCATCAAGGACCCCCAGGGTCCCTCCCTTCACACTGAATCACAGGATGCAGGACTCATTCAGTCCAACCTCCACCCCTTATAGTCAAGGAAACCGAGGCCCAGAGAGGAGAAGGAACAAGTCCAAAGCCCACAGACACTAAACTAGAATCCAGGTATCCCAACTGACTTGCCAGTACTGTTTCACGCTATCCACGCTGCCTCTAGACTAAGTTCCCAACAGCAGCACGAGTCAGCTCCTATTCTGGGTAGAGAAAATGGTCAGGTCTTTGAAGCCAAACAGACTCTAATTCAAACGCACGTTGCTCTGCCTCCAAACAGTGTGACCCCGGAAAAGTCACTTAACCCTCCCTGCTTCCTCTTTCCTTCCTACCTACCCCCTGGAGTGGTCATGATAGTAAATGAGAAATCATCAGCAAGGAACTAGCACAGTGCCTAGGGACAAGGATGCACCCATAACGGTGAGTCGCCTTCTCTTTGGCCAAAGGAAAAAGAGGCCAGACTCTGCGAGGCTGGGGAAGGAGAGGGGAGAGTAGGGGGAAGGGAGGCAGGTTTCTGGAAGGGCAGCCCCTTAGCACGTGTTTGATCTCCTCTTCCCCTTTTTCCCCCAGGCTACGGCCACGCAGCGCCCAGCACCGACGGCGGCAAGGTGTTCTGCATGTTCTACGCGCTGCTGGGCATCCCGCTCACGCTGGTCATGTTCCAGAGCCTGGGCGAGCGCATCAACACCTTCGTCAAGTACCTGCTGCACCGCGCCAAGAGGGGGCTGGGCATGCGGCGCGCGGACGTGTCCATGGCCAACATGGTGCTCATCGGCTTCTTCTCGTGCATAAGCACGCTGTGCATCGGCGCCGCGGCCTTCTCCTACTACGAGCACTGGACCTTCTTCCAGGCCTACTACTACTGCTTCATCACGCTCACCACTATCGGCTTCGGCGACTACGTGGCGCTGCAGAAGGACCAGGCGCTGCAGACGCAGCCGCAGTACGTGGCCTTCAGCTTCGTCTACATCCTCACGGGCCTCACGGTCATCGGCGCCTTCCTCAACCTCGTGGTGCTGCGCTTCATGACCATGAACGCCGAGGACGAGAAGCGCGACGCCGAGCACCGCGCGCTGCTCACGCGCAACGGGCAGGCGGGAGGCGGCGCCGGCGGCGCGGGCGGCAGTGCGCACACCACGGACACCGCCTCGTCCACGGCTGCGGCAGGCGGCGGCGGCTTCCGCAACGTCTACGCCGAGGTGCTGCACTTCCAGTCCATGTGCTCGTGCCTCTGGTACAAGAGCCGCGAGAAGCTGCAGTACTCCATCCCCATGATCATCCCGCGGGACCTCTCCACGTCCGACACGTGCGTCGAGCAGAGCCACTCGTCGCCGGGAGGGGGCGGCCGCTACAGCGACACGCCCTCGCACCGCTGCCTCTGCAGCGGGGCGCAGCGCTCCGCCATCAGCTCCGTGTCCACGGGCCTGCACAGCCTGTCCACCTTCCGCAGCCTCATGAAGCGCAGGAGCTCCGTGTGAACGCCTTGCGGGGCCTGGAGCACCTGGGAGCGCGGGCGGGGCGGGGGGCTCCTGCCCGGAGGAGCAGCGGGGTCGGCGAAGAGACCGCCCCAGCCGCCTTTGGCGCCCCTACACCCCTTACCACCCTCCCCCCGCCCCCCATCTCCGACTGTGCCTGCTTGCACCAGCCGGCAGGAGCCGGGGCTCTGAGGACCCCTGGAGCCCGCATCTGCGCCCTGCAAATTCCGAGAAATGTGAAACTTTGGGGGGGGGGGGTTGGTCGGGGAGGGAAGGCAGAAGCTGGGAGCCTCCCATCCCTTTGGAAAAATAAGGAGCTCCCCAGTTCGCAGAGGCCCTGCTGGTAACCAGACCATCACCCCTCCCCCTGTCCCTTACGGAGGGAACTTCGTGTTCCGTGTAAGTTTGCATCTCTATTTATACCTCTGTCCTGCCAGGTCTCCCACGTTCCCTTGGCTCCAAAAGTCAGGGTGTCTTTGTCGAGGTCACCCCACACAGTCCCACTCCCCTTCCTCATCCCCAGCTGTGTCTCCCAGTCTCCCACTACCTTTTGTGTTGTTTTGCATGGCTTTGCAGTTATGGAGGAAATGGAAACCCAGCAGTCCCTAAAGCTAGTCCCCAGAGGGCAGGCAGATGGAAGCAAGGACAGGCAGGCTGCAGAAGGGGTGGAGAAGGGAAGGGGGAGGCAGGGGTCCAACAGTCTGCAGGGTGGTCCCCTTGGTAGGTGAGAGCTAACTGGCCTCCAGTCACATCCTCATGTGGGGCCAGAGGGAGTCCAGCCTTCCAGACACTGCCCTTGAAATCAAACAGAAAACTTCCTCCTTGCCATCACTGGCCGCTGCTCCTAATAACCGACTCTTAGATCCGTGAAATGAGTTTGAAAACCCCGTCCTGACTACCCATTCGTTTGATTCTCACCACACCCCAGTTAGGTCACCAGGGCAGGAGTTGTCATGCCCATTTTACAGATGACACTGAGACCCAGACAGGTGACATGACTTGCCCAAGGTGACACAGGTAGCAAAAGGCAGAGGGGAGCAAGAACCAGGCTGTTTGTTCTGAGCCTAAGTGCTCTTTCTTTCGACTCCTCTTCCCGCTCTTTGAAAGCAAAGTTCCCAGCCTGCACACCCTGGGCGTTGTGTGGGCAACTGGGCCTTAGACCAGAACCAGAGCCCAGGACTGAGCCAGTGCTGGGCTCAGCCGCTCCTCTGCTTGGCCACGAGGCAGGGCTCTCAGTGGGCTGCTGAAGCAGGGTAGGACCACTCAGTCAATGAACTTCCTACTTACAAACAGGGGAGTCCTTAGGGCCAGATAAGCGGAGCTGGGGCTGACAGCAGAAAGGCCAGGAGCTGGAGCTCTAGGAGTTGGGGAATTGGGCAGAGCAGCCTAGAGAGCTGGCAGGCATATCCTCCTGGGACGTGAACCCTGACCCCACAACCAGTGTTGGTGCCTGTGTCCCAAGTAGCTAGAGATAAGCCATAGCTGCAGCAAGGAACGCTCCTCCCAGGTGTACCCCCTGCCTACCCCACCTGCAACCCAGAAGCCCAGGTACAGAGCAGCAGTTGGAGGTGAGAGCCTGGGCTCCACGGTCAGGGCCCAGAGCTAGAGCTGGGACCATGACTCAGACAGCATCAAGGGATGGGTGAGGGGCCGCTCCCCCTCCAGCTGCCCCCTCTTACTGTTCCCGTGTCAGCTCCTTAACACTGCTGAGCGAGGCCAGCCCTGGCATTCAGGGAAGCTGTAGTGGGGGCCCCCAGGGGGATCAGCCTCAGCCCCACCCTGACCCTGCGCTCCGGCCTCTGGGCACCACGGGAGGGAAGTCTGGCCTGGCCTGTGTGTGAATGCCGTGTCAGTGTGGAGCGTCCTGGCTGCCCAGGTGCCACAGAGAGCAGGGCCCAGGAGCCGGGGCTGCCCTCTGTGTTTATGTTGGGGTGCCTCTGTCCAGTGTGCGACCCTGCCCTCGAGGGGTCCTGTCCCGTCAGTCCCAAGGGAGCCACGACCAAAGTTGTAGGGAGATGGTGGGGAGGGAGGCCGAATGGCCCTCGCAGAGCACGGCAGACTGCTCGGTCTCCGGCCAGGTCTTTCCTAGGGAACTGGAAGGCCGGTGTTGCTTCTCCCTCACCCCCTCCCACTGAAGGCAGCCTTTCTGCTTCCCCAATGCCTTATGCCTGGGCACACTGCCACAGAATATGCAATACGTGTGGGTGACATGCCCCTGCGCCCACACCCTCACCCCGGGCAGCCCCTGGACCCCACAGGCCGCAGCTGCCACGGCCTCCCTTCAGCCCCTCCTGCCTATCTGTCTTCACACTGAGAATGGCGCCTAATAAATGCTGTCCATGGAGACCAGGGTCAGGCTCAGCTGCCTCTGTCATCGTGTACCCTTGGCACTGCCAGGGAGTGGCCACTCCCCCTCTGCGGTCTGAGGACACACCCAGCAGACGCAGCTCAGGGGTGAGATACATTGCGGGCACCTCTCTTCCAGGTACATTTTCCTCCGGGTGTGGAGGGACAACACAGCCTGGGACTGGGCCCCAGAGCCCAGGATAGACCCGGAAGCAGATGCATCCTGCAGCGGTGCTAGCGCCTGGAATCAGCGAGCCAGTGGCTTCCAGGTGCCACTGAGTACGATCCACAGTGGCCTTTGACCCCACAACCCATGCCTGTCTCCCCGTCTGTCTTTCTTTCATGAAGCAATACTCAACCCCTACTACAGCCAATGCATTCTAATACTTTCTATTCTAGTTCATGTTATAAAATGCTGGTCACAACCCACTAAATTGATTTCTCTCCCCACTAATGGTTTGCTCCCTGCAGATTGAAATACACTAGAGAAATAAAGGCAGTGTGGGTAAGGCTACTTTGTCCCAGTCCTCCCACCCACCCACATAGGTCAGTTGAAAAATACAGAGAGAGACCTATTTACTGGGGATCCAGGGGTCGAAGAAAGAAGTGGTGGCACATGCAGGAGGCAGGACACGGCCAAGCCTTGTGTGACGGCGCTCCTGGCTGCTCCTTGCAGCTGCAGGCAGGCCCCTGGGACACACTGATTGGCCTTCGGCCCTGGGGGTGACCACGGCACAACCGGCCCTGAGCTCCCCTTGGCTCACCGCCCCCAAGACCATCTCATCAAAAGCCAGGGCTTCCTGCCCACGGCCTATCTGCCTCTGTCTTTCTTAGAAGAGCTAAGTTAAACGATGTCATTTTTGAGGTCAGCAGTGGCCAGTCCAATATCGCTTTGACTTTCCTAGGCAGTTCCTACAGGACATAAACTTGCTGATGCTTGCCCTCCTTTCTTCATTGCCTAGGGTGAAATAATCAGAATTCGAAGGAATTCCCCAAGGGGCTGCAGTCATCCCAGTCTTCCGAGGGGTGATCAGAATCGTGGCTGCAGTGACCTGCACCCCAGCCCCTGCCCACAGCTCCTAATGGCTCAGAATTGCCCTTGGTCCTACCGTGGGCTCTTTATCTCCAGGTGATGCCATCCCCACCCTCCTCACTTCCACACAGCCTCTGAGGCATCCTGCACTAAAAAAAATATATGTACAGCAAAACAAAAATAGAAAACCAGCACCCCAGAGCGGGGTGTGGTATAAATATACCAAGACTCTGACTGAAGTGGTTCCTCTGCGCCAGCCTCAGATGGAAACAGAAGCTTCCTGGGAGCTGAGAGAGAAAAGGGTCTGCAATGGAACGCTTCCCAAAACGTGTCCCATGCTATACCTTGTGGCGAAAAGAGTTCCTTGGTCAGATACACTGCACAGATCGCTCAAGTGTGGAGCTTCCCGAGACATCTTAGCCCAGTGAAGGTTCTGAAAAGCCCAACAGCAGACCCAGCTGTTTACCTGTGCTTAAACTCACAGCATTGCCCAAAATCACTCCCAGCACCAGCCCTTCGTTTGCACGACATCTCCTCACACCCCGGGTCCCACAGAGCACGCTTTGGGAAACGCTGATCTAGTGAAACCTGTCTGATGAAGAGAGACGTTTGATCCTACCCCCTCAATAAACTCCAAAAGGAGCTGAGCTTATAAGTCCTTCTATAACTGAAGGCCGTGACATTATGAAATACCTGTTTTATTCCCTATTACACGTTAGCTCAAACCAAGGCTCGGAGTAGCTCACTTGCCAAGATCAGGCGGTGGGCTGGTGGCAGAGTTGGGATTTGAGCCCAGGCCCGATGACTCCGAGGCGTAAGCTCTCAGCCACCTTGCTGCGTCCTGTCCCCAGGTGGTCCACGTCTTCAGCAAAAGTTTGGTGGAAGCCGCAGAGCTGTTTAGGACGTGTCATTTCGTATTCAGAATCTTGGTGAGTGGGGAGCCTATAACCTAAAAATGTCTCCCTTCAAAGATGACAGGTCCTGAGGCAGCCAAGAAATTCTGTCCCATCTTCAGTCCCCGCATCCCATAGATAGGACCATTCAGCTCTTTCTTTCTTTTAGCTTCACTACAACTTATCTCAGGAAGCCAAGGGCAGGGAAGGGATGTCTAGGGCCAGGGAAGAACTTCAGAACAGACACACTGTCAGAGGAGAAAAGCAACAGCCCCACCTCAGGGCACACCTCGCCGTCCGCACTGAGTAGCATGACGCTTAAGCCCCCCTGTCTCTCCCGAAGCTGGGTTCAGCCTAGAAGGCTGAGACTTCATTTCCCTAGGGGCCTCTGAACAGCCCAGTCTGTAGTGGACACGGTCCCCTCCTCTTGCCCAATGATGCTGGGACAACAGCCTCAGGCACTGCCATCACCTCGGTCAAAGTTTGCAAAGCATCACACGCACACACACACACACACACACACACGCACACACACACTCCTCTAGATTTGTGGTCCGGCTCCTCTTTCTCAGAGGAAGCAATTTTGGTTCAGAGAGAGGAAGTGAGATGCTCAAGGTCAGGAGGCAAGATAGCGGTGTAGCCAGGATTGGTATCCGATAGCCTCGCTTTCCACACTTCCTCCCCACACACCCACACAGAGCAGAGGCCCAGCCTTCTCTGACTCTGATTTCAGATGAAAGCTGCTAATTGCTAATCTCTGAGGTTGAGTCACTCTCACTCATGCTGGAAATTTCGCACATCTACATCTGGACACACACCAGGAGACGCACAGCCCCGCCCCCACTCACCCAGCTGCAGGGGAGGGCCTTGTGGGTAGTGCCACCCTTAGGACGGGGGCTGTGATGGAATTGACTCCATGATCTTCTCTGGCCGTGAACTCCCCGAAAGTCCACGCTAACGGCCTTTTCCATTTACAAAGCCCTCTCACTTCATTCTCTCGTTGGTTCGTTGGACAGCTCTGTGATTTAGGTGAGAATTAACGCTCCCATTTTACAGATGACAGAACTAAAGAAAGACTTGAGGTCCTGAGAGCCGGCACTGTTCCACATTCACTTCCATATTGTTGATGGTTGTGCCGGGCCACAGCTCCCTGTGTGCCCCAGTACCTCTGGGCCCCAAGTGTCCCCCACAGTGTGCCAGGCTGGTTCCCATGGGTTGGGGAGGCCCAGGCGGATGTGACTCACAGAACCTATTAGCAGAAGGAGACAAGGAGTCATGAACGTTTTACCCACTTCACCATGAGCCCTGAGCAACTTTGTCCAGAGCCATGGACTTTGGATTAAGGGCAGGACAATGCCCTTAATAACAAGCCCCGCCCTTCAGCTGGAAGGGCCATAAGATCCCCGGGAGAAGGTCGTGCCTTTGACCCAGGCCAAGTCCCTAAGTCAACACTCTTCCTCCCTGAAGAGGGAACACGTGAACAGGTCCTCCCTGACTACAGAGTATTCTGCTCTGACTACCGGATCAGAGTGGTAGGAAGAAGGCCCACAGCCCTGGGCTTGTTCTGGACCCAGCATCAGGGTTTGAGAGGTACTGTCCTTCCAGATTGCACAGGTCCAGCTGGGGAGACTGAGGGTGCCGCTGGGGCAGGGAGCCTGGCCTGGGCTGTGTTGTGCTTGGGCCTCACCTTTGTCGTAAAAACTCTCATTCTGCCCTTATTTCAGGCCACCAAAACTTCTAAGGAAACTTTTGGCTGCCAGAAGTACTGTGCCAGCCTCTCTCCAAAGGTAAAGGACATGCCGGAGAATCAAGGGTGTGTTCATTATTGAGCACCTACTGTGTGCCACAGACTTTACAAATCTCACAACCACCCTGTGAGGCAGGTGCTGTTACCCTCATTTTGGTAGATGAGAAAGGTAAGACTCAGAGAGGTTAAGTGACTTGCCCGAGGTCACACAGATAGTAAGTGGCAAAGCCGCACCCAGGACCCTCTGGCTGTAATGCTCAGGCACTTTCCAGGGCACATCCGTGCCTGGAATACATCTAGTCCAGCCTCCCCACAAAATAAGAACTGCCTCAACATCTTCCCTACCAGGCCATACAGCCTCGGTTTACAGGACCCTTGCTCTCCGAGGCCGCCCCTTCATTCACTGAAAAGCAGCTCTAATGACCACATGGAGACGTTGACCATATCCTTTCTATTGAGACAAGAACTGCTTCCAGTTCTGGCTGTGCCTTCTGGAGCCACAGGGAGTAATTCCGTCTGTTTCGGGCATTGCTCTAAAGGATTCAAGATGGCTCCCCACGTAGACAGGTACCTCTAAGTCTCCTCCAGGTTAAATGTCCTATTCTTTCAGCCACACCTCCATAAACAGTACATCTAGACCTCTCACAGCCCTCCTCTGGAAGAGCTTCAGGTTACTTCTTCCCCAGGAGTTTGATCCCTCATGTGTGGTCCAGCTGCACAGAGGTGACGAGCGTCCCCTCCCTTGCTCTGGATCTTCCTATTAACGCCGCCTAAGAGCACATCTGACACATGGGCAGCCGCCTCACGCTGAGCTTGCAGCCCAGCAAAACTTTCCCGGAGCTTGTCGTGTGAACCACTGTGACAGACACTACTGGTTACCTGATCAAGGGCCATCCCTGCGCCCTTCTGCCTTGATGGCAGAGGGAGACATTCCTCAGGTGCTGACCCTCCCTCAACTCCTGTTCCAGGAAATAAGCCAATCACGGTGACCTCAGGCAGCTTTCCAAAGACTGAATTAGTACGAGTGTGTTCCATTCTGGTTAATGGGTTCTTCAGAGAAGTCTGCTGGGGGCTACTGCGAGAGGCTTTCCTGAAAGAAATCACAAGGGAGGAAATGCCACTCTACTTTGACTGGAACTTGCCAGGTCTATGCGTGATGCCTGGAATAGTGACAGCCATGAGAGAAGACATCGTGGGCACAGTGGGGATGGCAGAAGGAGAAGGTGGAGAGCTTATTTGTCACTGTGACAGTGAGCGGCCCCTGGAACCCCTGACCTCAGGCCGTCTCGTCACAGGAGACAAAAAGTGTAAGACCCAGATGGGTTTTCCATTACTGGCAGCTGAAAGCCCCATGGCCCTCAGGCTCCTGCAACAGGATTATTGTACTGTCTGAACCTGGTGGACCCCAAGGGAGAAATGGCTTTGTTCTTCCTCCCTTCACGGCCTTTAGCAACACTAGCTTGAGCTCCCATTCCTGTCTCTTAAATATCAGCTGGGGCTAATCCCAGAGCTTTGTGGTCGCTCTTGGGTATAAGGAAGTCCAGGCCAGTCTAGTCCAGTTTAAAACTTTAATCTCAGATCCATTTTAATGCTCATATTCTCCCTGTTCCCAGAATAGACCATCCTTCAGCCGAAGGGACTTAGAAAGGGGAGGAGGCATGCTCTTCTCCCCAGCCCCCTCCTTCTATTTCTGGCCCTTCCACAGTCTCAGGCTGGGGAGAGGAATTAAAAAGACAATGGAGGAAAAAAAAAAAAAAAGACAATGGAGGGACTTCCCTGGTGGCGCAGTGGTTGGGGGTCTGCCTGCCGATGCAGGGGACACGGGTTCGTGCCCTGGTCCGGGAGGATCCCACGTGCCGCAGAGCGGCTGGGCCCGTGGGCCATGGCCGCTGAGCCTGCGTGTCCGGAGCCTGTGCTCCGCGGCAGGAGAGGCCATGGCAGTGAGAGGCCCGCGTACAGCAAAAAAAAAAAAAAAAAAAAGACAATGGAGGGACTTCCCTGGTGGTCCAGTGGTTAAGATTTTGCCTTCCAGTGAAGGGGGTGCAGGTTCCCTTCCCTGTAAGGGAGCTAAGATCCCACATGCCTCATGGCCAGAAAACCAAAACATAAAACAGAAGCAATACTGTAACAAATTCAATAAAGACTTAAAAAAAAAAAAAAAGACAATGGAAGCCCTCCGTGTGGCCTGGCTCCCAGTGCTGGCTCTCCAGGGCTCAGTGTGGGGTTTTCAGAACCCACACAGGAGCCTCTTTGTCACCCTGTTCCACGGAGGGGCAACCCAATGTCCCCACAGGCTCTAGCCCGTGGGGGTCCCCCCGCAGCCTCCTCTGGCCCCGCAGCCTTGGGCAGAGCACTGTAAAAATCCAAAGGTGGCCCAGCCAACTTCTAGTGTCCACTTGGTCCACAGGACACTCCCACATCCTGACCATGCCAGTCAGTGGGAGTACAGACGGCCCCCAGGAACCCCTGCCACCCCTCCCCAATGCTCTTCACCCTTGTTCAAATAAGCAGAAGATGGAGCAGCAAGTTTATATCTAAGGAGACATCCAACCTGGGAAGAAGATGCTGTCTCCCCTTCTGGTAGTTTCAATGAGGGATTCCCGGGAGCCCGCTGCCCCAACCTGGCTAGGCTGCAGAGGAGGGAGCCACAGCGCTCTTCCCCCAGATTGACAACTCAGAGCTAAAGTGATTCTCCCTCCTCTCTCTGATGTCCTGCTTATTTATCCAGGCTGGGGAAGACTGAGGACATCTCTTTGCCCTTGAGTGTGCATATGCCAGGTAGCAAATGCCAGGGTAAGAGAAAAAGTCAATGCCTGTTATGTACCTTTCAAGCCAGATCTTTCCTGAGAGGTAGCTGAGCAGCTGCTTTTCTTTTTTTTTTTTTTGTGGTACGCGGGCCTCTCACTGTTGTGGCCTCTCCCGTCGCGGAGCACAGGCTCCAGACGCGCAGGCTCAGCGGCCATGGCTCACGGGCCCAGCCGCTCCGCGGCATGTGGGATCCTCCCGGACCAGGACACGAACCCGTGTCCCCCACATCGGCAGGCGGACTATCAACCACTGCGCCACCAGGGAAGCCCTACTTTTCCTAATGTCAGTGCAAGATCTTGCTGACTTAGCGCTACTAGAATCTCATCTGGTTGGTTCCAGGCTTTTGATGATGTTCTGGGTGTTGAAGCCTGGTTCCACTGTTAAATCTACTCCCGCTCTCTCCCAGCTCTGTGTCACCCACAGATTTGATAATCCAGCTTTCTGTGCCATTATTCAAGCCTTTGATGAAAATATCAAAGAGAACAAGACCGAATAGAGGATCCTTAATTTAGGACGACATTTATTCCAGCATGTTCTTGGTGAACTGTTACTGGCTCCAGCCACTTACCACTTCCTTTTATCTGTGCTCTAAAACTGTCTGTTTAATCAACGCTCACAGGTGATGAGGCTCCAGTCCATAGCTCTCCAGTCTCCCGGGATGTCAGTGACCTGGGCTGGGGATTTGGACTTGCTGAAAATAGCAGGTGCTTCCCCGCCTAGCTCAGCCTTCACCCTCTTCCCCCCTCCTCTTCCCCCCTCCCTCCACCGACTCGTTTGGGCATCATCATTGAGCTCAGCTCTGCCCAGCCACACCCCAGCCCCAGCCCCAGAGCTGAGCACCGCCCGTTCATCCCCTTCCCGGCTCAGACTCAGCTCCTCTCTCAGGCAACTGGTCTGTCCCTGAGGTGGTGGTGGGGGGGTGGGGGGGCGGGAGGGCAGTCACTGGAGTACTCAGATGACCTTAAGTGTTGAGCTCTGCCACGGGAAGCTGCTGACGTCCAGGACCCTGAGGTCAGCTGGGGCTGGGGTGGGTGGAGCACAGAACATGTATTAAGCAAGCGCCAGGAGCTGGGCTAGATGTGTTACCAGAACCTCATCACAACCCTCATCACATCAACTGTCTCCATCCCCTGGGTGAGGAGAGGAGGTGAGGGAGGCCACACCATTTGCCTAAAGACACCCAACCAACCAGTAAGTGGCAGAACCAGTTTCTGACCCCGAGGCTGTGGTTCCACCTTCCAAACTGGCCACCATACCCTCTGGGTAGCTGTGCTGCTCTGTTTTCTCACCTTCCCAGATTCCCTCCCAGGCAGTTAGGGACCGGCTGCTGCTTCAGCAGCCTCTGGAAGACAGGGTAAGCCTGAGCACAGCCCTCCCTGAGCCCCCGGGAGGGAGTAGCACGTTGAGGGCAAGAGGAGGGCGGAGGAGGGGGGAAGAGGGGGAGAGGGGGAAATCAGGCTGCAGGGAAACGAGTCCAGTGTTCCCAAGACCTGACTGATTTGGGATTAATCTTCCAGATCTGGCACCACAGATGCGATAGGAATCTGCTGCTGCCCCGCCCCTCCAGCCCATCGCTGGCGGAACAGATGGGCTGACCCCTCCCTGGGGTCTAAGTAGGGCACTGCTGGGGCTGCTGGGAGGCAGGGAGGGAGCCAGTGAGCCGGGCAGGGAGAACAGGGGCAGACCTAGCTCCACCTCCCCTGCCCGGGCCCCCCAGCTTCTAAGGCGGGTAGACCCTGAGGGTCCGCTGTCTGCTGCCAACAGTGAGTGGGGTTGCCACAGGAGGCAAAGACTCCGGTCCCTGGAGCAGAGCCTGGACGAACACTGCAGGGGATTCATGCACAAGTCAGGCAGTCCTTTCTAATTCCAAAGTCCTTCACCTGAGGCCACTGGAACGGAGGAGGAACCGGAGCTTCCTCCTCGGGGCTCTGGAGCAAGGCTTGGGCAGCGCTGTGCCCAGAGCACCCTGGTCCTAACCAGGCCCAGACTCTGCGCGGGCCCTCCCATCACCATGAGCACAGTGGGGTGGAGCAGGCCCTGGGAGGCCGGGACAATGCAGACACGTAAAGACAGAAGCTGTCAGGGCTGGAGGCACCTTAGGACCCATGAGTGCTCTTTACGTTCCAGAAGCGAACGCTGAGGCTCGGCGAGGAGAGGGTCCTGCACACAGGGAGTGGGTAACAGAGCCGGGGGGGCTGCCAGCTCCCGAGTAGTGCTCCTTCCCTATCAGCACAAGCTGCCGAGCTTTATTTGTAACAGCAAAACCCAGGAACAACCCAGACGTCCACCAGCAGGTACATGCATAAACCAACTGGGCATTTCCACGCCGAGAACTAGTTACCACTCAGCAACAGGAAGGGATGAACCAGTGATACGTGCAACGTGGATGAGTCACAAAAGATCACAGAAGTCAGACAGAGAGGACACACTGTAGAAGTCCATCCATTTAAAACTCTGGGAAGTGTAAACTGGTCTAGAGGGACAGACAGCAAATCGATGGTTTACAGCGCCAGGAGGGGCACTTTAAAAAGGGGCACAGGAAAGATTTGGCGTGAGGGGTATATTCACGGTCTTGATTGTGCTGTTGGTTTTGCAGGTATGCACACATGCTGGGGAGGGGAGGGGGCTGATGCGGGCCGGGGAGGGGATGGACATGGAGTAGAGCTGGCCCTGATGGAGCCTGGAAGGAAGGCTGGGATGTAGCAAATGGCAAAGGCACTGCAGAGGCAGGAGCTTGAATGAAGGCTCAGACAAGGCAAGGCTCTCAGAAGGATCCAGAACAATGGGAAGAGCCCAGGGCTGCTTGGGATGGGGAGGGCGTGGGGCTGAGAGGGGAGCTCTGTGTCCATCTCCTTCGTGGTTATATCTCTGGAGCCTCACAGGTACCTACACTTAACAGGCATCAAAAGATGGTTGTGGACCTGTGGAGGGAGAAAGAAGAGGGGAAAGAGGAGGAGAGTGGAAGAGGGACCCTGGATGCATCCACCAGGCCGGGGTGTGTGGGTATATTATTCCACAGGCAGCAGGGAGCCAGGGCAAAGGAACAATGCATGTAATTTAGAGTTTCAGAAAATATGCCTGGCAGCAAAGTACAGGGACCTCCACTCTGTCCTGACGGATGCAACTGCTCTCTGGAAGGACTGCTCCATCTCTGTACCAGCCTGGACAGGGGAGTGGCAGGGCACATAGCAGGCTCTTCTCCAAGAGCTGGGAGGGCCTGGGATGCCCCAGCTGCTGCTTCCAGAGCTGAGAACAATTTACTCCCCTCGCCAGCCAGGGAGGCCAAGGAGGACCTGTGGCACAGCTAGGAAGGGGGAAGATTTTCAAAACCCTGTGATGGAATCTCCCTGGCTTTCCCCGGCCTCATGTTTCACAGGTGCTCCCAACCCACAGATCAGATCCTCCAGCGGCAGCAGTAGCCCCAGCAGCCCTGCCTCCAGGGCAGGAAGGAGGAACACAGGCCTGTAGGAGTGTATGAGGCCAGGAGGGGCAGGCAGGTACCACATGTCCACTTGGCTCTTCCACAACCCAGCAGCTGAGGAAACTCAGAAGACCCAAGTCCCTCCCCCAAGAGACCACCTCCCCCAGGGCCAGCTCTGGGCTGGGAGTAGGGATGGGCAAATGAATGGGCTTCCGGGATGTTGGGCCAGCTGTCTGCCTGGACCAGACTGCTGTCATCCTGTTTTCAATTCAAGCACCAAAAATGAATAGCAGCTACCTGGGGTGTTAAGATGAACCTTGTTAACTTTGTTCAACCTTGTTCACCTTGAACCATCTTAACCTTGTTCATCTCAACTGCGCATCACTGCACAGTTGACCCCTTCATCTCCTCCCTGAACCTGCGAAGCGGTCCAACTCTACAAATAAGGGTTGCATGCTTCAGCTAGGCCTGTGGACTTGTCTAAAGCACCACAGCTAAAACGCTTAGGAGGAGGGAGCTTCAGCTTCCAAGCCAACCTCAAGAAGGGCCCAGAAAGCATGAGGACAGGATGGATCTTTACGAGGAAATTTACAGACAGCCCAGGGCAGGACCAAACTGTCCCAGCCTCATGGGTCTGCCATTACGGAGAGGCCCCAAAGGGACCACCTTATCCTGCCCTTCAATTTTGTAAATGAGGAGACTCACTGCTGAAATAACGTGTCCATAGTCATACAAGGAAAGTGGCAGAGCCAGTCTCGGCCTGAAAGGCCTCTCTGGTTTTAACAATTGTGGAGAGCACTTCTCCCTTCCTTCCTGTCGGTTCATGGGGAAACATCTGACTCTCGCATGCGGACAGTGTCCCGTGTCACCGAGGATGCACTGGGAGCTGCCGGGGAGTCAGCACAGGCCCAGGTCCCGTCTTCAGCAGAGCTGTAAAGCATCACAGGGGGCTTGCCTTTCCCTGCCTCAGTCTGCCTAGGGCAGAATTAATCACTGCACAAGATTTGACCAGAGTTAGAAGGAACCCCAAAGGCTCAACCTGCCTCATTTCACCCATCAGGAAACTGAGGCCTGAGAAGGACCAAGGAGGCGGTCACAGGAATCTGTACTTTCAGCAGCTCTGAACTGAGAGAATAAGAATCAGGGAGAGGCCCGGACCGGCTGGCCCAGGGGGTCCTTGGCAGGGAGAGGCTGTGTTTGGGCAGAGTTACGAGGGGCATAGGCTCACCCCATCCCCTGTTCCCACAGCACAGGCAGATACCCTGAAGCCTGTCCCCCAGGGGTCCATGGCCAGGTTAAAATTCTCTACTACAGGGAAAAGAACAGCCACGACTGTTGAATACCTACCAGATGCCAGCACTGTACAAGGCAGGAATCACTCTCCCCACTTTACAGATGAGCCAAGATTCAGGGAGGTTGAATGTTCTGCTCAAGGTCACACAGGTGGGAAGGAGCAAAGCCCGGACTGAAAATGCAGTGTCCTTCCCACTGCACCTCACTGCCCTCAGCCTGCACCACGCTGCTCTTTGCTTCTGGAAGGAATTGCCCAAGCTCACCTGCTCAGCCAGCAGCCCTGAGATGGGGCCTCTGCGGTCCTTCAGCTGCCTCTCTCCAGCCCATGCTTCTGGGATCATTCAATGCTGACCCCCGGCCCTCGCCCCAGGGCTCCTCACACAGGAGTCCCCTCATCAGATGGTGTGGAGACAGCCCAGGCCAGCCAGGACCAACTCACCAGACCCACCCTTTGAGAATCTCCAAGCGATCAACTTGGGAATCTGCATTTTTACAGGAACCTTTTGGAAGCACTGTTTTGGAGAAAGAAAGTGAGAAAGGCTGGGATCTGCTGCTTTCAGTAAAGATCTCTCGCAGGTCTCCCTACGTTGGAGAAAGGAAAACCTATTTCCACTCGACTCTCTCAGGCCTAAAGCAAGCTGGTTGATTCCCCTTGGTGGAATCAAAGGCACCCCTTCTGGGAGGCACAACCTCATGTGGTGAAAAACACCCCCATCGTGTGGGGAAAAAGGACGCCCCTTCCTCCAGGCACCTCCATAGCTGAGGGAGCCGCTCAGCGGGAAAGAGAGCTAGGAGGTCTGATGCCCCCGCCCACACGGTCACGTCTCACTCAGGAGAACACGTCCTCCCCTGACACACTTGCCCTGCCTGCCCCCTCAGGCTAAAACCCATCTCTGCTGTGGAGAAAAGGTCGTTTGCCTGGAGTCATTAAAAATTACACATTAACAGTCCTACTGATTTCCAGCCATTTCAAATGCTGGCTTTGGCCAAAAACATCTTTAAAAGACCACCCTCCCTTCTTATTCCATAGCGTTTACATTTTATAACGTTTAAACAGAACCGCTTTCAAGCAAAGATAGGCAATACTTTCCTCAAATGTCCACATAAAAAGTAAAATCTGGGAAACGTCTACATTGGATGGCTAGGGAAGGCCTTCTGAGCCCAGCAGTGATTAGCTCCATCTGCAAAATAGTTCAGAATACTGCTGCCTCACGTGGGGAACCTCCTTCTCCGAGAAGCCCTCCTGCCTTCCATCTGGGCTCGGTCATGGATATCAGTCCCCGGGGTGTCCTCCATAGACGCGGCTGAGTCTCCACTCTTTATATGCACGAAAGCTACATTTACTGAGCTCTTCTGATGTGTCAAGGTCAGAGACTACTAAGGGAACTACATAGAATTGTTTATTTGCCACATCAACCCTATAGGGTAGCTATGACTATTATACCTGCTTTGCAAATGGGAAACAGAGGCTCAAAGAGGTCAACAGACCTGCCCACCATTGATTCCACAGCCCATGCCCTTCAAGGCCGTCTGCCCCAGCCAAGGAATCCCTAAACTGACAGGGAGTCTGAAACCTTGTGCCAGGCCTGGGGTCCTGCCAACCTCTTAAGCAGTCTACTCTCCCATCGTGGCTGAGGACACTTGACTGGACCCTCCACCATTTGACCCCAAGAGAAGCTGAGTCCTCAGCCCCTCTTTTTGTTATTCTGCATCTCTCTGAATCACTTACCTTACAATGCCCAAGATACTCCTGGGGCAGATGCTTTTTGATGTTAAAGTTTCCTCACGTGACTCACAAACATTTTAAAAAGCTGGATGGGCCCCAGCCTCAGCATCTCTCCTTTAGCAGTAGGGGCAGCACACCATCTAGTGGCTGTGTGGTGAACCTCGTATTGGCCAACCTGCAGGGGCAGAGCCCAGGATCTGGGAGGCCCTTAGGTTGTCAGGTGGTCCAACTGAAGTTCAGAGAGGGGAAGTGACCAGCCTACAAGCACACAGCAAGTCAGTATTCAGTCCTCAGGACCATAACCCAGCTCTTGGGCAGCAAGACGGGGCTTCCCAAACTTCCCACACAGTTTCAGGGAAGCTGTGTGTCTGGGAGAAGGTCTCAATTCTGGTAGTTGTGAAAATGAAGTGTCCCGTTCACAGGTGCACCATCTTCCTGGTACTGCATCCTTTATTCTGTTTATCATTTTTGAATAGGTAAAGGTACATACGGTATGAAATCCAAAAGGTAGCAAAAGGGTATGTGATGAAAAATGAGTCTTTTAGCCCTCTACTGCCAAATTCTGGGATTATCAGTTTCTACGTCTGTCCAGAGTAATCTTTGTAATTTACAAAGATTTTTTTTTAACTTTTTTACACAAATGATAACTTTTCCTGCACAGGGCACTTAACAAGCTATCTTGGGGACTTCCCTGGTGGTCCAGTGGTTAAGACACCGCACTCCCAATGCAGGGGGCCGGGGGTTCAATCCCTGGTCAGGGAACTAGATCACACATGCCGCAACTAAGAACCTGCATGCAGCAACTAAAAGATTCCCCATGCCGCTACTAAAGATCTGCACACCACAACGAAGATCCCACAGGCAGCAACAAACATCCTGTGAGCCGTAACTAACCCGGCACAGCCAAATAAATAAATATTTAAAAAAACAAAACAAACAAACAAAAGGCATCTTGGAGATCACCGTACATCAGCATATAAAGAGCATCTTTGTCCCTTTGTATAGCCGCCCTGCACTCCCTGTGGGGTATATGGAGGCACCATTTAACTACTATACTTTCGATGGACATTTAGGTGGTTCCCAATCCGGTGCTTTAACAAACTTATACGGAAAATCCTTTAGAATAAATTCCTGGAAGTGGCATTGCTGGAATTATCAGCTGTGATTCATTTTGGTCTCATACAGCAGCAAACCCAATATCATAAGAGCTTAAATACTTCAGGCCAAAGATGATGTTATGAAATAAAGGCAAAGAGGAAAGATTTGAGAATGACCTTATGAGGGCCGGAAGCTGGAAGGAGCAGGTGCTGCCTAATCTAATCATCTCTGGTCGCCATAGAAACCAGCCATAAAGTCAGCTGGAAAGAGCTCATGAACAACATCTACCCTGTCTGCACCGGTATGGACCATTCACATTCCCTTCCCTGTGAGGTCTTGTCAGGCCCGGTTCTGTCGTCTCCGGGGTGTCCCCCAGGAGGGAGCCAGATCTTGACCCTGCCCTCCTCCTCCCAAACCCCTCCCTCCTCTTTCCAGCCACAGTCTCAGATGGCTGCCCTGCAATGCCCACCCTGTCGGGAGAGATGGGCAACTAGATACCCAGTCCTGTGTCAAAGAAAAAACAGAGCCGGACACTAGTTAGAGTGATAAAAACAGATTTCATTCAGGAGAATTACAATAGGGGGAAAGACACCTCAGCCTAGAACAAGGCTCAATTCCAAATACAGCATGGGCAAGTGGGAATTTACAGCCTAATAACAGGTCGGGGGGTGGGGGTGGGAAGCAGTCAGAGGATGGAAAGTTACTAAGAGGATACATCAGGGTAAAGGGGCTAAACCGACATAATAGGATTCTTGCTGAAGACAGGCCAGGGTAATCAGACATCCCCTGGGGGATGGTGGAGGGTGAGGAACTCTATCAGATAACAAAGATGGTCAGATACGGAGCTGGGGGGGGGGGGGGGGCGAGGGGGGCAGGTTCTGGTTAAACTAACTTAGCAGGGTTCTTGATAAAACTGGATTTTATAAGAAAGTGCACAGATGGGCCTAGGAGAAGGTTCAGGAGCCTGACTAAGGTTTGGTTACCTGCCCATCAGGAGGGCACCTTCTAGCAGGGGAGCAGTCTACACAGGAGGGAAATGGCCCAAGGACGTATAGCAAAAAACTTGTTCAAACCAAAACATGTCTGACCTGGCCTGTCTCTCAATGTATCACTGTCCTTCCCAGGGTAAAATAACTCTTCTAATCCAAAATGTGATTAAACTGATTAGGAGAATGTTCAGTCTTTCAGACAAGCCACAGGCAGTCAGTAAGCTTTGAGTACAAATGCAGGAGTTTGCAGGGGCGCATTTTATTTGATTCTGGAAATTAGAGGCTCTTTGAAGGTAGCACACAATTTTGTTCAAAGTGTCCCAGACTTTGAGAGAAAAGACCCAAAGCCCGTATCACGCTTTTATGAAAATCCTGAGAAGTGCTTTTCAACACACAGCCTGAGATCCTTCTCGGCACTGCTTAGCTAGACCTGCCCTGACCTCAGAGCAGCTGTACTAACTTCCCCCACACCTCCACTGCACTTCCACATCTGCCATCCTTCCCTCTGCACAAAAAGCTGAGACTGTATTGTTCCCATTTTATAGATAGGAAAGTAGGGCTCTGAATGGTTGAGTGACTGAACCCGGTCACTTTGCTCTAAGTGGCAGACCCAGCCTCCCTCTCCTCCCTAGCCTGGGACAACTTGCACAGATGTCATTCCACTTCTGGACATTCTGCCCTCTTAGGGGTACATGAAAAAATTCCTATCTCCACCTACCGCCCCTTCCACACATGAGGATTCTGTGGCTCTGGCACCCCTAAGGGTCAGTAAATTTCCTCCCTTTGCTGAAAATTTTCTCCCTTTCATATAACTCCAAGTGATCTTTGGGCAAGCTACAGGCTTTAGTCAGGACAATAAAAACTGAGCAGTTAGAAGACAACTGCTCCTCTGATGGACAAGATCACCACCCAAAGAAGGCTGGCCCACCTTTGACTTTGTAAAGGTTCGGAGAGGAAGAGAGGAGGCCCCGGAGGCCCCCAGATCTCCCTGCCCCACTTCACCTTACCCATTGTCTCCGCTGTCCCCAGCCACCAAAGTCTTCAGTGGTTTCCCTGGGCAGCATCCTCAATGACACCAGATCTCCCCAGAAATTTAGAAGGGCAGAGATCCAGGCCAAGTACAACATATTAACAACATATGTTTGGGAACATGTTATTTAGCCCAGGAAATCAGCACTTCCAAAATTATGAGGCAAATTTGTATCCAAAATACACCTTAAGCTCTACCCCTGAATTTCATCAAATAACAATTTCAAAAATAAAAGCAAAGCCAGTGTATGAACATACTGTCGACTGAAAAAAAAAAAACACACAAAACCTAAAAACTGAGTTATGTTTTATTCGATGATCTTACTGAGGACTATAGCCCGGGAATCAGCTTCTCAGATGGCTCTGAGGAATTGTTCCGAAGAGGTACGGGAGGCGCCAGGATATAGAGGAGTTTTTGCTGGAAAAAAAACCCTGTGGTTGAACATCAAAAGATTACTGCTAATCACACACATACACACGCACACACACATACACACACACACACACAGACATCTCAAGGCAATGATTTTAGCGCTTACTTTGTATGGGGCAATGCAAGAATCTGGACTTATTAAAATTATTCCTTTGATATGCACCTTAACTACCTATCCTGCTTTCTCCATCCTGAATCCCCTCAGGGCGCACTATTGGGGGGCTGCGGTGGCTGAGGGCTTTATGACCATCATCCTTTGTTTACTGAATTGGCAAGTGACATTCTTTGTCTACAATATCCACCCTGTTTCCTCTCGACTTTTCTCAGAATTCCAATCTCCTGAGGCCCCATGCCTTGCTGCTACCTGGGGACACTAATGTCAACCTTACTTTTCACCTGGAAAGTGTAGTCTAGCCAGGCTGGCAGACACCTGGAACCTCGGTGTAGGTCACTCCCCAATGCGGGAGCTGCCACCACCTCCCGTGCGTCCAGCAGGGTTGTCTCTGCCTGGAGCAACCGCCTTCTCCACAGGTGGGCACAGACGGGGTGGCTGATCCAGGACAGCTCTGATTGTCACTGTCATGCCCTTACTCCCACCCCTCTTGAGGAATCTGTCCCTTTCCCAACTCCCTCTGCCTCTTACACATCCTCACGCTGCCGCATGGTTACCGGTGAGCTCACTCCTCTCCTCCATAAAATCCCGAACTCCTTGAGGGCAGAGACCTTGTCCTGCTTGGCTTTGGGGGTCCATACCTGGCTCTAGGCCTGGCACTTAGTGGACTCCACGTGTATTTGCCAATAAATCCTTCTGTCTCCTGGGCTCCAAAGATAGCAGTTGGATGAATGGTCAGAACATCGTGATAAAACTAAAATTTATTTTATGATGTGGCTGTGGAGACACACAAAGACTGTGACATCATGTCAGGCAGGTGACACCACTAATCATTAGTAATGTTTATTTCAAGACAGTGTCCTTGGCTTGGACACGTGGGGAAAACAGTTCGGAGCCCCGCTGAGTGTGTCACTGTGCTGTAGGAACTGGCTCCGACAGGGATGGGGCTACGCAGCTGCTGTGGACCGAGCTGGTCTACCCCTTGGGACAGAAGCTGTGTTTCATTCATCTCTACAGGCCTCAACGTCTAAGTCAATATTTTCGGATAACTGAAGTAATTCCTTTACATGAAACTAGTGGTGTTGAAGACAAGAAGCTCAGAAGAAACCTTTCTGCATCTCTCAACTCCCCCACTGACTGAAAAGGACAGACTACAGTGTAGGAAAGTTCCCAGATGGTCTGCGGCTCCCAGACGCACTCCACACCCGCTCATACCTCGGTGCCATCGCACTGCCATTGCCTCTTCTGGGATAGCCCTTCCCCTTCTATCCTACTTTTGTCCAGAACCTCCCTTCTACACCTTCTCTGTCAGGTCTTCCTGGTCCAGTCCCTTGAGAGTTTTTTGATTCAACACTGGTCATTTTCATAAGGTCAAGGCGGTCTTAGGGCAAGCAGGAGGAGGTGGCAGGCAGGCCCTACCCCCTGCACCTCCAGCAGCAAGATCTGCAATAACGGGGAAATGTGCTCACTGGGTCTGAAGCAGATCCTTGAAGGCCTTGTGCTCCAGCCTGTGGTGTGACCGGGCATGGCATGGCGTGCAGACACAGGCCTGGAGATGAGGACAGAGGGCAGCTGGGGGCTGAAAACTAGGAGCAGGATTTTAAAAGCTGGAAGCCTCTGCGCACAAACCGAGGTCTTCCTGCCTTCCATGCTCTGAGCAGCATCCGGGGAATGCAGAAAGGAGCAACGGGGTGAGATTGGTGGAGGTGCTGAGCGGAAGGCACGGATTTGGCGGAGACTGAAGAATGTACAAGCAAACCCCCACTCCGTCACTCACCAGCGTTGATCACAAGCAAATCACTTGGCTTTTTTTTTTTAATTTTATTTATTTTATTTTTGGCTGTGTTGTGTCTTCGTTGCTGCACGCGGGCTTTTCTCTGGATGCGGCGAGCAGGGGCTACTCTTCGTTGTGGTGCACAGGCTTCTCATTGTGGTGGCTTCTCTTGTTGCAGAGCACGGGCTCTAGCCACGTGGGCTTCAGTAGTTGTGGCACACGGGCTCAGTAGTTGTGGCTCGCAGGCCCTAGAGCGCAGGCTCAGTAGTTGTGGTGCAGAAGCTTAGTTGCTCCGCGGCATGTGGGATCTTCCCGGACCAGGGCTCGAACCCGTGTCTCCTGCATTGGCGGGCGGATTCTTAACCATTGCGCCACCAGGGAAGCCCGGCTTTTCTTAATTTAGTTTCTTTTGCTGTAAAACAATCTCCCAAGGAGCAGGAACTAGATTCTTACGCCACTTTTCTGTAAGATGTGAGCAACACCGGGGGTTAGGATCTCTAGGGACACGTCTCAGGCCTCCTGGGAGTTCCCTGGGTATCCAGTAGAGAGGAGATTCCCACGCTGGACGTTTCTACTTCGTGGTTTGCCTCTGACATTGTTCAGCTCAATCTCTCTAAAGGGTTTACAGAACGCTCTAATATCCACGATGCATTCTCACTTCCTCGTCCCATCAGCCCCTTTTGCAGGTGGGGAGACCTGGGCCCGTGACTTCACACTGTCACTCCGTGAGAACCAGCGCCCCCAGCTCCGGCTCTGGAGAGCGCAGACGCCCGCCCCGCCCCCTCCCGCGCCCTCCCTGGGGGCGGAGTGAGCAGGCACGGGGGCGGGATCTTTCAGGTCATGTGACTCCCGGCCCGGAAGCACTCGCCCCCAGACCCCGGGGTGACCAGATTGGGGGCTACTACCTCCAGCGAGCGCGGAGGTCGCGCTCCTGTTTCGCGCTCCCGGCATCCGCCGCCATGGCCTGGACCAAGTACCAGCTGTTCCTGGCCGGGCTCATGCTCGTCACCGGCTCCATCAACACGCTCTCGGCAAAGTGAGTCCGGGCCTGGCCGGGAGGGGAGGGGACTCCGCGCCCTCCCTTCGCGGCTCTCCTTTCCTGACTTCACCAGCCAGCTCAGTTGCTCTGATCCGTTCATGCGGTTTATGGACCACCCAAGGGGTACGAGGCCCAGGGAAATGCGGGGCAGGGCCGCGTCCCCGGCTGGAGGATCCGAGCCCCGGCTTTGATTCGCTGTGTACTTGATCCCAGCGAGTCACTTTCTAACTCAGCGCCTCAGTTTCCTCATCTTTAAACGGGAGGGAGTTTCTCTCCCCTGCCCCTTCCAAGCTGGCATCGGGGGCCCCGCCCTCCAGGAGCTGTGGGCCAGGGAGGGCTACCATAAACGTCATGCGGACCGAGTGACCAGTGAGCGTGGAGGGCTGCGATGACAGAGAAGGGGGTGCACCATGGGCCCCTCTTGGAGGAAGGGTTACAGCTGGGCCTCGAAGCTTTGGTAGGATTTCTACATGTGGTGGGGACATCGAGGCAGGAACAGCAAGGCCAGATCCAGGTGGATTGTAACTAGCACCAAATGCCCAGGCTGGATTTTATCCCATAGCCAAAGAGGGGCTTTTGAGATGGGGAGTGACATGTTAAAAGTGATGCGATGAACCTGGTGGTCAAGGTGCAAAGCAGTTGGCTGCAGGGAAGACCACGCCAAGGCTGCTGCTAGCAGATAAGGGGAACTGGGAGGTGGCAGTGAGGTGGGAAGGGAAGGGTCAGATAGGAGACACCAGGTGCAGAGTGAAGCCACAGGGCCTGACCCACAGGATCCAATCATCACTCCTGGGCTTCCGCCTGGGGGAACAGAAGTGGCATTAACCCAGGCAGGGCGGGCAGGGGGGTAGTTCAGCTCTGATGTAAGAGGGTGTGGTGCACATGGAGGACAGTAGACAGTGACCCTCTCCCAGTCAGACCTCCCTTCCACCTGAGCCCTGCCAGGCTCCAGAGCAAAGGGGAGTCACCCCAGTCACCCTCTGGGCTGCGCTCCAGGCCCCCTGAGGGTGGTGGGGATAGTTGTATCTTATTCGTTTTTGAGGGTGTTTCTTCCCAGCGTACTCCATCAGTGACGTGAGAAATGCCCCAGAAGAGAGGTCTGGGAGAGAAGTACCCTGTTCGATTCATCAGGCATATATAAGGTCCTTACAGTGTGTGAGGCACTGCCTAGACCTAGGGAAGGAGACAGAAGTGACCGAGAAAAGGTCCCAGGCTTTGAGATGCTTAGAATCTGCAGCAGAGGAGACAGGTGTGTACACGCTTGGCAATCACAGTGTCCTCCCTTCTCCACAGGAGGTGGACCTCTGGGTAAGGCCCACCTGTCTCTCTGGTTGGGCTCTGGCCGGCTGTGTCTGTGTCTTGTGCTGGGCTCCCGGGCCCTGAGGCCTCCTGAAGGGTACTCCTTTTGCTGAGCCCTTAGCTATAAAGGAAACTCAACCTGAGGGCTCCCATCTCAGGATCTGACTGCAGCAGAGCAAGTCATCTGTCCATCCGTCCCACAAGCCAAGGCCTCAGTCTGGTGCTTATAGGGTGGCTGTGGTCTGCCAGGGCCGCTGTCCGCAAGGAGAGCTGAGTTACCTACTGAGGTAAACTGTGCTGACTCAGCTCCTTCCAGAAAAAGCTCCAGACCGGTCAGGTAAGAAGCCAGGGAATCCTCAGCCCCAGGACGCCTTGCCCTTGGAGGCTGCCTGAGAGGCCAGAAAGAGGTGCCCAGGTGTGATCCCAACCTTTGGTCCTGTCCCCTGCCCTGTGGCCTCTTAGGAGCCTCCCTACCTGTGATGGGCCCCAGTATTGGACCCTAAACAGTGTTCTAAGACCAGACTGTGAGAAGGACGCTCTCAGAGGAAGAACGTGGGAGAGCGGCTGTGTACATCCTGATAGAGATTACTGATTTGAAATCACACTCTGACCTGAAGTTTCTGGCAGGGACAGACAGACGAGAATGTGACCACAGCAAGTGCTAACCAGTTAATACACAGAGAGCTCCACGTGCCACGTCCTGCCCTGGCTGCGTTTCATGAGTTAAGTTAATGAATTCTCATAACCACCCTATGAGGTAGATAAATTCCTTGTCCCTGGATAAGGAAACTGAGGTTCTGGAAAGAGGGGCTTGCTTACCCAAGTTCAACTCAGCTATTAAGTGGCACAGTTTATATTTGAGCCTAAGTAGTCTGGCTCTAGAATCCGTGCTCTTAACCTCCACTGTGGATGAGGCTAGGGACTTCTCTAGTCATCCTTAGGGGCATTTAAAGTTGTTAGAAACATAGAAATTATCCATTCTCATCCCCACAGTTTACAGTCAAGCTCCCAAGAAAAGTTTCGTGTGTGTGTGACTCAGCTGGTTGGTGTCTAGAACCTAGGTCTCAGGATTTGGGTCCAGTGCTGGTCTTCTACAGCTACGGTACCCAAAACTCCCTCTTCCTTGGGGGTTTCCTCTTATATCTCTGCAGGCAAGAACAGACAAGCATGTGCCCATGGAAGTTGTAATCCTATAAGTGGCATCTCCTCTCCCTGCCGTCGGGGTGCCTCCCCTCTGGGACTGGGTGACAAGCATCTGAAGCGTCCATCCCAGAGATCACTCAGGGTTCAGCGTTAGCGTCTCTAGTAGCCTCTTGCAGTTTCTTGGCCTGTAAAATGAGCATAATGTTTCCCTCCCCGGCTGCTTGGGCGGACTGGAGACAGTGGATGAGGAAGTGGGCGTGAGCACGTGCTGCTCCTGTGCTGGGATCACAGGTCAGCTGTCCGCTGCAGGAGGTCACTGCCCACTCAGCAGGATTGGGTGCGCTGCAGGGAGCCGGCCTGGCCAGGCTGGGCTGGGCTGGGGCTGGGGATCACCTACCCCCCGGAGGGAGAGTCACCGATCAGGCTGGCCCTGTAGCCTCGTCCCTGGGTGTGGGCAGAAGGTCCCTCCCTTCTCCTTTCTGTGGCTGCTTTCTCCCCCTCACCAGGCTTCTGCTGATGCACTTCCTGGAGACCAAGCATTTGCCTTCCTCTGGCACCGCGTGGGGCTGTCTGCCTGAACCAGTGCACGTTTCGGAGCCCCACCCTCCTGAATCCAGCTGGGGTTCTGCATGTAAAGAGCCAGGGTCAAGTAGACGCTCACTCAGGAAGGCTCACATCCCCTCCTAAACTTCTGCAGGCTGTGCAGCCCACCTAGCCACGAAGGGGCCATGGGGGTCATTTCTCCAGCAGTCAGGCCCACTGGGTCCGGGGAGCCTGCAGGAAGGTGTCAGGAGGCCTGCGATCACTGGGCCTCTTTTAGGGGAGGACGCTCACTGTCCTTCCTGCGCCAGCTCTAACTTTTGCCTTGGCCGCTGCCCCTCCCCCACCCATAGGTTCCAAAAGTGGGCACGGGATAATTGCTTCAGAGGGGTTCAGGCCAGCTGGAGAAAGCCTTAAACCAGCAGGGCAGTGCAGAAGTGAAAAGAGCATGAGGCTAGGAAGCTATGAGATCAGATGAGTCACTGGGCCTCTCCAAGCCTCCGTTTCATCTATAAAGTGGGCATGATAATCCCTGCCCCACCTTCTTCCCAGACTCCTTGTAAGATCTACTGAGGAGAGTTACCTAATACTTAAGAGAGGGAGGGCTGTCATCATTTATCACCACCTGAGCCAGGGCCACCTGCTGTGACACCCCCGGAGAGTGGAGAAGCCCTGGGGCCCTTCTGAAGATTACAAGCCAGAGAAAGAAGCTGACTCACTGGGCTTAACAGGCCCAGGATGAGAGCGGAAATGGCATAGATTCTGTGGGGAATATGGACACACAGCCAATCGGCCCGAGGCAGCCGCATCAACCACTTCCTCAGCTTCTGACCGCCACCCCTGGTCCCACACAGACGCGCACACCCCTTGGAACGCTGAGCTTTGAGCTTACTGAGCAAGGCCACGCCAGAGTGACTCGCCCCTAGTAAGGGCAGCCCACCCGGAGCCCTCCAAGGCCCAGGGAACTCTAAAGGAAGCCCGCCTCTGCCAGTGCAGGGCGCTTCCTCATGTGGGTCCCCAAGGCCTCCTGCCCTAGAGACCACAGCTTTCCCCAGGATATAGTGTCCAGAGAGAATGGAGGGCCCATCTGCAGGGCTGACCTTTTCCCCGCCTCAGCCAGGGGGGTGGGAAGAATCCTGAGTAAGAAGGTGATCGGTGTTGAGGACGGAGCACTGAACAGGGGGTGGTGCTCCTGGGTACTAGCGCTTCCCTGTGTCCCTCAAGCCCTGTCTGGTCCCTGGGTTTCTCGTCTCTCAAACAAGGAGCTTCCCGAGATGATGGCTGAGTTTGTTCTCCTCTTTCAGCACTTTGTGGCCCTCCGGGTGCCTCTGCGTCAGCCTGCAGGCTGGGTCCCAGAGGATGGATACTCTCCCCGGAAGCTTTCAGGCTGGAGCAGAGCTGGGGCCACACCCACCCAACACAAGGGGAAGTGGTTCCTGCTCAGCAGAGGAGAGAGAGGGAGAAGAGGGGCAGCAAAGGACTTTTAGTGACCCCCTGCCATATGCCAGGTCTTATATGTCTTATTACTTTTGCCAATTCATCAGTGTTGGCATTATTATCCCCGACTTATAGGTGAGAAATCTATAACTCATCCAACCTGTGAGAGTCAGAAGTCTGGCCTTTCCGTGTATCCTGCTGCCTTTTCTGAAAATAAGTGCAAGCAGATGGGTTCAGCCCTAGATCCGCCCACTGTTAACTGTATGAGCCTGAACACGGCCCTCTCCACCCCAAGGTCTGAAGTCCCTGCCTGTAAAATGCGGACCGTTGTTGTGAGGCCTAAACCACACAGCCCGCGTGAAGTGTTCAGGCTCCTCAGGGAGAAGCACAGGCCTGGTACAAGGTCGGTACACAGTGAGTGGTGCATTCGTAAACACATGTTAGGGAAGCGTTTTGCAGAGATAAGTGCTGTCCCACTGGGGAGTGATTGCTTTCTCCCCCAGATGAACGGGGTCTGGCTTTTGGCTCTTGTCCTGTGCTACCTGGGGTCCTGCTGTGACTGCACAGTGAGGCAGACCTTTCCCAGGGCCAAGATGAGAAGCCTGACTCTATCCCAAAGTGACTGCAGGCCTGAACTCCTGCCTGGCCAAGAGTCTGGGCAGGGCAGGCAGCCTGTCCTGACACCCAAACCCTTGGGGTGTAAACCTGCCCCAGGCACTCAGATACAAAAAGATTCCATTTCCCCTGCTGGGAACCTGCCAGCCCTGCCTGTTCAGGCAGACCCACCCCTTGGAGGAAGCAGGCAGCGCAGGGGGAGGGGAGGAGGCTTAGCACCAGCCCTACAGCCTGCTCCCCTTGCAGTGCCCCTCCCTGGGGAAGGGCAGGCCCAGCTGGTCCCACCAGCAGGGGACACCTCAGACCGGATGGCAAATTAGCAGTCATGGATACATTGCCTTTGGACTATAGTACCTGCCTATTTGTCTAGCGGTGTCTGGAAGTCCCACTCATTCAACAACAAAAAAAAATGTTTGAACTTCTGTATAATCATGTGCCAGGAGCAGGGGATGGAAAGCTGTGGACGTTGCTGGATGCTGAGCTCACAGCCTCTCAAGTGACAAGGACTATGGAACCAGAAGGTGATGCAGATATGAGTTGTCATGACTGTAAGGTGCACAGGCAGTAGCCCAGGGGGAGTTCAGGAGGTGGCCCCACTGCTACATCAGGGGTCTTGAGCCTGCCAGTCTGTGCTCTGGATGTGGCCCCAGGATGGGGAAGGGGCTTCCATACCAGCCCTTGCCCTAGGCTTCTGGTTGACCATGAACTTGGCAGGACCTCCCTTGTCCCTCCTGGAGGAGCCCTGGGAACTCTCTCTCTGACCTGCTCACTCGCTCCAGGGCAGGTGTTTCTGCACCCTTGGTAAAGCTTGACCTCTCTGCTCTCCTTCGCTTCTCTCTTTTGCTCGGCTGCCTCACCCAGCCCCTCCCAGAGGGCTCTGTCTGTGAAAGTGAGTCTGGCTGGAGAGCAGGCCAAGCTGGGTGAGCCATACAGGTGGTATGTGTCCCACACCCACATCCCACGTCCTGTCCTGTCCTGCCCTGCCTGGGGATCCCAGAGTCGCAATCTACAGCAGATGGGGCAGAAATGAGACCCCAGAGAACGGGTGGTTTCTGTCGTTGATGGGGATTATCTTTGCCCCTTTGCTACTGGGTCTGGTTCCAGCCTGATCCCCTGACCCAGATTTCCTCTGCCTTCCCAACTAGGCATATCAGAACTTCTAGCTGCCCATCAGCTCTCATTTGACCTCCACCATTCCCAAGCACCAGAAGCCCTCCTACCTTCCCTTCTCACTGTGGGAGTGGGTGGGGTCTCCTACCTTGAGATAAGTTTGCCATAGTCCTGTTTTGTTCACTTGCCCTGGGATGTGTTCAGATCTTTGTAGACGTGATCTCTCCCTCCAGGTCTGTGCTACCACCAGCGCTCAGCCCGCCCTTCCCACCGCCTGCCCACTTGCCCCGGGCTGTGGGAAAGAGCTCCCTGTTCCCCTCCTCAGACTCGCACAGAGAAGCCCCGCCTGCACAGGATCTTTGTCAAACCCAGACCTGCACCGCTTGACATGAGCAGTGGCCCCTGCTTGGGGCACAGGAAGCAGAAGGCTTCCCTGCGCTCTGGGAGCTGAGCTTGTGCACAGAGGAGCCAGCAGATGGGGTGGGGCCCACCACGTAGCTGCTCTGGACAGACATTGTAAGGAAAGACATTTAAGAAGAAGTCCCGACTCTTACACTTTAGGGACCACCACCGCCTACGAGTGGGGTTGCTGCAGCGGGGGCAGGTCAGTGGCCCACTGCAAGCGGCCCTGGGTCTGCGTTGACTTGCGTCAGCAGTGTGATGTGGCGCGTGCAGTCCAAGCCAGGTCAGCTAACCAGGGTGTCCAACACGTTGCCCGACTCAGTCTGGGCCGGATCACGTGCCCTTGGCTCTGGGCCTGGGCCCACCAGAGTGCTTCCTGAAGTCAGCAGCCAGGGGAGTGAAAGGTTAGCAAGGGCCGGGGCTGCTTAACCAGGAGAAGATTCCGAAGGTGGGGACCAGCCAGGGCAGTGAAAGGTTAGCAAGGGCCGGGGCTGCTTAACCAGGAGAAGTTCAGAAGGTGGGGAAGGCTCCATATATATGAAGGGCTTTCCAATGAAAGAGAGATTAGATTCCCAGGGACATAACTAAGGCCAGCGAAAGTGAAATTCAGAGGCAGAAGTTTTAGCGACAGATGTTGGTAGGTGCAAAATGGTTGGCGGTAGCTGCCCAGAGCGCTGTGCCGTGACGGACTCTGGGCTCGGCGGGGAGCATGCCATAATCAGTGAGGCCCATCTGCCGGGGTGCCGGCTGGCACCCACTCCACAAGCGCCACGTACTTGCCGCTGGCTTCCGAGCCAGTGCTAGAGAAAACCCTCCAGATCCTTCAGGTTATGGGAAGGTGACCGGGTGGTCTGTGTCAGGTGGCCATTTCCCAGGGCCCACGTGACCTTGTAGACCAGGGACTCTTGATATGGGTCCCTTTGATAGTCTGGTGAAGCCTAGAGTAGTGTTTTAAAACGTGCAAATAAAAGACCAAGGATTACAGAAAAAGCTAATTGTATTGAAATAAAGTTATCAAGACATTAAACAAGCCAGTTTGTGAAATAGTAACGTACATGTGTGCATGCGCTTCTTGACACATGAAATAGTAAGCAGTGGGTCTAATTACTGTAATTTTGGAGCAGTGATGAGTGTAAATAATACTTCACAGTATCTGCAGTGACTCAAATGTGATAATGAGAAGAGCTGTGATTTCCGTGTGTGACAAAGTCGCAGGTACTGCAATACTACACTCATAAATGGAGGAAATGCTAAATTTCTGTTAGAGGTTCATGAAATTTCAGCTAAAGGGTCCCAGGCCCCCGCGTTCTGTCTGCCATCCCAGGGGAATCCTTGCCGTGGAGACTGGTCCCTCCGAGAGGGAGCCCCGCTCTGGGCCGAGTCCGCTAAGTCTGGCCAGGAGGTGTGAGCTCTCTGCAGGCCCCAGGACCGGGTGGGAGAGCGCGCTGCCACACTGCAGGGTTTGACCTTCTCTCTGTCTGCTGCAGGTGGGCGGACAACTTCGTGGCCCCAGGCTGCGGAGGGAGCCAGGAGCACAGCTTCCAGCATCCCTTCCTCCAGGTATCTGTGCCTGTCCTCGCCCATCTCCGTCTCCCAGGCCTCAGGTCAGGGGCCCCCACGAGGCCATGCTGTTTGCTAACCTGGGTTGGGGGAGTCCTCCCTTGCTCTCAGGAGAGCCAGTTGCTTCTCTCTCCCTCCCAGAACAGAGGCCAGGGTGTGAGGTGCCCCTGGAAGCGGGCAGAAGGCACAGTCCCCTGTAGGAAGCCTGCACAAGTCCTGGTGAGCGCTCATGCCCCGGACTCCTTGAGGCCAGCCCTCACCATGGCCAAGTCAGGACACATTTGGAACAATCCAGCCCTGTCGTAAAACATGCTCCCCAACCGCGGGGAGCCCAGACCCCACTGGGGCGGGGCAGACACCATCAATGGAAGGTACCTTATATAAGTTCTCAAGCCTCTCGGGGCCTCAGTTTCTCCATTGGAACATGACCAGGGATTGGTCTAGATTGGTGGGTTTTCAGATCAGGCTCCACATGGCCTTAGAGTTTCCGTCGAGGTGTTTGAAGAGCTTAGGGGTAGACCTAGGAGGCAGGCTCTGGCCTCCCACACAGAGCAGCTCTGCTTTTGTCTCTCTTACATGTTGGGGTTATAGGTAAACTCTTGCGTTAAGAAAGGTTATGTTTAAAAAATTTTGTTACAGAGAATTCCCTGGCGGTCCAGTGGTTAGGACTCCATGCTTTCACTGCCGAGGGCACAGATTTGATCCCTGGTCGGGGAGCTAAGATCCCACAAGCTGTGCAGCACGGCCAAAATAAAAAACAAAAACCCTTGTTATAGGTGGTCTTCCTTCCAGCTCTGAAGTCCCGTTTCTGTCCCTGCAGGCAGTGGGCATGTTCCTGGGGGAGCTCTTCTGCCTGGCTGCCTTCTACCTACTCCTGTGCAGAGCTGCAGGGCACCCAGACACCAGCATGGATCCCCAGCAGCCCTTCAACCCCCTTCTCTTCCTGCCCCCAGCCCTCTGCGACATGACCGCGACCAGCATCATGTATGTGGGTGAGTAGCCAAGCCAGGCTGCCAAGGGCTCAGTGCAGCCTGTGGCCCAAGGGAGCTACTGGGAAAGAGCCACCCCCAGCTTGTCTTCAGCTCCCCCCGCCCCCTCCCACCGACCTTTACACACACGCCCCCAACCAAGATTTACTGAGTACTTACCACGTGCCAGCCCTGTCAGCCCTGAGGACACCTCAGTGAACAGACAGGCTGGGCCCTTAGGAGCTAACGTCATGTGTCTCTCCTCTCCTAGCCCTGAACATGACCAGTGCTTCCAGCTTCCAGATGCTGCGGGGAGCAGTGATCATATTCACAGGCCTGTTTTCGGTGACCTTCCTGGGACGGAGGCTGGCACTGAGCCAGTGGCTGGGTATCCTCGCGACCATCGCAGGGCTGGTGGTCGTGGGCCTGGCTGACCTCCTGAGCAGGAACGACAGTCAGCACAAGCTCAGCGAAGTGATCACAGGTGTGGCCGGGGTGGGCATCCCGGGGCTGCCCAGCACAGAGTCACTCGACAAAGCATTTTACAAGCTCCGCTGTCCGCCAAGCCCTGGGGGAGGGCACGTGGGCCACCAGCTGATGTGGACATGCACCTGCTTTCCAGGTGATGGGAAGAGTGTAGGGAAGACCAGCAGGGGACAAGCAGCGTGAGGGAGAGGTGGGTGAGGAGCGGGGAGGTCCGAGGAAGGAGAGGGCTAGTTCTACAATGTACTTACAGCCACACAGACTGCAGGATCCGGAAGGGGAAAGGAATGAATGTTGACTGAGCACTTACCAAGCACGCAACCAGCGCTTCGCACTGTGCTCGTCATCACTCATCCTCACGGTCCCGGAAAGGACACACTGCAGCCCATTTTACAGTGAAGTGGCCACCCTGCTCACGCATGGCAGGATTAAACCAGAAATGTCCATCTCAGAGCCTGTTGCTTCTCAAAAGACCCGCTTACCCCAGTTGTGCAGCCCTCAGGCCCAGGCGGACCCCTGGACTTTCTGGAGCCTTAGCCCAGAGGGGCTGACAGTGCCTTCCCTGGTGGCCTGCCTCACCCTTCAGGGGCCAGGAGGTCAGGCGCGGGGCCTGTCGTGGCCGGACCTCGTGGACTGTACAGTGCCCTGCGGAGTAAGGGGCTGCAGGGGCTCTTAGGTTTCCGTGGGCTGAGATGTCTGCCTCAGCCTGGCCTCACTCTGGGCCCCTCCTTTCCCACAGGGGACCTGCTGATCATCATGGCCCAGATCATCGTCTCCATCCAGATGGTGCTGGAGGAGAAGTTTGTCTACAAGCACAATGTGCACCCACTGCGGGCAGTCGGCACTGAGGGTGCGTGTGAACACAGGCTGGCAGGAGGGCGCTGGGTGGAGTGCGCCCTGTGGGGCGGCACGTCGAGGGGATGCAGTGAGGGCGCCTGGCGAGGTGCCTGGGGCCTCTGGGAAGGGCGAGCCTCCCGCCCTCCTTCCTCGCTCCCTTCACCATGTTCGTGTTGATAAATACCCTGACAGCTGCCGTGCACTCAGCCAGGAGCTAAGGGAGGACAGGGACGAAGATGAATGAGATGCAAGCCCCGCTCTAGAGGAGCCGACCAGCAGGAAAGGAGCAGGCAGTGCGTTTTAGCTCGGCCCGCTTTTACTCAAGTGACGCTTCACTTGCCAAGCATATCTGAGTGTCATGGCCCAGGGAAGGTGGCGTTTGCGCTACAGATTTCAGGAAGCAAGAATGGACAGGAGGGAACTCCAGGCAGAGTGGAGACATGGGGAGCTGGATGTGAGTTTGGAAACCAGTGAGGAATAGTTTGGCGGAGGTACAGGTTTGATGGAGGGGAAATGATCAGGAATTGAATATGTCAGGGTCATAGCTTGGAGAACCTTGGAACATCAGGCAAGTGGATTTAGACTTTAAATGACAGGCAGGGAGGAGCCACCAAAGGTTTCTGAGCAGGGAAGTAAGTCAAAATGAGGCTTTAAAATTATGGGACTAGCAGGGCGGATTAGAGCAGTGCTACCGAAGCGTGACCTACGGGCTTGTCGGGGAGCTGGTGGTGCCTGTTGCACCGTGAGCTGAGGGCTACGGCAGAACGTTAACCGCCTAAATCAGCTACGTCATCAAGCGTACTGATGGCTTCCACTCACTTTTTTTCCTAGCAGGACTTCCTGAGGGAAGCAGTGCCTTGATTTACATTCTGGCCCAGCTCCTTGTCACGCACCAACAGCGCTGAGCTAGAGAGCTGTTTTTCCACACTTGTGAGAGCAGTGTCGTGCTCGCAGCCAGCAATCCTTTTGTCAATGAATGGAATTGAGTTTAAAACGTGTCAGAGAGCATTGTACATTGTAAGGGTAGCTGTCGTTTTGTGAAAGTGTGTGTACATGTCTGTGCACTGGTCACAATATAAAATGTATTTCCTATTCTTGGTCCGGTCAGAAGACGCGGATTAAAGTGGAAATGGGGCCGTCAGAGCCCATTCAGTAGGCCGTTGTAGTTCCTAATGAGCAGAACGGCTCCAGGAGCTGGAAGGAAGGAGCTGGTGCGAGGGCGACTCGGAGGGGTGGCTGGGAGGTCAGCGGAGCCCGGCTGGGTGGGCCGGGGCACGCTGCTGGGGCTGGGGGCCCAGCGGAGAGCGTGACGTGCTCCCTCCACTCCCGCAGGCCTCTTTGGCTTCGTGATCCTCTCCCTGCTGCTGGTGCCCATGTACTACATCCCCGCCGGTTCCTTCAGTGGAAACCCTCGCGGGACGCTGGAGGACGCGCTGGACGCCTTCTGCCAGGTGGGCCGACAGCCACTCATCGCGCTGGCGCTGCTGGGCAACATCAGCAGCATCGCCTTCTTCAACTTTGCCGGCATCAGTGTCACCAAGGAACTGAGTGCCACCACCCGAATGGTGCTGGACAGCCTGCGTACCATTGTCATCTGGGCAGTGAGCCTGACACTGGGCTGGGAGGCCTTCCACCCGCTGCAGATCCTTGGCTTCCTCATCCTCCTGACGGGCACAGCCCTCTACAATGGGCTGCACCGCCTGCTACTGAGCCGCCTGTCCAGGGGCCGGCCCCCGGCAGAGGAGGGCGAGCATGAGAGACTGCTGGGGGGCCCTCGGACTGCCATCAACGATGCCAGCTGAGCCTCCTGCTCTGCTGCCACCTGGACGCTCCTTGTTCACCCCGAGGCTGAGGCCACGTGGGCTGGTGAACCTCAAATGCCCTGCCCCCGAGGCCTCGCCCTGCCCCCTCCCCACAGACACCCCCCCACCCACCCAGGGCAGCTGCTGCCACAGAAGATGACACAACACCCAGGTCCTCCTTTGTCACCACCCCATTCAGGCCTGAGTGCAGTGCCCGACCCCCAGCAGCTTCCCCAGCCCCTCCTGCAACACTAGAGCTAAATCATGCAGTAGAATTGCAGGAACCAACAGCCCTAGGGTTTCCTCCTAAATCATAGGCTAAATATGGTTCTCCCAAGAAGAGAGGTCACTGAGCAAATTCTAATAGAACTAAGCACCACAGTTTCTAAAACTTGTAAGATACTCCCTAACCCTGCCTGGGAACGGAGGTTTCAGCCAGGGCCTTGCCACAAACTCAGTGTGTGCTCCCCAGCCCTGTACCTGGTCACTCCGGGCCTTGGCGTCCTGCTCTGCAGAAGGTGTCCACGGTGTGGCTTCCGTGCCTTTGGGCCCAACTGGGCCCATTCTGCAGGCCTGTGGTTTTGACCAACCTGGGGAAGGAGTGACAGCCCGTTGATTGAAGATGCCCCCTGCCCACGGCGCTCCTCCCCACGCCTGCTCTGGCGTCCTTGCTCACACCTTGAAGTCCTCCCCACCTGGGAGAAGTTACAGGGGGATTTCAGGGCAGCCCTTGATAATAGCTTTTATGAACTCTTCACCTTCCATTTTAAAGATGAGCAAACTTGAGTCCCAGAGTTATAAGTTGTTTGGCAAAAGTGCTCTCCTGCCACGGGCTCTGGCCGTGCAGCCACACGACCAGGCAGTCGGTTGGGTTGTAGAGCACGTCTGGGGTTCTGCGTCACCCCCAGCAACCCGACAGACACCATGGAGAACCCTCCAAGGTGGTGGGTTTACTGGGAGTCTACCGTTGGGAGTGATGCTGGTATCCCAGGCGTTATGTTAAGTGCTTAGCTTTCATTCTCCTGCGTAACAGCCTGCACAGGTGGATGCAGGTGAGAAAGGTGTGGCCCAGAGAAGGTCAAGTGACTTCCTCTTGGAGCCGGTATTTCAAGCTGGGTTTGCCTGATTCCAAACCTGTGGGCCCACTTACCATAAAGTCTCTGAGATCTTTGGGGGTACTTCCTGTGGCTGGGAGAGAGGCATCCTGTGCTGTTATCCTCCCAGTAACCCCACCCTGAAGAGAGGGGCCTGGCAGCAGGGACCCCAGGTTGCTGAGCGGCCCTTTATTCCAGTGGTCCTCGCTCTGGCAGATCACTTTCCTGGGCAGCTCAATCGTGAAACAAATACCGAATGCCTTCCTTAGAATAGATCCTGGGAGAAGGGATCTCTGACAAGCAAAGCCCTCGGGCTGTGGGAATCCAGCAGGTTCTTACCATCGGGAGAGAAAGCCCCCTCCATCCCACCAGCTCCGAGTCTCGGGGGGCCCTGACCTCCTCTGGGCCGTGGTGTGTGTCACAGGAAGAAGGAAATGGAGATCGAGGGTGGTGCGTCCAAAAAACTGGGGCCTTACAGTGTTGTTTCAGGCTTTTTATTTTTAAAAAGAAGAGGGGAGTTGGCAGTGTGGACTTTTTTCTTTAATAAGAGGGAAGGAGCACAAGGGTTAGGACATTCCTGGAGGTAACGTCTAGAACGTTGGATGGAAAAGCTGTAAGGTACCAAAGCATAGAAATCACATGTGGATTTTAGCATTGAAGGGTTGGGGGGGATTATAATGGGACTTCAGTGGTGAGAGGTGGCAGAGGATGGGGAGGGCACTTATGGTCAGGCCTGCCACCCACTCAGGCAACTTGCTTTAATCTCCTGGAGCTTTGGGTCTTCACATCTCTAAAATGGGGAAGCCTGCATCTCACAGGATGGCTGTGAATATTACCTACGATATAAATGGAAGGTGGCTGTAAATGCCAACGTACAGTGGAGCGTCCTGTAAGGCGGCACTGCCCACTAGGGTGGTCTGTCAGGCATTGAAGTCCCAGCAGAGCCACGGTGTGGAGCATCGGTTTTGCTCAGAGGGGGAGAAATGTTTTGTTAGAACATACCATTGTGGAGTAGAGTGTAAACTTCGCATCGATTATAAGATAAAACAGGATGCCTCATAAAATTTTTATGTTGACCCTAAGTACCCTTCCAGACCCTGGAGTTGTGTCCTCTCTGTCCTAGTGTCTGGGGTGCTTCGGAGGGTGAGTTTGAGAGGCCATGCCGTGTCATGCTGGTAATGGGGGTGGAGGGGGAAAGAATCTCCACTCTCCTGCTGAGTCTAGAGGGTTGTGAGGAATGTCTGTAGCTGTGGCCTACTGCTCTGAGTGGAATAATGGGGCCCTGGACCCCAAATTAGAACTGACTGATAACAGACTTCTGTAAACATCAGTTCAAATACAGTGTAATTCACACCATCTGCACTGTAGTGAACTGACCAGTTCCTGCCCCATTCGTAGTGGTCCTGGGGAACCCTGGGGCTGGGGTGTCCTCCAGGACTGCCATCCAGGTCCTGGAGTAGCCCTCAGGCTTGCTGCCTACAAGAGGTTTAGGACCATGCCAGGTGGTTCCATTTGCCTTTGCTCTGTCCAAAGCTCTCTGTACTTTAACAAGCAAACAGCACTCAAGGAGATCAGAGGACAGTAGGAGGATTGGAGCAAACAGCCATGTGGTTTAGGGAGAGCCAGAGATACGTGTCCTCAGCTCCATCTCTCCCTCCACTGGGTGGCTTTGGACAAGTGATGTTACCTCTCACCATGATCAAGTGGGATTTATTCCAGAGATGCAAGGACGTTTCCACATCTGCAAATCAGTCAGTATGATACACCACATTTACAAAATAAAGGATAAAAATCATATGATCATCTCATAGATGCAGAAAAAGCATTTGACAAAATTCAACATCCATTTATGATAAAAACTCTGAACAAAGTGGGTATAGAGGGAATGTATCTCAACATAATAAAGGCCATATATTACAAGCCCACAGCTAACATCACACTGAATGATGAAAAAAAGCTGAAAGCTTTAACTCTAAGGTTGGGAATGAGACAGTTTTTCCCACTCTTGCCACTTTTATTCAACATAGTATTGGAAGCCCTAGATAAAGCAATTAGGCAAGAGAAAGAAAGGAAAGGATCCAAGTTGGAAAGGAGGAAGAAAAACTGTCACGATTTGCAAATGACATATTATATATAGAAAACCTTAAAGACACCATCAAAAAACTGTTAGAACTAAAAAACAAATTCAGTAAAGTTGCAGGATACAAAATCAATACACAAAAATCTGTTGCATTTATATACACTAACGAACTATCAGAAAGAGAAATTAAGAAAACAATCCCATTTACAATTGCATCAAAAAGATAAAATACCCAGGAATAAATTTAACCAAGGAGGCGAAAGACCTGTATACTGAAAACTACAAGACATTAATGAAAGAAATTGAAGACACAAATGAAAGATATTCCACGTTCATGGATTGGAAGAATTAATATTGTTAAAATGTTCATACCATCCAAAGCAATCTACAGATTCAATGCCTATGAGATTCAATTCTACAAAACTCCAATGGCATTCTTCACAGAAATAGAACAAAAAATCCAAAATTTGTAAGGAACCACAAAAGACCCCAAATAGCCAATGCAATCTTGAGAGAGGAGAACAACACTGAAGGCATCACATTCCCTGATTTCAAACTAGACTACAAAGCTTTAATAATTAAAACAGTATGGTATTGGCCTAAAAACAGACACATAGATTAATGGAACAGAATAGAGAGCCCAGAAATAAACCTGCACATACATGGTCAATTAATTTATGACAAAGGAGCCAAGACTATACAATGGGGAAAAGAACCGTCTCTTTAGTAAATGGTGTTGGGAAAACTGGACCACTGTCTTACACTATACACAAAAATTAACTCAAAGTGGACTAAAGACTTGAACATAAGGCCTGAAAGCATATAACTGCTAGAGGAAAACAACAAGTTCCTTGACATAGGTCTTGACAATGTTTTTTTTAATCTGACACCAAAAGCAAAGGCAACAAAAGCAAAAATAAATAAGTAGGACCACTTCAAACTAAAAAGCTTCAGCACAGCAAAGGGAGCCATCAACAAAATAAAAAGGCAACCTACTGAATGGGAGAAAACATTTGCAAATTATATATCTGATCATGGATTAATATCCAAAATATATAAAGAATGCATACAACTCAATGGTGAGAACAAATAATTCGATTTATAAATGGGCAAATGGGGACTTCCCTGGCGGTCCAGTGGTTAAGACTCCGCACTTCCATTCAGAGGGCACGGGTTCGATCCCTGGTCAGGAAACTAAGATCCCACATATCCTGCGGCGCAGCCAAAAATAAAATAAAAATGGTCAAATGATCTGAATAGACATTGTTCCGAAGAAGACATACAGATGCCCAACAGGGACATGAAAAGATGCTCGACATCATTAATCAGGAAAGTGCAAATCAAAACCACAGTGAGATATCACCTCACATCTG
This sequence comes from Tursiops truncatus, assembly GCF_011762595.2. NCBI lineage: Eukaryota > Metazoa > Chordata > Mammalia > Artiodactyla > Delphinidae > Tursiops > Tursiops truncatus. Next base: position 68,153,518 of record NC_047047.1, on the reverse strand, counting down.
TTAGAATGGCTATTATCAAAAAGACAAGAAATAAGTTTTGGGGAGGATGTGGAGAAAAGGGACAACTTGTGCGCTATTGTGCAGCCACTGTGGAAAATTTTATGGAGGTCCCGGAAAAATTAAAAATAAAACGACCATGTGATTCAGCAATTCTACTTCTGGGTATTCAAAGGAAACAAAAACACTAAGCTGAAAAGATATATGCACCTTTGTGTTCATTGCAGCATTATTTACAATAACCAAGATTTGGAAACACCTAAGTGTTCAGCAATGGATGAACGGATAAAGAAATTGTGGTATGTATATGTGTGTGTGTATATATATATATATATATATATTCACAATGGAATATTATTCGGGCATAAAAAGAAAGAAATGTTGCCATCTGCAACAACATGGATGAACCTCAAGGGCATTATGCTAAGTGAAATAAGTCAGTCAGAGAAAGACAATACTGTATGATCTCCCTTACATGTGGAATCTTAAAAAAAACAAAACAAAAACACCCCTCTATTTTCTACCTTTGTTTTCTACTTATTTCTAATGGAGCAAAGAAGGCACTCTAGGTCTAAAGCAGAATTAATGAGTGAAGATTTGCTATGTCTGATTAATGGGTCCTGAGGACTGGTGTAGTAGGACTTCTTGCCTCTGTGTCACTGAAAAACAACTATCCTTCTGTGATTTGACTGCATCTCAATGGGTTCAACCAAACATTCCTTTCCCTTCCTTCCCCCCCTTTCCCTTCCTTCCCCCCTTTCCCTTCCCCCCTCCCCGACTCTTTCTTTCTCCCTTTCTTTCTTTCTCTCTTTCTCTTTCTTTCTTATTGTGGTGAAATGTACACAACATAACACTCACTGTATTGACCATTATTAAGTGTACGATTCAGTGGCATTAAGAACATTCACATTTGTTGTGCAATCACCCATCTCCAGAACTTTTTCATCTTCCCAAACTGAAACTCTGTACCCATTAAACAATAATTCCCCTTTCCTCCCTTCCCCCAGCCCCTAGCAACCACCATCCTACCTTTCTGTCTCTATGAATTTGACTACTCTAGGTACCTCATGTAAGTGGAATCATACAATATTGGTCCTTTTGTATTTCATTTATTTTGCTTAACATAATACCTTCAAGACTCATCCATGTTGTAATATGTATCAAAATTTACTTTCTTCATAAGGCTGAATAATATTCCATTGTATGTATATACCACATTTTATTTATCTATTCATTCACTTGGACATTTTTGACTATTGTGAATAACACTGCTATGAGCCTTAGTGTACAAATACCTGTTCAAGCCCCTGCTTTTAATTGAATATACACCCAGAAGTGGACTTGCTGGATCATATGGTAATTCTGTGTTTAATTTTTTGACCAATTGCCATACTGTTTTCCACTGTAGTCGCACCATTTTGCGTTCCCACCAGCAGTGAACAAGGGTTCCATAAAATCACTGATTTTGTAACATATTTCCTGATTACAGTGCATGTTAACTGTAGAACATCTAGATAATGTAAAAAAACAAAAGTGTAGAATATAAAATCCCCTTTATTCTAACTACCTAGTTCTACATTTGACCTCAATACATATTATCCCCAACAGGAAGGGAAGGGGTCATTTCCCTGTTACGAAAATGCTGGAGAGCATGATCCAAAAATAGAGCTGAGGCCTGCCCTGCTTGACCTCATGGTGAGAGGCCCCATCCTGGCTGTCCCAGGACCCTAATCATCAATAAGGTTCACGCAGTGAAGCTGACTTCTGAGTCATATTCATGGGCTGCTCCTGGTCTCAGGCGAGACATGGGACGGTCACATTCTCCGTGGGCCCGTCTCCTCATCTTTAAAACCCACCTCAAGATTGATAGAGCAAAACATAAAATGTTTGCGCAAGGTGATTCGTCTAGAGAAACGCGTTCTACACACGCACCAGCTACATCTTCATAATCGAGCTTTCATTTGTCGACCAGAGAGCACCGGAGGACCTGGGTCTGATGCATCAAAGATGCGGTCCTGCCCCAGGGAGCGGAGGAATGGAGCAGTTCCCGCCTCATTTCACTTTTCCAAGGCCCCATTGGCTGATTCCTACCATCGATCCGCCTTGTCCCCGCTGTCTTCTCCTATCACCGCCGCCGTTAGCCTCTCATCCTGTGCTCTCATTGGTCCTCCCCGCAATCGCTCTGCGCCAGGAGCGTTCCAGAGGCAGCCACTGGGAGTCGCTGGATTCGGTTTTTAAAAAACGCCGGCAGTGAATCCGCGGCGGAGCGGACAATTTGAACGCCACCCAGCCGGGGCACGCGGCCGGGGCGCTGCTGGCCCTCCCCTGAACCCCAGCCTCTGCCTCCGGACCCGGAAGGCCGAGAAGGAGCCGCGGTCCGCAACCCTGAGCGCCAACCATGGGCCCGCGCCGCCGGATCCGCAAGCCCGAAGCCCCAAGGAGGCGCCCCCCGAGCCCGGCTCCCGCCCCCCCGCGGCCGGGCCCACCCTTAGGTAACCCGCCGTGATCCCTTTCCCTCCGAGCCGGCCTCCCTGCAGCCTGTCTGTGAGGTGGGTACGGCCGGGTCCGCGTGCCCATTTCACAGACGAAAAAATCTATGCTCGCTTGCCGAGCCTGGGGTCCAGCCCAGTCTCCCGACCCCTGGTCCGCTGGCCTTCCTCTGCAGGGGGGCAAAGCGGTTCTGCCGTCCAGTATCCGTTCCGGGACGGCCCAAGGTCCACGACCGGGGAGGGACTGGGGAAGGCAGTTCTGAGGAGGAGAAAGGACTGGCCCAGACAGTATTCTTAATTCTACTAACGTTTATTGAGTGCTTACCACTAACTAGGCATTATGTTAAACTCTTTATATGAATTAACTCAATTTTATATTGTGCCCATTTTACAGATGGGACAACTGAAGCGCAGACAGACCTGATAATTTGCACAAGATCACCCAGCTTGTTCCCGCAGACACGGGATTTTAAAAAATCGGTGTTTGTGCTTTTTTCAAATGCAAAAGTATTGGCTGCTTTTTGTGACAATTTCAAACAACAGTTCTAATTTTAGAAGGTACCTTTCCAGGTTTTGGGGGGTTTTTTTGTTTTGTTTTGTTTTTTTCCTTCAGTGAGTGGCTGTATTGGTCCTTAACCAAAGTGCCCTAACTTAGCCGGTGCTCTCACCTTGTTCCCTTCCAGAGGTAGCATGCCCGGAAAGAAGGCTGGTCTGTGGTCCTTAGTTTCTGTGCTGTGGTCTGGTGGATGGGATACCCACAAACAAGAACTGTGGCAGCAGCTGCTTTACTTGTCTTCTGCTCCATAGCTAAGAGCAGGGTGAAGAAAGTATTATTGGCTATTTATAGATGTTGCTGTTGTGAATGGGTTGTTTTTTATTTTTCTTTCCTTAACATAAATAACCTTTGCATCTAGCTAACTTGCTGAATTCTCTTGTTAATCCTAATAGCCTTTCAGCTGCTTTAATTGAAATTTTTAAGTGGACCATTATACTGTTTGCAAATAATGACTTCTGAGTCTTCTTTTCATTTTTATACATTTTATTTCTTATTTTATTGTTAGTGAGGCCCTGAGACTAGCGTTGAAATAAGAGCAATGTTTTGGTCATCTTTGTCTCATTTGTAATTTTAACAGGAATATTGTTACGTATGATGTTCACTATTGCTTCCGGATGTAGAAGCATCCTTACAACTCCAGTCCCCTGATTCACTCTCAGCTCAGGATGACCTTGCCTCATGCTTCATTGAGGAAATAGAAGGCTCCAGACTGGATTCCCCTTTATCTTCTCACAGCAGAGAACCTAGGTGACCCCTTTCCATCAAAAGCCACTCCTCCTCCTACATGAGCTCTTGGTCATATTCTTCTGTCACCGTCCCAGGGGCTTTCTGTTATCCTTACCACCTGCACTTGGAAGTAAATTCATACTCCTTACATTGGCATTTGGCAAATGTGCTCTGCTATTTCTGTTCTAAAGAAAAGGGCACCCCACATCCCCGGCTCCCTCATACTCCCTGTTTCTCACTTCTGCCCTTCACAGCTACCCTTTTTATTTTATTATTATTTTTTAATTTATTTATTTTATTTATTTACTTATTTTTGGCTGTGCTGGGTCTTCCCCGCTGCATGCGTGCTCTCTCTAGTCGCGGAGAGCGGGGGCTACTCCTCGTTGCGGTGCGCGGGCTTCTCATCACAGCGGCCTCTCCTGCTGCGGAGCTTGGGCTCCGGGCACGCGGGCCTCGGTAGTTGTGGTTCGCGGACTCTAGAGCGCAGGCTCAGTAGTTGTGGCGCACGGGCTCCGTTGCTCCACGGCGTGTAGGAACCTCCCAGACCAGGGCCCGAACCCCTGTCCCCTGCATTGGCAGGCGGACTCCCAACCACTGCACCACCAGGGAAGCCCCACAGCTACCCTTTTTAAAACAGCCAGACTTAAGTCTACCCACGTGTCTGTTTCCCCTCTTCCCAGACACCCTTCAACCCATTCCAATCTGACTCCCCACAACCACTACCCTTACTTCCAGTACCCTTGAACTGCTGTTGTGAAGGTCACCAGCTACTTTCATGTTGCCAACTTTATTAGACATGCCTGTGTCCTTCTCTTATCCTCTCAGAAGCATTCGACACAGTGGGTCATTTCTTCTTCAAAACACTCCATCCCCTGGCTCCGTGATACACACGCTCTGCAGTTTCTGCTCAGTGGTTTTTACTGCCTGTGCCACCTCTCTTCAGCATGTTGATGGACTTCCATGGTCTACTTTTCCTTTCTTTCCCTTCCCCAGGTGGGCTCATCCCTCCCCGTGGCTCCCGTACCATTCATACACTGACAGCTCTCACATTTATAGCTCCAGCCCACATCTCTCCTCTGACCCCGCACACCTACATCCAACGGCCTTTCTACTCGAAGACTCTGGGGTATGTCACACTAAACACATCTAAAAGCACACTTTTGGTTACTCCCCTCCTGCCGCTTCATCCCCGGTTTCCCCCATTTCAGGAAATGGCATAGCCACTCACAGGATTGTTTAAGCCAGAAACCCGGGAGAGATTTTTCATCTTGCCCCCATGTCCATCCAATCCAAATGTAAGCTCAGGCACTTCCACCTCCACGTCGCATCCTAATCATGCCACTCGTTGCCTTCTCCACTCCCACCAGCCTAGTCCAAGCCCCCAGCACCCTGACCTGGCTACGACTTCCCTTCCACTCTTGTCCCTTTTCGGTTCTTTCCTTACACAGCAACTGGAATGATCTTTAAATGTAAGTGGATCATCTCTCCGTCCTGCTTAAAGCTCTTCCGTGGCTTCCTATTACCTTAGGATTAAATCCCGACTCCTTATGTCGGATTTTAAGACCCAACTATTGAATGTTTAATCCCAGTTCTTTCCCATGATCCCTCTAATTGGTTAATTTTCACAAGCACTTGTTCCTGAGTCATAGACTTCACATCTTCCCTTACCCCTCGGAGGTTATTATGTGTATTTTTCTTTCTCTCTTTTCTGTAATAACTCAAGTCCCTCTGGTATTGGTTATTTTGTTTGCTGAGTTTGGTCCTTTCCTTTCATGGTGTTGGCCTTTTTACATTGCTTGGTGATCTTTAGTTGTGTTCATCTTTCCATTGTGTGACTGCCATGTCTGATTATTAAAGGCTGCTTCCGGCGACTGGATTGGGGACTGGTGGTGAGGAGGGAGGCAGGTGCCAGTAGCTCATCTCCTGGGTGTAGGGCCTCCCTCTTTCTAAAAAGTCCCCTGTTTCTTTGGCCCCTGGGATAAAGTCTCCACTGCCAGCACATCTCTGCATTGCCCCTCTGTCCCCATTTGCTCTCAGCAGCTTGTCTAACACTTGGCAAATAGTTCACCATATTAAATCCCTTCTATGCAACTACTTGGTGTGGATTCTCTCTTCTTGGCTAGACCGTGAATAACATTTCTTCAAAATGTTAGTTTTCGTGGGGGTTTTTTTTCTTTTTTTTATTTGTTCAACTTCTCAGAGGTTCATTTGTTTTTACTGGTCCTTGGTTTAATTTATGGAGCCAGCTGCACTGTTTTTGTTTTACACTCTTTTTCATTAAGTTAGTTTATTACCTTTAATATTTCTTTTACTCTACCTTCTTTTGATTTACTTTAATAATTCTCTTCCTAATACGTGAGTTGAACACTTAGCGGAATTATCTTTTAATGTTCTTGTTTTCTCGTAGATAGATCTTGAGGCTGTTCATTTTCCTTTAGGACTATTTGGTTATATCGCTTAAGTTTTAAGGTGTAGACTTTTTATTTTTATTCATTTCTAAACAGTCTAATTTCAGTGAATTGTCCTCTTTAACAAGAGAGTTAGAAGAATTTTTATTTTTTATATTCTTGTGTTTTTAATTTCTGATCAGAGTTTGACTTTTTTGATTTCTACTTTTAGGAATGATTTTAAGATTTTTTTGTCTTTTTTTGTTGTTGTTGAAACTAGGCTTTGAGCCAAAGGCTCTGACTTCATAGCCCAAAGGCCCGACACTGGCACTGAGTTATGCCACTTCTGAGCTCCCACCTTGGCCGCTAACGTGTCTTAACCTCTGTCTTAACCTCTCTGGGCCTCAGGATAACAGGTTAACCTCTGTCTTAACCTCTCTGGGCCTCAGGATAACAGAGACAAGGGAATTGTACTAGATAATCTCTCAGATTCCTTCCAGCTCTTAAAAAATACCTAAAAATTGGACTTCCCTGGTGGTCCAGTGGTTAAAACTCCGTGCTTCCAATGCAGGGGGCGCCTGTTCGATCCCTGGCTGGGGAACTAAGATCCCACGTGCTGCGCGGCAGGGCCAAAAAAACCCTAAAAACAAAATTGGAAACTGGGTTTCCAATCCAGGTGGGAAAGACAGAGGAGATGCACAGAGTACTGTGGGCCAGAGGAGGGAAGTGACCCATCGGTTTGGAAGGGATTGGGAGTCAGGAAAGGCTGCCTGGAAGAGTCGGCATTTAAAATAAGACCCTCAGAGGATCATCACTGAGGGTCAATAGGACCCTCAAAGGATCACTTGTTCATTCATTTAACAGAAATTTATTTAGCACCAACCACTGTTCTCCAGTTGCTGAAGATAACCGCAATGACTACAATAGACAAAAAGCCCTGCTTTTGGGAAGCCTGTTATATACAGTCTACGATTTGGTAGTTTGACAGCCAGGTTGCAATGCACCACCCGTTTTCCACTGCATTTTGCTCCATGACCCAACTCTTTTGCTCAGGCGCTCCCTCCCGTCCAGTTGCTCGCCGGAGATACCGGGTTCTGAAGGAGATCCGAACTCTTCAGAAGAGCACAAACCTGTTGTTAAGGAAGACCCCCTTCTGCCGCCTGGTGAGCTCCAGGGAGCTTCCCGCCAACCCCCATGCCGCCTCCTTTCTTTAAATTTCCCAGGTATTGGGCCCCTATCGCCTCTTGCCCAAATGGCAAGGGACCTCTTCCCTAGCCTGGTCGGGGACTCTTCATCTTCTGAAAACGTGAGCCCACAAAGGGCACCTTCTAATTCTTTATGGAATTAATTTCTAACCCCTACCACCTTCGAACTGTGTTCTTTGATTACGTACAAGGAACTCTGTCATCCAACCACCCTTTCATCCCTTGTCTTGCCCTGAGAGATTGTCTCCTCCTCTCCCCACCACCAATGAAGAGAGACGGGCCAATCTCTAAGCTCCCTGGAGTTGACACCAGCTAATAGTTAGGTTCTATGATTAAGGGCCAGGAAGGAATAACGGAAATGAAGATTCATGGAGACTCACGGAGAGAGTCTGTCTTCTCTTGAACCTCCTTTTACTCTCTACTCCTCCCCACTCCCCTTCTCCCTTGCTCCCCATCCCCACTCCTTCGCAGGCAAGAGAAATATGTGCTGTATTCACTCGTGGTGTGGACTTCAATTGGCAAGCCCAGGCCCTGTTGGCCCTACAAGAGGTAAGATGGGGGCCACGGTCCAGTTGGGTGAGGGGTGAGTATGGGAGAAAGGCAAGGCTACATCTCACCTCCTTGAAAAGAACAAGGAACACCCAGGGTTTGGAGGCTAGGTTCTCATTTGATGGTAGTGGAATTCCCAGGCAAAGTTCAGTCTCATTCTGTGAATAATCCTTCCCCGCAGTCCTTTGAGCCCTTAGAGACTGAGGTTAGCAGTTCTCTCAGCAGAAAGCAGCCCATGGCCCCTCGTCTGTGTCAGTCTTTCTGCTTTTCTTTCTGTCCGCAGGCAGCAGAAGCGTTTCTAGTTCATCTCTTCGAGGATGCCTATCTCCTCTCCTTACATGCCGGCCGTGTCACTCTCTTCCCGAAGGATGTGCAGCTGGCCAGGAGGATCCGAGGCATTCAGGAAGGGCTCGGCTGAGCTCCTGCCGCCCGTGCCTCTGTAAGCTTTTCCTGCTCACCAGAGAGTGAGTGCACTTTGGAGGAAAACACCTAGCTTCTCATCACTGTGGTGGGAGTTTCTGTGAAGGAATGTTGCTTCTCCATCCTTAAGTCCTTTGCTGCCTCGCCTTCCCCTTGTTCTCTAGGGAAGGTTTGACTTAGTTTTGACTTGAATGCTTGGGATTCTGCGGCTCATGCCCTTTAAGTAATGACCAGACAGCCTGAACCTCTGACCGAGTGAATCCTCTCCATTCTGCAAGGACCAGATGACCTCATTTTGATTAAAACAGAGTTCTTATTTTTGAAAATGCCTTGTTAGTAATTGTGATTCCTGTATTTCAGGGATGATACCAGGGACTCTGCCCGTAACTAGGACCAGATCACGGAGTACAAGGTGCTGCCTGGACTTGCTGTCTCTGAGCAGAGTGTGTGTGTTGCTTTTGTAACTAGGTTTTTTTAAGAAGGAGAAGACTGCATGGCTTTCCTCTGTAACAGAGGTAATACATGACAGAATCAACACATTCCAAAAGTCCTGACAATAATTTTCAGATGAAGAGACTCCAAGTTTGACTTCACTTTGCAAATTATTCACACACCTGATGATTTGGAAGACATCAGATTTTCTAGGTTGTGAGAGAAAAGGATATTTACTGATTATTTTAGATCTTTCTGTACCATTTAAATTTTTTACCATATGTATATTTACTTTTATTTAAAGCATAAGGGAAAAAATAAGAGAAGACCACTTCAGCCAGCTGCATGGAAGAGCCTGACGCATCCAGCATACAAATCTCTGTCCTTCAGATTGATTTCATCATCAGTGGCAGCAGCAAGTTCCTGTGTGGACTGTGCCTGTCAACAGATTATATAGCTTTTCAAAAACTCAATTGGGATGAAAACAGGAAATCGTTAAGGTTTGGTGGCTCCTGGCTCCTTCCGGTAAATTCCTATCAAAATCATTCAGAAATTCTAGCTTGTAGAATTTATTTTATTCTTATCTGCAAGTCATAGATGATGTATCATAATTTATACTGCAGACTTTTTCATTCCAGGACTTTTAAGAGCCTTTTCAATGTTTTTACAGGTATTTTTTATAACTCCCTTGTGGAGAGATAATAAAAATAATTCTTTAATGAGAAAAAGTTGAAGCGAAGTCACTACCGTACAGAGATTATACTGTGTCCTTTGTGTGTTAGCGTTAAGTTCTTCATTTGGACACTTGGCCAACAGCCACAATTTAAACAAGAGAATTCAGGGATGTGTTTTTGTCTCCAGTGGAGTAGGGCGTGAGCAGATAAAAGCCTTGCCCATCTCTTGTAACTGAAAGCAGCTTAAGAGATCTCCAGAGAAATGGGAAGGCCACCCGAAGACTTTTAGATATTGTGTGTGGTGAAAATGATTAGTGAGGGCGGACACGAATAATGACGAGTCAGCCAACTGAACTGAGAGACAAACTAAAGGGAAAAGGACCAAGTTCTGTTGTGTGATTTTAACCCTTTGGAAAAACCGTTTCCTGTTCGACATCAACTCATTTTTATGTAGACATTGGAATAAAGCTTACCTATCTATGACTATATTTAAAATTCTTGTCAGTATGTTATTAATCAGAAGATTATACTCTTCCTCTAGTTTTCTTTAAATTGACACTTCTCTGCTCTCTTAAAATTGTACTAACCAGGACCCCACTGTAACACATGGTCACATGTCACATGCAGATGCCAGGCAGGATGTGTGCTCAGCACCACAGAGTATTTATACAGTAACGTGAGAATAAGTAACTTACACCATGATAATGTTATATGATATCATTACAACTTACTGTAAACTTTGAGCACTTACACTGCTGATGTTGTTGGAGTTTTGTTTTTGTTTTTCTCTACTTTCTGGGTGATTTCACCAACATTATGTTCTAACCTTTCCATTAAGTTTTTATTTCTGCTTTCACATTTTTTAATATCCAAGAACTCTCTTATTTTTTGAATGTTTCTTTTTTATAGCATCCCAATCAGTATTTACTCAAAAAAAAAAAAAAACCAATCTAGATATTTCAAGCCAAGCGGAATTTAATGGAAGGGATTGGTTACATGATGTCAAGAGGGCCGGAAGAGCTAAAGGGAAGAGAGGACGCTACCCCAGGATCAGGAAGCTTCCAATGCTCAAAGCCCACACTCACTGCTGCTCGGCTGGAAGCATGGCCCCCGCCACTACTGCGTTAGAACCACACCAATGCTACTGAGCAGGAATAAGGAGCCCCCGCTCCAGCCAATGCTGCTGCAGCCACCACTGACACCGAGGACACCTGTCATCCGCTGCTGCTTCTGCTGCCAAAGGCACTACCAGAACAACAGAGAAATGTCTCAACTCCCACCTGCCAGGCCCCACCAGCATTTTCCATTGGCAGAACCTAGCCAGAGCAGCTGCAAGGGAGTCTGAGGACCCAACTGTTGCCTTCTAAGCCCCTTGTGTTAGGGACGAGACCTTGAAAGGGTGAGAATGGAGCTTTGAGGGCCAATAGACACGCTCTGCAGGACGTGTGCTCTCAGCACCCAATCCCAATCTTGTTTCATGGATGCAATACCATTTTAAGGATATTTATCATAATTTTGCTACTGGTTTTTGTTTTCTTTCTGCTGCATCATCCTGTTTCCTCTAAGTTGTTTTTGTTTTTCCTGTTAGTTCTAGTTTCCCTTTCACTTATAAGGTTTTCCTTTAATGTTTAACAATCTTTACGTTTAAAAGTGGGAGACAGAAAAGCTAATAGGTAGTTCTGAGCATGTTGGTGGGGCTTGTTGACTTGGAGCTTTACTGTAGAATGGTCAGGTGGGTCTTTTGTTGGGGACACCCTGCTCTCTTAGGCCAGCCAGATCCCCAGGGGAGGGTCATCCAACCCTTACCACTTGGACAGCAAAGGCCCAGCTGGTTCTAGGAGCTGAGTGGCAGAGTGCTGAGGATATCCATATGCAAAGTTCACCGTGCATAAGCTTCCTTAATCTCCCTGGCTGTGGCCTCCTGAAGTCCAGAGACTCGATTTTCTCTTCTCTTGAGGATCAGCCTCCAAGCTTCTGCCGGGATGGGGGAAAGAGAGTCACCAGTGATTGAGTGGTAGGAGAGGAACATTTAGGGACTTGTTTCCTAAGCAGCATCTAACCAATCCTCTATTTTAGCCAACCCTCACTCACACCCAGTTGCGGAAGTAACTGATGCTCTTTTGTTCCTGAGCCTTATGAGGATTTTGCCTTGTAGCTTGTGATGGTTCTTAACTTCCCCCACTGCTAGTTTAGGATTCCACTCTCCTGGGTCTGTGAAGTCAGTTTCTACTCATCCATCTGCTTTCTAAGTTTCAGGATTTTTGTTACTGTTTTTTCCTGTCCTGTCTTCCCCATCCTTATGAATTTATGTTGAGCTTCCTATCGTCTATAGCATTGTAGATTGGCAGTTATTTTCTCTCTTTACATGAGAAAGCTGTTCCGCTATTTTCTGGGTTCTGTTCTTGCTGTTGAGAAGTCAGCTCTCAGTCCGACGGATGCTCCTTGGAAGCCAATGTTATCTCTGACTTTCTCTTCTTAGAAGATTTTTCTTTGTTTTTGGTGTTCTGCAATGTCATTCTGATGTGTCTAAGTGTGCATTTCTTTGTATTTGTCTTGCTTGGCATTCATAGGGCTTCTTGGATATGGATTGATGTCTTTTTATCAATTTTGGAAAATTCTCTCCTCAGACACTGCCCCTTTGCATTCTCTCTCCCCTCGTTCTGGGACGCCAGTTATCTGTTTGCTGGGCCTTCTTCTCACTGTATCCTTAATGTTTCTTCCCCTCTTCTATTTTCCATCTTTTTTCTATCGGTGCTGCGTATCTTCTTTCTTCTGTTCTACCCTGTAATTAATTGATTTTCTTTCAGCTATGTCTAATCTAGTTTTAAACCAGATCATTTTCTTAATTTCAGTTATTGTATTTTTAGTTCTAGAATTTTTGATTCTTTTCAAAATTGTCCTGTCACTTTTTTTTTTTTTTTTTTTCCGGTACGCAGGCCTCTCACTGTTGTGGCCTCTCCCGTTGCGGAGCACAAGCTCCGACGCGCAGGCTCAGCGGCCATGGCTCACGGGCCCAGCCGCTCCGCGGCATGTGGGATCCTCCCAGACCGGGGCACGAACCCGCGTCTCCTGCATCGGCAGGCGGACTCCCAACCACTGCGCCACCAGGGAAGCCCTGTCCTGTCACTTTTTATAGTTTCTAGTTCCCTGCTTAAGATGTCAAGCTTGGCTTTTATATCCTTTAACGTAGTAAGTAAGCATAGTTGCTTTACAGACTGTGTGTGATAACTTTCGTATTTAGACTCCCTCTGGCTCTGTTTCTATTTGTGGTTTCTGTTGATTCTCACTCATGTTTTTTTCTCTTTGGTGTTGATTACATTTGATAGTATGCCCGACACATCTATATGAGGAAATAATTTGAGGCCTAGAATGGTACCTTCCTCTAGAGAGGACTGGCATTTTCTCTGCCATGTACTTGGAGGCACTAAACATTCAGAACCACCTTAATTCAGTTTTAGAGCTTGAGATTTTCTGAGCCACCCAGATGTTTCAAAGCCAAGGTACAGTGTCAGGTTGGAATTGTTTCTCATTCACTTTATTCCTAAGGTACAACCTGCCCTCCAAGGTCAGCTTATCATGCTTACCTTGGCAGGCCTGCACTTCAACCTTTGTCTCCCTAATCCCACAATGTTACCAAAAGCATACCTCATCCCTCAGCTACTTTTTTAGGACTGGCAAACATCCCCATGAGAAAGTGTTAGGCCTAATCTGTTAAACTCATCTCTAGATTTCTGTCCTCTCTTTGATCTTGGATCAGTAATTACTAATAAGTAGTCACTATCTTGTTAGCAGTTTAACGCTTTTAAGGAAGAAAAAATATAGTTGTCCAACTTTTTTTAGTTGTCTTCAGTAGGAGAATGATCCAAATGACTACTGGCATAAAGACAGATAGACCAATGGAATGGAATAGAATAGAATAGAATAGAACAGAATAGAATAGGGAGCCTAATAAATAAATAAACCCTCGCACATATGGTCAAATGATTTTTGACAAGGGTGCCAAGGCCATTCAATGGGGAAAAGACAGTCTTTCCAACAAATGTTTCTGGGAAAACCAGATATCCCCATGCAAAAGAATGAAGTTGGAACCTTACCTAATACCATATAGAAAAATCAACTCAAAATGGACCAAAAACCTAAATGTAAGAATGACAATTATAAAACTCTTAGAAGAAAACATAAGGCAAATACTTCACAACATTGGATTTGGCAATGATTTCTTGGATATGACACCAAAAGCACAGGCAATAAAAGAAAAAATAGACAAGTTTGAGTTCATGAAAATTAAGAATTTCTGTGCATCAGAGGACACTATCCACAGAGTGAAAAGGCAGAATGAGACAAATATTTGTGACATATATAATGAGATATATATGATATATGATAATGTATACATAACATATAATGTATAATGAGATAATGAGACAAATATCACAGAATGAGAAAAATTTGCATATCATATCTGTTAAGGGATTAATATCAGAATATATAGAGAACTAAAAATAACAACAAAAACTTGATTCAAAAATGAGCAAAGGGGGCTTCCCTGGTGGCGCAGTGGTTAAGAATCCGCCTGCCAATGCAGGGGACATTGGTTCGAGCCCTGGTCCGGGAAGATCCCACATGCCGCGGAGCAAATAAGCCCGTGCACCACAACTACTGAGCCTGCTCTCTAGACCCCACAAGCCACCACTACTGAGCCCATGCACCACAACTATTGAAGCCCGCACGCCTAGAGCCCGTTGTCCGCAACAAGAGAGGCCACCGCAATGAGAAGCCCGCGCATCGCAACGAAGAGCAGCCCCCGCTCGCTGCAACTAGAGAAAGCCCGCGGGCAGCCATGAAGACCGAACGCAGCCAAAAATAAATAAATAAATCTGTTTTTTAAAAAAAATGAGCAAAGGACTTGAATAGAGGAATATGTTGCAACAAGAATGTTAGTTTTGTAACTCTAAACATTCAATAACATTTTTTCCAAATTTGGTAATATTATATCTTCCCAATGGGAAAAAAAAAAATGAGACTCATTCGTGAATGTTTATGTTTAAATCCCAGTTGATAATAGCTATTTTCATTATTGGCTAAACTGTCTGATGAGAATGTACAGTTAGTTCCAAATCCCCAGCCTGCAGAGGATTCCAAGAAATGGCACCCAGAGAGTATCAAATGCAGCTTGATCCAGGAGAGAAAGGAGACTTGCGTTTCAGAGTCTCTAAGTGAGCTGAAGAGAACTAGCAAGGTGCGTCTCTCTGGGCGTTTGCTAAGTTCTGGATGGTCCCCACTCCACCCCAGCCAACCGAGTCGGTGTGGACACCCTCTCTGCTCTGACCATCAACTTGCACGGAACAGGGTCTTCAGAGTAGATGGCAGAAGGCCAGATACCAGATGCCAGCGAAGGTTGTGGAGAGAAAGAGAACTGTCATTCTGTCCAAAAAATATGAAACCATCCCTTTGCCTAACAAGTGTCTCTCCAAGCCTCTTCAGTGTTAGATTTCCTTGGTTTACCAGTGCGCACACAGGGTCAAAGCTCACTCTACTCCCTTTTATCAGATCACACTCAGACACCCAGAGAACTGAAACCCTAACTCTGCTGTTAATAATAGCATGACTCACCTGCAACTTTTCCACAGAAACAGCAGCAAAGAACAGGAGGCGGCCAACATCAGATTAGACCCAGATTCCACCACAAGGCGCAAGAGACAGCGTAGTTAGTACATGAGAAAAAATTAGTTTCTTTCAAGCACTTTCGTGGAATCAGACTCATAGGTTTGGGAATAACGGTAATAACCAGCCAGTGTATACACACACTTATGCCTGAATCTCCTCTCTAACAACATCCTCCCCACACCTCCCTGCAAAGCAGCCGGCTGTTCTCTCCTTGGACTCCTCTACTGATGGGGAGCTCATTACTTCACTAGGCAGCCTATTCCATACCCTGATACTCTGACTCCAGAAGAATCAGTAATTTCCTCCTACTATTTCCAGTTCCCCTTCTTGGGGCCCATATAGGTCATACCTCACTCCTCCCCAACATGACAGGCTTTCCTGCAATAAGACAGTCCAGTGACAGCTCCAAAGTCACCACTGGACTGACTGTCATGACTATTAGATCAGAGACTCCAGCTCCTTGGCTTGGAGGTTATTAAAATTTGGTTTTGCCATTC
The DNA here is from genome assembly GCF_011762595.2 of Tursiops truncatus. Taxonomy (NCBI): domain Eukaryota; kingdom Metazoa; phylum Chordata; class Mammalia; order Artiodactyla; family Delphinidae; genus Tursiops; species Tursiops truncatus. Next base: position 68,137,919 of record NC_047047.1, on the reverse strand, counting down.
AAATCAAGGAGGAAAGGGAAGGTTCCAGGCCCAGACAAAGGCCCTCTCAGAGCACCTCCCCCTCCCCTAGGGGAGCCCCTTGCCCCCAGGCCTTTGTTGCTCACTCTCAGGTCTCCTGGGGGAGAAGGTAGGACAGGGGCATCGTAGGGGTGGAGGGGGCTGGCTTCCCAGGACCACCCTGGGCTTCCTGCTTCTCTAAGGATTGTTACATGCACCCATCTGTTCACAATCTATGTCTAAAGCCAGGCTGCTTACAGTCTCGAGGAAGAGGCATGGGCCAGCCGAGAGGCGGTGTCTTCATTTCCTGCACTGCTGTGTCTTCAGCTTGTCTCTGACCCTCCCATGCTGGGCACCACAAGGCTCTGGCCACCATCAGAACTCTCCCCCTGCCTGATGTCCTCCTTTCTCCCCTGCAACTGAACCAGTATTTTTCACAAAATTTTAAAAAGTTGAGTAGATAAATGTACTCTGTAAACTACAAACTTGGTAGACTGAGTATAGAAAAACAATTCAACTAAAACTTACCAGGCACATTAATATATGAACGACAGCGAGGAGATGGCCTGGTAGTTAGGTGTGGCGATTAGAAGGCCGTACGTGCTAACCGATGGTCACTGGGACCAAGATCATGGCACACCAAATCCAAGGTCACCACCCCTGAAGCTGTGTTGGGGGGAAGTGGAGCAGCTATGATGACAGGTCTGCACACTCAGCCCGAGGGATTAGCAGTAACCAGTCTCCTCTCGTCCTCTCCTGGAGCCTAGAGAGATCAGGATAGGACAGTCCTGCAATACCACTCAAAAGATTTCCAGGGCTTCCCTGGTGGTGCGGTGGTTGAGAGTCCGCCTGCCGATGCAGGGGACACGGGTTCGTGCCCCGGTCCAGGAGGATCCCACATGCCGCGGAGCGGCTGGGCCCGTGAGCCATGGCCGCTGAGCCTGCGCGTCAGAAGCCTGTGCTCCGCACCGGGAGAGGCCACAACAGCGAGAGGCCCACGTACCGCAAAAAAAAAAAAAAATATTTCCAGGGGCTCGCATAGGCCTGGGGCCCCACAGGGCTCTCTCCCTGGGGTCCCTCCCAGCCTCCCCCTTCCACAGCCAAGGAAATGGAAACCCAGAGAGGTTGAGTGAATTCTTGAGCAAAGAAGCTCCCCTGACTGAGGTCGAGGGGACTTTGCAGGCATGAGGTGGAGGATGGTTCTTAGTCCTGCTGCAGAGATGGGGACGGACGACCAGCCAGGGAGACCACCATGGGGAGAGAAGGGACAAAGAAAAGAGACACAGCATTAGACTGTGACAGCAGTCAGCTGAGTCACCCCCAGGATGCCAAGGGGCCTCAGGATCTCTGTTCTCCCCAAACCCATTCCTACAAAAAGCAGAGTCCAGCTCCTCTGGGGCCCCAGGAAACTCTCCAGCCCTCACCTTTCCGTCAGGAGAGAAAAGGTGGGAGCCCTAGTGACCACCAGGGCCAGGTACGACAGACGTGGCAGGACGTGAGGGACACTTCCTGTCCCCCTCCCTCCCTGCTGCCACTGCCCTCACTGGTACAGGATTCTGACTTTGGAGACCCCTCTAAAATATCCCCTTGGCCCTTGTTATGGGCTGAATTGTGTCCTCCACAAATTCCTTTATTGAAGTTCTAACGCCCAGTACCTCAGAATGTGCCTGTACTTGGAAACAGAGTCTTTGGAGAAGTAATTAGGGTAGAGCAAGGTCATTAGGGTGGGTCCCAATCCAGTGTGACTGGTCTCCTTATAAGAAGAGGAAATTTGGACACAGATGTGTGTTGAGGGAACCGTGTGGAGAAACAGAGAGAAGATGGCCATCTACCAGCCACGGAGAGAGACCTCAGAGGAAACAACCTCACTGGCACCTTGAACTTGGACTTCCAGCCTCCAGAACTATGAGAAAATAAGTGTCTGTTGTTTAAGCCCCTCCCCACCCCCCCCACCCCCCGCGTGGTACTTTGTATGTCTGCGAACCAGCCCTTGTCTATCACCCCTTCTCACTGTTACTGCGGCATCCACAAGAGGACAGGCTGTGTGACGGTGGAAGTGGACACTGGGCCCATCACAGAGAGCGGGTGTGGTGGCGTGGGGAGAGGAGGTGAAACGTCACCCTGGTAGACACCAGGCGTGGGCTGTTCAGGGCAGCAGGGCTCGGGTCTGTGCAAGTGAACATGCCCAGCAGAAGAGACCGTCCCTATGTGCTTGGGAGGGAGTCCCAGACTCACTTGGCCTTTTCCACCGGCGCCCCGAGGCAGAGGATGTTGAGTCAGAAGGAGAACTGTAGAACTCACGGTGGAAAGAGAGCTCTGCAGGCCCCAGGCTCACCTCTAACCTCCAGTGGGGCAAGAACCACAGGCCACAGGCCCAGGGAGAAACCTGAAGGAAAAGAAACCCGATTAGATCATAACATCTGTGCAGGTATTTAAATTAGAAAATAACCGTAAAAAGAGAGATGGAACACGTTGGTAAAGAACCTTCCTGTTCCAGAGGCTTTCGCGTGGCTGAGAATCACCTGTCCTTCCTGACAACTCTGAGGGGACTGTCGGGACCTCACCTTCCACACGAGGTAGTGAAACAACCAGAGTCGCAAGGAATCTGGGCCTGGCACGGGCAGCGCCATGTCTGAAGCCCGACTCTGACCGTGGCTCTGTAACCCGGGCAAGCTGCTCATCCCCCGTCAGCGCCGTCGCGGGCTCTGGCAGCGCCTGCCTCCTCATAAACGGCAGCAGCTGCTATTGTTATCACGGTTCTACAGCAGCGCCTTCAGGGAGGCCGAGCGGCCATGTGGCAGAAGCTTGAACACAGTCTTCGGGCCAAATTCACAGGCTTGGACAGCCTGGTACCCAGCAAGGAGTACGGCCACATAAACCGGCTGTCGGCCCTCAAATCGCCTTCACAGGAGCCCTATTTCAGGACTGTTGCATGACGAGGGCTCAGAGGGCAGCGGTCTCAGGCGCTAGGACTTGGTGGGGGGCTTAAGTGGTGTAAGCAATTCTGAAAGGTTGTCATTAGCTATTGAATAAAATTGGTCACCCTCAGTTCCCAAGCAGAGGGACTAATGTACCATAACATCTCGAATTTATTTGGTGTCTTTCTGCCAAGGAGATCAAAGCACTTGAAAATAATTTCCTCTAAACTTTTCCGAGCAAGAAGCCAGTGGGGGAAAAGCACATTTCCCCTATGAGCTCCGCTTGACATCAGTCAGTCTCTGAGACTTTATAATTCTGTATGTTCTAGCAAAAGGCTTTTGCACCTATCCTCAGTGGCACTCTGGGAAGTAAACAGACAGGTGGGGTTGACCCCATTTTACAGATGGGTAAATGGAAGCCCCGGGAGCCTGAGTCCCTTTCCCAACTGAGGACTTTCCCATCGTGCACTGCTGCACATTGGTACCTCCATGCATTGTCATGTTTGCTATTTTCTCCTTCCCAGGGCTCCCCTAAATTCCTCCTGTGTTCTCAATCCCTTCCCCTCTCTCTTTGTCCCAGGGCTCACCTTCTTCGACCCTTCTACACCTCTATCTCCCGTGCAGAGCTTCATATGGCTATGTACCTGCAGCTGGAAAAACCTTCCCCCGTACCCTGCTGCCCCTCTTCTTAGCCATCCCAGCTCTGGCCCTTCCTCTCCCTGGCAAGTTTCCCCTGACTATCAACCGTGGTTGCTTCTGTTTCTTACCACATACTCCTGAGCCCACAGGTGGCCTTTCACCTTCACCCCTTCCATTGCAACTGCTCACCAGGCACTGTTCTCAATATCCTGAATAATAATAACCACCATACATTGAGGGTCTACTGCTGCAGGTGCTGTGCCATCCATCCTTAAATGACCTTGAGGGAGGTACTGTTAGCTCAGGTTACAGACGCGGAAACAGAGGCTCACAGCCTCTGGTTCAAGTTTAGAGCAGCCTGATGCTAAAGCCAGTGCCTCTCCTTTTCCACAATCCCTCCTGCTGGGCTGCTTTACGTACCTGGTGCAGGGCAGGCCCTCATCACCCACCCAACCCCCCAGCAGCTCCCCTCCTTCTGCCCTCCTGGCCATGAGTTTCCCAAGGTCCTTCCTCTGTCCCTCTGCATGGCATTCCTGCACTCTCCCCAGGCTTCAGTTGGGACTTCTCTCCAGATGGCCCCCAAATCCACCCTCTGGCTGCAGCCTCCTCCGGATTTGGGTTCTATATCTCCAAATCCCCTTGGCTGCCCAACATCCTGGGGGCTTGCAACAGAAGTTTCTAAAGCCAGACTCCACAAAGCAACCTCCATCTTGCAGGGGCTGGGCTTCTGCCCACCATGCTCCAATTCTCAGTCACCTTGGGCTTTTCTGTAAGCCTGGCCTTTCCACCTCCCAGCCAGTCACCAACACACAATTCTTTCTCCCTGGTCCTCTCAAACTCATTGCTTCCTTCCTCACCTCATCTCCTGAGGTGATCTACAGCTGATCTACTGCCACCTTCCCGCTGGCCTTTCCTGTCGCTGTAAGACCCCAGCCCTGGACCCCTCAAGTCTCCTGCACATGCCCTGGGATGGGCCTTCCTTGGGGTGGAGGGTCGTAAGGACTCCACTCCTCAGTCCTGACCTCCTGAAATAACTCCCCTTCCACAACCTGGACACCACACCCAGTCATGCCCCACTGAATCCCTCTGCAGAGGAGGCACAGGGTTCAAAGTCAGACAGACCTCAGCCTGAAACCTAGCTCTCCCACTCACTTGCGTTGTGACCGTTAGGTTGGTAACTTAACCTCTCTGAGCTTCAATTCTCTCATCTGAAATTTAATCAAGTTGTTGGAAAGATTAAATGGGGTTCTGTTTGTAAAGCACTCAGCATACCCCTGGCACCTTACTCGACAAGTGGTGACTGATTTCTTTACTGGAGACCAAAATACACCCCAGACCCACATTTGCCCACCTCCTCACACCCCACGCCACCTTGGAAACCTCTCTGCCGCAGGAAGGGCATGCCCCCTCAGGACTCATCTGCGAGGGGAGAACATTTGACAACAGTGAAAGCACACTGACTGCCAAGGGGAGATGGAGAATTACTTGCCTGAGCAGCAATATCACCCCCAGGTGACAGCCAGGACCAGCACAAGGAGCAAAGCCTTCATCCTAGCAGCAGAGAAGGGCTGCTTCCTCCCTAGGGACATGACACTGGGCCAAACCCAGGCTTGCGTCTCCCTTTATACACAGGATGAGCCCTGCAGCCCCTCCCACAGGAGGAACTTGATGCTTTTCCACCCAGGTGCTTTCAGGGACTGGCCAGGCCTGCAGCCCCCTTCCCTCCCCATCTTCCAGCCCTGGTGCCAGGTCCAAGCTCCAGCCACAGCAGCATCAGTCCCCTCCTCAAGCCCAATGCTGCTTCCCGGGGCTCCAACCCCCGGCCCTAACTCATGGAGAATCAGGCTTCCTGAAGTTTTTTTTTCTTTTCTATACTCTCGGGGATTCAGGAGTCACACAGAAATTGAAGTCACATAAAAACGAAATGGGGGCTTACCTGAATTCATTATTGGTAACTGTGGTCAATCAATAAAGCTCTTCTCTGGACTTGAGAGCAGGACAGGACTCACCTCTGGGTCAGGGACCTACAGAGGTTTTATTCATTTTTGTTCATTTTGTTCATTTCATGCTCCACTTTAATTATGTTGGTTTAGTGGATCTGAGTCAGGAGTAGCTCAAAACTACACAACGAAGAATACTCTACTTCAACAACAGTTGATTTGCAGGTCTAGGAACGATGGCTTGGAGGTGGCATCCAGCTACACACACACACACACAGAGAAATAAGCCTTATTAAGACACATTCTGGGGTAATTAAGGTGCTGTAGGGAGACAGGCACATTTGCAGACTGCAGATGGGAATGTAATTGAAAGGGTTCAGAATATGTCACCCCCAAATATGCCACTTTGGCATACTGATTATTTTGAATTAAAGGTACTTTTAAGAAACAGTTGGTACAAGAAGGACACTCTGACCCTCCTTTGTCCTCCTGAAAGCAAGAGATCAATCTCCCATGTGGAAGGGACCCTCCCTGTACCAGGAGGATAGAAGACATCCTTATCACCAGGGACAGGGAATTTAGGGCTGAGAAGCCTGTAACAACAAAACTGGTTAAAGTAACCCCTATCCTCCTACTTACTTCTTCCCTATTTACTACCCATAGCCCAGACTCCTCTGTCTTGTCAATTCTTCACAAATGTATTGTTTCTTTGTCTAAAAAGTATAAAAACCTCCTTCTCTGGTCATTTCTTCAGGTCTTCCGTCTCTTGTGAAGGCTCCCATGGACATGTAAGAATTCAATCAAATTTGTATGCTTCTCTCCTATTAACCTGTCTTATGTCAGTTTGATTCTCAGGCCCAACCAAAGACCCAAACAAGATAGAGGAGAATTTTTCCTCCCCTACAAAATCGAGTATTTTCTTTTAAAACTCTTTAAATTATGAGTAACCAACAGTTTCGCCATGAGGTTTTCCTTAATGAAATAATTATACAAAGATACACTTGATCAGTGTCCTAACATATTGTCTGATCCTCAGGCACTTTACCTGGATTCAGATGAGCCCCATTCCCAGCACAAACAGGTTTGCTAACATGTTTCAAAGAATACCTAAACGGTAGCCAGCCTGAGCACAGGCCCCTACCCAAGAGAAAAAGGCGGGCGTGAGTTAAAGGGGATCATGTGTTTGTCTACCTTCTGGTTCTGGTACCCAAGGTGTAAAGAACCCACTGGTGGACTGATGGCTGTCGTTCTAATCCTCCTATCCGGGGAGTTCCTGGCTGTGGCCGCCTGGCCCTCTGCAGGGAGTGGGGCACTGAGTGTCAGGCCCAGCAGCCTTGGCACAGGATGTCCTTGCCAGAAAGGGACCGGAGAGGGAGGCAGATGGGGGTCTGTGTTTGGACAATTCACAGAACAAAACTCTCAAAGCTCATTTGAGGGACTTTGGTCCAAATACAACTCCTGGACAGGTACTTGAATCTTGTTAGAAAGCTGGCTAGACACCTGGTTGAAGGGTTTGGACAGTTTGGTGAGGCAAGATTCCCAGGAAGGGAATGGCAAGGATCTCAAAGACTCCACTCAGTGTATGAGGAAACTGAGTAGTTCTTTTATTTCTGCTAGGATTATGATCTGTCTACTATAGTTTCATGCTTATGGGCCTTCGTTTCACTGAACATACAATAATAATGATAATAATTGCTAATAATTTGTGAGCACTTACTAGAGCACATCTGACTTATTAGATCCTCATAACCCCTACAAAAGTAGGTAATCTGCTATAACAGTACATTTCAATTGTATGATGATTTATACTGTTCATTTTTTTTTTTTTTTTTTTTTTTTTTTTTTTTTTTTTGCGGTACACAGGCCTCTCACCGCTGTGGTCTCTCCCGTTGCGGAGCACAGGCTCTGGACGCGCAGGCCCAGCGGCCACGGCTCACGGGCCCAGCCGCTCCGCAGCACGTGGGATCCTCCCGGACCGGGGCACGAACCCGCGTCCCCCGCATCAGCAAGCGGACTCTCAACCACTGCGCCACCAGGGAAGCCCTATACTGTTCATTTTTAACCTGTAAATTACAAGCCATCGAATAAGCACTGAGCACTCACCTAGTCCACAGCATCTCACATACATTACCTCACTCTTCTCCCACAAGCACGCTGTGGCTGGGACCTGAACCGTCCTCCTGTACAGCAGAGGATACTGAGACTTGGAGATGCAGCACCCCTTGATCCCATGGTTAAGTGAATGATTCAGGCAGGTGTCCAAAAGGTGCCCCACCTTCCAAAACCTGGGCTTTTATCCAGCCTCTTTTGATCCTCACAACAGCAGAGAGATGATCACTGCCCTACAGTTGGGAAGCAGAGTCTCTGCTGAGGGAGGGGACTCATCCTGGGTCACCCAGGGTCACACGGGCCGAGTCCTTCTTCCAAGTGCTCTAAGACACTGTACGGTTGAACAGCAGGACACATGGCTCCCTGGTACCTTACAGAGCCCCATCAGGGCTCTTATCCTGAAAGTGGGGAGACAAACGAATCAAATTCAATAAAACCTCCAAGCTGGATGGGATGGCTGCCACCCTGAAAATTACAATGTGAATTCCAAATAACCATTATAGGTTTGATAAAAGGGCAAATGTGAACAGAATAATGTTCAATAACAGGCAGTGTGGTCTAAAGGGACAAATAGGGATTCTGGAGTCAGACCTGGGTCTTGATCTCTGCTCTGCCCTTTTGAGTTGTTTGACCTTGGGCTAGTTACTTGTCTTTGAGATCCTGTTTCCCTCTTCTGTAAAGTGGGTGTCACGATACCTTTCTCACAGGTCTGCTGTGGGGATTAAGGGAATAACATATATAAAATATGCAGGAAATGCTAGATAAATATTTGCTTTAATTCCTATTGAGATAGGTTCTGATTAATGCAACTACAGAGGAAAAACTAGCTCAACAGAAGGGCTGGCTTCATAAAAAAGTTGCAGAAAAAAATCAGATAAAGGCAGTAATGGGTATATTTTTTTATTGTTGTATTTCTTTGGACTCATTTTATAAATGAAAACCCAACTTGGTGGCCGGAGTGAGGGGATTCTTTCCAATAGTCTCAGCTTCTCAGCCCTGGTCAAGGGTTCAAGCATTGTGTTGTAGAGGGTGACGGGTGGGAAACAAAAAGATGATTGAAGATCTGGCTCTTAGAGTAACTCTTCTGTTCTCTGAAGGTGATTGTGTATATTTGAGTTGTGTTTCTTGTCCTATTATTCTTTCTAATACCCAGATGAATTTTATTTGTTAAGGGAGAAAATGGCTTAAAACAAAGTCTCCCTATCCTTATCTGTATAATGTTGACATTGTGAGACGATGCAATTTCTAGGTTCCTTTAGGCTTGAAGAATCTCTACATGTGTGTGAAAAAAATGCAAGTTTAAAATTGTAGGTTTCCACAATGGGGCCAGGGCAGCTGGAATCATCCAGTGATTCCTTCTGGTTCCAAGAGAAGACAAACTTTGATTTCAAAACTAAACTTTGAAATTGAAAAATAAATGAGGAAAATAAAAGGTTTCCAAGGCTAGAAGGAACGATTTAAATTTTTGAAGAGCTCATCAGCATTTCAAGGGTAGTGATAAGCCGCTGGAATTTACTTTGCTGTTTTCAGCTCAAGCACCGCCACCCCCAGCCTCCCCAGTTCTCCTCTCCTGTGTCTCCGTGTCAGGCTGGGTGGCCACAGCTCTGGGGTCTGAAACTCTCCCAGTCTCATTCCCCTTTGTTCCTGTTTGTGTATCTAATCATCTTCATGCTTCCTCTGTTCTCTCTCTCTCTCTCCCTCTCAGTGTCCACTTGTCCATCTTCCTGACTCCTTTTTGGCCCCTGCCCCGTGGCCCTGACCTGAACATAGAGGGTTTTTTTTTTTTTTTGAGGTACGCGGGCCTCTCACTGTTGTGGCCTCTCCCGTTGCGGAGCACAGGCTCCAGACGCGCAGGCTCAGCGGCCATGGCTCACGGGCCCAGCCGCTCCGTGGCATGTGGGATCTTCCCAGACCGGGGCACGAACCCGTGTCCCCTGCATCGGCAGGCGGACTCTCAACCACTGCGCCACCAGGGAAGCCCTGAACATAGAGGTTTGACTGCTGGCTCACCATTTTTTTAACGGCTAAGTAGACTTCACAACATGAACTCCAGAGTAGGGTTGTTATGGAGAAGTATGAGGGGGAAAAGAGGTGAAAAGAGAAGGCCAAGGAAGAAATTTAACACAAAGGTCCTCAGGAATGTTGGAGCACACCCCTTCTCAGAGAGCACCTCGAGGAGGAACAGGTTGAAACTGCAGGAGGAATATCTGGGTGCCGATGACTTGGCTTGCCTCCCCTTGAGAGCTGGTCATTCATGGTCACCACAGCCTGTCACCTTCTGGTGGGTTGTAGGGGAGGGCGTGCTGGAGCAGGAAGGGTTCAGCTTTGCATCCGGGAGATGGGGCTGGGAACCATAGTTCTGCTACTTAGAGGGCGTGACTCTCCGGACCTGGATCTCCTCATCTGCAAGAGATGAGCAGTGCTACCTGCCATGTGCAGGGGGAAGGGTCAAATGTGTTCTAAAAATACCTACTACTCTTTCCTCCTACCCCTTTTATGGTAGCCCTTCACTTGCCCATTATTCAGAAGCTTGCTGTTAAGGCAATTTGGAACCTCAAACACATTTTCTCATAAAAACCAGTAGCCCTGAGCTGTGTGAAGCCTGGCCCCGACTCCAGTCTACCTTGCCGTCCTCCTTCTCTTCCCAACACTCCCATTCATGGTCTGGACTTTCAAGCCATGGTGGGATCTTCAGCTGTCTTCCAAACACCCCTCAGCTTCTCTATCCACAAACTTTTACTCCTTCATCCTGGAATCTCAGACCTCTGCTTAGAACCCTTCAGGAAATCAATATCCAAGTGAAATCCAAATTCAGTGCCTCCATTCTCTGACGAGCTGTTCAGAACTGAGTTTTCTCTTGTCTGAATTGACACTGCACTTCACCTCAGTTGGTCATAGGAGCTTTACAATAAAAGTGACAGCATACTGCCTTTTGCGGTTGTTATAATGGGAGTGTCATATTCTTATATCCCTCACACTGTTCAACAACTATTGCTGAATAAATGAACAATAATAGCTACATTTGTTGAGTACATGCTATATGTCAGGTAGTGTGCTATGCCTTTTTTTTTTTTTTTTTGCTATGCCTTTTTATATGCATTTCCTCATGTAATTATCTCAGCAAAGTTAAAAGAATATATTATGGTCCCCATGCTCTGTGGGGAGCTAAGGTTCAGATGGACTAAGTAACTTTCCCAAGGTCAAATGTCCAGAAAGATGTGTGACCCCCCAAGCCCTGCGTTCCTTCTACTTCCCAAGAGAGAGCCTAAATTAAAAATAAATAAATACAACTAAAATCAACTACCGGGGCTATTTACAACCTCAGGTTTGGGTGCGACTTTCAGCAATGTCCCAAGCCTGAAAATAACCTCCAGGCATTTCTTTTTTGACCAAGGGAGGTAGGCCCAGTAAAGCAAGGAAGCAGGAATCCAAACATGAGGTTCACTAAATGCTGCAGAAAAAGCTTACTGCCACTAGAGGGCTTCCTCTCCCTTTAGGCAAAATGTGCGGCCTGGAACTTTCCAGCAGACCCAGCTGCGGTAAGTCGCCTCTGGGCTCCATTCCACCTCCCTCCAGCTCAACCCATTTTACCTAAATCCCTGGGTCAGCGCAGAAGTTGGCCAGCCTGGGGGAATCCCTACGGCAGTGCCCCAAGCTGGAGCAGTGCGGGAAGGAGGACCCACGCCCCCCTGGTTTTCACAGGCACATCCCCATGCTCCTCTGGGTTGGGGATGCTTTGAGGTAGTCCCTAGGCTCATTTGGGGGCTCCCTGCGTAAGCTTACGATGTGAGAGGGGGCAAAGAAGTAAACCTTCCTCCCAGGAGAAGTGGAGATTCTATGGTGGTAATCCAGAAGTGAGGCCCAAATGCCAGCCTGGCCTGCTCCAGGCCCTGAGCCCACCGCAGAGGAGTACTGAGCAAGTGGCCTAAGGCGACCTCACTTCGGTGGGCTCTGCGGGGGCCCGGGGCCCGGGTAGATTTTGCTGAGATGGGGAGGAGGGACCCTCCGGAGTAGTGAAGCATCGTTTTGTTTGAATATATCCTGCAGAGAGAAACATCTCTCAGGGCCATGGTTGTGCGGCTACAGCCAGGGAACTCCCTCCTCTTCACCCCTTCCCAGGAGCCCGGCAGGGGAGGGGCTTCTACAGCAGCCCCTTGGGGTTCCCCAGGGACCCCGGTATGGGGTTGGAGTGAGGACTCAATGCTGCATTTTAACACCGTATCAATAGCAACGCTTTTGGAGTGACAATAAGTGAAAAGAGGCAAATTACTAAACCATATCTAAGCCATTATTACAACTACTGAAATAACAGATAAACGGTGAAGGACTGAGAGGGAATCAGGGAGGTTGTAAAGGCATGGTGATCCTCTCTCTTTTTTAGACTTGTTGATTTTGTTAAATTCTGTGTGTATTCAAAACGTGAAGAAAAAAGGTGACGCTAATGTAAATTGAATTATAAAACACTTACAGCGTCTTCACCACGCCCTGAAAGGAGGTGTCAGAAATATGACAGGCAGCTAGACCTGAGAGCTCTGGATGGAGAAGCGCTGGCCGAGATTATGAACTCCGGGTTCCAGGCCCCAGAGGGTGCAGATGCGAACTTAGGCGGCCCCGAGTGGCCTTCCACGTTGTACGTGAGAACATTTTCTTACAACTACACCCCCGCCCTCTCCATCCTGCAATTCAGCCGGGCGCCCATTTCGAAGGCGTCGGACTGGGTCTTGGCGGGAACCAGGCGGCCTTAGCCCGGCCTGCAGGGAAGGGGAAGCCCGGCAGCAGCCCGGGAGAGGCGACTGGGGCATTGTTTCAGCCCCTCGGGTGGGGTCCTGCAGGGGGAGGGGAGGCGGTAGCCGTCCCAGGGGACCCGTGCATCAGCGCGTCCAAGCGCCCGGGCTTTGTGAAGTGCCTTGAGTCACCATGGAAATCCAAAGGAACGCGGAGAAGGGCGCCAGGAGGTCGGCGGGTTCTCGGGCTGCGTCCTCCGTCCCCTCTCGGACCCTGGCCCTGCGGCAGGGCCTGTCGGGAGTTGTAGTCCCAAAGCGGCAGCCGCGAGAGGCGCCGAGGATGCCAGGCGCCGCCGGTCCCCGCCTCTCCCTAACCTGCTAGCGAGAGGTGGGGAGCTCTGGGGAGGAGCCGTCGCTTCAGTGATTGGCCGAGGACGCCTCCAGCCTCCACCCAAGACCCCTCCCCTGCTCGCGGCTTCTGACTCCAGCGCCCGGCGCGCCAAGGCGGCGATCGAGCGAGCGAGCGAGCGAGCGTGCAGCCGCCGCCGCCCCGAGCACCCGCAGCTCCGGCGCCGCGGCGAGACCGGAGGAGAACCCACCAACCGACGGACCCTCGCAGCCGCGGCATCCCGGAGGAGTGGGTGATGGCAGGGTGGGCGGTGGGCTTATTCTCCCCGGGCTGGGACATCCATCTCACACAGTCTCTGTTTCTCTGGGAGGCGCACAATAGGGCCGGGGTCCGGGTGCGCCTAGGGGCCCGGCTGCGGGGGACGCGGCGGGAAGTGTGGTTTGGGAATGGCGGCAGCCTTCCCGGGCTAAACTGGGGCCCGAATCGGTTCCTCTTTGTAAGCCCACAGAGCTCCCAGAGCGCCGAGCGGTGCCTTGCTCATAGTAGGCGTTTAATAGGTGCTCGTGGGATTGCAAAGAACTGGGGTGAGGAGGCAGCTTGGTTGAAGGGGGTTCACTCCTAGCACACAGTAGACGCCCAGCCTCAGTCGTCGAGGCGCAGTGAATAGCTGGAAGGCTGGGTGGGGGCTTGCTGGCCGTGGGCCCGTCCGGCCCCAGTCTTAGATCGGCGCCGTCCTCTGCCCCCACTCCCATCCGCAGACACCCTCTGTCCCTCTCCCCTCCGGGTTGGGGTTTGCCCAGCCTGAACCGGACCCGGCGGCCCGTCCACCCGTCCGGCTAACGGAGCGGACGCCTGAGGACGATTCGCCAGCCGCCTCCGAGGCACCTGTCTGAACGACAAAGGCCGCTTTTTTGCGGCCCGGCCCTCTCGGCGGGCGCCAAGCTGGGTCCCTGCGCTTGAGCCCAGCGCGGGAGCCCTTCTGGCTGCATCGATCTTGGCGAGCGAGAGACGTCGACGCCCCAGGCCCGGGGAGGAGGCAGGAGTCCGAGCTGGAGAGAAGCTGGGATGGAGAGAGGCGGAGGAGAGGCCTGCGTTTGAGCATAGATGGGGGAAATGGGAGATAGAGAAGCTGGGTGGGGACAGGTGACTGGATCTGGGAAGAGGGGTAAACTGGAGACTAGGGTTTGAGGAGGAAAGAGAAGGGTCTGAGGAGGGAGGGACGGAGCTTGGAGCAGGTGGCGCGAGGCGAGGCTGGGGCTGACGAAGAATGTGGAGGGGAGGAGGGATGCTGGAGGGTGGAGACTGCCTGGGTTTGAGGCGGGTAGACGCTGGGGAGGAGGAGACCAGCGCGGTGAGGAGGAGGGGTCTCCCTGGGGAGGGAGGTCTCCGGGGAAGGGAGGGGCAGGCAGCTGGGGTCGCGGGTCTCGGGCCTGAAGACCCTCAGCTCTGGCGATGGGCCTGGCTGTCCTGTGGCTGGCTGGGCGTGGCTCTTGCACCGGGCGACGGACCCAGGATGGCGGATCCGGGACCGAACTGGCTGTCCCCGCGAGGAGCTTTGTCTCCCGGCTTGACACCAGCCCGTAGGGACTCGTTTAGGGTTTTGAGATAATCCGCAGCGCCGCAGGCACACCCTTTTCTTCGCAGAGCTGAAAGGCTTGGTCCAGTGGCAGATGCTGCCAGGGAGGCAGAATGAGGGACGCCTCCCGCCCGACAGACCCGGAGAACAATAGCCGACACTGGTATCCGCCCGACAGCGAACTAGGGCCGCCCCCCCACCCCAGAAATGAAGTGCGCAGTTTTCTGGTGCAGAAAATGCTCCCGGAGAAATCACAGGGCACGTGCTCGTCTCTTGGGGTTTGTGTTGGGGAACCGAGCCCCGCCGTTAATTCCCTGGTGTGAGTCGCGCGTCCCCCTAGACTGTGGCACCGGCAGACAGACGCCGCCCCTGGGTTTGGTACCTTCTGGCTGCGGCACCGCCCCCTGCCCCTTGCTGTTGACCAACCACCAAGACGGTCTGGGGCGACCTGTGGAGGTTGCCTCGGTACTGAGCGGGCTCCCTGAGTAGCCGGCTTTGTCTGGCGAGGCGGCCCACCTCGAAGGTCTGCTGTGTGTTCCTAGAGGGAGTAGTTAGGGCCGGTGCAGACTGTGGTAAAATGGGGAGAAGCTGTCGTGGAGATTACCCGCCACGGGTGCCACTCCTGGCCTTAGAGCCGGCAGCCAGGGGACCAGTGCTTCCCTTTGCCAGTGACCACACCCAAGCCAGCTTATCCATCCTGCAGTTTTGGCTGGTATTGTCTGATGACCTAAGACAGGGATGGCTCTATGATAAGAGGCATCTCCTTGCCCATGGGAAAGCAGATGGACAGAAATGCAAACACAAAAAGGGGTTCAACAGAGCTTTCCATGCACTCATAGTCTTGCTTGCTGTCTAAGTATCTTTCACGCCGCGCGCAGCGTCTTGACATGTGAAATGACAGCCAGAAAGTAGCATTCTGTTTGATAGGTTTTCTTTGATGATTGTTTAGCTGATATTAAAGGTGACTCTTTAGCATAGATTTATACTTTTAAATGGTCATTCATTTAAAAAAAAGAAAAACAAAAAAAAAGCAAGGCAGAAGCATTTTTGTTCCAGGAGTGGAGGAAGCTTGGCTAAATGACAGTCAGAGCATCATAGGACAAATCGGTGTGACATATTTGGCATGAATTTGACCGATGAGCCTTTCGGCTCTCTTAGCCTAGCCTTGAAACCTCTAGGTTTTACTCAGGTTGATGCATAAGGTGAGGGACTGTGATGTGACTGTTGGCTCTTGCCCAAAACGTATGGTTGCTGCCAACGTGAGGTCCTCCCATCTGGGCTGTACCCAGTGGCAGCAGCAGTAAGCTATATCCTGCTGCTTTTAAAGGATGGTGCTTTGAGGAGGTGCCTCTCAGAATTTACAAAGGACTAGCTGGAATGTTGTTCATTGGATGTGTTTAATTAAATTAATAGACCTATCTATCTCCAGAGTGAGTGAAAACCAGGAATCTCAGTATTAGAACACCCAAAATCTGATGCTGAAAGTTTTTTCTTATGAAAAAGCTCAAATGGGAAGTGTGTTTTCATGTCATTTCCCAAAGGAAAAGTTTCAGGAGGGAATGTTTTGTTGGTTTATTCTTCTTGAAGGAACTTATGGATTTAAGGGTGTAATCCTGTGAAAGCACTGTGTGAATATCCAACCCAATTTTTTCCCCATGGGGAGTCAGTTCATAGATGAGGGATGCCAGTATGACCAGCCCATTTCTATGGGGAAGATAGAGAGAAGTCAGCACGCCCCCCTCCCACCTCCTGTGAAAATGCCTGGGAGACAGAGGGGAGAGACGAGTGGCTCCAGAGAAGGACTTTATGTACCCAGAATTCCAGGGTGCCCTTGGGGAGCTCAGCTAGGGACATGAACAACTGGCTGTTTTCAGCATAGCCTCTCCAAGATGTAGATGTAAGCCAGAGTGGTTTCAGTATTCTCAATGCACTGCACGTTTCCACCTCTGGAAACAGTTACTCAGGCAACTCTGCACAACTGGCCAAAATCTGGTTTGAAGACTTGGTGTGGCTTCATCTGTGGTACCTCCACCTCTCCTTGTCCTGCCATGGATATCTAAGAATTCTCCCTCCTTAATAATAACAGCTCCTCTGACACAGAATTCAGCTCCAGGGAACTGTAGGCCAAAGGCCATCACAACTGTGGACAAATCTCTGGGGTAAGTTAGGATTTAGATAAATATTGAGAGCCAGAGAAGTTGGTATTATTAGAAAAGAGTATGTAAGTTATCCTTCTGGTGTCAAAACTAAACAAATTCTGATAGAATCTGATCCTGTTCATACATTTTTGTTTTCTGAGCTATAAGAAAATTTTTTCAGAAAAGTCTTCTAAGACTTAGTTGACAGGAGCTTATAGAAGAATAATAATATAGGAAATCTTTGTCAGTGTGAGAACCTGTAGGGAGAAGTTGGTATAAAATAAAGTCAAATGAGAATAACAAGAAGGTGTTTGATTTTCTTGCACTGCTAGTGAATAAATAAGACGTAATTTCAAGATCACTTTGTCTTAAATTTTTTATATGAAGATGAAAGGTTCAAATACTGTGGTATGAATCTTTAATGAACTTTGATATATATGTATAAAAGCAGACACATTATATACTTTAAAAAAAATTTTGTGAAAGAATATTGTATATGGTTTGTTCTGTTTCAATCTTCGAAATTTCTTCCATTTGAAATAAATGGACTTAACCATAGCATCCCCTGACCCTCCCATACCCTCTCATCAATCACAGCCCAGTTTTGTGCTCGTTCCCTTGTCTCCTCCCACCTCGACTCCCTCCTCACAATCCAGACTCAGAGACAATGTACACAGGAGGGAGAGCCTTGGTCTGAGCCAGGAAGCCTGGGGTCGAATCCGAGCCCTGCCACTTTCTGTCCGTCTCTCCTTAGATGAGTTATTTTTCTCTCAGGGACTCAGTTTCTTCTTCTGTACAATGAGGTTTATATGAGTTAATATATGTATAGCACTGAGACCAGAGTCTGGCGCCTAGTAAGTGCTCGATACATGTTAGTTAGCACCATCAGCACCATCGTCATACCCTTACCCCAGAATGTGTGCCCATAAAAACATTTTGATTCCCCATTTAATCTTTCATCCGGGGCAAGCCGGTGCGGATATCACCAGGGTCTGGAGCAAGCTGCTGTAGGGATCGATAGTGGGAACAGAAAGAATGATTAGGACACCTTTCTGAAGCTCCCACCCTTATAAATAGTAGGAATAGCTCTGTGCTGAGTCTGAGCCTCTTTAAACACAGCTGTTTTGAGCAGCTGAGAACTTGCAGAGTTAAGAATGTTCCAGAAGTGCTCTGACCCCAGCTTTGCCAAATTGTCCCTGTGTATAGAGTTGGCCTGGCAACTCACCCTGCTCCTACACCATCTAAAGGACAATCAGGCATCCATAACTGGTGAGACGCTGTTGTTCCGAGGATGTTCTGTTCTTGGTGTGGGAAAGAGCGATCATGTTTGGTTGGTGGCAAGTTGTTGGGAATAAAAATTGTTCAGTTTATTTCTTAGCTCAAGTTTTCCAGCTAAGAAATAAACTTGGCAGCACAGAATTACTTATTTAACAAACATTTTCAAAACACTTAACTCTGTGTGAGGGGTTGTTCTAGTTCCTGTGAGTTAAGTACGGTACTGTCATTATTCCCACTTTACAGATGAAGCAACGGAGGTACAGAAACCAGCCAGCTAGAGAAGTGGCAGAGCCAAGCTTCGAACCCAAAGGGCCTGCTCAGAGTCTGTATAAGTCGAGGTTCTCCAGAGAAACAGAACCAATAAGGATTGGCTTATGTGGCTGTGGGGGCTGGCGAGTCTGATGTGTGTAGGGCAGGCCAGAGGGCTGGAAGCTTTCATGTAGGAGCTGAGGTTACGTGGGCCCCATAATGGTTAGTCTTACGGCAGAATTTCTTCTTCCTCTGGGAAACCTTAGTTTTTCTCTTAAGGTCTTTCAACTGATTGTATGAGGCCCACCCACATTATTGGGGAAAATCTTAAAGTCAACTGACTGTGGATGTTAACCACATCTATAAAATACCTTCCCAGCAACACGTATAGATGTGTGTTTGATTGAAAAACTGACTACTAAAACCTAGCCAAGTTGACACAAAAAACTATCACAGGGTCCGTGGTTTGTTTTTTTTTTTTAATTAATTAATTAATTTATTTTTGGCTGTGTTGGGTCTTCGTTTCTGTGCGAGGGCTTTCTCTAGTTGTGGCAAGTGGGGGCCACTCTTCATCGCGGTGCGCGGGCCTCTCACTGTCGCGTCCTCTCTTGCTGCGGAGCACAGGCTCCAGACGCGCAGGCTCAGTAGTTGTGGCTCATGGGCCCAGTTGCGGCACGGCATGTGGGATCTTCCCGGACTAGGGCTCGAACCCGTGTCCGCTGCATTGGCAGGCAGACTCTCAACCACTGCGCCACCAGGGAAGCCCCAGGTCCGTGCTTTTAAACACTACCCCAGGATCAGAAGGTTACTTGTTGGGTATAAGATTTACAATAAACTAAAGAATTTAGCAATGGGCTATTTATCCCACTGCAAAATGGTGGGCCTTACCTTGTTGAAAATAGAATTTGGACCTCTTTTTTCATCCATGTAGCTTCTAGCACAAAATAATGCTCAGAGCAAGCATTCAGTGGATAATATTGAAAGAATGACCAACCGGAAGATTGAGATGATACTTTACAGGATTTTCCAGCCACTGAGATCTCTAACTCCCCACTTAAATTTAAAATCATTTGGCCCAAGTGAGGTTGAGGTTTTATGAATGACTAGACTCTCTTGAATCAAAACAAGAGAGGTACTTCCCTGGTGGCCCAGTGGGTAAGACTCCACGCCTCCACGGCAGGGGGCACATGTTCGATCCCTGGTCAGGAACTAAGATCCTGTGTGCCGGTCAGCGCAGCCAAAAAAAAAAAAAGACAGGAGAATATCTGCATTCTGAATTGACCTCCCCACCTCCCAACATCTACCCATTTTCATTGGCTTTAGCAAAGATTTTTGGACCTGTCACTGCCTCAACTCCTTGTGAATGTGTCCTGTACACAGTAGCAGTGCCCAGGACTCAGTCACACCATATTTGTGTCCCTTTGTTGTCCACTGACAAGCATTCCCTTTGTTGATTTCAAATCCGCCATGGGCTCCCTCTAATTTCTCAGGCCTTTGGTCTTTATTCTCCCTGCTTTTGTCTGGTCCTGTCCTTCCCTTTGTCCTTCCGCAGAGCATGACCACTATTTATGGAGAAGTCGCCTCCTTTCCCATTTTTAGTGCTTCAACCAGATTTTCGTCTTTGTAGATCAATATATTCATTCTGTTATAAAATTCAAATGTAGGGCTTCCCTGGTGGCGCAGTGGTTGAGAGTCCGCCTGCCGATGCAGGGGACACGGGTTCGTGCCCCGGTCCGGGAAGATCCCACATGCCGCAGAGCGGCTGGGCCCGTGAGCCATGGCCGCTGAGCCTGCGCGTCCGGAGCCTGTGCTCCGCAACGGGAGAGGCTCCAACAGTGAGAGGCCCGCATACCGCAAAAAAAAAAAAAAAATTCAAATGTAGCTCCCAAGTTTTTCATTTAATGCCTTTTTGCTCCTGTTTCCAACAGACATGAAACTCAACTTTAAGAAAGTTACTCGGAATGTTTTAAGTTTGGCATACTGCCAAATATTTGGGCCACACACATACATAAAACAGTAACATTGGGGATTGAGAGTGTATTTTAAAAATATTTTTATTTTATAAACTTTTTAGTAAAGTATAACACATACAGAAAAGTATACAAATCGTAAGTGTATAGCTTACTGAATTTTTACAAACTAAACATGGCCATGTCATCAGCACCTGATGAAGAAACAGCTTACCAGTGCATATCCCAAAACCCCCCTTAAGTCCCCTCCCAGTCACTGCTCTTCCTCCAAGTTCTCTGACCCCTATCAGCATAGATCAGCTTTGCCTATTTTTGAACTTTTTATAGATGGAATCAGATAGTGGGTACTCTTTCAAAAAGGGGCTTCTTTTGCTCAGTGTTACGTTTGTTGCATTTTGTATGCTCATTTTCATTGCTATATAGCATTCCATTGTGTAAATGTACCACAATTTATTTATCCATTATGTTGTTAATGGGTATTTGGCTAGCTTCTAGTTTGGTGCTATCATGAATAGTGCTGTTGTGACCATTCTAGTACCTGTCTTTTGTGAACAAGTGTGTGTTTCTCTTGGGTATATAGTTAGGAGTAGAATTCAGGTCAAGGATATGCATATGTTGTGTTTTAGTAGACCACACCAAATAGTAAGATTAATGGTGAAATTTTTTTTTAAAAAGTCAATCCCAAGGCATGCAATGCTGTGACTAAACTGTTTTTAGAAGCCCTAAATGCTGGCATAATTTAGTGGCTTGATCAGAGGTTGGTTTTCAACTCTTATTCTTCAGCAAAAAAATTAGAACTTTAGCTGTGTCTGACTGTTCTACAGTAGCTGAAGTGAACATTTCTAAACTAAAGACCAAGGATGTGCTTCAGCCTTGGTCTTGCTACAGCAATTTCCTTACTCCTGTTTCTTAAGGAAAAGCTGAGAATCAGATTATAATTGCAACATGGGTCCAGAGATCATTCCAGAGATGTCCTGTCAGCCTTGAACAAGATTAACAAGTGAGATTTATTCGGTTAACTATTTTGGATTTCTTGTATTGAGTCAAATAGCAGTTGTGAATTGTGTGATTTCTGTGGCTTAAAAAACGCCTCAAAAGTGTCAGCTTGTAGGGCTTCCCTGGTGGCGCAGTGGTTGAGAGTCTGCCGCCGATGCAGGGGACACAGGTTCGTGCCCCGGTCCAGGAAGATCCCACATGCTGCGGAGCAGCTGGGCCCATGAGCCATGGCCGCTGAACCTGCGCGTCCAGAGCCTGTGCTCCGCAACGGGAGAGGCCACAGCAGTGAGAGGCCTGCGTACCCCCCACCCCCCCAAAAAAAGTGTCAGCTTGTAATTGCAAAGTTCATATTTCTTATTTGGGAATTAGAAGTATAGCATCTCATTTTTTGTGGGTTTTTCTAAAAAGACTTAGAACGCACATGTTATGGGGGGTGTTAATCTTATTTATTTATTTTCTTTTTTTTCTCTTTTTGTAATTGAAGTAGAGTTGATTTACAATGTTGTGTTAGTTTCAGGTGTACAGCAAACTGATTCATATATATATATGTATACACACACACACACACACATATATTCTTTTTTCAAATTCTTTCCCTGGGACTTCTCTGGTGGTCCAGTGGTTGAGACTCTGCGCTTCCACTGCAGGGGGTGTGGGTTCCATACCTGATCAGGGAGCTAAGATCCCACATGCCACGTGGTACGGTGCCCGCCCACCCCACCCCCCAAAAAAAACCAACCAGATTCTTTCCCCTTATAGGTTATTATAAAATATTGAGTATAGTTCCCATTACAATGTGATTATAACAGAAAAACCCCTGCAACTACTGAAAAACGATAAAGATGAGGCACAAGATATGAGCAGTAACCTCTAACCAGATTGTGGATATGGGCAAACCCATCTCCTCTCCACAGCTGGTCTTCACTGTTGGCCCAGGAGAGACGGCAGCGATAAGTTTGGCCAGTATAGATCAAGAGCAGCGATGTAGGTACCATTATAGGATGATGGTAATGAAACCTTTGCCACCAAAGGAGCATAACACGGCAGTCATGAATTCCTAACTTGGCTGGGTTTTGCTTATGAGACCCATTCACAGCCCAAGTTGTTCCTGATAAAGAATATTTTTCTGTCATGTGGCCTTTCATGTTTGGTATTGGTCCTCATGTAACCAAGTGAGTGAGATCAGATTTATCAGTGCTTTAAAACCTAGATTTACTGCTTGAACTCTGAGTCCCTTAAGCACTTAGATATTTCATAGCTCTTTTAATATAGGATTTAATTTTGTTCTTTAAAATGTATATTCCAATATTTAATCAATTATAAAACCACTTTAGACCATTTTGCTAATACAGCTAGTGTAATGTTTGCGTTTCATCAAATCCTTGTCCCTATACTCAATGTAATTTTTACAGAGGTGTAACCACAACATGGATACTATTTTGTATTTTGTTCTGTCATTAGAAAAAAACTTTTCTGTGTCTCTACCTAATTTAGAAATGTAAACTTGTAATTGACTGCCTATCATTTCATTGGAATGTACTATATTTAAACATTTACTTACTGATGAACATTTAGATTATGTTCGATTTTTATATTTTTATTTATTTATTTATTTATTTATTTTGCGGTACGCGGGCCTCTCCCGTTGCGGAGCACAGGTTCCAGACGCGCAGGCTCAGCGGCCACGGCTCACGGGCCCAGCCGCTCCGCGGCATGTGGGATCTTCCCGGACCGGGGCACGAACCCGTGTCCCCTCCATCGGCAGGCGGACTCTCAACCACTGCGCCACCAGAGGAGCCTTATTTTTTAATAAATTTATTTATTTATTTATGGCTGCGTTGGGTCTTTGCTGCTGTGCGCGGGCTTTCTCTAGTTGCCGAGAGCAGGGGCTACTCTTCGCTGTGGTGCGCGAGCTTCTCAAGGCAGTGGCTTCTCTTGTTGCGGAGCACGGGCTGTAGGCACGTGGACTTCAGTGGTTGTGGCACGTGGGCTCTAGAGCACAGGCTCAGTAGTTGTGGTGCACAGGCTTAGTTGCTCCACGGCATGTGGGATCTTCCCGGATCAGGGCTCGAACCTGTGTCCCCTGCATTGGCAGGCAGATTCCCAACCACTGCGCCACCAGGGAAGTCCCCGATTTTTAAAATTTTAGATAGTGTTTACATCTTTGTGAAAATCACACACATGATTTTATTACCCAGCTGATAATATGTTTTTGAAAATTGAGATTCCCTTAAAAAAAGCTTTTGGTGTGGGGGATGCAGTTTTACTCATAATACCTGATAGCTCTCACGTAAGGAGAAATGCATAAATGTGTGTTAATTCCTTGAAATGCATAATACGTGTCACAAAGTTCCCTGATCAGAGAATGCCTTCTAATCGGTCTTAGCTGGCAAGTTGTTTATCAAAGAACTTGTGTAAATGTAGGAATAAAATTGTCTGAGATAATCAATCATTTTACAAACAGGACATGTAATAATAATTTAGAGCACAAAGGACTCCAAGCTAAGGCAATTTTACCAATAAATTCTGTAAAATTGTGTTGTCTCAATAGCAGGTAGCACCAAAAGTTGGCCATGGTGAAAAAAATGAAAGTTGCAAAGAGATGAAACAGTTATGAGAAGCATCCAATACTTAGTTAAATTCTAAATATCTGCCAGTAGAATGCCAATAGCCAGGACCAGAAATGGCTGTTGGAGCAGCCTAGCAAGCGGGAGAGGTTTGCTAACCATCCAGTAACTGGACTTAAGTTGCACTGAGCTGTTATTCGAGATGGGCTCAAACCTCCTCTCACATATTTCCTGAGTGCCTGCAAGGAGCAGTGTAATTTCCAGGAAGGAGCTTGCACGTGGGAGAGAGATGGGGTTTGAATCCTGACTCTGCTACTTTCTAGACGTGAGAGATCTTGAACAAAGTCACCTAATCTTCCCAAGCCTCGGTTTCCTTGTGATTTAAAGGGTTGTTAATATCTTTCTCATAGGTTTATAAGGAGGACTCAAGGGAAAACATGCAGGGAGCCTGGTGGGTACGTCGTAAGCACTCAGTAAGTGGAGCTAATGGTATTCTCTAGGTGCTAAAGTTAGGCGCTTTGAGCTACATGAAGGTATAGAACAGTATTGTCAAAGTACATGATTGTCAAATGAACAAGCTGGACAATAGGATAGCTGGTGCAGAGGGAATAGAGAGCACCTGAGAAGTTCAGTCACAATGGTTCAGGTCCCTCCTCTGTACAGTGAGGAGATGGAGACTAGATTCTATCGGCAGCTCTGATCTGTGACAGCCGTGCTATGTTGCTGCTGAGACTGTCACAATTCCTTCCCAGCTCAAACCAGCAGACTTGCAGTTTGGCACCATCTATCAAAACGAAAAGTGCACACACCCTTTAACCGAGCAGTACCACTTCTGGGAATTTATCCTAAAGATGTACAAGTATATGTGCACGACGAAAAATAGGAAGGGATATTATTGCAGCATTATTTGTACGAGCAAAAAAATTAGACCCAACCTAAATTCTCAGCATTGGTGAGCTAGTTAAATACATTATGATCCATCCTTACAAAGAGATATTATGTAGCCATTTGAAAAAAATAAGGCAGATAATTTCTGATCTGATAAAGAACAACATCCAGTATATATCAGTGAATAGAAAGGAAAGCAGGCAGACCAATATTTAATGCATGTTTGCCATTTATGTGATATAAAATATATACATATATGTTTAAATATGCACAGACTCTCCTTGGAAAGAAACACAAGAAAATCCATGACGGTGCTTGTCTCTGGAGGAGGGGACTGGGGAACATTTCACTATTGCTATAGTTTTAAATGTTTATCATGTGTATATTTTACCCGTATAAACAATAACAATAACTTGGCAGCCCTGGTTGGTTCTGGCTCACCTCTCAGAGGCTCGAGAAAACTGGAGAAGGGTAGAATTCTGGGCCTCATGCTCAGGGCTTATGTTCTCATATGGACTCCCAGGTGGAGGACCCCTACATAAGCCTGCAGAGTAGGGCTTTCAAGCCTACTGAAGAGACAGAATGTGCAGCCCGTTCAAAACAAGAAAGGCTTTGGGACAGGAAGCGAGGGTGACGTACTACTGCTGATTCGCAAATAGCATTTCTGATATTTTCCCTCGTATTTATTTTTATTCAGGGAAATTTGATTTAAATCTTAGGATGCAGAAGATGAGAAGCACTAATGAGGCATCATGAACCTCCCACAGCGCTGCGTGCATGTGCTCATTCCTTCATCCCTTCCTTCAAAGAATAGGTGCTTACTGAACACCTACAGTGGGCCAGGGGTCAACATAGGATATTGGGGCTAAAAAAACCCTTAGACAACATTTAATCATTTCACAGAGGAGGAACCTCCGGGGCAATTTAACTTCCAGTGAGCTGTACCAGTGCAGGAAGTTTCTGGTAATTGCCCTTTCTGGTCTCCAATGACAGGTTAAGAGACCTCTGGATCCTCCTGGAGAATCAGTTCCCTCATGTAGAGTAGAGTGTTGGTTCCATTCTGTTTTGCATTCTGGTTACTTTTGGGGCATGTTTTCTCTGTAAGGGCTGTGAAGGCAAACTCCTGGGTTCATACCTTTGTGTGATCTCTTCCTGTGACTTGCTTTTAACCAATAGAAGACGACAAAGATGATGGGGATGTCATTCCCATGACTGTTACGTGATGTAAGACCCCGTCGTCTTGCTAGCAAACTTGCTCTAGACGCGCAGTTTGATGAGCAAGTGGCTGTGCTGGGAAAGCCCACTTGGCAGGAGATTGGGTGGCCTCTAGGAGCTGGGTGGCCTCTAGCTAGAAGCCTATGACCATAAGGAAATGAATTCTGTCAACAACCTGAGTGAGCTTGGAAGTGGGTTCTTCCCAGTCAGACCTCCAGATGAGAACACAGCCTGTCCAACACCTTGACTGCAGCCTGTGAGGCTCTAAAGCAGAGAACTTAGGGCTCCTGGCCCACAGAAAGGGAGGTAATGAAGATGTGTTGTTTTAAGCCACTAAGTTTGTGGTAATTTGTTAAACAGCATAGAAAACGAATTCACATCTCTCCTGCATCACTGTTTCTAGTCCATGTTTTCTTCACCCGTTTTACCCCATGAACCCACTGCTTCATTTGTTTATCATTCTCTTTCTGAGTCTTTGCTCGCCCTCCCCCCGCCCCCCGACTCCTGACTTCTGGGAGATAGAGGTGGACAGCAGCTGTGCTCTGACCCCGACAGGGCTGATGGAAGTCATCAGGCTAGTGGGCACTTCTGGCCCCTGTGGTGGAGGTCCAGCAGAGTTGGGGAGGGCATTTTGCCCAGGTTGGTGGGGAGGGGGGACTGGGATAGAGCTCTGCCTAGGAATGTACTAGAAAGCAGTCGTGGAGGTAGTCAACACTCCATTTTGTGGCCCTTTTCAATGTATGTAACCTATTCCAGAAGTTGTTTCAACCTGTCCTCCATTGTTTTTGTTGTGTTTTGTTTTGGTGGTGGAGAGGGTGCTTGTTGAGGGCATTCTCCCATTTTAGTCCCTTTTTTGGACCATACCCTGGAACATCTGGCACATCCACTCCGACCTGTTTCTCGACTTACGGGTCAGGCTGAAGTGTCCATTCTTTCCTATTACTGCTTCTTAAAGCTGGCGCTGCAGGCTTAGCTTGAAGCACCTGATGCAAGTTTGAAATAGCTTTGAAGCCTTTTTAACAGCATTATTGAGATGCAATGTAAATACCATAAAGTTCACCCATGTAATGTGTACAATTCAATGATTTCACCATTCTCTAATTTTTGAACATTTCCATCATCCAAAAAGAAACGCTTTGCCCCTAAATCACTTCCCACTCCCCTCCCTGACCCCAGCTCCTGGCAACCACTAAATCTACCTTCTATCTCTATAGCTTTGCCTATTCTGGACATTTCATATAAATGGAATCAAATGTGGCCTTTTGTGACTGTTTTTTGTTTTGTTTTGTTTTTTAATTTTATTTACTTATTTATTTATTGGCTGCGACGGGTCTTCCTTGTTGCGCGCGGGCTTTCTCGAGTTACAGCGAGCCGGGGCTACTCTTCGTTGCGGTGCGCGGGCTTCTCATTGCGGTGGCTTCTCTTGTTGCGGAGCATGGGCTCTAGGCACACAGGCTTCAGTAGTTGTGGCACGCGGGCTCAGTCTTTGTGGCTTGCAGGCTGTAGAGCACAGGCTCAGCAGTTGTGGTACACGGGCTTAGTTGTTCCGCGGTATGTGGGATCTTCCCGGACCAGGGCTTGAACCCATGTCTCCTACATTGGCAGGCGGATTTTTAACCACTGCGCCAACAGAGAAACACCTTTTGTGACTGTTGAAGCTTCATTTTTTTTAATCTTAAAAAAATAGGGACTTCCCTGGTGGCGCAGTGGTTGAGAGTCCGCCTGCCGATGCAGGGGACGTAGGTTCATGCCCCGGCCCCGGTCCGGGAAGATCCCACATGCCGCAGAGCGGCTCGGCCCGTGAGCCATGGCCGCTGAGCCTGTGCGTCCGGAGCCTGTGCTCCACAAAGAAAAAAAGAAAAAGCAGGAACTTCCCTGGTGGACCAGTGGTTAATACTCCACGCTTCCAGTGCGGGGGACGCAGGTTCGATCCCTGGTCAGGGAAATAAGATCCCACATGCGTGGCCAAAAGTTTTTTTTTAAAAAATGCAATATCTGCACCCTAGTCCACAATCTACCCTTTTTTGTTTTGATATAAATTAAAGAAATATATATTTGGTCGTCATTCCCAATTCCTGGCACAGAGTTCGTAAAACTCTTAATTTTCTGAGAGATTGGTGTGAGAGGAGTGTCTTGTTATTCATAATAAGCCCCTTTCCACCTTCCCTGAGCTTATGCTAATAAGGTGACTCAGAGGATGGAGCTGGTTGTCAAGGGAACCAACTAGATGATGGAGGTTTGGAACTTTCAGCCCCACCCCTCACCCGTCACCCCACCTCCAGCAAGAGAAGAGGAGTTGGAGATTAGGTTAATCACCAAGGCCCAGTGATTTAATCACTCATGCCTGTGTAATGGAACCTTCATAAAACCCAAAGGAGTTTAGAGAGCTTCCACACTGGTAAACACATCAAGGTGCAGGGAGGGTGGTGCACCAGAGATGGTATGGAAGCTCCAAGTCCCTTCCCCACACCTTGCCCTGTGCATGTCTTCCATCTGGCTGTTCCTGAGTTGTATCCAGTAATAGTAAGTAAAGTGTTTCTCTGAGGTTTGTGAGCTGTTCTAGCGAATTAGCAAACTCCAAGAGGGCATTGTGGGAACCCCAGATTTATAGTTGGATGGTCAGAAGTACAGGTGACAACTGGCATCTGCAGCTGGGGACAATCTTGTGGGACTGGGCCCTTAGCTTCCAGAGTCTGCACTAGCTTCCGGTGGTTAGTGTCAGAAGTGTTGTGAATAGAGAAACAGTTTTCCCTTGGATAGTACCACAGGTTTTCAGCCATTCCCCATTGATGGGCATTCAATTTGTTTCCAGTTTTCTGGGTTTTTTGCCCTACCAGCAGTGCTGCAATAGACTCTCTGTACATGTCTCCTTATGTTCTCGTGCTTTTTTGTCTATGGATGGAGCCCTACGAGTGGAGCTGCTGAGTCAGAGATCTTTTTAAAATTTTAATAGAGGCTTTCAGACTGTTTCCCAAAAGTGTGTAATAATTTGCATTTCCATCAGCAATGCCTACGCAACCTTTCCCAACCCCCACCCCTCCTCCCCCAAGTCCTGCCAACATCAGGCATCACTCTGGAATTTTTGCCATTTCTGATGGATATGAAGTGGCACCTCATTATGACTTTTATTTGCATCTCCTTGATTACTGGCGAGGTTGAACATCTTTCTATATGTTGTGGGTCATTTAGATTTGCTCTTCTGCGTATCACTTATCCATGTCCTATGCCCATCTTTCTCCTGGTTGTATTTTTCTTATCAATTTGTAAGAGTTCATAGCTGTCATATGCACTAAACATGTTTTCTCAGGCTATTTATTGCTTATTGACTTTATTTCTATGGTATGATTTTTATATCAAATGAGATCATCTTCTGTAATATCACATTTAAAAATTTTTATAAGGTCAGAAATGTGACTTTTCTTTTATGGCTTCTGGGTTTCTAGATTGACGTAAAAGGTCTCCCCTGCTTCTAGGTTATACATGTATTTTCCTGGGCTTTCTTCTAATATTTTTAACTGTTTTATGTTTTACATGTAAATAAATTCTAGATGGATTACAGATTTGGGTATAAGCTGTAAGGTAGGGAGCCAGCTTAATTTTCTCCCAGACAAATAGCCAGGGATGCCAGCACCATCTATTATTAAGTAAATCATTTTTCTCCCTGCTGAACTGAAATATCTCTTTTGTTGGATTTAATTGAAATCTGCTACCAATTGCCTTACTCTTTTCCACTTCTCTGTCTAATCATATGCTGATACCGTACAGATTTAATTACAGTAATTTCATATAGTATCTTTTATTATTTCTAAGGAAGTCCTTTACCTACCCCACAGTATTCCTTTCCATAATTTTCTTGACTTTTCTCAATTCTATTATTATCTGTTTCAAAATAAACCCTTTGGGAATTCTAATAGGAATTTCATGACACTTATCTATTAATTTTGGGATAATTGACATTTTATGATATTAGCTTTTCCTGTCTGAATATATTTGTTTCATTGTGTTTACATCCTATTTTATGTACTTTGAGAAGTTCTATAGGAGTCTGTGCCTGTCTTAGTTTTTTGTTTTTGGTCTCTTTTTGTGTGAAGTTGTATTGAGATATAACTTATATACAATAAAATTTACCCACTATAAGTGTACAATTCACTGTTTATTAGTATATTTAAAGGGTTGTGCTACCATCATGCAATTTACTTTTAGAAAATTTCTATCTCCCCCAAAAGAAAACTCAAGCCCATTTGCATTTACTCCCATTTCCACCCCCAACCTTGGGCAGCCTCTAAACAAAATACATCCAAATAGAGAAAATACTTTATATTTAGATTTGCCTTTTCTGGACTATTCTTAGTGTTTTATTTTTTTATGCATAAGTGTTTTCCAGTGTTTTCACTATTGTGAACACAATATCTTTTCCTGTTTCTATTTCAAAGTGGCTGACTGCTAGCATAGGAAGAAAATATTTTGATTTTATTTATCTTATAATCTGTTGTCTTACCAATTTTCATAGGTTTTCTAGGTATACAATCATAACACAATTTATCTCTTTTTTCCGTTTTATCTTGAGGATTTAATTTTCTTATTGCATTTTTAAGCAAATTGCAAACATCATTTAATAGTCGTAGTCAGAGAAGGCATCCCTGCTTTATTCCTGATTGTAATGACTATGAGTTGCCGTCAAAATGTAATTTATTGACAACTATTGATGAACTGCAGAGGCAGGGAAAGTCAAAAGAAGGTTGAGAGGGAGTTACCTTTCCATTGCCATTTCTTTTAAGGCTGGTATCAAATAGTTATATGTTTCCTTAATCATTGGCTGCACTGCATAGTGCCTTAGTCACTTAAAAATAAATACAATTAAAATTTCAGTTCCTCAGTTTCAAGTGCCACGTTTCAAGTGCTCAGTAACCACACGTGGCTAGTGGCTACCTCATTGGACAGCACAGCTCTTAGACCCTGGGTGGGCAAACCACCAGCAGCTTAGAGTGGTGGTTACAGTTTTAAGGGATTACTTAAAACAAAACAGAATATGTGACAGAACCCAAACTGGTCCAAAGGCCTTTTACAGAAAAAGTTTGGAGACCCCTGGTCGAGAATATTGTCTCTCCAACTGAGTCATTTTTATATACCTTCTTTCCATTTTTCTTATTACA
This sequence comes from Tursiops truncatus, assembly GCF_011762595.2. Classification (NCBI taxonomy): domain Eukaryota; kingdom Metazoa; phylum Chordata; class Mammalia; order Artiodactyla; family Delphinidae; genus Tursiops; species Tursiops truncatus. Next base: position 68,107,213 of record NC_047047.1, on the reverse strand, counting down.
ATATCCTCTATGAGATAGATGCTTAATATTTTTCTTTAAATAAGCTTGAATTTTTTAAAAAAGAAATATTATATCAATACCATAAATGGAAATGTTTGCCATAAATAAATAACTAGAAAAATAAATAGAATGAAAGCCAACCGATGTTATTAAATTCCAATAACAAACTAGACTTTGCTCTTTCTTTTGTTAAAAAAGAGAAATTAGCAAGTGCTAAGTATTAGACGAGACACATCCACCACCTGAGAGGTGTTCCATGATGTAATCAGAAGTAGAAAAAGAGAACTGAAAAAGAAACCGCCTCCTCACTCATGATTCAAGGTCACTTGTGTCCGGGGACGTGTACAGGTATCTCCCGCTTCAAAAGCTCATTTTATGGCTGCTTCAGTTTTACGAAAGACCTACATGAGTACCTGTTTTCGCTAACCGACATAAAGAGGATTTCTGCTTTTAGGAACAAAGGCAAAAAGCGAAAACAGCGTTCAGCTTTTGTTTTGCTGAGACCCTTTACAGAGGCAACGCGCACCTCAAGATAGGAGTGGCGCCGCCAGGCTCCTTCCCCGGGAACTACACTCGGCGTCTCAGCATCAGGCTGCCAGAGCTTTGAACTGTGTCTGTGAGCACTTTATCTAGATTTATTTTGTGCATCCATTAGCAAGATGTGTCCTAAGGTAATTGCTTCTTTGCTTTAGGCCACTTTGCTTAGAAGGTTTTCATAGGAATGCTCTACCGATGGGGGAGGGAGGGACACATACCTTCTGGAATCACCTGTAGTGTTCCTCAATTTTGGAACACTAGGCTGAGGGGAGAGGAGGTGGGGAGCATGAACTTGGCATAGGCGATGGCTGGGGTTGGGGTGGCCTAACTAGAGGAGCCATATTTAGACGCCTTCCTTACCATTACCAGTTCAAGGGTGTACAAGATACATTTGTGTCGCTTTTTACTCTAGGTTAGAGCACCAGATGTAAATTTATAATTGGACCATATCACTTTAACCTCCACAGAAATGTCATTGCTGAATTAAAATTTAATGATATTTCCTCAGCCTTTTATTGATGTTTGCTCTATATTAAAAATGACCACTGGGAAAATATTTCTGCTCCTTCTGCAAAACTGCAATAAAATATATCTGTTTCTTATTTTCCTTAAAGAGTAACCCAATAAATTCCTTCTAGAATTATCTACATAGAGAGCAGACCTGCTTTCTCGAAAACATTCTAAGACCTTCTTTTGAATGTTCGTTTAGGTAGAGGAGAGCAGGGAATTATTTGGGATTCAAAATGCCTTTCCTTTGGGTGAATCAGAGCCTCCCTTTTATCCAATAATAAGAAGAGTTTTCCCCTTCCCTCCCAAACCATTTCCCCCTTTGCTCTAACTGCCAGGATGCTTGGCATTAAATATAATTCCTACTAAATTATATCTCTTCTTTTTCTGAGTTCCCTTTAGCAGTCCTCTTTTTAATGCGTTTTTGTTGCTTTTAAGTCAAATTTGCTGGGGTGTAATTTACATAAAATATACATAACCATTTTCAATGTTCATTTAAGAGTTTTGACATATTTATATACCTGCGTAATCACTACCACAATTGAAATATGGAATATTTTTATTACCACCCAAAGTTCCCTTGTGCCTCCTTCTGTTCAATCCCCTTTCCTCCTCCCTCCCCAGTCAGTGATCTGCTATCACTGTAGATCAGTGTTTCTCTACCGGGGGGAGTTTGCCCCTTAGGGGCCAATATGGCAATGTCTGGAGACATTTTTGTTGTCACAACTGTGCAGGTGCTGCTGGCGTCAGTGGGTCGAGGCCAAGAATACTGCTAAATATGCTACAATGCACAGGATAGTCCCTGCAGCCAAGAATTAACCAACCCAAAATTTCAGTCGTGCCAAGACTAGGAAACCCTACTCTAGCTATAGATTGGGCAAGCAAATGGTATCCCATGGCTCAAATCCAGCCTCATTGCCTGGTTTTGTGGAGCCCATACGTTAGAAATGGGTTCAATATGTACTCCAGCATGACTGGCTTCTTTCACTTAGCATGATGTTCACCCGTGTTGTAGTGTGACTCAATACCTCTTCTCTTTTTATTGCTGAATAATATTCCGTTGCATGGATTTGACACATTTGTTTATCTTTCATCAGTTGATGGAGGTTTGGATTGTTTCAACTTTTTGGCTATTATAAATAATGCTATGAACATTCTTGTGTAAGTTTTTGTGTGGACATATGTTTTCATTTCTTTTGGATATACAGTATACTTAAGAGTGGAACTTCTGGGTCATACAGTGATTCTATAACTTTTTGAGGAATTGCCAGACTGTTTTCTAAAGCAGGTGCATCATTTTACATTTCTACTGCAGTACATGAAGCTTCCAGTTTCTCTCCACATCCCCGCCAACACTTGTTATTATCTGTCTTTTTTATTATAACCATCCTAGTGGGTGTGAAGTGGTATCCCATTGTGGTTTTGATTTGCATCCCACGGATTGCTAAATGAGCATCTTTTCATGTGTTTATTAGTCATTCATATATATTCTTTGGAGGAATGTTGATTCAGATCCTTTGCCCATTTTTAAATTGGGTTATGTCTTTTTATTACAGAGTCGTAGAAATTCTTTATATATTCTAGATATAAGTCCCTTGTCAGATATCTGATTTGCAAATCTTCCCATTCTCTGGGAGTTAGTTCCTTTTTATTAATGAGTATTATTCCCTTGTTTATTTGGAATTAGTACTGTACTCACAATTTGTTTATCCATTCACTCGCTGGTAGACGCTAGGGTTGTTTCCAGTTTGGGGTTATTATGAAAAAAGGTTATTACAAGGATAAGTCTTTGTGTGCACATATCTTTATATCTCTCTGGCAAATATCTATAGAGTGGGACTACTGAGTAGTATGGTAAGTGTATGTCTAACTTTATGAGAAATTGCCAAAATATTTTCAAAAATGGTTGCACCATCTTACATTCCTACCCGCAATGCACAAGAGTTCCAGTTGTTCCACATCCATTCTAACCTTGGTATTACTGGTCTTTTTAAGTTTAGCCATTCTAATGGGTAGTGATATTTCATTATGGTTTTAATTTGCATTTCCCTGGTAATCAATGATGTTGACATCTTTTCATGTGCTTATTTGCCATTTGTATCTTTTTTGTGAAGTGTCTTTTCAAATCTTTTGCTCATTTTTTATTGTATTGTTTGCCTTCTTATTGAGTAAAGAAATTCTCTTCATGTTCTGGATATGTCCTTTGCAGGTATATGTTTTGCAAATAGTTTGTCCCAGTCTATGACTTTTCACTTTCTTAACAGTATCTTTTGAAGAGCAAGAGTTTTAAATTTTGATTAAGTTCCATTTATCAATTTTATCTTTTAGGGTTCATGCTTTTTTTTGTCCTAACCCAAGATCCTAAAGACTTTCTCCTATGTTTTCTTTTAGAGGTTTATAGTTTAGTATTTATGATTAGGTCTGTTATCCATTTTGAATTCATTTTTTCCCCACATGGAAGTACATTTGCTTAGCATCATTTGTTGAAAAGACTACTTTTCCTCCATTGAATTACTTTGTCAAAAATCAATTGACCATACATATATGTAGGCCTATTTCTGGACGCTCCATTCTGCACTACCCGTATATTTGTCTATTCTTAAACCAGTACCACACTCTCTTGATTACCGTAGCTTTATAGTAAGTCTTGAAATCAGATAATGTAAGTCTTCCAGTTTTGTACTTTTTCAAAATAAGTTTGCCTATTCTAGGTTGTACACATTTTTATATAACTTTAGAATCAGCTTATCAATATCCATAAGAAGGTCTGTTAGGATTTTGATTGAGGTTGTGTTGAATCTCTGAATCAAACTGGGGAGAACTGTCATCTTAACAATGTTGAGTCTTCCAATCCACACACAAAAAAGTAAAGATTTCATTTACTTAGTTCTTCTCTAGTTTCTGTTAACACTGTTGTGTAGCTTTCGTTGTACAAGTGTTGCACACCTTCTGTCAAATTCATCATGCTTTTGGTGCTACTGTAAACGAGATAAATGTTTTAATCATGTAAGCTGCCTCATTCTGTGGATCACTTGATGACCCTCAACAGAAGCAGGCAAATGGGGAAGGACTAGAACTGGAATGGGTAGGGGTGGGGTGAGGGGACAACTAGCCACAGACACTGGAGCACCTTCGTTCCACTGCGCAGCATACCCATGATGGTGGAGACCACAGCTGGTAGAAACCCAGGCATGTGTCAGAAAACAGCAGGTAGAGCACAGTGACGGAAGTGTGGGCACAGGTGGTGGGAGGAAGCAGTTGGTGTCAGAAGAGTGTGCCAACAGGTGGAGGGGCCTCAGACACAGATGGGCAGGACTTGACTCCCAGAAAAGGCAACAAGAAGGAAGAGCATGCCAGCCTACCAGTCATGAGATAGTGGACCCTTTAGCAAGCAGGGCTTGGGCGCAAGGCATCTGGTACCTGATGTGGAATCTGGGGTCTGACCCTCTACAGCAGAAGAGGTAGAGCGCACATTCAGGGCTTGTCCAGAGCCAGGTGTCCTAACTGGGTGTCTTAGCATGTGGGACTCTAGTCTTTAGACTTGTCTTCAGGGATTGGTCCTTGGCCTGGGCTGGGGCTGGAGAGGAGGCTGCCAGGGACTAGGAACCTAGGGAATCTGGCCAGCCCTTCTGGGAAGGAAAGGGAAATAAATTGTGTTTATAAAGGTAATTGGGAGTCTGTCATCAGTTCCAACCCCTCCCCTCTTCTAGTGGGAGCAGATGAACAAGAAAAAGAGGAAATGCTGGCATTCAGGGTGAATTGGATGGGCAGACAACCAGACTTCCCATTACTCCCATTTACTTGCTTTCAAGAGATGTAGACTTATTCATCCCTTTTGTTGGCGGTTACACAGCAGGTGCTCCACAGCCCAGCAAGGGCTGAAGGAAAGGCTCATTAGCTCTTTTTGTTTAAGTGAATGAAGGTATCTCTACTTTTTCAGACTCAACCACCAGGAAAAGCTTTTGGACCCCGAACAATCCATTGCACCCCCTCTCCAACTGTTCATTCAAGGAGGGCAGCAGCCAGATGGGCCGGGTTAGAGACGGTGTTCAACTCCTGCTTTTCAGCCATTTGAAAAGATTCTGTCTTGTCTGGGGCCCCGGTGAACGGAGTGGAGGAAGGGGGCCATTCGCTATTGCCTGTGGAGGTGGCCCCCATTTGCTCTCTTCATTGAAGATGATGCCCCTGGTGCTGGCTTGGTCCCAGGGTGGGAGGTGGAGTGTCTTTCACTGAGATAGGGGACACTGGACGAGGAGCCAGGTGCAGAAAGAGTATGATGAGCTTAGTTTTAGATGTGATGAGTTTGAAGGGCCAGTGAGACATCAGAGCAGAGCGATTCCATAGGCCATGAGATGTACTGATGAATGGTAGTTGAATAAATGTACAAGAGATGTTGACTTGCTAGTGGATTGCCTGCGCTGGCACAGACTTCCTCAGAGTGTACTCCAATGCTGCTGCTCGCTTGACCAGGGCTATCGTCAATTCCACAGCTAGTTTGTTATAAAAATATTTATGTAATCAAATAGTACCGAGAGATTGAGTCCTGCTGCAATTCCCTTTCTCTGGGACAACTGCAGTTAATAGCGTTTTATGCAGAAAGCTCATTTATGTGTGAGTTTATGTATATAGATGAATATTTATAAATGCGATTTACATATAAATGAGATTTAATATTCATATATATATATGAAATCTCACTTATATGTAAATACACAAGTAGATACACACACCACAGGTCCTGTTCTGTAACCTGCTTTTCTTAACTTAGCTCTGAATCATAGACAGCCTCCCATGTCAGTACTTAGAGATCTAAACAATCCTTTTCAATGGCTGCATAGCCTTCTGTTGTGTGAATATGCCATTATTTATTTAAACAGTCCTCAGGTTGATAGACCTTCAGCTTGTTCTCAAAATATTTGCTATTATAAACAGCAATGCAACAAAATACCCACATAATACATTTTTGTGCAACGGTCCAACCGTTTTCTTAGAAGAAGTTTTTAGATGTGGAATGCACATTTTAAGTTTTCATACAGACAGATCTCATGCAGATTTCCTTCTGATGAGATGGTACCAATGTGAACTACTAATGGTGTCTGAGAGCGAGTCCATGCTTTTCTCACTTGCTCTGGGCTTTGTTCTCTTTTATCTGTGCCATTATGATAAGTGAAAAATGTAATTTCATTGTTTTCATTCACATATCTTCGATTATTAATAAAGATGCACATTATTTCATTTGCTTCTTAGCTGTCTATAGTCCCCCTACCCCTGTGGGTTACCTATTCATATCCTTTTCCTATTTTTTGTACTGGAGTGTTTGTCTTTCTCTTAAGATTTATAAGTGCTCTTACGTATCACAGTTATCCTTAGTTAGGGTGAGTTATATGGTGCAAACATGTCATAACTAGTTTTTATTTGTCTTCGTTAAAAGGAGTTTGTGGTATCTTTTGCTGCATCACAGGTTTTCATTGTTATTTTAGTCATATCTACATCAATCTTACGTTTTATAGTTTCTGGCTTTAGGTTATGCTAAGAAAATCGTAACCCATCCAAAATTTATAAAAGTATCTGTGTTTCCTTCTAGCACTTTATACTTTTATTTTTTATGTAAAATGTAAATCTAATGCTGTCACTTCCTTCTTTGCCATATCAGCGAGCCTTCCTGGTGCACTTCCTGATGCACTTCTGTAGCACTTAGTGTGGCCACACTCTTGGCCTAGCCCACCAGACCTTGGATGATCTGGGCTCTGCCTATTCTCCATCCTCATAAGTCAAAAGTATCAACCATCCCCAAAGCACTGCTCTGCTTCTGTTTTTAACGCCCATGCCTGTCTTCTCCCCCACTGTCTGGTGAACTCCTAAGCAACTATCAAGACTCACCTCAAGGGCACTTCCTCTGCGAAGCAGCCTTTTATCCCAGTCAATGTTAAGTGCTTCCTGCCCCTCCTGGGACTGACACAGCTGTTCTCTTAACTCACGTTGAAATTTTTCTTTATGCATTTCTTTCCACTGCAAACTTGCGAGCTCCGGGGCTGGGGGTTGGGGGCGTGCAGCATCTGGCTCTTGGTACAGTACCGTTTAGCAGGTGCTAAGCCTGCCCCTGTGATCTGATTTGCATCTTAGCAAGCTCAATGCGCTAACAGGGCGGAGGCTGGAGACCAATTAGAAGGATCCAGGTAATAGTGATGTCCCCATCCAGGTAGCTGACAAGGACCTGGACTGAGGTGGTGGGTTTGGAGAAAGGAGTTTAAGAAACAGATTTAGTGGGTAGAATGGACAGTGCTTGAGCAGCGTGTTTTGTTTGAAGTGTCTCCTAAATGTTCAACAAACGAGTAAATAAAAATGTTAGCCTATTAGCACCGTCCAGACCTTTTGCTTTTGGTATTATTTGGTGTCTAGAATTACCCCTACTCCTATTCCTTTCCGTGAAGCTGTGTGATGTTGGCTAGTCATCACCTCCAGTCATCATCTGTCGAGTGGAGATAGCCTATCACCTCCAAGGGCAATTGTGAGGTTGTTTCAGTTAAATGCCATGTGATATGAGCCTTCACAGCCCCTAACATAGTAGCACTCAGTAAATGTTAACAGTCTGGCCTCCGCCACCTGCTTACCTTGGGTGATTGGGTCAGTTGCCATCTTCTGACTGACCTAAGGGATTCCTAGAGAGAGAAGCTGAAATCAGCATTTATTATTGCGCTTCCACACAGCACAGGCGTGCCCTGACAGCTGGTCTCCATCTGTCCACAGCTCTCTGCTCGCTCTGTTTGCCCATGCTGCCATTCTTACTGTCGTCCCCAGTCTGTTTTCCTTTTCCTCCAGAGACCCTCCCAGCATTCAGTCCTTTCCAAGCTCTGCTCCTTCCTTTCCTATTCCGTGAGCATTACGTAATTAACCTACTGCATCCTCATGCCGGGATCACAGCAGTCACTGCTCTCCCAGCCTCCATTCAACCTGTGCCTGGTAAGCAAGCAGGAAGACCAGCCCCCGAATCACGGTTATATCCCCTGACCATGCTCAGCGTCCTGCTCTGAATGCTCCAGGGCTTCCCAGGCCCTGCGGATCTCATTCAGAAGCCTGAGCCTCTTGCTCTGCACACCCTGGCTCTCCAAGCTGCTTCCTCATCCCAGCCTAACCTCTCTGCTCCAAGGCCGTCAGTCGGCTTGCCATTCCCAGCCCATCTTTGCTTACTTCTGTCTCTTGTCTTTTTTTCATCCCACAGAATGCCTGCTTTGTTCCTCTGCCCCAGGCTTGCACCAAACACCCTCACAACTGGCACAGAACTCTCTTTTGAGATGCCTTCCTTGCCATTGCTAACAGCCCATTACTGTGGCTAACGCTTTGTGCTCATAAAATGCTTTCCCACTGCTGTCTCATATGATCAATCCTCCTGCTTTCCTTCAACTGGCATTTAATGAGTCCATTCTGCATACCAACCCTGGGAAGGATAAAATAAGGTATAACCTTTGCTCTCTAGGAGCTCCAGTCTAGTAAGAACGAATTCCAACCCACAGTTTCCTTGGCCATAAAACGGGGATGATAATGTTTAATGACCTCACAGGGTCATTGCAAGATTTATATGAAGTTGTGTGTGACACAAAAAGAGCTTAATAGCAATGATGTGGATGGATGGTGCCGATGGCCACTTTACAGCTGGGCAGACGGGCTTGGAGCTGTTAAGGATGTGCCCAGAGTCACACGGCTACAGGGACAAAGCCAAGTTCGGTGCTTGTAGCACGGCCCTACCCCATCGCTCACTCCATCTCCTCCTCAGATCCCCCTTTGCTTCCTTTGTGTCCCACTCACTCTCAATCACTGCTCCCTTAAACAGGTCTCTGAAATACGGACACAATCAGGCTAATGGCATCACTGCCCCAGTCAAGGGGAAGTGGGTCATTTTCATCCCTAGTCCTTTCTTTAAGCCTCCTAAGCGTGCCCACTTGGCCTGCCACTCCAGGTGCTTCCCGCAAGTGCCCGGCTGTCTCACCCATGTGAGTTTGTCTCTAAGAAGCAGTTGATAAGCTCACCGTGGCTCACCCGCCTTCCTGCCCATCTCCCCAAAGTTGGGTTCCATTAGTCATGGCTGTCCATGGGCACTGATGAGGTTTGCTTCTCAGGCTCCAGGAATTCTGGATTGGGGTAAAAATACCCATCTGCCTCAGTGATGGAGGTGAGTCTGGTCCATGAGAAGGCAGCTGGCAGAAGCGGGCACAGGAAGAGGGTCACTGATTGAGCGGAAGCACTAATGGTGTTAAGTCAATGGCAGGTAAAAGCATTGCATTTGGGAGAGAGGCCTGGAAGCACATTTTAAGCCCAAGTTGAAATATCTGGTACCTCTTTAAAGGAGTCATATCACAGAGAAAAAAAGTTTGTGTCCTTCAGAAATCTACTTAAGAGTCGATATAAGGAAGGAGATTGGTTTGTTTCAAAGCCCAGTCCTTTTAGGAAATCTTCCAGAAGGTGGCAGGGTGATGGCAAGACCTACTGAAAAGAAGAGAGAACGTCTTTCACCTTATGTCCATTTTTTTCAAACAATATAGAAGTATTTATGTCATTTTAAATGACCATATTTACTTTTCATTATAAAATTAATATATAGAAAATTTGAAAAATCAGAAGGGGAAATCACCTACAATCCCGTAACAAACCTTGTTGTTTATTTTCATCTGGTCTATTTTTCGAATGCATATTTTCACATGGTTGTAATAGTACTTGACATACCATTTTTGTATACTGGCATGCTGTTCTGTTTGTTTTTTTGTTTTTTTTAATTGTGAAATGTTTTATGGGATACATCCAGAAGAGCACAGAAAATATACGGACAGTTTAAAGAATAATTTAAATTATTTTAACTCCCACCCAGGTAAAAGACTCGAGTACTTGCAGCTCTCAAGACGCTTGTGGCCCTCCCCAAACACAGCCCCCTCTCCCCCAGAGAGAACCACCAATCTGACTTTTCTGAGAACCTTTTCCTTGGCCTTTTCTTCATACTTCTACCACTATGTGCCTGTAATTCACTTTTTCCTGTTTTTGAATGTTATATGAATGGAATCATACCTTACTTACTTTTTGTGTCTTGCTTCTTTCCTTCAATTATTGTTTTCAAGACATTGTATATGGCCGTAGTTAATTCATACTCATTTTCAGTTTACAAGAGTAGTTTTATTTCCCTGCTCTGTTTCTCTCCCAAATCTAGACTTTATCACGTAGCCCAGGTTTGTGATGCCTTCATAGTTGGGAGAACTCATTCCTTTCCCCTGCTTGTGGCTTTCCCCAACCCCTGCCTGAGAATGTAGGTCTCCGTGGGAAGAGCACTTCCCCTTTTTCTGGCCATGGCGCTGGCCCTCTCTGCCATTTGGCTGGCGTTCTAGGAAGCAGCCACTCTGTGGGCCGCTGGAGACCCTTGAGCTGCAGCTGCCGTCCTTCCAAGGGAGTCGATGGAATTATTTCTGGGGCCTGGAGACAGCTGGCGAGAGCATGGAAAGCACAGCAGGGCTGAGGAATCTGCCAGAGGACTGGCCAGAACCGGGAGGGTTCTGGTGGTGGTGGTGACACTACTGGTCACGAAAAGCCAGTGTTCTCTGGCTAAAGCCTCAGTCAGGAATCAGGAAGCCTTGTCAAAGTGTGTGCACACCTTCCTCTGCTTTTCTTCCAGGGCCCTGGAGCAGCTGGGCTCGCGGAAGGGAGATTTAACTCATACTGGTGTTTGCTGGTGCCCAGCCTCTCCGGGTCTCAAATAAGCCTCCTGACCTCAGTGAGTAAGTGGGCACCTGAAAGGAGCTATGTTGCTGCCCAAATGCCAGAAACTGGGCATGCTGGGCTGGGATGCCCACACAGACACACACGTGTGTCAGCGCACGGAGAAGCCTGTTCCGGGTCAGCAACACACACACTCACATGCACGCTCAGCTTTGCCTTCTAACAACTGCCCAATTTCTCTCATAGCTAATCTTGTCGAACAAGTGGCCTGCGGCTCCATTTCTTACCACTCTCTCACAGCTAATCCTTTGGAATTCCGCTTTTGCTCCCTTGAGCACTGATTGTGCTGGCTCGGTAAGCCGCGCCCTGCTGGGCCGGGCCAGGCCAGATGAACCCATGGGATTAAAACCACTTACTTGATTTTAGCCCGTTAAGGACTCACCCCTGTTGGATTTGTATACACTTTCCCGGAAGCCAGGCCCACCTCTTGGACTTTACTTGAAGCAGCTCCCTGGTCCTAGGCTGGTATTTTATACTTTCTCAGGGGCAAGCCCTTCCTTGGTCATCACGTTGACAGACTGCGGTCATCCCCTTTCCTGTTACTGCCTGAAGAGGCTGCCCTGGTGCTTGGCTCTCACCAGTAGTCTTGCCCTTTCCTGTCCAACCTGGTCTAATTCTACCTTCTGTACCATGTGGTAGCAAAGGTGGTGGCAGTATTCCAGATGCATATGCTTCATGGTCTTGTACAGATGGTCCCCAGTTACAGATACCTTGGGCCAGCCTTCACCTGCCACCCATAGCCCTGACCCTGCCCAGCCCCTGGGTTAAAGGAAACAGGGCCCCTGGGATGGTAGAGGCTTCCTGGCTAGCCAGTTAGATGCAGAAACAGTACGTTGCCAGCAGATGAAGGATACAGCGTGTCTCAGGGTGGGTGTAACATCGGCCACAGCCTCTCTAGCCTCTGCCCTCACTGAGCTAGCCACCCCTTGGCCTGACCAGCCGTTCTTCCTGTCCAGGTCCCTGGCCTCCAGGTCCCCACCGGTCCTTGGAGAGCCCCAGATGAGAGACGGAGGACCTGCCCTTTTACCTCCCCCAGTTCCTCTTCCCACGGCTGAGTTCTACTTCCAGAATCCCTCAAAACTTTTTGCACAAAACTCCCAGGTGCGTGCCAGCCCTCCTGGACACTGATACTGGCCTGGGTTGGAGAGGAATCCAGGAAAAGTCCCGGATTTCTGGGTGGGTGATGGGGACAGTGCAGTTGGTTTGGGGCCAGGTGAATGGTGCTGCCTGTAGGACATCCCAGTGGAGTGGTCCAGTGGGCGTTTGGATAATATTAAAACTCCCCCACTCCTTCGTTCTTAGCATAGTGGAGTTTCCCAGATTCCTTCTTACCTTGGCAAGCAGAAAGCTAGGTGGTGAAGAAATCAGTCATAGAGCAGGTGAAGTGTGACTATGGGATGTGGGAAGAGGTAGTCACGGGGTGGGAGCAGCTGTGGTCTTGTCCTTTTGTTTTTCTTACTTGTCACCTAATTGTTATTAGTCATTAATTCATACAGATTGACTAGGGGAGAAGTTACCTCCAGGAGGGGAATGTGGGTTGGGATGAAGGAGGTGCTGACTCTTGAACACGGTAATGACAATGTTGAGTTCCCAGGTGTTTGTGTCATTATTCTTTGTACCTTACACGTAGGTCATAAATGTTATTTAAAATCTACTCAAGAGTTCATAAAGCCAATTAAGAATTAGTTATAAAATCACACTGTGCTTTAGCATTAGTTAAGAACTGTTTAGTGCTTTACTATTTAGAAAGCAATTTACTTTAAAAAAATAAATTTATTAACTTAAACACTTAGCTATTTCCCACTCGCCTCACACTTCTCTTTTTTTTGGTTTTTGTGTTCTGCTGAACCTTTAATTTATTCTCATTTTCAACTCCAAGAGAACCCCTTTCCGGAATCGTTCCAGGGTGCTCTAAGCGCAAACAAGCACCCCTCTGCCATTGTTCTGTCTCTCTTCCCTGTGTGCTGATCAGAAGAAGAAAAACAGCTGCATGGTTTTGTTTTCTTTTCCAAACCCGTGACATATATTGCCCTTTGATCCTTTAGCAAATGTTATCTGCTTGGAGCAAGGGACAAGACATGCCATTCATTTAGCGTTTCCCCTGTGACCTGAGCGGCTTCACCTCCCCTCCAGCTTCTACTCCGGGTTGCCATTAGGGTCGGCTTAAATGCCACAGACCCTTCATGTCACGGCGCAGTGTGTAGCTCTTGCATATTCCTGGCTATCACAGTGACCAAGTGTGTGTAAAGTCACACATTTTCCTGTGGATTCTACTGAAAGAGGAAATATGAGTCTTAAACCAGTGCCTGTTAAGAGGAAATATACATCTTAAACCAGTAACTGTCAGGTTAGTTTTAAGGTCTTTCTGTGAGAAGAGTCCCTCTGCAGTCTTCTGGCTTGTGTGTCTGTGCCCAGCGTGAAGCCGCCCGGAGTCCGCCCCGCTGAGCTGCCGGCAGGAGGCAGCTGTGCGGGACAGACTGTGCCGCCCTCGTCTCACGCCTCCCTGCCGGTTCGGGGAAGTGTGGAAGGTGATGACAGAAGCAGGCAGCCCCAAACACGGTGTTGGGGTCGGCGGAACGAACACTGTGCACCTTCTAGGAGTGTGGGGCGTGTGCATTTCGTGAATGAGAAGCAGAGCTGCCCGTAGCCTTGACTGTCCACTTGGCAGGACGCACCCCCGGCCCCGCGCATTTCTGCCCTGGAAGCTGCTCAGCAGCGGGAAAAAGGGCAGGAGGGTGGGCGGTGCGGGAAATGTACTGTCATCCAGCAAGACAGTTGTTGGAGGGCAGATCGCAATAATTGCTACTATTTTCAACATGAAGAGGCTTTCTCATGAAAGACTGAGCTCCCAGCTTACACCGCTGTCCCTCCCCATCCGGAAGTCCCTGTTTCCCCCAGCCTGCACATCACCTTAGCTCTGACCCACCACTGGTTTAGGAATATAAGGACCAGGAAATTGGGGGATACGAGCTGGGTACACTTGGATAAATCTTTGCATGTTGGAGATATCCACCATCTTGCTGTGGAAGGTGTCATTCCCTGAATAAATTGTAAAATTCTTAAGATCCTTAATATTTGTAGCATAACACCACCCCATTAGTCCTGGACTGGTTCCCTTTGATTCAAGGTCACTGTTGGTAAAGTCCAGGACTGGAGGGAAAGTCAGAGGGGACTTGAATCTATGCAGCTGTAGAATTCCATTCCTCTGGTTTATTTTTTATAATAGCATTGAACTACCTGGCAGTTTTTCCCCATTTCTTCCTGGGAGGACAGATACGTGGTTTGAATCCTTTTGTTCGAATAAACAGAAGAAGTGGATGATCAAAGTTTTCGGTTAAACAAATGGGAGTGTGGGGATACAGTCAGAAGTCTTTAAAGGAGGTGTATTTATTTTAAGGCCCAGTTGTTACTCAATGATGATTTGATTATAATGTTTATTTCTATCTAATGTGGTATCTTAGTCAGCTTGAGCTGCTATAATAAGAATACCATAAACTGGGTGGCTTAAACAACAGAAGCTCACTCCTCACAGCTCTGAAGGCTGGGAAGTCCAAGATCAATGTGCCAGCCAATTCCGCTCCTGACGGGAACTTGCTTGCTTGCAGACAGTCATCTTCTCTCTGTGTCTTCATATGGCAGAGAGGGAGAGAGAGAGAGAGAGAGATCCTGTGTCTCTTCTTATAAGGGCACTATATGACCCTCATGACCAAAATATCTCCCAAAGAGCCCATCTCCAAATATTATCACATTGGGATTAAGGCTTCAACATATGAATTTGGGGGAGGGGGAGCCTAAACATTCAATCCATAGCATGTAGTAAACCAGTGGGCAGGATATTGGCTCTATCTATACAGTTATGATGTTTGGGGATAAAATCGGTGACTCGAAGAATCATAAATTAGTAAAACTGATCCTGACCTTCTTGACCATGACCATTGACAAGAATGTTCTTTGAATGTGCTGCCCCAACCAGAGCAGAGGGAAAGACAGTCATAGCCGGTGGCGTTTGCACTGCTTAAGCATGTGTTTCAACAACTGTGCTCAAATCCTTTCCCTTTTGGGGGGACTCTCTGAAGAGGTCCAAAGTATCTCCCCACTCACCCACCCCCTCACTCTGTAATGTTCATACATGCATAGTACACTCACAGACAGCAGGCACACTGTGGGGAAACATGTCAGTGGGTCTTTCCTTTCTTTCGTTTAGCAAAGACTAGCAGGGAAAGCTGTAGGAATGAGGTGCTAATGAGGTTGCTGGGGGAGGTGAGAAGCATAATGAATGTCAACCGTCACACAAGTCAACAGCAAGGGGGGACCAGGAGGGATTAGACATCTTGGTGATGTAGACAATCTGGAAATGTAGAAACGTGGGGAAGATACTTGTGTAACAAGACACCCCTCCCATCACCAACCTGCTGGCCTCATCCAGTCACAGTTGTGGTGTCTGGTACCTGGTGAGAGGCACCCAGTGTCCCCTGGACACTTTAGCCACTTAGTAATGCAACTATTTGTGTCTCTCTCGCCCACTAGACTGAGTTTCTTGAGAGCAAGTCCTGTGTGCCTTCAGAGTTGTCTCCAGTGCTTGACACTGAGAAGGAGTGAAGTTATAGAATATTTTCATGCACACAAATGTTCATTTTAAAAAGATATTCTCCAAAAGCACCTTGGGCAGGGAGATATGATATTATCCAACCACACCAGTCCAGGCCTGGAGTGGTAACCCCAAAAGACTGAAGTCCTGCAGGTAGTTATGATGACAACAACCTCCAGTCTGAAGGTAATAGTCTACCAGAGGGTTGGAGGGAGCTGACAGTATTGTGCCTAATCAGACCTAGCAGCCAGGCCACTATTTACACTGAAGCCATTATTTACAGAGTTGGTTTCCAGTGAGGACTCTCTTCCTGGCTGGTAGCTGGCCACCTTCTCACTGTGTTCTCACGTGGCCTTTCTTCTGCGCATAAGCATGGTGCACAGGGGTAAGAGGGGGTAGGGGAGAGAGGGAAAGCTCTCTGTTGTCTCATCTTATGAGCACACTAATCCTATCTGATCGGGGCCCCACCCTTATGACCTCATTTAACCTTAAAAACTTCCTTAGAGGCCCCATCTTCAAATATAGCCACTCTAGAGGTTAGAACTTCAACATATGAATTTTGGGAGGACACAAACATTCAGTTCATAACTGCTCTGAAAACGACTATCTGGGTTTCAATTCCTACTCTGTTACAAACTAGCTGTGTGACCTTGAGGAAGTTCCTTTAACTTTTCTAAGCATCAGCTTCCTCATGGTAAAACTGGGGACAATAATGGTACCTATCTCAGGGTACTGTAAAGATCAAATAAGATGATGTATCTGATGGGCTTAGGGAGGGGCCCATTATACAGTAGGTGTTTACTAATTGTTAAGATCATTAACAGCACCCTCCAAGTTCTGAGAATGAGTTCCCTCTAAGGTAGTCCTGGGAGTCCAGTCCAGCCTGGATTTCCAGGACTAGGTCAGGCTGTGTGAATGGGATCTCCAGACCAGAGAGGTTCCAGGACTCCCCAGTATTGTTGAGGGAGCCCAGCCTTTTCAGAGCCTGGTTAGCCTTCAGGGATTTCCAACAAGGAAGTGGAAAACAACCGGGTGAGTCATGGTGGCAGCCCAAGGGTTCTAGAGAAGGATTCAGTGTTATGGCTGGTGGTAGCAGGTTCTTTTTTCATCTCCTTGCATGGAGAGTGGCAGAGGGAGGGACTGAGCTCACTGGACCTGAATGAAGGGTCACATTGGATTCTTTCTGCCTTCTTTGTAGCTTAAAAAGAACAACAACAACAAAAAAAACACCTTTTTTTATGCGGTACGCGGGCCTCTCACTGTTGTGGCCTCTCCCGTTGCGGAGCACAGGCTCCGGACATGCAGTCTCAGCAGCCATGGCTCACGGGCCCAGCCGCTCCGTGGCATGTGGGATCTTCCCGGACCAGGGCACGAACCCACGTCCCCTGCATCAGCAGGTGGACTCTCAACCACTGCGCCACCAGGGAAGCCCCAAAAAAACCTTCTTGACACAACTTTTCAGATTCTAAAAGGTAATACAAGTTTATTGTATAAAATTTGAAAAATATAGAAAACTATCAAGAACATAAAAATCACCTGAAACTCTTCTACCCAGAGTTAACTTTGGTAACCTTTCCTTTAAGTCACAGACCTGGGTATGAAGCAGATCCTTCCATGCTGGAGTGGTGTGACCTTTAATGGGATACCTGTTCTTTTTTTTTAAAGGTAGACTTTTTTTTTTTTTTTTTTTTTTTTTAGTATTTATTTATTTGGTTGCTCCGGGTCTTAGTTGCAGCAGGCTGGCTCCTTAGTTGAGGCTCGCCAGCTCCTTAGTTGCAGCACTTGGGCTCCTTAGTTGTGGCATGCAAACTCTTAGTTGCCGCATGATGTGGGATCTAGTTCCCTGACTAGGATCAAACCCGGGACCCCTGAATTGGGAGCTCAGAGTCTTATCCACTGAGCCACCAGGGAAGTCCCTACCTGTTATTTTCAAAACCTCTACTTCCTCATCTTAAAACGAGGCTAATACTTCCTGCCTTGTTCCTACTTCTCGGGGCTGCCATGTGAATTAAATTCCAGGCACAGGGTGTTAGCTTACTAAAAGCTGTTTTCTTATTTCTACTGAAGAAAACACCCTTGGCTTATGATTCCAGCATCAAAGCTCAGATAAGAATCCCCCATAAATCATTATCATATCACCCTTTCAGGGTCTCTGCCCTCCAGGTCTGTGCTATGAGCATGTGTTCTGGATTAATAAGCAAATCAATATCCTCATTTACCACACTGACATAATGACTATGCAGCAATTTCCCAGCATAAATATTCCTATTTCTCCTCTTACTTAAAGCTGCTTTAAAAGGTGAGGATTATATATTTGCACAGAGGATTGTGTGTGTCTTACCATCATTTCCCTCTGAGAACTTGCATCTCTCCTTTTGTGGTCACACCTGGCCTTGGCTTTGTAATGAGAGAGAGAGAGAGAGAGACTGCATCTCTGAGGATTTCTGGACTTCCTTTGGCCAGAATGGTTTTGTCCATCACTTAAGAACCAAACTCATTTCCTGATTATTGTGTATTAAATTAAAATTCCAGTTTTCAGATTTTAGGACAAAAGTTCCCCTGAAATATGTCAGCTTCATTCCAGCTTCAGACAATGGACTCATTGCTGTGACTGTACCTGTCCCCCCATCCTTCTGGCCTACCCAGCTCCTCCCCACTGCCTCTGCCCAGGGCCTTCCACCCTAAGGGAGGGACCCCTCGTCCCCAAAGGTCAGAATGATACCTGGCAGGGACCAGATGTTCATGGAGGACAATGTTGCTGTGTAAGGGAACAGCGTTCACTCCCAGCCACCTGTCTTGTTTCCCAACACTGCCCCCAGCAGACCACCCTCTCCTGACAGCAGGAGGACTTGGCAGTTGAGGCTGAATAAGTACTGTAAACTCTCTTGGTGTGGAGATTCCATGCACTCCAATCTGGTCAACTTGACAAAAAAAACAACTGCCTAACCAAGTGTGTCCAGGAGAGCAGGCTAAGCTCTCCAGATAGTTGACTTATTTCCTTACAAGAGCTATTCCTTCAACAGATTGTGAGACCTTTTCATCCTGGGACAAAGGCTTCCTGTACTTTGCCTAGTGGCAGGCAAAATGAAATGACGAGGATGAGAGACAGTATGTCGCTTCCTTTGCTCTGTTCACAGTGATGTGCTGTATTGGAAAAGGGATGAAAGTTGAGCATTATCCTGGACATAGAGTTGCCAAATGTCCTGGGCAACAAATATGGAATTGGCCTACCGCTTGTTGCTTTAAACCATTTGATTGTCAGGGTGCAACAAGTAGATGCAGCCAAAACTGTTCATTTGTGAACAGTTTTGAGTTTCCTATACTGGATGCTGGGGATGAGGACCAGGCAGAAACGATGTTTGCTGCTACGCCTTTGACTTTGAGGACTTAGTCCAGAGGTGGAGATAGACTCCAGTGCCTCATGAAGGTACAGAGGGAGTTGGGGAAGGCTTCTCAGAAGAGGGAACAATTGATTGGATCCTGAAGAATAAGTTTACCATGTAGAAAGGTGGGCTTTATTGAGCCCACAGAGACACTGCAGTGGTGTAGTCTCCCTCCCCCGGTCAGATTGTGTCCTATATTTTCTAAGCCTAAGTAAAAATCATTTCTGTTCAGATACTGAATGGTCAAGATAGTCGCCGAATCAACCTGCATTAAACGTATATATCAATTAGGGGAGAATTGACATCTTTACTATGCTGGGTCTTCCAATCCATGAACATTGTATGTCTCTCCACTTATTTATTTCTTTGGTTTCTTTCATCAGCATTTTGTAGTTTTCAGCATACAAATCCTGTAGATTTTCTTAGATTTCTACCTAAGTATTTCAATTTTTTTGTGTGTCCATTTGTTCATCGCTAGTATATAGAAAAACAGTAGCTTTTTGTATGTTGATCTTGTACCTTGTGACCTTGCTGAACTGACATTTGTTCTAGGAGATTTTTTGTAGATTCTTTGAGATTTTCTGCATAGCCCCCATCACGTCACCTGCAAATAAGAATGGTTTTATTTTTCCCTTTTCAGTCTATATGCCTTTTATTTCATTAGTGCTAGCTAAAACTCCCTTTGTTGAATAACAGTGGTGAGAGTAGACATCCTTGCCTTATTCTCAGTTTAGGGGGAAAGTATTCAGTCTTTCATAAATTCTGATATTAGCTGTAGGTTTTTTGGTGATGTTCTTTAATTTTTTTATTTATTTATTTTTGGCTGTGTTGGGTCTTCATTGCTGTGTGTGGGCTTTCTCTAGTTGCACTGAGCAAGGGTTACTCTTCGTTACAGTGCACAGGCTTTGCATTTCAGTGGCTTTTCTTGTTGGGGAGCACGGGCTCTAGGTGCACAGGCTTCAGTAGTTGCAGCACGTGGCATGTGGGATCTTCCTGGACCGGAGATCGAACCCATATCCCCTGCATTGGCAGGCGGATTCTTAAGCACTGCACCACCAGGGAAGTCCCTGGTGATGTTCTTTATCAACTTGAGGAAGTTAACTTCTTTTCCTACTTTCCTGAGAGTTTTTTATCATGAATGGGTGTTGAATTTTGTCCAGTGCTTTTTCTGCATCAATTTGTATGATTATGTGATTTTTTTCTTCTTTAGCCTGTTAATATGGTGGATTACATTGATTGATTTTCAAATATTGAGCAAGCTTTGCATCCCTGGAAGTAATTCCATTTGCATAGTGGGATTCTTTCATTCTTTTACATATTGCTGAATTCTGTTTGCTGATATTTCGTTAGAAATTTTTGTACCTACGTTTATGAGGGATATTACTTTATAGTTTGTTTGTTTGTTTTTTTTTCTATACTCTCTTTCTCTATCTTTGGTATCAGGGCAGTACTGACTTCATAAACTGACTTGGGAAGATTTCCTTCTCTATTTTCTGGAAGAGATCGGGGTTAATTCCTCTTTAAGTGTATGGTAGAGTTCTATGGCTTTTGAAAAGTTGATTCTGGGGATGCAGTCTGGACCAAATAAAGCTGAACCTTGCGGGGGGGGCTTGAGCGTATCAGATGAGCTTGTCAATGGGCAGCCAGCTGTGGCGCTCCAGTGAGGTCGTGGACTTCTTGAGACAGACATAGGAGGGTGAACTGAATCAGAATCCATCTGAAGCATGACAGGAATTAAGCAGCTGTGAGGCTTGGAGAATCTGGCTCTCTGAGACACGTCCCAGGAGCCTCTGACATCTTCAGGACCATACGGTATAGTGGGGACACTGGTCCTACAAGACGTCTGGGTTTGACTTGGCTACTTAGTAGCCATAAATTCCTTATTAGCAATTTCAGTTTTCTCGTCTGTAAAATGCCACTTCTTGGGTTGTTTTAGGAATAAAATGAGACAAGAGATATGAAAATGCTTTAGAACCACCACAACTTCTTGAGAAGGTGAAAATTGATGTTTCTTTGGGCCCCAGCTTCACCCTGACTGCTGTGGTGTCATATTCCCAATGAGTCCTGCTGGGAGGTCAGTGGGAGGCTTGTGGCCCCAGCTGGCTATAGGACCAGTGTCCTCGGGCTGTGGGGAAACTTCCTCCCCATCCCTGCTCATGTCCTCTGCCCATGGAGTTTGGGCTCTCACAGGAAAGGGTGGGACCTTGGTGACAGTGAAAAGGAATTTGGACCTTGACCAGTGCCCCCTCTCCCCTTTCACAGGAACATGCTTGCCAATTCAGCCAGTGTGCGGATTCTCATCAAGGGAGGCAAGGTTGTGAACGATGACTGCACCCACGAGGCTGATGTCTACATTGAGAATGGCATCATCCAGCAGGTGGGCCGTGAGCTCATGATCCCCGGAGGGGCCAAGGTGATTGATGCCACTGGGAAACTGGTGATCCCTGGAGGCATCGACACCAGCACCCACTTCCACCAGACCTTCATGAACGCCACATGCGTGGACGACTTCTACCACGGGACCAAGGTAATGCTTCTGTTTGGGGAAAGTGCCTCCCTCGGTGGTTTCCTCTGTTTCTGGGGCTGCTCTGGACTAGATCCACATGAACAGGGTGCTCCTGCTGTATCGCTCAAAGGAGAAGGGTGCTCTTGAAGGGGCCACTGTGGCAACTAAAATAGGAAATTTCAGGCTAAATGTCATAGATTTCTAAGATTATGGAAAAGGAGGCATTTAAGCCTATTTTGCTGATCGCATCACTTACTGAGGCACCCAGGCCAGGAACTGATTTTATTTTTATATTTTTATGTCATGTAGTACAGACCTAGAGGAAGAGGAGAATAGCTGGAGTTTCTTATTGTGCATGCGTGGGGCAGGAGGTGTATGTGTGGCGGGGGTAGGTCTGAGGGACTGCTTTATGTATGATAAGCTAAATTAATTTCCCCAAAATTGTGAAAAATAGATATGCCTATTCTAGATGATTTTAATGGTAGAATTATGAAACAGACATAGTTAACTATCTTTTATTATCTTTCCTAGCTCGTTCTTTTTAAAAACAGCTTGAAAGATACTGGTGGTAGGCCCTCTTTTCAGAGTGAATTATCATGGACAATATTTAAGAATTACTGAGCTGGGCCTGAGCTACTTTATGTCCCTAAATGCAAAATACAAAAATTCAGACCTGTGAAACAAATGAATCAGGAGGAAATTATGTTTCGCCAAAAGAGTCACAAGTAGGTTCTTTCACCCTTTCTCTGTGCTCCAGAATTCTGTCATTGCTGTCATCCCTGTGTGCTGTAATTATCTGTAATACGCAGGCCTCTCCCTGGACACCAGACTATGGGCTCCTTAAGGGCAAGACCTGACTGTATTCTTCTGCTTTCCCAGAGCCTGGCCTTGACCTGGAATGAGAGTAGCTGGCCAGCAATTGTTTGTTGACTGAATAAGTGATTGATACTTATCCATGCGGTCTCTACATCCAGCTGTGCATCAGATTCATCTTGGAAGACTTTTTTCAAATGCAGAGTTGAATCAGCATCTTGAGGGTCAGAAGTCCCTGGCCCTGGCAGCAGCCCTCTGTACTGTCTGATTTATAAAGGACTTGGCCTCTAATGCCCCCTGGGTGAAAGGAGTCCACCAGTGGCAGCAGTCCTATGTCCTACTTTGGCCCACTGCCTCAAATCCCCATTGGCCCTGTACCTTAAAATCTCACCTCTGTTCTACTTGGGGTTCTCAGGGAGCCCCTCTCCCGTGCTCAGTGCACTCCCCCTGGGATCCATCTTCCTGGGGGCTCCAGTGCTCCGGCTGTTAGGCAGCAACTGATAAGGCTCCCCAAACCCACCCTGAAGAGCCTGGCTGGGGCTCCAGGCAGGCAGAGGCTGGCCCAGCTCAGGCAGATGTCCCTTAAGGTCTCCCTGAGGATATGCCTCCTTCCCAGTCCAGACGCAACAGATCAGACCCCCGGAAGGCTGAGCTGTGAGGAGTCACAGTAGCCATGGCCCAGCCTCTGCTGAGGCAAGGATGCCGCCAGGCCTGCTGAATACTCTGGCATCCCAGGCCACACCTGCCCGCTTGAGCCAAGCCCTGGGAATAGAAGTGATTGGTGGACCTGCCCTACTTTCTCCTCTGAGAATTACTCCAGGGCCCTGCAGATGAGGCTTCACTAATGAATGGGGAGCCCCATCCTCATAAACTCTTGCAGGGTCCTCTTGGGGGGACTCTGGTGGCAGTCGGGGCCTTTCTGAAGAGAGTGAGCACATCCGGCTCACCATCCCCATGCACTTGAGCCCGGCCAGGCCAGGCCTGCTTCATTTGTGGTTATTTTTATTGAAGTACAGCATACATACAGAGAAGCACACAGGTTCTAAGGTACACAGAATCATCACAACCGAACACACCCTTGTAACCAGCACCCAAACTGAGAAACCAAACATTGCCAGCACCCAGAAGCCCCCCTTGTGCCCCCTCCTAGTCACTACTCCTCACCAACGATAACAGCTATCCTGACTTCTAATACCATAGTTTCTAAAAAGTAACAGCTTAATGGAGGTATAACTCACACTCCATACAATTTGCCTCTTTAAAGTGCAGAAGCGGGTGGCTTTCAGCATGTTCACCATCGGTTTTGACTGTTTGCTTTATGTAAATGAAATCAGGCAGCCTGGACCCTTGCGTTGGCTTCCTTTGCTCAACATTATTTTTGTGAAATTCGGCCATGTTGTTGCACGTTGTACTTCATTGCTTCACAGTGTTCTACTGTACAAGAGCCCACAGAGTACCTAGACATTCTGCTGTCACCAGGCATTGGGGTGGTTGCTACTTCGGGGCTATGACAAATGCTGTTGCTCTGAATGTTCTCATCCATGTCTTTTAGTAAACGTGTGTGCACGTTTCTACAGGCATATTCCTGGGAGTGGGATTGCTGGGTCATAGAAGACACACATGTTTAGCTCTGGGAGAGACTCCCACATTGTTTTCCAGTTTGGTTGTAAGTTTATACTCCCAGCAAGAGAGTAAGAGAGGACCCGGTGTTTACCACCAGCGTAACTCTGCTTACCACACCAGTCCATGCTGGGGTCCGTTTTGCAGCCTTGCACCAAAAATTGTAGCTTGCCAGTTACTCTCCCCGCTTGGGAGATCTTTAGTCCAGGGTCGGATGCCACACTGTCACTATGCTGCCTGCCAGCCTCTGGGAGAGGAGGCTGGCCTTTCTTTGTTTTATTTTCCACATTGTCGTCTGCCGGGGCCTCATTAGCCAGGAGTGACGAGTTTTCCCCTGAGAGCCTTCAGCTCTTTACGGCGAATGAAGACCTTTGCACGTGCAACTTTGTGCAAAGTGGTGGGTAACTTTTGATCTTTTCCAGGCTTCTCATCCATGGAAGCAGCTGTCTCTGGAAAAACACAGAAAAACCCCTGTGTGATTAAGGGTTCCTGTAGGGTCAGACACCCCCAATCCATGCCAGGCCCAAGCTATAGGAAATTTAAGGCCCGTAAACGCCAAGCCACTCTGGCTGCTCGCGTCACCTAAACTGACCTTTTGTTATATCCACCCCCTAAGTAAGATCGGACCTTGTCCTTGTGCCACAGCTCATACTGAGCGTCTGTTTCATAACACAGCCCCTGACGCAGTCCTCCCCAAACCCCTCTGGGAGACCCTGCCCAGAGTCCTGCCTCAGACATCCCAGCCCCCCAAGAACTGGCTTCCTGCCCCGTCCCCGTCCCCCCCACTCCTGGATTGCTCCTCCCTGTTGCTGCTCCTACGGCTGGATATTTTGGCTTCCTCTTATCTCTAATTCCTGACAATCTCCTGGGGAGAGAAAATGCTCTCCTGTTGCACTGCTGATGTCAGGGATGTGTGGATTTAATTATTCACACAGCCTGTGGCACTCAGGCCCAGGCTGTGCACCCTGATAGACTGCCGCTGACCTACTTTGCACCTTCTAAGAAAGGTAACGGTTGATCTGCTTTCAGCATCTGGGTTTATAATAGAATAATAACCCCAAGGAAAGCTCACCCTTGTGATTAGCCTATAGAGAAAGAGAGATCAAGTTGCGCCTTTTTGTTCCCGTCTGACAGATCCGAAGGGCCTTGAACTCTGCACCCCCTGAGCTATGGCCTGCCTGTCAATTGGGCAGCAGCAGCCAGGGCTGGGAAAACAAAACCATTGAAAGCCTGGCTTTTCTGAGAGCATCTGGGTCTCCATTGTACTGGGTCTGAAGGGGTTTCTCTAGCGCTTCTTTAACACACGCTTTGCCCGCCTCTGCTTCTGTTAGAGGCTGGGGCACGCTCTGCCTGGCTCCCCTGCCTCTGCCCCCCTTGCTCACAGCCCGGGCACTCCATCCTCCTCCCCGCTTCCTCCACGCCTCCAACCTGCAGGCCCCTCCCTCCCAGAGGCCCAGAACCTGGTCTCCAGAGATGCCAGGACGCCCTGCTTGTTAAAAATGCCCCCACGGAGGAAGGGGGTTATCTCCTGTGGGAAGGCAGGGGCAGGAGGGGAGGGAGGAGAGCCAGTGACACCAACTGTGTTAATAAAGGTCTAGGATTTCACTTGGGTCACGGGGGTCTTTTATCATTATCCTACTTAGCTTACTCATAAGTTATGCTTATTCTTTGGTGTGAATCTAATATTACATAATAAGAATGTTAATGCAGGCTGTTGAGCTCCACCCCACCAGTGGCTCTCCGTGGCCCGGTGGGAATATCAGAATCAAACTACAGGCACAGCCCCTTCACTAAGATGGTGACAGAGGGGGCAGCAGGGACAATGGGGAAATGCTCCCTAGATGCCTTTTCTGCCTCCCACTCCTCCAAAAATAGACTGAGAACCACTGTCTAGGCCAATGGTTTTCAACCTTTGGAAGCAAATTACAGTAAAACTACTTGGGGAATTATTTTAGAAATACATGTCCAGACCCCTCCTCTCTACTGCCTGTACCCTCCACCCCAGACTAATGAAATCAATGTCTCTAGGTCTGCCTCTTCCCCCATCTGTATTTTTTTTTAATTTAAAAAAAAATTTTTTTTGGCTGTGTTGGGTCTTCATTGCTGCACGCGGGCTTTCTCTAGTTGCGGTGAGCAGGAGTTACTCTTCGTTGCGGTGCGCGGGCTTCTCATTGCAGTGGCGGAGCTCGGGCTCTAGAGTACAGGCTCAGTAGCGCCTACATGGGCTTAGTTGCTCTGCGGCATGTGGGATCTTCCCGGACCAGGGATCGAACCCGTGTCCCCTGCATTGGCAGGCAGATTCTTGTCCACTGCGCCACCAGGGAAGCCCATGTATTTTTTTTTAAAGCATCCTTGATGATCCTAACACTAGCATGCGGATTATTAAGGAACTTTCTCGGCTCTTTTGAATGGCACATTGTCCTGGCTGTTACTCCTGTTGCCTGTCTGACCCTCACCTTATGTGCCAGAATGACATCTGAATCCCCTTTGAAAACTTGGGCTCGTCTTGCCTCACCCTTGCCAGTATTATTTATTAGTTTCTCTCCTTCTATTCACATTATAGGGTCCCATTATTGGGTTCCCAAGCCCCAGCCTGGGGCCTAGAACCCCTGTACTTGCTAAGTGTCCCTGGTGCTGTGCTCTGCCCTCCTGTCTGTACCGCATAGGCATCATCAATGAGCGGCGGATTGGCCATGGTCAAGATGTCATCAAATGGAAATCCAGCTGGGTCTGTGCCTCTTCTTTGAGGACCCAGAGACTCTCTCTTGTCTGTGCCAGGGCCATCTGGTCACTGAGACAGCCTCCCACTAACTCAAAACCATCAGCAGCAGGACGTCTATTCTTGTAGTCAAACCACAAGGGGAGCCAAATCTTAACCCAAAGAGTGTTTGTCTAGAACAGGATCAGCCTAGCAGATGTACA
The DNA here is from genome assembly GCF_011762595.2 of Tursiops truncatus. Lineage (NCBI taxonomy): Eukaryota > Metazoa > Chordata > Mammalia > Artiodactyla > Delphinidae > Tursiops > Tursiops truncatus. Next base: position 68,080,581 of record NC_047047.1, on the reverse strand, counting down.
GTGGCACAGGCTAGGTGGCCTGCCACTTCCCGCCCCCAGTGGAGGGTCCTGACCCTACCTCCCTCCTCCCACTGCAGAGGACTAAACCTATCAGAGTCCTGGGATAGGACCCGCTGGGACATAAATAAATTCCCTTTGTTGTCCAGCCTGCCAACCTTCTTACCAAGGAGCCCATGTATCCATTGGGCAGACTGTTTTTGCTATTTTGCCTTTGAAACTGGCTCTTTGGGCTTTAAACCTTTAAATGCTGCTCACTTCCTTTCTTCTTTTTTCTTGACTCTGTTATTCTGTCCATTTCTGTTTAATTCTAGCCAAAATCTCTTTCCAGTCTTTTTGCTCTGCAGTAACCCTTCCTGCTTGTCGGGATCCAGCCTCATACAGTCTTGCTTATTAACTGATGGTCCCAAGTTCACTTCATTCCGGTAAAAAAACTGGAGGGATCTTAGAAATAGAGCCCCACCCTCCCATTGACAGGGAGAGAGAGTGGATGCGTTGCCCCAAGTCCCAGAGGTAGTTGGACCAGACTGTAAGTTTCTCAGTCTGAGGCCCTTTTCACCACACCACTCAGAGGATCCTGAAACCCCAGATTCTGGACAGTCACCCCTTTCAGACAGCCTCTGACCTCTCAGTAGGCTGCATGCAAATAGTTAACTCAACATTGTGTGACTCTAAGCTTGCCTGGACCAGATAAAGGCATCAAGGAACTGATGCATCAGGCAGACAGCAGAGTAAGCTCTCCGCCTCCCCAAGATGGCGGCTTTATAATGCACCGCTGTCCCTAGAGGAATAACACTGATGTCCGTGCCTTAGAGCTGACAGTTTTTACCATTTACAAATGGTTGTTGTGGGGATTAAATGAGTTGATGCACGAAAAACACTTCACACAGTGCCTGGCACAGAGTACGTGCATGATAACCGTTAGTCCCCAGGCTGAGTGCCTGCTTCCACCCTAGGCCTGGCCTTGACTCTGTCTGGTTTCTTGGGTTACTTGATCCACCCACTTTGGCTTTGCAATGAGATTGTTCTACTGTCCATCTAGTGCCCGTGCTGCCTATGTCCTCGGCTTTGCCAGCAGGGTCATGTCCTGCTTGAGAACTTGCAGTGGCTCCCTGTCGTCTAGTTTGGAGTCCTAGATCTTCACCCTGGACAGCTCACCATCTGACCTTGCCCTCTCCATCCAATCCTCACTGCCCGTATGTGCCCATCCATCAGGAAGGGGGTTTTCTCAGCCCCCTTCGCTGTGAATTTCCCATGCTCCCTCCTGCCATCCCTTCCCACCCATCCACAGAAGGCCTTCATGACCTACCAAGCTCATGTCACATTCTTCCTCCAGCTAATTCAGCCCCAGGATCCACTTTTTTCTCCTCAGCTGAAATAAAATCTCATCCTGGGGCTTTCAAATTGTTTCCTATGTAAAGTTTGTCTCTCAGCTGGATTGAAAACTTTGAGGGGCAGAGACGACAATTTATATTTAACTCGTGACTCACCACAGACTCGCAAAGATTAAAACATGTAGTACAATAGATGCTCAAGAAATAGATGAATGTCTACATAGGGTGGCAGTCGTGAGCACAGGCTGGGGTGGACGGCCAAAGTTTGACTTTCAGCTCCACATTTACTGGTTGTGTGATTTGGACGAGTTAATCTCTCTCTGTGTTTCAGTTTCCTTCTCTGGAAAATGGAGATTATGATAATACTTTATGTGTGTTGAGATACTACTGGTAAAGAACTTAAAATAGTACTTCATAGTTCCCCGGCAGTCTAGTGGTTAGGAATTGGTGCTTTCACTGCCGTGGCCAGGGTTCAGTCCCTGGTTGGGCAACTGAGATCCTACAAGCCACGTGGCCAAATATAAAAAATGAATAAAAATTTTAAAATAAAAAAATATATTTAAAAAATAGTACCTGGTGCTTACTAAGCACTATATGAGTGTTTGTTAAATAAATAGATCATGGGACTTCCCTGGTGGCGCAGTGGTTGAGGGTCCGCCTGCCAATGCAGGGGACGCGGGTTCGTGCCCTGGTCCGGGAGGATACTACATGCCACGGAGCGGCTGGGCCCGTGAACCATGGACGCTGAGCCTGCGCGTCCGGAGCCTGTACTCTGCAATGGGAGAGGCCACAACAGTGAGAGGCCCACGTACCGCAAAATAAATAAATAAATAAATAAATAAATAGATCGTGATGACTGAGGACCAACCCCTGAAAAATCCATTTGTGAAGTTTCCTCACAGGCATACGTATTAAAGTGTTAGACATCAAATAGGAATTACAAAATTGGTTTCTGTCTCTACTGTCAGGGTTGACTGTGTGTGTTATAGGTTTCAAATGGAGCCTAAATAGTACTGGTGATGACTTCTAGATAATTTTCTTTCTCCTTTCTTTCTCTTAAAAACAGAAATATCCAGTCATAAACTCAGCACGTAGCAGGAGCTATTTAAAGATGTCCTGCTTCAAATCAGGTATCTCGTATAACAAAACCTTGCTGGCAACTTTCACTGTACATCTATGTTAATTGGCAGGCCAACATGTAGGCCAGGTTGACTCTTCTTAGAACAAATGTAAGAGAGATCTATCATTTCTTACAAATTTTTACATCTAGCATTGGAAAAAAATCTCCTATGGTGACCAAGCAGCTCCTCATTTCCTAGAATAAGAGTGTTTGCAAAGAATTGATCTATACAGAGAGATTACTGCTTTTTAAAACCTTTGGTTCAAGAATAGAGATAAATGTACCCTTGGTGATTAAACCCAAGCATCTTGGAAACCTTTCATATCTCATACTAGCTCTGCTTTTATACTCTCATCCAGCATCTCTGGGGTTTAAAAAAAAGATAGAAGAAAAATACATCGTGTATTGTATGTATACTTCAGTGAGACATATAGTATATGAATGATGTATTTTTCTTCCTCCTATTTCTTTTCGTAAAGACGGAATACTTTTTAATATTTCAAGAAATATTTGAATATGGCCTTCTGGAAGGCTTCAAAAATCTCAGTTGAAAATATCTCTTCTCCTCACTGAGGTTGCCTCCTATCTGAAGTGGCCATATTTCTGTGTTGAATGTCAGGTACACATCTTAGAATGGTTCACTGGCAGGTAGAAATGTGTGTAGACGCTGTATCTTCTCCCTTACGTGGTTTCCGCCTCATTGTTCCCTCAGGTTATCCCTGTAGCCAACCGTGTTTTTCTCTCCTTCTGATCCTTTTTTATTTCTTGTTAATTAAAAATTAGGTGCTGTAAGGATCCCTAATTAGTGACTATGTGAGGATAGAGCTGTAGGCCAGCTATAGTTAAGAACTTTCTCATTCACCGGTGTGGTTCTTTGTTTGTTTGTTTGTTTTGGCTGTGTTGGATCTTTGTTGCTGCGCACAGGCTTTCTCTAGTTGTGACGAGCCAGGGCTACTCGTCGTTGTGGTGTGCGGGCTTCTCATTGTGGTGGCTTCTCTTGTTGCGGAGCACGGGCTCTAGGTGCGCGGGCTTCAGTAGTTGTGGCTCGCGGGCTCTAGAGCGCAGGCTCAGTAGTTGTGGCGCACGGACTTAGTTGCTCCGCGGCATGTGGGATCTTCCTGGACCAGTGATCAAACCCATGTCTCCCGCATTGGCAGGTGGATTCTTAACCACTGCACCACCAGGGAAGTCCCTCGTTCACAAATGTTTATCTCTCACACTACACACACACTCACACACTTAGACACTTTCACATACTCACTCTCACAGTCATACACTTACACACGCACTCTCACATACACACACGTGCATTCACTCGTGCACACAGTTTTAGAGCTGGAAGAGCCACTGGAGATTAATGAATTCAACCCCTCATCTATAAATACCTTTCCTCTTTAGATTTAAACTCTCTACAGTGTCCTCAATATTTAAAAATAAAATTAAGCTTGATGAATGTTGGTGAACTCTGTTCTTGGGAAGAGTATGTACAGAATGAAGAAGGTCATGATTGGGTAGCCCAGGAAGCCACTTTTTTTTTTTTTTTAATCTATGTGTTATGCTTTTTTTTTTTTTTTTTTTTTTTTTTGCGGTACGCGGGCCTCTCACTGTTGTGGCCTCTCCCGTTGTGGAGCACAGGCTCCGGACGCGCAGGCTCAGCGGCCATGGCTCACGGGCCCAGCCGCTCCGCGGCATGTGGGATCCTCCCGGACCGGGGCACGAACCCGTGTCCCCTGCATCGGCAGGCGGACTCTCAACCACTGCGCCACCAGGGAAGCCCTATGCTTTTTTTTTAAACAACTTGATTAAGGTATAATTGACATACAATAAGCCACACATTTTTAAAGTGTATGGTTTGATACACTTTGACATGTGTAGATACTGCGAAGCCATCACCATTAATACAATAAACATATCCATCATCGCCACCCCCCCCAGCCAAAGTTTCTTGGTGTCCCTTGCAATCCTTCCCTGCGCTGGTAACCACTGATCTGTTTTCTGTCACTATAGATTAATTTGCATTTTCTCACATTTTTATATCATGGAAAAGACAGTATGTATTTCTTTTTTGGTCTGGTTTCTGACTTAGCATTATTAAGTTTTTGGCAACTACAGATAAAGCGACTATGAATATCTGTGCACGAGTGTTTGTGTGGACACATGCTTACATTCCCCTGTGTAATTACCTAGAAGTGGGACGCCTAGAATATATGGTAGGTGTACATTTAGCTTTTTAAGAAATTGCCAAAGTGGTTTCCAAAGTGGTTGTAACATTTTCTGTTCCTTCCAGGCTCCACATTTGTGCCATCACTTGTTATGGTCAGTCTTTTTAATTTTAGCCATCTGACAGATGTATCAGTGGTAGCTCACTATGGTTTTAATTTGCACTTCCCTAGTCTTGAATGTCTCTGCATGTGCTTATGCATGTGCTTGCCCTCTGTATATCTTTGGTGAAGAGTTCACATCTTTTCCCTATGTTTTGAGTCATTGGTCTTGTTTTTTGTTTTTTTTTTTTTATGAAATGTAAAGAATAGGTAAATCTTTATTTTTTCCTTTCTAGTTTTATGGAAATATAGTTGATATACAGCACTGTATAAGTTTAAGATGTACAGCATAATGATTTGACTTATATACTTCATGAACAGATTACCACAGTAAGTTTAGTGACCATCCATCATCCCATATAAATACAAAATAAAAGAAAAAAGAGGGACTTCCCTGGTGGTCCAGTGGGTAAGACTCCACGTTCCCAATGCAGGGGGCCCAGGTTCGATCCCTGATCAGGGAACTAGATCCCACATGCATGCCACAACTAAGAAGCCTGCATGCCGCAGTGAAGGTCCTGTGTGCCACAACTAAGACCCGGTGCAGCCAAAATAAATAAATAAATTTTTTTAAGAAAAGGAAAAACAATTTTTCCTTGTGATGAGAACTCTTAGGATTTACTCTCTTAATGACTTTCACCTATAACATCCAGCAGTGTTAATTATATTTATCATGTCATACATTACATCCCTAGTACATATTTACCTTACAACTGAAAAATATGGAATGCTTCAGGAAGCTGTGTGTCATCCTTGTGCAGGGACCATGCTAATCTTCTCCGTATTGTTCCAAATTTAGTGTTGCCAAAGTGAGCACTGTTTGTCTTCTTTTTATCGGGTTGTCAGAGTTGTTTATATGTTCCAGCTACAAGTCGTTTGTTGGGTACATGTTTTGCAAACATTTTCTCCCTGGCTGTGACTTACCTCTTCATTTTCTTAACAATGTCATTGGAAGAGCAAAAGTTTTTCATTTTGAACTTCAATTTATTAATTCTTTTTCTTTCATAGTTTGTTTTTCGTGCTGTAACTGAGAACTTTTTGTGAAATCCAAGGTCACTAAGATTTTCTCCTATGTTTTCTTTTAGAAGTGTTATAACCTTAGCTCTTACATTTAGGTCAATGATTCATTTTAAGTTAGTTTTTATATATGGTATCCAGTAAGGGTTGAGGTTCAGTGTTTTTACATACGGCTATCCAATTGTTCTAGCACCATTTGTTGAAAAGACCATCCCTTGTCAAAAATCAGTTGACCGTATGTGCGTGGGTCTATTTTTGCACTCTCTTTTCTGTTCTTTTGATCTATGTATCTGTCTTTACACCTATACCACAATGTCTTGATTATGATAGCTTTAGAGTAAGTCCTGAAAGCCGGTGGTGTAAGCCTTCCAACTTTGTCCTTCTTTTTCAAGGTTGTTTTGGCCATTCTATATCCTTGGAAGCAAACTTTTTTAGTGCAGGCTGTAAACCAAAAACTTAAGAGAACAGTAAACTCAGTGCATTAACCAAGCACTTGATAAACATTCTCAGCCCTTAGCAGGGTCCCTTTCTGTTAGCCTGAAAAGTTAAGAATTTTCTTTAGAATTTTCTAAAGTTATTTGGAGAGAAAAAAATCTGTGATGTGTGTGTGTTAAAAGGAACTTAACTGAGTGCTGGGGGTTCAGATGAGGTCCATGAGGATGTTCCATGATACTTGGCTACATATTGATCTCGATATCTTTTCTTCACATGACCCATATCTTTATGTATAATAAGTTGTGATGATGTCATAGGGAAGAGTTCATTCTGCTTCCTCTTGCTGCCTCTTTGTCTTACAATTAGAGTCAATGGAGAACAGAAGTGGGCCGGGGAGTTCTGAGCGGACTAGGTTAGGATAAAACTTACATGAACTGAAATTCTAACCACTGAGCTGTTGCCACCCTCTCCCCTTCCCTCTGTCAGGTTTCCATTCTGTTTGGTACCCTTTGTTACCACCAGGCCTGGGCTGTAGCTCTTTCCTGGTTTGGTGCCCTGACTCTCACTTTGCCAGGCTTAAGATAACTAGGACTTATATTCGGGAGAGCACGCTTGTTCTGAATCTCTAAGCCCCAGACATAGTGGCACATCAAAGAGTCTACTTTTCCTGCTGTGCGGAAAATACAGTGTTCAGCCTGGAGCGTGTGGAGCCTCTCACGGGCTCTGGGTTCCCAGACCCCCAGGTGGCATCTGGCAGTGCATGGCTCTGCGTAGGACCTGCAGCTACGTTTCCAGCCGCTGTCCCCTCCAGGAGGGCTGCACTGCCCTGTCAGGCCCAGCATTTCTGTATCCCTTATACACGTATCGTGATCTTTAAAGCCCCCCTCAGGCAGGCCTTATTTTCCTTCCTTTGCAGGTGGAGAAGCTGAGTCTCAGGGAGTGAAATGCCTTTCCAAGCTAGCAAGTACAGGCATAGGCCTCCCTGCCTCCCAGAGCAGACGCCAGCGCGCATTCCCCAGCATCAGCACCTAGCGTGGCCTCAGGACAGCCTCCCTCATTCCCCAGCATCAGCACCTAGCGTGGCCTCAGGACAGCCTTCCTCATTCCCCAGCATCAGCACCTAGCGTGGCCTCAGTACAGCCTCCCTCATTCCCCAGCATCAGCACCTAGCGTGGCCTCAGGACAGCCTTCCTCGGCAGCTTGATAGCACTATTATCACTGAGCTTTGGGACCAAAATGAAGACTCGCCAACACTGGAGCAGATGAGGGAAGGAGAGCAGATGGGGTTACATGTGGTGTATTTCTGGATTGTTGGTAAACCCCTCTGGTCTGGCCTCTTTGGGCAGCCTGGACTTTTAATAAAGGTGGTCATGACCTGCTTACCTGTAAACTTTCCTGCTTTGGGATTAGAAGGGGCTTTGCTAAGGAGGAAGATGACAAAGGGCGTCTCCGGGCTCTATTTTAGAACGGTTTCCCCTGGTCCCCTGTCTTCTCAGAAGCTAGCAGCCACGTTCCCTCCGCCACATAACTCCCTCTGAGGATCATCTCCGGTCTCCATGGTAACTACGTGTCGGGAGACAGGCTGCTCTGTTCTGTGGCTTTGTATTAAACACAATGATTTAAATTGGATGCTCGGCAGTGGAGATAATCATTCTGGATTAGAGAGACGCCTGGAGACCCTCATTTCATAATTTTAGAGTTGGCACAATGCTCAGGTTTAGCCCTGTAATTCAAGCCCAAGCCACACCCACCCCTCTGTTTCTAAACTGCAGTTAGGTCCAATTTCACTTGGGATTTTCTCCATCCTTTGACAGAGGAATCTTGGAGCCAGGGAGCCCCGCAGTCAGACCAGGGCTATCTTGAGCTCTAGAAGGGGCGGCATCGTGTAAAGGAAACCTAGGGTGCTAGCGGCAGATAGACCCTCATTCAGTCTGGCTGCATGATTTCCTCTGTGCCCCATTTTTCTTATCTGTAAGACGAGAAGAGTAACCTCTACCCTACAGAGTCATATATTTTTAAATTTTCTATTGTGATAAAATATATATAACATAAAATTTATCATTTCAATCATTTTTCAGTGTACAGTTCAGTGACATTAAGTACGTTCACAGCGTTGTCACCACAATAATCCATTTCCAGAACTTGTTCATCTTCCCCAGCTGAAATTCTGTACTCCGTAAATACTAACTTTCCCATCCCCCACTCCTCCCAGCCCCTGGCAGCCACCATTACACTTTCCATCTCTATGAAGTTGACTCTTCTAGATACCTCGTAGAAGTGGAATCATACATTTTTTTGTCCATCTATGACTGGCTTATTTCACTGAGCATAATGTCCTCAAGTTTCAACCATGTTGGAGCCTGTGTCATAATTTCTTTCCTTTTTTAAGGTTGGATAACATCCATTCTATGTACGTACCACATTATGTTTATTCATTCATCTGTCGATAGACACTAGGTTGCTTCCACATTTTGGCTATTATGAGTAACGCTGCTGTGCACACGGGTATACAGATATCTGTTTGAGTCCTTGCTTTAAATTACAGAGTCATTCTGAGGATCAAATAAGATAATAAATACGAATAATATTAGGAACATTGCACAAAGCAGGCTGTCAGTAAATGTTCATTTCTCTCCTGAACATGAGTTCAGCCTAGGTGGTAACTGCCACAGTGGTCCGATGGCTTCCGCGGGAGTGGTGTCACTTTTTGCTAGCTTCTGTGTCCCCGGGACATGCTAGTCTGTTGGGTCTGGGAATTAACACAATTCATTCCCAGGTTTAAAGGAAATGTCTTAACCACAGAAATGTGCATCGTCTCCTGATAAGAACCATGCATGCTTTTCCATTTCTCCCACCATTTGGGATTCATGTATTCCTAGTTCTAAAATGAGAAGATGTTAGGGCTGACGTATATACTTCCTTATCTGTTGTCTATTTTAAGTATACCAGGTGGGAGACCCTGAATCTGCAGTTGGGATTGCCCCAGGCTATGAAGCTCTGTGCTTAGTTGCTATTTGTTGGTATCAAATCTATTCTCAGGGTTACGGAAGAGTATGAGATTTGGAATAAAAATACCTGGATCCCAGTCTCGGCTTATGTCTCAAAAACTGAGATGGTGAAAACATCTGTCCAACACAGTGGTCATGAAGGTTAGGTGAGGGCAGCACTTGGCTGTGCAGGTGACCCTCTCCTGGAGCACTTCGTGGGGACCAGGTCTCTGTGTTGGTCTGCATCCCTTCAGGAGATTTTCTCTGGGTCTAGTTTCATCCCAAAGTTTCTATGGTGGGGGTTAATCCCCTGCTGCCCTGGGCCCCTCCAGGGTTGAGAATCCAGAGCGAGGAGCCATCTTTCCCTTTGCAATTAGCTTTCCTGCCACAAGGCCACTGCACAAGCAGCCCTGGAGACAGCCAGCACCTCTTTGTCTTCAGGAATTTGCCACAGAAGGGAAGGGGCAGCAAGAGCTCTTGCACAGCCTGGTCTGACCTGCGCCTGACCCAGCTGCTCCCCACAGCATAGCAGTCAGGCCTGTTCTTTATTGATGGGGCTGAAGGGAGGAGGGCAGATGGGGATTTCACACTGAATCCCTACCTTTCTCTCTCCCAGCAGCGCTTGCAGCTGGCTGTGTCCTGTGTGCCCAGGGTCTACCTGTTGAGCAGGGGCCAGGCAGGCTTATATCAGGGCTTCCCAAGCAGATGCGTTCACTGTCCCTGAGACCGGAAGGCTACCCTGGTACGCTCGCATCTGGGAAGGGGAGCTTGGGTTTCCCTCGAAGACATCTTAACTTCTAGGGCAGCTCACCTCTTCTTGAAGCCAGTGAGCCAGGGAGATTGTTGCGCTGGTGACAGGGTTTTCTTGGCTTCCATAACCCCATGCCAGCCGGCTCTCCCTCCTGCCTCTTGACTCTCCTTCCCAGGCTCCTTCCGTGGTCTTGTCTGTCTTACTCCTCTCCTCTGTGGTTGCTTCTCAGGATCCTATGCCAGACTGCCTTCTCCCCCTCCCCACCTTCTCTCCCCAGGTGATCTGTCACTGATGACTCCCAGGCTTACAGCTACAGCCTAGACACCTCCGTGCACCTGCCCCAAACCCAACGCATCCACCACAACCCCACTCCTCTCCCAGGGACCCCTCCTTCCAGGAACGGCGCCCCCATCCTCCCAAGCCAGAGCTTACTGGCTCGAGACCACAGGACTCCTCAGCGATAAAGCCAGACCTCAGACCAGGTGTGCCAGGCTCCAGAGTTCAGGCCTTTCCCACCAGAGCACCCTGCCTTCACGTACCATCGGAGAATCGAACTGTATTTCTAACTAACATAAAAGTTCAGCTGTCACTCTAAGCCCCAGACAAGCTCTGCTCTGGGACCCCGCCCCATTTTTGGCTGTGCTGGACCTCCACCTGGATGCCTTTGTCAGTCCGTCCCTGGACTCCCCACTCCCTCCGCAATCCCAGCCTGCTCTCTCCGTCCCAGCTCCTGGCTTCATGGAACTGACCCCTTATAATATGGCAAGTTTCCTTCAGCCCTCCCTCGTGGATTCTGTAGTGCATTTCCCATACAGTTTTCTTAAACCTCGTCTTGGCTCAGACTGACACTCCTAATTTTCCCAAAACCTTTCCTCTGTTTTGCTAAGAAGTCTGGGACCAAGGACCTGGGCACCCTCAGCTCTCCTCCATGTCACCTCAGCTCATCTTCTCCTCTATCCATCCCCCTCCTAAATGGATGGGAAGAGACGTCCTTCCCAGCCTAATAGATATGAATATCAACCCTCAGTTTCCTCATCTGAATAATGGGGAGAATAATACATATTTCTTTCTTTTTTTTTTTTAAGCAGAGGTCTTCTTAGAAGCCCATATGATTTAAATTTATTTATTTATTTATTTATTTATGGCTGTGTTGGGTCTTCGTTTCTGTGCGAGGGCTTTCCCTAGTTGTGGCAAGCGGGGGCCGCTCTTCATCGCGGTGCGCGGGCCTCTCACTATCGTGGCCTCTCTTATTGCGGAGCACAGGCTCCAGACGTGCAGGCTCAGTAATCGTGGCTCACGGACCCAACTGATCTGCGGCATGTGGGATCCTCCCAGACCAGGGCTCGAACCCGCGTTCCCCGCATTGGCAGGCAGACTCTCAACCACTGCGCCACCAGGGAAGCCCAATAATACATATTTCACAGGACTGTTGTGAGAATTAAATAGCCACAGAGTATGTGCTCAATGGATGTTGGTTATAATTAACAATTTTCATCTGCTCCATCCGTCAGCTCTGCATTAAGATTTCCAAAGACTCTCTTCCCTCCTAAATTTGGTTGTTCCTCTCCTGATACTATTTTTTCAGCCACGCAGGCATAAAACCTCCCCTGTTATTTACATCCTCTCCTCTTCTGTCATCAAACCTGGCTGCTATTTCTTCCCCGAAACAGGTTTCCCATATGTCATTCATCCCAGTCCGCAGGTTGAGGTCCGTCATCTCAGCACTGCAGTCGACTTTGCACTGAGCAGTCAGGGCCATGTTCTGGAGTCTGATTTTCATACCCAGAAGCCTGCTGTGACTACAGACATGTCCAGGGGTGGGGGTGACCAGAGTCCTCTCTGTAAATGTGCTCCTAAACCCCACACTCCCAAAGCCCCCTCATCACCACCACCTCCACACACACAAACTTTGCTAAACTTTGCTGATTGATGGAATCCAAATTCATCAAGGTCCACACAGTTTGCCTCAGTCAAGACCAGATCTATTCTCTGTCCTCTGGCTGTGTCCCCGGCTCCGCCCACCTCACTTCCTACCCCAGAGCGTCTCATCCTGCCCCCTTCCAGCTCTCAGCCTGCCCATCCTACTGTGTCCTTCCCCTCCTCTGGTCTGTTGAACTTGATGTTGCCATCACCATTGAGGAATGTTATCTTGCGCTGCTTTGTACTCTCATTATTTTGAAGTCATTTCTATTAGAAATGAACGTGTTTCCTGTCCTGTTTGCTAACTGGACTCTAAGCGCCTTAAGGTACTTCTATCTCTCACTTCTTCCGGAGCATCTGATACATATAACACGGTGTGCACACTCATGCTACCTACCAGTTAGGCTTATTGTTTATTAACTAAAATAGCTATAATGGTAGTATAAATCACTAGTGTTTATTGGGCTCCTACTCTGTGCAGGTGCTGTCCCAGGTGCTTTACGTGCATTATCTCATTTAATCCTCATGATAACCCCACAAGGGGTGTATTATTACTCCATTTTACAGATGGGGAAAATGAAGCTCAAAGAAATTATATAACTTGCCCAAGATCTTATAACCATAAGTGATGGAGCTAGGATTTAAACCTAGATCTGCCTGCCTTAAAGTCTGGTTCTTGTCACTCTACTATTTTGCCTCTAAATATAGCATTAATGTGTTTTAAAAATGGCAAGCTGGGGACTTCCCTGGTGGTGCAGTGGTTAAGAATCCGCCTGCCAATGCAGGGGACACGGGTTCGAGCCCTGTTCCGGGAAGATCCCATATGCCGCGGAGCAACTAAGCCCGTGAGCCACAACCACTGAGCCCGCGTGCCTAAAGCCCGTGATGTGCAACAAGAGAAGCCACCGCAGTGGGAAGCCCGCACACCGCAATGAAGAGTAACCCCCGCTCGCCGCAACTAGAGAAAGCCCGCGCGCAGCAACGAAGACCCAACGCAGCCAAAAATAAATAAATAAAGTAAATAAATTTTTTTTTAATGGCAAGCAGGTTAAGTGTGGGAAAATGTCCTTTTGCTAAGGTATATTGCAGATTGAATGTTGCCTGTCTCCTCTGCTGAAAATTCAAAGAATGAAGGGTGAGTTTTCGATATGGTGATGCTTAACAGTGAGAGCATTGCAAGGTCAGAAGTGGGACCATGCCCTAGATGAAGTAATAGAGGCTGGGACCCAGAAGGTAGGAGTGAAAAGTAAAAGGAAATTGAGAAGTGCAGTTAATTATAAATGTGCAATTTAGAGAAAAACCAGTCAGCTGAAGAATGAGCTCAACAGGTCAAGAAAAGGCTTGGGAGCTGTATGTAGCCAGAGGGACAGTGGGTGGTCCCAAGGAACAATCATGTGTCACTTGGTGTCCTGGAGAAAAGCTGGTTGCAGGGAGGGTTTGTGTTGTTTCGTTTGTTTTTCAGAGAAAAGGGGCATCTGATAAAAGGTGTTGGGGAGACTCTAAAAGAGGTTGGAGCAGTGGTCAGCATTCCAGCGGCCTTGAAGGGAATTATCGGAGAAAGGCTCAGGGTCCTGAGCCCCCAGTGCGAGCTGGATGAATTGGCATTGAAGCCAGCGTAAGCCTGTTAAGAGCGTGATCTCCCTAGATCAGGTCAATGTAGCTGATAAAAATGGACTCCTTGTTTAAATACTATTAAGAATTTCAAGATGACAGCAGAGATTAAACCAGGACAGAGCCAGTCAGAACACAGGGCACTGTGGGACTGCCCAAGCCACATACCCACGGAGCTGGTGTTGGCTGGTGGGCGTATGTTTCAGGATGAGAAAGGTGTTTACTGAGTGCCAGGCATGGTTCTAGGTACCATACATACATCATCTCACTTGACGAAATGCTCAGGCCCTTCTCTGGGGAGTCTCTCACATCCCAAGGAGTGGTGCTGCTTAAGAGCTGGCTTTCCTGAGGGCCAGAGAGCAGCCAACAATATCCCTGAAGGGCAAGGAAGTTATTCAGAGCAAGAGAGAAACCACTGATCTGGTTATTTTTTTTTTCTCTTCTACTTTGAGCGAGTATGAATAAAAGATGGAAGATACATTCAATGTGAAAAGAAAAGGAAGTGGTTCAGCAATTCCAAGAGAAGCAGATCCCTCTGAACAAGTGATGGCTTTCTCAACTGCATTAAGAAATGTCGAAACATTTGCATTGGACTTAGTTTACAAAGCACATCCAAATACTGGTTATTTGATTCTCAGTGTAGGATTGTTCCCTCTGTGAAGATTGAGTTGCCCTTAATCTATACATCTAGATACTCCAGACCCTGCTATTATGATTCCAATCACCTCCCCCCAGACACACCCATTTTCTGAGCACTAGTGTGAAAATATGTTCACAGGAAGTCCCTACGCCACCCCTAATGAAAAACCCCACAGATAAGCTCTGGCCCAAGTGCCTTCTCAGCAACAGGGTACAAAGTTTGTGCCTTGATCTATTGGTTCTTGGCCTTGGAGCCAGAGAACCAAGCCTTTCCCTTTGGGGAGCAGGGTGGAGGGTTAGAGAAAAAAACATAGCTACTGAGGACTCAGCAAAACGTGATTAGAGCCGCAGCAACGTAGAAGATGGTGAAGAATGACTCTCCAAAGATCTTTGTCCTGACAAAACCAGGAAGGGCCAATGCACTGTTCTTTCCAACGCTGTGATGTCAGCAAATAAATTATATCTGAAATTTCTTTCCAACTTGCTGAGCAGGTCCCTGGTCAATACGGAGACCCCCATGTGCCCACAGTGGTCTGATAACTTCTGAAGCATAAAGATGACATTTATAATAACAGGTTTAGGTTGAGTTCAGTACAAGTTCCTGCCAAGCGTATGCCTGGAAACTGTGACATAAAATGGATTACCATTAAGAATATTGGTTTTAAATGTAAACTAGATAGCTAGTGGGAAGCATCTGCATAGCATAGGGAGATCAGCTCGGTGCTTTGTGTCCCCCTAGAGGGGTGAGATAGGGTGGGAGGGAGACGCAAGAGGGAAGGGATATGAGGGTATATGTATACATATAGCTGATTCACTTTATTATACAGCAGAAACTAACATACCATTGTAAAGCAATTATACGCCAATAAAGATGTTAAAAAAAAAGAATACTGGTTTTTCTTAGGGAACAAGTGGATGTGACATGACTGGGCATCAAATAAACCCAGATTTACCCAGCGGTATGTCATAAATATCAAAAACAAAATAATGGTGACCCTTTGACATAGTAAAATTATGTTTCATATCCTGCCAAATGTGTATGATGCTGCTGCGTCTGTTGGTTAAACAAATGGTCCTAAAGTCCATATTAACTTAACAGTGAGAGATGTGAAGTCTCACATTTACAATAGAAATGAATGCCACATACACAGTGGGGAATGCTTGGCGGGACAGAAGTTTATGTCAAAAAATAAGGGCCTGGGTTGATAAATGGCCACTTCAGTCAGCCACCAGGCTCCAGTAGGCCCTAGTGTGTTAGCTGTTCCATGGTCGCGTCTGTCTCCATAAATGAATCTTAATTCTGTCAAATAAAAAAAGCAAGTTGCAAAAGGACATGGACAGCATAATACCACTTGTGTACATTTTTCAGATTTGCAAAACAAATATAGTAAAAGCATAAAAACATGGATGGGAGAAATTTACATCAACCTCAGGGTTAAGGGACGGGAATAGGATGGAGGGCTCCAGTTGTATTGGAAACATTTTCTTTCATTTTTTAAATTAAAAAGCATGTAAGGTAAATACAGTAAAAACCTAACATCTGTTCAATTTGAGTAGTGGGTTCATGGGTATGTGTTGTATTATGTTCTGTACTTTTACTGTATGGTTGAAATGTTTCCTACATAACTTTAAAAGAAAGTATTTTAAATACATAAACATGGTTAACTAAATTTTAAGTAGTTTTAGTTTCCTCCGAATTAATTTTTTTATGTATACAGTATTACGAAAGTAATATATTCTATGAAATAAATTTCAGAAAATTAGAAAAAATAAATTACTCAGAATCCCATCATCCACAAACAGTCATTGTTAATGTTTTGGTATATTTCCTTCTATTTTTTTTTTCTTTGTGTGGGTGTGTGTGTGTTTAAACATACTTCTAAGTATCTTGGGTACACTTATTGAATTCTGTCTTTCTCACTCGTTATAGCATCACCCTTGTTCCATGTGAAGGCTTAGCCTCCATGAACATCATTTCTATGGATTCTTAAGATCTTTCACAGCTTCACTTTTCTTGCATAAAGACAGTTACGAACATCCAGCAGCCACACAGTCACCTTTCCTTTTGATTATCGTAAATATAATCCTTTTGAAAGCCTCCGGAACAGGATTGCATCACGCTCTGCTGTTGATTTGTACAAGGCTGTTTTGTGTGGAATGACAGTAAAAAGGTCTGTCACATCTGTGCTATCACATTCCTGCGAGGACTGAGCTTGTCAGCATTCATCCCGTGGGTGGGAACTGTGCATATTTTAGAAGCCAGCTCTGTGTGCATCTCGCCTGGGAGGAAAGCAGCACTAGTGCATCCGGCGTCTGGTCTGGGATCCCGAACCCGCAGCTGGGAAAGTGTTTACTGATCCCATTACACTTTTGCTTTGAGGCCTGGGGTAACAGCAGTAATGATTTTTCCAGATATTTGTATGCCCCTTCCCAGCTTGAGGTTCTCACAACCACTGCCACCTGAGCTGCTGTGGGCCCCCAGCGGTGAGGTGCAGAGCAGAGCAGGCACACAGGATTACAACCAGCAATTGGGAAAGTCAGGACCTCTGCCGGATGCTTCTGACTCCGTCCAGAGCTTCTCAGTTACTATGCTTGGACCCAGGCAAGAGGAGTCTCTGCCATGGGCTCTGGACTACAGGCAACTCCCCCACGTCTGCCCAGAGCCCACTGTCCCAATCCTGGACCACACTCTGGGGCCCTGGAATCCCCTGACAAAGGGCCTGAGCGCTGCCAGGCCTACATTAGCCTGAATCTGCCCTTCTGGGGGCCAGACCACCACTCTGTGCACGCCTAGCCCCAGGGTGGCATCTTGCAGGAGTGAGCAGAGCTTAGATCCAGGGGCTGCAGGACACATAACCGGAGTTGGAGAGTATGGGCTAGAGGCAGACGCAGAGGCTGAAGGCCAACATCCTCTAGAGTGTAGCTCAGAACTGCAAGCATTCTGAGAATTCTGAACTCAAGCCTGGCCTTCTGAGTCATTATGAACATATCTCTGTTAGAGTAGGGGAACAGAGTATACTCTGTGGAACAGTTTGTTAGCGTGACCTGTAACTTTTAACTAGAGATTCAGCAGGTAGACCTCCTTTTCTACTCTCAGAAGCCCACAGATGCTAAGAACGGTCTTGGCTCTCTTATTCCACCGTGCTGTCTCCATATTCCCTTTTTCTTCTATGCAAGTCTACAGACAGATGAGGGAGTGCAAAGGAAAACAATCTAGAACCACAGAAGTAAGACAATTTAGTGTGTAACATCCCAATATACCAGACACCCCCGTGTCCACACATAAAAGCAAGAAATGCATTTCAGGACAAAATAGAGTACAACCACCTGCTACGAGGGTGAATCATTCTGGCACGATCCAGCAAAATCAGAAATAGAAGCCAGCTAGTAAAGCTACAATCTGCTGCTCTTCCCCTTCTCTCCATCTCCCACATCACAATTCCTGCGTGTGAGCCTCAGAACTAGCACCCTCTGTTGGTTGCTTTAAGCTATGCAAGAAGTCAGGCCCCTGCGTTTCCCAGGACAAGGGCACTAGTCTCACCCGCCCAGCCAGGGTCAGCGTGGAAAATCAGTGTTGCAAGAGCGTTCATTGTAATTGTTGCTTGGCCGCTGAGTTAATTTTTTTTTCAGTCCCTTATTCTCCAGCAATATTTCTGATTCGTCATCAATGATTTAACCGAATAGAGAAGCATGAAATCATCAAGACAGTTTCATTGTGCTGTTTTCCTCCCATACAGAAAACAGAGATAAACAACTAAACTCTGAATAATGAAACACACATATTAGGACAAAACTTTACAAAGTGATGATTCTCTTGACTTTCACAGCTCTCCAGCAAGGAAGCTGGTCCCGTGGTATAGGTAAAGACTCTGTAACAGAATATTTAAAAAATAAATAAATGAAAAAATTTTAAAGCAAAAAGAAAAAAAGAGAAAAAACATACTTGACCTCTTGCATCACAGAGGTCAAGTAACCCGGCTGAGGTTATCCAACTGGGAGGTGGCATAGCAGGGACTTGAACTTGGAGCTGATTCCAGTCACTGTAGGGATCCAAATAAAAGCGTAGGTTTTGTCCAAATTTTAATTCCTCAGGAAAAGAGAGTCACCTATACTAAAGCCCTCATAAAGTTTCACATATTATGGGGCCTGTCTCAATTTTTATTTTAATAAAGTTTTTTTGGAGAACAACCCGTTAGCCTGGAATAGCCTTTGGGCAATGCTAGTTAGGAAGCTCATGGAGGTCACCCGACCAAACTGGTTTTTAAAAAAGTACGTGGGGGCAGACCTTTAATACAGATTTAGTAATTATTCCTGGGAGCATTGTTTGTGATTGCAAATGAGACCTTTTAAAGATTTCTTTTTAAGTGGTATCTCGTGGAGATTGTGGATAGGATCATTTTTTCACTGACAGATCGTACGGGGACCTAAAATGCTCTATCTCAAACAAGACAGATGGAAATGAAGTTAATGTTCTTGGAAAAACTGAAGACAAAGACCCTGATGTGAAGATGCCTATAAAAACTTTGAATAGAATTGTTTCATGAAATGTGAGTGAATAAAACAAAATAATATAGTCAAATTAACATTTTACTATGGTTTACATATATATGTGTAACTAAAATAATATTATAAACAGACTTATATTACATTATGGTAGACATTTGATTACATCACCTATATATTCAAGTTGGTCAGAAATTGTCTGGGGGGAATCTTCCCATTTGGAAATATAGGCACTGGTAACACACTAAGTCGTTTTTCCCAAGTGCTGAGCTGCAACCCAAGATGAGGAAGAAGCAGGTTTGTGTGCTGGGTCCACAGTAATGATGAAGATTACACCCTGGCTCCTGTGTTGACAGCTCCTTACATTTTCCCAAACATTGCTGCACTTGGGCCTCCCAGCCTCTTGTGTGGGAGAGTCTGTGGCTGTCCTGAAGGTCCACCTGAGGACCCAGTGTCCCCACGTCAACGACTTGGGTGCGGGTAGAGATGTGACGAGATTGCTTTTCCCGTCTCCCTCAGGCAGCACTAGTTGGAGGTACCACCATGATCATCGGCCATGTCCTGCCTGACAAGGAGACCTCCCTTGTGGATGCCTACGAGAAGTGCCGGGGTCTGGCTGACCCCAAGGTCTGCTGTGACTACGCCCTCCATGTGGGGATCCCCTGGTGGGCACCCAAGGTAACAGCACTGGGTGGAACCCCAAAAGAAGAACCAGTGCTCTTTTTGGCAGAGGGGCCATCTGGTGAGAGCCAGCGGGGGGGGTGATGCTGTCCTGCGGTGTGGAACACCCCTCCCACCTCCATCCTAACTCCTCCAAATGCCAAAAGAAAAAACACTTATGATTCTATACGGGGGGAGGCCTGTTTTGCTTAATTTAAAGAGCAGTTTTCCAGCGCTCTGACCACAAGGCGCTCAGCATGTCCTGACGCTCTACCTAAGGTGTCACTTATGTAGCAGCCCCTAAGGGGTTGCAGCTGAGGAGCAAGCTCAGTAAGGGTCAGCCCTGAGGGTCACATCATTTTGTGCTTGGAGTGACAGCACTGAGGTCTCAGAACGGAGGGTCCCGTCCTGGCTCAGTGCCACCTGGTAAGAACGGATTGGGGTGCTTTTTTCCTGCTGGGCCCCAGCTCCTGCTCTGGGCACCCTGAGTTTGCTCCTGGTGTGTGACTCCCACTGGGCCCTTTCTCAGCTCAGCCTCTGTGCCCCTGGCTTTCCTGGCCTCCTGTTGCCCAGGCCCCAGGGCCAGAGTCTAGTCCCTGCTCCCCGATTCCCTCTTCCTCGTTCTTCCTGAATACAGATACACAGGCATTTAGATTTTGCTTCACTTCTGGAGTTTTACTGCTTCTTACCCCAGGGAAGCGACCTGGATATTCATTCTTTCATCAAGTGCTCATTAATCACCATGTGCCACTCAGTACTTGAGTGGGTGCCCCGGAATCTTAACCATAAATAAGCATTAAGCGATTTTGCCAAGTTCTCCAGCTGTGGATCCTGATCTAAAGGGCCTGGCTCCCTTCCGAGACAGTGACTTACAAGCCTGGCTGTACTTCTGCCCTCAGGCACAAGCCTTGAGCATGGGGCTTACAGTCTCTTCCATTATATCCAAACTGGTGCTTATGAAAGACCATGGAACCCCCCAAACCCACACATGAAGATCCCCCTCCTGGTACCGGCTAAAAGGTACAGACCACACTGAATGTTAGCCATCCTTTATCTCAGATGGAAGTGTTGTCCACTTCGGACACCCTCCTGGATGGGCGACCCCTACCCTGAGCCTCCAGTGGCCTGGAATAGAGAGGGTCTGCTCAGATTCCCAGCAACACTGAGGCCAAGTCAGCTATCCCTAAGTCCCCAAAGGTTGTGGGGATTTTCATGCATCTAGAATTTTTAATTCTTTTTTATAATAACCAATTTTTTTTTCTAATTACAGATTTTAAAAATAGAAAAGAAAGGAAGCACATGATTCAGTCACCCCAACACAATCACTATTGTTATTTTAGCTTATTTCCTTCTGGTCTTTTTTCATAGTAACTCTTTCTCTTAAGTGTGAGCATTTTCCACCTGGCTGCCTGGTCTTCATGACCATCAATGCCGTGGCCACTTAATGTTCTGTCAAGTAGATGAATCACAATTTATTTTCCTATTGTTGGACCGATGTTTCTTCCATTATTTCCTAGTATAAATAATGTTGGGATGAACCTCCTTATTCACATAGCTTTGCTTCATGTTTGGCTTTGTCCCTAAGTTAGATTTTCCCCAGGTCTCTGGATTTTTAGCATTAGTACGCCTTCTCTGTACACCCCTTCTGTTATGGGGGCGGAGGGAACTGGCCACTGGTGTAAAAGTCATTAGTGCATTTACCAATAAGGCTGATTTGGAGGCAGAAACACAGGACAAGCTTATGTGATAGGAGAAACATGCCCAGATCTCGTTTCTATATTTGTGTCACGCTGGACAGTTTTCAAAACACTTCCGCATCCATTTGCTCACGTGACCTCACAGCAGCCTGTGGAGTGAGAGGAGAGTGAGATACTGCAAGGTTGCGGGTGGTCATGTGGCGACAGAGCCACCTCTCCTCCGCGCTGGGCCAGCGTCTGCCAGTCAGCCTCTTGGCCCTCTGTACTCACGTGGCATTGCCTTTGCATTCTGCTCTCCAGGTGAAAGCAGAAATGGAGACCCTGGTGAGGGAGAAGGGTGTCAACTCGTTCCAGATGTTCATGACCTACAAGGACTTGTATATGCTTCGGGACAGCGAACTGTACCAAGTGTTGCACGCTTGCAAGGATATTGGGGCGATCGCCCGGGTCCATGCTGAAAATGGGGAGCTCGTGGCCGAGGCAA
The DNA here is from genome assembly GCF_011762595.2 of Tursiops truncatus. Taxonomy (NCBI): domain Eukaryota; kingdom Metazoa; phylum Chordata; class Mammalia; order Artiodactyla; family Delphinidae; genus Tursiops; species Tursiops truncatus. The sequence goes on along the minus strand of NC_047047.1, from coordinate 68,059,105 downwards.
GGCAGTAGAGAATGTTGGGGGAAGTTGGGGGAGCACCGATAGAGACAGTTCTCTGGGGGATTCCTGACCACCCATGACCCTCCCTACAGGGTTCAGATAAAACAAATGATAAAAGAAAGTGTGAGATGTTAACAGCCCAGATGACAGATCTCTGTCCGAAAATCCAAACTCTTCTAGTGTCTGTAAAAACCAAATCTCTCTGTCTAGTCCAAAAGGGTTTCTAAGTCTTGGATGGCGATGTCTTCATTCAAATATGATACTTAAATTCCATTATCACAGAGGAATTTGGAGCACCTCTAAGAAATATTTTTAATGAGATGTGACGTACAGAATAAATAAGGGTCAACATTCCACTTTCCTGTACCTCCTCAGCGGACCTGAGGTATTATAGAGATCTTCTCACTGGTACCAAGACAGACAGGCCCCTTTGTACTACTGGGTCTTAAGTAGGATACTTGGGGTAAAGGTTAATCTAGACATCTGTGGAAGCTGGAGGTTTAACTAGATTTCCAGTGAGGAAGTTCTGATTTGCAGATCAATAAACAGTGTTTGTCTTTAGTGTCCCAGGCCTGTTGGCTGGTGACTGAACTGTATTTTTAAGAGGAAAAGATATTTTCAATCATTATGAAGTGAGACTCAGGGGGTCCCTGTCCTAATCCTGCCCTCGTTCTAAGATGGGTATTACAGAAGTGAGAAAAGCAGCAAACCTATTGGAATGGGCTGTGCTGAAAATATTTTACTGTCCCTTGGGTTCAGTATTTTTCTGTATCTCTATGATTCTCTCAATTTTCTTTCTTTTGCTCTGATTCAGGGTGCAAAGGAGGCGCTAGATTTGGGTATCACAGGCCCAGAAGGAATTGAGATCAGTCGTCCAGAGGAGGTGAGGAAGATATCCGTGTTCTTTGTCATCATCTTTCCTATAGATTCACAGAACTTTTAGGATAGAAGAGTCATCGGTAAATACGAGTTGCATGGTATTGCTTTCTTCATGGGTGAAATTCCTATCTGGAAGCTTCCCAGGGAACAACTTCCTCCATGCTACGGCCGACCTGCCCTTCAGCTTCCTTGGGGAAGACAACTTTGGGGAAACAGACCCACCTCACTGGGGGCTGATTTCAAGGGTCTGAGGGAGGCCATGTGAACATGCCAGGGGTTGCTTTGGCCAAAATTGAATCGGGAGAGAAAAGACAGACTGAAAGGGCCTTTAGATGTTAGAAGAAATTCCAAACTATAAGCCAGTGAGTTGCCATTTTGGGGCTGAGATCCCTTTGAGCATCTGTGGAAAACTTTGGACCCTTCCCACCAGAAACGAGAGGCTCGTGCGTGTCTGTGCTCTTACCCCCTCTTCCTATTCGTTGCTGAGATGGTGACTAAGCCCTGCTCTCCCTCTGCCCTCTGGTTTTATCCTTGCACGGTTTTGCAGGGTGTCGACACAAATGCCCCCAGGTCCCCCTTGCTGAAGAATTCGGCTTTGGAGGATCACATTAGATAAATAACGTGTTCTTGCCCTATGACCCTGTTCGGACATGCCTTACTAGTGGTGAGGGGAGAGCTATTTTCCATTTCTTCAAAGCCTTAAATGCAGAGTGGTGGTTGGATGTCCATGAGGGACTGATGGGGAGGCCTTGGGGGACGAGGAGCTGGAGACAGGATGTGATGGTTCTGTCATCAGACAGGAACCAAGTCAGCCTACAGTGGGTCAGCCTGGTGTGGGCGGGGGTCCCACCTTACTCCTGCCGTGGGTTTGTCTCTGTCTGCGAGAGCGCTTGAATATAGCTCCTGTTTGGGCACCTCAGAGTTGATAGAGAAAGACACACCAGCTTCAACAAGGCACTCAGAGTGCCTGGGAGAAGAGGGGTGGGGGGATGCGCACAGGACTGGGCTTTGTGGAGTTCTATGAGGGGAAGAGAGCGGTGCTGACCGTGGTGGCAGTAATAGCAAGAATACCACCTTCACCATCTACTGATTAAAGGGGACATCTAAGGAGGTTTTGCTCCCCAGGGACATTTGGCAATGTCCAGAGATATTTTGGGTTATCCCAACCTGGGGGAGGATGTTACTGGCATCTACTAGGTCGAGGTGAAGGGTGCTGCCAAAGAGCCTGCAGTGTCTGTTCAGCCCCTTCCACAAAGGATTATCTCACCCCAAATGCCGCTAGTGCCGAGGTTCAGAAATCCCGATCCAGGCCAATCTTCAGCTTGAAATCAATCAGTGTTATTCCTTTGCTACAGTTCTGAGATGGCTGTGGAGAGAATGCACCAGAAACCAGGGAGAGATGTGACTGCAGGTTTTCGTTTGTTCTTGTTTTGTCGTCTTTTAATTAAGCCCTGAGTAGCATCCAGCAAAGACGTGCCTAGAGCCCTAAGTCCCGGGGTTCTCTCAGTGTGAGCAGAGGTGGTTGGAGCTTGGTGCCCCTGCCCAGGGTTTCCCCCCGAGCCAGCCCCTGTGGGTGCTGTTTGTCCCTCCAGCTCTGAGTCAGACATTCCAGCACTTTCTGCGTACGAGGTGGGGTGTCAGGGAGATGTAAGCTTGCTTAGGGAGATGGTGAAGCTTGTTTTCTTCCTGTCCTCTGTTTCTAACAGGTGGAGGCAGAAGCCACTCACCGAGTTATCACCATTGCAAACAGAGTAAGTAGACCCCAGCTCACCCTCAGCCCATTCTCAACTCTGGGGTCAGAACCCAGCCTGTACAGTAGAGTCCCATCCTGCTCTGGGTGCCAGCCCCATGCCTGGCTCCCAGGACCGCCAATGAACACCGTTTGCTGAATGAACAACACCGTTGCTATTCCCACAGACCTGGCAGGTGTCCTCCCTGCCACCGGCTCTCCATTCTACCCTGCTGATCTTGCTGAGACCTGGTTCATTGCTCAAATGGAAATGCCTCCCAGCAGAGGCAGGGCAAGGTGGGGACCACAGAGCCTCATGGCAGCTGGAATCTGTTCCTTGTAGAGGAGCAGAGAGACGTTTGCTTAGAGAATCATGATTCGAACCTCCGCCTCTGGGCCATTCATGATTTTTCCTTGGTATGGTTCAGGGTAAGGGGGCGCTGATGCAGTGTGGTGGTGGGAATGAGCACACACCTTGGGGCCTTGACCAAAGACAAGCTTCCAGTCCCACGCAAGTCAATCAACCACTCCGAGAGACTATTTTATTATCTAAAATTGGAATGATAATATCACCCACTCTTCACAGGACGGTTGTGAGGATCAAAGGAGTCGTGGAAGGAAAAGCACTTTAAAAACAGGAGAACACTGTACCAAGATCCTTTCTCCTCCTAAACCATCATTAAGTGTTCTATTTGCTCAGATAATCTGAACTCTAGTTTTCTAAGTGTGGTCTCTGGACCAGCTGCATCAACATCATTTGTTAGAAATAGGAACTCAGAAATGCAAATGCTCAGGCCTGTTCAGACCCACTGAATCAGAAACTGGGGGTGACGCCCAGCAACCTGTGTTTTAACAAGCCCGCTAATGATCCTTAATGGGCGCTAACACTTAAGAACTTCTCCTCCAGAAAGACCTAGGCTACCCTGAAGGCTGTGAGCTGAGGATGTGGTGTTAGGAACGCCAGGGGAACACAGAGGTTGGAGGTCCAGTTGGTCTCAGCATTAGTCAGGAAACTTGTGCCAAGCACATCAAATGCCAGGCCAGCCCCTAAATTCTCTATCCTCCTAATGTGACAGGCAAAGAAGGCATTAGAATAACATTTGGGAAAACAGTTTCCCCTTAGCCCTTTGTAAGTCCAGGAGCTGGACAAGGACATTGTTTTACTGTCGTAACAATAGTTACGCTATCAATTACTTCCTGATGGAAACTTACCCCAGAATTAGGAAAGATCTGAATAACAGAAGGGCAGCTCCTCGTTTTCTTAGTTCAAACACATGCCCAGAGAAGTGAAGCCGTGGACCGTGGTCACACAGCTTGATAGAGGAAAAGCCAATCAGTGTTATAATCCAGGTGTCCATTTGCAAGACCAGTCCTGTCTGGTGCAGACTGTGAGCCCCGAACCTCTTGTGTATTGTTTCTTCTCCAGGGTACATTCTGTCTACTGATAAAGCAGCCCTCAGATGGCAGACATCATCATTTTAGATATGGGATATAATACACAACTGTCTCTAGGTCATCACGTTCATGAATAGGAAATGAAGAGTCCCTCATTTCAAGTTGTAAATAGTCTAGGTGTTGGCTGGTAGAAAATGTGAGGTTCAGCACTTGGCATCTTGCCCTGATGTCCCCCTGCTGGGCTCTGGTGCTGGGCGCTGCCTGTCCCCTCCTTGTTTCGTGGGGCTCCCCAGCCTGCAGCCACCAGCCCTGCATTCCCAGCAGAAGACCGCCACCCTGAGGGGAGTGCTAAGCGATGCAGGGGGCGGCGCTGGGGCCAGGACTGGGCTGGTCCGGTCACCTTGGTCCTTGTTAGGTTATGGGGTTGATGCTCTCTCCTTCCCACCGTGTTTCCCGTCCTTAGACTCACTGTCCCATCTACCTGGTCAACGTGTCCAGCATCTCGGCCGGTGACGTTATTGCAGCTGCTAAGATGCAAGGTGAGTCCGTAGGCTGGGCTGAGCAGCGCCCATGTGTGGTGGGGCCCAGCAGCTCCATGCACTTCCCAGCCCGGCTCCTGGGGCCAGGCGCTGAGCCTGCCTTTCCCTTTCCTCTCTGGCTGCCTTCCTCACAAGCACCCTGCACTGGCCTGGGTTCAGGGCATTAGCACCAGTGTTTCCCTCTGCACATTTGTTTGCATAACAGCTTTACAGAAGTGTCCGTCACCTCTCCTGGGTCTGGTAAAATTTTCCAAGTTTTCAATCAACTCATTAACTGGTATTTTTTTCAGTCTCTTGGGTTTTGCTAGTGGTTGCGTTGGTAACCAACATGAAATCCTGGACCAGTTCCAACGGGCATTTCAGGGGGGAAATGCCTGGGAAGTCCCTGGAGAAACGACACTGTGAGGGCCCAGCGTCCCTTTCAGGAACTCAGTGTACCAGCCCCAGGGCACCTGTGTTGTCGGAGCACCTGGCAGCACCTGAAGGCTTTGTACGGCTCGGGGTGCCAGTGAGGGCCCAGTAACAGGAGAAACAGGTCACGGTCACAAACCTGAGGATATAAATTGGGAGCAAGGGCCTTCAGCCTTCCCACCACATTGCCCTCCAAATCCTGCCTCTTGCTTCTTCAGCGGGACCCCCTTCGCCGTCTCTCCTGCGCTGTCGTTCCAGTCTCCCACCTCCGTCTCCCTGCCCTCTATCCCCTGCTACGGTGCCACCCCCAGTTTTCTCCTGAAGCTGCTCCCGGCAGCCGCCTGCTCAGGAAACAGATGAGTGCTGCCCCGCCTCGGCGCCCTTGCCCTTCTGTTCTTGCCAGCAGTCAGCACGGGGACAGAGAACAGTCTGACCTTGACCCCAGCTGTGCCCTCAAATGCCCAGCTGAGCTCGGGCAAGTCCCTTCCTCTCTGACTTCAGCTCCTTCACCTGCCTCGTGAGAGGCTCAGACCAACGATCTCCCAGGTTCACTGGCCTCCTGGTGATGGTTTGAACCCTCTTCTTTCAGGGAAGGTCGTGCTGGCCGAGACCACCACCGCGCACGCCACACTGACGGGCTTACACTACTACCACCAGGACTGGTCCCATGCAGCTGCCTACGTCACGGTGCCTCCCCTGAGACTGGACACCAACACCTCAACCTACCTCATGAGCCTGCTGGCCAAGTAAGGTGTTTCAGCAGGACCACGGCGCGGCATTATCTCACAACGTGCGCCGTTCCGGGAATTTGTAGATCTTTGAGGTGATATCGTAGAGGCCCCGAACCTGACCTAAGTTTAATTTCGTCGTGTCCAGAGGAGGGTTTTTGCTTTTGTTAGCTTCTCCATGCAGCTCCTATCACCACTTGATTCGGATGAGAGCTTCTGAGGTGACGAGTAAAGAGCGTATATAAAACTGTGAACAGTGGCTATTCAGAATTTCAAAGGATATTGACACCTTACACTGGAGGCCACTGGGGAACTATAGGATGTGGTCTCTGACTTACCCTAGAAAATCTGTGCCTCTTTCTATCTCTCGTCTTTCTTCACCTCTCCCTCTTCTCATGGTGTCCCACGTGGTTTTCTCTCGTTGTACGTACCTCCCTCCTTCCGTGTGTTTCTCCCTCCTTTCTTTCCTCTTCCCCTTTTCCTTCTGCACCTTCTCCCGCTTTCCCCGTAACATCTTCCTCCAGACCTCCCTTTCCCCAGCTCTTCTTTTTCTAACACTGCTTTTCCCCATTCCATCCAGGTCTAAATAAAATGCTTTAATGAATAGTCTGAATTTGGTGGGACACAAACGTGGAAAGATTTTGTTTCGTTTTGCTTCAAATTCTTTCTTGCCTCTAGTGACATTTTGATACTGGTAAAGGCCATTGCTTTTTCTTCTCTTTTGCTTATTGAAGTCCAGTTCAGTTTAAAAGTCAGTCTCTTCCCCTCCCCACCCCCCAGCTCAGAGAATTAATAGGGGTTAGGATTAAAGGGGTGGCGAATTCCATTCCATACCCAAGCACGATCTGTACTCCTGCACTAATCGTCGCTGCTTCTCTGGCTAAAAGTGACTGGCCTTTGGGGCCCTCCTTGTATGGGGCATGTGCCCAGATACAGGCTCCCTTGAGTCACCCTCACGCAATCCTCTGACACAGGAGATGGAGTGCAGCTTGACGTCTCCTTCCCGTACCTTCCCGGCTTCCAGAACTAGCAATTCCCTGTGCACAAGAATCTGGCCAAGCAACTTAAGCCTGGCCACCTTCTACAGTATCTGGGGCCCAGAGCAAGCTCACACCGCTTTGCCACTCCCTACAGTGGGAGGGCAGGCTGGCCCCCACCCCTGGCTCTCCTCACCCAGAGGCTCAGGCAGGTGCCCGCTGCTGCCACCTCTGTTCTCCACAGGTGAATCTCTTGAAATGTCCCCTCTTGAGACTAGTTGGGGGAGAGGAAAGCACCATTCAACCCATGAAAAGAGGAAGAAGGGAGAGACTGCAGGACTCACCAGTCTGCCAACACTTCAGTCGCCCTCCCTGTCTTCTGCTTTTATAAGACCTAGGGGTGGTGATACACCTCTGTTAGGGTGATGGTGGGGGGAGTGTTGAGGTAAGTGACCAGCCCTAGTTGGAGGTGGCTGTCGTTAGATAATGGGGCTTTTATCTCAACCACGTCCTTAGTTTTCAGTCCTGGTTGGCTAACAACTGGAAAATTTCCACTCCACATCCTGCTACGTTAACAGCCGAAAGAGCAGTGTGGGGCTTTCCAAATACAACTGGAGTGCAGGCAGTAGGGTCCCGGGGTGAAGGTGGCCCCTGGAGGGGCATGATATGCTGTGGCACAGTGGCAGTAATTAAAGTCTGTCCCATAGTTTTGCTGTGATTCTGAGCAGCGGCAGCTCTGACAGATTTAACCAATTTGAGAGAGTAAAGGGAGAAATGCTAGATCAGCTCTTTCTTTTAAAAATGCTTGTTGTTGGGAAAAACCGGCCTCCTTTTCATCATCATCAACACAGCAAAAACAAACAAGTATCAAGAACCCACTATAAGAATTTGGGCTCAGTTCCAAGATCAAAGAATCTTTTGAAATACCTCTGCTTGCCACAAGCAAATTTACTGAAAGAACAAAAAGGTAGTAAAACTCCCAACCCACCCAAATTACAGGGCCCAAAGCCACACAAATTTAAATAGGCAGGGGAAGAAAAGTATTATTAATCGAATAATTCAAGTTTTTATATCTAGCCTATTTTGTCAAATTTATTTAAATTATTATTATTTTTATTTTATTTTATTTTATTTTTTGCGGTACGCAGGCCTCACTGTTGTGGCCTCTCCCGTTGCGGAGCACAGGCTCCGGACGCACAGGCTCAGCAGCCATGGCTCACAGGCCCAGCCGCTCCGCGGCATGTGGGATCTTCCCAGACCGGGACACGAGCCTGTGTCCCCTGCATCGGCTGGCGGACTCTCAACCACTGCGCCACCAGGGAAGCCCTATTTAAATTATTTAACTAACTTCTATTCATTTAAATAGAATTATAATTTCATGTGAACTATTATGAGAATAGTTTGAATCCCATTTTTTAATATTTATTTATTTATTTGGTTGCATTGGGTCTTAGTTGCAGCAGGCGGGCTCCTTCATTGCAGCTCATGGGCTCCTTAGTTGCGACTCGCTGGCTCCTTAGTTATAGCACACGAACTCTTAGTTGCGGCATGTGGGATCTAGTTCCCAGATCAGGGATCGAACCCAGGCCCCCTGCATTGGAAGCTCAGAGTCTTAACCACTGTGCCACCAGGGAAGTCCCCAAATCCCTTCTTTAATCAGTGCATATTGTAAACGTGTGCAGTTTTATAGAATTTGGAGCATAGTTTTTACATTTTTAGGAATTTATGATTACTATAATTTTGCTTCTATGACATTGTTGGTGATAATTGATATTATGCAAAATACTTGATAGAAAACCCAGACACCAATTATCATATTTCTATAAGAAAATATGAGCTGTTTCATAATGATCTACTTTAGGATGTGGTTTCTTCGAATATACCAGGGTAATAAGTACAATCTATAGATATAAGGATTTGTCCTTTGTTTAAAATCTGACTTCTCAAAGGGATCAGAAATTTTTTCATTTGAACATATATATTTTTAAAGTACTTAACAAAAGTCAGTGGTGTTTTAAACTTTAAAGAGTAAGGATGGGTCTGTCATACCTCTCAGATTCAGGGCAGCATCAGGGGACCCCAAAAGCCCTTCTGGAATGTGCCCCCCTATTCACTCTTGCCTAGTAAGCACTTATTTGTGTAGGGGCCTTTTTAGAAAAGTGGGTGCTCAGTAAGACTTGTCAGTTAAAGCATGGGGTCCTGGGGTCCCAGACCCTCAACCCAGGACTCTGATGGGCATCTTCTGATCTGAGCCTTACCCGGGTGTCTGGAGGATCCCTGAGGAGAAAGTGAAAACCTAAAGATTCTGTTTATCTCTGGTGGGTTCTGCAGGTCTGGGGGATGTGGGGATCCCCAGAAGACCCTAGAATAAACCCTCTGCTCTGTGGAAGAGCCCCTCCCGCAGTCTCTGAGAGGGCCCAGAACAGCGCCTTTGGCGCAGGGAGCTACCAGCCCATGCCACAGAGTGGCATGCTATGTGCACTCTCACTGATGTAAGTCTCTGCCCCGAGTTCTGAGCTGGCCTGGAACCCCTCGAGAGCCTGGCCGTGCCTTACCCACCGTAGCCTCAGCAACCTTTTGAGGACCATGTTCACAGATGGCAGCGGCGATGAACCACTGGCATGTCGTTGCTGGTTGATCAAGGCAGACTTCTCCTCCGTCTTGTCCTTCCTCTTCCCTGCAGGGCCAGGAGAGCCCTCACCTCCAAGCAAAGCTTAACATGGAACTCGAGTGTTTTACCAGCACATGCTTATTGCCAGCAGGGCCTGGTGCAGGTTGAGGAGGGAGATGAGAGGGAGTCGGCGTACGGTTCTATGGAAGTAAAACTACCTCCACCCTCTCACTTTAGTTAAACTCTTTTTTTAAAAATTTATTTATTCATTTTTGGCTGTGTTGGGTCTTCATTGCTGTGCGCAGGCTTTCTCTAGTTGCAGCGAGCGGGGGCTACTCTTCGTTGCGGTGTGCGGGCTTCATTGTGGTGGCTACTCTTGTGGAGCACGGACTCTAGGCGCGCAGTTTTCAGTAACTGTGGCACACAGGCTCAGTAGCTGTGGCACGCGGGCTCAGTAGTTGTGGTGCACGGGCTTAGTTGCCCCACGGCATGTGGGATCTTCCCAGACCAGGGCTTGAACCCATGTCCCCTGCATTGGCAGGCGGATTCTTAACCACTGTGCCACCAGGGAAGCCCTTAGTTAAACTCTTAAGTTCAATTTTTCTCCACCCGTTAGTTCTCTTAACATCCAAAGACTCTCAGTGTCTCCCGTGATGCTGGCATTCTGTGCCACAGTTGGCACACACGCTCATTCTGCAAATGTGTAAACTGAGGTTCTCACAGATAACTCGCTAGAGGTCATACAGCTATGAAGTGGAGGGGCCGAGATTGAAGCCAGCTTTGCCAGGTTTCCAAGTGAAGGGTTTATCTCTGTCCCTGTCCCCACCCTCTGGGACCCTGGCCTCCCCTCCCCTTACTGGTCATGTCCTTCTCTCTACCCAGTGATACTCTGAACATTGTGGCGTCAGATCACCGGCCTTTCACCACGAAGCAGAAAGCTATGGGCAAGGAGGACTTCACCAAGATCCCACACGGCGTGAGCGGCGTACAGGACCGCATGAGCGTCATCTGGGAGAGAGGAGTGGTATGTTCCCACGACCCCTCCCCACTCTGGGCCTCAGAAGAATTTTCACCCTTAGGAGGGCTGGGTCAACCACAGCTCCTGTTTCACTCAAAAGGAAAACAGAAAAGGTCTGTTTTTTTTCCTGATCGGAAAGGTAATAATGCCTAGCATAAAAATTTGGAAAATACGGAAAAGTATTAGGAAAAAAACCCCATAATTCCATACTGGGAAATTATTAATATTTTGGTATATTTCTTTCCAGGTCTATGCATGTACTATACATTATTTTAATTACTGGGTTCATCTTCTTTTCATATAACAGTGTATTTTGAGTGTCTTCCTATATCAGTAAAAATTCTTTAAAAACATATTTTTAATGGCTAAATAATATTCCCTCCAACGGCAGTGCCATGCTTCAATTGATCCTTCCACGATGTTTGGAACTTTCAGCTGTTTCAAATTTTTGATCTTAGAAATAATGCTGCAGAGAATCTCTTTGTTCATGAGTGTACATCAGCATTTCTAATTATTTCCTGAGGACAGATTCCTAGAAGCGGATTTCTGGGCCAAGGGATATGAACCTTTTTAAAGATCTTGATATCTTTTGTCCAATAATAAAGATAGAGGCTGGGACTTCATTTGAATACCTCCTGTTCTGCCCATGAAGAATAAGTAGTTTTGATCTTGACCTATCACAGATTAGATGCAGCATAGAGTATGAGGCCAAAGAGATTTGAAATCCTCAAGCTTAAACAACCAGCTCGGGGAAGACCCATGAGGCAGCTCCGGAATCCCCTTTGAAAAGGGTCCATGGTGCCTTCATGGGTGGGACGATAAGAAGCCTTTCCAGGAGAGAATATATGTCCCTTCGTGGATGCAGGGAAGCTCCTGATTTATCCAGAGTGAGTACCGAGTAGACCTGCTTTTACAAACAGGAGGTAGATTTGCACCAGGAAAGCAACCTTTTGGAACAAGGGCCCACCCGCCCCCATTGCTGCAAGAAGGAGAGAGGAGTAGCATGGAACCAAGCCTAGCAGGTTGGCTCATCTGAGATGATGCCCATGGCGTTGTCCTTCTCAGCACCATTGTTCTGACCAACTAAAAGCCCTCAGACCAGGGTCAAGCGTGACCCAGGGTTTGAGGCACACACACAGGGCGTCGGTTGACCTAACACTTTTGCAATGTTTCAGGTTGGAGGAAAGATGGATGAGAACCGTTTTGTGGCTGTTACCAGTTCCAATGCAGCGAAGATTCTCAACCTGTATCCCCGCAAGGGCCGCATCATCCCTGGAGCCGATGCCGACGTGGTGGTGTGGGACCCAGAAGCTACAAAGTAAAGCCTGCTGCTAGTCTCCAGGGCTAGAGGGACTTGGGATTTTAAGGACCTTATATTACAGAACTCCAAAAGCATATCATCTTTGCACTACTTATAGCATAGAGCAAGATGACCCTAAGGTGTGTTCAATTCAACAAATACTTGAGGGCTTGCCATGGTCCAAGCACTAGGAATGCAACAGTGAACAAGAAGGGCTGAAGATCTGCTATAGTGCAGGTCCATGTGCACAGCACTTTACAGTTTTTCAGAGCTAGGTCACATCAACTATCTTGTTTGCTTTTCACACAGCCCCAAGAAGCACTTAAGCCTAAAGTTCTTATTTCCATTTTACTGTTGAAGAAACTAAGAGCAGAGAGTAGAGGGACTCCCCACATGACATAGCTAATAATTGGCTGAACCAGATAGATGTCCTGACACTCAGTTCTGGACTCTTCCACCAACACTCTTCTTCTCCCGTTGAGGGTGTGGGTCCCCTTGAGCACACAGCGCTTGATACCCATGGCGTTAATGAACACAAGATGAGTGGGTAAATGAAGTGAATCAGGAGTTATCAAGCCCCAGGATAACTCACCAGTTATGAGCATCATCTTTTTTTTTAAATTAATTTATTTAATTTATTTTGTTTTGGCTGCGTTGAGTCTTCATTGCTGCATGGAGGCTTTCTCTAGTTCCGGCGAGCAGGGGCCACTCTTCCTTGCGGTGCGCTGGCTTCTCATTGCGGTGGCTTCTCTTGTTGCAGAGCATGAGCTCTAGGTGCACAGGCTTCAGTAGTTGTGGCACGCTGGCTCAGTCGTTGTGGCTCGCGGGCTCTAGAGAGCAGCCTCAGTAGTTGTGGTGCACGGGCTTAGCTGCTCCACGACATGTGGGATCTTCCCGGATCGGGGTTCGAACCCCTGTCCCCTGCACTGGCAGACGGATTCCCAACCACTGCGCCACCAGGGAAGCCCCAGGGCATCATCTTTACTCAGAGATTTGAACAGGGTAATGGGAATTGTTTTTTAACGTTAAATTTCATTCAGTCACTCAACAAATCGAAAAGTGCCACCATTTGCTGAGCACTTTTCTAGGTGCACAAGCAGCGAACAAGATAGACAAAAATGTGCTGGGATTTTGAAGATAAAAAGTTGAATAGCAAAGAAACGCACCTCCCTGCTGGGATCCCCACACTGCTTCTCCATTAGGGCCCTTGAGAAGCCGGGTTCTGCATCCAGCCTGGGGCTGGTCCCTGCTGCTGCTGCAGGTGTCGCTGTTAGTGATTGCTATTGGCAGAAAGACCCCTAGAGTATAGCCCAGTGTATTAGTCAGCTAGGGCTGCCATAACAAAATACCACAGACGGAGGCTTAAACAGTAGAAATTTATTTTCTCACAGTTCTGGAGACTAGAAGTCCAAGATCAAGGGGTCAGCAGAGTTGATTTCGTTCTGAGGCCTCTCTCCTTGGTTTGTAGACGGCCATCTTCTCCCTCTGTCTTCACAAGGCACTTCCTCTGTGCGTGCACTTCTGGTGTCTCAATTCCCTCTTCTTATCAGGACACCCATTTGATTGGATTAGGGTCCACCTATATGACCTCATTTCACTTTAATTGGTTCTTTAAAGGCCCTATCTCCAAATACAGTCACATTCTGAGGTACTGGGGGCTAGGACTTCAACATATAAATTTGGGGGCACACAGTCCAACCTAGCCTTTGGGGGTCATCCCTTCCCACTGAGCATCTTCCCTTCCCACTGAGCATCTTCCCTTCCCACTGAGCATCATCCCTTCCCACTGAGCATCTTCCCTTCCCACTGAGCATCTTCCCTTCCCACTGAGCATCATCCCTTCCCACTGAGCATCTTCCCTTCCCACTGAGCATCTTCCCTTCCCACTGAGCATCTTCCCTTCCCACTGAGCATCTTCCCTTCCCACTGAGCATCATCCCTTCCCACTGAGCATCTCCCTTCCCACTGAGCATCATCCCTTCCCACTGAGCATCTCCCTTCCCACTGAGCATCATCCCTTCCCACTGAGCATCTTCCCTTCCCACTGAGCATCATCCCTTCCCACTGAGCATCATCCCTTCCCACTGAGATCTTCCCTTCCCACTGAGCATCTTCCCTTCCCACTGAGCCTTCCACTGAGCATCTTCCCTTCCCACTGAGCATCTTCCCTTCCCACTGAGCCTTCCACTGAGCATCTTCCCTTCCCACTGAGCATCTTCCCTTCCCACCGAGCATCTTCCCTTCCCACTGAGCATCTTCCCTTCCTGCTAAGTACCTTCCCTTCTGTTGAGCTGTGACATCTTCACCTCCTCTCAGAGCGTTCTCTCCCGCCACTGCCTTCCCACCAGGACCATCTCAGCCAGCACCCAGGTGCAGGGAGGAGACTTCAACCTGTACGAGAACATGCGCTGCCATGGTGTACCCCTGGTCACCATCAGCCGGGGGCGGGTCGTGTACGAGAACGGCGTCTTCATGTGCGCTGAGGGCACCGGCAAGTTCTGCCCCTTGAGGTCCTTCCCAGACACTGTCTACAAGAAGCTGGTCCAGAGAGAAAAGGTAAGGTGGGGGGGTGGGGGCGGAGAAGACATGTGGGAAGAGGTTGAAGGCTGCTGGCGGCGACATCTTATATGACTTTTAAATCTCAAAGATGTTCTCACTCTGTCTTTCCACCAAATCTTATTGCCTGAATAGTCACTTTGGGAACAATCAAAATAGTAGAAAAGGAGCACCTGTAACAAAGTAAAATTTATTGGGAAGGGTCCCCAGCTCCCTGGGAGCCCGGGGATACTGTGAGGTGCTCATAGCTATCCCCGACATCCAGGCTTCTTGTCGTCCCTCAGGGGCAGGGGACTCCTGGCTTGGCCTGGTTGTCATATTTGCCCTGGAGATGCTCTTTCCCCAAACTCCCCACAGCCGCCCTGTAACTGCAGTAGGCTGGGTGGGCTTTGCTGAGTCTGGGCCCCCCAGTGAAGTGGTCAAGCCAGGTCTGGCTCACTGCCACGCGGGGGTGGCCTGAGGTCTTATCGTGAGAGTTTCATCCAGTCCTCGGATTCCGTAAACACCCTGGGTGTTCACTGAAGCTTGGGGCTCCACCTTATCCCCAGGGATACCGAACTCTGGGTAGAGTTTCACCCAAAAGGAGACTGGCTGTTCCCTCGTTGCTTGGGGATTGATTGTCCAGCCTTATCTTTGAGAGCTGTCCTGACAACTCCGGGTGCTGGGAACCAACTGCAGCCCTGGCCTCTGGGTGGAGAACCCAAATCATCAGAAAAGAACAAGTCTGACAAAACTGACAGGTGAAAGCATCATGAGGTTTCCCCTTCCCTTCCTCCGGCATAAAGCAATATTATTATGGTCCAAAACGCTCCCGCCTAGCTACTTCCAGATTCTGTCTCGAAAGGGTGGGTGTTCTTAGAAATATCATGACCAAGGGCCTGGGAGCCCCAGCCCAAATGCAGGCCTTCTATCAGGGAGCAGACTTGGATTACCTAAAAAAAAAGCAGGACTTTAGTTATCCCAGTATTCAATTCAAAAGCGAACTCAGGATCTCTCGGGTAGGTGAATGGTCCCATCTCCAATATGCTTCCCAGATGTGGACAATGGCAGGAGACCTCAGCCCCACCTCTGGGGGACGTGCCACAAAGAACTGTAAGAGCGACACATTCACACGCTACACTACCTGAGCAAGGGTGGCAATGATTTAAAATAAGAAAACGGAAAATAACAAGTGTCAGTGAGGCTATGGAGAAATTGGAGCCCTCGTTCATCGTCAGATGAATGTAAAAGATGCAGCCACTTTGGAAACCAGTTTGGCAGTTCCCAAAATGTTAGCTATAGCGTCGCCAAAATAACCCAGCAATTCCACTCTTGGGTATATACAGAGTCAAGAAAAATGAAAATATGTGTCTTCACAAAATCTTCTACATGAATGTCATAGCAGCGTTATTCATAAAGGCCAAAACGTGGGAACAATGTACACGTCCATCAACTACTGAATAAACAAAATGTGGGCTATCCATACAATGGAATATTATTCAGCCATAAAAGGGAGTGGAGTGCAAATATATGCTACATACAACACGCGTGACCCTTAAACACATCATGCTAAGTGAAAGAATCCGGTCACAAAAGACCACATGTTAAATGATTCCATTCGTATGAAATGTTCAGAAGAAGCAAATCCATAGACAGAAAATAGATTAGTGGTGGCTTAGGGCTGGCCAGAGGGGAGAATGGGAGTGACTGCTCACGGGGACGGAGATTCTTTTGGGGGTGATGAAAACATTTTGGAATGACACAGTGTTGGTGGCACAAACCTGTGAATTACACTAAACACCCCTGAAATGTATTCTTTTAAATGGCGAATTTTATGGTATGTGAATTATATCTCAATTTGAAAAAAAAAAAAATCTTTAAACAGTTCTGTGGCTTTCCCAAAAAAAAGATGTTTTAGTCAGGAAATAGGATCAAAAGAGGGCAGAGAAAGTGTTTGAAGCCCTTCTAAAAACCAACCTGGGACTTCCCTGGTAGCGCAGTGGTTAGGAATCCACCTGCCAATGCAGGGGACACGGGTTCGATCCCTGGTCCAGGAAGATCCCACATGCTGCAGAGCAGCTAAGCCCGTGTGCCGCAACTACTGAGCCTGTGCTCTAGAGCCCACGAACCACAACTACTGAGCCTGCGTGCGCCTAGAGCCCGTGCTCCGAAACAAGAGAAGCCACCGCAATGAGAAGCCCGCGTGCCACAAGGAAGAGTAGCCCCCGCTCGTGGCAACTAGAAAAGCCCACGTGCAGCAACGAAGACCCAACGCAGCCAAAACTAATATAAATAAATAAAAACCAACCTCACAAGAATGTCAGACAGATACCAATTCACATCAGACCGCTCTTAGGGCCAGACATAGTGGAAGAGCTCAGCTTCTAGGACTGATATAAATTCAACTCAGAGGTCCTTTATCCAAAGCACTTATAATGACAACATAAGGTCCTCAAGAAAAAGCCAATTCTATTCCCTATTCTCTGGTATAGCCCTTATGTAACAGAATGCAGGTACGCAAAAAACTTCATTTCCCCCAAATTATAAATAAGCAGTCCCTACAGAGCAGGGTCCTCAGGAAAGAAAGTAGCTCTGGGGTTGGGACCAGTGTATAAAGCCAAAGCAAGGGGCTGCCGGGAGCCGGGTCCTGCCAAGGTCACTCACCCAGGATTCACCAGGTCTGTACTCCCACCCTTCACCCCCGGAATCCCACAGTGCAGCCTGGTAAAGGCTAAAACACTTCAGACCAGTTTTGACATTCTGAGGACTGAGCTCAACTACAGATCTGTTGGAGAATACAAAGGAATATGTAAGCGGAAGAGCCTTCCAGAAATCACCCTTATCTGTTGTTTCTCTCAACAAGGTCTTCAGCAAGCATTGTGCAGCAAGGAGATTGAGGTTATGTCCCTGAAGAGTGCCTGGGGCGTAGATTATTTATGCTGCCCCTTCAGACCTTATGCACACACTCCAACACACTTCCTCTCGCAGCAGAACTTTGTAATATGATTAAGCCCCGAACTGACCCCTGCAATAATAACAGCTGCTGGTACTTACATGTCACTCACCGTGTGCCAGAGCTTTACGTGTTCTATTTCATTTGATCTCATAACAACTCTGTATTCTTATAAATAAGAAAACACGCACAGAGAGGTAACATAACTTGCACAAGGCCACACAGCTTACACGTAACAGAGCTAGGAGTGGAACCCAGGCAGTCTGGTTGTAGAATATAGGCTCTTAACTCTATTGCCTTTGTGAGTACAAAATTAACTACTATTGCTGCCGGGGGACTAATCTCCAAATCAGCTGTATTTAGCCTCTCTTCCCACAAAGTTGTCAGATCACAATAAAAGGCCTGGCCTCTTGACAGCCTGGCAAGTGAGGGGATGACATCGCTCCGTGTGAGGGGTGCTCTCTAAAGCTGAATACCTCAGAAGTCTACCCGCTACCTTGGGAAACATTCCACCCATGTCAAGGGGAGTCAGTGGGTATCTCTATGCACATGCATGCAAACACTCCCACACATATGCACTGTTTAGGAGGTACAAGCGGATTCTCTACCCCTGGGTTCAAGGTGTAGGAAGGCTTTGTCACATGCAGTAATTTGGGTCCTAAGAACAGTGGCAGCTTCCAAAGTCTTATCAGCCATCAAGGAGGCTCTGGTGGTGGTGGTGGCTTGGCCCTGAGGGTTGATGCTGTCTGTGCTCTGATGGCATCATCTTTTCCCCTTTTCTGCTCTCCACCTTCACTAGACCTTAAAGGTGAGGGGAGTGGACCGCACTCCCTACCTGGGGGATGTAGCTGTCGTCGTGCATCCTGGGAAAAAAGAGATGGGAACGCCACTCGCAGACACTCCTACCCGGCCTGTTACCCGACACGGAGGCATGAGGGACCTTCATGAATCCAGCTTCAGCCTCTCTGGTAAGAGCAAGGGCCACTTGGCCTGGCACCTGCATCTCCACCACAGTGAGGGGACAGGAGGAGGGCAGAGGGACTAGGAACCCCACCCCTGCAGAGGGTTTTATGCTGCTTTCCTCTCCATCTTCTCCCTCCCTCCCCGATCCCCTGCCCGGTGATGACTGCTGGGCCCCATGTTATAGACACACAAACATTGGTGGGCGGGGAAGGAGGGCTCTCCCAGTCCCCGGGCACCAGCCACTCTTAACAGGCCATGGCCCTTTTGGGCCTTTCCCCGTGGTTTCTAAGTTCAAATAGTTTCATCCCTTGAGATATCTTGAGGGCCCTGCACGTAGGGATGCCCCAGAGACGATCTGAGCGCAGAAGCGTTAACTCTGTGCTACGTGGGTCTGCACCCCCATTTCCCACCCCACTCCTCAGCAGCCTTGCTGAAAGACGTGGTATTTCCCTTATACCCTTTCCTCCCTCATCTTAACCTCAGGTTTGCCACCTTCTTTTCTGCCGGGAATTGTACTGTATGTAATACAATATAGAATATATGGGGTGTATCTATGCTTAGAGACTTTATCGTCGACAGCGTGTGTCCCAGGTGCTCGGCCGTAGTTAAAGGTGGGGGTCATGGCGGCATAAACGGTGAGCCTCACTGGAGAGCAGGCAGAGACGGTAAGATGCCTTGGTCCTGCAAGCAGCTTTGCTGGAAGCCATGATCCCTACTTGAAAGGGGCAGAGGCCGGGTCTCACTGAACGGCCTTCACGACTAGCCCTGGCGCAGACCGAGCCTCCGCTCTGCAAGAGCCGTGCTGGGGCCGGAAGGTGAGAAGAGCAAGATCCTGGGGGAGGTGAGACGCAGCCACAGACTGTCCTAACATGAGAGGCCGAGAACTAAACCAGGGGAGAGCCGGGGGGCACGGCTGCCCGCTGAGCTTCCTCTGTGCCCAGCCGTGTGCTGGCCGCAGCTCAGGTGGTTCTTGACTGAGGAGCTGACCGCCTGTGGAGAGGGGTCCTCTCCACCACCCTCCCCATTGTCTCAGAGCCAATCTCATTACGGAGATAACTTCGCCCCCACCCTGAGGGCCACTGCTACTCCCACCAGCGATGGGACTGAGTGCAGGGAGTCAGAAAGGGATCTGCGGGGTGGAGTGTCAGCGGGAGCCCCGGCCTTGCCAGTCCAGGAGGTGTAGCTCCCCACGGTTGCCTGCGTCTGCCGCTTCCCGCAGCCGCCAGCCTCGGAAGAAGCAGCAAGGCCCCCAGAGCTGCGAGCCCCCTCTGGCCCCTGGCTTCTGCTCCCACCCAAGTCTCGGGCAGAGCCAAGACTGGGCGGAACTGCTCTCAGGTTCAGCAGACATCAGGCAGCCTCTCACCTTCCCTCCGCCCCAAACCTGGTCTGTTCTAAATGGGACAGGCTGAAGGATGTCCCATCACACTCCCTGGGGCCCAGACCTTCTTTTCTTTTTTCCAATTTATTTATTTACTTATTTATTTATTTATTTTTGGCTGCACCACAGGGCATGTGGGAATCTTGTTTCCCCGACCAGGGATCGAACCCATGTCCCCTGCAGTGGAAGCACGGAGTCTTAGCCACTGCACTGCCAGGGAAGTTCCCAGGCCTTCTTTTCTAAGTCTCGGGACTTCGAGACGTGGGGGCGTTTGGGGTGCTGTTCTCTGATTTTCCAAAGCAGTGGCACACCCTTCCTTCTCGCTCTCTTGCTCACTGAGGCATATGTGCAAAGGTCCACTTGCTAACAGGCATCTCCCTGGTCCGTGTGCTTGGCAAGAGACCATACCCCCAGGGCTGGCAGCAGTGAAGGCAGCATAGCAAGGCAGTTAATCATGGAGGCTCTGAACCACGAAGACCTGGGTTCAAGTCCAGGCTCTACCACTTAAACGCTGTGTGACATTAGCCAAGTTAACTTCCCTGAGCCTCAGTTTCCCCACCTGTAAAATAGGATGGAGTTGGATTGAGGATTAAATTAGATCCTAAGCACGGAGGACCTGGTTTTATTACCCAGGGGAGCTCACCCTCTGCTTCCTTCCTTGCAGGTTCTCAGATCGATGACCATGTTCCAAAGAGAGCCTCAGCTCGGATCCTCGCTCCCCCCGGAGGCAGGTCAAGTGGCATTTGGTAAAGGCACTGACCAGCCCCCTAAGTGAAGATGCACCACTGCCACCAGCCCACACGCCTTCCGGCCACAGCTGCAGGGGGCGGGAGAGGCCGGGCTGGGCAGCGCACCACCTGAGGGGGCCCCGGGACACGGGGAGCCCTCCCCATGTCTGACACGTGATTCACTGTGCTTCGAGCCGACCCTAACAGGCACTTTGAGATGTGTTCCTCCTGCTGCAGTCCTTTCCTGCCTTGGCCTCGGCAGGCTTCCCGGGGGCCCATGCTATGCACAGAGCCCAGTGCATAGAGCCTGGCCCCGCCCCTCCTCTCACACCTGCCTCTGGGCTGGCCTTGGGAAAGCCCGACCTTAGTGCCCTGCCCCTGGCTGACCCGCCAGCTGTCCAGAGCACTTTAGCAGATGTGTTTTAAAAGAAAAGGACTCCCTCCCCCATCCCCTTCGGCCCAGTGGTCACTTTCCCCAAGTCAGACAGGTGTTAGCATCCCAGCCATGCCCAGGACATCCGGTTTTTCCCCACTCATCTCCCGCCCCTGTTTGGTTGTGGCTGGGACACTCTGTGCCCTTTGCCAGCTGCTTCCTCTTCGCCACCCCCCAGGAGTCCCAGGCCCAGAAGGGCTGGCCGGGCGGGCATGAGGCTGGTGCCAGGCGCGTGTATATGATTTTGTTTTGCACGTTTGGTTTGCGCAGTGGTTTGGTTTGACTTGTTTGTGCATCCTGTGAAAAATGACGGTGCTTCGTGTCACTAGCATAGCATAGAAACAGGAATAGATGTGGACCTTAGGAGATGCTGCTTCGACACCAACCAGACAGCCTAGGGCACCGATGACAGGGGTGAGAGGGGGATACTGGACTCGCAGGCCCTTTTTCTCCCTTCCTGGAGTCTTCCTGCCCTTCCCCTCCCCTCCTGGTCTAGTTTCCTGCATCCTGAGAGGGTGCCCGGGATGCTGGCCCTGCAGACCTTCAGGGAGCAGGGTGGCCTTTCCCATCTCTGGCCCTGGTCACTCCCAGCACTAACGCCACACACACACACCCAGCCGCCTGTACGCTTCCGCCTACTGGACCAAGGCCCCGCCGCTCATCCGTGTGACTGGCGAGAGGCCTCATGCCTGCTAAGAGAGATGGGGGTGGGACTAGATCCGGGTGCGAGGCCAGGCCAGCAGGACCTGGTTGTAGCCCACAGCGCTGCTCCGGGGCTGCAGTCTCCTGTGGTCAGCACCTCACCCTAACCTGCCTGTGGCCTCCATCTCCTCCCAGTTGGGCCCTCCCTGCCTCCAAAGCTCCAGGTGGTTTCCATGGAAACACTAGAGGCTGCCCTTGCTAAGCCTTGTTCCCCCTCGGGGAGTGACATCATGTTGCACATTTGGTCTGAGCACCCGGGCTGACACGTGGCTCCTGGTCTCTTGGGCCGGTGGTCATACCCGGCACATTTCTGTAGTGCTTTTCACGTTGTCAAAGCCCTTTCATGTATGAGCTCTCAATTGCTCCTCACAGCAGCTAAGTGTGTATTATTCCCCCCATTTCACAGCTGTGGCCCAGAAAGCTTAGGCCTTCTGACTCCAGAAATGTCCAGGACTGCCCTTAAGAGCTTGGCTGGGTACCCTAGCTGTGGACAGGAGGAGTGGAGTGACATCTCTTGCAGATCCCACCTGAGAGTTTAACCAACTAAAAGACTTACTCTCCCAGTAGGCATTCTGCTTTGTTTTGCACAGGTAGATAAATTTTTCTTGTAAACAAACTGACGCGTATCACTGTTTGAGCCAGAGCCAGTTACTTGTTGGAGGCCTGCCCTGTGGTTTGAGCTGTCCCCACGTCCTCACTTAGGAGCTGAGAGGACTGAGACAGTAACCCAGGAAGCAGAGGCAACAGAGACACTCATGGAGGGTGGTGGCCATGGGGACAGTTGGTGGGGATCTGAGCCTAGGAAATTGTGTGACGCTGACCCCGTGGTACAGTGCGCATCATCTATCCCTTTCAGCCCTTGCTGGGTCATGGGCCTTGGGCAGATGCCAAAGAGCCAAGCAGTGGTGGTGGCCAGGGGGCAGAGCATCCCTGCTTGGGCTAGGAAAGCTTTACCTTCTCTGAGTGCCTCCGCCCGAGAGATGCGTGGTCCGTGGCTCTGGGAGACCACATGTTGGTGTGGTCCATCGAAGGCCTTCCACTTCATTCACCCCCGACCCTTACATAGACCCACCCTTGCCCAGGAGCTTCTAGATGAAAATCAGAAGGAGGTTCAAGGAACCAAATGAAAGGTCACCCCCCGCCACCCATTCCCTGCCCCTGTGCCGAGCTCCAGCCAGCCCCATCACCAGCCCCATCGGCTCTTGGTTGGAATGAAAAGGGTCTCTGGTTGCACTGAATGCAGCTCTCAAACTGGTCTTGTACTTGCTGAATAAATACTGTTGTTCTTGCCTTAGCTGCTCTCTAGGTTTGTGGGGTTAAGTTACCAGAAAATTGTGCTACTGTGTGTGTGTGTGCGTGTGTGCGCGTGTGTGTAGTGCTAGGAGTCCACAGTAGGTCTCGGTCAAGCCAATGCCGTGATGAGGGCTTTTCCGATACTGACCCAGAAACCACAGAACCACTCGGAAACCCAAACCGCCTCCAGCTGCCCAGGTGGCAGGCACAGCCTGGGGTCGGGATGGAGCCTCCAGCACCCAAGTGACTTCCTCACTCCTCTGTAAATGTCATGGTGCTAAGATTGTGTCAACCCCATGAGGACACGTGGTCCTGTGCTCTGGCCACCTGACTGAGGCAAAAACAAAACAGCCCGACTCGTTGTGTTCTGGTGCAGGTTTGTATTAAACTGTAGCTACTTCTCACTTGGTCTCAGTTGTGTTTCTTCAAAGAAGAGGGGGCTTGGTAGGGGGCCTCTTCTTCCACAGTGGCTGGGATGGGGCTTCAGTTGCTAAAAAAGTCAGCTTTGGGTCTTCACTTGTGTTAGGTGGCAGGTGGCAGCTCACTGGGAGGCCTGAGCAGAGACTGAAGATTAAAAATGCTAAGAGATGGGAGCCTCAGTGGCCCAACAGCTAGTAGTCAGGCCTCTCCTGGTGGGAGCAAAACCAAGGTTTTTGGTGCCAAATATCCCAGGACAAGTTTGGGCTGAGTTCTCTGAAACAGGAATAATTAGGGGGAGACATCAGATACAAAAGGCAGGCAGGAGTGGGGATGGGACTAGGCTTTCCCCACCCACCCTTTGGTTACCATTTTGGAAACCCATAGCCCCGTCTTCACACTGGAACTCTTGGCTGTTGGAATCATGGTCTCACAAAATCCCATTTCAAAGGACTGTACAAGGCCAGTGTGTCTTTGAAGGACCTGCAGGCTGCTCCCTGGCTCTCCGGAACCCCACCTTTTGCATTGGCCCACTGTGCCTTCAAACCCTTCCATCTGCATCAAGACTAATCTACCTTCTCTTAGATCTCAGCCAGAGGTTGGGGGGCTATCTGATCAAACACTTTCACACTAAAGAGTGAGTGAAATTGTTGCTACCAGTACTATGGGGTCACTTGTACTTCTTAGCCCCAAAAAACAAAACCTTAATGAGGGAATTTTAGGTAGAATGGGGAAATAGTTGGGAGCCGGAGAACCTTCTCAGTTCTCACCAAATAAGCAACCCTCCTGCAAATAAGGCAGCCCATGACCAAAAGAAATACCCAGAGCACTGCAGTTAGGACAGAGCCCTTCACTGTAATGAAATGAGCTGTGTGTATAAGTTCTACTGGGGTTTCGGAGCCAGATGGAAACACCATTATTGGGCTTGTGAAGGATGCCAAGTCCCTGGGGTGATACTGGGCCAAAGCACCTGTGTTACCCTGTTTCCCCATAGCATGCATGGGAGCACACCAGAATTTGATTAACTGCCAAAAATCCTTTGTAAGTGTTTGAATGAAAAATGGCATGGCAACTCATTTGGCAGGTCATGTGCACGGTAGCAGGTGGTTTATAGAAAAAAAATAAATAAGATACCCAGGAAGACACTGGTTGCCTTTGTACGTATGTAGTCGTGGGAAAACAAAAGACCACAGACTCAGACTTTAAAAGTAACACTTGATCGTTTGTAAGAATCTGCATTTGTGGAAACTGAACCAGCCAGCAGCTAAGCAACCATCACCCTCTATTTCTTCACTCCAATTACAGGCTGACTCTTATATACAGGTACAACCTAACACTAAGAATTGCCTTGCAGTTGTTGCAGTGGAGGAGGATGGGCCTCATGACACCCAAGTTATAAAGAAGAAACCTCACGATACACGGGCAGCGTAGACCTTCTAGTCCTAAGTTAACAAACGGCTATTTGACCGTGTTGCTGATAACACATTTGAAAGGGCTCTTAGTACTTTTCCAGCAAAACATTCAAGGATCTAACATTTGTTGATACTTGATACCATCTTATAATGATGGCAGCTGAGTTCTTCACCTGCTTCCCTTCATATATTTACCAACCACACATTATACCTAGAGGTAACTTGTCCGGGTTTGCCCAGACAGTCCTGGTTTAAGTCTATTGCCCTCCAGAATAATTATTATTAGCGCCCCCTTCACTTTCAAATGTGTCTTGGTTTGGACAATAAATTTTTTGGGCATCTTAGGTATGCCTATATGTTCATGAGTTTATTAATATGCTTGTCAGGAGCCAAAAGTTTTTCCATCACTGAAAGATGGAGGGCAGGGCATGGTGAGAGGCGAGGAAAATGGGTCCTTTTTCACGGGTGAGGACTGGAGTTTCTGGTGACGAGCTCTGAATCTCCGCACAGCCCTCGGAGGCCTCGTGACGTCTCAGTGGCTGTGGATGCAGCAGTGGTAAAGGCCTGGGGGCACTTTCCTAGCTTTTCAGTTTAGCTTATAGACCTTATTATTCCATTAAAAGTTGTAAGCCTACCAAATTTTATCATTTACTTTTTTTTTTTTCTTTTTTTTTTGCAGTACGCGGGCCTCTCACTGCTGTGGCCTCTCCCGTTGCGGAGCACAGGCTCCGGACGCGCAGGCTCAGCGGCCACGGCTCACGGGCCCAGCCGCTCCGCGGCATGTGGGATCCTCCCAGACCGGGGCACGAACCCGCGTCCCCTGCATCAGGAGGCAGACTCCCAACCACTGCGCCACCAGGGAAGCCCTCATTTACTTTTAAGGGGACTTTGATTCAATTTATAAACTTAAACACATTACGACATTTTAAATTACATTTAAAATTCTATTTCCTTTTTAAATAACTTTCCCAAGTACTAAATAGTTATTACCAATCTGACAAACTTAGAAATATAGTGAGCTTAGAGGTTTATTAGATATTTCTTTGCTGAGCATAAATTTAGTAAGTTTTTGACATAAATTCATGTTACACATTTTAAATTAGTTCTGGGGCGCTTACTGTAATAGGCCAAAATTTCTTTTACAAGTATGACATAAACTACCAAATACGCTCAGATCCTCTCTCTCGCTCTCTCTTTTTTTTTTTAAATTGAAGTATAGCTAATTTACAATGTTCTTTTAGTTTCAGGTGTACAGCACAGTGATTCTGTATATATGAGTTTCCAGACATAATCAAGACATTTCTAATTAATGGAAATACTGCGTCAAGAGCTAGCAAGAGAAAGGCACTAGCTGCATACAAAGAATTGGAAACTGAAAGCTGATTTGTCAAAAAAAAAAAATACTAGAGGATGGAAGATCATGGAGTATGTTTTCTAAATTTTAAGGGAAAATAATTTCCAACCAAGATTTCTACACCCAACCAATCTGTCAACCAAGTATCAGTGAAAAGTCATTTTTAGACATGCAAGATTGAAAAGTTTGACCTTTCTTGTACCCTTTCTTAGGAATCCATTTGAGGGTGTGCCCCAACGTATTAAACTGTAATAAAAAATAGAAAGACATGGGATAAAGGGAATAGGAGATTCAACGTAGGTAAGAGGATCAGGAATAGTGTAGAGGGAAACCCCTGGAAGGCAGCTGGGCAGCAGCCTAGAAGACAATGGGTCCGGAAGGAGCAGCCCTGAGAAAACCCTGACCAGCAGGCTAGAAAATCCATTTGGTCCAGTATTCGCTCTTTTGTCACAATGTGCTATAAATACTTAGCTGAAAGAGGTTCTAAGAACAACCAGAAAGTATCGCCCTGCTCTTGATAAAAGAGAACAGAAGAAGAAAAGATGATTTGCAAAAAGAATGAATTATGGATTCTCTGAGTTTGGGGCTTCCTTACACACATCTAATTTAACCTCTGCAGAAATTTCTACCACATCCCTGACAGATCGTCTAGCCCTCAGGATCCAGGACATTTAGTCCAGTGACAGAGAAGCTCCTTCCCCAGGCATACTATCCCACTCCCCCAGAGCTCTGTTTGTTCAATATTACTTCCCTAATTGAAATGGAATTCTGTCTCTCTGCACCTCATGCCCGCGTGCCCTATAGCTGTTCCCTCTGGAGGAGCACAGAGCAAATGGCCACCCCATTCATGTAACAGCTCTTCCCATATGTGCACTTCATAGTGGGCTCCGTCCTGCCCACGCCACTCAGGTTTCCTCTAAGCCAGTAGTTCTCAAACTCTGGCTTTGCCTCAGAATCACCTGGAGTGCTTATTTAAACACAGCTCACGGGGCCCCGCCCCAAGAGCTTCTGACTCAGTAGGTCTGCTGTGGGCCAAACATTTCTACAAGTTCAGGTGCGCTGAGAACCAAACTTTGGGAACCAAAGTAAGCAAACAGCTCCCCTTCTGTCAGCTGTCGGTCCGTGGCATTGTTTTCATGCCACTCATCCTGAAATGTGGCACCAAGCCTCCAGAATGGAGGTTCTGGTGCTTTTTTTTTTTTTGTCCAAATTATTTTTATTTATTTTTTAACATCTTTATTGGAGTGTAATTGCTTTACAATGGTGTGTTAGTTTCTGCTTTATAACAAAGTGAATCAGCTATACATATACATATATCCCCATATCTCCTCCCTCTTCCGTCTCCCTCCCACCCTCCCTATCCCACCCCTCTAGGTGGTCACAGACCACCGAGCTGATCTCCCTGTGCTATGCGGCTGCTTCCCACTAGCTATCTATTTTACGTTTGGTAGTGTATATATGTCCATGCCACTCTCACTTTGTCACAGCTTACCCTTCCCCCTCCCCATATCCTCAAGTCCATTCTCTAGTAGGTCTGTGTCTTTATTCCCGTGTGTCTTAACCCACAATGACTCCCTGGAGACTGCAAGGAACAGCCTGAGGGGCAGAGGGCCCTGGAGAAGTAAAGCCCTAAGAAATGACCTCCTTTGGTGAGTGAGCGCCTTCAGTTCCTGGGGGGGGCGGTGCAGAGCAGCAGCTGTACACTGAAAATGCCAGGAAGGTATATCTTCCCCTGCCCCTTTCCACTGTTGGGCTGGCCTCCTCTTCTATCCTCTTTCTGCCTTGTTCAGCCTTTCGCTGCTCCCCAAAGTCCTGGGTCCATGAGATGGCCCCTGGCCACAGTACTACCCATAAAGGCCTCCAGGTGGCGCTTTAAGCTTATCAGTGCCTGCTTCTTTGGCTTAAGGTGCCAAAGCTGACCTAACCTAGGTGAACTGGTAAGGCCCAAGAAAGGCCAATATGTTCAGGTCGCCATGGCCTCAGTCCCAGCCCCCAGAGCAGCTTGGGATAAGGGCAACCTTGAGTGTGAGTGCGGGGACATAGCAGCCCTTCTGCTACCAGGAGAACCCCTGGGGAAGTTGTCCCTTTCAAGGCCAATGTCTAAGCTAAAGTTGCAAGATTTAACAAAAATACAGGATGCTCAGTTAAATCTGACTTTCAGATAACAAGTAATTTTTAGAATTTTTTAGTGTAGATATGTCTCAAATAGTGTCTGTGGCATGCTTATACTGAAAAATTATTTGTTGTTTACCTGAAATTCAAATTTAACTAGGCATCTTACATTCACGTGGCAACTCTAGGTTTACGTTCATGAGTTTTACATCTTCCATGTAATGCGTGCTTATGGAATATCTGCAAGCATGTGTTAGATACTACAAAAATGAATCAAGTGCAGCTTCTGCATTGAGAGATTAGTTTGGGAAAAGTACATATTGAGAAATAATTGTAGTACAGAAGGCATAGGAAGCATGGGATAGTGGAAGTTTGGGGTTTGGTGTTGGCTTTAGGTTCCGACCCGGCTCCTGACGTGCGCTAGCTGTGTGACTTTACTTAACCTCTCTGGGCCTCTACTGTTTATTGTGAAAATGGGAATGATACCAACCTCAGGAGGTGACCAGGGAGGTTATAGGAAATGGTACGTATTTCATGCCTGGCTATAGTAGCAGCTAAATAAATGCTAATTTCCCCTTTGTAAACAAGAAATACTGTGAGAGAGAGACAAATAAAAGTGCCAGAGTAGCAAAGAGCTTTACCTGCTTTGAGAAGGTCTCTATAAAGAATGTAACACTTCAGTTTTTAAATAAAAATAACAACTGATACTGTTGCATGCCAAGCATTGTCCTAAGCACCTGATAAAAAAGATCCCACCTAATTCTTAAGTCTCTGAGGCTTTTACTACTATTATCCCTACTTTACAGATGAAGAAACTGAGTTAAATAGCTTGCCGTAGAGTTAGGGAGTGATAGATTTAGTATTTCAACTCAAGTCCATGTAGCTCCCAAACCTTGCCTTAACCTCTGTTTAATGCTGTCTTCACGTGAATTGGTCCTTGACATTTGAGGTGGGGATCGCTATGAAGAGAAGCACGATTTGTGTCCACTGAGCTGCAGAAAGAGTGGATGCTGATGCAAAAGCTGGGGCAGGTGAAACAGAAGAGTCTTGGGAGATACATGCACCCCAATGTTCGTTGCAACACTATTTACAATAGCCAGGACGTGGAAGCAACCTAAATATCCATCAACAGAGGAATGGATAAAGAAGATGTGCTACATCTATACAATGGAATATTACTCAGCCATTAAAAAGAATGAAATAATGCCATTTGCAGCAACATGGATGGACCTAGAGATTGTCATCCTGAGTGAAGTAAGTCAGAGAAAGAGAAATATCATAGGATATCACTTATATGTGGAATCAAAAAAAGGGTTCCAGTGACTTATCTACAAAACAGAAATAGAGTTACAGATGTAGAAAACAAACTTATGGTTACCAGGGGGTAAGGGGGGGAGGGATAAATTGGAAGATTGGGATTGGCATATACACACTATTGTATATAAAATAGGTAACGAATAAGGACTGTATAGCACAGGGAGCTGTACTCAATACTCTGTAATGGCCTATATGGAAAAAAACATCTAAAAAAGAGTGGATATACGTATACATATAACTGAGTCACTTTATTGTACACCTGAAACTAACACAACATTGTAAATCAACTATATGCCAATAAAAAAAAAAAAAGTCCTGGGGCCTGGAGTCCACCTCAGACTCACGCAAGTTAATCCAAGCCTTTATCACCCACCTGCTCATCACGGTGGGCATTTTCCACCAAAAGCAGGGTAACATCTTGCAATCTAAGCCACTGGTATAAAGGTGCTATTCAAGCTGGATACAGTAGGTAATTAATGTCCACAGGAGGTTTGTCTTAAGACCTTTGCAAATTCTAAGTTTGCATATTTGCTCCTATATAATGTATCAGGGTATAACTGAGGGGGAGAATCAAGTGACCTCTTGACCTTAATAAGAGTTTGGTTACTATTGATAGTTACCATTTATTGGGTATTTACTGTGTGTCAGGCACTGCCAGTCATTTTTCATACATTATCTCACTTAACCATCACAACAACAAATGAGAAAAACCAAGGCCCAAGGTCGCATAAAAGAGGAAATATTGGACCCAAGGCTTGTGCAGCTCCAGCGGGGGTGGGGGTGATGGTGTTAGACTCGCTCTCTAGATAATGTCACCTGCTTCAAGTCTTGGGATTAAAAGTTATTCCTCAGCAAAATTACATACTGTTTCCATGGGTCCCTTGTAAAGTTTAAAACCATGTCAAGGGTTCCTATATGTGGGAATCTGTCCTATTTGAGTGTCCTGTTCCACTTTTAGCTAGTTTCAAATGAATAACGGACACTCAGTAACAGTGACCAGCACTGCAGCTCCTCTCTGCCCTCACCTCACAGCTAGGGCAGCCCTGCAAGTGCCCATCTAAAGTCTAGCCCCCTGTCAGCCAGAGTTGACCCACTCTCTCAGACTCCCTCAACCACTTGGCTTCCCCTGTCACCCGGGGCAAAGCACAAAAGGTCAAGTTGTTTTTAACTTGCTTGGCTATTTTCAATCCCATGTGAGGTGCTAAGCATACAAAGGTAAATAAGATATGGTCTCTGAGAGTAAGGACCTCGGGTGGGGAGAGATGTGAATAAGCGTGGTATCGTAACACAAGGCGATGTGAGGCCGTGACAAGAACGTACCTCGCACCAAAGAGAACGTGTCAACTGTCTGGAGTAGGTCCCTGACAGTGTCACAGAGGAAATGACACTAAAGCTGGTCTTGGTGAATGAGTGGGAGTTTGCAGAATGAGGGGAAAGGGGGACTCCAAGCAGGGTGAACCCCGTAACGGTGGCTCAGCTGTGAAACAGAACAGGTTTCTTGGCCAACCACAAGTGCTTCCTCTTTGTGGCTGACATATATGGTGAGAGGTAATGAGGCTGGGGGCATAAGAGGAGTGGAAGGTGAAGTGGAAATGGTTAGTAGGGGCCAGATTAGAGCAGAGCTTCTCTACCATGTGAAAGAGTCTGAACTTTTATCCTTCAAGCCAGTGTGTCTCAAACATTCCACTAAAGTACCCCAAAAGGCAGTGTGGAGAGTTCAGGCCTGGAGGTATCTTGAGTTCAAACTCTCTAAACGTCTTGTCTTTAAAATCATGTGATTCTTGCATTCTACTTCATCACATGTCTGGGTTTTTAAAAAATATTTTTAAATATTTTCCTGAATCTCTAAATAAAATTGAAGCTTGAGGAAGATATAACTATTTTATAGCTCCTCACTCTGTTTCCTTACATGACTCCCCCATGCCCAGAAGCTGTTTCAGCCAGTTTGAGAAGGGCAGCCATAGGGACTTAGGCAGAGGAGTTATGTTGATAAGATTTATCTTCTAGAAAGAGGCTTCTAGCTGGTGTTGAGGATGGGTCAGAAGTGGGAGAGACTAGAGGAAGAGAGACCAGGTGGGGGGCTCTGCAATAACCCAGGCAAGAGATGGTAAAGGTGATGGAGATAAAGAAGGAGAACAGACCTGAGAGCTATTTAAAAATGGAATTGATAGTGTTGGAAAACTGTTCTGGTATAAGGAGTTGGGGAGAAGATGTGGGTTAGGATCACCCTCAAGTTTTTCTTGGATAGTGATGTCATTAACAATAATAGGGAATATAGGAAAGTTAGGTTTGTGAGGGGGGAAGGGTAAATAAGTTTAATTTAAGCCTATTGAGTTTGAGGTGCCTGTGGGACATAGGGCTGGAGCTATCTAGAGGGCAATTACATATACAGGTCTGACAGTTGGAAGAGCTGATTGGGATGGAGATACAGATTCAGAAGTCATGGGAATACCTGAGGCCACTCAGGAAGTATGTATAGAGGGAGGAGAGAGAAATGAGATGGGAATCCCCGAGATGGTTAAGGGCAGATTTAGAAAGCAAGGGAGAATGGAAAAAGGAATGTCAAAAAGTCAAGAGGACTCATCACTTCCTGGCGAATGGCCAGTTCCAGGGCTGAGGTAGGGAAAGTACAAGATGAGCCGGGAACATCTTTTACCAGAAAGCAAGGGAAGGTTCAAAGGATGATGGGGACAAATCCAAAGGACACAGGGGCCAACTTGAAGTTTCTTCCACTGGCCAAATCTGTGGCCATTGAACATCTAAACAAATAAGAAGAAGAAAGGATTATAACCCACTGGGGGAAAAATCCCTGTCAACACTGATATAAATAAATAAATGGCAGTGGGTCTGAACCTTAAACCAGGAACTGGCAATGTGTGCCCACTGGACTTCAGAAACGCTATGAACTAGTAACTGCTGTGTGTGCCTTTTTCTTCTCCTCTTTGAAATGATAATGTCCATAGAAATTATCCTATGCCTGTGCCTCTAGTGTATGCTGGGTACGTATAAGGCAGATGATGTGTCTCTTTACTTCACAGGTCTTCAGATCAAGAGGACTGGTACTCAAGGAGTTATATCCAAGGAACTGGGCCTGAAAAGCCATATCCACACTGGGCCCTGAGTTAGATGTTGAGATCCTGGACTTCAAGTTGGTGCTGTCATGGATTGAGACTTGGGGGTCTTGAGGGAGGGGATGAGTGTATTTTGCATTGAGTGGCATGTGAGTTCTTGTCATTAGGTGGTAGGGTGTAGCAGATAGCATTTTCCAAAGATGATTCAACAATATCTCTCATCCATGCTCTTATTACGTGACTTGGACATTGCTCCCTTTGAGAGGTGTGGCCTATGTTCCCTTCCTTTGATATTAGGTAGACTTTGTGATGTTGTTCAACCGATAGGGTATGGTAGAAGTGATGTCTGAGGCAAGGTTATAAAAAGAGATGCAGGGACTTCCCTGGTGGTCCAGTGGTTAAGACTTCACCTTCCAGTGCAAGGGGTGTGGGTTTCAATCCCTGCTCGGGGAGTTAAGATCCCACGTGTCTCGCCGCCAAAAAACCAAAACAGAAAACAGAAGCAATATTGTAACAAATTCAATAGAGAGTTTAAAAATGGTCCACATCAAAAAATGGTCCACATCAAAAAATGGTCCACATGAAAAAAAATCTTAAAAAAAAAAGATGCCGCTTTTCTCTTACTATTATATTCACCCTTGAAACCTTCAACTACCATATAAGTATTCCAACTGTCCCAAAGCCACCATGTAGTGAGAAAGCTAGCTCTGAGACAATATGAAGAGAGAGGGTTGTCTAGTTAGCCCCCTGCTGTTTTTAAGCTCCAGCCACCATCTGACTGTAACCACTTGAGAAACCCTGAGTCAGAACCACCCAGCGGAGCTCTTCCTGAATTCCCATCCCACAGAAACAGAGATAATGAAATGGTTATTGTTTTAAACCACTAAATTGAAGTGATTTGTTTTGCAG
This sequence comes from Tursiops truncatus, assembly GCF_011762595.2. Taxonomy (NCBI): domain Eukaryota; kingdom Metazoa; phylum Chordata; class Mammalia; order Artiodactyla; family Delphinidae; genus Tursiops; species Tursiops truncatus. The sequence goes on along the minus strand of NC_047047.1, from coordinate 68,025,944 downwards.
CAATAGATAACTGACACACGGTAAAATGTTAACATGTGGAGAATCTGGATGAAGGGTGTACAGAAACTCTTTGTAGAATGGTCCTTTATCCCATGTGTGACAAATGGGTGGGGCTACAAGGACCATAGTCTCTTCTCGGGATTACTCAGGACCAGCCAGCTACCTCTGATGCCAGCTACCATCCAAGTCCACACCTACAACCATGGAGATGTGCTGGAACTTCAGAATGGAGAAGGAAAATAAACTGAGTCTGAAAATTTTCCCTTGTCCTTGTGACACCCAGACACCCTATAGATACAGTTAGGAACAGCTTCAGTTCTCCAACTCTGTAGCTAGGAAAAGTGTAGCCTGCATTTTTACTGTCCTAACCCCTTGATTTGCTCTGGGAATTATCCTCTACAGGAAACCCTCTCCTGTCTGAGAACTGCCTTGGATGGGTGGAGACAGTCTTGACTCAGCATATGCTGTGTCCCTCTCTTTTCTTACTCTATCTGTAGTCAGCTGCCTTCTCCTTCTCTCCTGAGAAAATGGGCTCAGTCAGAGTGCTTTGACACCCATAGTCCTGGGGTGGAATCTCTGGGAGCTATACAGGGAGACTCAGAAAAGAATGCTAGCCTACGAATTCTTACTTCTGAGTCATTCAAAGAGAATGCAGCATGTCAACAAGCCCAGCAGAATCCAGTGATGTTCACCAAGAGCGCTGGATCTGAGCTGGGTTAGGAGATGGTAGAATAGTAAGGCATGAAGGGCTTGTACTGATTATAGAGGGTGACAGGGATCATTGAAGAGGTCAGTAACTTGTGAGAAAATTTATTTAGTGGAAACATTAGGGACAGTGTAGAAGGGAGACTAGCTACAGGTGAGGAGTCAGGAAACAGAGAATGCCAGAGTCTAAATTAATAGAGGACTAGAGTTTTGGCATTAAGATAGAGAGCTAAGTGAGTGAGAGAGGTGTAATAGTGTCTGTGGTACTTAAAGATTAAATATGTGTAAAGATCATATGGAAAATATTAGTGGAGACTCTGAGGCAGTTAGGTCAGAGAAAGTGAGGATGAACAAAAAAATTTTTTAACCTTTGACTCCTTTCACTTATTTCTCTGGAGTCAAAGAAGATACTTCTTTGAAGACTCTTTGAAGAAAATCTTTGTCTTCACTTGATCCAGTTCCATAAGCACTTATTGGAACTCTACTATGTTTCATATTGGGTGCTAGATGCTGAGGGAGCAGATGAATAAGACAGAATTCCTGCCTACAAGGGGCATGTAGTCTGATTGAAGAGACACATGCAAACCAAGGACAATACTGTAAGATGTGTATGGAGGTATACAAAAGGAGGTATGTACAAGATGGGTACAGAGGTGACCTTAAGATATCCACGGGAGTCAGGGCTGAGGGAAGGAGACCCAGAAGTAGTTTGCACAAAGAGAACCAAGCTAATGAAATCATGAAGTGGTGAGCATAGTGGAACCCTGGGTGGAGTACTGGAGGACAAGGACAGTAGGTGTGGACAGGAAGAAGAGGGATCTAGAAGAACTGGGGAGATCCATAAAAGCTGACCTAGAACAGGGAATCTGGGAACACCAATGAACATATCAAGGAGGGAGCTAGTTCTGAGGGGGTAGAATTTAAACTAGCTAGTGGGCAAGATGAAGAAACAGGTATCGTTTACAAACGCATTGGGACAGAGACAATAAGGTTGATAAAAATTCGTGACATGTGTATAGAAGACTTTGTTAGCTCCATTTAGAGGTAAAGGTATAGACTTTTGGGCAGGAGACAAAAAGGAATGCTTAACACAGGCAGAGGAAAATTGAATTTGGGGATTAGAGTAACAGGCTGCGATTGAAAGCCATAAACCAAGAGAGGAGAGAAAGCCCAGCCTTAGCTCTCTCCTGTTGCTTAAAAAGAAGAAATATTCTCCCCTTTCTCCTTTGCAGTAGCCGTGAGACAGATAAGAATCCGTCATCTAGAGGGAGGAGATATGGGGATATATGTATATGTATAGTTGGTTCACTTTGTTATAAAGCAGAAACTAACACACCATTGTAAAGCAATAAAGATGTTAAAAAAAAAAAAAAGAATCCATCATCTGGCTACTATGGAATCAGGTGTAAATGGTTGTTCTTTCTGTGATCAGTTAGGGTGGAGGAATTGTTACCCCGTTGCTAAGGAAAGAGGAAGGGGCTGTTTCCAGTTGCCATGGAGACAAGGTAAGAGCGTTCCCTCGATACCGCCGTAAATTTATGAGGCGGTGTCCTCTCCTTGTTGCTATGGCAACTTAGAGGGACTGTTCTCGTCGTCCCCACCTCCCATCGCAGTTGCTAACACAAGGTGGAAGTAGGGGCTGTCCTTCCCTCTCCAACCAGTTGCCTTGGAGACGGCTGGTGCCCTGGCCCCGCCCCGCTCGGACTGACAGCGGTGGCCGCATCGCGCCTGCGCAGTGCTCTCTTCCCCCGCAGTCTCTGTGCGTTGAAGCCGGAGACCGCGGCGGCCTCTGTTAGGACCCTCCGCCCCAGAGCCGCCGGTCGGAGCCGCAGCCTCCGCCGCAGCGCCCCCGCCGCCTGTCCCCTCCCCCGCCGCCTCCGCCGGAGCCATCTCGCGCACTGTGAGTCCAGGCCGAGGCGACCGACGCCGTGGGGCTGAGTCAGCGGGAGGCCCGGGCCCGAGCTGGGGGAGGGGAACCGAGTTGCCCCCCTCGCCTCCCGACCCGCGCACCCGCCCCCCAACTGCGTCTCCCCCACGCCCGCCTCCCTTCCTCCACCCCTCTCTCCCGGGCTCCCCGCGGCCTCAGCCGTCAGGCCTCCCCGAGCCACTCCCCCTCCCCTTCTCTCCCCACAGACCCACCTTGGGGCTTCTTTCCCGCTGGATGCGGCGCTACCGCACCTCTGCTCTGGACAGACTTTTCCCCAAAAAACTGCCCCCCGTTCGCCCTTGTCCCTTCTCCTTACTCCTCTTGGGCCTGACATCTCCGGCCTCTCGGGTTTTCCCCAGTGATATGCCAGAAAAAGAGTGACAAGGGAGAGAGCGAGGGGAGACTGGGGGAGGGGGGACGTTGTGCCTGCCCAAACGTTGGGGCCTCAGGTTTCCTACCCACACGCTCCTGCCCCGGCTGGCGTGGGGAGGCAGGTCTGGACAGTACTAGCTGGCTGCTAAGAGCTTGTGGCTTTCCGAGTAGATTTGCTGGGAAGCGTTCCGCCCCATCATCATGATCAGCTACTGCTTAGTGAGCACTCTCTAGTGCACGGTGGCCTTCTAGTGGGCTGAGCTCTGGCTTTGGCGGGCGCTGTGGAGAGGGACTAGAGAGAGTGGAGGGAGGGGAAGAAAAGGTTGCGTTTGGGAGCTGAAGTTCCTGCGCTTCCAGTGCGTTGTTGTGAATAAGCATCTTGCAGTACTCTTTAACATGCTTTCCATCCCCCCCCCGCCCCCTTCCCTTCCCCCCCCCGCCCCCCCCGTAGTACAACATGGATATAATGGGAGGTTTGGAAACAGGCCTGACACCCGTAGCAAATGCTTACTGTTTGTATATTGAAGGGTTGTGATCTCTGATACCTGTAAATTCCAAGTGGTAACCAACTGGGCAAGAGTGAGTTTTAACATAACATGTGCAGAGCGGAGAAGGAGGAGGAGAACTGAGGTTTCTCTCTGGTGTAGGGCTGAGGCTTGCACCCCCTGTTTCCTGCAGCTGTGTCTCTGTGGGGACTGTCACCTGATAGGGGTTCTAGCATATTTGAACAATTCCCTGGGTTATGTTTGCTACCCATCCACCTGCCCATCGTGCATTCCCTGATCTTGGAATAGAGCAGGATCCCAAACTGTTTTCTTTTTTCGGAAGAAATGGAGCTGAAGTTAGAGTTGGTGCGCACAGCCAGAAGCTGTCTCTTAATAAACGTGCCTCAACTCGAGGGCTCCTAACTACTGTGTGTACCTCATTGCCAACTTCCTTTGATTCTTTTTTTTTTTTTTTTTGCTTGCAGATCTCAGTGTACTGTTAGAAAATGTGTGTAAATATCACCCAGTTAAACTGTAGAAGAGGCTTTGGGTTTTTTTACTTTAGGGTGCAAAAGGCGTAGATGGTTCAGTTCTAAAAATCATGGTGAAGAACCCACAAATTTGAGTTTCTGGCTTGCAAACGGTGAGGAATAACGATTTTGCGCCTTGACTTTGCTCAATCATGGCCTATTGGCAGCCTCCTCAGAGCCACTCCCCGCCCCCATGCCCATCAGATTAGTTTACAGTAGCAAAGACGGCTGTTGCCCTAGTTTTAAACATAGAGATGAAGTTCAGGAAAACTACTGCCCCCATGCAGCAGTGCAGTTTCTTCTGTTTCGAATGCCAGTCTGGGGTTTGGTGGGATGCACCTGCCTGCGGGGCGATGGGAACTGTGGGGCCTGAGAGTTACATTCCTTCTGTGTGGTCCTCTCTGTGTTGCATAGCTCACCGAAATACCCGAGCAGGGCAGGAGCAGACAGCTGTGCTGGAGAGCTGCTCCTCCTGAGTTGAGTGTATTTTGGGAATCAGCGATATTACTGGGGTGGAGGGTTGTGAATTAAGAAGCAAGAAAATGTGTCAAGGCTAGATAGATCAGGAGGGTGTGAGTAAAATGTCCCCTTTACAGTTTACTGTGGGATAGGACATTTCCAGAGCACCACAGTGGTTTTTATATAGGTTAATTTGCCTTTAAAATCCATACCTGTGTTTTATGAGATAATGATGGAATGCCTTTTAAACTGCTGCTGTTGGGAAACAGGACTAATACCTGTATCTCATACGTTGCCTATCCAGTTGTTACTGAGTGTAATTGTTAAGATCAGGGAGAGGGACATGATTTGAACCAAATTAGACCTAAATCTATGTGATCTATGTTGTAGTCTTGTAGCACTATATTTCCTTGATTCTAAGACACACCAGCAATTTACCAGCAGCTTTTAGGTAAACTCATTTAACACTACCAGATCAAAATATACATGTTGAGTCTACGGTGCCTCCTAATTTCAGGAACATTAAAACAGCCAGGAAGCGGCAAGATTTGAAGGAGGGATTTGCGTGTCTTAGAACTGAGAATGATATTTATAATATTCCTGGGGATGTGATGATCCTGAGAGTGCATGCATTGTGAGGACGGATTTCCTTAAGTCCTTTCCCTAAGCCAGCCTACTCTGTGGGGTCGTGTATGTAAGATGATTGACTGCAGTTAGGCATGGCAGTTGGCTGTTGAAGAGAGGAAAGTTCCTATGTGGGAATCCATCCCAAGGCCTTCATATGGTACCCTCCAGAAGCGGAGCCAACTAGCTGGCAGCAAACATCGTATGAGCTGTACCTGAATTTAGCCAAGTAACATCTTTCAGAAGCTGAGCAGAAAATGTAATTTTTCTGAACCAAAATGCATCTGATTTGTTCACAGACATATTTGTAAAGATCCTAAGGCACATGTCCTCCCCCCCGTAGGATGTTAGAAGTGGAGAGGACTTCAGATGGCTCAGTGTTCTCATTTCCAGATTTCAGTATGAGACACCAAGAGTTAGTGACTTGCCTGAGGTCACCCAACTAATGTATAAAGTATGTGAAAACATTTTGTCAGCTGTGCACAGCATGCAAATTAATGTTGGTAGTTATTAGTGGCTGAGTCAGGATTAGAACCCAGATTGCCAGTCTAGGGCTATTCTACAATACCATGTTACCTCATCCCTCATATTTAATATTCTAGAGGGTTTTAATAAAAAATAATTTAGTAGTCTGTAATTAGCCCTGTAGACAAGGGCTTGTTTTTAGTCTGATTGCAAAGCCAGGTGAAATTGAGTGTCACACTGTCTAATTAAATATTTATTCTTGCCATCTCAAAAATATTTTTTCCCCACGCAGTGCATTTCAACTTCAAGGAAGTTTTTCCTTTCTTAAATTTGCATCATCTAACGTAAAGCAAACGCGAAGGTGGGTGTTTGAAGTCTTCGCAACTTATCTGTGAGGCTACTGCTGTATTCCAGGAAGCAAGGTGGAGAGGGCTGAAAGGGGGCCGAGAGGAGGAGCAAACTGGATTATCTTCCAGCTCCCAGAATGTAACCTTCTGTGGTTCCTGGAAGCCATAGAGATTTCTAACCCCTATCCTTGAGAAAGGGAGGTGATCTGGCCTCTGGAAGCAGACAAACCTGCGTTCAAATCCCAGTCCCACCACTTCCTGACCATGTGGCCTTGGGTGAGTTATGGAACCTGAGTGCCAGTTTTCTCATCTGCAAGCCTGAAATGCTACCCATCTGTTTTTTTTGTTGGTTTTTTTTTGCGGTATGTGGGCCTCTCACTGTTGTGGCCCCTCCCGTTGCGGAGCACAGGCTCTGGACGCGCAGGCTCAGCAGCCATGGCTCACGGGCCTAGCTGCTCCGCGGCATGTGGGATCTTCCCAGACCGGGGCACGAACCCGTGTCCCCTGCATCGGCAGGCGGACTCTCAACCACTGCGCCACCAGGGAAACCCTACCCATCTGTTTTACAGGATTAAATGAAAGGAAGTGTGTAGAGTACCTGCTTAATAAGAGATAGCAACCATTAATTTATATTACTAAAGTATAAAATAAAAAATAATGCTTTCCAAATTTTATCATTACCTAAGTCCATCTTGGCCCCCCAATTCAGCAACCCCCATCTCCCAGCAGGCCTCTCGGTGTGTTTGACATGCACAGAGGGATTTATCCTGTGAAGACCTGGCACTTGCAGCGTTATTTCAACTGCCAAAATAGGAGTATATGAACTGCCCCTTTGTCTCCATGTATTCAGCTGACCTGGTTATCTGAAAGGCTGGCAGGGCGGGAGCAGTTGACTGGGAGAGCAGAGACTTCGTGCGTTTGTGTATGTCATGGTGGCGGTTAGTCCTCCGCTGGGGAGGCCAGTCTGGGGAGTGATCTTAATTTGAAATGGAAAAGCTGCTGAGCTCTCCCTCGTGAGTCAAGCTCGCAATGGCCTTCATTCAGTTCCTCTACTATTAGAGGTGTAGCTTTAATTGGTGACTGCTCAGATCAGCTCTGCATCTGGGAGATCTGGAGGGCCCAGGAGAGGAGCTATCTGCCTTAGGAGGGAAACCTCCTTGCTAGTGAGGAGAGGTAAAGGGAGGGCATTTGGGGTGGCAACGGTTCCAGATGGAGTCAAGGCGGAGACTGCCACGTAATTAGGGAGCCCGGGCAAGCCATTCAGGTGGGACACAAATGAATTTAAGTTCCTAAAAATTTCATTTGGAAAGAAAATACTCATAAATAGGCATCTTAAGACTGAAAATTTAAACACAATAGTTTTAACCTCTGGGAAGTGGAATTTGAGTGTGGAGGAGTGAAAAGGACACTCAAAGGAGAACTCCTTCTTTTCATATATAATTCTATCTGTGAATTGTTGTAAGAAGCATGTGTGTGCTTTTGTAATTTACTGAAGACCAATAGAGTTGGTAGTGGTTGTTTTTCAGTAAGTACATTTTGGTAAGCAAGAAGCAGTTGCCTTTACTTGGAGCCGTCAATGCTTGGGGCAGATGGGGTTAGACTGCTTCCTTCAAACAGGCCAAGCCAGTTTGCACCAAACCAGGCTCGTAGGTAAGGACAGGACCCTCCAAAGTGGCTGCTTCCTGGCAGCCCAGGATACTTCACTGACCTCCTACCTCACCACCTCTTCCTAGTCTCTTCATTCCCTTCTTGAGAATTGTCCCTTCCTTCTCTTGAACAGTTGAAGTAATCATTGTTATTCTAATAAGCTATTTTAATTTTCAACTATTGATGAAAATGGCATCTGACCAGATGACCTTTATGAAAAATCTGTGCCCCTTACTTAGCATGAAGAGGGCTTGAAGTATAATGGCACCCAGCTGAAATGCTGACCTACTCTGTTATGGTAGCCGCGTTTTAGATCAGATCGGGCTGATAGAGCACAACTTTCCCACAGTGATTTATTAACTGCTTCCCCTAGGAATCACTGATAAACTGACAAAATTGTTATGTATGATTGAGCTTTAATTTTCTCCTAAGTTGGTCAGTTGTGTTTCCTAGCCAGGTGTCCTGTTTATTATAGAAAGATGACACACCTATCATTGGACACGTGCTTTGACTTGCTTAACCAAGCGTTAGGATGGGTTATGATGAGTAATCCACATTCCATCACGCAGTGTTCCCTTTGGCCAAGAGTACAGATTTGGGCGACAGTTGGCCAAGGTTGGTGAGGCTTCCTGTGGCCAAGGATGGTTTTTCCTCTGTGTAGAGTTGACTGGCTAATACTGGCCTAAGTCCAATATCTTGTTCTCACTAGCATCGTGCCCTACCAACTTTCCTAAACGGGTATAACGTTACATCGGTGTTTTGAGCTCTGGACACATTATTTGCCTGAAGTAAATAAAGATTTGGCCTATCTAAATGTTGTGACTCCACGTAAAATGATTTTTTTCCTGAAACTATTTCTTGTATATAGGGGATACATACCAGTTGTGTGATATATTTAAAATAACTGAGCAAGAAGCATGGCTTCAAATTTGCCCAAGTAGTTTTGACAGTGTGTATCAAAAACGTTAAAAGGAGCATATGTTTAGATCAGAGATTGCTGTTCTAGGAGTATTGCGAAAATCAGAGATGTATATAAAAATACCTATACAGTGATTTTTATTAATGCAACATTATTAATTATAATCATTATTAATAACAGCAAATAGTTAAAACAACCAAAAGGATCAATAATTAGGCATTGGTCAGTTCACCTAGATGAAATACTGCACAGGCATCAAAAATCTTGTAGACTATTTTTTGATATCAGAAACTTTTGATATAATCAATGAAAAAAAGGATGCAAAATTGTGTGGCAAGAATGATACCAACTTTATTTTAAAATATATGGAAAGGTACTAGAAGGGCATATGCCAAAACCATAAGTGATTATCTTTAAGTAACGAGATTACTTTTCTTTCTGAGTGCTTTTCAGTGTGTTCCAAACTTTTCTGCATTAAACAGCTATAACTTTCATTACAAAATTTTTAAACCAGCGATGTATAGTTTCCATGTAGTAGAGCAATTGCTAAGAAAATCTCAAGGTATTTAATTTTTTATTATTTTGTTTCACTATGGTCATGATTCAAGGTAAACACTTCTCAAAGGTGTTCCTTTAGATAGTACTTCATTTCTTCTTTGAGAGAGAGCGTGCCCGGAGTGTTACTGTGTGGGTGTGTGACTTAAAACCGTAGTCTAGAAACTCTCAATTCCAACCGTCCAAATGAAGTAGTCTCTCTTGACTCAAATGAGACGTAAAAAAAATTATGAAAAGAAAGTGTCTTACAATATAGTCTTCTTTGCCTCTTAACTTTTGCTGTTTAGATTTATCAGATTTCAGTAAAACCCCGTGTAGCACAGGGCTCCATTTGGGTGGACTTTTTCTCCCCCTGTCTTTGCAGATTCTCTGGTGTCCTGGTTCCCCCATGTCTCAGGAGCCTTATTTGAGGCTTTCTCCCTCGTTTTGGCAGTTGTGCACCTATCTGAACTATCTGTTTTGAAAGACCTGCAGCAGCCTCCTTCCTCCCTTTGCCCTGGCCATATTCTGTTCCGCCCTCAGCTCAGAGGCCCTTTTTCTTCCAGGCGTGGGTGGAGAAGGTTGGGTGGCCACCTGGCAGCAGAAGCCCACTGCGGGGATGGGCTGGGCCGGTCCCTGGAGCTGCTGACTGGGATGGGAGGGGCTGGCCCGGCCGCTGCTGTCCTCTCGTTCATTTTCCCATCCACGCACACACTGTGCATCATCTCTGTGGCCTGTCCAGTGGGCTGATACCTGCCCTCTACCTGTGGTGGTGTCGGCCCACCTCTGAGCGCCGGGACGTAGAGCTGAGGAACCATGTGGTCTATCACACAGCTCGGCCTGTGCTGCTGTGTAAATGTTTTCTGAGCAGGGTCTGCCTCTTCTTCCAAGTGGTTCTGACTCCCCAGACACCTGTCCCAGACAGGGTGGAGGCCTACCCTGCCACCTGGGATTATTAGTGAACATGTCTTTGGGTGTGGCTCGCTGGGGACACTCCACCACCTGGAAAGAGCGACTGTGGGAGAAGCATTCATCTTCTCTTGAGGGTGTTGTCCAGGTCACCTGGTAATTTAAATGGTGTTTCCTGCCTGGTGAGGAATGAAATCTCCGCTGCTCTGAGTCAGCAGGATCATAGCTGAACTGCTGTGTGTTGTGCCATGTGAAAGGGGCAGGCCTGGGGCCACTGGATGAAATGAAATATCCCTTCCCATATGGGGCGTGTCTCACTGAAGGCTTATCTCCGGTGGTGTAACATGCACTGTGTAGCTAGACTTTTCTGCAGCACCAGACTCTTGGCAGACGGCCGTCAGCCCCCACTCCCGTCCCTGCAGATTATTGCCACTTATCAGGGTCTCTGATTCAGTCTGTGATCTGTCCTGATTTTAGCTGGGTAGAGTTCACCGCTGAAAGCTCCCAGTTTGGGCATCCTATTAACACCTTTAAGTGACAGGACCACTGCTAAGTACAGAGATGTGTTATGCTGGCCCTAAAATAGCAAGGTACAGTGTTTTGAGAGTTGATAACATTCGTATTCCCCAGATAGTATAGTTTCCAGGTTTATAGGTTATTCATATAAATTTGCATATTGTCTTCTTAAGGCCTTATTCTAAGTATACTCTCAATAAGATCTCTCCAAGTCCTTTCTGTTTTGTATTCTGAGTCATTATGGGGTATAAAAGAAATGAGATTCAACCCCTGTCCATGAGAAACTTCAGTCTGGTTTGGAAGCTAAGGTGGATGTGTGGAATGATTAGCGTGCATGACGACATGGGAGTTGATAATATTGATAATACATCTGTGCTCCTTTGTGGTATAAGCCATGGTCTCTGCCCTTAAGGAACTCAGCTAACATTCTGGCAGGAGAATTGGACACAAAATTATATAAATCGCTATCACACAATGGGGTGGGAACGCCAGCAGTGATGGGAAAGGGTGCTTTGGTAACCCAGGCAGAAGAGTGACCCTGAGCGTGTAAGAGCTGGGGAAGCCTTCAGAGAGGGAAGCATATCGGAGCTGGGTATGCAGGGTAGCACAGGATCCCACCCACCAGAGGACAGGTGAGTAGGAGAGTTCAGGCAAAAGAAATGAAAAGAACAGCATATTGTGAGTCACTAGCACTACAGAGTCTAAATTCAAAAAGGGCTCTGAGAGGAAAATAATCATTGTGAACTGGAGTAATCAGAAAAGACTTCACAAAGGAAGCAGACCCTGAGCTTGTCCTGAAGATGAGAAGGCTTTGAGTAGACAGGACACCAGAGAGGGCTTTCCGCGAGGCAAGGTGCCACGTCTTGGAAGGAGTGACTGGCCAAGGACCATAAGTAGGTCACCTTTACCAGACTGAGGCTGTGAGAGTTTGCACAACATTGGGAACATTAGTCAGAAATTAGGAAGTTGAAGAGACAGTTTGGAGATAAGTTTTGGTTTAGGCATGGAGAACTAAAGATGACAATTGGAGACATCCAAGTGGAGTGATCACAAAAGCCCAGAAGCTGAGGATGAGGTTGGATGGAGCTATGGGTGTGAGAGTCAACAACACAGGAGCGATGGCTTCCCTGAAAGGGGGTTTCTCCAGGGGTCTCGGGTACAGAGCACAAAGACCAGAGCCCCAAGTAGTAAGCTTTGAGAATTGTCCATAATTAGGAAAAAAGTGAAGCAATGTGGGGAAGTAGGAGGTTTCAGAGCAAGGGAAGAGAGCTTCAGTGCTGCTGGTTTAACTAGACTCAAGGATTCATCCAGAAGAAAATCATGGCAAGGGTGTCACTCCAGTGAAACGCTGGAGATGGAAGCCAGATTGGGTAGCGTTAAGCAGGGAACTGGGTACAGAGCAAGTAGAGGCAATAGATAGTCACCAGAGAACGGCAACAGGGAAGGGGAGAAAAGTAGTAACCAGAAGAAGCAGCGGGATCAAACTTTTTTTGTTACAATTCTGTTCCTTATCATCAAACATATATAAAATTTTAGTAAGCATGTAGTTTTTGTTTATGTAGTTTTTGTGTATTGAAGTGTGCTTCATCTATAGATTTCTCTATATCAGCATAATCCATAGATTTGTCACTGCAAACATCCCCTTCCCTCTGTGGTATTCCATTACAGTGATACCAAAATGTGCTTAACCATCGATCTATTATTGGGCAATTAGGGTATTTCCAATATTTTGCAAGCGTAAGTATCTCTGCTCTGAACATCACTGTACAAATTCCTTTTTTTTCCTTCTTGGGTTATTTCTTCAGAGGTATATCCTATAAAGCAGAGTTACTGAGGCAAATGGTACAAACCATGTTAGGTTTTTTTAAATTGAGATATAATTGACATATAATATTATATTGGTTTCAGGTGTGCAAGTAACGATCCAATATTTGCATACACCGCAAAAGGATCACCGTGATAAGCCTAGTTAACCTACATCACCATACATAGTTACAGTTATTTTTGTTATGATCTTTTAAGATCTGCTCTCTTAGCGACTTTCAAATACATAATACAGTATCATTAACTATAGTCACCATGCTATACATTATATTCCCCAGGACTTATTTATTTTATAACCGGAAGTTTGTGCCTTTTGACCACGTTCACCCAGTTCCCTCACCCCCACCCCGACCTCTGGCAACCACCGATCCGATCTGTTCTCTGTGTCTATGAGTTCAGTGTTTTTAGATTTCACATATAAGCAAGATAATACAGTATTTGTCTTTCTCTGTCCAATTTACTTCCTTTAGCATGATGCCCTCAAGGTCAATCCGTGTTGTAGATGGCAGGATTCCCTTCTTTTCTTTGGATGAATAATATTCCGTTCTGTATATATACCAGTTTCTTTATCCGTTCATCCACTGATGGACACTTAGATTGTTTCCATATTGTTGTTGTTTTAATGGCCTTATTACACATTGTTCTCCATGGTGATCCAATAAACTTACAGTCAGAGTAAGAGTTTAGTATTGACTTGGAATAATTTCTGAAAATAAGGAGACATGAGCATGTGTGATGGTGGAAAGGAAAAGGAGTTACTTGAGGAAAATAATCCACATACAAGAGAGAAAGCGAGCAAATAGGAAAGATCTTGAGAACACCAGGGAAGGGATGACTTTGCAGGAGAGGGAAGGACTCCCTTCCTCTGAGACTGATAGGAGGAGAGTGTATAGCTCTTTGTACCCCTGACTTGCAGGGTGAAGTCCAGGGGAGATAACTGGAGTTCCTACTAATAAAAGACCTTTTCCTTAGTGAGACAGAGCCAAGGCTGCTTGCTGAGGTCGGGGGCGAGGTCCTGAAGGTCTGAATTAACCACTGTGAGAAATGAGCCTGGGCGTTTGAGAGGTGAATGAAAGTCTTGTTGTGCAAGGGTGAGGGCTGAGTTGGGCCCATGAATTCCTAAGAGCTAAGTCTCTGAAGTCCTCTAGCCTGGAGAAGCAGCAGTAAGTGGGGCAGCACGAGGATGGGGGTGGCTTAGCGTGCTCGGGGCAAGGTTTCTGGGGAGGCAGAGTTTGAGATGGCAGTGAAGCAGCTGGCCCTAAGGTCAGAGGTGGAAGGAAGCACTGCAAATCTAAGACAGGCACTGGTTGTCAGCAGAATGAGGGGGAAAGTAATTAACAGGCTCCAGTGAGAACAGAAAGGGGGGTTGGAAGGTGAGTGATGAGCCGTGAGGAGGTTTCTGACAGAGGAAGATTTTAATTTTAAGAGGCTGTTTTTGCTTTTAATTATTCACCTTTGTAGAATGTTTGGGGGTGTTTTTGTTGTTGTTTTTTGTTGTTGTTGTCTCTTCCCTTAACATATGGGCACGTATTACTAGCAACATGTTTGTAGCTAAAATCTCTGGTGTAGCGCTGTGCTTCCAGGGTATGGCAGGATTACCTCTGGGCTTGATGGAGGAGAAACGAAGGTGGAGGAGCTTCACAGAGTCCGGCTTGATAAGGGGCTTGCACCATGAGGTGTCTTTGGTTTCAGCCATTGCTCCTGTGGTCACAGCTTGTCGCTGCGGAGTGGCACCCAACCACCAGCCCTTATCCACCCACATGGTTTTAGTGTTTGAAGCCTGAGCAGGCTGACCTTCCCTAGGCTCGGCAGTCATATTTTCAATGCACTGTTGTGTGGGCCTGGCTGTTTCCGACTCTGCCCGGGAGCCCTACCGAGCCATTCCTCTCTGGCCTCTGTCCGTGAAGGTTCTTCCTCCAGGCAGATACAGCCCCTTGCCAGGGACGCAGTTTTGTGAGTGGACTGTGGGTTCCGTTTCAGCCTCACTCATCCCCTCCCTGGGTGCTTTGTGCAGTGTACAAACTGTACAACTGTATATAGCAGCTCTGTTTCTCTCTTGCCTGTTTTGAAACTTGGCCTAAGGCCCTTGCCTCCTGTGACTGGTCTCCTTCTCATGTCCTCCTAGATCATCCACTTTGACCCTGACTCTGACTGACACCCTTGGTTGTGGCCTCTATTCCACTTGCCATATTCACATTACCATCATACCGCACAACTAAAGCCCTTTACACAGCTGACCATGCATAGCAGTCACAGGGGCCAAGCAGGGAACTGAGCAAGGTGGAAACACATGGAAAGGGAGTGCCAACACCAACACAGGGACGTGGAAAAGCCAGGGCCAGCACTCTGCCTCCTTTCCAGGGCCTTCAGCTGAGTCTAAACCTTGCCTGGACATTTTGTAAATGGTGTTTCATTAAAGCCAGGACTAAGCAGGAGTACGGCTCCCAGCCAGCCCCTACCAGGAAGGAACAAACAGCTCACCAGTGCAGGCCTCAAGCCAGGTGGGGTAGGCACTAAGATGCATTGTTTTGCATGGAGAATTAAACGGGCCCTTTGTAAACATAGCTCCCTGCCGTTGCTCCTTTCTCTTGCCTCCTAGTCAGCCTAGGTCTGAATAATTAGCCCTTGGCCCATCAGTAGCAAAATGAAGAGGAAGACTACAGCTAATAGGCTGCAGTACGCTTAAGAACCTTGAACTCGGAGTTAGGAGACTTGGGCTTAGAGTTACACGACCTTGAACAAGGCACATCTCTTCCTTGATCCCCACTTTCCTTTTCTATTAAATGAGGGGTCTTTGCATATGCTGTTCCCTCTGTCTGGAGCATTCTTTCCTGGCCTTTTTGGGCCGAGTCTCCGTAACCTCACTGTGTCTTGGCCTAAATGTCCTTCCCTAGGGGAAAGTGTTCTGTAACCTCCATCCTCACTCCACTCTAGGTTGGGGACCCCATGACAGGGCTTTTCAAATGGTAGATGACAACCACTAATTGGTTGTGAGACCAATTTATTGGGTTGTAACCAGCATTTTCTAAATGAAAAGACCAGGGAACTCCCTGGTGGTCCAGTGGTTAGGACTCCGTGCTTCCACTGCAGGGGGCACAGGTTCAATCCCTGGTCGGGGATCCCACAAGCAACGCGGTACAGCCAAAAAAAAAAAACAAACAAACAAATGAAAAGACCAGAAAATATCAGAGGGCATCACTCATAGTAAGAGTAAGAACTGTTTAATGGAACTTTTGTTTTATTATCTATGTCTGGGTGTGCGTGTTTGTGTATGTATTGGATTGAATATAAAATGTATCTTTCACTAAGAGGCAGAAAGCCATTGCTTTCAAAACACCCTAGTCGTATATGTTTACTATACAGCACTTAATGAGATTATAATTACATAGTTATTTGTATGATTTTATTACTACTTACCTATTTCACTAGGTAACAGGCTTCATGAATCAAGGATCAAGACTGACTGACTCACCCATATGAGACCTAGAAATTGTGGAGGCTCAACAGATAATTGCTGAACGAGTGGATTTCTGAGGGGTACTTTGTTGCTGTCAGTCCTTAGTTCTGTGAGGCAGTTCCTAGGAGTGACTAGATAGTGGTTGCAATAATAAACCAAGAGCCCTCACGTTCGTCCCTACTGGACAAAAGTAACAGAAGGAGCAGCTCTTGGACCTCTCGGTCTCCACGTTAGCAAGGAGTGGCACCGGAAACCGGGAAGGCCAAACCAGCTCCCCTGAGAGGGAGAAGGGAAGAAGAGGACAGATACCACCACCCTATTCAGCAAGGCCTCACTTGGGCAGAGGTACCTTTCCAGTAACAGAGAGACAGGACGTTCAGAGACCAAACCCTCCACGTAATCTGTGCTCACATAAAGACAAAGGCGACTTGCCTAGTGTAAGATCTCCCAAGGGCCCATTTCCCACTCCCCTGGGTGTGGGCAGCCAGCCCATGACCCAGGAGTCCCCTGGGTTCCCAGGATAGACTCCAGAGCTCCTCTCCCTCCTGTAGCGCCCTCACCCCGCCCCCCAGCTTCCAGAGAACTTATCTGCTTCTTGAGGCGTCTTTCCGAACCTAGCCAGCCTCACAACAGGTAGAATCAGTACCCCGCGCCTTCCCAGACGTGACGAGCCTCTGACTGTAGCCCAGAAGACTCCCCATGGCCTGGAAGGCTCCATTAGCAAGACCCAGCCAGGCACTGCCTTGGCCCAGAGCTGTTCTGGGATGTGCTAAAGATCATAACTCGAGAGGACTTTGTTTCCGAGGCCCTGAGGCCCTGTCGGGAGGACGTAAGGACGTCCGATTTGCTGCTTCATCTTCAGAGTTCATCATCTGAGCTCAGATAGTGCTGGCAGCATCTAGCTGTTCTGTGGAAATCATGTTCCTTCCTGCCTGGAGCAGATGACCTCTTTGGGAGGGACGAGGGGATAATAACTAGATGTTTTAGAGCTCCTAGAACTGTTTGGTCTTCTGGCATCGACAGCCTCTTCTAAAAGTCTCTCCCGAGAGGCTGCCAATTGGCTTCCTTAGGAAGCTTTCTCAGGCACCTGAGCCGCCCTTGGTGGTTGAGGGCAGGAGGCGAGCTAAGAGAAAGGACAGAGAAGCCTTTACTGCAGCAGCCGCCTCTCACCTCTGGTCCTTTTCCCCCTGTTGGAGATTTAGGGTTTGGAAAAGGATTCTTCAGAGAGCTGCCAAGTCCTGTCATTCCTCTGAACAACACCCTTGAGAATTTTTGTATCACTTGTCTCATTCTCACCCTAATAATCCGTGCGTCCTAATTTGTATCCATACATTAGCTTTCCTATGAATTAAAAAAAAAATTATTCTCAAAAATCACTATCACCTAGCCCATATTTCAGAAAAATTTCTTAGAGCAAGGTGCGTTTAACTAATGCCTTTAGTGTATAGTAGTCATCAAAAAAACCTTTGTTGGATAACAAATGTAAGTCAAAATTGCCTTTACAATATTTTAAAATTAAAACATTACAGAAATGCTTAATGTAGAAAGTAGAAGTCTTCCATAACCTTGTCCCCCAAGGAGAAATCAGTGCCACAATTTTGTTGAATATTCCAGCTTTTTTTCTGCGTATATACTCTAACGTATTTATTATTTCTTTCTAAAAACATGAGATCCTACTATTTTTCATTTATAGAAAAAATGGAAAAGATAGAAAAAAGTAAACAAGGAAATTAAAGCCATTGTAATTCCACCACTCGAACAATAGTGGCATCAAGGGGTGGCCATGGTGGGCTTTAGTACTGCCCGCTTGCGGAGCCACCCAGGTGAACCCATAGTCCAAATACAAACGTGTGTGGTTCTGCAAACACAGTTTCAAGACTCTCTTCTGTCTCCCTCTTCCCACCAGATTACCAGCCCCAAGCCCCTCCATTCACAAAACCTGTTGCCACCACTGTTGTTTGCTAGTGAATGCATTGCTACATTTTCTTCCAGTTTTTAATTACGTTAAGATCCTGTCCACTTACAATGTCTCCAGTAGTCATGTTCAAGAACCAGTGCAAGATACACGTGGAAAGCACTTTCCATTGTCCCAGGTAACATCATATTTGGTTTTGTCCCCAGTAGCACTATTTCCAAGACACTGAAATAACGTCAGGGAACTTTGTTTTGAATTCATCCCTGGAAGATGCTTTCACTGTGCTAGTGAAGAAGCTGAAACATAGGGCCAGTGACTTGTTTAAGCAGAATAAAACTCTGCCTCAGCTAGACTTACCTACAGATGTCTAAATGTGTCAGGATTGCTAGCTGAATAGCCTACATTCACTGAAACACTGAAGGAGTAGAAGGGACATTCCCAGGTTCTGAATTCTTCCTTCCCCAGCCTAGTTATCAGCTGCTTAGTACCATTTAGATAGATGTGCTTCAGCCCTGAGGGAGGTTAGGATATGTGCTGTTGAAACTCTTTTCTTCCCTTTGGGGAAGGATGTTGGCTCTTCCTCAGAGTCAGTCCGAATCCCACCTGGGCCATCCTCCCAGCTCAGGAGATGTTTCACGGTATTCTAGTTCTAGGTTCTCTTCTGTACATCTCATTTCTCCATGTTCTGACAGTGTGGATCTGAGTAGGTGAAGCCATCCTCGTAGAGGTAACATGGCAGAGGTAGGCTCCACCACCTCAGGTCTGGCCTAGGCCAGTGCCAAGGTCACAGAACAACCAGCATAACCCAGAGCCATCTCCACAGAGTAGGACAACAAAGAGGGACTCCTCAGCTTAGAGAATCCAAGTGAGAGGAGATATGATCAGTCTGTGTATTAGTTTCCTATTGCTGCTATAACAGATTACCATGAACGTAGTTGCTTAGAACAATGTAAATCTATTATCTTACGGTTCTGGGGGTCTGAAATAGGTATAGTGGGCCAAACATTGTCTCCCCAAGTCCTAATCCTCAAAACCTGTGAATATTACCTTATACGACAAAAGGTGTGATTAAGAATCTTGAAAGGGGGTGCTTACCCTGGATTATCTGGGTGGGCCCTAGATTCAGTCATAGGTGTCCTTATAAGTGAGAGATGGAGGGAGTTTTGAGAGAGAAGAGGAGGAGACAGTGTGACCACAGAGGCAGAGATTGGAGTGATGTGGTCACAAGCCAAGGAATGCCTGGAGCCACCAGAAACTAGAAAAGGCAAAGAACAGATTCCCCCTAGAGCCTGCAAAGGGAGTGCAGCCCAGCTGACACCTTGATTTTGGACTTCTGACCTCCAGAACAGTGAGGGAATAAATTTCTGTTCATTTAAGCTATCCAGTGTGTGGCAATCTGCTACAGCAGCCCTAGGAAACCAATGCAGTGGGTTAAAAATCAAGGTGTTGGCAAGGCTGTGTTCCTTCTGGAGGCTCTAGGAGAAGATCCTTTCCTCGCCTTTTCCAGCTTCTAGAGGCTGCCTGCATTCCTTGGCTTGTGGCCCTGCATCACTCCGACCTTGGCTGCCATCATCACATCTTCTCTCTTACCCCTCCCTTCCCCCTTATAAGGACCCTTGTGATTATGTTAGGGCCACCTGGATAATCCAGACTAATCTTCCCATCACAAAATCCTTAACTTAATTAATCTGCAAAGCCTCTTTTGCCACTTAAGGTACCATATTCACATGTTCCAGGGATTAGGACAATGACATTTTGTGGGGGCCTACCACAGTCTGCAGATCCTAAAGGGCGTGGGTAAGAATGATGGATCTGGGCTTCCCTGGTGGCGCAGTGGTTGAGAGTCCGCCTGCCAATGCAGGGGACACGGGTTCGTGCCCCAGTCCGGGAGGATCCCACATGCCGTGGAGCGGCTGGGCCCGTGAGCCGTGGCCGCTGAGCCTGTGCGTCCGGAGCCTGTGCTCCGCAATGGGAGAGGCCACAGCAGTGAGAGGCCCGCGTACCGCAAAAAAAAAAAAAAGAAAAAAGAATGATGGATCTGTTTACCACATCCCTGAGTGTTCAAATTAGATGCTACTCCCTGAAGTGAGAAAGGCAGTATCAAAGGAAACACGTCTTTTGCAGAGGTAGTAAACATGGAATGCATTACACTCACAGGTTCTTCTAGGCAGAAAATGGTAATAAATAAATAAATAAATGTTTTAAAGAGATGGGGTATGAACGTGAGCTAGGCAAGGTGAAGTTCTCCCTTTAAGCTTTCGAGGTGACGACATGTGGCGGGGGTGTCTCCTACAGCCTTCACCTTTGGTGCTTATCAAGCAGCCTAACTGAATGGGTCTGTAAGGGCATTTCATGCAGCCATCAGTCATAGAACTGTTGCCCTGTTGGAGATGAGCCAAAGGATGAGTCACAAGAAGTATACATGGTACTGGGGTTAGAGGTAATGGGGCAAGTTCAATGTAATGGCTTGGGGAGTTCAGCGTACAGGGCATGTGGGAGATGTTATGGCTCCATCGTAGAAGATGGAAGTGGTTCATGGGGGTGTTGGTCAGACGAGAGAGTGAGAAGCTGAAGATGCACCGTTTGAAACATATTTCCACCTATTTCCACTCTATTTCCAGTAGAGGGGTCAGTACTCAAGAGAGAGCAACCCAGTGATAGTTGCTCTTGAAGGCAGGTGGAATTACTCGAGGCAGTCTGAACACACATCAAGACCATCAGAAGCAGAGTCCCCATTCTGCTCCTACCTGTCTCTCTGACTCTGGGAAATAATTATTTCTTCCTCAGAAGTGAATAAAACTTCCTACTTGGAGAGGATGATAAGTCATTAATTATTCATGTTTATTTTCATATTTACAGATGAAAGGCATGCTGACTTCAAAGAAGTAGAGTTAGGACAGGAGGAAGAGAATTAATTCTCAACATTAAAATTATCTACTAGAAAACACTCAAGGCCTATTTTGAAAAGGTTTTTCATGATTGAATATAAAGCTGGAGAGTGTTAAAAGGAGATTTGACAACCAATAAAGGGATCAGAGAATAGTCCGTTAGGGCAGAAGTGTTTGTGTTCCTAACCACTCAAACTCATTTCTAGGACGAGCCATTAGACCAAGGTGTCCTACATGCTTGTGAAACACGATGAGAAGCTATGGTGAGTGCTTTGGAACCTCGCCAGATAATTAATGGCTTAATTCTGCTTCAGCTCCTCTCTTCATAACACAAAGGTCTGAGACTCCAATTAATGAATTTCACTTTAAAAAGAAGCAGCTTATTGGATACATGCTCTAGTTTAGAGCATGAAGCTCAAGGTAGGGGACAAAAAAGAACCCATCATCCTAGGGCCACCTCTCTATAGACCACACTACTCTCCTCTCCTAGGCAGACGGACCGGCTGGAGGCCAGGTTCTAACTGCCAGTGCCACTGTTACGTGGTGTGTCTCTTGGCTCACTGGTCTGAGCAGCACATCAGGAAACACCCACTAAGCTCCGGAGGCCCTGGGCAGCTCCTACTTGGTTGTTACCAGGGGAGAAGTGGCTTGTCTCTGCTGTGAGCTGGATACTGTGCAGGATGCTTTCCACATACTGCCTCGATTAATGAGAAGAGTGATCCAAAGTCTGTAATTCAGGGGAAGGGACAATAATATCATGAACAGGATGAAAGGCAGGTTTGAATTCTGTTCTCAACTTCCGTGTTCACTCACTGTGGTAGGAAGTTGAGTTCCCCAGTGCCTCTATTTGTCCTTCTATAAAATGAGGTTATTACCTGTTCCTATCGCCCAGCCATGATGTCAACATTGGGAATACTTTGAACTTCTCAGATGAAAGATGATATAAAACTACAAAGTGAAAAGTTGATGTGGGAGAGGATGCTAGAAGACTGAGAATGAAACGGCCAAGTGAGAGTAAAATGTAAGGACGCCAGGATTTTCTCCCGTGCCACCATGGGGGCTTTCTGGGCCTTCATTTGCCTTGTCTTATGGAGGACGGTGTGAATCCACACTGTCATAGAAGGGGAGACAGACTAGTGTATTGGTAAGAGCAAAGACTTGGGTTCACCAACCTGCTGAGTCTCAAGGTAGGAGACAGCACAGCTAGTTTTAAGAAACTCCCAAGGTGCTTCTGATGCACAGCAAAGTTCGAGGAACAGCGTGTTCCAGACTGCTGATGGTCCCTCAAAGACGCTGTGTGTTTCCACACCTCGCATGTGCGCTCGGGCTGTCCCCACTCCCTTCCTTCCTCACAAGCATCGGCTTTTCTTACTATGATGAACTCCAGTTCTTCTCCCAAGGCCAGATCACGTATCACCTTTTGCCCAAAACTTTCCCTAACCTTTTCAGAGAAATTAATTATTCTTGGGTACAAAAGACTATGCAACCATCAGAGAATGAGGTGAACCTCTGTACACTGCATGGAAAAGTAACCATGATATTTTTAAAGGGAAAAAAGGTCATAGAATGTTTATAGTTTCTTTAAACAATGGAACAAATGTGTGTATACATAGTTTGAGTATGTATATTAAAAGATCTGAAGAATACACGTACCTGATACCAGGACATTTTTTTATTTTATACACATCTATAGTATTTGAATTTCAATACCACTTTTTTACTTTTTCAAATTCAATAACAATTAAAGTGATTACCAAGAGAGTAATTGCTCAAATAATTACCAGGGAAGAATGGATTGGTTTTGTAGCCCTTGTATGTGTCATCATTCTGTGTGTCTCTCTCCGTGGGTCAGCTGTGAGCTCCTTGATGGCAGGGATGGCATCCTGTTCATCTGCCTGTCACCGGTGCCCGACACTGTCCCTGACACATGGTGGATACACAATGTGTACTTACTGAATTTAGAAGATCTAAAACAGAGTCCAGGGAGGCTTGGTTGATCAGCCCCAGGACCATACATATGAAAATTGATTTCCCGTCCTTCACCACCAACAGCAACCCTCACACATCCTTCCTTTATGCCAACTTCCTATGAAAAACTGGATGTGTAATTGTTTAGCCTCATGATTTGGGGAAATCAGAAACTGTTATTCCTCCTGTAAGTAAGGGAGAAGAATAAATGAGATATGTTCCTATTTATTATATTTACATCTAAAAACGACAGCAATGCTTTTTGTCCAAAAAAGGTTTTCAAGTCATATTTTATGGGAAGCAGGACACTCATTCTCACTGAGTCATGTTCTCAGATTTTTTTTTAATACTAACCTATTCTAGAAGTTGTGGATGGATTGTTTGAGGGGAAGAGAAAACAGATCTCTCAACAAACATTAAGCACCTACTTTGCACCATGCTTTAGAATTAAAAACACTAATGTAAGTCACTGCCCTTGCCCTGAATTCCTGTTGTGGTTTTAAAACACTCTGCTGTAATCACTTAGTGCGTATGGATGTGACTCCCTGCCCAGTGAAATGGCAGGTTGAGGACCAGCTGCCGAGCCCTCTGCCCCCTTCTCAGCCTTACCCACACTGACGCTTGCTAGATTTAGGAAATACGGCCGTTCTGGTCCTTTGTCCTACTAGTGTAGGCCCAGCTTGGTCCTGGCCACTGGTTGGGTCTGAAAGTTCATGCTCAGCAGGAAAGCCAGAACTATAATGGACACCTTAAGAGCCACGTTCTCCTGCGTAGAGGGTGGGCTCTTCTCACAAGACAGAAGCTTATTGAGAATATTGACTTTAAGGAATGCTTCCAGATACCTCAGGATTTGGCTAGAGCCCTAATCTTTGTAGGTGGGAGCTGTCCAACATTTCAGCATACTTTTGCATCGCCCGCTTTGAAAGAGGTGTATTGACGATCGATCTGTCTGTTTTCACTGTTTTGTTTTGTGCCATATTCTAAGGGAAATGACACAGCTCAGGATCTAGCCTCTCAGGTCTTCAGATCTGATACTTTAATGATCAGCTCTACTTAAGGTCACTAAGCCCTGAGAAAACCGACTTATATTTATTTGCTCAGGCACATTTGTACCAGAAAGTACATTTAATACAAGGGATGTACTTCTTCCCTATACGGGGCCTTGAAAATCAGAAAAGCAATCAGAGCTTGCTCTGTGAGCATAAAATCAGAGCAAATAGAGTTGCAAGATGTTAATAAATGATATATCATCACACTCTGGTCAAGCTTAATTAATTCTCCCCTCTCCACTAGAAGAGGCACTGTCCTAGTGACTAGAATGCCAGTGTCAACTAAACAGAGTGCCACTCCTTGGATAATGTTAAAATTGCACTAACATAGTTTTACTTTCCAGGCACTTTTTTTTCTAGGTCCCACGATAACCACCCCTCCGTTTATTATTAGCTTTACAACCAGATTCTACATAATGACATGTGACAGTTTTTCTAAGTTTGTAGCTTATTTTGCATGGATAAAGGTGCTGCCTTGTGACCTCTAGGGAGAAGTATTTGTCTTGTTTACAGTATCTCCAAGTCACACTCTTCCTCATGACAGGTAATCCTGTCTCTACCATGTAGATACTTGTTAGCAGGGATCAGTAGACATTTTCTGTAAGGGCCAATATTTTACACTTTGCCACCTGCACAGTCTCAGTCAGGACTATTCAGTTCTGCTGTTGCAACATGAAAGCAGCCACGGACAATACGTAAATGAGTGAGTGAGTGTGGTTGTCTTCTGATAAAACTTTGTTTACAAAAAAAGGGAGCTCTATGCATAAAACTGATAACTAATAAGAACCTGCTGTATAAAAAAATAAAATAAAATTCAAGTACTAAAAAAAGGGAGCTCTAGCTCATAATTGCTGACCCCTACTTATTGGTCATAATCACCGAGGGGGCTCGTTTTTGTCCTTTCCTGACTTTACTTCAGTCCTCTTTTATCATAAATATTAATATGATGCTTAGTCTTCAAAAGAGGTTTTTTACTCTCCCCTAAGAGGACCAGGAATCCTTAGAGAAATGGCTTTTTCCAAGATGGAGGCAGGAGAGGTGCAAGTTGAGCCTGGAGCATCTTTTTACACCAGAAAGTAAGGAACTTCTCCAAGAATGTTGGGGATGTGTCATAAAAGACATAGGAACCAGCTGAAAGGGGCTCCCAATGGCCAATACTGGGACAGTTTGAGCATCCAAATAAATGACAGTAATGTATTATAGCCCATTGAATAAAATAATCTGTGAGTTTATACTGATCTAAAGAGATAAATGAAAAATAAATGGAGGGGAATGATGGTGTTAATGATGGTGTTAGGAGAAAAACGTGGTTCTCAAACAGGTTGGAGGTCAAATAAGAATCACTTGGCGAGCTTTTCCACATACCTGAGCCTCTTTCTAGAGAGGGGTGTGTGTGTGTGTGTGTGTGTGTGTGTGTGTGTGTGTGTGTGTGTGTGTGTGCGTGTGTGTGTGTGTGCGTGTGTTGGAAAATCTCTCTCTGGGAGACACTGCTGAGCCTTCCCTGTTTGGAGACCACCAATGTTTGGGCCATAGAGGACAATGGGAAGACAGCAGATGGGAGTATTGTATCTTGAGTCTGCTTGGCCCATTCATGCCTGTCCATCGTGTCTATTCCTTCTGTTATCCTTATCAGAGTGTTTGGTCTTCTTGGAAGCTGGTGGGTCCAAAAAGTGGAGCTCTTGCCTCTGGGGTCCTTGAGCAGCCATGAGAAATAGATGAGACATTAGGAGACTGAGGTTTCCTTAACTAGCAGAGACCACCACCTATAATGTTTCCTTTTTAAGCTCTTCACCCGAGGAACAGAAAATACCTGGAAAAAAAATATCTAGTGAAGAATTAGCTCTTACTTTCCAGTGAATTTTCAGGAGGGAAAAGACAAGCCCACTAGCAGGCAAATTAAAGTTGTGAAGTGAGCATTTAAAACATTTTTATTCTACTGTGAACAATAGATATGTGGGACCAAAATGCATAGTACATGATATGCGATCCCTGACTTCAAGGCACATATGTTTGGGAAAATATTGGGGAAAAATTAAATGACAATATAAAGGATAGATTGGTACCTTAAATGTTGTGTGGCAGGCCACATATATACTTAATCACCAAATGAATTACGTAAACTCATAAAATTCATTAAATATAGAGGGATAAGGAATTGCCAAAGGCTAGAGTCGTCAGAGAAGACAGAGTAATACAATCAGCATCTATTGGAAGGGACCTTAAGAGGTCACCTAAAAATAAAAGCTCACCTAGTCCAGCCTTCACTCTGGTTCTTGACCTTGCTAGACGTCCCCAAAGGGTGTCATCCAGCTTCAAAACTTGCCATGATGGGACCTTACCCCTTTCTGGGGTAGCCATGCTGCCTTTAGCTCCGCTGGAAAAATTTTTCTTCAGTTGGTCAAAATCAGTCTTTTTGTACCTCCAGCACTTTGGTCACAATTACATCCCTTGTGGCCACAGAGAAGTCTAATTCTCAGTCTTCCCCGGGTAGCTCTTCAAGTCATTACAGATAGTTTTTGGATCAGCCTGAGTTTTTCTTCCATCTCTAAACTAAACCCCCAGTTTCTCCATCAGATCCTCACATGACCTGGATTTGAGTATATTCACTGCATCCACTATCATGGTCACTCTCTTTCAAACATACCCCTGCTCGTGAATGTTATTCTAAAAGTTTGCTTCCCAGAACTGAATTCAGTATTCCAGGTGTGGTCTGACAAGCCCAGAGGGGAGCAATACTTTTTTCATCCTGGAAGAAGGACCTTATAATTAGATATCTGGCTTCAAACCAGTTCTGTTCCTACCAGCTATGTTACATCAGGCAAGTTACTTAAGCTCTCTGAGTCTCAGTTTAGATCTACTAATATCTGAGAACATACCATGTGCTGGGCACCATACTAGGGATGCAGAGACTTAATCCCAGTCCTCAAGAAGTTCATGGTGAAGTGGAAGAAAAAGATATGATAAGTACTGTCTATGTTAGAAGTACACCTACACGTATTACAGAAACACCTAGAAGGCCAACCTAACTCAGCCCAGCGGAAGGGGGTGAGAATCAGGGAATTGACACTCGAGATGAATCTGGAGGTTAGGCTGACATTTTCCAGGTGAAAATCAGTGGCAAGGAAGGGAAGGCATTTCCAACAGAAGAAAAGTATGAGCAAAAAGCGCCAAAGTCTGACTCAGCCTGGTATGGTGTCTTAGAGCTGGAACGTAGAGTGGGAAGGGGACATGATGGTGCGAAGGGAGGCTGGAGAGGCAGACAGGTGCCCGTCGTGGGAACCGTGATGGAGGGCAAGGGAAGACATTGGATCTGGGGTTGCTTTAATGGTAGTCTGCAAAGTAGTGGGTATGAAGCCCAGAAAATGGAGCTGATGATACCCTTAGCCCAGTCATACTCCCCATGTTGTGAGGAGTAAGTGAGGTAAATAAAATGCACAGCAGGGTCAGGGCCATGACGGGCTCAGTCAGTGGCGTCCTCTTCCCCAGCCTCTGCCACTGTCGCCTTTTGTCAGCCCCATCACAGTGGCAACTCACACGGAGCTCTCATCAGTTCAAACCCCGTAAGTGTTTGCAGATCCTTAGGTCCCCTGCCACATTGCTTCCTGACATTTGGTTTTCAAGATCCAAATGTAGAACCTCATGTGTATTTCTTTGGAATGGTTTAGCCCCTTGCCGTAGGCCGTCACAGCAATCTGGTATCCTGATTCTATCAGCCAGTGGTTGCGGAAGTGGTGGAACATGACCCTCATCTTAAAAGGAAGAAGGCATCCAGGTATGAGTCAGGGCTGGCAGGGCTTCAGTATTAGGAAGAGTGATGGCAGGAGAGCACCAATCTGAGGCTGAGGGTCTAAGGAATGGAGAAGGCAAAGAAAAGAACAGGAGGGAAGGAGTGGAGTGAAATTGTGAACACCAGCACAAGAAGTTTAGTCTCTATCCTATAGACTCTATATAGGTGTAAAGGGCCACTGGAGGTTTGGTGTAGGGGGGAGGCAAGAATTCAAAGCGGTGTTTTTAGAAAGTTTGTCCTGCAGTGAGAGGTAAGAAAGTTTAATGGAGACTACAGTCAGGAATACCATCAAGTCACAAAGTGCCAATTTGGACAAGGAGGATGTCAGTGATAATGGAAGGGATGAGATGGATGAGAAAAATCAATGACTTGACAACTTGGCCATAATGGGAGAGGTAGGATTAGATCCAAATACTTTTTTTTTTTTTTTTTTGCGGTACGTGGGCCTCTCACTGTTGTGGCCTCTCCCGTTGCGGATCCGGACGCACAGGCCCAGCAGCCATGGCTCACGGGCCCAGCCGCTCCACGGCATGTGGGATCTTCCCAGACCAGGGCCAGGGCACGAACCTACGTCCCCTGCATCGGCAGGCGGACTCTCAACCACTGCGCCACCAGGGAAGCCCTATTTAATATCTTTATTGGAGTATAATTGCTTTACAATGGTGTGTTAGTTTCTGCTTTATAACAAAGTGAATCAGCTATACATATACATATATCCCCGTATCTCCCTGCTTTTTTAAAAAACTATATTTTATTGAGTTTCTTTCTTGTCATAAAAGTTATACATATTCACTGTAAAAAATTTAGAAAATCCAGATAACTCCAAAGAAGAAAATCAAAATCCCCTGTAACCCCACTATCGGACAGAACCAAAATTATTATTTAAGAATATACCCTCACATTATTCTTCTATGCCTGTGGGTATATTTCTGCTCTGTAACAGTTTCCCCCAATTTAATGTATTGTAAACATCTTTCCGTGTCTTTCAGTTGGGATTATGTTTTGGTACAAGTAACAGCAAACCCTAACCCAAACCAACAGTGGCTTAAACAAATTATAGGGGTATTTTCCTCACATGCCAGGAGTCTGGAAGTAGGAGATACAGGCAGGGAGAACAGCTCAAGGACGTTATCAAGGACACTCCAGCTCCTTAGCTTGTTGGGTGTTACCTCATGTCTCCAGGTGGCTCTTAGTTGTAAGAGAGGCTGGGAAGCAAGTATTTCGTTTTTCTGACCTGTCTAGTGGAGAAAGGCGGGGGAGAATGCTGTTGGGAGTGGGTGCTGAGTCAGCCAGCCCACGGTGCCAGAGAGGCACTGCACATTCTTCTACAACATTGTTTTCTTAAGCAGCTGCATAGTCTAGATGTACCATGATTTGTTTAACAGTTCATTGTTGTTGATCATTTCACTTGTTTCCAGTTTTTCATTATTATAAATATGCTTCTATGTATTAAAGCTTTATATATAGCCATAATTTCTGCTACAGTAGAAAATTCCTTAATTCTATAAGTAGAATTAAGGTCCAAAAATATGTAAAAATGTAAAGGCTTTTAATATATTTTTTGGCCAAATTGCCCTTCAAAAAGATTGTACCGAATTACACTCTCACCAGCAATGTTTAAAAGAGTACAATTCCCTGCACCCTCAACAACAGGTTTTTGTTTGTTTGTCATTAAGCTATTATCCTATGACCATTATGCGGATTTAACTTAGTACTAGCCTTGACCAGACTGAAGTGCCCTGAAGAGGGACACTGAGAACCTCAGCCAGCCCCCACCCTTCCCCATCCCTGCCCGGAGGTGCAGGTCTGCAGGGCGTCCTGTGCTTCCAGGTGGCAGGTGCGAGTCCTCGTCCTGGCGGGCGCTGCAGAGGACTCGTGATGTTTCTGGTGAGCATGTACGTCACTCATCTACCTTTATTTTGAAAGTCCTTTCTGCCACTGTGGAGTCATCACCATTTGTCCCGTCTTAGTCCTAAGGCAAGGCCCTGCTGGCCTGTCTGGGACTGAGGTGCTTCTGGGAGCTGGCCTCTTGAAACAAGGCTCCCCCCACCCCCGCATCCGGATGTGCCTCAGGTAAGGTAGCCTTACAGGCCTACTTCACTCTGTAACAGAGGGAAGGCCGAGAAGACCGTATTGGTAGATTCTTGGGAGGTATTTTAATCCTATTAAGCTGCTTTGAGGACATGCTGCAGTTTCCTGGGGAGGCGGCCAGAAAAGTAAATTATCCCTGCACATCCCTTTGAAATAATTATTAACTAGTCAGCAGTTAGCCACTGCGCACAGTCCTTCTCCTCAAATGAGGAGTCATCTAGGGGTGAGAGGATTCCTCTGGCCAAGTCATGTCTGTGCACACAGTAGGTGCTTAAATACTCACATGTGGAGGCATAGATTCGTGTGTGAACAAATGAGTGACTGATGAACCCAAGTGAGTCTGTGCTCAGTGCAGGAGCAGAGGCCAGGCCCTAGCACCACACCACCACCATCCAAAATAAGAAAAAGAAGAGGAAAACACAGGCAGGACACTCTATGACAGAAGTCGCAGCAAGATCCTTTCTGACCCACCTCCCAGAGAAACGGAAATAACAACAAAAATAAACAAATGGGACCTAATGAAACTTAAAAGCTTTTGCGCAGCAAAGGAAACCATAAACAAGACGAAAAGATAACCCTCAGAATGGGAGAAAATATTTGCAAATGAAGCAACTGACAAAGGATTAATCTCCGAAATATACAAGCAGCTCATGCAGCTCAATATCAAAAAAACAAACAACCCAATCCAAAAATGGGCAGAAGACCTAAATAGACATTTCTCCAAAGAAGATATACAGATTGCCAACAAACACATGAAGAATGCTCAACGTCACTAATCGTTAGAGAAATGCAAATCAAAACTACAATGAGGTATCACCTCACACCGGTCAGAATGGCCATCATCAAAAAATCTACAAACAATAAATGTTGGAGAGTGTGTGGAGAAAAGGGAACCCTCTTGCACTGTTGGTGGGAATGTAAATTGACACAGCCACTATGGAGAACAGTGTGGAGGTTCCTTAAAAAACTACAGATAGAACTACTATACGACCCAGCAATCCCACTACTGGGCATATACCCTGAGAAAACCATAATTCAAAAAGAGTCATGTACCAAAATGTTCATTGCAGCTCTATTTACAATAGCCAGGACATGGAAGCAACCTAAGTGTCCATCGACAGATGAATGGATAAAGAAGATGTGGCACATATATACAATGGAATATTACTCAGCCATAAAAAGAAACGAAATTGAGTTATTTGTAGTGAGGTGGATGGACCTCGAGTCTGTCATACAGAGTGAAGTAAGTCAGAAAGAGAAAAACAAATACCGTATGCTAACACATATATATGGAATCTAAAAAAAAAAAAAAAGGTTCTGAAGAACCTAGGGGCAGGACAGGAATAAAGACACAGATGTAGAGAATGGACTTGAGGACACGGGGAGGGGGAACGGTAAGCTGGGACGAAGTGAGAGAGTGGCATGGACATATATACACTACCAAATGTAAGATAGATAGCTAGTGGGAAGCAGCCGCATAGCACAGGGAGATCAGCCCGGTGCTTTGTGACCACCTAGAGGGGTGGCATAGGGAGGGTGGGAGCGAGAGGGAAGAGGGAGGAGATATGGGGATATATGTATACGTATAGCTGATTCACTTTGTTATAAAGCAGAAACTAACATACCATTGTAAAGCAATTATACTCCAATAAAGATGTTTAAGAAAAAAAAACTATTCAGAGGAAAAATGAAAAGATAAGAAAAAGAAAACACCAGAATTGTGATTCCAGGAAGGAAACGCTAAGGATTCTATTTAAGCGGTCCCTTCACGACCTTACCCTGACCTCCAGAGAGGCTGCACGCAGAGTGTGAGAAGCAGTATCCTGAGGAAACTGAGCTCTCTGCGAGCTTTCCTTTGAAGGCGTGGTTTGAGGCTACCGTCAGTTACTACCACCGTGAGGGGAGAGAAGGGAAGAGAATGTTATGTACGTGTGAGATCTGGAAAAACCTTCAGCGTTACAAGAAAAGAAAGCAACCCTGATTCCCCATTAGTGGCCAAGCTTTTGGTTCTTAGATCAAGGCCCAGTTTTTCTCCTTCTTGAATTATCCAACAGTCTCTTTTTCCTAGAGTGGAAACCAATAGGCCAAAATGACCTCATTGAGAACAAGACATCTAAAAGTAGAGCAGCAGGATTCAAAGTATTACTCCAGTGACTAGAAATATGTGGGAGAGAAAGTAATAGGATTTCACTGGGGGTAAGCCTGCCTGTTGAGAAACGTTGTGTATTTTCAGTGAGCTACAAACATTGTACAGCATGAAGGACCATCACATTTAAAGGACACCTTAAAACCAAGTGGATAAAAGCCCCCACTAGCTTAGCCGCTAGGACTAATTCCCTTAAGAGAGCTAAGTAAGGCTTGCCACCGTCAAGAGAGACTGCAGTAGACTTGATGTCTGATGAGTCCCATGAAACTGACTCATAACATCAACAGTTTATCCAGATCTCACACACACGGACAGACATGTTTATGGTAATTAGGTGGGCCCAGAGTGGGAGGTTGCTGAAGGGCTGATTTAACTCACAAAAGGCCTCTTCATGTTGAGATTCCCAGGGAAGGGACTTGTATACCAAGGACTTGATTAAGTTATAAATGTGATAATTTCAGAAAAGTTGGAAAGTTTTGAACGGCCTATAATCAGAAGTAAAGGATTTACCTCCTTGGGATAAATCATGCCCGGGTAATGAACTTTACTTTGACAAAACTGTAACTTCTCTTTAAAAACCGTATGTCCTTTGGGACTTCCCTGGCGGTCCAGTGGTTAAGACTCCGTGCTTCTGCTGCAGGGGGCACAGGTTCGATCCCTGGTCAGGGAACCAAGATCCCGCACGTCGCGTGGAGCGGCCACAAAAACAAAAACAAAAACAACTTATGCCCTTTCTGAAAGAAAATAGTAGCTAGAAACAGTCTTAGAGCTTCCCTCATCTTTGGGATGCGACAAAAGGTCATCCACATAAAGAATCACAGGGAAATTTAAGGTCCTTGAGGTTGTGGTTGAGGACTTGTGAAAGGAGGAATAGCCTCAGATCTTTTGGGCAGAACAGTCCAGTTACACTGTTGATTTTCCCAGAAGGAGGCAAACACATGTTGACTATTTTGGTCTAAAGGAACACGAAAGAAAGCAGAACATGAACCTATGACTGTAAAGTATGCCACCTCAGGAGGCACTAGAGATAAAAGAGTATTTGGTTCTGGTCAGGGAATGACTATTCTATTTATGGCCTCAAGGTCCTGAGTAAATCTGTATCCCCACACCTGGGGTAGGGTTATTACGAGGACTTGTTCAAGATATGATGTGTCCTTTCTCTATTATGCTTTTGACTATTTATTTTAGTCTTTCTTTAGCTTCTGATTTAAGAAGGTTTTGTGCAAGTTTGGGAAGAAATTTAGACAGGTCACTCTGCACCTTAATGGATTCAGCCTCAGTAATCCTGCAAACGCTTGATGTTTGAAACTTTGTTCCCCTTTCATTTTAAAGCGCCTCTCAATTTTGTTCAGCTTGAAGGCTGCCTGAACTGGCCACCATGATTCTAAAGCATGCTTGCTGAAATTATGCCACCTAGAAAGATAAATTCACACACTTGGGTTACAGTATAAATGCCTGTAAGAAGCAGGAGCCTGGGCTGGAGGGGCACAAACTTAGGTTTAAACTGAGACAAACCCATAATTTTTGGAATAGTCAGTCGGAAGCGTTGCTTGTGTACCTGTGTTTTCTCAACCCCCTCCCCAACCTAATGCCTGGGTCTCCCACCTACAAAACCCAATCAGATTTGTAGTTCCAGAGGACAGAAAAGTATGGAGAGATCTCTGCCAGAGCCAGACTGTCATGGACAAAGCAAGAGAAGATTGAGGAAGGTTCTCACAGGGTTTTTTGTAATTGCCCAAAACTGGAAACAACCCAGATGTCCTTCAGTGGGTGAATGGATAAACCGTGGCATATCCATACTTGTACCATTGTTTGGACTACTATGCAGCAATAAAAAAGAACTATTAATCCATGCAACAGCTTGGATGGAACTCGAAGGTATGCTAAGAAAAAAAAAGCCAATCTCAAAAGGTTGTTGTATGATCCCATTTCTGTAACATTCTTAAAATTACAAAATTATAGTGATAGAAAACATATCTTTGGTTACCAGGGATTAGAGTAGGAGGAGGGCATGGCTATAAAGGGGTAGCATGAGGGAGTTTCTTTGAGGTTCTAGAAGAGTCTGTGCCCTAGCAGAGTGGTGATTACATGAATCTGTACATGTGATAAAATTTCATAGACTGGACCACAACAACACAAAATAAGGGTGAGTGTAAAAACTGATGAAATCCAAATGAGGTCTGTAGCTTAGTTAATAACGTACCCACGTCAATCTCCTGGCCTTAACAATTGTCATGTAAGACGTTATTGGGGAAGCTGGATGAGGATATGTGGGAATTCTTTGTCCTATTTTGCAATTGTGAGTCTAAAATTATTTCAAAATAAAAAGTTTACGAAAATTTGGAGGGGCACTGATTTCTGCAAGCAGCACTTGGGAATCTCTTCAGTTCTTACCGGAAAAGATAATATAAACTAAAGCCTCAAGAGTTATAAATTTAATGCAGTTTGTAAGCATTGTAATTTCATTTTCTATATTTTTGATTTGGAAATTACACTCAGCTACTATTTTAACTATAGTAGTGTTACAAATATTTTTGTATTGTTACAGATATATACATGGGGGAAAACATCCCTTGCTGAGTTTCCCCCAGGATGGAATAACTCCCAGCTGCCTTACAGAGCTCTCGGTTGTAGCTTCTGTCTACCTTTAACCACATCTCCTTCTGCCCGCAACATGCATTCTGGGGTGAACTATTTGTAATCCTCTCCTTCCTCCCAGTCTGTTCCTCTATCCTTTTGACTCTTATTTGCTTGATGAGCTTTTCCTTCAAGACCCAACTCAAACTATGCTTCCTCTAGAAGCCGTCCCTGACCCAGGAAGCAGAGCTGCTCAGCAGCATGCCCTTCCTGCATCTGGGGTTGTGTAATGTGTCGCCCTTTGGTTATTATGTTCACGTGTCTAACTCCCACCCTAGTCTGCGAACTCCTCAAGGGGCCAGACTGGGTCCCTTTCCTTTCCTTAGGCCCCATGCCTGGCTCAGTGCCTGGAACACACACTCCATAAACGGTGATCAATGAGTAGGTGAATCTGAGGCTCTGGAAAGTCCTTAGTAACAAATTTTGTTTATTCTACCCTTCCTTAATAATTTTCAACAAAACTAAAGACCAAAAGGGGATTTGATTAACCACAGTTAAACAACAGTATATTAATATTTAAAACATTTTCCAAACATTCAACTTAGTCAAGACTTTATTATATTAAAATTTGTTCCCATTCTTTCTTTTCGTTCATGACACCATGTTGTAAAAAGCTTTAGTAAGACCATGAGGTTGCACTCATGAGCCTCCTTAGACAGATACGATCTAGAATTTAAGGATAGGACATGAATTTTCCAGATTTTACTGAAAGAAGCGAGGTGTTTTCCGCCTCGCAAGCCGTCACTCTCTAGTCCACCTGCAGTGCTGCAGCGGACCCAGTGGCCTTGGTGATGAACCCCTGATTTCCCTCCTCAGCATCCTCTCGGGCAAATGATCCGGGACTCTGGAATTGTCTGCAGGTCTAGCTTCTGTCCTCACACTCCAACAGAACGACTCAGAGTTTCATCATTTCTTTTTGCACAGTCTAATGACTATTTCTCTATCCAAGGCCTGGTAACTTCATTAAACAGGGCAGGTAACCTCCTCCTTGAAATTGGTCCTCCCTTGGCTCCTGGGACACCACGTCCCTCCCATTTCCTCTCTTGATTGCATCCTCTAACATTCCTCTAAGATTTAATCATTGGTCTCGTGCTCATTTTTCAAATAAAAGTAATACTAAACATGTTTCCCAAGTCCCCAATTTTCCATATTCTCTTCACTGCTTTCTGTTGTCCTGTCATCTATAAAGGCCTAAGTTAGGTGCCACCTACCCCCAGAAGCCATCTAACTACTGAGGCCCCACTCATCCTTTACACTCTCCTGGAGCACTTAAAAGCCAAATACCCTTGCACAAGTCAGTACTTCATATATTCTCTTGGAACTATAAAACAAGGAAATCTCTTATTTTATGAATTACTCTTATTTCTTCAACCAAACGAAGGCTCCTTAAGGAGAAGACCCATGACTTAAAATCATCCCATGTCCTCATGGTGCCCTGTGGGGTGCTTAGCACATTATGGTAGTGGTCAGTGAACACTTGCTGAGTGACAGTAGAGCAATGTTTCAGTAGCTTGGAAAGAGAAATATGAAGAAGAAAAACCGGGACTTCCCTGGTGGCGCAGCGGTTGAGAATCTGCCTGCCAATGCAGGGGACATGGGTTCGAGCCCTGGTCTGGGAAGATCCCACATGCCGCAGAGCAACTAAGCCCATGAACCACAACTACTGAGCCTGCGCTCTAGAGCCCGCAAGCCACAACTACTGAGCCCGCGAGCCGCAACTACTGAAGCCCGTGTGCCTAGAGCCCGTGCTCTGCAACAAGAGAAGCCGCTGCAATGAGAAGCCCGTGCACCGCAACGAAGAGTAGCCCCTGCTCACAGCAACTAGAGAAAGCCCACGTGCAGCAACGAAGACCCAATGCAGCCAAAAATAAATAAAGAAATAAAAATGAAAAAGACTCAAAATTAGAAAGAGCACTATGGTCTTTGGCACACGGTGACTGTCAGAAGAAACAGCTCCTGACTGGGTTGTGGCAGGTCATCCTCCAGATCAGCTGGAACCCCATTCAAGGATCGGACTGAGGTCGTGGCTTTGGGACCAGCCTGCTCTGCAGGGTCTTGACTCCTGCTACCAGGTCTGGGGTCAAGGGAAAGAACAGTTGAGGAGGTCTAGTCTGGTGATTTGCTAAACCGTTTCCTATGCTAGGACCATAAGGTTCACGGTGCAGTCACTGGTAACAGGAAAGGCAGTTATAGCTCTCATCAGGAGAGGTGCAGCTGCTGGCCATTCTGCAGCCTGCGGCTTCCAGCATGGTCCTCAAGACCAAATCTCCACATCCTGTGGCCGGGAAGAGCTTCTCGAGACCATCCAGCTCCTTCCCAGATACCTAGGACTGTACTTAGAGCTAGGCATTATATTCCTTATTAAATCATAAATAAGGCTGCGTAACTCTGAAAGCTCACATTCTAATATTTAATAACCTTGTCACTGGCCTAAATCTAATTTTGGCTTTTTGTTTTTAAGCCTTCAGTGGAACTCTGCCTTCCACAAATATGTCTTGAAAATAATTCGGGGACCCTTGGTCTTCTCTAATTCTTTGGTTCCCAGAAGAACTTCCTGCAGTTCCCAGGTCTCTACCCTCTGCGCCCAACGGCTGTGAGGGAAACACCAGGTCTTTTGGTCCTGCAGGGGGTGTTGGGCATGCCTCAAGCAGGCTCCTTGAAGAATACCAGATCTCCAGTCAGACAACTTGGCTTTAAATCCTCGCTCTAACATCTCCTAGCTGCTTGACTTTGGGCCTCAGTCTCCTCATCTATAAAAAGGGGACAAAACAGTCCGCATTTCATAGAGCTGTTACGAGGACTAGGTGAGTCATGCATACAAAGCGCTGAGCAGAGGCCGCCGGCACACAGCAAGTACTCGGTCAGCGTTACCAGCATGACTGAGGCAGACGCTGAGAATCCAGGGGCACCTGTTTGAGAAGCAGGCGCCCAACACACATCCAGCTTCAGGCCTCCGAGACTGTAGAACACCAGTCTGAGAGGGAGACAGACTACACAGAACTGTGCTTTTTCTGCCCCTTCTGCCTGGGGACTGCCATCTGGGCTTCCTGAAGCTGGGCCTCTAACCACGATCCTTCCCCAACTCCAGATTTCCCATATATTCTGCTTTGTAGATGCATCCTACCGGCCAGGAAAACTGGAACAGATGCTGTGGGATCAGAGGAGAGAGAACTCTGAGGAGCTTGCCAAAACGTTTCCCACTCCTGACACGGGGCTATGCCCGTTGTCACTGGGCTACCCCTTCCTGCCCGAGCCCAGGGGGGGCTGAAGTCACCTGTTGGGAAAATCTGCAAATTTGTTACTCCTTGCCCTGCTGGGTCACACATCCAGATTAATTATTCTGGGGTTGCATGGGGGCAATATGTGCAGGCAGGGATGAATGGTTCTGAGAGACCGGAAGAGCCCTGCCGACGGGTCACAAAGCCCTGGCAGACGCAGCCAATCACCTTCTTCTCATGGCTGACCAAAGCCCTGACTCACGGGGAGGCTCAGACCACAAAGCTGCATTTAAAAAGTGGAGATGGGGCAGGTGGAGTAGTTCCGCGGCTGGTGGGGAACCAGCGCACGCCTACTCCAGCAGGTCTAGGACAGGGATCTGGACGGTGTAAGTTCAGGTAGGGACTGGAGCTTCTCCAGGATTCTTTTCTCACGACACTTTTAGGTCATGTCGCTCTTCCCTAAGATCCTGAACCCCGCTGAGGTCCCAGTCACTGGAGTCCTGAACGTGTCCTGCTGAACACGATCTAAACTCTGAAGAGGCAGATCTGGGTAATGCTGCCATGCCCCCTTGTAGCTGCTGTCCCGGGGAAGGAGTCCTCTGGGGAGTCCTGGCCAGATTGCTCTATCTGGTCATAACTCAGAGGGTTCATGGAAACCCGGGAGGGGAGTAAACAGAACTCCTCACTTGCTAAAATGAATCCATTTTTAGTAGGATCCGTGTCGGTGGGCAGGTAGAAGGTTAAACCTTTCTTTCCAAAGGTTCTCTACTGGACATCTTGAAGTTCCACAAACACCTACTTTTTAAGTCAACAAGCTTCCACGATGGGAGCTGCCATCAAAACAAGGCTACCAGCAGCAGGCTCCTGGAGCTGTGCAGTGTGGGGAAGCGAGGCTTAATGGTAGAACATGTGGCTTGGCCGTGGGCTCAGCCACCAGCTGCCTGTGAGACTTTGAGCAAGTAGTTTGAAGTATCCAAGCCTCACTTTTCAAGCCTGAAGAATCAGAATGATTCTCTTGAGCACGGGATTGCTGTGGGGTTAATGAGGGACCCCGTCGGTGGGAACCAGAGGTTAATCCTCTCTCCACTTCGGGGGCTGAACAACCTTCATGACAGGCAGAGGATGACTGATGTGTCTGACTCCTGTTCTTCCCAGCACCCTGGAAAGCTCCCCACAGAGTTCCGATCAGGGTTCTGAGCAGAGGGAGAGCAGGGGCAGGCGTGGCTTTTGGTTGTGACCCTCTGGCAGCTATGCTGGAGCTCTGGTGCCCATTTCTTTCCTTAATTAGTACTGGCTCAGGACCCCAGACGCAATAAAATATTGCTGAATGAACGAATGAATGGGAGAGGCTGAACTGCAGTGTGGGGTTTCAGGTGGCAGGTGGGCTCAGAAGGTGTGGTTTTCTGGCCACATTCCCTATCTGTTGACCCCAAGGAGCAGGAGAGTAGCAAGCTGGCTGCGCCTGCTGGCCACACACAACCAGATGCGGCACATGGATGAGCATGAAGCCCCTGGATGCCC
This sequence comes from Tursiops truncatus, assembly GCF_011762595.2. NCBI lineage: Eukaryota > Metazoa > Chordata > Mammalia > Artiodactyla > Delphinidae > Tursiops > Tursiops truncatus. The sequence goes on along the minus strand of NC_047047.1, from coordinate 67,987,004 downwards.
AGCAAGAGATTGAAAACCACCTCTTCCTCTGATGCAAGGAAAAGAGAAACTATAGAACATGGCGATATAGCTGCCGGACTCCTCAGAGCAGGGCTTCGGGGTGGATCTGAGAACAGAACTCGGTACCTGTTGGGAGGATGCCCCAGTCAGACCGGCTCTCAGTCCAGCTCTGTGCACACCGCCGGGGAGGGGATTGCTGGCCCATCTGCGGCCTGAACATAAAGAGAGAGGGGGGCCGCAGCGGCTGCTGGGACGTGTGGGGAAAAGAACGTTTGTGTCTGTGGCACTAGCGGGCCTGGTGTCTCCTTACTGATCCTTCATGCTTCAAAAGCAGTTCTGGTCTTGGGGGGCACATTCAAGCCATGTCACTTTATCTTCCTTTCAAATGATGTTTCTTCAGCCCGTGTGGCTGACAGCTGTCATCTGGCCAAGTGGCATGTGCTCCCCTCCTCTGAAACTGGAGTCTATTCAGCCTACTTTCCCTCAACCCCAGGCCCAGCCCTCCTCTGCTCTCAGAGCCCCTCCCCACCACAGCCAATCCACCCGTTTTATTTCCATGCCTTTGTGACAGACTGCTCATTTAATATTCTAACCTTTCCGCCAGCAAGTCTACCTAACAATGTCCGGAACAAACCTGACAAGGTTCAACATCTGTGTCTCTGTCCTCTCTCGTGCAGACTCTCATTCTGCGCGTCCCTGAGACTCGACTCTACCTGCCCCCCCGCAGGCGATGGTCGTTCCCCCTCAGTGGGGACGTGCACGGGAGGGGTACGTCCAGGCCTGCCCCCCTTCCGATAGCTTGTCTCCTGGTCTGCCATGGTGGTTGAAGTTCCCACCATGAATGCTGCTCTTGCGGATTATAGCATTTGTCTCCCAAAAGGCTTAGTTATCATCTCAATTTCGAATATGAGGAGATGAAGGCTCTGGGTGCAGCCACTTGCTCAGACTCCAGATCAACCACTGGCAAGGCCAGAGCATGAACCCAGGCCATCTGCACCCAGACCCTTCGCTCCTCCCACACCATGGCACCAGGAAGGAAGAGCGACTTGATTTTGCGCAGCTCTAGTGCAGGATGACTTGCTCTGATTTAGGCCGCTGAGCATTAAGAGAAAGGAAAGGAAGTGTCCCAGGGACAGGGTTGGAAGACCCTGCTATTGTAGCCCTTGGAACAGAGCCTGCCTCCTCTGGGTGGTTGCCTACCATTCTCTCAGGGGAGGAGAAGCAGCCCTTGGTTACAGGTGTAGTCAACTTTAAGAGTTGTCTCAGACATGGTCTCTGCTGGATTTGGAGGCAACTGGTCCACTTAGGGCTAAATGCTTGGGCCAATGCTTTATATGCCTCCTCCACCCCCAGAAGCTGCTCTGATTTGAATCGAGGCCCGAGTCAACCCCCAATACAGTAAGTCATCAGAAGTTGGACCCGTTGATGAGTTTAACTTACGGCTTTGGGGAAGCGGGAGGTTGGTTTAGTTGAGTCCAGAATCTTAGAGTGGGCCTAGTGCCCTAGGCCACTCTAGCTGGTTCAGTTCTCAGAGGACACCTGGGTCAGGAACAAGGACTCCACTCAAGCCCGTGCCCTGACACCACCAGGTTTTGACCAAACCAGGCTTCCTCTTTGAGGGACAAGGTCAAAGTTAGGGGCTCTTCTTTTTCTAAACTGAGCTAGGGAGAGAGGGATTTGGGGATGGGAGAAACTTTTAAAGGAGTCTTTGCCCAGGACCTGGGTGCCACCTGCTGGCCATAATTTAGTTGTATTTATAGGGCCAAATCTGGGAGAGGAAAATCAAAAGGGCATCCTGCCCTCCCCACCATGATGAGGAAGAAGGGAACTAGGAGGCTGGTTTCTTCGTGACCGCCCCCCGCCCCAGCAAGTGTGACTGAGAGTCCTTGCAGAGACCCCCAAGTGTCTTGGATGAGTCCTCCTGAGCCAAAATGGACCTCAGCTGGGCCAGAGGGTAGCATCCCCTGAAAGAACCAGAGCCAGTCGCAAGTGGAGACAAAGCTCTGCCCCAAAAGCGCCACAGGAGGTAAAAAGCATAATTGCTGGTTTGGCCCTGAGAGGAGCCATTCTTTTCCAGCTTTCTCCTTACAGGCACTGCTGGCTCTTTGGGGACCCTAGATTCAGACTAATCAAAGGTGTGGAAAATGCCCTTCCATCATCAGGCACGGACAGAGCTGGGAATTTCTGGCCAAGCTGAGAAGATTTGGGCATTTTTCCAGTACCTGTGTAGCTTTTGGTGACTCTTAGGGCCCTGATAGCAAGGTCTTTCGTTGTGTTCTGGAAGGGAGACTGGAGATTTTTCATACTTACCAAAGAGGAAAATAGCCAACGCTGTACCCCAGGGAGGTCACAAAACACCCCAATATCCCAGCCTGTGCCATTGCAATGCAGGCCAGGCAGTCCCAGCCAAGCACATGCATCAGATGAGGACTTTGGTTCTAATACCTTGTTGTGCACCAGGAGGAGTTTTTAAATTATATAGATATAAAATAAAATAACTATAAAATATATAGCTATACACACACATATATATAGATAGAACACTAACTATATTATACAGTCAGCCCTCCGTATTCGTGGGTTCCATAGTCATGAATTCAACCAACCATAGATGGAAAATATTTGAAAAAAAAATTCCAGAAAGTTCCAAAAAGTAAAACTTGAATTTGCCATGAACCAGCAGCTATTTACATAGTGTTTACATTGTATTAGGTATTATAAATACTCTAGAGATGACTTAAAGTATACAGGAGGATGTGCATAGGTTATTTGCAAATACCATGCCATTTTACATAAGGGACTCGAGCATCCACAGAGTTTGCTGTCCACGGTGGTCCTGGAACAAATCTCCCATGGACACTGAGAGCCAACTATACTATACATTATATATAAGTAGATTGGTATATATCATATGTAGTGTATCATATATAGTTATACATACTATATATGATTATGTACTACGTTATATATAAATATATATTAATGTATATTTATATAGTGTGTTATATATAATTGCATATATACTATGTAATAATATACGTGATGTGGTTATATATAATATTTAGAGAGGCTAGGGAACCACAGGAAGGCTGCCCTCAGGTTAGAAGACCCTTGAAGCTCAAATGATTTCAGTCAAAAACTGGAGGATTAGTTTAGACTAGGACCAGTGCCTCTGCTTTTCTTCAATAATCAGCACTTGAAACTCATACACAGTAAACAGGAAAAAAATCCCTAAAGTGGCTCAGGAATTCCCAGGGCCAACCTAAGACCACCCTATACCTCCCAGAACCACCCCTGACCAGCCCAGACTCTGTACCCCAGGAGCACAGGGACAGAGCAGCCCCCAAGACCTCATGCAGAAATGAGTCCCAAAGCCTGTGGTAGGCCAGTATCCAGAATGGCTTGTCCCCTCCGCACTGAGATCCCACAGGCCTCTGCAGACCCCCGAAGGCCTGGCAGGTTCTGACCATTCTTATTGGGGCCGTTCAAATCCATTCTCCAGCTGTGCATGCTCTCTCCTTGCTGACTTTCTGTAGCACCTACCGTTTTCACCACACTTTGGGGCATTTGGTTATACTGTTCTCCTGTGTGTTGGTCTCCCCAGTGAGACTATAAACTCCTTGATGACAAGGGCAAATCTTTCTGTTTCTCAGAGTCCCTAACTAAATACTCATCAAAATACAATGCACTTGCCTTGACCCTACCCATCTGCCTGTCTAATCAAGTCTGGTGTCCAGGCGCTCCTGCCACGCCTGCTGAGGTTACTTTAGGTGAGTTCCCTGGAAATTAAGAAGCACTCTCCTAACTCTAGTCTCTGTGATTGTCATTCACTGAGAATTGATCTAGAACCCCAAAGTGAATGAAACAGCCTGGCCATTGAGTTTACAGTCAGGTGGAAGGGACAGACAAGAGAATGTGATCAACGCCATGATTGAGTAAGCTCAGGGTGACAGAGAGACACAGATGAAGGCCATGTCTCCCTGCACAGGGGCTCAAAGAACGTGTCTTGGAGGAGATGGAGCCCAAGCTGAGTCCAGAAGGTTGAGTAGGGGAGGGAGGGTCCCGGCCAGAAGGTGATAAAAGATGGTTCAGAAAGAGGAGAAAAGGTGAGGAGGTGTCACTTAGTCATTCAACAAATTTGCTGAATACCTTGCCTGTGACAGGCCTAGAAACACCACTACTGGCTTTGAGATGCTAACTGATGAGGGAGGCAGGCATTTCAGCAAGTCCAGTGGTTAGTGCAAGGGTCAGGTTACAGGGTGGTGGCTCAAAACCACTGTGTAAGAGGGGACTCAAGTGCAGTCAGAATTACCCTCAGAAATCTCTGGAATTGTCAGCTCCTGAGTCCTTAGAAGCTCCCAAGATGATAACTTTTGTTGCTCTTGGCTTTTTGGCTCTGTCTGGCTTCCCTTTCCCTGGGCAATGAAGGACAAGGTCTATTTTTAAGAGGAGGAAGGACTAAGAATAAACAAGAGGGTTTCTTGATTTTTCTTCAAAAAATTTATTGAAGTTAAATGTGCATCTAGCGAGGTTCCATTATATATACTTGGGGTGAGGCCATGGGGCAGCACAGCCTAGCAGATACCAACTGAGCCTCTTCTCTAAAGCAGCTTCTCTAATTTAACTGTGCCTGTAGACCCTCTTGGTCAAGCAAGTGCAGTTTCTGACTCAGTAGATCTAGGGCGAGGCTCAAGAATTAGAATTTCTAACTTGAAATTTCTAACAAGCTGGTGCCCATAGAGCACCAAAGCTGCTCCAGGGACCACAGTTTGAGAACCTCTAGAGCAGAGAATGAGTGGACTTTGGGGGTGGTGGCTGCATGCCAGGCAGAGGGTGAGTAGAGAGCTGCCCATGGCTCCCAGTTGGGGGATCAAAGTAGAAGACAGGGCTGGAGAGGGAGGGCTCATTGAAGAGCTTCATAAGTGATGGGGAGGGGGTCACATTATAAGAGCAGGTGCCCACAGGGGACCCGGAAGTGGGATGGGTGTATTCTTCCTTCAGGGAGACAATCTGCGTATTAAACCTAAATATTCTTCACTCCAGAAATATGTACTCTCACAATTGGTGAAATACGCAGTCCTATTTCTCCCTTTATGATAAAGACCTAGTCACAAGAAATATTTCCCTCTCTCTTAACAGTGCAAGTCAGTAATAACAACTGACACTTGACCTCTGCGTGGGGATGGGGGAGGGTAAGGAGGCGCTTACACCCACTGGCGGGGGGGTGGGGTGGGGGGGCGGGGGGGGGGAATGGGGGATGGGGGCGTGGCCAGGGCTGCTTTCACATAGATCCTGACCGCAGCAGTGTCAGGGATGGACTAGGGGGAGGGAGTGCCTGGGGGCCGGAAGGCCCCCTAGGAGGCTTCTGCTAACCTTGGCTGGAGAGAATGGATGCAGAAACCCCGAGGCAGCAGGAGGCGAGGCAAAGAGCAGGGCACACTGGGAAGGCAGAGGAGCCGGGCTCACTGAATGATGGGCTCTGAGGATGAGGGGGAGAAGGCTGTCTGGGACGACCCCACAGGTTTCCAGCGTGGGTGACTGGGTGCCTGGTGGTGACATTCACTGGGATAACGAATACAAGAGCAGAAGCGTGTATTGAGGGAAGTTTCTGGATAAGCGGAATTCAGGTGCCTGTGGATCGGCCAGCAGGCCACAGGGATTATAGGATATGAAGTCGGAGCAGAGGCGAAGATTAGTCAGCTTTCTAGAACCCAAATCTGGTCAAGTACTGTCTGCTTAAAATCCTCTAATGGCTTCCCTTGTTTAAACAGAGAGTCCAGACTCCTCCTCATGGTAACCAAAGCCCGTCGCTACCAGCCCCTTCCAGTCTCGTTGCGCCACACCCCAAGACAAACACCCGCTCCCCAGGCCTGCTGAACAGCTCAGAGTCCCGGAATAAGCCATGCCTTTGTTCTTGACAGTCCTGGGGCCTGCACTGCCCTTCTACCCCATCCCCTGTATGTTGAGAAAATTCGTACCCCTTTCAGGCTGCTCTGAAGTCTTCGCTGACCCTGTCAAGCAGAAGAGATCCCTCCCTTCTTTGTGCCATCCCCGAACTTTGCATGTGCTGCTTTTCCTGCCCTGTCACTCCCTGCTGTGGGGATTTGCCTGTCTGTAAACTCCTTGGACGCAGAGACCACGTCTGACTTCACCACTTCTTAGCGCAGGTCTAGCATATAGCAGACACTCACCAAATGTTTCAAGAGTGAATGAGTACCCCTTCTCCAAGAGGTAAACTGCTGGTCTGGAGGAAGATGCTTCTCGTTTCCCCAGAGACCCTCCAGCTCCCCCTCCTTCGGGCTCAAGAACAGCACAAGGCCCCCAGGGTCTTACCTTGCCTTTCTTCTTTCTTTACAGCTGGGGTATGGCCGTCAATGTGTACTCCACGTCTGTGACCAGTGAGAATCTGAGTCGCCATGATATGCTCGCATGGGTCAATGACTCCCTGCACCTCAACTATACCAAGATAGAGCAGCTCTGCTCAGGTGGGAGGCTGGGAATCAGGGGGAAGTGGGCTCTGCTGGGGGGACAAAGGGGGGTAGGCAGGAGGCAGAACAGCCACAGCAGACAGTGGAGCTTGTAACTGGGATTAAGGAGGAGTGCTGCGGAGCCCTCAACTAGCCAAAGTGTTTGGAGTTGGAGTAAGGAAATAGGGGTCTACGTGGGATGGAAAGAGTAAAAAGCAAAGAGCAGGGGCTTCCCTGGTGGCACAGCGGTTAAGAATCCGCCTGCCAATGCAGGGGGACACGGGTTGGAGCCCTGGCCGGGAAGGTCCCACATGCCATGGAGCAACTAAGCCCGTGCACCACAACTACTGCGCCTGCACTCTAGAGCCTGCGAGCCTCAGCTACGGAGCCAATGTGCCACAGCTACTGAAGCCTGTGCACCTAGAGCCCATGCTCCGCAACAAGAGAAGCCACCGCAATGAGAAGCCCGTGCACTGCAACGAAGAGTAGCCCCCACTCACCGCAACTAGAGAAAGCCCGCACGTACCAACAAAGACCCAGTGCAGCCAAAAATAAATAAATTAAATAAATAAATTTATTTTTTAAAAAAAAACAACCCACAGCTTCCTAAGGAGAGGTTAGGTTACTGTGTTAAAAAAAAAAAAAAGCGAAGAGCAGGAGAGGCACAGTAAAGGGCTGCAGAAGGGGAGCAGCAGTGGGGGCAGGCAGTGAAGCCAGAGGTCACGTGCACCAGGTCCAGCCTAGCCACTTCGGGGGGGGGAGGGTCCAAATCTCAGCTCTTCTTGTAGTGCAACCCTGGACAAGTCACCACACCTCTCCAGGTTTCAGTTTTTCCATCCATGAATGGAGATGACATCAGCTACCTAACCAGGGTCGCTGTTAGGATTAAAGCCCAGGCATGCAGTGTTTGATACGGTGCTGGTACATATTTGCATCACTGTATGGTAATTGCTCTCACTCTTGGGAAGTCTGGCCCCGGCTCTGGGAACAGAGAGAGAGAAGAGGAGACGGAGAGGTTTGGGGGAGTAGCCCCAGTTGGCCTGGGGACGTGAAAACGAGCATCTTGTGTTTCTCCACAGGGGCCGCTTACTGCCAGTTCATGGACATGCTCTTCCCTGGCTGTGTGCACTTGAGGAAGGTGAAGTTCCAGGCCAAGCTAGAGCATGAATATATTCACAACTTCAAGGTGCTGCAAGCAGCATTCAAGAAGATGGGTGTTGATAAAGTAGGTGCCTGCGCTCTGAGGGGCCCCGAGGAGCTGTGTGACCCTGGGAAAGAAGATGGCCCGCCAGCCAGGGCAGCAGGGGCTGTTGGGGTCCATCCAGTTCTCACGCCTCTCTCCACCCCGACTCTCCAGGGGGAATGTTCCCCCAGCTCCAGGCTCAGTGGAAAACCCCACAACTTTGACATCCCATCCCGATGACATTCCTGTCCCTTCCTCCTCTCTGGACCCTACACCCCAGCACTTGAGCCTCGTATATTGGTCCTATTAATTCCTCCTCTGGAAGGCCCAGGAAAGGTCTCTTGGCTCACTCGACTGCCTCAACAGCCCAGGACCCTGGTTCCAGCAGCCCTCACCCCACATGCAGGCCCAGCACCAAGGGATGTCTCCCCACACACTTCCTCCTGTGCCTGGAGGAAAGGGCCTGCCGCCTACCCATCTGCCCTGGTGGCACGGGAGGGGGCCCAGGTGGAGAAGGTGGAGGATGCTGCAGCCCAGGGGCTGGCTTTCCTGAGAGCAGTGGCCCTCTCACAGAGAAAGGCAGCCCTGCAGCAGCGGGAGGTTAAAGTTCTCTGCTTATGTGGTCTATTTCAGATCATTCCTGTAGAGAAATTAGTGAAAGGAAAATTCCAAGATAATTTTGAGTTTATTCAGTGGTTTAAGAAATTCTTTGACGCAAACTATGATGGAAAGGATTACAACCCTCTGCTGGCGCGGCAGGGCCAGGACGTAGCACCACCTCCTAATCCAGGTGATCAGATCTTCAACAAATCCAAGAAACTCATTGGCACAGCAGGTAATGTGCCCGAGCTGGGGGAGGGAGTGTGGGGGGCCGGGCCGGAAGGGCGCTACAGCCAGGAGCGGCCCCTGGGCCACCGGCCCGGCCCTGCCAGCCTAGAGGAGACTGTTATCACGGAGTTCAGATGACGCCGCCTGCTGCCCGCTTAGACCAGGGGGAGTCACAGTAGGGAGGAGAGGGCTCCAGAGACTGCTACAAAAGGAGAGCCACCGGCACCGGCCAAGGTGGCAGCTGGTGATGGGAGGCCCCGGGGCACTTCCCTCTGTAGCCCGAGCCAACTCCTCTGCCTCAAGATGATGGGGCAGCCCCTGGCTTGGTCCCTCTGTCCAGGTCCATCCAGGCCAAGGGCCTGGGCCGGCACTACAGACACTTCTTGCCCCCTGCCCACTTGACTCCCCGGGGATGGGAGTTGGCCAAGCTTGACCATATCTTCCCCCATTTCCAAAATCCCACAGCCCTAAGTCCTCAAGAGATGAGTCTCTGGAAACGAGGCTTTGTCTGGGTTCCAGAGGAGAAGGGGAAAAAGCAACAGGGCCTTTGGGGGATGGGAAGGTTGGCGAGAGCAGAGGCGCAGCCCCGCACGCGTCTGAACCCGTCATAGCAGAGCGGCTCCTCTGTGTGTGCTGCTGCCCGCCTGGGGCTGCCCCCACTCCTCTGCTTGCTTTGCATCAGAAGCTCTGTCCTGGGAGCCGCCATAGCTGGACAATAAGTGGCCACAGCATGCCGGGTGTGCAGGGGAGGAGTGGGGTCCCTGAATCAGGCCCAGCAGAGGGCCCAGAGACCATCCTGAGGCAGGGGGCCCAGAGGGGCAGGGGCAGGCTTCTGTGATCTCCTCCAGAAGGCACCCCCGGGGAGGATGGCTGTGGGCTGGGGTATCTGTTAGCAAAGACCCAGCAAGACCCTGTGCCAGCTGCTTTTCCCCAGGCCCCGGCTGTCAGTGCAAGAGGGCCCTCAACCCTCCAGCCCCACTCCCCAAATTCGCCATCCCAGTTCCCTCCTCTCCCCCTCAGGCCAGCTCTCCTCCCTGCCTACACCTTACACTTCCTTTAGTTCCCTGTAGCCCCTGCTCTCCCAGGCTTGCCAGAGGGCTGCCCCGCTGCTGTGGTGTCACGTGTGGCCGTGGCTTGAGGCCTAGCTGTAGATGCCCATCCTGAGAGGGAGAGGTGGGGAGGGCGAGAGTGCCTGCCTTTCGCATGGGCCTGCCCCGCAGTCACACCAGGCTGTCTCGTGCCACGTGAGCTGTGGGCTCACGCAGCCCCGATCTGACTTTTCTCCTCTGGGCAGTTCCACAGAGGACGTCCCCCACAGGCCCCAAAAACATGCAGACCTCCGGCCGGCTGAGCAACGTGGCTCCACCCTGCATCCTCCGGAAGAATCCTCCATCAGCCCGAAATGGTGGCCACGAGACCGATGCCCAGATTCTTGAACTCAACCAGCAGGTGAGTGGCGTGGACGCTGGCAGCTGAGAAAGCCCCGCCACAAAAGCCAGGCCCCCGGGGCGTCAGGGCGGGAAGGGAGTCCGAGGCGGTGGTCTCTGGCTTGAACACCACCTTCTCCCCGAGCAGCTATTGGATTTGAAGCTGACAGTGGATGGGCTGGAGAAGGAGCGCGACTTCTACTTCAGCAAACTCCGGGACATTGAGCTCATCTGCCAGGAACACGAAAGCGAGAACAGCCCCGTCATCTCGGGCATCATCGGCATTCTCTACGCCACCGAGGTGAGTCCCGCCAGTGCCTGCTGAGCCTCCCGCACTCCCGCCGGGCCCTCACGCCAGAAGGGGCCTTGGAGAACGTGGGCCGATGAGGGCAGCCAGCCAAAGTCACCAGCCCAAGGTCTCCCAGGGCGTGAGCAGGGCAAGTAGGACAGGAACCTGGGCCCTGGCTCCCAAGCTACCCTCAGGAGTCCGCACCCTCAGCCTGCCTGCCTGGCTCACCTCCTCTCTCCCTTCCACCCTCCAGGAAGGATTTGCACCCCCGGAGGACGATGAGATCGAGGAACACCAACAGGAAGACCAGGACGAGTACTGAGGGCGGCTCCAGCCCTGGCTGACTGCACGGCTGCCGTGCCCCTCACCCCGCTCCCATGCCCACATTATAATCCTTCCCTGACAGCCAGCTGGCCGGGTGCTTTGTGTCAGTGCCGTGGCCCTGGGGAGCCTGGCGAGCAGGGCTTGGGGGTGGGGGGCAGGTGAGCAGGTAAGGGCCCCTCCTCCTGTGGCAGAGGCCCAGTTGGGCGGGACCCCTGCCCACTCCCCACCCCTATTTATTTCCGTGGTCTCTGTGCTGTGTCGGCCAACACTTCCCAGGGGGCTGCTGCCACCCACCCCAGCCAGCCGCCTGCTCCCCTGACAGCCAGCAGCTGTATATTTGACAAAGTCATTGGTATATTTTTACTTACTGGATTTTCCTTGCACTTTACCTGTTCTTTTCCCAGGGCTGACAGCACGGGCTCTGGGGCAGCGTGTCTGGCTTGGCCTCCCTTCCCCGTTGCCAGGGCTGTGGCAGGACTCACCGATTCTTATTTATTTTGTCTTTTGACTTCCCAGTAGTTGAGGGAAAGGCTGATGTCAGGAGAGGGATAGGGTGACTGAGGAGGGGGTGCCTTAGGCCCCGGTGGTCAGGGAGAGCGAGGGGAGCACGTGAGGGATGAAAATGACCTCCTGGCACCAGGCTTGCCCACCCTCGGCCCCCTGACCCCAGCACCGAAGCCCAGCACTGCCCCGAGGCCCCCAGCCACTCCCCCTGCAGCTTGGTTCATACCACACATTCTCTGCCTGGACCCTCCTGTACGTCTGCCTCCCCTCTGCCCGCCTCCCCAACCCCTGCCCCTCGGGCCACCCAGCCTGCATACGTGTTCACTTTTATTTAAATAAACTTGTGTGGTAAAAGTCCATACCACGTCTCCCTCAACTGAGCCACAGCCTGGCTCTCAGCGCTCTTCTCCTGAGAGACCCCGTCTCCAGAGGCAATGGCCATGGAGCACAGCACCCCTGCCGTCCTCCCTCGGGCCCAGAAACCGCCACTGCTTAGCCTCAAGAGCCCAGCTCTGACCTAGCCCCCATCTCCCAACGCTGATGCCCGGGCTTTAAGGGCTTGCCATTCCCTGAAGAGGAACAAAGTTCAGGGCCATGGCTGTGACGATGGGCAGCCCAGTAAAGCAGCTGTGGGGTAACAGGGGGGCCTGGCTGAGAGGTGCTTTGTTTCAGTCCCCTTTGGGCCAGTATGACTGCATATTGTCCCCCACCCTTGTCAAAGCTCGTACGCCCCACAACAGTGATCCAGCTGCGGACAAGGGCTCATGTGACAGAGCTGAGTGGGCTACAAAGAGCAACGGCTCTAAGAACTGAAGCCCAGAAGGAAAGCAATGTCCAAGGGGTTCCTTCCACAGAACAGGCTCTAACAGGAGCCGGGAACTCTGTCACGACCTCCGTACAGCCCTGCAATCCTGGTGTGTGCCGGCCAAGGGCCATGATAACCAGTGTCCCGGAGGCCCCGAGGGCGCTGAAATGCATGTGGATACCGGGCCCATTCAAACAGAGCCTTGGCTGTCATCTAGAACAGTCCTGCATTTACTGATGAAAGGACTGAGAACAATATGTGACATGGCTTGCTCAAGGTGGTAAAAAACTAGACTAGAACTGAGACCTCCTGACTCAGGGTTCAGGGCTCACTCACAAAGACCACAGAGGTGTGACCTCCAGAACGTTCCTCTAGCTTCAGACTAGCCCTGGTAGATGTTTCCTTGCCATCCTGAGTATGCCTGCGATGCTACGGGGATTGTGTTTCTTCCATGGCCCTGCTCCATGACCCTCCTCCCAGACTGCCACCACTTCTCAGATGACTCCAGTTATAAGCCTGAAATAAGCAAACTGTGTCTGTTTGTTCCTCATTCACTTCAATTCCTCCGTTTGACTGCCACCCCCACGCACAGAGACTTCTGATCTTATTCTGCTTTTCTTCTCCAACAAGTTCCCTGCCTGCATTTATTTATCATTATGATTTTTAATTCCTGTGCCTAATTTTAAAAGGCTTTTCCCCCCACCATTCCAGGTAGATATAGTAAAAGGATAACGTAGTTTCCCTGCGTTGCCCAATGTTCATTTTCAGGCCGAGACCTCACCCTGCTGGTTAAGTGGGTGTGGTAGACAGAATAACACCTCCCCCGAGATGTCCACGTCATAATCCCCAGAACCTATGGCTATGTTAGGTTACATGGTGAAGGGGAATTAAGCTGCAGATGGAATTAAATTGCTAATCAGTTGACCTTAAAATAGGGAGAGTATCCTGGATTATCCAGGCGGGCCCAATGTAATTGCAGGGGCCCACAAAATTGGGGCAGGGGCCAGGAGGTCAGAGTGATGCAATCTGAGGAGGACGTGACCCGCCATTGCTGACTTTGAAGATGGAAGGGAGCTATGAGCGAAGGAATTTGGTCAGCCTCTAGAGGCTGGGAAAGGCAAACTCTCCCCTAGAGCCTCCACAGTGGACCGCTGCCCTGCAGACACCATATTTAGCCCAGTGAGACCCTGACAGACCTCCCCTTCCAGAACTGTAAGATTAGAAGTTTGTGTTGTTTTAAGCCAGTAAGTTTGTGGCAATGTGTTACAGCAGCAATAGGAAACTACTACGGTGGGTCAAACTGCTTCAGTGAGCTCACTCTTCTTCTCGCCTCCACACTGGACACCCACCCGTCCTCCTCTTTTGATTCTTCCCTCAAACCCCATGGGTACCTGCCTAAGCCCACCTCCATGGCTAGTGTCTAAGGCTGCTCTTTGAACACCCAGAGCTCAAGGATGTGAAGCCACTGCCTCCTTCCCAATGTCTGCAACATTTAGGATGGTGAACCATAATTTTCTGTTTACACAGTTGTCTCCCACACAAGCTTCGAGTTCCTCTCAAGCAAGTGAGGTGTGTCCTCTAGCTCCACCTAGCACCATGCTAGGTGCTTAGGTAGAGAAGAAGGTGCTTAGGAAATGCTACTGGATAAGTAAGTGAATGACTTCTATCCCTTAGATGCCAAGTCACAACAGATGACCTGCCAGACTATTCTAAGGAAAGATAGGAAATAAAGCCCCTCCCTTTCTATACATTTCCACCATGGAGCAGCCCCCTTCTTTGCCTCTATGGAAAGCCCGTTCTGTTTCTCTTCCAAAAACAGTGTCTCTTCTGTGACCATACATGTGACACAGAAGAGGCAGAACAAAGAGAAGATAGTGTCTGAGTAGAGCTAAACCAATGATCTGAAAAAAATGAATTGATTAATGATCAGCTCAAATCTGTTCCTTGCCAAAAGCACTGCATCTCAGAGGCAAAGTCAGCTACGGTCAGGCCTGAAGGGGCTGGAGGGCAGGCAGAAGGAGGCAGCAAGAGCCGGTTGTATCCCCCTTCCTGCCTTTCCCCCACCCCATCCCATCCTTCACATATCCCCATTTACCTTCCCAAAAGCAGATGTGCCCCTTTCCTACTGGCTTCCCAGGGTCTGGAGGACAAAGTCCGAATTTGGCAGGCAAGGCCCATGGCATATGGGCTCAGATCCATTTCCAACCGCATCCTCTCCAAAATCCCTTAAGCACTGTCACATTGAACTACTTCCAGTCTCCCAGCCTTGCCACGCTGTGTCCCACCTCTAGGACTCTGCTTAAATCAATAAATCCATACAACTGGCCTGTTCTCTCCACTTGTCCTCATCCCCAGCCAATGAAAATTTGCCCATTCCTCAGGACCCATCTCAAGGGTCATCTCCTTCAAGAAGCCTTCTCTAATCCCCTTCCTAAAGGAATTCATCACTCCCTAAGCTATTCGTCCTGTGGGAAACTGAACTCTATTAGTTCTTACTATGACGGCTTGCCTGTCTTGTTCCTCAGTATGGCAGGTGTGAATCCCATCCTCAAATGTAGGAGTGTACATGAAATAGCACATGTCCTTAATCGTGATAGATCCCTTCCAGTTCACCTTCGCTCATCCTCCCCTGCTGGGATGCTTCAAGTTTTGAGGTCTCACGTGATACTACAAGCCTGGCAGAAGGCCCTCGGGAGATAGTGGATGTCTGAGCAGTAACCTGTTTGAGTGGTTCCCCAGGTCTGCAGCTCTCGATCCCTTCCCTGCCACATCTGGGACTTGAGACTGACTCTTGTGGTGGGAGTCAGAGTCTTTTCTTTCCCATTGCCTGGAAGGGGAAACCCAGCGCTGGCTGTACCAGGGCCCCAGACTTTTTTGTGCCTCCTTCCAGAAGGACTCTCCGCTCTCCACTTCCTGCCCTCCAAATACTGCCTCTTCCCTCAAACGCCATCCTCTTCCTTGTTCCTGCAGAACAGATTTTTATAGCTCATTAAACCCAAAGTTTAATCACTAGCAACAGAAACACTAGCACTTTCCTACAAGGAAGGAAGCATTTAATCTTCAAACTCTCCTGGGAGATGAGAACTATTTTCATTCCATCCTTCTTGCACAACTAGAACGGAAAGAAAAACAAACAGTTAAATTTCCACCAAGTCACCCAATGCCTTCACATTTTGCTCAATAAAAGTTGTCTGAATGCAAAAGCCTCTCATCTCAACATCTTTGCCTGGCTGGTTTTTTGCTGCGAAAAGGCCCCGATGCCGACCCGACCCCTAGAGTGGGAGAACCAGGCAAACACGAAAGACTACAAGTCCCAGGCTGCCTTGCGGGTGGCGTCACGCGCCGCTAGGCCCTGCGAGGAGACGTGGCAGAGCGCTGCGCGTCCGCGCCGGACCGGAAAGTCCAGGGAGGTGGCCGTGGCGGGAGGCTCGGAGCCATGTCGGCCAGGACGGCGGGTGGGGGGCGCTGGGAGGTGGTGAAGAAGGGGCGGCGGCCTGGGGCCGGCAGCAGTGGTAAAGGCGGCGGAGGGGACCGCCGGGCGCTCGGGGAGGCGAACGGAGTGTGGAAGTACGACCTGACCCGTGAGTACCCACGCGGCCCGCCGACGCCGCCCGGCCCCGGGCCTGCCCCCACGGGTGGTAGGGAGCAGCTACCCGAGCCCAGAGGGTCAAAACACCCCCGGACTCCTGGAGGCGCGAGCTCTCCTGCCGATCGGTACCTCCCAGTTCAGCCGGCGCTACCCTGGCGTTGCCTATTTTGAGCCTCACGGGAGGTAGACAGCGCGAGGGAAGTCGCTGTCCTTGCCTCTCAAATGAGTAAACTGAGGCCCAGCGAAGTTAGATGCCTTGTCCAGGATCCCATGTCAGTGGGGACCGGGATTCTGGTCTTCGGACGCTCAGCTGACTGCACATACGCCCTACCAGCTGTTCCCGGGCCCTGGCCTGGCCTCTCCGGGCAGGTGTCCGAGAGCTGCGGAGAGGCATCCTGGTTCATTATACACGGTGCCCCCGCCTTAAGTAACCAGCAGGTCGGGAGTGGGCGTGGGGACTGGGACGCACATGAGGCCCTGCACTGGGAGAAATGACCCACCACACACTGTCCACACCCACCAAGTATTATTCTAAGTGGTGCTGGTTTCCTCAAAGCCTCCTGGAGGAGTGGAGAAGGCTTGCCACTTGTTGATTATAGAGTTGTCACATCTGAACCAGAAGGAACTGGGGTAGAACCAAGATGGAAAAATCCTGATCTCCCAGACTGGTAGCCATTCAACAAAGAAGCCAGCCGTCCGTATCCCACCCCCGACCACCGATTCTCACATACTCTGATTTCCTAATAAAGAAACGTCTCATCTCTGTGAAAGAGCCCATGAACTCACGAGCTGTGATTACTGAAGAAGCAGCCAGGAGGGCTCCCTGCTCTGCTCCTGAAGCAGGACAGCAAGAAGGGGCTTTGAGGCAGGATCCTCCCTGGAGATGAATTAGGTGACAGTGTGGAGGAAGGGACCACTGTTCCTGTGAGGCCCTCCTGACTCAGGGCTGCCCCCCTTTCTCTGCCTGTCATTACCCCAGCTCCAATCCAGACGACAAGCACCCTGTATGAGCGGGGCTTTGAGAAAATCATGAAGCGGCAGAATAAGGAGCAGGTTCCACCCCCTGCTGTGGAGCCTAAGAAACCGGGGAACAAGAAGCAGACTAAGAAGGTGGCCACGCTCACCAACCAGAACCAGAAGCAGGGCCGCTTTCGCAGCCTGGAGGAGGCACTGAAAGCTGTGAGTGTGCCTAGGCTTTAGGCAGGGCAAGAATGAGGACTCAAGGAGTAGAGAAAATGAGAGGAGCGGGAGGGGGACAGGCGGCTCAGGGACCTGTGGAATGTGGGACATTGCTGGCTGAGAGGAGGCGTTCAGGAAAGGATGGAAACCCCAAGGGGTACAGTGTTTGCACTTAGGATGGAAAGGAAATACGTTTATAGAGAAACATAGATTAGTGAGAGGAGGGCCTTGAAAATCCAGAGATACAGGGAGGATTTAGAAAAACTGCTTGTGGTTCCTCTCCACAAGGAAGGAGTGATCTTTCATTTTCCATCTAGTCTTCTGTTTTTCCCCTTGAACCTGTGAAGGGCCCAAGAGTATTAGTCCTTGAGATCAGCAATTGCAGCTGTCATGGTCTCTGTTTCCTAAAGATCTGGATTCAGCAAAAGTGTGGCATTCCACATACTTTCGTTTAAAAGCAGAAACCCTTTGTTCTTCCTACCACCACCTAGTTCAACCATTTTCCCACCTCTACCCCATTACTCTGTACCCACAACTCACCATGAGGGTCCTGTGTCCCTGGCAGCTGGACCTGGCAGCTCTGCAGAAGGAACTGGACAAGAGCCAAAGCGTGTTCTCTGGCAACCCATCTGTGTGGTTGAAGGACCTGGCCAGCTATCTCAACTACAAGCTCCAAGTGCCTCCAAGTGAGCCCACGCTAAGCCAGCATACTCACGGTTAGTTCTCCAGACAAGTTCAAGGAAATTATGAAAGGGCTGTGCGTAAGCATGTTACTTAGTAACTGAGCCCAATGCCCCCTACTGCCCTGATTTACATGGGTGATTTCAGCTGTTCTCAAATCATCATGGCTTAAAAGTTTCCGGACCTCGTTGAAATAGGGAGGATGCCAGCCACAGTGCAGTGACCTCTGCCTCCACGTACCGTTCTCAGGGGGCAAACCAGAGCTCTCAGAGCTGGCAGAGGCTTCTGGTCCTAGCACTCATACGAGGCCTCTCGGTCGCAGATTATCCCTACAGCCTGGTGAGCCGGGAGCTGCGTGGCATCATCCGAGGGCTACTGGCAAAGGCAGCGGAGTCTCTGGAGCTCTTTTTTGACCACTGTCTATTCACCATGCTACAAGAGCTGGATAAGACGCCAGGTGAGAGGGGCCCGTGAGGAATAGCCCAGTCCCATCTGGGGAGCCTACCCCCTTTTTCCTGCTTCAGGAGTAGCTGGGTGGTTCCGTTTCAGCAGAGAAGCGTGCTAACCTCAACACTCTTTTGGAAAAGGAGGAGGATGTTAGGACTCGCTGGGCCTGGGTTCTGGGCTCTCAGCTGTCAAAAGGGAGGTTACAGGTTTGGGATGCTGATTAGTATATGTAGGTCTGAGAATGTATATCTCTCCAGGGGAGTCACTACACGGTTACCGCATCTGTATCCAGGCCATTCTGCAGGACAAGCCCAAGATCGCCACCATGAACCTGGGCAAGGTGAGCTCAGGGTCGTGGTGGGGACATCGGGAGGCTAGGATTGGGGAGGCTGTGCGGAATCTACACTGTTAGACCCAATTAAGGGGTAGTGGGAGGTCCTGTAAGACAGATGATCACAGCTAACACTGTTAGCGCTTACTGTGTCTACTTTGTACATTATGTGAGGTAGGTACTGCTGCTATTCCCATTTTGTAGATGAGAAGATTGAGCCACAGAGGGGTTCAGTAACTCTCATAGAGTTGGTCAACTAGTAAGTGGCAAGTATGGGTGGAGGCCACAGCCTGGTGCCGGAGCCTCCCTCTGAATCGCTCCGCCACGCTGTCGTGCTGCTGCCCTGTCCCACAGCCTTCCCCTCCTCTCTCAGTTGACATCTCTCTTCCTCCCTGGCTTGGGGAGTGCTCCTGGCACTCTGCCCTATCCCAACGTGTCTCTCCCACCGGTCTCCTCAGTTCCTGGAACTGCTGAGGTCCCACCAGAGCCGACCAGCAAAGTGTCTGACCATCATGTGGGCCCTGGGTCAAGCAGGTTTTGCCAATCTCACCGAGGGACTGAGAGGTAACGAGGAAGTGGGGAAGAGAGAGGGAGGTTTTGGAGCCAGCAAGTTGCTCTTTAATGTTCTCAGTGGATCCAGGCCTGAGGCGTCCTCCCTGACCTTTGTCTCCACAGTGTGGCTGGGGATCATGCTGCCTGTGCTGGGCATCAAGTCTCTGTCTCCATTCGCCATTGCATACCTGGATCGGCTGCTCCTGTGAGTAACGGCAGGGAACAGCAAGGCCAAGGCCCAGGGCGTTTTCCAGTGGCTATTTCAGCAAAATGGGGTGCTGTGATCCTGGTTTCCGTAGATGTGAGGAAAATCAGGACCAGCTCCTCCCAACTCACAGTGTGATGGGGAAGAAGGAAAGGGAGGGAGCCAGGAAGGGGAGGGGGATGGGGTAGAGTTTATGCCCTTTTTCTTTTTTTTTTTTTTACAGCTAGGTTATGCCCTTTTTTCTTAGATGTTATTCTTAGCTGTGTCCATGGCCCGGGCAGGTGGTCCCCAACAAGCCTGTTTCTTTCTTCCTCCACAGGATGCACCCCAACCTCACCAAGGGCTTTGGCATGATTGGCCCCAAGGACTTATTCCCACTTCTGGACTTTGCCTATATGCCCAACAACTCCCTGACTCCCAGGTAGGGCTGCCCTGGGGCACACCTGCTGTGAAGGATCCCAGCAGAGGGTTAGGAGTAGACAATATATGTCCCTTCCCTTCCAGCCACTCTACATCTGAGATTATCAACCTGCAAGTACAAGGGATCATTGAACCCCTGGAATTATATGGGCCCTCAAGTGTGATTGGCATGTGGGCATTTTCCTGGGGAGGGGACCCATGACTCTGAGCAAATTTTCCAAGAAGTCTCCGAGTCTAGAAAGATGCAGAACCATCACAAGGCCCTTCATGACTGCCCGCCTTGGGCAGGGTGTGGACTCTGAGGCAGGCAGAAGGGACACCGCACAAATCCATTTAGAGCTGTGCCTGGCTCTCTTCTCAACCCCCTCCACAGCCTGCAGGAGCAGCTGTGTCAGCTCTACCCACGACTGAAGGTGCTGGCATTTGGGGCAAAGCCAGAATCCACCCTGCACACCTACTTCCCCTCCTTCCTGTCCAGAGCCACCCCTGGCTGCCCTCCGGAGATGAAGAAAGAGGTGAGGAAATGGTGGGAGGCTCCTTTTTCCTTCCCAGGGGTCTGCTACAGAGGTCCTTATCTGCTGACAAAGGCCCTGCTTCAGGGAGCCCGTTTTCTGGGCATCCCCTTAGCTCACTCCTGACAGCTGCCTGCCCAGCTCCCTCATGCTCTGCCCTCAGAAGAACGGAGCCGAAAAGAGGCACATTCAGGTCTGGCCGGTCTCTGATATCCTGCCCCTTGCAGACAAGTGAACTTCGAGCTCAGGAGCCCTGGCCTCCCCCTTTACAGCCTCTCGGAGAGTTTTGGGGTATGGGCACAATTTCTCCATCCTTTAGGGTGGATGTGTTGCCCGGATGGCCTCACTTAAGAGAGGAGGATTACCTCCCAGCAATCTCCCTGCCACCAGCCCCGGGCCCCAGCAGTCTCTCCCTTCTCCTGTCCTCTGTGCAGCTCCTGAGCAGCCTGACCGAGTGCCTGACGGTGGACCCCTTCAGCACCGGCGTCTGGAGGCAGCTGTACCCCAAGCACCTGTCACAGTCCAGGCAGGTGGGGGTGGGAGGGTCACCTGCCCCTGATCCACACAGAGAAGCCTTAATTCACGCTTCTGGTGTGTCCCTGTCCTAGAAGCAGAAGGGGGATGTTTGTCACTTGTTCAGGCTCATGCCCCTCAAGTTCAGTGGGAACATTGCTGGGAGGCCTCTAGGAAGCTGCTCCTCTGCAGGGGGCGGGGAGGTGGATATCTTTCAGCCTGAAGGAGCGGGGCCTCGTGGAGGACAGGGGGATGGAAGGGGCCAAGTGGGTCTCCTGATTGGAAGGGGTTGTGCTTTCCCCACAGCCTGCTGCTGGAGCACTTGCTCAGGTCCTGGGAGCGGATTCCCAAGAAGGTAAGGAGCTGGGAGGACATGGCAGGCTGAGCCTCATCTGGGTTCTGGGTTCATACCCCTCAGCCACTGTCCCCCCTTTCTGAGAAGGTACTCTGTTAGCACATCTGGCATGGAAAACAAAGCAGAATGGAGGCTCAGGGTTCCCTCCTGGGCCAAATCTTACGATCTCAGCCTAGACTTTTCTTACCCTATAGACACAGAAGTCTTTGCAAGAAACCATTCAGTCCTTCAAGCTTACCAACCAGGATCTGCTAGGGAAGGGCAGCTGCAGCAACCAGGATGTCATCACCTGTGACGCGGCCTGCAAGGTGCCAGCGCCCAGCCCTCCCCCAGCCCCACAAACTGTTCTGTGTCGCTGTCTCAGCACACCCTGGGGTGGGCCTGTATCCCATACCTGCCCCACCTGTCCTTGGAGCCCGCACTACCTCCTGGGTAATGTGAGGGCCGGATCCTCTCCCTGGAAGGCCTAGCTCGAGGCCTGCTTTACGAGGCAAGGAGCAGCCCCTCTCCCTTCTGACCGCTGCTCTCTACCCCTTCTCCTAGAGTCTGTTGCAGCAGGCACGGGGCTTCTGGCTGCCCTGGACGCGGCTACTCCTGTTGGTGCTGGTCTTTGCCATAGGTTTCCTGTGCCATGACTTCCGGTCACACAGCTCTTTCCAGGGTAAGCAGGGATTGGCAGGCAAGGGAGATAGCCTGGGGCTCTCTATGGGGACACAGAGCTGGATGTAGCACTCCCCGCCCCCAACACAATCCGGAACAAACACTTTTCCGACAGATGTTTCAATCACACCTCAGATCAGACAGGTGCTTTGCAGTATAGAAATGCTTGCATATTCATGGTCTCATTTGAGTAGATGTGTATCTTGTTTTTAACTTCTGAGGAAATTGAGGCTCAGAAAGGTTTACCAATTAGCTGAAATACAGCTAGGAAATAGAAGGGCCGACCCTCAAAGCCGAGGCTTCTTGACGCCTAAGCCCTGGGCTCCACCTGGCTGCACCCTTCTTGCTCCCCTGGCCTGCATCCTCCCTCCGTGTGTGCTCCAGAGCAGACTGGAGGCAGCTCTGCAGCCCCAGGAGCACACTGAGTTCTGCCCCACCCCTCACTGGGTCTGCCCTGGGGCCTGTAGTGTCTGTCTCTCCGATCCCTTCCCCGCTCACCTCCCAGCTCACCCGAGGCCCCCTTTACTCAGCCTCCTTTTCTGGCCGGTTGCTTCATTCATCTGGTGTCTTGCCTGCTGGCCAACAAGCATGTACCAAGATCTACTCCTACAGCCTGCAAGGCTACAGGTGAGCACCTCCTGGGGAGGGGTGGGGTGGGAGAGAGAGGGCTTGCGTGTTCAGGCATTGACAATCAGTGGGAAGTGATGGTGGTTTTCCTTTCCCAAGGCCTCCCTTGCCCCAGCTGTTCTTGGGCCAAATTGCCTGTGAAAACTCAGAGACCTCCCTCCTTCCTCCCCTATGTCTTCTCCTACAGCTGGCTGGAGGAGACATTGCCGGCCTGGGGTTCCCACTTGCTGACCATGGTGAGACCCAGCTTGCAGCTGGCCTGGGCCCACACCAGTGCCACAGTCAGCTTCCTTTCTGCCCACTGTGCCTCCCACCTTGCCTGGTTCGGTGACAGCCTCACCAGCCTCTCCCAGAGGGTAAGCCAGAGACAGGGAGGTCAGAGAAGGCTGCTCTCGCCAGGGGCTGAGTTCTTGGGAAGGTGCAGCCCCATGTGGACTGCATTCCCTGGCCACTCTAATCCCGTCCATTCTCCACGGTCCAGCTACAGACCCAGCTCCCTGATGCCCTGAACCAGCTGCTCCATTCTCTGAGGGAGCTGCTCCTGTTTCTCTACCAGAACGTCCTGCTGCCCACGTGGCACATGCTGCTTGAGGCCCTGGCCCGCGCCCAGGAGCACTGCCATGAGGCGTGCAGGTGAGACCCTCGCCCAGGGCACGCCCTTTCTCCAGGGACGAGGCTCCTCTGTTGAGTTTCTCGCTCTGCCCTGGCCCCTGCTCATCCCTTGGCCACTTTGGGATGCGGGTTGTGAGTGTGAGCTACAGCCCTGTGACTTGACGCAGCTGCACATCACCGCGTTCCAACCTCCACAAATGTTCTGCTTTCCTCCCAGAGGTGGGGTGACCTGGGACTGCGTGAAGACACAGCTCAGTGAAGCTGCCCACCAGACCTGGCTCTGCCTACAGGAAACCACAGTGGCCTTCTTGAACTGGGCATTTGCCATGATACCCCAGCAGTAGGCCCTGCCTCCCTGGCTGCTGGGTTCTGTCTGGAGCAGACCATCTGAGACTGCTGGCGGGGAGAGGGTGGCAGTTCTGCATGGGAGTCTTTGTTACGTGGTGCCTAAGTTCTGTCTCCTAGGCAAGTGGTTGGCTGCCTCTGCCTCAGTTCTTCCACTTTGGCAGCAGCTGAGCCCAGGGGTATCTCAGCCTCCTACCCACGATTCCACTGAGCACTGCTCTGCCCGATTGCACACAGCTCCCAGCCTCTGTCCTTGGGCTGGTAGCCTCTCTCGCCTCCTCTCTTGTCTCCTGCTCTCCACTTCCTTCTCTCTCATTCCTGAAACCTCAGACAGCTCATCTCCAAAAAGGTGGGACTCCAGCAAGTGGTTTCTGCCTTCTTCCGACAAATGATTTCTGCTCCCAGACTTCAGCTGCAGCAGAAAAAAGAAAGGGACCTCCAGAAGAATCCAGAAGAATATAGCACCTCAGTGGGTGGCAGCAGCTTTGCCTCTACCACACCCTGGGTGTGGCTGTCAGTGGATATGGAGGCCTGGGTGGAAAGGCCTCTCACCTCAAAATGCTCAACTTAGGTCCTTCAAGGCCCCTCACTGCCCCTTCCATTGTGGTCCTACTTCCTCACTCTCCACTCCCCTTCAGTGCTGGGGGATCTCTGCCCCAATGTTCAGCCTTTCTCTGCTGCCCACCCCTACCATCCATCTGGAGAGCAGAGCCCAGGTAATCATGTGCCTTGGGCCCAGGGAACCTTCAGCAGTCGGTTGAGACAGGATGTGGCCCATGGGTATGCCTACTTGGTGGAATAAAGGACACAGATTTGACTTCTAGCTTTCCTCTGTGCCTCTTCATACAGGAATTCCTGTAGTTGTGGACAGGAGGACAAAATTGAAGCACCTGCACGTTCTTCAGCCCCCTGCCCTCCCGAAGGTTGTAGCCACTGGCTGTAATTGAGCTTCTGGCAAGGAAAGCCCATTCTAAAGTTTGGTCTGTCGAGGGTTCTGGACACACTCCTCTTGCTCATGTATTGTCTCACTTGTCCCTGTGATTCGCGTCCCAGGATTTGCTTTGGTAGCTTGAGTATTTTATGCTTGGAAAAGTTGGGGAGAGTCTCCTAGAGGAATTCTTGGCCAGTGATCAGAGGGTGTCTTCTTTGTTCCCAGGACCTTAATTTATTAATTCGTTGATTTTATAGGCAGTGAGTGAAAGGTTTAGAACTCCAAGAGTCAAGGGTTTATCACCAAAGTCCCTTTTAATTTTTGACTTGAGACTATAATAATTAGCTAACTGCATGGGTTTTCGGTTCTTACCTCAAGCTTCTTTCCTTGAATGTTTCAAAAAATATAAGCAGTACTAGAGGTGCACTGCCTGCTCCAACTTCCGTGGGCTGGTTTCTGCTTCCGTCATAAACACCTGAGATGGCCAGCTGCCACTTTCCCCTTCACGGGCTGCCCTGAGATGCTGCCTCCATTTCCAGCAGCAAGATTATAAAGAAGCAAGCATAGAAAACTCTTGATACAAGGTGAGGCCGTGAGGACTATAGCATCTCACGTTTTTGTTCTCTTTCCTTGTTAGAATGTAACTACATTACCACATTGGGAAGAACCCTGCTCTTCTAGTGGCAGTCAGCCATGACCATTTTTCCCAGAAAAAAAGAAACCCTGCCTGGCAAAGGACCAAGGTTTAGGACTGCTAGGCAGGACAGTCCAAGGGCCCCAAGACATGTTCCATTGCCTCAGTTCTTCCTTACCAATCAGATGGGTTCAACTCTTAAGAGTAGTGAATCCTTGTAACCGTCCTGTATTCAAGGCAAATTGAAGAAAGGGGGCTGGTGTGAGCTTGGGTTGGCACGAGCGCAGGACCAGTAAAATGATAACACTCTGTCCTACAATAACATTGAGTCCAGCCAAGGTTGCTGGACTGGATTTTCAATCTAGCAACTCAGAGAATCCCACTTATAAGTGCTTCATTGGTTTCTAACGTGTGTACTCTTTCTACCTTGTTAGGTTCATTTAATCTCTGACATATGATCCTGGGATGCAACATTTTTCTTTAACTCAGGTAAACTGGGGTCTCCACAGCCTCTCCCAGGGACACTGACACCTTAATTGGCTTTATTCAGTAGACACAGTGGTTTGACCTGATAACTGGAATTGTCAGAATTTTTCCTCTGTCATTAGTCCGACGCTGTACCTGCTGTCCATTAAAGCTAGACCAGACATCCAGATGTTTTACTTTAGCAGAACTGTCAACGAACAGGAATCCAAGCTGAGCCAGTTAGTTGAACCAGTATGGACTGGTGGAGTACACTGATGCCGGCAGGCAGGCAATCACCCTGGTAATTGGTGTTTTGGGAAGTAAACTGACACCTGAAAGATCACTTCTAGACATTTTAACTTTACTTTTCACACACAGGTGGAGTTTTACAGAGAACATACCATATAACTGATGGGCAGTTTGAATACTGTTAACTAACTTTAGTTATTACTAGTTCTTGTACGGACTTGCAAATTATATCGCATGACTCATTAGAAACACTTCTTCCCATTTTTCTAAGTCTTAACGCATGGTTTTGGTTTCCTCTGGTCTGTGTACCCCGTCTACAGCCTCAGCTTTAGAGCAGGGCAGCTTGATGGGGAGCCTTACTATGGATAGATAATGCTGCTGGACTCCCACCTGTGACACTGGCAGTCCATTCTCAAATGGCTCCACTCTTACTAGAGTGGAGTGTTTCCCACAGAAATAGGCATGCCTGCCCTGCCCTATTCCAGAATGACCCAGTTGTCAATTATACAGAAATTTCAGTGGTTGGATGACCTCTGAGCATTTTAATATGTCTTAATCTCTCCTGAAGGAGTTTGGATTTAAGTGAACACTTAAAGTGACTAATTCTTTTTCTACATAATCTTCCTGGTTCTGCTCCCAAGGGGACTTTAGGGGGAAAAGGACCTTGCTTTTCCTTACGTGATGTTCCACTTTTACCTGGCAGTTTCATTGCCCAGACTTGAAGTATAAGAATTTGGGGGTGAGGGAGAGCTTTCACCATTCAGGGCATGAGCGAATACTTATTGACTATTGAATATTCTACCTATTAATAAAAACGTTGCGTTCAGACATGTTGGATGTGCCTTGGTATATCTTTTTTTACTATGTTAGTACACAAGTTATTAATTTTTAATAGACTTTATTTTTTATAGCAGTTTTAGGTTCACATCAAAACTGAGCAAAAAGTACCCTCCCCTTGCCCCACACTCCACAGCTTCCCTAATGTCAACATCAGTGAACCTACACTGACACATCAGTGTCACCTGGAGTCTATAGTTCCCATTCAATCTTTTTAAATTTATTGACTTGTTACGTAACATGTGGGCTATCCTGGAGAATATTCCATGTACACTTGAAGAATGTATTCTGCTGTTGTTGGGTGGAATGTTTTGTGTATGTCTGTTAGGTCTGGTTGGTATGCTGATCAAGGCCTCCATTTCCTTACTGAGCTTATAAATACATTCTTAATGTTAAAAAACTTACAAATCAGTAAGAAAAGCACTAAACAACAGTAAAACTATGGATGAAAGACATACTTCATAAAAGAAATGCAAATGAACAATAGACTTAGGGGGAAAAAGTCCATTTCGTTGGCAAAGAAGTGTAAATTTAAAATAAGGTAGCACTTACTTTTGCCTATCATATTAATAAAAGTTTTTTTAAGTGATAATATACTCGGTGAATGCTGTGATAGAAATTGGTATAATGTTTCTGGGGATTAATTTGGTAATATTTATCAAAAGCCTTCACAGTTTCATACTACTTTACCAAGTAGTTCCACTCCTATAAATATATTCTAGAGACTATAGAGAAGTAAACAGAAATATAGACAAAGATTTATGTACAAGAACATTTATTGTAGCAGTATTAATAGGAAAAATTTGGATAAACTGTGTCCAACAATAAGATGAGTATTTCAATGAACTTTTGTAAAAAAGCAAACGATGAGAAATGGCTGTTCAAATGGTGATTTCAAAAAATCTTTAATGACAAAATTGCTTGTTATTAATTGAGCTCAATTTATTGAAACATTGGCTACAATAAGAAATACAGAAAATAAGTGTTGGCAAGGTTGTGGAGAAATTGGAACTCTTCTACAATGGTGGTGGGAATGAAAAATTGTTCAACCGCTGTGGAAAACAGTTCGGCAGTTCCTCAAAGAGTTAAACATAATTACCATAAAACTCAGCAATTCCATTCTTAAGAGTATACCCAGGAGAAATGAAAACATACATCCACACAGAAACTTGTACACGAATGTTTATGGCAATATTATTCATAAAAGCCAAAAGGTGTGCCTGCTGGCCACTGGTGGGGGACTCTTAACACCCAAGGAGACGGGAGGAACCCCAAAGTGAACCAGTAGGATGGAGGGGGACGGAGTGGGGAGGTGAAGTGGAGGCCAGACAGGATTGGCGCCCCTGAGGCTGGGGAGATCAGGAGAAGCAGGTGGGAGGGACTCTCGGAGAGCAGCCGGAGAGGAGCAGAGGGCGATCGCCTGGCCCACTTAGGCCGGGGAGCCTGCTGAGCTCCCAGGTGAGGTCCCCTAGCCTCTGGGACCAGGGATGGGGGGCACGCCTGGGCCCCTTCTGTTCCTGGAGCCTAAGCCCCACCCCCAACAGCTCCCAGGGCCTTTCCCAGCCCTGCGGGTCCTGAGCATTGGCCCCGCCCACCACCCAAACCTCGCCCTTGCTTAGGCCCCGCCCTCCACAGCTAAGGCTTTCCCCCCCCCCCTTTTTTTTTCCCTCCTCTTTTTTACTATTGTGTACTGATGTACCTTCTGGTTGTTGAGTCATCTATATTTTTATTTTTATATTCTTCCTAACATATCTGTTAGCTTCTAGTCTAATTTTATTTTTTACTTTGTTATTGTTCTTTTTTTTTTTTTTTTTTTGCCACCCCAGGCAGCTTGTGGGATCTTGGTTCACAAACCCTGGGTCCAGCCGAAGCACCTGCAGTGGGAGCTCTAAGTCCAAACCACTGGACTAACAGAGAACCTCAGACCCCAGGGAATATTCATCGGAGTGAGGTCTCACAGAGCTCCTCATCTCAGCACCAAGACCCAGCTCTACCCAATAGCCTACAACTCCAGTGTTGGAAACCTCAGGCCAAACAACCAGTAAGACAGGAACACAATCCCACTCATAAAGAGAAAAAATGAGATGGCAAAAAAATATGTCACAGATGAAGGAGAAAGGTAAAAACCTACAAGACCAAATAAATGAAGAGGAAGTAGGCAATCCACCTGAAAAAGAATTCATAGTAATGACAGTAAAGATGATCCAGAATCTTGGAAATAGAATGGAGGCATGGATTGAGAAAATACAAGAAATGTTTAACAAAGATTTAGAAGAACTAAAGAATAAACAAACAGAGATGAGCAACACAATAACTGAAATGAAAAATACACTAGAAGGAATCAAATAACAATAACTGAGGCAGAAGAATGGATAAGTGAGCTGGAAGACAAAATGGTGGAAATAACTGCCAAGGAGCAGAATAAAGAAAAAAGAATGAAAAGAATTGAAGACGATCTCAGAGACCTCTGGGACAACACTAAATGCACCAACATTCGAATTATAGGGATCCCAGAAGAAGAAGAGAAAAAGAAAGGGTCTGAGAAAATATTTGAAGAGATTATAGTTGAAAACTTCCCTAACATGGGAAAGGAAATAGTCACCCAAGTCCAGGAAGCACAGAGAGTCCCATACAGGATAAACCCTAGGAAAAACACACCAAGACACATATTAATCAAACTAACAAAAATGAAATTCAAAGAAAAAATATTAAAACCAGCAAGGGAAAAACAAAAAAATAACATACAAAGGAATCCCCATAAGGTTATCAGATGATTTTTCAGCAGAAATTCTGCAGGCTAGAGGGGAGTGGCAGAATATACTTAAAGTGATGAAAGAGAAAAACCCACAACTAAGATTACTCTACCCAACAAGGATCTCATTCAGATTCGATGGAGAAGTCAAAAGCTTTTCAGACAAGCAAAATCTAAGAGAACTCAGCACCACCAAACTAGCTTTACAACAAATGCTAAAGAAATTTCTCTAAGTGGGAAACACAAGAGAAGAGAAAGACCCACAAAAACAAACCCAAAACAATTAAGAAAATGGTAGTAGGAACATACATATCAATAATAACCTTGAATGTAAATGGATTAAATGCTCCAACCAAAAGACACAGACTGGCTGAATGGATACAAAAACAAGACCCATATATTTGCTGTCTACAAGAGACCCACTTCAGACCTAGGGACGCATACAGACTGAAAGTGAAGGGATGGTAAAGGATATTCCATGCAAATGGAAATCAAAAGAAAGCTGGAGTAGCAATACTCATATCAGATAAAATAGACTTTAAAATAAAGACTGTTACAAGAGAGAACGAGGGACACTACACAATCCAAGAAGAAGATATAACAATTGTAAATATTTATGCACCCAACATAGGAGCACCTCAATACATAAGGCAAATGCTAACAACCATGAAAGGAGAAATTGACAGTAACACAATAATAGTAGGGGATTTTAACACCCCACTTACACCAATGGACAGGTCATCCAAAAAAAATAAATAAGAAAACACAAGCTTTAAATGACATAATAGAACAGATAGCTCTAACTGATATTTATAGAACATTCCACCCAAAAGTGGCAGAATACACTTTCTTCTCAAGTGCACATGGAACATTCTCCAGGATAGATCACATCTTGGGTCACAAATCAAGCCCTGGAAAATTTAAGAAAATTGAAATTGTATCAAGCATCTTTTCTGACCATAATGCTATGAGATTGGAAATCAATTACAGGAAAAAAAAACTGTAAAAAACACAAATACATGGAGGCTAAATAGTGCGCTACTAAATAACGAAGAGATCACTGAAGAAATCAAAGAAGAAATTTAAAAAATACATAGAAACAAATGATGAAAACGTGACGACCCAAAACCTATGGGATGCAGCAAAAGAAGTTCTAAGAGGGAAGTCTATAGCAATACAATCTCACCTCAAGAAACAAGAAAAATCTCAAATAAACAATCAAACCCTGCACTGAAAACAAGGAGAGAAAGAAGAACAAAGAAAACCCAAAGTCAGTAGAAGGAAAGAAATCATAAAGATCAGAGCAGAAATAAATGAAATAGAAACCAAGAAAACAATAGCAAAGATCAATAAAACTAAAAGCTGGTTCTTTGAGAAGATAAACAAAATTGATAAATCCTTAGTCAGACTCACCAAGGAAAAAAGGAAGAGGACACAAATCAGTAAAATTAGAAATGAAAAAGGAGAAATCACAACTGACACTGCAGAAATACAAAGGATTATAAGAGACCACTACAAACAACTATATGCCAATAAAATGGACAACCACGAAGAAATGGACAAATTCTTGGAAAGGTACAATTTTCCATGACTGAACCAGGAAGAATTAGAAAATGCAAACAGACCTATCACAAGTAATGAAATTGAAACCATAATTAAAAATCTTCCAACAAACAAAAGTCCAGGACCAGACGGCTCACAGGCAAATTCTATCTAACATTTAGAGAAGAGCTAACACCAATCCTTGCCAAACTCTTCCAAAAAATTGCAGAGGAAGGAACATGCCCAAACTCATTCTATGAGGCCACCATCACCCTGATACCAAAACCAGACAAAGATAATACAGAAAAAAGAAAATTATAGACCAATATCACTGATGAACATAGATGCAAAAATCCTGAATGAAATACTAGCAAACAGAATCCAACAGCACATTAAAAGGATCATAAAGCATGATCAAGTGGAATTTATCCCAGGGATGCAAGGATTCTTCAGTATATGCAAATCAATCAATGTGATACACCACATTAACAAATAAGGAATAAAAGCCATATGATCATCTCAACAGATGCAGAAAAAGCTTTTTACAAAATTCAAGACTCATTTATGATAAAAACTCTCCAGAAAATTGGCATAGAGAGAGCCCACCTCAACATAATAAAGGTTATATATGGCAAACCCACAGCAAGCATCATACTCAATGGTGAAAAACTGAAAGCATTTCCACTAAGATCAGGAACAAGACAAGGCTGTCCACTCTCGCCACTTTTTTTTTTTTTTTTTTTTTGCCGTACATGGGCCTCTCACTGTTGTGGCCTCTCCCATTGCAGAGCACAGGCTCTGGATGCGCAGGCTCAGAGGCCATGGCTCACGGGCCCAGCCGCTCTGCGGCATGTGGGATCTTCCTGGACCGGGGCATGAACCCATGTCTCCTGCATTGGCAGGCAGACCCTCAACCACTGCGTCACCAGGGAAGCCCTCTCGCCACTCTTATTCAACATAGTTTTGGAAGTCCTAGGCACGGCAATCAGAGAAGAAAAAGAAATAAAAGGAATACAAATTGGAAAAGAAGAAGTAAAACTGTTACTGTTTGCCAATGACATGATACTATACATAGAAAATCCTAAAGATGCCACCAGAAAACTACTAGAACTAATCAATGAATTCTGGTACAGAATTAATGCACAGAAATCTCTGGCATTCCTATACACCAACAACAAAAAATTAGAAAGAGAAATGAAGGAAACACTCCCATTTACCATTGCAACAAAAAGAATAAAATACCTAGGAATAAACCTGCCTAAGGAGGCGAAAGACTTGTACTCAGAAAATTATAAAACACTGATGAAAGAAATCAAAGATGACATAAAGAGATGGAGAAAAATACCATGTTCTTGGATTGGAAGAGTCAATATTGTGAAAATGACTGTACTACCCAAAGCAATCTACAGATTCAATGCAATCCCTATCAAACTACTAATGGAATTCTTCACAGGATTAGAACAAAAAATTTTACAATTCGTATGGAAACACAAAAGACCCCGAATAGCCAAAGCAATCTTGAGAAAGAGAAATGGAGTTGGAGAAATCAGGCTCCTCGACTTCAAACTGTATGACAAAGCTACAGTAATCAAGACAGTATGGTACCGGCACAAAAACAGAAATATAGATCAATGGTACAGCATAGAATGCCCAGAAATAAACCCACGCACACATGAGCACCTAATTTACAACAAAGGAGGCAAGAACATACAATGGAGAAAAGGCAGCCTCTTCAATAAGTGGTGCTGGAAAAACTGGACAGCTACATGTAAAAGAATGAAATTAGAACACTACCTAACACCATACAAAAAAATAAAGTCCAAATGGATTAAAGACTTAAATGTAAGACCAGACGCTATAAAACTCTTAGAGGAAAACAAAGGAAAAACACTCTTTGGCATAAAACACCGCAAGATCTTTTTTGACCCACCTCCTAGAGTAAGAGAAATAAAAACAAAAATAAACAAATGGTACTTATTTAAACTTAAAAGCTTTTGTACAGCAAAGGAAACCATAAACAAGACAAAAAGACAACTCTTAGATTGGGAGAAAATATTTGCAAATGAAACAACAGACAAAGGATTAATCTCCAAAGTATACAAACAGCTCATGGAGCCAATATCAAAAAAACAAACAATCCAGTTAAAAAATGGGCAGAAGACCTAAATAGACATTTCACCAAGGAAGACATACAGATGGCCAAGAGGCACATGAAAAGATGCTCAACATCACTAATTATTAGAAAAATGAAAATCGAAACTACAATGATGTATCACCTTACACCGGTCAGAATGGCCATTATCAAAAAAGCTAGAAACAATAAATGCTGGAAAGGGTGTGGTGAAAAGGGAGCGCTTCTACACTGTTGGTGGGAATATAAATTGATACAATCACTATGGAAAACAGTATGGAGGTTCCTTAAAAAACTAAAAATAGAACTACCATTTGACCGAGCAATCCCACTACTGGGAATATACCCTGAAAAAACCATAATTCAAAAAGAGACGTGTACCACAATGTTCATTGCAGCACTATTTACAATAGCCAGGACATAGAACCAACCTAAATGTCCATCGACAGATGAATGGATAAAGAAGATGTGGCACATATATACAATGGCATATTACTCAGCCATAAAAAGAAATGAAACTGAGTTATTTGTAGTGAGATAAATGGACCTAGAGTTTGTCATACAGAGTGAAGTAAGTCTCAAAGAGAAAAACAAATACCGTATGCTAACACATATATATGGAATCTAAAAAAAAAAAAAAAAAGGTCCTGATGAACCTAGTTGCAGGGCAGGAATAAAGACATAGACATAGAAAATGGACTTGAGGACATGGGGTGGGAGGGGGAAGCTGGGACGAAGTGAGAGTAGCATCGACATATATACACTACCGAATGTAAAATAGCTAGTGGGAAGCAGCAGTATAGCACAGGGAAATCAGCTCCGTGCTTTGCGATGACCTATAGGGGTGGGATAGGGAGGACGGGAGGGAGGCTCAAAAGGGAGGGGATATGGGGACATGTATATGCATATGGCTGATTCGCTTTGTTGTGCAACAGAAACTAACACAGTATTGTGAAGCAATTATACTCCAATGAAGATCTATTTTAAAAAAAAAAAACACCAAAAGGTGGAAATAGCCCTAAGGTCCATCAACAGAAGAATCAACAAAGGAATAGAATATTATTTAGCCATAAAAAGGGACAAGTACAGATACATGCTACAATTTCAATGACTCTCAAAACATTATGATAAGTGAAAGAAATTAACACAAAAAGTCACATATTTTACGATTTCTTTTGTATGCAATCTCCAGAATAGGTAAATCCGTAGAGACCGAAAGCGTATTAGTCGTTGCCAGGGGCTGGGTGAAGTATGGATGGGAGTGATTACTTTAAGGGTACAGGGTGTTCTTCCAAGGTGATTTTTAAAAAAAGAAGATTTTAGACTAGAGAGAGGTTTGCACAACATTGTGAACGTACTAAATGCCACTGAATTGTTCATACTTTAAAATAGTTAGCTGTATGTTATGTGAATTTCGCTCAAAAACAAAACAAAAACCCCAAGCAACGTAATTATATTCTGCTTTCCAGCCCCCCCCCCCCCCACAAGAAAGACAGTGAGAGCGCTAATCACCGTTCCAAGAAAACTACCCCAAACTAACGTTCTAGGACATAATGGTAGCATTTGCAGCAGCAGAATGAAGTTAAACCAATACATCAATGGGAAGATGTTAACCTCCTGCTTTGTGGATGGGCACAGGCGTGAACCCCGTGTTGCGTTCAGTGACAACAGAAACTTCGGATTTAAAACAGACTGAGCGAACCCCAAAAATGTTGGAGCCGCAAGGGGCTTAAAACCATCGCCCGACCTGGATTTGCCCGGGCGATTGTGACTCGGGGTAACACAGGCGGTTGCAGAGCTGGCAATGGAGACCAGGTCTCCCCGCACACCCACCCCGCCACACCGCGAAGCAAATCTTCACGCACGAGTTGGGTTTTAGGTTTGTTTCTTTGTTTTAAAATCCCGGGAGCTTTTAGTGGGCAAAGGATTGTGGGCTGGCATGCCAGGCCCCTGGAAGGAGAGATGCAGGTGTGAGGCGGGCAGGGGCGGGAGCCGGGTGAATGCTAGCGGCCCGACTCCCCGCCCGGCTCAGGGCCGCGTCCGCAATCACTAATCCCGGGCATCCCGCGTGGCCCGCTCCAGCGCCGCCAGGCTCGCCTCCAGCAGCTCGGTGGTTTGTATCTTTCTTGCTCTTAGGAGGAAGAGATCCTGACAAACATGGGTTAATTGACTGAATGAATGTCCTTCACATCAGGAGAGCAGTAGGATTTTACTGACGCCCTTGGAGAAACCGGAGAGAAACGAGGAGCGGAAATAGCGAACGTAAGCGGTCGGCTTTGCAAACCCAGCGGGCGCCGGGCGATTGTAGAGCACGTGTGCGTACCCGCCCGGCTGGAGAAATGCGGCCCATAAGTCAGGGTTGTGGGCCAGGTCTCGAAGTGTCCGCAGTCCTGTAAGAAACCACAGCTGGTGGGGGCGGGGGGGCGGTATCGTTTTGTAAAAAGCAAGGAAACGGAAGGGAAACTGTATTGCCCGTGTTTCCTTCGTCCAGGGTTGGAAAGCGGGTCCTTTGGCAGCGCCCTTTGCTCGCATTTCTGTCTCCGGGTTCCTCTGTTCTGTGCACCCTGGAGGAGCTCGGCCCCGGGGAGTTCCTTTAGAGGGTGGGGGCCAGACCACCCTAAAATTACTGAGACCCTGGAGTGAGGTCTTGGTAAGTATTAGAGGAACGACGGCAGCTCCTTACAGCAGCGGGGCCTTCGATAGCTCAGTTGGTAGAGCGGAGGACTGTAGTGGAACGAGTTACGGCAATCCTTAGGTCGCTGGTTCGATTCCGGCTCGAAGGACTTCGTGTTATCTTTTTAGCTTCCACTCATTCAGAGGAGAAAAGCTTACCTAGAAGCCGGCTGTGAGTTGCGTACGCACTGCAGATGTTCCGTGAAACATATATGCAGTAAATAGGGTATGGGTACGCCCTCTTGGGGGTTACATGCAAAGGAATGTTAACCTGTGCTTTTAAATGAGGCTTATTATTGCTTATGTGTAATTATTATATGTCTGCTTTTAAAAATCTTGCCCCTGGTCCCGCTGCACTTGAGTGCTAAGCTAAATGAATGTTCTGAATTGCGGTCGGTTCACTGGTCAGTGGACACCCCGGAACAACCTGTAAGGCAAAAAGAAAGAAGCCAACAACGGCCGGGGGATTAGCTCAAATGGTAGAGCGCTCGCTTAGCATGCGAGAGGTAGCGGGATCGATGCCCGCATCCTCCACTCGGTTTTTGGCCCGGGCACTGGAGGATCCCCGAACCGCAAGAGAGTGGCTGAAGCTGGTGGGTGTTTTGTAATACACAGAGCAGTACCGTAGGCAATTGTTAGCGTCACACACCGTCTTTTTATTTTGCAGGTGAGTCTTTTCCAGTGTCCTTCTTGGTCACTTCGTCTTTTCCTCCTCCCGGTGGGCAGGCCGTTAACCGTCTTCTGAGAAGACGCGGGTGGAACCCTCCCGCCGGGCCCGCAGGTCGAGCCCCCAAACAGTACGGGCTCAGGTACCCGCTAAATGTGCGAGGGAACCCCGGCGTGCTGGCCAATGGCAGCGAGCCTTACTGGGCGGGTAGCCAGCTGTCCCCGCGGCCAATAGGCGTGAGACTTCTTGTTTCCCGGCAGAGCGGGGTCCCGGCACCACGGCGCTCGGGTTTTGTTTGGGCCCTGGGTGGAGGGCCCGGGTGCCGGGGCCCAGGTGGCGCCTTGCTAGCGGGAGAGGGAGCGGGATCACCGGCCCGGAGAGAGGTGAGGGGCTCTGCGTGGAGTGCGGGCCCCGGCCCCGCCCCCTTTTCAGCCCCCCGCGGCCCGGAGCCCCCCTGGAATCCCACCCCGCCCCTCGCCCGGGGTGCCCCCGGCCGCACCCCCGCTCCTGTGGCCTCGCCTGTTACCCGCTACGCCCTGCCTTCCTACCCTCCCGCGAGTGTGAGTCCGCCCAGAACCGTCCCAAGCCAACAAACCCCACTCCGGCCGGGACAGTCTCGGTCCTTGTGTGAGGGTCCTTCAGAGTTGTGGGTCGAGAAGCCATCCCCCTGTCCCCAAGTAGGTCTCTATCGGCCACTTGTTTTTTAGGGATGCTCAGAACACCCATTACTAACCCATAACTACCAGGGTAGCTTTTTCAGGGGCTTCACTGCTTACAGGACTGGGGGTGAGGGGGTGGAATAGACCCGTACCCTAACTGGGTTTGAGCTGTAGTCTCCAGGTGAGCAGGTGGCTTCTGACCAGTTTCCTTTGGCTTGGCAAAGGCCACACGTCTAGTTTTCCTCCCTGATAGGTATGGGGTAATAACAAAAAAGTAAGAACCAGCCCTTCCAGGGCTCAGGGGAGCAACAGAAAACTGCCTGGTCAGTACTTGTGAGGACAGAGGAGTGGAGAGAGGAAGCTGCCCATCCAAAGTTAGAAACTTGGTTCTCTCCACTCTGCTCTTCTCCAGAGTAGGGAGCCAGTCTGGGAACCAGAGATCCAGAATGGCCCATCTCTCAAGATGGCCACATGTGGTGGTGGGTGTGTCTTGGCTAGGTTTGGGCAATCTGACCTCTCTAGCTTCTGTAATCTTTGGGCTGCAAAGAAACTTAGAGTCTAGTGTTTCTCAGCATACTTAAGCCACTGAGTATTTCATTTTGGAATCGCCAAGCTGTGGTAAAATTGGGTCCTTTGAGGTCAGTTATAACCCTTAGTGTGGGGACAGAATACTGCTTATTCTTGGCCTTTGCTGGAACCCCACTTCTACCCTTTTTTTTTAAGGCGGAGAGAGACTCTTGTTTCTTAGGGCACTCCCTAAGAGCAGCTCTCATTCACCCAGAGATACTCAAAGAACATGTTTTCATTTTTCTTCCCTCTCCTCCCTACCCCACCATTTTTCCCCAGCTCTCAGGGCCTGAGTGGGGCAGGAGGATGCTTTCCCAGCCCCACCATGGAGCTGCGCTGTGGGGGATTGCTGTTCAGTTCTCGCTTTGATTCAGGGAACCTAGCCCACGTGGAGAAGGTGGAATCTGTGTCTAGTGATGGGGAAGGAGTAGTGGGTGGTGCCTCGGCCTCCACCAGCAGCATTGCCTCTTCCCCTGACTATGAGTTCAACGTGTGGACCCGACCAGACTGTGCTGAAACAGAATTCGAGAATGGGAACAGGTAAGAGGAGAGTAATGGAGGGTGGAAGAAGGAAGAGAGGCTGACCCCGCACCCGTGCTTCAGTTAGCCCTTTGACTGAGAGTTCGTGCCAGCACACTACCCTTCCCCTCCCACTCCCCCTTCCTCTCCCTCCCTCCCTCTCTCCCTACCAAGTAGCCCTTTCCCAGTTTGGCTTGCTCCAGCTCTCCCACATAGCTCCTCTCCAACCCTCCCATGTAGAATGACCTGTCTCTCCTACTCTGGCCCTCAGGTCATGGTTCTACTTCAGTGTCCGGGGAGGAACTCCAGGGAAACTCATCAAGATCAACGTCATGAACATGAACAAGCAAAGCAAGCTGTATTCCCAGGGCATGGCCCCCTTTGTGCGCACACTGCCCACCCGGCCACGCTGGGAACGCATTCGAGACCGGCCCACCTTTGAGGTAAGTTCCCCATGAGGAGGATAGACGGACTTGGGTGCTAAAGCAGATGAGGAAAAGGAAAGAGGAGTCCCTTCGATACAGCGTGCTAGGCAGGCGGGACACCAGGTTTTGGTACCAGCGTCCCTCTGGCGCCAGCTGGAGTCCAAGATAAGCCCCTGCCTCGGGAAGCCTAGAAGGATCTGGCTGTCACGTGGAGTTTCAGAGGGAGGGACGTTGGTAAAAGTGATGAGGGTGTGAGGTCAGTTCCTGGTGACCCCAGTAGGATCTTAGTTCTGACGCCGATGGCCTGTTGCCCCTCTCTCTTCCTCCTCTGCTCCTCAGATGACAGAGACGCAGTTTGTGTTATCCTTTGTTCACCGTTTCGTGGAAAGCCGTGGGGCCACCACCTTCTTCGCCTTCTGCTACCCCTTCTCCTACAGTGACTGCCAGGATTTGCTAAACCAGCTGGACCAGCGCTTTCTGGAGAACCACCCTACCCATAGCAGGTGCCAGCCGCATTCTTACTCCTGTCATGCAGTCCTGGACCACACAGCACCTCTGCTACTCCTGGAACTTGCCCTAAGAGCCCTGAAACAAAACCTCATCTGTTCTTTTCTCTGTACAGAATGTGGGATTTGGGGTACCTTTGACAGATGTTTCTGTGTGACCTTGATCTTGGCATTACCACCGCTCCACTCCACTTATCCACCTGCCTACTTCAGGCCTCTTAGCATCCTAGCTCCCCTCAGTTTCCCAGAGTTGCGCCAGCGCTGCCATCGCTCAGCACACACTTGTTCTCCTGCCCCAGCAGAGGCCAACTCGCTGTGTCTATGCAAAGTAGTCTATCCTAGGGCACCATAAACCGGGGAAAAAACAGTAAGTTTATCCTGTCCTGTTCCCTGCCTTCTGGCAACGCAGACCCACCCAAATCCTCAGCCTCATTTAAAACTGTGAGGGACTGTAAGGCCCCAAAGGCTAGGGTGAAGTACCAGATCCCACAAATCCTGGGCTCGTGACAAGGCCCACCTGTTGGTAGGACTGCAGGGACTTCTCCTGGCTTAACGACCTGTACCTCTACAGCCCCCTAGATACCATCTATTACCACCGGGAGACCCTTTGCTACTCTCTGGATGGACTGCGTGTAGACCTGCTAACGATCAGTTCCTGCCATGGGCTTCGAGAAGATCGAGAGCCCCGCCTAGAGCAGCTATTTCCTGATGCCAGCACACCCCGACCATTCCGTTTCACAGGCAAGAGGGTGAGTAGAAATAGCATAAAGGTAGTACCTTGGCCTTTGCCCAGCTCCAGGCACTGCTGGTAGCTTAAGGCCATGTTATTCCGCAGCCCCGTGGACACGGCCTCAGCCTGCATTCCGAGGCAAGTGTGACGGCTCCTACTTCATTTGCAGACTCAGCCAGCTGGAAGTCCAGTGGCTGCTTCCACCTCATCCCACCACTATCCCCACATGATGACCGCGGAATATAGAGCAACTGACCTAATAACTGCTCTCCTCTCCACCTCAGATATTCTTCCTAAGCAGCAGGGTACACCCTGGGGAGACTCCATCTAGCTTTGTCTTCAATGGCTTTCTGGACTTCATCCTTCGACCTGACGATCCTCGGGCCCAAACCCTACGTCGCCTCTTTGTCTTTAAGCTGATTCCCATGTTAAACCCCGATGGCGTAGTCCGGGGCCACTACCGGTAAGCAGCGTCCCCAGCCCGCCTGGATTGTTCCCAGTCCCCTCACGCCCTGCATCTCAGTGGAAGACTCTCATCTAACGTCTGTGTTCCCAGTCCTCTGGCACCCTAACAAGGGCAGGTTCATGTGATCATCCAGTGACCTGAGAAGGAGTGTCCCATCTAGTGGCACTCTCTAGGAGAAGAGCCGGAATGCCCAGGTCCAGCTGAGCCGAGGGAGCTGTCTTTTAGGGTTCTGTGGGAGGGCTGACAGCTGGCCACAGAGGGGGCCTGCCTCAGTTCTTTCTTTCCTAACGCACCCTCAGCCTCTCGTGTCACAAGTCAAGTCTCCTTTTCATCTACTCTAGTGTCTCCTTCGCTGGCCCAGCCCTCTAGACCCTGCTTTGGTCCTTGTTTCTCTACAGCACAGACTCGCGTGGAGTGAATCTGAACCGTCAGTACCTGAAGCCTGATGCAGTCCTGCACCCAGCCGTCTACGGGGCTAAAGCTGTGCTTCTCTACCACCACGTGCACTCCCGTCTGAACTCCCAGAGTCCCTCTGAGCACCAGCGCAGTCCCCATCTCCCTCCTAATGCTCCCCTTTCTGACCTTGAGAAAGCCAACAATCTCCGAAATGAAGCTCGCCTTGGGCACTCACCTGACGGGGGGAGCCCTGAGGCCTGGACACAGACCGAGCCAGCAGAGCCGAAGCACCACAGCGTGTGGATTATGCCACAGCGGTCCACTGAGGCTGAGCATCCAGACCCCGACACCATCCCCCCCAAAGAGAGTGGTGTTGCTTACTACGTGGACCTGCATGGACATGCTTCTAAAAGGGGCTGCTTCATGTATGGAAACAGCTTTAGTGACGAGAACACCCAGGTAGGAATCCACAGGTGGTCATGTGAGTGTGGGACGTGTTGCAGGTTAGGAAATAAAGGTCAGGCCACAAATGGAGGGAAGGGGGCCTTCTGGCAGGAAAGCCTGGGGCTGCAAGAGGTACACTATCCTGAGCGAGCTCCAGAGAGCCAAGAAGGGGCAGCACTGGGCCCCTCACGTCTCAGTCGTTACGTCATGACCTCTGAATGAGGGTCAAGCCGTCGGCATCCTAGTCTTTTCTAGGGTTTGGGAAACCAGGGGAGGAGGAGAATTTCGCATTATTGGAGAGAAGAAAGGCTTAAAAAGAGGTAGAATCGTACCTTTCCAACACCTAGAAATATTGTCAAACATTCAGTGAGAATTTTTCAACACTGAGTACTGCCGATGGTTCGGAAGGTGTCTGCTGTGTTTAAGGCACGTGGCCGCATGCTTGGCATCTCTTCCTTGTCCAAATCCCTTCTTGCTCTGTCTCTCCTTCTGAGTTGCCTTTTTCCTCGCCCAAACAGGTGGAAAATATGCTGTATCCAAAGCTCATCTCCTTGAACTCAGCCCACTTTGACTTCCAGGGCTGCAATTTCTCAGAGAAGAACATGTATGCCCGAGACCGCAGAGATGGCCAGTCTAAAGAGGGAAGCGGCCGGGTTGCAATCTACAAAGCCTCAGGGATAATCCACAGGTTGGGTGGAAA
The DNA here is from genome assembly GCF_011762595.2 of Tursiops truncatus. Classification (NCBI taxonomy): domain Eukaryota; kingdom Metazoa; phylum Chordata; class Mammalia; order Artiodactyla; family Delphinidae; genus Tursiops; species Tursiops truncatus. The sequence continues at coordinate 67,945,856 of NC_047047.1, read as the reverse complement.
TTGAGATACAGTTGATGAAGTAGCTTCCCAAAGAAGACAGTACCCAGTCGAGGGCGCTCAAGGGGCAGGGGTAGCCGAAGTCTTCTCCAAGGACAGATTCACAACTAGTGTTCTTGTCTTTAGTCTGGGACACTAAAGGTCCCTTTTGGGGACCTTCTTAGGTACATAATAAAGCGCCAAGGTCAATTTCTAGTTGCTCGGGATTAGCACTTTCTATTTGTGTATATTTTTTCCCAAATGATTGTCTCATAGACCGCCTAGGCTGTCCCCCTGTGGTTCTGTCCAGATTCTGTCTGATAAATGTCTCTGTGTCTTAGCTACACACTTGAATGCAACTACAACACTGGACGCTCAGTAAACAGTATCCCTGCCGCCTGCCATGACAACGGACGTGCCAGCCCCCCTCCCCTGCCGGCCTTCCCCTCCAGATACACTGTGGAACAGTTTGAGCAGGTATGCATGCAGGGGATGAGTGGGGAAAAGGGAAACCGCAAAGTCTGGAAAGGCCCTCACTCTTGCTACCTGACTCTAAGGTCCTCTGAGGACAGGCGCACCACTATCGCTGCCTCATCTCTCAACCACTGTGGTTGGCTTCCTCGGTTAACAGGCGCAGGCCTCTGACTGTAAGAGTACTGAGAGGATGAGTGCGCACTATTCTGACCTCCCCCCAGCCCCGCCATAGAGAACCCCTGAGCTTGTCTTCCTCCTTCTATTGCATTTGTTCACTACTGACCTAAAAGTACCCCCTCTGCAGAGGTACCTGACGATCCTGGTGTCCTAGGGCACACAAGAGGTGTAGAAAGAGCTGTGGGTTATAGAAGAGATCCCAGTGCCTTCTCCTGCTGGGAGAACTCCTGCCTGGTGCCAGCCAGAAAGCCCACCTGCCCCTGCTCGTAATGGATGAGGGCCCCAGATGGGCAACAGTTTAGGGAATAGCTCTAAATCCACTTGGGATAAACAGCCTGAGCACAAAAGTTGGGATACTCATTGAGCAAACGTGAGGCCGGCCTCTCCTTCCCTTCCACTGTGCTGTGCACCCCAAACCAACACAGCACCCTAGGTTGGAAGACCAAGACACTGAGCCAAACCAGACTCTCCCCACAGGTGGGACGAGCTATGGCCATTGCAGCTCTGGACATGGCAGAATGCAATCCATGGCCCCGAATTGTGCTGTCAGAGCATAACAGCCTCACGAACCTCCGGGCCTGGATGCTAAAACACGTGCGCAGCAGTCGAGGCCTGAGCACTACTGTGAACACGGGTGTCAACAAGAAGAGAGGCTCTCGAACTCCACCCAAAAGTAACAAGTAAGGCCAGCAGGGTGGAAGGGAGAAAAGCTGTGAAAGTGGAACAGGGCTCTAGAGCGAGGAGTTCCAAGGAATTTGTGTGATTACCAACTTCCAGAAGGGCCACATGGTGAATATTTCCAGGGTAAACTTAAATTAGTAAGATCAGTGTATTTTTTGGAGAATGGGATCCTCTTCCCTTTTACCTGGAGCTGCATACTTCCCAGATATCTGAAAAGCAGGCTAGGGGATTCCCTGCTCCAGAGCCCTGCACAAATCAAATACAGTTAGGGTGCGGGTGGGGGCAAAGCTCAGCTTCCAGTGGTTGTGAATGACTGAGGGGTCCAAGGGCAGCACCAAGGCATTAAAGGGGAATTCGCTGGGAGTTAAAGCTGCCCAGGGACAGCCCTTATGGCTCTTAGTGTATTGTCTGCAGGAGCGCGTTATGTGTGAACAGGGGCTCCCAGGCATCCTGAGATGCCCCAGGTTAGGTACCTTATCCATGGACGTAAATCCCTCCCTGTGCCTTTTCATTCCAGAGGTGATGCTTTACTGAGCATCAGACCATGGGGAAAGACTTGCAACAACCTCCCTGGCCCAGGGTTAACTGGCGTCTGCTTCTTTGCAGTGGGCTGCCTGTTTCCTGCTCTGAAAATACCTTGAGCTGCACGCGAAGTTTTAGCACTGGCACAAGTGCTGGTGGTAGCAGCAGCAGTCAACAAAATTCTCCACAGATGAAGAACTCCCTCAGCTTTCCTTTTCATGGCAGCCGGCCTGCAGGGCTGCCAGGCCTGGGCTCCAGCACCCAAAAGGTCAGCCACCGGGTGCTGGGCCCCGTCAGAGGTAAGCTAGTCTGGGAGCCCCTGCAACAGGTGTTCACTTGTTTGGGGCATTGCTGGGGGAAGTGAGAGCTTGAAGATACACACTTGGCCTGGGACCAAGGGGTGAATCAATAAAATTAGTATATAGCAGAATCTACAGCCTCTTCTGCGACCTTGGTGTTCCCTGCGGCACGAGCTCCAGACGGTACCGTATATGGCATAGGCGGGAGTCCGCGGTATCTGGGTCTCAGCAACTGCTGGGAGGCAGGAAAGTTTCCAAGGAAGAAACACTGGCTAGAGCAGGGTCACACTGAGACATGGAGCCTCCACGTCAAGGACAGGGTCGGTCTTGTTGGGAGCAACATAAGGAGATGTCCTCACAATCCAAATCGCAGCACCATACAAAGACGGAGAATCCTCTCCAGGGTCTCTATGGGCTGAAATTGTTCCTAGCTTCAGAGCCTGTTCAGAAAGTGTTATCAGAAGGATGCCAGCTCTTCCAAAGAAAAATGGAACAACTACAGACAGCTCCTGTTCTAGGCTTACAAAGCAACAGTCTAGCCCCTTCCAGCAGTGGTCACAAGTGCTCAGCTGTGCCCCTGGGTTTGGCCAAGGAGACCCTGCTTGATACAAGATAAGAGATTCTGGGTCACAGTGTAGCCCCAAAACAGGTGGGCCTTCAGGGAAGAAGAGGAAGGGAATCCAGAGCCGTTCCTCGGGAGTGACCTGGACTGTAGTAGGGAGACAGTTGCCGGGCCACTTCTGGAAATAACACTAAATCAAAAATCAACATTGTATGTGGCTTCTGGGCTACAGCAATCTTGCCAGAGTATGGAGGCTTAAACGCTAGAACTAAGCTTTGCTGGTCTTCAAGCTGCACTCGTCCTCGTTAGCACTTCCCTGCTACTCAGCTTGCAACAGAGTTTTCGGTGCAGAGCAGAAACATGCACTGGGGTCAGTGGCTGTGGAAATCTGACTACTAGTTAGAGCAGCCACAGGAGAGAGCGCAGCGGGCCTTACCAGCTTTGACCAGTAAGATGTTCTACCCCTGAGAAGCTCCATAGTTACCTCTGCTTATGTTCCAAGCCCCACTCTTAGAGTCTGTCTTCATTGGGAAAGGACACTTTTGCACACTGTTTGATAGAAGGAGAGTATTAAAGCAATAATAATGCCTTATATTTAAATAGCATTAAACAGTGAACAACAAAAAAACAGTATCGCATATTTATTTCATTTAATCCTCACAAAGACTCTGTGGGATAGGTGGTATTTCCACTTTCCTGATGAGGAGACTGAGGGTGTTTAAGGGTAACTCGTCCAAGGTTGCGCAGCTATGAAGTGGCAGTTACTCAAATTTAGTCCTTTCGTGCTCCAGTCTACTTGAGTTTCCCACCTTAAATCTGGACATTTCTTCTTCTTTTAATTTCTTTTCCTTTTAACTCATAGAAGGAGTATTGGCACCATAAATTCTCCTTCCCTGATTACAAAAGGGAAATAGCAAAGAGCCTTTTCTAGGTCCCCACTGGAGGATTCTAGGCAGTTTTTAGTCAATATTTTATTAACATCTTCCCTGCTCCCCCCCCACCAAATGCAGAGTGTTGTATTAAGCTCCTTGAGTGAGAGACATGTATTCTGTTTATTTGTTACTTCCCCCAAATAACTAATAGAAAATAGGCATAGTCAGTACAAAGTAATTCCTGGTTGACTGACTTGAAACTTTATGGGGGACACAGGGCAGTAAACACAACATAAAAGCACACACTCATTATAAACATACAGGGAACATGGGGAGCCACTGTGGTAGATAAACACAAGAGTAATCACCCAAAGAATGATCAGTTGAGAAATGGTTTTGAAGAACGGGTGGTGGTGTATGGTTTTAACAAAAACATTCCAGAGATAACAGTGATAGCCAGGACCAGAGCTGCCTCGTAGAGAGGGCCACAGGCAGGCGCGCTAGCTGGTTCGAAGGGCCAAGCCCTGCCTGTGGGAATCAGGAAGGCAGGTGGGAGGAAGAAGCCGGAATGTCTTGAAAACAAAGATTATGAGTTAACAAGACATATGGCAACGACTGTGTTTCTGAGAATGACGGGAACAAAAGATTTAAGAGAGCCATCTGTGAACTGTTTATATATAAATCAAGCAGGGATGGGGAGGTGGGATCCTTGCAGTAGTTTATACATGAGATAACTAGTGCCTATACCAGGGTCTATGAATGTACATACTAGAAATAGAAGTGGCAGGATTCAGTGGTGGTGGAAGAGAGACAAACTAAGAGAGCTTCATGGCTACAAGCTAAAGGAAAATGTCATGATGACAGTAAGACATTGTTGGAAGCCAAGTGCTGAGTTTATCTATTTTAGACATGCTTGGATGTCATGGGCTAGCTATATGGAGATGACCCACAGGCATAAAAAGGGCCAAACTGTAGAAAAGGTGACATCAGGGTTGGATCTAAGAGTCATCCACGTACAGGTGAAACCAAGTGAGAAGCCATGTTCCCCCAGGTAAATGAACTTAAAAGCAGAAAGAGAGCTGGTCTGAGTACCAAGACACCCTAGGGACTTGCATAAATATTTGTAAGAACTAAGAAACTATGTCTCTAAGGTCAGGGGGTCAAGAAGGTTCCTAATACCACCAAACAGGAATACTGTAAGGACCTGAAAGATCAGGTCTAGGAATCTTGACTCCTTTTCTCCTGAGCATCTGCTGGTGCTACAGTTTTACCACTTCATCTCAAGTCCCTGTAAGACTCCAGGATGGGAGACTGGCCCTGGCCTGGGCTAGGGACTTGTGATGCAGCTGTGGTATGTGGACACGGCACCTTCAACTAACCCTTAGAAAAACTTCTTCATTTTGTTTGTGTGATTTATCCTATGCTGTAGCTTTGTGACATTTCCTAGTTCCACACATCTGGCCCCTGGGCCTTTGCCACATCTGGGCATACTTTGTCTTCCGAGATAAGAAGAACACGACCCTCATATCTCTATAACTATAAAAGCAGCTATAAATATACTTTCCAAATCCCAAAATGGGGATTGCGTTGACAAGGTTTTTTTTTTCTGACTTACCAACTTATTTATAAGAAAATTCCCACTAATGTATAAAAATTTTATCACATTTAACCGTACGTTTAACTGACTATCCTTTATTGGCCAGAACAGAACATGAGATTGGGCTACCCAGAAAATTTCAGAAAAGATCTAGGTAGCCCAGCCAGAAGCTTAGGCTAGAATCAGGGAACTAGTCTGGCAGGGTCTGTCCTCGGAGGCTGGGGGATGACATTTTAGAAGCCAAAAAGTAGCCAACTTGGGGTGAGCAGGAATGTTGCTGGGGCAGGAGGCTGGAAGAGCCTGAGTAAGCCTTGCCTCCCAGCGCCCCTGACCATAGTGCCAGGATCTTCCTTACCTCGTTCTCCCCCTGCTGCAAAATAGGTCCCGAGAACTGCCTTCCCAGACCCATGGTCACATCCCTGACCACGGGGCTCAGAGCGCAGAGGGCACTGTCCACAGCTGCCACCGAGGAGCAGGAGGGAGAGCTCACTGGGGAACAGCTAACGTAACAGCTAAAGTGTGCGATTTCCTGGTGCACGAGCAGATGCAGACAGCTCGGAGGAGGACCTGCTGGGGAGGGGGTGGATAGTAAATGGGCTCCTCCTTCTGTTGCCTATGTATTGATGAAAACAGGGCTCGAACTAGAGGGAAGCCAGTGAGGTGCCTAGGACACATGATTTAAGAAGGCACTCGCTCTCAGGGTCAGGCAAGGGCCTCCTTAAACTATGCACTCTAGGCGCCTCACTCGCTTCATACTAGTCCTGGCCCTGGATTCAAGCAAGTCTCACTCAATAGCTTAAACTTATTCCCTAGCCCTCCACCCTACCCGGCGGGATACTGGTGTAAAAGACAAGGGACTTAAGTGTAAAGCGGGGAGCCTTCAGCCATCAGCCCACCATGGCCACTCTAGTCCGCCCCAGCTCTGGCACTTAAAGCTGAGGTTACCAGAATTCTCTCCTGGCCTCTGTGATGCCTTGTCTCAGCTGACCAGCAGCTTCTGATAGAGCAGCTAAAGGCCAATGGTGAGTGGAGGCTCCTTTGAGAAGTGAGTCAAAGGACATAGGAAGAGTGCCTCCAGCACCATCATCACTTTTACTTTTTCCCCTGCAAGCGAAAGTTTTGTGTTAAATAGCAGAGTAATAAAACTTATTTGATGGCAGGAAATATCTCCTAACACATCTATTTATTCCCTTAGCACCTAGCACCATGCCTGGCACTTATTAAATGATCTGCAAATATTTGTTGAACAAATAAAAGGCAGGAAGTTGAAGCTGAATGAAGGCTTGTCTCGCCTGTCCACCCCTCACAGGGCATAAATCAGGTCTGCGTTCATCCTAGGGATCCAGTGAGATCTGGGGTGCTACCTGTAGGGACAGTTCTAAAGATGTTTTGGAGGGATGATGCATGACCTAGGCACAGGTTACTCAACTGCCCCTCAAAATTGCGAGCCCTTAGAACATCCACTCTGACGCATACACTGGTAAGGTGGGTCTGGCTCTATGCCTCTGGCCTCTGCCCCAGGACTGTCCGGCCTCCCAAATGGAACCTAGGGGCTGATTATCATAAAACACCATCTCACAAGCTCTAGATGTAGAGCTGTTCACATTATCACTTGCATTCAGCCTTAAGGCACTGTTTCTCTAGCTTTGAGCCAAGAAAGAAGAGAGTTGGGGCTCCTCCCTTTAATTCTTGTCACAATGGAGACTGGGTAGGCCTGGATGATACCGGGGCCCAGAAGCCAAAACATGAGAAACTGGGCTGTGTGCTCACGCTGCCAAATTCACAGGCAGCCCCCGAACCTTAAGACAGTCTTTTAAGTGATGACGTGTTACCTTTAAATGCCTTGTACTTTCCAGATCAGGCCTCTCTCCTAGACTAGAACCTGTCTCCTACCCTGAAACTCTCTTTAGGGGCACGATTCCTGAGTTGTATCCTTAATATCTTTCCTTTGATCCTTACATTTCACATTGGCATTTTTTATATCATTTGCCTGTTTTGCTTTGTATCTTTTTTTTTTTTTAACATCTTTATTGGGGTATAATTGCTTTACAATGGTGTGTTAGTTTCTGCTTTATAATAAAGTGAATCAGTTATAGATATACATGTTCCCATATCTCTTCCCTCTTGCGTCTCCCTCCCTCGCTTTGTATCTTCTTAAGTGCCACTCAGTTCCTTACTAGAACCTACAAATGTCCCAGAGGCCTTCACTCAATTTCTAGCCTGCTCTCTTATCCTTCCTTGGGGTGGGGTGAGGCTTCATCCCTTAACATGGTTTCAACATCCTTCTGTGTATAGATATTTCTCAGATCATCTATTTCCTGCTATTTCCCCCTCTGTCATTAAAGTTCATTATTTCTGCCTACTGTGCACTATCACTTGACATCATCTTGACATCCCTGTTTTAATCAAAGAATTACCCAGGTCTAGGCTCTACAGTGTCTCTAAGTCATTGGTGGTGGGTAATGTTTCGAGTTATGTGACTGTGGCCATGAGTCTGACTTCGGTGGTTTTGTTGGCATCGCTGTGCCAACTCTCACTAGGTCTGGTTGTTTTTGACTCCTGTCTGTGGTCTTAGACTCTAATTGGTACCCAGCATCTTGGCAAACTCCTCAAAGCTAGAGTAGCTTCCATCCTGAGATCTCTCCCTTTCTTCTCGTCCTTATTCATACGAGTATCAGTTTTTTTAAATTTGGTTTGGGACCTTCCAGAAGTAGCCTTGTCACTGCTAGTGTAGCTAGACAAGGTAAAGTTACTGTCACCTGCTTCCTACTTTAGGGCCTTTTCACATGTAACACATGTTGCTTTGTTAGAAGTCAACTGGCATCTGGAACTACCATCGAATTCAGCTCCACAAAGGTTAACAGCTCATTCCGTTTGAGAGCATTTGGTACCTGCTGTCCCCCTGTGATAAGGAAGGACCTGCCAAGCCTGAGAATCTCCCTACCTCACCATCTACCCCACTGGGACCCCACCTTTCAGAATCCGTAGCAGTGAGGCTCTAGCTACAAAGAAGGGACCAAGAGAGCTGCCCCACAGAGTATAACCATATGCCCTGAGACAGGGATTGTTGAGCCAGCTTACGGTCTACAGTGGGTGTCTGCTATCCGGGTAAACAACATGTTTATTAAGGTCTCTGGTTTTCCAGGCAGTACTTTACAGGCACTGGGATGTACAGTATTAGAAAAGACAAGGTCCCTACCCTCAAGAGACTCAAGTTCCAATTAGAATATTAGCTAACATTTATTGAGCACTTACCATGTGCCAGGCAGTATTAAGTACTTTACATGTACTAATATTTAGTTAAGGAGACAGAAACCATAAAAAATTACTAGCCAAGTGAACAAAGGACAATGAAAGAGAAGAATTAATCCTACTGTTAATGGTCAGCGAGGATTCATAGAGGTGACATTTGAGATCGGACATATAAGATGTCCAAAGTTTCACTAGAAGAGGAAACAGACTTTGCAGAGGAACCACATAGCTAGTAGCCCTAGAGGCTATAGCAGACGGTGTGAAGGATCAAGTCAGCATCCTACTAAGGATGTGTAGACTGGACCCACAGTGGGCGGGGCTCTGAATGCCACGTTAAAAAGTTTAGACTTTATCCTTTAAAAGACCTTCAGTATCTCTCCCTTGCCTGAGCCAAAATGACTTGATCAGGTCTGTATTTTAGAAGAATAATTTCTGGCATCTGTGTGAAGGATGGATTGTAAAAGGGAAGAGACTCAAGCTGGGGAGGCCAGTGGGGAATTTTTTTCAAAAGCCTGGATGAGAGATAAAGACCTGTATCTGGATGCTGGCAATGGCAAGGGTGAATAAAGGAGGAATTCCAGTGAAGGCAGAGGGAGAATTGTCCAGATTTGGGTTAAACACAAATCTAAATGTGAGGGAGGAGTCGCAAGAGGAAACAAGGTTTCTAGCAGATTTTTCACCAAGATAGGGAGAACAAAAGGAAGGGGGGGAGAAAATGAGTTTTGTTTGGGTCATGAGAGACTGCCAGGTAGGAACGATCAGTAGACAATCAGAACTGCAGTTCAGGAAAAAAAGGGCAAGAGGGAGACTTGGGAGTTTTGAGTACATAGAGCAGGAGAGAACCAAGGCTAAAATGGTGGGGGACACTGACATTTAGGGGCAGGACAAGTAGTTGAAAAGGGGCGGTTAGGGGGGAAGAGGAGAACCTAGGAAAGCCAAGCTCAATAACTTCTTTGCCAGAAGAATGAACTGGTGGGTGAGTAGGCTGGTTAGCTCCAGAGAGGTGAAGTAGGATGAGGGCTGGATGAAAACTGGAGAGCTGGAATAAATTATTAGTTCTTTCTACCCATCTTAGACTTACTTCAGAAGAGGGATGCTGGTGTGATGACAAGCTTGAAAACAGGCATCTGCTGACAAGGGAAGGCCAATGGGGCAGGGGAGTGACAATGCCTCACTTATTTGCCCTTTTATCTGCTTGTGTCCCTTCCACTCAGAGCCCCGAAGCCAGGACAGGAGACGGCGGCAGCAGCCACTGACCCATCACCCTACTTCAAGCAGCCCGGCCCCGTCCCCAACTCCTGTTAGTTCTAACACAGCCTCTTTACACATGGGCTCCTGCCTACTGCCCAACTCACTCGGCACATCAGGTCTGTACCCACCGCCCCTGAAATCTGGGTTGGCCAACCTCCTTCCTTCCCTACCTCCCAGGGCATAGGCCAGACTCCTGACTAGGCTTGAAGAAATCCCTCCAGCTCTGCTGCCATGTGACCTGGACCTCATTCCTGACTTGATGTAATACAGGCCACTCCAGACCAGGGGCACCAGTTATCCTCCTGGATTATCCTAAATCCCTAACATCAATGCCCTTGTACAGGAGGCTGGAGTTTAGTGAACATCTTTGTGTAATAAAATAACAGTTACCACTTATTGAGCGTTTACTATGTGGCAGGCACTGCTCTAAGCACATTATCTCATTTAATCCTTATTTTTACAGTTGAGGAACCTGAGGACTTTTCCTACCTGCTATTTATTCAAGCTCCCTGACTCCAGGAGCTGGGCAACTTAGACAAAACTGAAGAATGAAAAAAGCATAGGCCTTTCACCTGTCACCACCGCAAATGTTGTGTGACCATATCATCCACAAAGAGCCTAGACCGTCTGCTCTCCTTTTAAGTTATAGACCCAGCCGTGTAAAGCACTGGATGGGGATGATTTCTAAAACTTCAGCCTAACATCTCCTACCTCCCTCAGAGCCCACTACTCCCAACCTGTTAACTCTCTTCGACGGGTAGCCCTGAATCCACCAGTCTTGGGTACTGATGACTTGATCCTTGAATGCTCACACATATGACTGGGATAACTCTAAGGTCTATAAATTCATTGTAGTTCAGTTGAGTGGGTTCTGATTCAAGCTCAAGTTACTGTTCTACCCCTCGGACCAGACTAGAGCGTGACGTGCTTCTGAACCAGCGGCGATTTTGCCAGGCAGCGGACATTTTTCTGGAGATGTTTGGTTGTTACAGTGGGGAGGAGGCAGGGGAAGAAATGGCATCTGCTGAGCAGAGGCCAGAGATGCTGCTAAACATCCTGAAATACACAAGGCAGCCGCCCACAACAAAGAATTATCCAGCCCAAAATGTCAATATTGCCAATACTGAGAAACTCTGATCTAAAGGAAGTTACCTCTTCTCCCTGGCCCCATCCTGATATCAGTTTCTTTTGTTCCCTAGGGAGTAGCTGCTCATTCCTACCCTCAGGGGACAAACCAGAGGCTGTCATGGTGATTGGGAAAGGCCTGCTAGGGGCTGGACCTCGGATCCCCTGTATCAGGACCCGACTACAGGTAACGTTTTTGGGTCTTCCCCAGTCCCCAGCATAGCGACTCTTGCAGAGCCCAGCAAGGCGCTGTTCACCTGGGTAGTGGGAGGGAAAATGCCCAGCACTGCTTTACACCCTCTCCCCACAACCACAGCAGAGAGCTGCTCTGATGCCTGAGTGCCTGTCTGTCCGGTGCTGCACCCCCGTCCCCTTCAGCCAGGTCTCTTGCTTGCTTCCAATCCCAGTATCCCTGCCAGACATACCCTAACCTCAGCCTGCTAGCTTTGGCTTTGCCTGCCCCTGCCTTAGCTTCTCCTCTCTTTCTGCCCAGACCTGCCCGAGGAGAGTTCCCGCCAGGAGGGGTCCCGGATTCCCCAGGTAACACATCTGGTTGCTGCTCCTAGGAACAGCTGTGCCACCAACTCCGATTCACTCCAGATCCCCATGCTAGGCTGACTGAAGTTAGGTGTAGGCAGAAGCTGACTGAACAGGTGAAGCTTAAGCTGCTCTGGCAGGGGCTGAGGCAATGAAGGCTCTGAGGCAGACCCACTAATCCTCCAACATCTTTCCACACCGTGCTTCTCTACTCAGCCAGATCTTGACCGTGGTATAGCCATGAAGGTTAAATGCTGGACCCTTCTGACTCCCCTAGTTAAGCTTGGAATGTATAGTCATAGACTGAACCCAAGAGTTTTCTAGCTATTATCCTGCCCTACCTTCTCAGCTAGGAACAGTGCCCAGGAACTCAAGGTCCCAGTACCCGTGTTGACACCCATACTACACTCATACGTGTGGATACTAGAAGGAAACCTAGAAGCAAAAAGTTCATGGAAGAATCCAGCCTCATAGCCTACCCCCTGTCCACACAGGCTAGGCCCAGGTTGGGCCGGGGCTCACCGCCGACTCGCAGAGGGATGAGAGGCTCTTCGGGCCCCACGTCCCCTACCCCCCGGAGCAGGGAGAGCAGTGAGCCAGAGCCGGGACCCTGCTCCATACCACGGTGAGCACCAGGGTGCAACGCTTCACCCCACCTCTCACTTCTATCCCCTTATTCCCATTTCTGCCATTCAAGATCATTTTCTTCCTTCCCTTCTCCCTTTGACCCCCGAAAGACTAAATGTACCTTGAGAACCTAGTCCCTGACTTTTTTCCCCATCATGCTGTCCGTCTTCACTCCAACAGACAAGAGAACAACTTCTAGTTAGGCCTAAGGAGCAGGCTGGTCAGACCATTCCTGTCAGACCACTGTGCAGTGCTCAACCTGCCTATCCTCACCCACCTTGCCTCTCTCACCTCCCAGCCCCTGGATGAAAGACCAGAAGAAGGGCGGAGTTTTCACAACCCTGACTCCTCTCTCTTCTCTGTTGCAGGCTGCCTCAGGCTGGGCCCCCACGGCCCTGCTCTGCCCCTGCCTTTTCTCCTATTTCCCGTAGTCTGTCTGACTCCCAGTCCCGGATTTGTTACAGTGGGGGGCCCTTGGGCCAAACTGAGGTTTGTTTTGTCCCTAAATCTCCTCCACTCACTGTTTCTCCTCGGGTCTGAGGCCTTGACCTTCACGCCCAGCACATGACCCGGAGATGGGGAACACAGTGAGAAATGTGCTAGTCCCCTTTCTCAGCTCCTGATTCCATGTGACAATTATAACTCCTTGGAACGCCAGCCACACTGTTCTGAGACACAGCAGAGCATCACCTTGAGACAGGACAAAGCAGGGACCTGCCACCCCTTCCCTCCCTCCACAGCACACGATTTTGGGACCACAAAAAAAATCTATATTTTTATACTGGGGGGAGGGAGTAGAAAATAAAGTACCCCTATGCTGGGCCCTATTCAGTGGCAGCTTCTTGTTCCATAAGGTTAAGGAAGACTTTGAGGAAATTAAAGTTGTTTGGAAAAATCCAGGTGTAGTTGCTTTGTATGTTGTGATGGGTAGAAGGGATGAAGTGAAGTGTGAAGGCCCCTCACACCCTCCATCTTGCCTCAGACTATGTCCTGGAACCCTAGAAAAGAGGGGGAAAGACCTGAGGTAAGGAAAATGCTGCAGCTTTCCTCTGGGGCAATCCTTCAGGAATCAACTCCCATCCAGCCTGTCCCCCCTTACAATTCTCGCCCACACTTATGGGTTGGTTTACCAGACGTTCACACAGCACCTCCCCCCATCCCATTCTTCTCTATGGCTTGGGTCTACACTAGCCAACCCCTAAATCAGTGCCCTGTGCCCCTGAAATAGAATTCTCTATCTTTCCAACCCCTCACAAAAAAAATTATGCCTAAATAAAACCCTAAACAACCTTGGAAAAGTGAGTACTATTTAAGTGAAGAGCCTAAATCCTCTTACTTGGACGGCATCCTCAGTACCTTTATTCCTTCGGGTGTCAGTACTTTCTTGTACCCGTACTATCAACTTGGGCATCTGGGGACCACAGGAAGATGGGGACTGAGGGGGTTTAGGGAACCCACCCCGTTCTAGCAGGGAGCAGTTTAAGGGGGAAGGGGGCAGGGCACTCGCTGCTCTGTGCGGATAAAGGGGCCGAGTATCATGCTTGGCCCAACACTTTCTGATTTGAAGTTTCGAACCCTTCACGCCCTGGCGCGGCCCCGCCACTCACTCTCTGGGGCTGGGCGCTACAGCCCCGTACCGTTACCTGGGGCGGAGAAAGCGCCACTTTCATTCCTGCTTCTTGGGATTGTTGACGGCCACGTAGTGATAGAGAACGACAAGCAGGAAGAGCGACACGCCCAGCATGTTGGCAAAGATGGCGAGCTGCACGTCCGTGATCATGCTGCGGAGAAGAGGGGGGACTGAGCCTCGGACCGGCGCACTCCTCGCCCAGACCAGGACCCTTCCTCGCCGCACTGGCCCAGCCACCGCCGATGGGCCGTGGACCGCGCCTGCGTGCCTCTCACCTGATCAGCAGGGCTCGGCTCCGACACGATCTGTGGACTAGCTCGAGGTAGGAGACCTGGACCGGAAGTTTGCTGCGCCAGCTCAGTCCCAAAACAGCCACTTCCGGCCGTCAGGCTCGGCCGGTAAGGGCTCCCTAGCCCCCGCGTCTCGCCTGCTCCCGCGGCGCACTCGCAAGGGGCGGGGTCTTGGGCGGGGCTGAGGAGGGGCCGGCCGCCGTAGGGGGCGGGCGGGCTGCAGACGCTCGCTTCGTACGCGGCACGGCGCAGCTGTGAGCTGTTGGCGTGGTCCGGGACAGGGTTAGGGGCGCTGGGGCCGCTTCCTTGGAGCCGAGGAGTGGACTAGAGCGAGGGTGTGGCGGCGGGACCGAGCGGGAGGCTCGGCCTGACCCTAGACTCCGGCCCCCCTCTCGGTCGCGGGCCCACATGCTGCTGCCCACCCTTCGCTTCCCGGCCCGGCCAGGTGCTTCCTTTGCGCCCTGCCCTCAGGGTCCTCACCCTGGTCCGGGCGGCCGGGAGAGGGGTAAGAGGCGGTGCAGAATGGGGACAGGGCTGGGACGGCCGGCTAACTCTCCTCGGCGCCAGCCTTTCTGCCCCACATCCGCCAAATAGAACGATCGTGCCTGTGATCTGACCAGTGCCTCCCTTCCGGACTCCCTCCCTCCATCCCACTCTCAGAGGTGGGCGTCGGAAATAGGGCGGACCCTCCCGGAATCAAAACCCAAACCGTGGGACTTAAGCCAAGTGGGAAATCACCCCCCACCCGGATGTGAGGGAGGGGGGAAAGGAGGAAAGGCTGGGACCAGCAAGAGGGATCGTGTGGGTTATAAGCAGAGTGGGCCACCGAGGAGAAAAAAGGAAGATGACTGGGTAGATGTCCGAGGGTCTCTGGTGAGGGGAGAGGCAGCCTGGGGCTCTACAACCCTCTGCCCAGCCAAAACCTACTCCCCCCCACCTCCTTGCTTTCCCTCAGCTTCACCATAAAAGGGAACGGCACTGAGCCAGGCTGGGGCCAGGGGCTGGGCTGTTTCTCTGGAGCTGTCAGGGGTAATGGAAGCCAGTTGCTCTGCGGTAGAGGGGGGCCAGGGCTCAGGGGACGCCTCTGCTTCTCTGAGCCAAAGAAAACTACAGGAGCTGCTATGGGGCTGGAACAGCTGGGTAAGGGGACTGACTGGCAGGCTGTGTGCACGGTGAGCTAAGGGTGCACTAGCCCGGAGTGGGCTTCCCTGGCCTGGGACCATCAGCAGTTTGTCCTCCATGCACCAGCCCAGTGACTCCTAAGCTTGGTCTCGGCCTTTAGCAGTCTGTAGTTTCCCGGCCTCCCCTCTCATCACGCAGCCCCCACCATTTCCCAGAAGTTTTCTGTTTAGAATCCCAACCCCATGTTCCCTCCACATAACGGTGAAATCCCAGCCATGTACTCCCTCATGCGTCCCCTCAGTGAGCAGTCTGTTCCCAGCTCTGCTCTGGGAGAATGAGGGTCTAGGTCTTAAAGGATTACACACATTATGCTTTGCATCTCCTGGAAATTTGAAGCAGATCCAAGAGCAACCAAACTTTTAGATCTGTTGAAACACAGCTAGATCCTGGAAAGTAGACTTTCTAGACTGCAAATGACATAAGGGAAGGCCTTGGAAGTGCTTCAGCTTTCCAAGGCTGTCCAGAAACCAGCTGACCCAGTTGCAAAGTAAACTAGACTCTCAGAGCTGAAGGGGGCCTTCAAGGTCATTTTCTGAAGAAGGAAACTGAGGCCCAGAAGGTAATTGATTTGACCAAGGTTCTACAAATGGTTAGAGACTGTCACCTGATCCTTCTTCCTCTGTTCCATACTCTGTTGTGTCAGCCTGTGGACTCAATAGGTTGTCCTAGGGTCAGGGGAAAGCGGAAAAGGTTTTGTTTTAGAACCATCCAGAAATGTCCTTCACCTCCCAGAACTTCCTGTGCCTAGGTCAGCAAGTCTTTATCAGCCTTGAATGGGTCATTTGGCCTAGTGCCTGGAGGAACATTTTAACCAAGTTAAAAATGGTCTCCAGGACTAAACTGGACTCAGCTAAGAGCTAACAACTCCTGAAAAAAGCTTGGGTGGAAAAGTACGTGGGAAGTGAGACAAGTGAAGCCTTATCCTGGGGGAAATCGGGGGAGAGAGAGGGTTAGGGGGCACGTGGGGCAGGGGGGAATGTGTGGAGCTTAATCTCTGTGATTAGTGTGACAATTTAAAGCAGAAGACATAGTCAGGATTAGGCTCAGGAGTGAAAAGACAACAAGACCTGGAAAAGGGGCACTGGGCCCTGCATCCAGGGAGGTTAGCTCCTGAAGTATCGTACCTGTGGGAAGGGTTGGAAGGAAAAAAAAAGTGTGCATTTGTGCATAGTGGACTTTTGCTCAAGAGTCCCCACAAGCTGGAATTCCCATCTGGGTTGGCATGACCCAAGGCCCGGTTGTTATTATTCCCCCCTTTTTCCTCCCACTCTTCAGTCTTCTGACCGAGGGTGGTAGGCATAAAATGCTCCTTACTGCTGGGGCCCCTATCTCTCTGGCCCCGGGCACAGGAGTTCATTGCGCCATCAGTGATGGTTGACTGAATGCGTTAGCTGCCTGGTACAGCCAAGATTTCCCATTGGCACTAGACCCATGGAAATCTGTCTTGGAGAGGTTATAAGATAGATCTTGTCCTAGTGCCCGAGGGGCTCTTAGCCTTTTTTGGTCTCAGGAATTCTCTTCCAGTCTCTGGCAATTTGTGGCTGCCTATCAGTACCACCGCCACCACTGCATTCCCTCCAACCTTAGTCTCCACTGCAGCCTGCTTGCCCAACACCTCAGGCCGCCCCAGTGAACCCACTGATTTCTTTGATATCTCTGAACATTCATGTCAGGCTCTAGGTCTTGGCTCCTAATTACAGGACTAAATGAAATGCAACCTACCGCCATTATATTTCAAAGGCAACATTTTTGACTTGACACACTTAAAATACAACAGATTTTGTAACTTAAGGGGGCAGGCAAAGGAACGGGTGACAACTGAGTAGTCACAAGATGGCTGGGATGACTTTTTAAGTTGCCAGGAGCTCCTGAACGGAGAAGACCGGGAAGAGCAGAGAAAGCAAACTCACAGCAGCAGCCAGGGCCACCTGGAGGGGAAGTGAGTGAGCTTCCGGCCAGGGCCAGGGCCTAAGCAGCTGCCTTCCACTGACAGCGACTTTGAAATCAGGACCTTCTAGGACCAACTCCTTCAGGTCTCCCTAGGTGCCGATCCCCTCACCTCTAAGGAACAGGCACAGGTTTCCATTTCTGATGGTTCCAGAGTTTACTGTCACCATCCTGTCTTTTCGCCAACATTTCTTCCAGTCATCAGGATCATATTCTGGACGTCAGAGGTAGATCACTCAGATTCACATTGAAGATTTGGTGGCATCCATTCTTATAGTTTCCAACTATTGTCCTGCAAATGGTTCCCAGAATCAAGACCCACACTGCTAACCATCTCCTTTGGACGTTTATTTCCATTGAGATGTGTTATTCTCATCTTAAACTCAGGATGCCCAAACGAAGGTCATCTTTCTTTCCTTCAAACCTGCTCCTCTTCTCGATTTACTCACGCTGGCTCAAACCCTGGAAGCTTCTGTGGTGTCCCCCTTCATCTGGTCCCTCATTACCCATGCAGTCACCAAGCAGTCACAGCCTTCCCTTCCAAGTCTGCGTCACTTTGCAGTGTAGAATTTGGAAGGGACCTGAGATGACAGAAAGATAGCAGACCCCCGGTGGAGTCAGGGGGTTTGCTCAAAGTGATAACACTATTTAGAGGAGGAGCTGGAACCAGCATCCTTGTGCCCTAACACCCTGCCCATTGCTCTTGCCAAGAATATCTTCTTTCTGTGTGCGTATCGACCCCCTACTCAAAAACTTGTAACCCAAGCTGTTAACCAGTCATCTGAACCTCTCCCTGATTTTTCCACAATCAACCTCTCTGACTTCCTGACACAAGGAAGAGCTAACATTTACCACATGCCAGACACTATTCTAAATGCTTCACATGGATTAGCTTAATCCACATGAAACTAGGAAGGAGGGAACTATGATTATTCTCATGTTACAGATGAGGAAACTGAGACAGACCGCTTTCACCAACCTGAAATCTCTCCCCCTCCCCCGTCCCTGTTTTTCACTTCCCCCCACTACCACATTTATCAGATTCTCTTTCTTCCAATAGCTCTTCTCTGACTCCCCACAGCAGCCAGCTATCTTTCCCCTCCTCTTACCCAGAGCACAGCATCCATCTGGCCTTCTGTCTGTCCTGCCCTGTGTTCGTTCTGTCGGGCGCTTGTGTCCTGTTCCCCAGCAGGACCAGCTACTCCTTACTGAGTCCTACACGTGCCTTTGCTACCCAGGCACCTCCGCAGCGCCCACACACCAGGCTCTCGCCTCCTTTCTGTCTAGTACTGCTGCCTGGCTCTCCCAAGCGGCCCACCACGCAGGGAGACCTGTACAGAACACAACGCTGGGGGCCAGATGGTGAGGGGGGCCGGCTGATAGATTCTGACAGAGTCTCTGGGCAGGCTGGTGGTTGAGTCAACTTCCTTACTTGCCTCAGAGGCTACCAGACTTGGCTCCACTCTAGGGAGTGACTTCCTTCAGGCTAAATACATCGGGCCCAACTCACCTCCCTCCTTCCCTCCCCTCCCCCACTCATGGCTGACCTTCTCCAAGACAAGTCTGAGACCCATGTTCACCTGGCCTTTTGAGAATGAAAGCCTTTTTCCTCTTGCCCATGTCCTCTCCATGCTTGACAGAAGGCTACTCCCCACTTCCAGATTCTTCTGGCTTCTCTGAATTTCTTGCCTGCCTCAGTGAGTCCTTCTCCTTTTCCTCTCTGGCCCAGTGGCCCTCACTCCTCTCCTCCTTTTTCCTCGCAAGCCACTGACCTGGGTACCATTTATATTCTAATCTGAGCCCTGCTCTTGACTTGCTGTGTTACCTTGGACAAGTTACTTTCCCACTCTGGGCCTCAATGTTCACATCTATGAAAGGAGGCAGCCGGACTAGATGGTGAGTGACTGTCGTGCTGAGCCCTGCGATTCTTTCTTCCTTTCACAGCTCTCCTCTCCACCTCTCGCCTCTGCGCTCCTCTCTCAGGCCTTCTCTCCCGGGGTAGGCCTGCCCTGGCCCCAGGAGAGCTGTGGCTCCAGCTCCCGTTCCCTGTCTAAGCGACCAGCCCTGGGCCTCCTCCCCAGCTCTGGCCCCAGCTCCGCTCCATGTGGCCCGTCTGAGAGGCTGGCCCCAAGCCCGGGGGCAACTCCACATTTCTCTGTTTTTCCTTTTTTTTTCTCTCTTTCCCGGAGTTAACAAGAAGCAGATGTGGCGCACGATGGTTGGAGAGGTGGGGGGAGGAAGGGGGAGGCTGGACCGCCAGCCAGACAGGGGGGAAGGGAGGGGAGTGAGGGAGAGAGAGAGGCGGGAGGCCAGGGCCCGCCCCGAAACCACTCTTGCGCCTCTGAGCAGCCACAGGGGCAAAGCCCTGTCACCCTCAGGATCCAGTCATTGGGGAAAAGCGATAGGGAGGCCAGAGGAGGGCCAGCTGGGGCGAGGGGGTGGAGGCCCAGGAAGCAGCATCTGAGAGGGCCAGGGACCAGGCACAGGAGGCCGGGGGGCACAGAGAACAAACCCCCCTCAGAAGTGGAGAAGAGGAGAGCGGAAGGAACCGAGGGAGGGACAGATAGGAGCCTGAGGAGGAGAGAGGAGGGGGAGAGGGGTCAGGCCAGGCGGCCAAGGAGGAGGCGTGCGGCTGGGGGCTGCCGGCAGGAAGCTGGGGACAGGACCTGCTGTCCCTCGGATCCGCGGCGTCCCCCGCTCCAGGCAGAGGCGCCGGTGGTCAGGCCAGGATGTGCCTCTGAGGGCCACCACGGAGCGCCCCCGCCATGGCCCCCGGAACCCTCTGGAGCTGCTACCTCTGCTGCCTGCTGACCACAGCCGTGGGGGCGGCCAGCTACCCTCCTCGCGGTTACAGCCTCTACACTGGGAGTGGCGGGGCCCTCAGCCCTGGGGGACCCCAGGCCCAGAGTGCCCCCCGGCCTGCCAGCCGCCACAGGTAAGAGTCTGGGCCCCAGCCCGAGGCTGGAGGTAGGTGAGAGGGTGGGTGAGAAGGTGTGTATCCTGGCCCCGACCTTGGGTCCGCTCTTCTGGGCTGTCCCCGCCTGGGGCAGGGAAGGGGGAAGAGGAAACCCATCCGCCAGGTGCTCTTCACATGCCCGCCTTCCTTCAGGGCACTTCCAGGGCCCCCTGAAGAGCTAGGCCCCCCCCCCCAACCTCAGGGAGATCTGCTTCCACGTTAGGCGCCCAGGGAAACTACCCTGAGGGACACCAGCCAGGCCTTCCTGCCAGCCGCCAGCTGCATACCAGCCTGGGATTCTCGGCAGACCTCTCATTCCTCTCTAGGGCTCCCTCAGCCCCATCCAGTAACCCACGCTTCTGACGCCGCTCCTCTGCTCCCTGTGGCTCTCCAGCCGACACGGACCAGAGACTGGCGCGAATGGGGCCAAGAGTGTAGAACGTCGAGCCCCAAGGTGGGCAGCGCTCATCAATGGCCTATTCTCTCCTTAACCCTGAGCTGGAGCCCTGCCTGCCCCGTCCTCTCCCCTGAGTGGTGGGTGGAAGCCAGCATCCAGGGGATCACCAGGGGCCCTGGCCAGTCGGTTCACACAGGCCACGCCAAGCTGGGGGTTGAGACAGAGGGACACGAATGAATGTGTGGATTCAGAGGCTCCCCACGTGCCCCCAGCCACGAGGATCAACATCTCGTCGTTGTGGTTTTGCATCTACATCTCCTGTCCCCATCTTGAAAAGTCTTTATTGACTCCTGCTGCACAGGAAGGTGGGGGGGCGGGGAGCCGCCCCTGCCAAAGCCCTGGCTCCCACCGTTCCCAGGGGCCCTTCATGTTTTGACCCTCCCTCCGGTTTGACCCTCTGGTAGCCCCCTGGTCCTTCCTTGGGGGTATGTGTCTCTGGATCTTGGGCCCACGTGGGGTTGTATCTGCAGGAAC
This sequence comes from Tursiops truncatus, assembly GCF_011762595.2. Lineage (NCBI taxonomy): Eukaryota > Metazoa > Chordata > Mammalia > Artiodactyla > Delphinidae > Tursiops > Tursiops truncatus. The sequence goes on along the minus strand of NC_047047.1, from coordinate 67,924,968 downwards.
TGGTGTGCCTACGTGGTGACCCGGACAGTGAGCTGTGTCCTTGAGGATGGAGTGGAGACCTTCATCAAGCCTGACTACCAGCCCTGTGGCTGGGGCCAGCCCCAGTGTTCCCACAGCATCATGTGAGCACCTCCCCCTGCCAAGGGATGTGCACTTGGCTGGGGCTGGGCTAGGGCGGCCAACTGGGGGCATTTGTACCAAGCAGGTAGCAAGGGGCAGGACCGGGGGCTTCAGTCACAGCCAGCTGAGGAGATGCTGAGGCAGCAATTTGGCTGGTGGAATACTGAGGGCAAACTTACCTGGACCACCCTGCCAGCCCCTGGAATGCCTTTTCCGGGCTGGGTCACAGTCAAGGAGAGTTGTTCAAAGTTCCAGCACAGGACAAGGGGAGGAAGAGTAGGGATTTGGCCCTCGGCCAACACGCTGACAACTGTCAACTGAGCAAGGCCACATGCTGGTCAGTAAGGGGGACCCAGCCTGAGGGACAGGTCTAGTCCACCAGCGGCTGCTCATCTCTGAGGACAGGGGCCGGGATCACTACAGGACAGGGAGGAGTCAAGAGGCCTCCCTCTGCCTCTCCCAGGTACCGCAGCTTCCTCCGCCCTCGCTACCGCGTGGCCTACAAAACAGTAACGGATATGGAGTGGAGGTGCTGCCAGGGGTACGGGGGCGATGACTGTGCCGAGGGCCCTGCCCCGGCGCTGGGCCCTGCACCCACCACGCCGCGCCCCCGGCCCCGGCCCGCCCGCCCCAACCTCTCGGGCTCCAGCGCGGGCAACCACCTGAGTGGACTGGGTGGGGAAGGTGAGTACCGGAGCTGCTGGGGAGACGAGGGGAAGGCGGTGCTGGGGGAAGCGTGGGCCAGGCTGCTGCGGGGAACCCCTGCTCCAGGTCAGAAGAGGGGACAGAAGGGAGTTAATGAGATCCCTTCCCATGCATGAGAGCGAGAGCGAGTGAGAGAGAGAGAGAGAGAAGAGAGAGGGAGAATATGTCTGTGTGTGTGTGTGTGTGTGTGTGTGTGTGTGTGTGTGTGTGTGTGTGTGTGTGTGTGTGTGTGTGTGTGTGTGTGTGTGTGTGTGTGTGTGTGTGTGTGTGTGTGTGTGTGTGTGTGTGTGTGTGTGTGTGACAGAGAAGAGAGATTGAGTGGAGACCCAAAGAAAAGGAAGGCAGAAAAAGAGAATGTGCTTGTTCACGCCCACGTGTAGCCAAGATACTTCCTAGTTGGGAACAGCTGCGGAGGAAGGGGGACTTCCTTGGAGAAGCTTGGTCCAAGGGGATAGACAGATGAGACTACAACTCCTAGCATGCACTGCAGCCAACTACAGGTCCCAGGCCCCTCGGTGGCCTCTGGAGACTACAGGTCCCAGAATGCAGCAGTCCCCATTGCCCGGCACTGCAGATGTGCTGTGTTTGCCTGCCAGGGAGATAGCTGTGCTGTAATTATGGAAACAGGAACTTCTGGCTGATTCTCCGACCATCCAGCCAGATCCCCCGCAGCTCGCCTCAGAGCCCTGTTTGTCCCTGTAGTGCTGTGGAGAGGTTCCTACCCCACGTCCGCATTTCACTCACCCTGAGGGAAGGACCTAGTGTCATTCCCTTTTTTCAGATGTTGGAACAGTTTCCATAAAGTTAAGAGGCATTCTGGAAGGTGGAAAGGACCTGGCCTTGGTGGTCTGATGGACGACCTGGGTTTGAAACTTGGCTCTGCCACTTATTAAACTTGTAATCCATGGCCCAGTTAATTAACCTCTCTGGTCCTCTGTTTCCCAGTCTGTGAAATGGGAAGAACTAATGGTATTTGCACAATGGAGTTGCTGGATGCGGGAAGGAGCCATGGTACACATGTGGCTTAAAGGCATTCAGTGAATGGAGTTTCCTACCATCTTTTCTTGCCCAAGTCATGCAGCTAAGGAATGGCCACATCAGCTGGGACCTCTGCCCTCTTGTTGGAGCTGGGGAGCGCAGGACCTAGGAGGTAGGCACTGAGCTCTGAGGCCTAGCCCCTCGCCCTTATGCCTTCCCCTCTCTGCCAGGACCTGGGGAGTCACAAAAGGTGCAGCAGCTGGAGGAGCAGGTGCAGAGCCTGACGAAGGAGCTGCAGGGCCTCCGGGGTGTCCTGCAGGGACTGAGCGGGCGCCTGACGGAAGACGTCCAGAGAGCTGTGGAGATAGCCTTTAATGGGAGGCAGCAGCCCGCAGATGCAGCTGCCCGCCCCGGTGTGCACGAAACCCTCAGCGAGATACAGCAGCAGCTGCAGCTCCTGGACAACCGCGTCTCCACCCACGACCAGGAGCTGGGCCATCTCAACACCCATCACAGCGGTGGTGGCGGCAGCGGTGGCAGCAGGGCTCTGGGCCCAAGCCCGGCCCCTCCCGGCCACAGCGAGGAGCTGCTGCGGGAGCTGGAGCAGCGGCTGCAGGAGTCCTGCTCTGTGTGCCTGGCGGGGCTGGATGGCTTCCGCCGGCAGCAGCAGGAGGACAGGGAGCGGCTGCGAGCGCTGGAGAAGCTACTGGCCTCCGTGGAGGAGCGGCAGCGGCAGCTCGCTGGGCAGGCCCTGGGCCGCTGGCCCCCTCCGGAGTGCTGCCCTCCAGAGCTGGGCCGGCGACTGGCTGAACTGGAGCGGAGGCTGGATGTGGTGGCTGGCTCGGTGACAGTGCTGAGCGGGCGGCGAGGCGCCAACCTGGGAGTAGCAGCTGGGCAGGGGGGCCACCCCCCAGGCTATACCAGCTTAGCGTCCCGCCTCGCTCGCCTGGAGGACCGATTCAACTCCACCCTGGGCCCCTTGGAGGAGGGCTGGCGGGGGCTTCCCGGGGGCCTGGGCCACTGGCTGCCTGCTGCCCGGGGCCAACAAGAGAGGCTGGAGGGGCTGCTGGCCAACGTGAGCGGGGAGCTGGGGGGGCGGCTGGCTCTGCTGGAGGAGCAGGTGGCAGGGGCTGTGCAGGCATGTGGGCAGCTCTGCTCTGGGGCCCCGGGCGAGCAGGGCTCCGAGGTCAGCGAGATCCTCAGTGCCTTGGAGCGCAGGGTGCTGGACAGCGAGGGGCAACTGCAGCTGGTGGGCTCAGGCCTGCACAAGCTGGGAGCAGCTGGGGAGTCCCAGCAGGCCACGCTGGAGGGACTGCAAGGGGTCGCGGGCCAGCTCCAGGGTCGGGTCAATGCGCTGGATGAGACGGCTGCAGAGTTCGCACTGCAGCTGAATCTCACAGCGGTGCGGCTGGGCCAGCTGGAGGGGCTGCTGCAGGCCCGTGGGGATGAGGGCTGTGGCGCCTGTGGTGGTGTCCAGGAGGAGCTGGGCCGTCTTCGGGATGGTGTGGAGCGCTGCTCCTGCCCCCTGTTGCCCGCACGGGGCCCTGGGGCCGGCCCGGGTGTTGGGGGACCGAGCCGTGGGCCTCTGGATGGCTTCAGTGTGTTCGGGGGCAGCTCAGGCTCAGCCCTCCAGGCCCTGCAGGGAGAGCTCTCCGAGGTTATTCTCACCTTCAGCTCCCTCAATGACTCACTGCATGAGCTCCAGACCACAGTGGAGGGCCAGGGTGCTGATCTGGCTGACCTGGGAGCCACCAAGGACCGCATCATCTCTGAGATTAACAGGCTGCAGCAGGAGGCCACAGAGCACGCTACAGAGAGTGAGGAGCGCTTCCGAGGCCTGGAAGAGGGACAGGCACAGGCCGGCCAGTGCCCCAGCCTAGAGGGGCGACTGGGCCGCCTGGAGGGAGTCTGTGAGCGGCTGGACACGGTGGCCGGGGGACTGCAGGGCCTGCGCGAAGGCCTCTCCAGACACGTGGCTGGGCTCTGGGCTGGGCTACGGGAAACCAACAGCACCAGCCAGACACAGGCCGCCCTGCTGGAGAAGCTGCTAGGGGGGCAGGCCGGCCTGGGCAGGAGGCTCAGCGCCCTTAACAGCTCCCTGCTGCTCCTGGAGGACCGGCTTCACCAGCTCAGTCTGAAGGACCTCACTGGTGAGGGGGCAAGAGGAAGCACGGGGTGGGGGCACTCCTTTCAAGTCCTTTCTTTCTCCTCCCCTGACCCTGCGACAGCCCAGCTTTAACCTCATCCACTTTCTCCTTGCCCTCCCCAGCATGAATTGCAGATCCACCTCTGTCCCAGGGCTTGGTTTGTCCACAAGAGATGATCCAAGGTCCCAGCTCCCCGCCCTCCCCTGACGGCTCAGACAGGCCTGTGGGTGGAGGAGGGGTGCTGCTCTGCCGGCTAGGTACCCAGCATGGGCAGCGAGGGGCCCCATCACCCTGTCCCTGGATCCACCACCTTCCCTGTCCTTTGGAAACTCCTTTTTAAGGCTCTCCTTCAACTTAGTTTTGTCACTGTAGGTCCTGCAGGTGAGGCTGGGCCACCAGGGCCTCCCGGGGTAGAGGGACCCCCAGGCCCTGCCGGACCTCCGGGACCTCCAGGCAAGGATGGACAAAAGGGGCCCATCGGACCACCAGGTATCGTGGGCTGAGATCCTCGCTGCAGCCAGGGCTACTCCCAGCCCCAACCCCGGCTGCTCCGGGCTTGACATTCTACTCTGAACCGGACAGAGAAGGGGGGGAAAGAGGCAAGGAACTGGGGCTGCTACATGGCTGACAGTGACTAGGAGCTAGGATAGTCACTGTGTTGGCCAGTTAGCTGTGGTGGCCTCACTGCTGTGTTGAAGACGATGCCTGAGCCTATAACGTTGAACAGAATGGACCCTATCTGTTCCTCCTTTTCTTGATACGCCCAGTTCTGTTTTGGAGTCTGCATAGCACCTAGCACAGTGGGAAAGCAGATGTTTGCTGAGTGACTTAGCGAGAGCTGCCCTACTTCTCACAGCTCCCTTTTTTCTTCCCACAGGTCCCCAAGGTGAACAGGGTAAGTTCCTCTCATTCAGTGCTGGAGGGCGGGGAACTGAACTAGGATTTGGAGGATGGAAGGCCTCAGACAGCCCTGGGGGTAGAGACCCAGGAGGGGAAGGGGGCTGGGCAGCCCTGCACTGAGCGTCCACTCTGACACCCTCCCTACCCCACCTAGGAGCAGAGGGGGCACCAGCAGCCTCTGTGCCCCGGGTGGCCTTTTCAGCTGCCCTGAGTTTGCCCCGCTCTGAACCAGGCACAGTGCCCTTTGACAGAGTCCTGCTCAACGATGGGGGCTACTATGATCCAGAGACTGGTAAGCCTGGGAGTGGGCAGCTGGGCACTGGGGGGGATGGGGGAGGCTGTGCAGTGATATGTCCCCATTCTTGCCGTTTCAGACAAGCTGAGTCTTTTCATTCTCTGGTTTGGGGAGACCCCTATTCTCTCCTTCATTTATTCATTCTCACCACAGCTTGGACTGGGGGGTGAGGTGGGGAGGGGAAAAGCCGGGGAGGGGAAAAGCCGATCATTCCACAGCTCTTTATGGGGGCCTCTTCTTGCCCAGGCACTGTTTTAAGTGCTGGGGATGGGGAAATGAACAAAACACTGGTTTCCCTGCCGTCCGTGGAGTTCTAGTAGAAGAGAGGTGAAAAGAGCCAGAGGGTCCCTCCGCACGTAGTCCAGGAGTTCTGCAAGGGCTCCCGGACACCTTCACGGCCCCTGCCACATGTCTCCCTCCTGATTGCCACTGTTGTCCCCAGGCGTGTTCACGGCGCCTATAGCCGGACGCTACTTGCTGAGCGCGGTGCTGACTGGGCACCGGCACGAGAAAGTGGAGGCCGTGCTGTCCCGCTCCAACCTGGGCGTGGCCCGCATAGACTCCGGTGGCTACGAGCCTGAGGGCCTGGAGAATAAGCCGGTGGCCGAGAGCCAGCCCAGCCCGGGCGCCCTAGGCGTCTTCAGCCTCATTCTGCCGCTGCAGGCCGGGGACACGGTCTGCATCGACCTGGTCATGGGGCAGCTGGCGCACTCGGAGGAACCGCTCACCATCTTCAGCGGAGCCCTGCTCTACGGGGACCTGGAGCTAGAACAGGCATAGACAGGGAGCCGGGCCCCACCGGCCCGAAGTGTCTACGCCGGCCAAACAGCCAGCGGGGGTGGGGTGGGGGTGGGCTCCGGGGCGTCTCGCCTGGGACGGGGCCCCGACCCGGGGCAAGCTGCAGTCTCTGTACCCGCCGCAGCAGCGCAGGCGCCCAGAGCAGCGTCCTTCCCACGGTCGGAGTGCGCCGGGTCGGGGACTCTGGGGTCTCCTCGTCCAGACTTTTGGCCTGATCGCCGTCCCTGCAAGACTCGGACTGCGGAGGAGCTAATCCTCGCACACTTTGCTCCCCCAACTGGCCTCTAGGCCGAATCCCTGGGCTCCGGGACTCTCGAGGGGGCTCCGGCCCCCACCGCCATACTAAACTATTCAGGAATAAAGACACTTGGGTTTTCTAAAAAAAAAAAAAAAAACTAAACAAGCTGTCTGCTCTACTATGTGTTCAGGGGTAGATAGGCGTATACAGGGGACGGGGTGAGGGAGCCCCGGGTTCCGGACCCTGCTCGCGTCCTCCGCTTTGGCAGGGGTAGCTCTGCCTGCACTTGCACTGGACGCGCAGGCGAGAAGTGCGCCCGGGGCTTGGAGCGCTAGCCGGGCCCCACTACGGGTCGCGCCTTTTCCGCCGGCGTCCGCCAGAGGGCGCTGGGAGACGAGACCGCGGCGCCGCTGGGCGGTGTCTTCCGTCACGTGACCTCCGCCGCTCATCTTGCGTGCCCCAGCTGCTCAGCGGCGGAGGCGAGGCCTCGAGCTGGGATTGGCTGGGTCTCGGGGGCGGGGCGGGACAGCGGGGACCGCGCCAGCCGCGGCTCTGGATGCCGGGGTCCGGGCCGCAGCTGCGAGGCCAGACTCAACACCGCGGGCCTAGAGTCTGGAGAGGGAGCCGCGGGTGCAGGAGAGGGCGGGACAAGCGATGCCTTTCTGCTGCACTTTCTCTTGGCATTCATGAGGTTGCCTAGCTGCGCTTCAGAGAGATTTGTATTAGCTCGGAGTCCGTCTGACAAGTGAGGAAACTGAGGGCGAGAATTTGAAGGCGTAGCCATCTCCTGGGCCACGCAACCTGCTAAGGGGAGGCCAGGGACCAAGACCGCGGGGTCTGCACTCCCAGGCCCGCTGGGGTCGATGCGCGTGGGGAGCAAGAGCCCGGCTCCGTCCTCTGCACCTCGCCGCTGCAGGAGGCTCCTTGGAGGAGGAGCTCGGGACGCGGAGGAGGAGCCAGTACAGACTCTGGGAGCTGGGACACGATTCTCCGGGATAAGAGGCAGAGCCCGGGAGGAACCCCGTCAGCCGAGCGGGCAGAAATCTCCGGGAGCAGCATCATGGAAGAGAAACAGATTCTGTGCGTGGGGCTAGTGGTGCTGGACATCATCAGTGTGATGGACAAATACCCGGAGGAGGACACGGACAGCAGGTAGGGGCGCCCGGGCCCCTCGGAAACCCTAGGGGCCGCTGCAGCCCCGCGTTGTGCCAGGCGGCCAAGACCAGAGGGCTGCGGAGCAGGGGGTGGGGGGGCCGGGGGGCCCGCAGCGAGGCCTTGAGAGTCGCCTTGGGAGCTGGTGCCCCCTGCCCTCTGCCCGGGACCTGGGGAAAGAATTGAGGCCTTTAGTAGTAAGATCCAGGCTTTGGATAGCGTTGTGTTCTCCAGTTCCCATTTCAACCCTGGGACCGTGTCAGACATCATTATCCCCATTTTACCGAGTAGGCTAAGCAAGTAAAGACCCTGAGGGACGCAGTTATTTATCCACGGGCACACAGCTAGGAAGGTGCAGAACCAGTTTTTTTCTTTTTAACGAGAACTGTGCACTTGCCTATCACCAGCATTTACTTCTAATTTATTTACCACATATATATCTCATCTGTGTCTTTAAAAAAATTTTTTTGAGGTAGCTTACAATAAGAAGTATGTGCAGTTAGACTGTTCAAGAACTTTCAAAACCATGGTGTTCAAGCTTCCCTGTAGCTCGGGGCTTGCTGGCACGGCAGGCAAATTTGGAGATGCTGTGAGTTATGGGTAGAGCTGGCTCATGAGCCACACAGACTTTTCCCTGGTGCCGAATTCCAGAAGTTTACCAGAAGTCCTATTTCCAATACTCAGTGAACAGCATAGTGGAAGAGACCCTTCTTGGTTGTCTGGTAGAAGTTGAAAAGTCATTTGTTGGTTCCCGTATTTACTCTTGATCACCCTTACACTGTGATCCCGAGACACTGCTGTGTGGTGGAATCCGTGGCTGTCTCTTGGTGCAGTCTAGTGCTCAGAATACGGACAAGAACTGCTTCTTGGCCCTCACTTGTCTCAGCCAAGAACTGGATGAAAGGCGAGTTCAAGATTGAACTCGGGAAGGACACTACAGCAACCACAGCCAGGAGGCTCACTGAGGGCAGAGCCCCCGGCATTCTTCAGGCCATGGGTCCACACAGCACTGTCACAGGCATTGTTACATAGTTTCCTCACAGCAGCCCATGGGAAGCGTGTAAGGATCAGTTGCTCCTCTCTTTAGAGACGAGGAAGCTAAGGATTTGGAGAAATTAGACAATTTCTGTAAGGGGCCACGTAGTTGATGAGTGGCAGAGTGGTGGTCACAACTCAAGCGTCCTGATGCTAGTGTTCCAGCCCTCCGCCCTCTCTAGTGCTCCCTGTTCCTTTTTTTTTTTTTTTGGCGGTACGCGGGCCTCTCACGGTTGTGGCCTCTCCCGTTGCGGAGCACAGGCTCCGGACGCGCAGGCTCAGCGGCCACGGCTCACGGGCCCAGCCGCTCTGCGTCATGTGGGATCTTCCCGGACCGGGGCACGAACCCGTGTCCCCTGCATCGGCAGGCGGACTCTCAACCACTGCGCCACCAGGGAAGCCCCTCCCTCCCTGTTCCTTGGCTGCTGCCCGCCTCATGGAGTTGACCTTTTGCTTTGGGCTGCTTTGTTTGACAGAGGTGACAGCCCCTGGCAAAAGGTGCAGGGACAGTGGGAGGAGGCACAAGGGTATGCTGCCGTGTGGCCCTAGCCCACCTACCAAGGTCAAGCCAGCCCCAGGACTTGGTGGCCAGTGAGGAGGCAAGTTTACTTTCCGGAGAACAGTGCAAATTCTGGGGCTCCAGTTTCTCTAGGAACTGTGGAGGACCTCCAGGGGACCCAGAGCACTTGCTCTGCTGGAGCTGAGTCCCGGTGCCTTTGAGCTTACTCATGTTGGAAGGCTGGGACAAGAGCCTGCTGGTCCCACCCTGACGGGAGCTGGTTCCGACGCTGGGCACTAAGCAAGGTGCCTCTCTGAAGAGACCCTCTGTGCTCCCTGCGCTTGAGGGAGTATCTCCCTGCTCCCCCAGACCCATGGCTCTGCTCCTCTGTGGAGCAGTTTGGTTGTCCACAGGGCCTCTCTCCTGTGCTCCCATCCCACCCAGCCCAGCTCCTGGACTCTGTCTTGCCTCCCCGATGGGCAAACCTGAGTGGGGACACAGTCCTTCCCAGCATCTGAGCCCCACCTTTCCCAGGCTCTCTCCATAGGCAGCCGAGAACTGCCACCTGGAACTCGGCCAGACCCCTGAGGAATGGCCCTGCCTCCCAGAGTCCTGGCTGAGAAGGACCTTCCGGAAAGCATCTTCATGCTCAGCAGAGCATTTCTGCACAGAAAGTTGGGTGTCAATATAACTTTGAAGGGTTTCCACAGAGTAGAACTGTATACCCTTTCCCTGAAGCCGCAACAAGCTGGGACCCAACTACTTTCCATTCAGAAACCACTTGCAGTGGTTTGGGATCAGGAGACCCGGGTTCTGGTATCAGCTTTGTCATTAACTGTTGTTGGGACCTTGAGCAAGTCCAGTCCCTCCAGGCTTCTCCTTTCTTCTCTGCATGAAAATTTCTCTAAAGCTCATAGCTTGAGAAATGTTTGACCTTTTGCAGATTAGTATCCTTCTTTCTAATGAGATCGTGGTCCCCTTTTCCCAAGGCTGAAGGGAACTTCAAGGTTAAGCTTTGTGTACAAATATACCCTAGCCTAAAAATTCTACTTCATTCATTTCTCTTAATTAGTAGTTCTTCGGTACTTGTTCCCCTTATCGTAAGCTGCCACAGTTATTATTATCCTTTTTGGAACTGGAAGCATAGAAATAACAGCCTGTACTGTTACCTCACAGTATTATTGGAGCACAAATGAGAAATCATTCAGGTTCTTTGACCATGTATGCATGAGTTATCATTTTTGTTGTTGATGATGACAATGAAGCCCTTCAGGTGTATCTTGACTTAGTTTCCTTTTGTTAGATTTTCAGTAAAGATGGAGAAAAAAAAAAGGAAGAAAAAAAAAGGTAACTATGCACTGTGATGGATGTGTTAACTAACCTTATTGTAGTAATCACTTCACAAAATATATGTATATCAAACTCATCACGTTGGGGCTTCCCTGGTGGCGCAGTGGTTGAGAGTGCGCCTGCCGATGCAGGGGACACGGGTTCGTGCCCCGGTCAGGGAAGATCCCACATGCCGCGGAGCGGCTGGGCCCGTGAGCCGTGGCCGCTGAGCCCGCGTGTCCGGAGCCTGTGCTCCGCAACGGGAGAGGCCACAACAGTGAGAGGCCCGCGTACCAAAAAATTAAAAAAATAAAAAATAAATAAATCATCACGTTGTACACCTTCAGCTTTCAGAATGTTATATGTCAATTATATCTCAATAAAGCTGAAAAAAAAGGAGAAACAAACAAAAATGGAGAAAAACTGGTTTTCACTCACTGGTCTTTTTAACTTTTGTCATCATAAAAGTTACCACACACAACTTTCTTAAATGATCACAATGTCCGGGTTTGCTTCCTGTCTTAATTATTTTAATCTGAGTTATTACTGAAGTGGTCTCTCCTAAGACAGGAGCAGCAGGAGATTTGCCACCTTTGAGAAGAGGCAGCTCTCAAGGAGGAGGCTTGGTGGGGGGTCCCTGTAACAGAGGAGGAAGTAACCCAAAGTCAGTGAGACCCTCAAATTGTGATGGGCCCAAGTGAGTGCTTTCCTGATGTCGTAAGAATAGGTGAAAGATAGAAATGAATCACTGTGAGCTTGAATTTAGCCTGGGCTGGGGAATAGCTGAGCCTCTTCCCTTTGCTGAGCCTAAGGCTGGCCTGGATGCTTTCTGAGGGGAATCGCCTGGCTTTTACATCCTGCGGGCCCTACTCAGGGCTCAGCCCTGCTTATCCCAGCCCCAGCCTGCTGGATCTGCAGGGACCCTCCTTGTGTTTTGCAGGTGCTTGTCCCAGAGATGGCAGCGTGGAGGCAACGCATCCAACTCCTGCACTGTCCTCTCCCTGCTTGGAGCCCCCTGTGCCTTCATGGGCTCGCTGGCCCCGGGCCACGCTGCCGAGTAAGTGGAGGGAGCAGGGGAGGGTGGCCCACAGGGTGGGGGGAGAAGAAGGAAGCCTTGGCCCTGGGTGGGCGGTCTCTGAGAAATGGTTTGTGGCCACCAGAAATGGGTGGGGCGTGGGGAGCGGAGTACCGGCAACCCAGACCCTCCCTGGTATGGCTTATCTGCTGCTCAGTTGTTAATGCTGCTCCTGTTAAAGGTTTCATTTTCACAGCCTGTTTCCTTGGCCAGTCCCTGGAGCCTGCTTCGGCTTCCCACCTTCTCCTTCCTTGTTTCCAACAGACTGTCTGCGGTGGATGTGACTTTGCCCTTCTCAAGTCCCTAATCCTGCCTGTCCTTTTGGCAGAAGGCAGTTAGGGACATGCTGTACCTGCCCTCTCAGGGATGTCCTGCATCCACGGTCCCAGGGTCCAGGCCTGCAGTTTCTTTCCCAGCTGAGGGGGCAGGGCCAGTGACTGTGTCCCCGTTGTTCACTGAAGCAGCGAGAGCTCCCTGCCCAAGGACACCCCAATGCCACGTGCTAAAGCTGGGCCCAGCCCCATGCCTCCCAGCTCATCGGCTAGGAGGCTGCAGCCCGTAGTGGCCCACACGCTTCCTCTATGTTGGCTGCTGCAGGGACCCAAGAGCCCTTTGACCCCTGGCACTGCCGACTCAGCAAGCGCTTATCAGGCGGTGAGGCCCACTTTGCCCACTGTGGGCACAGGGGCAGGCTGCCAGGTTGCTGGCCTGTAAAGCACAGCCCTTTGAACCCTGGTTTGAGCGGGGCTGGTGCCAGAGCCCAGCCCCAAGCCGCAGCCAGATTCCCTTCCTTATGAACTGGCACGAGAGCCTGCCCTGTGATGTGGGACAGAGGGACCCGGAGCCAACAGCTGCTCACTTGTCAGCCCTCGTCAGCAGCTGCCTTCCCTCCCAGCTAGAGCAAGACCGTGCCTCTTGCTTTGGGGTGGTGGACCCACCTTTGTGTGGCAATCATGCTGATAGCTGGGCCATTCCAAATTCTCCCCATGTGTTCAACAAACACTGAATGAGCACCTACCATGTGCCTGGCACTGTGGGTGCAAAAAGTTATTTGGCAAAAACCAAATCATATTCTCCATGCTGTGGGAAAGCTACTATTTAAAGGATCCTTGAGACGTAAGGCAAGGAATGATGCCCCGATGTGGTACCTCTATACAGACCTGTATTGTCCAGCCTTGGTGTTGCCGAAAGTGGGGTTCAGCCATAGTGAGAAAGGCCAGGATGGTGGCTGGACTGCTGGGCGTAGTGGCCACAGCTCATTTCCAAAGAGCTGGGAGGGATGGGTGGCCTCCTTGTTCTGCTGGTACAGTCTTCCTGAAGGGCCACCCCCCGGCTCACTCTGATTGGAGGGGATTCTGAGTGAGAGTCCTGGACCCGGTCCATACTGAGGGGCCTCAGGCACTGAGAGGGCTTGCCACTGTGGAAGGAGCGGGTAGTGAGCAGGGCCACCGAGGCTGGGCATCGTGGAGGCAGGTGTAGAAGGAGAGGAATCACGTTAGGACCGGAAGGACTTCAGAGAGTGGAGCACCATGGGGATAAGCAAGCAGAGGGCACCTGGGGGACAAAGTATCACCTTGGTCATTATTAATACTGCCTGGGCCTTGCGTGATGCGGGCCACAGTGCCCTCACCTGCTAGGTTCAAACAGGGTGCATGTTCTAGGTCCCACATCTACCCCATCTAGCTTTATGAACGTGAGCAAATCCTTTCCAGCTTGAGTCAGATTGAAGGACAGGGTCAGGGTTGGAGTTTGCTTCAGTCAGGACCTAAAAGAATGTCCCTTAGGGTTTTTCTCACTAAGCTCCAGCCATGCTCTCCTGCCTCTCCTGCCTCCACACAGCCTGTGACAGTGACTCCCAGTCCCATCCTAGCCCCTGTGCTTGCACCCCAGGGTCCCCGGTGGCCCTGCCACCTACCCTCCAGTCCCCAAACCCCCGTCGAACTGCGCCTCCCCGGGTTACTCCGCCCTGGCAGTTTTGTCCTGGACGACCTTCGCCGCTATTCCGTGGACCTACGCTACACGGTCTTTCAGACCACGGGCTCCGTCCCCATTTCCACAGTCATCAGCAGCGAGGCCAGTGGTAGCCGCACCATCATACATGCCTACAGGTTTGTACATCTGTCTGCGCCTTGCCAGCTGCCGCCGCCATTGCCGTCACTCAGCTCCCAGAGCAGGACCCTCTCTCCAAGACCCGCGTGCTCCGGCACCGCTCCCCACCCCGCGGGAGGTCCAGGCCCCTGGTAGCCTCTAATCTGTGTCTCCTTGCCCTTCCCTTGGCTCGGGCTCCACCCCAAGCTTCCTGGTGGCTGACTTCAGGCAGCGGGGCGTGGACGTGTCTCAGGTGGCCTGGCAGAGTAGCGGGGAAGCCCCATGCTCTTGCTGCATCGTCAACAGCTCCAATGGCTCCCGTACCATTGTGCTCTACGACACGTAAGGCCCCCTGGCCTGCCCTGCCACAGCCCACCAATTAGCTCCCTCACTTGCCACGTGGGCAGCCCACTGGCCCACCCTCTGTGGCCTCTCTCTTTGTACCAGAAATTGTCCCTATGCCAAACTGTTCAGTGATTTCGGAATTGTTCTCAATTAGGGGAGAAGTGAGGTGGGAAGGGATGGGCTTTGCTCTGCCTGGCGACTTGGCCTTGGTCAACACCAAGGATGGGCGGGCAGGCCTGTGCAAACTGTAATTTATGATGTGATTCCTCCGTAATCAGCCAATCAGCAGCCTGGGTGTGAGTATGGGGAAATTGTTCTGAGGACAGAGGGATGGGAGATGTGATTCAAACCATCTTGAGCCCTGAAGGGGGCCCACTGGGGTTTCCAGGGTCAGCCCCAGAGTTGGCAGCCTGCAGCATGGCACCAGGAGCTGAGGTTTGGGTGTTCGAAAGAGATGAGCAACCCCAAAGGTCCCAGCATAATGAAGCCAGACCAAATGCCACACACCACTCGCAGCCATTGCTGAAGGAGGGAAGGGGAACACTGGCTCAGCAGAACAGGGCCATCTGACGTGTTGCTAACCTCAGGCAGGGCAGGGGCATCCCTTTAGGGTCCCAAGCTTCCAGGGAGAGACCCCTTCTCATCTCTCCAGATTCCCTCCTGAAAAATCTCAAGAGGTTTAGTTTACTGAGAAACTAGGGTGTGCCAAGTACTCTGTTAGGGCAGAGATGGCCCAAGCCCAGCTGCCCTGGGGTTCTGACTGTCCCTGCTGCCCAGCACGACCACTGAACCTGCGGGAGGGGCAGTCATCCTAGAACAAGATTTATAACCAGTGGCCCTGGGCTCTTTGTGTCCCAGTGAATGAGTGGGTAGGCATACATGCTAGACACGATCTTCCCATTGGGCAACCCTAGTCATCTGCCCATTAAGCAACAATCTGTAGCAGCTTTGATCAGGGACACAACATGGGTATTCACGGGAAGGGAGGGAGAGGAGCTCCAAGGAGAAATGTTTATTGCCCACGGCCTCAGTCCAGGCATATCCACACACATTATCTCCAGCTGCAGCAGGCCTGCGGGGCTAGGGGTTCGGTCCCATTTACCGAAGGGGAAGCACCTCAGAAAGGCCACAGTCACCCAGCTAGTTAAATCGAAGTAGGATTTGGCGCAGAACATGGAGGGGAGGACACTGGCTGTGTGTAGGTCTCTGGCCAAGGAAGGTCAAGGCGGACCCTTCCCAGGTCTCCACACCTAAGTCGGCCAAAAATAAACTCATTCTCAAGCACCAACCTTGATCCCAGGGCCATAACATGGAGCTGCCAAACTCAGGACAGGGCTGCTGTCACCCCTGGGGTGCCTGAACTGAGAGGACCCAGACCCGAGCTCCAGGCAGAACGGCGCGGCCTTTGGAGTTTCCCAGGGCACTGCGTGGTGGTAGCTGTGTGTGCTGCTGGCAAGAGGAATTCTGGGAATTGTAGTCCCTGGTGCTCTGAAAGCATTTCGGGAGATATGGTCTGCAAGGCACGCAGAACTGGTCCCTTGCTTGACATATGTGGTGGTTGAGTTTGCCCTTAGATAATATCACAGCCTCAAACACAGGAAGGGGCATCCTAGGAAACTGCCTGCAGCCCCCTGTGTGGATGGAGCTGAGCAGGGCAAGGAGTGGTCTCGAGTTTAGCCTGAGACAGGGTCTGTCCTGGAGCCAAGCCTCAGAAGCATGTGCTATAGATTCAGTTTCCTGCCATGCTGCAGGCAGCGCCAGGCATAGGGGCCCTAGCAGCCAGTTAGAGATCCTGGCCCTGGCTGACCTCACCATGCCCCTTCTCTGTCCTTTCTGTCCTGCGACTCAGGAACCTACCAGATGTGTCTGCTAAAGACTTTGAGAAGGTTGACCTGACCCGGTTCAAGTGGATCCACATTGAGGCAAGCCCTGCCCTACCTGTGTTTTGAGGGCCTCAACCTGCCAGCCCCTCCACATGTTCTGCCTTCTTCTTGGTTTCTTTGAACCATGAAGTACCTTAGAGATCAATGAATCCAACTCCCCTCACCCGCTCTCCATCCTCCTTCTATGTTTTCAGGTGGAAACTAAGGCCCAGAAAGACTGGGTGATTTTCTCAAGGTCACACAGCAAGATGTAGGTGCCAGAAGCAGGGTGCTGGCTCTAGGCAAAGTCTGGTGCTTCCTGTGTTACAGGCTGCCCCACCTCCTCTGGACTTGGCCTCTGGCAGGAGCCTGGCTGTGGGAGGCCTGACCTGTTACCTCTGGGGAGGCAGGAATGGGAGGGCCTGACCCAGCTCCCAAATAAAGGGAACTAGAATCTTCATTCCAAGAGAAGTTTTGGAGTCTAGGTGGGAGGAAACCTTGAGAAGTCCTGAGTTCTAATCCTAGCCCTGTCATTTAATTTATTGTAGGTCCTTAGGAGAGTCTCTCTTTTATTCTTTCGTCTTCTCATCTGAAATGGGAGGGCTGGTCAATAAGGTCTCCAAGGTCCAGAATAGCACTAGAATTTTGAGACTTAGGTTGGGTTTCCGGCCCAGCCTTCCTGGCCCCTCTCCCCCCTCACCCATGGTTCCAGCAGGGAGGGAAGAATGAGGCAGAATGAGACCAGCGCCCAGCTGGTCCTGAGTTGCCTGCCCTGCCCTGCTCTGCCCCAGGGCCGAAATGCATCAGAGCAGGTGAAGATGCTGCAGCGGATAGAACAGCACAACGCCAGGCAGCCTCCAGAGCAGAAGATCCAGGTGTCTGTGGAGGTGGAGAAGCCGCGAGAGGAGCTATACCAGCTGTTGGGCTACGGAGACGTGGTAAGCATCCCCCACGGCCCCCCACCTTGCCACATCCAGCTTAATTTGGTCCTTAAAGGGAGTCCGAGTGTCCCCTTGTCCTGCCTGTCACACTTAGGGCGGCACTTTGCGGCTTGGTGATATTGGCAGGTGGGGGCAAAGCAGAGGCAGACCTCTAGCTTAGGGCTCTAGTGCAGGCCTCAACAGCGGCCAAGGAGTAGAATTTCTCCAGCCCAGCGGGCGCATAGGTATGAAGGCAGCCAGAGGGCTTGGTCAAGGCCAAGACAGCCAGCCTCAGGGCCAGACTGCGTGGAAGCCTCCCCTCCCTGGGCCTCCTGTCTTTTCCTCTGTCAAATGACAGGATGGGACTGTTCTCCGAGGTGCCCTCCAGTTCTGTAGGGGGTGAGGGAGGATGGGAAGGGGGCTTGCGCATGGTAAGTGTGGAATGTACGTGGAATCGGGATGATAATCTAGCATCACAGTGGCAGCTCGTTGGGCCTCAGCCTTGGTTGCACGTTAAATGATGTGGATGCCTGAGCCCCACCCTCAGTTTTTTTTTTTTTTTTTTAATTTGGTTGGTAGAGGTGAAGCCTGGACTGAAGTATTTTTTAACAAAACACCCTGGTGATTCTAATATGTAGCTGGTGTTAAGGAAGCTCTAGAACCCCTATCCCTTTGTTTTAAAGATGAAGAAATCAGACCTAGAGGGCATAGCTGTATGCGGAAAGCCAAACAGAACAAAAACCCTCCTGAAAGCCGTGGTTTCACCTGCCAGTTGTAGATTGCGCCCCAAGATGACCTCAAGACTCACTCTGGGTTTTCAATTGTGAGGAAATTCGTTGATCTTAGAATAGGCCGGGGCTTTCGTGTCACAATTTACATGGCTGTTTTCTAGCATATCCTGAGCAAGTATGAAAACGTGTTCCTGAGGGACAGCGAGATGCTACTTGGGGCTTTAGGTGGCCACGATGGAGGAGCAGGTTGCTGGTAGTGAGGGACAGCTGGGGTAGAGCTCAGCTGACTGTCAGCCTCTCTTCCACTGCCCACAGGTGTTTGTCAGCAAAGATGTGGCCAAGCACTTTGGGTTCCAGTCAGCGAAGGAGGCCCTGAGGGGCCTGTACGGTCGCGTGAGGAAGGGGTGAGCTAGCGGAAGCCAGGCAGCGGCCCGGGTACGGGGAGTGAGGGAGCCTGGCCTCCAGGGTCTGCCCCGGGGAGGGATAATGAGGCTGGGGGCCAGGGCTGGGCTAACACCCAGCTGAGTGGAGGGTGTCACAGGGCTACGCTGGTCTGTGCCTGGGCTGAGGAGGGTGCCGATGCCCTGGGCCCTGATGGACGGCTGCTCCACTCCGACGCTTTCCCACCGCCCCAGGTGGTGGACACTCTGGGGGCCGGAGACACCTTCAATGCGTCCGTCATCTTCAGCCTGTCCCAGGGTGAGTACCCCAGCAGCAGGCCCAGGGCCGGGGCCTGCCCCTGCCCAGAAGGCCCGGCTGATCTGGCTACTCATCCCCCCCTCCAGGGAAGAGCATGCAGGAGGCACTGAGCTTTGGCTGCCAGGTGGCGGGCAAGAAGTGTGGTCTGCAGGGCTTCGATGGCATCGTGTGAGTGCCCTGTGGCAGGAAGCACCGGCTCACATCCCCGCCCCGGGCCAGCAACACTGGCTGCCGTCGCCCTCTCTTCTCTGGCCAGCTGGCGTCAGGCTGCCTTGCCCCCCAGGCAGATGCAGGCTGTGGGAGGGCTCCACCTGTGACCTGGCATCTCACATGGCAGAGCTGCAGGCAAATAAATCTCCCCCAGAGCCAGCTTCCTTCTGGCAGTCTGTTTGTCTTCGATGTCTGAGCTGCTCTGGCTGGGGATTCTGGAGGCTTTGATCCTGCAGTCCTTCGCCCTTTTTTTCTCTATTCCCCAAATTCACCTCCTGCCCAGGCCCAGAGGAGGGGCCACCCAGACCAGAGCAGCAGGAAGTGCCCCAGGCTTGCCACCAGCTGTGCCCCTGCTGGGGCCCCAGCTCAGGGTAGAGGGCCAGACTTCCAGCCTTTCTGGCGGGGGAGGAGACTTAACCCCTTGCACCCCAGGGAACCTTCCAAATAACCACAAGCCATGAGAAAAGCTCCTCTGGGCCCCAGCTCTGTCACAAGACTCCAGTGGCCACAAGTGTGTCCACATGGCTGAGCCAGCCTGACAGGCCAGCGGGCAGGGAGCCTCCTCTGGTTTGGCGGAGCCTCTGCAGTCCAAAAATATCTCCCCAATGACTGACCCCGAGCCTGACAGCCCCACCCTTGGAGCTGCCTTGTAGTTAAGGCGGCGCCTGAGCCACAAATGTGACCCGGAATGCAAAGCATTGCTTTCCCTGGGGGAGACCTGGTCTGAGGGCATATGGGAATTGGTGAATTTCCACATGGGAGTTGGGGCAGGGGGGTGAGGCCGTAGAATGTGATAAAAGGTATGGGCTTTAGGCTCAGACAGGCCTGAATTCAAATCTGCCACTTACTTAGCTATGGGACCATGAGTACATTACCGAACTCCATCTTCCCCAATTTCCTCATCTGTCAAATGGTGCCAATTCTGCCTGGTCATAGAATCATCATGAGGATAAAATCACAATATGGAAAATGACCAGCGTGATGCCCAGTGTGTACTAGGTTCTCAATAAATGGTAATTATTAATATTTTCAGGGGTGGGGAGCAGATACAGGATGATGGAGAAGATCTACCCTGAACTGCAGGAGGGCGTTCTAGTGGTTAGGCCCCAGGGAAAGGCTGAGCTCCCTTCCCCGGGTTGTCTGCAGCTGGCTGTGGCCTAGTGCTGTACTCTGCTGTGTCTCAGCACCATCTGGGAACACTGGGTAAACTGAATTCCTGCACTCCCAAGAGGACTGCCCAGTCCCGACCCTCTGCAGCCTGAGGTCAGGGCAGGCTGGACCAGTGGATCGATGGCCCAGAGGGATGGGTTCATTTGGTTCTTTATTGGTTTTCTGGGCCCTAAATCTGCCCTTCAACTTAGGGTCTCCCTGAACTGCACAGAAAGACCTGCCACCTACTGGGGCCAGGAAGGGGGCACAGAGGTGGTCGTTGTCCTGACACACACACCCTACCCTTTGGGGCATATGTTCTGGCACTGAGACTTGTAGGTGTGCAAACCTGTATCCTCAAGGTTTATATCTCATCATTCTCCAGCTGAACAGCATGAACCTCAAGCTCATTTGGGGTTTTCTTAGACTCCAGTGTTTCCCTTGGAAGCTCTTCTGCTCTCTCTCCAGTGTCCCTGGCTTCTACCTGTCCCCCAACCTCCCCTCCAGGGCCTGGGGCTTCTCTTGCAGCCTCTGCCTGTCCCCCAGCCTCCTGTACAGGTTCCAAGGACTCCCTTCTGGCCTCCACCTGTCCCCCAGCTTCTTCTCTGGGACCTGGGGCTTCATGTGCTTCTTGTCTTGACGGGCTTTTAGCCAACAGAGGCCGCCTCCCAACATCCTGTGGCTCTTGGGGCTCTTTGAGATCTGTGTGCCTCGGGGCCTCTCCGGGGAAGTTGACGAGCTCTGCAGGGGTCATGAGCCCATCCCCATTCAGGTCCTGGGTCTCCAGCACCTCATCCACTACCAGGATCACCTGTGGAAGGGTCTATAGTGACTGGAGATGCTCCCAGGAATCCTGACCCTCCCAACACCCCCCTGCATCCCTGCCACGCAGGCTTTGAGCCCTCCTTTCACAGGGGATTCACCAAAAGAGTCATGATGAAAAAAAACCAAAGCCCCAGGGAGCTGGGTCTTCTTCTGGGAGAAGGGCCCCCATCCAGCAGGGCTTACCGGGTTGGTGGTGAGAGAGTCGGAAGCTCCAGGGGCCAGAGTTGCTGTCAACATGGACAACAGCTCCAGGCCATCCAGCTGTCCACTCTGGTCGTAGTCATGGAGAGCAAAGAGGTAGAGGAGAACTAAGGAAGAGAGGCTGGATCAGAAGACGCATCAGGGGACAGGTGGATCAGGCAGGAGTCGCGGGATGGCCTGAGGTCAGTCCCAGCTCTGGCTGCCCTGGGCCTCCCGTCCACGGGCCCCATCGGCCCAGCCCCTCACCCTGCTCCCGGCTCATGTGCTCCGGCTCCTCTTCCATCCTCTCTAGTCCCTTTAGGTAGCTCTGCAGAAGTCTTGCAGAAAAGCGGAAAATCAGTCCACGAGAGGCCAGTCTGCAGCCCCAGGCCTGGCCCTCGGGTGCGCCCCACCCCAGCCTACTCACTGAAGTTGCTCCTGGCCTGGCTGGAAGGGGTTGGGTAGAGGTGGATGCTGCACTTCAGGGTCCAGCCTGGAGGAGGGAGGGAAGCACCGGCCTCGCAAAGGGCCTCCTCTGAGGGCCCAGCCTCACAGCCTTCCATCCCCAAGCTCCTGGTAGAGTTCTCCCCCCAGACCCAAAGGGAGCTGCTTCTCCAGGTCCCCAAAAACCTTGTGGGGAGGAGGCCATTCTGGCCTCCTCAGAAGCAGAACCTTACTCCCCAGACTCTGCCTTTGCAGATTCCTAGCTTAGATGGTAAGTGAAAATCCCAATAAAACATCTGGTTTGGTGGAGGTCAGAGGAAGCCGCACCTAGCAGACACAAGTTGGAGACCCAAGAAACCACCACAGTGGGCGGCAGGACAACATGCATCACGGCAACGCTTCCTCTGTGACGCTGGGAGGCGGGGGACAGGTCTCTGGCTGAGCCTGGTGGCACTGCCCAGTTTTATACAGACCCGATTTGCTCCATGACACAAAGTGGACTCTTTTTTACCCCAAGTTGAGGGCATATATGTTGGTTTTGTAGTTTCGATCTGCTCAGGGGCTTTTTGTCAGTCTTTAAAGCTCAACATTTGCTCGCAGTTCTGGGCAGGGATCCCTGTTGGCCCCAGTCAGTCCAGATGTGTGATGCCAGAGAGCTGGCAGGAGCTGCTACAGCAACTTTTGTCGCTGCTGCCAGCCCTTGCTGCTGTGGCTGTATCCGTCCCCCGACCCCACCCAGCATACCCACTGCATAATATTAAGACACAAAACCTCAAGAAAGATATTCAAATAAAATAGAAGTGATATGCTAATGATCTCTATTTCTTTGGCGCTTCCACCATAAGGTCTTGATAAGAGGACTGTAGCCCCTTCCCAAGCTTATAGCCTCACATCTCATTGGAAATGAGCTCCCGGTTTCCAAGTGAGTCCAGCAAACGTGTCGATGCCCACTTTGCAGAGGGCACTCTAACAGGCACGAGGCAGAAGCTGAGGTGGTGGGGATGATACAGAAGTCAGGGAGCGTACACCCAGTCTTCCGCCTCCCAGAGGGGCCCACAGCATACCTCTGATTCTCCAGAGACCCCCCTGCTCCCAGCCCACAGCCCTGCCCTCTGAATCCCGTTACCTTGTGGTGCCGTGTTTGGGAACAGCCTGACTCAGGGGCAGTAGCAGCAGCAGCACTGACGTTCTCATCGTCACAGGTAACATCCTTCCTGTAGCTGGAAGTAGGAAACGGGGTTAGGGAATCAGAGGGAAGCAGTGTCTGCCACAGAGGGGGGAATTGGTGGGTTAGACAGGAACGCCTCTCTCCCTGCCTCTACCTGCCACCCAGGTGACAGGACTCCTGTGCAGGGAGGAGCCACACACGGACATCAGGAACTTTGCTCAAAATAAACCTTATTCCGGATCCAGCATGTAAAGCGCATAACGCAGACTTGTGCTGGGGGAAGCTGTGCTGCGGGCAGGACTATCCCACTCTTGCCCTGCCAGTCCCCCAGGTGCTTGGAGAAGTGCAGTTTAAGCACATATGATGTAGTTCAGTCCACTCATTTTACGAGTGGAAACTAGTTCAGAGAGGATGAGAAAAAGGCCAAATTAGAAGTGCACAGAGTCACAAAAAGACCAAGCCTTAAACAGGGAGGGAAACAGATTGTTGGTTTGTATCTGTATTTGTATTTGTATAAAAACTCACTGAAGAACAAATCAAAAGAGACTAGACTCCTTGAAATAGGTCTACACTCAGGTAGGGCTTGAAAACACAACAAATCAGGGTCAATCCAACAGTGGTCCCAAGAATTGCTATTTATTAAACACAGGAAAACCAGATCCCAATAGAAAGGAAAAAAACAAAAACCTTCCTTTAGACCTACATTGTGCAGGCCCATTGGCAGCACATCACTTGATTAACTGAAAATAGTCCAACAGAGTGTCTATCAATGTGCAGAGCATGAAGCGTTCCAGTCAGTCCCAGGAGTGTGTGCATGATCGTGAGTTTCTGAGGAAGCGGAAGACCTCCAGAGCTGAGGCTGAGACCTCAAACTCATCTTTAGGAAGACAAATCATGAGGTGCTTGATGGTCTAGAGCAGAGGATCAGGAACCCTCTGAAATGGTACCCTACACTTTGGCTGGCATTGAATTTTCCTGGAGAAAGGTGTGTAGCTTTCAGCAGATTCTCAAAGAGTTCCATGACCCTGATAAGGTTCAGGACCACTGCAGGGGGAACATCAGCTTCCTAAGAGCTCTTCCTAGAGGCAGTGGGCAACTGGCCAACAGGTAGATACATGTGTAGCTGTGCAAATAGAGCTGCCTTGAGGAAGAAGCAGCACAACGTGGAAGTCCGCAAGAAGGTGAAGCTCCCGGGAGTCATAGAAACTGTCTCTGTTTTTCTAGACATACGTGGGCCCCAACAGATATAGTGAGTCTAAGACCTGCCGCAACCAAAAAAAAAAAAAAAAAAGCATCATGGAGGAGATAATAGGGGAAAAAAAAGAACCTAAAAAATAATTTAAAAGGAAGACAAATAGAAAGCATAAAATAAGATGGTAAAAATAGATCCAAGTAGGGCTTCCCTGGTGGCGCAGTGGTTGAGAGTCCGCCTGCCAATGCAGGAGACACGGGTTTGTGGCCCTGTCCGGGAAGATGTCACATGCCACGGAGCAGCTAGACCTGTGAGCCATGGCCGCTGAGCCTGCGCGTCCAGAGCTGTGCTCCGCAACGGGAGAGGCCACAACAGTGAGAGGCCCACGTACCACAGAAAAAAAAAAAAAGATCCAAGTATATCATAAATTGATAAACATAAATTGTATAAACTCATAAATTGTAATAAACATAAATTGTATAAACTCATCAGTTAAGAAATAGAGATTATCAAAAGGTACATAAAACAACATACAAGTTACATGCAATTTTCAAGAGATTAACCTAAAAAGTAAAGTCACAGAAAACAAAACGGTGGAAGAAGGATATATAAAGCAATACTAGAGGAAAGAAAGCTGGCAGAGTTTTATTGACATTAGAATAAATAGAATTTAAGGTGAAAAGCATTATTATAGATAAAAAAGTATCATGACAAAATGCACAAAAGTTTAATCCCCTAGGAAGATATAATGATTCTGAACCTGTATGTACCTAATAGCATAGCCTCAAAACACCTAAAACGAAAACTGGCATAACACTATCACCTGTTAGAATGACCAAAAATCCAGAACATTGACAATACCAAGTGCTGACAAGGATGTTGAGCAGCAGGAACTCTCATTCATTGATGGTGGGAGTGCAAAATGGTACAGTCGCTTTAGAAGACACTTAGGTGATTTCATTCCAGACTAAACATGTTCTTACCATACAATCCACCAATTAAACTCCTTGGTATTTACCCAAAGGAGCAGAAAACTCATGTCCACACAAAAACCTGCACGCAGATGTTTATAGCAGCTTTATTCACAATTGCCAAAATTTGGAAGCAACCAAGATACCCTTCGATAGGTGTATGGATAAAGAAATTGTGGTACATCCAGACAAAGAATATTATTCAGTGCTAAAAAGGAATGAACTATTCAGCCATGAAAAGACACGGAAGAATCTTAAATGCATATTACTAAGGGAAAGAAGCCGATCTGGAAAGGCTACACACTGTATGATTCCAATTGTATGACATTCTGGAAAAAGCAAAACTACGGAGACAGTAAAAAGATCAGTGGTTGCCAGGGACTGGGCATGAAAGGGATGAATAGGTGAAGCACAGAGGATTTTCAGGGCAGTGAAAATACTCTATATGATATTATAATGATAGAGACGTGTCATTATAGATTTGTTCAAACCCAAACGACACCAAGAGTGAACCCTAAGGTAAACTATGGACTTTGGATGATTACGATGTGTCAGTATAGGTTCATCAGTTCATCCTGTACCCCTCTGGTGGGGCACGTTGATAATGGATGAGGCTGTGCATGTGTGGGGCGGGACGTATATGGGAAACCTCTCAATTTTGCTGTGAACCTAAAACTATTCTAAAACAAATAAATTCTTTAAAAAAAACTGGCATAAACACAATCAGGAAAATCGAATCTGCCATTATGGTGGGAGAATTTAACATACCTCATACAGTATTTGAAAGATTAAGCAGACTAAAAATTAGTAAGAATGTAGACGATTGAATAAAATATTTTCTAAGCCTGAGCTAATGAACAAATAGAGAACCCAACTCCAGTCACTTAGCAAATACATTTTCTTCTCAACACATGTGGAATATTTATAAAAACTGACAAGCAATAGGCCAAAGAATATGGCTCAGCAAATATTAAAGAATCAGTCTCATACTGTTACATGACTAAATGCAATTGTATTAGGAATCAATAACAAAAATGATGTAAAAATCTCATTTATATGAAAAATTTAAAAGGTACACTTACATATGGGTCAAAGAAGGATATCATAATGGAAACTGTTGAATACTGAGGATTGTATAATACTGGGAAAACATACATAAAACAAGGTATGTAGCTAAAACAGTATTAAAGGGGAAGTGGGTTGGGGAATTCCCTGGTGGTCAAGTCGTTAGAACTCGGCGCTTTCACTGCCCAGGGCCCAGGTTCAATCCCTGGTCAGGGAACTAAGATCCCACAAGCCGGGACTTCCCTGGTGGCGCAGTGGTTAAGAATCCGCCTGCCAATGCAGGGCACACGGGTGAGAGCCCTGGTCCGGGAAGATCCCACATGCTGTGGAGCAACTAAGCCTGTGCATCACAACTACTAAGCCTGAGCTCTAGAGCCTGTGAGCCACAACTGCTGAGCCCACACACTGCAACTAGTGAGCCCACATGCCACAACTACTGAGCCTGTGTGCTGCAACTACTGAAGCCCACGCGCCTAGAGCCCATGCTCCGCAACAGGAGAAGCCACCGCAATGAGAAGCCCTCACACCACAACAAAGAGTAGCCCTCACTCGCCACAACTAGAGAAAGCCCACACGCAACAAAGAAAACCCAATGCAGTCAAAAATAAAAAATAAATAAATAAATTTTTTTAAAAAAAGAGAGAAAAGATAAAACTTTTTTTTTAAAAAAAAAGATCCCACAAGGTGTGTGGTGCAGGGGTGGGGGGAATATATATATACACACATATATATACATACATACATATATATATATATATGTATGTATAGGAGAATTGGGTTGACTTAAAAACTTATATTAGAAGAAAGGCCAAAAGCTAATGAGTTAAGCTTCCAACTCAAGAAGCTAGTAAAAGAGAATAAACTTAAAGAAACTAAAAGAAATGAATAATAAAAGATAGAAGAAATTTAAAATATAATAGCAGCAATAAAGTCAAACTAGTGTTTCTTTAAAAGAACTAATGAACTACAAAACCCCTGACAATTTTCATTAAGAACAAAGAGAAAAGGCACAAATAAACAATATTAGGAATTAAAAGGGGACATAATTACAGGAATAGAAGAAATTTGCAAACTTGGCAGATATAGCCATTTTCCCAGAAAAACTTAACAGTAAAACTGACATCAAAATAAATAGTAAATTTTAATAGTCCTATAACCACTGAAGAAATTGAATCAGTGAGTATTAACCTATATTGTTTGAGGAACTATAGACGTGAACTATTTCTGGAGAGTAATCTGCAAATGTGTATTAACTGCCGTAAAACCCCTACCCAACAATATCATCCTGGGGATTACGTAAGGAAAAACACAAACAGAAAAGAAATTATAAGGATATTTATAGCTGTGCTATTAATATTAGTCAAAGAACTGTTAACACCTGTAACATTTAGGCAATGATTAAGCAAATCCTATTATGTGACAGAGCCATTAAAAATGATAAATATTTCATGGGACTTCCCTGGTGGTCCAATGGGTAAGACTCTAAGCTCCCAATGCAGGGGGCCTAGGTTCGATCCCTGGTCGGGGAACTAGATTCTGCATGCATGCCTTAACTAGGAGTCTGCATGCCGCAACTAAGGAGACCGCATGCTGCAACTAAAAGATTCCTGAATGTTGCAACTAAAGATCCTGCATGCCACAACAAAGATCCCGCATGCCGCAGTTAAGACCCAGCGCAGCCAAAATAAATAAATTAATATTTTTTTAAATGATAAATATTTCAAATTCATGTTTTAAAGGAAAAAATTGACAGATTTGAGCATATCAAAAGTTTAAACTTCTGTATTATGAAAGACACTATGAATCAAGTTCAAGAAGACAAGTGATGGAGGACTGGAGGGAACAGGGTTCAAGGCTATTTGGATTTTCAGCAGGGTGGAGTTCACCACCCCTACCCCCAGCAGAGGCTTGGAGACAGAAATCTCCGTAGAGACCCCATGGAGACTGAGTGGAAATCCAAGAATGGCAGAGTTATGTGCCTAACCCGTGAGGATTAGAGAGAAGGCCCTGCCCACAGTGTTCTTGGCGGTTAGGAAGCAATGGCTTAGAGAGGGTCTAGGCAAGTGGACAGGAGGGCTGCCTCACCCAGTTCTTGGTATCCAGCATGCTGCTGGTTTAAAGAGAGGGGTCTGAGGGCTCCAGGCTCTAAGGTGGAAGGAGGGGCACGAAATGACTGAGAGGGCCAGCTGGCCAGAAGAGGCCAAAAGGAGAAGGCCAGAAGATATAGACCCAGGACTGGATGCCGCAGAGGACAACATGGGAAGTACCAGTCGAAGTCAAGACCTTGAGTGACAAGGACCAGGAAGGCGAGCCTTTGTAGGGAAGGCAAGTGTAAATATAAGTTTATAGAGTAGGGCTAATGGTACTCATTTCTTCAATATTTATTGGGCACCTACTATATGTGAGGCACTATTTTATAAGTAAGATGATAATATTAGGTAAAATTACCTATTATTTTTCCTCCTTAAAGTTTACATATTTATGTAAGTAGGAAATGATACAAATGTTAGAGCAATGATGAAGAGAAAAACAGAGAAACACAGAATTGCTAAGGAGTAGGTGGCATAGCCCAAAGTTTAAGGGTATGGGCCCTAATCTCTGGCTGCCTAAATTCAAATCCAGGCTCTGCAGCTCACTAGCTGTGTGCCTCCTGTGTTTCAGAACCTCTGTCTGTTAACATGAGGTTGATGAGAGCACCTCTTGGGGTGTGGTGAGGATTGAATGAGACAAGACGTGTAAAGCGCAGTGCCTGGTTATACGATAAGGCATCTTCCTTCCAGAAGCTTTTCTGGATTGCTCTGTGGTAGCTTCACACCATCCTGGTCTTCCCACCTGGATACCCTCCAATTGCTTTCTCCTCCCATCTGTTAACTGCCAGGACCTAGGCTAACAGGAGGCACAGGAGTAATTTAAATCCCTCAGAGCTGTCAAAACCTATTATCCAGACGTAATGTGTTATCATCACTAGGAGTTGCCTTTTAAAAGAGGACATTTGGAAACAACAAAGAATGACTCTGGTGGTAGCAGTTCAGGGATAGAGGGGAAACACCTATCGGATCCCACTAATCCAGTCACTCATTAGGCCAACTGTGCTGCTTTGAAAAACATCTACCAATTCTTTCTTGTGGGAAGTAGCTGGAGTTAAATTTGCCTTTCCTTGTATATGATCTGGACTCAGCGACTCACTTCAAACAAATAGCAGAAATGACACCATGGGACCTCCAAGTCTGAGTCATAAAAGGCAACACGGTTTATGCCTGTTTCTGGTTCTCTCTCTCCCTCTCTTGACATGCAGATATGCTTCTCTGGAGCTCTGAACCGCCAAGGAAGAAGTCTGCCACGCTGAAAAGACCATGTGGAGAGAGCACATAGGGACAGGGATGCTTGAGGAGCCCCAGTTGCTCTAGCCTCCAGCTGCTCGCTTCCCCACCCAAGGGCCAGGCAGGTGAGAGAGCAAACCTGTAGATCATTCCAAGCCCCAGCCTTCGAGCTGCCCCAGCCAACACTGATGGAGCAGAACTGAGCTTGCCTTCTCTGCCCTACCCGGAATGTACACTCATAGGCAAAGTCAATGTTATTGTTTTCAGCCACTGAGTCTTGAGGTGATTTGTCAGGTTGTCATAATGATTGGAACTGCCTTCTTGGCAGTCACACAGGGCCCTGCTCTCAAAAGGGCCCTGGGCTTAGTCTAATGCTCTGCTGTCTCTGTCTTGAAATTCTTAATCTTATTTTTGCACTGAGCCCTGAAAAGTAAGACCTGGTCCTGAACCTGCCCACATGAATTACTCTTACTCTCCCCCTCTTGGTCCTATGTCCCATGTGTGCAACTATTCAGCATGTGCAGTGGACAGAGGACAGAGCTATGGAACCAGCCAGACCTAGGTTCAAATCCCAGCTCCACCACAGACTGTCCCCGTGACCTCGGGTAGGTTAATTACCCTCACTAAACTTATCTGCATAATGGAGATAATAATAGTACTTACGTCACAGAGTTACAGTGAATACTAAGTGGATAATGAACTACTCATTGCACAAGGAGTCTATTATTCTTGTCCCTGCCTCTGCTATCTTTTCGATTTAAAGAACCCTCCATACGTAGAGTACTCTTCCTTTGCTGGAACTCCACTGCTCCAAAACCTTCAATGGCTCCCTATTTCTATTACAGTCCAGAGTCTTCACCTGGACATTTAAGGCCTTCTACAATCAGATATCAAGTTACCATTTTAGACTCATCTTCCAGTGCTCCATTATACTAATGCTCTGCTTCAGACAGAGGGGTTACTGGAGTCTGCGAAATACTCTTCATTTTCACTTTGCAGTGCTTTTGCCCAAGCTGTCCCACCCTTTACCTGGAACACCCTGCGCTCTCCTGACAACCCTAGCACTCTGGTTTCAGTCCACTTCAGAAACAAATAATTGCACGTGAACTTTTAGTGTCATCTCAGTAATATTCTCCTCAGTCATGCTTCCAAACATGGCACCTTTAGTACAGGTAACTCACCTCTATTATTTAAAGGAAGTCAGGCTAAGGCACCTCAAGTAATGTGTAATGAGGTTGGTGTAATGTGATTGCTTCACACTTTCACATTTCTCACTACAGTATTTACAAAAGCTTTTATAAGCAACAGAAATAGAGCAGCTATTGAACAACTGCCTGTCAAATAAAAACGTTCCTCATCATTTTCTATAACGTGCATAAACATAATTTACCCTAATGACCACAGAAAAGCCACCACAACCGCTAGAGTTGTGATATAATTCAATAAAGTTATTCACATCACACACACACACACACACTCACAATGATCCTCTAGCCTCTGATTTCTTCAAGTCTTTGCACCAGTGCCTGGGAGGAAAGCCTGGCCTTGCAGTTAGACCTCTGATCAAATCCAGCCTCTCACAGTACTAACAGTGTGATCTCAGCAGGTGTCTCCGTGTCTCTGAGCTCTGGGATCTTCACTTTAAAAAATGAGGATAGTGGTATCTATCTTGTAGGGGCTTGGGGAGGATGCAATGGAATAATGTAGGTTGAGTGCATGGCAGTGAGTAGATGCTCCCTGAGTATTTCAGAGACTCTAGGATGTGGCGGGGCCTTTTCTCTTGCTTGACTTCCCATCCAGTGCAAAACTGCTTGCACAGCATGCCTGTCAGTGGCCATCAGCCTCCACTGGACTTTCCAGGACAGGAGCCTACCACCCACAGGGCACG
This sequence comes from Tursiops truncatus, assembly GCF_011762595.2. Classification (NCBI taxonomy): domain Eukaryota; kingdom Metazoa; phylum Chordata; class Mammalia; order Artiodactyla; family Delphinidae; genus Tursiops; species Tursiops truncatus. The sequence goes on along the minus strand of NC_047047.1, from coordinate 67,894,640 downwards.
CATTCCATTTCTGCCTAATTCGAACTGTCAGAAGTAATTCTGAGCTCAATCCTCTCTCTCCCTTAACTTATCTCTCCAGGGCCGCCTGTGACTCCCAGCACCTCCCACCCGCCGGCGCAAGAGAAGAGGCACTGGCTATACAGCCAAATGGGTCCCACACCTGAGAGCTGGGCTCCCCCTGCCACTTCTAGCTGGGTGATAACCTCGGCCCCTCTCCGGTCCCCCTTTTCCTCCGCTGTCAAATGAGGATGAAACTCCTGCCAGCCTCCCCTCCCCCCGGGACTGTCAAGAGCAACGAATGAGACACCGGAGGGAAAAGCCCTTGGGGGACCGTGAACCCCCCTCATCACAGCGAGGGAGCTCAGGCCTTGCTTTCTAGGCCCTCCCTCTACGTGCTCTCAGGGGTAACCTCGGAGAGGCGCCCAGAGGCGAGAGCCAGCGCTCCGGCGGCGTCCGAGCCGCAGGGGATGCGGAGGGACTGCGCCTTCAGCCTCCGACCTGGAGGCCAGGAGACGCCTCTGCCCGCGGTCCCGCCCCGCGGCGCCCAGTATTCCCGGCTGCCCGCGGCGGGGTCCCCGGCCCCCAGCCCGCCAGCCCCGGGCGGGGATCGCACCCACCTGCGGCGGCGCGGCGCGGCTCTGGCCGGGTCCGGCTGGGTCGTCGCTCGAGGCTGTGCGCCGCCGCGGCCGCCGCGCCTCGGCTCCCGCCGCCCGGCCCTCCCCCGGGCCGCTCCACGTGGCTGCTCCACGTAGCCCTCCCGGCTGCGGCCGCCGCCCTGGCCCGGGCAGAGTCCGGAGCGCCAGCGCCGTGGCCTGGGTCTCCGCCCCGCCCCGCCTGGCCCGCAGACCCCGGCCCTCTGCGGCCCGCACCGGGCGAGGGAGAGCGTGTGCGTGAGTGTGTGCGTACAGACAACTAGAGAGAGAGAGGCAAAGAGACAGATGATGAAGCTGGTGCGTAACGAGAAGCACGTTTAACTGGGCGCTCACTCCCTGCTGGGCCCCAGATGTGTGTGACAAGATAGAATGTGACTTACTGTTAGCCTGTGATTGTGGCTGGTGTATGTGGCTGCGTGGATGAGACCTGTGGCACGGTAGGGGGTGTATCCAGCATGGCGGCACTTGAGAGAGTATGGCCAATGCGGGGCTGTCCGGGTGTGTGGCCGTACAGGATGTGAGTGGTGTGTCTGTTGGGGTATCTGGCTGAACTCCTCCTGAGTTGTGATGCTCAAGTGACACCCGTGACTGTCGGTGTCCGGTGAGGGTATCACTGTGTGACTGTGACTGCACAGCACTGAGAAGTGGCTCCATCGGAGCCATGGTGGGGGAGGGGGGGCCTGGGAAAGTATCAGCTTAAGGGTGACAGTGGCAGCCGTTTGCCAGCACAGCGTTGCAGTGTGTGGCTATAGCTTCGTGGTCAAAACGCAGTGTCACCAATTTTCTCAGAGCAGCCAGTTCCTCCACCCAGGCTTCAGACTACTTCCTCACCCACTGGCTCAAAGACTTAGTTCTTTGAGTGCACGACTTCTTATCTCTCTGGAATCTTCAACTTCTCCCTCCCCATCAGCTCCTTCCCATCAGCATCCATCCACAACAACAAACTGACTCTCATCAAAGTCACCCTGTCCTCCTTCCTGTGGTGGGCAGGTGGATACTGCTGGACACTACCTCCCTGGGTCATGGTATCATTGGTTTCGGCAATACCATTCCTCTCTCTTTAGTCATTTTTTCTTAGTTTCTTCCTGTGTCGGAGTTCCTCTGGGCTCTCTCCTCATGCCCCATCTGCTCATGTGTTCTTCCATTCACGTAGCTTCCATCACTATCTCTTATGGGTTGAACTGTGTCCCTCAAAAATTCATATGTTGAAGTCCTAACCCCCCAATACCTCAGAATGTGACTTTATTTGGAAATAGGGTAGTTGCAGATATAATTAGTGAAGATGAGGTCATACTGGCGTAGAACCTAATCCGATATGACTGGTGTTCATATAAAAATGGGAATTTGGAGACACACACACACACACACACACACACACACACACACACACACACACGGAGAACAGCATGTGAAGATGCGGCAGAGATTGGAGTGAAGCTTCTACATACCAAGGAATGCTGAAGATTTTCAGCAAACCACCAGAAGCTAGAAGAGATGTATGGAACAAGTTCTTCCTCACTGCTCTCAGATGGTACCAATCCTGCTGACACCTTGATCTTGGACTTCCAGTTTCCAGAACTGTGAAACAATAAATTTCTGTTGTTCAGGACAACCAGTTTGCAGCACTTTGTTATGGCAACCCTGCAAGCTAATATATCATCTAAATGCTGATAACTACCATATCTCAAATTCCAATCTCTGAGCCCCAGGCCACTTCAGGAACTGAACAGCCTACTGATTTGTGCCGGATCTTAATTTTTAAAGGTGACTGAGTGACAACACAGAGAGGTCAATGCCACTGAAAGAAGAGTTTAATGTTACAGTTCCCTCAGGAAGAAGAGGCACAGCTCACCACACAGGACCACAGAGGGAAGCACCAGGGTAGGTCAGAAGGCAGAAAGGAGCAAGGGGAAGGCAGAGGCCACAGCTTTTATTAAACTAGAAAAGCAAGACGAGGCAGGTTAAACAGTTTAGGGTTGGCTAGTTTTAATAACTTCAGAGAGCTTTGGGGCATAGGGGCTGTCTCTAGTTGACTGGTCCCTGATCCTGGGTTTATCTAGGAAAGGGAAAATATTGGTTTGGTGTGTGAGAGTTGGATAAAGGAAGTGGTTCAGAGTATGGCCCCTGGATTGCAGGGGAGATGTGAACAACTTTGGCTGTTAGTTTGGTCCTGTGATTAATGGATGCCAAAGAGACAAATTCAGAATCTAAGAAAACACAATTAGAACACCTACCAGCACCCCAGACGTGTCTGAATCAGAATGCATCATCTTCCTCCTCAAAACTTCCCCTCCCCGCCGCTTCTCTATCCCAATGTTACCACCATGCATCCCTGAATCTATGCAGTCAGAAAACGGGGTCGTCCATGATTCCTCCTTCTTCCCCCACCTCCAACCTACTACCAAGTCCTATCAGTTCTGCCTCCTATCTTAAAGATCTTCACTCCTCTCCTGAGCTTTCCCCCAGTCCAGGCAGCCCTGGTCCACGCCAAATTTCCATTAACCGCCTCCTAATTAGCCTGCTTTTCATCCCCCTTCAATTCATTCTCAAAGTAGCCGGAATGATTCTTCTGAAATATAACTCTGATCATGTCGCCCACCCCTTCTTAAAACTCTGATGGCTTTCCTCCACCCTTAGGATAAAGCCTAACATCCTTTATGCAGCTGCCCACAACCTGATTCTTGACCATCTCACATGCTTCAGCAACACCAAATTTCTTTTGGTTCCTTTAAGAAGTCTCTCACATCCAGGCTTTTGCTTGTGCTCTCCCCTCTCCTGGAACAATTACTCTCTCCCCTCCTCCACCTTGTCTTGGAAACTACTACTTATTTTTTGATTTCGCCTTAAATGTATTGTCATTTAATATCTGGGTGTGCTTTCTCTGATCCATGGAGTCTGGGCACCCTCCCCGGGGCTCCCACTGCAGTCAGTACTTCCCTTATCTACCACCATGCTCTGTTGCAGGGGTTCAACCCTGATTACACATTTGAGTCTTCCAGAGAGATTTTAAGTTGTTATTAATACTTAGGCTCCTCTCTAGACCAACCATAACAGCGGGTAGGGCCTGGGCACCGCTAGTTTTAGAAACTCACAGATAATTCCAATCTTCAGTCAAGGTTGAGTCATTGCTCTAGTAGATTACTTACTTGTTTCCATATCCCAGTGAAGACAGGAACAGCATCCCAAGTGCCTGGTACACAGTGGGTGATGAGTAAGTATCTATTGTACTTGTGACAGGGATTGTATGAGGCAGCGTAGAGTGACACTGGACGAGTGGCTTTAACCCATGTGTGTGTGACTCTGTGCGGAATGGCACTCACTCAAGTAGCTGAAACTTGACTACGTGACACTGTGGCGTGTCGGTGTGAATGATCGTGTCCAGTGTGTGAGGGCCACTGTCAATGACTGAACACTACGGGAGTGGAGTGGTGTGAGCACGTCAGTGGCTGTGCCCTGTGTGTGACTGACTGAGAGGCTGGGGGGCTCTGGCCAGGCTGTCAGACTCGCCGCTCCGGGGCAGGGTTTGAGGAAGACGGAGCTGGAGCTGCCTCTCAAGATGGCGGCTGCGGGGAAGGCCGCTAGTCCTTACGAGAGGCCGCAGGGCCGGTGATCGCGAAGCGGAGGCAGGAGCCGTAGAGGCCGTTCGCAAGACACTGAGGTCAGCTCCGCGCAGACTGCCCAGGCGCGGTACACACACCCGCTCGACGTCCTAGCACCGCCCTAGCACCGCCCTCGCCACGCCCGCCGCCGGGAGCACGGGCGGTGGGCGGGGCCTGGGTCCCCGAATCGCCGGGCAGTGCGGGCGGAACCCGCACAGGCTGTCCAATGGCGTGTAACGGGCGGGGCCCAGCGCGCACCTGCGGGCCCACTAATCGAAGCTCAGGTGTCAGAGCCGGTCAAGAACTTGGGAGTGGAGACTCAGCAACGCGAGAGGCTGAGCTCCTCCCTGGGCCCCCAAGATGACACCTGGACAGAATCATTCTCTCTGCTTTTGGGACTAGGCGGTGCCCTCTACTTGGGCTACTACTGGGCATGGGTGGCCCCGGTGGGTGCGGGTCCAGAGCTCTCTCCGGCGGGTGTAGGTAACTCGAGTCTGAGGGCAGCTTCCAGCCGGGGCTCGAGCCCTTTGTGGAGGCTGGCTGGGTGGGGTCTCCTGGCCCAGGTGAAATTTGACGCCACAGCCCCACCACCACTCCGGCCCCGCGCTCCAGCCAGGCTCAGCTTTGCTACTATCACCTAACGGAGAGTCGGTTCTTTGCCTGCCTGGATTCTCTGCATCCCGCGTACTCCCCATGCCAGCTGGGCCTTTCAGTCATCGGAGGGGTGCTGCTGCCGATGATGTGGACAGACACTTGCAGAAAAGCGGGGTGGAAGGCATCCTGAGCTGTCAGGGAGATACGCACACTATCTTTTTCTTTTTAGGCAGTCTAGATGAGCTTCTCATTAGCTGCTCTGAATGAAGGAACCAGTTGGTGGTGTGGTGGCTAACTCCCACCATCATCCCATCAGCTTAGTAGGACCTTGCTTGTCTTAAGGACTGGCAGAGGTTCCCCGCCTAGCTCAGGACTAATGGATAACCCTAACTGTCCTTGCTGATTCAGCCCTGTTTTAAGTTCTAGGCTCTCCATGTAGAGTGCAATGGAAAAATCCGAAGAGGATGATTTTGATGAACTTGGAAATTTTATTCTCACTGAAATTTATGTAATTTACATAGCCACAAAAATCTAAATCTTTTAATTTTCATTAAACTCGGTTCTAAGTAGCTGAGTCTAACAAGAAACCTATTGATTCAAGCCCTTTAAAATGATCTATAGGGAAATTTAATGTTACCTCAACTTTTCTGTATTTTCAGAGCTTTATACATCCTATGTATTGTTTACAGAATACATTTGCCTTAGTAAAACAATTTTAAAAACCCAAACCTCACAATACCCTATAAACCTTACCTTATATGCCTGATTTGGAAAGTCAGTCATTTCAGAACAGAGCTGTCCTGAACTAAACATTTTCCTTTGCTTACAACCAGCCACAGAGAAGTCAGAGACCTCTGCCACTTTATACTCCAAATCCTTCTTTGATTTCCAAATACTGGTTTAAATGCAGAGAAAGTGTCATTCTGGACACTCTGAGGACATGCAGTTTGGATTGTCCAGCATGGTAATGGATTGGAATTGATTCATCCACAGTGACTAATGGCATTTAAATAATTAATTCTCAGGGATAAGTCAAGAAACACTTCACTAGAATTAAAATGAAACTAACCCACATACATCAAACCTGTGATTTATTGGCACCTTGTTCTACACAACTGAGCTGTTTGACCAAGGATTTAATAAACTGATAACTCAAAATCTTGGCAACTAGGAGGTATTATAGTAAAGTGACTAAGAGCACAAACTCTTAGTTTCAATCCCAGCTCCACTGCTACCTAGCTTTGGCACATTTTGTGACCTTTGACAACTTACTCAATATTCAAACACGTTCCCACAGGGGGATCACAGTACCTATCTCAAAGAGCTATTGTGAAGGTTATAAGATATAATCATGTAAAATGCTTAGCACAATACCTGGCACATAAGGAGCACGCAACAAATCTTACTAGTATTGGTGGTAATATCATAATTATTTTTTACACTTTTTAATAGAAGTATAGTTGACTTACAATGTTGTGTTAATTTCTGCTGTACAGCAAAGTGATTCAGTTACACAATTTATATACAATCTTTTTAAATATTCTTTTCCATTATGGTTTATCATAGGATATTGAATATAGTTCTCTGTGCTATACAGTAGGTCCTTGTTGTTTATCCATCCTGTATATAAAAGTTTACAACTGTTAACCCCAGCCTCCCAGTCCATCCCTCCCCCAACCCCCTCCCCCTTGGCAACCACAAGTCTGTCCTCTATATCCGAGTCTGTTTCTGTTTCGTAGATAGGTTTGTTTGTGTTATATTTTAGATTCCACATATAAGTGATATCATATGGTATTTGTCTTTTTCTGACTTCACTTAGTATGGTAATATCTAGTTGCATCCATGTTGCTGCAAATGTGTGTGTGTGTGTGTGTGTGTGTTTTTTAACGGCTGAGTAGTAGTCCATTGTATATATGTACCACATCTTCTTTATCCATTCCCCTGTCAATGGACATTTAGGTTGTTTCCATGTCTTGGCTATTATGAATAGTGCTGCTATGAACGTAGGGGTACACGTATCTTTTTGAATTAGAATTTTGTATGGATATATTTTGTATGGATTGCTGGATCATATGGTAATTCTATTTTTAGTTTTCTGAGGAACCCCCATACTGTTCTCCATAATGGCTGTACCAACTTACATTCCCACCAACAGTGTAGGAGAGTTCCCTTTTCTCCATATCCTCTCCAGCATTTGTTATTTGTAGCGTTTTTAATGATGGCCATTCGGACTGGTGTGGGTTGTTACCTCACTGTAGTTTTGATTTGCATTTTGCTATTAGAGTCATTGAGCATCTTTTCATGTGCCTATTAGCCATTTATATTTCTTCTTTGGAGAAATGTCTATTTAGGTCTTCTGCCCATTTTTTTCTTTTTTCTTTTTTTTCTGCCCATTTTTCGATTGGGTTGTTTATTTTTGTTGTTGTTGAGCTGTATGAACTGTTTGTATATTTTAGAAATTAAGCCCTTGTTGGTCTCATTGTTTGCAAATATTTTCTCCCATTCTGTAGGTTGACTTTTCATTTTATGGTTTCCTTTGCTGTGCAAAAGCTTGATTAGAAAAAGCTTGACCTGCAAAAGCAGATGTAATCTTGATTAGGTCCTATTTGTTTATTTTTATTTCTATTGCCTTGGGAGGCTGACCTAAGAAAATATTGGTACAATTTATGTCAGAGAATATTTTGCCTAGTATCATAATTATTATTCCACTTTGCCTTTTGCTAGCTGTGTGACTTTGGGCAAACAACTTAACCTGTCATAGTTTCTTATAATAAGGTTGGGTTTAGCCTAGTGCCAGCAAATAGCATACAATGAATCACAGGTGTTATTATTCCAGGGCTTAAGGCCCAGGGTACGAGTCACAACAGTCACAGTACCAACCTGGCCTCTCTAGTTCATAATTTACGTAGCCCCTTTTGACTGCAAGAAGAAATAGGAATTGGTCCTTGGGTCCCTTTAGGCCTGCAACAGAAATGCAATTTCTATTTCTTGAGTCTGAGGCCTTCTGTCTTTGTACAGCATACTCCCCCTTCATAAGCCTTCTCTGTGGCTGGGCCCTCTCATTCACCTGATGTGTATCCAGAGAACCAAGCAGAGAGGTTGAAAGATAGGGCTAAGTGCCCAATGACCTCATCTGGCCCACCATCCTATCCCTGTTACCTTCCTCCTGGCTGGCATGAAGAAAGAGAAAATCTGTTCCCATTGGGACTATTCCTCCTTTAGAGCATGGTCTAACAGCAGGGGCTGTTAGGTAAGAAAATGAGGTGGTGCGGTACAAAGAAGCCCTTCAGCAGCGAGCACATGCAACAGGGAATGGGAATATGCAACAATGGAATGCTAAAATCAGAAGGAGCCAGCGTGACCGGAGCTAGTTTTGAGACGAGAGTGTGGATAATTCAACTGGCAGAAGTGTAGACAATTCAAAAGGCAAAAGTCACAGATTAAATGGTGCTGCATTTCTTCAGCCTCTGTCCAGGATCCCAACCTTTCCTGCAGATCAGCTGGGCAACTTATATTACCTACTCTCTCCAAAATGGGTTTGGGGCATGGATAGGTTGAGTGTGGAAGTCGGTTCAGGGGCAATTCTGGAGAGGTGACACTCTAGGACTGGAGTTGGGGCCCTAGTGGGACTATCTTAACAGAGGTGACTTGACCATTCCAGACTGAGGTATGCTAGATTTCTCACGCCCAAAGCAGTGCCCTGCAGGCTGGCCTCTGGAAAGGGGTCACTCCAGTATCAGGTACCTCACTGGCTTGGTGCAAAAATCAGGGCAGTGAGGCACATTGTGTTGTGTGACTAGAGGCCACAACTGGTGACTGGGTCCCAGTTTCTGGCCTTCCTGGAGCGACACTGTCCAGTCACTGTGGAGACTTTCTACCCTACGCTCTGGTGTTTTGAGGGGCGGCTACAAACCATCTTCAGAGTCTTACTGCAGTCTCCGCCTGTAGCCCCTTACTCAAGGTAAGAAGGGACAGATGGGGGTGAACACGAAGCTGCAAGTACAGGGGAATCCTACTCGTGTACCTCTTTTAAAATGGGGGTAACCTTTGACCCATCTACCTCAGTGTGCTAAGGGTAACCAGAGTGGCTATATGGAAAGGCTATGTAATTGCACAACCATGAGGTAATACTCAAATCTTTTATGTCCCATTATACCTCGTTACAGTCTTAATGTTTTGCATAATGCATGCCCTCAAATGATGCTGGTAACTTGTGGGAGTTGTTTGGGGAGGGAGAGGGCGTAAAATCTTTCGAAGTACATGGAGTTCCTAATAGTAACTTTCTGTGCCCTTTTCTCCAAAACCACAGGGAAGTTCTCGAAACCCCGGATAGCGGACAGCTCCTCCTAGACTGGGCCAGCAGCCTAACAGCAGTCAATATCCTGACCCTACCACCCAGCCATTGTTATTGCTGCTTCCTGGTATCACGGGCAGTAGTTAGGAGACATATATCTTGCACTAGTTGACCAAGCTTTGGAGGATGGCTATAGGTAAGGATGGACACAGCCCAGCAGAATTGGGTGGTGTCTGATAACTTAGAATTGTGTGCTGGGGGTGGGGGGAGGGTCAATTCAGACCCTGCTATGGGGAGGAGGTACCATATGAAGGGCACCTTTTGACGGAGGCCTTTCTGAAACCTACCAAAAGGGGAGGAGCCCTTACGGAGGGTCTGCCTAACATGTACCTGTGTGTGCCCCAGGGCTATCGTATTTAATAACCGGGGCTGCCGTGGGGAAGAACTGCTGGCGAGTACCCTCCTTCCTCGTAGTGGCCCTTCACCCCGCTCCCTTCAGAGACCCTGGGCCCCAACCTACCTGTCTTCCATTTCTTGAGTCCTTTCACTTTTCTGCCTTCTGGTCAGGGCCTCCTTCCCTACCCAGTGATCCGGTTTGCCTCAGACCTACAGGGCCCTCTGTGCCAGCAACACTGAAGATCTGGAGACAGTCGTGAACCACATAAAGAGCCGCTACTTCCAAGCTCCACTGCTGGCTGTGGGCATCTCTCTCAGAGGGTCAAGGCTGCCTGCACTTAACCCAAAGGCCCAGTCTTCCTTTTTCTCTTTCCTCCTCCATGTTCTCTCCCGTTCTCCTGTTCCAACTCACCAATACAAACCCTTCTTTCATGGCCCCTGCGCCAATCCTGCAGGATATTAGCTGAACCACCTGGCTCGAATGGGACGGGCTGCGGGGTTGGTGGCAGCACTGACTCTACCTGCATGCTGGGATACCTCTGAGACCACCTGCTCCCTGGAGACCCCACTGAACTCACTGCTCTTCAGTCAGCACCTCACTGCTGGGCTCTGCCGAGCTGGGAACCGGTAGGGTCTTGACAAGTGGAAAAGGGAAGCAGACAGGGTAGGATGGCAGACATGCCAGGTTCTCCCAGTGCTCGGGTCAGTTCCCTATCTGATTTTCTCACTCGTGAGATAGGACAGAGGCTGGCTCTGGGTCAGGTCCAGGAGTAGAGCCAAAGCCCTATGTGTTCTTTTTTTTTAATTTTTCTTTTTGCTGCATTGGGTCTTCATTGCTGCGCGCAGGCTTTCTCTAGTTGCGGCGAGCGGGTACTATTCTTTGTTGTGGTGCACGGGCTTCGTTGAAGTGGCTTCTCTCATTGCGGAGCACAGGCTCTAGAGCGTGTGGGCTTCAGTAGTTGTGGCTCACAGGCTCTAGAGCACAGGCTCAGTAGTTGTGGCACGTGGGCTTAGTTGCTCCACGGCCTGTGGGATCTTCCTGGACCAGGGGGTCGAACCCGTGTCCCCTGCATTGGCAGGTGGATTCTTACCCACTGTGCCACCAGGGAAGTCCCATCCTATGTGTTCTTTTGCAGAAACAGAAAGGTGATGGAAAAGATGGTGAATGTAGACTTTGTGCTACAGGTAGAGTGTTTCAACTCTCCCCTCTCGGCCCAAAACTGTTCTTCCAACACCTTATTCCCTTTCCTCATCCTAGCCTATCCCACCCGCCACCACCTGCAGGCCCACACAATCCACCACTTTGATGAGCGCTACGCAACTGTGGTCTTCGGACATCAAGACTGTGCTGCCTATTACCGAGCAGCAAGCCCAAGAACCAAGGCAGATGCCATCCAGCTCCCTGTGCTCTGCCTCAATGCAGCTGATGACCCCTTCTCCCCGGTCCACAGCGAGCACCTGGGATCTGGACGCTTCAGGCCCCGGGGGAAATGGGCCATGCAAGTGCAAGCGGAAAGAGCCTGGGCTCTCAGCAGAGGCCAGGGCTCCTGACCTCCTCTCCAACGCCTCCTAGCCCTTCCCCTACAGGCTGCCCAACATTCTCCCCACGTTGCACTGCTCGTCACAGCTCGGGGTGGCCACATCGGCTTCCCGGAAGGACTGCTTCCCTGGCAGCACTGCTACGTGAGCCGCCTCATGCATCCGTATGCCAAAGCCATCTTCCAGCACCCAGCAGAGCTGCTCAGCCTCAGGGCACCCACTCCTCCTGAGGGAGGCAAAAGCTGACAAGAGTACCATCTGGAGCCTCAGTTCAGGCTTCGCTTGTTTATTAAATATCAACTTTTCCTGCCTAATGCGCTGAAGTTCATTTTCCCTTTTCTCAAGGCTAGGGTAGACTGTCCAGGAATTTACTGCATATTTGGCCTGGCTGGCTTGGAGCTACCCAGCTGAACCCCAAGATGACTGCCTGGTTCTTCCTTTCGCCCCTTCCTTCTCTAATACCAAGTCCCAGGCCAGTGCTTTTCCCAGCAAATGCCAGGAGCTCATGTGAAGAGCAACTGGCCACGAGGCTGTAAGGGGAGGAGAAGAAAACGACTGTTTCTGCAGGAAGGAGAGCAGTGCCTCCAGGTTCTTGGGCATCTTCACATATTTCTGGAGAAAGGACAAGCTCAACTATGGAGCCTCTGGTAGGCAGAGGGAAGGAGACAGGTGGTGTGGCCTGGCCTTCAGACACCACTGTCCTGGGCGGATCCACAGATGACGAATGCAAGGCTCCCAGGACTCAGTGTCGCACAGGGCCACAGCCAAGCTTTCACTGGAAAGGGCAGGCGTTGCCCATTAGTCTCATCAGAGGCAACCTCAGCTGTGGACCCAGATGGAGCGAGCAGTGGTAGGCCCACACTGGTCTAGAAGGTGGCAGTTTCCAGGCCCCTGGCTCCCTGGGAGCAGGGAGGCTAAAGAAAAGCTGGAAAGGCCCTCTGGAGCAGCAGGATGGTCACAACGATAAGCCCGACACACAGCAGCAGCAGCAGCCATATAGGAACACTCCCTGCAAGGGGAGAAGGGAAGGAGTCAGGAGGCAAAGGAGCATCACAGCCCAGAGAACAGAACCATTCAAGAAGGGGGTAGTGGCTACAGATAAGCATCCCATTCTCCAGGAGGCAAGTTTTCGCTACAGCGAAAGCTGGGGTGGTTCCCCCACTGCACCCACCCCAGTGACTCACGTCGTGAGGGCAGCAGGTGTAGCTGGCAACGGCTATCAACAGCAACAGAAAACAGAGCAGTTTCCTGGGACCCAAGGAGCTCTGGACCACGACCCTTCTCAGGTAGAAAGGCCACATCCGTCACCACGATGCCATGGGCCTCCTTCATGTAGTACAGGCGCTGGGGACAGGAGGAAAACTAGTGAGGGAAGGCCCAACTGGGAACATTCCTTCCGGAAAACACGGCCTCTGCCCCCAGAAGACTTTCCCGCTACAGGCTGGGCCAGACTCCTTCCTGCACACTCAGTGCAGAAGCAGGCCTAGAATCCCCACCCCAAAAGCCCTCAGGGCTGTGCCCACCTCCACTCATTACCTGGAGAGAGAAAGCTATGTAGATGGCAACAGAGCCAGTGACCGTGCCCAGGCCTAGGAAGGTGCCCGATTCACTGCAACAAACAATAAAATGCTCACTGTCCTGGAGTCTGTGCCGCAACAACAGTCCTCAGGGACTCACGTCTCCCTGAGCTCCCCCTGGTCCCCCCATACCCAGCCAAGCCACCACTGTCTCACACCTGACGCTAAGGCAGGAGATGACTTCATGGCCACAGGACTTGGTCCGAAGGGGCAAGAACGTGGAGCCATCCCAGGCCGTGAGGTAGCAGGGCGGGGGCTGGCGCAGACGCTTGTGGGGAATCTGCACCGTGAAGAGTCGCAGCCCAGCAGGCTGGTCTGGAACCTGCCCAAACCTGGGGGCCGGGCGAGAAGCTGTTCAGCTCCTGGGGCCTGCCCAACCCTCCTCAGAGGTGTGTGCCCTCCTGCACCCTGGTGAGGCCTAGGGTAACACCCGACAGGGCTCCGACCCTCCCCAGCTTCCCCCCAGTCTCCTCCCACTCCCCCACATCTAGGCTGTGCCTCCTTCAGCCACCCTCTGGGGTCTCCACACCTGCAGGCCTGGTAGCGGTAAGGCGTGTTAGAAAAGGTGGGTCCGTTCTCTTGCCAGTGCAGCTGTGTCACCAGCTGATCCTTCTGCCACACGGAGGCCTTAAGGTCCCAGCCCACAGTTACCAACTAGTCAGGAATCAAGATTCCAAGGATGGACGGTTAGGGGATCCACTTACTGGGCAAGCAGCATAATCACCTACTTTCTCCGCCCTCTCAACTCCTCACCTTGCCATCAGGCCCCAAAGCCAGGTCCTCAATCTCCCCTTCGTGGGCTCTGAACTCCAGAACTTTCTCCAAGGTGGGTACCTGCAGCCAAACCACCACCACAGTTAGCCTAGGTACCCGGCAAGAGCGCAATGATACTCCCCCTCTTCTCTACTAATGGCCGCTCAGTGCAGGCTTCACTCACAAGTTCCCCAGAACCCATGTTCAGCTTCTCACAATTCTGGCCTTGCTGCTACTGACACTCATCCTCTAACCTCCCAAAACCACACCTTCCAGACACGAACGTAGCCATCTGTCCCTCCAGTGGCAAGCAGGGTACTATCATGGTTGAAGCATACAACTTTCTGCAGTGGATCAGTGCTGAAGTCTGTCTGCACCGCCTGCAAATTCTCTACGCTGAATTCTATCTCCTCCTGGTGGGTTTCAGCTCCAGACTTCTCTGCTGGGGCAGCCCCTTTCCTTTGTCGAGGCCCCTGCTCCTTGGAACCTGCAACACAAACAGCCTGCCAGGTTCCAGGTTTCTCAGGTAAGTAGTACTGGCCCCCTCTCTAGTGGTGAACATCGAACTTCTCGCCTGCTACCATAACCCCACTTCCAGCCCCACTTCATCAGAGACCGAGATGAGAGAGATCTTACTTATTTAACCCTCCTCCCAAACCTAGAGAGGGGGCTCTCACCTGCCTTCCCTGCCTTGTTTTTGCTCTTCTGCTGATGGATCTGGAAGCGCAGGAGCTGACAGTGGGCATCCTGCCCCGCTGCAAGGATGTTACCAGCCAGCGCCAAGTTCATGGTGGCCCGTGTCTCTGTGTCATGGGAGTGTAGTAAGGAGGCGCTAAGGCGCCCATTAATCTGCTCCAGTTGCAGAAAGTGCTGTGGGAGAGGGAACCAGGGTGAGGTTCAGAGAGCACCTCAAGGGCAAACTTACATCCTATAGTCTGATGCTCTACCCCTTTGCTAACTACACTTTCTAGTTTAAAAGACTTTTTGCAACCTTTTTTCTTTTTTGAGCCTCACGAATCTGTACAGCAAGCAAGGCTCTAGTTTGCAGATCAAGAAGAATGATGAAACCCTAGCTTCTATTTCACTCGCCGCTGCTATTAGTCTGGCAGACAAGTCTATGTGGTCCCCCTGGAAAAAGCCAGGATAAGACCCCTGGTGCTAATCCTGAGGTCGAACTGAAGCGTTCGTGCCTAGGTAGCGCCGTGTGCAGTTTTCACTTTACCTTAGGAGCCTCTCAACTGACCGGTGAGTTCTCGATTGAAATTCGCGCCGGGACGCCCGGCATGCCGGGGTTCCCACCCGGGAGGGGCCGGGTCCGAAGCAGGGGTGCGGCCCGCCCCCAGACCCTCCCAGAATCGCCCTCAGCCCGTGGCGCGACCCGGCCCCAGGAGCACTGTACTCACCACGCCGTTCTTTATGCCGGTCTTGGCGGCGCCTCCTCCGCCCGCAGCGATGAGCAGCCCAGCGCTGGGGTCGACCTGAAGCGCGTACAACGGGAACGGGGCCCGGTACAGCTCTGGCGCCCGGCGCCGACCCATCCCGCTCGCCCAGCGCTTCACTGTCTGCGCCGAGGCACCGGGGACATGCCGCCCGGCCTTCGACTGCTGCTACGGTCGCTGTTGACTTTGGTCCGGTCGCCGCCGGGAGGACTCCAGACCCCTCTCACAGCCGCCGGGTTGCAGAAACTGTAACTACACACAAGGCTCCCTATCGCTGCCGCGGGCCGCCTAACCCGGTCTCGCAGACGCGCAAGGCGCAGGCGCACCGAGCCCGCACTCCTCACGCAGGCGCAGAGCCGCCAATACGCGTCAGCACTAGCCGGCCGCGGGCAGGCGGAGCCCCAGCTCCAGGATGCCGGTCTCCGCCCGCTTGTGAAGGCAGACTCCGCCATCTTTTTGCGGGGCTTTGGGGGCGCGCACCAGCTTCAAGGAAATGTCTTGATCTGCAGTAGCGGGGTGGGTGGGGGGTGGGGACGGGGTGTGCCAATAAAGGTTAAGGGAGGTTAATAAGCCTTTAATAAAGAAATCCGTGGATCAGGACTGTCCACACTTCAGGAGTGATACGCAGACTCGTCGAGCGCAGCCTTTACGTTTACCCAAGAGAAGAAGTGATTTATCCAAGGTCTGCCTCGCACCCCACCCTCCTGAGGGGGCCCTTGGATTTCTGATCTCCAACGTGAGGACCCCGTGTTTCTCTGCAGTGAACGCTAGGCTTGCCCTTGCCTGCAAGGAGACATGTCCTGCTGCTCCCCTGGCCTTGTCAGCATGAGTCCTTTTAATCTAAGGTGCAGCCAGAGGAAGGGGCCCAGTGGCTTCGTCTCTGGGGATGCCATTACCTGTCCCAACAAATCGAATTAAATGGGTGAAGGGCCTGGCAGAGCCCTCTGCACATCTCAGGTGCTCAGGGCTTATGGGTCCCTTGCCCTCCTCAGATATATGGCACTCACTCTCCTTGGTCATTCTGTTTCCTTTGACTCTCCTCCACCCCTTGTTGGGTTCTGGTCACCCTGAAGGTACAGCCACCCCCAGGATCTGCTCAGCAAGACACAAACACAAGTTTTGCAGGGTCAGGCTTTATTGGATACACCGAAGGCTGAGTGGGGCCTTGGGTGCCCTTGGTCCTCTTCAGCCAGGAGAAAGCAGACTCCACAAGGGGCTCCCAGGGTTCAGGCCTGGAGAACATAGCTGACCTCCAGCCAGCCAGCCCTTCAGAGTGTCTCGGGGGCCCCCTGAGATCTGGGGCCGGGCAGGGATGGTGGGGTTCGGAGGAGGTGCTCCAGGGAGCCTCCGTGGCTCTAGAGTGGTGACTTTCGGAGAATGGGCTCTGGAGAGGCAGGCCTCTTTGAGGCAGAGGAATGTCTGGGCTTCAGGGAGACAGTGGCCTGTTTTGGTGCCTGAGTCTGAGACCCTGACCAGCACATGGAGTTTGGTGATTGAGGGCCTACAGACCTGAGGCTCCCGTTCTGGGAGGGGTTGCCTGGGCCTAGATCTGCCTGGGCCTGAGCTGCTGGGGCTTGAGATGCCTGGGCTTAACACCCACGGGCCTGAGCGGCCTCTCCCCGAGGCCCTACTTCCTCCGGCCTTCTTTCTCGCAACAGATGTAAGGCCCTGGCCTGGCCCCGAGGCAGGCGGAGGCCAAAGCCAATGCCGATGCGCAGTGGTCCGGATTCCTGGCCCTGCGCACAGGGCAGTAGCTGGAGGAAAGCAAGTAGCCTGGGTCCAGTCCTGTACCTGGGGATAGGGCAAGAGGGGCTGCGGGGCCGGAGACATACCAGACAGACAGGATACTCCACGACCGGGGACTTGCCGGTTTTGCCTTGCCACAGGCACTGCAAAAGCCGTAGCCGCAGGTCGTGGGCTATACGGCGTTGCCCCAGATGAACCACGAGGGCCTGGACCAGGGCTCCTGGGTCCCTGAACTCTGCAGGGTCCCTCTCGCTTGCCACGCAGCCCCCCTCCCCCACAGGGGACCCGGTGTTCCTGTGCTGCTGCGAGTGCCATGTCCGGCTGTTAGAGTGAACCCCACGAGAGGGTAGACTGGGGCTTGGGGAGGTGAGAGTGGAGCTAGGTACGTCTTCGGGGTGGGAAGGAGACTGGCAACATGAGCTCAGGAGAGAGGAGTTCTGTGGCTGAGAGAGAGAAGAGGAGTGAGTGAGAGTAGGAGATGGGTATAGCCAGTGGGAGGGCGAGGAAGAACGTGGTGCAGAGACAGAGAGGCAATTCTGATGAAAGAAAGAAGGGGAACTTGGGAGATAAGAAGAGTAGGGATGTAGGACAAAGTCTGAATTTGAGTCAGAAGAGTAGAAATGGGAGCCTGCAGAGTGGGACCATGGGGGAGGAGAGCAAGGTGGGTGGGTGGGACGGAGTGATTGTTGGGGAGGTTGAGGTCGAAGGTTGCAGGGAAGGGAGTCCACAATTTTTGAGGGGCCCCGAGGGGGGCGCCCAGGGGGTGCTGCGTTCTGTAGCAGCACTTGGTCCTTGTTTTGAGGCAACATTGCCTTGAATCCAGAGGAGAATGGAGTGTCAAGCCCACAGATTAGAGACCTGGCAGCGGCAGGACCAGCATCTCTGGGGCCAGAAGTGGCCGAGAAATCAAGGCCTTCTGTGCACAGAATGTGGCTCCAGCCTGGTGTTGGTAGGACTGTTGGTGGCAAGCCAAGGAGACACCCAGCCCTGGAGCACCAGCTTCTCTGGGTGTTCAGACGGGAGTTTGGCTCTAAACTTGCCTTCTCACTTCTTTGCAGTGGGCCAGTGATGAGGGATGGAGGGGATGGAGAATCAGGACTGACTCTTGGGAGCTGAATGACAGCAGAAGTTATCTGGGTGGGCCAGGGAGGAAGACACAGCCCATAGGATCTGTAGAGAAAGAAACAGAGCCCAAGATATTGGGAGGCTGGGTCCATTTCTGGTTCTGACTTATGTACCATGCAGGCTGGTTCACCAAGGCCCTAGATCCATGTCACCCTGGGGTCAGAAGAGCTGGCAAAAAGCTCCAGAGAAGGTAAGAGCTAAGGAGGAGAGGAGTAGGGAAGGAGGGGAGGATGGATAGGATGGAGTTAGGGGAGGGGGCTTGGGAGATGGGGACTGAGATGGGACTAGGAAATGAGGGTGTTCTGGTGCTGTGAGCTCTTACCAATGAGGGTTCCTCTGGGCTGTGTTTCTCAAGGCACTTCACTGATGTGGGACCTGGGAGAGAGAGGAACAGAGTCAACAAATGGTGGGTACGCCCCTCTCTGCCCCCAGCGTCTGTCACCCAAAACTCACTCTGACCAAGAGTTCTGTCTGAGCCTTGCCCTCGGTCCTCCTTCAGCCAGGCGGAGGTCTTCTGTTACCAGGTTTTTGTTCTCCTAAACCTGAATCAGTGATTCTGCAAGCATCCTGGCTTCCTGGCACTCTGGTTGCCCTAATCCCAGTCTTCCCTAACGCTGATGTCCTCTGGCTCAGTCTGGCCCCAGCCACGATGGCTTTTCACGCTCAGTAGCAGTAGTAGCAGTGGGGCTAGCTGGTGAAAACCTCTGGGAGGTGGGCACTTTGTCCCAGCAGCCCTCGGGAGCTGGGAGCTGGGAGCCCCTTTTCCTGGGGCAGTTGTCCCTGGCATCTAGTGCCTATGTCACAGAGGTCGGGGGCTGACATCATAGACTCTCCTCCTCAAGGCTCTAGGACCTTCTCTCAGAGATCATCCACAGGCTGGCCCTTGACAAAACTGAAGCAAGCAAAATTCCCTGGGGCCTTCAGTCTCTCCTTCAGGGCCCAGCCCCCACCTCTGCTCTCTGCCCATATATTTACAGTTCCCACCACCTCCTCCATCCAGGCTTCTCCCCAGCTGTACAGCCTAGAGCCTCCCTTCAACTTCTTGTTTTCTTTGCTTTCTGAGCAGTGGTTCATGCTCCACACCTTTTCCCCCCTTGGGATAATGCTTATATGTTTGCTTTTTTTTTTTAATCAGTTATGTTCTATAATTTTTTAGCTTTACTGAGGTATAATTCACAACTAAAATTGTAACACCTTCGAAGTGTACATAGTAAATTCTCC
This sequence comes from Tursiops truncatus, assembly GCF_011762595.2. Classification (NCBI taxonomy): domain Eukaryota; kingdom Metazoa; phylum Chordata; class Mammalia; order Artiodactyla; family Delphinidae; genus Tursiops; species Tursiops truncatus. Next base: position 67,875,704 of record NC_047047.1, on the reverse strand, counting down.
CTTACTCCACCTTTTCGTTCTATCCGGGCTTTCCATGAATTGGACAAGGCCCACCCTTGGAAGGGCAATCTGCTTGCTCAGTCTACTGATTCAGATGTAATCTCATCTAGAGACACCCTCGCAGACACACCCAGAATAATGTTTAACCAAATATCGGGGCACCCCTTGGCCCAGTTGACACATAAAATTAACCGTCACAGTATATAAGTGAAAGATGAGATGCCTTTCCAAGGGTCTATGATGCCTAGATTAAAGGAGGCTTTGCCCATATCAATATTTCCAATTGTCTCCCTTTTTTGGTGCCCTGGAGTTTTTTTCACCCCACGACTAGTCATCATAATAAAATTAGGACTGAGTAAGATGTACGGTTAGTATAAAGTGAGAGAAGGGTTCTTATGAAGAGGTGAGTGGTGGGAAAGCAGAACCAGGCAAAACCTCAGTCATATCAGTTTTAGGAAGGAGCGAATATGGAGGCTGAGGTCAAGCCTTAGGGACTGAGGGCTTCCTGGGATGCCAGACTTTCAGCGCTAAACCCAAAACAGTCCTAGATAAACCAAAACTAAGCCCTAGAACTTGAGTCCTCTTGGAAAAGATTCATGTTCCCCTAAGGTATGAGGATCCCCGTTTAAAGGTTACTGTTCTAAAAAAAATTTCTATAGTAACTTCAATTTACACTAACCACTCTCTCCCTTATTTTGTGTTAATTACTATATGCTTAGTAAAACTCTACTGACCAAGCAAATGGAAATACTCTAAGCATTTGGCATCCAAGTTGGAAACATGATATTTTAATGCAGTTGTTTTCTTGTTTGCTAGTTGTTTCCTATTGTAGATGTTATTTAACACACACTTTAACCACCCCCCACTACTCCAACGGTGGGCAAGAACACTGTGTTCAATTTCTTTCAAATGCTCTATAGCGTGCTCTTTCCAGAAATCCACCAATGTTTGTTGAGAGGATGAATGAATGAGTAAATTGATAGTTATCTAAGAAAATTTGACCTTTGCACTTTGCTTTTTCTTTTCCTTTCTTTTCTGTTTGGGCCCTACATTATTGCATGGTAGGAAGTGGAAGGAAGGGGCTGCTTACAGAACCACCTGAGTATTCTTGGAGAAATCATGATTATGAGAGAGGTGTCAGAAAACAGATAGGTAAATATTCAAAAAGGGAAAAATGATAAATTCTAGAATCTCAAATCAGTCAGTTTCTAGTTGCTTGCCAGGAAAATTTTAAACTGAATTATTGACAGAATGTATATAAGCTCTTAGAAAGGAAATGGATGATCACAATGGCCAGAGTGGGTTCAAGTAAAACAATTTGTAGAGAACATACAGCCGTCCGGAAGTGGCATATATACCATGTCATCAGGGAAGGCAGTTATACCTTTCACTTTCTAGGATAAGAAGTGTGCTCTTGACCATGCCAACTAAAACACACAGCCTGAGATAAGTGCCAGAATGCCAATTTGTAAATTTACCCTAGGGACTTCCCTGGTGGTCCAGTGGTTAAGAATCCGCCTTCCAATGCAGGGGACTTGGGTTCCATCCCTGGTCGGGGAACTAAGATTCCACATGCCGCGGGGCAACTAAGCCCGTGTGCCACAACTACTGAGCCCGCGCACTGCAACTAGAGAGCCCACGCACCACAGCTAGAGAGTCTGCACGCCACGACTAGAGAGAAGCCTGTGCACTGCAACGAAAAGCCTGCGTGCAGCAACTAAGACCCGATGCAGCCAAATAAATAAATATTTAAATATATATATATATATATAAAAAAAATAAATTTACCCTAAAAATGTAGCTCACACGGACAGGAAATAATTAGCATATTCTCTCTCTATAGTCTATTTGGGAAGTTAAAATGTAATCAGAATCCACAAAATTGGTTTACCATGAGAAATCATAGTTGCAGGGATTGACTTACTGCTTTCAACATCAGCAATATTCTCAAATCATGTAGACAGAACTGCCTGGGGGTCAGAAATGCTTGTTTCAGAACAAGGGAAGTTGGGCAAACTAATAAATTGATTGCCTGATAGCACGAAGCTAAGAGATTAGTTTCATGCATCTCAGTAGAAATACTCAAAGCCTGTTGGGTAAAGCTCTATCTTTTCTGACCAATGCTGGGAGGAGTATTATCAGGTTTGTTTCTGTGACTCTTCTTTTCTTACTCTTCCAAAGTTGATGGACACATTCTCTCAAACTAGCTACTATGAAGACTTGCTAGATGGGAATTGAAATGTGCACACCTGTGTTCTGACCCACTGTGAGTTGCTTTTGCAGTTCAGCAGTGCAATTTGCCTTATCCTCAAGTGCTTGTTTGTATCTAAATATAGTCCTTAAGTACTTACCACATAAAATTTCCCACATTACTCTTACTTCCTACTTTGTAAATGAGTTTTCAAAGGAATTATAATAATCCCCATGTATATTGATTTCATCAAAGTTTTGACAGAGTGTTGTGGTGGAAAAATGTGAGCCAGCCAGTTGAACCATTATTGCTTTTTTGCCTTTTAACTCTTCTGGTTCTTTGAAGTATACAAATAATGCACAAATAAATTCATTATACAAAATCCTAACAATACATACGTATACAGAGTAAAATTTAAAAGTTGTCCTTGACACTCTTCCTATTTTTACTCTCTCCAGGGATGTCCACTGTTTGTCCTCTACTTTTGTATATATATAATATTTGAGTTTATTAATTATAATTCAATATCTCTGCTTATGTATCTCTGTTTAATCTATCAGTTTCTGAAAGAGGTGTGTTAAAATCAACTATTAATTGTTGATTTATATATTTCTTCTCGCATTTCTGTTAGCTGTTGGTTGATGGATTTTTGAGGCTGTGTTAATAGGTGCAAAAATATAGTTATAACGATTAAGTCTTCTTGTTCTGTTGTTCCTCTTATCATTTAGCAAATCACACAACCCAGCTTTCTTCTCCAGAAGTTGGAAAATGAACATTAGGGCAAAATTGAAGAAATGAGAAGGAAGAAAATAAAAATGATAAGGCTAAAAATTAGTGAAATGGAGACTTTAAAAGAACAGGGATTCACACTCACTAGGATGGCAACTATAAAACAAAAACAAGACAGAAAACGATAAGTGTTGCAGAGGATGAGGAGAAATTGGAACTCTTGTGCACTGCTGGTCGTAATGTAAAGTGGTGTAGTTACTATGAAAAACAGTATAGCAGTTCCTTGAAAAATTAAAAATAGAATTATCGTATGATCCAGCAAATTCATTTCTGGGTATATACCTGAAAAAATCAAAAGCAGGACCTCAGAGAGATATTTGTACAACTAATGTTCATAGCAGCATTATTCACAGTAGCCCAAAGGTGGAAATTACCCAAGTAACCAATCGACTGATGAATGGATAAACCAAATGTGATAAATACATACGATGGAATATTGTTTCACAAAAATGACAAATACCGTATGATTCTACTCATATGAGGTACTTAGAATAGCCAAATTCTTAGAAAGTTCAGGGGTGCTGGGGTAGGGGAAATAGGGAGTTATTGTTTAACAAGTATGGAATTTCGGTTTTGCAAAATATGAAAAATGTTCTGTGGATGGATGGCAGTGATGTTTGCACAACAGTGTGAATATACTTAATGCCACTGAACTGTATACTTAAAAATGGTACATTTTAATCATAATTTTTAATAAATAAATAATTTTTAGAGACGCAGAATATTAAAAAAAACAAAGGCTAATAATCTAGGCATATTTCTGGCAACACTGATCAAGGACAAAAAAACAGGTGGGTGCAAATAAAATACAGAACAAAAAAGGGGAAAATATCTAGAGACATAATGGAGATTGAAAAATAATAAAAGGGGGCTTCCATCTGGGACTGGAAGTAGTGACACTTCCAGGGCGTTCCTATAGCACTTGAGGCACTAGGAGAAAGGAGAAGCATGAGTGACTGTTCCAAAAGGAGAGGGAGAAGCCTGCTCTTCTTGTCCCCTCCCACTGGCCCCATGGTCACTCAGATGGATCCTGAGCTTACCAAGTACTTCTTTTTCAAATGGACCTCAAACAGTATCCAAGAGGTCATTGTTCCAGATGTAGATGACAACTCCTGGGAGATGGAGCTCAAGTTCTAGGTTGAAGATGATCCTACCCTACATCCACTTCCTCTCCACATCTCTGTGGACAGAGCCAATACCCATGGAACCATGCAGGGGCTTCTTCTTTCACCTGAAATAGTGGGGGCTGATGGTGCGCTGAAACAAAACCCAGGAGGAAGAGAATTTGTCATTAGTACTAGAGGCCAAGGAGCCACGAGGCCCAACTTCCATTAGTTAGACCAGTTCCTGGGACCCTACCTATGTCCTACTTAAGAAATAGATGTCCCAGACCAACTTCAAAGGAGAACGCATGACAGAAGCTCTGTCTTCACCCATCTGCTGCCTGTGTTCTCCATGAAGCCCACTTGGACTAATGTGGCAGAACCTGCCCTGCTATATCCATGGCCTGGCTGCCGGGGATGAAGCCCAAGACTGGGACAAAGTTGTACTTCACATGGCTGTCCACACACATGCATGCAGGTGGTCCCGTAGCAGCAGAGGTAGCCAGGCACAGCATGAACCTTTGCTGTGCCCTATAGATGAGTCTCAGCACTCAGAACCGTAGCTGCCTTCAAGATAAGGTTGCTGAGGCCCAGTCTGCCTGCTCTGCTGCCTGGTAGGAAACTTGTGCAAGATGTTAGAGCACTAGAAATGGCCCCTGTACCCTTTGGCCTGGGAAGTACCACCCCTGTACATCAGTCTTACCCTGTCTGGGTTCACCACCTGGGGCTTTGTGGGCACTGTCTTTCACTGTGTAAGTTTTCCTTTCTACTCTAGCATCCCTGCTGAGGATGCCACCCTGAGGTGAAAGTCCGAGAAGTCCCAGGTTAAACTGGCCATGACTTTGCACTCCTGAGGACTGAGCATGTAGGTAGAGGAGCTCCCTGAGGGTGTCCAGGTCACCTAACTCTGGGAATGCCCTTGGGCACAAGAAGATCTCTTTCCACGAGGCTGCAAGTGTGGATTTATCTTTTTCTTCCTTCCTACTCTGTGTCCTGGCTCAGAAAAGTTGGAGCCAGATTGCCCTCCTTCCCTGATAGGTAAGTTCCTACAGAAGGAAAGCGATCATACCCATTTACCATCTGGCAAGGGCTTCCATGGGTTCCCCTAGAAGTCTGGCTTTGGCATTGACCTGATTACATTTCAGATGGGCTCTGAATGGAAGCTTCCAGAGAGGCCTACCTTAACAAAAACTGAATTCATTCTGAGAAAGACAATATTGAACTGAAAGCCTAAAAATACTTGCCACTCATTATATGAGCCACTTCTCATCTCACAGATGGTTAGAATGCAAGAAACTCTGGAATGCCCAATTTGTCCCCTCACGGTGGTGTTTTCTGTGGGTGACTTTTCAAAACTGGTCTGAGGGTCTTGGGATGGAAGACTCTTAGCTCATCACTTGACTCTTAGCTCATCACTTGAAGTTGGCATCTGATAACTTCGGAGTAGCTACATGTATATGGGAATAACAAAAGACAGTTCTGTTATGTCTGAAAAGTATGCAGTTTTTGCTCTTTCCATCCAAATGCCATTCTTCTCTCTTGAGGGCATGGTGAACAAGTCTGTCAAGATTAGAATGATCTTTGACCCCCAAGAGGATTGCCACAATAGTTTCTTATGATTCTGAATTTCAACAGCAGAAAAGTTCAAGTACAAGGCAGGGTTCTTATGCCCCTTAGAAGGTGTGGCTCTCTCAGGCAGAGCTTGGAGATGTTTCTTGTCAGTCTCATCCTGCGAGTCCTGCCACAGAATGGTTGGCCTGTTGGAGTCATTTGAAATTTGGGTTTTCCCAGAGGCCCAAGGCCTTGTCCATTTTGAGCCAAGTGTTGCTCTTAGACAGGAGAACTGCCTGGCCATTCTCGGAGCTCTGCACTGTTCTCTTCCAAGAGAACTGCCCAGATTTTTGAAAGAAAATTCTTGCTGTATAGGATTTTTGGTTTTTCTCGTTTCCTTGATGACCTATTTCTAAGAGCATTCTGTACATTAAAGTGTTGGAATTCCTAGATGAAATGGATAAATTCATAGAAAAATATAAAATACCAGATATTTATAAGAAGAAATAAGGAACTAAAATTGAGATGAAAGTTAAAATTTCTTCACCTCTTTACCAAAGAAAACACCCAGGCCCAGTAGTTTTACAAGTAAGTTTTACCAGACTTTCAAGGAAAAGTTAATTTACATCTTATATAAAAAGTTGTTTTAGAAAATAGAAAAAGAAATATAGCCAATATTTTATAATAACTATAAATGGAGTATAAGCTATAAAAATTTTAAATCACTATGTTGTACATGTGAATAATTTATATTATGAATTATTGAATAATTTATATTTGATATAAATACTAATTTAAATATTATAAATATTTATAATATATTATTATATTATAAACAATAATATATTGTAAATCAACTATGTCTCAATTTTTAAAATTAAAAAAATGAAAATAGAAAAAGTGAGGTTGTATGAGGTTGCATTGTATGAGTTTAGTGTAACCTTGACTCTAAATGCAAATAATGATAATTAAAGAAAAGAAAATTATAATCTCATTTCACTTATGAAGTAGTTGTAAAAATTCTAAGTAATGTATTTACTAAATGAGTCAGACAGTGTATTTTTAAAAAATGAATCACATGCAAGTGGGATTTTTTCACAGGAAATCAAGGAAGATTTATCATCAGAAAATCTAATGACATCATTTAGCATATTAATAAGCTGAGGGAGAAAAATCACGATTAATTCATGATTATGCAGGAAAAGGATTTGATAAAGACCTACACTTACTGATGATTTTAAAAACCTCTTAGCAAACGAGGAATAGGGGAGTACTTCCCTAACTTGGTAAATGTCATATGTCAAAAACCTACAGCAAATATTACGTCTAATGAAGAAATATAGATACATTCTACTTAAGATTAGGAGAAGAAAAGGGTGTCCACTATCACTATTTTTTAAAATTTATTTCTTTTTTATTTTTGGCTGTGTTGGGTCTTCCTTGCTGCACGCGGGCTTTCTCTAGTCGTGGTGAGCAAGGGCTACTCTTTGTTGCGGTGCGCGGGCTTCTCATTGTGGTGACTTCTCTTGTTGCAGAGCAAGGGCTCTAGGTGCGTGGGGTTCAGTAGTTGTGGCTCACGGGCTTAGTTGCTCTGCAGCATGTGGGATCTTCCCTGACCTGGGCTCAAACCTGTGTCCCCTGCATTGGCAGGCGGATTCTTAACCACTGCACCACCAGGAAAGTCCCACTATCACTATTTCTGGTTAACAGTATTGGAAGCACTAGTCGATCCTCTAAGGAATGATGAAAAAACAAGTATAAAGATTGGAAAGGAAGAGATAAAATTGTCATTATTTTATCTGCTTAGAAAAACCAATGGAATCAACAGAGTATTAAGACAAATAAGAAAGCCCAGCAAGGTTGCTGGATTCAGGATAAACTTTTAAAATGTAATAATATTTCTGTATAGCAGCCATAATCAGCTAGAAAATATAATAAGAATAAGAGCATTCTCAAGAGCAACAAAAACTATGAACTACTTAGTTGAACAAAACTATTTCACTTAAGCAAGAATACACAGATGATCATACTAAGTGAAGTAAGTCAGAGAAAAACAAATATCACATGATATCACTTATATGTGGAATCTAAAAAATGATACAGATGAACGTATTTACAAAACAGAAATTGATTCACAGACATAGAAAACAATCTTATGTACCAGAGCAGAAAAAGGAGGGAGAGATAAATTCGGAGTTTGGGAATAACGGATACACACTGCTATATGTAAAATAGATAAACAACAAGGACATACTGTATAGCACAGGGAACTGTATTCAATATCTTGTAATAACTTATAATGGAAAAGAATCTGAAAAAGAATAGTTATATATATATATATATATATATGTATGTATAACTGAATCACTTTGCTGTACAACCCAAACTAACACAACATTGTAACTCAACAATGAATCAATTGTTATTGAATCAATACATCAATAAAATTAAAGAAAAAGAGAATACACAGACATTTGTGGAGTAAACTACAAAATTAATAAAGGATATAGAAGATGTTTGAAATAAAATGAGAGGTATTTCATGTTTTTGGAAGGATTGACTTCAAAGTATAAAGATGGCAATCCTCCACAAATTAACCCATAGATTCAATGAAATCCCAATCAGAATATCAGTAGAATTTTTTAGAAACTCAGCAAACCTTCTCTAAAATCTATATAGAAAAATAAGGGTCCAGAAATAACTAAGTCAACCTTGGAAAAATAAAGCATTAAGAGAGGAGTTTTATCTCACCAAGTATTAAGACATGCTACAGAGTCATAATAATAAAGCAGTGTGATGTTGGCCCAAACACAGACAAAAAGATCAGTAGAACAGAGCAGAGAGCTCAGAAAATGACCTATATATAAATACGGGAACTTAGTATGTGGTAAAGTGGGAGCTGCAACAAAACAGGGAGAGGAGGCACTGTTTCATAGATGACGTTGGGGAAACAGTATCCCAATATGGAGAAAACAACAGAATCTCTACCAAGCTCCGTACACAAGGGATGCTCGAATTCATCAGCTGTCAGATAAGGACAATTTAAAACAGCCCTTATAAATAAGATGGCCCTTGACAGCTATTCAACTGTAACACTAGGAATCTGGTTAACACTAGGTAGTGGTGAAGATGTGGGGCTCTAGGGCACATGCAGTGCTGCTGGACGTGCAGACACTGTGGCCATTCTGGATGGCACTCTGGGAGTACCCAGCATTCTGCTCCTGGACATGTGTTTTTAAAAATCTGACATGAGTCCATAAGGAGATATGCGATGGTATTCATGACAGCATTGTTTGGGGCGATAAGGAGTTGGAAACAATCTGGATGTCCATCCCTGGGGCTCTGGGTGGTCAAAATGTGACGGGTGCACACTGTGGAGTATCCTGCAGCAAATTAGAAGCAAAGGACTTAAAAACATAGGATGGAATGGAAGAAGTAACAATGTGATCTGAGACATAAGTACTATTGTATTATATATTTGCAATATAAATGCATTATCATTTTAATGATTTTTAAATCCATTCACTCAGCAATGCACATGGTTCAACGACATGCATTGCATTAGTTATCTACGGCTGCTTACCAGATTACCCCCAAACTTAAACAGCAATCAGCACGTATTATCTCACATGGCTTCTGTGGGTCAGGGATTCTACAGGTTAGAGCAGCTTAGCTGGGTGACTCTGGCTCAGGGCCTCTCATGGGTTGCACGCAAACTGTTGGTCAGGACTGCAGTCATCTAAAGGCTGAACTGCTGCTGGAAGGTCCGTTTTTGAGGTGGTACACATACACACGTGGCTGCTAGTTAGTGCTGGTGTGGTTGATAAGCTTGAGTTCCTCACCACTTGGGCCTCTCCTCAGGGCTACTTGAGTATCTTCATGACTTAACAGCTGGCTTCCCCCAGAGGGAGAGATCCCAGAGAGAGCAAGGAGGAAGCTGCAGTGTCTTTTATAACCTAGTTTCTCAAGTAACGCACTGACATTTCTGCCACATGCTACCTGTTAGAAGCAAGTCCCTACGTCCAGCCCACACTCACGGGGAGGAGGATTATGCGCCACCTTTTTTTTTTTTTAGTTTTTATTGGGGTATAATTGCTTTACAATGGTGTTAGTTTCTGCTTTATAACAAAGTGAATCAGCTATACATATACATATATCCCCATATCTCCTCCCTCTTGCGTCTCCCTCCCACCCTCCCTATCCCACCCATCAAGGTGGTCACAAAGCACTGAGCTGATCTCCCTGTGCTATGCAGCTGCTTCCCACTAGCTATCTATTTTACATGTGGTAGTGTATATATGTCCATGCCACTCTCTCACTTCGTCCCAGCTTACCCTTCCCCCTCCCTGTGCCCTCAAATTCATTCTCTACGTCTGCGTCTTTATTCCTGTCCTGCCCCTAGGTTCTTCATTTTTTTCTTTTTTTAAGATTCCATATATATGTGTTAGCATACTGTATTTGTTTTTCTCTTTCTGACCTACTTCATTCTGCATGACAGACTCTAGGTCCACCCACCTGACTACAAATAACTCAATTTCGTTTCTTTTTATGGCTGAGTAATATTCCATTGTATATATGTGCCACATCTTCTTTATCCATTCATCTATCGATGGACACTTAGGTTGCTTCCATGTCCTGGCTATTGTAAATAGAGCTGCAGTGAACATTGTGGTACATGACTCTTTTTGAATTATGGTTTTCTCAGGATATATGCCCAGTAGTGGGATTGCTGGGTCATAGGGTAGTTCTATTTTTAGTTTTTTAAGGAACCTCCATACTGTTCTCCATAGTGGCTCTATCAATTTACATTCCCACCAACAGTGCAAGAGTGTTCCCTTTTCTCCACACCCTCTCCAGCGTTCATTGTTTGTAAATTTTTTGATGATGGCCATTCTGACAGGTGTGAGGTGATACCTCATTGTAATTTTGATTTGCATTTCTCTAATGATTAGTGATGTTGAGCATCCCTTCATGTGTTTGTTGGCAATCTGTATATCTTCTTTGGAGAAATGTCTATTTAGGTCTTCTGCCCATTTTTGGATTGGGTTGTTTGTTTTTTTGATATTGAGCTGCATGAGCTGCTTCTAAGTTTTGGAGATTAATTCTTTGTCAGTTGCTTCATTTGCAAATATTTTCTCCCATTCTGAGGGTTGTCTTTTCGTCTTGTTTATGGTTTCCTTTGCTGCGCAAAAGCTTTTAAGTTTGATTAGGTCCCATTTGTTTATTTTTGTTTTTATTTCCATTTCTCTAGGAGGTGGGTCAAAAAGGATCTTGCTGTGATTTATGTCATAGAGTGTTCTGTCTATGTTTTCCTCTAAGAGTTTTATAGTGTCTGGCCTCACATTTAGGTCTTTAATCCATTTTGAGTTTATTTTTGTGTATGGTATTAGGGAGTGTTCTAATTTCATTCTTTTACATGTAACTGTCCAGTTTTCCCAGCACCACTTATTGAAGAGGCTGTCTTTTTCTCCATTGTATATTCTTGCCTCCTTATCAAAAATAAGGTGACCATATGTGTGTGGGTTTATCTCTGGGCTTTCTATCCTGTTCCATTGGTCTATAATTCTGTTTTTGTGCCAGTACCATTCTGTCTTGATTACTGTAGCTTTGTAGTATAGTCTGAAGTCTGGAGCCTGATTCCTCCTGCTCCGATTTTTTCCCTCAAAACTGCTTTGGCTATTCGGGGTCTTTTGTATTTCCATACAAATTGTGAACTTTTTTGTTCTAGTTCTGTGAAAAATGCCATTAGTAGTTTGATAGGGATTGCACTGAATCTGTAGATTGCTTTGGGTAGTAGAGTCATTTTCACAATGTTGATTCTTCCAATCCAAGAGCATGGTATATCTCTCCATCTGTTTGTATCATCTTTAATTTCTTTCATCTGTGTATAGGTTTCTGCATACAGGTCTTTTGTCTCCTTAGGTAGGTTCATTCCTAGGTATTTTATTCTTTTTGTTGCAATGGTAAATGGAAGTGTTTCCTTAATTTCTCTTTCAGATTTTTCATCATTAGTGTATAAGAATGCAAGAGATTTCTGTGCATTAATTTTGTATCCTGCTACTTTACCAAATTCATTGATTAGCTCTAGTAGTTTTCTGGTAGCATCTTTAGGATTCTCTATGTAGAGTATCATGTCATCTGCAAACAGTGACAGCTTTACTACTTCTTTTCCGATTTGGATTCATTTTATTTCTTTTTCTTCTCTGATTGCTGTGGCTAAAACTTCCAAAACCATGTTGAATAATAGTGGTGAGAGTGGACAACCTTGTCTTGTTCCTGATCTTAGAGAAAATGGTTTCAGTTTTCCACCATTGAGAACGATGTTGGCTGTGGGTTTGTCATATATGGCCTTTATTATGTTGAGGTAAGTTCCCTCTGTGCCTATTTTCTGCAGGGTTTTTATCATAAATGGGTGTTGAATTTTGTTGAAAGGTTTCTCTGCATCTATTGAGATGATCATATGGTTTTTCTCCTTCAGTTTGTTGATATGGTTTATCACATTGATTGATTTGCATATATTGAAGAGTCCTTGCATTCCTGGGATAAACCCCACTTGATCATGGTGTATGATCCTTTTAATGTGCTGTTAGATTCTGTTTGCTAGTATTTTGTTGAGTATTTTTGCATCTATGTTCGTCAGAGATATTGGCCTGTAGTTTTCTTTCTTTGTGACATCCTTGTCTGGTTTTGGTATCAGGGTGATGGTGGCCTCATAGAATGAGTTTTGGAGTGTTCCTCCCTCTGCTATATTTTGGAAGAGTTTGAGAAGGATAGGTGTTATCTCTTCTCTAAATGTTTGATAGAATTTGCCTGCGAAGCCATCTGGTATGCTCCACCTTTTGAAGTGAGGAGTGTCAAAGAATTTGTGTACATAGTTTAAAACCACCACAAAAAGTAGACATTAAACGAAAGAATATACATTAAACAGTTTGGAATGGCTGCCTATGATAGGGAATAGGATTAAAGGGAACAGATGGAAGGGAGGGAGGGGGGGAAGGAGGGAGAGAGGAAGGCTAACAAGAGGCCCTGCGTGGACCAAAAATGACAGTGTGCACCGAATTCTCTGCATCTGGAGTTAAAAAAAAAAAAAAGTAATTCAGTGTGCATCTTTTCAGTCTCCTTTCTATATATTCACATAAGCACAAAAACCTTTATACTTTTTTTTTTTTTTTTTTTTTTGGCCACGCCATGAGGCATGCGGGATTTTAGTTCCCCAGCCAGGGATCAAACCTGTGCCCCTGCAGTCAATGGCAGAGTCCTAAACTGGAAGGGAGGACTGGCAGAAGGGAGTCCGCCAGGGAAGTCCCTAAACCTTGATACTTATAGCTTTTGTTTTTTAGTGTCTTCTTTTAAAATCCTGGCTGGAATCTTATTATACATAGTGACCTACAACTAGGTTTTTTCACTTCACTGTGCATCTTGGAGAGTTTTCCCATGTCACTATATAGATGTCTGCTTCTTCTTATTACTGCATATCATTCCACAGAATGGATATAGCAAAATCTATTTAATCACTTCCTTATCGATGGACATTCAAGTGAATTTTACTTCTCTTCTGTTTTCCTTTCTCTCTGGTTGGCTGAATGTCTGTCTCTGTACATCCACCTTTGTTCCTCTGTCCTCTCTGCACTTTCCCTTTACTTATTTTGTCTCCTCTGGAGTTCAAGATTGGGGGATAAGGGACGTGCAATGACTCTGCTGCAGGCAGGGGTGGTAACCTGAGGGCAGGCAGGGCCGACTGTGGCAGGTTTGCTATTCCTTCGGCCTGCCTCCTCCTAACTAGCGGAATGGAGGATCTCATGCAGCTCAGTAAACATCCTGGTCCTTGCCTTCAAAGACCTCGCGCCTAGCAGGGGAACAGACATGTGAGTAACCCACCCAAGGCAGAACGGTGTAGGGTGAGGAGCAGCCTTCCATGTCTCCCTGACTGCCTGGGCTTTCGTCCACCACCATCACTTACTAGATGTTTGGCACCGGGCAAGTTATTTCACTTCCTGATACCTCAGCATTCCCATCTGCAAAATGATGATGTGAGAGTCTTTTTTTCTTAAGACGTTGATCTGAGAAATAAGATAATACGTGTAAAGTACTTAGCACAGTGCTTGGCATGTACTGATCTAGAACACTGAACTCTTAGGAAGCTAGCCAGGGTGTGGTTGTGCATAGAATGGGGTACCAATAAAACAGGGAGACATGGGCTCTGGGTTCTGTGGGGTTGGAAGAAATCCTCACAAATCCTTTGGACATAACCCAAAGGATGGGCAGCTTTTCCCGGGGCACAGCTGGAGGGAGGTATTCCAGGCGGACAAAAAGGGAAAAGTAAAAGCACTGAGGTGGAAATAAGAGGCACGTTTGGGGTATGGGGAGTAGCGCCCTCTGGCTGGAAGGTCGTTTTCACTGGCAAGGGGAGGAAAGGTCCTTTCAGGGATGAGCACAGCCAGGTTTCTGGCACAGGGAAGGGAGTTCAGGGCCCTTCCATGGACTTAAGCCCCAAAGCGGAAGCTGCAGGTCTATCCCAGGACCACAGTCAGGGTCAGGCCGGGATCCGGGAAAGGAGCTCCCTTCCCACCGTCCTCCTGCCCTCTACAGCAGGGGCCTCCTCCCAGGGCCTGGCCACTCCCCGCATCCAGCACCCCCGCCCTCAGCCGGTTGGGAGGCAGTCAGGAGGCTTTTCGCGGGGGCTGTGCCGGGTGGGCGGTTTTCCCAGAGCAAGGAGTGGAGCAGGACTGAGTTGGCGCTCGCTTCCTCAGATGTAGCCGTCGCTGTCTGGATGACCAGCCTGCCCCGCTAGCGTGAGCCTAAGGGCTGCCTCAGGCCCTGTGTTCCGGTCCTGGGGGCTGCAGCATCATACCTCAGGGGTGTGGCATGTCACAGAGAGAGGCCAGAGCGGCACTGGCCATGCCAGGAGTAGGGAAGAGCCCGGCCAAGGCCACACAGAGGTCGCTGGCAGGCACTGACAGGAAGAGGAGCCGCCTGAGCAGGACAGGGCAGGACCTGTGGGAAGAGACCAGCTGGAGCAACCCAAGATGGAGCAGAGCTGCCCCAAGCCCTCGAGGGTCCGGCGCCAGGAGGCTGGCTCGTGGCCGGGTAAGAAAGCCAGGACCTGAAGAGGTAGCTGGGAGAGGCAGGCATGGGAGGGGCTGCGACGTCACCTGTGATGGCAGAGCCTCACTCATGGTTACTGTCCTGCCCAAGAGAGGGGACATTGGCCAACTTCCGCTCCAAGGCTCCATGCTTGGGCGGTTGGGGAAATCAGAGCCGGTCTTAACCAGAGCGTGGCTCAGAGAGCTGGCCCAACTCACTTGTCTCAAGGAAACTGAGGCCCGGAGAAGTGACACGTTTCCCAAGGTCCCAGAGCAGCAGTCAGCAACAGGGCCAGCACGCTTTGGTGTCCCTTCCTCTTTACCACAGTTGCCTCTACGTCTCAGGACCTGGTTGGGCCTAGGGTCAGCCCTACAGAGCAGGGCAGGACTGTGTGCTCCCTGTGGGCCCAGGGCATCCTGGTAAGCAGGATTCAGACTTAGGTGTGGATGCGGCAAGGGCCAGGGGGAGGCACAGTGGAGGGTGGGAAAGAGTACAGGACTCAGTTCTGAGCCCAGATGAGGTCTTCTCTCCATTTCCTCTGCCGTAAAGCGGGGCCGGGCTGAGAGCAGACAAAGAGGGGACGAGGCCCTGGGGTCCCTGTCGTTTGGCATGCTACTACTCTGGCAGGAGACCTTGCCCTAGGATGCTCTTAGCAACCAGGGGCAATGGGCGTCCGGTCAGCCCCACTCACCTGGGGTCCTCTGTGCAGAGTGAGGCCAGCCCTGAGAACGCCGCTCGGGAGCGGAGCCGGGTGAGGACCCTGCGCCAGGCCTTCCTGGCCCTGCAGGCCGCTCTGCCTGCCGTGCCGCCCGACACCAAGCTGTCCAAGCTGGACGTGCTGGTGCTGGCCACCAGCTACATAGCCCACCTCACCCGCACACTTGGCCATGAGACGCCCGGCCCCGCCTGGCCGCCCTTCCTGCGTGGACTCCGCTACTTGCACCCTCTCAAGGTAGGTCGCGGGCCCGGGGCCTTGGGGAAGGGGGTTTGGGATGGGGGATACTGGACTTGTCCCCCTGCCCTCGGCAGAGCTGACGCTGGGGCCGGCTGCTTCCTGCTCTCTCATGGGAAGAGGAGCTGAGGCTGGCTCTTGGGACTGGAATGACAATGTTTCTCATGGGATGCAGTGGGAGTGATGATTGGAAATGACTTCATGAGAATATGGTTCCTCCAAGGGGAGGGAAATTCTGAGAGGCCCCAAGACTCCGGGGCACTTAGTGGTAGAGGAGAAAAGGGAGTAGTTTCCAGGGCTGGGGTCTGGGAAAGAAGACACACCTAGGAGATTCCTAGATTCCGAGGGGCACTATGCCACTGTACAGTGCCTTGGTGTCCTTTGGACTTCTGTCTCAGGAGGGATCCCCCTTTGGAGAACAAAGCTCTAAGAAAGTATCACTCTAGAAGCAACCAAGCTGGGTGGGGGCGTGGCAGGGGCTGGGAAAGGGGGAAGGAGGGCTTCCTGCCTGCATCACTTACCACACTGTCACCTACCTTTCCTGAACCTCAGTTTATTATACGGAAAGGGAAGATAACATGAGTCTGACTTTGCTTCCAGCGTATGAAATGAGATCATGAAGGAGAAGTATGATTAACAGTAATCATCATCGCAATAACAGCTAACATTATCTGGGGGCTAAAGTTATGCCCAGAGCTAGACTAAATGCTTTAGTGCATTTTTATCTTTTAATCCGCACAAGAACCAAATGAGGATTAAAAAAAAGAAAATTAAAAAAAAAAAAGAAAAAGAACCACATGAAGATTACTTTACAGATGAGGAAACTGAAGCTTAGGTAGGTTAAGTGGCTGAATGCAGTTCAGGCCCCGGGCTCATAGCCACTAAGCAGGCCCCGGGGGTGGGACAGAGCACACTGTAAGTTGCTGACTGGGAGTGTAGCTGTTATAAAGGGTCGTCTTTGCCCTCTGAGGACAGCAACTTTATTTCTATGGAGGATAATTTTCACCATCTCTCTTCCTTCAACATCCTAGTTCTGAAATGTCTTGAAACTTAAGATATTCTTCTTTCATATAAATACAACTAAAATGCAAGAATTTGAGACATTTCAGATGGGGCAATTCTGAAATGCCAATGGTGGCACCTGGTGCAGTGTCGCCGGGTGGCACAGTTGCTTACTTAGCTGTAAGACGGCGGCCAAGGTGAGACCCTCGCAGGGAGCAGGTGATGCATGAATATGTTGAAGAATGAACAGATGAGAGCCCGGCTAGGTCTAGCACTCTGGCAGCTGGGTGGGGTGGGTTGGCTAGCCAGCAGCAATGGCCCTCAGCCCCCAAGTGGGGGGCTGTCAGGTGGAGGGCAGACCTCAGAGCCAAGTCAACCTGGCCTTTTCTGGGACTGGCCGCGCTCCTGCTGGAAGGATGGACAATCTTGGGAGGTCCCCTGCTTAGGGGGAGGGGGCAGCACTGACATCTCGGGCCACAGGCACTTGGGCCCGGCCGGGACTGGGCAAGAGAAAGGGTCAGGACTGTTCAGTGTCAGGAGGAGCCTGTCCTTGCCCCACGCTGCTGCCCTCCCCACTGCCCAGGCCCTGGCTGCTGTCAGCTCTGCCGCCCGCCTCCCTCCCCACCATCCGGGGCTCCTCTTGGGGCCCTTGCTTTTCTCAGACGGCTCCTCCTGTGCCTCTCGGCCAGGCTCAGGTGGTCAGGAGAATTTGTGAGGCCATGAGTGGTGGTGAGCCTGGGACCGCTGTCATCGGAGCAGTCGTGGGGACGGGTCTCGGGGAGGGAGGCTAGGGAAGGCCCGGTCTGGGGTGCCGAGGGCTACGAGGGCTGTGCTGGTGAGCATGACCCTCATCCCTTCCCCATGTCTTGCAGAAGTGGCCGATGCGATCGCGTCTCTATGCCGGAGGCCTGGGGTGCTCTGGCCTTGACTCCACCACAGCCGTCACCTCGGGCCAAAGAACAAAGGAGGCAGAGACCGGGACCCAAGTCTCTGGAGAGGCAGACGCTCTTCTTCTCGCCAGGCCGCTCTCACCGGCACCTGGTGACAAGTGATCATCACAGTCGCCCTTTTCTCCCGGACTGTGACTCAAGCTTAGGGACCTGGATTCTCTGCCAGGCCCTGCCTGTCTTCATTCTGCCTCTCACCCATCGATCTGGTTCAGGCTCCACTCCCAGGTTCCAGCACACAGACCAGGCAGAGCAGTGGGCAGCTCTGTGACAGAGAGTACTCAGGAGAACCGGGGAGCAGATCCTCATCTCGTCCCCCACGGGTGATGCCCCAGTGGCTCCCTTGTGGCAGTTACAGGGAAGTGGGCAAGGAAAGGGTCTGACTGAGTTGGAAGTTGAGTTAGGGCTCCGTCCCTTGCTTTTCTCCCCTAAGGTTCCCACAAACCCTCTGGAGATTGCAAGAAGACAGACACTGCTGCACACGCACAGAGGTAGCGGCTGAGGCTGGCAGCAGCTTCAGGTGCTGATGGGAAAGCCAGGGGCCAGACAGGCTCTCGGCAGCTGTGCGTGTGAACAGAGCTGGGCCGGGGTCGCATAGGCAGAGAGGAAACTGAAGAAGGGAACATACTTTGTTATTGCACTGCAAGATGCTTACCCAACATCAGGAATTTAGGAATTTTGTATCTGCATTATGGTCTCTCCAGCTGCCCCTCATCACTACATTTTCTCCCTCTCTGGGCCCTGCACCCTTCCACTCTTCTCTTGTTATGAGTCATATTTACAGGTTAAACCATAAAGCTTACATTGCTTACATTCCAGTATCCAGAGAAACTTTTACGTAGTCCTAGCTGCCTAGTTTGAGATTTTATCCCAGAGGCAGCTCTACCTTAACTGAACCAGGCAGCACCTTAAGCCCTTGCGTTTGAAGGTTTTGCTAGACTCAGTTACATCCTTGAAGGACCTGAGAAGGAGAACGTGTATCTTTTCCAGGGGATAATAATTAAAATCTTCCATTATATTAGAAACCTAATCTCCAGGACAAACAAGATAGGCCTGGGTTCACTGGGTTCCTTGTATGATTTTGGCCGAAGGCCCCACTGGCTCAGGAGTTATTTCTACAATCTGCCTACAATGAGCTCCCTCCGGCCAGCTCCTCCCCACAGGCACTGCCCTCCCAGGCGCTCCCTTAGTCCTGCCATGCGGTGCCAGAAATCAGATAGTGCTCTAATGGAATTCATCTCTGGCCTTGTAGAAATAGTTTGAGGAAAAATCAGTGTCCATACATACAGAAAGTAACTTTCCAGATCAGGTGTGGCTTCAGATCAGGTACCTAAAGTCCAGACAGAGAAGGAATCATCTTTTTGTTAAACTTCAGTGCCTCAGAGTGGGAAGGCACGGGTCAGGCCAACTAGAGTCCCAGCAGGGGTAGCCTTAGACAGACGCCACCACTGCCATCATGAGAACGAATGAGGTTCTGGCCGACTGGGCGTGGCCGGGGGTCTGAGCTCTGGTGTGAGGAACTGCTATTCCTCCACAGGGCTGACCAGGGCAGCAGGGGAAAGGGGGCTGAGGGGGTGACTCAGCAAATTGGTGTGGAGGCACAAAAGCAGACACAGAACGTCCCAGCCGCGGCAGCATGAGATGTGGGAGAGCAGCTGGACCGTGGCTGGGAGCCATGGCGAGAAGGCCTCAGCCAAGGCCAAACTCATAAATCTACCAAGTCTCCGCTGAGGAGCCCGGAGAGCTTGTGCAGAGCTGCTTCTGGGCAGCTGGACGGGGCCAGGCAAGGCAGAGACCAGGTGTGGGTGGGCACTAGCACAGTGTTCTTCGCAAGACCATAAAAGTCCAGCGCGAATGTTCTATGTCTAAAGCCAAAAAGCAGTATCTTCCTTGTTGAATTTGAATGTGGTCAGAAGAGGAACGCATGAGTTCCCTCGCAAGCTGGTAGCACACAGTCTCTCTCTGGGGACGAAGCCGGGAAAGCTGGCTTTGGGTGCGCATTGGGGCCCCCCCACAGCACGGAGCGTCTCCTGAGAAATCAGGTTTGGGAGCGTGCTCCATCCACCCCACTCAGACTCCAGCCTTTGCCTAGTAACGCCAGACCCTTCGGGAGAGGGGGGACCACATTACCCCGGTAGAAAAGACAAGGAGAGCCAAAGAAGGATGCAGCTGGTGGGGGGCTGGGGGAGGGCAAGTACCATCATTACAAGTTTCTAAGTCTGTCTCGGGACCTTTCCAGGCATTTCCTTAGTGTTCTGGACCGTCCCCAAGGGGTCCAGAGACCGTCTCCTCCAGCCGGACAGCACCCAGCACAGTCAGGTCAGGAAGCGAAAGGACTGCCGGGGGCAGGCAGAACCAAGGAAAGGACCAGGGGATGAATGGGAATAACCAGGGGAAATGTCAGGTTGGAGACTTCGACCCACAAATGAACCAGAATCAGGAGTAACGCCCTTTTCCTCTGTAGCAGAGGAAGAAAAATACCCTCTCACTGGGAGACCCTGGGAACAGGGGTATGTAGGAAAGAAGCTCCAAAAGGAAACAGGAGCCTGGATGACAAAATGACGCTCAGGTGGCCTGGCTCGGGAGTGAGAGGGCTGATTGGTCCACTTGAGCGTCTTGTACCACCTGCCCCATCCCCAGGTACCTGTGACTCTGGTGGGGTTGAGGCAGTGATGGCCAGGACAACCTCCTCGGGGCTGGATATGCGCGTGCTTTCTGAGAGGCAGCAGAATTACAGGGGAGAGGCTTCGATGCACTTTGGGAGCAGCAGAGCTGGCCAAGGGATATCTAAGTATTAAGGTGGAGACTGCAGGTTTCACTAAATCGAGAACTAGCGTCATTAGAAATAGAAAAATCTGGCCTTGTCTGAGAAATTCCCTTTCGCTTCCTCTGGAAGGAGCCTGGCTAGGATGAGTCAGATGGCACTGTCCTCTCCCCTTTGTGGCCTAAGCCCTAAACCCAGGCTCCCTGCAATCTTGGTATTCGAGATCAGGGGTTGGCAAACTGTAGCCAGTGGGCCAAATCCAGCCCCCGATTTTTTAAATAAGTTTTTATGGGAAAGGAGTCACACCCATTTGTTTACATATGATCTATGGCTACTTTCCTGATACAAGGCAGAGTCGAATAGCTGCGACAGACAGTAAAGCACAAAATATTTACAGAGTTCCTGTGGAGGAACTCTGGCCCTTTACAGGAAAAGTTTTGCTCTTGATCAGAGATATGCAAAGTGTGGTCCGGGAACCCTGGGGGTCCCTGAGACCCATTCAGTGCCCTAAGTAGCCAAAATTATTTTCATAATACAAGATGCGATTTGCCTTTTTTTCACTCCTATTCTCTCATGAGTGTAATGGAATTTTCCAGAAGCCATATGACATGTGATATGGCAACAACAGATGGAATGTAGAAGCAGATAGGAGAATCCAGCTCTCGATTACAACAGACATTAGAGGTATTTGCAAAAATGTAAACCAATGCCACTCTTCTCACTAAATATTTTCCAATATGGAAAATAATTATTTTTCATAAAAATGGTATCTATATTCACATATAGTGGGTTAATGTTATTTTTAAATATTTTTAAGTCTATTTTAATTTCTAATATGGTAAATATCAATCACAATTACTCACAGAAGCAAAAGCTTTTCAGAGCCCTACTTTTTTAAGAACGTAAAGGGATCTTGAGACCAAAAATTCTTAGAATCTCTGCCCTAGAATAGATTGGCGAAGGTCAAGAAAAGTTCTTACCCCATCCCCGTGACCCTGTACGTGACAGCTGTACCCTCTGCCTGGGGCAGACACAGTGATTCGGTCTTGGCCTTCGAGAGACAAGGGGCTTATGGTGAGGGAGGGGGGTGTGCCTGGCAGAATGTGGACAGACTGTCCCGAGTCTGTCACAGTGAGGTCTCCTGAACGATGAAGGTGGGGCTGATCCCCTGGGGGGCTGGGCCTTCCTCAGGCACATCCACGGCCTCCTTGTCTCTGCTGCCCCTCAGCATCCCGTTGCTCACCTTCTCCGGAAACACAGCCGTGTCCACAGAGAGATCCTGGGGAACACAGAGCAAAGGGAGTGGGGGCGGTGAACGTGAGGCAAAGGGAGATGAAGGAACCTCCCCTTTCTCTTGCAGGAAAGGTGACCCTGCTTTGATCCTGGCTAGAAAGGAGGCCAACGAGGAGCAGGCCCGGGGATGAGCACGGGGCTGGGAGGACGGAGACGAAAGGCCAGCAGCTGCGGCCTCTCGGGGCCGAGACCCTTCTGCCCACCAAGCCCCCGCTCCCCTGTGGGAAGGAGCCAGGCAGCTGCTGCGGGACAGTCCAGCTCAGGCCGATCAGCAGAGAAAGGGGGGCTGGGAGGAGAAAGAAAAGGGAGGCACAGGAACCCAGGAGGCCCGGCAGTAGCCTGAGAGGGAAGGGAGGGGCGATCTGACAACAGACGTGCTACCTGGCTGTGGGTTCTGCAGTGAAGTCGCTTCTGACAGGACATGGGCAGGAGGGCAACGAGTTTCGGCAACACTGGGTAAATGGTCCGAGGGTTCAGGGTCCGGCCCCGCATTCCGCCTGAAGACAAAGCGCTCCTGAGGCTCCTACTGTGTAACCAGGGCACACCCGCGGCCCCCTGCTCGCCCCCTGCTCTCAGGACTCTAAACCCCCAGTCCCCGCCCACCTCCTCGAGCTCCACCAAGAAGCGTGACTGTTCCAGGCACCCAGGAGCCCAGGATTCCCTGTACCCCCATGCCACACCCTGTCACCACTGTGCAGACTGCCTGCCCGCCCCCCGCCATCCCACTAGACTTGCAGCCAAGCATACGTCCCTTGACCTGGCTGGCAAGTGGCTTCCAAAAGAACCACCACGGTTCTTGCTTTGATGATGAGAAACCCCAGGAGTGAAGATCTATGTCCTCTTTGTTGAGCCTGGATTTCCTACTCCCCCACCCCCAGACTGGCTGCTGGGAGCACTTCCCCTCTTTGGGGCTCTGCCTCCCCAGCCTCAGGTTTCGAGAGGAGCCCCCTCCCCCAACACAGCTAGGGGCCAGCTGCTGAGCAGGGAAATAAAGGACAGGGACCACTTCAGCTGCCCAGGGCAGAAGCAGCAGGATTAAGTGCAACCTACAGGAGATGCTGGAAAGACGGAGTAGCCAACCACCAGCCACTGGGGAGATCATGCGGACCGAGCGGGAACTAAGGACCATTGAATTAGCTGAGAAGTTATGAAGGGGCAAAGACGATTGGGCGTTTTTTAACCTGAAAAGAAATTGACAAATTATCAGATTACGAACACTCCTCCACATTAAAAGTTGAGTAAATCAGGCTGGCCTAACAGCAGGTCTATCAAGGTTTCAGGGGTCAAGAACGTCTGGGTCGGGTCCAAGTGGTGTGAAAATAAGTTCTGTGTCACACATCCCAGAAACCACAGTTAACTGCACAGTGGCTGGCAGAGTCCTGGTGAAAACACAGGTACACTCTCTCTACAGACGCAAACTTTGAATAGGGCTTGGAGAGGGGTCCAGGTGAATATAAAACTATCAAGATGTGATATGCTCTGAGAGGAAGTACAGTAGCATGAAGCAGACGTTGAAGCAAAGCTCAGTTCTAACTGAAGTGGGAGTATATGCCACGCCAGCTGGGAAGGGCTACATCTCATCACAAGAGGCCATTGGCCCTGACATTGGCAGGGCTGCCAGACATGGGAAGTGTCGGTCAGGGCTGGTTTAATGTGCCTCAAACACAGTGGTAATACTCCACCAACTGGCCAAGGAGTTTCTCTTTTGGCCAGTCTTACCCGGTGCCTATTGGCAACAACATGCTGCCGCCATCATTTCCCTGGACAGAAGGGCAAACCAAGGCAGACCTATTTTGCTTTTGGAAGGTTGTCGTAAAATATGCCATTGACCCAGACAGGCAGGCCTCTCACACATTACTACAAAATGAACAGTTACCTGTGCCTTTGAAAGTGGAACTCTACGTGGGGAAAAAATGGTGTTACTGAAAAATTATGAAATCCTAGGCTGTAGTTTGATGACTACAGGACCCAGAGTTAACAGAGTTTCGTGGGGCTCCTGTTACATGTGAGCCATGGGAGCATTGGACGAGAAGACTGGATAGCCCTTTTTGAAAGGCAGTGACACTTTGTAGAAGAGATCCTGGTATTATAAATCCTCCCAAGAAACCAACTGTTAAAAACACTACCAGTGGGGCTTCCCTGGTGGTGCAGTGGTTGAGACTCCGCCTGCTGATGCAGGGGACACGGGTTCGTGCCCCGGTCTGGGAAGATCCCACATGCCGCAGAGCGGCTGGGCCCGTGAGCCATGGCCACTGAGCCTGCGCGTCCGGAGCCTGTGCTCCGCAATGGGAGAGGCCACAACAGTGAGAGGCCCGCCTACCGCAAAAAAAAAAAAAAAAACAAAAACCCACTACCAGTGAAGTGATGAGTGTGTCATAAACACCAAGCTTATTTAAGACCTAGATTGGAAAGGGGCTGGTCTCCTGCATATTAAAAGAAGCCAGAGCCATCAGTAGCCTCCCAGGAACAGTGAAAATCCTAAGTTGGTCCTCCTGAGGCCTTTTATGAAGGAGAAAAGCATCTTTTCTGGCTTAAGAAGACACAGATATTGGCTGGGCTTTCTGCCCACGGATTTTTTCCTTTTCCTTTTCTTTTAAAAAAAACAATTTTTTTTTTTTAATTTTTTGGCTGCGCCGCACAGCATGTGGGATCTTAGTTCACTGACCATGGAATGAACCTGCGTCCCCTGCATTGGAAGCGCAGAGTCTTAACCACTGGACCACCAGGGAATTCCTGTATTTTTTTTCTTTAAAGCATTTCCAGGATGATCTTTGTACAAAGTCAGAACTGGAATTGTTCAGAAGAACCCCTCTGGTTTCTTTACCAGAACTGCTCCACTTAAACTTACATCCCAAGACAGGGAGCTCATCTATTTTAAACAACTCCTAGCTCTTCCTAAATTGCAAAATTGTGAAAGAAGATGGCTCTGATCTTGACAGAAAGGCATCATTTGGGTTAATCATTTCTCCCATAGCTTTTATTTTTTCCCAACTTAATATGGTCCTGGATGGTCATCTCATTACCTGGTGCAATAACTGCTATTTGTAGGGAGTCTTCATTCAATTTGCTCTCACTTATGGCAACTACACATTTATAGAAGGAATTTCTCCTGAGACACCCTAAACAAACAGGAAGAAACACAGTAGGAAGGAGAAAACTTGGGTTTGTAAAAAGTCTTCGACCGACTGCTGAAGAAGAAACTATATGCCTTATGCGGCTCCTGCATGAGCATCATATTTTCTAAGAAAGATTATTGGACTTCCATTTCTGACAATATGGTAGACTCATGTGCAGGAAAACCCTCCTGGTACAGAACACTCAAAATGATGGATAAAAAGTTTTACAGGTTTTAAAATTCATTGCTGGGCTGGCAGAAAAGTGAGGGAAAGGAATAAGAAAGTATAAAACCAAAATTGTTAAGCCAGGGCTTCCCTGGTGGCTCAATGGTTAAGAATCCGCCTGCCAATGCAGGGGACATGGGTGAGAGCCCTGGTCCGGGAAGAACCCACATGCCGCGGAGCAACTAAGCCTGTGAGCCACAACTACTGAGCCTGCGCTCTAGAGTCCATGAGTCACAACTACTGAAGCCTGCACGCCTAGAGTCCGTATTCTGCAACAAGAGAAGCCACCGCAATAAGAAACCCGCACACCGCTCGCCGCAACTAGAGAAAGCCTGTGCGCAGCAACGAAGACCCAATGCAGCCAAAAAAAATTGGTAAGCTAGCACTGAAGCCAGTGTAGCCCTGGTGGTATCTGCAGGTTCCTGGTGCCCAAGGCCAGGGTTTTAAGAAGCCAAATCTGGGGACAAGAGACAAAAAGCCCGGGCCCATACAAAATGCAAAGTTGGATCAAAGACTCTGTAATAAACTTGGGATCCCCAAATGCCAACATCCTCAGTGAGTAAAGGAGAGATGAGAATATCTGCCCCAATAGATCTTGGCTTGGGGTGGAAGGTGGGGGAGGGAGTCTCCCACATATTTCCAAGCCCTTAAAATTTGGGGGTCCAAAAACGCCCCAAATTTTAAGTGATCTCAATTTAGTAATGATTCTAAGCACAAGAAATTACAATTCTTCTCTGGAAGAACATACTTTAAATCAGGCATTGAAGGATTCCCGTGGATAAAATTCTGACAGACTTGAGCTCATAGCAAACAGTTCTAAAAATCAGAAGGAAACACGCTACCATAAGCAATGAGAGTGGAAACATTGAACTTGGGAGTGATAGGATCACACTTGCAATGACTGCAGATACTGTAATTTTTAGGTACAGAATATACATTAAATATGTTTAAAGAAATAAAGAGTATTTTGAAAAGACAACACAGGAACAAGAGGCTGTCAAACATGACCAGGCAGAATTGAGGGAAAATGTAGAATTTTTAGGCATTAAAAATATAATATTTTAGTTAGAAATCCAGTAGATGATTAGAAACTGCTGAAAACAGAACAAATTAGAAAACAGGTCTGAAAAAATCACTAGAATTCAGTTCATATGGACAAAGAGATGGAAAATAGAAAAAAAAAAAAGAATATAAGAGAGTATCTTCATGACCCTGGAATAAGGAGATATTCCTTTAAAAAGATACAAACAGCACTAACCCTAAAGGAAAAAAATTGATACATTATACTACATAAAATTAGGAACATCTATTTATCACAAGATGCTGTTGAGAGAGTGAAAAAAGGCAAGTTCACAGACTGGGAGAGAATATTTGTAATACATGTAATCAAAGGGCTTATATCAGGAATATACTTAAAAACCCCATAGAACAATAAGAAAAAGACTGACCACCCACTTATAAATGGGCTAGAACCCTGACTGGAGACCTTTCTAAAGAGGATATCCAAGTGACCAAAGATGGTCAGCTTCAATAGAAATTAGAAATATGCAAATTGAAATCCCGAGATACCACTACACATTCTCCAGAATGGTTACTACCTGTATCTATTAAATCCAGCAAGTACACAGCTAGGTATATACCCCCCAAATATGAGTGCACAAATGACATCAAAAGATATACACAAGAATACCCATAGCAGCATTGTCTGCGATAGCCCCCAAACTGGAAACTTGTTTTTGTTTCCTATGGCTGCTCGGGGCTGGACTTCAGCAAACCAGCTGGCACCTTGTTGGACTCCACCCATAGGGGAAACCTGCAAGGCTGGAGGAGAGAGAAGGGACTGGCTTCTTGTGGTTTGCGCCCAGCAACAGCTCTTTAGGGCAGTTCAAGTTTCCAGCTTTTCCCCATCTCAGAACCAATCTTACTGTGTGCATCAAAGATACCTGCACCAACTGTCCAGTACTCCTTCCTCTGAGGCCTGAGTTGCACCTCTTCCAAGCTTCTGGATTCCTGTTGCCTTTTTTCACCACTACCCATCCAGGGGCTTCCTTCTGTTGCCACGTCTATGTTTCCTGGGCCCTTTCCTTTGGCCTTTGCAGTCCTTATAATAAATTCCCTCTGTTAAAAATAACTGGTACGGTTTTTATGTTCCTGACTGGACCCTGAATGATATTACAGCCGTATCAATTCTTTTTGGCAGGTTTCATTCCCGACCTGCCTCCTGACCAAGAATGCATTGAACATCACTCCTCTTTCAAACAGGGAACCCGAGGGCTGCGACAAGGTTCACAGATCCTCCCAGCCTCGCTCTGTTGATTGTCAATGGCATCTTGACGTGGTCACAGAAATCCCTCAGAGCTGGAGAGGAGAGCATCTTGGGCGTCTACAGCTGTGACTGCCTGCCAGGAGGACAAGGAAGGTCACACCAACCCTTATGAACATTCTCTGGCTGCGTGCTTTTTTCTCCTGTGCATGTGCATGGGAAAATGGCCTCTTTCCTAAAGGCTCACAACCCTCCTCAGATGTTGCTGAGGAAACTGGATTTGAGAGCATCCAACTCCAGAGGCTCCCTGCTGTTACTATGGCCACCACTGTGTATGTTTGTGTTTAATAACGTCATTGTAAAGGCTGATTCTTTAACCAGATTGTAAACATGTGTGCAGAGCTTGCCCAGCAAATGAACAAGAAGGTTGTGTAATTTGTGAGAAAACTAACGTGAGTTGAGACCTTGATGGGCCGTGATCTTTCAGCGTTCTTCCCCTAGCAGGCTTGTACCAACTGTTATGAATTATTATAAAGCCACTCCACCCTCCATCCCCCCAAAAACAAATAACCTCATGGTATACAATTTCCTAACCCACTTAAGTACACATCTCCATAGTTCCCACCATTTAAATCTGTGTCTAAATAAAACAGAACACAAGCTGCTTATTCAACAATCTATTTTTATCTACACTTTCAGCCAGAATATTCTCAGAAGATTTCCCTATTGTATACATTCTAGATTCAATCCTTTGGTTCTGCCCAGGGGCGTTATCCAGCATCTTGGGAACTCAGCTCCTGACCTGCTCAAAGGCAAGTTCCTATTCCCTCACTGCAGCCACTCACTCCTACGGTCATACCCTTTCACCAGTAACTGCACCATCTCCAAAATCTCTGTTTCAAGCATTCTGATTTGATATTTTGATCCCTATTTCCCATCCTTCCATCTCACCCAGGCTAGTGCTTGCGTCCCATATTTCTTCTATCTTATTGAGGCCTCTGATTGTTTTAACACCTTCTGTTTTACTAACCATCTTCCCCCATATCCTTACTTCCTCTTCATTCATCTCCGATTCCACGTTCATTATCATAATCGCTCCCTTGCTGTTACCCTTCTCACTTGCCCCTCCCCCTCCATTGTTTTTGCTCCACAGCTTCCTGACCTGATACTATCTTCCCAATCCAGGCCTGAGCACGGCTGGAGATGAAACCACAACTGTGGCCCCTGGCTTCCCTTGACATTTTCACCATAAATCTCAAATGGGACTCAACATTGCAGCAACCTTCCCTCGTATGTTTCCTTTCCCACATTCTAACACATTGATTTCCCACTTCTTTTTTTCCACTAGAGTCCTCTCAGCTTGTCTTCATCACGTACTTCATGAGAAAACAAGAGCAGTCAGGCAGGAACTCCTCCATCAGCATACCATCAACCACACCTACCACTTTCCCAGCTGTGTCCACGCTCACGATGGATGAAGCTTGTCCTCTGTGTGGGCCTGAATCCCACCGGCTCTTGCCCTTCTGAAGGGCCTCACTCTTAAAAGTATTCCCTCTGCCTCCTTCTGCATCCTTGGCTTTTTTCTTACCACTAGATAGTTTCTCCCACTTTTATCAGCCTACAGATATTCTCTAGCATAGCATCTCCCACTAAAAAACCCTTCCTTGACCCTGTTTCTCCACCTGCCACCACATTTCTCTGCCCCACCACAGAGCAACACTTTTTCAAAGTTCTCTCCATCGCCTTTCCTCACTCACTTGCTCCAACAAGGTGTTTATCTCCATCATTAAAACTGCCCCCCTTCTGCCGAATTTGATGTTCATTTCTATGGCCTTGTCTTAGTTTCTGTTTTGTTTTGCATCATTGGACCCTTTAGACAACTCTGTCCTTCTTGAAATACTTATCTTCTCCAGATTCTTTAACCAGCTGTTCCTTCTCTGTCTTCTTCCTGGCTCCTCCTCCTCTGTTCTCCTTATAAATATAAAAGTAGCATGGAGAAAATTAGCAAGGCAAAAGTCACTATAAGTAAAGTTAGAAGGCAAATGACAAACTTGACAAAGAGTATTTACAGTTCAGGTCATAGACATAGTGATAACATCAGTCATATTCAAAAAGCTCCTAGAAATTATTAAGAAAAAGACCAACAACCCAACAGAAAAATGGAGAAAGAATATGAACAGACAGATCTCAGGAAAGCGAATCAAGTGCCCTTTAACATACAAAGAGATAGACACACTCATTAATAATAAAGAGAAATAAAGATTGAAACGACAATGAAATACCATTTTCAACCATCATACTAATAAAAATCCAAAAGTTTGACAACATGCTCTATGGAAAAGCAGATCTCATATATTTCTGTAACATTAGTGTGAAAAGATCTTTGAGATAGAAATAAATGAAGACAAATACAAAACAGCATGTATTTTACTCTCCCAGAATATATATGATTTGTTTGTATTTGCATAAGGAAACACACACACACACACACACACACAGAAAACAATGAAAAGCAGTTACTTGTTGGAGGGGGAATTGAAGTGGATGGGGAATAAGGTGAGAGTGAGTCTTTTAAGGCTACTCCTTTTTAGGTTGTTTGGCTTTTGAACTATATGAGTGTATTATTTAATTTTTAAAAAGAGAAACAAAGAACAGTGGTCCAAAGAGTGTCTCAGTGAAATTTTTCTATGCATTGGCTTAAGGAACACAAACAAACGTGTTTCATCTTCAGAGGGAGTTAGGGCATTATTATAAGCATGCTGTGTGGATCCTGAGTTGTACTTAAGTCCTGTACCATTCAGAGATGGTCATAACGGCCTGAAATGACATTTATGATGACAGGCAAGAGCATCATCAGGCATATGTTAATCGATTTGAATACTCTGCACTGGCTCTATGACTTGGCTATGTACAGACTCAAATTTTTACCAGAGCACCATCTAAACACTTATCTGCTTCAATTACCACCTTCACCAGAAGCACTGGCATTCATTGGGTGATTTAGTTGCTAGAAAGAAAGTGTTCAAACCAAATACCCAAACAATAACTAACATCATTAGTCATTAGGGAAATGCAAATCAATACCACTTCACACCTACTTAGGCTGCCCATAATTAGAAAAAAAGACAAAACAGAAAATAACAAACGTTAATGAGGAAGTAGGGAACACTTGTATATTGCTGGTGGGAATGTAAAATGGTGCAGTCACTGTGAAAAACAGTGTGGTGGTTCCTCAAAAAGTTAAACAGAATTACAATATAACCCAACAATTCCACTCCCTGGTATGTACCCAAAAGAATTAGAAACATGTGTTTAAATAAAAACTTATGGGGCTTCCCTGGTGGCGCAGTGGTTGAGAGTCTGCCTGCCGATGCAGGGGACGTGGGTTCGTGCCCCGGTCCGGGAAGATCCCACATGCCATGGGCCCGTGAGCCATGGCCGCTGAGCCTGCGCGTCCGGAGCCTGTGGTCCACAACGAGAGAGGCCACAACAGTGAGAGGCCCGTGTACCGCAAAAAAAAAAAAACTTATGAATGAACATCCATAGCAGCCCTATTCAAAATAGCCCCAAAGTGGAAACGACCCATATGTCCATCAAATGACGAATGGATAAACACAATGTGGTATATCTACACAACAGAATGTTATTTGTCAATAAAAAGGAATGAAGTATTGGTACATGTTACAACACAAACGAACCTTGAAAACATGATACAAAGTGAAAGAAGGCAGACACAGAGGCCACATATTGTATGATACCATTTATATGCTCCCAGCATTAATCACTGTGCAGTCCTACAGAAAGTACAGACCACTTCATCACCCCAGAAGTTATGTTGACTATATATCTAGCCAGGGTGAACTGTGCAGACCTACATTCAGGAAAGAGATTCTGTTGTGAAATTTTTACCTGTTTACCTGTTCAATATCTTCTTTCTTCTTGTTCTTTTTGTGTAATCATAAAAATGTCTTTCACTGTTACTGATAAGAACTTTCTTGTAGACATTAGGCATCCAAAAATTTCATATTATCCCTTATAGAGTGCAACTATCAATCTCCTAGACTTGCTAATGAGTTATCTTGTAAAATACCAGTCAGTGTTGGATCTGTACCTCAGCTACTTAAGTTTCTGGATTTTGCTGTTTGCCAGAAAGTTTTTTAGTTTTATTTTGCTGGCTTCTTCTTCCTTTTGCCAAAGAATTATTGATATAATCACTAATATAGCATATTTGTTGTCGTAGAATGGTGTGTTAAGAAGTTTTTTGTCTATTCTAGTATAAAGAGATGCATGGGAAGAAGCACTGCATTTTCCTTTTTGCTGGATGAAATCATGTCTTCCTGCATTGTCTGCAGTTGCTGCAGCCATCTTGAAACCCCAAGTGGAAGCATCTCCAACATGCTGAGGATGGCAAGGCAGAAAGATGGACTTGTTGGTCTATTGGGATCTGCAATGACCTTATCAAGCCCCCAGACACCTTGCTATGGACCACCTAGCCCCCAGACATCTTGCTTTGTGAGAAAAATGACTGTCCTTATGGCTGGTCTGTATTTTGGTTGGTTTGTTTTTTGTTTTATCTTTTTGGCCACACCACACAGGCTGTGGGATTTTAGTTCCCTGACCAGAGATCGAACCCGCACCCGCTGCAGTGGAAGCGTGGAGTCTTAACCACTGGACTCCCAGGGAAGTCCTGGTCTGTAGTTTTATTTTCTTGTGATGTATTTGTTTGAAGGGGACTCACAAACAAACTCTAGACAGGGAAACACTTTCATATTTATTTCTGTTGCCCCAAGTCGCAGAAGTATGAAATTAAAGGTGGTAAGAATGTGATCAAGGATTCTTATTTGAACGTTGGATACGGCACCAAAGGTCAGTTTTGACACCTTAAAAGACCCTGTGCTTTTAACCACTGCTCAGTTTGGGAAGCTGAACCAAGCAAAGATAGTCATGAAGCGGAGCAGCATTAGATACGACAAAAGGCAAATTATTATTTATGATAAAGAGAGAAACTTTTTTTAAAAAAGTATCCAAAAGTTTTGAAATGCACCCTTATGGCTACTGAGTCCTATAGGTCCAACTGCAAAAATATTTTCTGTGTCTGTATCCTGTCATGACTTCCTATTTTAGAGAAAAACTTATTGGCAGATAATTTTTTTTACATCAAAAGGCTCATTGAAGAGTCTCTAAAGTGCCAGAAAAAATCATATGGTGCAATGGTTGTTCGGCAGCCCTTGTATAGGAGGTTACAACACGTTTCCCAAACATTCTGTTGATGGGAGTCCTCCTGACAACACAGAATGACAGTGAGTTTATTTCGTGCGAAATGTGTGAACACAGTGGTTATGGATGACCTGAGAGGCAGAGCACGGGGTGAAGATTAAAGTGAAATGCTGTCACTAAACATTTATAGCAGCAGAATTTGTCATCCTTCACAATAAACTATGACAGGGCAAGAGAAGCCACA
Organism: Tursiops truncatus; assembly: GCF_011762595.2. Lineage (NCBI taxonomy): Eukaryota > Metazoa > Chordata > Mammalia > Artiodactyla > Delphinidae > Tursiops > Tursiops truncatus. The sequence continues at coordinate 67,842,963 of NC_047047.1, read as the reverse complement.
CGATCAATTGATTTGTGATACGGAAATCCCTCATAAGAGAGAGCTGGAGAAGGGTATCTCTGATTTTGTCTATAAACTGACACAAGTCTGAGGCTCACCCCAGGCTGTTCATGTGCAAGACACACCCAAAGAAGCACACAAAGCTTTAGGTATGAAACTACAACATAAATATATCGATAAATCAACACCCAAGTCCCAGACCAACTCCAGAGTGAGACATGAAAGGGCAGATCCAAACAGTACAGCGAAGTCTTTGAAAACTGAACTGATGCGGGAACTACCTCCCAAAGAAGGTGAACCAGAACTTGCAGTCTGAAACTTGCTGGATTGGTTGCTTGTTAAAACGACAACAAAGCAATCAGCGTTATTCAGAGGATTTCCCAGGACCCAGAACGTCACTTCTAGGTATTTACCCAAGTGAAATGAAAACCTATGTTGACAGAAAAACTGAGAAACCACTACACAAATGTTTATAGCAGAACCTGGAACCAATCCAACACATTGTGGCACATTTATAAAATGGATTGCTAGTTAGCAATTAAAAGGAAAAAAGTATTGATAGTACAACACAGATGACTTTTAAATATATTACGTTAAAAGAAAGAAGCGAGGTTCCAAAGACTACATAATTCCATTTAAGAAAACCCTGGCAAAGGCAAAAATAGAGAGATGAGGAACAGACCAGTGGTTGCGCCTTTGATTCCTTACTTTCCTGTGTTCTGCTGAGCCAACTGGCTTTCTCTTTATTGGTGCCCTCCACTGGCCCCCTCTATCTGCTGCACCCCTTTCACCAGCTCCCATCTGTTTAAGTCTCTCCATTCTTCTAAATCAGTTATCAATCTTCCATCTGCTTTCATTTTCCAATATCGTGTTGACGTCTCTTAACTCCTGTCATCATTTCTCCTTTCTCTTTAACCCTATGGGTTTATGGTCTTTTTACTTCTTTACTGTTATTATAGTGGGGATTTAGGAAGGAAAGGATAAAACATATTCAATCTTTCATGTTTACCCAAGCTCTCCTTTAATCAAGTCGGCAACATATAGTCTAGGAAAATGATATTATTTTTTCACCAAAAAATATATATACATATGAAGTTTATTTCTGGCCAACCTCAGAAAACTTAGGTGTTTATCAGACATGATCCCAGTAAGTATCTTCAGGCAAGCCATTGGATTTTTGTCTCCCAGAAGGGACACTTTAAAAAGGTTGTCACACTGTTTCCAGTCTGACAGCCGGAATTTCTGAGCTGCCTGGGCTGTAGGCCAGAGTTCACAGGGGTCTGACAAACCAATGGTTTTACACAGGGCTGGGGGAGCCGGGCAGCTGCTAACAGTGTTAAGCTGGTGACTTGCAGAGGAGTTGGGGGCCCATTTTGTCTTTGAGCAGCCTCCCAGTAGTCACTACAATCAGGACCCAGAAATGCCTTTTCATTACTGACATCATAATCATCCCCTTACATAAAAGCATAAAAATCGTGTTGAATGGGCACTGACTCCCATGGGAAACATTCCTGTTCACTCTCATCATTTCTATGGCACCCTGATCTTCAATCCCAAGTGGTCTTTGAAAAGGCAGTGATACTCAAGTCTTCCACACAGAAAACTCCAGGGTCTCAGGAAGCATCTGGGCTGGTGTTTCCTTTTCTTTAGATGCACAGCAAAGCTGGTGGTGGCTTTTCAAACTTTGGCTCACACAAATGTAAATTACATGTGGTAACATGCCCTACACACATATTATTTTTAACAAATCTGTCACTCTTCATCTGACCATGCCAGCTGACCCTGAAATTTTGGATTTTGTTCTGTAATATTATAAAACTATGATCTTGGATCTCCCCCTGCCCAACCCACTCCCCCAACCCTCCAACACACACACACACACACACACGCACATGCACACGCACACGCACATACACGAAAACCCTGGGCTGCATAAACCAGGACTTTCTTTTTATTGATGGTACATGACAAGGTAGATCTCCCTGAGCCCCTCCCCTCCTTCAGGGAGCCTGGGATGGAAACTGTGGCATGAACAGGAGATTCACATTGTGTTGGGGGATAGGACTGGGGCAAGGACTCCCCAGCAGCTGAGACCTTCTCTCTCCCTCTTGTTCTCTCTCCACTGGTGGTCCAGGGGACTTTCACTCCTTGGATGCCATGTGGACCATAAGGTCGATCACCCTGTTGCTACAGGCAAATTCATTGTCATACCAGGAAATGAACTTGACAAAGCAGTCATTGAGGGCAATGCCAGCCCCAGCATTGAAAGTGGCTGTTGGGAATTCCCTGGCGGTCTAGTGGTTAGGACTCCTCGCTTCCACTACAGGCGGCCCAGGTTCAATCCCTGATTGGGGAACTAAGACCCCACAAACCACAGGGCGTGGCCAAAAAAGAAAAAAAGAAAAAAAAAGTGGGTGTAACTGTTAAAGTCCAGGAGAAAACCTGGTCTTCAGCACAACCAATGGGTCACAATGACCCAATACTCCCTTTGTGTGTGCAGATCTGGATTGTGTAAACTGTTTCAAAAACTTATATAGGGGCTTCCCTGGTGGCGCAGTGGTTGAGAGTCCGCCTGCCGATGCAGGGGACACGGGTTCGTGCCCCGGTCCGGGAGGATCCCACATGCCGCGGAGCGGCTGGGCCCGTGAGCCATGGCCGCTGAGCCTGCGCGTCCAGAGCCTGTGCTCCGCAACGGGAGAGGCCACAACAGTGAGAGGCCCGCGTACTGCAAAAAAACAAAAAACAAAAAACTTATATAATTGTGCTTAGACCTCTAACGGGTGGAGCAGCCCTTAGAGCTTTCTGAAAGACCATCTCCCAGGTTATAATCCTCACACTGGCTTGAATAAAATTCTTCCATTTCTTTCTTAGATCAACTATTGATTACTTTTTTTGGTTGACATTAGCATGGCATAGTGGGCAGGATATCAGTGATACCCACCAGTGGACACCTAGAATCTACACCGAACTGGCACTCAGTACCAGCACAGGCCCATTGAGCCCCACTAGCCTCTCAGTACTCCTCAGGTGTTCTGGTGAATTCTCCTCATATCTGGATCTCATTGTTTTTAAGTGATCATCCTAAAAATGTTATTCAAGCTGTTTTTACTTAAGACTTGGAGTCTTAAGGGGTACCAGTACATGTCCTAAGTAGGGACCTAGGGGAATCTGGGCCATAGGCTTAGGAAAAATACAGGTGGCTGGGTTTTTGTTAAATTTGGCTTAAGTTGAAAAAAAAAGGTCAGTGTATGATCTGAACAAACCATTTGCTAGTGAAATGAGAGACAATTATTCATCTCCTAAGAACAAGGGACATTTGCTTCTCTGGCCACAAGGGGTCCTCAGGTGACTGAGAACCCAGCAGAAGTATCTGAGGATCAATCCTCGTGACTGCGGTGGCCCTTCAGAGGAGCCCCACTACAACCGTTAAGTAAATACTGGTACATCAGTCCTTTGATATCCTTGAGGTGACCACCCAATTCTTTGAGGAATTAAAACCAGCTGTTTTAATTCCTCAGTCAGCTGAGAGCCCTGACTATAAGACCTCTCCCTATTCCCCAAGGAGTGCACAGTTCCTGAGGCGCTAGCCTGCTATGTTAAGCCACCCTTTCTTTCTCTTCCAAAACCATGTCTCTGTATCTCATTTCAGCATCAGTGTACAGGGAGCCAATATTTTGGCATCAGTATTGTCAAAATTAGTTTGTAAAAGATCTGTATATAATCGACCTAAAGGAAATTAGGTGCTTATATAAATACTCTGAAACATAAATGAAACTAACCCAAATGAATTTCAGGATCACATGATTTAGGATTAATTTTTAATGAATGAAAACAAGTTTAAGTTTGTTGGTTTAATTAATACAGACATGTCTTTAGAGTCATCAACATTAAGTATAATACTTTTATTGTACCTAAGTTTACTAGAAGTCAAATAAGATCTTATTATTCCTGTTACAAAATTTGTCTGCAAGAAAAATAACTTGATATGATGAAATTTTTAAGTTAAATGTAAGTGAGATAAGAGGTTTTTAGGTGAACTCCTTAGGAATAATTATGTTTTATTGTGTTTCTACTCAAAAATAGTTTCCACTGAACTGGGTAAGAAATTAGAGAATTTTAATGGAAAACCTGATGGCTTCATAAAACTGTCAACAGAAGATTAAGATCAAGAATTAGTCACATAGGACTGAGTGATCTGATGGATATGGTTGTAATTTGGCAAGGGGAGGGGTGCCTGAAATATCGCTGGTTTTTAATCTGTGTTTTCCAGATATAAAGAAACCCTTCCCCTCAAGCTAAGTATGACTTACAGAAATTTAATGAATTATAACTTTGTAAGTAGAATTGAAACATTTATCTTTTCTCTACCTGCTCCTTCCAGAAACTAGAAATTCTTAGGTTCCCAAAAGCCTTATCAGGTGAATATGAAGACCACCTCCTGCTGGTTGCAGGAATTTCAAGATATTTCGGGACCTTGAGAAGAGAGGAATCCATCCACATCTATAGATATCTCTGGCAGAATCTGATGGCAAGCCCTTGATGTGGCTTTCCTAGCCTTGAGAGGCCTTTTGTTGTTGTTGGTGGTGGTTTTTTTTGCGGTACACGGGCCTCTCACTGTTGTGGCCTTTCCTGTTGCGGAGCACAGGCTCCGGACGGGCAGGCTCAGCGGCCATGGCTCACGGGCCCGGCTGCTCCACGGCATGTGGGATCTTCCCAGACCGGGGCACGAACCCGTGTCCTCTGCATCGGCAGGCGGACTCTCAACCACTGTGCTACCGGGGAAGCCCCATGCTGTTCCCTTTTAAGTATATCTTTTATAAAGGCGAAAGCTGGATTTCTTTCCTTATTGCCAAATGTATAAATCTATGACTTTGTTTTCCTTCCATATATTCATAAATATTGAGATGAGTGATACTCTTGGACTTATTTTTACCACGTTATTTAGCATTTTTATTTAGAAAAATCCCCTCCCCCCCTCCACCTATGCTTGGAATAATCAGGGTTTTTTTGTTCCATTTGATTTTTTGCTTTAATGGTATGGGAGTGATATATCATATTTCTTTTATTCTATTAGTTATCTTTAAATGTATAACTCATACTTTTTCTATTATCCAGTGTTGGTCTACATCCTGTTCTCTAAAAAACAGAAAAGAGAATCTTAGTTCAATTAGCTCAGAGAATCTTAGCTCTTGGATTTTATTTCCAGATTATATTAATTGTTTGAAAAATAATCCCTGCTTATTTAGATGTAACAATAAATGTTATTGGTTAATTTGGTCATCATTCTCTCTAACAGTTGACGTCTGTTGAATTTATGTTCCCTTGTATATCTGAAAATGTCTTTATTTCATGCTCCATTTGTATTATGTTTTGATTAAGTGTAAAATTCTGGGTTGGTAAACATGTTTCTCGGACAATAAATCCAAAGAGTTTATTGCTCGGGAGCTAGAACCTCTGACAATGGCTTAGTGAACACACAGGAATGGTTGGAAGGATTATTCTCTAACTGGCAAAAATAGTTAAATGGACAAAAGACCCCACCCACCCACCACCACCAGCCCTGCCATGAAGTCATCTGTTTTCTGCTTTGTCAGATGACGGGGAGCCAAGGCTGGCTGTTGGGACTGGAGGGTGATAGCCCTTTTGCTTCTCACAGGAAGGGGAACAGCCAGAAATGGCTTCTCAGAGGACATGACCGCTTTAGGAAAATAGAAAATGCATGGAGGCCTTGGAATTCTGGGACCATTGGTGGTGGGAAGTGGGAAAGAAACCCATTCCCTGTCTGAAAGCTGGGAAGGAAGCCTAGCACTACAGTGTTTTTAGCGGATTGCAACACATCAGTAGATCATACATGAAGCTGTGTATTTCCTACTAACAAGAACATTATCCTACATAACCACAACAGAAGCATCAAAGTCAGGAAGTTAATGTTACTTCCATCTAATACTCAGATCCTATTTAATTTTCAGCTATGGTCCCAATAATTACAAGCCAGTTATTTTATAGAATGTCTCTCAATTTTATTTTGTCTGATGTTTTCTTATGATTAGATTCAGGTTATACATTTCTGACAAGAGAATCACAGAAGTAATTACATGTTCTTCCCTTTGCATCTTATCAGGTGATGCATGACTGATTTATCCCATTACAGATGATGTTTATTTTGATCACTTAAGATGGTGTCTGCCAGGCTTCTCCACTACAGTTGTTTTTCCCTTGTAATTAAGTATTTTGTGCAGAGAGAAGTATTTGAAACTATATAAATATACCATACCTTATCTAATTTCCAACTTACTACTTTTATCAGTATGAATTCATGATTTCCTTTTTTCATTCAATAGCTTATAATCCATTACTATTATTTTAATGCTCAGAATGTTCCAGATTTGGCTAGTAAGAGTCCCTTCAAGCTAACTTCTGTGTCCTTTGATATGATCTTATCTTTCCTTGATAAGTTCTTTGCTTTCTGGTACAAGATGTTCCAGGCCTATCTTGTACTTTGGTCCCAGCCCTAGAATCAACTATTTCTCCAAGAAGCCTTGGGTTTTTGTTGTTGTTTTAGTGGAAAGTGGTATTTAGAATCCAAGATCTAGGCACAAAACACTTATTGCTATCACACTTCTGCTCCCAAACCCTCAGTGGACAGAGCTACTTCCCTCCCTGTTTATTTCTATATTTACGTAGATCTGTTGAAAACCATGAACACACGCGAATATCCCTTTCTCCGATCCACCACCACAGAGTTCATTCTTGCTTTCTCCCTTTCCATGCATGTAACACCCTTCTCCACTAGTGAGAAACATGGCTCAGGTTATTCCTAATATACTTATTTGATTAATCTCTCAGCATGCAGTCAAAGCCCCAACACTCTCGCATATATGCCCTCCTCATCCTACTCTGGCTCTGAGACTGTAATGGGCTGGCCCCTGTGTGGACGTCTTCATCTCCCCACCACTGGCTGCCTCTATGGCAAGTGACCCCCTCACCCTACTTGGACTGCCACCTGATGACAGATCTTCCTCCTGTATAGATGCCCTCCTCACTGCACTCGCACTCTAACAGCCCAGGGTGAGCTGCTTGCATGTGTTGCTCGCACCTGTAGATGCCTTCTTCATTCTTTTTTTGGCCGCACAGCATGTAGGATCTTAGTTCCCCGACTAGGGATCGAACCTGCATCCCCTGCCTTGGAAGCACGGAATCTAAACCTCTGGACTGCCAGGGAAGTCCCGCCGCCTTCACACACACACACACTGGCTCGGACAAGCCATGCTGAGCCACCTACCTTGTGGATGCACTCCTCATGCTGACACCCCACGTCAAGCTGCCCCCCCTCTTAGGCTCCCACCTCACTCACTCCAGCTGACAACCCGCACGTCTTTTCTCCTGTGAGGGCTCCTTTCTCTTTCTCCAACCCCACACCAGGCTCCCGACCCCCATGGACACTCTCCTCATCTAGCTTGGGCTCTGGCATTCAAGCTGGGCCATTCCTGTGCATGGCCTCCCTCCTTTCACTTGTGCTCTGACACCTAGCCCCCAGCATGAGTGCCTACCTTGCTCTGCTCCACATAATGGCTTAAGGACTGAATTATTCAAGGAGGGAAGGAAAAAGGAGAGCTCCAGAAATATTAGCTATACCCACAGACACTTTTTCATGAAATGTTTTAGTAACACAACGCAATATATCAGTATACTGGGTCATGCTGTGAAATACATTCTTACTGTGGGTCTCAAGAAAGGTTTGAAGGCCACTGACTTAGAAAGATTCTAGAACGATGGTACAGTAGCACCCCATTTAGTACATCGTTGTTCTCTGGACTGCTATCTCAGGAGAGACCCTGTCACCTGTGTGAGCACCCTATCAAAAAGGACACTGCTTCCAGGCAAGAGATGTGACTTTGGTGGGCTAATGGGAGTCACAGACCCGGGTTCTAGCTCTGCTTCAACCCTTCACTAGGCAAGCAATCCAGTTACCTTATACATTAAATATGCAGATGATATGGAACGTACTTCTCTCCCGAAGTATAAAATTAGGTAGCACATGAAAAGTGCTTTGAAAACTACAATAATTATCACAATAACTGGCATTTAAGGAATGCATCAGTCCTTTACACACAATATAATTTTGAATCTTTAACCGTGACATTCACACCTAATAGATGAAGTAACTGAAGTCAGTATTTGAACCCAGGTCTGTCCATTGGACTCCACCCTCAATCATTAAATGGTACTTTTAAAACTCTGCATGAAGATAAAAGTTACTGCATTAGAGACAAAGGAACATCTATGTTCTGTTACAGAGTTTGAATTATATGGAGAATGAATGTTTTTTACCATTCCCCTTAAATATAATTCTTGTAAGTTCTGAGTCCTGTAGGGTCTCCCCTTTTTCTATGTAAATATAGCCAAAATGCAAGAATTTGAGACAAAAAGGGGCAACTCAAAGGCCAACGGTGGCACCTGGTGCAGAGTCCCTGGGTGGCACAGTCATTTCCTTAGCTCTAAGATGGCAGCCAAGGTAAGGCCCTTGAATGAAGTGGGTGATGGATAAATATGTTGAAGAATGAATAAATGAGAGCCCGGCTAGGTCTACAACTCTAGCAGCTGGCTGGGGTGGGGATGTGGGCTGAGCAGTGGCCCTCAGCCCCAAGGTGGGGGGCTGTCAAGAGGAGGGCAGACCTCAGGGCAGAGTCAACCTGGCATTTTCTGGGACTGGCCATGGATGTGTGTGGGACTAAGTCTCTGCTGAGGGGCCTGGAGAGCTTTCCCAGAGCTGCTTCTGGGCAGTTGGATGGGGCCAAGCAGAGCTAGAGACCAGGTGTGGGTGGACATGAGCAAAGTGTTCTTCACAAGACCATTAAAATCCACCTCGAATGTTCTATTTTTAAAAGCCAAACAGCAGCATTCTTCCTCCTGCCCCAAAGGGAACATTCCCAGAGCAGCAGTGACTGTACTGGTCGAGGACATGGTGGGTGGGACAGGGAACAGACTGAGCCACAGGGGAAGAGAAGCAGCAGAGGGAAAGTGTGCATCTTCCACCCCATAAGCACAATGCTACCCCCTGTAGACACATCAGCCACAGAGACCAGAAACCTCACCAAGCCATCACTGGTCCCCTGTGCCTCTCTCCTCAGCAGAGGAAGACCTGTGCATGGGAAGAGGGGCTCTTTATCTTTGCCAGGGATAGCACTAAGGTGGACAAGAGCAGGTGCAGACAGTACAGAAGCCCAAATTCTAGCCCAATAGCAGTTTTTACTCCCTAGGAACAAAGAAATGTGGGGAAGAAACTCCAAAAGGAAACAGCATGAATGACCAAATGCCACTAGGGTGGCGTGGCTCAGGAGTCAGGCGGATGGCACGCTCCACAGTGGACCTGGTCATGCCCTAGTTTCTTAAATTAACACTTTCCCCGTCTCCAAGTACCCATTACAGAGGTGGAGGGTGGGGCAGCGAGGAAAAGGGAAAGCTTCCCTACTCTACACAAGGGAGATGAATATACCTGTATGCTCCGAGACACCTCTCAGGGACACCAAAACCTCCCTCTCAAGAATGGAGGTAGACAGATAATGAGAGGGGCCTGGGTATCACAGACAACCTGAAAGTAGTGCCACAGGGGCCCTCTGTGGCTGACAGAACGTGTGCTCCAAGGGGACTGCGAGGGAAGCAACAGCTGGCCGACGCAGCTGAGTTTTACGGGGAGATGGTCAATCTTGACAAAGTGGGTCCAGCACTGCTATTTCTATTCACTTCAAAGGAGCCTGATGATGCGGAATTAGAAGCCATTATCCTTTTGTCAGAGGATTCACCTCTATCCCTTTCTCTGGCAAAATCCTACCCTCTGCAAGCCTGGTTCTCTAGAGAACAGACTGGCAAGGAACAAGGAAAAACCCTGTCCTACTCTCACACCTCCCGTGACATGACAGCTTCTACTGCAGCACAAACTCCCAAGAACAAGGCCCTGTGGTGCGGGCGAGGTCATCCAGTCCTTGACCACCCCTGAGGATCACCAAGGAACTCATTCCTGTGTCACAGGGTGGTCTCTGGGGCTGGGTCCCGAGTCCAGATCACAGTGAGGTCTCCTGAACGATGAAGGTGGGGCTGATCCCCTGGGGGGCTGGGTCTTCCTCAGGCACATCCACGGCCTCCTTGTCTCTGCTGCCCCTCAGCATCCCGTTGCTCACCTTCTCCGGAAACACAGCCGTGTCCACAGAGAGATCCTGGGGAACACAGAGCAAAGGGAGTGGGGGCGGTGAACGTGAGGCAAAGGGAGGTGAAGGAACCTCCCCTTTCTCTTGCAGGAAAGGTGACCCTGCTTTGATCCTGGCTAGAAAGGAGGCCAACGAGGAGCAGGCCCGGGGATGAGCACGGGGCTGGGAGGACGGAGACGAAAGGCCAGCAGCTGCGGCCTCTCGGGGCCGAGACCCTTCTGCCCACCAAGCCCCCGCTCCCCTGTGGGAAGGAGCCAGGCAGCTGCTGCGGGACAGTCCAGCTCAGGCCGATCAGCAGAGAAAGGGGGGCTGGGAGGAGAAAGAAAAGGGAGGCACAGGAACCCAGGAGGCCCGGCAGTAGCCTGAGAGGGAAGGGAGGGGCGATCTGACAACAGACGTACTACCTGGCTGTGGGTTCTGCAGTGAAGTCGCTTCTGACAGGACATGGGCAGGAGGGCAACGAGTTTCGGCAACACTGGGTAAATGGTCCGAGGGTTCAGGGTCCGGCCCCGCATTCCGCCTGAAGACAAAGCGCTCCTGAGGCTCCTACTGTGTAACCAGGTCACTCCCGCAGCCCCCTGCTCACCCCCTTCTCTCAGGACTCTAAACCCCCAGTCCCCGCCCACCTCCTTGAGCTCCACCAAGAAGCGTGACTGTTCCAGGCACCCAGGAGCCCAGGATTCCCTGAGCTCCAGACTCCAGACCCCTGAGTGCCCTCCCTCAGCTGGTCCTTGTTTCCCTGTGCCCCCATGCCACAGCCCCTCACCACTGAGCAGACTGACAGCCAGGCCCACCACAATGACCGTGGTGGAGTTGTGAGCGCTGTACCATAAATACGACAGGGAATAGAGCCGCTGTAGCCCTGTGGGTCTGGGGAGAGCAGAGGGTGAGGACAATTAGCAATTCAGTGACAGGCATTCCACAGGCACCTGGCTCCACCCTCCTACACGGTCCTAGAATCCTGGGACCCAACACCCGACAGCTGGCCCAAGTCCTCTGGTGGCCATCCCTTAGCAAGGCCCCTGGAAAACCCCTCAGAAATGAGCTGTTCTCCGCAAGGAGAAAGAGAGTGAGCTCTGACTCACTTGGAGATAGTAGTCGAGGGCATCAGTGTGGCCATGGTGACAGCAGTCAGATTGCTGGGCAGGGAAAAGCTGGACCCATTAGAGGGAGTGGGCGCTCTGCCAGAGCCCAGGCTGCTCACTGTGCTCCCAATGCCGATCCAGAAGGCCATGATCAGTCCAGCCAACAGGCCCACGATGGCACCCTGCCCAGAGAAACGGCACACTCTCTTGTCTCAATGCCAGCCCCACCAAACCTTCGCGTAAGTTCCCAGCAGTCACGGCGAGAGCCCTGCCAAGTCGTTCCGCAGGTCCACCCCCGCACATGACCGTGGAGCCAGATGGGTCACTCACAGGAGGATTGGCACAAGGAAAGAACATCCCAAGGCAGAAGAGTCCGAGCAGCGGGCCCCCAACCATACCGAAGATGCTGATTGCTGCCTGCGGAGGACAGGGTTGAGACAAAGCAAAGAACACTCAGGCTCAGAGATCCCCAGTCTCACCAGCGTGGCACCGCTACCACCACTGCCTCAGAGCCCTACCTGTCAGATCTGTCCATCTGTTCTACCTGGAATCATCAGAACGCAGAATTCCAGAGGGCAGAAATGGTTAAGGGAATGTGCTCGGGGTTCTCCTGAGGCCGATCCTTAGATATCTCTCAGCCAACAATGACCCTGGGGCTTCTGGCTACTTGAGACTCTGTTCACAGCTAAAGGGAGCTCATCAAAGGGGAATCTCTGACACCTGCCCCTATGTCATTCCTTTCACAATAGCTGTCTTCTTCAATTTCTGGTTTCAATCAGCTCCTTTTCTCCCTTAAAAATTGCTTTCTTCCCTCCATAGTCATTACCTGCAGCACAGGTCCCATCTGGGAGGAAATATAGGCCATTCCCAGACAAAGCAGCCCATAGCCAAAGGCTGGGGAAAAAGAAAGGAGGAAACAAGCAGATGTGAGTTAACACAATAAAACAGGGAAAAGCAGAGCAAAGCTCCTTCCCCAGCCCAACTACTACCTCTGTGTCCCTGGAAACAGGGCACATTACCTCAGGCCCCACCTCCAGGTCTCTCCCACCCCGTCCTCACTCTTATGTGACTCAGAGACCTCCCCAGGAAATTCCCTGACATATAAACAAGGTTGGTGCTTCATTGGGCAAGTGCTGAGCCCAGGCTAAAACTGGTGCTTCAAAGCAGATGGACAACAGTTCTTAGGGTGTGTCTTAGAAAGAACAAGGCTGAAGAGATGAGGAAGCATAATCCCACCGATGATTCTGGAAAGCATGGTGGCCCGGACTTCAGAGAAATGAGGGAACCAGGGTCGAATCAAGTCTTCCATTGTAACAGTTGCCAGTGAATTAAAAGCAGAGGATATGGTGCTGAAAGAAGAAAGAGAAAGACAAGTCCAGAAGCTGAGAAACGCAAAACAAGGGACCCCACTGAGGGACTAGCACCCTGAAGGCAGGCAAGGACGTGTGCAGCCCAAACACCATCCTGACAGTTGGCAGAAGAGGAAGAGGCCTGGGAGGCAGGGACACCTGGCCTTCTCTGAGTGGGGTACAGGTTTGGTTCAAGTAGATCAATTCCTGGTATCATAAAAGAATCCTTCACCAAAAAGGGGACTCTCCCAGGAGAGGATACACTCTGTCCCACACAGATGAGCTGCCCCTTGTCATTCACACATGAACGAACACAATGAGAGACTCAGAGGGACCCCCGCTCCACCCATCACCTTGTACCAAGGAGGGGCCAGCTGTGTCTAGCCTGATGGAAAAGGTCAAAGAGTGTACCTTAGGGAGCCACTGAAGAGGCAGGCAACAAAGAGCCCAGGCAGGCCTGGCAGGCCTCTCAGGAGATCCATCACAAAGTACAGGACGAACTGCAGGCGGAGCAGAAATGCACAGCTCTCCTCAGAGAAGCCCATCCCCAGGGCACACCGCCCTTCCCTGCTTATGTCAGGCAGCGTCTGGAGACTGCGTGCTTTAGGAAGGGGGGGCCAGGCACTGAGGGCAAGCCCACAGTAAGTGGTGAGAAAGCAGGCTCTGGAGAGAGAAGGACACAGCCCACAGCCCAGCTCTGCCCCAGTGAGTGGTGTGGCTTGAGCATGCTGGCCGCCCCGCTGTGCGTCCTTTTCTCCTCTGTAAAATGAGGCTGTCGGGAGGCTCCCCACAGAGCAGGTGGTGCAGAGCGGTGAGTCACTGAAGGTAGGTCCCCGCCTCAGTAGGGTGGGCACTGTGATTAGCTGGGGGCTGGGATCCTCACATGCTGGATTGCAGATTTCCAGAACAAGAAGGACCTTCCATCCATTTCCCACCCAGGGTGGGAGTCCCTCCTGCAGCCACCCAGACACTCCCCTTGGGGGGGTCCAGGAGGGGGGTCAGGGAGGCCTTCTCACCTGGTCAGGGGCTGCTTGAGTCTGCTGGGTGCTCATGGGATACTCCTGGTAGTAGGCGAACATGACCAGGCCAATGAGGCAGCCCATGCAGAGGACCACCTGCTGGCAAGGGAAGACGGCGTAGCAGGAGCTGCAAAAGAGGCCAGTGCCAAGCAGGGAGACGGTGCTAGCAGGCACGTCCCCAAGCCCCAGAAAGCAACTCCACGTCCTGCCCAATGGGTGCGCATGCGCTCCAGCATCCTGTCCCATCCCAACTGCCTCAGTGGAGCCGGGGCCCACACTTCCCCCAGCCTGTGCTCCCCGGTCTTCCTGGCCCTGCACTCACAGCACTGCAGCCTTCTCCGTGCGGGAACTGAGGTAGCGCTGCACCTGAGCCTGGTTCACTCCATACAAGGAGAGCATCATGAAGACACCCCCGAAGGCCAGCGTCCAGAAAGTGTGCCGCACAAAAGGGTCCGGATCCAGCCTGCCAGAGACACCAACATGTCACTGTTGCCCCAGAGACTCAGCCTTCCCCGCCCTCCTACAACAGGGGGCAGGGCAGAGAGATGGCTGCCAGGGCGAAGCTGGACTCAAGACAGGGCAGCAGGTTGGGTGGGGAGGGGGTGGCTCCATCCCTCCAACCATAGCCTCATCCCAGGTGCTAAAAACATCCTGACACTCAACCACCGGCCAGAACGCTGTGCTCACCCATCTCCACAGTGCCAGCCTCGCACTGGCCTCAGTGCTGCACTTCAACTTCCACAGCTTGCCCTCTGCTTACTACAGCCCTAAGCGCAGGCTCTAGATGGGCTCAGCTGTCAGGCACTATAGACCCCAGCTGGGGAAGGGGTGTACTTACTCGATTCCAGAGATAAGGCCATGCTGGGAAGCCACATCCCACACGTGCCCCAAACCGCCCACCTTGGCCGACCCCACAATGATAACCACCAGCTGCCCTAGGAACATCACCAGGGTCTGGAACACATCTGTCCAGATGACTGCCTTCAGTCCACCCTGCAGGGAAAAGACAGCACACCTGCCACAGCTGTCTACGAAGCCACACCACCAGCGAGGGCACCAGACAGCCGCCAGCGGTGTATAGCTGCTGAGATTCTGCCGACGTCACTCCCAGCCCACCCCCACCTTCATCCCCCACCCCCCACCATAAGCCCATCCCATCTCCTACATCCCATTTCACAGCACCCTAGAAGGTCATGCCCTCTCCTCACCTATATTCTTATCTCATCTACCACCCACCTATTGATCTTATGCCATCTTTTCCCTTTCCTCCCATCTCCCTCCCAATTTCACCTCTTCTCCCTCCCCTAAGACTAACTGCGCTTACCAGAGCAGTGTAGACGGTACAGACAATGCCTAGGGTCAGCACTGACAGCCAGAGATCAAAGCCAGTCACTGTAAACAGATAAAAGTCACATTCCTGTCTCCCGAGGAGGGTTTCCCAGCAGAGAAGCCAGAGGAG
Source organism: Tursiops truncatus (assembly GCF_011762595.2). Classification (NCBI taxonomy): domain Eukaryota; kingdom Metazoa; phylum Chordata; class Mammalia; order Artiodactyla; family Delphinidae; genus Tursiops; species Tursiops truncatus. Next base: position 67,827,846 of record NC_047047.1, on the reverse strand, counting down.
CCTTGGTAAGATATGAAGCATTTAGTCATTAAGGATGCTATAAATCATTTACCACAACGGAAAAAAAAGTTTGCAAAGCTCCACCAAAAGGTGTTGATTAACCAATTCAGATGGGGCCTGGTAATGTTTGATTAGCTTTCCACCTCTAGTAGAGACCAGCCAAGGGCCCAGGCAGTGAAATAATACCCTGGTCAAGGTTGGATTCTTTTCTGCACACTCTCCTCTACCTGCCCCTCCCAAAGGTTCTTCCCAGCCTGCTGTGGCTGGGAGTCAGGGGCTGTGACTCCTCACCTGCATTGAGGGCCAGTGATGGTGCATAGAGGACAACCCCCATGTAGATTACCTGTCGGGTATGGAAAAGAGAATGTGAGGGGAAGAGGAGATGAGGGTGGGCAGAGAGAGGAGGAAAGATGGACCTCAGCTCCAATATCCCAATGGCCTCCCTTCACCTAGGCTCACCCCCCTCTCCCTTCTTCCAAAGTTTGGCTTGCTGCCACCATAGTATCTGCGCCGGAACTGGAAGGAATGGGAAGCAGGATGCCTCTGGGGGCTAGCAGGAATTTCAATCTTGCTAGTCTGAGAGCAAGGAAGGCTCCAGCTGCCTCAGCAAGCCTAAGTCCAGTTCCCCCTACCATGCATCAGGCTCAATTTCTATCCTCATTCCACTTACCATCTGGAAGATGAAGGTCACGGTCCCACAAACCCGCACAGCTTTATTGAACCGGAGCTCCAGGTACTAGGTAGGAGTAGATTTTTTTTTTTATAAAAAGGTATTTCTCTCCACTCCACCCCCAACAATTCACACAAAACTTCCCTCAAGAAACCTAGGAGCAGAGGAAATATCCAACTCGTATCCACTCTGGGCCCCACTCAGCACAGCACCCTTCTTCTCCCCCAACTCCCACCCCGCCCAACTTCAACCAGAGAGAACTTATAAACACACAATGTATTCCCTGTCACTCTCATCAGGCAAAGGAGATCCAGGGGCCCAGATCCCTAGGTGCCCTGTTCCTCCTCTCCACCCCTGACTCTGGGGGTCCTATGTGCTCCTCCCTACCTACCTCGTAGGCACTGGTGAGATGCAGGCGGTAGAAGATTGGGATGAAGACATGTGCTGGGATCAGCAGCCCCAGGAAATAGGAGCAGCCCAGGAACCAATACTGTGTCCCAAATCGGTAGATCTCGGACGGCACACCCAGGATGGCCACGGCTGACTGGAAGGTGGCCAGCAAGGACAGCGCCACAGGAAAGCAGCCCATTTTGCGGTCCGCCAACAGCAACTGGCCGATGGTATGTCGCCCCCAGCCACGATAAGCATGGTAGAGCCCAATGGCAAGGGAGAGGACCAGCAGCAGGACAAAGACCACATAGTCCACCAGGGAGAAGGTGGATGTGACCATGTTGGTGTCTGAGGCTGGGGGGAGGGGAGCGGAGGTGCTCACCGCCACACTCATACCCTCTCTGTGTCTGTGACCTGCAGCCACTTGCTGCTCCTGGGCTCTGGGCTGCCCCTTGGCTGGGCAGTGGCAGGCAAGTGGCTACAATCTGACTCCCAGCCACCGTCTCACCGTCCTCCTCCACCACCAAGTGACATTGTCCGGGTGAGCTGCAAAGAAAGCGGCTCTTAGTCAGGCCTACCCTGCCTTCATGGCCACCCACCCTTGGGCCTGTGCATCCCACACCCATCAGATTTGGGCCAGCCAGCTCCGTGGCAGCCCTTGAAGGTGTGGAGATACTGATATGGGTTTGGTAGGGCAGAGAGGGGAGGGAGGAAGCAGCAGACTGAGATGGCCAGGAGACAACTACTTGGCCAAGTCCTTTTTGGGTGTGCACAGCTGTGAAACTTAAGAACCTTCTTAGGTCTCCACCCTAGCAGTGAAAGAAAAATCAACTCTAGCCCATGGTTCTTCTCAGAATTCCCTGCCCCCACCTGCAGGCACAGACCCAGTCATTACAATGTACTAAGCCAGCAGAGCCCAGCCTGGCGCCACAAGCCAGCCGGGAGGAAGAAACAGAGACGAATGACAGCATGGCCTCCTCCACTCTCCCAGCCTCAGTACCTGCACCCCCGTGACCCTCAGTGTCACCGTCCGAACAGCAGCCCTTCTCAACACTGATCACCGGGGAGGCCACCTCCACGGCAGCGCCAAGTTCCATTTCAGGCAACCCCAGGCCAACCACTCTGTTCTCCCAACACTACTTAATAAGGCCGGCCACCCACCTCTCAGCTCCTCCACCTATGACACCACAGTCAGTAGGAGATCCAGGAAGAGTGGTGCCTTTCAAAAGTGAGACAGGGGCCTCCCTGGTGGCGCAGTGGTTGAGAGTCCGCCTGCCGATGCAGGGGACACGGGTTCGTGCCCCGGTCCGGGAGGATCCCACGTGCCGCGGAGCGGCTGGGCCCGTGAGCCATGGCCGCTGGGCCTGCGCATCCGGAGCCTGTGCTCCACAGCGGGAGGGGCGGCGGCAGTGAGAGGCCCACGTAGCGCAAAACAAAACAACAACAACAACAACAACAACAAAAGTGAGACGGCAACATGCTGGAGCCAGGGTTTCACAGTTACAATTACAGGGGCACTTTGGAAACAAGCAAAGCAGCCAGGGAGCTGCGGGCAAGAGAAAGTCAGGGAACGTGGTCCTTCCCTCGGGCGCAGACACCCACCTCAAGAAGCAATCCCTGCTCTGAATCAAAGCTGCCTGGAGAAGCTGTGTGTCTGCAGCTGGGCAGAGGCTGAGGATCTGGTCTGTAAGTGGCTGAGGTGAGGTGAGGAACTGGGAGTAGAGGGAAGCTCAGCAGCTATTTGTTCTGGACCCTTCAGGGAACCAATCGCTGTGGACCAAATGGCCCTATCACCCTACAGCCCCCAAACTCCAGCTCGGCCCTAGAGGCTCCAGAATGGGGAGCAGGGAGCTCACATTCAATAGCATTCTTAGATGGATTAGGCTTTCACTGTAAGTCACACTTGGCACTGTGTGCAAGGGGGAACTAGAAAAGAGTTGCTGAGAGATGGGAAAGTTGCTTTTCTAACTCCTGCACAAGAAATACTAATCCTCAAAGAATATACCTACATTATCCTCAGAACAAGGACCAAATCACAGTATGTCAAAACTTAAAGGAATCTTAAGAGATCACTATTGCAACCCCCTCATTTACCAACAAACACACTGAGGCCCATGAATTTAGATAACCTAATACGATGTTAGTTAACATTTTTTGAACACCTGTCATATAATCCAGCAGTGTGTTATGTACTTTATAAACGTTAACAATAATAAATAAGTAACCATACCTACCACTTTCAAAACACCATGTCTCAGGTTCTGTACTTTATATGACACTCTCTAGTTCCCTAGGGTTATACAGCATGATATAAAACAAGGGAGAAAAAACAATGCTGTCAGTAGGTATGACAGCTAATTCACCAGGAGCCCCTCCTTCACTGCTCCCAGAACAAGGGCTGGAGCAGAGTGTTAATTGCTGTCAGTCACTCCTGAAGCAAAGATTAAATTTCAACTAATCTAGAGAGAGATGAATATAAACTATGTCTTTTGTTCTTGTCCACTAGGAGAAAGATCAGCCTAGCTGTCTTCGGCTCTCCTACACTGTGTTCTTGGACAGATGTTGCCTGGCTGGCGAGATATGACCTCATGCAAACCAGTCCTGAACTCTGAACCTCCTGGAGCCAATGGAGAGGAAATCAGAGTTGGCAACTCTTGAATCACATGTTCTACTGAGTCACAAATGTTAGTCCCCAGAACAATGTTCCCAACAGGCCACTCGGGTTGAACCTAAAGAGGCCCTGGGCCCTTGTGCATTGCAACACCTTGAGTTTTCTCACTCCTCTTTGGCAAGTTTTTATTACTGTGAAAGTGGTGACGGGAACTACCAGAGACTAAGGGGAGAAAAGATGCCTGCTGTGTGCACATAACACTGTGTAGAGGTAAAGCGTTAATCATACGGCTAGGCAGGTGGTTGGAGAAAGGAAAAAGGTCCAAGTATAGACAGGAAAACAGATGTACAGAAATGGAGACCCTCTACTGCTGGGGTAAGCTGGCAGGGTTCCTGTGGATTCTATTTGCATGAGATACAGAGAACTCTCTTGGATGGCTGAAGAGAGAGCCAGGCAAGACAGGAAAAACCTGACCCAGAAACAAAGGCTTCATTAGACATGATTCTAAGAACAGGATAGTGGCCTTCTAAAACTGCTACAGTGGGGACTTCCCTGGTGGTCCAGTGGTAAGACTCTGTGCTTCCACTGCAGGGGGCATGGGTTGGATCCCAGGTCGGGGAACTAAGATCCCACATGCCGTGTGGCGTGGCCAAACAACCACAACAGCAACACAGCAACAACCGTACACTGATCTAAACCCCATGGATTTGCATAAGAGGGGAGCCAAAAGTAAGAGATAACTTGTTTCACTAAAACGCTAACACACAGGGCACAAACAGCGGGCTGTGGGACTCTTTTAAAAAGTCCAAGATACACACAGACAAGAAAAAGAATCATCCTTCACCACCCTAACTCCACTCTCACTTTGGTCACAAAGTGAATTGCTTTGACTCCTGCAAAAGGCAAAGGTGCCACTGAAGGATAAACCTTCCCAAAAAGATGCCTTCAAAATCCATCTTTGTGGACTTCCCTGGCGGCGCAGTGGTTAAGAATCCGCCTGCCAATGCAGGGGATGCGGGTTCGAGCCCTAGGCCAATAAGATCCCACGTGCCACGGAGCCACGAAGCCCGTGCACCACAACTACTGAGCCTGTGCTCTAGAGCCCACGAGCCACAACTACCGAGCCCACGCGCCACAACTACTGAAGCCCGTGTGCCTACAGCCCGTGCTCCGCAATAAGAGAAGCCACTGCAATGAGAGGCCCCTGCTCTCCGCAACTAGAGAAAGCCTGCGCGCAGCAACAAAGACCCAATGCAGCCAAAAGTAAATAAAATAAAATAAATTAATTTTAAAAAATTGCATAGCTCCCAAGCAAATTACTAAAAAAAAAAAATCTGTCTTTGTGCCTGGAATTCCTCAAGCTCTGAAAGGCTTTAGGGGCTCTCATTAAAATGCTAGTAACTACTAATGCCTTAGAAAATGTGCCAGCCCTCTGAAGGTAAATCCTTTCAGGAGATTCCAGACACCTGGGGGTAGGTGGAAGGGAAGCCAGGCTACTGAAGACGAGCTTTGGTTAGCTTTGATGAGCTTCTTCTAACCCTAACCAAAGCCAACACTCAGTCCCTCCCGGCACGGGGCTCGCTTGGCGCCCTTCGGTCAGGGCGCCGGGCCACCACGGGACAGCGCTCGTCTTTCCCTTACCTCCGTGGCCCAGCCAAGGCTAAGACGGTCCCGTGGTTCTTCCCGAAATCTGCATCGCTCCCTTTTTCTGGGAAGGCAAAGAAATGAGGAGTTAGGGAAGCATCTATCCCGCCCCTACCTCCTCGCCAGAACACAGGACGCCACGTGGTTTCAGGACTGAGCTGAAGGAGACAGGGTGCTCCGGCTCGTCCCTTCCCGACAGGGTTTGCCCTTCGCCCTTCGCTCCTCCATCACCCTTACCCTCTTTATTTCCTGGCTTCTCTCCTTCCCTCCACACGCGAGGCGGCAGGACTACTACCACCTCGTCGCCGGCACCTCCGATCTTCCCGGGCCCCCACTCTAGGGGCCGGCCCATTCCGCCCTTCACCTCTCCGCTCCTCCCCTCCCCTCCCCTCCTCGTCCCTTCCCACCCTGACGCCACTCTCCCGAGCCTCTGTGCTTCGGCCCACCCCCTGTCGGCCCGCCCCAGTCCGGCCCACCTGCCGGGTCTCCACACGTGGGTCCGGCAGCCGCCTGAGAGCCGGCCCCGCAGCGCCAAACCGGGTGACAGCGGGGTCCCGCCCCCTGCCCGCCCACGTCGCCGCGCCGCCATGTTTACTGAGGGCAAATGGATTAACCCCCAGCCGCTACGGATACGCGACTCCGGCTCCAAGCGCAAGGAACACGGGGCTGAGGGAGCAGTGACGGGGAGGCCTTCGCTTAAGGGGGAAAAAGAGAAGAGGGTGGTCAGTCCCACGCGAACGAGGACTGGGGCACATAGAGAAGAGCGCTGACCTCCGCGACTAGCAGCGACCCCAGGGAGCCCTCCCCGGACCGACGGGCCCAACGGACTAGCCTGGCAGACTAGGCCACGCCCCGGCGAGGGCGTGACACGGTGGGAGGCGGGGCCACACGCGCAAGTCTCGCGATCAGCCAAGAAGGACAGAGGGAGCGGAAAATGGCCCTTCGCGGGCTCGACAGTCCTTTGACCGTGGTGCCCTGGGCTGCAGCCCTACTCCTCGTTCTGAGCGTGGAAAGGGCTTTGGCGCTACCCGAGGTACTGAAGCAAATTAAAGGTTGGGTTGAAACAGAGTTGCTTGCCGGCCCTCGGCTCTCCCCACTCTGCTTCCGCGCAGCCCCGATTTCGTCCCTGGGGCCTCCCTAGACGTAGCCCATACAGCTCCCACTCCGAGTACTCAGGCCGCTGTCTCGCAGCGCCTTCTCCTTGCCGACGTCCAAAGACCTTCTAAATTTGACCTCCTTGCACCTTAAAATCGTTGAATAACTTTAAGTCGTTCTTTCTACAAACGAGACCTCTGGCCATTCTGCAAGCTTAACAGCGTACGAATGCCGTATATCGTGCGTTGGCAGGACTGTACTTTCTGTAATGCTTGATGAGTTCTTTGTGTACCTGCAGTCCTTTTACACCCGCCAAATCGGGGCTGGCAGATTGAGAAGTCATTGGAGAGGGCATAATATGTATGTCCGAATAGTGATTCTCAAAGATGAGGTCCTTCCCTGGACAAGATCTGGTACAGAAATTCTCTGGTGCGCTGTTTTGGCGCCTGGTTCCAAGGGGAAGAAATGCGTCTTCTAGTAAACCTGACATAAAGGTAGGACACGTCCATGCCCTGTGTTAGAGGATTTCTGGAGAGTGTATTGGCAGTTAAATTTTGATCCTTGTTTGTTTCTTGGCTTTTCTTTCTGGAGTCCTAATAGTTTTCTTTCTTCTGCAGATATGCATCCAGTGTCCAGGGAGTGTGCAAAATTTGTCAGAAGTGGCTCTTTATTGTAAGCAGACATCAGACCTAATGCTGCACGCCCGCTGCTGCCTGAATAGGAAGGGCACCATCCTGGGGTGAGGGAGGAGAAGACATCCCTGGATACTGGAAAAGAGTTCCCAAACCAAATTCTTCAAGGCTTGCCTGATTGGCTTTTGAGATAAATATTCGTGCCTGTTTTGGAGGCATCTAAACCATGAGTCTCAGACTTTTTAATCTGTTATAGCATTTTTGGCTAAGTAAACAACCCTGTGGTTCTTCCTGGTTGAAATGCATAAAAGTCATAATTTTTAGCATCTTTTTAAGCTTGTTTCTTTTGTTTATTGTCAATTCTTTGGCTTATTTACTGTGTGTCTGCATGAAATGACTCCTTTGGCCTGAAGGACACTATGGAATATGGTTTTCTTCCCCTTCTCATTAATTCATGTTTGTCTTTGATGCAAATTTCTCTTCTTGTCCCCTTATGCAGATTAGTCTCTGCATTGTTTTCCTCTTACACTCTTGAGAATCCACCTCTTATGGCTTCAACCATTATGCAGGTGTCTCCCAAAACTAGATCTCTTTTAGTTTCCTTTGACCTCTCTCCAAGCTCCAGATACATGTGGGTACCTCTAGGTTCCTGTTAAACATTTCCTCTTTCAGAGCACCCTCACTTCAGACTCAAAATGTCTCATGTCTTGCTTCCATTCTTCTCTTTCCCTCATCTGCCTAAATACTTCTTTATATTAAACTTTATGAAAACCAATTTTTTTCCCTTATTACTCTCTGGCTTTAAAATTAGACTTATAATTGTCTGTTGTCCTAGGATAAAGTTCAAACCAGAAACTACCATAGACTGGCCCAACCCACCTTTTCAGCATTACTTTCAATTATTTGTCCACCCAAACCCTTCATGAGGGTCTGGCAGCAGCCAGACTCTCCTACCTCCAAAAGCATTCCGCCTTTCTTTCTTTGTTCAAACCTCTCTCTTTACCTAAAATTGCCTTCCTCCACCAAATTAAAACATATCTGTCCTTTAATTCCAACATCTTTTGTGAATGTTCCCTACTACTAAAAACCAGAGTAATTTCTTTTTATTTTTTATTTCCTCTAATTCTTAGTGTCTGTACCACTCAAATTAATTTTATATACTGTTCATATTTTAATTTAATGTTGTTTTTATTTTTGGTGATGGTCTTGTTCCCCTACTACATTGTAAGCCACTTGCAAGCTAAGATACTGAATGTTATTTTTAATTCTCCGAAATTTTGCAGTTAGTAGGCACTCAGTAAATATTTGTAGAATAAAGGAACAGACAGCAATAGATACTGAATAAAAAATAGTGTGGCATGGACCTTAATATCCAGTAGTTTACATCCATCCAATCTGTGGTAGGAAATGCACTTGGAAAAAACTTTCATTTATGTGACTTGAATTTTTTCCCCATATGATGGCCTTTTGTGGATCTGAGAATCATAATATTACAATGTGAGTGAGTTTCACTAATCCTGACAAGAAACAAATTTCTTTCAATATATGCACAGATGCATAGATATACTGATAAGAACGGTACTGTCCGGTGGAACTTTCTGCCACAATGAAAATGTTCTGTATCGGTACCTTCCAATACAGTAGCCACTAACCACCTTAGTGGTTACTGAACACTTGAAATGTGGCTAGTGCAAATGAAAGACTGAATTTTTTAAATTTAAATTAAGTAGCTGCATGTTGCTAGTGGTGACTTAATTGGACAATGCAGGATTAAAACATCTACCAGAGTACCTAGGTTGTGGCCCCGACACAGCTGTGTTCAATTAATATTAGCTGATAAGGGGGTTGTATTAGCTTACCTTGGATGAAGGGGAGAGACACACAGTTTTGCTGATTACCTATTTCCTCAGGCTGGATCTCCAGAACTGCTCTCTGAAGGACCCCGGTCCATACTTTCCTCAGGCGCGTACTGCTATCATCATGTAAGTCGTTAATTATCCTTCCCAAAAGGTGATTATGGTAAAGGGTTGATGGGAAAGTCTTTGAGGATGGACTCCTAAAAGGATGTTTAAATATTGTCTACATTTGGACAACTCAGAATGAGAACTGGATTACCAGTCCAGAAACACACTGGATTACCAGTCACACACATTCATGTGTGAATGGAAGTAAGGTGCTTTCCTAGAGCACAGTGCTAACAGTGTGTGCTTTGCAGAGACCTGCAGGCAAACTCCCTCCAGGGTGACTTGGCCAACACCTTCCGTGGCTTTACCCAGCTCCAGACTCTGTGAGTAAGAGGTGTGGGGTGTGGGAGAGAACCAAAGAGAGGCAGTGCTGTGAACTCAGCAACTTCAGGCTGCATATTATGACTGCCTGTGTTGTGTTCAGGATACTGCCACAAGATGTCAACTGTCCTGGAGGTATTAATGCTTGGAAAACTATCACTTCTTATATAAACAACCAAACCTGCCAAGAACAAAGGAACCTTTGCAACAGCACTGGGGACCCAGGTATGTTGTCTCACCTCCACCCCTCCAGAAACTGCCCTTCCTCTCTTGTATTCTCCGATTTAGATCAGAAAGACAGTAAAGTTGCTTAAGTGCCTTTTGTTTGGGTTTCTGAAGCTTTAACCCCTCGGAGAGAAAAGGTCTTAACCTTTTGTTAATATTTTTAAAATAATTTTATGATGATGATGACAATGTTCTGATTATCTGTAATCTTTCCTCGCTACCTTTGACCTAGAAACAGTTGAGAGAATCTAAGTTGAAGGAGATATTTGGGAAACATACCTAATGAAATCCAGTGATGTTCTCTGTTTTTCTCTGGCTCCCAGAAATGTGTCCTGAGAATGGATCTTGTGCACCTGATGGTCCAGGTCGCTTGCAGTGTGTTTGTGCTGAAGGCTTCCATGGCTACAAGTGTATGCGCCAGGTGAGGAATTAGGTCTTCTAATTAGGGATAAGAGAAATGCATAGAGTAAGTACCTCTCTGAAAGAAGAGCCATAAGACCAGGAGCTGATGCAAATCACCTAGAGAAGGAAACTATAAGAGAATTGCCCTGGGTGAGGGGACAGGTATGCTAGGAAAGAACTGGGTGTTAGGTTGTAAGCCCTTGGTGTAACCCTGTGTGAAGTTTTTTTGGTCTGTTATTCACAGGGCTCCTTCTCACTGCTCATGTTCTTTGGTATTCTGGGATCCACCACATTATCCATCTCCACCCTCCTTTGGGGGACTCAACGTCGAAAAGCCAAGGCTTCATGAACCACATAGGTCTTCCTACTGACTAAAGATCATCCCCATCATAGTCCAGCCAGGGAGATTTGCTTCCTAGACATCATTGGTCAGCGGATCCTCCCTCCCAAGGCAGAGGCCGCCGTCGGAAGGAGGATGGAAATTTGCACAACCCTGGGTGTTGTAGACCCAGTCCAGGAGTGGACTAGTACCGGTTCCCATTTGTGCTGTTGACCATAATAAACAGTTTTTCTTTTTTTCTTTTTCGTCTCTTGGTTGGCGTGGTAAAGGATACTTTGGGAGAGCGGGCTTTCTCAGGTATCCCATCGCTTCGCGCAGGGTAGAGTAGAGGAGGTGACCCAACCCTTTCGCTGCCCTGGCCCCGCCCCTCACGTTCCTAGCCCCGCCCCTCACGCCGCCAGCTGCCCGCGCCGCCGCAGTTTGCCGCCGCCTAGAGCGCCTGGGCTCCTGCGCGGTCCACGCCGCCCTTGATCCAGACACCGGCGCGGCTAGCCACGTGGACCGAATCCGGGCGCGCCGTCCTCACGTGGTTCTAGCATCCGCTGGGGCTTGCTGCGTTTCCCGCTTCTCTGTAATCACCCCGGCTTCTGAGCTCCGCTCCCATGGCGGCCCTGGTGTTGGAGGACGGGTCGGTCCTGCGGGGCCAGCCCTTTGGGGCCGCTGTGTCGACTGCCGGGGAAGTGGGTAAGCAAGTCCGGGCTGGCTGCCGACCTCATCCCACTCTCTGCTGCCCCTCTCTGCCCAGCCTGCCCTGCCCAGACCCCGCCATTTTCCCGCCTGCACACCCCCTCCCCCGCCATTCCCCAGCCCGGCCCCTTTTATCCCTGACGGTCAGGGCAGCCTGCACTGGGGCATTATCCTCGCTCGGGGCAGTGCTCCGAAGAGTGCCCTGCCTAAGCCCCAGCTCTGCCTCTTTCTTGCAGTGTTTCAAACCGGTATGGTCGGCTACCCCGAGGCCCTCACTGACCCTTCCTACAAAGCACAGATCTTAGTGCTGACATATCCTCTGATTGGTAACTACGGCATTCCCCCAGATGAAGTGGATGAGTTCGGACTCAGCAAGGTAGCCACATCCAATGCTTTCTCTACATTCCTTTTCAAATCAGTAATTGTTAACTGTTAGTGAAGACACTGACATTCCGCTAGGCATTCTGGAGAAAGCAGGTACACACTAAAGTGATAGACAAGCACTCTGCAGGGTTTGTTAGGTAACACCTTGAGAAGCACAGAGTGCTGGAGGCGAAGGCGAAGAGTCTGGGCTCTAGTAAGGAACCAGTGAAAATTTTTTAGCAGCAGAGTGATGTGATGGGAGCAGTGCTTTAAGAGTGCGTAAATTAATGGGAAAGAGACTGGAAACTAGGGTCACACCCTTCTCAGTGATGGTGGGTCACAGTTCACCTACCAGACCAATGAAGTTGATTATCATCTAAACCTGCTTTCCTTACCTTGCCTCATTCTTTACCACTTTTCAGTAGAGTTCTTACAGTATGTAGATAAGAAACTCAGTTTCCTTCTCAGTGAGGTTTCTCCTATTCCTCCTCGTCTGGAATTTGGAAACTAAGTTGCCCTCTGAGAGTTCAAGTAATAAAAAAAAAAAAAATCAACACAAGTTAATTTTAGAGCAGCCATAGCCTCCGGTGCAGTATTCCTCAAAACTCACTTTGTCCTAATTCTAGGGTTACTGAGCCTTTAATTCTTAATATGCTTTCCCTGTCACCCTGACACTTGGAAAAGGAAACTCTAAGAAAGAGAAGTGCTTGGTATTCCTGGAAGAACCATTCCTCATCACATAAATTCACTGCATTCTGTATAAATTCACTGCATTCTAGCTTCTAATGCACTATCTTGGTTAATTGACCTAAGTCTTCAGCTTTGTCAACTCTAGATACATGTCAAAGTTGAGTTTATACACTTGCAAAATTGAGGCCCTGACAACCAAGGTGAGTAAGGCCTCCTGGAGCCACCAGCCCACCACGGATGCTTCTGCAGCACATATGCTATAAATGCACTTGTCCATGTGCAGACACCTAGCCACGGAGGGTTCTGCCAAACTAGCCTTCAGATCCCATTCATCTTTCTTTAAACCTTCCACCACTAAGCAGATGTAGTTTAAATATGCCACTTTCTCCTAGATAAACAATTTGTTTCTCTACTTAGTTATTTTAAACTTATCTATCGAGTAGCAAATTTACATTACCTTTTTTCTTTTAATTTTTTTAAAAATTTATTTTATTTTCGACTGTGTTGGGTCTTCGTTGTTGCATGCAGGCTTTCTCTAGTTGCGGCGAGCGGGGGCTACTCTTCATTGCGGTGCACAGGCTTCCCATTGTGGTGGCTTCTCTTGTTGCGGAGCACGGGCTCTAGGCGCTCGGGCTTCAGTAGTTGTGGCTCACGGGCTTAGTTGCTCCGCGACATGTGGGATCTTCCCAGACCAGGGATCGAATCCTTGTCCCCTGCATTGGCAGGCGGATTCTTAACCACTGCGCCACCAGGGAAGCCGTACATTACCTTTTTTTTTAATGATAATCCCTTACGAAGTGGGGGGTGGGGGTGGGGTGGGGGTATAATGCCTAGTATTGCACCCCGAAGCTTTGTCTTTACTTAGTAAGGTATTGTGCCGCTGCCTATTCTACACTATGTTTTTATCACACCCTGTGATTATGATATTGTTTTATCTACGTTACTTTATTATTTTCTGGTTCCCTAGGTAGCAAATTAACATTCTGAAAACAGGACCTTGTCTTTTTTTATGCTCGTGCTCCTCCCCCAGCATCTGTTACAGTGCCTGGCACCAGGTGGGCCCTCAGTAAACGCTGACTACTATCATGTGTCAGGTACCTTGCTCTTGAGTTCATAGTTCGCTGATGAAGACATCTGGACACATTTGTAATACAATGGAAATAGCAAGTCAAGTAGAAACAAAGTGAACTTAGGTGAGCTCTAAGGAGGAGACACAAGCTGCAGTGGGTGAGAATGGGGGTGACTTCATGGAAAAGGGGATAGAAGAAAAGGAAGGGAAAAGGAAAATGTCATTTCAATTACTAATCAGGCACCCCAGGCCCACATGTTCAGTGTTTCATGCGGGGGACAGCATTGCTGATAAAAGGCAAAAGCATGAGGTGCTTGGCATGTTAAAGGAACGACAGGTCATTGAGTGTGGCTGGAGTACAGGGTCCATGGCCCTGCAGGAAGGTGTGTGGCCCTGGGCTCCTCACAGTCTCCTCCTCCCATCGACAGTGGTTTGAATCCTCGGGGATCCACGTGGCAGGACTGGTGGTAGGAGAGTGCTGCCCCACACCCAGCCACTGGAGTGCCACCTGTACCCTGCATGAGTGGCTGCAACAGCGTGGCATACCCGGCCTACAAGGTATGGTGCAAGCACAGGGGTGTCTGAGTGGAGCACAGATACCCAGATGGAAAGAATCAAGGACTCTGTGGACTCTTGGGACTTGAGTCCAAGATTGTGATACAGTGTACCTGATTCCAAAGCTTTAGACTGGGGGCTGGAGCTGGGGGAAGGAACTGAGCTCTCACTCAGATGGAAAATTTCAAACATGCAAAAGGAGAGAATAGGATAATGAACCCCCAGCTTCATCAACTCAGGGCTAAACTTATTTCATCACCACTACTACAACTCCCAGATTATTTTGAAGCAAATCTCAGACATAATATCATTTCACCCACAGAGAGTTCAATAGCTGTGAAAAAAAAACCCTTGTAAAAACATGATCACAGTAACATTACGGTAACCTTTTAAAAATTAACAGTAATTCCTTAATATCAAGTATACAAGGAATGTTTAAAATTTCTCCAACTTTCTGATTTTTTAAAAACTTTGTTTATTTGAATCTGGGTCTACGCAAGGTCTGTGCATTGCACTTGGTTGATAATCTTTACTCTTTGGACCTTGTAACCTATTTGACACAAACCGTTGATTTTCCTTTAGAATACCCCACAGTCTGCATTTTATTGATTACATTCCTGTATTGTCATTTAGCGTGTTCTTTTGTCCCTTGGCATTATTTTCTGTAAACAGATCTGGAGTGGTGGTTCAATTCATATGTGATATTTGGGGGCAAGAGTACTTCATGGTAGGGTACTTCCAGCAGGATAGCCCGGGATTTTTGATGCCCATGGAACAGTCACAGTGTGTGACTCAGGCTCTGAAATGGAAGTCTGACGTCATGTGTGACTGCGTTGGGGGAGTGATCTCTCAGAGTCTGCTGTTTGGGCAGGAGTGGACACTCGGGAGCTGACTAAGAAGTTGCGAGAGCAAGGGTCTCTGCTGGGAAAGCTGGTCCAGGATGGGACGGAGCCTTCAACCCTGCCGTTCTTGGACCCCAATGCCCGCGCCCTGGTGCCGGAGGTCTCCATTAAGGTACAGAGGTAGAGTGGGAGAGTATCCCAGACTAAGCACAGTAGTTATATTCTGCCCATACTGAGGGGTGAACACTTGAGGGAGAACCAGAAGAGGCCTCCAAGGTAGGGATTGTTGTGTGTGCACATTATACCTACTAATCACAGCTGTCAACCATCGCCCTTTATTCCTCAGGTCCCACGGGTATTCAATTCAGGGGGCACCCCTCGGATCCTTGCTTTGGACTGTGGCCTCAAGTATAATCAGATCCGATGCTTGTGCCAGCGTGGGGCAGAGGTCACTGTGGTACCCTGGGACCACGCATTAGACAGTCAGGGTGAGTAGCTTAGGTCTGTACAAGGTGACAGACAAACAGCATGGGTGGAAGGTCTGGCCCTCGGTCCAGTTGCTGAAAGTCAACATGAGCTGCAGGGAAGAAGGTGGAGATAAGGGCTTTTGCTCTAGTGGTGTTTCTCTCTAGTTGAACCACGGGTTTTGACATCATCTTTTCTGCCCACTCCAGAGTATGAGGGTCTCTTTCTGAGTAATGGCCCTGGCGACCCCGCCTCCTATCCCAGCGTGGTATCCACACTGAGCCGTGTCTTATCTGAACCGAACCCCCAACCTGTCTTTGGGATCTGCCTGGGACACCAGCTGTTGGCCTTAGCCATTGGGGCCAAGACTTACAAGATGAGGTGGGACTTGTGGGGAGAGGAAGTGCCCACACCTCTGACATGATGAGGTGTGGGGGAGTCTTGGGACTGGGAGTAGAGTTGGTGTTCATTAGTGTTGAAATAGGAGTGCGGGTTGTTGAGAATCGTGAGATCAGCAAGAGCTGGGTTTGGTGCAGTAGTGAAGGGAGGGTGAAAGGGGCCTGTGACTCAGTACGTTTCCATCTCCAGATATGGGAACCGAGGCCATAACCAGCCATGCTTGCTGGTGGGCTCTGGGCGCTGCTTTCTAACATCCCAGAACCATGGGTTTGCTGTGGAAACAGACTCACTGCCAGCAGGCTGGCTTCCTCTTTTCACCAACGCCAACGATCACTCCAATGAAGGCATTGTACATGAGAGCCTGCCCTTCTTCAGGTGAGCCTGGGTGGTTCTGGCATGATGACTGGATCTGTACGGCTTTGAAGCCCACTGGGACTTGAAGATCAAAAAGTAAAGTGCAGCAGTGGCCCCCGTCACCTTTCCCACTGCCTACCTCCAAGACTGCCGATGATGCTGGCAATTTTCGTGATCCACTCTCTTCAACAGTGTCCAGTTTCACCCAGAGCACCACGCTGGCCCTTCAGATATGGAACTTCTTTTTGATATATTTCTGGACACTGTGAAAGAAGCCACCACCAGGAACCCTGGGGGCCAGACAGGTAAGCACTTGAGTAGAACTGGGTTGTGGATCTAAGAATGGGCTCCAGGAGAGGCATAAGATGGACCTGTCTCGGGAAACTGATAGGTGTTTGGGAGGTTAGGCGGGAGGGCTGGAAGGCAGTCAGGCCAAGATGATTCATGTATGCTTCTTCTATTCAAAGGAACCCAGAATCACAAGTCCTGGCTTCTTCTGGTCCTGCCTCTGCCACTCGTTAGAGGCATGACTTGTTCTTGATTCTTCTGTAAAGTGAGGGGTTAGTCTAGATGACCTCTCGGTCTCATTCAGCTCTAACACTCTATGACTTTCTTTGCCTCCATAGTTCGAGAGCGGCTGGCTGAGCGCCTCTGTCTCCGTGGGATTCCCACCCCAGGCTCTGGGCTTCCACCACCACGAAAGGTTCTGATTCTGGGCTCAGGGGGCCTCTCCATTGGCCAAGCCGGAGAGTTTGACTACTCAGGCTCTCAGGTAAAGCACGTGCGTCCCTGACCCTCTGGGTGTGTGGCCCTCAGGAGCAGACAGGGCTGAGGCATGAGCATTAGTTGTAGGGAGGAAGTGACCCAGGAGATCTGGGGAACGTGCAGAAAGGTGAGGTGGTGAGGAACAGAAGTGGGTTTTTAGGGACTGAGAGTCCAGGGAGGGGAGAAGAGGAAGAGAAATACTGGTCTAAGACTGAAAATCTTGCTTCTGCATTCGAGGCCGATATGCCCTTTTTGTCCCCCTAGGCGATCAAGGCCCTGAAGGAGGAGAACATCCAGACGTTGCTGATCAACCCCAACATTGCCACCGTGCAGACCTCCCAGGGGCTGGCTGACAAGGTCTATTTCCTCCCAATAACGCCTCACTACGTAACCCAGGTATGACTCGGGTGAGGCTAGACTGAGGGGACCCACGTGGGCAGGGGGATCCTGTGTCACTCTGGGTTTTTCCAACTTTTTTTTCTTTTTTTTTTTTTTTTTTTTTTTTTGCGGTACACGGGCCTCTCACTGTTGTGGCCTTTCCTGTTGCGGAGCACAGGCTCCGGACACGCAGGCTCAGCGGCCATGGCTCACGGGCCCAGCCGCCCCGTGGCATCTGGGATCTTCCCGCACCGGGGCACGAACCTGCGTCCCCTGCATCAGCAGGCAGACTCTCAACCACTGCGCCACCAGGGAAGCCCTTTCCAACTTCTTTGATCCACTCCCTAACCCCAGGGTCTTAATGCCTATTATTCCTCTCTCCTCCCTAAGGTGATACGTAATGAGCGCCCAGATGGCGTGTTACTGACTTTTGGGGGCCAAACAGCTCTGAACTGTGGTGTGGAGCTGACCAAGGCTGGGGTGCTCGCTCGGTATGGGGTCCGGGTCCTGGGCACACCCGTGGAGACCATTGAGCTGACTGAGGATCGGCGCGCCTTCGCCTCCAGGATGGCCGAGATCGGAGAGCACGTGGCCCCCAGTGAGGCAGCAAACTCTCTTGAGCAGGTTCGGGGCATGGTTGGGGTGGACAGGTGTTGTTTCCTTGACGTCGTATTCTCTCCGGGTCCAGGAGCCCTCCGCGCGGCGCGCAGTCAAGGCCTGATCCGTTTGTCCATCTCTGCTCGTTGCAGGCCCAGGCAGCTGCCGAGAGACTGGGGTACCCCGTGCTGGTGCGCGCAGCCTTTGCCCTGGGGGGCCTGGGCTCTGGCTTTGCCTCTAACAAAGAGGAGCTCTCTGCTCTCGTGGCCCCAGCTTTTGCCCATACCAGCCAAGTGCTGGTAGACAAGTCCCTGAAAGGATGGAAGGAGATTGAGTATGAGGTGGTGAGAGACACCTATGGCAACTGTGTCACGGTGAGTGACGGACGAGGGGCATAGCATCAGGCAGCATGAGCCCTTGTAAGAGCCGGGGTCCAGCTGATATCTTTGAGAGTTCGATGTCCCTCAGACCCAGGATGGGTGCGTCTCCAGAGGCAACAGGACCCTGGGATGCAGCCTCGTACCTCTCCTGACTCCCTTTGGCAGTGACCACTCTGGGACTCTCCCTTCACAGGTGTGTAACATGGAGAACCTAGATCCACTGGGCATCCACACTGGGGAGTCCATAGTGGTGGCTCCAAGCCAGACGCTGAATGACAGGGAGTACCAGCTACTGCGGCAGACGGCCATCAAGGTGACTCAGCACCTTGGAATTGTGGGGGAGTGCAACGTGCAGTATGCCTTGAATCCTGAGTCTGAGCAGGTGAGACTCTAGGCCGTGAAGCTGATACTGTAGCTGTTGGACCGCCTTCCATAATTTTGGGGCCTCTAGGCCAAGAGGCCCTTTAACCCTACAGACCCTGGAGTAGAAGCTGGGATTATCTTCAGTAGGGTCGGAGGATGCTGCTTTATTTTCCTGCCTTTCTGAGACCTTTCCTAGGCAGGCCTTCTAAGCCAGTTATCTGGTAACTCTTTCTCTGTTCTCTCTCTTTGCAGTATTACATCATTGAAGTGAATGCCAGGCTCTCTCGCAGCTCCGCCCTGGCCAGTAAGGCCACGGGCTATCCACTGGCCTACGTGGCAGCCAAGCTGGCTTTGGGCATCCCTCTACCTGAACTCAGGTACAAGGGTTGGGGAGAGATCAGGGAGGAAAGGTGGTGGGGAGCTAAAAAAAACATGTATGGGACAGGGAACATGGAAAGGACGTTGGCCTGGATGTGTGGGATGGAGAGAACTATCTGGAAGCTCACCATTTACATCTCCTGCTCTGTCCTCTGGCACCCTCACCCGATGGCTCCCAGGAACTCGGTGACAGGGGGAACAGCAGCCTTTGAACCCAGTCTGGATTATTGTGTGGTGAAGATTCCTCGCTGGGACCTCAGCAAGTTCCTCCGTGTCAGCACAAAGATTGGGAGCTGCATGAAGAGTGTCGGTGAGAGACACACCCCAGGAGCCCCCTCCCCAGATCACCTCATGGGGTCCCACATGTCCCAAGGATCTAGAATGTCATAGAGTCAGTTCCCTGGCATGATCTTTCAGCTCCTATATGAGCAGCTTCTTGGGAACACCGTTTCTCAGAACTAATATTTCCAACTAAGATAGCAGTCCTCCTCAGGGGCGGGAATCAAAGGCATCTGGAAATCTGTCCGAATACACATGCTACCTCCACTCCCCAGATGGCATGTCAAAAATCTTGGGATGGGGTGATAGCCATTGGACTGTCTCATTTCTCTCATGTTACGAATGAGTAAGCAGGTCCCACAGAAGGAAAGTGTGTGCCTGAGTAAAGGGCGGAGCCAAGAACTGAAAACTAGATCAGTTGCTAGTTGCTTATGTTCCTCTGTTTACAGTACGTTGCCTGTCATGCGTGAGACCAGTTCCATGAAACTCCACGCACAGCACTTCATGGCATTTTGCCCATGGCCTCGTCACTAGGCTGTTAATACAGTGACAGTTTGTTCTCCACGCTTGTTTAAATACTGATTGCTTCAGGGAAAGGACGACTGCTGTTTTCCTATGAACACTTCTAAGGCCAAGTCAGCGCAGTGGCAGCCACGCTGAGCGTAGCTCCTTCTCTGGGCACTTCCTGCCATGGTCCCTAAATGAAATGTTTTTTAATACAATGTCTAAGATCAGAGCAGGACATCAGACACCTTTTCATAAAAACAGGGACACTTAGTAATGAATAGTGAACGGGCATGATGGTCAGCCTCCAAGCAGTGGAGAGCATGCTGGGATTGAGTTAGTATGCTTCCTTATACTGACCCTTTAAATTGCCTTGGTTTGTCCTGCAAAGCATTTCCATTAAAACAAGCATGTGCATGTACCAAAGTGCCACCAGCTAAGGGTAAGAGCATTTTGCTGTGTTCCAGATTTTCCATTAAGAGCAATAGTAGCCTATAAACACGTAAGTCTAAGCTCAGATATGATCTCAGAATGTTTAGAAATCTTACAGGACTGCCAAGTTGTTCCTTCTGGAGATGAATTTCTGTTAACGTAAAAATTATAATAAACATGGGAATGAAGCCATAAATTGTGGCTAAAAGAAGTGGATTGAAAATAGGACAATCAAAAATTGATTCCTAGATGAGACATTTAAGTATCTTACATCTATTTGAGTGTTCTTGGAGTGTGATCTGCCATGGTCACTTTTTGTAACTTTTATTATACAAGTAAGATACATGAATCATTGAGAAATTAGAAAAGATTGTTTAACCAAAGAAGAGTCATCACCTGTAATCTTGTCATACAGAGATTAATTTGGGGATATGTGTGATTCCAGGATTTTTCTAGGCCTGCGTGTATTAGTGCATTGGGTTTTTCTTTTACCCAGGATAAAAACTTTTGTAATATAACCACATTACAAAGGAATTGAGCAAAATCACTCATCCACTTACTTAACATTACTGGTACCACCTTGATGTTTTTAAAATTTTTTTAAAGAAACAAATGTTAGGATTGTAAACAGAAAAATACATTTGGTAAGGAATATTTGAAGACCCTAGGGTAAATTGTCAGAGGACATGAACAGAACTTTATAGAATGGGAAATCAATAAGCAGGGCTGGGGGGTGGGGGAAGTTCCCTCTTTTTAGTAGTTATAAATCTAGTTAAAATGAGATAATTATTTTTGCTTATTAGCAAAAACTGTTTTAAATGATTATACACACTTCTTAGAAGATTGGTTAAATTTATACTTCGTATTGTAAAGCGCAAACTTCTATAAAGCCACTAATACTTACCAAGGGCCAGAAGATTTATCTTACCTATTGCCCATGCACTTCTGGAAATCTATCCTAAGGAGATAACCTAAAGCACGGAAAACATCACAGCCTCACTTAGAATGATGAACACGTCAAAACTAAATGTCTTACAGTAAGTGAGCAGTTACATTATGGTAAATCATACAGGAGTTAAACGGCTGGTAATAAAGTGACATAGAATGTGGGAACAAGCTTACCATGAGGGAAAAAGCAGGATAGAAGTTGTATGTGTACTATAATCATGTATAAAACATATTTGAAAAAAGTCCAGGAGGAAGTACTCTAAAGTGATAGCTGTAAATGTGATTAGCTCTGGATGGATTTATAGAGTGATGGGATCATCTTCCTGTTACCAGACTTTTAAAAAGTTTTAAAGGGTAAGCCAGATCCCAAATGGTATCATCACAATATGAATAAAGCAAACCGAATAACTGGATAACCCAACGGGTGGGTGGGGCCTCTGTGATACAAGTGCAACATGTTCCAGTATCCACATGCCCATTGTAGGCATTTTAGTTTCATTTCACTAATAAACACAAAACATGAAAATGGTAGGGAGAAGAGGTGCAAGTGTAAGATTCTCAATGAAACACCATAAATCCCACAACCGTGGGACTTGACTGTAAACTACAGACATTCTGGGGACTTCCCTGGCCATCCAGGGGTTAAGACTCCAAGCTTCCACTGCAGGGGGTGCAGGTTCGATCCCTGGTTGGGCAACTAAGATCCTGCAGGCCACAAGCTGAGGCCAAAAAAAAACAACAAAACAACTACAGACATTCTGGGCAGCACGCCCCCAGCTGCCTCTGCCCTCTGGCCCTCAGTGCTCACACGGTATCCCTCCAGGTGAGGTCATGGGCATTGGGCGTTCTTTTGAGGAAGCTTTCCAGAAGGCTCTGCGCATGGTGGATGAGAACTGCGTGGGCTTTGATCACACAGTCAAGCCCGTCAGTGACGTGGTAAGCGGCTCCCCTTCCCCTGGCAGTACCCTCGGGACGGACCCTGCTTCTCTCTGTCCCCAGCCCCTGAGCTTGCTGCCAGTAGTACTAGCAGCAGTCACTGGCGGACCTTTGCTGTGTTTTCACTTTGCTGAGGGTTCGGTGACTTCATTTCTCATGTTTCATTATTCTGAGGACGTATCACTAGATTTGTTTCTACAGATGGGGAAGCGGAGGCTTAGCTTGTCTGCCCTCTCCCCGTTAGGAGCTGGAGACTCCAACAGACAAGCGCATCTTTGTGGTGGCAGCTGCCCTGTGGGCTGGCTACTCGGTGGATCGCCTGTACGAACTTACTCGCATCGACCGCTGGTTTTTGCACCGAATGAAGCGGATCGTAGCACACACCCAGCTGCTGGAGCAACACCGTGGACAGTCTCTGCCCCTACCCCTGCTGCAGCAGGCCAAGCGCCTCGGCTTCTCAGACAAGCAGATTGCCCTCGCAGTTCTCAGGTCAGGGATGGCGGGGAGGGCCTCGGGCTGAGAAGTGCCGGGCAGAGAACCTTTGTACCAGCGAGGGGCCCTCGGAGGGGAGGGTGTGGGGAGCTTTGGAGGCCCCTGACCTTCAGCCCTGGGAATTTTCCTCTCTGATCCCTACCTGGGATCTCCGCCCTCTACTTGGTCCATACCCCACTCCCAGGGCCTACGTTTCTGACCCTTCTTCTTCAGCACAGAGCTGGCTGTTCGCAAGCTGCGTCAGGAACTGGGGATCTGCCCAGCGGTGAAGCAGATTGACACAGTTGCAGCTGAATGGCCAGCCCAGACAAATTACTTGTACCTGACATACTGGGGCACCACCCATGACCTCAGCTTTCGAACGCCTCATGTCCTGGTCCTGGGCTCTGGCGTCTACCGTATCGGCTCCAGCGTCGAGTTTGACTGGTGTGCTGTGGGCTGCATCCAGCAGCTCCGAAAGGTCCAAGAGCTAGTCTTTCCTATGGTTTTCTCTGCTGTTCTAATCAGCTTTGGCAGCTGCCTTCCACCCACACTCAACCCTGGCACTTTCTAGTCATTGCTGCACCTTAACATCTATCACAGGGCTTTGGGTTGGGGGGGGTCCCCTTAAGCCGTCCTGTGCCTCACATGTGGTTCCTCTCCAGAACTCTGTATCTGCTTTTCCGGTAGCTTCATTGCTGGTCTGACTTCCCTCCCAAGGCAGCCGTCCTGTACAGCAGTTTCAGAGACAGCTGAGGCGGTGCTCTCTGGAGTACTGCTTTGGCTTTACTCTCTTGGTGCTCTTCCTCCCATCTGATTGCTGAATGTCATTCCCCTCGCTGTCGCAGATGGGGTATAAAACCATCATGGTGAACTACAACCCAGAAACAGTCAGCACCGACTATGACATGTGTGACCGACTCTACTTCGATGAGATCTCTTTTGAGGTGAGACGGGTGAAGGCTGCATGTTAGCCTGGGAGGCCAGTCAAGTAGGAGTAGCTGACGGACCTAAGACTCTTTAGAACTTGTGGGATTTGAGGGTGAAGGCTGAAGAGCAGAGAACAAGAAGACTCAGACCCCTGACCCTGCCTGCTGCCACCACCTGTTTCTCCTCCTGCACCGTAGGTGGTGATGGACATCTATGAGCTAGAGAACCCCGAAGGCGTGATCCTGTCCATGGGCGGGCAGCTGCCCAACAACATGGCCATGGCTTTGCATCGGCAACAGTGCCGGGTGCTGGGCACCTCCCCTGAAGCCATCGACTCGGCTGAGAACCGTTTTAAGTTCTCCCGGCTCCTGGACACCATTGGTATCAGCCAGCCTCAGTGGAGGGAGCTCAGTGACCTAGAGGTGGGCTGGGGGCCTGGTGGGGGGCTGGAGGCTGGATGACGTCACGGGTGAGTGTGAGCAACCCAGCTAAGCTCCCTTTGCCCTTAGTCTGCCCGCCAGTTCTGCCAGACCGTGGGGTACCCCTGTGTCGTGCGCCCCTCCTATGTGCTAAGTGGTGCTGCTATGAACGTGGCTTACACCGATGGGGACCTGGAGCGCTTCCTGAGCAGTGCGGCAGCTGTCTCCAAGGAGCACCCCGTGGTCATCTCCAAGTTCATCCAGGAGGCCAAGGTGGGAGGCTGCAGACAGGTCTCTGCAGGCAGGCTCCCAGCCTCAGAGGCGACTCCCCTCTCTGGTCCTACAGAAGTTTGTAGGCACAGGGGGCTGGATAGGACGGGTTGTGCCCGGGCTCTTAAAGGAAGGGAAGCTTCCTGCAGGGGCGAGCGGGAGAAGAAGATGGCCCTTGCTCTACATCACATTGCCCTGCACGCCACCCACCCCCCACCCCCCACTAGGAGATTGATGTGGACGCTGTGGCCTGTGATGGTGTGGTGGCAGCCATCGCCATCTCCGAGCACGTGGAGAACGCAGGTGTGCATTCAGGTGATGCCACGCTGGTGACCCCGCCGCAGGACATCACTGCCAAAACCCTGGAGCGGATCAAAGCCATCGTGCACGCCGTGGGCCAGGAGCTGCAGGTCACAGGACCCTTCAATCTGCAGCTCATTGCCAAGGTAGTAAGAGGGGGCTAGAGGCAGGGACCAGAGGTCCGTGGCGCCTCCTTGTTCTGTGCCGGCCCTGGCGCCAGGGAGCCCTCATCGGAGGAGGAAAGCCTGAGGGGCAGAGTCACAGCTCGAGCCCACAGTATTGTCAGGGTTTCTAATAGTCACCCTGCCCCCTGTCCCGGGTTGATGACCCACAGAACGATGAGTGGGGGGAAGAGCCAAGGTCCCTGGGATGGTGTCACAAGCCCACCTGTGGAAGGCCTGACCAGTCCCTCTCTGCCCAGGACGACCAGCTGAAAGTCATCGAGTGCAACGTGCGTGTCTCCCGCTCCTTCCCCTTCGTCTCCAAGACCCTGGGTGTGGACCTAGTAGCCTTGGCCACGCGGGTCATCATGGGGGAAGAAGTGGAGCCTGTGGGGCTCATGACTGGCTCTGGAGTCGTGGGGGTAAAGGTAAGGAGGATTGAAGCCCGAGGTTATCAGTCAGCGGGGAGGCAGATAGTGGAGGGAGTTCATCTCCTGCACAAGCTATATGTCAGTCGGCATATAAACCAAGCACCTCCTGTGGGCAAGGCCTTCCTGGGCCGTCAGGGCAATAAGATGGTCTTTGTCTCTTAGGAGCTTCCACTCTAGTGATGGGAGGCAAGAGAAGTCGGGTCCAAAAACAGCTTGTTTCTAGAACAGTGTGTGATAAACCTGCATAATAGAGATAAAAACAAAATGCTAAAGGAGGTGCGACTTCCAGAGAGGGTGGTGACCCTCAAGAAGGCTCAAGAAAAGAAGTGGTATTTGGAATGAGCCTTGGAGGACGGTCAGGATGTGAGATTTGAGATTGGCCAAGCTTGTTGAGGAGGTGTTCCGAGGCCAGGGAGTAGCCTCGTGGAGACCGAGGGGAGCCCGAGCATGTTTGGGAAGCAGCTGATGATTGGTGGGTTCACGTGGAGCCGCACAGGGAAGGCTCACCCTGCTGTCTGGAGGAGGCCGAGAGAGGGGATTGAGGCCCCCCCACTGGTGCAGGATATGGGCCTATCACGCCTGGGCCTCACTCACCTCCTGCTCTCTCAGGTGCCCCAGTTCTCGTTCTCCCGCCTGGCGGGTGCTGATGTGGTGCTGGGTGTGGAGATGACCAGTACCGGGGAAGTGGCTGGCTTCGGGGAGAGCCGCTGTGAGGCCTACCTCAAGGCCATGCTAAGCACTGGCTTTAAGATCCCCAAGAAGAACATCTTGCTGACCATTGGCAGCTATAAGGTACAGAATCCGGGGGGTGCCTGAAGATGGGGGGACAGATGGCCTTGGCTCCCTGGGCCAGGGCTGACCTTGAAGTGGAAGACGGGAGAAACACAGCCTCATCCTCCTTCTTGGTTCAGAACAAAAGTGAGCTGCTCCCAACTGTGCGACTGCTGGAGAGCCTGGGCTACAGCCTCTACGCCAGCCTGGGCACTGCTGACTTCTATACAGAGCACGGTGTCAAGGTATGGGCTGCTCCTGCCCTACCCCACGCTGCCCACTCTCCAAGGGTGTGAGAGCACCCAGGAATTCTCTCCCTGTTCGCCTGCTTTTCTTGTCATTGTATAAATTATATATTCCACGTAGAGCAGTAGAACATACAGAGAAGCAAAGAGAAAAGAAGAATTCCCTCATGACCTCCCCACCATTGTTAACATTTTGGCATGTTTCCTTCCAGAATTTTATCTTTCTGCGTGAAGTGTGGGCTCATACCGCAGAGTCCTTGGTAACCATAGTGTAGATGCCTTTCTTGTCAAGAAAAATGCTTTGCCTGTAGCTAAGAGAGGTAGCCTGGTCCCCATCCTCCTCATGGGCTCCCGGGCCACCTCTCCTCCCTTCCGGTTGGCCTTCCTGGCCCCTGCCAGGCTCGGGTTGGCCCCGACCTTGTCTCTGGGCCACAGGTAACGGCTGTGGACTGGCACTTTGAAGAAGCAGTGGATGGAGAGTGTCCACCACAGCGAAGTATCCTGGAGCAGCTCGCTGAGAAGAACTTCGAGCTAGTGATTAACCTGTCCATGCGCGGGGCCGGGGGCCGGCGTCTCTCTTCCTTTGTCACCAAGGGCTACCGCACCCGGCGCCTGGCCGCTGACTTCTCCGTGCCCCTCATCATCGATATCAAGTGCACCAAACTGTTTGTGGAGGTAACTGACACCTGGGTGCCGGGAAGGAGGCAGCCAGCGTCAGTGGGGGAAGAGGGAGAAGTGAGCGTGCCCTGGGGCTGGGAAATCTCAGTACGAAACAGCTATGCTAGTGATCAAGTTTTGTGGCTGCAGAGAGAGAAGGTGGGTATAGAGAGGCCGAAGCCTGGTTTATGGGAAAACCCAATCCCTCTCTGCACCTCCCAGGCTGCCCTTAAGTCAAAGCTGACCGTGGTTCCCACTTTGCAGGCCCTAGGACAGATTGGGCCAGCCCCTCCTTTGAAGGTGCATGTTGACTGCATGACCTCCCAGAAGCTCGTGCGGCTACCTGGTAAGTGCATCTCTTGAGAGAACCTGGCTTCTGGACACTGGTAGAAGCTTGCATGGACCCTGGGTGCAGCACAGGATGGCCGTGGGGCCCACTCTGCCCTGGAGTGTACAGAGTGGGGAGGGCCCAGAATCTGCCTCACCCTAAGCTCTTTTACTCCTCCATCCATGATGCCCTTGACAAACCTCACCACCTCTCACTTGTATCGGTCGCTGCTTATTTTCCTGCCACCCCAGTTCACCTCCTTGATGCCCTGCGTGTCTCGGAATCTTCCTCTAATCTGCTGCCTCCGTGTTCTCCCAGGATTGATTGATGTCCACGTGCACCTGCGGGAACCAGGGGGGACACACAAGGAGGACTTCGCTTCAGGCACAGCGGCTGCCCTGGCCGGGGGCATCACCATGGTGTGCGCCATGCCTAATACCCGGCCCCCCATCATCGATGCCCCTGCTCTGGCCCTGGCACAGAAGGTGAGCCCTTGTTCTGCTTCCTGGTGACCCCCATGCCCCCACCAGCCTCCCCCACCTCCCTGAACCCTGCTCCCTCTGCCCCTCCCCAGGGGCCCAGGCCATGCATGGGTGCCACGCTGGCACCGGTGCTGAGGGGCCTAATCTCAACTGTACCCTCTCCAGCTGGCAGAGGCCGGCGCCCGCTGTGACTATGCCTTATTCCTCGGAGCTTCGTCGGAAAACGCAGGGACCCTGGGTGCTGTGGCTGGGTCTGCTGCAGGGCTGAAGCTCTACCTCAACGAGACCTTCTCCGAGCTGCGGCTGGACAGTGTGGCCCAGTGGATGGAGGTAGGGGTGGGCAGGTGGGAGGAGGCAGCCAACCAGTACCTCCTGGCTTGAGGGCCCCACACAGTGGGCTGGCAGCAGTGAGTCAGGAGCTCTGTGAGGGCTTGGGCTCTGCACGGTCCCGGAATGTTCTTCCTGCCCCCAGCACTTCGAGACGTGGCCGTCCCACCTCCCCATTGTGGCCCACGCAGAGCGTCAGAGTGTGGCCGCCGTCCTCATGGTGGCCCAGCTGACCCAGCGCTCGGTACACATCTGTCACGTGGCGCGGAAGGAAGAGGTGAGAGCCCAGCAGAGGTGCCCCTGTTGCTTTCCCAGTAACTCCAGGTGATCAGGGTAGTCCTTGGGGGCAGGAGAGGGGCAGGGCACGAGCAGGGGAGCCTGGAGCCCGTACCCAGCACATCTGCCCCATGACTTTCCGAGAGGGGAGGTGGGCTGCGGGGACTTTGCAGGGTGGGGCCTGGAGGGAGGCCTCCTCGAGGTCTCCCTGCTCTCCCCCAGATCCTGCTGATTAAAGCCGCAAAGGCACGGGGGCTGCCGGTGACCTGTGAGGTGGCGCCCCACCATCTGTTCCTGAGCCGCGATGACCTGGAGCGTCTGGGGCCCGGGAAGGGGGAGGTTCGGCCTGAGCTTGGCTCCCGGCAGGATGTGGAAGCCCTATGGGAGAACATGGCCGTCATCGACTGCTTTGCCTCCGACCATGGTGAGAGGGCCCAGGCCGAACCCCCTCTGCCCGGGCGGGCTCGTGCCCCATCCTCACGGGCAAGGACCTTGGGTTCCATGAAGATTGGGCCTTGATCTGGGTAGGATCCCAGCCTCTAATACAGTTCCTGGTCTGTCATAGGTGCTTGATAAATATTTACTGAAAGAATGAATGAGTAAACTGTAAATGAGAGAATGTGGGTGAAAGGGGTGGGCCCCCAAAGATGACAGCAGTCCCAGTTTCCCTACCTTCTGATTCCCAGAAAAAATTAGCATCGGGGTTGGTAGTGAGGCACCATCTTGGTGGCGTGCGTGACCTCTCGTGTGTGGAGGTGATCGGTTCCGAGGGTCATGCTCTCTTCTCCCAGCCCCCCACGCCGTGGACGAGAAGTGTGGGCCCCAGCCACCCCCCGGCTTCCCGGGGTTGGAGACCATGCTGCCCCTACTGCTGACGGCAGTGAGCGAGGGCCGGCTCAGCCTGGATGACCTGCTGCAGCGACTGCACCACAACCCCCGGCGCATCTTCCACCTGCCGCCCCAGGAGGACACCTATGTGGAGGTGTGGGGTTGAAGGCCGGGGGGCGGGGGCTCCCCAGCCCTGGGAGCCGTTCCACGCCGCAGCCCGTGCCTGGCGTAACCCGTGACTCTGACAGGTGGATCTGGAGCATGAATGGACGGTCCCCAACCACATGCCCTTCTCCAAGGCCCACTGGACACCCTTTGAAGGGCAGAAGGTGAAGGGCACCGTCCGCCGTGTGGTCCTGCGAGGAGAGGTTGCCTATATTGACGGGCAGGTATGTGTGTGGCCCATGCTCAGGCCGGTCGTGACCCGCTCGTGCTATATTCTCCTCCCACCCCAGCACATCTCTGTGGTCCCACTACCCGTCCAACTGCCCTGGGTGCGGGTGGGTGCAGGTCCCCAGGGCATTTTTTTCTTCTCGCTGGCTTCCACCCCTTTAGGACCCCAGTCTGGCTCACTTGCCCGCCCCTGCCTTCTGTCCGCAGGTGCTGGTGCCGCCGGGCTACGGACAGGATGTACGCAAGTGGCCACAGGGGGCTGTTCCCCAGCTCACGCCCTCGGCCCCCGCCGCCAGTGAGCTAAACACGGTATGCGCGCTGCTTCAGGCTGGGGGGCGGGGTTGGGGGTACAGTCAGGCATCGGGCTGGCAGCATTGGTGGTTCGGGGCAGTGGAACGTTCGTCACTTAACACTTAATATCCTCACCACCTACTCCCTCTACTGCAAAACATAGAATTAACTCTCAGTTTAGGAGTCTTCCCACAGGAAACACACCCCATTATTAACCCAAGCAGAGAGACGTCTTGGAGAGGCCAGTGGGCCCGCGCCTGTTGAGGGCAGCCCAGTGGGAGGCGGGGCTGAGGGGACATGATGGAGGTAGAATCCTAGCGGACAGGGAGCAGTTTGGCTTTTCTTGAGGGATTGAATTTGAGGAGGGTCAGGTCAGTACCCAGTGTTGTCTCTCCAGACCCCAGAGAGGCCCCGCCGGGGCATCCCAGCACTTCCCGATGGCCGCTTCCACCTGCCGCCCCGAATCCACCGAGCCTCTGACCCAGGTTTGCCAGGTAAGAGGAAGGTCCTATGACGTGGAGGGTGGGGCCACCTGGACTTAGAGACGTGTCCAGATGGGCTCCTCTCCCCCGCAGTGTCCCAGGTGGGCTGAGGTTGGGGGCTTTGTGGCCTAGGAACTGTCCCAGCGCCCCCCAGCACCTCACCTCTGTCCACTTACCTTGTCCTTCCTGCTGCCCTCATCTGACCTGCTGTGCCCGCCTTTGCCTAAATCAGCCCGCCCAGCTTGAGGGAGGCATCCCACAGCTTCTTCTCACAGGCCCTTTTTTGTTGTGGGCAGCTGTGTTCCTCCGCCTGGGAGCTGGGATCCCATGGGGCAGCAGAGCGTGGGGTAAATCCAGGTTGTTGGTTGGTGTGAGCCTGGCCGTTCTCCCTGCCTAGGAGCCTTTTGCCAACTGGGAGGGTTCCGGGAGGGCATCACTGATCACACACAACAGCCCCTGTGGGAAATCACGAGTCCGTGCCCAGAGCTGCCGGTCCTTCCTGCCCTCACCTAACCTGCTGTAGCTACTGTGGTGTGAGTTGGTTTAACACAGGCACTGTGGTCCGGAGTCCTGGGGAAGCGGGGGCTCTTCACACACCTCAGCCACAGGCTTACATCTGTCCTGTTGCCCTCTTTGTAGCTGAGGAGCCAAAGGAGAAGACCTCCCGGAAGGCAGCTGAGCCAGGTGAGAGACGCCCCGGAACACGCGCTCACCTTGGGGACCTCTCTGATCTGGCCTGGGTAGGAGGAACCCTCTGACCAGCCTCTTCCGCCCCGTCCCTCACTCTGCAGAGCTGATGGGAACCCTTGACGGCACCTGCTACCCTCCACCACCAATACCTAGACAGGCGTCGCCCCAGAACCTGGGGACCCCTGGCCTGCTGCACCCCCAGACCTCACCCCTGCTGCACTCATTGGTGGGCCAACATATCCTGTCTGTCCAGCAGTTCACCAAGGATCAGGTGCCTGGGGGAGGGAGGAGGGGAACACCCAGAGCTTTGAGGACCTGGAGAGTCGGGGCTAGGGCCCCTGGGGGCCACCGCCTTTCCAGCTGACTTGGGATCTTTCTCAGATGTCTCACCTGTTCAACGTGGCACACACGCTGCGCATGATGGTGCAGAAGGAGCGGAGCCTCGACATCCTCAAGGTCAGGGTCAGGGCGGTGGGCTGGGGATCCAGGCCCGTGTCAGCAGGGCTGTGCGGTGGTCAGAGGGGTCTCCCTCCCCTGCCATAGGTCCCCTCGTGTGAGTCCACACCCTCCATAGGTAAGCCCTACTCTGGGAGGTCCTGCTCCTCTAGGCCGCCCCCACGCTTGCCCTCCTCCGATCGGTATTCAGCTGACTTGCGGGGCCCTGAGCACCAGCACACAGGCCCGCTGATCTGGTCACTTGATTGGTGCTGGTGTATTCGTGGGAGTGAAGTCTAGGGTATTTCCTTCTCTCCCAGAGAATGAATGTCTCGTTCAGACTCTTAACAATGGCTTTTTGGAGGCAGACCTTTAGCTCAGAGTGACACTATGGTGGAAATGTCAAGGCTACAACAGGTCATGGGAAGGTTTGGGGGACAGGGTTCTAGCACCCCTCTTGCGTAAGTTGGGGAGGCAGGCATCAGCCCACGCACTCCCCAAGGTGAACACGTGTGTGCACACATGACTCCCGCCTCCCCCAGGGGAAGGTGATGGCCTCCATGTTCTACGAGGTGAGCACGCGGACCAGCAGCTCCTTTGCAGCGGCCATGGCCCGGCTGGGGGGCGCCGTGCTCAGCTTCTCAGAAGCCACGTCCTCCGTCCAGAAGGGTGAATCCCTGGCTGACTCGGTGCAGACCATGAGCTGCTACGCCGACGTCGTGGTGCTGCGGCACCCGCAGCCCGGAGCGGTGGAGGTGAGGCCGGCCTGTGTGCCGGGGCAGGATTGATTTGGCTGGACCCAGGGACACGAGGGCCCTCCTGCCCACACTTCCTGTGACTGCAGGTCTCAGTCGGGCCAGATGGGTGCGGGGACCCCAGGAGGAGTGGGACTGCGGCAGGGAGTAGGGGTCCCTGAGACGCAGAAGACAGGATTCTCCTTCCTCGTCCCCGTGTTCACAGCTGGCAGCCAAGCACTGCCGGAGGCCAGTGATCAATGCCGGGGATGGGGTCGGAGAGCATCCCACCCAGGCCTTGCTGGACATCTTCACCATCCGGGAGGAGCTTGGGACGGTCAACGGCATGACGGTGAGGGTGGTGGCAGGGGTTGGAGGCCTGCCTGGTGATGGTCTGGAGAGGGGGACAGTGGGGAGGTGGTTTCTGCATTTCAGCGCGTGTTGCGCGCATTCTGAGGTCTACGTTCTGGTTCTGAGGCCGAGAGCTTTAAAATGGGGGTGCGGGTGTGCTCAGTCTGGGGGCCCTCTTGGTGACCGGCTTCCTCCCCAGATCACAATGGTTGGGGACCTGAAGCACGGACGCACGGTGCATTCACTGGCCTGCCTGCTCACCCAGTATCGCGTCAGCCTGCGCTACGTGGCGCCTCCCAGCCTGCGCATGCCCCCCGACGTGCGGGCTTTCGTGGCATCCCGCGGCACCAAGCAGGTCAGGCCCTGGGAGCCCGTGGGGGACCTGGGCTGGGCGGTCAGTGCCGGCACCACACTCACCCTGGCTGGGCCTCACCCTCCAGGAGGAATTTGAGAGCATCGAGGAGGCGCTGCCCGACACCGACGTGCTCTACATGACTCGCATCCAGAAGGAGCGCTTCGGGTCTAGCCAGGAGTATGAAGCTGTGAGCATGAGGGCTGAGGAGAAGCCAGGGCTGGAGCTGCTGGGCATCCAGACTGGCAGCCGGGAAAGCTGGGTCCCTCGCTTGCGACAACTGAGTGCGAGGACGGGGGGTGGAACCCAGGCTCGTGGGCTCGTAGCTGCCCCTGCCCGGCCGTGCTCACGGGGCCCCTCTCTGCCTCGCAGTGCTTCGGCCAGTTCATCCTCACTCCCCACATCATGACCCGGGCCAAGAAGAAGATGGTGGTGATGCACCCCATGCCCCGAGTCAATGAGATAAGGTGACGTGGCGTGAAAATTGAGGATACGCTTGGGGGCGGGGTCTGGCTCTGGGAGTGCACTCAGTCCGTTCAGGCTGTCGTGGGCACATGGTAACCCTTCCTTCTCTTGCAGTGTGGAGGTGGACTCGGACCCCCGAGCAGCCTACTTCCGGCAGGCGGAGAATGGCATGTACATCCGCATGGCTCTGTTAGCCACTGTGCTCGGCCGCTTCTAGGGCCCGACCCCTCAGCCTCTTCTCAGGCCCAGCTGCTGGGCATGGAATCCGGTGCCCTCCACGGAGGCAGCACACTTAGTAGATGCTCTCGGGCATCCAGATAGGTCATGTGCTCATACGCACACACATGTGGACCACGCTTCAGACGCTGGACTGGACTGGAGCTGTCTAGCAGGGGGTGGGGCCTCTGATGCTGGGGCCCAGTCGGCCCCGTCTCCCTTATTGCACCTGAAATCTGTACTGTTACTTTTCCACTGACTTAGTAAAACAGCTGAGCTGCCTCTGGTTCTTGCTTCCTTGCATGTATCCTGGCTTCAGCAGAGGATGTTAAGTGTAATAGGCAGAGCTTTCTTCTAGAAAACGAGAATAGTTTCCCAAATACGAGAGCAGCCTTGCCGGGCAGGCTCATGTTCTGGCCAGGGGAGCAGCCAGTCCCCCATTTTCAGAGTGGTGGCTTTTTGGGGTTCTGGGCGGGAACATGCCATTCTACTGGTGCTCTCCGTGGCCCGCACTACACTGATAGGTGTCCAGCCCTCCTTCCTCAATTCAGGTGCATGAGTCGTGGTGAAGGGAGGGCTGAGCATCTGCGTCCTGCTAGCGGTGTTCATTATCCCGTAGGCCTTTTCTCTCCTCTGGTTAATCCTCTCCTCAGTGGCTGAGGTGGCCACTGCATCCTCAAAACCTCGCTCGGAGTTCTCCGGCTGCCGGTACTGGGAGGAGCCCCTCCTACCTACTATCCCTGGGAGCCCGCCTCACTGGACTTCTCAGCCTGGACTAGGGTAAGGGGGGCTGAGGAGCACTTCCGCTTGGGAACCCTGGGCTGGGGGCTGAGGTGGAGTAGCTCAGGTATCTGCACGCTAGCGCTTCTGTGGATCCTTCAAAGTGTGTGAGCTCTTCCATTTCATGAACTTGAGCAGCGTTACATTTCTGGATCCAGCAGGCTAACTTACACCCTCTGGGTACAAAGCACCATGTGCAGTGGGAGTATAAGGATGAACAAGGTAATTCTCATCCTCAACTTGAGGCCTCTTAGGTGGTGAGACATCCAGCGACTTCTACAGATTGAATTGGCACACGATGGTCCAAACTGCTCCAACATCATTCAGGAAGAACCTGCTTTGTGCAAAGAGCTATTAGCAAGTTGCAGGGATGGGAAAAGGAGATGGAACTCGTTTTTTGAAAACTTAGCACGAGCAGGAACTTTCCACATATATTTAATCCTATGCCAAACGTCCAACCGTTTTACAGACGCGACACACTCAGAAGATTACCAGGTGGCTTAACCAAAGTCACATCGCTAGGATTCACATATCAGGACCGCTTGACTTCAAACTCACCTTTCTGTTAAAAAGGAAGAAGTTATTTCAGGCTTTAAGGGCATTCAGAATCAGTGGGAGAGACAAGCCACACAAATCTGAACCACCAGAGAACAAGTCTCAGGTGTGTGTGGGGAGCTGGTTCTCAGAAGAGACCAGCACGGGTCTCCTGATGTCACAAGGATCCCGGGGTTGGGGTTTGGGCTGGTTCCTGAGGAAGGGGCGAGCTGTGCCAGGTGGCTGGGAGGAGGGCGCAGAATCTTGCCGTCCAGCTTGAACGTAGGAGTGGTAGTTCTGTGTCTGCAGCACAGTGAGGACGTACACCTAGACCCAGCAGGACCTTTCTGCTCCATATTGTCAGGCATATTGTTAGGGTTGAGAGTCTGATGAGCCAGACCAAGAGGTTTGGATGTAGATTCCAACAGAAATAGGAGCTTATAACCGCAGGCACTGTTTGAAGAAGGGTGGGACTAGGTATAACATCGTCTGCTCGTCTGGGTCGCTGAGCTGTCTCCAATCCCCCTAATGTTAGTCCTTCCCAGGCTTTTCAAACCCCTGACCCTGACAAGTTCTCCCTCAGGTACCTGGAGGACCTGGTTGGTTGGAAAGGAGAGCATCATTTCTAGAACGTTGCTACTCCTTTCTAGGACTTCAGTTACCCTTTTTATGCTATTCAAACAAAGCAGAGATTATTTTCCCAAGTACTAGGAATCTGTCACACACAGATTCCCACAGAACTCAGGGAGGCTTGTCCTCAGCGGAAGCGGCGTTTGCTGCCAAGAGGCACACACATGCCACTCAGCTGCTAAGTGGTGGGAGGTGTCCCTGCCCTGACCCTTTCTTTGGCTCTGCTAATTGTAACATAGCTCTAAGTTGAATAAACTTCTTTCTCCTACAACCAGAAAGGAGATCTTATGACACTGGGAAGTAAAAAGAGACTCAGCAAGAAATGAAAACAGACCTTTAAAGAAAACACCCATGTGTGAGACTGTCCCACATTCATTAAGAAACACCCTCCTGTGCTCCATGGGATTATCGTTAACCACATAAAGTTAATAAAGTTTCCTGGTCTCCCTTCCTCCTGAGATACTTAAGAGATGTGATCTATTTTTTTTTTTAAGTTAACATGGCTCTAATTATGTGCCAAGCACTGTTCTAGCACTTTACAACTATTAACATTCTTTTTTTTTTTTTTTTTTTTTTTTTTTTTGCTGTACGTGGGCCTTTCACTGCTGTGGCCTCTCCCGTTGCGGAGCACAGCCTCCGGACGCGCAGGCTCAGCGGCCATGGCTCATGGGCCCAGCCGCTCCGCGGCATGTGGGATCTTCCCGGACCGGGGCACGAACCCGTGTCCCCTGCATTGGCAGGCGGACCCCCAACCACTGCGCCACCAGGGAAGCCCTTAACATTCGTTTTTACCTACTCTTGGATGAACTCTTTAAATATATTCCCCTGTGAAAAGAGGTCTGACCTAATGTATTTGCTTATTTCCTTGCAAAATAATTTCCCCCAACTCTTCACTGCCTATATCCTAGTGAAGAAGAAAATCCCTTCAAGACAGGTATTCCGCTTGGAGCTTGAGCACCCTCATCCTGTTCCTGCCACTTGTCGCAATGACCTGCAACCGTGGGCCAGTAAGTCAGTGCACCTTAGGGCTTTAAGTTGAAAGGGTAGAGTTGGAAGTTGCCAGTGTAGCATCGGTAGGCATGTGTAATTCTGTGACGATATCCTGTAGACTCTGGGGGACCTTGCTGGTGATGGTGCGGGGTCGAGAATGAGTGCCAAAAGAGCTGGGGGTAGCAGCCATTCCACCATTAGGGAAGCCAGGTAGGATGTTGTTGCACTAGAAGCAGATGATGGCTGAAGAGAAGAGACGAGAATGGATGTTATAAAACACTAAGGATAGGAGAGTGAAGGGTGGCTCTGTGGGGTGGGCTGTTGAGGAGAACGGGGATGGGTACAGACCAGCTTGGGGTGGGAAAGGATGAATTGTTTGGGCAGGATACTGTTCAGCTGCTGTGGGACATCTCTATGGAAATGTCAATAACAAAGCTGGGGAATTGAAACAAGTGCAACAGAGGTAAATGCTATTTATATGTGATAACGTTACGTGCCCTGAGAACAGAGACGGTATTCACTGATGTATCCCAAGCACCTAGAAAAGTATTGAGCGCAGAGTCGGTGCTTAATAAGCACCTGTTGACCGAATCATCAACGTAAAGGTAATGAAAGCTCTTTAAACTTGTGCCTCTGTATTATTCACCGAGAGAATGGGAGCAAAAGCTGTCAGCTAAAACCTGAACGTCAGAAAGGGTGGGAGAAGAGTTCAGAAGAAAGCCCTCAAAGAGGCCCAGAATCTCAGATATGTGAGATATGGGGAGAGGTGTGGACAGGATCAGATCCTGCAGGAGGCCACAGAGAATGCAGTCTGAGGCACAGACCCCGTCTGATGCTTTGTGCGTGGGAAGGTGGCACCATGTTCACGGGCTTCGTGAGGTATTGGCTGAGAAGCTGAGGGTTGTTTGCCGAGGAAAAAAGAGGTGTAGGGATTAGAACGTGAAAGTCTAGAAAAGGCTGGGAAAGCTGTGATGGATCCTCAGGAGATTCATAAAAGGGTCACCAAGCAGGGCTCAAAGGGGAAGCTAGACGTCGTGAGTTTGTGGTAGGGTTAGGCAGGCAATGCCCAGGCAGGGCCACGGCACCTCACCCACCTTGGAGGACCCTCTCTACAAATAGCAATTACTTCCTCCTTGACAGACTCCTGATCAGCTACCACCAAAGGGTGGTGCAGGTTTGCCCTGGGGAGTTAGCCCGGAAGGCACTGGCTTGCTGGCCCATGGCTGGGGGCCTGGGGACTAAGATGGCACCTAATGGGCCTGTATTGACCCCACGCCCGTTCCTTCCCCATCTTTGCATCCGTTCATTCCTTCACCAGCGGGCGTTCCTGAGAGTCTGCTAAGTGCCAGGCTGCGAGCTTGGTGCTGGGGAGGCAAACATGAGGAAAGCAGCGCCTTCCCTCAGGGGCCATAAGCAACCTGCAGGGCAACCTCACCCACTTGCTGTGCCTCCCAGAGGTCTTGTGTGACTGGGTCCTGATGTGAACCCTGCTCTGGTGCAGCAGGTGGGCGAGGTGGACCAGAGCCGGGAGGTGAGCTCTGGGCAGACTCCACGGTCAGGGAAAAGGCAAGTTTGCTGTTGTAACGTCTGAAACCTGTGTATTTTGGTAAGCTTTAGCTGTCTTTTAGTTCCTGGATTCGGTTCCCTTTTGTTTCTCCCTAGGCTTTTTGTCTACCGTCCTTTGAAAATTTATAGCCTATCTTGGTTGAGCCAAAGGGAACGAGAGAATGGAAATGGATGTTCAGACTGTTTGGGTCAGAGAGAAAGTCAGGCAGTAAACCCTGCCACCAGGTGCCATGGGCACAGCACCAAACAGGATAGGAAAACTCAAAAGGGGTGCACCTGGAGACCCTCCTACGCAGAGCTTTCCTGTTCTATTCTGGGAAGATTTTAAGAATGGAAACTATTCTGTATCAGGAGCCTGCAGCCTTCCCTAGGATCATAGCTCTAGGCTAGGATGGGGGAGGCTGTGGATGGCTGCACTTTTCTTCTCTCCAGTAATGAGGCTTCTACTTAGGAATTGACCATAAAATCTTCTAGAAATGTAATAGGGAAGAACAAACCTGACTCCACATTGGAGCTAGCTTTTTTTAAATTTGTTTTGTTTTATTTGTTGTTGTTGCTTTTACTTTTAACTTTTGTAGGCTATTAGGTTTGCTACAAGTTAAGAATGTTGCCTACAGCCTGAAATATACAGGAGAGCCCCAGAGCTCTGACCTTTAAAGGTATAACACTTTTCCATTCATATAGAGATTAAAAAGTTGCAGAACAGAGAATAACATTTGTCTTGTTGGAGGTTTGTGGGAACATTGTGACCAGACCTACCTAAACAGCTGCAAGAACAAAGCATTCAGGCACCAAAAAGGTTGCAGCAAACAACCACACCTCCTCTCCGTTTAGTATAAAAGAAGCCTGAGGGACTTCCCTGGTGACCCAGTGGTTAAGAATCCGCCTTCCAGTACAGAGAGTTTGATCCCTGGTCAGGGAACTAAGATCCCATATCCTGCATGCCGCGAAGTGCAGCCAACTAAGTAAAGAAAGAAAGAAGAAAGCCTGATTTCTAACTCCGTTAAGATGGTTCTTTGGGACACCAGTCCACCATCTTCTCAGTATGCTGGCTTTCCAAATAAAGTCACTATTCCTTGACCCAACAACTCATCTCTTGATTTTATTGGCCTGTTGTGCAGTGAGCAGTATCAGCTTGGTAACAGAGGGAGTGGGATTTCTGGCTCAGGAGGAGAGGCTGGGAACAGCTCATGAGCGGGCTGTGATGTGCCCTTCCCCGGGTGGCTACCACGGCCTCTGCATTGGTGCTCGGTACAGAGGGTCAGCCCAGACAGGAGGAAACCTGCCCTCTGAGTGAGCGTCGCCCAGGCCTGGGGCTGCTTCCGGGGGCTTCAGGATGCTGTAGCCAGAGAGCAGCAGAGGGAGGGTGGGGAATGGGGCGCAGGAGTGGGGTGCAGGCTCTGGCAACCTCCCCACGCTCCCCACCCACTTTCTCTCATCAGTCCTGGCAACAGGGCCTACTTTGTGGGATCATTTGTGATCGTGGCTGCACGTGCAGCCTCAGGCTCTGCCCCACAGGCACCTGGGAACTGCCCAGCACCCTTTGGAAGGTGTTGACCAGGTGCTGATGGGATGGCCAGGGGGCTCAGAGCAGGGACAGGGAGGCCCAGGGAACTCAGAGTTGGGGAGGAAGAGTCCTTCTAGTATAAAAGAAACTCTAGGGAATTCCCTACCAGTCCAGTGGTGAGGACTTTCACAGCCAGGGCCCAGGCTCAATCCCTGGTAAGGGAACTAAGATCCCACAAGCCAAGTAACCAGGCCAATCAGTCAGTCAATCAACCAATAAACTCCCTAAGTACAGTTCTCCACAGAGGTGGGGGAATCTGCCAGGAATAGGGGCAGGGGTCTTCCCAGCCTGACTCAGGGTCCTGTGATTCCCTCCAGTCTTCCAGCTGCCTGGGCTGCTACCAAGGCACAGGCCTCATGGGGGCGCTGCTCCCCCTCTGATAGCATGGCTCAAGGCAGCCAGGATGGGCCCACCGCTTAGGGAAATCCCCGAAGGGGCGGCAGAGTCACTGGAGGGAGAACACCGCTTTATCACCCTGAGCTTGCTCTTGACCACAGACAGGCTGCTACCCTGGTCTGCCGGGTCCTCAGCCCTCGCCCCTCAAACAGGAAAGCACGGCCCCCCACCCATGACCAGCTGACCCAGCGGCCCCCCAGGTGAGCAGCTCCCTGAGGAGGGCAGGGCCTGCCCAGCTGCCCAGCTTTTCCCCTTCAGCACCTGCCCTGTCTCTGCAGCACGAGGCCCTCCAATCCACAGCCTCCCATTCTGGCTTTTCCGTCTGACTCCTTGGTCTCTCTCAAGCACTCCTACAACTGCACTGAGCCCTCCCTCCTGTCCACCTCATCTTCCTCTGGCTTTCCCTTTTTTCTGGTACATCTCCACCTCGGGAGCAGCCCTCTCCCCTCTCCTCCCCTGGTTAACCAGCTGTGTAAAGAGCTGCCAGGGCTGGGCTGATGGATGGGCCCTTCCCCCGCTCTGCTCTTCCTCAGGCCTCCCCTTGTCCCCACGCCTCCCTTCTGGCCCTTTCTCCTCACCTCTGCCTCCACCACTCATTTTTACCATCAAGGAAGGACACCAAGGGGAAAGGGCCTTCTGGATAAGCAAGTGGAGAGGTGGGTCAGGGAGATAATAGGGGTGTGCAGGCAGCTCCTGCAGATAA
The DNA here is from genome assembly GCF_011762595.2 of Tursiops truncatus. Taxonomy (NCBI): domain Eukaryota; kingdom Metazoa; phylum Chordata; class Mammalia; order Artiodactyla; family Delphinidae; genus Tursiops; species Tursiops truncatus. The sequence goes on along the minus strand of NC_047047.1, from coordinate 67,787,697 downwards.
GGCTTTCCTGGACTCCCTGGGGAATGCCCTATGAATGGGGGAGAATGCTCCCGATCCTTCTGTACTTCCCTGTCCCTGACAGAGCAACGCCTGGAGTGGGGTGGAAAAGCAGGGTGGTGTTGAAAAGGGCTGGGGACTTAGTGCAGCCAGAACTGAATTTGGATCTCAACTCTGACGGTTATTAGCTGCATGATCTGGGGCAGGTAAGCCTCAGTTTCTCCATCTGTAAAGCACAGATAATACTGTCTGCCTCACAGCGCCTGGCACCAAGTGTAAGCTCAATAAATGTTGGTTCCTGTCCCTGCTGTCAGGGTGCTGGGTCACCCTTTTCCCTGAAATCCCTCATAGATGCCACCCAAAAGGTAACCCTTTCCTACATGCCCTCTATATACCAGGCACACTTGTACCCACAACGTCATGTAACCCCTCTGTTTATAATTAGGAAAGCTGGAATGCACAGGGGTTACCAGTGACCAGAGTATTAGCAGAGGGCCGAGGCAGAACCAAGGAGCCTGAGCGCAGAGCCCCAGGATGGGCTAGCCAGCAGCAGCAGGTTGCTGGGAAGGAGCCGAGAAGAGTTTTGCTGAGAAACTCAACTGTGCAAGCGCCTCCCAGGGCCTGGGTGGCAGTGAGAGCCCAGGCTCTGCACCTGACCCTGTCACTTGCTGGGTGACCTTGGGGAAGTCCTTTTCCCTCTCTGAGGCTCGGCTTCCTCTTCATTTTGCAGGGGTATGGGACAGAGATGGACTGCATGCGTTGTGAGGTCTCTTCCTGCCCTGAACGTTCTGTTCCCTCTCCTGCAAAGGGATCCAGCCTTGTGCGTGTAGGGCAGGGGTGCAGCTTAAGGCTGTTCATAGAGTAAAAATCTAGTCCTCGTTTTCCCCACTCTCTATTTCCTCACTCTTCCCCACCCCCATCCTGTCACTTGGGGCCTGTAATCAATGAGTCGTAAAACGAGAAAGTAGCAAGAACTAGCAAAGCATGGACAGCAGCTGGGGCAGCCTTGGTGCCCAGTGTGAGGGACTGCTAGCCCTTTGCCTGCGCCCAGCCTCCCGTGCTAGACTCAGGCCAGCAGCGACTCACCCATCCTGGTCGAGGGGCCCCCAGCTGAAGATCAGAATGGGAAGGGCTATTTTCAACCGGTCCAAAGACCACACCGTAAAACAAGTAATGAAATCTACGTGTATTAACGTGGAAAGACGCACCCAGGATGTATGGCTGAATCATAAAAGCAGGTTACATGTTATCACCTATAATGTAATCCTCTTATGTTATTACGAAGAACTCTTTGTACATACAAGAAAATATGGGCAGAGAGACTGTGAATAGCAGTTCTCTCTGGGAGTAAGAGTATAGGGGAATCATTCACTTTCTACTTTATACACTTTCCTTTGATAGGTTTTTATTTATTTATTTTTATTTTTGGCCACACTGCACAGCTTGTGGGATCTTAGTTCCCCAGCCAGGGATCGAACCCATGCCCCTGGAAGTGGAAGCACAGAGTCCTAACCACTGGACTGCCAGGGAATTCCCTCCTTTGATAGGTTTTTAAAGCGAACATATATTGCCTTTATAATTTAAAAAAATCAACACAATAATAAAGATATTTCCATTTTGGGGGAGAAGCCTTGCAGAAATATGCATGAGCTAATGAAAATGCTCCGGGTCTTTGCTTCAGGCTGGAGTTATATCAACCTAGGATGGGAAGGCCGGTGGACTCCTGCACTATATCCAAAACAAAAGCACAAAGGGCTTGTTTTTTTAAGAGAAAATGAACAATCCCTTAAAGAGATTTGTAAGGTCAAATCTGTCGAAATATATGATTCAACGTATATGAGGCAAAGGGAGGATAATTGTAAAACAGGTCCTTGGTGTCCACAGCTCAAACCTGGACTTGGGGTTGGCTGCTGTGAGGCAGGGCTGGGGCAGTCGGGACGGAGGGCTGCTCCCCAGCACCTCACACAGCTTGAGAACAAAGCCAAATCAGCACCGTGGTCCAACCCCTCTCTCCCAAATGGCTGCAGCTTCCCGCCAACGAGCCCAAGGCCACCCTGGCCTGTGGGAGCCTTTCAGAATGACTCCAGTATCCCTCAGCTCTTTGCCATCCAGCTTTCTCCTATAACCAATCCCAGAACGAATGGGCATCTCCCTGAGCCAAGGACCCAGGCTCGAGCACACTGCCAAGTAGGGGAAGGCAGTAAAGGGACTGGCGGGTTTCAGCCTACATCAGAATGGATATTTGAGGGTGGAGAGGTGGAGAGGGTGGGAAGGGGGTAGGGGGGCTGTGCAAGGTCACTCTGGCTGAGGGATTCTATCCGTTCCCAGGTGACCGGTTCTGTGTCCCCCTCCTGAGGAGTCAGCACAGGGGCTGAAAGGTGCAGTTAGATACAAGTTTATTGGCAGAGCTGCGGCGGAGTCCTCCCTCTCTCTGGGAGAGCCGAGGGCACAGCACCAACAGAGGGATGGCCAGACAGACCCCCAAACAGACACATGGATGGTGCAGACTCATAGAGACCATAGCACAGCCACACAGGCACAGAGACACACAGGCCACAGCACCAAGACACACACACACACACACACACACAAAACCATAAGGCTAGAACACACGGACAACGTGCAGGCTTTGGGGCTCCTGCATAGGCAGAGAGAGAGCCACATGGGGAGGGGACCCCTGCTGACCTCCCCCAGGCTTAGGCACACCAACAGCACAAAGACAGGCAGATCCTCCAGCCAGCCAGCCAGCCAGCCAGCCTGCCACACAGACAAATGAACTGCACGGAAAGGAGGCTGGGGGCTCCCCCGAGCACGGGGAGCAGGGACCACAGGACTTCTACACACCCCGACTGCCCTGACTTCCCTGTTCAGCCTGACCCTGGCTCCACTCCCCACACACACTTTGGTCTTGCCCACTGGGGCTGGGGGGTTGGCAGGTGGAAGCGGGCAGAGAGGAAGGGTACGGACCCAGCTCCGTCCCTTCTCCGTGAGCAGGGAGGCAGTTGCTGAGAGTCCAGGGCTGAGCCTGGGCCTGGCAGTGGGGTGAGGGTGCGGCCGTGGCTCAGGCTTGGGGGGGCTCCCTGCAGCGCAGGCACTGGGCCATCTCAGGCTGGTACTGCTCGACCTGCAGGGTAGAGCTGGAGAATCCAAACCGGGAGCGGAGCCGGGATGTGGCTTCAGCCAGGACGGCTTCAGAGTCAGCCGTGGAGTCTGCGGGGGAGTGATAAGAGGCAGCAGGTTTCCAGGGGAATTGGGAACCAGCCAGGGGCCCAGATAAGGATGGGTGAAGGGGACCCAGGGGTTTGCATGGCATGAAAGCCAAGATTGAATGGGAAGCTTTATTTTCTCTATATATTGTATGAACAGTGTAAAACTGTCAAAAAGATCAGACAGACTCATCCCTAATCGACTAGGCTAACACACTAGACCGTCATTTTTCTATTCTCTTCTGCTCTTTGAGTATCAGTATACAGCTGTGTATTTCAGCAGCCATACCACCCGCTTTTCCACGACATTCCAGATGTTAAATATTCTGTTCTCATTGTCCCTCTAGAGTTACCATCAAATATCCTACAAAGTATAATATTTTTGGCATCCAAATTGCATGTCTCTGATTGCTTCTTGCATCTGGAAGAAACTCAAAAATTCTTTGTCAGCTTGTGAGTCACCATATATATTTTAAATAGTTGAACCATAATGTAGCTAAAATTTTATATTCCGCTTTCTCTCTTAGCATTATATCATAAACATTTTCCCTAGTTGCCCTACAGTCTTCATAATCATCAATTTTTAAAAGTTACATGATACTCCACTGAGTGGAGGAGCCGTAATTTACCTAACTGTGCCCCATCACGAGACCTGTAGGTACCAGTGACCTTTTAAAGGGTTGCTGGTTCCCAGTACTACTTCAGAGAGAGTGAAACCTCCCCGAGAGAGAGAGAGAGAGAGAGAGAGAGAGAGAGAGAGAGAGAGAAAGAGAGAAGGAGAGAGAGATACAAAAGACAGAGAGATGGAAACATGCGCAGTTAATTCAGACCATCTTTCTATGTTTGGATGGTGGTACGGGAAGGGAGAAATGTTTCTGGAAAGTAACTGGCTGGGGTCAGTGTGGACTCACCAATCGCCAGGTGTGCGGAGGCAACATGGTAAGTAAGTGTAAGGGACCACAGGTGCAGCTCGTGGGTTGCCCGAACTCCTGGCACTGACAACAGGGTATCCCGCACAGGTTCAAACCCCACACTTCGGGGGGTACCTGCAAGCAACACCCACCATGCCTTATTGCCAGGGTCACTCCCGCCCAGAGGCCAGGACCCCACCTCCCCCATCCTGTACCACTCACCCTGTTGATCCCCACAGTTTACCCCATCCCTGAACCCTCCTTCCACCAATAGGCCTTCTCCCCACACTTTCTCCAGAGAAAACAGAGGCGCCTAGTCCTGGGGTGAGGTCAGAAAGGGCCCCGGGGGGTGGGGAGCAGTGGCGTCTGACTCACCTTCCATGAGGACGCGGAGAACATCTCGGAGGGTGGGAGCGGTGGATCCAAGGGCACAGATGGAGAAGAGAAAGGTGCTGATGGGGTCAGCTGCCTTGTACTGAGGCTGTAGAGAAAGAGAGCTCTAAGCCTGGGAGTCAGGGGCCTTTCAGAGGAAGACCCAGGGGCCTCCTGGACATACAGGACCTGAGAGCCCCTGAGAACCCTGCTGGGGTGAAAGGACTATAACCCTGGGCCAGGAGTCCTGGGGAGCTGGGAGATGGAGTGGGGTGGGTGGGGGTCCAGGGAAGGAGGGGCTGGGGGGTGGAATTGGGGGAGGAAGGCTGGGGCAGGCTTGCACAGATGGTACCTTGAAGTAGATGAGGATGGAGGCGGCCAGCACCCCAAGGCTCTGCAGAAGGTCCCCCAGCACGTGCACAAAGGCCGCCCGGACGCTGGTGTTCCCCAGGGGCAGGGGCTCCCCGGGCCCCTCCTCCAGCGGTGCATACTCTGCCCCCCTGGACCCGTGGCTGTGGTGGGGCCCAGCCTGGTGCAGCACAAAGGCCATTCTGAGGGGGAAGCAGAGCAGCTCAGCCCAGGTGACCTGCTTCCAGGCTCCTCTGCCCACTTCCACACCTCCTCCTCTCACCTCCCCAGGAGCCCTCTCTCCATCTATTTTCTCCCTATTTTCCCAGTCCCAGGAAAGAGACAATACGGTCCAAGAGAGACAAGTAATGCAGCCTGGGGGCAAGAATACGTGGTGCCAGAGGCGTGGATTCAGATCCTGGCCCTGCTACTAAAGTAGCTATGTGCCCTGGGCAAGTCCCCTGGTCACCTCTTGGGGTCTATCTGATTAACTGTATACCAGAAGCGATACTACCTACCTCATGGGGTGGTTGTGAGCTTTAAATGAGACAGTGCTGATGACAGCCCCCAGCAGGGTGGCCAGTACACAGCAGGCCTTTAACAAAGGTCTTTTGACTCTGAATTTTAGGTCTCTACCCCAGCCCCTTCTCAGGCATCCCTAGAGCAGAGAGATGAGAACAGCATGTGCGTGCTGCGAGTCTGTCCGGGAGAGGAGAGCCTGCTCTCCCATCCTGGAGGAGGAGCGCTCGCCCTGAATCCCACAGGTGCCTGCTCCACACTGGAACGTACAGCAGATTGGCACAGACTGCGACGCTGGCGGTCAGCAGCATGGCACCCCCCTCGATGTGGTAGTCGCTGTGCAGCAGGCGGATGAAGGCCAGGTACAGGAGGATGCCAGTGACCATCCAGAGGGAGACCACAGAGGCCAAAGCCCCCAGAGTCTCTGCAGGGGAAGACAAGCTATCAGAGGGCTGCCCAGGACCCTGAGAGGTACCTTCCGGCAAGACTGGGTGGGTCATCAGACCATGCAGGGGCCTTACCTGAGCGGTGCCAGCCAAAGGTCATGGTGCGGGTGGCTGGACGGGTAGAGAGCCAGAGGGAGAAGAGGCTGCCCATCATGCTGCCCACATCTGCCAACAGGTGGGCTGCGTCAGTCATAATGGCCAGGCTGTGCGCCAAATACCCACCTGTAAGGGTAAAGCGATATATGGTCTGGTCCATTTAGAAAATATCATGCGGTGTGTGTAGAGGCATGGAAAAGAGACGGGGGGACACACACCAAAATGTGAACAGCAGTTTTTCTCTGGTAATGGGATTACACGTGGGTTTTTGGGTTTTTTTTCTTTTCACTCATTCACATTTTCACAGTTTTCACAGTTTCACAGTTTTTCTACAATAACATTTTTTTGACCACGCCGCGCAGCTTGTGGGATCTTAGTTCCCCGACCAGGGATTGAACCTGCGCCCTCAGCAGTGAAAGCGCGGAGTCCTAACCACTAGGGAATTCCCCACAATAACGTATTTTAATAAGAAGAAAATAGGGCTTTTACAAGACCAGTTCATACTGATGAGCCAGCCCTGAATTCCCTTGGTGCTGTCCCTCGCCCTCTCCCACTTCCTGAGTCCTGGGCACCCACCTCCCCCGTCCCAGCCATCCCCACCTTCTCTGCATCTCCACCCAGGAACACTCCTGGGACTCCGGGTGGGAAGTGGCTTAGGCAGGCGTCCGGAGGATGGTGTTGGAGGGACTGCTTTCCGACTTACCGACTACTTCCCCGGCCATGAAGACGCAGCACACAGCACAGGCGGCACACAGCTGCCTCTGTGCCTGCAGCCTCTCAGGGGTGAGACCTGGCTGTGGCAGAGGGTCCCTGTGGCAGTGGTGGAAGGACATCTCCACGGGTTTGGGCTCCTCGGGGAGGGGCTCAGAGGGCTCTGTGAAGAGACTGAGGCAGGCAGCCCAGTTCAAGCTGGGGCCTGGTTCAAGGGCTAACCTGCTTCTCACTCCCAGTCCTGGATCCCCCAGACTGGCTTCATCAGATGTCCCACCTCTCTATCCTTTCCCAAGGCCTTGTGGACAGAGGGCCACAGGAGAGATGGGGCTAAATGGACAACTCAGATTCCAGCCTCCCTTTTCCTTTCACGTACAGAGCCATAGAACCTCAGAGCTCACATGGAAAGCACCTTAGAGACGTCTGGTCTACCACTTATTAAAGAATTAGAAGTATGAGGTTCAAAGGGGGAAAGGACTTATGGAGGCCACACAGCTCGTTGGTGGTTGAGCTGAGATTAAACTTCAACCAAATCAATTCATTATGATAGGCACCACGAAGAATACAAGTGGGATAGGATATCCTTTCTGACCTCTGGGAGCCTCTGGTGAACAAGACAAATGTGTACCTAAATACTGTGAGATGTAGCAAAAGGTAGCTATTGCCTTAGAGCAGTTAAAGCACTATCAGGGCTCCGAGGGACATACTGACTCTAATGAGGAAATCAGGGACACAACTGAAGGAGGCCCCTGAGAAGGGCCAGGAAGGATGGGAAGGATTTTGATAAAGAGGAGGTGCACGTGCCCGGCGAAGGCAATAGGAAGGGGAAGTGGTGTGAAAGTGTGGGGTGAGGCTCAGCACATGGTCCTGGCCTTAGTGCCTCCCTGCTGGACCTACCTCCCAGTGCCTCCACTCCCAGGTCCTTCACCTTCCCTCTCCAAGACATTCAGCTAGACGTGGCCCTTTAAGAGGAGAGCAGAATGCTGGGACCCAAAAAGTCTGAAGTTCCTGGCTAATGGCCAGATTCCAGAGCTGGGTTGTCATGGGGAGGAGAGAGCGCAGACTGATGTGGCTGGGATTGGTGGCAGGAGGAGTGCTGGGTTTGGAGTCTGCCACATGTTAGCTGGACCTCAGTGTGACCATAAGCACCCAGCAGAGGCCACTTTAACTGCACAGTGCAGTAAGCCTCCCTGGACAAATGAATGGGGCTGGAGGCCTCACCTGGGGATGCCACAGGCTGAGCTCAGGCTAACAGTGTTTTCAGTCCCTTCTGGCTTAATTCTCACCCCCATTACTACCCAACCTGAACCCCAGGGAGAAGAGAACCTTCCACAGCATAAAGGACCTAAATAGAAAAGTACAGTTCTAGAAATACTCGTGGAGGTGTCATAAGAATACCCTTGAGAGAAAATGAAGGCTCCAGATAGAAATGTGATCACAGCAGTAAAGTGGGGAAGGGCGCCTGGGGCCTTCTGGCTGAGGACAGCTCTGCCCAATGGGCGAATTCAGCTGTGAGGGAGATGGGGGCACATTTGGTGCTTCTAGGGAAAATTCAAGTGCTGGCAGGTAGATTAACTTCTTGGAATCCCCTTCCAAGACTTAGAATCTGGGTGTGTATGATTCCAGGTGTGTTTCCAGAGGAGATGGGAGATGAGGGTGGCTTTGAGATCCATCCTTATTCCTCAATGAGACTACCAAGCAGCGTACACGTACTGAAGCTCAATCTAGTGGGAGAGACAGAAGTGTCGCAAATGACTGACCATGCAAGGAGAAGCTGGGGCCAGGAGGGTTATGAACAAAGGACTTTGGAGCACAGGGGAAGGACTGACCAACTCTAAAGGGGATGAGGAGACCTTCACAGAGGAGGAGATGTTTAAGAGAAAACCTAGGTAGAGAAAGGAGCTCCAGACACATGGAATGACAATGACAAGATATGCAGCTTGGAGCTTAAGTGTGAGGAACCAGGGGAAGGGCTGAGGAGGAAAGTGATGGGCTCAAAGTAACATAAAGGGAGATACACTGATTGATTTAATCTTTCCTGATCTGTGAGATGGATGACCTTGACGATGGACTAGTCTGGGAGGAAGAGAAGAGAGGAGATGGAGGGGTCCAGTACAGACAAGGCCAGAGGCTCCCTGCGCAGAATCTTAGAGACAGGCAGGCAGGTAGGGAAGAGCCTCTTCCAGAAAATACTGCAGGATTTGGTGACTAATGGTCATATGAGAATGAAAACAAGCTGGGAGTCAGAGAGGCGGGTCTGAAGAGTAAACAGAGGGTAAGTGGCTTTGAGGAAGTGGGCAAGATGCCTTTCCTGGCCCTGTAAGACACAGCGCGGCCAGGCATCAAGGTAGTCACCCATCAACAGGCTGATCCCTTTTGTTTTGCATTAACTGGGCACTAAAGAAGCCTCATTTTTGGTGTGTAGGGGTGCGGGGAGCTACCTGCTGTGTGCAGAGAAGGAAAGACAACTTGCTCTCCCTGGCCCTCTGAAACCCCCAACAAACAACAAATAATACTGAGTAGGGTAGAAGGGAGACTGGCCTGAAGCAGAGTCGAAAGGTACATTAAGAGATGCCAGGGCCACAGCTGCCCCCGTCTGCAGTCCTCCGCGGGAGAGATTCCGACGGAAGTCTTCCCTCCCTTCTGCTCATCCACTCCCCCATCCACCCAGGTTTACAGCCCCCATCCAGGGAAAGAGCGAGAAACCCACAGAGGCACCACACCCGAGACAAAGGGAGAGGGGTTGGGAGGGAAAAGGAAACATAGGGAGAGATGAGGGAAGAGAAAAAGCCGGAGACCCTGTCAAATTCCCGAGATAAACGAACGGTGGGCAAACAGACAAAATGGCCAGCGGAGGTGGCCAGGGAGGGCCTGGCGCGGCCGCTCGGAGGGACAAGGCAGTCGGCGGGCGCCGGGCGCGGGAGGCCGGCGGGACGCGGAGGCGGTTCTCCGGCCGCCCCCGGCCCGCTGTCCCGACCGCTCCGAGAGCCTCATTTCACACCTCGCCGCCCCCGGCCCCGTCTGTGCGTAGCCGGGAATACCCCCGCCGCCCAGACCGCACCTGCTCCTTCCTTACCGCCCCCTCGCTTCCCAGCGGCCGCCCGCCCCACAGGAGTCCGGAAGACCCGCTGCGGAGCCCGGGCCCATCGTCGGCCCGGGTGCCCACAGCTGGCCACTCTGGAGGGGACGCCCCGAGCCCGGGAGCGCGGAGGGTAGGGCCGGGGGCCTGGGCGGCGAGGGGCTCCTACGACCCCGGAGCAATGCGTACATCGGGGCACCTGGCGCGGACTCCGGCCAGACGGAGGGGCAGTCGCTCGCGGGGAAGTCTGACGCGGCGGGGGCGGCGGAGGGGTCGGGAAGCTTGGGGGGCGGGCCGAGGAGCAGTTTCCCGGGACCGGGAGAAAGAAGGTAGCCAGGAGGAGGCATGTCGGGCTGTTGAGCGGCGGGGGTCGGGGCTGGCTGGGCGGGCCGGAGGGGACAGAACGCAGCGCCACAAAGCCGAGGGGGTCGCGGTGCGCTGGGCCGGCTGGCCGAGAGAGACAACGAAGTGGACGGAAGGCGGAAGGGTGGCGCCCCCCCCCAGCCGAGGGCCGACCCAGGTCAATCCTACCTCTTCAAACGCAGGCCGCCACCAGCGCCGCCGCGGTCTCGGGGGCTCACCAGGCGAGTGGTCTCAGAGCCCCCCGTGGCGGGAGAGGGCTCCATTTCCCCGCGGCCCCGACCGTCTAGGCCGCACCGAGGTAGGGAGAGGCGTGGCCAACCCCGCGCCAAGTCCGAGCGGCCAGTCGACCCCTAGACTCCCCGCAGGGCCTCGGGGCCACCACAGTGAAGGGAACTGCGGCGACTGTGGCGCCGGCAGTCCGAACTGCAGATCCCGCGGCTGCTGGAGCCCCGCCCCGCGTGGGGCGAGCTCCCCAAGCCCCGCCTCCAGGCTCCCCAGCCTCTCCCCCCACGCCGAAGCCCCGCACCCGGAGCCCCGTCCCCGTAGGCATAGCCCTATTTCCCGGTGCCGGAGCCAGGTGGGGCGGTGGGAGCTCTCTGCGCCCCCGCCGGGTTCTAGGGAACGCCTAATCTCCATAGCCCACCCCTAGGCAGACCAGCCCCGCCCCTACCTAAGCCCTGCCTACCAGTTTCCAGCCGAGCTCCTCAAGCCTAGGGACCTTCCAACCAATCTTCAACCAAGGGACACCGCCTCGTGCAGGTCCGCGCCAGGGCATCCCACCCCCTCTCCTCACCACCCGTCACCTCGTGGCCCCAGCCTCCCCACACGAAGGCAGAAACAGGTGTGGAGGAGAGAACCAGAAAGAGAATGTGGGGTAAGCAGTGTGACAAATCCGGGAGAACTCCAGGGACTCTGGCCAGAAACCCCTCTGTGGCGGATGTGGGGTCGGAATTCGCGAGCCAAGTCTGCTGCCAAGCACTGTACCGCTCATTATTATTTATGTTTATAGAGACATGGGGCGGACAAAAAGCTTCCAGCTCTCCTTCAATCCATTATTATCCCTATTTTTCGGACGAGTAACAGTCCCAGAGGAAGAAGTGTCCGGGGTCATGCGACCAGTGAATAAAGGACTGGGACTGGAACCCCATCCTCTCTCCCTCCCCGGTTCAGGACGCCACAAGGCGACTGGAGAGAGCACACAGCCGCAGTTTTGTCACTTAGAGGCTGGGGCAGCCGAAAGGAAGAGCGCTCCACTTCTCTGGGGTCACAAGCCCCAGGTTCATGGAGGGAGGCTGCGGTCAGCTTGTCCTTACCTCCAAACCTGTAGCACCTTCCCGGGCATTACTTCATCTTGCCTCATTTTAACTAAAGCCCAGGGGAAGGAGTGACTTACAGCAAAGTCTGTGGCTGAGCCTGGAGTCGAAGCTTCAAATGCTCAATGTTCTGTGCCCCTCACATCTGCCACCAGTGTACAATGAAAAGCGGTGGTGACTGGATTGTGCACTCCAAGCTGTGACACTCTGTGAAGAGAAGGATCCGTAGGAGGAGGGGAAAGAGTAAGCATGGATGGGGAAGGTGGAGGGTGAGAGTCGTTAGCTAGCCCAGGCAAGAAACCCATCAAACGCACCCTTCAGAATACCCTGGGCTTCAGAATACCCGTCAGAATGAATTTAGGGTTCTGGTGACAGTCATCTAAGCCCAACATTCTTTTTTTCAGACAATGAGACTCCGTGCGTACTTCTAAAAACAAAAAAAAACTGGAGGACGTGCCAGCTAGAGTGGTTGGAAGTGATGGGGTTAACCTGGGAGAGCTTCGCGGAGGAGGTGAGGCTTGAACGGATTAGGCAAGCTGGGCGGCGGGCTGGCTGTTCCGGCGGGGAGAGTGCGGCTTGTGCCAAGGTTTGCGGGCGGCGTGTGCTAAGCGATCGTACTGCGCCGGGAGCGCTGCTGCACGGAAGAACGAAAGGGTCTGCGCGCGCCCTCGGCGCCGCCTCCACCCACGCCCTGCACGGGGCCCGCGCCAGCCTGCTCTCCACACTCTTCCCGCAAGGCCCAGCCCATAGTCCACGCGGAGCAAGGGAGCGAGGGTGGGGGTGGCTTTCGTCCCCCAACCTCCCCTAGAGGCATGGGGCCTCAGCTCCCTCCGTGGGTTATAGCAAGGCGAGAGGGGAAGCCACCAGCAAGGTCACCTTGTTGGTCCGCGTCAGAGCTGGGGTGGAATTCATGTCCCGCTCGCCTATGTCAGGGCCCCGGGCACGTCCCGCCTGGCGCCGTCGGTTTTCGAAGCTCCGTCCGCACTGGGCCTGGGGCATTGCCAATTCTGAGAGCCTTGGAGCTGGGACGTGAGGGCCACTGCTCACTCCAGGGCTCAGATGCGGTAGCCTCGCCCAAAGTGGAGCGGGGCGGGCGAGCTCGAAAATGGGCAGAAACCGCGGGACCCTATGCGGGACGGGGTGTGGGGGGCGGGCTTCTAGGAACGCCTCGGCCAATGACGACAGCAGGGGGACGTGGTAATAACAATGGCTTCCTCCGGGATTTCCTTTCCTGGGCAGCCCGTGGCGCAGGGACAGCAGCCCCGGGTGCCCGGGAGGGGACGCAGACGCCGGCACATGCCCGCCCCGCCACTGCCACCCGGCGGGGAGCGAGAAGGCAGGACTGGAAAGGGGCGTCGGAGCAGACAGATAACAGGGCTGCCCTTCGCCTCCCCTCCCTGGCCTTGGAACTCGCTGCCTCCAGAAGTCCAGTGCAACGGCAGGGAGAATACCAACAGTTTCTTTTGCTTGGAAATTTATGCATGAAAAGCCTGGCAGTGAAACAGACAGCTTGCACCTGTTTCTCAAAGAACCATCAAGGCCCTATGAAAATCTTTGCAAAGGGTCCTCTTGAATTCCAGGTCTGAGGAAGGCATTCTGCATCTGGACAGGAACTAGGAAAACTGTGCAGGAGTTAGAAGGACAGCTGAGGGCTGGTGCCCTGTATGGAACTCTAGTCTTCATTCAACATTTACTGAACACTTATTCCTGCCATGTGCCCTGCTATCCTAGCTGCGGATTCCTGGTGAACAAGATAGACGTGTTCTCTCCCATCCTGGCTTTAACTTGATTGCAAGAGATTTCTATTCTGCAGACTTTGGTTACTGATTTACCCACATGCTCTTACGCCTTCCTCAGATACCAATTTTCCCTAAGGTGAGTCCTTAGTCTACTCTTAGTTGTGGAGGCAGGAAGGCCTGATGTTCCCGAGAGGACAGGTCAGTGCCAGCTTCCAGAGCAGAAGGCAACAGAGCAGCTTAGAAGGAGGCTTCAGGGAGACCCAGGCTGGAACAGTTCATATTGAGAGAGAAGGAGAGCAAAGCCCAGTGCTGAGGTCAGGATTTAGGCTGGGCCAGGGATCTCAGGCAAGATTTGGAATCCAAGGCTGTGGGCAAGGGTTAACACTTGAAAGGGCCAAGCTAAGCTGAAGGGTATGCACAGAGGTGTTACCCCTAGAAAGCCTTTCCTGACCCCTCCCACCCCTGGGTGGGTTATGTGCCCTTCCCTGGTGATCTCAAGGCCCACTGTGCCTCGGTGATGTTAGCACTCACCACGTTTTAACAAAATTGTTTACTTGTCAGTCTCTTCACTAGAGTACAAGCTCTCTGAAGACAGATGTTGTCTTTCTCAACACTGTGTCCCCAGCACACCATAGTGCCTGATACATAGTCCTCGATAAAGCCATCCCAGAAAGGGGGAGCTGATTGTCAGAGTGGAAGCAGGATGGAGGAAGCAGGATTTTAGTTGGAGATACGGAAGATGAGGGAAGGCTGCAGCTTACGTGTCACATCCTCAGAGAAGCCTTCCTGACCCCCCAAATCAGCCTAGCGCATGTTATGCATTCTCATTGCACACTTCTTTTCCTGCCTTAGCACTTATCCTACTGTAATTAAATTGTTATTTGGAGATTATTTCTTTTTTCACTTGGCTTCCAGGATACCATAATCTAGTTTTCCTCCTATTTCACTGACTGCTTATTTTCGGTCTCCTTTGCTGGTTCCTCCACATCTTCCCAACCTTTTAACACTGGAATATCCCAGGACTTGGTCACCCTCTTCTCTTACCTTCCTACACTTAGTCCCATGGAGATATCATCCAGTCTCAAGGCTTTAAATACTACCTAGAAACAGCAAGAAGCAATGATTATTGAAGCTGGGTGATGGGTACATGGAGAATCATTGTACTATTCTGTTTCTATATGTGTTTGAAAGTTTCTATTAAAAAAAGAAACTTAAAAAATAAATGGCAGCTTATATGATGATTCCCAGATCTCTCACTTGAACTCTGAACTCATGTACCCAAATGTCAGCTTGACCTCTCCTCTTTAATGTCTAATAGGCATCTCAAGCTTCATCAAAACCTGAGCTCCTGATCGCCACCCTTTATCCCAAACCTTCTCTTCCAGCAGTCCTCCCATGTCAGAACATGCGAACTCCATCTTTCCACTTGCTCAGACCGGAAGCCTTAGAGTCATCCTTGACTTCTCTATTTTTACCCCACATCCAATCTGTCAACAAATCCTGCTCCCATCCTTGTCTAAACCACCATCGTCTGCCTTCTTGATTACTTCAGTAGCCTCCTAGGTTGTCTTCCTTTTTCTACCTTTGTTGCCCTATAGTCTATCCTCAATCCGGACTAGGCAACTAGGCCAGATTTCATCAGTCTCTGTCTCAGTATCAGCCAAAGGCCTTCCACTGGCCTGCAAAGCCCTATGCAATCTAACCCTCTCTGATCTCATTTCATGCTACTCCCACCTCACTCCCCAGCCACTCTGGCCTTTGTGCAAGTGGGTCCTATGACATACCCGGTGTGTTCCACCCCAGGGCCTTTGCATTTACTCATCTCTTTACCTATAATACACTCTGCCAGATGTCTTCACGACTCACCTGAGCATCTGCTTCAGGTCTTGAATCAAATATCACTTTTACAGGGACTTCCCTGGTGGTCCAGTGGTTAAGAATCTGCCTTCCAATGCAGGGGACATGGGTTTGATCCCTGGTCAGGGAACTAAGATCCCACATGCCACGGGGCAACTAAGCCCGTGTTCCGCAACTACTGAGCACACGGGCCACAACTAGAAAGCCTGTGAACCACAACTAAAAAGCCTGTGAACCACAACTAGAGAGAGAAGCCCGCGCACCGCAATGGGCGCAACTAAGACCCGATGCAGCCAAAAATAAATAAATAAATAATACAAAATATACATATATATATATATCTCACTTGTACAGGCCCTCTCTGCTTATCCTTTTAAAAAGTGCAGTCTTCCCTCAAATTTTTTCCATCTCCATCCCTGCTTTATGCTTCTCCATAGCAACTATTACCACCTAACATACTGAATATTTTACTTATCTTGTTTACTGTCTATCTCCTCTCACCAGAATTTAAGCTACATGATGGCAGAAGTTTTTGTCTGTTCTGTATGTTGCTATATCCCCAGTACCTAGAACAGAATCTGGCAGAGGATAGCACCTAATAAATATTTGTTGAAGGTATAAATGAATGTCTATCTTCCACATTAAGCTATAATCTATGAGAGCCGATTATCACTGTATCCAAAGTACTAGGCATAGAGGAACGATTAATAGATGTTTGTTGAGTAAGTGAACTGATTAATTAAAAGGACAGTTCATGAGGGGAACTGGTGTGAGAGCAATGGTATAGAGGTGAGAAAGAACAGGAATATTTAGGAGGAAAAAAAGACTGATGGTTATGGAAGGTTTACTTCAGGGCAATAGCAGACAATGCATTTGGAGGGATAACACGGTGTCAGATTGTAGATTTCATTGCCATATTTTAAGGGTTGTTTTGCACCCCATAGGCTATGAGCAAAGGAGTGGTAACGATGGTAACATTGCTTTGCTCTAGGAACATTGATCTGGTAACCAGTATCCAGGATGAGACTGGCAGTAGGGAGAACAGTTAGAAGGCTAGGACAACAGTCAGTGTGACATGGAAATCCTTTAACTGAGGCGCTTCAAAGCTGTGGGAGCTGAAAAGAAGGGGATGATGAAAGAGCAATTTTGAAAAAAGAAATTCGTAAGATTTTTTGGCCTGAATTTGGGGGAAATAATGGTCCACAGCCCGCTGATGTTTGGGTTTTGAGCAGCATTATCTTGGAAAGAGTCATAACATTAACGTAAATAGAAAAAGCAAGAGGAACAGCCAGTCTGGGGGCAAGGTCATAAGCTCAGATTTCAGAGTGTGGTTTTGAGGCAATGGGAGACTGGCATGTGGATGACACTAAGCTGAGCTAAAGCAGAGTAGTGCCCGCTGAAGCCACGCCCATAGACTGCATCTCTGAAGTAGAGAGGAGAGAGCAGAAGCAGGAGCTTAAAGACCAAGCCATATAGAATATCCACAAAGAGGAAATGAAAGAAGGGAGAGGA
This sequence comes from Tursiops truncatus, assembly GCF_011762595.2. Taxonomy (NCBI): domain Eukaryota; kingdom Metazoa; phylum Chordata; class Mammalia; order Artiodactyla; family Delphinidae; genus Tursiops; species Tursiops truncatus. The sequence continues at coordinate 67,771,228 of NC_047047.1, read as the reverse complement.
GCCAGCAAGGGACAGGAAACTTATCAGAGATGTAGGAGGAGACACAGAATAATGCAGAGCCCCAGAATTGAAAAGACATGAAGTTGGTGGAGCTGAACAGAAAGGAGAGGAGAGATTTAAGGCCCAAAGTCTCTTCCCAAAGCAGAGCCCCATAGTTTTCACTTCATTCAGTCATACTGCCTGAGAGTCTGCCAGTTATTCCTTTTGTGTTGGTTAAGAATTAAGAGGGTGAAGTATTAATAGTTGTTCTCACTATAAGCAGAATTATAGGGTTTTAATTAGATTGCTTTCCACCTAACCCATAGGGATGAGATAATTTTATGGAGGTAATCATTTTTATTAGAAATGTTTAAAGGAGAGGAAGTGAGAGAGGTAATGTTGGAGTTTTGACTGCTTGGGGAACACTGTGGCTATTTTGGAGGGCAGAGGGCACTGGGTAGAGGAATGAGAAAATAGGGTTCTAAGGGGCTGAGAAAAGAATGTAGAAAGGGGATGGAAGGATTCCAATGACAATTTCCAAATCTTCTTAGAGGGAGGACCCTGATTTACCCCCTTCCTCCCAGAGACCTAAGGAAAGCAATTTCTCTCTTCACAAAATTGGGAGGAGACAGGATAGAAAGAATGATGATGATGGTGATGATGACAATGACATAGCATTTACCACATGCCAAGCACTGTTCAGATTAAATATTTAATCCTCTTAACAACCCTAAGAGGCAGAGACTATTATCTCCATTTTACAGGTAAGGCAGGTGTGCCCTGTTAGCCTGCCCTTAGGTCTGCAGAGTCTGGGGTTGCAGGGCAGAGAGGACAGGAGTATAAAGCAGCTTCTCTAACTGGAAACCCTCTACCTCCCACCACGAGACGTCTGCCCTGGGGAGGACAGGCAAACAAACGGGGCCAGAGGTATTTTTAGTCACATGTAGTATGTATGCCTTCAACTGGGGGGAGGGAAAGCAGGATATTACCTGACATCACCATGAAAGGAGGTGAATCTCAACTACAGATTTGGTCTGTTTCTACACTTAGATTTTAAAGTGGAAAGGGAGCTGGTGTGTATGAGGAGCAGACACTGAACTTGGAGTCAGAAGACAGGTCTGGACCTCACAGGTTGACCTTGGGCAGGTTAATCCCTTTCTCTAGGCCACACTTTTCTCAATTACAAAAGGAAGGCATTGTATGAGAGTTGTTTCTGAGGTCCCTTCCAGCTCAAAATCTGTACGATTCTAGAACCTGGGGGTTGGGTGTGACAAATTATGATCTCTCTCTCCCACTACATATGTTGGAGAGCGTGATATTTTGGGTATAAATATACCAATGTCTGTCGTCTGTATGTGTATATTCCAGCTATATGACTAAAACTTTAGTTGTTTGTGGATAAATAAGGGATGCTTCTTGGTTTTCTCCAGGAAAGACCAAATGGCTCTGTGACACAGTAAACTTCTAAGATCACTGACTCAACATATGATGGGAGGGCAAATGATTCCAGAAAAGGTTTGAGTCTGTCATCATTCTTTAGCATGGTTTTTTCAAATTTTTTCCATTTTTTTTTTTACAACCAAATTTAATTTAGTCTTGACCTCAACCCTGTGAAACAGCACAGGATTTTACAGAAGAGGGAAGAGACTCAGAGATTAAGTGACTTGTCCAAGATCACACAGCCTGTTAGAGCCAGAGCCAAAACAAAGATCTAGGGCTTCTGACTCCTGGCTTGTACGTTCTTCCTAGTTGTGTGCATGGAAAATGGAGTCAAAAAGGGTCTGCTTCTAGGTAAAGGCCAAGTGGAGGCCCCTGGCCAGAGGATGCCAGCTGACCTGCTTGCTCTATTCCCATCTCTGCAGCTGCTGGCTGCAGTGTCATCTCATTCAGAGCGGAGGCGCAGAAGGCTTAAAGATAATGGCTATTTCAAGAGCCACTATGATTAGAATTAATTAGAATGTCAGAGGGCAGTGATAAGAAGTAATAACATTCTGGAGCCTCTGGCAAGATGTGAAAGCTGTTTACTAACTCTTCTCAGAGCCTAATTTGCCGTCTTTCTTGGGCTCATTTCTGTAAAGCAGGGATGGGCTCATACCACCTCCCAGGGCTGTTGTGAGGATCAAAGGAGACAATGAGGTAAAAGTGCGTCAGAAAAGGTACACAAAAGCATGCTTGTTCATTCAACTTAACCAACATTTATTGAGTACCTACAATATTCCAGATACTGTGTTAGGAACTGGAGGAAAACTAAGACAAACAAGAAACAAGGAGCCCAGAATCGCCCTTACTATCTCGCCTAGTGCCTTCTGTCTCTTCTTGTCTCAGATCATATGAGGAAAAGTGGGCTTTGCAGTCCTGTCCAATTCCCCAGCTATCTGCTTCTGTCCCAGGCAATTCTTGCTATGGCCCAAACTCTGGGCCTCCACTGGACCAGCAGAGGGCTCCCTCTGCTATAGTTCATTCAGCAAATCATTAATTCACTTATCATAAGCCAGGCATGGTTCTAGGTGCTGGGGATACAATGGTGAGCAAACATACAAGGTCCCTGCCCTCATGGAGTTCACTGTCTACCGGTGAAGGCAGACCTTAAACAAATCAACGTGAGATAAATATATATTCACAAATCAGGGTGAGGGTGTTAACGAAATGGGGAGAGAGAAGTGGAACTCAATTTAGAAGGACTCTCCGAGGAAGCACAAAGCTGAGAGCCACAAAGGATGAGAAGTCAGCTACGCACGTAGCCTGGGGAGGAGCCCTCCAGGCAGAGGAGTGGGAGGGAACACGGTGTCTTCAAAGAACTGACAGAAAAGCAGTGCAGCAGAGACCAGAGCACGCAAGACAGTGGTACTCCGTAGAGCTGGAGTGAGAGGCAGGGGCCGGACCACACTGGGCCTGTAGACTGAGGTGAGACATTCCCTGTAAATGCACTGCACTTCCAGTGCCTTCTGTTCTCTTCCCAGTGCTGGTAAAGAAATGACTCGGGCTGTTCTAGTTCTGTCCTTCCATGATGGTGACGAAAGGCTGGAGGTTAGTTAGAGAAATCTGGCATAGTACAAACCATCAAAAAATTGTTAGCTTTACCTCCTTTACTTTAGGCGACTAACCTCTAAACTCATCTAACCCAGAACCTATGCACTCAGTGAGGGATACCAAAGATTTTCATCCCCACCCCTACACTGATCACGGATCTACAGAAATAAACTAATTCAGTGGTCGTTGTGCCTGTTGCACATGGACTCTTTAGTTTGCTCAGATGGCTCACATCTTTGGGGTGCAGTATTTACAACTTAAAACCTAGAAGGGAAGGTAAATGTACACAGGTAACAGTAATAAAAGGAAGAGATAATAAGTCACAAGACAGGTAACAGAGAGATAGGACTGAAACAATAAAGTTCTTTCAATTCCATGTTATAGGAGCCATTGAGTGCTCCTTTGTTACGAAAACCAACATCATGAAGTGGTAAATTATAAGGGATGCAAACCTGTAGGAGATCACAGGAATTAAGTAGAAATAGGTGCTCTTATGCCCTGCAAGTAGCATGTAAATTAGGGAGGTAAATTGGTACTTTTGGTAACTTTCTGGAAAGAAAGTTAGCAATATGGATCAAAAGCCTAAAAAAAATTCGCTTTGACCCAATAATTCCACTTCCAGGAATCTACTCTAAAGAAAAAAAAAGATTTATTTGTAGATTTAAAGATAAGAATTTTCATAATAAGGTCATCATACTATCAAATGATTATAAACAATTATCCAATCTGGATTATATAATTATATTACGGTACATCCTCGTGATGTAATAGTATTTAAAGAAAGTTTCTGAAGAACAGTAATGACTTTTGGAAATATTCAAGACATCAATTTAAAGGAACATGCCATCTTAATTACAATATGATAGGATAACTGCTTTTACAGAGGAAGGTGAGAACAATTGAGGGAATGAAGGAAAGTTTCCTAGGAATACTTACATTCGGTGTAGGTCTTAAAGCATGTGTAGGAGTTTCCCGGCAGAAAGGAAAAAAAGGACCAAGTGGAGACCCCTAAATTCCGTAAAAGAAGGCTGAGAAGGTAATATACCTCTTGAGAAAGGTTTGTAGCAAACATACCTCTCGTACAGCCACGGTCTGCAAGCGCCGTTATCTTTCCTTAGGTGAGTTGGTGAGCCACGTCCCTGATCGAATGAGTCCCCTCCCACCCGAGAAGGGACGGCCCTGCAGGCTGCATCCGCGGGTGCGGTTGGAACCCACACTCCGCAGCCCTTGGCCGCTGGTGCCAGGCCGATCCCTACGCTCAGGCTCCCCGCGAGAGAAATAAGTCCCTCCCAGACCTACCTGCAGCGCCAAAAAGGGACCCCTAGTGTTGACGCAGCGCGCAGGCGCAGTCGGCCACTGGCCCGCTGCCGTGTGAAGTTTCACACCTTGATGGAGGTTGCGTGAGGCCTCCCCGGCTGAAGAGAGCGACTCCGAGGTAGACGCCAGGCTGGGTGGGGGTGGGGGGTCCACACAGAGCCAGAGGGGACCTGGGGAACCAGAGCGTTCCCTCTGAGCTTGTTGCCTTGGTTCTCCCAAGCCGCAGCCTCCCAAGCGCTCCCCCGGCCCTCTGGGGTCCTGCTCGCTGCTACCTCTCTGGTCTGCCCCACAGCTCCTCCTTTATCCCTTGATTCACCCCTCTGTTCTCCCTGAGGGACAGAGGTGGGAGGGTTTGAGCGGGGAGGTTAGGAGGAAGAAAGCGTCTGGCCTAGGTGCAAGCACTGCCTCCCGGCCTGGCTTTTGGACGCCTGACTTCTCTTAGGCAGCGCAGGGTTTCGTCTGACTTGCTTCTCCCTTGGGAATTGGGGATCGCCATGATTCCGCACCCAAGCTGTTCAGGGGCTGGGGCCCTGCTGGTCTTTCAAACCCAGTAATGAGCTTGGACAGGCTCGGGGCTGTTTACTTAAGGTACCAGTAGCTCTGGACAAAATCGATCTTTATGCAGGGTTTAGACCTCCTTTGGCTTTACCTCTGTAGAATGTGGGGTGTCTGGAGGTCTGTGCATCTGAAGGACACTGGGAAATGTGAGGAGAAGATGTTTCCTCTTTAAAATTCGAAGGTCTTGTCACCTGCACTCTCCTGCTAGTCACAGATGCCAGTCACTGTTGTCTTATACTTGTCCCATTGTAGCCACTTACCTGCCTCGCCCCTGAAGGCGATGAGCTTCCTGTCACTGGAAGTTCGCTTCTCTGTGGCCTCACCTGTGGAAGTTCTCACAAATGCTGCTTCTCCTCTGACCCAGATCATGGCTCACGTGGACAAAGCAGCCCGCCCGTTGTCCAAAACTGGATCAACCCTCTATGCAGTGCTGGAACTTAAGAAGGGTGCTTCACCTGAAGACGTCAAAAAGGCCTACAGGTTCAGACATCAGCCCCTTATTGAATCCTGCAATTCTTCCCCTTGAACCCTTTTCCCTCTACCTTGCTTTCTGACCCATTTTTAAATCCCCAAGCCTTCACTTTGGGACCAGGTGGGGCCATCATCCTCTTCAGTGTGACACGAGAAGGAATGTAGACTTGGGCTGCGTGCCTCCATCCTTTGTATCACATCTCATGCATTGTTTTTTCACCATCTAGAGACCTATCCCTGTCATTCACCCTAACCCTCCCTCCCCAGCCATTCCCATCCTCTCCCCACCCTCCTTTGGGTATTGCTTGGGTAGGAGACTGGCCTTGAAGTATCATCCAGACAAGAATCCAGGGGACCCTCAAGCAGCAGAAATATTCAAGGAGATCAACACAGCCCACTCCGTACTGAGTGACCCTAAGAAGCGGCAAATTTACGACCGGCATGGCTCATTGGGAATATATATATATGACCACTTTGGCGAAGAAGGCGTCACATACTATTTTACGCTGAATAGCTGTTGGTTCAAGGTACACAATTCTTCCTAGTCTCTTAAGAATAAGGAAGCAGGGGCAACCCTCCTCTATTAGGACAGCTAATCCCCCTCTCCTAGGACACGTGCTTCTGTTGTCTCATATAGCAGGTGCTGGAAGGATTGAGGGAGGGGAACTTGAATGGAAATACACAAGAACTGCCGGATTGAAGCCATTCTTTCCCACCTTTTAGACGCTTGTGCCGGATTGAAGCCATTCTTTCCCACCTTTTAGATGCTTGTCCTCCTGTGTGCTCTACTTACCTGTTGCTGTTGCTGCTGCTGCTGCTGCTGCTTTTGCTGGGGAACACTTAAGCCACCACCCGAGGAAGCAGCTAAGAAAAAATATGAGCCGAATGTCCAGAATCAGCCTCCAAGGCCAGGTGAGAACCACAGGCAGGGACTGGGATGAGAGCTGGAATAGGGGTGCAGGAAATGGTTGGGGGTGAAACTGTGAACTCCCAACTATGGGAGTCTCAAGTCAGTATTGGGGCAAAGTGAAGAAAGAGAAGGGGATACACTTGGTTTCTGAGTTTGTTTATGCCACACACTGACAGTTTGAATGTGATGTTGGCCTCCTATGACTGTTAAGCTTAACGAATGGGGTGGAAGTTAAGGAAAAGAATGGGGTGGGGGACTGTGCCTAGAAAAGGCAGTAGTCGAAGACAAGTTAGAGGACGCAGTTCTTTGCATTTACTCAAGAGAAAGGTAAAGTGCCTGAGATTATCCCCCTTATTCACACCAGTGCCACCTAGTGATGTGAATGCGTAACTGCAAGGTAACCATTTTTTCACCAGTGGACTAAAAACTTGTTACTAAATACGTGTTTTTCAAATTCCATCACAGGACACAGAGAACATTTTAGAAGAGGGGAAGATAATTCTAGTGGTGATAATTATTAAAAGATGAAGAAGAGTGAGGTATGAAAACTGAAATGCAGCAATAATTAAAGGGTAAGAAAGAAAAGGTTAGACACTAACTTCAGATGAGTCATTAGTGGAAAGTTTATATCTTTATAGTATGGACTACAGGTATTTGTATCCTTACCTATAGGGGTTTGGCTTTAAATTCTGGGTGATCATTCCTTCTGGTTAATAAGATGCCATCTTCTTCTGCCCTTAGGTGCTGACCCAGTGAGGGTGCCTTCTGCTGCCCAGTCCGCTGGACTCGGTGAAGAGAAGAGCAAGTAGCCCTGTCCTGACATTGACCCTGATTTTCCCCTCTACTTGTAAGACTCCCATCTTCAGAAGCATCGATGGCATCCATCCCAGTGAGGATGCCATCTTTGTACTTGATGGTATAACTGACCCTGGCCATACAGGGTCACCCAGCTATTCTTCTTTTTAGCTGCAGTCCCAATTTTAGTCTGTTAGAGAGCAGCCCTCGTATCCCTACCCTTGTGAGGTCTTAGGCAGTGATGACAGTCTTTTCCTGAGCGTTCTTTTTCCTGTGCTTTTCTTGGGATTTGAGCCAATGTCAGCTGGTAGGGTCAGCCACTTGCGATATCTCTATCAGGATCCCGATAGCCAAGCTGGATGGATCCTGTCCTGGAGCTGCCAGAGCAGCTAACCCTTCTTTGTTGCAGTTCTGTGTACCAAGAACTCTGAGTGTCAGCCACTTTCCTAAGTGAGTACACCTTTCTGGGGGCTGGTCTCATCTTCTTCGGTGCCCATGCCTTTGGCATTGCCAGCCTCATTCCATACCACATGAGACAACTCAGGAAAAGTATCAATGCATTTGAGGCTTAGGGGTAGTTATCCCACCTTTGGATTCTCCCTGGACTGCGGCTGCCAGCATAGCAACCATGAGCAGGACGCCTGTGGGTTGACTGAAGTTCACACCTCAGTGCCTGCCTGCCTCCGTCCTTTTGACCACATCTTATGCAAGCTCATCCCTATATGTTTTGTTCTTAAAACTGGGGCATGAAACGTGTGATAGGGTAAAGATTGCACTTTTACAGACCCTTTCCCCATGTGTGCCTCATCGCACTGTCTCTTTGGTGTCCTCATCACACCACTTCTCGTCTATGCAGGGTCAGAGTCTAGTAACTCCTCAAACTTCTCTCGCCTGACTGGGAGAGGGGCTAAGGGATGTCAGTGAATAAAAGAGCTTTTGTCCAATCCCAGTGCATATGTTGGGCCCCAAAAAGACAAATTGTGCCTGGGATAGAGAAGAAGTAGGAGAAGAAGATAGAGGGCCAGTGTGCACATCTGAAACCAGCCTGCCTTGGAGAGCAGGAGTCCAGGACAGCTGTGGAGCTGGGGCAGAGGCTTCCCAGAGCCTTGTGATGATGACTTTGTCAGTGCTCTAAAATTTCCCTGGAGACTGATACCCCTGGTGCCCGAAATAGGTCCCTGGCATTCAGGTCCTTTCTGCCCTGCTCAGCTACTCACAATTTCCTAACAAATTTAAAGTCCTTGGAGTGGCTCCAGTGATGTGTTCATGGACCAGAATCCCACACTTTCTCAGGGGCTTGCTCATGAGGTAGTTCCAGGCCCTGGCACACCTGCCAGCTCCAGCCTCCTGGGCTTCTTTTCCTAGGCGGATATAAGAAAGGTCTGGGCAAAACCAAAAATGGGTCCAGAAGTGTTGAACCAGAGCCTCTCTCTCATCTCTGGTGCCCTTGTTCTGAATCACAGGGTTCAGAGGAAGAGGGCCAAGGTCACTGGCTAAGCCTCAGAGGCAGAAACTTTCACTGACTGTAGGTCTGGCAGGATCTTTCCTCCCACCCTGAGCCATGGATGGTACCTCTCATACAGGCCGATTCAGATTCTGTGTCACTGCCCTGGAAGAGGGGCCCAGGCCAGAGCATGGGGGTCAGGGGCTTACAGGAGCCCCCTAAGAGCCCCTTTGCTGTCCTACCTTCCACCATAAGCGGTGAAGCTCACCCCGCCTCTTGCTCAAGGGAGTCACCGTTCCTGAGTGAGTCAGGGTCACTCGGTGACAGCTGTGGCTCGCCTTACATGAGCTAAATTGGGAGCTGGAATGTCACACACAGATGCCCCTTGTTCCCCACCCCCACGTTAAAAAATAATCTCCTCTCTGGGGAGTGAGAGACAAACAGTGCCGCCCATAGAGTGGACAAGAGTGGTTTGGGAAACAAAAGGAGAAATTCCCAGGGACAGAGCCGTTCAGGGAGGGAGGGATAGAAAAAGCTACGTGTGCCTGGCTGGGGTACAGAGCAGAGACTCAAAGAGAGACACAGAAGTGTCTGAAAACAGCTATTTAAGACAAGGCAAATTGTTAGAGGAAGGGACAGAAGAGATAGCAGAGCTATTTCGGGAGTGAGGGAGCACAAGAATCCGCAGACTGTCTAAAGTAAACGAGGAAGGGTCCAGAGGCAGTGAGGGAAGGCCAGGACTAGGGTCAAGGCCAGGGCAGGCACGATTGCTGAGGGGATGAACTTCACAGTGGGTTTCAAGCCGCTGCTAGGGGATGCACACAGCATGGACAGCCTGGAGAAGCAGCTCATCTGCCCCATCTGCCTGGAGATGTTCTCCAAACCGGTGGTGATCCTGCCCTGCCAGCACAACCTGTGCCGCAAGTGTGCCAATGACGTCTTCCAGGTGGGCCGGGGCAGGGGCAGGGCCGGGTAAAGCAGTGCAGACTCGTGGGAGACTTCTCATCAGGTCAGCGCTGAGATCCCAGGAGGTGAGGGGAGATGGGTTCCATGAGGTGGGTGGTGGCTGTCCTGGCTGACGAGCAGAAGAAGAGCCAGGGGTCCTAGCAGATCCCAAAGTAAGCATGAGTCAGCAGCTGCTCTGCAGGCTGGCGAGTACAGCCAGTGCACGGACAGCCGCTGGGATGCTGGTATCTACAGAGGAAAGGAGACCCCCTTAGAAACTGGGAGGGAAGTGATCCTCCACCAGGCTGTGTGACAGTCTGTGCTTGACTCTGCATTCCAGTTTGGAGTTTGAGATTTCGAGAACAATATGGAAAATCTGGAGAAAATAGCAGTGAGATAATGAAACATTAAAAAATAAACTGTGAGAAAGGTCCATGGTGACAGTGAAACTATTTGTATTTAAAGCAAAGCTGAACGCATCCATCTCTGGTGGGGGGGCAGAGTTAGACAGTGGGCAGGAGACTGGGAATCCTCCCAGCTGAAGTTCACACCTGTGTCCACCTCAGACTGGTCAGTAAAGGGACCTGCTGGTTAAAATGGATTGAGGTCACTTAAGCAGGGAAAAGGCAGAGAATAAATTGTACATCCCCCAAATGTAACCAGTCTTGGCTTATGTGTGGTCATGGAGCAAAGCATAGTTAATCAAGTTCACAGATATCATTTTAGCTCATGGTTTCAAAAATAAAAGCACATATCAGAATGGTTTATATAAATGGGTTTTCTTTCTTGCCCTGTGCCCTGGTGTAGGTTCTAGTAACCTGTAAAATGAACAAAGATCAGGGAGAGTGAGGGATAAAGGCATGTACACACACACACACACACACACACACACACACACCCTTGCAAATGAAGTAGAAACTCAGAATAGACCAGAGCTGGCTGGCTTAGTAGGCATGGCAGCGATAAGGGACATCGTGAGCACTTAGTCTTCATCTGTATCAGAAATTATGAGGAAATGTGTTGAACACAGTGATTTTCAACTTAACCAAGAAAATGTTTCCCTTTTAAGTTGTTTAGGGGCAACATGTTTGGGGAAAACAATGGGCTGGCTAATTCAGGTCATTCCACAGCTATGCCCTGTGACCCACCCTTTGCTGTCTGCCATCTTCACTGAACTCCATGGTCTCTCCTGCCATCTTCCCATCAAGGCTTGTTCCCATCTCCTGTTCCTCTACGTGTCCAAACCTGCCATTATTTGGCTCCAGAGAACCTCGGAGCCAGTGATTTTCCCTCTCTGGGATCTGCTTATCCCGGGCACTAAGTCATGTACCAGAGGCTATGCCTTGCCCACTATCTTGGGTTTTCCCTCGGTCTTAGTAATGCTGAACATCCTTCAGGCTGAAATGCCTAGGAGGGAATGACAAAAAGATTTTGCCATCCCTTCTCATGAATTTGTAGTGAAACGTCTTTTCATTAGAGCCTGAAATATGTGAAAGCAAAACAAAGTTTTGAGAGTGAAGGTAACGTGTTCTGTAAAAAATTGGTCAGAATATTAAAGTGCCTGGCACACAGTGTCATTGGGTAGAGGACCCAGGGACGGTCCTACATATGGAGGCTAGAAGCTGTTCAGTCCCTCCTCTGTATCTAGACACACTGTTTTGGTTCCTTGAAGCTCTGGAATACTGATCTGGACCCTGAGAGACCTGGGAATTGTTTGGTACAGAATATTTGGGAGAGAACATGATTCCCAGAGCTTTGCGATGGTTCTGTGCATCTGGACTACTGTGTATCCTTTAAAGTGCCGGGCACCCCTGGGCCCTCCAAGGAGAGAAGCTGAACAGCTCATTTCCTTGCTGCTTTATTTGGGGTGGCCTGGTGGGAGGCTGACCCAGTTCTTCAGCTGCACTATGTATACACATCTCAGTAGACCTCCCTCTGCAAGATGAGCATATTTAGTTTCTCACACATTGCCTCCACATTTTGACAACTCTAGGCATAATCAGATTGTCTGTTTTCTAAGTATGGGGACAAGAATAGGACTTGTGGTTTCTCTCTCTTAAAACTACTTAGGAAGAACACCCTTAGAACATTGCCTAGAAAGTTAATAGGACTTAGAAAAGTGATACCAGTATATTATACACCCACACACACACACTTTTTTTTTTTTCAAACGCTATAGGAATTTATATCATGAAAAGTGAATCCTCACCTCAGGCCCTATGTAATTCCCTTCTCCATTACCAACTTTCTTGGGTATCCTTCCATGGTCCAGTACACGTTTCTGTGTGTGTGTATACACACACGTTTAAACTAAATTCATCCTATACCTGCCTTTGTTCACTCTCTTGGCCATTGTTTCATATCCACACATTCTGATATGCACCTTCGTTTTGGGGACTTCCCCGGCGGTCCAGTGGTTAAGGCTCTGCACTTCCACTGCAGAGGGCACGGGTTCGACCCCCTGGTCAGGGAACTAAGATCCTGCAGGCCTTGCGGCACAGCCAAAAAAAACCACAAAGTTAATGCACCTTCCTTTTTCATGGCTATATAGTGGTCCATTGTTGTAGCTGGGCCACAGTCTGTGTAATCTGCGCTCTGAAACATTTAGATGATGCTCAGTGTTCTGCTGTTCTAAAAACTGCTGTGATGGGCAACAAACAAGAATTTGGAGGGATTATGATCTTATAACATCAGGTTAACAAAAGAGCCAGGAAGCAAAATTTTAAAAGTTAAAATATTTCATTGAGGTAATTCCCTGGCAGTCCAGTGGTTAGGACTCCGAGCTCTCACTGCTGAGGGCCCAGGTTCAATCCCTGGTCGGGGAGCTAAGATCCCACATGCCACACAACACGGCCAAAAAAGAAAAAAAAATTTTTTTTCATTGAAAATGTTGAACCGTATTAAGGTTTGGGAGGAAGTCATCCATAATTCCCACCTCCTCCAACACAATTATTTTCATGTTTGCATATTATTTTCAAGTGCTTGTCTCATACATATTTTTACTTGGTTGCCATCACAATTTAACTAGATTTCTTCAGAGCTGTGATACAGCTCTCTCTCTCTCTCTCTCTCTCTCTCTCTCTCTCTCTCTGAATTTAAACAGAATAAAACACCAAAACACCACATTAACCCCCTCTAATTTCTCTCTCTCTCTTTCCCTGCACTTGCACCCACTCAGCTACCAAGCATTTTGACTAGAGGAAAGCTGTCGGTGTGGGAATTTGACACAAACATCTTCCCATGTTTCTGAATTTGTAAACTCTATTCACTCCTAAACTACTTTAAAACAGCCTTCGGTTTATTTTTATACCTGCCCCCACTTCACTGTGGGCACTTGTTTATGAGCTGCAACCTGCTGTAATTTAACAGGCAACCAGAAGGGCTTGTAAGAAGGTTGATCAGAAACAGCTTTTCTGGACGGTGTCCATGTAGGGAGAGATTTACAGAGATGGGAATAGCAAGAAAGGGGCCTCCTTCTCTCATCAAGGCAGTCTGGGAAGGAGATGACCTCTTTTACTTCATCCCCGAATTCCACTTCTTTACTGGCTAATTGTTAGGACCTGCTGTCATCAAGTATAGGCCAGCTGGTGAAAACCCTACACAGCCTGTCTCCTCGGCCACTTCCACCTGCTACTGAGGGCACCAAGACATCCCCTCCCCAGCCCAGCCTTGGGCAGGTCTCCTTTTTGAGAAGTTGGTTCACTGAAATTTTGTGAATTGTGTTAACCTTGTAGCAGGCTTAGGATCTTCCTTTAGGGAAGAAACTGGGTTGAGTGGGAAACAAAATCATAGAGACTCAGCATTCCTGGGCTCAAGTCCCACCAGCTTCTTCCTTAATTTGTCATGTGATGTAAAGCAGGTTATTTCACCTCTTCAAGCCTGTTTACACATGTATGGACGAAACGGAGGTTTTATTTTATTTTTTTGGTTTTTTGGCCTCGAGGCATATGGGATCTCAGCCCCCTGACCAGGAATCGAACCCACGCCCCCTGCATTGGAAGGCAAAGGCTTAACCACTGGACCGCCAGGGAAGTCCCCGAAACGGAGGTTTTAAACTGATCTTTAACATCCTTGTGATTCTAACAATCTGATTTCACAAATTCAAGAAATGTCATTATGGATTTCCATTTTTTCAGGACTTTGCATTCTGTTACTAGCGTCCTACCTTGTCTCACTCTTCTGCTTACCAGCCCTCCTTTCAGCCAGGCTCCGTTCACAAACCCCTGTGCCACACTCATTGCTAGCTTCTGTCGGGCAGAGCTAGCTCACCACCCAAAACCCCTTCTCCACCCACAGCTCAGCTTTTGCCGCCAACGCCTGTATTCTTCTAAAGCTCAGAGGAAGAGGGCCAAGGTCACCAGACCAAATGTCTGGTCTTCTGCCACCATTTTCCCAGTTTCTCCAGTGTATTCTGAGGGTCTGGCCCAGAGGATTTGCATGGTCCACTATTCATCATTGGCCAGGCCAATAGTTTAGGGGAGGTAGCCTCCAACAACCCCGCTTCCATCCTGGGCCAGTATCCCCAATCAGCATCACTCTGGATAGCAGGAAAGTGGGAAAACATTCTGAGATAAGAATTTGATAGAGAAACTGCGTTCACAGAGCATCTTTCTAGATGGAATGTTTCTATTGGATGCCATGGACCATTACAAAAGAAATAGAAGCCACCATATAGCTCTTATGCCACACAAAACCCCTGATCATGGCCTAGAATTCCATGTATTTATTCCATTCCATTTTATCCTTCACAGTGAAGAAAGAACAGTTATTTCATGTCCTGTGGTTCTCTGTGGTCATATATTTTTAAGGTCTAGATTAGGATTTTTAATAACCATTTGTACAGTGCTTTATAATTTATAGAGTACCTTCACATGTGTGATTCCATTTGAGTTAGAATCAATGTTATTTCCATTTTACAGGGGAGAATACAGGAAACAGGTTACAGTCACACAAACAAAGGGACAGAGCAGGGACGTAAATCTAGGTGTTCTGTTTCCTAGAGTGATGGAATTTTCTCTACACATCACATTATTGGCCTGTGAAATTTTACTTTATGGGGCTGGCTCCCTTGTGTAAATGTAAGATTTAAGCAAAGTTATTTCTTAGTCTTGAAAGAGAAAGATAAACAGAAGCAGAAGATAGCTTATGCTAACTGGATATTGGTCAGCTGAGAGATCTTTAGCCCAAGGTGGAGACTGTCAGCTATGGAGACGTACTAAGGAAGTTGCCATGCGCACCTCAGAGTGTAAAGTTCCTGTTTGTGATGAGACCATGTGGGGACTCACAATCAGGGCAGGAAGTAATCTCTTTTTGTGCTATAGATCCCTTTTTAGTTTGTGAAGCCTATGGATCCTAAGGACAATGTATGTGTGTTTTTTTAAGAACAGGGTTTTTAAGTGCATAAATTATAACATATATGATTATAAAGAAAACCAATTGCATTAGAACACAGCATGCAGTCTCAGTGGGGGTGATATGCTCCAATTATATCTGTGGTATTAAAAAAAATTTATTGCAATTTTACATTTTATTTATTTTCTGCTCTTATGTAAACTTTATTCCCCAGCTCTGTTGAGGTATAATTGACAAAATTATATATATTTAAGGTATACAACATGATCATGTGATATATCTATACATTGTAAAATGACTACCACAATCAAGGTAGTTAACACATTCATCACAGTTTCCATTTTTGTGTGTGAGGGGTCTAGACTCTCTCAGCAGATGCCAAGTACACAATACAGTGTCATTAGCTACAGTCACCATGCTGTACATCACCTCCCGGGAACTTCATTTTATAACTGCAAGTTTGTGCCCTTTGACCAACAGCTACCCATTTCCCCACCACAAGTCTCTGGCAACTGACTTTCTAATCTCTGCTTCTATGAGTTTGACATTTTTAAGATTTGTGGTGTTAAAATTTAATTGCGGGGGATAGCAATTGGGGGGGAAATGTCTTAAAATGCTCTTAGAAGAGGCAGGAGTGAAAAAAAGCTTGAGAAACACTGGAATATAATTACGAAAATAATTAGAACATGTTTTTTGATAGAGTAATATATGTGCTTCTCGATAAACCATTAAATAATGAGATGGGGGACTTCCCTGGCGGGCCAGTGGTTAGGACTCTGTGCTTCCACTGCACGGGGCACGGGTTCGATCCCTGGTCAGGGAACTAAGATCCCACATGCCTCGCGGTGCAGCCAAAAAAAAAAAGAGAGAAGGAACAGTGGGCCTAATAACTACTATAGTTTAGAAGTAGTGATAAGCATAAATTGTTCTTGGAGATTTGATCAACAACTGTGATCAATAATGTGATATGAAAATACTCGTTGGTGACAAAGTCACAGGTACTGCTAAACCTACGTGGTTTGTTGCCTACCTTCATAACTGAAGAAAGCGCTCAAGTTCTGCTCGGCACGTTAGTGAAAATGAAGATGTAATTGTTTTCCCATCGAGGCTCACAGACTCCTTAAGTTGTAGTCATGGATCTTTTGGGGGCTGTGGCCCCCAGGTTAAGTTCTCCAGCATTTATTCCCCAGCTCTGTTGAGGTATATAATTGACAAAATTATAGATTTTGTCACACAAAATGTATACAGCATCCAGCTTCCGGTGTCTTCCCAAGCATCCAGGCTTGAAATGCCTGAATTGTCTCACTCCCTCCTTTCCCCACAGCCCACCCACAGCCAAGTGACTGGCCAGATTCCACCTCTGGCATCCCTAGTCTTTGCAGGATTACTGCCACTATCTGAGGGCAAGCCTGTGACCTGCACTGACTGTGGCTCTTGCTTCTGATCTATGCCTTTAGATCAGAAGCAAAAGCCATAGCCTCCTCTCCCATGTATCCAAATCACCTCTGTTAGATTAATATTCTAATTTTCTCTTGCAGTTTAGAAACCTTGCCTATAAAGTTAAGTTCAGATCTTTACCCTTGGATTCAAAGCCCTCCATGTTTTTACCACAATTATTTTTAAAAAGCCCTTCTTGGGGGCTTCCCTGGTGGTGCAGTGGTTAAGAATCCGCCTGCCAATGCAGGGGACACAGGTTCGAGCCCTGGTCCAGGAAGATCCCACATGCCGCGGAGCAACTAAGCCCGTGCGCCACAACTACTGAGCCCGCGCTCTAGAGCCCACGAGCCACAACTACTGAGCCCACGTGCCACAACTGCTGAAGCTCACGTGCCTACAGCCCGTGCTCCGCAACAAGAGAAGACACCGCAACAGAGAGTAGCCCCTGCTCGCCATAACTAGAGAAAGCCCGCGTGCAGCAACGAAGACCCAACGCAGCCAAAAAAAAAAGAAAAAAAAAAAAAGCCCTTCTTGGTAAAACCTACCTTTCTAGCTCCTCCCCCACCCCGCAACCCACGCCCGTCTCAGGCTCCTCTGTCTGTAACCTAAACTCCTATAGTATCTCTGGTCTCCTGAAACTCTTTCCTAACGACCATCTCCTGCTTCCTGTCTACCCTGTCTTCAAATGGTATCTTCTTAAACAGCTCCTCCCTCGCACTAACATAGTTCCTTACGGTCTCCTAAATAGCATTTTCACTTGTTAACTCGTCTGGCACTCTAGCGCCCCCTTTTCATTCACGGCAGGATTGAGCATTGCACTTTTTAAAAGTAAAGGTTTTTTTTCTTCCTCCAAACCCAAAGTCCTTGTACAAAATTTGGAAATTATATTAGAAAAAAAAAAAGGAATCACCCACAATTCTATCACTCAATGGAAATGATTGCCAAAATGTTTAATTTTTATTTTATGTATTTTATAAAGTAATTTCATGGTCTATACAAAGATATTGGGTAAACGTAGATGACTACAAAGAAGAAATTTTAAAATCCTGTAAATCCCATCACCCATTTCAAAATTGGGATCCTACTGTCTATATAGACTTATATCCTGCTTTTTTGATGGGTCTCTCCCCATGTTAAGAACTGTTAAAGATAGTTGCATAATAATTCCTCTATAACTCATTTAATATTTACTATTAAATAACCAGCACGTTAAGTATCTGAAAAAGCAATTTTACTGTTCATTCTGGTTACAAAAAATAATACAGGTGTATTACATAAAATTTAAACCTCACAGATAATACAAATTGTAGAATGTATAAATCCATCTAAATACACTAGGGCTGTTTCAGAGGAGATAGGATTTCAGGAAGTGCTGGCATCAGGCAGGAAGAGGGCGATCCAGGGACAGCTAGGGACTGGCAAAAACAAGTGAAATACCGGATCACAGGAGCCAAAAGGTTAAACAGAGTGGGGTGGCCTGCAAGGTGTGAGAGGAGAAGGTTGTTATGAAAACCAACAACTCCCTTCCCCCACACTGGTCAGTATTCTTACCATAAATATATCCATTAAGGCTCATTGCTCAGAAAACATCAGCCTTTGAAGGGAGTTAGTGCTAAGTACAAATCCTCTTTTTAGATCTGAGGAAATTTGAGCCCTAAGAGAAATTATTTTCCCAAGGTCATAAATGGCAAATCCCAAACCAGATCTTCAGATCAGTTACTTTCCCTACATCATCCTGCATTAAATGCCCTCTGTTAAAATACAGAGATGTTGCCAAGAATGGGTAACAATTTTATCTACATATCCAGTACAGGTGACTTTCTCAAGGTAGCCACCTAGCATTTGCGAAAGGTTTGGGACACAAGACACACAAATTTTGATAAGGGGAGTCAGAAAAGGGTTAGAGCAAACATCCCAAACTTCATTCTCGTTTCACCTTCCTGATGTTTGCCAAAGCTGTGTACCACCTATGCTATGCTTGAGTATTTCTATTTAAAAGAACTCACATTTTTTAAACTTTTTATTTTACAATATATTGGAGTATAGTTGACTAACAATGTTGTGGAAAAGAACTCTTTTTTTAAATAAATTTATTTATTTTTGGCTGCGTTGGGTCTTCGTTGCTTCACACGGGTTTTCTCTAGTTGCGGCGAGCGGGGGCTACTCTTCCTTGCAGTGCGCGGGCTTCTCATTGCGGTGGCTTCTCTTGCTGCGGAGCACAGGCTCTAGGCACGCGGCCTTCAGTAGTTTTGGCACACGTGCTCAGTAGTTGTGGCTCACGGGGTCAGTAGTTGTGGCACGCGGGCTATAGAGCGCAGGCTCAGTAGCTGTGGCGCACTGGCTTCGTTGCTCCACGGCACGTGGGATCTTCCCAGACCAGGGCTCGAACCTGTGTCCCCTGCATTGGCAGGCGGATTCTTAACCACTGCGCCACCAGGGAAGTCCCAGAACTCACTTTTAAAGCTGAAATATTTGTCATTCTAAATGACAAAATCCATGAAAAATCATGTGTGGTTTTTTTGTGTTTTTTTTGCGGTACACGGGGCTCTTACTGTTGTGGCCTCTCCCGTTGCGGAGCACAGGCTCCGGACGTGCAGGCTCAGCGGTCATGGCTCACGGGCCCAGCCGCTCCGCGGCATGTGGGATCTTCCCGGACCGCGGCACGAACCCGTGTCCCCTGCATCGGCAGGCGGACTCTCAACCACTGCGCCATCAAGGAAGCCCCAAATGTAATGTTTATGATGTGCCTGTCACTCTCCCCAAGATAAGTCACCCAGTTCACAGTGGGGCCACATTTCCTGCCTTGCCTACATCTCTTGCTACCAAAGGATCAAATAAGACTCTGGACTTGGATGCCCTCTATGTGCTGTAGGTGCTGCTGCACACGCATTAGGGTCCTGGTTGATGTAGAGCAGAAGGATTTGGAGAATTTTATGGAACCCAGTTGCAGGAAATACATCTGAACATACAAAGTCACAGGTGACTGCTCTCTCCATTACTCTCTAGGAGTTCATGGTGTTCCAGCCAATTAGGATTAGGTTCGGCTGTAAAAGACAGAAAACCAAAAATAACAATGGCTTCAAGTAGGTAAAACTTTGTTTTTTCTCTCCAGTGAAAGTGTGGGTAGGTAGTCCAGGACTGTCTCATAAGAGACTCACTCCTTTTATCTTGTTGCCATTCTCGACATGTGGCTACTTCATGGCTCAAGATTGCTGCTTCAACCTACGCCAGTCCATATATTTTTTTTTAATTTATTTACTTTATTTATTTATTTTTAGCTGCGTTGGGTCTTCGTTGTCGTGTGCAGGCTTTCTCTAGTTGCGGTGAGCGGGGGCTACTCTTCGTTGCGGTGCACGGGCTTCTCATTGCGGTGGCTTCTCTTGTGGAGCACAGGCTCTAGGCACACAGGTTTCAGTTGTTGTGACACATGGGCTTCAGTAGCTGTGGCTCGCAGGCTCTAGAGCGCAGGCTCAGTCATTGTGGCACACGGGCTTAGTTGCTCCGCAGCATGTGGGATCTTCCAGGCCAGGGATCGAACCCGTGTCCCCTGCATTGGCAGGCGGATTCTTAACCCCTGCGCCACCAGGGAAGTCCTGCCAGTCCACCTTCAATCCAGCCAGCAGGAAGGAGAGAAGAGGAGGAGTAGGGCATGCCCTTCCCATTAAAGATACTTCCTAGAAATTGCACAAAACATTTCTATTTATATACCATTGGCCAGAACGCAGTCACCTGGTCACACCCAACTGGAAGGGAGGCTTGGTCACATGGTCTTTATTCCATGTGTCTTGCTAAAAACTCAGAGCCTCTATTATTGAAGAAGAAGGGGTGAATATCAAGCAACAATAAGCAGTATTTACAAGTCTTTCATCTCTGCTGCTCTCCCCAGATTGACTTTCTCTTCCTTGCAGACCAGCCTTCTCTGTTCACAGTGTCTGACCCCTCACACTGTCCACCTGCACAGATTTTGGGGTGGCCACAATGTCAGCTTTTAGCCCAACTTCACAAGTCTTTTTTCAGTTCAAAAGCTGCACATGGTCTGGTCACCTCAGCCTCTGTGACTCGATTCCAAGTTCCTAGAGAGAAAATTTGATTGGTCCTGTTGGGTCAGGTGATCACCTCCTCAATTCTGAGCCAAGCATCGGTGGCCTGGGCCATGGCAGGGCTCTCCCTTTTAGGATGGGATGGAGCAAGTTCCCTAAGAGGTGTAAGCGGGAGGAAGTGGTGAGCAGCTCTGGTAAACCCTTCTTCTGAGCTTCCTCCTGTCATAACACGCAGCCCATCGGATGTGGTTGTCAGTTTGCTCTCCCTGATGGTAATGTGATGTACCTGTTCATGTTTCATCCCCAGAGCCTAGCAATTACCTGACACACTCAATGTTTACGGTAGAATGAATAATCCAATCTCGTCCTTAATTGTACAGAGGTTGAATGCTTGCCCAAATATGCATAGTAGGGCAGTGTTGGGGCAGCACAAGAACCCAGGACTACTGATTCCCAGTCCCTGGAGTGATTTTCCCGAATTACCCAGCTCGATAGGTCTGCCCCATTGTTCAGCACTTGTCTCCGTGCCCCTGACCGTGGCTGCAGAGAACGTCCCCCAGATGTGGCCTGTGAGAACCCCAGGCTGGAGGACTGCAACACTCAGAGTCCATTTCCTACTTTGGTCTTCCTGCTGAGGTCAATGTCTCCCCACAGCTCCAAGCTGGGCCCCTTTGAGGAGAGCTTGCCCTACCCAGGCTTGATCAAGCTAGGCTCTGGATGTAGGGACAGTCAAGGAGGTGGGCTGAGTAACAAGGCAAAGGTGGGAAAGTCTCCATGGCCACCCACCGGGAGCTGCTCTCAGAGGAGCGCGCAGCCATGGAAAAGAGCTGATGCTTCCTCTTCACCACTCTCCTACTCCCCAGTCCCCGTGATATCCCCCCTGCCTCCTCCCAGTTCCCCCATGACTCACTGTGCCTTTCTCTCACGCTCCCCGTCCCCACAGGCCTCAAACCCTCTGTGGCAATCCCGGGGCTCCACCACTGTGTCTTCAGGAGGCCGTTTCCGCTGCCCGTCTTGCAGGCATGAGGTTGTCCTGGACCGACATGGTGTCTACGGCCTGCAGCGGAACCTGCTAGTGGAGAACATTATCGACATTTACAAGCAGGAGTCCTCCCGGTGAGCTGTTAGGGTCTCTTGTTTCTCTAAAGTGCAGGGCCTGGGACACAGGCAGGGAACCCATCAGGGCCAGAAGAGAGGAGCTGAAACGATCAACCTGCCTCTTCAGTTTAGTGATGAGAGGACTGGACCTGAGAAGAGGAGGGACTTGCCCCCAGCTCGTCAGGTCACCCAGCTCAGGCAGCCTCTGATTCCTGGTTAGTGCTTCCCCCTCTTCACCTCGGAAGGGGCTGGCCATCCACCAGCAAGGTCCTTGCCAACCCTCCATGACGTCCCGCCCCACGGGACTTCCCTGCCCTGGAATAGAAACTACTCTTGGATCTAGGTCTCCACTGTGCCATAGCTCTATTCCTCAAAGGAAGAGCCCCGTGGAAGTCACTCGCCTGCCCAGCCACAGCACCAGCTGCAGGGGCAGAGAAGGTGGCGCTGGGCACCTGAAGAGAAGGTGTTCATGGAGCCTCACACTCTTGCCCCCCACCCAGCCTGGCCCCTGACCCTCCTGCCACCCTGCCCGCTACCCTCCAGGCCGCTGAATTCCAAGGCTGAGCAGCACCTCATGTGCGAGGAGCATGAAGATGAGAAGATCAATATCTACTGCCTGAGCTGTGAAGTGCCCACCTGCTCTCTCTGCAAGGTCTTCGGCGCCCACAAGGACTGTGAGGTGGCCCCACTGCCCACCATTTACAAACGCCAGAAGGTATCAAGCAGCAGAGGGAGCAGGCGTGCGGGGGTGGGGACATAGGACAGGGTCTCAAACTATAGCCTCTTAGTCCACTTGGTTTCAAAGGCAGGCAGATCAGGGCTGAGGTCCCAAGTCTATGCGTGACTCAGTGTGTGACCTTGGGTAAGTCACTTGTCCTCTCTGGCCCTCACGTTCCTCACTTGTAAAATGGGGATGAAAATGCTTACCCCTGAGATCTGTAAGGATAAAATGAGAAATGGATGCAGTATGGTGGACTCTCAAGGCCATCTCACTGTCACACATCTAGATTCTACATAAAACATAATTTAAAAGTTAAATTGGTAGACACGTAGGAAGCAAAGGAAAGCTCCAAGTGCCGGTGAGGTGGGGAGAGGAGGAGGGGAAGTGGGATGAGAACAGAACCCTGAGTGATAAGCACGGAAAAGGCAGGATTTCCCACAGGGCAAATTATTACTGAACTAGAGAGATGAGATTATGCCTCCAAACTCCTAAAAGGTGGGGGGCCTGCAGTGAGGACCCCCAAGGATCCCAGCTTAAACTGGAATCCCAGGAATCCCTAAAGTGGTCAGTTGTGCCACCTGGCTTTTGACAAAAGCAAATGCAAATTCTGCCTGGAGGAAAAACCCTCAATTTAGGCCTTGGGTTTTTCTTAGATTAAGAACAACAAAAGATTATCTCATGATTGAAGATACACAAAGAAATTCAGATACTGGAATTACTGAAGAATGAAAAGTCACTTTGCATAAAATACTTTAAAATGGAATTTAAAAATAAGCAATAGGGACTTCCCTGCTGGTCCAGTGGTTAAGAATCTGCCTTCTAATGCAGGGACCAGGGTTTGATCCCTGGTCAGGGAACTAGGATCCTACATGCTGTGGGGCAACTAAGCCTGCACACCACAATGAAGAGCCCGTGTGCTGCAACAAAGACCCTGCATGCCACAAGTAAGGCCCAATGCAACCAAAAATAAATAAATAAATATTTTAAAAAAGCAATAATAGACTATCAAAAATGCAGATTTGACAAAGAACCAAATAGAGCTTTTAGAAACGAAAATATAATTGTTGACATAAAACATTCAAAGGATGAATTAAATGACAGATTTCTCTCAGGAAGAGAGGACTGGGGAATTCCCTGGCGGTCCAGTGGTTAGGACTCCACACTTTCACTGTTGAGGGCCCGCGTTCAATCCCTGGTCAGGGAACTAAGATCCCACAAGCCACGGGGCATGGCAAAAAAAATTTTTTTTAATTAAAAAAAAAAGATGGGTAAGAGGGGACTGAAAAAACAACTTAGAATACAGCACTGGGAGATGAGGAGGTTGAGAATGAGAAGGTCTAACATATATCTAATCAGAGTCACAGAACGAGAGAATAAAGAGAATGGAAAAGAGGCAATATTATCCTAATGGCTAATCATGAAGAATTTTTCAAAATTGATGGAAGACATGAATCTACAGATAAGGCATCTAGGCCAGTGCCTGGCATTTGGTGGCTATTTGGTGAATGTCTCTTCCTTTCTCATTTGGTGGTGGAGGACTTCCTCTCTCCACCTCCTTCCAGAATCCATAGAGTGTGCTTCCACACTTCTTGAATGGCTCCAAACTCTCTAGATCTCTGTCAGAGCTGCCCTGAAGATGCCCTAATGGTGGAGTGGAGGGGGCAGTCCTTTCCTGGGCAGCCTGGCCAGGGTGGGAGGGGCACAGCTCTTGACTAGGTCCTCCAGCCCTAAGTGCTGGCCTGTGTGTGTGTGGCAGAGTGAGCTCAGTGATGGCATCTCGATGCTGGTGGCAGGCAATGACCGTGTGCAAGCAGTGATCACACAGATGGAGGAGGTGTGCCAGACCATTGAGGTGAGACTGGGATGGGAGGGAGGGAAAGTTTCTGGACTCCTGGAGGTGGATCACAAGTAGTGGGATGTGCTTACCAGGCTGTTGGTTTGAATCCCAGCTCTGTCCCTGACTAGCTCTGTGACTTTGGTCCAGTAACTTAACTTCTCTGTGTTCAGTTTTTCTTGTTTTTAACTATATAAAACAGTGATGAGAGAATGATATGTTAGCTACCTCATTGGATCTTTTTGAGAATTAAATGAGATAATACAAGTAATATAGACAGCACTCATGAAGCTTCTTTAAAATATAGTGTTGTCTGCTGAGAGAGTAGATCTTAAAAGTTCTCATCACAGGAAAAAAAAAATTGTAATCTATGTATGGTGCTGGATGTTAACCAGACATATTGTGGTGATCATTTCAAAATATATACAAATGTTGAATCATCATGTTGTATACCTGAAGCTAATATAATGTTATATGTCAAGTAAACCTTAACAAAATATATATCATTATTATTACTGAAAAGATCTGGGAATCAGCAGCCCTTGGCTGGAGTTCTGTCTCTGCCACTAATTTGTGGTGTAATCGACAGGTCACTTTTCTTCTTGGCTGTCTGTGACTTCAATTAAGTCGGGAGTGGGACAAGTAGCCCCGTGCTCTCCCAGTTACGAGGTCTCATCCTTGCTTCCGGTCTTTCAGGACAACAGCCGGAGGCAGAAGCAGTTGCTAAACCAGAGGTTTGAGGCCCTGTGCGCAGTTCTGGAGGAGCGTAAGGGTGAGCTGCTGCAGGCGCTGGCCCTGAAGCAGGAGGAGAAGCTGCAGCGCGTCAGGGGCCTCATCCGCCAGTACGGAGACCACCTGGAGGCCTCCTCTAAGCTGGTGGAGTCCGCCATCCAGTCCATGGAGGAACCGCAGATGGCACTCTATCTGCAGGTGGGCTTTGGGGGATGGTGTCAGGCTGCCTAGTGGCTGCAGTGGGGGCCTTGGCACAGGGAGACGGTGTTCAAGTCCTATCTCTGGCACCTACTTGCCCCACGGCCTTGGGCAAATCACCCCCTCTGAGTCCATTATTTCCTTAACGAATTGGGACGCGCATCCCCACCGACCCCGCAGGACTGTGTTGGGCATCAGAAATGGGACTTTGCCAGAGACTGGCACAATGCTTACTCTCACCCTCTTTTCTTCCCTGCAGCAGGCCAAGGAGCTGATCAATAAGTGAGTAGGTGGAGTGGGAAGGTGAAGGAAGGGGCCGCGGGGGCTCCGCTGCCACCGGGAGGGGGTGAGGGTGCTGGGTGCTTCCAAATGAGCCGCTGCCGCTGCGGTTGCCGCAGGGTCGGGACAATGTCAAAGGTGGAGCTGGGTGGACGGCCGGAGCCGGGCTATGAAAGCATGGAGCAATTCACCGTGAGCGTGGAGCATGTGGCCGAAATGCTGAGGACCATCGACTTCCAGCCAGGTGAGGGAGCGAGGATGGGAGGGGGCGGCGGGCCGCTAGGACTAAGCGTCCAGACCCTCCAGGTTGGGGGTCGGGGGATGGGTGCAAGACGGCCAGAGAATAGGGGACTCCAGCTCACCCAGCCTTCCTTCCGCGCAGGCGCTTCTGGGGAGGAAGAGGATGAGGAGGTAGCGTTGGACGGGGAAGAGGGCAGCGCAGGGCCAGAGGAAGAGCGGCTGGAGGCGTCGGAAGGTGAGTGTGGGCATTGGCGGGGTCTGCCTGGTACCGCCCCTCCCCCGGCGATCTCCCTCTCTGCTGCATAAAGGATCGCTTGGGGCCCCTACTCCCAACCTGAACCAGGAGGGGTGCGCCCCCTAGCGCGCGTGCTGAAGTACAACTTTCTTTCCCACCATCCATTCCTCTGGGGGTTTGGGAGTCCGAGTTGGGTGGGGAAGTGGAGGAGAAACCCTCCAGGCTGGGGAAAGGGAGTGAGCTGGGCTTCGGAGTTGCCTTGTCTCTTTGGAGCGCCCGCCCACCGAGCTTTCTTTCCCGGGGACAGGCCTGCACTGACTCGCCCCTGTTGGGGAGGCTGCGCACCGGCGGCCTGGCGCTCGGGTGGTGAAGGACCTGAGCAGGGACCACCCGCCACCCAGCTCGGAGCGCCGCCGCGGGGGAGGGGCTCAATAAAGGGCTAATGCGTCCCGACCCGCAGCTCCTTTCACTGCTCACTCTCTCAGCCTCGTCTTCGGCGACGATCGCATCACCATCCATCCCAACCTTCTCCTAATCTGGGACCATTTCGGGGGCGGAAGTGGAATGAACCCCTGTTGGGCACCTCCTCGATATCAGGCACGGATTCGCAAGCCCAGTGCCAAGAGGGTCGGTGGTGGTGCGGCGGCACCGGGGCTTGAGTTCCTGGGAGACTTGGGGACGATGGGGACCGCAGGACCCTGGCTGAAAGCCGTTCTCGCGGAGCCCTCCCGCAGCATCTGGTCCCCTCTCGCCGACCTGGGAGCCCCACTTTCCCACGGGTTTACACCCTGCTGTGGTTCCCCGCGCCCCGCAGCAGAGGCCAACGGCTCTTCGGCACTTTTATTAAAAACTAGTAATGCGGAGAGTGCTCAGGGTATCCCTAGGCCGCTCTAGCCCCGCGGGACTGGGTCAGTTCCTGTCGCGCACGTCTCAGCCCGGGGGTGGAGGTGGGGGTCGAGATTTTCGGGGCCCCAGACCCCGCCGATCACTTGCCCACCGAGTCGAATATGATGCGGTTCTGCTCGGCGCGCTCCCTCTGGCTCTGCGTCCGCGCCAGCTCCAGCAGGGTCCGTAGCAGGTGGAAGGTGAGGTCAATGGACAGCGGAGGGTCGTCCCGTCGCGGCCGCTCGCCTGTGATCGCGGATCCCCATCGGCCCTGTCCCGCGCGGCGCGGGAAGCGCTCCGCCAGCAGCAAGAGGAGCGCGCGGGCCCCTCCACCGTGGTTCCGTGTCCCAGGGCTCCAGCGCAGACTTGGGTCCTGGAC
The DNA here is from genome assembly GCF_011762595.2 of Tursiops truncatus. NCBI lineage: Eukaryota > Metazoa > Chordata > Mammalia > Artiodactyla > Delphinidae > Tursiops > Tursiops truncatus. Next base: position 67,744,349 of record NC_047047.1, on the reverse strand, counting down.
CCCGGCCGCCGCCGCCTCCGGGCTCCACTGGCTGCTCCCCGGGCGCAGCTGTGCCAGGAGCAGCAGCGCCGCCAGCAGCGCCGCGCGTCCCGCCGGCCTCATGGTACCACCGGCCCTGGACACACAGGCGCAGCGCAGGGTGAGGCGCGCCAGGGGCAGTCGCAGGGGGAGCCACTCTCCTTCCCGCGCACTTCCAGCGCCCCTGTCGGGCCCCTGCGACTGCTGCCCGATGCCCACAGCCTTCCCTCCAGCCCCAGCCGCTGCCCAGTCCTGCCACCCTTTTCTCCCTCCCTCCCTCTTGGCGGGTCGCGGTGGGTGAGCTGAGCGCAGTCCTGGTGCTGAGGGAGTCTGGGCGGACGCTGAGAGCCACTCACAGTTTGCCGGAGAGCGTCTGTACCCTGCAGGAAGGAGCTCCCGTCTCGGTCCCTCGGGGCGGGCTGAGGGCGCCTTGGGGAACACGGGGTCTGTCCCGGGACTGCTGCCAGCCTTATATAGCGCCAGGACAGCTCCGGCTGACGTCAGCGAGGAACATGCACTGATTGTAGAGCAATGACGGCCGCAGCTCCGAGTCCGACCCTTGCGGCTGCGAGACCCCGTGGGGCGCGTCTCTGGAAGTGACACCTGGCTCAAGAGAGGGAGAAGCCTGTTGGGGAGTAAAGACTGCTCCAGCCATGAGAGTCCTTCACCTGTTTAGAACAGCCAGCAGTGACCAGGGGGCCTGTCCCCAGACCAGACTAGTCCAGATCTGCAGTCTTCTCTGACACTTGAAAGGAAGACTGGACCGCGGGGGCTGTCCATGGTGCTGACCTTGTCCTCAGCCTCCAGAAGGGGCCAGAGGCCTCTGGAGAACGCTGTCCTGCTCAGACCCAGTCCCTTGCCCCAGCTATCAGTTCTGTAAATGGAGACAATCAGGACAGCACTGCTGGCACTCAGCTACCATCATGGTGCCCACCCAAGAGGCGTCTGAGGCAGCTTAAGCTGCCAGGATTTTTGATGTCATTCTAGCCCCAGGATCTAAATTCTAGGGCTGTCTGACTGAGGCACCATAAAAAAGAGGGCCTCTGGTCAGGGTGCTTTCAGACAACAAAAGGCTGGTCCATCTGCTTATAAGTTTGCCCCAAAGCAGGAGTTTAGCCAAGTTAATTTTTCCCCTGGGAATCACAGCAGCAGTATTACTTTATCTTTGACCTCCAGGTTAAGATCACTGGGTAGGAAGTAAGGAAACTTGGTCTTAAGTGTTTGAGCTGCTACAACAACAATACCATAAACTGGGTGGTTTATAAACAAGACATTTATTTCTCACAGTTGTGGAGGCTGGGAAGTCCAAGACCAGGGTGCCAGTAGGTTTGGTGTCTGGTGAGGACCTGCTTTCTGGCTCACAGATGGCGCCTCTTGCTGTCTCATCACATGGCCTCTTTTGTGAGTGTACTGATCCCATGAGCACTCTGCCCTCATGACCTAATCACTTCCCAAAGGCCCCACCTCCTAATACCATCACCTTGGGCATCAGGTTTTCATCATATAAATTGGGGAGTATACAAACATTCAAACTATAGCATGTGGGTTCAAGTTTCTACTCTGCCTGTAACTCATGGTGTGGACAGGGCACCTCACCTCTGTGGACCTCAGTGTCCTCATCTGTAAAAGATTGGGCTTAGTCATCTCCAGGCTCTCTCCAAACTCTAGAAAACGGGACTCCGCAGTCGGTTTCTGCTGGGTCTTACTCATTGCCTCTGCAAGTTCCAGATTTTACCTATTTAGAAATATATTTATGGAGGCACCATACAAAGAGCTTGAGGGGCTCCCCCAAAATTGGAGCTAGACTAGGGCTGGGAAGGGTTAGAAAACCAGATGTGTCTATGAAGAGTGGGGATGAGTGGTACTTGCCGGGATATGAGTGTAAACTGAAGGTGACAAAATCATATGGTTCAACAAGTATTTATGGAGTGCCTACTATGTGGTGGGTATAAGACCATTATAAAGGTTTTAGTGATTTCAGTAGGAGTCAGGTTACATTTTAGAGTGAAACAGGCCACTTCAGAGTGCTAACCCCATTAAGTTCTGACCAGCCACCAAACCCTGTGAAAACCAATGTGCCCACTTTGAGGAGGTGGTTTGACCCTTCCAGGGTCAAGCTGCATCACTGCAAGCTTGAAATGATGGAGTGAGGCAGACTTAGAGCCGATGTGCCTTCCAGGACAGGTAGGAGTTCCAGATAACAGCAACACACTGGACGACAGCCAACCTAAGGAACAGGGATGGTACCGTGAAGAAGAAGCAGAACAAGGACAAGCAAGCAGGGAGAGATGGGAAAGTACAGTGGGATAAGGGGGATTATTTCCAAGAATGCCCAGATTTAGCTCTCCTTCCTTCAGCCCCCACGGAGGGATGTGTGGCTCAGACGAGAGGAAAACCAGCTCGGGTTCTGGTGCCAGCCCAGAGCTCTGTCTCCTGGACAAAAGCTCCAAAGTTAACCCCCCCTCAGCCGCCATCTCGCCATGCATGGCTCCATTATTCGTACTCCTGTCCAGGCTCCTTCTAAATACACATCTGTCCGTCTTGTACAGCTGAGATCTCATCTTCCGAAAAATGTGCTGCCTGCCGTGTAAAGCAGCACCTCCTTCTCTTTAGTTTAAACATACCTTGCTCTAGTTCCAAAGAGCACTGCAAGGACCCTAAAGTTTCATTTAGTTCATAAGTCTATACTCCTTTTAGCTGTGCTACTCATGTCCATTTTGAGCCTGTCCCCTCTGAAGAGTTTCATGTTTTTCCCTGTTCCCAAAGCCCCCACACCTCCAATAATTTTAACCACTCATCTTGGTTGCACTATATATTTTTACTGAGATTTCAGCAACTACCTTTATTATCTAGGATAAAATAATATTTTGCAGTGGACTAACCTGACCACGTTCCTACTTGTCTCTTTGGTCTACCTTTCTGCCTAACCTAGGCTGTAGCCCTGCCCCTGCAGAAATGCCATCAAAGGTAGAGAGCCCAGGTGGGATGGAGACAAGGACTGTGGAGCAAGATCCTCCCTAGGAAGATGAAAGAAGTCAGTGGGCAGACACTCTGGGATGCTCTGTAATAAAATGCTCAGGAGTCTGAGGAGCTCTGACCAGGGCAGAGTGTTCTGGGGGGTCTAAGGTAGTTCAAGGTTAAAATGAGAATCACTTTGTCTCCAACCGTTCATAATGTGCATCTTCCTTGAAGGGTGGTGTGGGGATCTGTCATACCTGTGATGAAGAGGGACCAGGTAGAAGTTGGCTAACTGCACAGCAGGCCAGAGCTACAACAAAGAGAAGGTAAAGGTTGGTGGGCTGCCTCCATCACCTGACCCCAGACTCCCTGCCTTGCCTGGTCTGCCTCCAGCTTCTACAGACAAGAATACGTTGCACAACTGGGTGAGTGCTTCCCTGAGTATGGTGCCCATGTGGGAATGAGAGAGTAATCCCAACTGAGGGATTTCTGTGTCAGGAGGACCCCCAGTCCCTGGCACTTCTGGACTCAAGAAAGAAGAAGAGGCAGCTGAGGTGTCAGCTCTTACATAGTAGTTGGTGATGAGAGCATCAGGATAATCCTGAGGAGACAAGAGAAGGAACAAGTGAACATTTGCATTTCCAGGTAGCTCAGACCTCCTGATCTGAGTATCACATAGAGACTTCTGCTCCGAGAAGACACCCCTGCACCACTGCCCCTCAGCTCCTCTCCTCCAGAGCTGGGGCTCTGCCTGCACCTCCACCCTTCCCATCCCCATGAAGCCTGCCTCATTCCCCTGGGCCTGCCGGCCTGCCATCCAGAAATCATCCCCACACCTGCCCAGCTCACCTGCTGGAGTTTGGCCCAATTGTCCTGGGCTGACAGTCCATTGAGTGTCCCTACCAGTGAGAGGAAACAGCCCAGAAAACATGGGGCAAAGCCCCCCTAGGGAAGAGAAATTAAAGCACCTAAACCCCTGCCCTCCCTTGACACAGCTCACCCTCCCCAACTCCCTTTCCTTGTGCTCACCTGATCCAACAGCATCTTCTTTAGTGCATCCACCTTGGTGGTGCCAGGGATGAGCCGGTCCAAAACCTTGTACCAGCCTCCTACTACAGGGCCCTGAAAGTAACCCCCAAAGAGGGGAGCAGGGATGCAGAGGGGAGCATTAGGCCTTTACATCACAAAGCTCCTCCCCCAGGGGGAGCAGACACTCAAGGCTGGCTTAGATGTGAGAGGGTCCAAGGGAAACTAAAGGATGACAGGGAACTGAAACCACTGTCCAATCCAACGGCAGCCCTGCTGTGGGCAGAACTTACCACAAAGCCACAGCCCACGGAGACCATGGTCAAGGTCCGGCCAGTCTTGTGTGCCTGCAGACCTCGCCTCTCCACCAGCTGCTGTGAGATAACATCACCCAGGCCCATCAGAGACCCTGTGCAGGGTACACAGGTGTTGTCAGGACACCTCCCAGGGACAAGCTGCCATCCCAAGGAGGGAGGTAAGTCTGCTCACTGAATGAGGCTCTGGCACTCTGAGGCCAGGGGTTTCATTCTGGGGCAAATGGCCAGTCTTTCCTGCTGCTTCAAGGATGGTAACACCTCCCCAAGGGTGGTGATATTTAATATGTGTCCTGTTAGAAACTGGGATGAGCAGCCTTGAGCAGGCCAGGGCCCAAGAACACTGCACTGAGCAATGAAGGAAAGTTGGACTCAGAAACCGCAGGTAGGGGAAGGAGAATCTGAGGTGCCAGGGGCTGAGATGCACTGACTGTCGGAATTGGAAAGGCCTTCCAGATGTTTTTGTGCAAACCCCTTACTCTAGAGTTATGGATGGAAACGAAGGTCCAAGACCTCACATAACCAGTAAGTGGTAGAGCCAAGGCCAAGGACCAGGTGGCTTGATTTCCTAGACAGTGTTCTTTCCAGGACGCCTTACTATGAATAGATCATGTGCAGAACGCTAAGGGATCCTGGGGTTGTTTTTCCCCCCAGCCGAAGGCAAGGCCCTGGCCAATGTCTTCACCTTGGTTTTGGGATCTCTGTTTGTGGAGAACAGCAAGAATAACTCTAAAACATAAGTGTTCAAATGGTCCCAGGGAGGAGGATGCCTGGCTGAGCTGCTACGAGTCCCTGCAAGGAAGGATCCTGTCACCTCCCAGCACAGTCAGGTACACCCAGACTTCCCATTCACAGCCTCAGACTGAGCTGCCAACAGGTATTAAGGCCATTTCTCCCCAGGTCTTTGCACCCGCTTCCCCTCCCCTCACTTGCACAGACACCCAGCTCCAAGTAGCACTAGTAGGACACCCACACCCAGAAACCAAGACAGAAACCATCACTGTTTGGGCTTCCCTGGCTGGTGGCGCAGTGGTTAAGAATCCGCCTGCCAATGCAGGGGACACAGGTTTGAGCCCTGGTCCGGGAAGATCCCACATGCCGTGGAGCAACTAAGCCCGTGCGCCACAACTACTGAGCCTGCGCTCTAGAGCCCACGAGCCACAACTACTGAGCCTGCGCTCTAGAGCCCGCGTGCCACAACTACTGAAGCCCGCGTGCCTAGAGCCCGTGCTCCGCAACAAGAGAAGCCACTGCGATGAGAAGCCCGTGCACCGCAACGAAGAGTAGCCCCTGCTCGCCGCAACTAGAGAAAGCCCGCGTGCAGCAACGAAGACCCAACGCAGCCAAAAAAAAAAAAAAAGAAACCATCACTGTTTACAGAGCCCCCGTCAGTGATGGTGGTGTGATGGTTTCTAGCAAACACACACTTCTACTAGGGCCACTTGGGAGTGACTGTATGACCTTCTGCTTGCCTGTCCATCACAGTGAGTAATGAGAGTCCCCTCCAGCCCCATAGCCACCACTGTCCCTGTGCCCTCAATTAGCACTGGGCAAACACATCCTCATCCTTGGCCCGGAGCTGGCTCTGACGTCCGTGCTGGCTGCACACTCATTGCTCTTCGCCCGCACCCCTGCACAGCCCTGCCCCTGTGCAGCCTCGTCAGAGGCAGCTGAGTAAGGCTGAGAGCTGGGGTCGGGCTGGGGCACCCACAGGTGACCTAGGCTGCTGGCCTCAGCTGCTGGGACCCCCAGCACACCCACCAAGGGAGGCCTGCCTCTCCTCTCCCTGAAACTCCCAAAGTGGTGGAGGCCCTTCCCAGAACATGGCTAGACATGGCCTCCCAGAGGGCAAGGACAGAATCCTAGACGTCTTTGTTCTCTTATCGCCCACCATACCGAGCCTGGCAGGTGCTCAGAAAATAAACTGGGAGAAATGTCAGAGGTACCACCCAGACAACAAGACTGCCCTGGGAAGGGCACAGAGGACGCCAAGTGTAGCCCAAAGGATGCACCCAGGCTCAAGGTGTGAGGAGCAGTGGGGCTGAAGGCTCGCTCCCCCTCCACAATTGGCACTGAACACCCTATCCCCTCTCCCTAACAACTTGGGGTCACCAGCTGCGTGCCCAGGGAGGAGAGGGAGCTGTTGTGGCCATGCACAAGGGAAGAGTGACCCTGACGAGGCCTGGGGAAGGGGGAACAGAAAGACAGTCACTGCTTAAATGAAGGGACTAACAGTTTGACATTTGGCAAGATGTTTACAGTATACAAAAGGGCTCTCATACATTTAATCCTCACAAAAGGTCTGGAAGGTAGAGGTCACACCCCCATTTAATGTCTTTGAGAGATGAGGTGACTTGCTAAGGAGTGGAGCCTAAAACCAGGCCTTCTCTCAAGGGGGTACAGGAGGCCAGGGAATCCCCAGCAGAGGCTGAGACCTGGGCTCAGGGGCCAGTGGGCACCAAGAAGCTCCTGTGGCTGCTACTCATGGGGGGTTCCTGCCCAAACAAGGCCCCAAAGGCTTGCATATCAAAGACACTTCCTGGACTAACGCACTTCCTCTCTGTCTTTCACTCCCCAGAATGTGACCACCTCTGTTCCTTGTCACCTTGTGGGGAGGGCAAGCAGCAATATTCTTGGGAAGGAAACAGTCACAAAGAGAGGGGTGTTTTCACTCTTCACGGCTTACCAACAGTCACACAAGCTAAAGGCAGAGCAGGAGTGAAAAGCAAAGTCCCTGACATGCAGTCCCACAGTCCTGCAACCCTGCAGCCTTTGAGAAAGATGGATTCCAGGCCCCCAAACCATGCCCCTCAGGCCTGAGAGACAACCAAGCAGCAGGAGTGAGCAGGTGGTGTGTAGCCTGTAGCCCTGCCAGTTCTGTCCATTTCAGACAGAACCATGCCCAGTTCCTCATCTGGAGGAACACAGATCATGAGGCCCCGTGGGCCTGCAGCAGCTCCAGGGAGCTCTAAGGCTTTGGTCTAAGCACAGAGCAAGGCCTTTTTTGGTCAGAGTGATTGAGCAGGAAGGGCTGACATCCAGATTCCTCATCCCACCTTCCCCAACCCAGAGCCCAAACAGACCCCAACCGTCCTAGGCTCTGGGAGTCCTCTTGGACGTATTTGGTTGACCTGGACCCTCCAGTGCTCTGGCTCCCCTTTCCTTGGACTTGTTTCCAGGGCGTTGGGACTACAGGCCTGCCGAGACATAATGCCTGAGCCCCGATGGGGCAGGACAAGGGGTTGCCGGGCGGTGATGCCCCAATGCCAGGCTGGGCGCAGAGCCCAGCGGGCAGACGCTGGCGTGGGTGTGACATCATGCCCCTGGGTAGGTGCCAGTTCTTATGCCGTCACTCGCCACCAGATTCAGCAGAGTGGGGCGGGGGGTAGGGGTTGGGGAGTGCCTGCATCTGAGCACAGATCTATTTGGGACCACCTTCTGCCCGCTAGTGGAAAAGCCCCAACTTGCATGCCCTCATCCTAGGCATGGGTGGGGGTAAGTTCTCTACTTCCCCTATTTTGTTCCTCTCCTGGCTTTTGTGAGTTGAGTCTTAGATGCAAGAAACCAAAGTATTAATGGAAGATGAGAAAACTGAGGGGCAGGAGGTTGGAATGAGGAGAGGAAACTGTCCTTGACTATGGGAGGCCTGGGTCGGCAGGTGTAGCTGCTGGCAGGGGGCCAGGGTGCTGTCTCATTCCTCTCCAGAAGTCTCCAATAATTAAATAGCCGCCTGGGGTAGGGGCTTGGTCTGGCGGAGCGTGGAGGGAGCTGAAGCCCAGCAGTGACAGGGGAGCACCTCCTCTGGGGTCCGTGGGAGTGCTCTCCCCACTCCTGGCCTGAACCCTTCCCACTGCTAGAAAGTAAGACAAAATGCAGGGTTCTGCAGCTTGTCAGGTACCTAAGCCCAGACGAGCTGGAACTATACTCAGCATTCTGAGGTCCCAGGTGTCTCAATTGCAGGGCAGTGCATTGGGAAGTGCCCCAGGTTCTAATGCCAGCTGCACCACTGACCATGAAACCTCATGCATATCACTCCTCCCTCGTGCCTCAGTTTCCTTCTCTGTAGTATCAGGGGCTGGACTGGATGGTCTCTCATGCCTGTTGAGCTCTCACATTCAGATTGCAGGGAAACCAGTGTCTGCAGAAGCTCAGCTGCTTCCACAGCAGGACCAGAGTGGCCTAAGATGGATGGAACTGGGCCCCCTGGAGACTGGAAGGGCCCTCAGGAAAGGATGAGAGAAGGCTGACTTAGACTCTGCAGAACACACAGCAGACCTTTGCCCAGGCTGCCCTGTTCCTGACTCTGGCTTGGCCCAAAATAGGTGTACCAGACACTTCTTTTGAACCATATCAGATATTTTTGATTCACTTATCTCTTACCGCAGCCACCACTGCAGTTCAGCTGATGGGTCCTTGTCTCAGGCCTGTGCCTTACCTGAGGCTGAGCTACTGGTGCTTTACCTGGGGATGATGCCTGTGCAACCTGGTAGAGCACAGAGCACGGGCATCAACATCCCATGTGGCAAACCTTTGACCAACGTGGGATGGAGTCGGTGGGTAAAGGTTTCTCCTTTTCTCCAGAAAAGACTATTCACCCATAAAGTCCTAAGAGGCATTTCAAAGAGCTTCTCAGTCAGTTTTAAGGGACTGAGCAGCCATGTGCCCTAAGCAGTGTCCATTTGATAACGCACCCTTCTGTTGGCTGTCCCTCTTCCCTCTCTCCCCACCATGGATTACTTCCTAACAAAGTACCTGCAAAGAAGCTTCAGACTCTACTTTTTGGAGAACCGAGGCTAGATGGTTATCCATGTTCCAAATTTATGGCTAGTGGAACAAACCCAACCCAAGCACCACTATAAAAATAAGAGCTTGTTGTTCTTGGGTTGCCAACACTCATACAAAGGGCCAACTCCTGGAGCCTTTAAGTTTCTTGAGCATTTTCTGATTTCTAAAGCCTTTTCAGAGATAATCCCTACACTGACTCTGTGAGGTCATATAACTAAACTCAAATTCTAAACGAGGAAACTGAGGCTCAAAGAGGTTTATTTTCTTGTCCCGATTCACACAGCTACTAAGTGCTATGGCTCTGAGATTCAAACCTTGGTCTTCTAACTCCAAGTCTGAAATCTCTATTCTGTTTTCCAGTGTGATGAGCTATGCCATGGGACCTTAGGAACTACTGTGCTGGGATCTAAAAACAGCTCAGTGAGCTAAATCCACCTCCCCCCTTAATTAGTTTGATTCGAGTACACTGAGCAGCAGGGAAGGAAAAGTCTGAAAGGTCTGGGAAAGTCTGAGAAAAGTGCTACCTAGAGGTTGCTTCAGGGCTGAGATATTGGCACGGCCTCAGGAAGACTCGGGGTGTGGAGCCACAGCACTCCAGCACTGACAGGCCAGCACCCCAGTTCAGCTACGTATCTGCACTCGGACCCCTTGGAGCTCTAGCTCCTGCCTTCGTCAGCTGCAGATCCCTTGGGTAAGGAAACACAAGGACCATCCTTCCCTCCCTATTCTTGATGGCCACAAAGGGGAGGGGGGAAACTTCCTTCTGGCAGTTAGGGTCCCTGGGGGAATCTGAGGCTGGGCAAAGGGCCCAGCATGTCAGTTCCCATCACAGCCACCCAGTACAGCATGAGTCACCACACACGCAGCCAGGTGAGTCATGCAGGCTGACGGACACTCTGAGGACAGGATGGGGGATAGCTGGGCACAGGAGGCTGGAGAGGGGCCCAGGGAGGAGCAAAAGACTCCTTGGCCAGTCACTCAATGAAGTTCCTAGTGCTGATGTGGGGCTATTCCAGTAACAGGAATTCTGTTGTATCCTGGCTTTCAGTAGCATCCCCCCACCCCACCCCTTTTTAACAGTCTTCCTCTCAGAAGCCCATGGTCCTCATTAGAATCCTGTTCCCTTCCTCTAAACATAGGCAAGACCTTATCTTAACTGGTCACTCTCGCGCTGCCCCAATAGTCACAGGCCTTCCAATCCTTCCCCCTATAAAATTTATCTCTGTGCCATCTCCTCTCATATTAGCTAATCTGCAAAATGAAATGAAAATAAATTCAGGTAAGTCACTGGGTTACCTTTGTGAGGTCGCTACTCAATCACTGGATTTAGAGTAAAAATAAATCCTTGATTAGTATATTGTTTGAGGATACATCCATAGATAGTAAACTATAAGAAAAGCAAAAGAATGATATAAACAAAACTCAGGAAAGTGGTTATTTCTTAGGATGTATGAATTAGGGACAGGCATTCAAGGGGTCTCAAAGCTGGGTACTGATACAGGAGTATTCAGTTTACTTTTATTTCAATGGTACACACATATCTTAATCATTTTTTTGTGTGTATTAAGATATATTTCACAATAAGAACAATACTAAGAAAAATAAACTGGGGTAAGAGTCTGATTCCAGCACTTATTAGGTGTGTGATCTAATGTGGACCCAAGTAATCTTAGCCCACTTTGTGTCCCCACCTTTGTGGGGACCCTATGAGATAATGTGTGCTGAAAGTGTTTTGCACACTGTGAAATGTTAAAGGAGCCTTTGTTATTGTTCATTTTCTAAGTTAAGGCCTCCTCGGGGCAATGCCTTTCTTTATCCTAAGGGGATGACTCCTCAGGTTTGTGAGGACTTTCAGATCCTACTTTATAGCCAGGTCATCTATGCATAGCCCTTTCCTTAAGAACAGCCTTGGGGACCCTCCCTCCAAAACAGACTGGGGTGAGAGCCAATCCTTCAAGGGGTCTGAATAAAAGCAAATAATGATGGCAGGGGTGCAGCGAGCTTCTGCCTCCCAGATCACCCTGCGCTGGTACCACTAGGTCCCACAGGGACACTTACCAGCTGTCAGGACCTGTACTTTCCACGGGTGAGCAGTCAGAGCCCGCTGGTATGCCCGCCAAAGTGCCATGCTTTCTGTCAAGGCGAGAGGAGAGGGGGGTCACCCCCACTGCCCCTCTCCACAGTTAAAGAGACTTTTGTCCTTCCCTTGTGCCCACTCCCTCTTCCCCTCCCGCTTCTAAATGGGCAGAGGTTTCCTGGACAGCTTCCTGTCACAGGGATCCCCTTAGGCAATCGGGGACGAGAGGAAGGCTGTGGGCGGCTCTGGAATATCGGTGGCCGCCACCCGCCACCCCACCCCCAGCCCTGAAGCAGGTCTATCTGGGGGGCCTCTGTCCCGACCGAGGCACACAAGAGGACAGGTTTGCTCTGGCTTTCACCCAGAGCCTGGTCGGTCCCCAGATTCAGACTCTCAGTTGGAACCACCCCGCATCCTTCCTGAGCCCAACTCCACCCCAGAAAAACGGCCTCTGACTCCCTGGACCTGGAACGGTCACAAACGCCGCTGCCGCTACGGAATCGCTGCGCTTTGAGCGGGTGACCGCGGAACTCTCGCTACTCACCAGCGCGCGAGCTCAGCCCCTCCCACGTGACCTGAGCGGCGGAGGGACTTCCGCCCCAAATCCCGCCCCATCCGCTCGGCTGACCCCTAGGCTTTCCCCTGCATCCAGGGCCGGAATGGGAGTGGATTCAGCCACTAATACCGTGGAGAGGGGCTCGGCTCGGTCTGCGCTGAGTCTTGGTGCGGGGCCCGCCTGCCCACGTGGGTCCGACCTCTGTCTGCTTCTGCCCCTTCTCTCCCTGCTGCACGGGCCTCTTAACCTGGATAGACTCTCACTGTTCCCGCATCCCGGAACTGGCCAAGGTCCAGACGTCGTTCTCGGTCTCAGGAATCATAGTTTGGAAACTATTAGCCATAGTTAAATGCGTGCGTGTGTGTTACTTTTTTTAAAAAAAAGTCTGTAAGTTCTTCACTAGCCTCAACTGTGAGCTCCTGAATGGGTGGAACTGGGTCTTGTTCGTATTTGTCGTCCTCATAGCAACTAGTTCAATGCTTTGTGCACGGTAGCCTTTAGAAATGCTGCGTAAAGATGACTGTTCCATGGAAATAATTCGGATTACAGAACCTCCAGTTTAGATACTAGTTTCATAACTAGCGGGTTTGCAGCCTTGGTCATCAGTAGACTTGAAGTTCCTCATCTGTTAAATTAGGAGGTTGGACTTTGTTTTTCAAACTGGGCTCCTCAGTTTTAGAGCTTTATAGATGTTTGGGGAAGGGGTATCACAGGTTCTTCTTTACCTAAGCTTTTAAAAAATACACGTATACTTCTAGAAAAAGCCACATTTAAACAAGGGCCCACAACTAAAACTGTTAGGAAGCCAATAGATGAGGTGATTTCCTAATCCCTTTCCAGCTCTAACATTCTAAAATTTTGTGAATATACTGCAACATCCTTTCTAGGGTAGTGGAAACATTCACAAGGCTGACAGCCTTTGCTTAATCATCCCTAGGGAGCTCACACTTCAGGAGGCAACCATATCTGACTCTTTCAGGGTCTTTACCTGGCTAGCTCCAGCCCCAGTTTACTCAATTCCTATATGATTAAGGCAGGGAGAATCCTGTAACAGAAAACTGGAGAAACACAGTAAGGAGGCAAGAGAATTCGATGTTACAAACATTTAACTAAAGCTTTCTATATGCAAAACACCATGCTAGAGGAGTGAATTTACACTAGTAATAGGAGACCAAATGTGCTAAGTTGGAAAGTTGTATTCTGAAGTCAGACTGTCTACCACCACTCAGTAGTTATGTGGCCTTATTCAGACTGCTTAACCTCTCAGAATCTTATCTTTGTCAAGTAAAATGGGGCAATACCAACCTCATAGGGTTAAATTAAGTAACATATGCTAAAGTACTTGAAATAGATCAAGTGCCTAATAAACTCTCATTTAACCTCTTTTCCTTCCTTTTCTCTTGGGAGCGCATGGGAGAATAATTTTTACTGGAGAAATCTGGGAAGCCCCTTGGTGGAGGTGGAATTTGAGCGGGGGCCTTGAACAATGAATAGGACTTAGGTGGAGATGGTGGAAAAGGACACTGCAGGAGGAGGGAATAGTGTGAGCAAAGGCACAAAGGAAGAAAAGTACAGGAACCTATGGATAGTATCAAATATATATCAGGAGGAAAGTTTGGAAGGGGAGTGGCCTGGGGCAAAAAGGGCTTATGGCAGAGAAAGAGAGCAAGGGCTGAAAGCATTTTCCTGCTTTTCTTTTGGAGGATGAGATTAGGGCAGAGACCCAGCAGCAGAAGCAGGGCTGCCAACACCAACCTACAGCCTCAATGACATGGGTCCCCAGGCCCCATCTTTTCTACCACTGAAAGTGGGATTTCCTGAGGCAGTGTCAAAGGGCTGTTGTGTAGAATGAACAAAGCTCCTCCGCAATGGAAAGCACTTCCCTACCAGTCCTCTCAAAAAGAAAACTGGCATAACCTGAGCTGGCACAATAGGATGGGGCATACTTGGCCGCTTTGCATTGACGTGAGTTGTCTCTCTGCTGCTAATGGTCTGGGTTGCCTCCAAATCTGTTTCCTCTTCTGTACAGGGGAGGAACTGAACTACTTGATTCCTTTCCTCTTAAAGATTTTCTCACATAATGCTAAATTCCCTACCCTGAAGAAGCAGAAAGCTGTTCCCAGATATTTGGCCAATCAGTCTACAGTGTCAAAGTGTTCTGTTCCAGGTAGGCACTGAACTAATCTCCACTCCCTTAAATAGGAGCTGGCTATGTGTTTTTCTCTATTTCCTGAAGTCATCTGACTACTCCCTGCCCCAAACCTCAGGTTGTACTCTTCTACATTCCAAGACTATGGTCTGCTTATTTCTCCTTGTGGGGTCTATCCTTGCTTAAGAGGCAATATTGCAGTCACCGTGAGTCTGCAACATCCCACAAGAGGATTCTAACAAAATGAGCTATAATACACTACTGTGCTTGGGTTTGAAATACCTCCTATAGTTGAAATAGTGTAGCTAAATGTTTAATAAGTCAACAATGTGACAGTATAATGAAGGATCAAAAATCATGACGTGTAAAAGAATGGTTAAAGTAACTTAAGATATTTAATCTAGAGAAGAAAAGACTTGGGAAACACATGATAGCTATTTTTAAATACTTAGAAGGGCAATCATAGGGAAGAGTGACTAGATTTCCTAACACCCATGGTAAAATTTATAGAGGTATACTGTGTGACTTGATATAAAGGAAGATTTTTAAAAAATGACTGTCTAGGAGTGCTCAAGAAGGGTCAGATGACCAGTGATTGGGAATATTCATAAGCAGGAGCAAGTAAGATCTGAGCCACTGTTCTGTTGGCAGGGTGTCTGTGGTGTGTTCCTCAGTTAAGTAAGTACTATAAGCAGCTTCAGTGCAATGAATTACCATCACCCCCTTGTGGGCCTGTGTGTTGGGTACTCTAAAGAGGAAGTTAGGAAGGCAGTAATATTGGATCCTGGAATATAGTCAGACAGGAGCCTTCATGCAGATACCCTTTCCAGTTCTCCAAACACCCACTCACATGTGGTCTCAAAAACACCCAGTACCTTTACTTAGTTTTACCCACTTCACAATATGCTCAATATGAGCAGTTTGACTCCCAAGCCTAGGTCAGGCCTGAGTGTTTCTCGTGAGTCATAGTTTTATGCTGAGGAGACTTGAGAGTTTGTGGAGGGAGAACCCCCTTGCCCGCGGGGGGCCGTGATGACAGAAGAAGTCTGTGGAAAGAGGGATCTAAGGAGTCCTGGGGAGGCAGGTCTAAAGGTCCAGGACTGGCAGCATCACTGTCCAGGAAAGCCCCAGTTCCTATGGCTGTGTGCATGGGGCCAGTTGTTCTCAGCAGACTTCATCCTGAGTGTTCTGTGGGGACCACGACTAGGGGCCAGGCAGAAGGCGATGGCTGGTTGGAGGGAAGCCAGGCCCTTTAGTGGGGGAGGCCGGCTGGAACATAGCATTGAAGTGGGCTCGGCTTTCAAGCTGCATACGGTGGCCCAGTGGACAGGTGAGCGCACGGACAAAATGGATCCGAACTAGCCCTGACTGCCCCCCAGAGACCAGCCATCCATAGGAGTCCAGGTTTGGGCTGAATCGTACCTGTGAAGAGAATAGAAAACAAAAGAGATGCTCACAGTTGTTGCTTTAGGGTGAGTCTTAGCTCTAAGAGCAAAAAAAAAAACCCACAAATCTGAAAGGATAGGAGGACCACGATGGGGTGAGAGGTAGGAATGAGAAGACGATGAATGAGGTATGTCTATCATGCTCTGGAGGATGAGAGTGCCGGAGCTGTTTCCCCCGCCTTAACCGTCTCCATTACCTTTTCATCTCCCATTTCATTGCTCACAGGCCCAGAGTTGGGAGGAAATGAGATGAAGGATGGCGAAGATGAGAGATAAGGTTCCTACCTTATGAATAGCTTCCAGCTGCAGCCGGTCCAGGCAGAGCCGTGTTTGCCCCTCTCCCTCCTGCATGCGCAGCATTGGTTCTCTGTGGGGCAGACCGTGGAATGAACTCTGGGGAGGAGGGTGTAATAGGAGAGAGAAAGAGAGCAGCTTCTTAGTTTTGCATCTTTCTGCTGGAACTCCTTAGGACTCCCTACTATACAAGGACTCAAGTTTTTTACTTTTTCTAATGCCACACCCATTCTCCTGGCCTCAGTTTACCAAATCTGTGTCTTGAAAGAGCAAGTAGTGATGGTTGACGGTTTCAGCGTAAGTTCGAGCCTTGGGAGGGTTGGGGGCCCCAGATGAAGCAGAAGAGTGGTCCTGACCTTCAGGACTGTCCTGATATGGCATCAGATCTGCTTTATATATAGGCTAGAAAGAAGAATGTTAGATTAGGTTCTATAATACTGAAGACTGAATAAAAGTAAAAGAGAAAATTGGTTTGGAGCAGGAAAGACTGTAAGTAGTATGTTTAAACATATGTTCAGATGCACGAGGGTAGGGGAGATTATGTATACCTCTATTCTAAGACTTCCAGGGAGAATATCAGGGCTGGGAGACCTAGTACTAATTTGTACTCTGCTGCTAATTGGTAGCACTAATTTGAGAGGTCATGTGGATTAGGACCCAACAGATAGTGCTGCTATTAAATATTCATATACGTACGAATCTTCGATCTACAGGTCGTTTGACATTTATTGGGTTCAGTGCCATATCAGGCAATATAGCTGCAATGAGCTCCCCAGATATATCTCCTGCAGCTATTGTCCCGAGCCAGTCGGATCCTGAAAGACTCTAATAGGAAGAGAGAGACATTTTTCATTCATTCATTCATTCACTCATATTTATTCAGTTCTGTGAACTGGTAACTTCACAGTCTGAGGGGGGAGAGACATATTCGCACAAACAAATATGAGTTCATCATAACCCATATCCCTGAAGATACAATTACCACACACCTATCTTCTCCTTTTATCCAAAACTACGGCCTCTGGGACTTCCCCAGTGGTCCAGTGGTAAAGAATCCGCCTTCCAATGCAGGGGACGCAGGTTCGATCTCTGGTCAGGGAACTAAGATCCCACATGGCGCGGGGCAACTAAGCCAACATGCGCCACAACTACTGAGCTCACGCGCCTCAACTAGAGCTCATGTGCCCTGGAGCCTGTGCACAACTAGAGAAGAGAAAACCCGCACGCCACAACTAGAGAGAAGCCCATGCGTTGCAACGAAAAAGATCCCGCGTGCCTCAGTGAAGATCCTGCGTGTCGCAACTAAGACCCTACGCAGCCAAAAAGAATAAAACAAATTAAAAAATATTACAACAAAATAAACCAACCAACCAAAAAACCCACTACTGCCTCTTTCTGACCACCACTAGGTGAGTAAAGGGACCGTTTTCCTGTGTAATGAAGGTTTGGAAGAGAGGGGCTCACCCAGACAGTGCCTTTTCGAGGAGCAGTGAAGTAGGCCTTGAAACCAAGGTAACCAGCATCAATATAATGAATTCCACAGAGTCCATAACTGTAAGAGAAAGAGAAAAGAAAACCTTCTTTTTTCTAAGGTTAGATTCATTTCTTCCCCCACAATTCAAACTCTCTCAGTGAAACAACCCTCAACCCTCCTTTCCTCACAACCATCTGGCACAGTGCACCCCAACCCTTAGGGCCTGTCCCCAGAGCTCCTCCTCTCTCCATCCTGCCGTACGAGGCATAGCAGTTGTCCTGGGCCACAGTGACACCATTGTAAGGGAGCAGCCAGGCCAGCTCTGTACTCAAGAAGCGCTTGATAGAGTTTATTGGTTCATAAGGTCGTCGAAGGTCCCAGAATTTGATTTTCCGGTCACTCCCTGCAGAGACTAGGAAATGACTGTGGAAAGATGGGAGAAGAGAGAGAGGATCAAATCTGAACAAGCCTGGAAGAGTCAGCCTGTCCCAGTCTTCACCTCCCACCTCCACAACTCTCCTATTCTATACCTGTTAGCTTTGCACCATTGAAGGGTACGCACAGCCTGGTCATGGGCTAGGAAACACTGGAAGGGGTAGAGCTTCAAGGAGCCATCAGAGAGCCGTATCCGCTGCAGAGGCGAGTTCGTGGGAAGGTTCCAGAAAACCACCATGCCTGAGGTAGGGACAGAATGCGTAGGTATTAGAGCCAGGTTCTCCCTTCTTGTTCTAATTCCTTTCTCTGGCTCCTAGGGTCTATGTCGTCTACTCTCAGACTTGATGCATTATGAAAGGCTATAGAGATCATGATTAGCTAGTCAACATTCCCTCCACGGTTTAAAGACTCAACCTGATATTTTTAGTTCCAATTCTCATCAACATAAAAGTAATAGCTTAGTCTGAGATCTGCAGTTGAAAGATAGGTTGAATGAACCCAGTGTCCTCTACTCCCTACTAAATAAAAATAAAGGGATTTTTAATAAAGCATAAACCTTCCAGGACAAGGGTTGGCAAACTACAGCCCATGGGCCAAATACAGCTTGCTGCCTATTTCGGTAAATAAGTTTGACTGGAACACAACCACACCCATTTGCTTACCTAAGGTCTGTGGCTGCTTTCACTTTATAATGGCAGAGCTGAATAGTTCCAACAATGGCCAAACAACCCACAAGGCATAAAATACTCACTATCTGAACCTTAAGAGAAATGTTTGCCAACTCTGCTCTAAGGCAAAGAGAACAGGCAAGGAGCCAAAAGCAACAAAATGTAGAGGAATAGAAAACAAATGGACAAATAGAAACTAACTCAGCTGATCCAAAACAAGCTGACCCCTGACCAGGCTGGCAGAGGACGAAGTAATCAAAAGTATAACTTTGATAAAAGTGAAGGACAAACTAAAGAACAATAAGAATTTAATAAACAAAAGTGGGGGGAACCGGGACTTCCCTGGTGGCGCAGTGGTTAAGAATCTGCCTGCCAACGCAGGGGACACGGGTTCGAGCCCTGGTCTGGGAAGATCCCACATGCCGCGGAGCAATGAAGCCCATGCGCCACAACTACTGAGCCTGTGCTCTAGAGCCCGTGAGCCACAACTACTGAGCCCACATGCCTAGAGCCCGTGCTCCACAATAAGAGAAGCCACCACAATGAGAAGCCCGCGCACCGCAACAGAGTAGCCCCTGCTCGCTGCAACTAGAGAAAGCCCGCGCACAGCAACGAAGAGCCAACGCAGCCAATAAATAAATTAATTAATTAATTAAAAAAAAAAGTTGGGGGAAGCATGTGAAGCTAAAACCCCTTTTATACATAAACTCAGGAAATGTAGCATCTATGAGCCTTTTTGAAAAAACTTGACAGTGAATTACAGCTAAGCAATATAAGTAATTCAGCAATGGAGGGGGAGACCGAGATGAAAGGACTGGTGGAGACAGGCAATCATTTTCAATATAGAGTTAAGATTAAGTAACTCTGGGAATTAAGATAGCAAAACAGCACTGAGTATCACATACCTTGACAGTGTAAGAACAAGACCACCAAAAGAAACACAATTAGGAGATTGTGAGAAGGATGACAGGAAGCAGTGTACAAGTGCTAATTCCCTTATCACCCTAGCAGAAAGTTTGCTGGTGTGTCTAAAAGTGAAACTGTCATTTAAAAACAATAACAACCTAATAACGCCAATTACTTAATGTTATTTATAATTTTTTACCTTTTTCCTTTTTAATCTTAAAAGTATCTTTATGGAACTAATCTCTCTGTGGTGAAAGAACATTTATTGGGACCTTAGCTAATTTTTCAGTTTCACTTGCCTTTTCCTTCCATAAAGTTAAAGTATAATTAAACTTAATACCTTTTAATTTAAAATAGTATCTAGAGTATGATCCCATTTTTACAGAATTCTTTATCTCTCCATCTAATCTTTTTATCTTTATACATGCATAGAGAGCAGCATGAAATGATGTTTATCTACTCAATTATTTCTTTCTGAGTAGAAAAATTCTAGTGACTTTTTTTCTCTTCTTTGTGTATTTTTACACTTCATGAAGAATTACAAGTATATAATGGCGAACACTGAATCAAAAAGGAAACCACAACAGAAAAACAAGCATATATAAAAGTTTCAAGAGCGGTAGCTCCTTATGCTCTGCTTTGCTTTTCACCATTGTAATATCCAGCAGCCAGGTGGTGGTGGGGCCGGGTGGGTATCCAAGCCAGGCTAAGGCACTGACCACACTCAGAGGGGTCTGATGCTTGCATAGACCCCACCTGAAGGGTTGCCACACATTGGACCTGCAGGGACAGGAGAGACAAGGCTAGGGTTAGGGATAACTACTGTTTGGAACAAAGGCTCCAATCCTTGTTTAATCCAGCAGGAGGTGGGAGATTTTTCAGGTGGAAGGAGACTCGCTGTGGAGTCAGTAAGGGAGGCTCAAGAAGATGGAGCCTTGGCTAAGGTAGCAGGTTCCTCACTCACCTTATAGATGGCAGGCTTCACTGCATCTGTGAGGGAAGAAGAGCAGTAACTGACACTCTGCATCCAGAGGACTGAGGTCCTAATTAGGCCTTGCTCTTAGGCCAGCACCCCCAGCCCTTTCAGCCGTGCCCTTCCCTCACACTCTTCTCTCTCTACCATCAAATGTATGAACCTGCCCCCAGATTCTCCTTTCCTTCTGTTCTATATGATAGTGCCCTTCCTCCTATCAGAATGGCTAACCCCTCCACTCGGCTCTCTTCTCATCCCCTCCTTTTCCAGAGTGTGGCTCATTTGGTTACCCTCCCCTTCTCCTGCCCTGTCCACTTTCTCTCTCCCTATTGGGTCACTCTCATACTCACATGTAAACAGGCACTCTTGTCTTCTATCTAAATCAAATGAACAAACCAAAACCCTCCTTTACCCATTATTCTTTTTTTTTTTTTTTTTGGCCGCGCCACGCAGCACGTGGGATCTCAGTTCCCTGACCAGGATTGAACCCACGCCCCTGCACTGGAAGCACGGAGTCTTAACCACTGGACTACCAGGAAAGTACACCTTTACCCCTTTTTCACCTCCAGCCACTGCCCTCATTTATATGATCCCCTTCACAGCCAAACTTCTGAAAGAATTGTCTATACATTTCTGTCTTCACTTCCTCACCTCCCACTCCCTCCTCAGCCAACTCCTAACACCAGACCACCGAACACGGGATTTCTCAGGGTTCAAACCTAGGTGCCCTCTTCTTTAATTACTCAGTGCTGTTGAAAAACAAATAAATTCAACCAAATAGGAGCTGCATTTCCTGCCCCTTCCTCTTTGTGTTCACCTTCACAAAGGTGAATATAGAGGGAGAACTCTATATTCTCTTTCCCTCTTCACAACAAAGAGAGTGTGTTTACGTGTATGTGTGGTGGTGAGGGCAGGAGAGGTGGAGGACAGGATCTGGGGAGGAAGAGGAATATGGCGGGGGAGACAAGCCCCAGGCGCAATCCTCAGCCTTCAGCAGCTCTTTACACAGCCAATTAACTGTGGTAGCAAGAGGGGGAAGACCTGAGAGCACAGGAGAGCAAGGAAGGCGGGGAGATAAAAGGTAATGTGCTGAAAGAGGGCAGTTACAAGACTGCAAAAGAGAGGACTGTGTGCAGGCTGCCAAAGAGAGAGGTCAAGAACAACACGTGTGAAGTCAGAATGGGAGGAGTGACTCGGTAAGGCTTTGTACTGGAGAGACTGGGCCTGGAGGAGTTTCAGGGGAGACAGACAGGCCCTGCTAAGCTGTGGCCACAAATCCAGCAGCCCCATTCTCCTTGCTGTGCTACTCACCTAGGGGCTGCTGAGCCAGCAGGGCCTCGGGATGGGGCAGACTGAACAGCAGCACCTTCCCATCTGAGCAGGCAAGAGCCAGGAGACCCAACCGGGGCAAGAGAGGAGCCTAGAGGGTGAGACCAGATCTGCACTGAGGCTTGCTGCCTTCAGGCACCTCTCAGAAAACTTTTCAGGCTCTGGTCCCTGAAAATATGATATGGAGTTGCTGGAAAAACTCCACCCACCACTCTCTAACCTCCCTCCCTCCCAGAGCCAGCCCCTTGGTCCTGGCTCTGAGTCCTAGGGCCATCCCACAATCAACTGGGAGGTACCTTCCGAGGGGTGCCTGGAAGTTCCCACGCTCCACTGGGGCAGAACTTGAGGTCCCAGATGCAGCCGTGGTCACAAGCAATCCCATAGACAAAGTGGGCTCTGTTGCCAGGACTGAGGAGAGAAAGCATGTGGGGAGAATGGGTGGGAAGGAGGGGCCTGGAGCTGCCAGAGCCTGCGCTCCCCTTGTCTCAACCCAATCCGAGCCTTGCCCCCTTCCCCTGCCCAGCCCCATCCTTCTCTCCTCCTCAACCACCCTCCAATGGCAGTGTCCCAGCCCCACCTCACCAGCTTTCTTGCTGCAAGGTCCCAAGGTCCCAGAGCTGGAGCAGCCCAGGGCCCGAATAAAGCTGGCTCAGTGGGTGTGTCTCATTCATGTCAGGACTGGAGAAAAGAGCCACATACTGCGAGGCTGCTGCCCCCTCTGGCACTGGGCACCAGTCCAGAGCCCACAGCGGTCCCCCCGTAAAGAAAGACACATCCCAGCGCTCTGGGTGTGCTGTGATAGAGCTAAATCTGGAGAAAAGTCAAAGATGGGATGAAAAAAGGAGTTAATAAAAGGTAGTAAGGACTTCAGTAGATGAATGGATAAATAAACTGTAATACACCCAGACAATGGAATATTATTTCACACTAAAAAGAAATGAGCCATCAAGCCATGAAAAGACATGGAGGAACCTTAAATGCACATCACTAAGTGAAAGAAGGCCATATATGTATGATTCCAACTGTAAGATATTCTGGAAAAGGTAAAACTATGGAGATAGTAAAATGATCAGTGATAACCAGATGTGGGGGAGGTGGAGGATGAATAGGCAGAACTGAGTATCTTCAGGGCAGTGAAAATACTCTGTATGATACCACATTGATGGATACATGTCATCATACATTTGCCCAAGCCCACACAATGTACAACACTAAGAGTGCACCCAAAGGTAAACTATGGACTTTGAGCTATTATGATGTGTCAGTGTAGGTTCATCAACTGTAACAAATGTGCCACTCTGGTGAGGGATGTTGATAATGGGGGAGGCTGTGCATGTGGGGGGCAGGGAGTATATGGGAAAAACCCTCTCAATTTTGCTGTGAACCTAAAACTGCTCTTAAAAAAGAAAAAAAAAAAAGTAATGCGAACAGAATGGGAGCTCCACCTGGAGCTCCTGTGAACTGACTTAAGCAAGCACCAGAACACCAGTCACAGTCTACAAGTGAAACCAGTCCTGGCCACCATCTGTATCTTCCTCCTTTCCTTCCCAAAGTCTGTCTAGTCCTAGGCTTTCCTTCAAAGATGACAGGTTGTGCATTCTGGTTTACTACAGTGTTCTCTCTAGGGCCAGTTTGTCTAGGTCTATCGGAGTAGATGTGACCTTGAAAACTGGTTTTACCCTAAACCTCCCTAGGCTCCCTCAGTCTGGCCAGCAGCGATAAGCACTGCACATTCGAGGGGGCTGACCAGATCTAGCCAGCACTCCTACCCTTGGGACCTATTGGACCAGCATTAAGGGAAGAACAGGGCCAACCTATCATCCCTTTCAACAATCATTTTTCATTTTCCTGTCTCCCAGAATCAGAAAAAGAGGTGCAATCGTCACCTGTTTATTCGGTAGAGTGTGCCATCTTCAGGAAGTCCTTCACGTTGTACAGAAAACAGTGGCGACTTCTCCTCCTGGGGCAGGTAGTGAGCTGCCTCACTGGGGGAGGGCAAAGGGAATAGCCTAAGTTTGGAAGAGTTTCATCCATCCTGGGATTCCCATTATAAATCTAGAGTCCTCTGTTACCCTTCTGTCTCCAGTGGTGTCACCCCCTCCTAGATTTCAAAGATGTTTCTTCAACTTACAGTTCAGATAACAATTGCCACTTCCAGGCTAAAGGAATCCATTCTGCAAACTCCCAGTATGAATGCTTCTGTTCTCGGCTGGAGAAACAGAAGCATCATGAATGAAGGAAGAGAGAAATTCTAGAGCAGCGCTGCCCAACAGAAGCAGCACTGCCCAACAGCAGCTCCCAGTGATGGGAGCGATCTATCATCTGTGCTGTGTAACACGCTAGCCGCCAGCTGCAAGTAGATACTGGGCACTTGAAATGTGCCTAGTGCAACTGAGAAACTGGACTTTTAATTATATGTAGTTAATTGAAAATGAAATTTAAATGGCTTCATGCAGCTAGTAGCTACCATATTGGACAGCACAGCTCAAGGGCTCTCGCCTTGGACTTCCTTCGTGGCGCAGTGGTTAAGAATCCGCCTGCCAATGCAGGGGACATGGATTCAATCCCTGGCCCGGGAAGATCTCACATGCCGCAAAGCAACAAAGCCCATGTGCCACAACTACTGAGCCTACGCTCTAGAGCCCACGAGCCCCAACTAATGAGCCCGCATGCCCCAACTACTGAAGCCCACGTGCCTAGAGCCCGTGCTCCACAACAAGAGGAGCCACCGCAAGAGAAGCCTGCGCACCGCAACGAAGAGTAGCCCCCGCTCGCCACAACTAGAGAAAGCCCGCACAGCAACGAAGACCCAATGCAACCAAAAAATAAAATAAAATAAAAATTTAAAAAAAAAGAGCTCTTGCCTTTGGAGCAGTGCCTTTTAGTTATGAATGTCTTCACAGTGTTCTACGCTGCAAGTGCCTCGCGCCCTTCCCACAGCCCCACTGCTAGATAGTCCTTTGCACTCCTCCACCACCCTTTCATCCTCAGCCCCCGTTCCCCAAGCCTCACAGGTCCTTGGTGAGATGAAGGCACTTCCAAACAGGAGCCATGATGTGATTTGGTAAACCATTGGGAGCCACTCCCCGGCAGTGTGGCTTCTGCTTCTGAGGATCAAATTGAAGAGAGTGTAAGGGAGAGAATCTCATAAGCTGGAGAAAGTCCCCAGGAGACCGCTTTCCCAACTTTTACTTTTCTTGGCATTACTTCCTCTCCAACCTTTTACCTATCAGCATCTTAAAAGATTTGTATCTCAACCATTACAATGACTTCTTCATCTTCTGCTCTTATTCCTCCATCAAAACCGCAAAACCTGCTCTCTGTTTTCTGTTCATCATCCTTGGCATGTCTCCATGGCACCTGATTCAGAGGACTCCTTTTGCTTCTTGAAACTCCTGCCCTATGGGGTAGTCTCTCCTTATTCCTCCCATGTCTCTCCTTATTCCTCCCACGTCTCCTTCGCAGGCTTTCCCTCCTCTGATCCATTTGGTCAGTGACGGTATTTCCTAGAGGCCCTCTGTCTCCTCAGCCCTCAATACACGTACTCCTGGTAATTTCATCCTAAGTCTCATGGCTTTGACCACCATTTTAATGCCTGATTATCAAGGCTGCATCTTAGTAAATGTAAACGTTACTCAGTCTCAACTTTTCTACAAATTCTAGACTCAGTGTGGTGCTGAGCCGTATTAGAGCCTGAGGCAAAAGGGAAAATCAATTATATGGTTTCTATCTTTATTTAAATTTTTGATATTTTCTTCACTACAGATTTGTTGCATTAATTTTGATTTTTAAAATGTTGCATCGAGATATTTATCTTGATTACTGGGGGTTTTGGTGCTCCCTTAAATGTTGCATCTGGGAGAAGTAAGGCACTGGTCCCATATATCTGACTGGCAAAGAGACATCTCCAGAAGGATGGCCCTTGATCTACCAGCACCTCCAACTCGACATGTCAGAAAGTAAACTCATCACCTCGCCTGCCCACCTTCCCCTGTCCTGAGTCCCCCACTCTTTCTGTGTGCCCAGGTTCAGTGTATGAGAGCACCATCAAAGCTGGAAACTCTTACTCCTTCAATTCCCAACTGCTATTAATTCTCTTATATATCTCTTTTATCTGCCTCCCCGTCTTCTCTTCCTTCACTGCTTAATTTAGGCCCTCACTAACTCTGGAGCACTAGAGAACTGAAGCTGTCTTCTTTATTGTCAACTGCAAATTAATATATTTTCCTAACTGATCATGTTATTTTTCTACCTAAAAACCTCTGTTGTATAGAGTTTCTGTTTGGGATGACAAAAGTTTTGGAAATGGATAGTGGTGATGGTTACACTACATTGTGAATGCACTGAATGCCAATGAATTATACATTTTAAAATGATAAATTTTGTTTTATCTACTTTACCATAATTAAACACACACACACACACACACACACACACACACACACACACACACACGCCCTTTGTTGGCTCCTATCAGTTTTAGTCCTTTCATCTTCTCTAGTTTAATCTTCCCCACCACTTTACCCCAGGCCCTATGCTGCAGCCACAACCAATTTCTGGGAAAACCATCCCCTCTGGCAAACTTCTATTCCTTTCAAGACCTAGCTCAAGTATCATTTCTCCATGAAGTCCAAGCAGTTAATCATCCTTCCTCTATACGCCTAAAGCAGATTGTTCACTCCTGATGCAGCACTTATTACACTGTGAGCTTTGTAAAGCAAGACCTTGTCTTATTCATGCTTGTGTTTCCTAGCATAGAGTAGATGCTCAACATATGAACGAATAATCTTGTTTAGTTACACCCGCAGCCCCTACAATCTCAACTGTGTTTGAAGTTGCTCTTTTTTCCTTTTACCTGTTTTGGCCATCCTAGTTACTAGGCCAAAGCTTCCCTTCTAGGCGTCCTGCTGACCCCCTAATAATCCTGCTATCCCCATTCACTCCGTCTATTCAGGTTACCCCTGAAGTGGATGCTCGTGCGGTGCTTCGGGGCACTGTAGGCTCGGGGTCAGACGAGCTCTCGCTTGGGGCCTCACTTTCTTCTCCATCTTCAGCCTCAACCTGGAGAACGAAGTCTTCATCCCGTGCGGTGTCATCCTCTTCTTCTCCATAATGACAGGCTGCCTGCTGCTGGTTCTTCTTGGGTTTGGTGGGGCTGCTCACCTTGGGGCTCTCAGGACAGGATACTGGAGCAGGCAGGGCTGTTGAGAGCTCTTCAGCCAGTTCCTGAAGATACAGAAGTGCCCTGTAGGATAGGGCAGAGTCAGAGCAACACTCACAGACACTTAACCGAGAGCCCACTGTGCCCGACACTTGGCTGATTCTTATCTCACTAGATCCTCCCAGTGACCATGCGAAGTGGCTATTAATTTCCCTTCCCCTTTGATAGATGTAGAAAGAGAAATCCAGGAAAGTTAAGTGACTTGGCCAAGATGATTCAGATCACATATGTGGAATCTGAACCCAGTTCTTCTGACTCCAAGTCCAAAGCACTTTTCACTCTACCACAGTCAAAGATCATTGAGGGCAAAGGGAAAGAATGGAAGGGCACATATATACTGACACATATTGGGCAGTAAAATTGCAATGAAGACTTGGAGGACACTGTGAAAAATGCGATAGGATATGAGGTACAGAAAGGAACCTCCCAGATAGACAAATTTAACCACAGATAAAATTGCTGTGGTAAGAGTTAGAAGATTGCTCAAGTCCCCAGAACCCAGACACCACCCCTGCTTACCTGACACCTCATCACAGTCCACTCATCTCTCCAGCATCTGCCCCACCCTCATCCCTTCACCCAGCCCCCCTCCACCAAGCTGTGCCCCGAAATCCTTACACTTGGGCAGCCCTTCGGCGGGGTCGTTCCCCAGGAGGGGTCTCAAAGTCCTCAGGGGGCCTCTTTGGATGTGGAGACTCTGGCTGATCTAGGCCTTTTGACAACTTCAGCAGTAGCAGATCTGCCTTGGACTTTCGACCTCGTTTCTTAGGCATGGGGGTGGACAGAGGGTTGGACTGATCTAAGAGACCAGGAACCCGAGGGGCTGATGGAGAATTAGGCTGCTGGGGCCTTTTGGGGCCTTTCCGTGTCCTACCACCTCTCTTCGGGCCAGGCTTTGAGGCCCTAGGCTTTGGGACCTTTGACATCTCTGAAGAAAGATCTGTAGAGAAGAATATGGGTCTGTGAGATGGGACCAGAGCTCAAGCCTCTTTGGAACAGATTACATCATACCCAAGTTTGTAAGGTCCTATGAGCTCAACCTGCTCTCGTTCATCTTAAGCTGAGCATGGGGAGATAAAAAGCTGAAAGGTCAAGGGACATACCTTGCTGTTCCAGTCTGGAGAGGGTTTCCTGTTCTGGAGGGAGCCTCCTCTCATCAAGAGAATCCTCAAATCCAGGCAAAGGGGTAGATAATGATGTCTCTACGGAAGCCTCCACACTGGTTGTTTCTGAAGAGGCCTTGACATCAAGCTGTTTTAGCACCTCTTGTCCAGGAGAGTCTACCACAGTCATGTTCCCCACGGGGCCGGCCTCCTCCAGAGCAACACAGCCGACCCCGTAGGGATCCATCAGCACCCCCTAAAATGGCTGCGCCTGCATATAAGAGACATACAAGTGAGTAGAAGGTAAAAGCTATTTGCACTGGCTCAGATTTTTCTACTTTCCTGTCTTTCTCTTCTCACAACCATTTCTCCAACCTCCCCCCACCTTCCCCACCAACCAGAAACCCAAGCTCTCTGATCATTCATTCATTCAGCAATAATTACTAAGCATATTCTATATGTCAGGCACCATTCTAGGAACTGGTAACATGACAATAAGCAAGACAGACAAGGTCCCTGACCTCACGGAACTCACATGTTAGTGGAGCTGACAATAGACAAACAAGCAATAATAAAGCTACCATTTATTAAATGCTTACTATGTGCCAAGTATTGTACTAAGTGCTTTATTTAGATGATTTAAAGTGAGTGAACAATTATTTAACTCCTCTCCCTGAAACCCAATGAAATGAATCATCCCCTCCCCCTCAAAAAAAAAAAAAAAAGAGAGAGAGAGAGAGAGAAAATCACCTGTTATGAATGTAGGAAAGGGCCGCAAGTTTCTAGAATAGACTATAACGAATAGCTGCCAGATACTATAAAGTTTACATCAAATTGAAGGAGGACAGGATGACTAGATCTGACATCCATCTTTGTGAATATTAGTCAAGGTACAGATTTATTTAAGAATAAGTAATTCTCTAGTGTCCTGCTAGCAATCTTTCAGCTGGATGGGGGAGGTGGTAGCCTATGAGACAATTAAGGAACATCCTACTACATTAAGAGACCATTTCCACACTGAAGAATAGACTAAAAAATGGTCATGAATCTTCATTTTCTTCAAACCCAGGAAACCAGCTGTGCAACCATGGACCAAAGTAAACTGACAGAGATAAACAACACTGACTACCAACCCAAAAACCTGAGCAACACAGAACTCTGCAAGGGCCCAGTTTCTGGCCAGAATAACCTACTTGTCTGTAACAAAAGGGAAGAAATAGCTCAGATCCCAGGAAGAACCCCTCCATAGGTCTATATATGTCTTAAGGATAAAGAACTCATCAGCCTCAGTGGAAAAGTGTGCTAATACAAATACCACAAGAAATATCATACAAATTAAAGTTTCCAACTGTCTCTCTTGAGGAAGCTACAGTCTATCATTATAAACTATAACAATAGCCAACTCTTTAACTCAGGTGCTAAGGATACATTATAACATCATATGCTAGGGATATAGTATAACACTATCAAGGTAAATTGAGGTCAATGAGAATCCACCTACATTGTTCTCTGGTAAACAGCAAACCCTTAGAGAACTACTCCATTCAAAATTAGTAATAAGCAAAAAGGATCCAATGGGACCTATGCATAGTTACTATGGAAAGAATATAAAGGACACAAATGAAAAAGGTGAAAAGTACCCTTTCAAAGAAAGTCTCCAGAAAACAAGAAATTTTCCAACAAAAGCTTCTATTCTTTCAAAAAAGCCAAAGAGACTGTGGAATCCAAGATTTAAGAGACCAAAGAAGAGATAAAACAATGGCAAGGCAAAAAAAAAAATGAGCTGGCAGTTATAAGGAAAGAAACTGAGTAAAAGAATAAAATCAAAGAAATGAAAACCAGAGAAGCAAAATGCTGAAACTATACATACTACTGAAAAGACAATCAGTGATATGAAAGACATGTTTGAAAAAAACCACACAGGTTGTAAAGAGATAAAAGTGATTAGTGAGAAGATGATATGGATGAAAAGAGAAAGTGGAAAGCCAACATATGAATAATTGATGTTCCTGAATAAGAGAGAAGAAAAATGGGAACAGAAAAAAAACATGTTCAAAGACCTAACAAAAGAAAATTTCCTGAAATGAAAACTAGAAATGTGTACTTTCCTAACATAAAGGAAGATCTCAGTCTATAGATCAAGCGGGCTTATGGTGCAAAAGGAAGACGAAAATCAATAAATACTCATTAAGACCAAGAAATACAAGTGAAGATACTAAATTTCTCCTACAAAGAGAGAGAAAAAAAAATCAGGTCAGCCTCAGAGTTCTCAGAAACATTTGATGCCAGAAGATAAAGAAACATTAAAAGGATCAAGAGAATTCTTTACTTAACTGTCATTCATGTAAAGGTAATGGGATGACATTCTAAATATGCAAGTTTCTAAAAAAATACACTTGAAGACCTAATTTAGCCAATGAAAGATAAATCAATATAAAGAACTTGCTAATGGAGAAGTTGTGTTATTAAAAGGCTGGCAGTAAGGATTTAACCCAGTGACACATCATTAACTGTGGTAACTACAGGTATAAAACAGATTATAAATTAAAAATTTCAATGTCCCACAATGTAAAAATACCAATATTCTGATTGTAGTAGATTGGGGCAAAAGAAGTTGTTCTTAATTTTGCTTCTAAGGCTGACAAATTGAAAAATATAGATTTACTAATACCATTTTTTTTGGGGGGGTTGCACCGTGTGGCTTACGGGATCTCAGTTCCTGGACAAGGGATTGAACCCTAGCCACGGCAGTGAAAACCTGGAATCCTAACAACTAGGCCACCAGGGAACTCCCTACTAATACCATTTAGATGTTTAATAGAACTAAAAACAGTATACTATATTGCTTCCAAAATACCCAATAGGGCTAAGAAACGGAAGGAATTTTTTAAAAGACCACATAATAAAAGATCATTAAAAATAATGGAAGCACACACACACACAAAGAGAAAAGAAAAAAAAAACAACACAAAGGTGACAGAAACAAGATAAATAAAAGGAATTTATTACAGGGTATTAAATGGTTCACATCAGTGGTTCTCAAAGGGTGGTCCCAAAACTAGCACATCACTTGGAAGTCAGTTAAGTGCAAACTTCCAGTCCTACCCCAGACCTACTAAATCAGAAACTCTGGGATGGGGCCAGCACTTCATGTTACAGCAAGACTTTCAGGTGATTCTGCTGCATACTCAAGTTTGAAAACCACCTGCATAGAGGATCACTGGAAGGGTTGGGGAAAAAACGTTTAGGAACAAGTACTTGTCAAATTGAGAAGTTGTTTACAGCTGCTGGTTCAAGAACCACATGGCTTCTCCTCTGCCATGGTGGGGAGCCAGCAGCTGAATCAAGAAGCCCCTGCCATAGCTGATGGCTCCATAAATAAGCTGCTTCTGCAATAATCAGAAAGTGACCAACTGAGGAAGACTCTTCTCTGGCTCCCAGATCCAGAGCCGTATCACTGCCACTATCTGCAACAGCAAAATGCATGCCTTCTGGCCTGCCTCCTCTCTAAACCCAAGTCCAAATTTGAGTTCCTCAAGAGCACATTTGATTGGCAAGGCCTAAATCATATTCAGAATCTTGGATGGAAAAATTCCAGGAAATGAAATTTCTAGCTTTCCAGGCTCTCAGATGGAGGGTGCTCATTCTCTCACATCCCACTTACCCCAGGGTAGAAAGTAGGATCAGTAATTTCTCAATTCCTCTCCAGTGTCAATTCTTGACCAATAGTCCTCCCCATCTTGTAAAAACCTTGTTCCTTCCAAGCTCGTAAAGTTCAGCTAAATCACTGCTAGTCACTCCACTGTCACACCTGAACCTTGTCAGCATATAAAACCTTTTAACCTCTAAAATCACTAAGACACCCAATATCTGATCACAACCTCCCATCATTACAGCTAGACTGCTCAACTACTATCACTATATCTATTCTTTAACCACATTAATTAATCCACTGATCTCTCCAATTTCTCCCTATGTCAGCCACAAACCATCTAGTTTAGACTTCTTTATTTTAATCAGACTCTTGTTGATATTACAAACTTCCTTTCTTTTTGTCTTTTTGTTCCACAGGCCCGGCAAAATTCAAGCCTGGATGAACCAATCACCCATCTTCTCCATGGGAGCATGTAAGCTAGTTGAGCACTAGCGTTCTAGTTGAGCACTAGTTGAGCACACGTTCTCTCTAATCAGCTCCCATACCCTCTCTCCTCCAACGTCTGATACCCTAGTCCTCAGCAGATAACTTAGCCTCAGATTTCTTAAACAATCAAAAACCATACTTCAATTTCTTGTCAGATAACCTAACACTCCCTGCCTCTGAGCCCCTCATCCACTTTCCAAAGCCAAACTTTCCACTTGTGTTCTAGCCCCATGCCCCCTCCTGCCCCACCGAAAGAAAATGAAGATGTTTATCCTTTTCCTTTCCATTGGCTCCTTCTAAACAGAATTTAACGGGAATTCCCTAGTGGTACAGTGGTTAGGGCTCTGCGCTTCCACCGCAGGGGACACGGGTTCAATCCCTAGTGGAGGAACTAAGAACCCGCATACTGTGTGGTGCGCCACCCCCCACTCCCGCCAAAATAAATAAAATATGTGCCTCCCCAAAATAAATAAATAAATATAAAATTTAAAAAATAAACATTTAACTATTTTTTAATTTTCATCTTAACACAAATACAACTATCCTTCAAACCCAGTTCTCCAACTAATATCCTCCTGCCCCTCACAGTCAAACTTTAAGAGCTGTCTGCCCTTGATGTTTTAATCACCCTGCTGCATCCTAACTAGGAGATTGCCCTCAACTCATCACTGAAGCTAAAGTGATCCATAACTGTTGTGTCAATTAGTCCAATACTCTTCTCAGTCTCATTTAACTTGACCTCTCAGCAGCACCAAGGCTCCTTACCACTTGTTTCTTGAAACATTCTCTTTTCTTGAGAAGTAATTCAAGTCCAGTAGCCTTCCAGATGTTTACAAAATTTCCTGTCTTTTACAGGTGTCTTACACCTGTTTGGTAGCTTTTTTGCTTGTTTGCAAACTCACTTTTGTCTCTCCAAAGTATTCAGTTTAGTTTGCTTTCTTTTCTTTTTTAGAATTGTTTTTATAAAATCTTTAGTTGATACAAAATACTTATAAATAAGTGTAGAATATAAAGAACAACAATAAAACACCTGTATATCTGCCATGTTTCAACTTACTTTTAATAGAAACAGTAACTCTTACATACTCAAATTTCCTTAAAATTTAAATATATGTCACAATTATATAAACATAGTGACAAATCAACTTATATTAAAAATGTTCGAACCAATACAATGACTCTTGGCAAGCATTCAGTTCAACTACTTAGAGTGACCGGGCCTATAGGAAAAAAATCTACAGGCTTCGAGAATTCAGTGTGCTATGGGCATCAGTAAAGTATGCTTTATGCAGGAAATGGAAAATGTCAGTTAACAGAGGGAGCTAGTTAAATGGAATCAGTTAAGAGAATTTCTACATGTCTTAAAGATTTTTCCATATCATTTTTCCACATACATCTTTTTCATTCTTCTT
Organism: Tursiops truncatus; assembly: GCF_011762595.2. Lineage (NCBI taxonomy): Eukaryota > Metazoa > Chordata > Mammalia > Artiodactyla > Delphinidae > Tursiops > Tursiops truncatus. The sequence continues at coordinate 67,711,065 of NC_047047.1, read as the reverse complement.
AGTTACTATATGGTGTTCCATAGGATTATAGTTTATTTGGGTATTTCCCATTTAATGGACAATTGGATTATAATACTATTACAAATAATACTGCAGTGAATATTCTAGTATAGATCTCTTCATTAATGAGAAATTATTTTTCTAGAATAATCATCTGAAGTGGAATTACTGTACTGGGTTAAAGGGTATACACATTTCAAAATTTAATAGATACTGCCAAACAGGTCACCAAGGTGAAAAGCAATTTATACTCTTACTAACTGTAAAAATGGGTATACCCATTTTACCACCCCTTGTCAATCTTTGATTTTTGCCAGTCTGATGGGTGAAAGAATTCTTCCCTACTGTATTTATTTGCATTGTCCTGGTAATAATTGAGATTAGCAACTTTTTATATGTTGGACATCTGTCTTTTATGAATTGCCGATACACATAATTTGTCCATATTTCTACAGGACAAATTGATCATTCCTTATTTATCTGTGCAGTTATTTATGTTGCAAATATTTTCTCTCTGTATCTACCTTTTAAAAAAACTTTGCTTATGTTTCTTGCTAAACTGAAGTTAAATTTTATGAGTTAAATTTCTCAGTCTTCTCTTTTCTGGCTTCTGTTTGTGTCTTTTTTTTTTTGGCCATGTTGCATGATGCGGGGATCTTAGTTCCCTGACCAGGGATCGAACCCGTACCCCCTGCCGTGGAAGTGCAGAGTCCTAACCACTGGACCACCAGGGAATTCCCCTGTTTGTGTCTTAAAAAGGCATTTCCTACCCCACTGATATAATATCAGAATATAAGATATCTTCTTTTATTTTCTTCTAATAATTTTTCTAGTTTTGGATTTTACATGTAGCTCTTTAGCCCATCTGGAATTTTCTTATCATAAGAGATACGGGTATTTACTTATTCCATATCTATCTTCCTTAAAAGTTTCATGAGATAGGGCTCTTGTCTATCTGACTCACTATTGTATCTAGAACCTGGTACGTGGTAAGCACAATAATTAACCTTTATTGATTGAACAACTAACTTCTCAAGGTACAAAAATCTCTAAAAGGATTCACTTCTCATAGAAGGCATGGCATTGGTGGTTAATTTCTATTTTTGACTACACAATGCAAATCCTGGACACAAGTAAAGGATGTTTAGTAAATGTGTACCAGAGTTTATGAAATTTTGCATCGGCACCCCAACTTGTCTGGTTCCCATGCTGCTCCAAGGCTGCCAGCCTGATCTCCCCAGATGTGGAAAATGATTAGATAACACTGCTCCTCAAGTATGGAGTTACTTTACACACACTGTTTGGTCTAATACATTGTCTCCCAAAGTGTTCCTATGGTACAACTGGTGGTATGCAAGATGATTTCTGAGATACAAAAATGAACGATTTTATTTGACTAATTGTGTTTTTATTTTAACTTGTATATATAAAAAGAAAACTATAACTAGTCCATGAAACCCATGGTTTCATCTACATTGTTTAGATCAAGACTAAAGCACTTAAATCTTAAAATTAAATCAATTTAAAGAAAATTACTAAGAAAACAATACTACAGTTGATAAGAAGGGGTGGCCAAAAGAGACGAAGGTACAGGAATGACAGATTTGTGTAACAATATGCCCCTGGGACTATAAGCCTTGGCCATACCCTGCACCCCTCTAACAAAGTGAGTTACCACGGGTGAAGCTGAAGTCACCACCTCTGCCTTCCCCAACAGAAAGCCAAGTTGCTGCAGGATAAAAGGACTAGATTGGGAAACATAACTGGCCCCTGGCTGCGCCAATGAGGTTGCAGCGCGCGGGGCACAACCCCCAGGGTTAGAAGAGCCTCACCGAGGAAGAGGCTGGAAAACAGCAGAATGAAAAGACCGACCCGCTACCTCTCTAGGGGTGACCGCCTGCCCTTTCTCAGTCCTGGGCGTCGGGTAGCTTTCACCACTAGCCTGTTCGGGAAGCGAGCCCTGAGTTTCGTAAGGCTGAGGACTACGGTAGGTTCGCAGAGTCCGAGGGTTGCAATGTAGGCAGCGCGGCGGCCGGGACACAGGACGAGGTGTTACAGACACCGCGTGGGGAAAGAAGGCGAGACCCGAGGAGAGCAGAGATGGGGGATGCACGGTTGCCACCGTGGGTTAGGGAGGTGGGGACCACGACGGTTTCCGGAGGAGTTCAGGGGCTGGAGGTCGCGATGCTGTGCAGAGGCGGAAAAGCGGAGCCGGAGTTGGTTCCCAATATCTTAGTGCTACCGAAAAAGAAGTGGGGTGGGGGGGTAGTAATCGTGGGGCCCCGCACATCCCGCTGTGGTACACTCACCCTCACCAAAGTCCTTCCGGAAGTCCAAGTTCGAAGATGGCGCCGCCTGTCTGGTCGCCGTTTTATGACGAAATCTGGTAGCTACTCTTCATTGACGTCCCCCCCCCGTGTACAAGGTAAACACGTGGGCTTGGTTGGGAGTTTGTGCCCCAGGACGTTTTCTAGTAGACTATGTATCCCATAATGCAGTGCGGCGAGCGTCCCGAGCCCTGTCGCAGCGGGCGCAGCTCCCGGGCCTTAGCGGCGCAGGGGACGCCTCTGCACGGCCTTATGGGAATTGCAGTGTCCCGAAGGGAACTGACGCCTGCGCGGTGATAGTCGTCGCGCCCCGCCGGTTCCCACGCGGCTTCTACTCGAGCCTCGACACTGCGAGTGCCCAGGCCTGAGTGTCGCTCCCGAGCGCGGAATCCTGGCTTTCTGTCGAGACTACCGGCCTGTGGCGGGCAGGGACGGGCCGATGTGAGAATATTGACCTGCAGCCCCGCCGTCGAGCCGGAGACTGGAAGACAAAGGAATCCTTGCCTCGGGGGACGACTCCGGCTTCCCCCTCAGGGCAGCCTCCAGCAGATCCAGCCACTAGTGAAGTCATGGACCCAAGACGGAAACACAGTGAAAGGGAAGAGCAGTAGAAAAGCCTGGCATGGGGACGCTCTACTCAAGTGATCCTCGGGCTTGGACCCACCCCTTGGTCGTAGGCCTTGCCCCACTCCCTCCCTGGGAAGTAGGATGCTGCTGGAGAAAGAATGTAACAAACTTCCGCCCTTTCCTGAGGCATTTAAAGCTGTGTAAATCTCACAGGTGTCCATACACCGAATAGTGGAGTTCAGGATGTATAAACAAACAGGAAAGGGTGGAGTAAACCAATCTTTCTCTTCCCAGATAATCTCATCTATTAAATTACCGTGGTTACACAAAACATTTAAGAAAAGCTTGGGAGAAGCTAGCTAAGATTTAAAATCTAGAGCAAGGGGGGCTCCCGTCCCATTTGCCCTAAGTGGCCTAAAGACAGCTAAGGCTGCGCTGTGGCTTAGGACTGACTCCTTTCTGAGAGTGCAAAATCGGGTGCAGTCGAGGCTGCAGTTCCTCTAATACGGGGTATCTACAGTGCTTGTCCGATGAACAGCTCTCAACTTGATAACTTCAAGCATTTATTTTTCTATTAAAATTGTTTTCAAGCATTTATTTCTGTAATGAACAAATCTGACTCTTCTCCATTCCTGTTGCCTCAGATTAGACTATCTTTGACTTCCCCTAAAGCAAAATCTTTTTTATACTAATAATTGTATTTATTTTGGGGATAAGACATTCACATGGCTGCAAATTCAAAAGATACATAGGATATAAAGTGAAGAGTACCTTTCACCTGTCTCCAGCCTCCCAGACCACATCCACCCAGGCAGTTTTCTTGTTACAGGTCCAAGATACTTTCTGTATTTATACACATGCAAATACATATATATCTCCCCCTCACACACACACCTTTTTTTTTTTAACCTTTTGGCCGCGCTGCGCATGTGGGATCTAGTTCCCCAGCCAGGGAATCTTTCCCCTTTTTAATTCAAACAGCAACTACACACACTGTCCTGCACCTTACTTCTTTTGAGTGTACCTTGGAGACTATTCCATTTCTCTATATAAAAACCTTCCTTATTCTTTGTTATGATTGCTTAGTATGTAATTATATGAATGTAGTAATAATTAGCCCTTATTATTAATGGATATCCAGGTGGTTTCCAGTCTTTTGCTATTATAAACAATGCTGCTATAAATAACTCTGTATCTAAGCTACTTCAAATGTGCAACTATATGGCTAGCATTAAGTTCCTAGAAGCAGAATTGCTGGACCAAAGTTTAGGTGCATTTGTGATTTTGATTGATAGGCAATCTCTTTTTAATTGATCTGGTTCTCTGCCTCTAATCTCTACCAGCTACCAGCTAAAGCACAGAGCTCACCCTGTTGAACCTCTGCTTAATTTTGATGATTGAGTGGTATGCTCAATATGTAAAAAAACATGAATTCATCATAATCTTTATAGAGAGAAAGCCAAAAATGCAACAACTTCTCATTGTATGCCACTGGAAGTAACCAGTGATCAATCCTGAAAACTGGCAATTAAAAGGAAAGAATTAAACATTTATCTTGCCTTTCCAGTATGGACTGTAATTCAGAATAGTAACTGATGAGAGGGAGTTCTTTATAGAAGATTATTAGCTAGTACGTATGGAATGATGTAATTAGGAAAAAAAATTCACCATGTTGCATCCTCTAATGAAATAATTCAGGCAACAATAAAAGTGGATGAAACCACTAAATAAAAGTTTGTTGGGAAACTTTAAAACACCTAGACCCTTTCATCACTGAAAATGGACCAACCAACCTGATGGCAAGGCAGTATGAAACATACTCAACCTGGTTCCTGGCACAAGTCTATGTCATGAGAAAAGAAGGGGCGGGGTTGGAGAGACTGCTTTTGATTACAAAAAATTTAAAACAAAATAACAACATGTAATATATGGATTTGTTTGGATCCTGATTCAACAGTAAAAAGCTGCTTTTGAGACAATCAAGGAAATTTGATTATGGCTTGGACAATAAGGAAGAGTTTAATAAGTGTAATGACATGGTAAGCTTCCATATTTTTTAGAGACATAATGACGTTTGGAGGAGTAAAACGATATAATGACTGGGATTTGCTCTAATACAACTTCAGCAAGGAAAAAAAGGGAAACAAAAAAAGCATATGTGGCGAATCTTGATAATTACTACATTTGGTGATGGGGATTCTTTGTATAGTTCACTGTACTTCTATGCTGCTTGAAATTTTTCAATAAAACATACACACACGTACACACACACACACACACACACACACACAAAATGGATGACTCTAACATATTTTTTAGGCTAACCACAATGGTTAGACTCTCACAATCTGGACCCAATCCAACCTACGTTGGCAGCTGTATCACTAATTGTCCACATAAGCCAAGGTTCTAGCTTTACCACACTACTTGACACTTTGGAATTGGCCAGTCATTTTAAGGCCTATTCTGTAGTCTAAGTTATTTCCTCTGTTCACCTGCGTTCTCATTCTTTTCCAACTGGGAAACTTCTTATCCTTCAAGGACTAGGTCAGATTTTACCTGTGAAGTCTTCTCCAACCTCACTAGATCTCCTGGCAACATCCTAGGTTACTTCCAATGAACTCTGTTCATACTACTAGTAGAATGTATCTCATAGTGTAGATGTCATCTGTCTTCCTCCATCATGATGAGTACTCCTTAATGGCAGATAGCGTAAAAATTACAGGCACAGTCTCTAGATCCAGAATGCCGGAGATCACATGCCGGTTTAGTTAGTGTTACCTTGGGCGAGTAACTTAACCTCTCTGTGCCCCAGTTATCTCATCTATAAAATCACACTTCATAGAGTGGTATTAATCTTCCTAAATGGATAAAACAGGACTACAACAGTTTATGACACACAGTAAATACTCAATACTAAGGATACAAAATATTAATATATTAATGTGTAACTATTTAACGTAAATATCAATATATTGGTTTAACTTAAATATTAATGTAATAATAATACTAAAATACTAAGGATAGGACTCTTATTTGTCCTTATTATACTCTTCCTCATGTCTAGCTCAGTGTCTGGCACATAGATACTCAATAAATGGTTGATGACTTGGATAGTTTATGGTCTCCATACTGACCTTCACTTTGGCCCCAAAGCACTGGCATGGAGGTTGGTAGCAGGTGCTAAGAGGGGCTGGACAGTCTGGACTCCTAACCTAAGTGGTGGCAATGCTAAAAGAGATAAAAGGCAGCAGAGTTGCTAAGTGTAGGGAGTATGTCATTTATTGACCCTGTGTTCACCCACTCACTGGTCACTACTCTTGACTCGCAGCACAACAGGTACAGAACTGCAAGGGATCATGCCCAGCTCCGTGATCACCAGATCCACCAGTTCTGGGGGGGTCACATCATAGACCAGATTCAACAACCGTAGGGACGAGTGGTTCTGCCAGTCAGCCAGGGCCACACGTTCTCCTCGCTCACACAGCAGATCGTCAGGGTCATCTGCAATGGGAGGTGTACCCTTTTATGTACTTTTAAAAAATAAGCTGTGGGGCTTCCCTGGTGGCGCAGTGGTTGAGAGTCCGCCTGCCGATGCAGGGGACACGGGTTTGTGCCCCATCTGGGAAGATCCCACATGCCACGGAGCAGCTGGGCCCGTGAGCCATGGCCGCTGAGCCTGCGCGTCCGGAGCCTGTGCTCCGCAACGGGAGGGGCCACAACGGTGAGAGGCCCGTGCACCGCAAAAAAAAAAAAAAAAAATAAGCTGTGGTCTTCCCTTGTGGCACGGTAGTTAAGAATCCACCTGCCAATGCAGGGGACATAGGTTCGAGCCCTGGTCCAGGAAGATCCCACATGCTGCGGAGCAACTAAGCCCGTGCGCCACAACTACTGCGCCTGCGCTCTAGAGCCCGTGAGCCACAACTACTGAAGTCTGCACACCTAGAGCCCGTGTCCGCAGTGAGAAGCCCGCGCACTGCAATGAAGAGTGACCCCCCACTCGCCGCAACTAGAGAAAGCTCGCGCACAGCAACTAAGACCCAACGCAGCCAAAAATAAATAAATAAAATAAATTTATAAAAAAATAAAAATAGAAAATAAGTTGTACTTCAACCTCCCCTCTCCCTCCCAAATCTTCTCAGGTCCCTGGAACCTTCTCTCCTGCCCTCCTGGGCCTCCTTACCTAGCTCATTAGAGACAAAGGCATCAGTCTGCACACGCTCACAAAACTTGTATGTTTCACAGCAGACCAGCACTGGCACATTATGGGCCCGTGCCACCAGGGCCAGCTGTGCTGTCCCTACCCGTGACATCACAGACCCGTTGGCCAGGAGTGCATGAGCTCCCAACAGCAGCTTAGAAACCTATTTTGGAGAGTAGAGAGGAGGAAAAAAAATGTCATGTGTGACCAATGCAGAATAAGGTTCCCAATTCTTACCCAGGACAGCAATATTAAGGCAATGGGTAACAAATCTTAATAAAGGCTCTTGGAAAACACCTGACCGTTGACTCACCGCACCACCCACAGGAAAACTAAACTCTTTAGTCCTGTTCCCTCTCAGCGGCTACTAGTTTTATATAAGGTTCTTGCAATAGGTAGACATGCTGTATAACGTGCTGTAGATGCTTCTCCTACTAAATATAAACACAGCTGTATAATTCTAGTACTTCTAGACAATTGCAACGTTGGGAAGGCAAGACTATGTCTATACTACTATACCCTTTTACTCCAACTTTGGAGTTCTTTTCCTCTGCCCTCACCTCTGGGAGCACATAGGAAGCTGCAGGAATCAGCAGGTAGGAGGCAGGGACCCCAGCACGGACCAGAAAACGTAGTGTGTGCTTTCCCTCCAGCCGTGGCCGGCTGTCCACCACTACCACCCGAAACCGCCGGCCCTTAGCCCAAGCCTCCTGAAGAATTCGTGATACCAGAGATGAGCTAGAGTGAATGGAGAGGAGGATTCAGTTATAGATGTCACTGACTGATGGTCAGCTCATTCCTAAAGGGCAAAGGGGCAGTTCCTTCTTCAAATCATTTCACTCCCCAATTTTCTCAGTCACAGGGTCTGGCCCATACCGTCCATATACCAGGATTACATCTCCATTACTGATCTTCTCATAAGCAGAGCGTGAGATTGCCTGAGCTGCAAGCACAATCTTCTCTTGCACATATCGATCGATGGCTGCTCGAAGTTCTGACTTGGCCTAAATGGAGCAAGATACTTATGAAACAAAAAACAGACACAACCCTTTGATTATCATGCTGGATGCTTGAATATGCATATAATGACAGGCCTAAAGGGGGCCCAAGTCAGACAGACCCACCATCTCCTTAACCCTTGACCAGGCAGACCAGAGAGTTGCCCCTTCTGGGACCCCCAACATGTTTCCAGCTCTATCCCCCAGGTGCATGCCTCGCTCATTCCTCATACTCATCACCTCCTCTTCCCGCTTGGAGCTGCTCACACCCGTGATCTCCTTGTTAAGGAACTTGATGGCGTTGTACATGCTCGCTGACAGGGGACGGCACTGAGTCAGGAAGCTACAAAAACAACACCTTGCATCTGTGCAACTCTTCACAGCTCACAAAGCTTTCACATTTAAAAACATTTTTTTTAAAGAGAAGACAGAAAAATGAAAATAGAGGTAGAAGAGCAAGAAAAAGGCTCCAAGTGCAATATAAATTCAGTATTTGGCATCGTTAGTTTTCTTGGCTTTGTGCATGTTAGACCTGGTATTTCTACTGATAGAGTATTCCTATAGTTTCTCATACTGTTCAGTTTGACAGTCCTCAATAGTAACTAATACTAATTTTCTAGGGTGTCAAATTCAGAACCAGGCAGATCCATCTCCTGACCCTAAACATGGTCCTAAAGTAAATCGCTTGAGGAAATTGGATCCCAAAGATTACAGGTGGGGAATTTTGAAGTGTGTCCACATTTCACTGGAGATCAAAGAAGCCTAACTAAAAGAATTGTAGGCTGACTCACATGACAACTTCTTTTTGAAAGGGTTTTTTATCTTGAAGATTATGAGTTTGGAGGAACTAAGGTGATTGGCAGTGGAAAGAATCAGAACGTGTGAAATTCCTTGAAAATTTATTGACTTAAATAACTTTGTGTTACACATACTAAAAAAAAAAACCCTTTATGCTTTGAAAAAAAGAAAAACAAAAAGGGTCTAAGAAAAGGACTGAGCAAGGTGGGGTGGGAGCGGATGTGCAGTGGTCATCCTTACCTGAAGTAGGGCTTTAGTTTATTCACTAGGTCCCTTGACAGTTCTTCACTGGGAGGTGTGGTGTAATCCTGAATCACCTGTAGGGTACACAAGGTGATCAGCAAACTGCGCCCTAACAAAAGTCTCTGAAAGGGGGACAGGGTAAGCTTCTCTGAGGAAAGTCTTCTGAGGGTGGAGTCATTCCCTCTTCCCCCCAGAGATTACTCTGGGTGAGAGAAGCCGGGGTAGTGTTGGGGAAGGTGAGGCTGGATCATAAGAGATAACAAGATGGGACATACCTGCTGCAAGGCACGAAGCAAGGCAATGCACCGGGCATTGGAGCCACTGACCAGGCCCTGGGAGTACTGCAGGCCGAGTCGCACCATGGCTGGGTGGATCACAGAGGATGGGATGCTGATGGGATGGCGGTGTCACACACTTTGCAAGGGAACTTGAACACCTACCGCCCACCTTCCCCTGATGAAAAGGAACCTCCTTCACTCGCACAGACACCCCCATTTGAAGAAGCATGCCTTGTGTTCATGCTTCTTTCCACAGATCCAACCTCAAGTTTCCAGTCACTTTCAAAACAGAATTACTAAAACTCCTCATGCTTAAAAGTTATGACAATTTCATAAGCTCCTACCTCATAAACTGGGTTAGAGAGTTTTGTCTGCTGTACTGGGGTAGGTGGGAGAAGAGACTGACTTTGGATCCATAATCCTTTCGTGTAGGAACCTTGACAAAACAGGGGAACAGGACCAAGGGCCCAGAGTTTAAAACTGTGGGATAATGCTGGGAAGGAAGAAGATGGTGAGCCAAATACGCATCCTTTTCCAGGGTCTCACTTCGCCCCGAGCACCTTTCCTCTCTCTATTCCATCTCCCTAGGCTCTTTCTGGCCACACACCAAACCCACTTCCTACCTGCTGTCGTTCTGTTTTTTTAACAAGCCTCCTCAAAAGCGTGGGGTCATCAACCTGACTATGCTCGGGTAGACGCTTCACTCCTAGAAGATAACAATCGTGTTTTCAAGACACTGTAGGTGATAATGAGAAATCTGCTTTCAGGGCATAAGGGACATCAAGAAAGATTTAAAAGAGAGATGGAAAAAAACAGGAGAAAAGAGTAGAAAAAGAAACAGGGGTAGGATGAGGTTAAGGAGAGAATTGTGAACTCTGGGAACCAAGGTGAAAATTGGGAGCTGTTTTACTGTGGGGAAGCCTGAGCTAACATAGGCATTTGAATCAACAGAGGTCTTTAAGTGAAGATACCTGAGGGGGTTTCTCCAGCTGTGCTGGGGCAGGCCTGAGGAGGTGGGCCTCCTTGGTCCCCTTTTCTTGCCTGCTTCAGGGCCCGCTCAGCCTCCTGCTTGGCCCGCCTTTCAGCTCGAAGTTCAGCCTTACTCCGACCTGCTGGAACTTTCTCCTTGGCACTGCCCAACTGACTATCCAGTCCAGGCAGGTCTTTGGTCGGGCCTGCTGAAGGTAGAAGGAAGAGGTGCCCAAGCCCTAGGTAGGTAATAGCTATGCCCCAACCAAAGCTTCTTTTCCTGTTTATCTAAACTTTTTCCCTTTTTACTTGTTCAAACCAACTTTGTCCTATCTCCCCCTCTTCTCTCCCACCACATCCCTTTACCAGCTCCACACCCCAGCCCTTTAAAAAAGCCCCCCGCACCTTGACATTGGGCTGCAGAGACAGCAGAGCCAGTTTCTGGTTCTGCCCCCTTTTCCTCCTTCCGTTTCTTCTTCTGCTGTTTCTTTTCCTTCCGAAGCTGCAGCTTTTCTTCTTGGGTCATCTCCCTCCCCCCTGCCTAAGACACAGACATAGAACACTAACCTTCCCCAACAATTCCAAAAATGAATAAACACTACTGGATACTTACTAGTCTCCCACAGGATCCCTAATCCTTCCTAAGTCTCAGAAGCTACCTGTTACGAGCTTAGAGCCCACAGGGATCGAAGTTTCTCCTGCAGATCACAGTCACATTACCATTAGGGCTGAAAAAGCTCTGTAAAATCTCTTGGCTTTACCAAGAAATAAAGTGAAACGGGGATGAAGATTGGGTCGGAACGAAGTTGACACGGCCTCCTGCGTACCGCCTGACAGGCGGCTAGGGAGGGCACCCGCACTTACCCCAGGCCGAGGAACAAGCTCCGCCTTCATCCCAGATCCCGAGTCTGCATCAGAAAACAGGGCACAAAGTGAACCAGAGAGGCTCCGGGAGGGTTTGCGGGGACACGTATTCGGCGCTGCTGGCTGCTGGGTCTGCATGACCAAGGGTCCGCCACCAGGCGGGAGGTGAGCCGGGGATCGGCGTGGGGGACGCAGTGCGCGGCAGGATCAAAGGGAAGGGGGCGGGGGAAGGAAGAAGCACGCACACCTCCCGGAGGAACAAGCCGGTCCGCGGCACGGAGTGCGCCCGAAGCAGTGCGGACCAGAGTCCGGCGTGGCGCGGGAACCGAACGACAAGGCCCGGAGGTACTCAGGGCCCATCAGTAGCCGTCCGAGGCCCGTCCGCTCGCGTACCTGTTTGTGTGCCCGGCCCTTCACTCACCCTCGCGAACAGCCACGGCCACGGCAGCCATCATCCTCCGTCCTGGGCTCCGCCCGCCTGGGTCACAGGGACTACAAGCGCTCCCTGGGCCGACAGCCTCGGCGCGCAGCCCCAACCGGACTACAAGCCCCGAAGTGCTCTGGGGCTCTGCACCTGGCTACGGGTCGCGATAAGGGCCTTTTCAGCTTTGGGCTCCCAATCCCGGCTGTCGGCTCTTGCCCTTTAGACTACAGTTCCCAGGATGCCGGGGGCGCTGCGCCCCAGAGCGGACTTCCCCAGCCCTTCCCACCTCTGATCGCAAGTCCCCCCCGCAAAATGGCGAGCGAGGCTGCGGGGACGTGCTGAGGAGCGGAGGCGAGCGTGCAAAGCCGCTGTGGCCCTCAGAGTCCGGACCCTGCCGGGCCCTGCCGCAGGGAACATGCACTTTTCCATTCCTGAAACCGAGTCCCGCAGCGGGGACAGCGGCGGCTCCGCCTACGTGGTGAGGAGCGGCCGGAGCCCGGCCGGGTAGGGGCGGGGATAACGGGCCGGAGCCCTCTCCGAGCGGCCTCCGAAGTCTGGCCGCCACCTTTCGGGCCTGGTGACAGGCCGCCGAGTCCCGACGGCCTCGATGGGAGCTTATATTACGTCTCAGATTCATCCAAAGGTCGCCCCAGCTCCTGTAGTTCCTTTGTTCGGCCGCATCGCCTCCCCCGGCTGGGCCGCGGCTATTCTGGTGGGCGTCCCTGGCCTCTTGGGGAGGAAGACTGCAGCCTGAGCGCCCGGGTTTTCCCCGACTGGTCCTTCTGCTTTGGGACCTGGCTCTGGGGAAAATCGTCTGGGCACCTTTGGACGATCTCGGCGCGTTGCTCAGGCGGAGCTGTGGCAGGCAACTTCCGGCCAGGGTTCTCAAGCCCCGCCAAAATGGCGAGCGAGGCGAGCGACCCTAAACAAGATCGCGACCCTAAACTGCTTGCCTGCTTTTGTGTCCTCAGGCCTATAACATTCACGTGAATGGAGTCCTGCACTGTCGGGTGCGCTACAGCCAACTCCTGGGGCTGCACGAGCAGGTGGGACTAGCACCCCTGCCTTGAGGCAGCTTCAAGCCCTTTTCTACACCTGGGCATCAGTGTCTCCATTTCCCTCCCCGTCGCTTTCTCGTAGGCTGTAGTTCCCCTTTAATCACTGCCACAGGGAAGGATTTGGTGCTTTATCTCATCGTCTGACATTTCCGGGGAACTCCCAGGAAGCTTAATGTCTGCCCCTAACTGCTCCTCCCTATACTCACATACTCCCTCCTTTCTTCTCTGTCCCCATCTTACACAGCCTGTACACTGCCTGTGCCTGTGCATGGAGAAAACGACAACCCTTCCCCCTAAGCTGCCAAAGCACTTTCCTCCTGTCATCTGAGCTGCAACTTGAAATTCTTTTTTCCTGCTCATATTGATACAAACCATTCACCAGTTTCTGTCTGTGTTCCTTGACTCACCTGAGCGGGTGTAGCTGTTCCAGCTATCCTTATGTGTCTGTGATGTAATGTTTCTTTGTTCTCCTCACCAGATTCTGAGCTCTGTATTTAACTCGGTACAGAGTCCTGGTTTTACTGATAACTAGTTGTGCAACCCTGAGCAAGTTACCTGATTTCTTTGGGCCTCAGCTTCTGCAACTGAAAAATAGAGTCATTGATCTGCAAAGTCCCTTTAAGTCCTAAAATACTTCGTGAATATATTTAGCTATTACTTAACTGTGCACATAAACTTTCTTTACCAAGCCTTTTGCTTCCTATGAGGGTTCAATGAACACAGCTTTACTAGATAAGCAAGGGTCTCCCTAGGCCCTGGCCCTATACAAACCCTTCCCACACTGGAGGAACAGACTTGTACACTGTAAGATTGGAAAGAACATATATCTAGGACAGAGGAACGGCTCCCTTGGGATGCTGCCCCTGCCAAAGGAATGATTTCCTGGATGACCAGGGTAGATAGGGGAGCAGGGACTAAGGAAAGGGAAGGGGAGCCCAAGAGAACATTATGAATGTGGATTGCCTCTTCTCATTTGCTATGTTTATGTGAAGAGTTGTATCTCTTTCTCCAAATAGCTTCGGAAGGAATACGGGGCCAATGTGCTTCCTGCATTTCCCCCAAAGAAGCTTTTCTCTCTGACACCCGCTGAGGTAGAACAGAGGAGAGAGCAGTTAGAGAAGTACATGCAAGCTGGTGAGTGGTTGGAGGGAACTTTAGGCTGACTCTGTTGAGGACTATGGAGAGAGACTCAAAACAGCTGCTTTTGTAGAAGGTCCTGAAGGAATCTGTACATCTGGGAAGCCTACTGTTTTATCTATTATTTAATTAGCAAAAGTAAATAGCATGCAAGGATGCTGTGGTATCTAGGTACCAGCAAAGCAATTTGGGCACTGACATCTATGAGGAATACTAATATGGCACTAACTAGTCTTAAAGCAGTTTCGATCGGTGGGGAGAACTTAACTTGTATCTGATGTGCTTTAGATGAACATTATTTTTCCCTGGTTCTATAGACTGGACTCAACTAGATGGTAGCCAAGGGTGGGGCAGGTGAAGAATTTATGCAAACAGCGAGTGAGGTGAGGCCAGTTGGGAGATGTGACAAGCCACCATCAGCCCAGGAAAGGGGACCTGGGGGGGCTGCCAAAAAGAGAACTGGGGGGATCCAAGAGGGAATCATAAGTTATTAGAACATCATTCTCTTGTCCCCACAGTTCGGCAAGACCCATTGCTTGGGAGCAGTGAGACCTTCAATAGTTTCTTGCGTCGGGCACAACAGGTAAGGCTTTGGATGGGACCAAGTTTTAAGGGAAGCACCTTCCTGCAGGGCCACATCATTTTAATGAGGTGGGTACAGAGGAGCCATCCTGGCACCTTTCTGTATGGAATGGGGCTTCTGCTGTACCAGTGAAATCAAGGAAACCCAGTCTATAATTAAACAGCTGAGAATAAAGTCACCAGAGGGACCTACAATACAACATAGTTGGGAAGGGTCAGAGCTGGACGCTGGGCATGTTGTTAACAAGGTGCCTCCCATTCCCGTGTATGCCCACAACCAGGAGACACAGCAGGTCCCAACAGAAGAGGTCTCCTTGGAAGTGCTGCTTAGCAACGGGCAGAAAGTTCTGGTCAATGTGCTAACTTCAGATCAGACTGAGGATGTCCTGGAGGTGAGGCGCTTGTTCTGCACTGCTCCTCCTCCCCCTGCACCCCAGGTTCCCAGGCTTGGGGTGATTGGAACCATCCAGCATGATGAGCTGTATTTCCTTCCTTTTTCCTAGGCTGTGGCTGCAAAGCTGGATCTTCCAGATGACTTGATCGGATACTTTAGTCTCTTTCTAGTTCGAGAAAAAGAGGATGGAGCCTTTTCGTGTGAGTTTGTCTGGACTTTACAGCTTCCCTCTGTTTCCACTAGTGAACTTGCCTGTCTTCCCCAAGAATGTGGCATTTCCCCAGGGCTTCTCGCTTGATTTCCCTCCCCTGAGTTTCATGACATTTTCTTTTTCTTTTCTTTTTTTTTACACCCATAGTTGTACGGAAGTTGCAAGAGTTTGAGCTGCCTTATGTGTCTGTTGCCAGTCTTCGGAGTCAAGAGTATAAGATTATGCTAAGAAAGAGGTCAGGGCTGGGCTTGGAGGAGGGAGAGGGTGCTGGACTGGATTATGGGGCCACGTATTGAGACAGAATAATCTGGACAAGGGGGTAGTGCTGGGTGTTTCTACCAGGCCTCCCAAACTTCCTCCAACTGTATCACCATTAGCCCCATAGTTCCAGATTGCTCCGGTTTTGCCCCTTTTGCATTCTGCCTCTTGCCTTCCCCCAGCTTAGCCCCATTACCCCTTTCCACCCCTTGGCCTCACAGTTATTGGGACTCTGCCTATGACGACGATGTCATGGAGAACCGGGTTGGCCTGAACCTGCTTTATGCTCAGGTGAGCTTGGAGCTGCCTCAGAACCCTTCCCCTGAAAATGGCTCTGGTGTCCCTCTGCCAAGAAAACTCCTTTCGTATCTTTACTGCCAGTTCATGGGGAAGTTTCTAGAATACTCTCAGGGCATCTGGCACAACCTCTACTCTCCCTGCTTTGTAAGCTGATATGGTCAAGGACTCAACTGCGAAGAGCTTGCTCAAATGTGGGGTGAGGGGTCAGGCTGGGCAGAGGTAACTGGACACTCTTTGGGTCTCTGACTGGGAGCCCCGAACACCCCACCCCTTGTCTCCGCCGCAGACAGTATCAGACATTGAGCGTGGGTGGATCCTAGTCACCAAGGAGCAGCACCGGCAGCTCAAATCACTGCAAGAGAAGGTCTCCAAGAAGGAGGTGAGCCCTGCCTCCCTGTCTCCCTCCAAGGGGTTGCTTCCTCTGGGCTGTCCCACTTCCCCTCCTGACCCGTCCCGCCTGCTGACTGGGTTTCAGTTCCTGCGGCTGGCCCAGACGCTGCGGCACTATGGCTACTTGCGCTTCGATGCCTGTGTGGCTGACTTCCCGGAGAAGGACTGTCCAGTGGTGGTGAGCGCAGGCAACAGTGAGCTCAGCCTCCAGCTCCGCCTGCCTGGCCAGCAACTCCGTGAAGGCTCCTTTCGGGTCACCCGCATGCGGTGCTGGCGGGTCACCTCCTCTGTGAGTTGGGGTAGGAGGGGGAGACCTTTGGGATGGAGGCCCGGCAAGCCTTGAGCTTTGGGAATGGGCTGGAGTGGGTCAGGGAGAGGCACATCGGTCAGAATGAGCTCAGCCTAATTCTTACCCTTCCTCTCCCAGGTGCCACTGCCCAGTGGAGGCACAAGCAGCCCAGGTCGGGGCCGGGGTGAGGTGCGCCTGGAACTGGCTTTTGAATACCTCATGAGCAAGGACCGGCTACAGTGGGTCACCATCACCAGCCCCCAGGTGTGAGCCCACCCTCAGGCCTCCTCTGGAGCCCATTGCACCGTCTCTCTTAGATACCCAAGTCTAGGGCTTCCAGGACTCCATGTGAGTGGGAGCCCTTGTCTTAGGGGTGCTGGGCTCAGGATGACCACCCAGTCAGGCTGAGCTCTCTCCTTGCCCTCAGGCTATCATGATGAGCATCTGCTTGCAGTCCATGGTGGATGAACTGATGGTGAAGAAATCCGGCGGCAGTATCAGGAAGGTAAGCAGCAAGCACAGACCCAGCAGCTGCGTGGCTGTGCTCTCCCTGCCTTTTGTCCTCGGTGTGATGCCTCTCCTGAGAGGGAGGGGAAGGGACTGGGATGCCAAAGCGGGTGATCAGCCCTTATCAGCGCCTCATGTCTCCATCCCCAGATGCTACGCCGGCGGGTGGGGGGCACCCTGAGACGCTCAGACAGCCAGCAAGCAGTGAAGTCCCCACCGCTGCTTGTAAGTACTACTCCCTGGTCAGTCCCCCAGCCCCCAGGCCTTGCATCACCTCCCCAGTGAGGTCTCTGACACCTCTGCCTCCTCCTCCCCAGGAGTCACCTGATGCCAGCCGGGAGTCCATGGTCAAACTCTCAGTGAGTTTCCCACGAGGGTTGGTGAGGTTGGCGTTTGTAGGGGACCTTAGGGAGGCTTGAGCCCTCTGACCCCGACCCTGCCTTTATTACAGAGCAAGCTGAGTGCCGTGAGCTTGCGGGGGATTGGCACTCCCAGTACAGATGCCAGTGCCAGTGATGTCCACGGCAATTTCGCCTTTGAGGGCATTGGAGATGAGGATCTGTGATCTCCAGAGCTCGGATGTCTGCCCTCTACCCTGGAGGAGTGTTCAGAAACTTGCCCTGTGCCTGTATCCCCCAAACTGGGGTATTTTTCTTCGTATTGTCCCCTTTTCTCCTCGGCCAGGGGCCTCCTAACCTGCCTTCCCTTCCCCTCCCCAGGGCTGGCTATACAAAGGATCGCTCAGAGCTGGCCTTCAATGCCAAATTAGCATTTAGTATTTTGCACAAAGTCCACGGGACCATGGCTACCTGCCTGGGGAGGAACCACAACTCCCCCCAGGCTGCTTCTGGCTTCTCGGGGCCATGAGCCAAGGGGATGGGCAGAGGTCTGTGTATGGTCTGGCCCAGCTCCCCATCATTAAACTCAGCCTGATTGCTGCCTACCTCTGGTTCCCTCTCACTGCCCCTGCTCCCCCCATCACAGAATGGACTGCTGTGCTACGGGTGAGGCCAAGCGGTGCTTGCCACTGCCAACTCAGCATAGACGTGGCTTTGTTAGTGTTTCCTTTATTATAAAGCACTGAAATAAGTTAAATAAACAGGTGCGAGGCTGGACAGTCCCCCAGCCAGTTCATCCACCGCCCCTGGGAGCAGTGGAGGTGGATACAGGGCCCTTCTCACTGAGCTTATGAAGTCGCATCAGTCAAGGCAAGGCCCCCCTGGTCCATATGGGCCCCCGCCCATGGGGTTTGGACTGGTCCGTATAGTGCCTAGGTTAGTCTGTGTGGAGCCCCTGGCCAGCGGGGGAGGAAGGTAAAGGTGGCTTCTGGTCCATCTGTATAAAACATACAGGAGGGTCAGGGCTAATTCATAGAGCCCTAGGGGAGAAGGACCTAGTTCAGGGTGAGTCTGTGTGGAGAGCTCGGCTACCAGTGGCACCCAGGGCTGTTGGGCCCCGAGAGCTCAAAACAGAGGGGGGACTGTGAGGTGGCGCCCAGCCCTCAGAGGCAGAGAGGCCAGGCCCTCCTGCCCCACCATGGCCGTGCACCTTCTGGTGCCGTTTGTAGTTGTCCCAGTGGCCCGTGGTATAGGCGCAGGTGGCACAGCGGAAGGGCTTCTCGCCTGTGTGCCGCAGCATGTGGCGTTTGAGGTTCATGCTCTGGTTGCAGCTGTAGTTGCAAAGACTACACCGAAAAGGTTTGTCCCCAGAGTGGATTCGACCGTGACGCTTGAGGTTGGCCAGGTTGCCACAGGCATAGGGGCAGAGGGGGCACTTGTAGGGCTTCTCTCCTGTGTGGACGCGCTGGTGCCGTTTCAGGTTATCCAGATGAGCAGAGGCATAAGGACAGCGGGCACAGCGGAAGGGCTTCTCACCACTGTGCGTCTTCATGTGCCGAGCCAAGTGGTTGGGATAGTGAGTGGCAAAGGGGCAGAGGCTACAGGCAAAGCCTTTGTCACTGGGGCCCTGGGGTCCACCACTGGCACCACTTCCAGTCTCTCCTCGCATGCAGCGCCCACACGTGGCTGCTCCCAGCCGACTACCCTCCCCCTCTTCCAGCTCTTGTCCACAGTTCCGGCAGGTCCAAGGGAACAGCAGCTCTGGCAGTGGTTCTGATCCAGTCCCACATAGGCCTTCCCCTTCACTCCTCAGCTGCCCACAGTCCGGCAAGAAACTGGCACCGCCTGGTGGCACATGGAGGCTCAAATCTGGAAGCAGCAGGGCATCTGTGGAGACAGTGAGACCTGGGCTATGAATCCAAGTCCCCCTAAGGCCACCCACCCACGTCCCAGGTTCTTTGGTCCCTGGCTTTTTACCTTCAGGTCGCCGGGGCACTGCCCCCTCCTGCTCTGTGGGACTGGGAGGCCGGGCAGGACGTGGAGCACAGCAGCGGAAGCCACAGGTCGGGCAGGGAGGAGTGGGGGGCCCCGCATGGGTGCGCTGATGCCGCCTCAGGTTGCCCAGGCTGCTGCAGGCAAAGGGGCAGTGGGGACAGCGGTAGGGCTTCTCGCCAGTGTGGGTGCGAGTATGTCGCGTCAGGTTGACGAGCTGGGCTGAGGCGTAGGGGCAGCGGCCACAGCGGAACGGCTTCTCCCCGCTGTGTGTCTGCATGTGCCGCTTCAGGTGGCTCGAGTAGTGGGACACGAAGGCGCAGAGGCGGCATGAGTATAGTAGCCGTGGGGGCAGCGGGGGCCCCCCACCCGGCCCTCCTGCCCCACAACACGGCCCCTCACCTGTGGGCCCCCCACACAGCTGGCAGGCTGGGCCTGGCCTCTCACCCCTGGCCTCCCCTGGACCCCTGGCTGGCTCCTCAACTTCACTCTCCGCACTTAGTGCCCGGCCGCCCCCAGACTCGTCGTCGCTCAGCCCATAGGGAAGCCCAGGCCTGGCCCCCAGAGAGTCTCCTGGTGAGACAGACATGAGAAGAGACATCAACACAGGCTAGGAACAGACTCCAAACTCCCTTTCTCACTTGCGGTCTCCCCACTTGCTGGGCTCCACCCTTCTCTTCAATCAATGATCCTAAAAATTCAACACAAATCATTTACCTCCAAGTCTGGACTAACCTAGTGATGACAGAGTTGTACATAGGACCAATGAATGGAAAAAGATCAAGGGCTCACAGTGGACCACATACTGAAATGAATCAATAATTAAATAATTAACTGATTCTTGGGATAAGTAAAAATACACAAGGCAGAGGCCTGATACGTTTTTCTAGTGCCTCTATCAGTAAGGACTCTTAGTTTTTATTTTATAACCACCTCCATACTATCTCAAGAGGCAAAATTTGGAGGGAAGGGCTTCCCTGGTGGCGCAGTGGTTGAGAGTCCGCCTGCCGATGCAGGGTACACGGGTTCGTGCCCCAGTCCGGGAAGATCCCACATGCCGCGGAGCGGCTGGGCCCATGAGCCATGGCTGCTGAGCCTGCGCGTCTGGAGTGCTCCGCAACGGGAGAGGCCACAACAGTGAGAGGCCCGCGTACCGCAAAAAAAAAAAAAAAAATTTTGGAGGGAAGAGGAAACAAAGTAACACATGTAATACCACTTCTAAGCCTAAAGGATGGATTCTCTTTTACATGGATTTCCTCAATGACTTTCAAAATCATCCTTCAGAAGTGGCATTAGTGGATAGGTAGTGCAGCAAACTAGGTTGGGGTGATGCTAAGATCAAAGGGAAGAGGAATGTGGAAGGATATTTGAGGGCAGAGACTAATACCTCCATACAAGAGGAGTTTATGCTGCAGGTGAAAGGGAGTTAGATTAGATATAAGTACTAGCTTGAATGAGGTTGCTTCCCTGAACCTCTTAAAAATAAACTCATCTAAGGAATGGGCTAGGGAGTGGGATAAAGTTATTAAAAGGGCATTTACTTTTAACCAGTTGTTTCATGTGATTCCTCTACCGTCCTATTCATACCACCTTTGAACCAGGCCTCAGAACTTGACCTCAACAAAGTGATGGACCATCAGGCAAACGAAGAAATCTAGCTCAAATCTAAACTGAACCAGCCCCAGTGGCAGGAAACGGTGTTTTGCTCACTGGCACTATACTCTAACCCGCCTCCTAAAGGCTGAGGTTCCAGCGGTCACTTCCTTAAGTCAGTCCCCCAAACCCACCTTCAGAGTCTCTCTCGAAGCCCATGAGCTGGTCGCTGTTGCCGTCACCTTCCTCCTCTTCCTCTTCTTCCTCAAACTCCAGATCCTGGCCTAGTAGTAAATCACTCTCCAATACCAGGGCCCCGGGTCCTTCGTCGAGGGAGTCTTCAGTATCCACTGAAGAGGGGAAAAGGCTTGTAGATACTCCCTCAGGAACTGTGCCCATCATTCGCACCCGGGAAGATAGCCCTCGCAGACCGTACTTCCCGCACTCGTAGACCCTCTCGGGTTCCGTTAGTACCTCGATGGGAAGCTAGGAGTCCAGATCGCCCACCCCATCCCTCAAGGGTCCCCCTCCACCCAGACCTGAACCCACACCACTGACCCCACCCCCGCTCCTCCCCACCTCGCAGCCCCTGACCCCTGACCTTTGACCCCCTCGCATTTCACGGGCTGCGGGTGGCTTTGCTTCCTTCGGGGCATCGTGACCGGCTCCAGCCCGACGCGCCTCCGGCCTGCGGCCGCCCGGCCCCGCCCCTCCCAATTCGGCCTGCCCGCCCTTCCTCTCAGGGCCCGCGGGCCGCCCCCATGCAGCGGCGCGGGCCCCGGGCAGCCCCCGGCCCTGGCCCCGGCGCCCAGCTCAGGCCGCTCCCGCCGCCGCCGCCGCCGCCGCGTCCATTCATGGAGCCCCCTACCCCCGCCCTACGGAGACCAGCTGGTACCTCCGTACTCGCTTCCGCTTCCGCTGTCGCAGAGCCACACGGGACGCGTAGTCCGTGGAAAGCAGAAGCCCCGAAAGCGTCCACAGCGTGACCAGGAAGTGATTGTGACGGAAGCAATCGGGCGAGCCAATCAGGGATCAGATGAAACCTGGCCGGCAAGGAGCGCGGGTCAAACCGTGACCCTGGTTTTAGTCTTAAGGGTCGCCTGGCCGGTCCTGACCCCTCCGTGGAGGAACAAGGAAATCGTTCCTCACCCTAGGAGGGGGTGAGGATGAGCCGCGACGCCAGGCCAGGCTGCCAGCGGCTCAGGGAGTTACCATACCCGACCCCCTCTCCCTGAGTCACACACATCACACGCAGGCAGGTAGGTGGGCAGGTGCGCGCGCGCGCGCGCGCGCGCGCACACGCACACACACACACCGCACACACCACCTCACCCCCCCCCACACACACACACACCCCACACCACCTCACACACCCCCCACACACAGGGAAGGGCTAGGTCGATGCTACTGGTGGGGGCCAACTATGCAGCCAAGGCATCCTGGGTGGCTGGTCTGGACAGGATGGCAGCAGAGAAAAAAGGACACCATGGGCACGATTAGGTTTTGGCCTTTAGTCTGAAAAAGTGTTGACTGAAAGTGTACAACAGAGAGCGGGTACAAGCGGCTGGGGGCCATGGAGCCGCCAATAAAAAAGAATGTCCTTAAATAAAGTTCACAGAGTAAAAACCAGAACCACCAGTCCTTCCCTCCAACACAACAGAGCACAGGCACAGAACCGGTGATGAGCCCCAAGGAGCAAGGAGGCGGCTGGGGAGGACAGCAGAGGTTCCCAGGCTGCTGTGTGGAGGGAGAGCCCTCTTTGGAATGGGCTGAGCAAAGCCACCCAGCTCCCCCTGCACACCTCATAACCACTGCTAAGGCTAAAGGAAAAAAGACAAAACTCAGTCTCAGTCTGGAGGGCTCAGAAAACAGTCTAGGTGGGCAGGGGTCTGGACAACCGCTAGTCCCGCTTGGCCTTCTTCTTCTTGTCACTGTTGCCATTTTCTTCAGCCTCCTCAGTAGAGAGCACCTCCTCCAGTTTCCGCTTGCCACTCTCTGGCTGAAGTGCTGCTGTGTTTCGGGGCTTGAAGCAAATGATGATGCAGGTCATGTTGTCACATCCTGTACCGTCCCCAGAAGTGTCTGGTGCCAGGCACTGATCCAGCAGCTACAAAAGGGATGGGGTAGCTCAGCTTCAGAGTTTGAAAACCTTCCTGGGAACCTAAAGTCTCAAAGGGCTGGCCTTGCTGAGACAGGGTGGCAGAAGGAGGGGAACAGGCAACAGGTGTCACAAAACAGGCCACTTGCTAGTGCATGAGGCATAAGGATAAGTCAGGGAAATGAGGGAAAGTGAAACTTTCTAGTCAGAGTTTAGTATCTGTCAGTAATTAGTGATACTCCCAGGCTCTGGTCTTAACTCAGGCCAAAAGAGAAAACCCTGGATACACAGACCAGACACCCTCTCTCCTCTACCCTGGGACTTACCTCTTCCACGATGGATGACAATAACCGAAGCTCCCCATTTTCATCACGCTGACTGATCTTCGATTGAATAAAGTCTATAACTTCCTGGCTGCTCATCACATTCCTGGGGTCAAAAACAACAGTAAGAATCTTCTTTAGTCCCAGCAAGGCAGAGTAGAGGATAGAGGTCACAGATGGCTCAGGCCAACGTAAACACCCACAGAGATTTTTCTCAGCTTTGCCTTAGGCTTGGGGGTCTTGACACCAAGCTGCTGCCTATCTAGGCTCTAATTCTAGAGCAGCCTGAGAAAAGGGGCTGACTACAGCCATTAGAAGGAAGATAAAGCAGCTCAGAGCCCTAGAAGTAATGCTGCAGGGGAAAAAAGGGAATTTTAGGGTTTTCCGCCAGTGCTTACCAGATGCCATCACAGGCAATGACCATGAATTCGTGATCGTCAGTGAGAGTCAGCACCTTGATGTCAGGAAGGGCCGAAATCATCTGTTCCTCAGGTGGCAAGTTCTTGTTTCTCTTGTAGAAGTGGTCTCCTGAAGTAAAGGAATGGATGGATGATGAGTAAGTAGTTTGAGCACTTCACACAGATTTGTGTTTGAGGCCAGTCAAACCCTGCCATTTATTTCCCTTCTTTACAAAGTTCCATAATCTAGTGGAATGGAGAAGTGAGTTCTAGTTTTTCTGGTTTCAGCCCTGTCTTTGGGTTGCTGAACCTTAGGTCAGTCACTAACCTGTTTTTTCATCATCTAGAAGTGATACCTATTTTACCTATTTCATAGCGATGATTAAGGGACATAGGTAGTAGATACAAAAATACTTGGAAAGATAAAAAGGCCATGAAGATTAAAGTTTGCTATAGGTAGTCTGGAACAGAGAACAAGACCCCAGAAGTTTTTCCCATAGCTTCTTGGCCCTTACCAATGGCTCTGGAGAGGTTGAGGCCACCATTGACTCGCCCATCCATGGTGACCTTGCCACCAGCATTCTTGATGCGTGCTAGCTCCACTTCATCCTCCGGTTTGTGGTCATAGGACATGTCTAAAGCTTTGCCAGCCTCAGACACCACACAGCGGGAGTCTCCTGCATTGGCTACGATCAACTGCTTCCCTCGTATCAGAGCCACCACTGCTGTTGTACCACTGTCAGAGCCAGGCTTAAAAGGAAGAAAAGGACCATCATGGGAGCTTCTGGACACCAGCTGTAATCATTCCCCTATGTCTTCTCATCTCACTAGGACCACCAAGAGCACTTTAATAGACAGGAGGAGCACAGCTTTAATCTTTCCAGATATAGCACGCTCTCCCCCTTTTCTGAGATAATTCTACCCGAAAGGCCTAACTCCCCTTGCAGAGTAAATCCTTCCATGACCATGACTTCAGTGCTAAGATAGGAAGGGACGCTTCTCCCAAAATCAAAATCAGAGAATTCACACTTGGCCTCTTGGCTTTCCAGACTCATTGCCCTCCTTTCCCCACACACCTCCTCTTTGCCTTCCATCCCAGGCACCATCATCTCCTCTTCTTCTTCCTCATCCTCTTCAGCCTCCTCAGTGTCATCCTCGTCTTCCTCATTCTCTGCCTCTTCACTGCTGTAGCCATCTTCTTCCTCACTGCATTCCTGCCAGAGGGACAATCCCAGGCTACTGAGACTGAGATGACCTCCTTGCCCCCTCCCCTCAACTCACGCTCAGAACCAAGAGGCCCTGACTGAACATAGATCCTTAAAACACTGAAAGATGCAAATATATGATCATGACAGAAAAATGTGGAGGACGGGAGAGAGGACTAGGATGGATATAACTAATATCCTGAACTAGGTTCAGCGGTCACCAGCAGGAAACCTCAGGCAAGGCCAGAGCTGCTAGCCAAAAGCACCTTCCAGGCAACATGACCAGAAAATAAGTTGCCCAGAAAAACCCAAATATCCAAAGTAACAACCACCAACTTCTTGTTCTCTCTCCAGGAGACAGACTCTGAAAGGCCAGAACTAGATCTGTTTGTTATAATGTCAACAAAGGAAGAGGTTAAGAGGGCTAATGGTACCTGTGTTGGTGGAGATAATGAATTTTAAAAAAGCTTAGACTGTAGTTGGGGGATGATGTCAAAATAGACAGAAAAGAGTAGAAAGCTATGCACGGCGACCAACCAGGCCCTCTCTACAACTTCAATGTCTATCTGCCCCCACTGGGCCCTTACCTCGCTGTCTTCCTCCTCCTCCTCCGCCTCATCTGACTCATCCTCACTGTCCTCAAAGAACTTGGACTTAGCAACTCGAGGCAGCTTGTCGGAGGCTGAAGAGCAGGAAGGCCCAGCCTCACCAGTGGGAGTGCCAGGCTCCCCACCTTGGCCTGCCTCAGTCCCACATTCCGAGTTGGAGGAAAGGCCCGTGTGAGCCTTGGCTGTGGGGCCATTTTCCTCTGAAGAAGTTTCCCTAGATGGGTCCCCAGGTCCTGCCTCGCCATTGAGGCCCTGGGACCCTGGTTCCTCGCCTGTCCCAGCTCCAGATTTGCTGTGGGGAGCACCCTTGTGACAGTTCTGCCCGTAGCGTGTCAGCAGCTCTTCAATAGTCATGGTAGCCTCTTCATGCAGCAGTGCAGCCTCCTCATTGTCCACTGCAGGGGAGAGGCTAAATCAGCACCCCATGCCAGACTCCTCATGGAATCAGTCCCTTACTACCTCCACAGCCCTTGCAACCTGAGTTCCAACTTCCCCACCACCTCCCACTCCTAAGGCTCCTCTCACACTTATCAAATCTCAGAAGAACAGCCCTTTGCTCCCTTTTCCTCAAGTAACATCAGCCTCCAGAGACTTCCTTTGGTCTTTGTCTTGCACTCCCTTCTTAGTCAAAGGAATACTAGTTACTATATGTGTTCCCTGTCACCTCTCATTTTTTATTGGTAAGTTGGAAACCCTAATCTGGCTAAGGACCCAGGAAGTCCACAATGCTACTAGTCCAGGCCTAGGGCTCAGGCTTAATGACTGGCTGCTATGGCTAAAGGCAGCTCCAGTCTTAAAAAATAGATCACATAAACATTAAAATGAACCAGAAAGACCCAATCGCAATGACAAAAGATGATGTATATAAAAATGCTTACAACTACAACACTATGAACTCAACAAAGGTTAATCCTCTCTCACCTTTTCATAACCACCTGTAGTACAGGAGATTCTTTAACATGAGGATTTCCCAGGTCCCTAGGAAGCCATCTTTCAGAACTGACACACAACTAATATGTATTAAAGAGCAGTTCTTTAATATGCCAATTTCCTTTCAAACAAAAGACGCCACACTCACCATCATCTTCATCAGCTACTTTTTCTTTTTCATCCTCATCCTCAGTGGGTCGCCCTGCAATCTGCGCCAGCTCCTTAATGACTTCCTCAGTGGTCAGTTTGGCATCGATAGCCAGGAAGGCATCTTCCAAAGCCTGAATATAATCAAACTAGTATGAGGCAAGTGTAGGAAGAAGTACGCGGGTACAAAATGAACTGCCTATACACAAGCCTGGGCACGAGGATGAGATGCAAATTAGAGTGTGATCCACCAAGCTGTGAGACACTCACAGACAAATAAAAAACAGTTTAGAGACTTAGGAATCAATAAGGTAGCTCTAAAAAGGATCAAGTGGGAATAAGCTCATTTTAGGTACAGAATTCTTTAAGAAATACAATAAGAAGAAGCTGGGTGGCAATGAAAAAGGAAAAGCCAAGGACTGGAAAAAAAGGGAAAGTCTGCAGAAATGGAGAATGAACAGTGTGGGAAGACAGACCTTCTGTAGCTTGCCTTCTTTGTAGGCCTTCTGATCTTTGATGATATCAGGAAGATATTTGGCACAGTACAAGGCAACTTCCTCCCCTAGAACAAAGGTAAAGTCACCCAGAGCATAGCTTCACACACATAGAAAGTGATATAATATCAGCACACCATTCTAGAGTGAATCCCAAGGATTGAGGAGATGAATGTCTTAGCACAACTGAAACCTATTTAAAAGACAATGTTTCGGGAAGTTCTGACCAAGAAAATGGATTTCACCATCACCTCTCTCAGGGCTATATTAATATAGCCCATGTCTTTTCTCGCCTGTATACTTAGTTTTCAGTGAAAAAGAGATAAATGCTAATGTAGGAAGAGACTTCTTGGATTGAAACAAGGCCTGGTGAGATTAAGAACCAATACACTATCCTCCTGGGAAGGACGAATGGCAGAATAGAGAAAAATAGCACTAGGCAGGAAATTATATCTGAGGACCAGAACCCTGGAAAGTAAAAGAACAAAGGACCTGGAAGTGGGGTCCTAGAATGTTACCACATGATCTGCTAAAGTTACCTCCATGTCCATCGTAGACAGAAAACATAGCTGTCTCACTGTCCAGCTCAGGAATACAGTTGTGAGCATCCTAGGAAAAAGAGCATAATCAGCATTTCTTAAGGTCAAAGGGTATTCTTCCTTGTGCACCTCAGGTCATTAAGGATTGCCTTTACACCTTAATCTCACTAACCCTTCCCTGGCTGACCTACATGGCCTAGAAATAAGAAAGGAAGATGGGATGATAAATAAGAATAGTACACAGGAGGGAGAAAGGAAGGGAGGGGGAAAAAGGAAAGGAAGGAGGGAGGGAAGAAGGGAAAGAGATGAATCAGGTCACTACCTCTGCAGTCTAGCAGCCTCAGCCTAGGAGATCTCAGTCCAGATGGCAGAATGTTTGGCTGTTGGAACTCTAGACCTGACCCTTTTGGATTTGTGGCAACTATGGGAAGAACCAGAATAAAGGATCTTCAAAGTCACTTCCAGACCCATTCTATGAATCAGTGAACTTAAAGGAAGAAAATGTTAGGGAAGATAGCAAAAAGCAACCTGAGGGCATTACCGACCTAAAAAGTTTCTAGGAGAATCCTAAGACAGCCTGAGTGAAAGCACTAGAAATTGGTAAAGCTACATACATTTAATACTCCCCACCCCCCCAAAACCACCATCTAAACAAATTACTCCCCTTTTCTCTTAAAGTTTAACTCATTTAAGAAGTTACCCCCAAGGCTAGGGGGAGGATATATTTACAAAAGGAATCTTTCCAACAAATAGTTATTAAACTACACTGTGTGTAGTACTTGTTAACTGGAATTTACAATGCCCCATTAAATCAGCCATCCCATCTCTTATCCCCAGCTGGAACTGAGATACCATTTAACTCTGAAGGCACAGCACACCTGAAGAGAAATTTGCAATGGTCCTGCTACACGAACGTTTTATTTGGGAGGCTGGGCTTGATCAAATTCTCCTATTAATAAAACTGCCACCCAAACTAATATTCCTGGCTAAGCCAAAGTTCAGGCAAGACTGTCAGACCTAGATAAAAGGGTACTGCCGCTTACCCTGCCCCATCTTGGAAAACAACCCAACCTTCCTTTCAGGTATTCTCTACAGACAAAAAGGATATAATTAGCTATTTACTTTTTTGTGTGTGTGTGTGTGTGTGTGTGTGTGTGTGGTACGCGGGCCTCTCACTGTTGTGGCCTCTCCCGTTGCGGAGCGCAGGCTCAGCGGCCATGGCTCATGGGCCCAGCCGCTCCGCGGCATGTGGGATCTTCCCAGACCGCGGCACGACCCTGTGTCCCCTGCATCGGCAGGCGGACTCTCAACCACTGCGCCACCAGGGAAGCCCCTAGCTATTTACTTTGATTAGTTAGTAAAGTTAATAGTTCTCCTTTGTCTTTCAGATATTAGTATTTAAAATTTTCTAATTATACTGATAGTCAGGAGACCTGAATGTAGTAGTTCTGTTGTCACTAAAATAAGACTATTCCTTAATTATACAAGTATAGAATATAAAACTTAGGGGGCTTCCCTGGTGGCGCAGTAGCTGAGAATCCGCCTGCCAAGGCAGGGGACACGGGTTTGATCCCTGGGCCAGGAAGATCCCACATGCTGCGGAGCAACTAAGCCCGTGCACCACAACTATTGAGCCTGTGTCCCGCAACTATTGAAGCCCACACACCTAGAGACCGTGCTCTGCAACAAGAGGAACCACCACAATGAGAAGCCCGCGCACCGCAACTATAGAGAGCCCATGCGCAGCAAAGAAGACCCAACTCAGCCAAAAATAAATTTAAAAAAAAACAAAAAAGGGGCTTCCGTGGTGGCACAGTGGTTGAGAGTCTGCCTGCCAATGCAGGGGACACGGGTTTGAGCCCTGGTCTGGGAGAATCCCACATGCCGCAGAGCGGCTGGGCCCGTGAGCCACAACTACTGAGCCTGCGCGTCTGGAGCCTGTGCTCTGCAACAAGAGAGGCCGCGACAGTGAGAGGCCCGTGCACCGTGATGAAGAGTGGCCCCTGCTTGCCGCAACTAGAGAAAGCCCTCGCACAGAAACGAAGACCGAACACAGCCAAAAATAAATTAATTAATTAAAAAAAAAAACTCACTTTAAAAAAAAAAACAAAAAAACAAAAACTTAGGGTTTTAAAGTAGGGAAGGAGAGCACTGAAAAGGAGGTACTCTTTCTTGTATTTCCCTCTGATTGTCTCCAGGAGAAAGTGCCCCAGAAGCTAATGGGCGTCCACAGAAGGCCTCTGATGGCTTATCTATGGTCATTGACACAACTGCCTCTTAGCCTCATCCCCAGGATCTAGAAGAACACCACACACCAAAGGTCATCTTCTTCCTCTCTCCCTCTTCCAACCGCTCTACCACCAGCCACACTGACCTCCCATCCCTCTAGACCAGGGTTTATCTTACTGGGCCTTCCTCTCCTATCACCAACATCTTAGCACTTTCTTGCCTTTTATGATTGTCTTTTACCACAGCATCCTCTACAGTGGTTCTCAGACTTTAATGTGCCTAAGAATTCATTTGTTCATTCATTCATTCATCAAATATCTGAATATCCATTATGTGCTAGTATGTGTTCTGGGTGCTCAGGATATATCAGTGAACAAAATAAAGACCCACACTTCATAGAACACTTATATTCTAGTGAGGGATATTAGACAACAAACACAATAAATAGGTAAATCATATAGAATGATAGCATAATTCACATGGAAAGATGGTAATGCTATGAAATAAAGAAAAAGTGAGAAGGGACGGGTTGGATGACAAAAGCAGTGAGAGAATGGGCATGGGACACAGTATAGCACAGGTATGCCAAACCCATAAGAAACTGTACCTCAGCCATCACTACCTTGGTCATGCTGTGAGTGTCTGATTAGTTTCAGCAAAACAGTTGTGTCACATTTATGTTGATTTTAATTCTGTTGATTTTGTAGTTTGGTTTGTTGGCATGTAATTTATGTCCAGTTCTATGTTTGTACACATATGTCCAGTTGTATGTTTGTACACATATAAGTAACATTACATTAAAATCATTTTAGTGAATATTGGAGATCCACAAATATTGCTTTCCTTAAAAAAAACAAAACACAAACAAAAAAATTCATGGAATATCTCCAAGATATTTTGTTAAATAAAACAAAGTGCATAATGATATATTTAGTAAGCTGCTTTCTGTATAGGAGGGAGCACAGGAATAGATATTTGCCTTCTCATACTTTAATACTACAAGGACACACAGAAAACTAATAAAAGTAAACTGTGGGAGGGCATGAGGGTGCAGACAGACTGATGGGAGCAAGACTTAACCATGGGAATGTTTAGCTTTTTCAAAAGTAAATGAAATGTCTTTTTAAAAAGACTCAATATATGCTAAAATTTGAGAGGCTGGTCCAACTAATTTCACTTTTTTGGTAGATGAGAGAGGAGCACTCTTCCTGTCCACTGCTTCCCAGTGGAACAAGAGAATCAACTGGTCTTCCTCTGTCCTGCAACGTACTCTAAATCACAACTGTATCATCTTTTTTATAAAAATAGATCTTTATTGGAGTATAATTGCTTCACAATACTGTGTTAAGTTTCTGTTGCACAACAAAGTGAATCAGCCATATGCATACACATGTCCCCATATCCCCTCTCTCTTGCATCTCCCTCCCATCCTCCCTATCCCACCCCTCTAGGTCATCGCAAAGCACGGAGCCAATCCCCCTGTGCTATGCTGCTGCTTCCCACCAGCCAACTATTTTACATTCGGTAGTGTATATATGTCGATGCTACTCTCACTTTGCCCCAGCTTCCCCCTCCCACCCCATGTTCCCAAGTCCATCCTCTATGTCTACCTCTTTATTCCTGCCCTGTAAGTAGGTTCATCAGTACCGTTTTTTTGTTTTGTTTTAGATTCCATATACATGCATTAACATACAGTATTTGTTTTTCTCTTTCTGACTTACTTCACTCTGTAAGACAGACTCTAGGTCCATACACCTCACTACAAATAACTCAATTTCGTTTCTTTTTATGGCTGAGTAATATTCCATTGTAAATATGTGTCACATCTTCTTTATCCATTCATCTGTTGATGGACATTTAGGTTGGTGTACCATCTCTTTTGAACCCACACCTCTATTTAAAAAAATCTTTTTGACTTCTCATCCGTTCCTCACAAGATCATGTGACTTTGAAGCAGATCTAGCAACACTGAACACAGGAAAAAATATTTAACCTCAATAGTAATCAAAGAAATGAACATTAAAAAAACAAGGAATTATCCTTTTGTGCAAATTAGAATGATGAAAAAGATGAATAGTATCCAGTAATAATAAGAGTGAAGATAAAAACACATTCTCATGTACTCTGATCAAACAGGAATATAAATTACTAGTTTTCCTGGACGGCAATTTTGTAATATGTGCCACAATGTGCATGTCTTTTGATCTAGTAATTTGACTTCTAAAAGTTTATTTTATGGGACTACTGACACAAGGAAACAAAGATAGGAAGAATGTTCATTACAGCATTACTTATAATAAAAAACAATTATAACCATCTAAATTTCCATGAATAGGTTAGATTACAAACAGTACATCCCTCCAATGGAATATATGCAGCTGTCAGAAATAATCAATATGTATTCATTCAGAAATGAGTTCACAATATATTGTGATAAAAAGCAAAAAATTAGGTATCTATGTATATGTCAGAAGTCTGTAAGATCACACATCAAACTTAGTGGAGGGTGAAATCTGAGTAATAATTATATCCTACTTTTCAAGATTTTTATTTTTATTAGCCATATCGTTCCATTCTGAATAATGACCACAACAAAAGAAACCTATGATTGTCCTTAAGCTGCCAAGCTACCATATACTGTGTGATCTCTGGTCAGCTATCCATTGGTGTGCCTCAATTTTACCCTCTATAGTATGGAATAAGAATATCTACATTACTCATATCATCACAGGACTATCATGATGATGATGTAAAACTTCTTTGTAAACTGGAACATAATATATAAGTATATATATTCTGCTCTGAAATTCAGTACCTGGTTCACATTTGTCTTCTCTATCCTTTTTCTCAAAGAGGAATGCCCACAATAAAGACTCATCTTATGCCTTGAGGTCTCAGTTCCTAAAACCACTCCACATTACCTTCTCCTCAACTTCTTGGTGAGGTTTTGGATCTATATCACTTGGAACTGCTCTACCTTCTCTAAGCACTTCAATTTCCCCCTTACATCTTCAATCATAGCTTACATACCTTTACCTTTGTCTGTCTCTGTCCTTTTCTGAGTCAGAGCTAAGTACTGCATATTTCAACTCTGTCTCTTAGCAATCTAGAAAAACTCATCCAACCTTGTATAACCCGACCAAATGCTTTCTTCACACTTGAATCAGAGCCACTAAGTATCGCTAGTCATAAAATGTCATGAAATCATGTTGATTGTGGTGACTACTTCCATTTAGCACTTTTTTCTCTATTCTGCATTGACTCTTAAATATATTAACCACGGTCAGTCACAAACCTTTCCCACATTATTCAAGCTCTCAATATTATTTTCCTTTCACTCACAGCAGATGAGCTAACCTCTTACTTTACTTATATCAAGGTCTTATTTCAAGATCTACCTCATCTTCCCTATTCTAACTCAAAATTTCTCCATAGTTGTATCTAACATCTCCTTCACTTCTGCCTCAGAAGCAATATTTCTCCTCTTTTTTAAAATAAATTTAGTTATTTTTGGCTATTCGTTGCTGTGCGCAGGCTTTCTCCAATTGTGTGGAGTGGGCTTCTCACTGCAGTGGTTTCTCTTGCTGCAGAGCACTGGTTCTATGTGTGCAGGCTTCAGTAGCTGTGGCACGTGGGCTCAGTAGTTGTGGCTCACGAGCTCTAGAGTGCAGCATCAGTAGTTGTGGCACAGGGGCTTAGCTGCTCTGCGGCATGTGGGATCTTCCCGGCTCAGGGTTTGACCCTGTGTCCCCTGCATTGGCAGGTGGGTTCTTAACCACTGCACCACCAGGGAAGTCCCTCTCCTCTCTTTCTAGATTAACATTTCCTCTTAAACTCAAACCCTTCTCCTTCAAGATCATACTTCACGAAGCAGGCAGTCACTATAACAGCAATCCAAATAGCCATTTTGCAGGCTTCACTCTCCCCAACGGCTGTATGTAATTAAATAGTACAAACCATGTCAGCTTTCTCAAAAGTTCTCTTGGGTTCTGTGAAGAACTATAGTTCTATACCTCCAATTGCCTGTTTCTACAGGATATCCCTTCTCCACCTCAAGATTAATATATGTAAACAGGAACTTAGCAGTCTCCAAAAAAATCAGAGCTTCCCCTACATGTCTTATTTCTGTCAATGGAATCTTAACTCTACTAGCAACACCTAATATCAGTCCTCCTTGACTTCCTGGCTGTCTTCCACCAACCGTTACTGAGTCCTGCTGACTCTTCCCTCATAACTGTGATCCTGGATTACTTTATTCTTAATGGTATTTTAACTCCTCTCCTGTCTCTACTCTCTGCCCCCTGTAATTCAGCCTACATACATCCAGCTGCCAGATTAATCTCCCTAATATAACATTTTATTGCTAGGCCCTTCAATGGACTCTACTGCATTAGATTAATTCCATACAAGTTACTGGCAATTTAAGGCACTCAGTAATCATTCCTATCCATCTCCATAACCTAACCTCTTTAACTCATACCATTCCCCAAAAGAAACTACTCTTGACACTCTTGATACTGAACACCCTACCCCAGCAAAGTAGTAAGCATGCCTGCTTCAGTCTTTCCTCCTATCCTTTCGTCTAATACTTTTCTTCTCCCACTTTCCTCCTCCCCATTTGTTACCATTTATACTCTTTCCTAAAGGTCCAGTTAGTCTCACCACCTCCAAGAGATCTTTCTTCAACACACCAATACTCTGTGATCATTCCCCACCCGAACTCTTTTAATATTTATTGCTTCTACCAATAATTTGGCATTCAGCATATGCTATCTTGTATTGTTATCCAACATTCCATAGGGGAAAAGGGAGTCCTAGGTCCAAAACAGCATGAAAACAGACTGTCTTAAATTTCTTTACAGCACTGGGGCCTAACAGTATGTTCTGTAACACAGCAGGATGTTTACTTATGATGGTGAGTTCCCAGCTGCCTCAGAACAAATATCTTAGGGATACCTCCTCTTTCATTTACTACCCAAAACCTAAAGTTGTATCATAACACAATAACCACTGAGGTGGTATGAAAGAAATGATGCAGAATACACAGATCACCTGAATGAGGGCTCTTATGTCTTGCTTTACTAAATTATATATCACATAGCCCCTTCTGACCTTCTAGACACCAGTGGATCTGCTATTAATAAAGACCTGGTTATCTTTTCTGATGTCAATTTCCTAAGGTTACAAATACATCCACAAAGGCTCCTGTGTCACTTGATCAATCATTTAGGTTTATGATACTTAAATTTATCTAAATCTTTGCAATTCAAGATAAAACTTTTGAAGGTGGTTGGAAAGGGAACTACATATTTGGTTTTAAAAAGTCATGTATTACTGTCTGACTTTTAAAATTATATGCATGTATTACCACTGTGCTATAGACTGAATGTTTTGTGTCTCCCTAACATTCCTATGTTGTAACTTCATGGCCAAAGTGATGGTATTTGGAGGTAGGGGCTTTGGGAGGTAATTAAGTCATGAGGGAGGAGCCCTCATGAATGAAATTAGTACCCTTATAAAAGACCCCAGAGAGGTCCTCTGCCTTGTGAGGACACAGCTAGAACACAGCCACTATGAACCAAGAAGTGGGCCCTCTCCAGACACCTTGATCTTAAGCTTCCCATTAGGGTCTCAAAGAGATATTTACACACCCATGTTCATAGCAGCTTTGTTCAAAAGAGCCAAAAAGTAGAAGAACCCATGTGTTCATCAACAGATGAATGGATAAACAAAATGTGATATATACATACAAAGGAACATCATTAAGCCTTAAAAAGAAAGGAAATTCTGACACATGCTATAACATGGATGAACGTTGAGGACATTATGCTATGTGAAATAAGCCAGTCATAAAGACAAATCTGTCTTTATATGAGGTACCCAGAGTAGTCAAATTCATAGAGACAGAAAGTAGAACAGTGGTTGTCAGGGGCTGGGGGAAGGGGGAATGGGGAGGGGTTTAATGGGTATAGAGTTTCAGTTTTGAAAGATGAAAAGAATTCTGGAGACTGGTTGCACAACAATGTGAATCTACTTAACGCTACTGAACCGTACATTTTAAATGGTTAAGATGGTAAATTTTATGTTATGTGTATTTTAGCAAACAAACAAACTTCCTACAAAGAAAAACCCAATCTCAGATGGCATCACTGGTGAGTTCTACCAAATATTTAAAGACTAATTAATAGCAATTCTTCACAAA
Organism: Tursiops truncatus; assembly: GCF_011762595.2. NCBI lineage: Eukaryota > Metazoa > Chordata > Mammalia > Artiodactyla > Delphinidae > Tursiops > Tursiops truncatus. Next base: position 67,675,174 of record NC_047047.1, on the reverse strand, counting down.
CTCTTCCAAAATACAGAAGACGGGGTGACACTTCCCAATTCATTCTATGAGGCCAGTATTATCCTGATACCAAAGCCAGACAGACATCACAAGAAAACTATAGACTTAATATCATTAAGATAGTAATACTCATCAATACATCTACAAATTCAGAACAATTCCTATCAAAATCCCAGATGCCTTTTGTACTGAAACTGACAAGCTGATCCTAAAGTTCATATGGAAATACGAGGGACCCAGAAAAGAAGAAACAAGAAAAGGAACAAAGCTGGAAGACTCGTACTTCCCAACTTCAAAACCACAAAGGTATAGTAACCAAGACAGTGTGGTACCATATATCAATGGAATGGAATTAAGAGTCCAGAAATAAACCCTCATATTTGTGGTCAATTGATCTTAAACAATGATGCCAAGATAATGCAGAAAGGGCAAAGAATACGTTTCTTAACAAATGATGGGGACTTCCCTGGTGGTTCAGTGGTTACGAATCTGCCTTCCAATGAAGGGGATGCAGGTTCGATCCCTGGTCAGGGAAGTAAGATCCCACATGCCGCGGGGCAACTAAGCCCTGAGCTGCAACGCCCTCGCACTCTAGAGCCCATGCGCTACAACTAAAGAGAAGCCCACACGCTGCAACGAAGATCCTGCGTGCCATAACTAAGACTCGATGCAGCCAAATAAATAAATAAATACCTAAAAAAACAAAAACAAACGACACTGGGACAAACACATATCCAGATGTAAAAGTTTGAACTTGGACCCCTTCTTTACACCATACACAAAAATTAACTCAAAATGGATCACAGACCTAAATGTAAGAGCCAAAACTATGAAACTCTTAACAGATAAACTGGACTTTATCAAAATTAGTAACTTTTGTGCTTCAAAGGACACCAACAGGGGCTTCCCTGGCAGTCCAGTGGTTAAGACTCTGCACGTCTACTGCAGGGTAGCACGGGTTCGATCCCTGGTTGGGGAACTAAGATCCCACATGCCCACATGCTGCTCGGCATGGCCAAAACAAACAAACAAACAAAAGGACGAAGGATCTGAACAGCCATTTCTCCAAGGATACAGAAACGGCCAATAAGCACAAGGAAAAATGCTCAAATATCATTAGCCATCACGGAAATACAAGCAAAACCACAATGAAACATCATTTCACACCCACCAGAATGGCTATAATTGGAGGAAAAAAAAAAAGATAACAGGTGTAGGGAGGAGGTAGAGAAACTGACACCCTCATATACTGCTGGTAGAAATGCAAAATGGCGCAACCACTTTGGAAAACAGGCAGTTCCTCAAAATGTTAAACGTGGAGTTACTATATGACCCAGCAATTCTACTCCTAGGAATATACTCAAGAGAAATAAAACTTATTTCCACACAAAAATTTGAACATGAATATTCATAGCACCATTATTCATAATAGCCAAAAGGTGGAAATCCAAACCACCATCAACTGATGGAGGAATAAACAAAATGTGCATACAATGGAAGATTATTCAGCCATAAAAAGGAATGACGTACTGATTGATTCATGATACAACCTGGATGACCCTTAAAAATGTTGTTTAGGGGCTTCCCTGGTGGCGCAGTGGTTGAGAGTCCGCCTGCCGATGCAGGGGACATGGGTTCGAGCCCTGGTCCGGGAAGATCCCACATGCTGTGGAGCAACTAGGCCCGTGAGCCACAACTACTGAGCCTGCGCGTCTGGAGCCTGTGCTCCGCAACGGGAGAGGCCACAGCAGTGAGAGGCCCGCGCACCACGATGAAGAGTGGCCCCCGCTTGCCACAACTAGAGAAAGCCCTTGTACAGAAACGAAGACCCAACACAGCCAAAAATAAATAAACAAATATGGGTTTAAAAAAAAAAAAAAATGTTGTTTAGGGGCTTCCCTGGTGGTGCAGTGGTTAAGAATCTGCCTGTCAATGCAGAGGACATGGGTTCGAGCCCTGGTCCGGGAAGATCCCACATGCCACGGAGCAACTAGGCCCATGTGCCACAACTACTGAGCCTGTGCTCTAGAGCCTGCGAGCCACAACTATTGAGCCTGCACGCCACAACTACTGAAGCCCGTGTGCCTAGAGTCCGTGCTCCGCAACAAGAGAAGCCACCGCAATGAGAAGCCTGCACACTGCAGTGAAGAGTAGCCCCAGCTCACCGCAACTAGAGAAAGCCGGCACGCAGCAACGAAGACCCAACGCAGCCAAAAATTAATTAATTAATTAATTAATTTAAAATATATGTATATTGTTTAGTAAAAAGCAACCAGACATAAAAGGTGACATATTTATATGAAATGTTCAGAATAAACAAATCCATAATGTAAATTAGTGGTTGCCAGGCATTAGAGGAGGGGGGATAGGGAGTGACTAATAATGGCTACAAGATTTCTTTTTCAGGTGATGAAAATGTTCTAAAATTAATAGTGGTGATGGCTGCACAACTCTGTGAGTATATTAACTATTGAAATGTACACTTTAAATGGATATGGTACCTGAATTATATCTCGATACAGTTGTTTAAAAAGGGACCTGTATATACATTTTCAAGTACTATGCATGATTAAAGTTGAAACACTCCATCTCTGAACTAGACTTAGAGGGAGACAGAAAACAACTCCACTGGAACTGGTACTCAGTTTACAGTGTCATTAAACATCAGTGATGCTTTCAGTTCTAAAGATTTGTGCTTCCAGACAGCACAATTTTAATGGCAGCTAACAGTGGCAAGAACTACTGATCAGATCTGTCAAATTTCTACACTCGAATTCAAGCCCTTACCTCTGAAAGTATAATTCCAAGATGGTAACCCAATAGAGGGTCAGGGGTTCAGAAGCAGTATTAACTGCTAGGGGATTGGGCAGCAGAAATAATGTAAAATATTCTTGAAATCTTGAGAAATAAGTTCTGACTGTAACTTACAGTTGCTTGAAAACTTATAAAGGAATAGTATAGTAGAAAACAATTTCTTTATATTAATGGACATACATTCGATATCATTTCATGCTAATTTTGAATTGTAAAGAATAGGAACTGCATGCTGATCAAAAAGAATGCCCTTTTATGAAAGTTGCTTAACTGTATCCTAGACAAAGGAATTCTGATCTGGTTCAGTAAGTAAAAAGTGCTTTAAGCTAAGATGAGACACTAATCTGAGGTACAAACAATAAATGCTCTTCAGCCTCAGATGCCCTCTCTCCAGGGGAACCCCACAGCATGCTTGTGGTATCTCATTTTATATTTCCCCTATTAATATAATGATTTAAACTGTCATGCATGTACCTTTAAGAACTTTCTGCTCAACATTATCTATATTCAATTCTAGATGACCCTCTGTGATCACTAATAAGCCAGCTTCTATATGGCAATAAACAGCTAGCCTACTCAAATTTATACTCTAGGTATTGATGCTGCCTTTAAAAGGGACAAATATAAGATATAGATATAGATATAGATATCCTAATTCCCCACAGGAAGCAATTTTGTCACTTCCAGAGAACCTCATAACCAAAAACTAAAAGTACTCTAGTCTCTTTGAGACTACATCAACTAAAACTGTTTTCAGATTGGACTTCTCATTAGACATCAGAAACTCAGAGCCTTTCCATATATATTTCTCAGGCACCCTTCCACAACCTACCTGTTAACCCCCAAAATACATACCTCAACCAGCTTGAGGGTCCCTCCAAACCATGGAGAAGGAAGAAGGGAAGGGAACATCAACTGTGGTATTTTGATTACCCCTCCTCAAAACACCCTGGTTCCACAGCAAGAGGGGCTGGAGAGAGGCAGAAAGTATAAAATGCCAGCTATTGATAGTTGCCATTCTTGCCTCAAGAGAAGGGATAAAACGGTACTCTCTAAGGCTGACTATACATCAGTCAGGATTTCAGTAACCTTTATAATGTGTATGGGTGTGATAAACTTACCTCAACTAAATCATTAGGACCAGGCAAATAAGGTCAATAGAATTAATAAACTGGTGAAATTCAGCCCTAAAGGTTAAGAGGGACAGGACTACACTTTCTGAAAAGGTAAGATTCACTCAAGAGGCTAGAAGTCAGTTCTCTTCTTGCCATAGCAAAGAAACTATGTTACACTTCAGGGAGAAAGGAAACAAAGCCAGAAGCAAAAGTATCAATGCAGCAGAACAGGATCCCAAACAGGACTTCAAGAAGATTTGATTGGGTCTACTTAACTATTCAAACAAAGGGAAATTCAGAAATCGCATAATAAGATTTTAAAACCCTAAGTGGTTATCTCTCAGGAGGAAGATTAGGATCTAAGGAATAGTCTAGCAAGATCTCTACAAACCAAACAGCCCCTGATGAAAACAGTTATGTTCTAATTACCAGAGGAGAAACCAAAAATAAAGGGAAATGCCCTGCAGAGAAGAAGCAAACAGTACAGAATCACTGGGCAAAAGACTTGGAAAATTGATTATCCAAGCAACTCAATTCATAAAGAAAACTAGAAAGAGTAACAAAGAAGTGGAACAACCACAGCAGAGAGGAAAGTGGAAAATATGGAATAAGAAACCCAAAGGAAAAGCCTTACTGTGACATGAGATAGTCACCTCAAATCTTACAATATTAACAGAAAATGCCATAGAACTGGAACCTCCAAATTACCAGCTAACCCAAACCCCAGACTGACAATGAAGCTACATCCAGATATTTCTACCAGCCAGATAATTACATTTACCAAGCACCCAGTAAACTCAATACTGTGCACCATAGAGAAATCTGTTGACACAGATGAGCACAGTGTGTAGTATAGGTCTTGAACAATTTTCATCCTACAGATTCTTTCCACCAAGGCACAAGTAACCTAATCTCTCTGGGCGTCGGTTTTTGAGCTGTAAAATGTGGTGAGATGAACTGTATAGGATCCTCTCCATTCCTGAGATTTTAAGCAGATGATAAAGTCTGCCGTGGGTATAAAATGTGAGGCTGAGAACAAACCATTTAAGTTTATACTGTCATTCCAGAGCTAACCACAGGGAGGAGTGAGGGATTTGATGAAATTCCCAAGGGAGACTTTTGGCTGTTACCTGAAGCCCACCTAGTAAGTGGATAAACCTTCGATCCCAGACATAATTAGCGCATTTCCCTGGCTCCTCTGTCTAGACTTCACAAAACTCTTCACAAAAACACGTCTTACACATGTCTTTCTTCCTTTCCCTCCTACCATAGTTTTCTCTGTTCTCCTTTGTAGTTTCACACCCATTTGCCCAACACTACTCTTTTTTATCCAGAATTTTCCCATTTTTCCCTTTTATCGATAGTAAATTTTTCTATAAAAGAAAAATCAGTTCTCTGTAGGATAAGAAAAAAAAGTTGATGAAATGATTGAAAATCAAGGAAACTATAAGCTACAACAAGCACAGGCAAAATGACAATTACTAAGTTTTAGAGAAATTCCGAGTGAGAAAAAAACATCAGGCATCATTTTAAAGGAAATTATAGTGACTGACACAGTTCAAGGCTTCCAAAGGCCAAGAAAGGCCCTGAAAGAATACAAATGAGTGACAATTCTTGGAGGTCAAGTCAAATCTCTGAAATTAACATGTGGTGCCCAGGGCCAGGCATCCAGGTATTAAGATTTTGAAGCGGACTATTTGCGTGGCTTCCTTTCCTGTCAAACTCCTCGTCCAAAGACGCCTCACACATCGCTTTTTTTTTTTTTAAGTACAGTCATTCACATCTATCCGCCTCTCTCTAGCAAAAGTCAATGGATAAATAGTCCCTATCTTCATCTTTACTCCCACATTAAACCTCACACCGTTTACGAGCCTGGAGGGCTAGTCTGTCACGAGAGGATGAAGCGAAGGCACGGGGAGGTCGGTCAGTGGGCGGAAGGTGCCTCTCCCCACATGGCCGAGCCCTCGCCGCCAAGCTGGCCACCGTCACACGGTCTCCTAGCACCGGCAGCTCCCTCTCGGCCCCGGCCCCGCTCTCGCTGTCGCCCCCCAATCTGCCGCTGCGGTCACAGGCTCTCGATTCGGACCCTTCCCCGGGGATGACCCCATCCCCCCCGGCTCCCTTTCTCCGTCAGGTTCCCGCCCTACAGCCGTCAGCCTATGGGCCCCTCCCGCCTCACCTCCATGGAGACGCGCCAGCCTTGCATGGCGGAGAAGCCGTAGGGCAGCGGCAGCCGCGAGGCGCCAACCCCGTCCCCAGAGCACTTCACCGTGTTGGGCTGGGAGAGGTAGGCACCCATGGCGGCGGCTGACCGGCGGCCTCAGAGGAAGGCGAACGGAGCGCGACCCGTGCCGGCGCCGGAGCCGGAGCCCCGGGTGCGCGCGTGTCAGGAGTGGGCCCGGCTGCGCGGCCGACGCAAGGTGCCGGTGAAAGGCGCGAGGCGGCCCAGGTGGCGGTAACGGGACCGGAGCAGAGAGGGAGCGGAAGCGGAAACGGCGCCGCTTCAGACCCCGCCCGGCCGGCGCGGCGCGGCGCGGCGCTGCGGGCAGTCATTTCCTTAGCAACTCGCCCCGCCCGCGGGGACAACGGCCCGCCCAACCGCCCTCCCGCGAGATTGGCGCGGCCACGCCCACCAACGGCCGCGGCCTGCTTGGAGCACACTGGGAGGTTGTTCCTCGCCAGTATCTCTCCCCAACTGTCCCCCACTGTCCCCCGCCTCCGCTCCTCTACCCCGGCCTCTCGCGTTTTGTCTGAAGCTCTTTTGTGCGGGACCTGGTACTTCCGGTTCATCTTCCAGCGTGTCAGCTCGCTCTCCACCGCGCCCTCAGACTCCCTCAAACCCCGCCCCGTACAGTTCAATTAAAGTTGGCTCGTGTTCTGAGCGCAAGAAGTACCCTGGCCAGGCTTTGTGAGGCCTATGCGAGTAGGATGTGAGAGAGTCTTTCTGACAAAAGAAAATGAAGACCTCGATCTGTGACCCAGTCTATACTGGTCGAGAAGAAATCAAAGGAGAGTGGAAAAGCTGTTGCTTGAGGTCCTCAGGATGCCCCAGGCGTGCGTTATACCAGGGGGAGAAGGGAATAATGTTACAAGGTTGCAGGGTGAAGAATGAAAGTAAACTGCTTTGGTGAGGGTTTTTGAGGAAACTATCTGGCCTCGTTGGAAATTGATTTTAAGTGGTAATATTAGATAGGATAGAGATGGTCGCAAGCGCCAAAATGGGTGACTTGGACTTCACTGGTATCCTGGTGTAGCACTTGGGGATTGTTGGTCTAGTCTTCGTGTACAGTGTAGATTGGAGGGAGAGTCTGGAAACTAACTGGTGAAAGGGCTCTTAATCTAAGCATGGGACGAGAAGGGCAGGGACTAAGGTGGGTGGCAATGGGAATAGAGATAAAGGAACAAATTAGACGATAAGAAATGGACAGAATTTAGTAACAGATTGGATTCAGGGGGTGGAAGAGAAAGGGAAAATTCTCAAAGGATAAGCAGATTAATTCTTTTAAAATACAAAGATCATGGCTTCCTCCTACTCTTCAGATAGTCCAAATTCCTTAACATAGTTTACCAGACCCTTCATGCTTGAAAGGCTTCTTCCATGTCTCTCCCATTCCTCTCCATTTCCACTACCCAGTGCTTCAGCAGTATGTCTTTGGGTTCCTCCATGCTTTCTCTTCCTATGCTTTCACCCATGGAACAAACCTCCTCACCCACCCACCCTCATCATTACTACCTTCAGGAAGTCTTTTCTAATATCCCTACAATGGTTTGGGTCCCCACTTGTGTGTCTTTCCTGACAGACTATAAGCCTTTAGGAAGTCAGAAACTCTGTCAAACTTACTGTTGTATACCCCAGCATCCCTAGCACAATTCTTATCTGTGCTCAATAGTATTTAAATGCTTGTTGAATGAATGAATATCACCAAGGTTTTGACTCTGAATGACAAAAATTGGCAGAGCCCGTAACAGAAAATGGTGTGATGGGGGCGGGGGGCGGGGGTGAATGCTAGTTTGGTTTAAGGTGACAACTAGATATACAAACATTGCAAATATTGGCTTGAAGTTAGGCTATGAAGGTAGGAGGTGTTAATTAGGCCTGTTGGTCATCGTGAACCTGGATAAGGTCTCTTACCAAGGCAGTGTTAAAGGAGCATGAAATTACTCGGCCTCTTTTTTTTTTTTTTTTTTAATTTATTTATGTTTTGGCTGTGTTGGGTCTTTGTTGCTGCACACGGGCTTTCTCTACTTGCGGGGAGCGGGGGCTACTCTTCTTTGCGATGCATGGTCTTCTCATTGCGGTGGCTTCTCTTGTTGCAGAGCACGAGCTCTAGGTGCGTGGGCTTCACTGGTTGTGGTACATGGGCTCAGTAGTTGTGGCTCGCGGGCTCTAGAACGCAGGCTCCGTAGTTGTGGTGCACGGGCTTAGTTGCCCCGCAGCATGTGGGATCTTCCCGTACCAGGGCTCTCACCCGTGTCCCCTGCACTGGCAGGCGGATTCCTAACCACTGTGCCACCAGGGAAACCCGCAACCTCTTTTTTTTTTTTTTTTTTTTTTTCGGTACACGGGCCTCTCACTGTTGTGGCCTCTCCCGTCGCGGAGCACAGGCTCCGGACGTGCAGGCTCAGCGGCCATGGCTCATGGGCCCAGCCGCTCCGCAGCATGTGGGATCTTCCCGGACCCGGGCACGAACCCGTGTCCCCAGCATCAGCAGGCGGACTCTCAACCACTGTGCCACCAGGGAAGCCCCCCTCTTTTTTTTTTTCTTCTAAGAGTGGAATGTGATGTTGTGGGGAAAAAAGCGTGAGTTTTGATATATATATTACCTATGTGGTCTTTCACAAGTTACTTATTCTCTCTCAGACTCAGTTCCTCATCTATAAAACAGACATACAGTATCTACTTTTTCGGATTGCTTTAAGGCTAAGAGGAACTGAATATAAAATGCCAACTTTACATAAATGTTGTATTATTATTCAACCAAAAATCTACCATTCATTAGGTATACATATATACAAGCTAAATATGGAATGGAAATAACATTAAATTATGTTCACAAAAAAAAAAAAATAGACGAAGGCCTGAAACAAAATGGGAGAAAAACAGATAAGGAAAAAAGTGGGAAAGAAAATATTATTCAAAAAAAAAGTGAGGCAGCGGGAGGGCAGTGGTGCCTCTGAGAGAAGAAATGGAGATACTAAGGGACTCATGGAAAGAGGTGGGAAAGAGACAAAGAATATGAAGGTTATCCTCTCCCTATTCCATCTCCATTTCCCCCAAACCACTATATTACACTTCTGAGGACACAAAGGTTTCATGCTTTGAGGAAAAAAAAATTTTTAACTAAAAATACTCTAAAACACTGTATTCGCAGATTGATTTTCATGAGTCTTTCTGTAAACTGTGAGCTTCAGAAATCTGACCTATCACACATAGTAACAGAAGCAGCTTCTGAACATGTACTTTAGGGGCTGGCCTGAATATAAAAATGGTCTCTAAAATATATACCAAGTTCACACAACAACTAGGGATAAAGGCATGGAATTGGTTTGTTGTGGGTAGAAAATAACTAATTCTAAGCATTTGGCGATTCCTATATATATTCACAATATTGAGGTATTGCCTTTGCCTTATTTTTAAAAATAATATTTATTTATTTATTTGCTGCACCGCTTACAGGATCTTAGTTCCTGGACCAGGGATTGAACCCGGGTGTCAGCGGTGAAAGCACCAAATCCTTAATCACTGGACTACCAGGGAATTCCTGATTTTTATATTTAGAATTAGATTGCTTATATTTTCTTGTTGCTCAAATTGATCAAATATTGAAAATAAACTGACAAATACTTGTCATTTTTAAAACTACTTTTGTCTGTTTCTATTAGCCTCTCATGAGTTTCTTTCCAGTTATCTCTCATAAGAGAAAGAAGAAAAGAGAAGAAGGTAGCTTAAGCCAGTGTTTTTCAAGTGTGAGTAATTGTGTACCACTGAGACATACCTACAGATCCCAAGGGATTTAAGGGACCATCCCTCATTCCCCCCCACCCCAGCCCCCAGGGCTGGGCAACATTGCCTTAAAAGTTAAATGCTAACTTCAGAGTATAATGTGATACCAGTTAAATTGTAAACTTAAACATAAATTCAGGATCACTCAAAAATATAAAATGTTAATCCAGATGATCCAAAATATGCTAACATACTTATATTATAAAACTTAAAACACAGTGTTTTAAAATTCTCATAGAAGTGCTCATTTCGGCAGCACATATACTGATCCAGCAATCCCACCTCTGGGCATATATCCAGAGAAAACCACAATCCAAAAGGTTACATGCACCCCAGTGTTCATTGCAGCGCTGTTTAAAATAGCCAAAGATATGGAAGCAACCTAAATGTCCATTGACAGAAATGGATAAAGAAGATGTGGTACATATATACAATGGAATATTACTCCATAAAAAAAACAATGAAATAATGCTATTTGCAGCAACATGGGTGGACCTAGAGATTATCATACTAAGTGAAGCCAGAGAAAGACAAATATATGATATCTCTTATATGTGGAATCTAAAAAGAGGTACAAATGAACTTATTTACAAAACAGAAATAGAGTCACAGATGTAGAAAACAAACTATGGTTACCCAGGGGTGGGGGGAAGGAGGGGAGGGATAAATTGGGAGATTGGGACTGACATATACACAATAGGAAACTAATAAGGGGCTTCCCTGGTGGCGCAGTGGTTAATAATCTGCCTGCTAATGCAGGGGACATGGGTATGAGCCCTGGTCCGGGAAGATCCCACATGCCGTGGAGCAACTAAGCCCGTGCGCCGCAACTACTGAGCCTGCGCTCTAGAGCCACAACTACTGAGCCCATGTGCCACAGCTACTGAAGCCAACGCACCTAGAGCCCGTGCTCCACAACAAGAGAAGCCATCGCAATGAGAAGCCCGCACACTACAACGAAGAGTAGCCCCCGCTCGCTGCAACTAGAGAAAGCCCGCGAGCAGCAACAAAGACCCAACGCAGCCAAAAATAAATAATTTTTTTTAAAAAGAAAATTAATAAGGACCTATTGTATAGCACAAGGAACTCTACTCAATACTCCGTAATGATCTATATGGGAAAAGAATCTAAAAAAGAGTGGACATATGTATGTGTATAACTGATTCACTTTGCTGTACAGCAGGAACTAACACAACATTGTACATCAACTATACTCCAATAAAAAATTTAAAAAAACAAAAAAAAATAAAATTCTCATAGAAGACTCAGAGTGCCTTGGAAGTTCAAGACCCCCAGAGGGTAACAGACCACAGATTGAGAAACCTAACCTGCATGTGGAAGATGTTAAGTGAGGAGAGAATGAGAAAAAGGCAAGAAATTGAGATGTGAGTCCTCCCAAGCTAACCCCCACCCAGGCTTTTCTTGGGGTTCCTAATTCTGTTTTTGACCATATCCAGTTTCTGATGACATTGTACTATTCATAAAAGATTACCTTTGGAAGCTCAGCAGTTTTTATGCTACATTCCATTCTGTGTGTGATTAGAGGTGAAAGATTGGTTCAGGGAGGGAAAAAAAAAGTGGGGCAAGATTTAGTGCTAAGAAAGAAGGAATATAGATATTTTGAAGTTACTAGAAAAGGGAAGAAGTCCATTTCTGAGGTTCTGTTCTAGCCCCTACTCCTCTTTGTACTCATAAGTTTTAATGGGTGCCCAATAACTGAAACATTTTCTAAAGTCAGAGAAGTGTTATATTTTACAGTCAGAGTTTTATATTTCTAGAAGGCAAGATGTAAATTCATTTTGAAGCAGTCTGCCTTTACTTAGGAAAATCACCAGGATGGGCCCACTACACATACATAAAGCAAATACCCACCTTTATCCTAAAGAAAATCATGAAATGACCATTAACCAAAATCCAGATATTTCAGACTGAGATGCCGAGGTTAATTTATTTATTAGTGTTAAAATCTGTGTCTTTCACAGGATTGTGCCCTTGCAGGGAGAGAGAGATCCGTTTTTCTCCGTAAATAATTATATAGACTGGAATGTTTCTTAAAATCCTTATTGTTCTTAGGAGACCAATGTTTTTATTTGTTTATTTTTGGCTGCATTGGGTCTTCGTTGCTGTGCGAGGGCTTTCTCTAGTTGCAGCGAGTGGGGACTGCTCTTCGTTGTGGTGCACGGACTTCTCACTGCAGTGGTTTCTCTTGTTGTGGAGCACGGGCTCTAGGCGCGCGGGCTTCAGTAGTTGTGGAACACGGGCTCAGTAGTTGTGGCTCATGGGCTCTAGAGCGCAGGCTCAGTAGTTGTGGTGCACGGGCTTAGTTGCTCCACGGCATGTGGGATCTTCCCGGACCAGGGCTCGAACCTGTGTCCCCTGCATTAGCAGGCGGATTCTTAACCACTGCACCACCAGGGAAGCCTCAATGTTTGTTTTTAATTCAAGTGTTTGCTCGCAGGTGATCAGAAAACTGGAGCCACCCTGAGGTGTGTGCCAGTCTTTTCTCTATACCTCACACCAGACAGACTGGTCTGAAAAACTGTATCTCACAAAGTGGAGTTAGAGCCAGATTATCTGAAGCCTGGAAAGTGTCCACAATTCCTGGGATTGCATCAACCAGGTCAAGGTGGAGGTGAGTTTTTCCCCCTAAGGAAAAGGATAGATGTTCTAGAGTGAAAATAAGCAGGCCTTGAACTGGAAAAGAAAGATTCTCTTTGGACTCATGCCTGTTGCTGGCATCAAGACTCCAAGACGTGGCACAGTCTGGAGATTCCTGTTGGGGAAACTGGGTGGGCTGAGCTGGCTCTGCCTTACCAGGAATCTGAAGAAGAGCCGCTTCTAGTGGCAGTTGTGGGCTACTCTTTGTTTTTCATGTCTATGCCTCTGTGTCTTGTTAAATAGCCTGGACTGAACTGAGCTTTGGGGAATCGAGTGAGGAGATCTATGTCCATTGGGATGGGGCCATGTGGGGAGCCTGAAGGAGGTGGTGACAAAGTTCAAGAGCCGCAGTGGTTTGGAGCAGGGACAGCTGGCAAAAGTGATAGTAATTTCCTGTGAGGATCTGTGGCACACTTAACCATTCCTTAGAGATTTCTCAGAATCCTTTAGTAAGAGAACTCCTTTGCTCTGTTGGCTGCTGAGAACTGAGGACACACAAGTTGAGTCTGACAGATTGGCCCAAGAGAACCAGAGTGTTACTTAGAAAAATTCTGCTGGTTCTTGTAGTCACCAGGAGGGCAAAAGTTCTTAACTGAGGCTCACATTCCAAGTAACAAATGACCTCACATTTGTAATCTCTTGGCTCTTTGATTTGCTAAGGAATAAAGATCAAACAGTAGTAATAGGAAACCTGCCAGCTGGAATCCTGCTACCCTGTCCACCAAAATGGCTTTCTTACCACTGGAAGATTGTGCCAACTCCTCCTCTCAAACGGTTCTTTCCTCAACCTTGATAGTTTCAGCATGAGTATGTTTAGCCTAGATCTTGAGAGGATCCTTCTGCAGAGCTCCATAGTTCTCTCTGTGTGTATCTCCATCCTTTCTGGCACTCTTCCCTGAAAATGTTAGCCACCTTGGCCTCGCTGAACTCCAAACTCTGTCTTCCCAATACAGTGAGATTGTCAGGCTCTGTTTAGTTTCCTCTTTCTACAAGGTGGCCTGAAAACACTTTCTAGGCTGTAAGCTGGGGTACTCATAGGATTCACTTCATTTGTTTACCTTCTTTCAGGGATCACTATCCTGTGCTGCCTGTTGTCCAATGTCTGAAAGTTGTTGCTTCATATATTTTGTCCAGTTTTCTAGATGATTAAGGCAGGAGGGTAAACGTGGTCCCTGTTATACCGTCATGGCCAGAAATGGAAGTTTTCCTAAGCAGTTTTATAAATTGTTATTTATAACTATGTTTTTCAGTGAGATTGTATGGGTGGTTTAAAAAAAATTCCTTAATTGTTTCTGGTATATCAAAATGTACTTTGCCCTCACTAATGATATTTTGGATGGGAATAAAATTCTATGTTTATAGGGAAGTCTTTTTTTGTTTTCCTTTTTTTAAGAAGATGCCGGGCACAGGAGTTTACCAATCAATCCATTTATTTTTGCTGTGTTTGGGTCTTCGTTTCTGTGCGAGGGCTTTCTCTAGTTGTGGCGAGCGGGGGCCGCTCTTCATCGCGGTGCGCGGGCCTCTCACTACCACGGCCTCTCCTGTTGCAGAGCACAGGCTCCAGACGCGCAGGCTCAGCAGTTGTGGCTCACGGGCCTAGTTGCTCCAGGGCTTGAACCCGTGTCCCCTGCATTAGCAGGCAGATTCTCAACCACTGCGCCACCAGGGAAGCCCCCTATAGAGAAGTCTTTTATCAGTCTTCACTGTTGTTTCATAGGTAATCTGTTTTTTCTCTCTCATCTCTGGTAGCTTTTTACAATTTTCTCTTTATCCTTAATGTTGTGTAAATATTCCTATAACGTGCCTCAGCATGTGTTTATTTTATTAGTACTAAAGGCTTATTTTTAAAGTTTGATGTCTAATGTCTTTCATCAATATTTTAAAATTTTATCTCTTGCATTTTCAAACACTGTTTCACCATCATTCTGTTTATTTTCTTCTAGAACTCTCATTATACATGTTGGAGCTCTCCATCTATCCTCCCTCTCTCTTAACTATATATATCCTTGTGTTTCTGTGCTGCATTCTGAGTAATTTATTCTCTCTTCAGTTATACCCAGTTTAGAGCTCTTACTAACGTCTTATTTTCACTGTCCTGTTTCTCTTAGTCCCAAACAAAACAGGCAAGGAGTTCCTTTGCTTGTTTTTGGAGAGTGTTTTGTTACTTTCTTTCCAAGCTTTCTCCAGTAATAAACAAGTGTCCTTATCAGACTCTCTAGTTTTTTTCACTTGCTCTCTTAAGAATGTTTTTCCTAGAGAGTCTCTTCTCTCCCAGATGTAAAAAACTTTGTAAAAACAAAGATTTCAATTCAGGGAGTTCCCTGCTGGTCCAGTGGTTAAGAATCTGCCATCGAGTGTAGGGGGCGCAGGTTCGATCCCTGGTTGGAGAACTAAGATCCCACATGCCATGGGGCAACTAAGCCCGCGCTCCACAGCTACAGAGCCCACTCGCCGCAACAAAGATCCCGTGTGCCAACTAAGAACTGATGCAGCCAAGTAAATAAATAAATAAACAAGCAAATAAATTTTTTAAAATAAAATAAATTCAAACTGAAAAGCCAGAGGTGAAGTGAAGGGAAGAAAAATAACACCTATGTTGGAAATCTTCGACTCTTACTGCTAAAAAATGAGGCATATGTCACAAAACTTGGGGTACAAAATCATGTTTTAGGTCCAACTTCCTATCTTCTGAGACTGGGGAGTCAGAGAAAAGGAAGGTTCAGTCTTCTCTGGATTGTTCCTGCTTCCCTTAACATTCCTATTCATCCTTTATTTACTTATTTATTTTTATAGATTTATTTATTTATTTATTTTGGCTGCATTGGGTCTTCATTGCTGCGCGCAGGCTTTCTCTGGTTGCAGCGAGCGGGGGTTACTCTTTATTGAGGTGTGTGGGCTTCTCATTGCAGTGGCTTCTCTTGCTGCGAAGCACGGGCTCTAGGCTCACTGGCTTCAGTAGTTGCAGGACATGGGCTCATAGTTGTGTCTCGCAGGCTCTAGAGCGCAGGCTCAGTAGTTGTGGCACACGGGCTTAGTTGCTCTGCAGCATGTGGGATCTTCCCGGACCAGGGCTTGAACCCATGTCCTCTGCATTGGCAGGCGGATTCTTAACCACTGTGCCACCAGGGAAGCCCCCTATTCATCCTTTAAAACCCAGGTCAGGCAGACATCACTCTTGTTCTCTGAGAAACTTTATGTATTAGTTTCCTATGGCTGCTGTAACAAGTTACCACAAACTTGGTGGATTAAAACCCCACAACTGTTTATTTTCTTACGGTTCTGGAGGCCAGATGTCTGAAACTGGTTTCACTGGTTTAAAGTTAAGGTGTCAGCAGTCCTGGTCCCTTCTAGGGGCTCTAGGGAAGAATCCATTTCCTTTCCTTTTCTAGCTACTGGAGGCTGCTTGCATTCCTGGGCATAAGGACAATCTCTTGCTTCAGTGGTTACATTTCTTTCTCTTCTGTAGTCAAATTTCCCTCTGCCTCCCTCTTTTATGTGCACTTGTGATTACATTTAGGGCCTATCCTAATAATCCAGGATAACATCTCCATCTCAAAATGTTTAATTTAATCGCATCTGTAAAATACCTTTTGCCATATGAGGTGATATTCACAAATTCCAGGGATTAGGACATGGGTCTCTTTGGGACCATTATTCAGCCTATGACAGCTTCCCCTGTATCTTTCTTCTGTGAAGTCAATCAGGTCCTTCTCTATTCAGCCTATGGAACTTTATACATACTTCTGTTGTACTTGTTAAGTATTGGCACTGTTTTGTTTACACAGATATTTTCCTAAATAAATATGAGCTCTTTAAGGACAGGAACTTTGTCTTATTGATTTGTCTGCCTAGCATGGCACCTAGCATGTACTCTTACTAGCCAATAAATATTTGTTTAGTTAAATTGAATTTTGTTCTCTGATTCCAGCCTGGCTGTGAGCTGTGAAATAATGAAATCTTAGACTACTAATGCTACAAGGGATCTCCAAAGGCCTTTCCTTAAAGTCTGAATCTATGTTTTTTCAGGAAATAATTTTAGATTTAGGAAATTTCTCTCTATTACTACAACAAAGGTAAATTCAGTAAATGAAGAGAAACAAAAGGGGTTTTAGCCCAGAAAAAGCTGTGGAATGACCTGATAATTATTTTAAACTCACAACATCCCTGTGAAATAAAATAGGTATTAACTCTATGCCAGTAAAACACAGAGCAAAATAAATAATAAATAAATTCGATTTGAACATAATTGAATACAGTTGTGGAAATCTAATAATCTAAAAATTAATAAATCTAATTCTTAATTTAGATGAGCTGCTTTTTTTCTTAATTTCCCAGTGCCCCTATTTATCTATCATGTTTATTTTAGAAGTTGACTCAATTTCTTATGACATGACGTAGAGGTGTAGGGCAAATCATGTTCCCATTTCATAACTTAAACAATGAAGCTCAGAGGCCTAAGTTATGAGGCAATGTCTGGACAGGAATAAGCATGAGCTATGATGATGGTTACCACCCTTCAGCCTAATGATGAGCCAGGCTACCTGCATCAACATCACCTGGGCAGAATTTTAGGCATACAGATAATCAAGTCCTCCCCGGCTCCCAGATTCAGATTCAGTTGATTCAGGTAGGGTCCTGGGAAGGTGTATGTTTTAAAGCACCTCTCAGATGATTCACAATTATCACGAAATCTAGGTTTCTTTTAGTTTGAGGTCCTATAGAAATGTAAGTGCGAAGCTTGAGGCAAAGGAACATTTTTGTTCCTTTGATTATGTCTTCATTCGGAAAAGAGGCTCTTTTGGAAGAAAGAATCCACATCACATTCCTAGAAGAATGATCAGTTTGGAGGTGTGACTAGTGAGTCGCACACTGAGGAAGAAAAGCTTTGAGCAAAAACCCAGTTGATTTTCTAATTGCCCTGATTTATGGAAACCAAGATCTGAAAGATTTTGGACAGTTTTATTGAGGTATGATTTTCACATCATAAGATTCACTCACTGTAAATTCAATGATTTTTAGTAAATGTATAGAGTTGTACAACCAGCATGTCACAATCCAAGCTACAGTCCACTTGGGAGATGAGGTCAGCAGGTCACTTGGGAAGCTTAGAAATTAGTCATATATATATGGGTATTCTAAAAGCATTGCCTTTCTTTATTCTACAATTATTTAATAAATTGTTTCTTTGTTAAATATTGTTTCTTTTTGGAATAAAATGTATGTACATGTGGCACAAGTACAAAAGGCATAAATGGGCATACAAATAGTTTCCCTCCCACTCTGTCACCCAGCCACCTGGCTTCTGTTCCCAATAAATTAGTTCTCGAGGTAGATTACTAACCTGAAATGAAAATCTTTAGGCAAATTAGGTTTGAAGTGAGAGTGGAGCATCCAATATTATCTTGGAGCTTGGGCAAGAAGTGCTAGAGATAAATATAACTGTCATCCTGGTGATGTATTGGAAGCTCATCAATGGACATATTTTCTAAAGGATGGTGTAGAGAGAACAAAGAATATAACTTTGGACACATTGACAGGCACATTAATAGTTAGGAGGGGGAAATTTCCTGGCCGTCCAGTGGTTAGGACTTGGCACTCTCACTGCTGGGGCCTCGCTTGGGTTTGATTACTGGTCAGGGAACTAAGATCTCACAAGCAGTGTGGTGCGACCAAAAAAAAAAAAAAAAGGAGGGAAGAACAGAACGTAAAGGAGAAAAAATTAGGAATTGAGAGAGAAAGGAAATAAATTTGTATTATGAAAAGTAACAGAGGAGTTTTAAGAACGTGCTGTTCAGTGGTCCCAAATGCTAAAGAGGTCATGGAGAATGGGAAATGAGAAAGGGTTTTTGGAATAAAGGTTTATAATAAACTGAGTGTAAAGTTTCAATAGAGATAGAGATAGGATGGGATTCACAGTGTAGGAGATTGGGAAGACAATGGGATTTTCCTAATATACAAAGAGCTCTTACAAGCCAATAAGAAAAAGATGATCAACCTAGTTAAAAATATGCAAAGAACATGTACAGGCAAGAAACTGAAGAGGAAATGCAATTGGGCAGTAAACATATGAAAACAATGGTATTGGAGCAACTGGACATCCACATACAAAAAAAAAAAGAATCTAGACACAGGCTGTATACACTTCACAAAAATTAACTCACAGTGGATCATAGACCTAAATATGAAATGCAGAACTATAAAACTAGAAGATAACATAGGAGAAAATCTAGAAGACCTTGGGTATGGTGATGCCTTTTTAGATGAAACACCAAAGACATGATCCATAAAAGAAATAATTGATAGCTGAACTTCAGTAAAATTAAAAACTTCTGCTCTGTGAAAGACAATGTCAAGAGAATAAGAAGACAGCACAAACTGGGAGAAAATACTTGGTAAACAGACATATGATAAAGGACTGTTACCCAAAGTACATTAAAAAACCCTTGAAACTCAACAATAAGAAAACAACCCAACTAAAAAATGGGCCAAAGACCTTAACAGACACCTTAGCTTAGAAGATATACAGATGACAAATAAGCATATGAAAAGATACTCCACATTATATGTCCCAGGGTAATGAAAATTAAAACAATGGGATACCACTATACACCTAGTAGAATGGCCATAAACAGGAAAAAAGACAAATGCTGGTGAGAATGTGGAGCAATAGGAACACTCATTCATTGCTGGCGGAAGTGCAAAATGGTACAACCACTTTGGAAGACTGTTCGGTGGTTTCTTATAAAACTAAACATACTCATAATGTATGATCCAGAAATTGCACTCTTTAGTATTTACCCAAGGTAGATGAAAACTTATGTCCACATGAAAACCTGCACATGGATGTATATAGGAGCTTTATTCATAATTGCCAGAACTTGGAAGCAACCAAGATGTCTTTCAATAGGTAAATGGATAAACTGTGGTACATCCAATGGAATATTATTCAGCACTAGAAAGAAATGCTCCATCAAGCCATAAAAAGACATGGAGGAAACTTAAAGGCATATTACTAAGTGAAAGAAGCAAATCTGAAAAGGCTACGTACTGTATGATTCTGACATTCTGGAAAAGGCAAAACTATGGAGACAATAACAAGATTAGTGGTTGCCAGGGATGGGTAGGCAGAGCACAGAGGAGTTTTAGGGCAGTAAAAGCACTCTGTATGATATTATAATGATGGATATATGCCATTATGCATTTGTCTAAACCCATAGAATGTACAACACAAAGAACCTTAAGGTAAACTATGGACTTGTGTGATTATGATGGGTCAATGTAAGTTCATCCTTGGTAAAACCTATACCATTCCGGTGATTTGGTAATGGGGGAGGCTGTGCAAATGTGGGGGCAGGGGTATGTGGGAAATCTCTGTACTTTCCTCTCAATTTTGTTGTAAATGTAAAACTGTTCTAAAAAAGTCTTTTAAAAAAAGGATGTTTAACTTCCCTACTAATTAAATATATGTAAATTAAAACAGTAGGATATCTTTTTTTTTCCTTAATATATCACCAAAGGTGAAAAGATTGGTAATATTCAATGTTGGTAAGGATGTTGGGAAGCAGGAACCCTAACATACTCATGGTGATATGGTTATTTGATATCTTTTTGAAGAGAGACTTGGCAATATCTACTCAAAATGTCCTTAGTCTTTGACTTAGCAATTCCACTTTTAAGAACGAGTAAAATCATTTTCACAAGTAGGCAAAGGTGTATGTAGCAGAATATTCATTACAGCTTTATCTATAATAAATAATGTTGGAAATAACCTCAAAGTTCCCTGGTAGTTATTAAACATTGGCACATTTGGATAATGGAATACTCTACAGTAGTTAAAAAATTATAGT
Organism: Tursiops truncatus; assembly: GCF_011762595.2. Classification (NCBI taxonomy): domain Eukaryota; kingdom Metazoa; phylum Chordata; class Mammalia; order Artiodactyla; family Delphinidae; genus Tursiops; species Tursiops truncatus. Next base: position 67,654,736 of record NC_047047.1, on the reverse strand, counting down.
GCTGTATGTGCTGCTGTGGAAAAAAGTGAAAAGAGTAAATTGAAAAAGATTATGTGGTATACACTTGCCTTTATTTTAAATTATATATACATAGAAAAAATAAATATGGAGAAATATATATCAAAGTCTTAATTATTCTGGTGAACTAAGGTAAGAGATTTTCACTTTCTACAGCAATTGTTAATTCACAATATTCATAGGATTGTTGTGAGGATTAAGTGAATTAATATGTCATAAGGCAATTAAAACAGTGGAATATAGCACATACAAGCTACTATATAAAGTTACATTATACTATGTTATTTTTGAAATAGTTTGATTTGTTACAATAAGTATGATTTTTAAAGCAGAAAAAAAATGATGTGGTGAAGATGTAGGCAGTATTTGAGCATTTTATTTTTTGGCTGCACCGCTGCAGCATGTGGGATCTTATTTCCCCCACCAGGATTCGAATACACGCCCCCTGCATTGGAAGGGCAGAGTCTTAACCACCAGACTGCCGGGGAAGCCCCCTTGAACATTTTCAACATGAATGAAAAGGGACTTCCCTGGAGATCCAGTGGTTAAGACTCCATGCTTCCAGGGCAAGGGCACGGGTTGGGGGGGCGGGGGGGAACGCGGTGCAGCCAAAAGAACAAACAAAAAACATACAAAAAAACCTCAACCAACCAACCAACCCCCCCCAAAAAAAAACATGAATGAAAGGTTAAAAACAAAACGAGAACTTGAAGATGCTAATGGGTCCTCTGTGCAGATTTGAAAGGAGCTAGTTGAAAGGTAAAGGTTGATAATACTAAGAACCAGACAGAAGAGAATGGGAAACTGTAATAGTAGTATCAACGGATACTTAATGAATGTTTACCATGCGCCAGGTGTTCAGTTGCTTTGGAGTCTACCTGGTGAGATTAATCTGGACAGGAGGAGCATCCTTTCCTTGAGATTAGAACAAAGATTCTTTTTTTTTTTTTTTTTAGAACAAAGATTCTTAACCTCAACTCCCTGAAACTGTATGCTACATTTGGTGGGCAAATGCCTTTTAAAAATATCCAAAACAAGGTCCAGATTTCTAAAAGAGTGTTTGAGCACTCTCTTTCAAAGGTGAAAGAATCAAGGAACGATAAAAGTTTGATTTAAATTTTAAGGTGTAGAGATGGAAAATGAGGGAATTTTTGCCAGATAGCCTTCTATCAGTTAAATAGGATTAGAGATTCCCTTTATGGACAGATTTGGTGATTATGACATTTCCAAGTACTGATGATTGATTCATCCTCCTCCCTCCACAATACATGTCTAGGAGTAGAGTTAACTTCTTTTGGGCTCCTGGTTTGGTTTTCGAAGATCAATGGGCTCACCCACAATCTATCATTTTTTCTTTTCACCTCCTCGCAGTCAACCTAAGTTCTTTCCAAACATCTTTTCAAGGAAGTCTTCTTTGATAAATCTTAACTGTTTCGGATTCTAGATATAGTTCTTACCAACTTTCGGTGAATAGCTTAATGCCTCTGATTCAGTATTTTTCCATTTGGCAACTATTACTGAATGAAAATTTCAATTTATTACGAGGATCAAAAGATAGCTGTGAAAACCTCTTGCAAAGTTTCGGCTAACATCAGTACTATCCAATTACGAAGCGTTAACTATTCATTTTCAGTGTTAATGTGTTCAGTAATTTTTTAAAAGTTTTCTGAAGAATTGGTGTTCTGCGCAGTCTCACCCCCAAATACTGAAAGTGGGTGGGCGCTCCTCTCAGATTGAGGCTACGTCTTTCGCTCCTTTTGTCTTTGAGTCGGACTAGAACTGTCATGGCGCCTTCAAGAAGAGGGGGAAGGCCTTCCCTTCGCCCAGCAGAATCATCGGGGGCACCAGGACCGGACAGAGGGGTGGACAGAGAGACAGGCCCCAGTTGAGACCGAAAACACCGAACCCTCCAAGAGGTCTCAGCCGGACAGGCTCTAGGGGAGGAAACCGGGTTGAAGACTAGCCCTGCGAGCGACCGTCTGCCCGGGGCACCGCCCACCCTGGCCGCCCTGTCCAATGGAAACCCAACGGCACTGCGGCACCGCCCATCTGTTGGTCCGGACGCCGCGAAGGCGGGGCCCGCAGTTCGGTTGCGCCGCGGAGCGCAGCTGTGAGCGAGTCTTTCTGATCCGGGGCCCCGGAACCCGAGCTGGAGCTGAAGCGCAGGCTGCGGGGAGCGGAGTCGGGAGGTGAGCGCTGAGGGGACTGAGAGGGAGGGAAGGTTTCGGCTAAAGGACGAGAGGGTCGGCCTCCGCGGCCAGGACGGTGGGACCCCGGCAGGCGGGTGTCTGGAGGTGGCCCTGCTCACTCGACAGCCAAGGCCCGGCCCGCCGGAGCCGAGAGTACACCTCGGCCCCACAGTCCCTGCTCGGCCCTCCCCGACCGTCCCCGAGCGGCGGCGGCAGCGCCCGGAATTCTGCGGGCGCGGGGCGAGAGGCCCCGGCGTTCATGTCGAACTCGGGCTGACGAGAGGCGGGGCCGGCGGCGGGGGCGGGGGCGGGGGCGGCGGTCGCGGGCCCGGCGGCCTGCGGAAGCGCAGCGTCGGGGCCGCGCCTGCTCGCGGGGTCGGCGCGCCGACTGCGCGGGGGCGTGGCCTGCGCCCCTGACTGCGCCGCGGGGCTGGCCTTTGGTGAGGTGGCTGCGACTCGCTGCAGGGCCGGCCCCGGGGCCCGACGGTCCCTCGCTGACAGCGGGCTAGGCGACCTGTTGGAGTGTGAAATTCCTCCCCGAGCTTGCTTGTTCTGCAGGTCTCAGGCCTTCTTTGGTCCGCTGAAGGTGAGGGCGGGCGAGAGGCCTGTGAGCTGTTGCTGAGGAGTTGAAATGCTGAGAAGCTGCAGCCCCCAAAATGAAAAACTTTGCAGGAGAAAACTTTGCAACGATTTACCTACACTGCACGGAAGTGAACACTAGGCATCTCGGGGTGGCGAGGAGATTCCCTTGAGGGGCGTCAATGGCCTTTTCCATATGTGATCTCATTTAAACCTCTGAACGACCGACCCTGAGACAAAAACTCCAGTGTTGCCATCAGCAGGGGGAGTGCTGGGGGATCTTGGGCATTGCCTTCATTTTGCCTACGGTGGGGGGGGGGGAGAGATTGGGGAGGGAGAAGACAAGCACATTCGAAGAGCGTCTATGACTGGTGAAGGTTTGCCCTCTCTTGCGGTGCCCTGCTGTGGATTAATTGTGCCCTGGGTCCAGAAATTTCTTTAGAGCCCATTGGCTACAGGCTTCCTGTATTAGAATTCCACTGGTATTTCTTATAATGTAGCTGGAAACTTTACTTAGCTGTTCAGATTAAGGATGCATTCTATAAATAAAGTAACCCATATGAACTTTCTTACCATTTTTTTTAAGCTACTTTTCAGGTAGATTACTAAGACTGGTTGATTGAAATCTATGCTAGGCAAGGACCGAGAAAAAAACATAGGCGAAATGACATCTTGCCAGATTTTCTCTGTAGTGCTTTGTTTGCCCTCTGATATTTACTGGAATGTCATCTAATAAAATCTCCTGGCTTGGGTTAAACACAGTGTAGGTTGGGGGCAGAGATGGGCAGAAGGGGGCATCTGAGAGTTCTAAAAAGAAATGAGGGCTTTTCAGAAGGTTGGCGTTGATCAGAAGCCTGTGTATTTTGAACTGACTTACTGGAGCAAATGTACTTTACAGGGTATCATTTTCATCCTGGCGAGCACTCCCTTGAGCCCAGCACACATCAGATTCCAACTCCTTCACGGCCTTCGTTCTTAGAGATATGGGATAACATTCAGGGATTGTCCTGTGATTCTTAAGTTAGTGACATTTAGCTTTTGAGGATTCTTTTTCTTTAAGTAGCTATGTCAATGTATAATACTATACACTAGTTAGTATAAAATGTTATACTGTATAGTGCTTTTTCCTATAATGGCTGTGTCTTGAGTTATTTGTACTTGAAAGGAATACCTATGTCAGAGGATGGAGGCTTTGAGCCATGTGAATGAAATGAAAACTGGAAGCTTAAAGTCTTAGCTCTGCCTTAAATTTGCGGCTTTATGAGTGTGGGCATCTTATTTATTTTGTTCACTATTGTATCTCAAGCACCTAGCTCAGTGCTTGGCCCGCAGTAAGTGCTTAATAAACATTTGTTGAATGAGTGAATGAAAAAAAAAGTGTTGCTAATACCCACCCATTTGCCACACTCACATCACAGGGAGGGTGAGGTCATCAGGGATGAAGTCACTAGCCACTGCCAGTCACCTGGCCCAAGGGTAGCCTCATCATGGACTGGCAGGCTCGTTCTGTGCATAGGAGAGATGGACAGTGAATGCCAAGATGAGTTCAAGTGGAATAAATCAGCTGATTGTTTCAGCTGAATAAATCGGTTGAGAGTGCTACAGCTCTAGATCTAGAGCTGGTTCAGTGGAACATTTGGGGGTCTGGAGTCATCTGTTCCGAATAGTGCCCATGTACCTTGGTTCTTGAGCACAGTGCAAGAGGTAGGTGAGGATTCACAGAGAAGGCTATCGGGTAAGTGTTTGCTGAGAAGGAATGAGGCCCCTGATTTTGCTGTTCATTTGGACCTTACTAAACACGGGTTGTACTACCGTAAATCTTGTGCTTGCCACTCCTGGGTGAGTCATTTTTTTTTAAGTGATAAAATATGTTTATTAACATAATTAAGCATAGCAGCATATTCTTTAAGCTTAAAATATACTTCAGTTGCTCACTGACCTGGGTGAGTCATCTTCAACCAAGATAGCTCCCCTTCTCTAGACTAGGAGAGTAGTTAATGTTTAGGATTCATACAGGACTAATTCTGATTTTGGATTTAAAGGAAACAAGGGAGGTATATGTTTTGTTTTCTTTTTAACCCCAGATTAGGTTATTAGGATGGAATCTTTATAGACTCTATCCTAACCCTCTCTGCCTTCTCCCATCACCCTTGCTCCAACCAATGCAGGCCTGAGTGTTTGTTCCAGCATGTCGGAGGGGGAGTCCCAGACAGTACTCAGCAGTGGCTCAGACCCAAAGGTAGAATCCTCATCCTCAGCTCCTGGCCTGACGTCAGTGTCACCTCCTGTGACCTCCACAACCTCAGCAGCTTCCCCAGAGGAAGAAGAGGAAAGTGAAGATGAGTCTGAGATCTTGGAAGAGTCACCCTGTGGGCGCTGGCAGAAGAGGCGAGAAGAGGTGAGGTAGTAGTAGTGTTACTCTAGAGAGTGAAACTAAGAGGTAAAAAGTGGAGGGGCAGAGTCTCAGCGGGGCAGACCAAACTTTAACAGGTCAGAGCCTGGGAGAAGATGATCGTACGGAGTATTAAAATAGAGACTTTGTGTGGTAACTTTAATTCCCTTTCATTTGAATTTCTTCTCAGGTGAATCAGCGGAATGTACCGGGTATTGACAGTGCATACCTGGCCATGGATACAGAGGAGGGTGTAGAGGTTGTGTGGAATGAGGTACAGTTCTCTGAGCGAAAGAACTACAAGCTGCAGGAGGTAAGTAATGGTGAAAGAATGCAGCCTGTGGGATGTTAGAATGCTGGTGTAAAGAGGAATTGGGGTTGGGAAGCTACTATGAGAAGAGTACATTGGGGTTAGATCATTTCTAGGGGGGATAGGGAATGGCTTTTTAGGATGATAATGCTTTCTGAACCCTGTTATCCCAATGTCTCCCCTGCTTCCAGGAAAAGGTCCGTGCTGTGTTTGATAATCTGATTCAGTTGGAACATCTCAACATTGTCAAGTTTCACAAGTATTGGGCTGACATTAAAGAGAACAAGGCCAGGGTAAGAACTTTTTCCTGAGCTTACTGCAAAGAGACTAGCTACACTTACTGTTCATTCTATATTCAGAAAAAGATAGTTTTGAAACAGAGCTGGAATCAGCTGCTGTTGAGATGAGAGTAGGGCTATGACCACCACCTGTGCCTTTTGTCTGGTTATAGTCGGGACAGAAATCAGTGAATTTTTGTTTCTTCCTTCCCGTAGCTCATATTGCTCAGTAGTTTTCATTGCCCTATTAAATCTAAGGAAGTGATGCTAAGAACGAAAGAGAGATACTTTATTAAGAAAAACACCAGGCTTCCAAATTTTATGTATATGTTGTATATGTGTTACCTAGATAAGGAATCATTTCTACTATAAGGCTTTATTTGTGTGCTTTGCCTCTCCAGGTCATTTTTATCACAGAATACATGTCATCTGGGAGTCTTAAGCAATTTCTGAAGAAGACCAAAAAGAACCACAAGACTATGAATGAAAAGGTATGGAGGGAGAGCAGAAAAAGCTTTAGGCTGGTTTGGAGGTTTAAAAAAGATTATGTTAATTATGAAGCTGATCAGGATGGGATGGAGGGAACTGGTTGGAGGGTTAAGAGAGGGGATTACTGCTGACCCTTGGATCAAACTCTGTTCCAGGCTTGGAAGCGTTGGTGCACACAAATCCTCTCTGCCCTAAGGTAAGTAGGATCTGGTTAGTGTCTTTCCCATATTTATTCCTGATTTAGTTCCTCCAAACATTTCAGGGCACTACTCTGCTGTTCTTTTCTGCCTCTCCCCACTTTCTTTGAGTCATATACTTCAAGATTAGGCCCCTATCGGTCTTTTAAAGGGTTCATCCTAATGCGTTGACCACGATGCTGTCTCCCACTTCTTTCTCCTAGCGCTTATCCAGCTATTTAACTCATCAGGCATAATGGAGATTCAGAGTGTGGGTATTATCTTTGTGGTGACCAGCAGGAGAGCAGGCCCTTGCTCCTCTTAGCCCTTGGGATCCCCCTGCCCTAATTTCCCAGTGGCCCCTCTAACAGCCCAGTGCCCCCACAGCTACCTGCACTCCTGTGACCCCCCCATCATCCATGGGAACCTGACCTGTGACACCATCTTCATCCAGCACAACGGACTCATCAAGATTGGCTCTGGTGAGGGGAGGGAGAGGTTCTGGGCAGGGGAGCCTCGGGAATTTGGGAACCATGGGGGTAAGATGAAAGGAATGGGGGAAGACAGAGCAAAGTTCTGAGGTGTGGGCTGCTGATAAGAGAAAGGACCTTACTAGGGGTAATTTATAGAGAGAGGCCAGTCAATTAGTGGAGAAGGTGTAGGGTCTAATCTTGTACCTTTTTGGAGGGAAACTGGGGTTAATACAGAGATCTTGACAGGAGGTTGGGAAAGGGCAAGGGTTGGGTGTAAGGTATGATTTGAGCCCCTGGGGCCAGACCCTACCAAAGGAGGTTCCAGGCTGTGCCTGCTGTGAGTGCTTTCATTTGCTGTGTATACGTGTGCAGTGTTTAACATTTCTGTGTGCCGTGTCTGTGTGTTGTTTGTGTGTCCATTTGTCTGGGGCTTGGCTGCTCCATCGCTCACAACTTTTCTCTGTTTTCCTCCCTCCCGCTTACGGGCTGCTCTGTTCCCAACAGTCTTTCATAGGATTTTTGCTAATGGTGAGAGCTCCCTCTGCCCTACTTGGGGCGCTGTTTGTGCTTCCTCTGCTCCCCTTTGCGGCTGCCCAGTGCATGCAGTCGTGGGAGCAAACACCGTTCCCCTGCCTAATTATGCCTGCTTGGCTTCTGTGCTACCAGCCCTCCCCATGCTTGCTTTTCCATAACCTGCTTGTTTCCTGTGGATTCTGCCTGGCTGAATCCACGTCCAGGATTCTTAATCGCCCTCATCATCAGGCTGGTTCCCTAAGTCATACTGTGCTCCCAGACTCTCTGTGACTTGTAGTCATTGTTTATGATCCGAGTGAGTCCAAATTGGGCCTGGCCCTGGTTCCTCGTTCAGCTCTGTGGCAGGCAATGTTGAGGAATAAGAGAGTAGAGCAAGGGTCTAAAAATTTTTGTGGATTACAAGTGAAACTGATTTAAGGGTATTGGTTCAGTTTTGAGCTGTTTTTGAGTTTCAGTCAGTAAAGGTGGGTAAGAAGGAGGCTGTCTACTTGGTTGTATGTTAATCCTTCTTATCCATCTTCATCCAAGTTTCTGAGGTCTCTTAATTGCTACAGATTAGGAAGGGCTGCCTGTGTTTTTACATTGTTTGCAGGGTGGATGAAAGAACTAGACCAAACGTTTTCATGTGATCTGGGGTTAGGTGTACCTGGGCTTTGGGGAAGGTAAGCAGGTCACAAGTGGGTTTTTCCTTAGACTGTGTTTTTCCTTGCCAGCCCAAAGCCCCTGTGTACCTGTTAGTTTAGTGTGGAGCCTTTGCTGCTACTGAGTTAGGGACCTTAGATGAGAAGCAGTAGACCTGAGAAAGGGGAGATAGGTGGTGTTCATGTTTAGTCTGGAGTTCATGATGGGAAAGGGATAGGTTTGCGCCTGTTGAGGGTTAGAGACTTCAGGAGAGAATTTGTCTTTTGGGGGCCTCTCTCTGGAGTTAGGCTGTGCTTTGTTGATGGTGGTCAGATTGTGGGTATCTCCCCTACTCCCAGTGGCTCCTGACACTATCAACAATCATGTGAAGACTTGTCGGGAAGAACAGAAGAATCTCCACTTCTTTGCACCAGAATATGGAGGTGAGGCATCCCAGTTTCTCTGCCCTGTGCCCATACCCCAGGTTTTCCACTTTACAACCTGAGGGTCGGAGGTAACATAACTGAAACTTCCGTCCTTCTCTACTGGCATGCAAAAAGTTAAGACACCTCTGCCATGCCCTGCCCGGATCCTCTGATTCACCAAAGCTTCTCTGTTTTCCCTAGAAGTCACTAATGTGACAACGGCAGTAGACATCTACTCCTTTGGCATGTGTGCACTGGAGGTGAGGAGACCAGAAGGGTGGGTAGTGGAAAGGAGTCAAATTAGAAGATAGAAGGGAAATGGAGGGTTGACAAGTAAGGTACTGGTCTTGAGGGAGTGATTGTGGGAGCACTGAGGTTCTTAGGTCTCTATTTTTCCTTTTTATTACTCTTCACCGCAGATGGCAGTGCTAGAGATTCAGGGCAATGGAGAGTCCTCATATGTGCCACAGGAAGCCATCAGCAGTGCCATTCAGCTTCTAGAAGACCCATTACAGAGGGTAAGAATCTTCAGGATCACTCCTCCTTAACAGACTTTGAAATGTCTTCAGATTTTTCTTCCTTTTACCTACTGGGAATATGCTCTCTTCTAAGAGTAAGAAAACATAAAGCAGAAAGGGCACTCAAAGTAGTGAACATTTCCCTAGGTGTTTTTGGTATACACATACACACACACACACACATTCTCTCTCTCACAGGTTAGGGGTTTAAGATGGGTAATATTGGGGGGCTTCCCTGGTGGCGCAGTGGTTGGGAGTCCGCCTGCCAATGCAGGGGACGCGGGTTCGTGCCGTGGTCTGGGAGGATCCCACATGCCGCGGAGCGGCTGGGCCCGTGAGCCATGGCCGCTGAGCCTGCGTGTCCGGAGCCTGTGCTCCGCAACAGGAGAGGCCACAACAGTGAGAGGCCCGCGTACCGCAAAAAAAAAAAAAAAAAAAAGAAGATGGGTAATATTGGGACTAAAGTTTGTGTGTTAACTTAGGTTTGTCTATGTGGAGGCAAACTACTTTGATGGTTACCTCAGGTAATTGGTATACACTCTCAGACAACCATCTTGGTATGTATTTTTCTTTCATACAGGCATGACCATTATTGGCACACACCCTTTTGTTTATTTATTTATTTATTATTTATTTATTTGGCTGTGCCGGGTCTTAGTTTCGGCACGTGGGAATCTTCATTGCTGCTTGCAGGATCTTCGTTGCATCATGCGGGATCTTTAGTTGCGGCACGCGAACTCTTAGTTGTGGCCTGTGGGATCTAGTTCCCTGACCAGCGATCAAACCCGGGCTCCCTGCATTGGGAGCGCGGAGCCTTAGCCACTGGACCACCAGGGAAGTCCCAACCATCTTGATATTTTTGAACACATCAATCAGTTTGAATTACTCAAACCAGTTATTTGGGGTTTTATATTTATATAGTTTTAGTTAGGGAAAGTGCCCTGAAATAAATGAGCTAAGATTTAAAGGATATAGGGCGGGACTTCCCTGGTGGCACAGTGGTTAAGATTCTGTGCTCCCAATGCAGGGGGCCCAGGTTCGATCCCTGGTCAGGGAACTAGATCCCACATGCATGCCGCAACTAGGAGTTCACATGCTGCAACTAAGACCTGGCACAACCAAATAAAGCACAAAACAAAAAATGGAAAAATTTAAAAAAAAAAAAGGATATAGGGGTTATGAATCAGGAAGTAGACTATAGTAAGTAGGGTCTGGACAGGAAGGTCCAAACAAGGTTAGTTTGTAACTCATTAGATGCTTATAAAAGGGAGGAGGATAATATGTATAAAATGGATAACTAATAAGAACCTGCTGTATAAAAAAATAAAATAAAATTCAAAAATTCAATAAAAAGGGTGGGGGAAGAGAGAAGAGAAGGAAGATTAGTGGGAAGTCTTGAGGCTAGTGTGGAATAAGTTTCTGGTTCAGTGTCAGGGTGGGCTGTTCAAGTAAGAGATTAGGTATATGGCCTTGTTGGCCTTCCAGATTGAAAGGAGAGCAGGTTAACTGTCATGGGACCTGTGGGGTTAGAGGGAGCATGGGGAAATCCAGTGAATTTAATAAATGATGTAGTGGACAAAGGAAATTGTGGTGGTAGGCTTGGGAAATAAAAAGATGGTAACTATTATTGACCACAGTGGGTGAGTTTGGTAAGAGAGAGGTAAATTTGGTGAGGGTTGGAGAAGGTAGGCAGTGAGTGGGCTAATAAAGCAGAGAGATAGAAAATAAGAAAAAAGAAATCATAAGTTTGAACAGTAAAGAAAAAAAGCTTGCGATTGGGGAGCAGAAAAATAATGAAAACCAGAAAGACAGTGAATGATACCTTTCATATAATACCTTACAGTTTTCGAAGTCCTTTCATAAACATTAGCAATTTGTTCCCTCAGCCAGTGCTGAGCACCTAGTATGCACACAGCCTTGTACTAGATACAATGTGAGAGAGAGAGACGAACACAGTGGAGTGCTTGCCAGATGCCTGCTCCACTCCCTTGTTCCCCTTTCTAGGAGTTCATTCAAAAGTGCCTGCAGTCTGAACCCGCTCGCAGACCAACAGCCAGAGAACTTCTGTTCCACCCAGCACTGTTTGAAGTGCCCTCGCTCAAACTCCTTGCTGCCCACTGCATTGTGGGACACCAGCGTGAGTCCTCTTGACCCTCCTAGGAATTTGTTTTTCCATTCTGGAGCCTTGTAACTCTCACTGGCATGTTTCCTTTCCTCTTCTACTTCCAAAGGGATTCTTTCCGTTCCTCCCCCACCCTCCCCCAGGACCCCTTGTGCCTTCTGTGATATTAATCTGAACTATCCTTCCATAACTTCCCATTCCATCATGCCCTCCAGACATGATCCCAGAGAATGCTCTGGAGGAGATCACCAAAAACATGGATACCAGTGCTGTACTGGCTGAAATCCCTGCAGGACCAGGAAGAGAACCAGTTCAGACGTTGTGAGTAACTAACTGAGAGGTTCTGAAAGGGACAGATTGGTCATTCCCACCCTGAGGTTTCTGTCAACTGTCCATTCTCTGGGAGTGGTCGAATCTGCTGTTTTTGCCTGTTTCCTTCCTTCCATCTTCCTTCTCTTTTCTTCTCCAGGTACTCTCAGTCACCAGCTCTGGAACTGGATAAATTCCTTGAAGATGTCAGGTGAGAGAAGAATGAGAAAAAAAGCTTCCTTGAGGAGGCAGGGGTGGGTGTCCTAAGACATCCACGGAGCCCATGCGACCTGTCTGATCTCCACTTAGGAACGGGATCTACCCCCTGACGGCCTTTGGGCTGCCTCGGCCCCAGCAGCCACAGCAGGAGGAGGTGACATCACCTGTGGTGCCGCCTTCTGTCAAGACTCCAACACCTGAACCCGCTGAGGTGGAGACCCGCAAGGTGGGGCTGTGTGGGTGTGGCTGTGTCTGTGGTCGTGGTGGAAGGGAGAGAGGACATCTCAGATAAGGCTTTGTCCTTTAGAGAGAAGAATGTGTTTCTGCTCCCTGGCGTTCATGTCCCGTGGGCTGGAAAGGCTTCCAGCTCTTGGGGGTTTTTTGCTCACTGGTCCCTACTCTAGTGACCCTCTCTGTCCCCTCTCCCTAGGTGGTGCTGATGCAGTGCAACATCGAGTCGGTGGAGGAGGGCGTCAAACACCATGTAAGGCTCAGGGCCAGGGCTGCATAGGGCTGGGTGGCCAGAGGGTGGGGAAGGGGAGCCTCATTTTCTGACTGTCCTACTCTCCAGCTGACGCTTCTGCTGAAGCTGGAGGACAAACTGAACCGGCACCTGAGCTGTGACCTGATGCCAAGTGAGTCTCTCCTTTCCCTCAGAGGATGGAGAGTCTATGAGCCTTATCTGTGAGGGACATATTCAGGGGTGGGTAAGGTGACAGGGCAGTAACACATTGACTCACATAGAATGAATATCGTCGCCCCTAAAATTGGAGGGTGGATCTGACAGTTTTGCTTGTGTCATTCTTTCCCAGCCAGGGTCACCTGACTGGGGCTGTTCCAAGGGCCCTGTGCCCCTCGCTGCTGTACTGTACTCACCCTCTCCTGTTTCTCTGTCAGATGAGAACATCCCCGAGTTGGCGGCGGAGCTGGTGCAGCTGGGCTTCATTAGCGAGGTGAGGTTTCTGCCTCCTGCCGCCCCCGCTGCCCCGGCTGCCCCCGCTCTCCTCCGCCTGGTCTCACTGAGCTCCTCCCCTTTAGGCGGACCAGACGCGACTGACTTCTCTGCTGGAGGAGACCCTGAGCAAGTTCAATTTTGCCAGGAACAGCACCCTCAACTCAGCCGCTGTCACCGTCTCCTCTTAGAGCTCACTCGGGCCCAGCCCCTAATCTGAGCTGTGGCTGTGCTACGACATGTGCTACAGCCTTCCTGCCCCTTCCCCCCAGACAGTATTACCCTGTGAAGCCCCTCTCTCCTTTATTATTCAGGAGGGCTTTGGGGCTCCCCGGTTCTGAGCATCACCCCCACCCCTCCCCTTCTCTTCCATCCCTCTGCACTTTGTTTACTTGTTTTGCACAGACGTGGGCCTGGGCCTTCTCAGCAGCCGCCTTCTAGTCGGGGGCTAGTAGCTGATCTGCTGGCTCCCGCCCAGCCTGTGTGGAAAGGAAGCCCACGGGCGCTGGGAGCTGAATTCTACAATCCCGCTGGGGCGGACGGGGCGGGAGAGAAGGGTGGTGCTGCAGGGGTGGCCCCGGGGGGCCATTCGATTCGCCTCAGTTGCTGCTGTAATAAAAGTCTACTTTTTGCTACGCGCGTCGTGTGGGTGTGTGGGTGTGGGTGGGTGTCTGTGTGTGTGTGTGTGTGTGTGTGTGTGTGTGAGAATGGGTGTGGGTGTGTGTGGGCGCGCGCGCCTGCCTCTCCCGCCAGGCGGCGCGGAGGTTGGGCTGCAGGTGCTCAGGGAGAGCGGAACTGGCCGGGGAGCGAGGGCGGGGCCAGGGCAGGTAGAGCTGCCCCGCGGCCGGCCAGCGCTGAGGAACCGATGAAGTGCCGCTGCCGCCTCTGCGTTTTCGGTAATTTCTGGCCCCTCTGGTCGCGTTCTCCCCTGAGCGCCCACCCTGGACCCGCCCTACGCCCCGTGGCCTACTGGGGGCGGCAGCGAGGGGCCTCCGCCGACTCGGCCGTCTCCTCTCCCGCTCAGGCCCGCCCCTCCCCCCGTGCTTTGCAGACGCGGCCAGGGGGCCCCGGCGGCTCATGCACGTGGGCCTGGCGCTGTTGCTGGTGGGCCACGTGAACCTGCTGCTGGGGGCCGTGCTGCATGGCACCGTCCTGCGGCACGTGGCCAATCCCCGCGGCGCCGTCACCTCGGAGTACACCACCGCCAATGTCATCTCCGTGGGCTCCGGGCTGCTGGTGAGCGGGGCCGGGCCGTAGGGCGGGCGGTTGGCGCTGGAGAGCGGCGCGGGCCTCAGGTTTTGTTTCTTCCAGAGCGTTTCCGTGGGACTTGTGGCCCTTTTGGCATCCAGGAACCTTCTTCGCCCACGACTGGTGAGGGGATTTCTGGAGCTTTAATGAGGAGGCCAGGAGTCAGGGAAATGGGGGCTGGCTCAGCTTCATCTCTGGTGGGAGGAGGAGCCCCAGATGGAGTAACCTAGGTGTCAGTGGGAGAGGCAGCCACCCCCAGGCTGCTCACCTTGACCTTCTGCCCCTGCCAGCACTGGGCCCTGCTGGCACTAGCTCTGGTGAACCTTCTCTTGTCTGCTGCCTGCTCCCTGGGCCTCCTCCTTGCTGTGTCATTCACTGTGGCCAACGGCGGCCGCCGTCTTATTGCTGACTGCCATCCAGGACTGCTGGATCCTTTGTTACCACTGGACCAGGGGTCTGGACACAATGACTGCCCCTTTGACCCCACAAGAATCTATGTGAGTCCATTCTCTTCCCAGCCTTTTCGCGGTCCACAAAACCTTGGTCCTGCCCTTTAATCGCCCCTACTTGCCACTCCTGCCCTGCTTCCTCTAGCCTCCCCCCTCTTCCTTCACCTTTTAGGATACAGCCTTGGCTCTCTGGATCCCTTCTTTGCTCATGTCTGTAGCTGAGGCTGCTCTATCTGGTTACTGCTGTGTGGCTGCGCTCACCCTACGTGGGGTTGGGCCCTGTAGGAAGGAAGGGCTACAGGAGCAGGTAAGGAAGATGCACAGGAAGGGTTCATTCAACACAGAATGTGTTGTAAAGATGCTGAATTATATACAGGGCTGGAGTACTAACCCCACCCTCTTCTGTAGCTGGAGGAACTGACAGAGCTTGAACTTCCTAAATGTAAGAGGCAGGAAAATGAGCACCTACTGGATCAAACTTGAGAAATCCGGATATCACAGAAAAGTTGGGTTTAGGGACAGGTAATGGGCCAGGAGGATTGTGGCCTGGGAAAGGGTGGTGGCAGGGACCACTCTTAGAACTGGGTTGGGTCCTTTGCTATGCTGCTTGCCCTCTGACGCAGGCTCTTCCTTCTGTCAAGCAGGTGCTGATCCGGAGGCTCAGTCCACAAGGATCTTCCACTGACCCTTAGGATATGTTTATATAATAACAGTTGTAATAAAAGAACTTCTACTTGATTATGATTCCTTTTGGGGGAAAGGGGCGCTGGGCTAGTGTTGGGCGTGAACTTGATCAAAGAATACAGTGGTCTCAGTTACTTACAAGACTTTAATGAGGGATGGAACCTACTAACTCTACCAGTTACTGAAAGGAGAAGCTGGTGCTGGGCAGTCCCCCGCACCACTGACTGATGAACTTCAGTACGTCTTGGCACACAGGGCTGTGGGAGGTCTGTGAGGAAACAGAGAGCATGAGGGGAACTCAGCAGCGCTGGGAAAAACATTCCTGATACAAAGAAAACTTGTTCCATCTCAGTGTGGGGAGCAGGGTTCAGGCCTGCACCTGCCCTCTTGACACCACCTCCCCTACCCTGCACGGCTGCTGGTGGGTTCTTCAGCGCTGTTCTCCCTACCCCCATCTCTCAAGCCTTCCTCTCTAACCTTGATGGCCATAAGGAACTTATTCCAGTTGTCCTTGTTAGCTGCCTTCCCTGGCCGCTTAAATTCAATTTTGTTCCTCAGAATGGGGTATCCTGGAGGGGTGGGGGGAGAAAAAAAGATGAACTGGAGTTTGCGATGGATTGAGGGGGAAGAATGAAGAGCAATTTAGGGGTAGAAAGTAGGATGTTCTTGTCTTCTGCATCCTTTACTGAATCACAGTAAAACAGTTTCTTGATCCTGCTGTTTTTCCCTCCTTTCCACCCACCACAGAATATGGGGTGCTGTAGGGTTCTGTACCTGTAATGAGGCAGGGCAGTGCCCGAACTCCAGTGCTGGCCGCCACCAGGGAGGCCTCATAGACACCGCGCTCATCCCGAGGTAGAACCTGCTCCAACCGCTGGTCCATTGAGATTGTGAGCACCCAGTCTCGAACCTCTTCTCTCTGAGCCTCCTGGGAAGGACAGAGCAGCTTCACGCAGGGCAGGGCAGGGCAAGTGGAAGGTGGTGGGTAGAGGGTTTGCTGAGCCGTCATCCTGTGTGCCACCTTTCACCCACAAACGATCCTCCTTGGATTGGCGGTCACAGTCACAGCCTTAGCTTTTTCCTCTGCTTCTACTTTCACTGAACGAACAGTGAGGGCTGAGGCCCTTCCAGAGACTTTGCTGACTGATGTCATTACAAAGTGTTGGGAGGACCATCCTAAAGTGGCCTCCCTTTCTAGTGCACTCACACTCCTGAGGCCTCCTGTTCTCCAATCCTGTGCCCTTACCGGGACGTGCTGCTTGGCTGGGAGTGGCACCTCAAAGGGAATGTCTGTATCCTGAAAGTCAGAGTGGTCAAGGGCATCCAGAGTCCCTTCTTCAATTGCCTGCGGCAGAGTGGGCAGCCATGAGATAGGCACAGGGAAAACCTCCCAACCTCTGGGCACAACTGCCCTACTCACATCGGTCAGATCCAAAAAGCGGTTGAGGAAGATGAAGGCCATGTTCTCCCAGCCAACTGCCTGCACCAGAGAAAAGGTGCAAGTGGGAGTGAGCAGATGGGCGTGGCTGTTTCTCCAGGATGCAGGGGGAGAACCCAGGAAGATACAGGAAAATGACCTCCTCCATAACGTCAGCCCCACGCTCAGCTCTGCTCTACCTGAGCAGCTGGGATTTCCTACTTTGCAACTTTTGATTTCCTTCTCTCCTGGGCCCCGCCCTTGCTTGGCCCCATTGCTCACCTTGGCAGCAATGCCTGCTTCATAGAAGGCCTTGTCTGCAGGTAGTAGCTGGGTGTGACGTAAGAGTGAAACAGAAAGCCTGGCAGCCACAGTTTCCTATGGATTAAAGTCAAAGCACTATCTATGATCCTGGCACCATGTGACTGAGCTACCAGACCAATGATCTTATAACTAAGGCAGCCATAGAACCAGAAGACCAACAGTCAATATCAAATTGCTCTGGGTCATGCGGTTCTGGGTCTTAGTTTTTGGTTTTTTCTTTTTTGCGGTACGCGGGCCTCTCACTGTTGTGGCCTCTCCCGTTGCGGAGCACAGGCTCCAGACGCACAGGCTCAGCGGCCATGGTTCACGGGCCTAGCCGCTCCGCGGCATGTGGGATCTTCCTGGACCAGGGCACGAACCCGTGTCCCCTGCAGCGGCAAGCGGACTCTCAACCGCTGCGCTACCAGGGAAGCCCCTGGGTCTTAGTTGTTTTTTCATCTGCGCAAGAGAACTGGACCTAGGTTATTTCTAAATTTCCTCCCACCTCTAGAATTCTATTGTCCAACTCCAGGAAATAAATATACAATATACTATCATGGATAAGCCAAAGGTATGTATATATTATAAGAGGTCAATGCAGAAATCATGGAATTTGAATGTTTGAGCATAATGAGGCTGGAGCTGTGTGGGCACAGAGCCCTAAGAAGGTCAGAGGAATACAAAGAAAACCATCTCAGCAAGGGTAAAGAGAAACTAGGAGAGCAGTGGGCCAAGCTTGAGACCGTCCAGAACTTGAATTCATTCAACTTCATACATTTGAAGATGTGTCTGTAAGACTGAGAGCTCCTCCCCACTCTGTCTCACCAGCTGTTTGATGCTCTGGGCCGCAGAGCGAGTGGCATAGTAATGAGCGATCAGCAGCATGGTCTCGAACTCCTCATGGGCTGGAGAGTTTGCCTCACTGGACTTCACCAAGTTTTCACACTAGAGCAGGGAGAGTGCACAACCTGGGTCAGGGGTCAGAGGAGTGCCAGGGCCAGAGTGGTCAACTGATGGCCACCTGGACAGAGGAAGGTAGAGTCTGAGGGTGAAGGTTTATGTGCGTGAAAGAAAAGACGAGGACAGGGACAGGCGGAGTAGCCTGTCTGAGCTGTCCACCCGACTTCCTCACCAGGTTGAAGAGGACGTCCCGAAGGTCAGCCCAGTTGTGATAGGCCTCGGCACTGTTGGTCCCAGGGGAGCTCACCATGTCAGTGAAGATCCTTCTGTAGATGTTGAAGTTCTGGAGGTGGAGGGGGAAGGAGAGCTGAGTGAGAAGAGCACAACTAGAAGAGAAAGTCAGGGGAAGTGGGGCCAAAGAGGAAAACCAGCTGTAAACGTGCGCGCATGCGGAGGAGCTATGGGACGCTGCTGGAGAAAGTGTTATTTTAAGAGAAGAGGAAGAAGAAGGGCAAGAAAAAGCGATTTCTTCCTATCTGGCGCTCTGTGGGTGTGGGCAAATGTGGGACTGTGAATGTGCAGTCACATTGTTAACGGGGTGACAGTGTCCGGAGAGCTGTGATGCTCAGATAGGAGAGCGGTGCTCGCTCTGGAGGAAGTTAGGAAGGCCCTAGAGGTGTGTGCGGGTCATCTCTGAAAGACTGTTCCCTGCGTGTTAGCTAAGAGCACGGGGAGGTTGTTGGGTGTTCCTTCCAAGGGTAAATCCTCTAGAGAGGCTGTACATTCCTGAAGAGGCTGGGTGGAGTCTCTGGGGACGATGATCTCTAATGAAAGAATCCTTTGAGAAGACAGATCCTGAGGGCGTGAGTGGTTCTTGAGGAGAAGGTAAGAATTTCCTTGAGGAAACGTTCACCCCAAGGAGCTGGCTGATACCTGTGGGTTAGCAGGGGCTCCGTGTTGCACATACAGGGCCAGTGCCTGGGCACAGCCACCCTCTCGGATCAGGTGAGTCGCATACAAAGCCACGTACTTGTGCAGAATCTTGTAGTTCTGTTCCAGGGGTGCAGGAAAAGCAAGGGGAGGTTGGGGTCAGTAAGACCAAGCAGTGAGGGTGGGGTGGTGACTTGAGGCCATGGATTTGTTTAGGCGGCCAAGGGCATATGCAAGCCAGGCCCAGCTAGGCCTCTGACCCCACTGTCAGAGTGTGAAGACTGAGCTCTCTGACGCTGATTAGGGATCTCTGGGGTTTGGGCTTTGGAGGAAGTAAGAGAGACAGCTCTGGGACAGGTGGGAAGTCAGAAAAATACACAGAAGAGCTGGGAGTGGGATGAAGAGAGGAGTACCTGCTTGGTAGCTGTTTCAATGCACTTGTCCCACTGGCCCTGCTCCACATATAGGTCCAAAGCAGCCACCACATCCACACCCACCAGCTACGGATCAGTTGAAAAGACAGAGTTACACGAGGAGAAGGAGAGAGAATCTCTTGAGCTTGCCTCCTGCTGACTCTGCCAATCTCACCGAGTCCACTTTGCCCTGGTTCTTGAGGAACTCTTTATAATGCTGGTCCACATAGTCTTCATACCTGTGAAGAATGTGCAGAGATCTTGCACTTCATGTTCCTGGGATGCACACCCTTCCCATGAGAACTTTCTCCCAATCTTTACAAAAGGAAGTAAAAGAGAATTTCTAGTGAGAAGGGGTCATGAACTTACCGGGGATCTAACTCCTTAGCCACACGCTTGGCCTTGTTCCATTCCTCACCCTCAATGAAAGCATCGATCGCTTCCTTGACTAGGTCCAGGTTCAGATAGAGCTCTGCAGCCTGCACAGTGGAAAGTCAGAGACGAGATCATCTTTCCCCTCCCTCCCCAGTCTCCCCTCTGGGAACTCTCTGGGAGCTCTGGGGAAACGGAAATGCATGCCATGCCTGCCAGGAGACCCACTTCATACAGCTTTCTGAGTGCAGGTGTCACCCTTCCACCCATCCCTGTGCAATCTATTTCTATTCAGTCCCAGCACGCTACTTACTGCACTGTGCTTTCCAATTCCAATCAGCTGGGGTCCCACAGCCCGAACTACTTCCAGACTGCGTTGGGGAGGTAGAAACTTGATGGAGAGTTCAGCTGCCTGAGTGGTTGAACAGAAGATAGAAATGGGTAGGAGAGACAAATATTGCTGGGGGGTCCTCGACCTGCTCTGTTTTATTCCCTCCAGTTGCCAACTTTCTTGCACTCTCCCTCACTTTCCGCCCTCTTGGGCAAATCCTGCCTCATGGTCCATCAGAGCCTTTAAATAGAGGACCTATCTCTTCCTCTCAACTCATCCTCTTTCAGACACTCATCGCTGTCTGAGATCACTGCATTTGGTCCTGTCACCTTTGACAAACTGGTTTCTCAAGTTCTTTGTCCCAAACAGAATCTTGGTAGCATGGTACAGAGAAAGAACCCCTAAAATCGGAGCCCAGGGCATTCTGCAACTATTTGTTTTAAGCTTTTCTGAGCTTCAGTTTCTTCACCCATAAGAGTGATGGTCAGGGCTTCCCTGGTAGCACAGTGGTTAAGAATCCGCCTGCCGGGGCTTCCCTGGTGGCGCAGTGGTTGGGAGTCCGCCTGCCGATGCAGGGGACACGGGTTCGTGCCCCTGTCCGGGAAGATCCCACATGCCGTGGAGCGGACGGGCCCGTGAGCCATGGCCGCTGGGCCTTCGCCTCTGGAGCCTGTGCTCCACAGCGGGAGGGGCCGCATCAGTGAGAGGCCCGCGTACCGCAAAAAAAAAAAAAAAAAAAAGAATCCACCTGCCAATGCAGGGGACATGGGTTCGAGCCCTGGTCCGGGAAGATCCCACATGCTGCGAAGCAACTAAGCCTGTGCGCCACAACTACTGAGCCTGCGAGCCACAACTACTGAGCCCGTGAGCCACAACTACTTAAGCCTGCATGCCTAGAGCCCACGCTCCGCAACAAGAGAAGCCACTGCAGTGAGAAGCCCACACACCACAACAAAGAGTAGCCCCCGCTCGCCGCAACTAGAGAAAGCTCGCGTGCAGCAATGAAGACTCAATGCAGCCAAAAATAAATTAAAAAAAAATAAAGTATAGAATCTTTAAAAAAAAAAAAAAAGAGTGACGGTCAGTCTAGGTTTGTACTGTCCAGAACAGCAGCCACTAGTCACATGTGGCCAGTCCCAACTGCGATGTGCTGTAACCTTAAATGTTCAAAGACTTTAGTATGAAAAAAGGAATGTAGAATACCTTGATAAATTTTTATATTGATTGCATGTTGAAATAATAGTTTCGATATATTGGGTTAAACAGAATATAATTATTTTCACCTGTTTCTTTATACTTATTTGAATGTGGGGCTACTAGAAATTTTAAAATTACATGTATAACTTAAACCTTTGTGACCTGCATTATATTTCTACTGGACAGTGTTGGTCTAGATGACCTTGGAGACCTCTTCTAACCCTAAAACTCAGTAATTCTAAAAACCCAAGTGTTCCATGAGTTCACTCTGTTTGCACTGTGATGCTGACATCCTCACCAGATTTTAATTTCCACATGGTCCAGTTTAGCTATAGTCTATGCTAATCCTCCTGGTCTTCCCCCACCTATTCTTGCCTTTCTTTCTTTCTTTTTTTTTTTTTAAGGTTTTGGCCACACCCCATGGCATGTGGGATCTTAGTTCCCCGACCAGGGATCGAACCCACACCTACTGCACTGGAAGGCAGAGTCTTAACCATTGGGCCGGGGAAGCCCCTTGCCTCTCTTTCTTTACCTGCCAAACCCTTCAAGGCTTAAAGTGCTCCCATCCAGGAAGCCACCCTCTGACTAATCTGAAGAAGGTATAGTCATGAACAGACCCGAGTAAACAATGCCCCAGAGTAAGATACAGAAGATGCTTAATACTTGATTAAAACCTGTTAAACTCTCTTAAATAGTCCTCAGTCCTTTCTACTTCCTTCCCCTCCAACTTCTAGGGGCTATTCAATTACAAGGCCTCACAAACCTAAGGGAAATTCTGCAGGGGCATCAGCACACCAACATTGTATTCAGGGGCTGATCCATCTCACCCCTTCATAACTCCTAATACCATATTTCCCTGCATCTAAGGCACATCATTAAAATGTACATGTATCCCTATCTCAAAGACACCAAGAATCTATCGTAGAATTGATGAAACATATTAGCTTGGCTTAATCTCCTAGAGGCTTCTTTTCAGGAGCTGCTGGGTAGACGAGGGGCCTCTGCTTTTTTCATGGCCTCCATCTGGCCCAGCTCCAGGGTCTGGATTTGCCCTTCCAGCTTTGATCCCAGGCCTACCTCCTCCCTCACAAGGGCTCCCCTACCCCAGCCCACAGAGATCTCACCCTTCTCTGAACTCTACTTGAATCACACACTTCAGTCTTCACTAAGTTGCGATATTAACTAATTGAGCCACATGTTAGTCTACCTTCCCCCAATTCCTGGCTCTCCGGGTTCTATGTTATATCCCTTTTTATAGCCTTCATAGGTTCTGGATCTAGCATCTAGCAAGCACTCAGTAGATACCTGCTACCTGATTGAAAACAAAAAGACACAGGAGGAAAAAGATGAATGTCTGAGAAGGAATGCTGGATGTGAATGGGGGCCTGGAAGCATAGGGCCAGGCAGGTGTGGCAGCCTCACCTTCATCCAGCACTTCTCCACCAGGCTGCTGCTTCCTGCATCCCGCACTTTGAGGTAACAGTCGACTGCACGGCTGTATTCTCCAGCCTGCTCCCACTGTCGAGCTTGTTCCACCAGTCCCTCCATGCCCCTGTGCAGATGAGTGTGCTCGTGACCAGGAATGGGGAGGGGCAGCGTGGCCGATTCTGTGCACACCTTCTGACCATCCACCCCCAGCCCTGCCGACATTTCCGGGTCCCCTGGCTTCATACCTGGCCCCCTTCTTGGTAGCTTCTCGCTCATACTCCTCCTGCAGTGCCTCCAGCTGGCCAGGCATGTAGTCCTTGCAGATCCGCAGGGCATCGCTCCATAGTCCAGCCTCCTGCTCAGATTTCCAGGTATCAGATGGTTAGCGGCAGGCATGACAGCTTTCCAGTGCCACTCAGGTGCCATGGCCCACTGATCCCTAGGTCCTTGAACTTCTGTTCCCCTTCCTCTTTGTCTCCTTCCCCTCCCCAGTGTTAACCTCCTGTATCATTCTCAGTACCAGGCTCAGTGTAGTGCTCTGTGGGCTCTCACATCCTCTCACCCTGCCCTCATGGCCCTGAATCTGCTGACCCACCTTATAGTAATTGAGGGCCAGGCCTGGTCTCTGAGCCCGAAGCAGCAGCCCTTCTGCTTTCTGGAAGTCTTTCTCCTCCAAGGCCCCCCGGGCCTGCCCCACGAGCACCTCAGCGACACTGTCAGGGTCGTGGGCCTCAGCCACACGCTGAGCTGCCTCCCAATCCTGGTTATGGACAAACCTGCTCCCAGATGAGGACAGAGAGGAGGCTGAGTATAGGAATGAAGCCTCCACTATGAGAGGCAAAAAGCCATGTCACTGAGGGGGTATAAGATTTATTGGTACTCGGTTTAGATGAAGGTGAAGATGACAATGAAAGATCCTGGGGCTGAGTCTGGGAGGACAGGATTAAGGAATTTACGGGGTAACTCACATGAGGACTGCTTCCTTGGGTTTACCAGCCCTGATGAATTCAGCTTCAGCCTCTTCAAATTTTCCCTAGACGGAGAGAAAGGCAGCCACACATGATGAGACAGAGATTGGCATCACAGGCAGCCATGAGACAGGAGGTTTGAATGCCTGGCAGCAGTGGTCTAGGGGAGGGGAAGGAGGGCTCTGTGGTCAGAGTCAAAAGCAATGGAGAAGAATCACATCCATACCTCATCCTCCAGGTACATAGCGTATCTGAGATGAATCTCAGGGGTTTTGTGCTTGAGGGCCAGCCGAGAGAGTTCAAAAGCAAATTCAAAGGAGCTGAAATGGAAGGTGCAGATAAGGTTTGCTTACTCTATACTTCCTTTTATAAGGGGAAAAGAAAAACAGAGGGCAAGGATTGAGGGGAGGAAAAGGCACAGATTAAGAAAGACAATCAATATGAAATGATAGAGAAGCACAGAGAGCACAGCACTGATAGGGAGGAAGGACTCCTGGTGCTCTGACCACCTCCTCCTGAGCCACGTCTACACTAGCAGAAAAATAATCTTCCCAAAACAAGTAAAACTATCCGTAGCAGTCTGACTCAATGCAGGATTACTACTGGTGTTCTTAACATTTACTTAAGAAAAACTCACTTTGGGCAGAAGACCTGAATAGACATTTTTCAAAAGAGGATACACAGATGGTCAACATGAAAAGATGCTCTAATCATCTAATCATCAGAGAAATGCAAGTCAAAACCACAATGAGATAACAACTCGCACCTGTAAGAATGTCTATCATCGAAAAAGGTCTACAAATAGCAAATGTGGGTGAGGATGTGAAGAAAACAGAACTCTTGTGCACTGTTGGTGGAAATGGAATTTGGTGCAGCCAATAGGGAAAAGAGTATGGAGGGTCCTCAAAAAACTAAAAAACAGAACTACCACATGATCCAACAATTCCACTCCTGGGTATATATCTGAAGAAAACAAAAACACTAATTAGAAAAGATACATGCACCCCAATGTTCATAGCAGCACTATTTACAACAGCCAAGATATGGAAGCCACCTAAGTGTCCATCAACAGATAAATGAATAAGGAAGATGTGGTACATATATACAATGGAATACTACTCAACCATAAAAAATGAAATTTTGCCATTTCCAACAACACGGATGGACCTGGAGGGTATTATGCTTAGTGAAATAAGTCAGACAGAGAAAGACAAATACTGTATGTTGTCACTTATATGTGATATCTAAAAAAACAAATCAAACAAACGAATATAACAAAACAGAAACAGACTCACAGATATAAAGAACAAACTAGTGGCTACCAGTGGCGAGAGGAAAGGGAGGAAGGTCAAGACAGGGCTAGGAGATTAAGAGGTACAGACTACTATGTATAAAGTAAATAAGCTACAACAATACGCCATACAGCACAGGGAATATAGCCAATATAATAACTTTAAATAGAGTATAATTTATAAAAATATTGAATCACCATGTTGGACACCTGAAACTAATATTATAAATCAACTACACTTCAAAAAATTAATAATTTAATTTAACTTAATTTAAAAAAAGAAAGAAAACTCATTTTGCATTTAATGGAATCACACTTCCGTTACTCAGAAGTAAGTTACTGGCTTAGTGCATTTTAGCTTTAAAAGCTGTTCTCTTTCCACCTTTCTCCTTAGAACAGCCAAAGATTAAACACCATTCTGAGCCTCCTGGGGAACAGGAGCAGAGTTACTAATTCATTCTTGCCTCTCTATCGGGTTCTTCCAAGGATCTCTCCTGACCACATTTCTTCACTCTTGCTTCAGCCTCTAGAAATGCTTTTCAGTTATACACCAATTTCCTTTCTCTATATAGAGGCTCTGTCTGGAATGGGGCCAGCAGAGAGAAGGCTTGGGGCCTCACCAGTTGTCAGCAGCATGGTCAAGAGCAGCTTCCAGGAGTCCCAGCTTACTGAGCAGTCTAACTGCAGCCTCACCTCCCAGGCTCTTTGCCCACAGATAGGCCACGTGTTTGTGGGCATTAGCTCCTCCGTGAGCCTTGGCCACCTGAAAAGCAAAGCCACTTGGCAATCCTCCAATACAGGGGTACATGGCTGCTCCCTTCTCATCTCTGACCTGACCTCAGCTTGGAAAAAGATCAGGTGCCTCTCCTAGAACAGTAGGAAGAGGGCTAAGTTTCAGGGTCTATTAACCTGATTAGGGTCCCAGGATGGATTTCAGGTCGTTCACAAACCATTAAAATTGTATGTGAAATTTTGTGCGTAGGTGTGGACTTTTTTCAAAGACACCCATGACCAGTTTAGAATTAGACAGTTACTTGAGAGTGGGAAAGAGGGATGGATGAACCCTGTACATCCTTATCCAGTAAGGGTAAGAAATCCTTACCCGGTAGGCCTCTTCCCAAAGCCCATTGGACCGGTACATATTCACTGTTGCCTTCCACTCCTGGGCCTCGAGGTAGTGATATTCAGCCTCCTGTAGTCGGCCTTCAGCCTCCAGCTCCTGGGGAGAGGTGGATCAGGATGGAGAGAGGGGGTGATGGAGCCTGTTTGGGGGAGAGATGGGCAGGGGCAGGAGGAGGGCTCACCTTGCCCAGATGTAGGTGTGTGTCGCTGAGGAGATCTGGGTGGTGCTTCCCTACCAGGCGGATCATATCATCATACAACTTGTGCTTTTTGAACATGGTGATGGCAAGATCAGGCTCTTCCACTGTCACATATAGCCTGGGGACAGGAGATATACCTGCGGCCTCCTAGACCCAGATTCCTGCTGCTAGAGTCGTTCCTAAGGGCTTCTGTCACTGCCTTCTGGGCAGAGGGCACGTATCTGCAGACCCCATCCCTCCCTCTAGCCCTGAAGCCCCATCTCCTGCTACACCTCCCCTGGGGCCACGGCTCACCTTTCAGCCTCTCGGTACTTGCCCTGCTTCTCCATCTCCTGAGCCTGGGTGATGTAGAGCACCGACACATCTTCTGGTCTCATGCACTTCATTGCCAGCTGTGTGGACACACAGAGCCAGGGTAGCTTCAGGCACCAATTCCCAAGGGAAGCAGAGGGAAATGCAGAGCGGACAGGGAAGTGGGGCTTCAAGGGAGCCTGTTTTCTCAGGAACTCTGAACCTTCCCAACAACCACAGGCATTTGGTTAGTGTCACTCTCCTAGTCAGTTCAGGGAATCCCAAGTCTATAATGAGCAGAGTAAGAACTACATTCTGCTAAGGCAGGAGGGTCAGAGACACCCTGTGCTGGGGGCACCTGTTCCCACTACCTTACTCCTGCTATACCCACTGGGCTCTGGGAGCAGAAGCGAGAATGGTTACCAGTGTGGCTAGAGCTTCAGCAGAGGTATTTCAGATTCCCTAGCCCCCAGGCCCATCTGCTGTGTTCAGAATCGCAGGTTTGGGAACAAGGGCCTCTCTTCATCCTTGCCTTTCCCCATGGCTAGGGATCAAAGTTACCCAGACTGTATTTTGGTACTCTTCCTCAGCTTTCAGGGAACCCAGCGAAGTGGGGATATCAGAGACTAAGGAAAGTGGCAACATAACCACAAAGGTGGAATTCTCTTCTCATGAACTCCACCCATTCCCTACCTTGTGGGCTTGCTCCCAGCGGCCAGCCTGGGTGTACATGTCTATGGCATCTTTCGTCCGGTCTCCCTTAGTGTAGAGCTCCTCAGCAATCTGTGGTTGAGACAGGCAGAGGCAAAAGGTCAGAGCATCAGAGTGAAAGCAGCCTGTAGGAGGAAAGAACAAACCTCAGCTGGGATGGAGCAGAGCCTGGGATACCATTATCCTATAGTCACAGAGAAGACAAGATGACTACAGGTGTTTCAGACTTTCTACTGCTTTGAAAGAAGACCAGCCTGAAACAATATGAGGACAATACAGTGGGAGTTTAAGAGGGCCTCATGTTTCTGCAATGCAAGGCAATTCTATACTGTAACTATGTTGGAGTTCTTCTTTTTTTTTTTTTAATTAATTAATTTATTTTTGGCTGCGTTAGGTCTTCATTGCTGTGCGCGGGCTTCTCATTGCGGTGGCTTTTTTTGTTGCAGAGCATGGGCTCTAGGTGCGGGGGCTTCAGTAGTTGTGGCTCGTGGGCTCTAGAGTGCGGGCTCAGTAGTTGTGGTGCACAGGCTTCGTTGCTCCATGGCACGTGGGACTTCCCAGACCAGGGATCGAACCCGTGTCCCCTGCATTGGCAGGTGGATTCTTAACCACTGCACCACCAGGGAAGTCCCTATTCTTTTTTTTAAATTTTAATTTAAAAAAATTTTTATTGAAGTATGGTTGATTTACAATGTTGTGTTAATTTCTGCTGTACAGCAAAGTGATTCAGTTATACGTGTATATATATATTCTTTTTCATATTCTTTTCCATTATGGTTTATCACAGGATATTGAATATAGTTCCCTGTGCTATACAGTAGGACCTTGCTGTTTATCCGTCCTGTATATACTAGTTTGCACCTGCTAATGTTGGAGTTATCCATGAAGCATCACTCATGCTTGCACAGGAAGAGAGCTAGAGGCTTGCTTTATATGTCTGGGAGGGGGGTCTATGTTATATTAGAATGAAATGGGGGAAGTAAACCTCTTTCTTCCCATTCAGGGTGGTGACATTGTTGGGTCCCAGAAAGAAGGATTTGGAACACTTCTTGCTCTGGGTTCCCTCCTCCTCATCCTGTCCTGCATTGCTTTAGGCTGCAGAAAGGGGCTCTCCCTCACCTCATACTCCTGCAGAGACGCATAGTGTTGGGCCACACGAGGATAGTATTTGGACGCAGTGTTCTGGTCCTGTAGATCTAATATATAAATTGCCTTCTTCCACTGGCGGGCACCCAGGGCAGCCTCAATTGCCTTAATGGAGCACCTGGCATAGTTGGGAAAGGTGTAAATATGTATGAGGAAAGAGGAAAATAGATGGAGGTAAAGGGAAACCTCAAGCATACTCCAACCTACGTTTTGAGATCTCTCTTATTTTAGTAAGGCCCTGGCACCCTTACTTTCCCCATCACCTCTCATCTCATGCCCAAATGTCCTTTGCACCCCCCAGACCACCACACCTGGCTTCAATGTAGTGATTAATGGCCGCATCAAGCTGCTTCTGCTGCACCAGGTGGTCCCCCCACGCCTCCTCTAGTCTCACCACCTCCACTGGAAATGCCAATCGAGCCAGCTCCACCGCTGCCAGAGACAGAGAGGGCACTCAGCTCAGACTTCAGGAGAAGTGAGATAGAGAAATGAGGCATGGAATACAGGTGAGAAGTGGAGGGACGGAGGAGCACTGAAGACAGTCAGCCTGAGCAGAGGCACAGAACAGGTGTGGGGGACTGTTTGGGCCGCAGTCCACAACACTGAGGGATGGGCTGTGGGTGGCTAGTACCTTTCATGAATGCGTTGCCTTTACGGTAGCACTCCAGGGCCCGCTGTGGATTTCGAATCTTCTCAAAGAGATCACCTGCCTGTTAACACATTCCGTATTACTACAGAGATACCCTTACTACACAAAAGTCAAGTATCAGCCCCCAAAGGAGGCGAATCAGCCACCAGTCAGGGAGGGCTATGCGCTCCAAGACCCCTCTGGGTAGGAAAGGGGCACTGAGCCCTGGGGGTAAGGGACAGGAATAGGAAGCCATCCATACCCTTTCATACAGTTCGCTCTTGATAAGGGCGGCAGTGATGTGCTCTACCAGCTCTGTGGTGGCCAGCAGTTCCTCTCGGGTCAGCACCAGCCGAGCAGCTTTGGCGGGGAGCCCAGCTTTGAGGTAGAGGCTGATGGCTGCTAGCCCGTCCCCTTGGCTCTCCTGAAGTTCGCCTGCTCGCTCCTCCTGCTGTGTGTCCATCAGCCACTGGTAGTAACCCTGGCGCAGCTTCTCTAGGGCTGGGTGTCCCTGGACACGCAACAAAGAAGACCAGGAGTCACATCCCTCCTGCCCTGCTGCTTCCCAGGCTTCTCCAATCCCACTTTAACAGCAGAAACCCTCCCAGTCACCAGTGTCCTAACTCCTCACCATATCAGGTCCCGGCCCCCGCCCTGTTGCAGTTCCTACAGTCTCCTTGACAAGAGGAGGTTTCTGATATTGGTGGGAGTGAGTTCTGAACAACTGTGGGGAAGACGGAACTGGTACCTTGGCCTCAGCCACAGCGATACATTCGTCCCAACGATGTAGCTGCTGGTACATGTCCATGGCCTCCTCAACAGCGTTCTAGGGGAACCCGGGCAGAGGAAAGAGGGACACCAGGAAGATACGAGAGTCAGAAATCAGCAGGCTCTCCTCAGCCCAGCTAAGATGCCAGCCTGTGTGGACTGAAAGCCTCATCCTTTACGTATACACAAGCAGAGGTGAATTTAGTATGAAACTAAAAGAAACTTAAGCTTCAGGGCACCTTATTTGCACAGGTTCCTTCCAAAGCAACTTTTCTTTTTTTTTATTTTTATTTTTATTATTATTTTTTTTTCCAAAGCAACTTTTCTTAAAAAGGGCTCCTCAAATTGTATAAGCTTTGGGCCTCACAAAATCTGGATCTACCTCCACGCACAAGAATTGCAGAGACAGGCTCTGGAGTATACGGGGAGACAGCAGACTTTTTATGAAAGAAAGAAGTAATTGTAAGAACTAACACAGAGGAGGGAATTATGGAGGAGTGAAATGAACTGTATAGACCTTTCTGAAAGTTCTCCGCAGACCTTTGGTAGCCCAGCTGACCAGTGCTCATTCCTCCTGAGTTTGCCTCTGTATTTTTCCCTCTCTGATCCCCTCTTCCATCCAGTTCTTCTGTTCCTGTTACCTGTTCTAAGAAGATCATTTCGGCCAGCTTGTAGTTCTTCTCCAGCATGGCTAGACGTGCTCGGACCTGATAAAAGTCTGTTCCTTCTCCACCCTGTGGGGAAAAAGGAGGTTCTGCTTATTCTGTTGGTGCCACGGGAGCCATTCTGTCTGTGTGGCCAGAGAGACATGGAGGCTAAAAGGCTTAGGAAGCTGAAAACCTTCATGGGGCTTAGAGGCTCGAGGTTTGGCAAGCAATTCCAAAATGGTCTGACTTGAAGGTAGAGGTGTGGGGGGCAGGGTAGAGGAAGTTAGCCATGGCTGGAAAGCTAAGAGTCGTGGGGCTGAGTACCAGGAGAAATCTCAGCTTGAAAGACTGAACGAATCAGGAGAATACTTGCATATTCCCGAGACACTTGATCTGCAATCTCATTGGTCTCACGTAGGAATCGAGCTTTTGCTACATGGCCCAAAGCAGAAAAGCACCTATAGTATGGAAGCAATAGCAGTAATATTATAATAGAATCATCATTAATTCATTGGTTCAGCAGATATACTGAGCATCTATTATATGCCAGAAACTGTTCTTGCCACTGGGGACACAAAAGGGATAAGACAGATGAGGGCCCAGCTCTTAGGGAACTTACTTTCTAGTGGAAACAATTAGTAAACAAATAAACAAAGATTATTTGAAAGAATGGAAAATAAAACTAAGGGGACTCCTTAAGTTGGTAGCCAGAGAAGACCTGTTTGGGGAGCTGAGCTGAGACCTTAATACAAGAAAGAGCCAATCATGACAAGATGGAGAAAAATTATTCCAGGCGGAGAGAAAAGCTAGTGTAAAGGCCCTAAGGCAGGAGTGAGCTTGGCACGCTCAAAGGGACAAAAGGATGCCAGTGCGGCTGGAGACTAATGGGCAAGTACCCGATATGAGAAGAAAGCAGAGGCCAAATCTTGTGGGGCCTTAGGACATGCAAAGAGTTTGGGTTTTATACAAAGTACAATAGTAAGTTACTGGAAGGTTCTGAGCAAGAAAATGATACAATCTAATTTATGTTTTTAAAACATTACCTCAGCTGCTATGAGGTGAATGGATCATAGGGGTTTAAGAACCGTATCAGTGAGACTAATTAAGAGGCTTTGCAACAGCATGTAGATGGTGGTGGTCTATTCCAGGGTGGACACAGTAGACTTGAACAAATAAGAGATTCAGGATACTTTTTTTTTTTTTTTTACAATCACATGGATCACTTTTTATTTTTAACATATAGAATTTGACTTTGTGTTCATATATATATATGCATGTACACATGTACAAAATACTTGTATCTGTTAGCATTTTCTTTTTTTTAATCTTTATTGGAGTATAATTGCTTTACAATGCTCTGTTACTTTTTTCTGTACAACAAAGTGAATCAGCTATATGTATACATATATCCCCATATCCCCTCCCTTTTGAGCCTCCCTCCCACCCTCACTATCCCACCCCTCTAGGTAGTCACAAAGCATCAAGCTGATCTCCCTGTGCTATGCTGTGGCTTCCCACTAGCCATCCATTTTACATTTAGTGGTGTATCTATGTCAATGCTACTCTCTCACTTTGTCCCAGCTTCCCCTTCCCCAACCCCTGGGTCCTCAAGTCCATTCTCTGCGTCTTTATTCCTGCCCTGCCACTACGTTCATCAGTATTGTTTTTTTTAGATTCCAAATATGTGCGTTAGCATATGGTGTTTGTTTTTCTCTTTCTGACTTACTTCACTCTGTATGACAGACTCTATGTCCATCCACCTCATTACAGGTAACTCAGTTTCATTCCTTTTGATGGCTGAGTAATATTCCATTGTATATATGTGCCACATCTTCTTCATCCATTCATCTGTTGATGGACACTTAGGTTGCTTCCATGTCCTGGCTATTGTAAATAGAGCTGCAATGAACATTGTGGTACATGACTCTTTTTGAATTATGGTTTTCTCAGGGTATATGCCCAGTAGTGGGATTGCTGGGTCATAGGGTAGTTCTATTTTTATTTTTTTAAGGAACCTCCATACTGTTCTCCATAGTGACTGTATCAATTTAGACTCCCACCAACAGTGCAGGAGGGTTCCCTTTTCTCCACACCTTCTCCAGCATTTATTGTTTCTAGATTTTTTGATGATAGCCATTCTGACCGGTGTGAGGTGATACCTGATTGTGGTTTTGATTTGCATTTCTCTAATGATTAGTGATGTTCAGCATCTTTTCATGTGTTTGTTGGCAATCTGTATGTCTTCCTTGGAGAAATGTCTACTTAGGACTTCCACCATTTTTGGATTGGGTTGTTTGTTTTTTTGATATTGAGCTGCATGAGCTGCTTGTATATCTTGGAGATTAATCCTTTGTCAGTTGCTTTGTTCACAAATATTTTCTCCCATTGTGAGGGTTGTCTTTTTGTCTTGTTTACGGTTTCCTCTGCTGTGCAAAAGCTTTTAAGTTTCATTAGATCCCATTTGTTTATTTTTATTTTTATTTCCATTTCTCTAGGAGGTGGGTCAAAAAGGATCTTGCTGTGATTTATGTCATAGAGTGTTCTGCCTAAGTTTTCCTCTAAGAGTTTTATAGTGTCTGGCCTTACATTTAGGTCTTTAATCTATCTTGAGTTTATTTTTGTGTATGGTGTTAGGAAGTGTTCTGATTTCATTCTTTTACATGTAGCTGTGAAGTTTTCCCAGCACCACTTATTGAAGAGACTGTCTTTTCTCCACTGTATATTCTTGCCTCCTTTGTCAAAGATAAGGTGACCATTTGTGTGTGGGTTTATCTCTGGGCTTTCTATCCTGTTCCACTGATCTATATTTCTGTTTTTGTGCCAGTACCATACTGTCTTGATTACTGTAACTTTGTAGGATAGTCTGAGGTCAGGGAGCCTGATTTCTCCAGCTCCGTTTTTCTTTCTGAAGATTGCTTTGACTATTTGAGGTCTTTTGTGTTTCCATACAAACTGTAAATTTTTTTGTTCTAGCTCTGTGAAAAATGCCATTGGTAGTTTGATATGGATTATATTGAATCTGTAGATTGCTCTGGGTAGTACAGTCATTTTCACAATGTTGATTCTTCCAATTCAAGAACATGGTATATCTCTCCGTCTGTTTGTATACTCTTTGATTTCTTTCATCAGTGTCTTACAGTTTTCTGCATACAAGTCTTTTGCCTCCTTAGGTAGGTTTATTCCTAGGTATTTTATTCTTTTTGTTGCAGTGGTAAATGGGAGTGTTTCCTTAATTTCTCTTTCTGATTTTTCACTGTTAGTGTATAGGAATGCAAGAGATTTCTGTGCATTAATTTTCAGGATATGTTTTGAAGACCCTGGATCAGTGTCCCTAGGACTTGCTGAGAGTCTAGCTGTGAGGGGATGGGAAAAAAGGGACCAAGGATGACTCCTCGGCAAAATAGCAGCAGCTGACCTTTAAAGAGCACTTCCAACCTGTGCTCTTCGCACAGGTCCTCTCATTTGCTCTCCACTACCACTGCCATTTTTCTTTACCATCCTGCAGGGTAAATTCTGTTATCATCCCCATTTCATAGAGCAAATGGAGAAACCAAGGCTTGGGAAGGTTAAGTTAACCTCTTTCAAGTTACACAGCTGGTAAATGGAGCCAAGATTTGAAATCAGAGAGTCTGGAGTCCCATGTTTGTCCTATAAATTACACTCCTATACAACACCTGGAATATACAGATCAACACGTGGATTGTAGGGTATGAGTATTAAAAACTTTGAAGGGGCACCTAGTTACAAGATTGGGGAATGACAACAATAAAAGACACACCCTTATGTGAAGTAACTCAGAAAAACAAATATCATACAATATTGCTTATATGTAGAATCTAGAAAAATGGTAGAGATGAAATTACTTGCAAAGCAGAAATAGAGTCACAGATGTAGAGAACAAACTTATGATTACCAAGTGGGGAAGGAAGGGTGGGATGAACTGGGAGATTGGGACTGACATATATATACTACTATGTATAAAATAGATAACGAATGAGAACTTACTGCATAGCACAGGGAACTCTACTCAATGTTCTGTGGTTACCCAAAATGGGAAAGAAATGTAGAAGAGTATGTGTATATATATATATATATATATATATATATATATATGACTGATTCACTTTGCTGTACAGCAAGAAACTAACACAACATTGTAAAGCAACTATAGTCCAATAAAAATTTAGAAAAAAATAAATAAAAGACATACTCATAATCTAGGATGGGAGGATGTTTGGAATAACTGTACCACGGAAGGGTTCTATGACATCTGTTGGTATGGGAAGGGAAGTGCTGCCTTAACACTGGGGAGGAGCAGCCCACGGGGAAGATACCAGCATGGCCATCCCTCCCTCCTAGCTGCCTGGCACCTTGGTTCTACAGCCCAACTCACCTCTCAGCAATGTGTAGCTGCCTTGCTTCCAGTGACAGCTTACTCAAGGTTTTCCACATTGCCTCTGTTTCTGGGGTCATTTCCAGGGTCTCCAAGAAGGCTGCTGCCCTGGTGAGGGAAGGAAGCAAAGCACAAGGAATGAGTCCAGGGTCAGGAAGACACCGAGGAATACTAGCGATGGGACAGGAGAGGAGGGGGGCAGGCAATTGTTTGTCCTCTTTGTCTAATCTCCTCCCAGGACACCACGTTCTTTTTAGACATGGTCAGTTTTACTATCCATCCCAGGTCCTCAGAACCAGAATTTCCCACCACCTTGCTGGTTACCAGTCTAGCCCCTCACCTGGTGTAGTTGCCGTCATCAATAGCTGTTCCAAACTCAATAAGGCCCTCATCCAGTGTGTAGGCAACTGTAGTCACACCTTCAGTCACCATCACCTCGGTCTTTCCCCCGCCCCGCTCCAGACCTACAACATCACCCTGTAAAAATTCAACACCCCCATCCCACCAGAATTCCAAGTTAGCATTTCCACTGACTCAACTGCAGAAAAGACCCACCCTCATTCAACCCTACTGCTCGTACACTGAGGGAATTACAGTGGCCCCTGTTTTTCTAACATTTAGTTTCTCTCAGGCAGATAAAAATTCCCTATCTATGGTAATATCCTTGGGTTAAAGTACACTCATAGCTATGATGGCACTAATGGCTAGGGATAAGTTGACAAAGTGTGACATCCACTTCTGCTACTGCCAGCAGTACTGCCAGCAGTACTCTTTCTCAGTATTCTTAAAGGCCCTCCTGTTAAAATTCAACTTGAACATACTTCTTAATATATTGCTGGGTTCAACTGAAGAAACCACTAGGAATGCTTCCTACTCCCTCCCCCGTCCCCACAAAAAGAAAGCAAGAGAGAAAGAGGTCAGTAAGCTAAAACCGAAAAAACATGAGCAGGAAAAAATGGAAGGTGAGCAAGTAGGAAGAATACAGTTGCCCTGAAGGCAAACACAGTATTAGGAGAATAAACTTTGGGTCCTCCAGCAAGATGGGGAGGCCAAATCTAAGGTTCCCTCATTAAACTGGGGATCCTCTCTTCAGTAAAGGGAACCAAAGGGGCACAGGTCATTAATATGCCTGATTCCTGCAGAGGCAAACACAAATCATCTCTGGAGGAAAACATGCCTGTTTGAGGCCCTCAGGATTCCAAAAGATTACATTCAATGTAACATGAGTTCACAATAAAAAAGTACCAAAATATAAGTTAACAAACAGTTAACCAAAAAGTTAAATGAGTAAACAATACCTATAAATAACAGTTTTAGACCTCCATGGGTCTCAGATATCAAAAATAATAGTTATGAAAAAAGACAGTTATGATATATAAAATAATTATGTGTGAGATGTTTAAAGACCTAAAAGATGAAATGAAAAATTAAGCAAGGGACAAGAGACTATCAAAAATGGTCAGTCACGTTGGAGAAAGAACCAAATAAAACCTTATGAAAAATTTAATTTTTGAAGTAAAAAACTCAATAGATGGTTTAAATAGCAGATTAGACAATGATGAAAATGAATTAATGAACTAAAAGATGTATCTTAAGAAATTATCCAGAATGTAGCATGGAGTGAGAAGGAGAAAGGAAATATGAAAGACAGGTTAAAAAGGTACAGAAGACAGAACAAGAAATCTAACATATACCTAATTAGAGTTTCGATGGAGAGACTGGAGAATATGATAGAAGAAGCAATGTTTAAAGAGATTATGGTTGGGAAATTTCCAAGACTGACAGAAATATGTGTACTCACAATTACAGGTAGCACAATATATACCAAGTAGGATAAGTAAAAAGAAATTTATAGCTAGACACACTGTGGTAAAATTTCAACATGCCTAAAAAAAGATTTTAAAAGCAACCAGAGAGAAAAGACAGATCACCTATATAGAAAGGGCTATTAATAATCTTGTCAGAACAAAAGAAGTCAATCAATGGGACAATATTTGCAAAAGGCTAAGAAAAAATAACTGTCAATCTAGAACAGGGGGGACTTCCTGGTGGTGCAGGGGTTAAGAATCCGCCTGCCAATGCAGGGGACACGGGTTCAAGCCCTGGTCTGGGAAGATTTCACATGCCGCGGAGCAACTAAGCCCGTGCACCACAACTACTGAGCCTGCGTGCCACAACTCCTGAGCCTGCGGTCTAGAGCCCGTGAGCCACAGCTACTGAGCCCGTATGCCACAACTACTGAAGTCCACGTGCCACAACTACTGAAGCCCAAGCACCACAACTACTGCAGCCCACGCGCCTAGAGCCCATGCTCCGCAACAAAGAGAAGCCACTGCAATGAGAGGCCCGTGCACTGCAACAAAGAGTAGCTCCCACTCGCTGCAACTAGAGAAAGCCCATGTGCAGCAACGAAGACCCAACACAGTCAAATAAAAATCTAGAATTCAGTACTGAGTCCAAGTATCTTTCAAGAGCAAAGCTCTAAATAAAAACATTTTCAGATAATCAAAACCTGAACGTTTATCATCAAAAGACTTTCACTAGGGCTTTCCTGGTGGCGCAGTGGTTGAGAGTCCACCTGCCGATGCAGGGGACACGGGTTCATGCCCCGGTCCGGGAAGATCCCACAGGCCGCGGAGCGGCTGGGCCCATGAGCCATGGCCGCTGAGCCTGCGTGTCTGTCTGGGGCCTGTGCTCCGCAGCGGGAGAGGCCACAACAGTGAGAGGCCCACGTACCGCAAGAAAAAAAAAAAAAAAAAAAAAAAAAAACTTTCACTAAAGAAACTTGTAGGATAGCCTCATCCACCAGAGGGCAGACAGTAGAAGCAAGAAGAACTACAATTCCGCAGGAAACTAAAAACCACATTCACAGAAATATAGACAGAATGAAAAGGCAGAGGACTTTGTACCAGATGAAGGAACAAGATAAAACCCCAGAAAAACAACTAAATGAAGTGGAGATAGGCAACCTTCCAGAAAAAGAATTCAGAATAATGATAGTGAAGATGATCCAGGACCTCAGAAAAAGAATGGAGGCAAAGATCGAGAAGATGAAAGAAATGTTTAACAAAGACCTAGAAGAATTAAAGAACAAACAGAGATGAATACAATAACTGAAATGAAAAATACACTAGAAGGAATCAATAGCAGAATAACTGAGGCAGAAGAATGGATAAGTGATCTGGAAGACAGAATGGTGGAATTCACTGCCACAGAACAGAATAAAGAAAAAAAGAATGAAAAGAAATGAAGGCAGCCTAAGAGACCTCTGGGATAACATTAAATGCAACAACATTTGCAGTATAGGGGGCCCAGAAGGAGAAGAGAGAGAGAAAGGACCCAAGAAAATATTTGAAGAGATTATAGTCGAAAACTTCCCTAACATGGGAAAGGAAATAGCCACCCAAGTCCAGGAAGTGCAGAGAGTCCCAGGCAGATTAAACCCCAGGAGAAACATGCCGAGACACATAGTAATCAAATTGACAAAAATTAAAGACAAAAATTATTGAAAGCAACAAGGGAAAAATGACAAATAACATACAAGGCAACTCCCATAAGGTTAACAGCTGATTTCTCAGCAGAAACTCTACAAGCCAGAAGGGAGTGGCACGATATATTTAAAGTGATGAAAGGGAAGAACCCACATCCAAGGTTACTCTACCCAGCAAGGAACTCATTCAGATTCGATGGAGAAATCAAAAGCTTTACAGACAAGCAAAAGCTAAGAGAATTCAGCACCACCAAACCAGCTCTACAACAAATGCTAAAGGAACTTCTCTAAGTGGGAAACACAAGAGAAGAAAAGGACCTACAAAAACAAACCCATAAGAATTCAGAAGATGGTAATAGGAACATACATATTGATATTACCTTAAATGTGAATGGATTAAATGCTCCAACCAAAAGAAACAGACTGGCTGAATGGATACAAAAACAAGACCCATATATAAGCTGTCTACAAGAGACCCACACTTCAGACCTAGGGACACATACAGACTGAAAGTGAGGGGATGGAAAAAGATATTCCATGCAAATGGAAATCAAAAGAAAGCTGGAGTAGCAATACTCATATCAGATAAAATAGACTTTAAAATAAAGAATGTTACAAGAGACACGGAAGGACACTACATAATGATCAAGGGATCAATCCAAGAAGAAGATATAACAATTATAAATATATATGCACCCAACATAGGAGCACCTCAATACATAAGGCAACTAACAGCTGTAAAAGAGGAAATCAACAGTAACACAGTAACAGTGGGGGACTTTAACAGCTCACTTACAGCAATGGACAGATCATCCAGACAGAAAATTAATTAGGAAACAGAAGCTTTAAATGACACAATAGACCAGATAGATTTAATTGACATTTATAGGACATTCCATCTGAAAACAGCAGATTACACTTTCTTCTCAAGTGCACAAGGAACATTCTCCAGGATAGATCACATCTTGGGTCACGAATCAAGCCTCAGTAAATTTAAGAAAACTGAAATCATATCAAGCATCTTTTCTGACCACAACGCTATGAGATTAGAAATCAATTACAAGGAAAAAGAAGTAAAAAGCACAAACACATGGAGGCTAATCAATACATTACTAAATAACCAAGAGATCACTGAAGAAATCAGAGGAAATAAAAAAATACCTAGACACAAATTACAACGAAAACACGATGATCCAAAACCTATGGGATGCAGCTAAAGGAGTTCTAAGAGGAGAAGTTTATAGCAATACAAGCCTACCTCAAGAAACAAGAAAAATCTCAAATAAACAATCTAACCTTACATCTAAAGGAACTAGAGAAAGAACAAACAAAACCAAAGTTAGTAGAAGGAAAGAAATCATAAAGATCAGAGCAGAAATAAATGAAATAGAAACCAAGAAAACAATAGCAAAGATCAATAAAACTAAAAGCTGGTTCTTTAAGAAGGTAAACAAAATTGATAAACCTTTAGCCAGACTCGTCTAGAAAAAGAGGGAGAGGACTCAAATCAATAAAATTGAAGTGAAAAAGGAGAAGTTACAACAGACACTGCAGAAATACAAAGCATCTTAAGAGACTACTACAAGCAACTCTATGCCAATAAAATGGACAACCTGGAAGAAATGGACAAATTCTTAGAAAGGTATAACCTTACAAGACTGAACCAGGAAGAAATAGAAAATCTGAACAGACCAATCACAAGTAATGAAATTGAAACTGTGATTAAAAATCTTCCAACAAACAAAAGTCCAGGACCAGATGTCTTCACAGGTGAATTCTATCAAACATTTAGAGAAGAGCTAACACCCATCCTTCTCAAACTCTCCCAAAAAATTGCAGAGGAAGGAACACTCCCAAACTCATTCTATGAGGCCACCATCACCCTGATACCAAAACCAGACAAAGATACTACAAAAAAAGAAAATTACAGACCAATATCACTGATGAATATAGATGCAAAAATCCTCAACAAAATACTTGCAAACAGAATTCAACAACACATTAAAAGGATCATACACCATGATCAAGTGGGATTTATCCCAGGGATGCAAGGAGTCTTCAATATATGCAAATCAATCAATGTGATACACCATATTAACAAATTGAAGAATAAAAACCATATGATCATCTCAGTAGATTCAGAAAAAGCTTTTGACAAAATTCAACACCCATTTATGATAAAAACTCTCCAGAAAGTGGGCATAGAGGGAACCTACCTCAACATAATAAAGGCCATATATGACAAACCCACAGCAAACATCATTCTCAATGGTGAAAAACTGAAAGCATTTCCTCTAAGATCAGAAACGTGACAAGGATGTCCACTCTCGCCACTATTATCCAACATAGTTTTGGAAGTCCTAGCCACGGCAATCAGAGAAGAAAAAGAAATAAAAGGAATGCAAATTGGAAAAGAAGAAGTAAAACTGTCACTGTTTGCAGATGATATGATACAGTACATAGAGAATCCTAAAGATGCCACCAGAAAACTACTAGAGCTAATCTATGAATTTGGTAAAGTTGCAGGATACAAAATTAATGCACATAAATTTCTCGCATTCCTGTACACTAACAATGAAAGATCAGAAAGAGAAATTAAGGAAACAATCCCATTCACCACTGCAACAAAAAGAATAAAATACCTAGGAATAAACCTACCTAAGGAGGTAAAAAACCTGTACTCAGAAAACTATAAGACACTGATGAAAGAAATCAAAGATGACACAAACAGATGGAGAGATATATCATGTCCTTTGATTGGAAGAATCAATATTGTGAAAATGACTATACTACCCAAAGCAATCTACAGATTCAATGCAATCCCTATCAAATTACCAGTGGCATTTTTTACAGAACTAGAACAAAAAAATCTTAAAATTTGTATGGAGACACAGAAGACCCCGAATAGCCAAAGCAGTCTTGAGGGAAAAAAACAGAGCTGGAGTAATCAGACTCCCTAACTTCAGACTATACTACAAAGCTACAGTAATCAAGACAATATGGTACTGGCACAAAAATAGAAATATAGATCAATGGAACAGGATAGAAAGCCCAGAGATGAACCCATGCACCTATGGTCAACTAATCTATGACAAAGGAGGCAAGGATATTCAATGGAGAAAAGACAGTCTCTTCAATAAGTGGTGCTGGGAAAACTGGACAGCTACATGTAAAAGAATGAAATTAAAACACTCCCTAACACCATACACAAAAATAAACTGAAAAAAACAATAAATAAACTGAAAATGGATTAGAGACCTAAATGTAAGATTGGACACTATAAAACTCTTAGAAGAAAACATAGGAAGAACACTCTTTGACATAAATCACAGCAAGATCTTTTATGATACATCTCCTAGAGTAATGGAAATAAAAAATAAACAAATGGGACCTAATGAAACTTAAAAGCTTTTGCACAGCAAATGAAACTACAAACAAGACGAAAAGACAACCCTCAGAATGGGAGAAAATATTTGCAAACGAATTAACGGACAAAGGATTAATCTCCAAAATATATAAACAGCTCATGCAGCTCAATATTAAAAAAAACAAACAACGCAATCAAAAAATGGGCAGAGACCTAAATAGACATTTCTCCAAAGAAGACATACAGATGGCCAAAAAGCACATGAAAAGCTGCTCAACATCACTAATTATTAGAGAAATGCAAATCAAAACTACAACGAGGTATTACCTCACACCAGTTAGAATGGGCATCATCAGAAAATCTACAAACAACAAATGCTAGAGAGGGTGTGGAGAAAAGGGAACCCTCTTGCACTGTTGGTGGGAATGGAAATTGATACAGCCACTATGGAGAACAGTATGGAGGTTCCTTAGAAAACTAAAAACAGAATTACCATATGATCCAGCAATCCCACTACTGGGCATATACCCAGAGAAAACCATAACTGAAAAAGACACATGCACCCCAGTGTTCATTGCAGCACTATTTACAATAGCCAGGTCATGGAAACAACCTAAACGCCCATCGACAGACGAATGGATTAAAGAAGATGTGGTATATATACACTGTGGAATATTAGCCATAAAAAGGAACAAAACTGGGTCATTTGTAGAGACGTGGATGGATCTAGAGCCTGTCATACAGAGTGAAGTAAGCCAGAAAGAGAAAAACAAATATTGTATATTAACGCATATATGTGGAACCTAGAAAACTGGCACAGATGAACCGGTTTTCAGGGCAGAAATAGAGACACAGATGTAGAGAACAAACGTATGGACACCAAGGGGGAAAAGTGGGGTGTGTGTGTGTGTGATGAATTGCGAGATTGGGATTGACATGTATACACTAATATGTATAAAATGGATGACTAATAAGAACCTGCTGTATAAAAAATAAAATAAAATTCAAAAAGAAAAAAAAAAGAAACTTCTAAATGATATTCTTCAAGAAGAGGAAGAAAAGTAACTCCAGAGAGAAGATCAGCAATGAAAAAGGAAAAGTTGAACAGAGAAACTGGCACTATGACGGTAAATCTATACAAATTTTGTGTGTATAAAATAATAATGTCTAACTTTGGGGATAACAGAAGGGAACCAAAATACTAGACAACAGTGGCAAAGGGGAGGTAATCCCATTTAATCTTTTAGGGTCCTTGTATTGTTTGCAGTGCAGGGGGGGGCGGTTAGATGCTGATTAACTTTAGACTTTGTTAATTTAAATACATGGTGAACTTTTAAGGGTAACTGCTATAGAAATAGGATGTATAACCTTCTGATCTAAAGAGTACTCTAAATACTCTGAAGAGTATTTAGAAAAGGACAACCCCCCCAACCCCCCCACAAAAACTCAATCTTAATCAGTCTAAAATGAGGCAAAAAAGGAGAAAAAAAGAGATATAGAAAGAACAAAAAGGAAGTATCAAGTGCTCTACCCACACCCACACCAGTCATCCTAGCCTACCATAGGGGCCTCTTTTCTCTGTTTGCATAGGCTCCTCCCGGATTTTGGAATATTACTTGTGTGTGTGACGTTGTTATGGGATAGGAGAGAGGGTCTGATCAGCAGTCTTAAAAAAATGGAACTATGAATGGCTTTTGTACCAGAGAATCAGCACACAAGGAGGTGATATGGAACTACTCCTCCTGTTGGGGATCTTCCAGCCTAAGGGAACTTCATGTTATGACTTGGTGAATTCCCACTATAATAGAGACCCATACTCCAAGGGTCTAATATAATGTCAGGAATCTGAACAAGGATGGCTCTGGGGCCTGGTCCACTGTGGGAAGGAGTCTAAGCGTCACCTGCCAACTCCATTAAAGAGATTATGGGTGGTGGGCAGAGAAACCAAGCAGACTTCAGAGCCGACTCAGGTTCTAATTAATCAGCTCAACACTATGGCTGAGGTGCCCTGATGTCAACATACCCTGATAGAGGACATGGTGACTCTCTCAGGTGCCTCAATGTTGTACCACACACACAGGTTGTTTCGGTTCTGAGCTACCAGCACATCACTTCCTGGGACCCATTGCACGTAGGAGCAGAAGTTGAGGATCATTGTCTTAGAGCAGCTTTCAATATCATATAGGTGCAACTGAAGGAGGAAGAAGTAGATAGCACAATTAAAAGGAGATATGGGTGTCTTCTCATCTTGACAATTTTCCTAATGGTGAAATGTGGTGAGCTAACCCACCAGTCACGTACATGCTAAATTTCAAAGCTTACTCATCTTCAACCATAATCCCTTCAAGTTTATGCTGAGTTGACATATTCTGACTCTGGCCAAATAAGAGATGATCAAAAGAGCAAAGGTCTACACCCTAGGAATTTAAGTTAGGTGAAGGTCAGA
Source organism: Tursiops truncatus (assembly GCF_011762595.2). Classification (NCBI taxonomy): domain Eukaryota; kingdom Metazoa; phylum Chordata; class Mammalia; order Artiodactyla; family Delphinidae; genus Tursiops; species Tursiops truncatus. Next base: position 67,610,992 of record NC_047047.1, on the reverse strand, counting down.
CTTTTTTTTGGCTGCGCTGCAAGGCATGTGGGATCTTAGTTCCTGACCAGGGATCGAACCTGCACCCCCTGCAGTGGAAGTGTGGAGTCTTAACCAGTGGACCGCCAGGGAAGTCCCAGACTTTCATTCTTAGAATAACTCTGGGCCAGAGTTACCAGCCTGGATTACACAAGTAAGGGCACCAGTCAAATTAAATGGTCTGGAAATTTGTGATGGCTTTCGCATCACAATGAAAATGAAACAAAAAATCACCAGAGAGTCCCTTTTGCCCCTGAGGTTGAACTCTTTGGTGGTACCATATTGAGATCAGAATCAATAAGGGGCTAGGGGGAGACTGTCCTCAAGCCAGCTTCAGTGCCATCAGGTAAGTGTAGCTGAAGAGCACTGGAGCAGTAGGTGTGGGTTAAGGTCAGCTAGGCGTGAGGAAGAGGAATGCAGGCGTAAGGATGTTTCATGAGGATGTTTCACAAATATGATTTGTGAATATTAAGAGAGACATCAACTCCCAAATTCCTCTCTTGACTTCGGTGCCATCATGACACAGCCTCCTGAAGGGTAAAATGGGATGGGTGGTGATAGCAGATACAAAGAATGTTGATTCTTCTGTGCCTTTTGCCATGCTAATGGCATAGCCCCAAGAAATTATGTCCTATCCTGCCTCCCACAGTCCCTGCTGGCAGCTAGTACCACATCCTTTACGGACCAGTCTATGGCTAAGGCCTTAGCAACCCTCCTCACACGAAGTTTCCGGTCCCTGAAGAGAAGCTTGTGCCCAGTCTCGTTAAGTTCCAGCCAATCCACACGGCTCTCATGGCTGATGGTGCCAATGTTGTAGCCACCAATCAGGTCCACTAGAGAGTAAAGGAAACAGGGTTAATCACATACAAGGTATGAGGTGGCCTGTGAAAGTCTGGCTTTAAGAATGTTGCGTTAGTCTAGAGAATGTCACTCAGGAATGTAAATGGGCAGTACAACATAACTTTGCTAAGATGCTGTATTTCTTCTAAAATTATAGAGGTTTTGTTTAACTCTGCAGTTATTAACTCAAAAGATCCAGACTCATCAAGAAATGTGATTCTTCTCTGGGACTCTTGGAGTTGTCTCAGAGCAGGTCAGAACTATGGAGCAACTGGCTTCTGTTCTCATGATGAACCACAATTAGAGCAAACACACCAGTGAGAGAAAGCTGATGAACGAAATGACCCTGGTGATCATACGTGCTCCAAGGAGTTACCTGCATATCTGAGTGGCAGTGATATAAGAACACTTAGGGACAAAGAGTGGTGAAGGCACACAGACAAAATAGGAGGAACCTCTAACTAAAGTTAGGCTGGTCAGTGCAGACGATGAATATTAGTTTGGTCTGAATTTCATAGGCAATATAAGAAACAGTCATGCTTAGAACAGACCACTCAAGGTTGGCTAGGGTGCTTTCAGGGAGTCTCTTGAACAAAGCCCATTCACAGGTCTTATTGATATACATTATCAACAAGCAATGTGCCTGCTTTTGTTACCTACGCTTAAGCTGAAGACCAAATGCCAGCAGATGTCCACTACTGGGAAGACCAACTTAAAAATGAATTTTCCTTTAATTAAAAAGCAAAATGATAAATCCATGTTTTAATGCCCCGATTATAAGTACAACCATAGAATGCTAGAGCTGTGGGGACCCTATTTCTGTGAGCACCCTGAAATTACACACAAAATTATGCATGTAGATATTTTTCTGGGAAAGGATCTATGCTTTTAATTAGACACTCAAAGGGGTCGATGACCCAAAATGGTTAAGAGAAGAACTCTGTCAATGTACATTGAAGATAAGACCTACAGAGAGAGGTGACTTGTCCAAAATCTCACAGCTCATTACTGCTCAAAGAACTTAGGCCACTGGAACTTAGAACTTAAGCCACTGGACTGTATTATTATTTCTATTATAGATACTTACATTTCTGAGCTCAGCAACTTCATGTGAAATAGAAAGTTCATGAAATGTAAAAATATCTTAAGAACAGACCCATATGTATATGGAAACCTGATTTATGAGAGATGACATTACATACTAGTGAGCGAAGAATGGACTTTCGAGCAATGGTTAAACATATGGAAAAAAAATAAAATTAGATTCCTACCCACATTATGCACAAAAATAAATTCCAGGTAAAAAGCAAAATTTTAAATGCCAAAATACAGGAGGGAGTAGGGAGGGATTTCTTAAATAAGACCTCAAAACCCACAAACTATTTATTAAAAAGTGATATACAACACTGTAAATTGAATCATACTTCAGTAAAAAAAAAAAAGTGATAAAATGGACTACATTAAACTTAAAAATGTCTAAATACTAAGAAATGCTGAAAAGGAGAGAAAAGACAAGCCACAGGCTGAGACAATCGCTGCAATGCAAATAACCATCAAAGCCTATACACACACACACAGAACTCCTTCACGTAAATAAAGAAAAGACAACCTAATTTTAAAAATAGGCAATGGATGTGAACTGGCAATTCACAGAAGAAATCCAAATGGCCAATAAACAAATGAACAAAAAAATTAAAACAATGAAATATATTTTCATATACATCAGATTGAGCCAAATAATGAAGTCAGGAAATTTCAAGCACTGGAGAGGAAGTGCAACTGTGACTGCTGGTGGGAATGTAAATTGGTACAACCTCTTCAGAGAGCAATCTGGAAATATTTTAGTGAAATTGAAGATGTACCTCTTTCATGATTCAGCAATTCCATGCTGGGTATAAACCTTAGAGAACTGAAACACTGTATCAGTGAAAAACTAACAAATGTCCATCAACAGAGAAGAGAGAAAAGATCCAAGGTAAAAATAATGAAACGTGAGGATCTGACAGAACTGGGTATGGGTACACAAGTAATAATAATATTATTATTATGAACAGCTAACATTTATTAAGCACTTATTATATACTAGGCACTAGTCTAAGTGCTTTTCATATGAAGTAGGTCCTATTTTTATCCCCATTTTGTAGATGAGGTACATTTTGTAGATGAAATTGAGATACAGAAAGGTGAAGTAATTTACCTAAGATTACACAGGTAGTAAGTAGAGAAGTGGGGAGATTTGACTCCAGAGCCCTGTTCTTAATACCTACACTACCTGGATATGTTATTCTCTAAACTTTTTAGAGAATACCATGCTATTCTTTATACTTTTTTCCTGTGCTTAAAACATTCCATGATAAAAGATTAACTATTAATATATACAGTACAATTTATAAATGTGAACATTTGTGAAATGCACATCAAGTCTGTCATCACTACTTATTAATGACAAACTATACAGAAAGGAAGGCCCCTTCCAGTTCTAAGAATCTGTGATCCTATGAAGTCTAAACAGGAAAATTCTTAAATTTGCTAATGGTTCTTTTCTACAATTCACAATTTTCCAGCCCTGAGATATGTGCCTAGAGAACGTGAATAATTGTATGGGCAGCCTATACATACCAATGCCTCTGCGTCTAGACTTCTAGATATAGACATATGGATTTAAACGTTTCACGTATCCCCTGTAAGAATGAGGTCACACATTTACCCGATGCCTCTCAGATTCCTGGATTCTCCACTGCACACAGTCCTGTGACATGGAAGTGCTTTATAAACATCTATTTTGTTATTACAATTATGAGAGAGTCTTACTCACCTATAGCAATAGTCTTAATATCAACAAGATAAGCCAATTTCTTATTATCCTCCGTTCCTCGCTGGCGCCTCTCATTAATACGGACACTGAAACATGAAGGGTCAGGTGAGGCAAAATGGGCTTAGGTAGCTGGGATGTTTAATAGGAGCTCTGAAATACCATACGGGATGAAGATTTTAGATTAACCTGAGGATATAGGAGATAGAAGTCAAAAGGAATTCTTTTGGGTTTCAAAAATTTAGAGAACCTTGTGGGGTTACCTGATGAGATGGGGGTTCATGAATTCAGTACGTACAGAACCCAGGGTATCATTACTCCCATATTCCACCAGGGTTAGCTCTCCAGCATTGAAGATCATGCATACCTGGGGGTGAACGGAATTGTTATACAGTGGAAAGAGTACATGAAGAAAGAGAAAAACAGTCGAGGGAGGTGTACCATGAGTTCAAAGTGACACCCACCTTTCTGTTTATTCTATTCCTCTGCCTATTTCACCCTCCCACTTTATCTGCTGTTTTCTCAACCCCTTGCCACTTGCCATCCTGCTACACAGAAGCTAGAAGGAGGCTTATCAGGACAGTGATGGTGAATCAAGCTCTACTCACATTTTCATTTTCAAAGAAATACTTCTCATTGCCACCAGATCCCTGCCAAGCTACCTGTTAAGGGGGGAAAAGACATAAGGGACAATGTGGATAACTATCCAAGATGATGCTGAAAGAACAGGGTGGGATGCAGAGAGATGGAGTTGGGGGAGGCTTTGACATTGCACAAAAGAGATGCTATGTCAGATTTTGCCCTAGTCCCTATGCTTCTGGGAGATGGTGTAAAAACAGTCCAACAACGGTGATTCATATTCCGGGATTCTAAGCCTCCCGGGTCTCATCCCCTGAAGCCAGGTCCCCAACACCAGAATGTTAGAGCTTCCCATGGAGATCTTCCCCCAGGGACCCTGGCTTGCCTGAGTAGCACCTCAGGACGCCCCATCCCCACCTCTCCATTTTTGGTTCCTACCTCACTAAGGCGATTAGTGTTCAGGTCCCCCAGCAACAGTGTGTCTGACGTGTGGGCCACCAGGTAGCGTTCTTTTCCCAGGATTTTCACCTCTTCCACCTCATAGCCATAGTGTGACTTGAGTACCACTCGGGTCCCCGATGAGAGGTTCTTCACAATCACCTTGGCAGGAGACGAGTCTGAGCTCCCCAGGCTTCCCCCAATCCGAAAGAGGGGTGAACATGCTGTGCCCTTCGCCCACCTTCACAGGGCTAACTAAACAAAGTATCATCTTTTTTCCTTGCCTGGCCTAGGATATTCTTGGTAAAAGGGACACCTCACATTTACATAATGCTTTACTATTTATGAAATACTTTAATATATTATCTCTTTTGATGTTTATAATACATACGATTCTGAAAGTTCCACTGGGTTAAACCAATCACTCTCCCTATGTTCCTGTAGCTCTTTGTACAAACTTTTATGATAACTTTACCACAGTGTGCTGTATTATTTTCTGATATGTCTGTCTCCTTTGCTAAAACGATCTTCTCAAATAAGGGACAATATATTACAGATAACTATCTTTGAATTCTCAATGCTTAACAGTGCTGATACATAAAGAATGGATAAATATTTCTGGAGAAAATGGAAGACTAAAGGAATCAATGAATAATAAATGAAGGAAAGGAGGGTGGAGGTAGAGAAAAGAGAAAAGTGGGCTCAGAAACTAAGAAATGAGCTTGCAACATCATACACAGTGAGTTCAGAGGCCTTAGAACAAAAGAATTCAGAATTATAATCCTATTTATCAACTTCCCCAGTTGCCATCCTATAGGCAGTGAAGTTTTAAACCAGGAAGGTGTAAATGGCAATCTCTGTACCCCTTAAACCTGGTGGTTAATCCTTTTCTTACAATAAGCTGTAAGAACTATAGCAGGAAAGTTGCCAGAGAGTTGCCCTGACACATTCTATTCCTCAGAACAGCTCTGCCAGAGGTTGATTTGACTCTGTGCTGAGGCCAGACCGCAGGGAAGTACTACAAGGATGAGTGAGCCATGGCAAAATCTCAGTGTGGCAGGCTATCAGCCGCTTACCTGGCTAGGTCCCACATACGTCAGCTCAAACTTATTCTTGTAAATGCTCCTTCGGAGGCAGCAGTCAAACTGTTCCACTCCACCACAGAGTGTGCCCTGGAGGGAAAGTGACAGCATAAAGGGTAACACACACAGTACGTAGGCATGTAGAGGGTATTTAGAGATACTCTCAAATCCTAGGTTCTAGAATCTACAGAAGAGTTGGCAGTAAAAGGGCTGGTAATTTTTGGAAGTACCAGCAGGAAAGAGGTGGCAATTGCAGGACTCAAGAGCATCACATAGTGATGGGATATAAGGGAGAAATCATCCCTGCCTATAAAACTCTTGTCCCATGTGGCCTCCAATAAGGTATGCATTTCTCTTTCCCCTGTAACGTCAGAGTTTTAGGTTGTGGTCAAAAGGGAAGAGGACATTCTCTAGTGTCAGGAGAGGGTGCTTTAGGATAGGTGGGATTTTTCTTAATTTGAAAAAAGTCACCAAAGCACAAAGGGGTTACTAGTCACACACCGCACAGAGTCGTGAGCCATCCCGCTTCCAGGCCAAGGCAGTGATGGTGTATAAGTTGGCAATCTCCTTGGGCTTTGCCTCTTCCCAGATGCTTCTTCGAGGGCTCCAGTTGAGTACCCGAAGTCTGAAATTAAGTATGTGGCTTTTAGAAGAGTTGGAGGCTGAGAAAAACTGAAAATGGGCCTGTAACGGAAGGAAATTAGTCTTGCTACATCAGAGAACAGAGGAAATAAAAGAGAACAGACAAGTTGGGAGGTGTAGTAGGAGAGGAAAAAAGTGTTCAAAGGAAGTAAATTGGGAAAATCAAGTCAAAAGTAAAATGGGGTAAGAGAGATAGGAGTGGAGAAAATAAAAAGAGATTGTAGCTGGTGAGAAAAATGAGCTGTTAGCGATAGAGAAATATGGAAAAAGAAAAGAGAAATGGTAGGAGTCAGAGAAGAAAGAAAGGAAGAGACAGACACACATGAGACTGAAGGGGACAGAAAGACAGGATTGACAAAGCTGGGGTTAAAAGCGCTCCAAGGAAGAGATGGAACCCAGACTCTAGCTATTTATTCACCGTTCCATCATTCATTCATTCATTCATTCACCAAACATTTGAGCACGTATTATATACTAGATGCTAATCTAGGCCCTGGAGACTTAAAAAAAAAGAGAATAATAGGCCCTCTTCTCAAGGGCTCTTCAATTTAACCAGTTAGATACAAACACCAAACTATAATATAATGTGATAAACACTAAGTCAGTGGTCTGAAAAGGGGCAAAGGGAGCACAAAGAAAGTGGAGATGAATTCTGCTGTGGAACCCCGGGGAGAGGCAGAGACACAACAAGAGCATGGTGCACCTTGGAACTGCCGACACGCCAATGGACGGTGGGAACAGGAAGAGCAAAGTGCACGAATTAAAACCTAAGAATCACTTGATTCTGATCCAGTCTCCCACTCTGGCTGAGAAGCAAAACTGGACTAAAGAAGAGTGTACACAGGGAAAGCAGGCAGAAGCTGCAACTGGAAAGGAGACCCACCTGTCATAACTTCCCAGCACAACAGACTGGCCCCCAGGACTTGCTGCAGCTGTGGTGAACTCCCGTTCCTGAGGGTCACGGCTATAGTCAAAAGTTTGTAGCACGTGGCCTTCCTTTCCATAGGCCACAATCCTCCGATCACAGCCTGCAGCCACAATGCTGTTGGTTGCCCAAGCCAAGGCATAGGGTGGGCATGGGTGGTTCACCAACTTCCCCTAAGACAGAAGTAGAGGGTTTCAATCACTCTGACTCTGAGGACTCCACCTCAGAAACTTCTCATTCCTAGCATCTGACACACTCACTCTGACAACCCTCCTCTGCAGGAATCTTTCTCCCAACACTTTCCCACCCTAACACATCTTAACCCGAAGACGTCACAAATTATCCTTCTGTCTTACACTCACGCACACATCTTTTATGACATATATACACACTTACTGATCTTGTGTTCAAGAGGGAACCTCAAAATACGTGTGTCTGCAGATCTTTAATATTCACCTAATAAGGCCCCCCCAAAGGAATCTGTCCTACACATTAACCAATACCATATAGGCCCACAGGGAGCATATGGCCCCTTTATTTCAGGAGGGATACATTTAATGATTACACAAGTAATTCTTAACATAAATGATTCAAGCAATAGAGAATTACATAGATTAAAACATGAACCTTCCTTTAATCCCCCATATTTTCCCTCTCAAGAGTAAACAACCCTTTTTTTCTATGAATTTATATACATAAATATATATTTTACATAAATGAGAATAATTTTCACTTTTCATTACCCTCGGAGTCTTTATTTCTCTTTGCCTCAAGGTCCCTTCCACCTGATTCATCCTTTCCCATAAATATTAAGCTCTGGCCTCCGAAAAACAAATCCCCTCTGTGGCCTCATCCAGGTGTCTCTCTGCCTGAGGTCTCATTCCTCTAGCCTCCTCTCCCAGCACCATGATCTAAATTCCTTAGATGTCCAACCTCCTCTCGGAGAGTTCTTGGGATTTCCTTCTCCCCCATTCCAGAGCATCCTTTATTCATACCTGTGACTCTCCAGAGCCTTCATCATCAAAGAAGTACCTAACAATGGTGCCATCTGCATGACCAGAGAGAATTCCTTTCCCAGAGCAACTAAAAAAGGGGAAAAGGAGGAAAGGAGAGAAATACAGGAAGACATTAGAGCATCCTGTCTCAACAAGAAAGTCCCCTTTGTCTGTCAAACACTACCCTACCTGCGGTTCCTGCTACCAGCCCTCTCCATCTTTCATACTATGGTCCCCCAGTCCAGAGTCCCCTATAGCTTTTCCTACCATTTCCAAGCTTTTGGGATACTGCTCTTCCTTACTCACTTCGTTGTCAGGGACACCACGTAAGAATCTGTCCCATAGATGGTAGATGATTTATTAGTTTTGGTGTTTGCCGAACGAACCTGAAAATGGGAGAATGGACAAAAGTCTGGTTAGGCTACTTTCAATTTCACCCAGGTCCTAAGGAAAGAAAAAGAAAAAAACAAAAACTGTTCCCTGGGTAGTCACCCCAGTACACAACTTGACCCTAAGGGAGAAGATTAACCATATACCTCTTTCCAGAACCATTATCCCCATGCACAATATCTCCTGTATTTCTCTTCCCTCCTTTACCTTCCCTTCAGCCAGTCCAAAGACAATGATGTATTCTGCTGGCCACTGCAGACAAGTAACAGCACTCTGTAGGAAAGAAAGAATGAAAAGGATAAACCTGTCTATGTATGTTAGCACTTTGATAACAACCTGAGCCTGAACATCCCACCACATGCCACCACTCCAACCACCTGTAGGGAAGGAGAGGAGAGGACACAACTGGGCTCTAAGGAGGAAAGCACAGGGGGATGAGCAGCCAGGCAGTACCATTCACACAGTAGGAAAAGTCAGAGCCAGATGTTAACAAAGGCAACTTCTCGTTGTATTTATAAGCGGATATACTGATACATGCTTGTTCATCCTAATCTCCCAGGGACTGGTTTGAACTTTACCGTCTGGATGAACTTGTTACAGATGACTTTCTTGTCACCCCTGTCAAATAAAAGGAGGGAAGCATATTACAAACCACTTCCACGAATAAACGGGCACAAATGATGCTGGGGGAGGGGAGGAATTGTAGATACCTTCCCTGGCCCGCTAGTGTTTCCTACCACTCCATAGAAGCCCTCAAAGGAGCCTGAGTAGCTTTGGAAGAATAACAAAGACAAAACATCACTCCAGGCTCCCCAGGATCTCACAGGGCCTCCTTGTTGATCTAAGACTGACTCTTCCAGGGATGGGATCATAGAACACGTGGTGCACGCAAAGGTAGGGAAGCTACAACAACGGACTCCAGAGGGCCTCTGCCTTCCAAGCCCCAGCTGGCTCCTCAACCTCTCTATTCCCCCCTTCCCAGTGAGGCATTTCTTCCTGCCTTTCCCTTCTTCTCTGGGACACCCCATCTCCCAATCTCTATCCTCACCAATCTTCTCCAATCTTGTAGACGTAGATGATGTTGTCAGTCTGTCCTATGGCAATCTTGGTGGAATCAGGAGAAAAAGCCATGCCCTTCACCATATAGCTCTTCCTGCCATACTAAGAGTCAAAAAGAAAAAAGGAAAGAAAAAGAAGTAATGAGTATCCTTAAAAGGGAAGAAAAGGTGGACTTCCCTGGTGGCACAGTGGTTAAGAATTTGCCTGCCAATGCAGGGGACATGGGCTCGAGCCCTGGTCCGGGAAGATCCCACATGCCGCAGAGAAATTAAGCCCGTGAGCCACAACTACTGAAGCCTGTGCGCCTAGAGCCTGTGGGCCACAACAAGAGAAGCCACCACAATGAGAAGCCCACACACTGCAACGAAGAGTATCCCCTGCTCGCCACAACTAGAGAAAGCCCTCACGGAACAACGAAGACCCAACGCAGCCACAAATAAATAAATAATAAATAAATAAATTTTTATATATAAAAAAAGAATACTGTGCTCTAATCTACAAAAAGAAAAAAAACAAAGAAAAGGTGCCTGTGTGACTGTAGTGGGCTTGAGGGCTTTATACTGAGAAAAGGAAGGGCAGGCCATTTCCTATGCCTGTGGTTAGGAAGCAGGATAGGAAGTTTTCTAGATTTATAGGGTCCCATCAACAGGTTAAGGTACACATGAACGTTCCCTTCACCTTCATGTCGGCTGGTTTGGTGGAGAATTTATCTCTTCGCTCCCCATGTTCATCATACAGCAACACCACTCGGTCCACTGCGCAGACAGCAAATTTGGCATTGTTCTGGGACCATGCCATGCAGGTGACCTTTGCAGCTCCATCCTGCAGAAGCAAAGGGGCAAAAATAAACCCAGGTGCTGGTCTAGAATGTCAAAAGCATTTCTAGTTCCATTACTTCTAGTGTGACTCTGGTCAATTTTCCTTCTAGCACAGTCCTTAAAACAAAGAGATCCCCATAATCCGTCCAGGTCTCCAAGGCCATAGAGCCCCGGATGGTGAGAACAAAGTGCTTCTAGAAACCCATAATGCAAATGCACTAAGAGGTGACATGGAAAATCAACTGTACCAATGTGTCCCTGCAGTGGCCTCCTTATTCCCTCATTCCCCAGGTCTGCTACTGAAATAAATGCAAAGTTTTGGTCTTTAGCCATTCATTCAATTAGTGTTTTTTGAGTACCTTAATAAAAAAGGCACTTGGCCAAGGGCTAAGAGAGAGACAAAGAGCAAAACATGGTCCCTGCCCAAGGATCTAATAAGATGGTACAAAAAATGGGAAAAGCCCCATAAGAGAGGCACATATAAAGCACTGTAATACTTTGGAAAGGTTTGAGATAATTTTCCACTTAAATGATCAACATTAAGCTTTGAAGAATGGATACAGTTAGGTAGGGAAATTACCTGAGGTAGAAGGAATGGCATGAGCAATGGCAAGTTCTGGTCAATAAATAGTAATTTAATTTAGCTGAAACTATATTGTAAATAGCAGAATAGAGGAGGTAAGTCAGGAAAAACAGACAAGAGGCCAGTTCAACAAGGGTCTTTGAAGCTAGGCTGAGTTTGGGCTTATTTGGTAGGAAAGGGAGAGACAGTGAAAGTTCTGGAATGGGAATTAAAATAATCAGAGTTGTGACTTAGGATAAACAATGCCACTTTGGTTTTTGTATTTTTTTTTCCTTAACAATCCACTTCACAGAAGCCCAAGTTAGAAGCGATCAACTCCCAGTGAATTATTCTTGCCATGTCTGTCCCTTCCACCACCAGCCCTGGTGGTCTGTGGTTCTGCACTAAGGATTTCCCTCCTTGAAATAAAAAATTTAATTTCTGCTCCAATTGTTTAACTACTTGGGCTCTACAGCCCTGGCTTAAAACATTGTTAATTTTTACTCCTAAACTACCCACTTCCAAAGTCAGAAGTAAAAAAGGCATTTTTCATCAAAGTCCTCAAACCGGAGTCAGAAAATAGCCACACCACCACCTTTAGCCCCCTCCAACTCTTGACTAAATTAGGTTAGGAGGGTAGAGGGCTTATCAATTATTGCCAATCATCTTCCTTAATCATTTTGCCCAATCCTGGGCATTCAGCCCTTACCTGCATCATGACATCATCTTATTTTGAAAGATTGAAGGAAGATTTCATTTCCAATTATTCCATTAGGGTAAAGGAATTTTAGAAATACAGATTCAGAGAACAGTTTACTGAGCAATGAGCACACCTCTCTTTTGTTCTGATTTCCTTCTATTCTCTTAAAGCCACATTCTCTGTGAAGCCTTCCTGATTCTCATAATCAATCAATTCTCCTTTCTCTACAATATGTACCTCACAGGACTGTAGCGAGGATTACATGAGGTAGAGAACAGAATAATAGCTAACCTTTAACAAGCATGGACTAGGCACTTTGCTAAGCGCTTGATACGCATTATCTCATTTAATCTCATAACTGAGGTAGAAGCTATTATTATGCATCTTTTACAGATGGGGAAACTGAGGCACAGAAAGGTTAAGTAATTTGCTCAAGTTTACAAACACAGTTTAAGTGGCAGAACCAAGATTTAAATCCATGTGTGTCTGACTCCATAATCCACAACACTAGCTTCTTTACTTATGCTGCCCTGGTACACCTTAAACATTCAGTTATGACAGATATTCTTATTAGCTTTCTATTATTTTGTCCTTTGCATTTTGAATGTCCTTCTCTCGTCTATCAGTTTTCACGCTGCTTTTCAGTTTACAACGTTCTCTTGTGTATACTACGTTCTTTAATTCTTCCCCCTAACCTCCTAAGGCTGCGATTATTATTACTCCCGTTTTCCAAATGTAGAAGTTTGGGTGACTGCTCAGAGAGCCTGTGTGATAAAGGCTAAAGTCAGGGGCATCACATCATTTATTTAAAGTAGTGGGGCGCTAGGACTTGAATTCTGGCCTCCTGACTCCGAAACCCAGCCTTTCTTCACCATGTTCTAGGGCTCCTCCCTCAGTGTCCAGCCTCTTCTGAATCTGAGATCTGCACCATCAGAACGAACGGTGTGGTCGTTTGCACTCCTTTAGGTGGGGCTTACACCTAAAGCGCTCATTTGAGAGGTGTAGATTAATGTTCGTTGTTTACACGTGCGCCTCTGCCTCTAGTACGAGCCTCTTGAAGGCAGGGGCAACAGCTGAGCAAGTTCTGGATCCCCTGGAGCCCCACCATGGGACCTGGTACACAACCGATTCGTTAATGGAACGAAGTGAAAGCTACGGTGCTCAGCACTCCATCTCACCTACTCAACACTCTATGGACGTAGCAGAGTCCGAATCACAACTATAGCCTTCGGTCTTCTGAACACAGTAGGCGCTCAACGTTTTTAAACTTCAGTCCCCCACTTTTCTTGTAACATTAAGGCGGGCGAGGGAGGGAAGAAGCACGCGACTCCTCACCTGAGGGCTCAGCAGGGTCCTCAGGTGCTTCAACTGCATGACGAACACCTGTCTCTCAGATGCCAACAGACAGCGGACAACTCCCGTGGTTACCTGGACAACCCGCCACGCAGCCGCAGCGGCAGCCGCTGACGCAGAAGCGACCTGAGCGCGACACGCGTCGCAAGGTCACCGCGTAGGTTCGCAGCGAAGCAAAACAGAACCCGCGCAGCCGCAGTGAGGTCTAGGGCGGGACCCCACGCGCGCAGAGGGCTTGATGAATCTCTCCTCGACCAATCCCATCGTGGCATGCAAACCCAAACTCCAGCCACGCCCACAAGCCTTCCGCAATCTCCGGGGTCCTACGTAATCGTAGTCTCTCTAGCTGTTCGATGTACGTAAGCGTGGCTGAGTGCCTTCTTTTTTTATTTTTTTTTATTTTTGCGGTACGCGGGCTTCTCACTGTTGTGGCCTCTCCCGTTGCGGAGCACAGGCTCCGGACGCGCAGGCTCAGCGGCCATGGCTCACGGGCCCAGCCGCTCTGCGGCATGTGGGATCTTCCCGGACCGGGGCACGAACCCGTGTCCCCTGAATCGGCAGGCGGACTCTCACCCACTGCGCCACCAGGGAAGCCCAGAGTGCCTTCTTTTAATCTACACAACCCTGGAGGAAAGCAGGGTAGTTGCTATTATAGGCCTTTACAGTTGACGGAATTGATCCTAAATAGGTTATGTAACTTGCACAGGATCACAAGGCTGATAACGATGGGTAACAGGGAATACTCAGTATGTGTCTGCCAGGTACCGTGCAAAGTGTTGTACATGCATTGTCTCCTTTAATCTCAAAGCCACCTTTTGAAGGGGATAGCATTATTAGTCCCATTTTACATAACATGAGACTCAGGATTAGAGGGGTCACTTGCCTTAGCTAACATAGTGCGTTAAGGACGGAACTGGGATTCGACTCAGAGATGATGCATTTAAACACCCTTTGTATTCCTTCTTAACTTCTAGCTCCCTATCTCCATCCCATGCTACTACATACCCTGTGACACTCCTATCCCCAGAAATGATGATGTATCCAGAGTCTTCGGAAGCAGTGGTCAGAGAGAGGTAAAACACCCTACTTTTGAAATGGAAAATGGTGAGTTTAAGACTGCTGCTTAGATCAGGATGCTTTATGGTTTAGGGCAGAGGGCAGACAAGAGCTTGGCTCACCTGACAGGTGTAGTCTTGTGAAACCCGGGGGTGGAGCTTGGTTAGGTTTAAAAGATACTGACTGACTTCTTGATGTTTGTTTCGATTGGGGTCCCTTTCAGAATTATTGGTCTAATTTCTTGTAACATACCAGAGAGATCAAGATGCAAAAAAGGACAGTTATTCATAAGCCACCTCCCGGAGGATCATACGTGGGATAACTGTTACCTTCCAGACAGTGTAGCATATGCTGTCCAGACAGATTCTCAGTTCTGAAGTCTTTCCCACAGAGTGCTTGCAAATGTCAACAGGTGTTTCTTTCACTGGCACCAACCTCCCCGTGGAACTTAGGAAAAGGTAGAGGACAGTTCCTATTTTCACAGGAGACAAGTAGGCCCCAGAGCCCAAATTATAATTCTTTTTTTTTGTTAATAGTAATGTTTTTTAAAAATTTTATTTATTTTTGGCTGCGTTTTGGGTCTTTGTTTCTGTGCGCAGGCTTTCTCTAGTTGCGGCCAGCGGGGGCTACTCTTCCTTTTCGTGCACGGGTTTCTCACTGCGGTGGCTTCTCTTGTTGCGGAACATGGGCTCTAGGCACGCGAGCTTCAGTAGTTGTGGCGCACGAGCTTAATTGCTCCACGGCATGTGGGATCTTCCCGGACCAGGGCTCGAACCCGTGTCCCCGGCATTGGCAGGTGGATTCTTAACCACTGCGCCACCAGGGAAGTCCCCCAAATTATAATTATTTTGACAAGAGAGTTCCAACCCCAGTTTTATTTCCAGAATCCTCCTCTGGATATAATGGCCGAGAGTGAATATAAACTCATTTATTCTTCACAATTATTACTGACTTTGACCGAATGAACAGAGAGACATACAGACAAAAGGGAAAGCAAGGGCAGGGAAGAATAGGCACAGAAATGCACGGGAGAGGAACACCTGGCACCCAGGGATCCATTAGTGTAGCTGTTCTTTCATTTGTCCCAAGACCTTGTTCAGTCCTTTTCTGAAAATTAGCTCAGGGTTGATGAAATCAGAGGAATAAATGGTGAGGAGCTGGGCTGCCGATGTGGGCAGTGAAGATAAAAAGGCTACTGGCCCTCTCATGTGCCATAACCTTAGTTTCCATTAGTACATGAACAATTTATATCCTCTTTTTTTCCTGCTCCCCCTTCTCACCCAAAAAAGGAAAAGGATCTAGGGCCTTGGTTTTCTATGCCTCTTTCTGGCTCTGCTCCACCCAATTCCAGGCTGGAGAATCAAAGCAAACACCTTCAAATAAGAGTCTGCTCCTGTCAAGTTGGTGGTGGTGTGAAGGGCCCTTGTAGTCAGGGGAGAGACAGTGGAGAAATGTTTTCAGCATATTAGACAGTATCCCATACAGTCAGCTCCAGTTTGTCCAAGAAACTTTATTGGAAAAATGTCCAAGGAGTGAGATCACCAGCAGCTGAAGGGGCTGCCAGGTGAGAGGGGGCGCACCTGAGGCTCCATGGAAGACATTGGAGTAGTGCAGTGCAGCATCTGTCTCCAGGCCCAGACAATTCCTTTTATTTGCTGGGAGAGGTGGCGTACCCACAGAAACACTCCTCTCTGAGACCCAGAGGCAAGATGTGGGGGCAGCTGGGGATGCCAAGGATTCTGATGCAGGTGAAATGGGGGCCCCATTTGGGACCTAATGGGATAGGGTTGAACAAGTGACTCTCTCCTGGACCTGGGGGATGGAAGGACATATCCCATCTGATATCCACTCCCCAGGTCCAGGGGCTCAGACCCTAACAGACCTACCTTCTGGCCCTGCTCACAGTGGAAAGAGAATGGATGCCAGGCCTGAGATTGTGGGAGTGTCATTACCCTCTGGGAGACTGTGGGATCCTTCAGTCTTGGGCAAATCACCATCTTGGGCTCTCCCTGACCCCATCCCCATCCCCAAGATGTTAGTGCATCTGTCTTCTGGTTCTGTTTCTTCACTCATACGTCAATGGTGTTGATGGAGGGTGAGTTTTTCTGTGAAAGAAGATGGCTTGAGTCTCATTTCAGGAAGGCGATAGCCTCCTCCATCCCAAATTTCCACTCTCCCTCTTCTCTTGCCCCTCTGTGGCCCTTCTCCCTTTCCCTTACTGCTTCTAGAGGCAAAATCACCCTTCCCTCCCTCTCTGGCCGCACATCACCTGTCTCGCCCCCACTGGCCTTCCCTGAGGACTCTGTTCCGGTCCCTTCCCCTTCTCCTTGGGGTTATTGTTGGAGTCATTGTCCTTGATGATGTCATACTGACGGCAGAATAGCCCAATTACAGCTGAAACACAACAATACAATCTGAACCTTGATCTTGACCTCCCCACTCACAGCCTCGAAAGGCAGTGAGATACCCACACAGTTTCTAGAAAATCCGAGAAGAAAATCTTTGAATTCCTGGTCCCCATGCACAGGCACCACCTTCTTCATCATCCTCTCTGGGCTCCCAAAAGCCTCCTCTCCCTCTCTTCAAACTTTTCCTGCCCATCCCTCTCAACTAAACATCTCCCCACGCCACTGCTCTCACCCCCTTTCTCCCAACAACCTTCACCAACTCCCACCTTCACTGAGCCCCACTCAATCCATGGTCCCCTGTCCAGCTGCTTACTCACCAGCCCACATGAGCAACACCACCACAATGATGACCACTTCCCCCGTCTGCAGAGGTCGCTCTCCATCCAGACCCTCCACTGTGATGTCACCTGAGAAGGAAGGAGACGGACCCCAGGTTACAGGGAGCAGCTAGAGAGCTATGTCTGTGCAGACAGTTAAGGTTGGAGATGCTGGGGATTAGAGCCAAGGAAGACCCATCACAGCGTTGTCACTGGTAGCCCCTCTCTGGGAAGCTGTTGGTGGACAGGTGGTTAGAGACCAAAAAGCCGGGGCGGGGGGGCTGCAGGTCAGATACTCACTCATTCAGGCTGCAGCTGCTGTGAACTGAGGCTGGGTAAAAGGAAGCTTAAAAGCCCTTCCCCCAAGGAATTCATTACCAGCCTGTCTATACCCGGTCCCCTGCCAACCTGCTTTCCTTCCTTTTCTGGCAGTACAATGAATTAAATCATCCTTCTATTCATCTAAGCTAGACGGCTGCTTGCTTTGGGGAAGTAAACAGGAGACCAAAGACCAGGTAAAGAGCCAGAGAATCAAAGCTTTAGGGAGCGAGGAATACCTGAGACCCTCACCTGGGCTCGAGCTGTTTGAGGGTAGCCGGTCAGAACCCTTGAGAGTTCGGAAGTGCACCCGCGGCCCTGGGGGGCTTTCTCCCCGAAGGCCGATGCTCCTGACCTGCACTGTGTAGTCACTGTCTTCAGCCAGGCCCCAGAGGGCACAGGCCCGAGTGGTGGTGTTCACCTCCCGGATCACACGTTGCCCCGGTCCATTCTGTCGCTGCAGGGAGTTGATGAGAGAGGAGGACAGCCTCACCCTGGTCCCAGGCCACCTCCTGAACATCCAAGCACTCCAAGGGAGTAAGGGTGAAAAGGGCAGCGTGAGCCAGGGAATCCCAGCTCCCAGATTCTCCCACAGCTGGGAGAGGAGCTGGGGTGGGGAGGGAGGTGACAGAAGGAATGTTCAGAGATCCAAGGACATGGGTTGGGGTAGCAGAAGGGTGATTCATACTTGCTGGGAAATGGAGTAGCCAATGACGATGTTGCCTTCTGGGACGTCCCAAGACACAGTGGCCGAGTTGGCTCTGAGGTGAGTGACTGTCACATTCACAGGAGAGGGAGGCCGGTCTGCGGGTGCCAGTGCGTTAACCGGTTAACAGGTTCCACCCACAGACTAACTCTGGTTACCTCCCACCCTCTCCCCCTTTACGCACCTGCTCGTACAAAGCCCAGGTCACAACTGACCAGCAGGAGGACAGTGGGGCTTAGATATGGAGAGAGGGGCATTAGCGAAGCCATGGTCCCCACCGAGTCCTCTGGGAGGCACTGGGGCATCCGTTTGACATCCAGGCGGGGGTCCTGGAGGTGGCAGGAGTTGTGGGAGGGTCAAGGACTTGCCAGAACGAGCGGGTGGGCAGCAGCTCTCCCGGTCTCCCCACGGCCCACAGCAGCCCCAGAGCCCCCCTTTTCCCCATGCCTTCCTGGCCCCCGCCACATCCCGGCGCCCCTGGTGCGCGGCTCTGCTCTGCCCACACCCACCTCCGCCGGTCCTCGCGGTCGCTCAGGCCTCGGGGGGCTGCTCGGTGCCCAGAGGGCGGCCCATCGCCCGACTCCGTGGCGCTGTCCCTACCCCATCCCGGCGCGGGCCCGGCGAGGCGGGCGGCGCTGGACCGAGCTGCGGGCAGAGGGCGGAGGCGTAGCGGGCGCGGGCCGCGGGGCTGCGAAGCCCCCTGAGCTCCGACCGGCCGCGCAGTCTGTCCGAGAGCAGGGGGCGGTGCCGGCGCGGCCCGGAGGCTGGCCTGGGTCCCCGGGGCGGGAGGCGGTGCGGCTGCCTCCGCCGGCCCCTGCAGCAGATGTGACCGTCCCGGCGAGCCAGCCGCCGCCTTCTGCAGAGCTGGCCCCCGTCGCTCCGCCGCAGCCCGGCCGGGACGTGCGGGCCCGCCCCGCCCAGCTGGGGTTCTCGCCGCCGTCATCAACGCCCCCCCAACCCGGTTCTTTCGGGACTCCTCCCACGACCCTCTCATTGGCGGCCTCTCGGGCCCCCAAAGCTCCCGATCCCGGCTCTGTGTGATAAGCCCCGGCAGGGGCGTGGGGGGCGGGGGGATGTCGGGAGAGGCGCAGGTGCGAGGGACTCAGGCACCTGGGAGGCCTCTCCCTCCCCAGATGGAATTAGCCGAGTTGGGAAGTGGAATTCCACCTCCGGTGCCGGAGGGGACAATGATGGAGATAATAATTATTTTGACAATCTCCTACTTGTAGACTGCGTCAGCTTTTAAGTATCTTCCCCATTCATAATCTGATCTTGATTCCCTTCATTCTCTCAGTCATTCTTTCATTTATTAGCCAAATATTTATTGAGCGTTCTCTATATGTCTGGCATGTTAATAGCTGGAGATACGGCGATTATTAAGGGTGCTGGGTTTATAGGGGAAATTTAAAGAGAGACGACCTGTTTCTTGTCTTATCTCTGGGACTTACTGTGTGGCCTTAGACAAAGAGGTTAATCTAAGTCTCAGGTTTCCCACCTGTAAATCAGAGCATCCAAAACCTCACAGGGCTGTTGTGAGGATCAAATGAGACAATATTGGGGAACGATCTTTATAAAGCTTATAACACTGTGTGAATGAGAGATTATGATTAATTGCACCAATTTGTTAGTTACTTCATTTATTCAATAAACATGTAAATCCTTAAGTTATTTCATGCTTTGGTTGAGCATGAGATCTGGAGTGAGAACCTGGGTGTGGGTCCCAATTCTGTCAGCTGTGTGATCTTCAGCAACTAACTTAACTTCTCTGAGCTTCAGTTTCATCATCTGAAAAATGAGGGTGTCAATATCATCATCTTTTTAAAAAAATGGAACCGTAATTGATTTACAAAGTGTTAGTTTCAGGTGTACAATAAAGTGATACATATATACATATATTCTTTTCCAGATTTTCTTCCATTATAGGTTATTACAAGGTATTGAATACAGTTCCCTGTGCTCTACAGTAGGTCCTTATTGTTTATTTTATATATAGTAGTGTGTATCTGTTAATCCCAAACTCCTAATTTATCCCTCCCCCCCACCTTTTCCCTTTGATAACCATAAGTTTGTTTTCTATGTCTGTGAGCCTATTTCTGTTTTGTAAGTTCATTTGTATCATTTTTTTAGATTCCACTTATAAGTGATATCATATGATATCCGTCTTTCTCTGTCTGACTTACTTCACTTAGTATGATAAATTCTAGGTGCAAATGGCATTATTTCATTCCTTTTAATATCTTCTTAATGTATCTAATGAGATACTGTATGTGCAAATGCATTGTTCAGTGTAAATAAATGTTAGCCAAACTTGTATTTAGGGCAGATACTTTGGTTTCTAATTCTCATTGCAGTATTTCTATTTCTGTGGCACTTTCCCCTGTAATATCCAGTTCAGTGCGTGCACCCCTGGGGCTCTGAAGCTTCTGTTGCCTTCCTTCTGAGAGGAGAGTGAAATGGGGCAAGTGGGACAGGGAGGACTGTGTGTGCTGAGCATGTGATCAAGCCATGGCCCAGGTCCTCTGACCTCTGCTGACCCTGAGAACCCTGATCTCTGGCCTCCTGATGCATCCTGGTTCCAGAGCACTCGTGCCCAGGGATCCTTTTTGCCCTGGGCCTGGGTATTGTCCTTCCGGGCTCCAGGCCCTCCAGAGAAGAGGGCATTGTCTGAAGGGCAAGAGTAACGAAGACCCCGCGTCTTCCTCTTCAGGGACAACCAGAGGCTGGGGAGTCTGGGTGCCTGTAAAGAGGGACCTGGGGAGCCCCCGTGGGGTGACTAGAGGGCTGAGGACCTAGTGACCAGGAAAGGGTGCAGGCAGAGGTGTGCAGAGAGGCCAGGGTACTTGGGTTCATCACCACTGTGGCTCAGATAAGGCCCCGCCAACTGGAAGCAGTGTCAGTGTGACAGAAGGGGCTATGTGGCTGAAGAGGGAGGCACAACAGTGTGTCCACAGTGTCGGACCATGCCAGGCACAAAACAGTTTCAACGTGTGATTGAGACCGCGGAGCCTGGCAAGTGGGAGGTGAGACCCTTTCTCCCTGTTGGCCTTCTGTGCTGATTCCTAGTATCCTGTCTCATCTGGACTTCCCTGCACCCTGGGTTTCTGCTTTCCCCGTCCGCCTTCCCATCTTCCTTCCTGATTTTCTTTCTTTGATAGGCCCAGAGTACCAAGTGCAGGCTAAATCATTTTTGTGTGTGTGTGTGTGTCCCAACACTGTGCCTGCTGCCACACCCACCTCCAGTTCGGCAGACGTGAATGAGGCTCCCTGCCATTGACCTTGTCCCCCCTTCCCTCTAGTTGTCTGGGTATGAGGCAGCCCTGCCCATCACAGAGAAGTCAAACCCACTGACCCGGGATCTGGACAAAGCAGATGCCGAGCAGATTGTTCGATTGCTGGGGAAACGTGATGCTGAGATCTTCCAGGAGGAGGGACAAATCAGGCCCACATGCCAGGTGACTCAGCCGCATCCCCTGGACACTGCAAGTAACGATGCCCACTGCAGCCCCACCCCACCTCAACCTCTGCCCTCTCAGACCATGGTCTGGGAGCCCCTCCCCCGCCCCCCCCAACCCACTGTCCTTTTCTTGGCTGTTGATGCCTGCCTGTTGCCTCCAGTGAGTCAACTCTGACCACCATGGTATAAGCGGCTGGAAAAGTCCAGGAAGTGCCGAAGGTACCAACTCTCCACCTGCTGCCTGCTTAAATTCGTGTTTCCCTCTACTTTTCTCTCTTCTTGGTCTCTATTTTTCCCTTTTATAAACTTCTATATCCTTATTGTCATCTTATTAATCAACAGTAATTATAATAACTATTACTGCATAATACTATATAACTGACCACGTACTTTCACACCCATTACCTTCACAAAAACCTGTAAAGTTGGTGTTATTGTCTCCATTACTTTTCGGATGGGAAAACAAAGACTTAAGATAATCACAGTAGCTTTTGCCCAAGTACACGCAGCTAGTAATTGCCAGATAATGCTGCTTCCTATCTGTGACAAAGCTGCTTTCCGTCCTTTCTGCAATAAGTAAGGGTTTTTGGGTTTTTTTTGGCTGCGTTGGGTCTTTGTTGCTGAGCGCAAGCTTTCTCTAGTTGTGGCGAGTAGGAATTACTCTTCGTTGTGGTGTGCAGCCTTCTCATTGCGGTGGCTTCTCTTGTTGTGTAGCGTGGGCTCTATGCATGCGGGCTCAGGAGTTGTGGCTTGCGGGCTTAGTTGCCCCGAGGCATGTGGGATCTTCCTGGACCAGGGATCGAACCCGTTTTCCCCTGCACTGGGAGGTGGATTCCTAAGCACTGCCCCACCAAGGAAGTCCAGTAAGGGTTTGAATAAGTAGCTAAACCAGAGTTGGGGATCAGACTGAAGTTTCTTTCTCAAATCCAAGGTTCTTTCTGCTACACCATATTCTCTATGTTCTGTTCGCTTTGGGGATAAGAGGGGGGTTCTGTTACCAACCAAAAAGAGAATATGCTTCTCCCAACCTGGAGACCTAGGCATTTTTCTTTTCTCAGGAGCCTGAGGGGGGCGCTGGTGGGGCTGAGTGGAGGGATACCTCTGGCAGGATGGCATTCCTCATGTCGGTGAGTACCTTGATCGCCGGTTTTGCTCTCCGCCTTCTTGGAGTGAACCTCAGGACCATAAAGCTCTTCATAGCTAAGCTCCTAGGTGGACCGCCTCCAGCTCCGGCTCTCTTTCTTCTCCAAAAGCTAGATCTCAACATGGAGTCCCATTTCTTCTGAGCCCATCTGAGCCCCACCAGTCTATTGCCAATGTCTGTACATCCCACACACCCCTAATCCATCATCTCCAAGCAGCATATTTAAGAGTCAGATTCCAAGCAGTGCTGGCTTAAGCACTGACCTAAGAGAATCATTATACAGCCTCTACCCTCAAGGTGTTGAAAATCCAAGATAATTGTTCCTTCCCTGTCATTACTACTCCATGTTCTCTCCGACTTGGCAGGTCTCCTTTAACCAGCTGATGAAAGGTCTAGGACAGAAACCTCTTTACACCTACCTCGTTGCAGGAGGTGACAGGTAAGCCAGGCTGGCCTATGAATATTTTGTTTGGCCTAACTAGTGTCTTTTAGAAACTGAATTTGAATGCTTTCAGGTGGAGATGGTGTCCAGTTTGCTCTCCACTTCACGTACTTATGTTGCCTGACTAGCCCTCATAGGCATTGAAGTTTTTCAACCCTACAGAGTGTTTATCATGGTGCCCAACAAATAGTAGGTGCCCATTCAGTGACAGTTTTCTCTTCATTTCCTTCTCTCAAAGCAGCCCTAATAAACCATAGGTTTCTGCTTCCCAAGCAGTGCCACTGACCTTGAGTCTGTCCTCTTAGGTCTGTGATGGCCTCTAGGGAGGGGATGGAAGATAGTGCCCTGGATGGGATCGAGGAACTGTAGAAGTCTGTGTTTTCCACTGACACTCAACCATAGACCTCTGTCTGTTCCTTCTCGTGGGGACATCAAAGCCCCAACATCCAGCCAAAGCCCATCCCCTGCCTCCTCCCTGCCCCCCAACTCCCTTCCAGCCACCCCCCACCTCATCCTGGCCCTGACATCCCCACACAATATGTTTATACCCTAGAATCCTCTTGGTGGCACTACCTCACCCATCCTCCTCTCCTAGGTGGCTGCTGGGAAGAAGAGGGTGATTGTCATCGGCATTTCAGCGGGACTCTCTGTGAGTGTGAAGACGGGCTGGGTGGGTCAATTTTATAGGGAGGCAGGGAGTAGGAGTGGAACAGCATGGAAGATAAATCAACAAGATTTAGCTAGATTTAGCTAGAAAACAGAAAGGGCTTGTGTAAGGAATTTTGATTTTACTCTCACTGATTAGGATCCAGTTGCATGAATGTGGGACAAGGGGGGAAGGGATCTTATCCCACAATAACTGTGTACCCATCCACTCAACAACCAAAATAGATAGAGTAGTCCAGGGCTCAGCAAACTATGCTGGCAGGCCAATCCAGCTGCTCCCTGTTTTTGTCAATGACATTTTACTGGAACTCAGCCATTTGTGTTTACATATTATCCATGGCTACTTTGACGCTTCAACGGTAAGACTGAGTCATTGGACAGAGATCGTAGGGCCCACAAGCTTAAAATATTTGCTTTCTAGCTCTTTACAGAAAAAACTGACCCCAGACTAGTCCCTTGCTACTTAACGTGTGGTCCTTACACCAGCAACATCAGTATCACCTGGGATCTGTTAGAAATGCAGAATATCAGGCCCCCCCACACCAGACCTACTGAGTCTGAATCTGCATTTTAGCAAGATTCCCAGGTGGTTTGTTTGACATGCACTGGGCTAGATGACCCTGAGTTTCCGCTCAGCTGTGCAGCTCGGACTCTCTGAATTCACTGAGCAGGACCTGGACCCCAGCAGATGTGGAACGAGGCACACAAGGAGAGCAGGACACTGACCTCATGGAGCTGACAGTTTAGTTCTGTATTTTCAGACTTTACCACGCAGAAGATTTCCATGGGAGAACCTGTTAGAAATGTAGGTCTAGGGAATTCCCTGGCGGTCCAGTGGTTAGGACTCAGCGCTTCCACTGCCAGGGCCCTGGGTTCAATCCCTGGTGGGGGAACTAAGATCCCATAAGCTGCACGGTGTGGTCGATAATAATAATAGTTAATTAATTTTAAAAAAATGTAGGTCCATGGGGTCTCCCCTTCAAATTCAGATCCAGTAGATTTTAACTGGGCTCAGAATCTGCACTTAAACAAGCATGTGCGGGGCATTCTGATGTACGTGGGCCTCGGGCAGAGCTAGAGTAACCCCCCTCATCGAACCCTCCCCTCTCTCCCTACCACCAGGCTCCCTCTGTGGCAGCCCAGATGGACTACTGCATGGATAACCCAGCGGTCTTTTTGCCAGTCCTGATTGGTTTCCACCCAGTGAGCATGGCCAGGTGAGCCTTCTGTAATGAAAAGTCGTACACAGAACTTCTGTAATGAAAGGTCATGGCCAGGCCCCTGGGGGAGGCTGGAAGGGAACCTGTGAAAATCTACAGGATAGTCACAAAGGAGAGGGCAGGGCAAATATGCTCTTGTTCACCAAATCTCAGAATATTAAAGTAAATAAAGGTGCAAACGAAGCAACTGACAAAGGATTAATCTCCAAAATATACAGGCAGCTTATGCAGCTCAATATCAAAAAGACAAATAACCCAATCCAGAAATGGGCAGAAGATCTAAATAGATATTTCTCCAAAGAAGGTATACAGATTGCCAACAAACACATGAAAGAATGTTCAACATCACTAATCATTAGAGAAATGCAAATCAAAACTACAATGAGATATCACCTCACACAGGTCAGAATGGCCATCATCAAAAAATCTACAAACAATAAATGCTGGAGAGGGTGTGGAGAAAAGGGAACCCTCTTGCACTGTTGGTGGGAATGTAAATTGATACAGCCACTATGGAGAACAGTATGGAGGTGCCTTAAAAAACTAAAAATAGAACTACCATACGACCCAGCAATCCCACTACTGGGCATATACCCTGAGAAAACCATAATTCAAAAAGAGTTATGCACCACAATGTTCACTGCAGCTCTATTTACAATAGCCAGGACATGGAAGCAACCTAAGTGTCCATCGACAGATGAATGGATAAAGAAGATGTGGCACATATATACAATGCAATATTACTCAGCCATAAAAAGAAATGAAATTGAGTTATTTGTAGTGAGGTGGATGGACCTAGAGACTGTCATACAGAGTGAAGTAAGTCAGAAAGAGAAAAACAAATACCGTATGCTAACACATATATATGGAATCTAAAAAAAAAAGTGATTCTGAAGAACGTAGGGGCAGGACAGGAATAAAGATGCAGACATAGAGAATGGACGTGAGGACACAGGGAGGGGGAAGGGTATGCTGGGACGAAGTGAGAGAGTGGCATGGACATATATACACTACCAAATGTAAAATAGATAGCTAGTGGGAAGCAGCTGCATAGCACAGGGAGATCAGCTCAGTGCTTTGTGTCCACCTAGAGGGGTGGGATAGAGAGGGTGGGAGGGAGACGCAAGAGGGAGGAGATATGGGGATGTATGTATATGTATAGCTGATTCACTTTGTTATAAAGCAGAAACTAACACACCATTGTAAAGCAATTGTACTCCAATAAAGATGTTAAAAAAAAATAAAGTAAATAAAGGGTGTTCCTAAGCTTAGGAAGTTTTTTGTTGGTTGGTTAATTTGCATATTCTCTCATTTCAGAAAGGATTGAAGGCAGCTTATAAAGGTTACATAAAATATAAGAAAGCATACATTTAAAATGGAATGAAGAGGCAAGGAAAACGTGGGTCAGAGGATAGAATGGGCTCAAGAAAATGCATACCACAAAGATCTGTGCTTTCATCTGAGGTGGGTCCCCAGCATCTTTTCAAAGAAGGAATACTGGGTGCTGACTGGCCTCCTAGTCTCCTTTGCCTAGCTCCCTTATTTTAGGCCCTTTCTCCTTCATGCCAGGAGCCCCTTTGGTCCCCTCTGGCTACTCACATCTCCCACCCTGTTCCCCTTTCCTGAGATCCCTGTGCCTCCAAGTCACCTCCCTCTTATTCTCTGTCTAAATGGCCACTTCGATCTCAAAGAAGGCCAGCATATATTTTTTAAATTTTTTATTGGAGTATAGTTGATTTACAGTGTTGTGTTATGAAGGCCAGCATATTAAACCAATACTGCTCAGGTGCGATTCTGTGAACGCACTGCCTTGGGAGTGTTAATAAGGAAGGTTCTTGTATGAGAGGTCTGATGTTGTAGGTTTGAGGTAAGGCCCGGAAATACCTACTTTTTGCAAGCATCCTTGGAGATTCTGATGCACAGCCAAGCTGGGGAAACTCTGCTAAATGAACCATCGGAGGGGGCCACCCAGTGAAGCTGAGGGCTTCCTGTCACCGGAGGTATTTCAGCGAAGGCTCGCTGACTACTCAAGAGCAGCTCTGTGTGTATTTAGTGTGGTCTTGGGGAGACGGACAGCTGAGTTCCGAGAGGCTTTTTCAGCTCCCAGATTCCAGGCATGTAGTGTAATTCATACGAAGGTATAAATGATCTCTTTTAATGGAGGGCTTTCCTCACCAAAAATGTATCTGCTGCAGTGGATGCTAATTTCAGGGACCGTGACTAAGTGAAATGAAGGATTTCAAACAATGTAGGCGTGGAGATCTTCCAGTTGTTCCTTAAATCAGTGGCTCCCAAACTTGGCTGGTCTTCAGAGTCATCTGGGAAGCTTTTTAAAAATACAGATTTGGGGGCTCCACTCCAGAACTACTGAAGCAGACTCTCAGGGTGGGTGTGGAAACCAGAAATGGGTAGTTATTAAAAAAAACCAAACCTCCCCAGGTGATTTTGCTGACCTGCCAAGTCTGGGGATCTCAGTTTTCAACCACACAATAAACACTGTTGCCTCTCTCTGCAGAGGAGACATGGCAATAGGACCTGTGCAAGGACCAGGACACAAGAAAGTTCTGGTCTCAGGCTGGAACTTTTTACTTGAGTGTTGGCTTTGCTCTGGGCTCAAATTGCTGAATGTTTTATTAACCCTCATCCTTGGGGTTCAGGGACACAGTGCCCCTATGAGCATCAAAGCACATCTCTCTAGGAAATTGTTGACCTCTGACCCCAATCTCAATGTGGTATTTGGTCCCAACTCTCATCTGAGGCCCTTCCTTTAGATCCTCACACATGATCCCCCCTCTGTCTCTCTTTGGGCCCCAGAAATGACCCCATTGAAGACTGGAGTTCGACATTTCGACAAATAGCAGAGCAGATGCAGAAACTGCCGGAGAAAACGGAAAGCTTTTGTGCTCAATCCTGCAACTGGGGTGAGATCTGCCCCCACCCCTACCCCTCACACCCACCTCCGGACGGCTTGCCACTTAGGGCCTCTGATTTTAGGTTTTGTTACATCATGTCTAAATTCCTGGTGTCGTGTATCTACTAAAATGTTGTAAATCAAATCCTGTTTTCTCGTTTTGGTTTTCACCTTAAGATGTTTTATTTCCATTCGGACCCTGTCTCTTAAATAAGTCATCATTAAACACCTAAATGGTCTAGGGCAGTTTCTATATAAAGAAGCTCTTTTGCATCTGTGTGTAGAAAGTATTGCTTCATGTCTCTTTTATATGTTTCAGTTTCAAATATGGGCTTTAAAGAAAAAATGGGATGTAGTTTCATTCTTCTGCCTAAGACTCTCCAAAATTGGTGTGGCCCTTCTAAGCCTCCACTGCTCCTGTTGCTTTTTTCTCTGGATTATGGCTGCGTCTCACTAACATCATCTGCCCTTCCTTTGACCTTACTAGGGCCTTAACCAAACCCCTGCCCTGCCCCACTCTGCCAGGGATGGGCACATCTGTGACATTCTCTTTGATCTTCCTTTTGCGAGATAGGAAGGCAGGAATTCCACATTACACACAAGTTCTGCATCTTTCATCTCCCAGATGCTCATCTCTCCTCCTCTCTACAATTATTTACTTTTAATCTCCTTTTCTCAGACACTGCTTTTATCATTCTTCTTGCTGTAATCTCTTTATCTTTTTGGTGTGTCATATTATATATCTGTATGGTTACAATCAATGGCTGCTTCACTGGTCTGTCCAAGGAGCATGAAATGTAGTGTTTGGATTAAAAACTGTTATTTAAAAAGTGGGGGATGGAGGAGGGAGAAAGTACTTGGCAAACAAAAACAAAAACAAAAACAAAACCTCTCTGAAAAACCCTTATCCCCAGCTAACAGGACACTCAATTATTCTGGCTTCCTCTCCAGAGTCCTGAATGTACCATAGAAATGACCATAAGTGGCCCTTTCCCCCTCCCCTCCCCTCCCCTCCCCTCCCCTCCCCTTCCCTCCCCTTCCCTTCATTTCCCTTCCCTTCCCTTCCCTTCCCTTCCCTCCTCTCCTCTCCTCTCAGTTAAGCCCTCAACCAGCACTCCTCCTCACAGCACACTGGGGGCCACCAGTCCTACAAATGCCTGCTCAGTGGCCACTAAGCAGAGCGCATGTCCAAGAGCCACTAACCAGATTGCATGCACAGTGGTCACTAACTAGTAAACTCCAGGACCTTCCTTCCTCTCCCAGTTTCTCCTGGGTGTCATCACTCTGCAGCCTGAGGGCCTCAGTGGCTCCTCCCAGATGAAGGGTGGAAGTGCCACCAAGATCCTGCTGGAAACCCTGTTACTGGCAGCTCACAAGACTGCGGACCGGAGCATCGCAGCATCTCCGAGGTAGGGAGGATCTGGACCAGAGAGAGATCAGAGTCAGGCAGTGGGTGGGAGGGTGCAGGCAGGGGAATGGCAGATCCAGATCTGGAGGGTGCGCTGGTAGCAGCAAGACTGCAGCCCTGCCGTTCCTTCCCTGGGAAAGGAACTGGCAGGGGGATGCCACTGTTCCCATCACACAGTCACAAAGTCTGGCTTGTTTCCAATGGACCCTGGGTTCCTCAGGTCCAGACCTGATCCCTGTGCACACCTGGGACATCCAAAGCTAACCTAGCTTCCTAGAGTCTTTGATGTGGGGATGGTCCAGGCCATGCAGGGTAGAGGTCATCCTGCTGTGGGCCTGCCTCCCTCACCAGGGTCTCTCGCCTAGCTTCCACGTCGCTCACTTACCCCCTCGTCAACTCTCTGATCCCACCCTCCTCCCAGTGCTCTGGATGCCCTATTCTTCTCTCTGCTCTTTAGTCTTCTTCCCGCTGAAGCCCACTTTGCCCCTGTTGAATGCAGTCTGGCTCTGCTTATCGCTTCCCCACGAGGGACCAGCAGAACTTAGTTTCAAGGGAATTGCACCTTCCCCAGGGTGGGAGGGACTCAGGCTTTCTGAGGGGGCACTGGGCCTGCCCTGGGAGCTGGTGGACTTTCTCCCAGATGCCTTCTGGAAATCCTGCGGACATTTGAGTGGGCTCATCAGGTGACCTAGAGTCAAAGCCCCAAGATCACCACCCTGATGAAGCAAGTCAGCACCAGGTGTGTAGATGTGTATTTGGAGGGGGGAAGCGGCCTGGATGGGGAATGTCATGAGAGCAGGGGAGACTCTATGAGACATGATAACATGGGGAGGGTAGCGGGTCTGCGTGTTGGAGGGTCAGGGTAGGCTTTTGGTTCGTTTACTCCTGTGTTCTTCTGCGTGTGTCTTTCTCTGATCTCTGGATTTTCTTCACTGTGATCTCTCATGTCCTGACCTCTGACCCATTCTCAGCCTGGAGAAAAAAGGCTGAGTATACCTGGTTGGCTGGCAGACCCTGGGCATCATTGCCATCATGGATGGAGTAGAGTGCATCCACACCTTTGGTGCTGGTGGGACCCCGGTGTTGACTTACTTCCCGATTCCTCCTGATCCAAACCAACTGGTCTGCTCTCCAAATTCTTTCCTACTCCCAACCCATGGAGGCTCCTCATTCAATGTCCATCCTGCCCTATCTAGATAGGCATTTCAGTCAAATGCTCCTTCCTTTGAACCTCACTCAGTCCTTGATCCTTCAGCTCCCAGCCCCATGCTTAGCTATGGCCTCCCAAGTGTGTTACTGCTTACCCTGCACCCCACTTGCCACTTTCCTCCCAGCCCCACTGACACCTCCCCAAACCTAGAACCTTCCTCTCCTTTGAATCCCATCACTCCTCTCTCCCTGTCCTTAACCTTCCCAGATTTCCAAGATGTCCGTGGCTTTCTCATTGGTGATCACAGTGACATGTTTAACCAGAAGGCTGAGCTCAACCAGGTGGGAAGATGATGGGGCTTGGGGAAGTTGGGAAGATAACTGGTGTGCAGAGGGTGGGAGAAAAGAGGAAGGTGGAAACAGGTAGGGGAGTACAACGGGATTCCCTTCTAGAGAGGGAATGTGGGTTAAAGGTCATGAGGCCTTGGGGCAGCACAGGAACAGTGTGGAAAGCTCTGGATTCACCCCCCAAACCTGGCTCTGGTCCAGTGCTCTTCCGTCAGCATGCTGCATTATCTTGGGCAAAACACTTTACCTCTTTGAATCTTGGTTTTTACATCTGTAGATAAAAGCTCTGCATTAGATGTCCTCTAAGGGCCTCTTTGGTCTTCAAGTCTATATGCTGGAGTTTTCCATGGGAAGGACTCTCTCCTCTTTCTCTGCCCCAGGGTCCCCATTTCTCCTCCTCCCACGAAGACTTGACTTCCATCCTGCCTTCCCTTGCAGAAACTGACACCGTGGTCTTCATTTTGACCCTGGATGGTGAGAGGGATGATGGGAGTGGTGGGGTGAGGGGATGGAGGCAGCTGAGTGACTCAGAGGAACTATCACTTTTCTGGGTCTTAGGGCAACTGCTCAGAGGGAGGGACAGGAGTGTGTGTCCTGACTGGACCCCAGGGGAGGAGAAAGAACAGCTGAAGAGCCAGGCTTTCCACTCTGACGCCCTGCCCCTCTCCTAGACAACCTCAAGGAGGTGCAGATGCTGGTGGAGCAGGTGAAAGAGAAGACCTCCAACATCCAGGCCTTGGCACACAGCACTGTAGGGCAATCCCTGCCGGAGAGGGTCCAGCCTTGAGGAGGGGACCCGGGGCAGCAGTTACAGCCAGGGCTTCCTGTAACTTCCATCGCGGTTCCTGCTCCTCTCTCTCTCCAGACCCCTCTGAAGAAGCTCTTTCCCTCCATCATCAGCATCACATGGCCACTGCTTTTCTTCGAATATGATGGGAACTTCATCCAGGTATGGGGAATGAGGAGGTAATATCTGCAGTGAGGGGCACAGAGGAGGAGGGATTCCAGGAATTAGAAAACCCAGGGCCGGAGGGTAGAAAGCTTTGTCTGACTTCCACAAAGCCAGCTGGGCAAGTTCTAGTGTTACCAGGTCACTCAGAGTTTCCAAGTCAATGGGCTACTGCATTCAGTTCTCTCGAGAAATATGCAAAAGTACAGGATAGGCCGCCAATCACCTGACAGATACTCATTTGTCCTTTGTCACAAGTTAATTGTCGATACTATAGTCATCCTCACTGTCCAAAAGCCTTTAAGACATATTTTTTTGCAAGTTGTCCTATGCTGAGTTCACTGCAGATAATAGTACACTGATACAGTCCCTGTTTACTAATGAAATTATGATCCAGTACAAGCATTGCTAATAACCGTAGAAGTAATGATCACTTTGGGTGCACTTTGCAGTTTAGCGTTTGGAGTGGGCAGCAGGACGTCTGGATGCCAGTTCAGTTCTGCTTCGTGGCCGAAGAAAGAAAGCAGTTTTACACATCTCTGGTCCTCAGTTTTCTCACACGACAGCCCTCCATCCTCCATGGGGCGGAACCAGGCCCATGAAGGGTTGCCCTGGAGAGATGTGGCCTCATCCATTATTCAAACTACTTCCTCCAGGAAGCTTCCCAACTTAACCAGACAACAGCTGACATGCTCCTTATCTGCCCTCAGAACTCAATGGAATTCTCTCCTCTCCCCCCGGAACAGGGGATCCACACTCCTTTCAACGTGTATCTTTGTCTTTCCTTCCAAATGGTGTTCATTGGTCATATCCCTACTTCTTTTGGCATGCTTTCCACATTCATTGTCACCTTTGAGATTTCACATCTTCTAAGAAGTCTTTTCCAATGAAACCCACATCTTCTAGACCCCTCCTTTATGTTATATGCCCCACCATACTTATAGGTTCCATTGTATAGTCATAATACCTAATACACAGAGACCTTTGCACTTTACACAATATTTCAGGTATATTATCTCAGTTCTCTTAACAGTCTCCTAAGGAATGTATGTTTAGTGTCCCCATTGCCCAGATGAGGAAGATGAAATTAAGAGATTAAGGGATTATAATCATGACCACACAGATAAGAGAGGAGTCAGGATTTGAACTCAGGTTTTGGGACTCTAAATCCATGGTTTATTTCACTATACAAGATAAATGTCAACCATATTCATGAATTGAGCCCGATCCATTTATTCATTCATTCAACAAATATTTTTAGAGTACCTGTCACATGCCCGATAATATCCCAGGGATAGAGGATATAGCAGAGAATGATGATCTGTGATATTTTAAAGAACTGTATTTTTAAAGAAAATTGTAATAACAATACATTTTTTAATTGTCAAAGCTTTAGAAAATACAGAAATCAAAAAAAGGAAAAAAATCATCCATAATCTACCTTCTTCCAAAAACAAAAACAAAAACCACTCAGACAAATTTTGAGACTGTCTCTCTACTTTTTTATGCATATGTAAAAATAGTTATATAAAAATAGGATCATACATGACATGCTGTTTTTAACTTGCTTCTCTTTATTTAAAATTATGAACACCTTTCTGTACTAATATATCTACATCATCATTTTTAATGTCATGTGTTCCACGGTATGTGGACTGTAATTTGTTTACTCTAGCCCCAGTTGTCAAACACTGTAGTTTCAATATTATGGCTTTTTTTAAAATGCTGCACAGAATATCCTTATACACACATTTGACTCTCTCATTAGGGTAAACCTCCAAAAGTGGAATCAATGGGTCAAAGGGTGTTTAAAATTTTAAGGCTTTTGATGCTTGTGGTTACCTCCAAAGAGGTTTATAAACAAAGTGTAAAATTGGTTGTTCCCCACAACCTTAAAATACTGGGTAACATTGTTCTTTTTAATCTTCGCTAATCAGCAAAGGAAAAAAAGTGAAACAAAACGAAAGGCATTTCCGTGGTAATTTATATTTAATTACTATGGAGATTGGCTCCTTAAAGACATATATACGCCATTGAATTTTTTTCTTTATTGTACTGCTTCTTCATGTCTTTTGGGCATATTCACCCAATCTTTTTTTTTTAATTAATTAATTTATTTTTGGCTGCGTTGGGTCTTCGTTGCTGCGCGCGGGCTTTCTCTAGTTGCGGCGAGAGGGGTCTACTCCTCGTTGCAGTGCACGGGCTTCTCATCGCGGTGTCTTCTCCTGTCGCAGAGCACGGGCTCTAGGGTGTGCGGGCTTCAGTAGTTGTGGCTCACGGGCTCTAGAGCACAAGCTCAGTAGTCATGGCGCATGGGCTTAGTTGCTCCGCGGCATGTGGGATCTTCCCGGACCAGGGCTCGAACCTGTGCCCCCTGCACTGGCAGGTAGATTCTTAACCACTGCGCCACCAGAGAAGCCCCTCATTCTTTATTAGGGTATTTTTTTTCTTACTAATTTATAAGAGAGAGTGTATATAGCAAGGACAGTAGCCTTCTTTTGCTGTTCCATGTTTTCCCCCAGTATGTTATTATTAATTTCTACGTTTTTGATGTAGAGACATTTAATTTACATTTTGGCATAGTCAAATCTATCAATCTTTGTGTGTTTCTTTTTTTCTTGATTCCGGTTTTTATCTTTTTAAATGTACTGAAATTGAAATACGGAGGCTTCTTTTAGAGCTTATAAATATTTCGTTGTAGAAATAGTTTGATGTAACTCAGCCCACACTTTTATTTTGAAAAATTTCAAATCTGCAGAAAACTTGCAAGAATAGTATCAATGATACTATAGTATACTACAGTATACTATACTATACTAATAATACAGCGAACACCCATATGCTTTTTGCTAGATTCACCACTTATTAACATTTTGCCACAGCTGCTTCATCTCTCTTTACCCCTGAATCATTTGAAAGGCGATTGGAGATATGATACTTGACACAAGTTACTGTGTTCCCTAAGAACAACGGGCATTTGTCTATATAATTATAATTATCACACTTGAGAAAATGACAATTAATACAACACTATTATCTCATATACAGACTATATTCAAATTTCCCCAATTATTCCTGTGTTGTTTTTATCTTCCAGATCCAGGATCTGAGCAAGGATAATGCGTTGCATTTCGTTATTGTGTTTCTTTAGTTTTCTTTAATCTGCCTGAGTTCCTCAGTCGTTTTTGATCTCTTTCATCAAAACACTGATATTTTAGAAGTCTAGACCAATTGTTTTGCAGAATGTGCCTCACTTTTGATTTGCCTGATTGTTTCTTCATTATATTCACGTTAAATTTTGGGGCAGGAGTCCTGCATAGATGAGGCTGTGCCTTTATCAGTGTATCACATGTAGAGGCTCCTAATATCAGTTTGTCCCTTTATTGGTGATGCTGCGTTTGATCATTTGGTCAAGGTGGTGTCTGTTAGATTTCTTTGTATCTTATTCCTCAGCAATCTTTCACCCACGGTTTTAGCATCCACTAATGATTCTTGGTTGAATCAATTATTACTATGATGGTTTTAAAATGGTGATTTTTCTATTTGTATCCTTCTGTCTCCATTTACTAGTTGGCATTCTTCTGTAAAGAAAATCTTTCTTCTCTCCCCCCCTTATCTACATTTGTTTGTTTAGTATTGATATGGACTCATGAATTTTTGTTGTTGTTGTTGTGTGTTTTAATGCATTCCTGTCATTATTCTTTTTTTGGTGTGGGGGTACGCGGGCCTCTCACCACTGCGGCCTCTCCCGTTGTGGAGCACAGGCTCTGGACGCACAGGCTCAGCGGCCATGGCTCACGGGCCCAGCTGCTCCACGGCATGTGGGATCCTCCTGGACCGGGACACGAACCTGTGTCCTCTGCATCGGCAGGCGGACTCTCAACCACTGCGCCACCAGGGAAACCCCATTATTCATTTTAATGCTCAAAATGAGAGCTCATTCAAGCTGGCCTTTGTGTTCTTGTGACATATCTATCCACATTAGCATTTGAACACTCTGCTGTATTTCTTTTTGCCAAAAAAATTTTTTCTTGTTCTCTTATGCAATATACTCTTGTGCCTTGCATTTTTGCTTAACAAAATATACTGAAAATCACTCCACTTCAGTTTAAAAATCTCTTCTTCATTATTTACATTTGTGTTTGTGTGTATTTGTGTGTGTATTTGTGTGTGTGTGTGTGTGTGTGTGTGTGTGTGTGTGTAACCCAGTCATCTCCTATGCAGGAGCACAAAAATGTTGGGCCACATTCACCTTATACTTTCCCTGGTTCCAGCCCTGGAATCAATCATTTTCCAAGGAGCCCTGGTTGTTAGTTGAGATTGGTATTTAGAAATCTAGGTGCTAGGTATGCTCACTGCTACTGGTTTGTTTTGCCTCTAAGCCCTTTCAGTAGAAAGAACAAGGAAATATATATATATATATATGTGTGTGTGTATTCACACACACGTACTCTCCTCCAATATCATCAGTGTATTTACCCATTTGTTCAGTCCTACAGTAAATACCAAACAGTTTTGGAATTGCTACCCTAATATGACTGTCATCAACAAACTTACCAAGAAGTGGTTGAGATTTTTGCAGTTCTTTTTGTCCTTTGATCACATCCCACTAGATAAAGTGTTCAAAAGTCACTTTCATTAATTTTTTTCTTTCTCTCTGTGGTTATGTTATTAATGTGATATATAGTTAGGCTCATTTATTTTTATTTGTTTTAAATTTTAGAGTTTTTTTCAGTTTTTGGTCTAATTTTATCTTTTGAATATGTAAAACATAACATGATTTAAAAGTCAGAACTGTATAAAAAGATGTCCCATTTCCTTCTCTATTCCTTCCATCCCATTCCCACTCATCCCTGTAAGAAACCAATTTCATTACTGACTGACTTATCTCCTGTGTTTCTTTTTACAAAAACACGTGTGCGTGTTCGTGTATGCTTTGCATTTCCTTCTTTCTTTCTTTTTTAAAAAATTAATTAATTAATTAGTTTATTTTTCGCTGCGTTGGGTCTTCATTACTGTGCGCAGGCTTTCTCTAGTTGCAGAGAGCGGGGGCTACTCTCCGTTGCGGTGCACAGGCTTCTCATTGCAGTGGCTTCTCTTGTTGCGGAGCATGGGCTCTAGGCATGTGGGCTTCAGTAGTTGTGGCTTGCAGGCTCTAGAGCGCAGGCCTATGGAACTCTTCCTCATTATTGTTCACATTTGGGTGTGCTCACACATTTGCGAGGGTTATTCGGGCAGTCTCTTACGTAGGGCATTTGAACTGTGTGTTCATGTAAATACATGAAATATACTCATTTTCTAATGGTATTGTGGTCTTGATGATCCCTTGATTTTGAGTCCTTTATAAATTAGAGATATTAGTCCTTTATTTCTGCTATACAGTTGACAATTGAACAAGGCGGGGGGTTAGGGGCACTGATCCTCTGCACAGTGGAAAATGGTGTAACTTATGGTTGACCCTCTGTATCCATGGTTCCTCCCTATCCACATTCCTGGGATAGGATCATTGTAGTACTGTACTATTTACTATTGAAAAAAGTCTGCGTATAAGTGGACCCTTGCAGTTCAAACCCGTGTTGTTCAAGGGTCAACTATATATTCCATTTTCTTTGGGTTTTAACCATGCAAAAGTCTTTCCTTTAATTTTTCTGGGGTAGAACTTATCAATCTTTTATTGAATTTGGATCTTGATGAACAGAAAGCTCCCCTCACGCCACACCCACTCCATCTGTGTTTTCTTTTAGTACATGTTTTCTTCTAGTGAAAGTGATCTTTCTCTTGCTCTCTTTTTTTTAAAACCATTTTTTAAATTAAAATAGTTAATTTACAATGTTCTGTTAGTTTCAGGTGTACAGCAAAGTGATTAAGTTATATATATATATTCCTTTTCAGATTCTTTTCCATTATAGGTTATTATAAGATATTGAATATAGGTCCCTGTGCTATACAGTAGGTCCCTGTTGTTTATTTTATATATAGTAATGTGTAAATGTTAATTCCAAACTATCATTAAGAGTTTATTCTTGTGTATAGGGTGAGGTATGGACCAATTTTATATTTTTCTAAATGACTATCCAATTGTCCCAATATATATACTTAAAGTTAATCTTTTCCTGAGTGATTTGAGATGCTACCTGTATCAAATACTCAGTTCGCATGTGCACTGGTTTATTTCTGGACTTTCTTTCTGTCTATTGATGTGCTGGTACCATACTGTTTAATTATAGATGCTTTATGGTAAATTTAATGTCCGATAGAGTTAGTCCTCTCTTCAACACTCTTCTATAGAATTGCTGCCCTTTTTCCACATGAACTTTAAAATGAATGTGTCTAGCTTCAAATTATATAAAATTTAAAGTATTTTTTCGTTAATGGTAGTTAATGGTATAAATGGTTGGTGATATAAATGGTTAATGATATAACCCAGATTTGATTGATCTCTCCCCCACAGGGCAGTCTGACATGCAGCCTATAGCATCAGTACTGCATACTGGCCAGCTTCATTCTGATTGGTCAGATTTCTATTCTTATACTCAGTGTCTTTGTCGATCACTTGTTAAGTATTTTCAGTATACCCCCTGCTAGGGGTTTGTGTGACCAGCTATTTATAGAGTTGCAGAATAAGGAGGTAGAAGTAGTAGCCTGTTTCCTCAGCCTGGCTAGGACCAAATACTTAACCCCCTCAATTCCTTTACTGGACTTCTGTTGCCCTCAAAGTTTGGTAGTAGATATTTTAAGTGCAAGATATGAGGGCCAAGAACAGGTGATAGTTATTCCCACAGTACCACGTGTTTGTATAACATTTCAGTTTTCATTGTGCTTTCACATCCATTATCTCATTCATCCGGGAAAAGATCGTGGCAAAGTAGGAAATGCCCTCATCACTAAATCAGGAGACCTGGATTTGGGTCCTGATTCTACGTCTCACTATCAAGTTTACTTCTGACCTCTAGTTTCCATATATGTAGAAACAGGGATAGAAAAAACCTATTCCATAGGGTTGTTATAAGGATTAAATTGAATTAATTTTTCAACAAACATGTATTGATCGGTAATCACGTGTCAGCCATTATCAAAAAGACTGGGGCTCTTGAGCAAAATAAGACACCATCTCTGCTCTCAAGGAGCCTTTAGTTTAGTGGAATGAATCCCAGGATTTCCACTTCTCCCTTGTCTGGTACCTCAGTAACAAGAGGAAGGTGCTGGTAAGAGCAAAATCCTACTGTGGAAGGACTCAGGGAAGATATCTGTCTACCAAGGGCCAAAAACACAAATATGTGGGGAATTCCCTGGTGGTCCAGTGGTTAGGAGTCAGCACTTTCACTGCCATGGGCCCAGG
Source organism: Tursiops truncatus (assembly GCF_011762595.2). Classification (NCBI taxonomy): domain Eukaryota; kingdom Metazoa; phylum Chordata; class Mammalia; order Artiodactyla; family Delphinidae; genus Tursiops; species Tursiops truncatus. Next base: position 67,571,944 of record NC_047047.1, on the reverse strand, counting down.
TTCAATCCTCGGTTGGGGAGCTAAGATCCTGCAAGCTGTGCAGAACGACCGGAAAAAAAAAAAAAAAAGAAAAGAAAAGAAAAAAGAAAGAAAACCCCACAAATATGTGAAGCTGCCAGGTTTGCCGGGAATGGCCCTGGCTGATGGAGCAAATTATGTCTACTTTTTTGGGGGGCGGGCCGTGCTGAGCATCATGTGGGCTCAGACCCATGCCCCCTCCGTTGGAAGCATGGACCCTTAACCACTGGACTGCCAGGGAAGTCCCTATGTCTGCATTTTTGATCCCTGGATTCCTGTCAGATAATAAGGCCCTGTTCACCCTGCTGCTCTAATGTCCCCTAATTTTCAATATCCCCGTGTGTCTGCCCTATTTAGAAGTTCCAGCATGAGCTAAGCACCAAGTGGGTGCTGAATACGGTGAGTACAGGAGCCCACGTGCTTCTTGGGAAGATCCTCCAAAACCACATGCTGGACCTCCACATTTGCAACTCCAGGTTCTTCTGGCGGGCTCTGGCCGTGCTGCAGCTAGGACATGATGGGATGGGGCTGGGTGGGGCCTGGCTTCAATGCCTAGGCTGCCATAGGAGGGTGTATTTCAGAGGTATGTAGATGTGAAGGGGTAAGGATTGACTTTTCTCTTGTGCCTCTCCTTGTCCTTCTATCAGGCCCAGCCTCTCCTCTAAGGAGTATATGTGCACACATGGGTGCGTGTTTGCGCAATTGTAACTATTAGGCAAGATTCTTTCAGTTACACATATGTGTGACAGAAATCCAATTTGTACTGGTTTAACTAAGCAAGGCAAATGATTGGTTCATGTAACTGAACAGTAGCTAGATCCAGAAACGCAAAATGACATGCTCCAGAACTTTCAGCCCTTAGCTCTGCTTTCCTCTGTGTTGCTCTCACTCTCAGGCAGGTTTTCTCCACTAGGTGGCAAATTGGCCACTAGCAGTGCCAGCCTAACATCCTACCAATTTAGCAACTCTGGCGGAAGGAGAGTTTATCTGTCCCTGCGATTCCTGCAAATACCTGGGGGAGGGTCCTCATTGGTTTGTCTTGGGTCACATGCCCATCCCTGAGCCAATCACTGTTCTCCAGGGGAAAGCAGCCCTCTGCCCAGGCCTGGGTCACCCATGCTCTCCCTTTAAGATGGCAATGGAGGAAGGGGCATGAAATGAGCCTCAATCAAACAGTGTGGCCTGAGAATGGGGGAGCAGTAATTCCCCAGAGGAGAATCAAGGTGCTGATACAGGAGGAGGAGGCATGGGTGCTGAGCGGATAGCACAACAGATGGTCCTGAAAGTAGGGTTGCTAGATATAGCAAAGAAAAATATAGGACACTGGTTACATTTGAATTTCAGAGAAATAAAGAATACTTTTTAGTATAAGTATATCCCATGCAATATTTGAGACATACTTATACTAATTTTTAAAAATTATCCATCTGAAATTCCATTTAACTGGGTATCCAATATTTTTATTTGCTAAATCTGGCAACTCTACATGAAAGGAACCCATGAATCGGCATTTAGTGAGCAGCCATCAGGGCCCTAAAACAACCTTCTCGAATGAGTAAAACCAACCAACTGGGAAAAAAAATCCTTTATGCTTTTCTAGTTCCTGGAGTTGGGGCAGATAGGGGGAGCCAGAGCTACCTATGATCCAGTCCTTGCCATCCCAGAGTGGCCCATCTAATGGAGGAGAGACAAAACCAACACTTGAAACACAGAACAATTAAGCGTCAAATTGCATGATCCTTACTGAAGTCCAATAGAACATCAAAGAAGGTAGGACCTATGCACTATAGCAAAGCAGAAGACTTCATGGAAGAGGTAATGTTTGAGCTGGGCCTACTGGTTATGGCTTGGAGAGGTGAAGGACTGAAGGGCACTTTTGTTAGAAGGAGTATTAGCCAAGGCCCAGAGGGGGGCTAGGCATGATATGTGAGGGACACAGGTTTGGAGTCACTTTACAGAGTGGTGAGGGAGCAGGAAGGGGAGAAACTGTGGAAGATTAAAAGCCAGACAGGAATTGGGACTTGCCAACACAGCTAGATCTGTGCTGTCCAGCCACCAGTCACACGTGGCCATTGAGCACTTGAACTGAACTCCAAATTTTATTTAAAAAGTGAAGCATGTAAAGTTTTCATTAAATGCAACTCTATTCTTTTGGTAGGACTCTATTTCACTTTTGCATTGAAATTCAGCACCTGAATTGAAATGTGCTGTAATTGTAAAATACAAACTGGACTTCAAAGACATGGTACAGAAATATTGTAAAATATCTCACTAATAATTTTTAATACTGTTGACATGTTGAAATGATATTTTGGATATATTGGATGAAATAAAACATGACTAAAATTTATTTCACCTGTTTCTTTTTTAATGCTGTGCTAGAAAATTTTAAATGACATATGTGACTCATTATATTTCTATTGGACAGTGCTGAGCTAGATGGAGAGGAAAAGGGTGGTGAAAAAAATAGAAGCAGTGTTTGCAGATGAACTGTCTTACAGCAGTATAAAGGATGGATGTGGTTAGGGAGGAAACCAGAGGGAATGAGTTCAGTTTAAGATGACCAACCTTTGGGATTGCGGGGACATGGCCAAAAATACGACCAATTTGCCATTAATTCTCCAGTGTAACCCAGCCAACCAAGGCCCACCACCAACCCTTTTACCCCAGTTTTCCTTTACAGCTGGGGATTGTAAGTTTGCGATTGCCTACAGGGACGAATTCTCTACAGCTGGTCTTCAAGATCCCAAACTCCCATTCTCCCTTGATCCCATTCTCAGCTCCCATGGCTTTCTAGCCCAGCATGGATGTTACCACTTCTTCCACAGCGGTTCTAGGGACAGCCCAAGTCTCGATGCATCGAGAGCCTCCTCCAGGCGATCCACGTCCCTCAACCACTGTCGGATGATATTCGAGCAGCTCCCATCTCCTTCCACGTCCAGGTTGCACAAGAGAAGGAACAGGTAACTCGCGAACTGCTAGTCATCTAGCAAACACTTACTGAGTACTTATGATGTGTCAGGAACTTGTCTCGGCACTGAGTTTACAAAGCTCAGTGACACTCTGCAAGGAACTCCCCCTGTTCATGGAGGAGACATGATTGTGACAAGTAGTCAGAGAAGTGTGAAAAAGGTACTACAGGGGTGCCGAAAAGGAGTCTTCAGTTTTGCCTAGGAGGGGAGTCAGGAAAGAGAGGGAGAACTGGGTCACGAACCAGTCTTGATGAATAGGAGTTTTCTGGGTCAGGATGAAGGCTACTCTCTGCTCTTGACCCACCTCATTCCAATTTCTGGTGTTTGAAAACTCCCTTCTATTCTTTTTTTTAATTTATTATTTTATTTATTTATTTTTGGCTGCGTTGGGTCTTCGTTGCTGAACGCAGTCTTTCTCTAGTTGCGACGAGCGGGGGCTACTCTTCGTTGCGGTGCGCGGGCTTCTCATCGCGGTGGCTTCGCCTGTTGTGGAGCACGGGCTCCAGGGTGTGCGGGCTTCAGTAGCTGTGGCTCGCGGGCTCTAGAGCGCAGACTCAGTAGTTGTGGCACACGGGCTTAGCTGCTCCGTGGCATGTGGGATCTTCCGGGACCAGGGCTTGAACCCGTGTTCTCTGCATTGGCAGGCAGGTTCTTAACCACTGCGCCACCAGGGAAGCGCCTCCGTTCTATTGTTGCATCCAACCTGGTATCTTCTGACTCCCACACTGAATGCCCTAGCTCCTCCAGGGTTCTTCCTCAGACGACCTCACTTTCTCAGGCTTCAGTTCTCGCTGCCTCCTCCCCACAGGTGATCCCCATAGCCTTGCTGAGCCTCCTGTTCCGGTGCTCCATCCCTGAGGCCCAGGCATACCTGGCTGCAGCTCCCTCTGTCCGTGAGGCTGTCAGGAGCGCCCTCACCCGGCCAGGTCGGAAGCGCAACGCCGACCTCTTGGAGACCCTAGATCCTGCTGTGCCGTGAACTGGTGTTTCTGGGTGCGTGGAGGGGGCCAGCCCACCCCACGGGGACTTGTTGGGCCAGCAGCACGTGAAGTGGGAGGAGAGGGCCAGTCTCCAGGAGCACCAGCCGCCCAGGCTGGGGAGACAGCGTCTCTCTCCTTTGGGGAGATCTTGCTGTTCACCCAGTGGTATCCACTTTCCCTGGCATATTCTGATTTCAGAAATAAAACTGAATGTCTTGTTTCAAAAAGTTAGCTTTCTACTGAGATCAGAGTCAATAGATCAGAGGTGGAACAAGATGAGTGGCATGGGTCGGTCCCAATAGCAGTTTTGTTTCTTTATGTCTCCACCTGCTTCCCAACTCCATTTCAGTGGTCACTGACCCAAACCTTATTCCAGCTTCTTTATATCCCCCCATCTCCAACACGTAGGTGCACACGTGCACGCACACACACATACTTCACTCCTACAAAGAATCACACAAGCAAGGAGAGGTGGAACTTAGATAATTCCAAGGAAAGAGGAAGAAGTTGTGTCCCCAACATAGGACACTCAGAAAATAACAATCCCAATTAGGCATGACAGGATCATCACTAGAATGAGTGCTACATCCACACACTGGGCCATAAAGTGAGAGTTGCATCCCTACCCAGTGTTTGTAAAGGGAACATAAGGAACTCTGAGGGTGCCAGAGTGGGACCCAACACACACTAGAGACCCCACTCTGAACATTTTAGACCTCAGCTGTCACCTGTTTTGACAAATCAAAGGCACCCTCGCTCATCCCAGACCCATGCCAGCTCTTCAGTGCCTATGACTGTGACCATGGTAGTAGAGAGCTGGCTCCCCCTTGTGGTCAAGAAGTACCTAGGCAATAGACACTCAGGAACTCTCTGGGGACAAAACCTGTCTGAAGCTCACTTGAACCTTTCTGCAGGAGGGTGACGGCTAAGGAACCAAATAGATTTCAGTTTTATGAAGACAGAGTATTCAGTCTTTTAAAGACAGCCATAAGTTCCCTCTCTATATCTGTGGGCCTCCGGCCTCTGTCTGAACTCTTTTCCTGTTCTATTGATATATCTACGTTTACTTTGCTACCTTAGGTCTTTAACCAATGCCCCTTTCCTCAACACCATTTCCCTAGTGCCTTCTGACTGCCATCGATTTGGTTTTTATCCTCCACAAACACCTCTTCCTAACTCTACAACTCAAGAGGAGTAAAGTTAGGAAAAGATCCTGCAGAGGCTCTCAGCTTCTCTTTACCCACAACTCTCCCCCATGCACTTGAATTATGTGAATTCGTCTCTCATCCTGGCATCACGATCAAGGTCAAGTCAGAGAAGATACCCAGCTTTCCAGGGCTGGAGGAGGCAGAGCCAACATGTGCAGTAGCCCTACTCCCACATGTGGGATGGATAGGGTGCAGGGTCAGATTTCCCCAAGGCTGGATGCAGAAGGACACTAGAAGTCCAGAGGTTCTTTCTTTCTTTTTTTTTTTTTACTTGCCAAGTACTTGGATGGTGCAAAGATATCAAGTGAATTCAATTCGTATACAGTTGCATGTGATACTCAGGTGTTATAAACAAGGTGGTATACTTGCTCACCTTGGGAAACTTTAGAGGCTGGGCTACACTCTGGCATTGTAGAGGAGAAAAAAATGACTAAGATCTGATCCCCACCCCCTAGGAACTCACAAGCAGATATGAGCAATTGCAATACAGGACAGAGATCATTGAGGTGGATTCCAACAGCAGGCTAGGTACAGAGAACTGCCAGAATTGTTCTGAGGATATTACAGGGTAGGCCAAGAATCAAGGACAGCTTTGGAAGAAGGAGGTTGGGGTGGAGTGAGGGAACATTCAAAGAAAACCTGGGAATGTTTGGAGGTTTGCATGGGTGTGTGGATCCAATATCAGAGAGTCAGGTCATTGTCAGTGGAACCTGAGCTCTAGGAAGAGCTAAAGAGATTCAAAGATTTTTAAAGACCTATCCAGATGCAAAAGGTAGGGTGACAACTTTTACCACTGTTTAGAGAAAGCAAATATCTGAGGGCAAGAACAGCTAGAAAGTAATCTGTATCAACACAAGACAGTAATTTCTCCTGAAATGACTAAAAGGGTCTAACCCAAAAGACTGGGTTGGATTGTGGAGGATGAAGGAAACAATTTCCTGTTATATCTATTTACTAGATCAAAAATAAGAGGTGCAGAGGCAGAAGATATTTGGATATTGCATATACTTCATATTTAATGTATTTAAAGATGGAATTCATGATCTCTCCCCCAAGTCAGCTATTCCTTTTATAACTTAGGTGGTCTGGAATATTAGGGTGGAGCAAGTTCCCATGGGACAGTAAGGTTGAAGGAGGATTTGGGGACCAGGTGAGAGGTAGAGGGGCCCCAACATGGCTCTACGGATGGGCCCTAGAAGCACAGCAAACTCTCTAAGATCCAATGTAAACTCAGGTATGGTTTAGAGAGGTAGGTCAAATCCTAGGGCTGACGGGACAGGCACTGCACCTAGGTCGCAAAATGCTTTCATCCTGGAAAAGAGAAGAACTGGGCTTAACTGTAAACTAGTGGCTGGGGTGCTGTGGTATGAGAGAGATAGGAAGAAGAGCCTTGAGCACCTTGTAGTGCCAGAAAGTAACGACGTCCTCATAAAAACAAAAGGATGGGGTCATGTCAAAGGGACCCAGGAGTCCACCTGAAAGAGCTCTCAGTGGCCAAAGCTGGAACAATTTGAGCAATGATATAAATAATGCCGTATTGGACTATAACACAAAGTAGAAATTAGGTGTACATGAGTTCATACTGTTATAATAAAATAATTGAATAAATAAATAAGGAGCCAAATCTCCCTAACACAAGAATTCCAAATAATATATGTAGATATACCCCACTCCAGGAAATGGAGCTTAATAACCTCTCACTCTCTACAACCCCTGTATGGGCAAAAGTAAGAGGCTTGCTTCCAAAGAACAGAGTATTGAAAGAGAAAAATAGAAACTTCACATTGGAGAAGTCTGGCAAGCACTACCTTAACCGAGTACTGGAAATTAGTGTCACCAATTGATATCATGTACCACCTGATACGATGTAACAAGAACGGCACGTCACCTCAGTATTCTTCCCCAAACCTCAGTCTAAGCATAAGGAAAACATTAGAGAAACCCAAATTTAAGGACGTTTTACAAAAGAACTGCCTAGTACTCCTCAAAACAATAAAGGTCATAGAAAACAAAGATTGAGAAACCAAACAACAGTTGTTACTGTATAGGACCTACAGTACTCAAAGGAGAAATAAACAAATCCACAATCATAGTGAAACTTTTATACACTTGTCTTAGTAATTGGTGGAACTATATTCAGTATCCTGTAATAAGCCATAATGGAAAAGAATATATATGTATAATTGAATCACTTTGCTATACAGCAGAAATTAATACAACATTGTAAATCAACTGTACTTCAATAAAATAAATTTTTTTTAAAAAGAGACAAGAAAGAAAACTATCAGGAAAAAAAAAAAAAAAAGAAAGACTGAGAAACCATCACAAGATCAGAGGAGATGAAGGAGGCATGACAACTAAATACAGGTCCTGGACAAAAAAAGGACGTTAGGGGAAAAACTGGTGAAATTCAAATGAAGTATGGAGTTTAGTTAATAGTGAATGTACCAATGTTGTTCACATAGATTTTTCAAATATAATAAAGTTAAAACATTAGGTGAAACTGGATGAAGGACACACAGTAACTCACTGTGCTATCTTTGCAACATTTCTGTAAATCAAAAATTTCCAAGATAAAAAAAAAAATTTCCAAGATAAAGTGTTATTTTCTTTTAAGGTCAAATTTACTGTCATAAAGTTATTCATAATACATTATTATTTTTTTTCCTTGTTGGTTATCTATTTTAAATACAGCAGTGTGTATGTACATTTCAATCCCAAACTCCCAGTCTATCCCTCCCCCCAACCCTTCCACCTTGGTAACCATAAGTTTATTCTCTAAGTCTGTGAGTCTGTTTCTGTTCTGTAAATAAGTTCATTTGTATCCATGTTTTTTAGATTCCACATATAAGTGATATCATATGACATTTTTCTTTCTCTGTCTGACTTACTTCACTTAGTATGATAATCTCTGGTTGCATCCATGTTGCTACAAATGGCATTATTTCATTCTTCTTAATGGCTGAATAATATTCCATTGTATATATGTACCCCACTTCTTTATCCATTCCTTTGTTGATGGACATTTAGGTTGCTTCCATGTCTTGGCTATTGTAAACAGCGCTGCAATGAACATTGGGGTGCATGTATCCTTTCAAACCATGTTTTTCTCTGGATATATGCCTGGGAGTGGGATTGCTGGATCATATGGTAGCTTTCAAATAAAGTTTAAAAAAAATAAAATTAAAATTACTACAGTAACAAGTATGTGGGAAGAGGTAAGTAGAGTTATAATATCCTAAGGCCCTTGATTTATCCATAAAAAGGATAAAGGTTTTGATTAATTTAAGAATTTGATAGGTTAAATGTGCATATTGCATTTTAAAAAGAATCCACTAAAAATGGGGTTGGCGAACTCTTTCTATAAAGGGATGGACAGGAAATATTTTCGTCTTTGCAGGCCCCCTGTAGTCTTTGTTGTAACTACTCAACTCTACTGTGGTAGCATGAAAGCAGACAGACTGTGTATAAAATGGGTGTGGCCGTGTTCCAAAACTTCTTCATTTACAAAAATAAGCAGCAAGCTAGATTTGACCCACCTGCCACCATTTGCCAACCCCAGCACTAAAAGAACAGAAACAGACAGTATAACTTCCAGTTAGTAAAGGGGAAAATAGAGAGATTAATTTAAAATACTTAGTTGTCTAAATAAAGACAAGAAGAAAGAGAAAAATATAAAACAGGAAAAAATAGGAAGTGCAAAGTAAAAGGGTAGATTTTGGTCTAATTATTTGAGCAATTACATTAAATGTAAGTGGAATACATGCTCCAGTTAAAATCTATTTATTTTAGATGTATCACTTACAAATAACATATATTTATTTTATTCAAGTATAGTTGTTTTACAATGTTGTGTTAATTTCTGCTGTACAGCAAAGTGTTTCAGTTATATAAATATTCTTTTTCATATTCCTTTCCATTATGGTTTATTATAGGATATTAAATATAGTTCCCTGCACTATACAGTAGGACTTTGTTATTTATCTATTCTATATGTAATAGTTTGTATCTGCTATTCCCAAACTCCCAATCCATCCCTCCCACACCACACCCCCTTGGCAACCACAAGTCTGTTCTCTATATCTGTGAGTCTGTTTCTGTTTTGTAGATTAGTTCACTTGTGTCATATTTTAGATTCCACATATAAGTGATATCAATAACAAATAACATATATTTAGATTTTGGTTTATTTTGTATCCTATATTACAACAAAGGGATATAGAATGGTCGAAAGTAAAAGAGTGGAAAAAGATATACCATGCAAATACCAACCAAAAGAAAACTGCTATAGCAATACTAATATTAGACACAGTAAGTTAAGGCAAAAAATATTACTAGAGATAGAAAGTCAGCATAGTGATAAAAGATTTAATTCACCAGTAATAAATTATGATTTTAAATAACAATTAAAAATACATAAAGCAAGGGGGCTTCCCTGGTGGCGCAGTGGATAAGAACCCGCCTGACAATGCAGGGGACACGGGTTTGAGCCCTGGTCCGGGAGGATCCCACATGCCACGGAGCAACTAAGCCCTTGCATCACAACTACTGAGCCTGCGCTCTAGAGCCCGTGAGCCACAACTACTGAGCCTGCGTGCCACAACTACTGAAGCCTGCGCTCCTAGAGCCTGTGCTCCTCAACAAGAGAAGCCACCACAATGAGAAGCCCTCGCACTGCAATGAAGAGTAGCCCCTGCTTGCCACAACTAGAGAAAGCCCGCACGCAGCAACGAAGACACAACACAGCCACACACACACACAAATATATATATATATATAGTAAAAATCTACAGTACTCAAAGGAGAAATAAACAAATGCACAATCATAGTCGGAAATTTTACACACTTGTCTGTATTTGGTGGAAAAGAGCAGACAAAAGCTTAGGAATAATATAGACTTGAACATCAAGATTAACAGAATTGGACTTACCTGGCGATCCAGTGGTTAAGACTGTGCAATTCCACTGCATGGGGCACAGGTTCTATCCCTGGTTGGGGAACTAAGATCCTGCACGACCAAAAAAAAGATTAGCAGAATTGACCAAATGGACTTAGACTACCATCACCACCTTCCACCCCGCCACAGGCACCAGGGGAACCTCTGAAGAGACACTATTTTTAACACTTGCAGAATACGTCTTATCTTTAAGCACAGATAGAATTTTTTAAATTGACCATAAACTGCGAATAAAGTCTTAAAACTATTTCAAAAGATTGAAATTAAAGTATATATTCTGACCACAATGCAACTTTGGTAGACAACTAGAAAATCTTCTTATGTCTAGAAAATTTTAAATTTCTACTAAATAATCTATGGATCAAAGAAGAAATCATTGTGGAAATTAGAAAATAGTTGGAACAGAATGATAACAAAAATTCTATGTATCATAACTTGTGGAATGAAGCTAAAGTAGTAATTAGGAGGAAATTTATATCTTCAAATGCACAATTAGGGGAAAAGAGCTAAAAGTGAATGATCAAGGCATTCATCTTAAGAAGTTAGGGAAAAAAAAACCCAGCACAATAAATCCGAAGAAAGTAGAAGTAGTTATATGTCAATTATATCTCAATAAGCCTGGGGGAGGGGGAAGAAAGTAGAAGTAAGGAAATAATAAAGACAAACGTATAACTTATTGAAATAGAGTACAAATATACAGAAAAGTTCATTCTTTGAAGGGATTAATTACAATTGATAAATCTCTAGCAAGACAGATAAAGGAAAAGGAAGAGAGAGAGAGAGAGGGAGGACAGGCACAAATAACCAATATCAGAAACACAAAGGAGACAGTACTACCTTTGAATAGCTTTATGTCAATACATTTGAAAATGTAGATTAAATAGAAAACTTGCTAGAAAATATGGCTCTCCTAAGCTGACTCAAAAAAAACACAAAAACCCGAAACAAAAACAAATTGTCAATAGTATTATAACCTTCAAATAAGTTCAATCTGTAGTCAAAAATCTTCACTCAAAGAAATCTCCAGGCTTGTATGGCTTTGCCGACGAGTTGTACCAAATGCTGAAGGATCAAATAGTTCCATCTTCTATAAACTCTTTCGGAGCATAAATAAAAAAAGAGGAAACATTCCCCAACTCATAAGTCTAGTATAACCTTGATACCAAAAGCCTGAAAAGGACAGAGCAAGAGAGGAAAATTACAGGTTGGCTTCACCCATAAAAATAGGTCACAAAAATCCTAAAAAACATTAGCAACTGGAATGCAGCAATACATTTAAAGACAAAGTGCCCAATTAACTTATGAAGGTGTGTTCACACGTTAGTAATTACTAGTAATCAGAGAAATTTAAGTTAAAACCACAATGAAATATCATTACCACATATACCAGGTTGGCTAAAATTAAACAGCCTGACAATACCATGTTGGCATGAAAAAAGAGCAAGAAGAACTGCTATTCACCACTGGTGGAACTATTAATTGACATAACCACTTAGGAAAGACAGTTTGGCACTGTCTACTAAAGTTTGAGTTACACCTACTCTATAACCTAGCAATTCCACTCTTAGATAGGTACTTCTATCAGACATTCCCAAATTGTGATTCCTGACCAACAGTCTCAGAATCATTTGGAAACTTCCTAGAAATGCCAAATTCCTGGCCTCCAGTCCAACTTAAGCAGCAATCAGTGCCCAGCAATCTGTGTTTTAACAAGCCCTCCAGATGATTCTGATACATGTTAAAGCTTGAAAACCACTGCCATAGAGAAATAGGAATATATGTTCACCAAGACACATGGACAAGCATGTTTTTAATAGCATTGTTGATAATAGCCAAAGATGGAAACAAGACAAATGTCCAACATCATAATGGATACATCTATTATGAAATAGTTATACAATGCAATGAACTAATAAAAGTGAATGAATCTCAGCTGTACAAAATAGCGTGATGACGCTCAAACAAAATGGTGAGTAAATATTTGAGGCCACCCCAAAAATACATTTTTATATACATATAGAAAAAGGCTCTTGTCGAAGCATATACATGTTTCAAGAGCCCAAAACTGTACCTCCAGCCTTAACGTTCTTTTTAGAGCTCCAGGCTGGCATATAACTAGTACCTGCCACATAATGTGTGCTCAGAATAACAGGCCTCATTTTTTATAATCTTTATAGTGACTGCAGAGTATTTTATAATATGGACATATCATATTTATTTAACCAGCACCTTGTTGATGGGCTTTTCAAGAATATTACTTTGGCTGCCCAAATAAACTGAAAATTCTATGAGGTGAGAGATCCTGTCTTCTTCTAAGACAGTGCCTGCTATTCAGTAGTTATTTAATTGAATGGACTTTCCAAATTAATTTTCCTATAAGAAAAAAATGGCCTGGCCAGTTTTATTTATCTTTGTTACAGCATAAATCAATTCCTCATAAATTTAACTCTAGAAAATTAACTCTAGAAAATCCAGTCAATTCTGGGCATGATGACAAAATAAATCGTCTACACTTGGAAAATATTCTAGACTTGGAGTAGTGTGATCCTCCAAGGTCATTTAATTTCCCTACATGATATCTCTTCTCAGTCTCAATGCAACAGCAGCTAGGAAATGTGTCAAGCATTGGAGTTAGGAAACCATATATCATACATTTTCTGAGAGTACCTACTTAAAGCGTTCTTAAATGCTCTTGACCCTGTATTCTAATGTGTGATTTGGAACATATGACACCATATCTGGACCTCTAGGGAGTGACTGGCTCCAGAGAAGATGCTTATAGGGCAAAACAGGCCATTTGGAAAGCCTGCTCCTTTGAAACCTTGCCTCCATACTCTCTGGTTTATAACAAGTGATTCTTCTTCAATCCTAGAAGAATCGTAAAGGAGCTTCCTTGAGCATTGGCTGTCAGAGCAGGGCACAAGGGCAGCTGAAGGAAAGGGCAGCAGGTGTATGGCTCAGAGAAGAGATTTAAGCAGCAAGCCCATTGGCTGGAGCCTTGGAATGCCCACTGTGATGTCATATGGAGTCATGAGGTATAAAACTGGCTGAGAGGGGCATGGGGTTGAGTAATGGCTCTGGTTTGGAGGCTAACCATCCCACTGCCACAATATGTCAGCCTTCTACTATTATTTGGTTTCCTTGTCTGGAGGCTTTGGGTGAGGTTTTCTGGGAAACACAGTAGGAAACAGGTGGCAGCCAAGACGCACTCAGAGGTATGTGATGCAACACTCTCTTGAAACTCACTGCTCCCTGTCCCTGCCCCTGTCCCTGGAGACATAGAAACTCCTAATCTTGGGCAGTGGGAGGAATTGATGGTGGGAAGAGGGGAGTTGAGGTAGTGCCTATGGATGTCATCCTGCAAGTCACTCTCAGTCCTTTTCCCTTCAATACATTTCAACAAACTTTGAGCACCTATTATATATGGCAGCATACTAGACATTGAAGAATAAAACACCACCTCCACCTTTTCGAGGTATAGTGGGGGAGAAAGTCAGACATATATACATATATATATATATATATATATATATATATATATATACACACACACACACACACATATATATATAAAACCCAAGACATATATATATATATCCCAAGGAAAGAGAAAGGGATGAGTTAATAGAGGTGTAAATATTGCTGAAGAGATGGGAGGTAAAGAGTATTCTAGGATCTATAAAATGCCTTTGCAGGGAGCTTAGGTTTGAGCTGTGCTTCAAAGGAAGTGTAGGATTTTGAAGGTGGATAGGATGGGTGGAGGAGAGTAGTGGAAGATTTTCTAGAGAGAGGGAATTGACCGGGGGAAAGCATGGGAAGCAGAAGAGCATTGGATGTGTTCAAGGAGAGGTGAAGACACCTATCAGGAATGGAGTGTACAAGTGTAGGGAACCGGTTGGGGAAAAGTGAGAGAAAATGTCACAAAGTGGTTAGAGGTCCCATTGTAGAGGGCTTCAAACACCAGACTGAATACTTTGTATAAATATTATTCTGTCTGCAGTTGAAAGGCATCAAAGATTTTAAAGCCAGGTGAAAATGTGCTTAGATCTGTGCTTTAGAGCACAGAATTTAAACTTTAAAAAGTTTAAACTCTCAACTTTTTTTTTCTCAAACACACCACTTGGGAGTCTAATTAAAAAACAGATTCTGATTCAGTAGCAGATTCTGAATCAGTAGAATTCTGATTCTAATTCAGGAAGGGATTGAGATTTTGCAATTCTAATGAGCTCCCAGGTGATCCTATTGCTATTGAACTGAGCACCATACCTTATTTCGACTTTTTTTTTTTTTTTTTTGACTGCGTCATGTGGGTTGCGGGATCTTGGTTCCCCAGCCAGGGATTGAACCTGGGGCCATGACAGTGAAGGCACCAAGTCCTAACCATTGTACCGCCAGGGAAGTCCCAAGCACCATGCTTTGAATGTGAGGCTTTAAATAACTCCAGTGAGTGCATGTGGTGGTTCTCTGGTGTAGCTAATCCAATAGGAGTCTACTTTAAAGAATTAATGGGAGGGCTTCCCTGGTGGCGCAGTGGTTGAGAGTCTGCCTGCCGATGCAGGGGACACGGGTTCGTGCCCCGGTTCGGGAAAATCCCACATGCCGCGGTGCGGCTGGGCCCGTGAGCCATGGCCGCTGAGCCTGCGCGTCTGGAGCCTGCGCGTCTGGAGCCTGTGCTCCGCAACGGGAGAGGCCACAACAGTGAGAAGCCCACGTAAAAAGACTTAGTGGGAAGGAGGGGGAAGGAAGTGAAAGAATCAGAGCAGTAAGTTGGAAAAGAGGACATTGATTCATTCCCCCGGTGTTTATCACCCACTGCCACCACCATGTACAAGGCACTCCTCTGGGCACTATGGATGCAGCAGTAAATGGAAGGGACAAAAATCTCTGCCCTCGGGACTGTGAGAGAGGAGGAGGGTCCTGAGGTGAAAGTTCGGCTATAGGAAGTGAGGCAGAAAGAGAGTAAAGGGATTGAGTCTTTTTTTTTCCTGATTGGGCCTCAAATATAAAGAGTTAATTATAAACATTATCATCATTTTCCTATGAGGACTATATTCATCTTTGTATCCCCTATGCCTGGTATACTGCCTGGGATATAGTAAGTGTTCCACAGGTGTTTGTGAAATGAAAGGATGACTTCTCAGTTTTAACCCTGAATGATTGAAGAGATGGCATTTTAAGCAACATAAGAAACACCTGACAGAAGTTGTGAGTGTAGCAGGGGGCGGAAAATGTTATGTGGACAAATTCGCCAAGCAGCTCTATGTCCTTTAATAGCGTTCTATAGTCTTCTACATGATGGTCTTCTCTCTTTTTGGTTAATACCTTGATACTTTATCATTTTTATTGCTATTGTGGAAAATATCTTTCATATTTAAAATTATATTTTTCTAGTTTTTTTGCTTCAGTAGAGAAATGCTATTGACATTTATAAGATTTTCTGGTATTCAGAAACCTTGGTGAATTCTTTCATTACCTCTGATGGATAATGTCTTTGATTATCATTTCAATTGCTTTCATGCTTATTGGTCTACTCAAATGATCTATTTCTTTTTGCCCAATTTTTATATTTTATATTTTTTCTAAGAATTTAACCATTGCATTAGGCATTTCACATTTATTAATATAGTTATTCAAACTATTTTTCTTCTCTTTCCTACTTCAATTTTCAAGATTTATATTTACTTTTGCCTTTTGCCCTAGGGGCATTATCAGCCCAGGACCACATTTATTTTCATTTTGAGGGTTCCTGACTACACAAGGAATATAAATTAGAATTTCAAACCAGTGTGAGGATAGACTCTTGGTTAAAAATTTCAGAGGCGGCTTTTTTTCCCACCCAGAGTTCAAGTTTCCTTGTCTGGTGAGCAGATTTTTTTCTAGCCACTTTTTACCAAGTGTGTAGCAATTTGACAAGCCTGGCTTTTTTTCCTGGGGTCTCATTTAAATAGCCACTTCACATGGGCCTTATCTGTGTCCCCACCTTACTGTTAACCTAAGTCCCTCAGTGGCTGACACTGCAAATGACCTAAGGCATTGAAGTCTCAACTAGTTTCCACTCTTGTTTTTCAGTTTTCTTCTGATTTTTGACCTGGAGATTTCCCTTACTTTCTTGTAAGGAGCTACATTCTGCATTTAAAAGATGTTTGTTGTATTTTATTCAGCATTCCCGAGTGTTTTCTAGTGGGAGATTATTTAGGTCTATGATATGTAGAGATCATTTTGAGATAAATATATAGAAAGATCATTTGTAAATACATCAACCTGTATTTCAACATCAGTTTTCCTTTTGCTTATGTTTTTAATCAACAGTCCATTATGGACATAAATTAAATAATATATGACTAAGTATAAAATCAATTTAAAACTGTCCAAAGTTCAAAACTACCACTGCAGCTAGGGTTATTCTACTACTGGCCTACTGCATTATGAGCATGTTCATGATTCCCTATTAATTGTTGTGTAGGCTCTTTTAATATACCTTCAGAGACTGATGTCCTAATATAAAGGGAAGAAATAAAAAAAGTTTTATTTGAAATTGTAACAAGTGTCATTTATGCCTTTAAAATGACCTGGAACACCCTTGCAGAAACCCCAGGAGTATATTAACTACTGGATGGGAAATTCTGACCTGCAGGATAAAATAAAAATCCCACATAATCTGGCATAATCTGGCTTCCACCTATGTTTTTAGCTTCATCTCTCACTACTTAGCAAAAGTGCACCTAACAATCACGATGCTCTAATCTTCTCAGTGATGTTCCCACTTGCCTGGAATGCCCTTTCTTCACCTAAAAACCTTCTGTTGATTCTTCATACTCCAGTACAAATGGCAACTTCTTGAGGAATTCTTCCCTTCTCTCCCAGGCAGTTAATCACTGTTCTCTTTATTCCTTCACACTTACATTTCTTTTTTTTTTTAATAGATTTATTTTATTTATTTATTTATTTATGGTTGCGTTGGGTCTTCGTTGCTGCACACAGGCTTTCTCTAGTTGTGGCTAGCAGGGGCTACTCTTTGTTGTGGTGTGTGGGCTTCTCATTGCGGTGGCTTCCCTTGTTGTGGAGCAGGGGCTATAGGCATGCAGGCTTCAGTAGTTGTGGCGCATGGGCTTCAGTAGTTGTGGCTCATGGGCTCAGTAGTTGTGGAGCATGGGCTTAGTTGCTCCGCAGCATGTGGGATCTTCCTTGACCATGGATCGAACCCGTGTCCCCTGCATTGGCAGGAGGATTCTTAACCACTGCACCACCAGGGAAGCCCCAACTTATATTTCTGTTACAGCATTTACCACATGGTATTGTAATTTATCTGTTTAGACATCTATTTTCCCTACTAGTGTAAGTTCCTAGAACACAGGGATCATATTTATCTCTACAGTTCCAGCACCCTACACAATACTGAGAACTAAGTAAGTACTCAATAAATGATTCATGAATAAATGAATGACATAACTGTTGCTGTGGTTATAGATACCAACAGTATCAATATTTATGTCTATGAGATGAAGTGCGCTGTCAATAAAGTCTCTAACCTAGATTACCTGATTTTATTTTTTCTTTTTGTTCCTTTCTAGACTTCAAAGCAGCATAAATTGAAAAAGATCCAGAAATTCACAGGTCAGAAAGATCCTATTCTTCAGTTCAAAGCTAACGACAAATCAACTATGGGGTCTGTTTTAAGACACTAACCTTTAATAGCAGATGGAAGGAAAAAGGTTGAAACGACTATGTAAATGAAAGAAATAGCCCTACTCTTTCTAGCATCTCCACTTCCAAAGAAATGTAAATGGCTCCATAATTCTTTCCATGCTTCCTATCCTCATGCTTTCCTAATCTCTTTTTGTGCAAAGCTCAAAGTATCAGGAAAGAAACATGGTGAGACTGAAGAACAAAGAAGGGGTAACTACCAAGAGTTTGATGCGGGAAGTTTTGGTACCTTTTTTCTCTAGCATAGACACTGGATAATACATATCTTTTCCTCCAAAGATATGTATTCCTCTGTTTACCCCACTCCATCTCCCTATCATGATTATTCCTGCTCTTTCCAATGGCTTACATCTACTACATGCTGAAGACAGCATCCTACAGCTTAAAAAAACAAACAAAATGAGAGCTAGGTTAAATCTGAGCTCCACCACTAATAAGCTTTATGATCTTAGGCATGGCTTTGTCTTTGTTTCCTTATTTGCAAAATGAAGGGGTTGAACTAAGGTGATGTCAATAGTCATAATGCTAATAGATTCTTTACCTCTACTCCCAGATCCACAGTGGGAAGAAAATCTCAGGATGGGTTGCGTTGAAGCTAACCTAACATGGTGAGTAAAGTCGATCTTCACTGTGTCTATTCTTTCTCTCTTCAGCCTACCCTACTGATAAATTCTATAAAAGTTAGGAGTAAGATACCTGGGACTCTGTTTTACTTCCCTCGCTGTGATAGCTGTCTCCTTTCTAAGTCTCTCCTCTTATTGTTTTCCTTACCAGTACTTTAATATCACTTCAATTACACTGACATACTCTGTTGCATCCAGCTTTTCAGATCTCCCTACGGGCTGGTCCCAGGAATGTGTATGCTGGTCAACGGACAGGAGTCTTCAACAGGTCGTCCAACACCTGGAAAGTGCAAGGTCAAGTAGTTTCTTGGTTGGGGTTGAAGGTGGTAGAGCTTTTAAGAGGGAGGAAGGAAGAGAGTGAAGGAGGGAGGGAGGGAGAAGGAGAGGGAGAAGAAAGATGGTTAGTTAGTTAATTAGTTTTGGTAGTGGGGGAAGTTCTGGGTTCGAACAAAGTTTAAGAACAACTGGTCTGTGAATCATTTCTGATTGGAATGGGGACAAATGCCTCCCTTTGTCCTGGTGGAGGAATTCTTTCCATAAATAATTGATGTTGGGGAAAGCAACCTTTTTTGCTTGTTTGTTTTCCCTCAGTCCACATTATTTTGCATTTGAAATGGACATTATCTTTCCCTTTTCCTACTTTTCCTTTTCTCTTCCAAAACAAATAGAAACTTTTCTCTTTATTTCTTAGATCAAGTCTTATGGAATTGGGTTTGCCTGAACCACAGGATACGATTTCTTCTTCCACCTCCTCTGCTTCTGTGGCTCAGGGGCCTGTTCTACCCTGTTGTGACTGTAAGAAGGCAAAACATTCTTCTGACAGTAGCATCTCCTCTGGATCATCCTACAGCTCCAGCCTGTCTCACCTTCCTGTCTTTTCTGAAGGAACAACTTGGCGACTCCGGAGCCACAGTTTACCTATTTTACCCCCAAATCAACCTCCTGTGTTCAGGAACCAAGGCACACCCCTGCCTTCCTTTGGGCTCTCAGAGCTTTTCCGGAAATCAAAGCCTTTTCAGAATTTGGCAGCTCTTTCATCCTTAAGTCCTCAAAGCACTTTTATCAACTCTCTTTTTGAATCCCCAAATCTCTACAAACAAGAAGAGAAAACAAAGGATGAGAGAAGGAGCAAGAGTCATTTGACAACAGATCATAGGCCAAGTGCTATTTTCAAAGAGAGACCACTATTGTCAGGGTCAGCTCCAATCCAGCTCTCTCCTTTGGCTAGGCGGGAGTTAGAGGGACATATGGCTTGGAAGGTTTCTACTTTGCGGGAACAAACAGTGCCTCTGCCTGTGAGGGAATCATGGGCAATGCTGAATTATTTAACTGAGGTACAAGGAGGAGTTCCTGAACCACAGAAACCCCAAATCCACTTATCTATGCCCATTCATCAAAGCACTGAGCAGGATATCAATAATGAATCCCCAGACCTTCCAGCATTTCAGCTCCACGTGAACGTTGGAGCAGAATCTGGATTAAGCAGAACAGAAACAAAAATTTCACAGACTCTTATCCCAGGTAAGCAGTCACAACCTGGGAATGGCCCCCAAATCCTTGGATCCAGGCCCTTAATGACATCAATGGGCACTCCACCTCCCAAAAGTTTAGGAGTTGACATAGCTCAAGAGGAAACAACTTTACTGCAGAAGGACCCAAAACGTGTGTTAGAGCTTAGTGTAGAGCAGAGGGTCATAGATCTTCCAGAAAAAAGGATACAGCAGCATGAGACCCAAGTGACTAATGTGGAGCTGACCCCACAGCTACCATATCAAGTCAGAGATAGCATAAAGGTTACTCCACTGGCATTACTTCAAGTCATGGATTCAATGGGGTTAATTCCAGAATCACATTCAGAAGTGATAGAATCTGTGGGTTTGTTACCACGGCCACCAAATGAAGTCGTGAAACCAATGGAAGGCACGGAAAGAGTGAGTGTAAGCCCAAACCCATCATATCAAGTCATTAAATCAGTGGAGGTAACACCAAGATCTCAGCAGCAAGTTATGGAATCAAGGAAGATGACCTCAAGACAGCAGAATCAAGTCATAGTCAATGTGAAGGTAACTCCTATAGCATTGCTTCAAGTCATGGATTCTATGGGGATGATTAAAAAATCACATCCACCTATCATACAGTCAAAGGGAATGACCCCAAGGATGCAATATCAAGTCAAGGAGTCAGTGAAAAGGACCACATTGTTGGACCATGAAGTCATACAACCAGGAAAGATGAGTCCAAGGCTACAACATGCAGTCATGGAAACTGTGGAAATGACCCCAGGGCCACAGCATAAAGTTATGGAATCGGTGGACGTAACATCAAGGCCACAAAGTCAAGTCACAGAACCACTGAAGATTACTCCAAGGCCAATATGTCAAAATACAAAATCACCTGAAATGATCACCAGGCCATTGCATCCAGTGATGGATTACCTTGAAGTAACTCCAGTGACACTATTAAAAGCTATGGATTTCATGGGGATAATTCCACCAACCCAGTCACATGTTATAGAATCTGGGGGTTTGACTCCAGACACACAGTCTCAAATTGCAAATTTGACCCCAAGGGCAACTCAATCAGATGGTTTGACTTCTTCTAGCTCTCCTACTACTATTGGTCCATGTGGAGTGGTAGAATCTGTGGGCTTACCTCCAAAGCTACCACTTAAAATCATGGAATTGGTAGGATTGATTCCAATGCCATCACAACAATCCATACATTCTCTAAAGGTAACTCCAACAGCACTGGGGTCACCCATGGGAATGATCATAGCACCACAGTCACAAGTTGTAGAAACTCAGGATTTGACCCCAAGGCTAATATCTCAAGCCAAGGAATCTCTGGAGTCAACTCCTGAGTCATGCATTCAAGTGCTAGACTCTGAGGGGATGACTCCACAACCACATCATCAAAGCACAGAATCTATATCATTAACCCCAGGACCACCTCATCAAGTCATGGAGTCTTCAAGGTTGACTCCAAGGCATCAAATTCTGGAGTATTCAGAGATGAGTCCAAGGCAAAGCCATCACATCACAGAAACTATGGGTTTGACATCTGACACCTGGCTACAAATGGAGAAATCTGTAGAGGTGACACAGTCACACCATCAAATGATGGAATCTTTAGGGACAATCCCAAGGTCACTGGGTCAAGGTACAGAATCTATGGGAATGAGCCAAAAGCCACTGCCTCAAGTCACAGAATCTACAGAAATGCTACAAGAAATGCTACAAGATTCATCACTGCTTCAAGATGTGAAGTATATGGGGATGAAGCCAATGCCACAATTTAATGTTATGGATTCTATGAAGTTATCCCCAGGATTGCAAAATTTGAAATCTGGGAAACTGATCTTGGGACCAGAGTTGCAAAATGCAAAATCTATAGACATAACCACAGGTTCAATTCCACAAATGGTAAAATATGGACAGCTGATCCCAACTGTGAGCTCTATAGAATTGGCCCCAGAACTACAACTGCAGAGTATAAAACCTGATGAGTTGGCCTCCACACCACAGCTGCAAAGTGAGAAATCTGTGCAGTCAGCCCCAGGGTCTCAGCTTCATGGTGTGAAATCTATCCAATTGACCCTGGGACCACAACAACAAAATGAAAAATCTGCTGAGTTAGTCCCAGCACCACAGTTGCAAAGTAGGGAATCTATAGACTTGGTCCCCAGTTCACAGTTGCAAGGTATGGAATATGTTCATTTGGCCCTACCATCAGAGTTTCCAGGTATAAATACTGTGGAATTGACTCTAAGACCAGTACAAGAAGATATGAAATCTGTGGAGTTTGCCCCAAAGCCATGGTTACAAGATATAAGATCTGAGGAGACAGCTCCAGTATCATTGCTTGAAGATGTGAAAACTCCTCAAATGGTAGAAAGTAGGAGGTTGATTCCTGAGACACAGGTAGAAGATATGAAATATGAGGAACTGATCCCAGGGGCACACATTCAAGCAGTAAAATCTGTAGAATTGAACCTCAAACCGAATCATCAAGTCACAGAACCTAAAGGATTGACCCCATGGCATCAAGCTTCAGAATCTTTAAGGATGATCTCAGAGCCAGGATATCCAGAAACAGAAGCAAAGTTTACCTCTGACACTTGTCACCATGCAAAAGAATCTAGGGGGTTGATACAAACATCTTTAGGAAATACTCCAGGGCCACTGAGCCAAGCTTTAGAATTTATGCAGATGAACTCAATGTCATTCCAAGGTACTCTTGAGCCAATGTTCCAAAGTGTAAAAGCCATGGGAGATACTCCAGTGTCACAGCACACAATACAAGAATCTTTAGAGTTGGTACCAGGATCAGAGATGCAAGGTATGAAATCAAAGATGTTGACCCTAGAGTCCCAAGGTATGAAGTTTGTTCATCTGAATCTAGGACCATATTCAGAAGTTATGAACTATGAGGAGTTGATCTTGGAACCACAATTTCAAAATGTGAAATCTGTTCCATTGACCTCAGAACCACAGTCCAAAAGTATAAAACCTGAGGAGTTGACTCTAGGGCCATTAATGCATGATAATAATTTTGTGGATTTACACGTGCCACTGGAAGAATCTAGTAGGTTAATTCCTGAGACACAGTTACAGCATGTTGAATCAAGGAAAGTGACCATAGAACCACATTTACAAGGATTGAAATCTGTGGGTCTAACTTCCAGACCAAGGCATCAAGACACAGAGCCTGCAGAGTTAGCTGCTGAGATCTTCCCACAAGAAGAAGAATCTGTGAAACTGATCCCACAGCTAGTCTTGAAAACTGCTGGGGTGGTGCCTAGGCCACATTTTCAAAAATTTTCAGAGATGACTCTAGGTCAAGGCTATCAAGATACAGAAACTGTGAGGCTGACTTCTGAGGCTTTGCTCCAAGTAGCATTAACACAAAAACCAATAGGTCAAGTTAGAGAATCTACAGGAATGACTCCCCTAAGGCCACATCTTCAAGTTACAGAGTCATCAGGGATACCCCTAAGGTCAGGATATGAAAACACAGAAACTGTGGGGTTGGCAACATTTCCAGTTGAAAACATCCAGGAGGTAATACTAGTACTACCATATTCAGAAAAAGGATCTCTGGAGTTGACTTTAGGACCAGGGATGCAATGTGAGATATCAGAGCCACTACTGCAAAATTTGAAATATGTGAAGTTAACCTCTGAGTCATCCCTATTAGTGGTAGGATCTAAACAGTTTATTACAGGACCAAAACCACATGTTATGGAGTTGACCCCAGAGCCACAGCTCCAGGCAGTAAAGTCTAGGCAGTTGGAGCCAGAGCCAAAATTACAAGATGTGAAATATGTTAATTTAATTCAACAGTCAACTACTACCAGAGTGGTAGAATCAGAGAAGCCAATACAAGAGCCAGTGCTACAAAGCATGATATCAGAGGAATTGACTAAGGAGGCACAGCTCCAAGGGCCACAGCTGCATAGTGTAAGATTTTCAGAGTTATCTCCAGAGCTGCCACTTCAAGGAGAAAGACCTATAGATTTAATCTCAGGGTCTCCACATCATGGTGTGAAATCTGATGATTTGACCCCAGGTTCCCCAGTGCAAGAAATAAAATTGTCAGATTTTATCCCAGGACCAAAACATCAAAGTGTTGTATCTGTACAGTTGACTGCAGAATCACAACCTCAAAGTATGAAATTTATGGAACTAAACTCAGGACCATGCTTGCAATGTATCAGATTTTCTGATTTGACCCCAGAACCAAAGCATCAAGGTTTCAAACATGTGCAGTTTATACCAGGAACACAGCTTCAAGACATAAAGTCTGTAGGATTTGTAACAGAGTCATCTTTGCAGTCAAGTCAAGGGCTCCCAGCTGAAAATATGAAATCTGTTCTGTCTACTGAAGGATCACAGTTTCACAGCTTGAAATCTGTCAAACTGACCTCAAAACTACAATTTCAAGATGTGAAATCTGAGGAACTGAACCTAGGGCCAAGGCAGCAAGATGTCAAATTTTCTGAATTGACTTCAGGGCCAAAGCTTCAAGGTGTCAAATCTGGGGAGCAAACACCAGGACCACTGTTTCATAGTGTGACTTCTGTGGAGACGACTCTAGAGTTAGGGCTTCAAGATTCTAAATCAGCAAAGATGTCTCCAGGGCTTCAAGGTGTGAAACAGGTGGAGCCACGGCTACAAGATGTCAAATTTTGTGAACTGACATCAGGAACTCAAACTCAAGGTGTGAAATCTTCAGAGTTAAACTCAGGGCAACAACAACAATATGTGAAGTTTTTTGAGTTCACTCCAGAGCCAAAGATGCAAGGAGTAAAATCTATGAAGTTGACCCCAGGACCTGAGCAGCAAGGCGTTAAGCCTGAGATGTTAGTACCAGAGCCACTGTTTCAAGGTGTAAAATGTGTGGCAGTAGACCAAATGTCAAGCTTTGAAGGTGACACTTCATATAAACTAGTCTCAGAGCCACAGATACCAGATGCAAAATCTATGGAGTTGACTCCTAGACCGCAGTTGCCAAGTGAAATCTATTCTGAGTTGACCAGAAGACCATGGTTACAAGTTGTGAAATCTTCTGAATTGATCCAAAGACCACAGTTGCAAGATGTAAAACCTGTAGAGTGGACCCCAATCTCAAAGCTTCAAGGTTTACAGTCTGAGGCGCTAACGCCAGAGCCACAGCTGGAAGATACGAAATCTGTGGAGTTAACACCAGGGCCACATTTGGGAAGTATGAAATCTATGCAGTTAACATCAAAGCCACAACTGGGAAATGTCAAATCTACAGTGTTGACCCTTGGGCCACAGGTGCGAGATGTGAAACCGGTAGAGATGACCCCAGGCTCAAAACTTCATGATTTGAAAACTGAGTTGTTAATCTCAGAGTCAGAGTTGAAAGATCTGAACTCTGTGGCCTTAACTCCAGGACAATGTCCAAGAGGTATGAAATCTACGTTGCTAACCCCAAGTCCACAGCTGGAAGTTAAGAAATCTGTGGAGATAACATCAGGGCCACAGATAGAAGATGTCAAATTTTGTGAACTGACATCAGGAACTCAAACTCAAGGTGTGAAATCTTCAGAGTTAAACTCAGGGCAACAACAACAATATGTGAAGTTTTTTGAGTTCACTCCAGAGCCAAAGATGCAAGGAGTAAAATCTATGAAGTTGACCCCAAATCTTGAGTCACAATCTCAAGGTGTCAAATCTGTAAAGTTGAAATCTTCAATACAGTTAAGAGATGTGAAGTCATCTGAATTGCCTCTGGGGCCAAAAATTCAAGGTGCAACATATATGAATTTCAACCTTGGGCCACAGTTGCAGAGTGTGGAAACTCCTGAGTTATCCCCAGGACCACAGCTGCAAGAAGGAAAATTTTTGGCATCAACCTCAGAGCCACAGCTTCAAGGTAGGAAAACTGTGGAGTTACACCAAAAGCCACAGCTTGAAAGTATGCGAGCTGTTCAGTGGATGCCTGCACTAGTGTTTCAAGGTGTGAAATCTCTGCTAAATCTTGGGTTGCAATCTCAATGTGTCAAACCAGCAGAGTTGAAACCTTTGATACAATTAAGAGATAAGAAGCCATCAGTATTGACTCCAAGGCCAAAGCTCCAAGGTATACAATCTCTGGCATCACTCCAAGAACCTCAGCCTCAAGGTCTCAATTTGAAACCTTGTCTACAGTTTAGAAGTAAGAAATCATGTGACCTGACTTCCAAGTCAGAGCTCTGTGATGTAAAATCCATGATGTTCAAATCTAGGCCTCACTTGCATGATGGAAAATCTCCTAAGTTGATCCCAGGACCATGGTTTCAAGAAGTGAAACCATTACCGTCATCCCCAGGAACACAGCTTCAAGGTGTGAAGTCTGTATTGCTTACACAAGAGCCACAGTTTCCTGAGGTGAAATCTGGGGTATTAAACCAAGAGTCACAATTACAAAGTGATGAAACTATAGAGTTGAACTCCCTACTACACTTGAAAAGTATGAAGTCATCTGAGTTGACTCTTCAGACAGAGCTTCAAGGTGTGAAATCTGAGGATTTCAACAGTGGGCCACAGTGGCAAGGCCCAAAATCTTCTAAGTCACCACTTGAGACAAAGTCCCAAGATAAGAAATTTACTGAGTTAATCTCTGACTCACAGTTGCAAGGTACAACATTTTCTAAATTGACTGTGGGGAAAAAGATTGAAGGTGTCAAATCTACAGATTTCAACCCTGGGTCATTGTTACAAGGTGTGAAATATTCTGGATGGACCT